>NC_058518.1:447627080-450219580 GCF_904849725.1 Hordeum vulgare subsp. vulgare | reverse complement strand
ATTTTCAAAATTTGTTCATTATTCAAAAAAAAATCTTTGTTACAAAAATTGTTCAAGAATTTCAAAAAATGTTTTATGATACAGAATATTGTTCACAATTACAACAAATATTATCTTTGTCAAATTTTGTTCATAAATTCCAAAAGTATACGAAATTACAAAAAATATCTTTTTTTCTTTTTCCTTTTTTAGTTATTTGATTCTTTTTTCCTTTATATTTTAATTCCTTTTTCTTCTTGTTTTTTGTATCTTTTTGTTTTCAGAATTTCAAAAATTGTTAGAAATTACAAAAAATGGTCGGAATATAAAGAAATGTTCCTTTTTAAAAAAAATTGGTCAAAATTAAAAGATGTTAAAGATATTTAAAAATGTTTGCCTTTCAAAACAGGATCATATTTTTAAAACAATCTTGTTCAAATTTTGTTCACATATTTGAGAAAATGTTCTCCTTTTCAATAAATATACCAAAGTTCAAAAAAATGTTCTTCCTTTCAAATTTAGTTCACAAATTAAAACTTTTTCATAAATTTTAAATAATGTTCGTTTTTTCCATATTTTCTTCATAGTTTCATATTTTCCACAAATGCAAAAAATGTTTGATTTTGTTTTAAAAACAGTTTATAAATTTTGTTGAGAAATTCAGAATAAATCTAGATCTTAAAGTTGTTTGCAACTATTGGTCACATACGTTTTTCCAAAACTTGTTCGTGTTTGTGAAAAGAAATTGAAATTGAAAGATGTTCGTGTTTTCTAAAATTTCTTCACGAATTTAATACATTCTTCCCATTTTGAAATTTTGTTACAAATCCAAATTTAAGGCAATTGTTTCAAAAAATGATTAAAAGAAGGAAAAATAATCTCATCTGCCGTTGTGGCTAGTTCTAACAATTCACGTTGCCATTTCATGACGATCACGGAGCAAGAGCAGTGGCTAGCTACCTTGCTCTAATATAGCATAATCGCGAGCTCGGATCCCTCACACCGTGTGATGCCCAAGATGCGATCCTATCCTTATTTTGACGCAAGGGCCTCGAGAGGGATAGAAGCGCATCTCGTCGTTTCGCAAGAATGGATATCGTTACAAGTACATGTACGAAAGAGGTGAGTATATGGAATTGGCTTACACTCGCCAAAAGCTATAACAAAGTCACATCAATACAACAACATATTCAATCACCATGTAGAAGAACAGGGTCTGACTACGGACGAAAACAAACGATAAAAGAACGACGCCCATCCTTGCTATCTCAGGCTGCCGGCCTGGAACCCATCCTAGGTCGATGAAAAAGAAGAAGAAGAAACTCCAAATAGAACAATCATCGCGCTCACGTCAAAGTATCGCTTTACTTGTACCTGCAACTGTTGTTGTAATAATCTATGAGCCACATGAACTCAGCAATCTCATTTCCAAATGTATCAAGACTAGCAAAGCTTAATGGGTGAGGTATGGCTAAGTGGTGAGGCTGCAGCAAGCGACTAAGCATTTATTTGAGGTGGCTAAATTACGAGTACAAGAATAAAAGGGGGATGATATACGCATAACGGACGTGAACAACTGATGATCGAATGATGATCCCGAACACCTACTTACGTCAGACATAACCCCACGATGTCCTCGATCGAAGAAGGAGCTCACGAAAGAGACAGTCACCGTTATGCACTCACTTGGCAAGTTTTAGTTAAGTTTACTTCAAGTTATCTAGAACCCGATGTTAAACAAAGTTTCCAAGTTTGACACATAACGGCGGGCACGGCTTTCCGAAAGATTTAACCCTGCAGGGGTGCTCCAACTAGGTCATCACAAATTACCACAAGCCGCATAGAAAGCCTCGATCACGAAAGTCGTGATCATCTCGGATTCCTTAGTGGAAAACCTCAACTCTGAGATAGCCCAAAGCATCACCGGAATCCCTATGCACAAGATATTTCGTCAAAGGTAAAACAAGTTCAGCAAGGCCACCCAATGTGTCGACGAATCCGATAGGAGCCGCGTATCTCGTTCTGAGGACACAATGGATAAGCAACGCGTACGGTGGCCTGAGAAAAATTACCCAAGTTGCTGTGGGTTGGCCCCCCACGATGCTCTATTTTTGTACCAACACTCATGAGGAGCACTAGCCCGGGGGTTGATTAAGTATTCTCGGGTTAATTACTCCCGATGCAGTTTATTAGTTATTAGGCAAATAGTACCAAAGTTGGGCCTCGCAACTAAGACGGCAAAATTATCATGTTAGGAGCGCTCAATTATGGAATATAACATCGGTAGCCGAAACTAAGGCGGCAAAGGTGGAACAAAACTACCTATCTAGGCATTTTAAATGAGGCCGGAAGCATCATATAGCACCTCTGAATAGACCCCATGTGTTAAATTCGAAATCTGTCCAGATCTTTCCTAAACACGTTTTATATTTCTTAAGCGGCAAATAAAGTGGTTCATGTGAAACTACACGTCATTCTAGTCGGTTTACATATATAGCTCATCTCGAACGGAGTTACGGTTAAAAGATACGAGCAACACAAAATTTTATGTCATGAATGCAACATGCATGCAATTGACAGCCACAATAACGTTCTGGTTCCGATAACTCCACAAGATACCGATGCCAACAAATTGTGAGCGTGTCATGCCAAAGAATGATGGGGTGATCCCGGTTACTGGGTTCCCATGTGTCGAAGGCATGAATACGGGGTACGTGCAACTAACATGGCATCTACAAAATGAACAATTCACATCTCATACAACAATGCATTCGGTCCACGGGTGATCCTCTCGGTGGTTACCTTTGAAGTGTGCGCTGGGGGTGGACCGAGGTTCGTCAAGGGAAGTAGTCGTACACGTGTCTTCGTGGACGTCGTGGGATTAGCGACCTAGTCGTACATGACAACGGTCTTGTCGGATCCTCAACGAGAGCAGATGTACACTTGCGGTAGTGGTACATGGTCGAGGCAGTCCTTGAGTCGATCGTTCCAGGCCGGACTTGTTGGTCTTGATGAACCAAAGTACTGGTGGTCTTAGCAACGTAAAAAAGGCAGCAAGGCAGGGCAACGAGACACTTCGTGGGCAGCCATTTGAAACACCTCAGCAGCCTGGTTGGTCAACGGCTGCGGAGATTGTGTAGGTGGTGGACAAGGCAGCAACAGCCATAGCACGCAGCGGCATACGCAACATGGAGGCTTGAGTGTTGGCTAGGGAAGTGGTCATGGAGCAGAGGACGGGCATTGTTGGGTTCACAGGAGGGGGTCTTCGCGATGGCAAGGAGGCGGCTCGACGCTGGCGAGGGCTTTACAGAACGCGACCATGCGGGGTCGAGCTGATGCAGTAGGTGCGAGCAAATGAGGTCCGGCCTCAGCTCTACGATGGAACGGATGGAGGCGAGGCTCGATGCTGCGAACCAGAAGGGTGAGGATGCACTCGAGCGCTCGGTGATATGGGGATGCATGGCATGGCCAACGCGGCCACGAAGCAGAGGACCTCGGGGTGCTTCGTCGGTGAGGTAGAGGCAACGACAACTTGTGGAAGCTCTGGCCATGAAGGAAAACATCAGGAGGCGGTGGGGTTTGACGGATCCAGGCAGAGGGACCCGTTCCCAACGCCGGAAGCTGAGGGGCCGGCGGGCGGATGCGGAAGGCAAGCGGGGAGCTCAGTCAACGGGGCGAGGAGGTTTGCATGGGGGTGAAGGGCTTCGTGTGGGCGAGCGGCAGCGCGGGACGGCAGAGGCGGTGGAGCGCAGAGAGAAGGAGCGACAGATGTGGCATAAGCTCAGGGACGAGCTACGCGTGACGGCGAGGTTGACGGGGTCCGGCAGGGCGCGGGTGTTGGGGAAGAGGCTGAGGAGGAAGGGGCGCTCGGGGTTTGGCCAGGGGCGGCGCTGGGCATCTCTGGCGGGGCAGACGAGCTCGGGCACGCGCTAGAGCTTCGGCTGGCTGCGGCATGTGGAAGGAGGAGGCGCTGCGGGTTGGCCTGATGGGGAAAACGAGGTGGGGCGGCGGCGTGTGGAAGGAGGAGGCGCTGCGGGTTGGCCTGATGGGGAAAACGAGGTGGGCGGTGGCGCTGTCAGGAGGGAGAATTGGTTAGCTAGGGTTAGGGTGATCTGGACTAGTTTTGTATATAAATATCAGGTGAATTTGGCTAGGGGTTATTTGGGGTATCCGATCATCATCTGACGGTCGAGAAAAATATAGGCTAGGGTAGACCAAAGAAAGAACGAAGATGTTTTGCGGTATAACGGGGTTGATCCGGATCCAACGATCACGACTACCTGGTTCGGGCTCCGGGAGCTTTTTCGGGCTAGGTTGTGCGCGGACTAGTGCACTGTGTAGAGGGGCTAGGCATAGAAGAGAGGGAAAATGGGCAACCCAGCGACAAAGTTTAAAATACGGAAACATCTCACGTTTGACCGGCTATAGTCCGCTATAGGTTCAACGGTTCGGGTTCCAAATGAACTCCGATTGTGATGAAATTTTGCACGCGGCCTACCTACACTACAATAAGACCGCATGCCAAGTTTCAACCCAGACCTAGGAAGTTTTATACACACCTGTTAAAACAATATTATAATGATGTCACGGGCGCGTGCATGTGTGGTTGCTGTCAAAACGGTCAACAACAAAAACGGAGAGAACCGGCAACTAATAACGATGCAATTTTTGAAAACTGACGGCAGCAGACTGCCGATGCAATGCGGATGATGTGAATGATATGATGATGAATGCGACAAACAATCTAATCACATGACGGCAACGGAGTAAAAGGGGAATCTTCTGGAGCGTTGGTCTCGGGCTGTTACAACTCTCCCACACTAACAACAGATCTCACCCCAGGATCTAAGAATGAAAATGGGAATAGGAAGAGGAAAGGAAGAGGTAAAACTTAGTTGCTTTCTTGACAAACGAGTGAAACCAATGAAACTTAGAGGTTGCAAAGAGATGAAGAATGGCATGAGGAACAAGCAACAATTCAAACAAAATTTCGGCAGCACTTTGGTAGAAAATTGATGCAAAATTTGATATGATAGAATGAAATTGAAAAGATTTACAACAATCGAACTTAATTTATTAGCACGGAAAGAACATGAAATAAGACACAACACTCCGGTTAAATGAATAAGAAAGGGAAAAACACGATCTTGACAAAACTAGATAATGGATAAAAGAGAGCAACATCACAACAACTCCGGAACAAGAGAATAGAAACTAGATCATTGGGATGAAAGAATGAAGAAGAAAATGAAAACTTCTACCACGATTGAATTTGGCAAGCATCCTTGCAAGAAGAATTGAATGGACTTGTTGGAAAACTAACAACGAAATGAACAAGCATGTAGTGGACTTACCAAAATAATAAGGTGACAATCAGCCACTAACAGAAACAAGGATTGATTGGGAGCAACAAGATATGCACAACTTCTTACACCAAGAGGATACATTAAGAACTTTGATCAATGATAATCACCATACTTGTCACAATCCTTAGAAAAGCTTAAGGTGAAATCTAATCCATGATAACTCAATGAGAAGCCATGGGTTGAAAATATCTCATGATCAAAGAATTGGTGGGCTTAAATATTTCATTCTTGAAACAACTTCTCTTTGAGACTCACCCAGTAATAAGAATGCTATAATACCACCTCAAAAGGAAAAAAAGGAGGAAGAATTGCACTTTGAAATGCAATAGAAAGAACACTTGAGGTTCTCCAACAAGAATCTTGAAGAATAGCTTGCGAATGAATTACATCCTAAACAAACCACCATGAAGAACCTTCGGAACAAAAGGATGATGAAAAGAACTGAAGGATGAAAGAATAAGATTATGCCTTGTAAAGATTTAGACGAAGCTTCATGAAGAGATACTTGAGAAAACTTGCAACTCTGGAAAAAGAGAAGATGAACAAATTAGAATCTAGAATTGATATCATGAGCCATTCCGGAAGAAGAATTGATATCACCTTGATGAAATAAGAATAAGAATTATGTTATGCCTATCCTTCACCAAGTTAAATTGATGACAAGCAACGAATTTAGCATATCACTTATTCTTCTTGAAAAAAAATATTGAAGAGAGAGATAGATAAGGCACCACTTGAAAAATTATTGAAAGAAACACCGGTAAGAATATGGAATGAAAGAGGATAATACAAATGAACTGGGCTACATGAGGACAAAGAGAGCATGATTCGATTAGAGAATGCTTGAACAAGGCACCGATAAGAATTACAAATGATTGGGAATACCATGAATGAATTCACAGACAAGAGAGCGAAGAGATCGTGATCCACCTGAGAGAAAACTTGATCAAGAACCGAAATAATTGAGAGACGAACGAAGAGACAACAATTGAGAGAATTTCAGATTGAAAGGTGAAAGCTGAGAATGAAGAAATCTTCTGAAATGATGGCCTTCGAAGGATCAAGAAAACAAAACAATCCTAAAGTGCACTGGATAGATATGGAATGAATTACTCATGAGTGGAAACAATTGAGAATATAACACGAAGCTAAGATGACAATCTTCAAAAGAATGGACAAAGATTTGAAAGAAATACTCCTTCGGTCTTCAAGCTGAGCATGATGAGAACGGACACCACCAAAGTTAGTGAGACACTTCGGAAGAAATGAACAAGGAAAAGTTGAGCCAATGATGAGAAATAAATTTGAATATGACTGATGGGATTCATACTTACGTCATAATTAAAAGAATTCGAGATCTCGAGGAAAAGATTAGAAGAGCCAGATAAGATCCTGGGAGAACCCTGTGGATTATGGGCCCACTCAAAAGAAACCAGCGGTGAAACAATTGCTTAGGAAGAGAGATATGAAAACAAGAAAGACTTGATAAGAATCTCCAACACAGGAATCATTGAAAGGACGAAAAGAATGTGATGAACACCGAAAGGTTGAATTGAATCCACCAGAGAAGAAAAGACAAGAATGAAGCATGATGAACTCGAAACTCCTGAGAATCTTCACAAAGAATCACCGGATACGAGACAAAAGAGAAGATAGTGGAAGCAACACTAAAAACAAGACACTCGGATGATAATTGAATCACTGAAGAAAAGGGCGGGAGGGTGGGGGAAAACAAAGATAACTTGGGACAGATGAGACGAACTCCATAAAAAATGAGAGATTGATCTTGCAATATTGGAAAGGATTGAATTACTTGAAAAGAAGCACACCGTTTGAAAGAATTTGACATGACTACTCCGGTTGAAAAGAATTGATAAGACAACTTGATTGAGTAAAAGAATTAGAATTACCATAAGAATATGAGATCACCTCTTGGAAATATATGAATTCACCACTTGACATCGAAGCAACTCGAATTACCATACACCAACAAAACAAAGGATGAGGCTTACGAAAGAAACAAGAACAAATTCATGACACAGATTCCGTCCGATATTTTTGTGGATAGGTTCGCACGGGCTCGATCGTACATTGGATTGTCATATTGAAATGACACTAAAATATGCTTCCTAGGCGTAGAGATCCCTTGGGTCTTCATGTTCATTCATCACAAATTCACCAGCTTCATCAAGAACCACCTCAAAGTTGCATTGTTGAATTCTTGAGATCCCTTTGTAAAATTAGTTTATGTGCACCCATGCATCTTTGTCAATGGGGAATGGACGCAAGTGGGAAAGCTCTTCAGGTGGAATGGTGGATTGAAGAGTGAACAAAGCGGAAGCATTTAGTTAGTTCTCTCCTTCTTCTCTTGCTTCCATGTTTTTGCGGTCATGAGGATGAAAGCCTTGCTCGATCACCCTCCATAGTTGACTAGAGTTGTGATTCAAATGAGACTTGATACAAAAATCCAATTAGGAAAGTTAGTTAAGTCAAGCTTGGGTGGGGGCATTAGGGTCAATATGAGGTGAGGGAACCGGTCCACCATAGGATTGGGGAGGGCAACTGTGGCATTGGTGCCCAATCCATTAACGCTATTAGAGGATTTGGGTAGCTCGGTACTACTCGTTTCCTTGATGGAATTGGCATTTGCCTCCACATGGATTGGATTAACCAAATCCTTGGGATCGGTGGAGATTTTAAGATTCTCAAGGAATTTATTTAGCGTGCACTTGACAATGTTCACCATGGATGATTTGAGAGAAGCTATGGCCTCATTCAAGTCATCGTGGGTGACCACGGTCTCGGACGCGATCGTGGAGTTCTCCCCTTTGTCACGTACTATGTCAACCATACTCCTTGAGCGGTGAAGACTTTAAAATATACGTAGCTCTGATACCAATTGAAAGGATCGATATGATTGACTAGAGGGGGTTGAATAGGCAACTACCAATTTTTAACTTTTCTTAAGAAATTAGGTTTAGCAACAAATAGGTTGTCTAGATATGCAACTAGGTGAACAACCTATATCATGCTAGCAACAACAACAATACAAGCAAGCAAAGGATACAACACAAGTTAAGCTAGGACAAAGTAGAGGTAAGAAATAACCACAAGTGGACCTGATGGAGACGAGGATGTATTACCGAAGTTGCTTCCCTTTCAAGGGAAGAACGTCTCCATTGGAGCGGCGTGGAGGCAAAATGCTCCCTAAGAAGCCACTAGGACCACCGTATTCTCCTCACGCCCTCACGCAATGCAAGATGTCGTGATTCCACTAGTGGTTCCCTTGGAGGCAGTAACCGAACCTTTACAAACAAGGTTGGTGCAATCTCCACAACTTAATTAGACGCTCCCAACACCACCACGAAGCTTCAATACAATGGATTGTGGCTTTGAGGTGACCTCTTCCGTCTACGGTGCTCAAACACCCAAGAGTAACAAAATCCACACAATAAAGTATGGGGGAATCAAGTTTCCTTTGGTGGAAGCGTAGATCTAGATCTCATCCTTCAGTCCCTAGAAAATCAACAAGTTTGAGTGGCTACGAAGAAATATTAGACAAGAAAGCTTGAAGGGCATTAATGGTGGCAAGATAGAGGCAAGAGGTAAAATGGTAGGTGGAAGAACCACCCCCATTTATAGTGCCCCCAAGTCCAACCGTTACAACTGTTTTTACTCTATAGCGGTACAACCTCTATATGCACTGGTACAACCGGTACACACGGGTATCCTGCACAAAAGCCTAGCGAGCAGTACAACCGGTTGGGTGGGCGGTAGGTCCAGTTGCAACTAAGAGCCAGAACAACCGCTCCACCACTGCTCAACAACTGGTTTGTAACAGAGAGGAGTCACCCTCGAGCAATGGTTGAGGCGGTGATTGCTCCGGTGCAATCGCTAGGACCTGAGCACGGGGGGGGGGGGGGGTGGCTAAGTACTGAGCGGTACAACTCATCTAGATACCGGTGGTACCAGTCAAAACAAGCTGATGGGAACAACTGTCCCACAACTGCCCAAGTACCGCTCCACAACAGAACCTAGTCCGGTGTAGAGTCGTATTGGGCCGGTACAACCACCTTAAGATACTCACAAGGATTGGCCAGATACCGAGCGGTACAACCGCCCGAAGGTAGTGGTACAACCACTGGAGACAAACTGGGAGCAGCAACCCCACGGTACCGTCCCTGGGGCGGTAGTTGCACCGGACATACCGGCCTAGCGGTACAACTGCTCGGACCAGCGGTACAACCGCTTGGGAGTAAAAAACACTAAAACACAGAGAGTATAAGGACCTCTCTCTCTCTCTCAGAGAGAGGAAGGTAATGTGATGGGTGAAAATACATGTGTACATGCATTGATTCACCCAATACCTTCTTATGAAGATTCCCTCTTAATAGTACGAGTTTCATATGATGAAAGAAATTAACACGTAGAGAACACTGTCTTCGATCTTTTCCGTCCGGAGGGAATGCCTTATTATCTTGTACCAAACAAAATGTACCTAAAGAACTTGTCACACGATTAGACCATAAAGTGAGTTGTCATCATCATCAAAACACTAAGGCAGGAAATGCCCTAACAATGTCCACCATCGACACATTACGCGGATGCCACCCATTTATCGTTCGAGTTGCAACTCCGCCTCCAACATGCAATCGAGGGTGCACCTTTTTTGTTCTAGTTGCAAAAGTCCATCCTCGGCAAGCAAGTGGGGATGATCCTTTTTCCCAATTGTTTGTCCATCCTCAACTCGTAACTAGGGCCCGACCTATTTTTGTCCTAGTTGCAAGTCCACCCTTGACTCGCAACTCGAGATCGACCCTTTTTGTCCGAGTTGTGATCCCACCCTAGAATTGCAACTAGTACGAGACATTTTTGTTATCCTGGTTGCAAGTCCACCCTCGCCTTGCAAATAGGGGCCCGATCTTTTTTGTCCCAATTGTATGTCCACCCTCGACTCTTAACTAGGGCCAATATTTTTTATCTCAGTTGCAAGTCCACCCTCGACCAACAACTCTGGCATGATCTTTTTTAGTCCTAATTGCAAGTCTACCCTCTACTCGAAATTAGGGCACGGCCTTTTTTGTCCCGGTTGCAAGTACACCACCCACTCGCAACAGGGGGTCTGACTTTTTTGTCCGAATTGATAACCCAACCTCCACTCACAACTGGGCCCAACCTTTTTTTGTCCCAGATGCAACTCCACCCTTGACACGGAACTAGGGACCAACCTTTTTTGTCCTAGTTGCAATTCCACCCTCGACCCGCAATTGGGGTCTGACCTTTTATTTGTCCGAGTTATAAGTTCACTCTCAACTTGCAATTAGGGTCTCACCTTTTTTGTCCTAGTTGCAAGTCCAAGTGTGACTTGCGACTGGGGCCCGAACACTTTTTCCCAATTATCAAGTCCACACTCGAATCACAAATGGGGTGTGGCCTTTCTTTCTTGCAATTGCAAGTCCGTCCTCGACTTGCAACTCGGGCCTGACTTTTTTTCCGAGTTGGGATCTCACCCTTCGCTCACAACTGGGGCCATCACTTTTTTTGTCCCAGTTCCAAGTCCATTCTCGACTCGCAAGTGGGGACGGCCTTTTTTTGTCCCGGTTGCAAGTCTGCCCTCGACTCGCAACTAAGCCTGTAGTTTGTTCTTTTTCAAGTTGCATGTCCACCCTCTACTCGCAACTGGCTTGTGTTTTGTTCTTCATCTGAGTTGCAAGTCCATCCTCGATTCGTAGCTCAGCTTGTAGTTTATTGTTGTCCCAGTTACAACTCCACCATCGACTTAGAAATGGTATTATAGTTTTGTGTAGTTGCTTCAATTTCAGATCCGCACATTGAAATGCAGGATGGCCCATAGATTGTTTCAACCCACGTGAAAGTCCGCCCTTGACTCGCAACTAATGGGCCAAACATTTTTCCGAGTTGCAATTTTACCCCAACTTGTAATTGGGGGTCGGGAAACTTTATTCCTTGTCTCGGATGCAAGTGCACCATCGGACATAACTGGGGTCCAACCCATTTTTTATACTAGCTGCAAGTCCAAACCGAACACGGACCTCGTTGACCTAGTTGCATGTCCATCCTCGACACACCAAGTTGCCTTGGGCTCCTATTTGGTTGCATGTTCACCCCTAACTTGCAACTCGCAATATACAATTGGATGCCTAACACCAACACGCAACTTGCCCCGACCCCTATCTAGTTCCATGTCCAATCCCAACACGCAAACTAACCAGGCCTAGTTACATGTTCAACCCAAACATATAACTCATGCCCGACACAGTTGCTTGTTCACTCTTGGAACACAACTCGTTTCCCAACCTAATGCCCGTATTTAGTAGTATTTTTTGCGAATACATGTGAACTTTTGTAATACACAATGTATATTTTTTGGTATACACGGGGAGCATTTTTTTAACACACGTTGAACATTTTTTAAAATACATGATGAATATTATTATTTTCAAATACTTGCCCGATCATTTTTTAGAATACATGGTAAAAATATTTCAATTTCCTGTTGTTTATTTATCTAAATGGTATGAAACTTTCCAAAAAAAAG
Source organism: Hordeum vulgare subsp. vulgare (assembly GCF_904849725.1). Lineage (NCBI taxonomy): Eukaryota > Viridiplantae > Streptophyta > Magnoliopsida > Poales > Poaceae > Hordeum > Hordeum vulgare. Next base: position 450,207,676 of record NC_058518.1, on the reverse strand, counting down.
ATATGCGAACATTTTTTTTTATTGCATAATGTTTTCTATAAAATGTCGTGAGTTTTTTAAGTGTGTGAAGTTTCTTTTAGAAACTTGTCACAAACATTTCTTTGAGTAGTACAAAACTTTATAACACACCATTTCAAGATCATAAACATTCTTTTGAAATGCATGAACATTTTCCAAGTGTCAACATTTTATAAATGGTGCATTTTGTTTTAGAACATTTATAGTAAAAAAGTAAACTAAATGATTTTTGTTTTTCAAAAAAAAGTTTAGAACTTTCAAATATGCCACACTTTAAAAATTAGTTGGGAATTTTAAAAAATCTTTCACATTTTCAAATTTTGTTCATGAAGAAATTGTTTGGAATACCAAGTTTTGTTCTTATTTTTCAAAAAGACAAAATTATAGATGTCATTCACATTTGGAAAATATTTTTAAATTTAAAATTGCTTGGTTTAAAAAAATATTCATCGGTTGAAAGTGAAAGAATCATGTGCATGTAGATCCTGACATAAGCTGTGACAGCACAATAGGTATGTGTTTCCCTCTTCGGTGAAGGGAAATGGTTGTTTACAATTTGCAAAAAAAATGTTTCAATTTTTTTAGCAAATGTCATCTAATCTCGACGATGTACTATGTATTTAAGCTTTCCCGCTTCAGAATAAACAACAATGACCATCTGCTAGAGTGGTAGGTGCTGGTGTTGCCCTGTTTGTGGTCCAAAGTTTGAATTGTATGAACTTAAGTTCGTTACTGATTTTCTTTTGCCGCTCTAGTGTGCCGATGTAAAGAATAAAACCAACAAACAAGAGAAGAGGCTAATCGGTCAGCCTAAAGAAAAAAACCAACAAATAAGAGAATGACTTGTTGGGTTGGATGAGTGTTGACTTATGCTGATGTCACGACTTGGATGTGAGATATTCTCTTACATCTAGATGTGATATAGGCACACCCAAAAGGAAACTATGAAATTTAATTTAGCAAACCGATGTTGATGTGTGTAGACGCATGGAAAGTGGCTTCAGGTGCATTGTCAACTTCAAAGTGTAAGCATAAGTACCATATTTGGTTCCTAGCGACGTGCCCATTGTACGAGACCGTTGAAGACACATTACATATCCTTGTTAGATGTGATAAAGAGCATCTACAGTCAAACCTCTCAAACCCATCTCAAACGTCCGGACAGGCCGTCCGACCACTAATCGAGCACAAACAATCGACCTAGTCGGACCTCTTAACCGATCTCAAATGCCCGCGCTGACCAGTGTCCTCATATTCATCCCAAATATGGGGCGAATATGGAGAGCCCGGGCGCGCCCACGCATGCCCACCTGGCCCCGCACTGGCCTGTGCTGGTCTGCATCGACTCAACATATATGCATCCCTATCTGCTCGTTGGACCATGATACGTCCATTTTGCATCATGCTTTCATGTTGATATTTATCGCTTTATGGGCTGTTATTACGCTTCACGGTACAATACTTATGTCTTTTCTCTCTTATTTTGCAAGGTTTACATGAAGAGGCAGAATGCCGGCAGCTGGAATTCTGGCATGAAAAAGGAGCAAGTTTGAGATACCTATTCTGCGCAACTCCAAAAGCCGTAAAAATCAACGAGGATTTATTTTGGATTTTATAAAAATACTGGGCCGAAGAAGTATCAGAGGGGAGCCAGCAGGAGGCCACAAGCCTGCTAGGCGCGGCCTCCCCCCTGGCCGCGCCTAGGGGGGCTTGTGGGCTCCCAGCTGGCCCTCTGCCCCCCCTCTTCCGCCTTTTGGGAGGAATCGCCGCCGCCACGAGGCGGAACTTGAGCAGAACCAATCTAGAGCTCTGGCAGGGTCATCCTACTGGGGAAACTTCCCTCGCGGAGGGGGAAATCGTCGCCATCGTCATCACCAACACTCCTCTCCTCGGAGGGGACTCATCACCATCAACATCTTCATCAGCACCATCTCATCTCCAAACCCTAGTTCATCTCTTGTAACCAACCTCCATCTCGCGACTCCGATTGGTACTTGTAAGGTTGCTAGTAGTGTTAATTACTCTTTGTAGTTGATGCTAGTTGGATTACTCGGTGGAAGATTATATGTTCAGATCCTTGATGCTATTCAATACCTCTCTGGTCATGAACATAATTATGCTTTGTGAGTAGTTACTTTTGTTCCTGAGGACATGGGATAAGTCATGCTATAAGTAGTCATGTGAATTTGGTATTCGTTCGATAATTTGATGTGTTGTATGTTGTCTCTCCTCTAGTGGTGTTATGTGAACGTGGACTACATAACACTTCACCATTATTTGGGCCTAGTGGAAGGCATTGGGAAGTAGTAAGTAGATGATGGGTCGCTAGAGTGACAGAAGCTTAAACCCTAGTTTATGCGTTGCTTCGTAAGGGGCTGATTTGGATCCACTAGTTTAATGACATGGTTAGACTTTGTCTTAATTCTTCTTTCGTAGTTGTGGATGCTTGAGAGAGGGGTTAATCATAAGTGGGATGCTTGTCCAAGTAAGGGCAGTACCCAAGCGCCGGTCCACCCACATATCAAACTATCAGAGTAGCGAACGCGAATCATATGAACATGATGAAAACTAGCTTGACAGAAATTCCCATGTGTCCTCGGGAGCGCTTTACCTCCTATAAGACTTTGTCTAGGCTTGTCCCTTGCTAAAAAAGGGATTGGGCCACTTTGTTGCACCGTTTTTACTTTTGTTACTTGTAACTTGCTGCGAATCATCTTGTCACACAACTACTTGTTACCGATAATTTCAGTGCTTGCAGAGATTACCTTGCTGAAAACCACTTGTCAGATCCTTCTGCTCCTCGTTGGGTTCGACACTCTTACTTATTGAAAGGACTACGATAGATCCCCTATACTTGTGGGTCATCAGACCAAACCCTAGCCACTTAAATCCACTCTCCTCCACTCTCATACGCCACCCAAGCTCACCTCCATCGATGTCCGGCCTTCTCCGGCATGGCGGGCCGCGGATCCGAGTCCTTCACCTCTGGATCCATCGACCATGAGCTCATCTCACGCGGTCCCGAGGAGGAGATGGTTGTCTGTCTTGCGCTCCGCCGCTCCTGGGAGGCGACCTCCCTTCAGCAGCGCGGGGACTCGCACCGTTGGGACTCCATTGCATCGGCTCAACCGGTGTCGGGATCCGCATCGCTTCCTCACCGGAGGACATGCGGTCCGCCTGGCGTCTGAATGTCGTGGCAGATGCGCAACCCCTCCGTTGGCGCGTCGGGGATGCACCTTGGCATCCTCAGACACAAACATGGCGCAACGTGCCCGCCGTGTGAGGTAGTGGGCGCGGGAAGCACCATAGTCCCTAGCGGCGATGAACGTTGGAGAGGCCGAGTCACACTCTTCGACACCCTGTATAATGCACGAGTGTGATGATCCACAAGTATAGGGGATCGCAACAGTTTTCGAGGGTAGAGTATTCAACCCAAATTTATTGATTCGACTCAACGGGAGCCAAAGAATATTCTCGAGTATGAGCAGCTGAGTTGTCAATTCAACCACACCTGAAAAACTTAATATCTGCAGCAAAGTATTTAGTAGCAAAGTAGTATGGAAGTAACGGTAATGGTGGCAAACGTGACAGTAGCAGTTTTGTAGTGATTGTAACAATAGCAACAAAAAAGTAACTTAGCAAAGATCAATATGTGGAAAGCTCGTAGGCAATGGATCAGTGATGTCTAATTATGTCGGATGGCATTCATCATGCAATAGTTATAACATAGGGTGATACTGAACTAGCTCAAATTCATCGATGTAATGTAGGCATGTATTCCATATATAGTCATACGTGCTTATGGAAAAGAACTTGCATGACATATTTTGTCCTACCCTCCCGTGGCAGCGGGGTCCTAATGGAAACTAAGGGATATTAAGGCCTCCTTTTAATAGAGAACTGGACCAAAGCATTAGCACTTAGTGAATACATGAACTCCTCAAACTACGGTAATCACCGGGAAGAATTCCAGCTATTGTCACCCTTGAGGATGCGGATCATAACTCGTAATAGGTGTCTATAACTTGCAAGATAGGATCAAGAACACGTATGTATTCATGAAAACATAATAGGTTCAGATCTGAAATCATGGCACTCGGGCCCTAGTGACAAGCATTAAGCATAGCAAAGTCGTAGCAACATCAACCTCAGAACATAGTGGATACTAGGGATCAAACCCTAGCCAAACTAACTCGATTACATGGTAAATCTCATCCAACCCAGCACCGTCCAGCAAGCCTACGATGGAGTTACTCACAAACGGCAGAGAGCATCATGAAATTGGTAATGAAGGATGGTTGGTAATGACGATGACGTCAATTTCCCCTCTTCGGAGCCCAAATCAGACTCCGGAACTGCCCTCCCAAGGAAGAACAGGAGGTGGCGGCGGCTCCTTATCATAAAACACGAGGAAATCTCCTCCTTGATTTTTTTCCTCCCTGAATAGGAATTTATAGAAGTGGAAGCAAGGTCGGAGGAGCCACAAGGTCCCCACAAGACATGGGGCGCGCCCTGCAGGCTTGTGGCCAGGTGGTGGCCCCTCTCCAGTTGATTCTTTCGTCAATATTTTTTATTAATTCCAAAAATATTCTCCGTAAATTTTCAGGTCAATCCAAGAACTTTTATTTCTGCACAAAAATAAAACCAAGGCAATTCTGCTGAAAACAGTGTCAGCCCGGGTTAGTTCCATTCAAATCATGCAAATTATAGTCCAAAACAAGGGCAAAAGAGTTTGGAAAAGTAGATACGTTGGAGATGTATCAACTCCCCAAGCTTAAACCTTTTCTTGTCCTCAAGCAATTCAGTTGATAAACTGAAAGTGATAAATAAAAACTTTTACAAACTCTGTTTGATCTTGTTGTTGTAAATATGTCTAACTGATGTTCACATTTTCATCAAAGATTATAGACTGACCACATTCGCAATAATATTTAGGTCTCATATTTACTTATATCCATGGCATAATCAACTAGCGAGCGATAATAATAAGCCTCAGATGACAACAATTTTATGAAAACAATCATAATACAATATGATATACTCGTATCTCGCTAGCCCTTTCTGAGACCGCAAAACATAAATGCAGAGCACCTATGAAGAACAAGGACTGACTAGACATTGTAATTCATGGTAAAAGAGATCCAGTCATACTCATTCTCAATATCAATTGATAACAAAGCATACAAATGATGGAGTTGCTCTCTAACTCATGCCTTTTTATAAGAAGAGGATGATTCAACAGTAAAGTAAAATAGATAGGCCTTTCGCAGAGGGAAGCATTGATTTACAGAGGTGCGAGAGCTCGAGCTTTTAAAACAGGGATGAATCAATATTTCGGGCAATATACTTTCATTGTCAACATAACAACTAAGAGATCTCAATATCTTCCATGCTAGATACATTATAGGCGGTTCCCAAATAGAATAGTAAATTTTTTACTCCCCCTCCACCAAACATCACACTCCATGGCACACCGAATCCACGGGTACCGTCCATACAAACAACAATCCTGGAGGAGTTTTTTTATTATACTTTGATTTGACTTTTGAGCATGGAACTGGGCACCCTGAATACATGCCACTTTCTCGTGAATGATAGTGAATCAACAGATATCGTGAGAATAACCCACCTAGCATGGAAGATACTGACATCCCCTACTCACTACATGAGTGATTCGAGCATAGAAAACAGAATATTTATTTGAAGGTTTAGAGTATGGCACATGCAAATTTACCTGGGACGACAGGTAAATACCGCGTATAGGTAGGTATGGTGGACTCATTTGAAACTACTTTGGGTTTATGAAAATGGATGCACAAGCAGTATTCCTGCTTAGTACAAGTGGAAGCTAGCAAGAGACTGGAAAGCGACCAACTAGAGAGCGACAACAGTCATAAACATGCTTTGAGATTAACCAACATTGAATGCAAGCATTAGTAGGATATAAATCACCATGAACATAAACATCATGGAGGCTATGTTAGTTTTGTTTCAACTACATGCATGAACATGTGCCAAGTCAAGCCACTCGAATCATTCAGAGGAGGATACCATTCTATCATACTACATCACAACCATTTTAATATGCATGTTGGCACTCAAGACAAACAATTATTCACTCCTAGCTAATTAAGCATGGCATAAGTAACTATAATCTCTAATTGTCATTGCAAACATGTCCAATCCATAACGAGCTGAATCTAGAAGGATGAGCTAATCATATTTACAAAAAACAAAATAGGTCGAGTTCATACCAGCTTTTCTCCATCTCCGTCACTTCATCATATATCGTCATTATTGCCTTTCACTTGCACGACCGAATGGTGTGAATAATAATAATAAGAGTGCACGTGCATTGGACTAAGCTGAATCTGTAAGCAATAACTCAAAGGATAAGACAAGGTAATTTGGGCTCTTTGATAGATAAACGATAATGCATATGAGAGCCACTCAGCATGTCATCGTGGTTTTCTCCTTACGACCCAAAGAAGAAAGAAAAACTATTTACACGGGAAAGCACCCAACAAGCAAAAGAAGAACAAAAAATCTTTTTGAGTTTTGTTTTGATGCTACAACTAAACAAACTAGAAGGTAAAGCTAGAACTTTTTTTTTTGACTTTCTTAAGGTTAATGAAACACACAAGAAGAAAACAAAAAAGAAGAAATAAGCTACCATAGATGGTACAATGAAAACGTATGAACACCGACAACTCGAATGAGTGTGTGAACATGAATGTAATGTCACTGAGAAATAAGTACTCCCCCAAGCTTAGGCTATTGTCATAAGTTGGTTTAGGGCCATGGCTGGCTCGGATAATATCCAAAGTCATAGTTGGTGTTGTACTGGGCTGCGGCGGCTGCCACGTGAATGACTTCAGCACTGAGGCGAGCGGCTTTTGCCTCTCTCTCGTACTCGTTTGCTTCCTCTCTGGTTATAAAGTATCTTCATTTTTCCTGAAAGTTAAAGAAGGCAGGAGCAGGAACGGTAATATGGACAGCATGTTGTCCACCAAAAATTAGTCGGTACAGGAGGGGTTTGTTGGGGAACGTTGCATGGGAAAGAAAACATTTCCTACGCACACGAAGGCCTATCATGGTGATGATCATCTATGAGAGAGAGATCGGATCAACAAACCCTTGTAGATCGCTAGGCGGGAAGCGTTAAGAAACGCGGTTGATGTAGTGGAACGTCTTCGCAATCCAAATCGTCGTCGTTCCACGATTCGTCCCGATCTAGCACCGAACGGACGACACCTCCTCGTTCAGCACATGTACAGCTCGATGACGATCTCCTCCTTACTGATCCAGCAAGAGAGACGGGGAAGTAGATGAGTTCTCCGGCAGCGTGGGGCCCGCCAGTGATGGTGGTGATCTATTCCTGTAGGGCTTCGCCTAAGCACCGCATAAATCCGATCTAGAGGAAGAACTACAAACTAGAGGAGAGGGTAGCACGTGGCTGAAATTGTGTCTCAAAAAACCCTCAAACCTCTAGTATATATAGGAGGAAGGAGGGGCTAGGCTTGCGCACCAAGGGAGCCTCCCTTGGGCTCGGCCGAACTAGGAGAGGAGGAATCCTCCTCCAATCCTACTTGGATTAGGACTCCTCCCCAAGTTGTCCACCTCTTTTGGTTTTTCCACTTTTTACCTCATGGGCTTTCTTTGGTTGACTTTTCAGCCCATCAAGGGCTGTTGCGCCACCATCAAGTCCACGTGGTCCCTTGGGGAGTGGTGGGCCCACCTAGTGGACCCCCGCTACCCATTCGTCACTCGCAGTACACTGCCCGTAATGCCCGAAATCCTTCCGGAATCTAAATAACAACCTCCTATATATCAATCTTCGTTTCCGGACAATTTTGGAACTCCTCGTGACGTCTAGGATCTCATCCGGGACTCCAAACAAAACTTCGGTCACGAGCACCTACAACTCAACTATACCGAAACGTCACTGAACCTTAAGTGTGCAGACCCTGCGGGTTCGAGAACTATGTAGACATGAACTGAGACATTCTCCGGTCAATATCCAATAGCGGGACCTGTATGTCCATATTGGATCCTACATATTCTACAAAGATCTTATCGGTTGAACCTCTATGTCAAGGATTCATATAATCCCGTATACCATTCCCTTTGTCCTTCGGTATGTTACTTGCCCGAGATTCGATCGTCGGTATCTCCATACCTATTTCAATCTCGTTACCAGCAAGTCTCTTTACTCATTCCGTAATACAAGATCCCGTGACTAACTCTTTAGTCACATTGCTTGCGAGGCTTGTATGTGATGTTGTATTACCGAGTGGGCCCCGAGATATCTCTCCGCCACACGGAGTGACAAATCCCAGTCTTGATCCATGATAACTCAACGGACACCTTCGGAGATGCCTGTAGAGTACATTTATAGTCACACAGTAACATTGCGACGTTTGATACACACAAGGCATTCCTCTGGTGTCAGTGAGTTACTTGATCTCATGGTCATAGGAATGAATACTTGACATGTAGGAAACAATAGCAACAAAATGACATGATCATATGCTACATTTATAATTTAGGTCTTGTCCATCACATCATTCTCCTAATGATGTGATCCCGTCATCAAGTGACAACACTTGACTATGGCTAGGAAACCTTAACCATCCTTGATCAACAGGCTAGTCAACTAGAGACTCACTAGGGACATAGTTTTGTCTATATATCCACACATGCATTTATGTTTCCACTCAATACAGTTATAGCATGGATAATAAACGATTATCTGGAAATAGGAAATATAATAATAACTATTTTATTATTGCCTCTAGGGCGTATTTCCAACAGTCTCCCACTTGCACTAGAGTCAATAATCTAGCCTCACATCTTCATGTGATTTACAATGTAATGAATCTAACACCCATACAGTTCTGGTGTTGTTCATGCTTTGCTCATGGAAGATGTTTAGCCCGCGGATTTGCAACATTCAGATCCGTGTGCACTTTGCAAATATTTATGTCTTCCTCCTTGATGTAATCGCGGATGGCGTTGAAGTGTTGCTTTATGTGTTTGGTCCTCTTGTGAAACTTGGTTCCTTGGCTAGAGAAATGGCACTAGTGTTATCACAGAACAAATTGATTGGATCCAGTGCACTTGGCACTACTCCAAGATCTGACATGAACTGCTTCATCCACACACCCTCCTTGGCTGCCTCTCAGGAAGCTATGTACTCCACTTTGCATGTAGAATCAGCTACTACACTTTGCTTGGAACTGCGCCAGCTTACCGCACCTCCGTTAAGAAAAAATACGTATCCAGTTTACGACTTAGAGTCATCCGAATCAGTGTCAAAGCTTGCATCGGCGTAACCCTTTACGACTAGCTCTTCGCCACGCCCATAAACGAGAAACATTTCCTTAGTCCTTTTCACGTACTTCAGAATATTCTTGACCGCCGCCCAGTGTTCCACTCCTGGATCACTTTGAAACCTGCCTGCCATACTTATGGCCAGGCTGACATCCGGTCTTGTGCACAACATTGCATACATGATAGACCATATGACTTAAGCATAGGGGACGACACTCATCTTTTCTCTATCTTCTTCATTTACTGGGCATTGAGTCTTACTCAACTTTATACCTTGTAACACATGCATTTACTGGACATTTCTTGGATTGTTCCATTTTGAACTTCTTCAAAACTTTATCAAGGTATGTGCTTTGTGAAAGATCTATTAGGCGCCTCGACCTATCTCTATAGATCTTTATGCCCAATATGTAAGCAGCTTCTCCTAGGTCTTTCATTGAAAAACTTTTATTCAAGTAATCTTTTACGCTTTCCAAAAAATCCACATTGTTTCCAATCAACAATATGTCATCCACATATAATATTAGAAACGCTATAGAGCTCCCACTCAATTTCTTGTAAATACAAGCTTCTCCAAAAACTTGTATAAACTCAAACGCCTTGATCACCTCATCAAAGCACTGATTCCAACTCGGAGATGCTTGCACCAGTCCATAAATGGATCGATGGACCTTGCACACCTTGTAAGCATTCTCTGGATTGACAAAACCTTCAGGTTGTATCATATACAACTCTTCCTTAAGAAACCCGTTAAGGAACGCCGTTTTGACATCCATCTGCCAGATTTCATAATCGAAAAATGCAGCTATTGCTAACATGATTCGGACGGACTTAAGCATCGCTACGGGTGAGAATGTCTCATCGTAGTCAACTCCTTGAACTTGTGGAAAACTCTTTGCCACAAGTCGGGCTTTATAAACGGTCACATTACCATCTGCGATTGTCTTCTTCTTATAGATGCATCTATTCTGAATAGCCTTGTGACCTTCAAGTAATACTTCCAAAGTCCACACTTTGTTTTCATACATAGATCCTATCTTGGATTTCATGGCTTCTAACCATCTGTTGGAATCTAGGCCCACCATTGCTTCTCCATAATTCGCAGGCTCATTGTTGTCTAACAACATGATAGACAAGACAGGATTCCCGTACCACTCGGGAGTAGTACGTGCTCTTGTCGACCTACGAGGTCCGACAGTAACTTGATCTGAAGCTTCATGATCATCATCATTAGCTTCCTCTTCAACTGGTGTTGCCTCAACAAAAATTTCTTTATGCCCTGTGCCACCATCTTGTTGAAGCAGAGGTTATGTAACCTCATCAAGTTCTATCTTCCTCCCACTCAATTATTTCGAGAGAAACTCTTTATCAAGAAAAGCTCCGTTCTTAGCGACAAACACTTTGCCCTCGGATCTAAGATAGAAGGTATACCCAAGTGTCTCTTTTGGGTAACCTATGAAGATGCACTTTTTTGCTTTGGGTTCCAGCTCTTCAAGCTGAAGCTTTTTGACATAAGCATCACATCCCCAAACTTTAAGAAACGACAACTTTGGCTTCTTGCCATACCATAGCTCATATGGTGTCGTCTCAATGGATTTTGATGGTGCCCTATTTAAAGTGAATGCAGATGTATCTAATGCATAGCCCCAAAACGATAGTGGCAAATCGGTAAGAGACATCATAGATCGCACCATATCTAATAAAGTACGATTACGACGTTCGGACACACCATTACGCTGTGGTGTTCCAGGCGGTGTCAACTCTGAAACAATTCCACATTGTCTTAAATGAGCACCAAACTCGTAACTCACATATTCTCCTCCTCGATCAGATCATAGGAATTTGATCTTCTTGCTACGACGATTTTCAACTTCACTCTGAAATTGTTTAAACTTTTCAAACGTTTCAGACTTGTGCTTCGTCAAGTAGATATAGCCATACCTACTCAAATCGTCAGTGAAGGTGAGAAAATAACGATATCTGCTGCGCGCCTATCTGCTCATTGGTCCGCACACATCAGTATGTATGATCTCCAATAAGTCACTTCCATGCTCCATTGTTCCAGAGAACGGAGTCTTAGTCATCTTGCCCATGAGGCATGGTTCGCATGTGTCAAGTGATTCAAAATCAAGTGACTCCAAAAGTCCATCAGCATGGAGTTTCTTCATGCGCTTAACACCAATATGACCTAAGCGGCAGTGCCACAAGAAAGTGGCGTTATCATTGTTAACTCTACATCTTTTGGTATTAATGTTATGGATATGAGTGTCATCACAATCAAGATTCAATATGAACAAACCCCTCACATTGGGTGCATGACCAAAAAAGATATTACTCATATAAATAGAACAACCATTATTCTTAGACTTAAATGAGTAACCGTCTCGCAATAAACAAGATCCAGATATAATGTTCATGCTCAATGCAGGCACTAAATAACAATTATTTAAGTTCATAACTAATCTCGATGGTAACTGAAGTGAGACTGTGCCGACGGCGATCGCATCAACCTTGGAACCATTTCCCACGCGCATCGTCACTTCATCCTTCGCCAACCTTTGTTTATTCCGCAGTTCGTGTTTCGAGTTGCAAATGTGAGCAACAGAATCGATATCAAATACCCAGGCACTACTATGAGAGTTGGTGAGGTACACATCAATAACATGTATATCATATATACCTTATTTGGCGTCGGCTGCCTTCTTATCGGCCAGATACTTGGGGCAGTTGCGCTTCCAGTGACGAGTCCCCTTGCAATAATAGCACTCAGTTTCCGGCTTAGGCCCAGCCTTGGGTTTCTTTGTCGGAGGGGCAACAACTTTGCCATTCTTCTTGGAGTTACCTTCTTGCCTTTGCCGTTCTTCTTGAAACTAGTGGTCTTATTGACCATCAACACTTGATGTTCTTTCTGGATTTCTGACTCAGCGACTTTCAGCATCGCAAATAACTCGCCGGGTGACTTATTCATCCCTTGCATGTTATAGTTCAACACGAAGCTCTTGTAGCTAGGTGACAGTGATTGAAGAATTCTATCACTGATAGCTTCTTGCTGGAGAGCGATCGCCAGCTCAGCTAGACGGTTTGAGTACCCAGACATTTTGAGTACATGTTCACTGACATACGAATTCTCCTCCATTTTGCAAGCATAAAATTTATCGGAGGTCTCATACCTCTCGATCCGGGTATTCTTCTCAAAGATAAACTTCAACTCCTAGAACATCTCATATGCTCCATGACGTTCAAAACATCTTTGAAGTCCCGGTTCTAAGCCATACAAAACTGCACATTGAACTAGTGAGTAGTCATCATTACGAGCTTGCCAAGCGTTTAAAACATCTTGCTCAGCCGTAGCGGTTGGTTCATCTCCTAGAGCTGCATCAAGGACATAATTATTTTGCCCAGCTTGGAGGATAAGCCTCAGATTTCGAGCCCAGTCTACAAACTTGCTACCATCATCTTTCAGCTTAGCTCTCTCTAGGAACGTATTGAAATTCTGGGTTGCTACTGCTCGAGCCATTGATCTAGAACATAAAAAAATTCAAAGATTACTTAGGCTATGTTCAAGACAATTGAGTTTAGCTAATCACATAATTAATAAACTCCCACTCAAAAAGACATCCCTCTAGTCATTCAAGTGTTGCATGATCCAAATTCACTAACTCAAGTACGATCATCACGTGAGTTGAGTATAGTTTCAGTGGTGAACATCTCCATGTTGATCATATCTACTATATGATTCATGGTCGACCTTTCGGTCTCTTGTGTTCCGAGGCCATGTTTGTACATGCTAAGCTCGTCAAGTTTAAGCCGAGTGTTTCGAGTGTGCAACTGTTTTGCACCCGTTGTATGTGAAGTTGAGTCTATCACACCCGATCATCACGTGGTGTATCGAAACGACGAACTGTCGCAACGGTGCACAGTCGAGGAGAACACAATTTTATCTTGAAATTTTAGTGAGAGATCACCTTATAAGGCTACCGTCGTTCTAAGCAAAATAAGGTGCGTGAAAGGATTAACATCACTTGTTGATGATCATGGGGAACGTTGGGGAACGTTGGGGATTAACATCACATAAGATGCCACTGTTGGGGAACGTTGCATGGGAAACAAAAAATTTCCTACGCACATGAAGACCTATCATGGTGATGATCATCTACGAGAGGAAGATCAGATCTACATACTCTTGAAGATCGCTAAGCGGGAAGCGTTAAGGAACGCAGTTGATGTAGTGGAACGTCTTTGCGATCCAAATCGCCGCCGTCCCACGATCCCTCCCGATCTATAACCGAACGGACGACGCCTCCGCGTTCAGCACACGTATAGCTCGATGAAGATCCCTGCCTTCTTGATCCAGCAAGAGAGACGGGGAAGTAGATGAGTTATCCGGCAGCGTGACAGCGCGCCGGAGATGGTGGTGATCTATTCCCGCACGGCTTCGCCTAAGCACCGCAGAAATCCGATCTAGAGGAAGAACTACAAACTAGAGAAGAGGGTAGCACGTGGCTGAAATTGTGTCTCAAAAAACCCTCAAACCTCTAGTATATATAGGAGGAAGGAGGGGCTAGGCTTGCGCACCAAGGGATCCTCCCTTGGGCTCGGCCGAACTAGGAGAGGAGGAGTCCTCCTCCAATCCTACTTGGATTGGGACTCCTCCCCCAAGTTGTCCACCTCTTTTGCTTTTTCCACTTTTTATCTCATGGGCTTTATTTGGTTGACTTGTCAGCCCATCAAGGGCTGTTGCGCCACCATCAAGTCCATGTGGCCCCTTGGGGAGTGGTGGGCATCTAGTGGACCCCCGGTACCCATTCGTCACTCCCGGTACACTTCCAGTAATGCCCGAAATCCTTCTAGAATCCAAATACCAACTTCCTATATGTCAATCTTCATTTCTGGACCATTCCGGAACTCCTCGTGACGTCCAGGATCTCATCCAGGACTCCGAACAAAACTTCGGTCACCAGCACCTACAACTCAACTATACCGAAACGTCACCGAACCTTAAGTGTGCAGACCCTGCGGGTTCGAGAACTATGTAGACATGAACTGAGACATTCTCCGGTCAATATCCAGTAGCAGGACCTGGATGTCCATATTGGACCCTACATATTCTACGAAGATCTTATCGGTTGAACCTCTATGTCAAGGATTCATATAATCCTGTATACCATTCACTTTGTCCTTCGGTATGTTACTTGCGTGAGATTCGATCGTCGGTATCTCCATACCTATTTCAATCTCGTTACCGGCAAGTCTCTTTACTCGTTCCGTAATACAAGATCTCGTGACTAACTATTTAGTCACATTGCTTGCAAGGCTTGTATGTGATGTTGTATTACCGAGTGGGCCCCGAGATACCTCTCCACCACACGGAGTGACAAATCCGAGTCTTGATCCATGCTAACTCTACGGACACCTTCGGAAATGCCTGTAGAGTACCTTTATAGTCTCCCAGTAATGTTGTGACGTTTGATACACACAAGGCATTCCTCCTGTGTCAGTGAGTTACATGATCTCATGGTCATAGGAATGAATACTTGACATGCAGAAAATAATAGCAACAAAATGACATGATCATATGCTACATTTATAGTTTGGGTCTTGGCCATAACATCATTCTCCAAATGATGTGATCCCGTCATCAAGTGACAATACTTGTCTATGGCTAGGAAACCTTAACCATCCTTGATCAATAGGCTAGTCAACTAGAGACTCACTAGGGGCATAGCTTTTTCTATATATCCACACATGCATTTATGTTTCCATTCAATACCGTTATAGCATGGATAATAAACGATTATCTTGAAACAGGAAATATAATAATAACTATTTTATTATTGCCTCTAGGGCATATTTCCAATAGGGTTGTTCATTTCTCTTAAGAAACTGGTAGCGCACCATAGCCTCATAATCAAGGAAAGGAAGTGGTAACCCAATATCATTCTCCCCTATAGATATCCCACGATAATTAGCTACACGAGTGGCATAAATTCCACCAAAGAAATCTCCATCCTTAGCATTTTTATGTAGCCTCCTAGCAATAATACCTCCCAAGTTATATCGTCTATCACCCATGACCGCACTCTTAAGAATACTAAGGTCGGTACGCAAAGGTGGCTATGCTCATGTTTACCGTTAATACATCTACCTATGAAGAGAGCAACATAATGTATGGCAGGGAAGTGAATGCTCCCCAAGGTAGCCTGTGTAATATTTCTAGTTTCTCCCACAGTGATTCTAGCAAGAAAATCATTATATTCGGTTTTGTGAGGATCACTATGGCTACCCCATTGTGTAATTTTGCATGCATGGTTAAAATGCTCTAGATCCATAGTATAAGATTCATCATAAAGATTAAATAGAACGGAATGTGTATTACGCCTGGATGAAAATTCAAACCTCCGCACAAAGGAATCAGTGAGTTGATAATATTGCTTGCATTGGTCTGAAATAAAATCTTCAAGGCGAGCATTTCGTATGTACGCATAAAATTCTTCCTTGAATCCGGCATGGACCATGAAAGGCTGCACTTGAGCTTCCCTTGGTGGTTCAAAGTTGGGCTCGCGTATCGCGAGTCTGGGGGTCTTCTTGCTCGAGGAACCACCTTGGTATATTCTCCTTAACATTTTTCTTTCTCTGAAAAATTTCTGAAATTTTTAGTGAACAAAACTCAATCAGAACTTATAGCAACTACTCCCACAAGTGCCTAGAAGAAATATCATGCATCAAAAACTACTTGGGACCCTACAAGTTTGACGTGCAAGCTCAAGAACAAGGTCACCTCAGATCAAAAATTTGCAACGTATAAAGCACTAGAACAAAAACTAATTGGACCATTGGAGGAGTTACATACCGATGAACAATCCCGAAATAGTTTTGCAAATGGAGCTTTGAGCAAGGAGATTGAAAATGTCAGCAAGATGAGATAAAACACACGTTTGATTAATGGTGGGATTTTTTTTTCTGAAGGAAGACTAAGTGGATGGATACTGGAATAAGTGAAGGGGCCCCACGTGGGACCCACAAGCCAGGGGCGCCCAAGGGGGTGGCCATGCCGTGCAGGCTTGTGGCCCACTGGTGCAGTCCCCTCATATATTCTTAGTGGCAAAAATTCAAAAAAGAATCCAGAAAAAATCATACTAAATTTTCAGGGCGTTCTAAGAACATTTATTTAAAGGTCATTTTTCTATTGCACGGATAAACGGAAAATAGAGAAATATCAGCATTATTACTAAATTGAAACTAAGGAACAAAAATAAAAGTTGGGTACAAAGGTTGGGCTTTCTAAATTCGTCCATCTCATGCCCGTCAAAAAGAATCCATCAATAAGGTTGATCAAGTCTTATTGACAAACTTTTTTCGAATGACATGGAACCAGAGAACTTTCGAATAACACTAGGTTACCTCACTCGGGATATGCATGTCCCCAACAATAAGTATATGAGATTTGTTTTTGACAGTAGGGAGAGGGAATTCAAAGTCTCCAATAGTAAACTTTGGAATTTTTTCAATTGAGTTGATACTATGAACTTGAGGTTGTTTGTACAGTATGCTCATTACCATTAATATGAAAAATGGAATTGCCTTTGTTGCAGTCAATAACAGCCCCTGCAGTATTCAGAAAGGGTCTACCAAGAATGATCGACAAACTGTCTAACTCGGGAATATCAAGAATAACAAAGTCCGTTAGGATAGTAACATTTGCAACCACAATAGGCACATCCTCACAAATACTGATTGGTAAAGCAGTTGATTTATCAGCCATTTACAAAGAGATTTCACTAGGTGTCAACTTATTCAAATCAAGTCTACGATATAAAGAGAACAACATAACACTCACACCAGCTCCGAGGTCACATAAAGCAGTTTTAACATAATTTCCTTTAATAGAGCATGGTATAATAGGTACTCCGGGATCTGCTAGTTTCTTTGGTATTCCACCCTTAAAAGTATATTTAGCAAGCATGGTGGAAATCTCAGCTTCCGGTATCTTTATCTTACTTGTAACAATATATTTCATATACTTAGCATAAGGAGACATTTTCAGAATATCAGTTAAGCGCATACGTAAAAAGACAGGTCTCAACATTTCAACAAAGCGCTCAAAATCCTCATCATCCTTCTTCTTGGATGATTTAGGAGGAAAGGGCATGGGTTTCTGAACCCATGGTTCTCTTTCTCTACCATTCTTCCTAGCAATAGAATCTCTTTTATCATATCTCTTATTCCTAGGTTGTGGGTTATCAAGATCAACAACAGGTTCAATCTCCACATCATTGGCATTACTAGGTTGAGCATCGACATGAACATCATCATTAATATTATCACTAGGTCCATGTTCATTACCAAATTGTGTCTCAGCATCAAAAATAGATATATCTTTTGGGTTTTCATGTGACTCTACAACAGGTTCACTAGCAGCATGCAAAGTCCTATCGTCATTCTTTTTCCTTTTATTAGAAGGACCAGGTGCATCAATATTAACTCTCTGAGAATCTTGCTCAATTCTCTTAGGATGGCCCTTAGGATACAAAGGTTCCCGAGTCATACTACCACCTCTAGTCACAACTCTAACAGAATGATCAATGCTCTTACTAATCATCTCATAGGGCAAATCTTTTTGTGCCTTAAGTACTTGTTCTACTTGCGTAGTTACCATGGCAACATGTTTACTAATAAGCCTAAGGTCGTTAATAGTTCTACTCATATAATCTCCCAAGCAATCAAGCATGTAAGCATTATGTTTCAATTGTCAACTAACATAAGCATTGAAATTTTCTTGTTTAACACCAAAGTTACCGAATTCATCCAAGCATTGGCTAGCAGACTTATTATAAGGAATATCACCTACATCAAGTCTACGAAGAGAATTTACCTCAATACCTATGTCGGGTTATCAAGACCATGTATTTCTTCAATAGGTGGTAGATTCTTAACATCTTCATCTTTAATACCTTTTTCTTTCATAGATTTCTTTGCTCTTGCATATCTTCACGACTGAGGAATGGAATACTTCTTTTCTTCAGAGTTGGTTTTGGAGGTGGTTCGGGAATGGTCCAATCATTATCATTGCTCAATATATTATTCAATAATAGTTCAGCTTGTTCAACAGTTTGTTCCTAAAAACACAACCAGCACAACTATCTAGGTGGTCCCTAGAAGCATCGGTTAGTCCATTATAAAAGATACCAAGTATTTCATTTTTCTTGAGAGGGTGATCAGGCAAAGCATTAAGTAACTGGAGAAGCCTCCCCAAGCTTGTGGGAGACTCTCTCGTTCAATCTACACAAAGTTAAATATTTTCTGCAAGGCAGCTTGTTTCTTATGGGCAGGAAAATATTTTTCAGAGAAGTAAAATATCATATCTTGGGGACTACACACACAACGAGGAGCAAGAGAATTAAACCATATCTTAGCATCACGCTTTAATGAGAAAGGAAACAACTTAAGAATATAGCAATAACTAATTTTTTCCTCATGAGTAAATAGGGTGGCTATATCATTCAATTTAATAAGGCGTGCCACAACAGTTTCATATTCATAACCATGGAAATACAAGATTCTACCAAAGTAATTAACTCATGATTGACAGAGAATGCATAACCCTTATCAGTAACAAAGATAGGTGAAGTACCAAACTTGGGAGCATATTTTATTCTAGCATTCAAAGGTTTTTCCTTCCACTCGCATAGTAATTTCTTAAGATCATATTTATCCTTACAACCAAGAAAGTCCCTAGATACTTCTCCTTCCATAACATAACCGTTAGGTATATTAGGCAATTCGTATCTAGTAGAGCTAGGTCTAGCAGGTGCATCATAGTGTTCAGTTTCAATAATTTCACCAGATTCAGAAATATCATCAGTTTCAACATTCACTCTAGCAATTTGTTCATCAAGAAATTCACCAAGTGGCACAATATTATCAAGCAAAGTATCATCATAAGCATCATGCAAAACAAAAGTATCATCAATTACTTGCGACATATTAGATTAAGTATCAGGTGGTGGTGTCGCAAATTTACTCATAACAGCAGGTGAATCAAGTGCAGAGCTGGATGGCAGTTCCTTACATGTCCTCGTAGTTGAGGGGTAGATCTTGGTTTTAGCATCGTTCAGATTCTTCATAGTGATCAACAGATATAAATTCCAAATGACTCAGAGAATAGAGCTATGCTCCCCGGCAACGGCGCCAGAAAAAGGTCTTGATAACCCACAAGTATGGGGATCGCAACAGTTTTCGAGGGTAGAGTATTCAACCCAAATTTATTGATTCGACTCAAGGGGAGCCAAAGAATATTCTCGAGTATTAGCAGCTGAGCTGTCAATTCAACCACACCTCAAAGACTTAATATCTGTGGCAAAGTATTTAGTAGCAAAGTAGTATGGAAGTAACGGTCACGGTGACAAACGTGACAGTAGCAGTTTTGTAGTGATTGTAACAATAGCAATGGAAAAGTAACTTAGCAAAGATCAATATGTGGAAAGCTCATAGACAATGGATCAATGATGGATTTATATCGGATGACATTCATCATGCAATAGTTATAACATAGCGTGATACTGAACTAGCTCCAATTCATCAATATAATGTAGACATGTATTCCATATATAGGCATACATGTTTATGGAAAAGAACTTGCATGACATCTTTTGTCCTACCCTCCCTGTGCAGCGGGGTCCCAATGGAAACTAAGGGATATTAAGGCCTACTTTTAATAGAGAACGGGACCAAAGCATTAGCACTTAGTGAATACAGGAACACCTCAAACTACGGTAATCACCGGAAAGAATCCCAATTATTGTCACCCTGGGGGATGCAGATCATAACTCGTAATTGGTGTCTACAACTTGCAAGATAGGATCAAGAACACATATATATTCATGAAAACATAATAGGTTCAGATCTGAAATCATGGCACTCGGTCCCTAGTGACAAGCATTAAGCATAGCAAAGTCATAGCAACATCAATCTCAGAACATCGTGGATACTAGGGATCAAACCCTAACAAAGCTAACTTGATTACATGGTAAATCTCATCCAACTCATCACCGTCCAGCAAGCCTACGATGGAATTACTCATGAACGGCGGAGAGCATCATGAAATTGGTGATGAAGGATGGTTGGTGATGACGAAGGTGTCGATTTCCCCTCTCCGGAGGCCAAATCAGACTCCAGATCTGCCCTCCCGAGGAAGAACAGGAGGTGGCGGCGGCTCCGTATCGTAAAACGCGATGAACTCTCCTCCTTAATTTTTTCCTTCCCGAATAAGAATATATAGAAGCGGAAACGAGGTCGGAGGAGCCACAGGGGCCCCACGAGACAAGGGCCCGCCAAGAATTTTCAGGTCAATCCAAGATTATTTTTTTCTGCACAAAAATAACACCAAGGCAATTCTTCTGAAAACAGCATCAGTCCGGGTTAGTTCCATTCAAATCATACAAATTATAGTCCAAAACAAGGGCAAAAGAATTTGGAAAAGTAGATACGCTGGAGACATATTAGGGTGCGGGGCATCAACCACCGTCGTGGTCGACACCGTCTCCTCCAAGGAAGGATCCATCATCGACCTGACGTCCACCGGCACCATCCGGGTCGTGGGCTCCGACGAGGATGAGTAGGGCATGGGATATGGCGGAAGACCGACTCCCGTGAGCCGGCTAGTTTCCCTTGTCCTATTCTACCTCGCCGACGATCAGATCGACATGAGGTGTCCGTGTAGAATGCATTATTTAAGACATGACCTCTCAGTGTCCACGAACACACCCATGTGTGTACGCGGGTGTTTGAATGGCAAATTTGCAAGTTGCGACTCTAAATGTTCTAATGCCCGCACCTTGTGGAATGTGATGATGGAGGTATGGCATATCCCTCCGGTGCAGCAAAGTTTTTACACACATGTAGTGAGTGGTTGATGTTGGGGAACGTCGCATGGGAAACAAAAATTTTCCTACGCGCACGAAGACCTATCATGGTGATGTCCATCTACGAGAGGGGATGAGTGATCTACGTACCCTTGTAGACCGTACAGCAGAAGCGTTAGAGAACGCGGTTGATGTAGTGGAACGTCCTCACGTCCCTCGATCCGCCCCGCGAACAATCCCGCGATCAGTCCCACGATCTAGTACCGGACGGACGGCACCTCCGCGTTCAGCACACGTACAGCTCGACGATGATCTCGGCCTTCTTGATCCAGCAAGAGAGACGGAGAGGTAGAAGAGTTCTCCGGCAGCGTGACGGTGCTCCGGAGGTTGGTGATGACCTTGTCTCAGCAGGGCTCCGCCCGAGCTCCGCAGAAACGCGATCTAGAGGAAAAACCGTGGAGGTATGTGGTCGGGCTGCCGTGGAAAAGTCGTCTCAAATCAGCCCTAAAACCTCCGTATATATAGGTGGGAGGGAGGGGGCCTTGCCTTGGAGTCCAAGGACCCTCAAGGGGGTCGGCCGAGCCAAGGGGGAGGACTCTCCCCCCCAAACCGAGTTGGACTAGGTTTGGTGGGAGGGAGTCCCCCTTCCTTCCCACCTCCTCCTTTTTTTTCTTTCTCTCTTGATTTTCTTCTCCTTGGCGCATAGGGCACTTGTGGGCTGTCCCACCAGCCCACTAAGGGCTGGTGTGTCTCCCCCAAGGCCTATGGGCTTCCCCGGGGTGGGTTCCCCCCCCCCCCCCGGTGAACTCCCGGAACCCATTCATCATTCCCGGTACATTCCCGGTAACTCCGAAAACCTTCCGGTAGTCAAATGAGGTCATCCTATATATCAATCTTCGTTTCCGGACCATTCCGGAAACCCTCGTGACGTCCGTGATCTCATCCGGGACTCCGAACAACATTCGGTAACCAACCATATAACTCAAATACGCATAAAACAACGTCGAACCTTAAGTGTGCAGACCCTGCGGGTTCGAGAACTATGTAGACATGACCCGAGAGACACCTCGGTCAATATCCAATAGCGGGACCTGGATGCCCATATTGGATCCTACATATTCTACGAAGATCTTATCGTTTGAACCTCAGTGCCAAGGATTCGTATAATCCCGTATGTCATTCCCTTTGTCCTTCGGTATGTTACTTGCCCGAGATTCGATCGTCAGTATCCGCATACCTATTTCAATCTCGTTTACCGGCAAGTCTCTTTACTCGTTCCGTAATACAAGATCCCGCAACTTACACTAAGTTACATTGCTTGCAAGGCTTGTGTGTGATGTTGTATTACCGAGTGGGCCCCGAGATACCTCTCCGTCACACGGAGTGACAAATCCCAGTCTTGATCCATACTAACTCAACTAACACCTTCGGAGATACCTGTATAGCATCTTTATAGTCACCCAGTTACGTTGCGACGTTTGATACACACAAAGCATTCCTCCGGTGTCAGTGAGTTATATGATCTCATGGTCATAGGAATAAATACTTGACACGCAGAAAACAGTAGCAACAAAATGACACGATCAACATGCTACGTCTATTAGTTTGGGTCCAGTCCATCACGTGATTATCCCAATGACGTGATCCAGTTATCAAGCAACAACACCTTGTTCATAATCAGAAGACACTGACTATCATTGATCAACTGGCTAGCCAACTAGAGGCATGCTAGGGACGGTGTTTTGTCTATGTATCCACACATGTAAATGAGTCTTCATTCAATACAATTATAGCATGGATAATAAACTATTATCTTGATACAGGAATTATAATAATAACTACATTTATTATTGCCTCTAGGGCATAATTCCAACAGTCTCCCACTTGCACTAGAGTCAATAATCTAGCCCTCACATCACCATGTGAATTACATTGTAATAAATCTAACACCCATACAGTTCTGGTGTCGATCATGTTTTGGGCGTGGAAGAGGTTTAGTCAGCGGGTATGCTAGTTCAGATCCGTGTGCACTTTGCATATATTTACGTCCTCTTCCTCGACGTAGTCGCGGATGAGGTTGAAGCGTCGTTTGATGTGTGTGGTCTTCTTGTGAAAACGTGGTTCCTTTGCTAAGGCAATGGCACCCGTGTTGTCACAGAACAAGGTTATTGGATCCAGTGCACTTGGCACCACTCCAAGATCCGTCATGAACTGCTTCATCCAGACACCCTCCTTAGCCGCCTCCGAGGCAGCCATGTACTCCGCTTCACATGTAGAATTTGCTACGACGCTTTGCTTGGAACTGCACCAGCTTACTGCACCCCCATTAAGAATAAATACGTATCCAGTTTGCGACTTAGAGTCGTCCGGATCTGTGTCAAAGCTTGCATCGACGTAACCTTTTACGGCGAGCTCTTCGTCACCTCCATATACGAGAAACATCTCCTTAGTCCTTTTCAGGTACTTCGGGATATTCTTGACCGCTGTCCAGTGATCCACTCCTGGATTACTCTGGAACCTACCTGCCATACTTATGGCCAGGCTAACATCCGGTCTAGTGCACAGCATTGCATACATGATAGAACCTATGGCTGAAGCATAGGGGACGGAGCGCATATGCTCTCTATCTTCATCAGTTGCTAGGCACTGAGTCTTACTCAATCTCGTACCTTGTAAAACTGGCAAGAACCCTTTCTTGGACTGTTCCATTTTGAACCTCTTCAAAACTTTATCAAGGTATGTGCTTTGTGAAAGTCCTATCAGGCGTTTTGATCTATCCCTATAGATCTTAATGCCTAGAATGTAAGCAGCTTCTCCTAGGTCCTTCATAGAGAAACTTTTATTCAAGTAACCTTTTATGCTCTCCAAAAGCTCTACGTTGTTTCCAATCAGTAATATGTCATCCACATATAATATTAGAAACGCCACAGAGCTCCCACTCACTTTCTTGTAAATACAAGATTCTCCAACCACTTGTATAAACCCAAATGCTTTGATCACCTCATCAAAGCGTTTGTTCCAACTCCGAGATGCTTGCACCAGTCCATAAATGGATCGCTGGAGCTTGCACACCTTGTCAGCATATTCAGGATCGACAAAACCTTCGGGTTGCATCATATACAACTCTTCCTTAAGGAAACCGTTAAGGAACGCCGTTTTGACATCCATCTGCCAGATTTCATAATCGAAAAATGCAGCTATTGCTAACATGATTCTGATGGACTTAAGCATCGCTACGGATGAGAAAGTCTCATCGTAGTCAACTCCTGGAACTTGTGAAAAACCCTTTGCCACAAGTCGAGCTTTATAAACGGTCACATTACCGTCAGCGTCCGTCTTCTTCTTAAAGATCCATTTGTTCTGAATAGCCTTGCGGCCCTCAGGTAGCATCTCCAAAGTCCACACTTTGTTCTCATACATGGATCCTATCTCGGATTTCATGGCTTCTAGCCATTTATTGGAATCTGGGCCCACCATTGCTTCTTCATAATTTGTAGGTTCATTGTTGTCTAACAACATGATTGATAAGACGGGATTACCGTACCACTCTGGAGCAGCGCATGATCTCGTCGACCTGCGTGGTTCAACAGAAACTTGAACTGGAGTTTCATGATCATCATCATTAACTTCCTCCTCAACCGGCGTCGCAACGACAGAGGTTTCCCCTTGCCCTGCGCCACCATCCAGAGGGATGAGAGGTTAGACAACCTCGTCAAGTTCTATCTTCCTCCCACTCAATTCTCTCGAGAGAAACTCCTTCTCGAGAAAAGCTCCGTTTTTAGCAACAAACACTTTGCCCTCGGATTTGAGATAGAAGGTGTACCCAACTGTCTCTTTTGGGTAACCTATGAAGACGCACTTTTCCGCTTTGGGTTCCAGCTTTTCAGGCTGAAGCTTTTTGACATAAGCATCACATCCCCAAACTTTAAGAAATGACAACTTTGGCCTTTTGCCATACCACAGTTCGTATGGTGTCGTCTCAACGGATTTTGATGGTGCCTTATTTAAAGTGAATGCAGCTGTTTCTAATGCATAACCCCAAAAAGATAACGGCAAATCAGTAAGAGACATCATAGATCGCACCATCTCTAACAAAGTACGATTACGACGTTCGGACACACCATTACGCTGTGGTGTTCCAGGCGGTGTTAACTGCGAAACAATTCCACATTGTCTTAAGTGAGCACCAAACTCGAAACTCAGATATTCACCCCCACGATCAGACCGTAGGAACTTGATCTTCTTGTTACGATGATTTTCCACTTCACTCTGAAATTGCTTGAACTTTTCAAATGTTTCAGACTTGTGCTTCATCAAGTAGACATAACCATATCTACTTAAATCGTCAGTGAAGGTGAGAAAATAACGATATCCGCCGCGTGCCTCTACGCTCATTGGACCACACACATCGGTATGTATGATTTCCAACAAGTCACTTGCACGCTCCATTGTTCCGGAGAACGGAGTCTTAGTCATCTTGCCCATGAGGCATGGTTCACACGTGTCAAGTGAATCAAAGTCAAGTGACTCCAAAAGTCCATCAGCATGGAGTTTCTTCATGCGCTTTACACCAATATGACCCAAGCGGCAGTGCCACAAAAATATGGCGCTATCATTGTTTACTCTAACTCTTTTGGTCTCAATGTTATGTATATGCGTATCGCTATCAAGATTCAATATGAACAATCCTCTCACATTCGGTGCATGACCATAAAAGATGTTACTCATAGAAATAGAACAACCATTATTCTCACACTTAAAAGAGTAACCGTCTCGCAATAAACAAGATCCAGATATAATGTTCATGCTCAACGCAGGCACTAAATAACAATGATTTAAGTTCATCACTAATCCCGATGGTAGATGAAGTGACACTGTACCGACGGCGATTGCATCAACCTTGGAACCATTTCCTACGCGCATCGTCACTTCGTCTTTCGCCAGCCTTCGTCTATTCCGCAGTTCCTGCTTCGAGTTGCAAATGTGAGCAACAGAACCGGTATCGAATACCCAGGCACTACTACGAGAGCCGGTTAAGTACACATCAATAACATGTATATCAAATATACCTGATTTTTCTTTGCCCGCCTTCTTATCTGCCAGATACTTGGGGCAATTGCGCTTCCAGTGACCCATACCCTTGCAATAGAAACACTCCGTTTCAGGCTTAGGTCCAGCTTTGGGTTTCTTCGGCGGATTGGCAACAGGCTTGCCGCTCTTCTTCGAATTGCCCTTCTTGCCTTTGCCGTTTCTCTTGAAACTAGTGGTCTTATTCACCATCAACACTTGATGCTCTTTACGGAGTTCAGACTCTGCGACTTTCAACATCGCAAACAACTCGCCGGGAGACTTGTTCATCCCTTGCATGTTGTAGTTCAACACAAAGCCTTTGTAGCTTGGCAGCAGTGATTGAAGGATTCTGTCTGTGATAGCTTCTTGCAGGAGTTCAATCCCCAGTTCAGCTAGACGGTTTGAGTACCCAGACATTTTGAGCACATGTTCACTGACAGACGAGTTTTCCTCCATCTTGCAAGCATAGAATTTATCGGAGGTCTCATACCTCTCGATCCGGGCGTTCTTCTGAAAGATAAACTCCAACTCCTGGAACATCTCAAATGCTCCATGACGCTCAAAGCGACGTTGAAGTCCCGGTTCTAAGCCATACAAGACTGCACATTGAACTATTGAGTAGTCCTCCTTACGTGCTAACCAAGCGTTCTTAACATCCTGATCAGCCGTAGAGGGTGGTTCATCTCCTAGCACAGCATTAAGGACATAATCCTTCTTCCCAGCTTGTAAGATTAGCTTAAGATTATGAGCCCAGTCTACAAAGTTGCTTCCAACATCTTTCAACTTAGCTTTCTCTAGGAACGTATTAAAATTCAGGATGACTGTCGCGTGAGCCATGATCTACAACACAAATATATTCAAAGTGGACTTAGACTATGTTCAAGGTAATTAGAGTTCAACTTAATCAAATTATATGCTAAACTCCCACTCAAAAAGTACATCTCTCTAGTCATTTGAGTGGTTCATGATCCACTTACACTATCCCAAGTCCGATCATCACGTGAGTTGAGTATAGTTTCAGTGGTAAGCATCCCTATGCTAATCATATCAACTATATGATTCATGATCGACCTTTCGGTCTCATGTGTTCCGAGGCCATGTCTGCACATACTAGGCTCGTCAAGCTTAACCCGAGTGTTCCGCGTGCGCAACTGTTTTGCACCCGTTGTATGTGAACGTTGAGTCTATCACACCCGATCATCACGCGGTGTCTCGAAACGACGAACTGTAGCAACGGTGCACAGTCGGGGAGAACACAATTTCGTCTTGAAATTTTAGTGAGAGATCACCTCATAATGCTACCGTCGTTCTAAGCAAAATAAGGTGCATAAAAGGATTAACATCACATGCAATTCATAAGTGACATGATATGGCCATCATCACGTGCTTCTTGATCTCCATCACCAAAGCACCGGCACCACACCATGATCATCCATTAACGTGTTGCCATCGGGGTTGTCGTGCTACTTATTCTATTACTACTAAAGCTACATCCTAGCAAAATAGTAAACGCATCTGCAAGCACAAACGTTAGTATAAAGACAACCCTATGGCTCCTGCCGGTTGCCGTACCATCGACGTGCAAGTCGATATTTCTATTACAACATGATCATCTCATACATCCAATATATCACATCACATCGTTGGCCATATCACATCACAATCATACCCTGCAAAAACAAGTTAGACGTCCTCTAATTTTGTTGTTGCATGTTTTACGTGGTGACCAAGGGTATCTAGTAGGATCGCATCTTACTTACGCAAACACCACAACGGAGATATATGAGTTGCTATTTAACCTCATCCAAGGACCTCCTCGGTCAAATCCGATTCAACTAAAGTTGGAGAAACCGACACTTGCCAGTCATCTTTGAGCAAAGGGGGTTACTCGTAACGATGAAACCAGTCTCTCGTAAGCGTACGAGTAATGTCGGTCCAAGCCGCTTCAATCCAACAATACCGCGGAATCAAGAAAAGACTAAGGAGGGCAGCAAAACGCACATCACCGCCCACAAAAACTTTTGTGTTCTACTCGAGAAGACATCTATGCATGAACCTAGCTCATGATGCCACTGTTGGGGAACGTCGCATGGGAAACAAAAATTTTCCTACGCGCACGAAGACCTATCATGGTGATGTCCATCTATGAGAGGGGATGAGTGATCTACGTACCCTTGTAGACCGTACAGCAGAAGCGTTAGAGAATGCGGTTGATGTAGTGGAACGTCCTCACGTCCCTCGATCCACCCCGCGAACAATCCCGCGATCAGTCCCACGATCTAGTACCGAACGGACGGCACCTCCGCGTTCAGCACACGTACAGCTTGACGATGATCTCGGCCTTCTTGATCCAGCAAGAGAGACGGAGAGGTAGAAGAGTTCTCCGGCAGCGTGACGGCGCTCCGGAGGTTGGTGATGACCTTGTCTCAGCAGGGCTCCGCCCGAGCTCCGCAGAAACGCGATCTAGAGGAAAAACCGTGGAGGTATGTGGTCGGGCTGCCGTGGAAAAGTCATCTCAAATCAGCCCTAAAACCTCCGTATATATAGGTGGGAGGGAGGGGGCCTTGCCTTGGGGTCCAAGGACCCTCAAGGGGGTCGGCCGAGCCAAGGGGGAGGACTCTCCCCCCCCCAAACCGAGTTGGACTAGGTTTGGTGGGAGGGAGTCCCCCTTCCTTCCCACCTCCTCCTTTTTTTTCTTTCTCTCTTGATTTTCTTCTCCTTGGCACATAGGCCACTTGTGGGCTGTCCCACCAGCCCACTAAGGGCTGGTGTGTCTCCCCCAAGGCCTATGGGCTTCCCCGGGGTGGGTTCCCCCCCCCCCCCCGGTGAACTCCCGGAACCCATTCATCATTCCCGGTACATTCCCGGTAACTCCGAAAACCTTCCGATAGTCAAATGAGGTCATCCTATATATCAATCTTCGTTTCCGGACCATTCCGGAAACCCTCGTGACGTCTGTGATCTCATCCGGGACTCCGAACAACATTCGGTAACCAACCATATAACTCAAATACGCATAAAACAACGTCGAACCTTAAGTGTGCAGACCCTGCGGGTTCGAGAACTATGTAGACATGACCCGAGAGACACCTCGGTCAATATCCAATAGCGGGACCTGGATGCCCATATTGGATCCTACATATTCTACGAAGATCTTATCGTTTGAACCTCAGTGCCAAGGATTCGTATAATCCCGTATGTCATTCCCTTTGTCCTTCGGTATGTTACTTGCCCGAGATTCGATCGTCAGTATCCGCATACATATTTCAATCTCGTTTACCGGCAAGTCTCTTTACTCGTTCCGTAATACAAGATCCCGCAACTTACACTAAGTTACATTGCTTTCAAGGCTTGTGTGTGATGTTGTATTACCGAGTGGGCCCCGAGATACCTCTCCGTCACACGGAGTGACAAATCCCAGTCTTGATCCATACTAACTCAACTAACACCTTCGGAGATACCTGTATAGCATCTTTATAGTCACCCAGTTACGTTGCGACGTTTGATACACACAAAGCATTCCTCCGGTGTCAGTGAGTTATATGATCTCATGGTCATAGGAATAAATACTTGACACGCAGAAAACAGTAGCAACAAAATGACACGATCAACATGCTATGTCTATTAGTTTGGGTCTAGTCCATCACGTGATTGTCCCAATGACGTGATCCAGTTATCAAGCAACAACACTTTGTTCATAATCAGAAGACACTGACTATCATTGATCAACTGGCTAGCCAACTAGAGGCATGCTAGGGACGGTGTTTTGTCTATGTATCCACACATGTAAATGAGTCTTCATTCAATACAATTATAGCATGGATAATAAACTATTATCTTGATACAGGAATTATAACAATAACTACATTTATTATTGCCTCTAGGGCATAATTCCAACAGTTGATGCATCTCCTCTCTCCACAATCTAATGAAGTGTGAGATATGACCACCATGCTCATATGGAGGATTCAGGATCTAAGAAATGGCGTGTTTCATAGGAACATGATCCCTTCGACATAAGCTTTGAAGAATATTATGTGCAACTACCTAAGATCTTTCTGCAATTCGAAGGAACTATCGGTTGAGCAGATAATCAAAGGTAAGGCTCTTTTTAATTTAAACAACGCAAAAGACTTGGCATTTCATTGGTTAAGGGAGAAGGTTTTAGACATAAGCCGCAAGGCGGCAAATAAAAGGACTACTCTCGCAGCATTACAACACTTAAATGTTTCATGCCAGCCAAAGCCAAAAGTGACGCCTCCTATTTGATTTTGTTGATGATGACCATGAAAGGGGCTGTCGAGTTGCGGAAGACTCTAGAATTGTGTTCCGACTAAACCTCCCAAGAGATGAGCATCATGAGGGAGGCAAGCGCCTTGGGTGAGCCGAGTCGGATCTGAAGGTTATCATTCCATCATTCTCTTACTGAATCCCTCGTCACCCAAGCAGACGTGGTGATGTGATGCATGCCGAGCCATGGGAGAATGTAATTCCAAATGCGCATGGTGTAGCGGCACTAGAAGAGCAGATGAGCCGTGGTTTCTTGGGTTTTCTTGCAAAGAGGGCATAGACCGCAATTAGGCCATCCACAACGACTCAAGTGATCTGAAGTCCAAATCCTAACTTGAAGAATAAGCCAAGCAAAAAACTTGCACCGAGGGGACGCCCACACCGTCTACACTGAATGAACAAGATCTGAGGTGGTGAGGCCTTCAAATTGTGCCTTGTAAGCTGAGGATGCAGGGTATATCCCATCTTTGATGAACTTCCATAGGATTGAGTCTTTAACGTCGTCATCAAGGGCCATAGTTGTTAATTTGTCCCAAAGGTTAGCGAACTATTGGATGTGTTCAAGGAAGAGGCCATTTGAGCTGTCAATATTCGCAATCCACTGGTTGTTGGTCATAACTTGTTGAAATGAGGAGTTTTTCTTGCGAGAGAGCTCATAGTGATCGGGAGGAATGTCGTGAGGGTGCAATCCTTGCAGTCAAGATGAATTCCTGAATCTCGCTGTCCTTCCATTTCCCACTGTGACCGTAGTGGTTGCCGCAAAGAAACGGCGGTCATCTTCCGTGCATGACACTTCCATGCCAATCCATGGCTTGCTCTTATCTTTCCACTCATACCATAACCAGCTAAATCTCAGGGCCTTAGCAAATTTGTACATATTAAGCACATCCAAGACGCCCTTGTTCTTTGGTTTGCAAACGAGGTCCCAGTTTACCTTGCCTTTCCCTCCATAAATCTTGTACGTGCCCACCCAAAGATATGCTCAACGGATGCTATCAATTTTCTGAAGGACCTTGACCGAGATGTCCAGAGGAGTGAGATGATATATTGCAATGGCCCTTAGGGAAGCCTTGACAAGAACCGTACGACCTGCAACAACTAGATGTCTTCCTTGCCAAGGTGGGAGCTTGCACGCGATCTTATCTTCAAGATGTTGGAAATGGATTCTCTTGAGACGCTTAACAGAAAGAGGAAGGCTGAGATAACGCATCGAAAAGGATGAACGGGCCACCGAAAAAGCATGAAGAACATTGTCCATATTGATACCATCACAATGAATAGGGGCAACAAGACTTTTGGCACAGTTGTTGACAAGACAAGTCACTTCTCCAAATGAAGCCAGGGTGGCGGCCAAGAATTATACATCCTCCTTAATTGGTTTGACATAGATGATAGCATTGTCGATGTAGAGAGAAGCTCTAACAGTTGGAGCTATACCACACAGAGGATGGAGGTGCCCTTGGGCAGTGACCTTGCCGAGGAGATGGTGGAGTGGATGAATGGCAAGGACGAAAAGAAATGGGGACATCGGGTCGCCCTGTCGAAGGCCACAACCATGCTTTAATGGGTCTCCCAACACCCCATTGATCAACACTCTCAAGGTGGCGGTGTACAGTAGAGCCGCAACCCAATCTCGAAATATGATCAGGAAGCGAAGATCTTGAAGAAGATCCATGAGAAAGTTCCAGCACACAGAATTAAACGCCTTCTTGATATCAAGCTTGAATAGAAGGGTCGTGCCAAAAAATGGTGAGGCCTTTGCGTGCCAATGTCTCGCCAATCGTTGACGGAAAATTACACGTCAATTAAACTAGAAGGGTTGGTCTACCTCGAGCGTGCCAAATAATTGGCTGCTTTCCAAGCAGCTGCGATGCACTGTGTCAACGCCAAAAAATGGCTATGCACGTATCAACAACAATCCAAACAGCCTTTGTCGGGCCTGGTATAGAGTTGACTTGCCGAGCGACCCCCACACCTGCCATTGGCGCCGCCACCGGTGGAGTGGTCGGCACTGACTATTGATGGTTCATTCTCCTCGGGTGACGAATTAGCAGTCGGTGGTATGCTTCTCAGGAACAATGCATCTGAAGTCATATTTGCCTCTTGTCGATTGTTGCTTGTTTTATTGCAATGATGCCCTCAAAGTAGAAATGTATTGGGAGAGATGGAACTTCCACTCATGAGTTATTGTGCAGTCAGACTCCATGGGAGCATTATCTACACTATAACACAAGGGGGGAAACCCGATGGGAACGAGCGAAGGGTCTCGTGCCCACAGCGGCTGAGTGCCCGCGGCGGCGGGGCCTCGATCCATCTCCTCCGGCCTTCCCTGCATATGTCATGACCAGATTCGGGTCTCCCGTCATATCCTCACCCTTCTCCGAGCAGGGCGCCATGCACCATGGCTCCTCGAGCTCCCTCCCAGCCCAACCTCGCGACGACGGAGGTGGCGGTTGGCTGTCCGCCTATTCATGGCATCGGTCCAGCACCCGCCGGCTCGGCCGCGCTCCAGCATCCTCCTGCTTGGAGGTTTCAGAAGGAGGGTGTGGGCCTGCTATCCTCGTGCTCACGCCCGCTCAAGCCGATCGCTCCGCCTACCACGCTTGTATCCCCATCTTTGAATAGCATTGTCGTTCCAAGCTTGCTGCTGTCACCTCCAGTATCTTACTCTGCGCT
Organism: Hordeum vulgare subsp. vulgare; assembly: GCF_904849725.1. NCBI lineage: Eukaryota > Viridiplantae > Streptophyta > Magnoliopsida > Poales > Poaceae > Hordeum > Hordeum vulgare. Next base: position 450,174,428 of record NC_058518.1, on the reverse strand, counting down.
GGGCCCTGCTTCGACTCGTCTCCCAGCTCCAGCGGAGCTGGAACTCACCTCCTCGCAGCTGTCACTGACAAGCCACCACCCCGTGTCGTCAGTTGCGATGGAGGAGGGGCGAGCGTCTCCCCACGGGCTGTTGGAGGTGCTGGCGCTTGCTGTGGAACCTCCTCCAACGACGGCTGCTCCGGCACGACGGGAGTCGAAGCTCCGGAGAGGTCCTTGCCACCATCTTAAAGAGACAAGACCTGCAGCAACCACTGGCTGGCTCGAGGAGGATGGACTCCGACAGGCCCCATCCTTCGGATTTGGCACCAGTGCGGCATGTGCCATGGGCCTCCTTATCCGAGAACGACAATGACAACAATGACGATGATGAGCTTGCATCGCAGACGTTGTTGGCTGCCAAATGCTCCAGCAAGGTGACCTTGGGGCGTGAGGCAGAGGCGCGTGAGGGTTGGCAGGAGGTGCGGTTAAGGCGAGGCCCTTACTACTCGACAAAGCCAACCTCTATTTTGGCTCCTCGGTCCATCCCTGCTTGGCTTCATGGTAGATGCTGCAGATGTCTTATCACTAGACACCGTGCATCAGGGTGCATGAATTCCTTTAGATGTTCCCGTTGCTTGGAGAATGGCCACATGGCTCGTGAGTGTCGCAACGCCTCGTGTCCACTCAGCTCGCTTGCAAACCTTGTCATGTCGCCATTGTTCCGCCTCGACTCCGACCATCGTCTTGATCCAGCTCCTTATGAGGCTCAGGCTGAAGCCACACTTCCCTTTAAGGGGAGCCGTCGTGAGTCTTGGGCGTTTGTTGTTTCTGCTTCTGCTGGTTGTACAGGCTTGGCCAAGGCGGTGCCCCAGTCTATCTTCTCCGCAATAAATGAGTTGCAAGGCTTGGATTCCTCTCAGATGCTGGAGGCGGTTCAACCTTTGCGTGACGTGGTTGATTCTTTGCATGGTTGGCTGCTACATGTTGGGAACCTTCTTGAGCGTGCATAGGCTGAGAACCTTCTTGAGCGTGCACACGCTGCTCTGAGTAGGCTCTTGGTTGTGCCTACTTTGGAGAAGCCGCCTCCTACGTTGCCCCCGGCCAGAGCTTGATGTTGACTTAGTGGACGACGGAGATGCAGAACTCTACAGCTACTTCTCCCCTCGTGCTACGATCGCTTCGTCAATGTTGCCTACTTTCCCCATTATGGATGAGGTCTTTGTCATGAATCCAACGCTAGTGTTACAGATCGTGCCTGAACTTCATAAGTTGAGTGGAGAACTGATTTCGCCGCTGTCAGGAATGCATATGAAGTTGGGTTCTCTTGTGGATTCGATAGTGGCATTGACGCTCACTTCAACACCCTTGGAGCCTAGCCAGGTGGTTCCTGTAGGCGACGATGTTGTTGTGGCCAGAGCGTCGGTTCCAGACCTAGGTGACATATTTGCCATCAAGCTTAATGATTTTCTCACAAACTTGGATCCTAGCATGAGCAAGGCGGTCGGACGTCTCTTAAGGGGAAAGGCTCCCCCTCGAAGGGAGAAATCAAACAAGTGCAAAATCAAGAAGTGTGGCGACAAAGGAGTGGCGCGGGTGGTTCCATGGTGCACTCCTTTGAGATGCAAATTGGGGCTTGGTTGTGTTGGTGGTCTTCTTCGAGGTGTTCTTTTCATGTTAGAGCAGGCCGTTGGAGTTTCATCTCTGATGTTGAGACCAAATTGTTTGGTGGTTGTAGAAATATTGTCTTAGGTGTGTCGGTTGGTTAGTCCCTGCCGTCCCGTGGCTTCATTGTTTGGGAGTAGTCCACATGTGAGGGTCTTATTTGTGTTGGTTTTGTCCGGTTTTTCCGTTAATTAACCAGACAACTCTCTTCTTCTTAATTAATCGATGAGTTGCCTCCGGTTTTTTTTAAATCTACACTATAGGTTATCACGTTGTCTGGCTAATTAGTCACATGGTCACTGAAATTAAGAGGCTCGTGACTGCGTGGGAGCTTGTTACATCAAACATTTCCAGATCTCATAATAGGGTATCACATTGTCCGGCTAATTATGATCGCATGGCTCGCACATCATCGTTTGTTGGTTGGTTCCAACGAGGCCTCCTTTCTCTCACGATCTTGTAACCCTCCAGTTGTGGAATAAAACTCTCTTTTACCTCATAAAAAATGTCAAGAGAAAAACAAAACTTGCATACAATGAACAAAGAATCTACTATACAACACGTACAAAAAAAAAAAAAAAAAAAAAAACGATGTACAATTCATCGTCTCAAGCTGACACCGGAGGAGAAACAAAAACATGGACAACATGTACATTTTCTATACGCGCCAAAACCAATGTACAACGTGCGGTGCCTATTTGGGCTTGACCTCGAAGTAGGGCATGTAATCGGACGCGTCGCCGGCGCCGCCGTAGGACGACCGGGTGATCTCGACGTCGCTGTACGGGTGCGAGGGCGCGCCCCTACCGGCGCCGTCGAACTCGGTGGCCGACGAGCCGGCCGAGTTGAGCCCCTCCCCGTCGGGCTCGTTGAGCAGCATGGCCTCCACCTCCTTGACGACGGTGCCCATGGTCGGCCGCGCCGCCGCGGACTCGTCCACGCACTGCATCGCCAGCTGCACGAACCGCCGGAACCCGGGCGTCCGCGCGGCGTCCCGGATGGCCGGGTCGAGGATGGCGCGCAGGCCGTAGTAGTCGCGGTCGGCCGGGTCGATGGCCTGCCTCACCTCCCGCACCACGTACTTGCCCTTCTCGATCGGCTGCCTCCCGCTCACCAGCTCCAGCATCACCACCCCGAAGCTGTACACATCGCTCTTCTCCGACAGCTGCTGCGTCATATAGTACTCCGGGTCCAAGTAGCCCTACCAAATGCATATGATTTATTTCAGCAACACAAATATATACTAGCTAGCTTTGTTTGTCATGGGATATCAGCAGGAACAATATCAAGGTGAAAATGGAGCATGACGGTTACCAGTGTTCCTTTGACTTGGGTGGAGACGTGGCCCTTCTCGGTGTCGGCGACGAGCTTGGAGAGCCCGAAGTCAGCGACCTTGGCCTTGAGGTTCTCGTCGAGGAGGATGTTGGTGGACTTGATGTCGCGGTGGATGATCGGCGGGTCGGCGAGCTCGTGAAGGTACGCCAGCCCCCTCGCCGACCCCAGTGCGATCCTCAGCCTCTTCTTCCAGCCAAGGTACGTCCCTCTAACTGCAAAGCGCACAGCTCCATCAATTCTGAGCACAAGCGAAACGAAATGGTAAACAACTACTAATAGAGATATCAGCCCTTGAGACTGTTTCTTACCAGCAAGGTTCTCCCTCAGAGTCCCACCGGCGACGAACTCGTAAACCAGCATCTGCTCCCCTTGCTGGAAGCAGAAGCCGATCAGGCTCACCAGGTTCCGGTGGTGAACCCGGGACAGCAGCTCGATCTCGTTCTTGAACTCCGGCGCGCCCTGCATCGACCCGGACTGCGCCCGCTTTATCGCCACCCGTATTCCGTCCACCAGTGTCCCCTTGTACACCTGTTGACACATGGCAGTGAGTAAGCCAGTGTGGTTGGCTAAATTGTGTTTCAACTGTCTGTGCAGTACAGGCCATATTTCAGGAATAATAAGATGGATAAACGAGCTGATGCGGTTTTCAGTTGTTACCTTTCCATAGCCTCCTGCGCCAATCTCATGGCTATCTGCGAAATTATCAGTGCAGCTTTTCAGCTCCTCGAAGGAGAAGAACCTCGCTCCTTTCAGCTGCGGAGCTCCTCCGCTGTCTTTCTGTGTCGCGCCCCATGAAGCTGGAATTTTGATGAAATGATCACATCAGTTTCCAGCTTTCCATTCTCATGTCATGGTTGCTACTGGTATAACAGAAACTGCAAGACCAGTTTCTATATTTTATTTATCCTTACCAAAAGGGTCGGTGCTTCGTTCTTTTAGTTCCTTGTTCCTTCTCTTCTGTCGCAAAGCGAATAGTCCCACGAAAATGAGGGCAATCACAAGAACCCCGCCACCTGCTGCGATCCCAGCTATGGCACCTGTACCGAACTTTGATTTTTGGCCACCAGCAACTGACACAGAATGTTAAAATAGTTAGTTTCACACTGCCATGCTGTTTCAAATCTTCAATGCAAATGGGGGAAACTCAAGTACCTATGAAGGGGACATATGGATCTGCAATGAAGAAGTAAGGCCCGAATATTGGTGGTGGCTTGTAGATCTGGTTGCTGAGAAGAGACCCAATACGGCTCACTTCGGACACATTGAAGAGCGTCCCTGTTGACGGGAACAGCTTCACTTGAACTTGGAGGTAGTTGTCGCCGTTGAATTGGATACCGCTCAGCTGAACTGCACCTTCACGCAGACTCAAATTCCTCGAGAGGGTCTGCTCAAGTTCCTGAAACTTAGCGGTGTCCGCCACATTCTTGAAGGACGGCGCTCTGAAGACCATCTTGCCATTGTACGAATAGGAGCAGCCGCAGTTTGCAGGGTTCTGGCCCTGATCACTTTGGCACCCACTTGCCAAGTTACATTTGGTCATGCTAGTGCTGTATGGTACCACGTTCTGTCGTTGGGCGGTGCAGAACTGTATAGATGTATCGGCGCACACTGGATTCCGGGCAAGCCTGTATGCAGAAAAGAGAAAGGCGATGTTAGTGAATGCATGGAGAAAACAAGTCATGGCCAGCATTCTAGGATCTTACAGCAGTGTCTTTTTGTAGTTTGAAGTGACAGACACATCGACTATGCTGTTTTGTTCGAGATCAACAGTTTGCAGTTGTGTGCTGATGCTGCCCGCCATCCTAAGTGTTCCACTCAGCTGGTTTTTGCTCAATACACTGTACCATCATGAATAAAAACAGGTGAACATGAGAATTTACTTATTATTGTTTTCTTATTGACTTTACTCTGAGTATATTTTGCTAGAAAATTACACTTCATGCAGCTGGGGCAAATTGAAGAGTTCCTGGGGGACCACGCCAGTGAGTTTCGCAGATGACATCGATCTGAGTGATAACAAGAATATCATGATAAGTATGACATTATCGAAACAAGTCGTTGCTTTAGAGAGTCAACCGTTTAAGATAACTCACATGGAAGAAATATTTGTTAGATTTGCGAACCAGACTGGGATTTCTGACGCGCTAAATGTGTTGTTGCTTAAATCCCTGGTTATTCAAGCATCAACTAGTCAGTATTTTCTGAGATATAGTTTATATCCTTGGGTAATGCAGCATGGAAGCATTATAGTTAGGTTCTTACACAACATTTAACACATTCATCTGGCTGAGATCTGGCAGTGATCCAGTTAGCTTGTTGCTTGCCAAGTTCCTGCAGAAAGCATTTTCAATAATAGGTATCTCAAGTCTAAAAAATCTTATCTTGACTAGTTTTGTAAGACACTTACAGCTCATTTAGGCTGACCAAGTTGCTGATGTTAGGAATTGCTCCTGCAAATTGGTTCCTATCCAGACGGCTGTAGAAGACGAAAATTGTGTCAAAGATTGTGATAAAAATAACACTTGAAGAAAATTTGTGTTTCATTGGTCTGAAGATACTTACAGTACTTGGAGCGGGCGAATACCTCCAAGCTCACGCGGAATCGGGCCTGAGAACTGATTGCTATCAAACAATCTATACAAAAGGAAGAATTAGCAGGATATATTTATCCATATAACATAAATTGGAAACTTAGGCAATCCCTTACATGTGTATGAGAGTCATTTTAGAGTTGAAGAGGCCTGTAAGCGTTCCAGATAGCTGGTTCTTGTTGAAATGGCTGTCCACCAACCAAAGTTTAGAAAGATGAAACAAGCAGAAGAGATGTGCTTGCAAACCTATGATCTTCCTTGATAGATCAAGACAAAAAAGAGTAGTATGAAACTTACAAGTGCTTCGTGTTGATAAGAAGGTCAAGGCCCGGTGTCGTTCCTGTTGAGATAGGGACAGTTCCTGTGATGGCATTATCTGCCAGATCTAGCCAGAAGAGTTTTGAGAGTAGGCCAAGCTGAGGAGGTATTGTGCCCGTCAACTTGTTCGAATTCAGTGCCCTATATATCGATAACGTTGCACAGAACCAGTTAGTTTTTCTGTCCAATCAAAAGAAATAAGACGAGGAGTTTGGGAATGCGAGAAGTTTCACTAGAATCAAGCCAGAAACTTACAGGAATGTCATCTGCAGGAGGTTGCCTAGTTCTTTAGGTATGTCTCCGCTGAAGCTGCAACCAGCCAAGATTCTGACAAGTACATCGAAAGCGATTCAGTAAGCCTGTTTGGTAAATTGTTACTGTGTCAGGAGCGGTAGAGGGTGTAGAGCAATGAGCAATTCGTCGCTTACAGTGTCGTAAGCTGCGCAAGGTTCCCAATCGAAGCGGGGATCGTACCACTGAGACCACTGTTGAACGAAAGGTCCCTGCAATGCAAATGCTTGTGTTAGCGTTCACAGATCAGCAGCAGGACTTGAGAACTTCTACGTACAATCTCTTTCAGATTTTGTTCCCAGCAATATTAAACCGAAGCATTTCTACTTTATTTCCTTCATTTTCAGTAATCTGGACAAAATTTAAAACATGTTACCCAATCCATGTTTCATTGCCAAACTACTTTAAAAAAAGCTAACTACCACCAAAACTTAGACATGGTAAACTTGAATTGGTCAGCTGAGCTCAGCTCTTTTCTTTTCAGGACTTGGTCAGACTTCTTGTCTTGAGAAAGCAGAGTTGATAAACTAGAAGCAAAACTGTGGGGACTGGTTCAATAGCTTGAACAACGGCAGCTTCTAGGCAGCAATTTCATGGCGGGCGAGGCGTGGCGTGGCGACAACTTACAGGAACACGAGCTCGCCGAGCTGCCCGACGCTGTCGCTGAGCGTGCCCTGCATGTTGACGCTGGACAGCCTCCTGCAAGAACAAACAAGCCAGAGGAAATCGGTGTGATGAGATGAGGCACATACTCGGTGGTCGAAGGAGAGCTGCGGGGGGGCGCAATTGTATTGAGGAGGTGTAATACTCACAACGACGTGACCCTGCCGTTGGTGCACATGATCCCGTCCCAGGGGGCGCCGCAGGGGTCGCCGGAGTTCCAGCTCGGCGGGTAGTTGGTCCACTTGCCCATGAGCGACCGGAGCGCCGCGGCTGCCCCGACAAAAAGCCCATGCGCAACAACACGGGGTCAGCTCAGCTCAGCTGGGTGGAGAGAAAGAGAGGCCAATCGAAACGAAACGGAGCTTCTTGGGTGACTGACCATCGTCGGGGTTTGTCTGGCAGAGCCCCGCCGGCGCGGTGACCGCCACCAGCAGCAGCAGGAGCAGCAGCGCCCGCCGCGTCGCCGCCTCCATCCTATCCGCGGGCCAGGCCGCCTGAGTCGCTGGTCGGAGCCTTGCCCCGGAAGGAGAGCACCGCCGCGCTTCTTGCGCCTTGTGTGTTGTCTGTCGACCTGGCTGGCTCCTCTGGTCGTCGGCCGGAAGCTCTCGTCGTCTGTGTGTGTGGGGGGCAAAAGTCGAGGACGGGAAGCAGGCGGGCACGGCTGGGTGTATAAATCCTACCAACCCAACGCCAACACCAACACCAACAGCTTGCTTGCTTTGCTTCTTCCCCGACGCAGCGCAGGGAAGAGGTCAACCCGGGGCAAGGCAAAGCCCAAAGGCGGGGTGAGCGCAGCGACGCGCGCGTTCAGACAAGACACTGCGCCCACGTTGGTCAAACTAAGCGGAGGAAAGAGAGAGGGAGCCGACTGCTGCATGCATCTTGACAATCTCTTTCATTTCTACTCCCTCCGTTCCTAAATATAAGGCTTTCATTTTGAGATCCCCATCAGAGGTTTTCTCGGAAGAAGAAAGAGGAGGAGAAGAAGAAAAAAAATCCCCGTCGGACGGCTTTGCTGGTGGCCTGTAGCCATCGCCGCCGGACACCCAGTTCCAGCTCCGCGACGGTTGAATGAATGATTTGCGCGTTGCCATCGTCTAATTAACCTGTTTTATTTATTTATCCGTAGCTCGTTTGATTTTTAAGGGGTTGTTTAACTGTTTTATTATCCGTAGCTAGCTAGCTAGTGGCATCGGTGCTCGCCCGGCCCATTTGCTTAATCCAGCGACCAGCGTTTGATTGCGTCTTGTTCGTTTCGTGGGGATTAGTTTATGTGATGATGAGGAAAACATCCATCATCCCGAGGGGCAGTTGACAATTAAAAGGGCATCTAAACGGCGGAGCAAGGGACATGCATCTGCTGCAACTGGGATGAGGGCCAATCGGGATGGATATATCCATCGTCCGTCCGTCCGTCCTCCGGCCGGGGTACGGTGTTTACCTTGTTGTTTAGCTCGTGGGTTGGCGATTTTTAGTGCTCTCGCGTAGCGGGGTAGTGGCTGATGGCGACGGCGACGGCGACTTTCTCTATCCCAGCCTCGGTCTCCTTTACTGATTGATTGGAACAGAACAATTGATGCCGGGCAATGCAACAACTGGATCGAATGTGCATCCTCTACGTATGCATGTACGTATCACGTATGTATAGAGAAGAAGAAGAAGCTATAAGACAACCGGACGACCCATTTCGTTCGCCGTCGTCTGTTTGGGTCGACGCAGACACAAAAAGCGGTCCAACGCATTGACCCAAACGAACGCGCGTCCGGTTTTCGTCCGTGGGCGACCCATTCCCGGCCCATTTTTGAGCCGGATTTACGGCGCAGACACGTGACGGACGCGCACACACTCGCCTTCTCTTCCTCCGGACCCGCTGGTCGGAGGCACATTGGCCTCCCACATCCAACCCTCGCCCGCCTCCTTCATCGTCGACGCCGCCGCCGATTTTTCCAGCGACTCTGCCAGCTGTTGACGCCTCCACATCCGCCCAACAACGCCGCCCACTCCCACATCGCCCGTCGCCGCCGCTGCCTTGTTGTCGGGGATCAACTGCTTCCCACTCCCGCGCCCCCACCACACAGCCCGTCGGGGAGCCGCCTCGTTGCCCGGTCAGATCCTCACCGGCACGCTCGTCGGACACCGACAGGACAACTAGTTGGTCCGTGTGCGGCGCGACTCCCTTCGTCGGCCGTCTTCTTCATCGACGCCCACAAGCTGTTCGACAGTTTGCCAAGGTATAAAATGGACTCTGCCGACCAGTTCTTTTTCACAATTTCCTTTGCGACTCCGGCGATTCGTCGTCCGATGACGAGGAGGAGGTATTGGCTGTCGTGTTGGTCCATCACCAGCTCAACAGCCAGCGGCCGTTGTTTCATGGCTCCATTTCGGGCCACCTTCCGGCGTTGAATCGTAACCGAGAGAGCGGACATTTCCTTCTTTGGAAGGACTACTTTGATACAACAAATCCATTGTTCAAGCATCAAAAATCCCGTCGCCGTTTTCCGTATGAGTAGGCATCTTTTCAACCGTATTAGAGAGGGGGTGGTTAGCTATGTTGACTATTTCGAGTGCAAAGAGGACGTCGTTGGCAAGCTGGTTTTTCCTCTTATCAGAAAATGCACTGCCGCCATCCGAATGCTTGCATATGGAGTGCCCGGTGATCTTACTGACGAGCACGTCCGTATGAGCGAGTCTACTTGCCTAGAGTCCCTGTATGAGTTCTGCAAGGCTGTTATTGCTGTGTTTGGCCCTGAGTACTTGAGAGAGCTGACTGCTGAAGATACAACCCGTTTGTTGGCGATGAATGCCAGCAGGGGCTTCCAAGGGATGCTTGATAGCATAGACTGCATGCACTGGGAGTGGAAGAACTGCCCTTCTGCTTGGCAAGGGCAGTATAAAGGGCCATGTCAAGGCTTGCACTGTCATACTAGAGGCCGTTGCGTCTGAAGATCTCTGGATCTGGCATGCTCGCCGGTGTTTGCTAGGCTTGCCGAAGGCAACATCCAACCGGTGAATTTTACTGTCAACGGTCACAAACACGACAAAGGATACTATATGGGTGACGGTATCTATCCTCAGTGGACCACTATCGTCAAGACAATACCCAACCCCGTCGGAGAGAAGACGAAAAGATTTGCCCAAGAGCAAGAGGGTGCTAGGAAGGATGTCGAGCATGCCTTTGCTGTTTTGCAATTTCGATGGGGCATCGTTCGGTATCCTGCTAATACCTAGAGCACGCAGAAACTGAGGAGGGGGGAGGGGTGATGGCTGCTTGTGTGATCATGCATAATATGATCATAAAAGACGAGCGTCCGGAACGTCTGTACGATCAAGGGTTTCAGTCTCAGGGTGAGAAAGTTGTGCCTGAGCATGGAGGAGCGGCAACATTTGAACAGTTCATCCAATTTCATTAAGACATGCGTGATTGGGAAACTCACGTGCAACTGCAAAAATGATTTGGTTGAGCATATGTGGGCTCATGTTGGCAACCAATAAATTTATCTTCTTTTATTCATTTGCAAAACTATGTGAGAACTATGTGAAACATTTTTATTTTTATTCGGTTTGTAATAACTATGCTATTTTCGGTTTAGATTATGTTATTTGATTCAAACTATGAATATCATGCAAAATAGGACGGCCATCCGATACATATGGGTCGATGCGTTAGGCGCGCAGCCGACCTATATCTAAAACAGGACGGACCCGGACGGGCGGCCGATCCGAACGAACAAAAAACGGACGAAATCGCTATCCGTTTGGGTCAATCCGTTGGAGTTGCTCTAATCATCGCAGAGGAAGAGACTGAGAGGTGTAGCCATCGTCCGGAATGCGTGTACGGCCTGCAAGTTGCAGCGGAGAGTGGACGTGAGCCCCGGTCAGTGACCTTCTCCCAGTCAGAAAAGAGCAGCCAGCCAAGCCCGCACGCGCGCTCTATGACTCTATCCCCTCCAAATCCGGTGTCCCCATCTTGATGCCTCCTTCTCCTAGTGGCGTTCCTTGGGTCGACGTACGCTCGGCGTGAGATGAATTCGGTGCCGGTCGCCGGCAACCTGAGTGTACTTCATGTCTTCATCCACTTTTCGCGGCTCCAGCAACGGGGGTGCCTTTCACCTCTGTGGCAGCGGCAACATCACGGACGCTAGAGCAGAAATGGCGGCCGGTGAACCGGTCCGGCGGTGCACGGCGTACCACGCATGGCACGGGCACACCTCGGCCAGCGTCACCGCAGACGTTTCGGATCCGCAGACGTCCATAGGCACGCACAGGCCGCGGAGAACTGATCCCCGATGGTTTACTCTTTGACAGTTTCATGCACGGTTTTACACTTTGCATCGTGCTCCATGCCAATACCACGTGGTGGACTACTTGATAATAATAAACCCTCTAAACAACATGCTCCACGAATAAAACAGAATCCCAACCAAGCAAGCAAGCAACGAGGCTCGGCGAACCTAACCGCAGCAGCGAATTGAGAGAAATTACCTGGTCAACAAGGCTGTGATTTCAGACTAAAAACCAAAATGTGACGTCTCGGCAGACACGGCGAGCACCCAGAGTTCCACTTCTACATACGCCTCACGAGAAAGAGAAAAAAAAAAAGGTGATTGGGTTGAGAAAGTCTGACGGAGGGTGTGGATATTAGTTTCTGATTCCATCTACAAAACAGGTCAACCTTACATAAAATATAATGTGCGTCCCTCAGTACCGCCTCGCCTTGGACTCGCTCCTTGCGAGCATCATCCCGGAGAGCTTGTCGACCTCGTAAAGGATTCCGGCAGAGAACAGGAAGCTGCGGCCAAAACATCACACAGCTCGTAAGGGACTGCGGCACCGGTAACCATCGGGTAAAGGTAAGAACAGCAAAATGCGGAAAACACATAGATATGTCATTTAAATGGCAGAGCTCTTGATAATAATAAAATTGTAAAATGGTGCCCATCCCTTGCTAGATCCTGCAAGGGGAATCATCACTAGCTATCATTGTGTTGGTGCTGAACGAGGCTTCTTTTGCTGGTAGCTTTGTTATGTGGAAAATGCTACCTCGTCATGTGACCAGAGTAACATGAGGGCTGTGAAGCTTCTTTATCATGTACCAGAGTAACATGAGCTAAGGCTGTGAAGCTTCTTTATCATGTACCAGAGTAACATAAGCTTCACAGCACCATTTCAGCTCACATAACCAAAAAGATCTCAACAATGCACCACAATAATATAAGCTCTATCAGAGCATGTGAGCACCACAATGTCAACACAACACCATGGTGGATGTAGCAAATAATTTCATCTCACATAACCAAAAAAATGTGATTATTTTAATAATTTCAGATAAACTTTAGTTCCTCTCCTAGCTCATCATGATTTAGTGACAGAATTTTTCCGACTAGCTGAGGAACTTTTGTTGCATACAAGTATATGCGACAATAACTCGTTCTAAATCTGAAAGGCTATAGAAGGATCTAATTTAGATGGATTTTGCTCAGCTGTTAATCATGCATCCTATAACTTCTGTCAACATCAAACAGTATGTAACGTACAGTTGGCAATGCTGTTATACAGATAGAATTATCTAATTCTAATCCATTAACACATCTAAGGTTAACATTTCTGAACAGGAATCGTCAAGGTCTATCAATTCTATGATGGGACCATACAAGTATTAACAACTTGGAACAAAGAATTAGTGAAGGAATCGTCAAGGAATCATACCATGTTGTGATGCAAACGCGGTGAACAGTACCAGCTACAATAAGAGCAACAAGTTCTGCTACAACAACTGCATGAAAAGAACATAAATGATGACAGATGGTTTAAGTTAAAAAATGAAAGAAGACACGGGAATGAAGTATTATATACCTGCACCCCACCCAGTTCTAACACCACTAGCTTCTTGGTAATTACCGATAAACTGCAAAACTTGCTCTAGTTAGCACATTACAAAAATCTATGCATCAAAGTAATACTTGTTGTTTGCTCATAGAGGAAATGATGACTCCAGAAATCATCGATCTTATAAGTTACAACACAAAACCATACAAGGGTATCAGTCAAACGTATACAGCATATATGCTTCCTAGTTGCTACATTTTCCCCCTTTCTAAGGGTCTGCTTGCACTAGTTTCTCGTTATAGAAAACAAAACTGACAAAAGATAACTTATCTATAGCCATCTATGGAGGTTTGGGGGTTTAGGAACTGCTAGAACATGTTGAAGCCAGAGTGGATTCCAATACAAAAACAAGGTCACCTTTGGTGTCTTCTGCAGATTTAAAGCGACATGAACCCACAAAACTACCACAATTAAGGCTTGTCATCGATCATAACTTTTTTGTAGTATATATGTAAATATTTTATCGCTAAGTCAATTATACTGCAGGAGGTTAATATATTAGAACAAACAAGCTTATGTCTCCAAGATTGTTGGATTTGAGACGTCAACTCTTCATGGCTCCAGCTGGAGATGAGTACTAGACAAATATGACCTTAGCCGCCACTTATGATTGCTATATATATATATATATATATATATATATCTTAGAAGAGCAATGTGATAGGGCATTTTCTATTTGAGAAGCTGCACTAGGTCCGGAAAATTGAAGCTGAAGAACACATGTAACCTTCAGAAACTAGCTATCAGACGTTACATGAGAGAGATTTCGATAGGGTATTTTCTATTTGAGAAGCTACACTAGGTCCGGAAAATTGAAGCTGAAGAACACATGCAACCTTCAGAAACTAGCTATTAGACTTACATGAGCGAGATTTCGATCTTCCACCTCTAAATGTTGCTACACTGGATACAAGAATCATTGCAAATCACATGCCCATTCGCTCCCAGTGCTACACCGTAAACATTTTTTTATAGAAAAATCACAACCTACGAATGCCTACCAATCAGGTGAGAGGGCTTTATCCACCGCCAGGAGCAAGAAGTAGAAAGAAGAAGAGAGGGGTGACGCACGGTGAGGAGGAGGAGGAAGAGGAGGGAGCTGACGAATCCGCCGGCGATGGTCTTGAGCTCGGACGCGGCGAACCAGCCCCGGTACATCTCCAGCAGCGACAGCGTCACCGCGAACAGCAGCAGCGACAGCAGCATGGACCGCCCCGTGCTCGCCATCTGCGGCACCAGATCTCCGTCAGCCAACGGACAACGAAATCAAACAACCTCGCACCCGATCACGGAAACCATCCTAGCGCCGCAGGGGAACGGAAGCCCTCACCTGGACCGGCTACGATCGGAGATCTGATGCGGCAGCGCGCGGGGGCAGTAGGGTTTTGGCGCTGCCGCTGCTTCTTCCCCCGGTCCGTCTCCGGTCTCGCGAGGTGAGTGGTGTGGTGAGATCTACGACGCCGCCGAGTCATCGTCGCCAGATGGATGGTGGAGAGACTAGAGAGACGACGGTGCGGGCCGTGTTGGGCCGACAACCCATAGGCCGATGGACCCCCATTTCGGGAATATGTTTACCAGGCCGCATATGGGCCGTTGGTTGGGGCCTGATGAAAGCGGACGCGCACCGCCGCTCCGTTCCCCATCCTTTCCCCTTGCCCCGGTCGCACTTGTGCTGCCCTGCTGCTCCCCGCATCGTCGCCGTCCTTCTCCTCCGCCGCGACGCCTCGACGCGGGGAGATCCGCGCGCGGGGCCTGGCCGCCGTCACTTCGCCAGGTCGCTTCCCCTCTGCCTCTCTAGAACCTTCTGCCAGAACCCTCTCCTATCTCCCCTTCTCGCGGGCAGGACAGCGAGCGGCCGCCGCCGTGCGCGCGCGGGCTGGGCGGGGCTGGCTGGCTTGCTTCTGGATCCCTGCCATTCGGCCTCGCGGTCGGCTGTTGGTTCGCTGTCGGGTGCAGCGGCTTTGGAATTCCAGTAGATTCGATTTTGGCGGTGGTGCTTTTCGTGCCGCTGGTCGGATGTTGGGACCAACCTGGATTGGGGCCTGGGGAATCTGAGCTGCCGATTGCTTCTGTGCTTGTCTGCGTAGCTCGATTTTTTTTTTCAGCAGGCTGTTGGACAGTACGGGTGCTAGGCCATGCTTGTGGATTGCTTTGGTTCTCGGTAAGTAGGTTTTCTTAGCTGTTTTTGTGCTGCAGCTGTGATTGGGAGCTTGTGAGCTTGATTCAAGCTCGCCCGCATGTCACACGTTAGCTTGGGCAAGCTGGGTATGCATTGCCTTGTTATCGTGGCCGTAAATTCTTCTAGACTGAACCTTTTGCCGGTCGGAGCATCATACCCACAGTGTTAACTCTTCCCCCCGAAGTAACTGGAACAATGTTTCTGCCCTCAATGTACAATCCAACTGTTGGCCAGCATTTTGTCGCGTGTTTTGGTATTGCTGCAACCATGAACCTAGCAGAGTCAGGTTCAAAGTTTAGCGCATGATGCAAAATAGGGGTAGCTTTAGATTTCGGATAGCTGTGCAGAAATATTAATAGCTTGTGCATGGAGATAAGATTGACAACAAACTAGCCAAATCATGTGATGAGCCTATTTTCACTTGGATTTTCTTCCCTTTTTTAATTTCAAATGTTGCATTATTATATCTCATCGTAGAAATATGCCACAACTAGACAAACCAAGCATGAAGCCTACACACAATGTTTTCTATTCCAGTTGGCATATAGATTTAATTTACCATGTTGTACACTAATGGAAACATGCATTTGTAACCATATAGGTAAGAACCTAAGATTCAAACTACAACTAGCCTTATACTCCCTCCGTCCCAAAATTCTTGTCTTAGGTTTGTCTAAAAATGAATGTATCTAAATACTAAAACCTGACTAGATACATTCATATCTAGAAAAATCTAAGACAAGAATTTTGGGCGGAGGGAGTACTAAGGATTGCCATACTTTTTCTGTTGACCTAATCAAAATCGGTGCTTGTGGAAGATGGAACAACTGGCATTGAACTAATCAATGTAGAAAACATTTTCCTCACTTTTATTTACACAGCTCAATCGGTTCAAAGATAGGATAACCATGTTGTTTTGAGATTGCCTATGGCTGGGTACAAATGTGTGATCCGATAGAAAGTTGACATTGCTTTGGTCACTTAATAACAGTCATAATTTGGTTAATGTGTGTAATGACAATCAGATGGAAGGAAGATGAGTGTTGCAACATGGCATGTTGTGATTGTACATGCAGGCCTCCATCATTGGAAATTTCCGATCAATGCGGAATTTTTTAGCTCTTTTTTGTTTTTCTCGTTTAATACCGTGAAATTTACCACCTCCATGATTAATATGAGTCCTCCAATCACACCTCAGTTCCTTATCAAACCTGGTCAAATACAAGAACCAGACCCTTGATTGAAGTGGCCTGCATTCTGGCCTGTTGAATTTCCCTGGAGAATTTTCCTTGTTTTGTTCCCAGAAAACTATTATAGGAAGTAAGCCACAAACTGCAAGCCTGCATCTCATGCTAAACCAAAAGATGATATTGATTCGAAGTTTTTGGGTCGTGGAGTTGGGTTTTGTCTCCCTAACCCGGATTATTCGGCGACTTGTTATGGCTAATCGCCCCAAGTCGCCGCAACTAGTCAGGGGAGTTTACATAGAGGATGAGACGATGTTGACGGCAAAGTTGCAGTTGCGCAGGAGCTTGATTGTGAGGTCAAGGTGGCATGAAGCTCCTAGGCAAGGTCTTGGCTGGGCCACGGAGGAGCCGAATTGCTCCAGTGTAGGAGGAAGATGGCTCCAAGTTGATAGGGGTAGGAGCATATTTGGCCCATGAAGGCCCATTTGAAAACCCTAGTTTTCTTGATGTATCTAGACCGTCCATACTTATCCAAGCCATCTGTGCCATCCATCAAGAATAGAAGAATGGTAACTGCCCAGCAGTGCGTGAGACTATACATAGCCGCCGCCGGTACAGATTCCTTCTTTCTTCCCATACCTTCTTCCCTCTTACAAGTTACAACACCAGCGGCAGGGTAGATCGGTAGCCGGCGGCGGGGTAGATCAGTTGCCGACGGCATCAAGGAGATTGATTTCTCGCCGAATACCTCGCTGGCTGCCCAAACGAGCACACAAGCGTCTACTGGGGGGTGAGTTGCACGACTTGCTCTGCTAGTTGAGTCACCGTAGCAAGACTTCATCACTGATCCGGCAAGGCGATTAGCCTGCATCTCATCGGTGATTAGTTGGCGACTCAAAACCTTGTATTGATTTAATACCACACCGGTGTTTCCATGTCTAGATTTGTTAGGGGCCCATAAATACGAGGGCCATCTGAGGCAGTGGAACATTATGATGCTATAAGTTTGTGCTCTTCTGGAGTGTTAGTCCTGGGCTTTGGTGTGTTGCAAGTTTTATTCATGGCCAGTATTAATATTTTGTTTCTTCCATTCAGTACTTTCTTTGTCTAATATTTTTTGTAATTTCATAGAACTTTATGTTTCCTTTTAGATGTTAGCTAGCGGCTTGCTTGTAGGTGTAAACTTGGAAATAATTATGCTTTATCCTTTGTATCAATCTTCCTTCTTTTGTGCTTGTCCATTTTGGAAAGAATCAGAGTGCTATTCACAATGTTCTAAATACCAATCAGGTTCTGGAAATTGCACATGGCCTCATTTGTTTTCTAGATTGGTTCTCATGTTTTTTCTACCCTCCTTATTGTGTCATCTTGTAACAGTATTTTCTAAAATTGCGCAGTGATAGTTTGTCCTGCATGACTGCCATTTTTTAGACCACTACTACTTGAGTGATCTAAAAGATCTTATATTAGTTTACAGAGGGAGTAGCATATATAGAGCTCTAATATCTTCTCACTAGTTAGTGTTTTGATCTTGAAATTCAACTTTAGATCATGTGTTGCGTTTAGCTATGTAATTATTTCATTCTGCTTTATTATAAGCATCCTGCACCTCTGGAAGGACCCCGGATATTAATTGCTTACATATATTATCTCTTCCTGGACTCCAGATTGGATCAATTATCACTCAGTTGGGGGAATAACGGGATAATATTTTGACTTCCTGTTGCCTTGATCGTTCTTTGGGCATCATCACAATGTCAGGATCACTGAATGTATGCTTTCGTCCTTCCTTACTTAATATGGTTATTCATTTTATCCCTTTTCTATTCAGTAAATTACCAAACTCCACCTCATTTTGGGTTCCACTTCCATATATTGCTTGAGCTAATATGTTGACTCATTTAATCTGTCCGTTTTTAGACATGATATTGTTTTTATGTTATTTATTACTCGCTGCCTAGTTCCTCTGCCTCAAAAAGTGGACAGGATAGTTTTTAATCGTGGTCATGGTTCATTGTCCACTTCTGTGTAGTGATGACAATGGCTAGCTACATTTTTCAAAAGGCCTTTGGTTTATTGTCATTACCTTTTGCAGTCAAATATTGGTGGGGATTCAACAGGAAGGCCATTCACATCAACCTTTTCTGGTCAGTCTGGATCATTTCCTAATTTCCATCACTCTGGTTAGTATAAATCTTACGTATGTGTGTAATTCAATAATCATGTTTCAAAGTACTATTTTTCTCATAAAGCTAACTCATTTGAACTTCCTGGAAGGCCTGCATAATATCCACGGAAATCTCAATCTTGCATCACTATCGCCAAGGAATGCTTCATTGTCAGGTATTCCATCCCCAGGTGTTCAACAACCTGGGGGCAATATTTCTGGTAGCCGGTTTCCCTCAAATAACCTTCCAGTGTCCATGTCTCAGGTTTGTTCTCCTCTTTTGAAGTCCACAAAATGTTAATATCATGCTGAGTGTTCTATCACTTGACTAATTTTCTTGCCCCTTCTGTAGATTTCTCATGGTCATTCTGGGATCAGCAACCGAGGAGGTATGAATGTTGGGGGGAATCCTGTATTTAGTAGTAGCATGAATGCTATTGGTGGTTCAGCACAAGGTTTATCCTCAAGCATGGCTAATGTTGGTAACCGAAATTCTGCTCCTGGGTTGACAGCTTCTTCAGTTTTGGGGAACTTAGGCCCACGTATAACAAATTCTGCGGGCAATATAGTGGGTGGCAGCAGTATTGGCAGAAGCATAAGCTCAGCAGGAATGTCCATGCCTGGTATTTCATCCCGTATCAATTCGAGTGGCAACTCTGGAAGTGGGGCTCTTAATATCCCATCCAATCGTCTGAGTAGTATGCATCAAGGTACATGGTTAATTGTTAATCTTTATTTGTTCTTTCGAACTTTTCGTTCTTCTTTAGTGAACATCTATTGTCATTTTCTTTCTTGCTTGCTGGCTGAATAGTGAAATCGTGTGTGTTTCTCTCTTGCTGTGGCTGAGGTTTCAGTAGATTCGTTGCTCCCTGCGCTTGTGTGGATGGCTTCAAGGCTGGGGTTATTTAGTTGTGTCGGTTGCGATGTCTGTCTTGCATTCTTTGTTGTCCTGTCTTGAGTTGTCAGTTGTTTCAGTCTT
Organism: Hordeum vulgare subsp. vulgare; assembly: GCF_904849725.1. Lineage (NCBI taxonomy): Eukaryota > Viridiplantae > Streptophyta > Magnoliopsida > Poales > Poaceae > Hordeum > Hordeum vulgare. The sequence goes on along the minus strand of NC_058518.1, from coordinate 450,155,191 downwards.
GTCTTAGCCTTGTAATTATTTTCTTTCTATCAATGCGTTGAGCTGCAAGCTTTGCATTTTTTGAAAAAGTATAGGGAAGTGGTTGTAAGGTACATTTCAGTCATATGACAGCGTAACTTTCTGAAGTGTTATGGATTGAACTTCAATGTGGCTCAATGTGATTGGAAATTGACACGGGGAATTGAATTTTCACCTATTGCATTCATAAAGCAGTGCCACCACCTTGAGGTTGTCTGCCTTGGTTGCCCACACTAGATTATATGTATACCAGTGGAAGCAACTAAACTGTATATACAACTACTGGGTTTATTAAGAGCTTGGAATTTCTTCTCTCTTGGTGTAAGGGGTGTGGGGCAAACTGACCTAATGGATTTATTTATTTTTGTAAAAAAAAAGTGAGTCTGTTTATTTATTTTTCTCCAGCGTCGCCACAGTTCATGAACATTCTAGGGAGTTCTTATCCAGCACAAGGAGGAACGCTATCTCAGAACCAAGTTCAGGCAGGAAACAATTCTTTTAGTTCTTCAGGAATGCTACATGACGGAAACTCTGGTGACAATTCTCCGTTTGACATAAATGATTTTCCCCAATTAACTGGACGTCCTAATTCTGCTGGAGGTGGTCAAGGGCAATATGGTAATGCTACAACACTAACAAAATCTGCAATCTTTAGTGCTTTGATAATGTCAGGTAACTAACTTTTCTTACTTTGTAATTTCAAGGGTCACTACGAAAGCAAGGAGTAAGTGTAAATGCCATTGTGCAACAAAATCAGGAGTTCAGCATTCAGAATGAAGATTTTCCAGCTTTACCAGGATATAAAGGTATGTCTCCTCCATTGGTGGACAACTCTATAAATCTTGATGAGATTAACTATCGGTTTCTTGTTAGTTTTTAGCCTTACTAAACCAGCATCAATTAATATGGATCGGAGGGAGTGGTTTTTATTTTATTTTGTTGGTACTGTTTTCTGGAAAAGATAATGTTTCATGTCTTGTCAATTCCTTCACTATTTTCTTCTCTATTAACCATATATCATGGTTCAATCTTCTTCTCAATTCTTCATCTGGCATAAGTTTATCCTTCTCTCGCAAGCTGGGTTAGTTAACTTTCATCAGAGATTTTTAATCAAGTTATATGTATTGCAATGTGTTCTATTGAAGTTGTTCGGCTAAGTTCATATCATGGCAGTTATTCCTATCATGTTCGTTTCTGCTGATTATTTCTGGGCAAACCCTGCTTTTATTCTCTGGATATTACCTTATTGTACATTTCTTTGAAATATAAGGCAATTCGTCAGATTATGGTATGGATTTGCATCACAAGGACCACCTTCATGAAAATGCAAATATTATGCAGGCACAACATTTTCCCGTGAGTTCATGTTGTTTTATCATTTCAGCTCAGGTCAGCTATACCTTCTTATTCTTGAATTCTCACATATGATTCTGCAGATGGGTAGATCATCTGGCTTTAATTTGGGAGGTAGCTATCCACCCCGCCAACAACAGCAGCAGAGCACTACTTCGGTAAGCATACTAGCATTTTTTTTGCGTAGCCAGCACATATTTGGGGTTGAACACACCACTCTTATAAGTTAGGATACACACATTTTAGCCTTTTTCATGTGCCTGCTAAACCTTTTGACTGTGGACTGTTAACTACTCTGATTGTCTTCATTAGGTCCAAAATGGTCTTGATAATATCGGGCTAAGGCCGATAAATTCTCCAAGTCCGTCTTCTAATTCGGGGTCTTATGAGCAACTCATCCAGCAATACCATCAACCTCAGACTCAGAATTCGCTTAGGTCGCAGGCATCTTCGGGCCAACAGTCATATAAGGATCAGAGTCAAAAGTCTGCTCAGGGAAAAGAAACTGTGCCAGACCCATACAGTTTACTTGGATTGTTGAATTTAATAAAATCAAAAGAGCCTGGACCAACAGCTCTTGCTTTAGGGCTTGATTTAACTACACTAGGGTTGAATTTGAACTCTCCAGATTGTCTTTGGAAGACGTTTGGCTCCCCATGGTCAAATGAGCCAGCTAAAGGAGAACCTGATTATCAGATCCCTGCTTGTTACTCTGCTGAGCAACCTCCACCACTGCAGGTAAGCTGCTTCCCATTTGGTTTACAATAGCCTCTTGAACCCTGACATTTCATTTATTTTTTCTCCATCTGCAGCCATTCAATTTTCCAAAGTTTCACCCCTTGACACTATTCTACATCTTCTACAGGTATATTGAATAGAATGAACTGTGTGTCTGGTTTTACTAGCCTATGCATTATTTGACTTTGCTCTTTGTGCAGTATGCCCAAGGATGTTGCTCAGTTATATGCCGCGAATGAACTGTAAGCACAAACCTGCACTGTTGTTGGTATCTCAGCAGGATACTATTTTAGTGGACCTTCATTTGCCTGTTGTTCACACGCCCTATACATTTGTAAACTGTTTTCATGTATTTGCTCTTTTGTAGTACTCGCTCCATTTTTATTTACTCCGCATATTAGCTTTGACTGAAGTCACACTTTATAAAGTTTGACCAAATTTATGGAAAACAAGTTGAACATTTACAATAACAAGTTTATAGGGTAGCCAGCTATTGACGGAATTACAGCTAAGAAGGCCTGGCTTGTCAAATTACTCTAATTTCTGATTCCGCCTATTTTCCAGGTATAACAAAGGGTGGTTTTACCACAGAGAGTATCGTGTTTGGCTCACACGAGCTTCAAATGTGGCACCTCTTGTGAAAACTCCACTGTATGAACGAGGATCCTACATTTGCTTTGATCCCAACCTGTGGGATACAATTCAGAAGGTTTTATCCTAACAAGAACTGATAGCCTTTATAGCCTGATCTCACAGCAGGGAAAGTAATCTGAGCTTTCTTTTTGTTGATTGCAGGACAACTTTGTTCTCCAATATGAATCTGTAGAGAAGAGACCTGTCCTCCCTTCCGCCAGCCAAAATGTTAGATTATAAGGTCAGCAGTTGGATTCCCCGCCTCCCATTCATGTATGTCCCTATGCCACAGTTTCATAGTTCCATGTACGTAGTAGGCCTGGCTTTTCTGACGTGCTACTGATTTGTGCTTGCAGCTGTTGTACTTCTGTATTAGAGAATGTCGATTTTCTTCATCCGGATCAGTACCTGTTATTATCATAGGATATAGGTGGCGTACATTTGTGCAAAATGATTCTGTAAGTGCATCTTAATACTCTTTACTTCTTTGTTGAGATTGATTTACTTGGTGGCGCTGAATTTCATTTCGTCTGGGCAGGACTTGTGTGCTGTTCCGAAGAAGGAGCTTCTCTGTGTTGGCTGGCAGACCTGATGGTAGTAGCTTTAGACATGTAGCCGAGGAAAACACGCCTCGTAATTCGTTGGCTGTAAACCTTTAGCGTCAATTTGGTATCATTGGCTGTAATTGACTTGAGTTTCTTAGCTTTCGTAAAATTCAGACATGTACTCTTTAACTATGAGTTTAATTATCGGTATTTTGGGTTTAGAGTGTGCCCCTCGTTTTCTATATTCTGGGAATGATGGTCGTGATTTCGTTGTGACCGGTGACTGACGGTACTACTACATGTGAACTCACCCATCTGCTGAAATGTGTGAAGGTTCACGTAGTGCACCTGACAAATCATTCCTGCATACAGTTTAGTGTGGAGATCTACCGGTCGCTCTCCTACCCCGGATTCAGACGAGCAAAGAGAACATATGCCACTTCTGTGTTTTCTTTTTGTGCGTCCAATTCTAATGGAAGAAAACATTCACCATCCAAGATCCCTTGGGATGGTGCCCAAGTACTCCTTAAGGTGTCAGGATGAGAAGTAAATCCAACAGGTGCCCAGAGTACCTTGCAGAAGGTTGGACCTACCTCCTCATGGGCGCCTCCCTTGAGGCAAAATTAACAAAAATGATCCCTGGGAAAGAACTCACAGAGTGACCCTTTGGAGAAAATATTTCACCCGTCTGACCATTTTGTGTGGCGCCCGACACCTAGGCGCCACACTACACTGTGTGACGCCTAGCCGTTCGGCGCCACACACCCCCGACCACCTGGCAGAGAGGGCCCATCTCCGAGGCCGTGTGACGCCTAAGCCTCAGGCGTCACACATTGTAATGTGTGGCGCCGAACGCTTATGCGTCCCACATTGACTTAAACAGGCACGGGCCAGCCCCGCTCCCCATTCCCCTCCCTCATTCAAACCGGCGGCGGCTTGCTCTCATCCAAGCCCGAATCCCCTCCCCTATCCCCTTCAGATCTGGTGATTTCTTTCTTGGATTGATCCACCAAGGTTGGCTACTAGGTAATCTCTTCCGTTTCCCATCCTTGTATCCAAATGAAATAGGTTTTTGTTTGAGTAGATGAGTAGATTGATATGATTAGATTGATATGAGTAGATTGATATGAGTAGTTAGGATATGGGTAGTTAGTATTAGTAGTTAGGATATGAGTAGATTCATATGACTAGTTAGGATATGAGTTCTTAGGATTTGAGTAGTTAGGATATGAGTAGATTCATATGAGTTCTTAGGATTTGAGTAGTTAGGATATGAGTAGATTCATATGAGTAGTTAGGATATTAGTAGTTAGGATATGAGTAGATTCATATGAGTAGTTAGGATATGAGTAATATGTAGATGAGTGGATTAGTAGATGAGTATTTTTTTGAATATGAGTACTTTTTGTGATTTGTAGGATGGTGTGGCTTTTGAACGATGTTTATGACGTTGAACACCGGGCCTATTTGATGTCGGAGAAGAAAATGGTAAGTAGATCATATGATAAAAAATCATGTATTTAATAAGATGAAAATGTAATGATATCACTTACTCCTATCTGTTTGCAGGAGCTTATGCCCTTGAAGATCCGGTCTCACGGGGCATCGTCTGTAATGCAGTATGATGAGCGGTACACACCATACATCGAGATGACAGGACTCCTTCCATTCATTCAGCTTGTGAGTCGGTCAACGCCCAATCTGAACGCTGCGGCAGTCACTGCACTTATTGATCGGTGGAGGCCGGAGACACATATTTTTCACCTCCGGACCGGAGAGATGATAGTTACTCTTCAAGATGTTTTCATGATCACCCACTTCCGATCGAGGGGAAGCCTCTTTGTATGAGCACTGATTCCGAGGGATGGCGACAACAAATGGAGGCCCTTATTGGTATGTAGCCTCATGAGCCGGAGGTAGAAGATGGAGGGAAGAAAGATAGAGTCTCGGCCGGCGCTCCTTTCACTTGGATTGCCGCGAACTTTGCTCATTGTCCTGAGGACGCAGATGACGAGGTGATCGAGAGGTATGCTCTCGTGTACATGTGGTACGTCATCTCTAGGACTATCTTCGCTGACGGCACTGGCAAGAATGCTCCATGGATGTGGCTGAAGGCGTTGACTGTTTTCGACAACAAGTTCAGTTAGGGCTCGGCCGCACTGGCTTACTTGTATCGGCAGGTAATAAATTGTTAATAGTAAGTACTCTCTGTTATCCTTTTCTGCTAAATTGATGCATGTTTGTTGTTACTTGTAGTTGGACGATGCTTGTCGCAGGTCCACAAAAGAACGGTGGAGTTGGTGGTTGTATGCTCCTACTTTCAGTATGGAGTTGGGAACGCCTTCCTGTTGGACGCCCTAAAATCTCAAAGTGGAATACCTGGGATGACCACGGCAACCCTGTACGGCTTCCTACATGGGCTTACAAGTGGGACTTGGTATCGGAGGTGGCAAGCGAAGTGAACCTATTGTACAAGCAATACACCAACGAGATGGATTCGCTTACCCCCGAGCAGGTAAGATGGTTTCAGAGTTGACTTCCAGCTTTTATGTTGTGAGTAAAATGAATTGTGCCTTTTATGTTGTGTTGTAGGTGGAATGGCAGCCATATGGTGCCGGGCCAAACTTTGGTGATGCACACACGTTCGAGCTCAATCCACTATGCCTGCAGGAAAAACATATTTGGCTAATGCATTGTCCCCTTATATGCAATTGGGCGGTTGAGTTTCATCCCCCGCATCGTGTGATGCATCAATTTGGGTTGTTTCAGCCACACCCGCCGGAGTGGGTGGACACCGACACACAGCTTCACAGGTAACAAAATCATGCACAATAAAGAAGTACTCATGAGTTTTGTTTTTAGTGTTGAGCGAGCTACTGATGGGTTTTGTTAAAAGCAGGTTGGATAGGAGGAGGCAGCGAAAGATCAAGGATTGGCATAAGCATCATAAGAACTATGTCATTATGTTCGAGCAAAGTGTGCAGGCAACTTCGAGTGCACAACGAACCCAGCACCGCCAGCATTGTCCGCTTGCGTTCAACAACTACCTAAGATGGTTTCAGGAGAGTACTCGTGTCGAGATTTGTCCACCGGCTTACGAGGAGGACATATTGGAAGAACCCACTTAGTACGATGCACTTGCCCATGGCGATTACAACAAGTTAATTCGCGAAGGGTACCAAACTTCCTTCGCCCCTATCCTGAACTTTGTGGTAAGTGTGCTCACCTATGTTAAGTATGAATGCTAGTACACCTATTCACTTGCATGTCATTGTCTTGTGATCATAGCGCAAAGAGGTCAAGAAACAAGCTGATGAGTCCGAAGATATTCTAGAGAAGACACCTGGAGGAAAAAAGGGAGAATCTGCACTTCGTCTTTTCATAAAGGTGTTGTGTCATTATTATTATTTTGCCCACGAATGCAACATACGGTACCTTATATATGTCATTTATATTTGAATCTAACAGGAACAGGGCAAGAAGTTGCGGCGCCTATCCAACATTTTAGGTTGCCGTGACCCTGAATATGTTTCACCTTCGAGATCCGGTTCATCCCAAAGAAATACTCTAGACGATTCAGCTTCTTCGGGCGCTCGTATGGACGATGGTGACATTACCTCGACAGCTATTACCCAAAGAAATACTATAGAGGATGATGTTGACACTCCAGAGGTATGACATAGCCATAAAACATTGTGCACTTTCAACCTTCATATGTATGACGATATCGTTTTAGGTTGCGGACGGGATGACGTTGAAGGCTTTCCAACGCTCTGCTTACATGTTGAAGCCTAGGAAGGAATTTAGGCGGTACTCACCGGATGATTATGCGAAAGGAAAGAACCCGGTCGCCGGGGGCTCTCGTTTGTCAAGGACGAGAAGCATGGACGATGAGGATGACGATGACGATGACGATGAGTCGGATGACCCGGAGCAATTTGTAGTTTCGAGAAGAAAGAAGCTAGTTTCTAAGAGGGGACGAGGCGCCAAGATGTGAACCGGAGCCATTTGGAGTTGTGAAGCATTTGCACTTGTTGGTGTTGCACTTGTGTTGTGAACCATTTGGAGTTGTGAACCATTTACTTGGTGTTGCACTTGTGTTGTGAACCATTAGGAGTTGTGAACCATTTACTCGTGTTGTGAACCATTTGCTTACGATGATGACGATGCTGTCAAAATATATGTTTTCAATTTCTGTCAAAATATACGTTGTCAAAATATATGCTGTCAAAATGTTGTGTTGCTGTCAAAATTCAGCTTCCAACAGTTTTTCACATGTGGCTTAGGTGCCACACATGTGCAACGCCCAAGGCTTAGGCGCCACACATGTGCAACGCCCAAGGCTTAGGCGCCACACATCTGAAAACCTGCTGGAACCTTTCCCTCAACACAGCCCTTTGAGCACACCCTTTCCCGCCACCTTTCCCTCCTCCGTTCCCGCCAAATTTTGAGCACACCCTTTCCCGCCACCTTTCCCTCCTCCGTTCCCGCCAATATTTCCATGTCTTCTTTCCCGCCACCTTTCCCTCCTCCATTCCCGCCAATATTTCCATGTCTTCTTTCCCGCCACCTTTCCCTCCTCCGTTCCCGCCAATATTTCCACGTCTTCTTTCCCGCCACCTTTCCCTCCTCCGTTCCCGCCAAATTTTCAACGTCTCCTTTCCGGCCAGAATTTTCCCGCCAACATTTCCCGCCATCTTCCTGGTCATCTGAGTCTATAAAAGGAGGCATTGGACTGCCTTCCTCCGTCATCCAGCCTCACTTGAGAACACTACCACCGCTTTAGTCAATATGAGTTTGCCTTGCTCGAATCAAAGCATCAGGCCTAAGAAAATGAAGAGTGCGAGTTTGCCTCGGGGGGTGGAAGCAGTTCGACGTTGGTGCGGTGATCTCTGCAAGGTGAAGGAGGTGACGGATTTTTCAGATTGGTTGGGCATGAAGTTTTTCATGTGCACCAATTATGAATCCGATCCACCCGAATCTATATCTGTGTACATCAGGCCTCCGGTATGCTCAAGTCATCCAGATTATTGTTTACTTGATATTATTGTTTACTTGAATCCGATCCATCCGGTAGTCTCCTCCTCCTCTCTACATGTACTATCATTGGATTGACACGAAAATGTCGGACTGGGCGGTGACCGAGATTCGTGAAAGAGGTCGCCATGCATGGGCTAGCTGGGACTTGGAAGAGCGCCGCGAGAAGGCTGAAGCAGAGGAGAAAGCAGCGCAGAAGAAAGAGTGGGAAGAGTACTGTGTAGAGCAGAGGGCTTTTCTTGATGAGATGAAAAGGAAAAATCAAGAAGAGAAACTTCGGCTGGAGGAGGTTTACAGACAGCGGGAACAGGCCCGTGAAGCTGAGAGGGAGAGAAAGAGAGAAAGGGCTCGTGCATCCAAGGCAGCAGAAGAAGCCAGTGATGGAAAAGGAAAATATCCACGTTGGACTTAGTAGATTTCACGAAGTTGTATGAGCAAGTTGTATCTTAATTTCAGCAAGTTGTATCTTAATTTCAGCAAGTTGTATCTCTTAGAGTTATAATATAAGTCATGTACCCTTTTGTATTTATCCCAATATATAAGGGGTTTCCTGCATATAGTCCATCGCCTGTACGTGTATATATACTGGCCTATGGCCTCATGGGAATACAAGTTGCTTATTCCTAACATGGTATCAGAGCTAGGTTAACTTTCGCACGCCGCAACTCGTGCTGTTGATCCGCTCCTCCTCGTCACTGGATCCCGTCCAGATCGAGGCGCCGCTGTCCCTCTCGCCTCGTGGCTCACCAGATCGATCTCGATCCCTCCACTGGGCGTGCCAGCGCCGCTGTTTCCTCGGTGCCGTTGTCTCTCTCGTCCCGTGGTTCCCCAGATCGACCGAGTCGTTGTTCCCTCGAGCCAGATCGAGGTTTCCCACGCACCGCTGTTCTCGTGGCTTCCCAGGCGCCGATGTTCCCCTCCAGTAGCCGCGGTTCCCAGGTGCCGTTGTTCCCTCGAGCCAGACCGAGGCTTCCCACGCAGATCGCGCGTCAGCCGGATCCTGATCCAGTCGCTCCAACCGCCTCCTGATCCAGTCGCTCCAACCGCCTCCTGATCGAGTCGCTCCAACCGCCTCCTGATCCAGGCGTACCGTGATCCAGCTGTCCAACCGCCAGGACCAGGTACTGCCTACAGGATCGCATCGCTCCAACCGCTTGGACCAGGATCTCGCGGTTTCCACCCAGCCGACGTGTTTTTTTTCTACCCTCGAGAATGATCGGCTTGTTCTCTCTGTTGTCGATGTGGTTTCACCCAGCCGACGTGTTTTTTTTCTGCCCTCGAGAACGATCGGCTTGTTCTCTCTGTTGTCGATGTGGTTTCTCATCCCGTTGACTACTTTCCTTTCCTTTCCTAAAAAAAATGTCTACTGCATCTGGCTATGTTGCTGTCCCTCGCTGTTCAGTGATCTTCGATGGTACTAACTGTTGGAATTATGCCCTAGAGGCAATAATAAATATAGTTATTATTATAATTCCTGTATCAAGATAATCGTTTATTATCCATGCTATAATTGTATTGAATGAAGACTCATTTACATGTGTGGATACATAGACAAAACACCGTCCCTAGCAAGCCTCTAGTTGGCTAGCCAGTTGATCAAAGATAGTCAGTGTCTTCTGATTATGAACAAGGTGTTGTTGCTTGATAACTGGATCACGTCATTAGGAGAATCACGTGATGGACTAGACCCAAACTAATAGACGTAGCATGTTGATCGTGTCATTTTGTTGCTACTGTTTTCTGCGTGTCAAGTATTTATTCCTATGACCATGAGATCATATAACTCACTGACACCAGAGGAATGCTTTGTGTGTATCAAACGTCGCAACGTAACTGGGTGACTATAAAGATGCTCTACAGGTATCTCCGAAGGTGTTAGTTGAGTTAGTATGGATCAAGACTGGGATTTGTCACTCCGTGTGAACGGAGAGGTATGTCGGGGCCCACTCGGTAATACAACATCACACACAAGCCTTGCAAGCAATGTAACTTAGTGTAAGTTGTGGGATCTTGTATTATAGAACGAGTAAAGAGACTTGCCGGTAAACGAGATTGAAATAGGTATACGTATACTGACGATCGAATCTCGGGAAAGTAACATACCGAAGGACAAAGGGAATGACATACGGGATTATATGAATCCTTGGCACCGAGGTTCAAACGATAAGATCTTCGTAGAATATGTAGGATCCAATATGGGCATCCAGGTCCCGCTATTGGATATTGACCGAGGAGTCTCTCGGGTCATGTCTACATAGTTCTCGAACCCGCAGGGTCTGCACACTTAAGATTCGATGTTGTTTTATGTGTATTTGAGTTATATGGTTGGTAACCGAATGTTGTTCGGAGTCCCAGATGAGATCACGGACGTCACGAGGGTTTCCGAAGTAGTCCGGAAACGAAGATTGATATATAGGATGACCTCATTTGATTACCGGAAGGTTTTCGGAGTTACCGGGAATGTACCGGGAATGACGAATGGGTTCCGGGAGTTCACCAGGGGGGGGGGCAACCCACCCTGGGGAAGCCCATAGGCCTTGAGGGTGGCACACCAGCCCTTAGTGGGCTGGTGGGACAGCCCAAAAGGGCTCTATGCGCCAAGAAGAGAAAATCAAGAGAAAAGAAAAAAAAGGAGGAGGTGGGAAGGAAGGGGGACTCCCTCCCACCAAACCAAGTCCAACTCGGTTTGGGGGGGGGGGAGTCCTCCCCCCTTGGACTCGGCCGACCCCCTTGGGGCTCCTTGAGCCCCAAGGCAAGGTCTCCTCCCTCCCACCTATATATACGGAGGTTTTGGGGCTGATTTGAGACGACTTTTCCACGGCAGCCCGACCACATACCTCCACGGTTTTTCCTCTAGATCGCGTTTCTGCGGAGCTCGGGCGGAGCCCTGCTGAGACAAGGTCATCACCAACCTCCGGAGCGCCGTCACGCTGCCGGAGAACTCTTCTACCTCTCCGTCTCTCTTGCTGGATCAAGAAGGCCGAGATCATCGTCGAGTTGTACGTGTGCTGAACGCGGAGGTGTCGTCCGTTCCGCACTAGATCGTGGGACTGATCGCGGGATTGTTCGCGGGGCGGATCGAGGGACGTGAGGACGTTCCACTACATCAACCGCGTTCACTAACGCTTCTGCTGTACGATCTACAAGGGTACGTAGATCACTCATCCCCTCTCGTAGATGGACATCACCATGATAGGTCTTCGTGCGCGTAGGAATTTTTTTGTTTCCCATGCAACGTTACTCAACAGTGGTATCAGAGCTAGGTTCATGTGTAGATGTCTTCTCGAGTAGAACACAAAAGTTTTTGTGGGCGGTGATGTGCGTTTTGCTGCCCTCCTTAGTCTTTTCTTGATTCCGCAGTATTGTTGGATTGAAGCGGCTTGGACCGACATTACTCGTACGCTTACGAGAGACTGGTTTCATCGTTACGAGTAACTCCGTTGCTCAAAGATGACTGGCAAGTGTCGGTTTCTCCAACTTTAGTTGAATCGGATTTGACCGAGGAGGTCCTTGGATGAGGTTAAATAGCAACTCATATATCTCCGTTGTGGTGTTTGCGTAAGTAAGATGCGATCCTACTAGATACCCATGGTCACCACGTAAAACATGCAACAACAAAATTAAAGGACGTCTAACTTGTTTTTGCAGGGTATGCTTGTGATGTGATATGGCCAATGATGTGATGTGATATATTGGATGTATGAGATGATCATGTTGTAATAGAAATATCGACTTGCACGTCGATGGTACGGCAACCGGCAGGAGCCATAGGGTTGTCTTTATACTAACGTGTGTGCTTGCAGATGCGTTTACTATTTTGCTAGGATGTAGCTTTAGTAGTAATAGCATGAGTAGCACGACAACCCCGATGGCAACACGTTGATGGAGATCATGGTGTGGCGCCGGTGACAAGAAGATCGTGCCGGTGCTTTGGTGATGGAGATCAAGAAGCACGTGATGATGGCCATATCATGTCACTTATGAATTGCATGTGATGTTAATCCTGTATGCACCTTATTTTGCTTAGAACGACGGTAGCATTATGAGGTGATCTCTCACAAAAAAAATTCAAGACGAAATTGTGTTCTCCCCGACTGTGCACCGTTGCTACAGTTCGTCGTTTCGAGACACCACGTGATGATCGGGTGTGATAGACTCAACTTTCACATACAACGGGTTCAAAACAGTTGCGCACGCGGAACACTCGGGTTAAGCTTGACGAGCCTAGCATGTGCAGACATGGCCTCAGAACACATGAGACCGAAAGGTCGATCATGAATCATATAGATGATATGATTAGCATAGGGATGCTTACCACTGAAACTATACTCAACTCACGTGATGATCGGACTTGAGCTAGTGTAAGTGGATCATGAACCACTCAAATGACTAGAGAGATGTACTTTTTGAGTGGGAGTTTAGCGAATAATTTGATTCAGTTAAACTCTAATTATCTTGAACATAGTCTTAGTCCACTTTGAATATATATTTGTGTTGTAGATCATGGCTCACGCGACAGTCATCCTGAATTTTAATACGTTCCTAGAGAAAGCTAAGTTGAAAGATGATGGAAGCAACTTTGTAGACTGGGCTCGTAATCTTAAGCTAATCTTACAAGCTGGGAAGAAGGATTATGTCCTTAATGCTGCGTTAGGAGATGAACCACCCGCTACGGCTGATCAGGATGTTAAGAACGCTTGGTTAGCACGTAAGGAGGACTACTCAATAGTTCAATGTGCAGTCTTGTATGGCTTAGAACCGAGACTTCAACGTCGCTTTGAGCGTCATGGAGCATTTGAGATGTTCCAGGAGTTGAAGTTTATCTTTCAGAAGAACGCCCGGATCGGGAGGTATGAGACCTCCAATAAATTATATGCTTGCAAGATGGAGGAGAACTCGTCTGTCAGTGAACATGTGCTCAAAATGTCTGGGTACTCAAACCGTCTAGCTGAGCTGGGGATTGAACTCCCGCAAGAGGCTATCACTGACAGAGTCCTTCATTCACTGCCGCCAAGCTATAAAGGCTTTGTGTTGAACTACAACATGCAAGGGATGAACAAGTCTCCCGGCGAGTTGTTTGCGATGCTGAAAGTCGCAAAGTCTGAACTCCGTAAAGAGCATCAAGTGTTGATGGTGAATAAGACCACTAGTTTCAAGAGAAACGGCAAAGGCAAGAAGGGTAATTTAAAGAAGAGCGGCAAGCCTGTTGCCAATCCGACGAAGAAACCCAAAGCTGGACCTAAGCCTGAAACGGAGTGTCACTATTGCAAGGGTATGGGTCACTGGAAGCGCAATTGCCCCAAGTATCTGGCAGATAAGAAGGCAGCCAAAGAAAAATCACGTATATTTGATATACATGTTATTGATGTGTACTTAACCGGCTCCCGTAGTAGTGCCTGGGTATTCGATACCGGTTCTGTTGCTCATATTTGCAACTCGAAACAGGAACTGCGGAATAGACGAAGGCTGGCGAAAGATGAAGTGACGATGCGCGTAGGAAATGGTTCCAAGGTTGATGCAATCGCCGTCGGCATAGTGTCACTTCAGTTACCGTCAGGATTAGTGATGAACTTAAATCATTGTCATTTAGTGCCTGCGTTGAGCATGAACATTATATCTGGATCTTTTTTATTGCGAGACGGTTACTCTTTTAAGTCAGAGAATAATGGTTGTTCTATTTCTATGAGTAACATCTTTTATGGTCATGCACCGAATGTGAGAGGATTGTTCATATTGAATCTTGATAGCGATACGCATATACATAACATTGAGACCAAAAGAGTTAGAGTTAACAATGATAGCGCCATATTTTTGTGGCACTGCCGTTTAGGTCATATTGGTGTAAAGCGCATGAAGAAACTCCATGCTGATGGACTTTTGGAGTCACTTGACTTTGATTCACTTGACACGTGCGAACCATGCCTCATGGGCAAGATGACTAAGACTCCGTTCTCAGGAACAATGGAGCGTGCAAGTGACTTGTTGGAAATCATACATACCGATGTGTGTGGTCCGATGAGCGTGGAGGCACGCGGCGGATATCGTTATTTTCTCACCTTCACTGACGATTTAAGTAGATATGGTTATGTCTACTTGATGAAGCACAAGTCTGAAACATTTGAAAAGTTCAAGCAATTTCAGAGTGAAGTGGAAAATCATCGTAACAAGAAGATCAAGTTCCTACGGTCTGATCGTGGGGGTGAATATCTGAGTTTCGAGTTTGGTGCTCACTTAAGACAATGTGGAATTGTTTCACAGTTAACACCGCCTGGAACACCACAGCGTAATGGTGTGTCCGAACGTCGTAATCGTACTCTATTAGAGATGGTGCGATCTATGATGTCTCTTACTGATTTGCCGTTATCATTTTGGGGCTATGCATTAGAAACAGCTGCATTCACTTTAAATAGGGCACCATCAAAATCCGTTGAGACAACACCATACGAACTGTGGTATGGCAAAAGGCCAAAGTTGTCGTTTCTTAAAGTTTGGGGATGTGATGCTTATGTCAAAAAGCTTCAGCCTGAAAAGCTGGAACCCAAAGCGGAAAAGTGTGTCTTCATAGGTTACCCAAAAGAGACAGTTGGGTACACCTTCTATCTCAAATCCGAGGGCAAAGTGTTTGTTGCTAAAAACGGAGCTTTTCTCGAGAAGGATTTTCTCTCGAGAGAATTGAGTGGGAGGAAGATAGAACTTGACGAGGTTGTCGAACCTCTCATCCCTTTGGATGGTGGCGCAGGGCAAGGGGAAACCTCTGTCATTGCGACGCCGGTTGAGGAGGAAGTTAATGATGATGATCATGAAACTCCAGTTCAAGTTTCTGTCGAACCACGCAGGTCGACGAGACCACGTGCTGCTCCAGAGTGGTACGGTAATCCCGTCTTATCAATCATGTTGTTAGACAACAATGAACCTGCGAATTATGAAGAAGCAATGGTGGGCCCAGATTCCAACAAATGGCTGGAAGCCATGAAGTCCGAGATAGGATCCATGTATGAGAACAAAGTGTGGACTTTGGAGGTACTGCCTGAGGGCCGCAAGGCCATTCAGAACAAATGGATCTTTAAGAGGAAGACGGACGCTGACGGTAATGTGATCGTTTATAAAGCTCGACTTGTGGCAAAGGGTTTTTCACAAGTTCAAGGAGTTGACTACGATGATACTTTCTCACCCGTAGCGATGCTTAAGTCCGTCAGAATCATGTTAGCAATAGCTGCATTTTTTGATTATGAAATCTGGCAGATGGATGTCAAAACGGCGTTCCTTAACGGTTTCCTTAAGGAAGAATTGTATATGATACAACCCGAAGGTTTTGTCGATCCTAAGAATGCTAACAAGGTGTGCAAGCTCCAGCGATCCATTTATGGACTGGTGCAAGCATCTCGGAGTTGGAACAAACGCTTTGATGAGGTGATCAAAGCATTTGGGTTTATACAAGTGGTTGGAGAATCTTGTATTTACAAGAAAGTGAGTGGGAGCTCTGTGGCGTTTCTAATATTATATGTGGATGACATATTACTGATTGGAAACAACGTAGAGTTTTTAGAGAGCATAAAGGATTACTTGAATAAAAGTTTCTCTATGAAGGACCTAGGAGAAGCTGCTTACATTCTAGGCATTAAGATCTATAGGGATAGATCAAAACGCCTGATAGGACTTTCACAAAGCACATACCTTGATAAAGTTTTGAAGAGGTTCAAAATGGAACAGTCCAAGAAAGGGTTCTTGCCAGTTCTACAAGGTACGAGATTGAGTAAGACTCAGTGCCCAGCAACTGATGAAGATAGACAGCATATGCGCTCCGTCCCCTATGCTTCAGCCATAGGTTGTATCATGTATGCGATGCTGTGCACTAGACCGGATGTTAGCCTGGCCATAAGTATGGCAGGTAGGTTCGAGAGTAATCCAGGAGTGGATCACCGGACAGCGGTCAAGAATATCCTGAAGTACCTGAAAAGGACTAAGGAGATGTTTCTCGTGTATGGAGGTGACGAAGAGCTCGCCGTAAAAGGTTACGTCGATGCAAGCTTTGACACAGATCCGGACGACTCTAAGTCGCAAACCGGATACGTATTTATTCTTAATGGGGGTGCAGTTCCAAGCAAAGCGTCGTAGCAGATTCTACATGTGAAGCGGAGTACATGGCTGCCTCGGAGGCGGCTAAGGAGGGTGTCTGGATGAAGCAGTTCATGACGGATCTTGGAGTGGTGCCAAGCGCACTGAATCCAATAACCTTGTTCTGTGACAACACTGGTGCCATTGCCTTAGCAAAGGAACCGCAGTTTCACAAGAAGACCAGACACATCAAACGACGCTTCAACCTCATCCGCGACTACGTCGAGGGAGAGGACGTGAATATATGCAAAGTGCACACGGATCTGAATGTAGCAGACCCGCTGACTAAACCTCTTCCACGGCCAAAACATGATCAACACCAGAACTGTATGGGTGTTAGATTTATTACAATATAATTCACATGGTGATGTGAGGGCTAGATTATTGACTCTACTGCAAGTGGGAGACTATTGGAATTATGCCCTAGAGGCAATAATAAATATAGTTATTATTATAATTCCTGTATCAATAATCGTTTATTATCCATGCTATAATTGTATTGAATGAAGACTCATTTACATGTGTGGATACATAGACAAAACACCGTCCCTAGCAAGCCTCTAGTTGGCTAGCCAGTTGATCAAAGATAGTAAGTGTCTTCTGATTATGAACAAGGTGTTGTTGCTTGATAACTGGATCACGTCATTAGGAGAATCACGTGATGGACTAGACCCAAACTAATAGACGTAGCATGTTGATCGTGTCACTTTGTTGCTACTGTTTTCTGCGTGTCAAGTATTTATTCCTATGACCATGAGATCATATAACTCACTGACACCAGAGGAATGCTTTGTGTGTATCAAACGTCGCAACGTAACTGGGTGACTATAAAGATGCTCTACAGGTATCTCCGAAGGTGTTAGTTGAGTTAGTATGGATCAAGACTGGGATTTGTCACTCCATGTGAACGGAGAGGTATCTCGGGGCCCACTCGGTAATACAACATCACACACAAGCCTTGCAAGCAATGTAACTTAGTGTAAGTTACGGGATCTTGTATTACGGAACGAGTAAAGAGACTTGCCGGTAAACGAGATTGAAATAGGTATACGGATACTGACGATCGAATCTTGGGCAAGTAACATACCGAATGACAAAGGGAATGACATACGGGATTATATGAATCCTTGGCACCGAGGTTCAAACGATAAGATCTTCGTAGAATATGTAGGATCCAATATGGGCATCCAGGTCCCGCTATTGGATATTGACCGAGGAGTCTCTCGGGTCATGTCTACATAGTTCTCGAACCCGCAGGGTCTGCACACTTAAAGTTCGACGTTGTTTTATGCGTATTTGAGTTATATGGTTGGTTACCGAATGTTGTTCGGAGTCCCGGATGAGATCACGGACGCCAGGAGGGTTTCCGGAATAGTCCGGAAACGAAGATTGATATATAGGATGACCTCATTTAATTACCGGAAGGTTTTTGGAGTTACCGGGAATGTACCGGGAATGACGAATGGGTTCCGGGAGTTCACCGGGGGGGCAACCCACCCCGGGGAAGCCCATAGGCCTTGAGGGTGGCACACCAGCCCTTAGTGGGCTGGTGGGACAGCCCAAAAGGGCTCTATGCGCCAAGAAGAGAAAATCAAGAGAAAAAAAAGGAGGAGGTGGGAAGGAAGGGGGACTCCCTCCCACCAAACCAAGTCCAACTCGGTTTGGGGGGGGGGAGTCCTCCCCCCTTGGACTCGGCCGACCCCCTTGGGGCTCCTTGAGCCCCAAGGCAAGGTATCCTCCCTCCCACCAATATATACGGAGGTTTTGGGGCTGATTTGAGACGACTTTTCAACGGCAGCCGGACAGCATACCTCCACGGTTTTTCCTCTAGATCGCGTTTCCGCGGAGCTCGGGCGGAGCCGTGCTGAGACAAGGTCATCACCAACCTCCGGAGCGCCGCCACGCTGCCGGAGAACTCTTCTACCTCTCCGTCTCTCTTGCTGGATCAAGAAGGCCGAGATCATCGTCGAGCTGTACGTGTGCTGAACGCGGAGGTGCCGTCCGTTCGGTACTAGATCGTGGGACTGACCGCGGGATTGTTCGCGGGGCGGATCGAGGGACGTGAGGACATTCCACTACATCAACCGCGTTCACTAACGCTTCTGCTGTACGATCTACAAGGGTACGTAGATCACTCATCCCCTCTCGTAGATGGACATCACCATGATAGGTCTTCGTGCGCGTAGGAATTTTTTTTGTTTCCCATGCGACGTTCCCCAACACTAACTACACCGAGTTCACTGGCTTCATGCGCATTCACATGCGTGGCATCCGTCTGTGGGGAGTTCTCTCTGGCGATGTCTGTTGTCCGCCACGTTCGGTTCCTCCTGTGGCTCCCACTCCTCCGACTCCACCGGTTCTTCCCGCGGATGCTTCTCAGGCTACGAAGGATGAGGCTAAGGTTGCTGATGAGGCTGCTATTCACGTTTATGATGAGAAGGTTTTGGCTTATGAGGAGGCTCTTCAGGTGTATCATGGTGCTTTGTCTGTTTACACCCAGTGGCTTGATGATGATGCCCGTGCTGCAGCTGTTCTCACTGCCAGTGTTCTGCCTCAGTTTGCCTGTGAGTTTCTTGGACTTCCTACTTTGTTTGAGATGTGGAATCGCCTTCGTCAGTGCTATGAGCCCTCTGGTGATGCCTTATACCTCTCTATGGTCCGTCGGGAGCATGCTCTTCAGCAGGGTGACTCTACTGGTGATGACTTCTATGCACAGAGTTCTGCTATCTGGCGCCAGCTTGATTCTCTCCGCAGTGTTGGTTGTCGTACTTGCCCCTGTTGCGAGGCTGTCCAGGCCCAAGTTTCATCGCGTCTACGAGTTCCTGTCTCGGCTCCGTAAGGAGTTTGAGCCCCGGCGTGCTCAGTTGTTTGCTCGTGGCCGTATTTCTCTAATGGAGGCGCTTTCTGAGATTCGTGCTGAGGAGACTCGCTTACGTGATGCTGGTTTGCTGGAGGTTCCCTCGGTGCTCGCTGCTCGGACTTTTTCTCCGCCACCTGTTGCACCGACCCCTTCTCGCTCGAGTGCTCCGCCGCTCTTGCCCACTCCTTCTGGAGGCTCAGGTCGCTCCCGTCCACATTGTGGCTACTGCAACAATGATGGTCATATTGAGTCCCACTGCTACACAAAGAAGAAACACTTGCGCAAGGCGCGATCATCATCTACAGCGACTTCATCATCTACCTCGACAGCTTCAGCCCTCGCTTTGACTGAGCAGGATATTCTGAGACTTAAGCGTCTGCTCGCTGCTTTAGGTTCTTCCTCGACGGGTACTGCTGGTTCTGTGACTGAGGCTTCCCGCACTGAGCAACCACCTTCTTCACAGTCAGGTACATCCCCATGGGTTCTGGACTCTGGAGCTTCTTTTCATATGACTTCTAATTCTTCCACTCTATCCTCCCTTCGATCGCTTGATTCTCCTGTTCATGTCCTCACCGCTGATGGTACTCCTCTTCCTGTCGTTAGTAGAGGCACACTTACCACTCCTTCTTATTCTGTTCCGGATGTTTCTCATGTTCCTCGACTTACCATGAATCTGTTTTCCGCTGGTCAACTTGCTGATTCTGGTTGTCGTGTCATCCTTGACCTTGACTCTTGTTCTGTCCAGGACCGTCGCACGCACACTCTGGTTGGGGCTGGTCCTCGCCGCCGTGATTCTGAGGGTCTTTGGGAGTTGGACTGGCTTCATGTTCCTTCCGCTGCCCTCTCTATCGCCAGTTCTTCCGCTTTGGTCACCTCGGCTACCGGTTCCTTCCAGCAGTGGCATCATCGACTTGGTCATCTTTGTGGTTCTCGTTTGTCGTCGTTAGTTCGTCGAGGTCTTCTGGGGTCTGTCTCAGGAGATGCCTCTTTAGAGTGTCAGGGTTGTCGTCTTGGCAAACAGATTCAGTTACCATATCCACATAGTGAGTCAGTGTCTAAGCGTCCTTTTGATTTAGTTCATTCCGATGTATGGGGTCCGGCTCCCTTCGCTTCGAAAGGGGGTCATAAATACTATATTATTTTCATAGATGACTTCTCTCGTTACACATGGCTTTATTTCATGACTTCTCGTAGTGAGGTGTTGTCCATTTATAAGCGTTTTGCTGCCATGGTTCATACTCAGTTCTCTTCTCCCATTCGTGTGTTCCGTGCTGACTCCGCTGGCGAGTATATCTCTAAGATGTTGCGTGGTGTTCTTGCTGAGCAAGGGACTCTCTCTCAATTCTCTTGTCTCGGTGCTCACGCTCAGAATGGTGTGGCTCAGCGCAAGCATCGTCATCTTCTTGAGACGGCTCGTGCATTGATGATTCTGCCTCTCTCCCACCTCATTTTTGGGTTGAGGCTATCTCCACCTCCACCTATCTCATCAATTTTCAGCCTTCCGCTGCCCTACAGGGTGGTGTTCCTTTCGAGCGCCTTTTTGATCGTTCTCCCGATTATTCGATGCTTCGCTTGTTTGGTTGTGTTTGCTATGTTCTTCTTGCCCCCCGCGAACGCACCAAACTGACCGCTCAGTCTGTTGATTGTGTCTTCTTAGGCTATAGTGATGAGCATAAGGGCTATCGTTGTTGGGATCCTATCGGTCGTCGGATGCGTATCTCTCGGGATGTGACTTTCGATGAGTCTCGTCCCTTCTACCCACGCCCATCTTCCTCGACTTTTTCAGTGGAGGATATCTCTTTCCTCACTTTTCCTGACACACCTATCACACCCGTCGAGCCTTTGCCTATTTGCTCCGCTCCCTCTGCTTCTCCACCTCCAGTCGATTTGTCACCACCATCTTCCACGGTCTCCTCGTCTAGCATGTCACCAGATTCTACACCTTCATCTCCGGTGATTTCTTCATCGCCACTCCCCGATTCTCCATTGGCGATGCCTCCTTCCATTGGTCCATCTTTTCCTCAGTGTTACACTCGTCGTTCACGTTATGTGGATGCCTCTGTGGATGTGTCGTCATCCTCGTCTCAGCCTACTTATGGCTTGCGTTCTCGTCCTCGTCCGCCTGTTGATCGCTTAGGATTTTCCACCGCTGGTGCTGCTGTTCTTGAGCCGACTACTTATCATCAGGTTGTTGTTCATCCTGAATGGCAGTTTGCGATGACAGAGGAGATTGCTGCTCTTGAACGCACTGGTACATGGGATCTTGTTTCCCTTCCTCCCGGAGTTCGTCCCATCACTTGTAAGTGGGTCTACAAGGTTAAGACTCGCTCCGATAGTTCTCTTGAGCGTCACAAAGCTCGTCTTGTGGCTCGTGGTTTTCAGCAGGAGCATGGTCGTGATTATGACGAGACGTTTGCTCGTGTGGCTCATATGACCATTGTTCGTACACTTGTTGCCGTGGCCTCTACACGCCACTGGTCTATCTCTCAGCTTGATGTTAAGAATGCTTTTCTTAATGGTGAGCTGCATGAGGAGGTGTACATGCAGCCACCACCTGGGTATTCTGTTCCTGATGGCATGGTATGTCGTCTTCGTCGCTCTCTCTATGGCCTTAAGCAAGCCCCCCGCGCCTGGTTTGAGCGTTTTGCCTCTGCGGTGACTGCCGCTGGTTTTTCACCCAGTGTTCATGATCCAGCATTGTTCATTCACCTTTCTCCTCATGGTCGAACTCTTCTTCTACTCTATGTTGATGACATGGTCATCACTGGGGATGACCCCGAGTATATTGCTTTTGTTAAAGCCCGCCTTAGTGAGCAGTTCCTTATGTCTGATCTTGGACCTCTTCGCTACTTTCTTGGGATTGAAGTTTCTTCTACCTCTGATGGCTTCTTTATATCCCAGGAAAAGTATATCCATGATCTTCTTGCTCATGCTGCTCTTACTGATGAGCGCATTGTTGAGACTCCTATGGAGCTCAATGCTCACCTCTGTGCTACTGATGGTGATCCCCTGCCTGACCCGACGCGTTACCGTCATCTTGTTGGCAGTCTTGTTTATCTAGCTGTCACTCGTCCGGATATCTCTTATCCGGTACATATTCTGAGTCAGTTCGTCTCTGCTCCCACATCGGTTCACTATAGTCATCTCCTCCATGTTCTTCGATATCTTCGGGGCACGATCTCTCACCATCTATTCTTTCCTCGCTCCAGTTCTTTACAGCTTCAGGCCTATTCAGATGCTCCGTGGGCTAGTGATCCTTCAGATCGCCGTTCACTTTCTGCTTACTGTGTTTTTCTTGGTGGTTCTCTCATTGCCTGGAAGACGAAGAAACAGATTGCAGTTTCCCGTTTGAGTGCAGAGGCTGAGTTGCGAGCGATGGCTCTTTTGACGGCAGAGGTGACTTGGTTACGGTGGTTACTTCAGGATTTCGGTGTTTCTGTCACTACACCGACTCTGCTCTTATCTGACAGTACAGGTGCTATTAGCATTGCGCGATCCTGCGAAGCATGAGCTCACCAAGCATATTGGTGTTGATGCTTTCTATGTGCGTGCTGCTGTGCAGGATCAGGTTGTTGCTCTTCAGTATGTGCCTTCCGAGTTACAGTTGGCGGATTTCCTGACGAAGGCCCAGACTAGAGCACAACATGGCTTTTATCTCTCCAAACTCAGTGTTGTTCATCCACCATGAGTTTGGTTGGTCATGAAGATTTTCATGTGCACCAATTATGAATCTGATCCACCCGAATCTATTTCTGTGTACATCAGGCCTCCGGTATGCTCAAGTCATCCAGATTATTGTTTACTTGATATTATTGTTTACTTGAATCCGATCCATCCGGTAGTCTCCTCCTCCTCTCTACATGTACTATCATTGGATTGACACGGAAATGTCGGACTGGGCGGTGACCGAGATTCGTGAAAGAGGTCGCCGTGCATGGGCTAGCTGGGACTTGGAAGAGCGCCGCGAGAAGGCTGAAGCAGAGGAGAAAGCAGCGCAGAAGAAAGAGTGGAAAGAGTACTGTGTGGAGCAGAGGGCTTTTATTGATGAGATGAAAAGGAAAAATCAAGAAGAGAAACTTCGGCTGGAGGAGGTTTACAAACAGCGGGAACAGGCCCGTGAAGCTGAGAGGGAGAGAAAGAGAGAAAGGGCTCGTGCATCCAAGGCAGCAGAAGAAGCCAGTGATGGAAAAGGAAAATATCCACGTTGGACTCAGTAGATTTCACGAAGTTGTATGAGCAAGTTGTATCTTAATTTCAGCAAGTTGTATCTTAATTTCAGCAAGTTGTATCTCTTAGAGTTATAATATAAGTCATGTACCCTTTTGTATTTATCCCAATATATAAGGGGTTTCCTGCATATAGTCCATCGCCTGTACGTGTATATATACTGGCCTATGGCCTCATGAGAATACAAGTTGCTTATTCCTAACATGGTATCAGAGCTAGGTTAACTTTCGCACGCCGCAACTCGTGCTGTTGATCCGCTCCTCCTCGTCGATGGATCCCGTCCAGATCGAGGCGCCGCTGTCCCTCTCGTCTCGTGGCTCACCAGATCGATCTCGATCCCTCCACTGGGCGTGCCAGCGCCGCTGTTCCCTCGGTGTCGTTGTCTCTCTCGTCCCGTGGTTCCCCAGATCGACCGAGTCGCTGTTCCCTCGAGCCAGATCGAGGTTTCCCAGGCGCCGCTGTTCTCATGGCTTCCCAGGCGCCGCTGTTCCCCTCCAGTAGCCGCGGTTCCCACGTGCCGCTGTTCCCTCGAGCCAGACCGAGGCTTCCCAAGCAGATCGCGCGTCAGCCGGATCCTGATCCAGTCGCTCCAACCGCCTCCTGATCCAGTCGCTCCAACCGCCACCTAATCCAGGCGCACCGTGATCCAGCTGTCCAACCGCCTGGCCCAGGTACTGCCTACAGGATCGCATCGCTCCAACTGCCTGGACCAGGATCTCATGGTTTCCACCCAACCGACGTGTTTTTTTTCTGCCCTCGAGAACGATCGGCTTGTTCTCTCTGCTGTCGATGTGGTTTCTCTTCCCATTGACTACTTTCCTTTCCTTTCCTAAAAAAAATGTCTACTGCATCTGGCTATGTTGCTGTTCCTCGCTGTTCGGTGATCTTCGATGGTACTAACTACACCGAGTTCACTGGCTTCATGCGCATTCACATGTGTGGCATCCGTCTGTGGGGAGTTCTCTCTGGCGATGTCTGTTGTCCGCCACGTTCGGTTCCTCCTGTGGCTCCCACTCCTCCGACTCCACCGGTTCTTCCCGCGGATGCTTCTCAGGCTGCGAAGGATGAGGCTAAGGTTGCTGATGAGGCTGCTATTCACGTTTATGATGAGAAGGTTTTGGCTTATGAGGAGGCTCTTCAGGTGTATCATGGTGCTTTGTCTGTTTACACCCAGTGGCTTGATGATGATGCCCGTGCTGTAGCTGTTCTCACTGCCAGTGTTCTGCCTCAGTTTGCCTGTGAGTTTCTGGGTCTTCCTACTGTGTTTGAGATGTGGACTCGCCTTCGTCAGCGCTATCAGCCCTCTGGTGATGCCTTATACCTCTCTATGGTCCGTCAGGAGCATGCTCTTCAGCAGGGTGACTCTACTGTTGATGACTTCTATGCACATAGTTCTGCTATCTGGCGCCAGCTTGATTCTCTCCGCAGTGTTGGTTGTCGTACTTGCCCCTGTTGCCAGGCTGTCCAGGCCGAAGTTTCATCGCGTCTACGAGTTCCTGTCTCGGCTCCGTAAGGAGTTTGAGCCCCGGCGTGCTCAGTTGTTTGCTCGTGGCCGTATTTCTCTCATGGAGGTGCATTCTGAGATTCGTGCTGAGGAGACTCGCTTACGTGGTGCTGGTTTGCTGGAGGTTCCCTCGGTGCTCGCTGCTCGGACTTTTTCTCTGCCACCTGTTGCATCGACCCCTTCTCGCTCGAGTGCTCCGCCGCTCTTGCCCACTCCTTCTGGAGGCTCAGGTCGCTCCCGTCCACATTGTGGCTACTGCAACAATGATGGTCATATTGAGTCCCACTGCTACACAAAGAAGAAACACTTGTGCAAGGCGCGATCATCATCTACAGCGACTTCATCATCTACCTCGACAACTTCAGCCCTCGCTTTGACTGAGCAGGATATTCTGAGACTTAAGCTTCTGCTCGCTGCTTCAGGTTCTTCCTCGACGGGTACTGCTGGTTCTGTGACTGAGGCTTCCCGCACTGAGCAACCACCTTCTTCACAGTCAGGTACATCCCCATGGGTTCTGGACTCTGGAGCTTCTTTTCATATGACTTCTAATTCTTCCACTCTATCCTCCCTTCGATCGCTTGATTCTCCTGTTCATGTCCTCACCGCTGATGGTACTCCTCTTCCTGTCGTTAGTAGAGGCACTCTTACCACTCCTTATTATTCTGTTCCGGATGTTGCTCATGTTCCTCGACTTACCATGAATCTGTTTTCCGCTGGTCAACTTGCTGATTCTGGTTGTCGTGTCATCCTTGACCTTGACTCTTGTTCTGTCCAGGACCGTCGCACGCACACTCTGGTTGGGGCTGGTCCTCGCCGCCGTGATTCTGAGGGTCTTTGGGAGTTGGACTGGCTTCATGTTCCTTCCGCTGCCCGCTTTATCGCCAGTTCTTCCGCTTTGATCGCCTCGGCTACCGGTTCCTTCCAGCAGTGGCATCATCGACTTGGTCATCTTTGTGGTTCTCGTTTGTCGTCGTTAGTTCGTCGAGGTCTTCTCGGGTCTGTCTCAGGAGATGCCTCTTTAGAGTGTCAGGGTTGTCGTCTTGGCAAACAGATTCAGTTACCATATCCACATAGTGAGTCAGTGTCTAAGCGTCCTTTTGATTTAGTTCATTCCGATATATGGGGTCCGGCTCCCTTCGCTTCGAAAGGGGGTCATAAATACTATATCATTTTCATAGATGACTTCTCTCGTTACACATGGCTTTATTTCATGACTTCTCGTAGTGAGGTGTTGTCCATTTATAAGCGTTTTGCTGCCATGGTTCATACTCAGTTCTCTTCTCCCATTCGTGTGTTCCGTGCTGACTCCGTTGGCGAGTATGTCTTTAAGATGTTGCGTGGTGTTCTTGCTGAGCAAGGGACTCTCTCTCAATTCTCTTGTCCCGGTGCTCACACTCAGAATGGCGTGGCTGAGCGCAAGCATCGTCATCTTCTTGAGACGGCTCGTGCATTGATGATTGCTGCCTCTCTCCCACCTCATTTTTGGGCTGAGGCCGTCTCGACCTCCACCTATCTCATCAATTTTCAGCCTTCCGCTGCCCTACAGGGTGGTGTTCCTTTCGAGCGTCTTTTTGATCGTTCTCCCGATTATTCGATGCTTCGCTTGTTTGGTTGTGTTTGCTATGTTCTTCTTGCCCCCCGCGAACGCACCAAACTGACCGCTCAGTCTGTTGATTGTGTCTTCTTAGGCTATAGTGATGAGCATAAGGGCTATCGTTGTTGGGATCCTATCGGTCGTCGGATGCGTATCTCTCGGGATGTGACTTTCGATGAGTCTCGTCCCTTCTACCCACGCCCATCTTCCTCGACTTTTTCAGTGGAGGATATCTCTTTCCTCACTTTTCCTAACACACCTATCACACCCGTCGAGCCTTTGCCTATTTGTTCCGCTCCCTCTGCTTCTCCACCTCCAGTCGATTTGTCACCACCATCTTCCACGGTCTCCTCGTCTAGCATGTCACCAGATTCTACACCTTCATCTCCGGTGATTTCTTCGTCGCCACTCCCCGATTCTCCATTGGCGATGCCTCCTTCCATTGTTCCATCTTTTCCTCAGTGTTACACTCGTCGTTCACGTTCTGTGGATGCCTCTGTGGATGTGTCGTCATCCTCGTCTCAGCCTACTTATGGTTGTTGCTCTTCAGTATGTGCCTTCCGAGTTACAGTTGGCGGATTTCCTGATGAAGGCCCAGACTAGAGCACAACATGGCTTTTATCTCTCCAAACTCAGTGTTGTTCATCCACCATGAGTTTGAGGGGGGGGGGGTGTTAGAGTTATAATATAAGTCATGTACCCTTTTGTATTTATCCCAATATATAAGGGGTTTCCTGCATATAGTCCATCGTCTGAACGTGTATATATACTGGCCTATGGCCTCATGGGAATACAAGTTGCTTATTCTTAACAGTATCAGCATGTTGTATCTTAATTTCAGCTAGTGTTATCAGCATGTTGTATCTTACTTTGTTTGTAATCTAAAGTTCTTGCTACTATTTGTGTTATCCAACCTAGACCTTCTTTACTAGCGTCTCATACATATCCATGGCACCTAGACCTTCTCATACATAACCAACACACATATCTCATACATAACCAACCTTTTTTACTTTACAAATAATCCTTGTTAAAAAGAGTAGCCAAGTTATCTGTTCAAGCAAGATGTGAAACAGAGATGCTAGTAGGTTTCACATGTGTGGCACCTAAGACTTAGGCGCCACACATGTGAAACCTACTAGCTTCTGAAGTGTGCACTTTCTGTTGCTCTCTGTTTCACATCTTTTTCACATGTGTGGCGCCTGAGTCTCATGCGCCACACATGTGAAAAATATGTGAAACAGAGAGCAACAGAAAGTGCAAACTACCGTTACTCCCTGTTTCATATGTGTGGCGCCTAAGACTCAGGCGCCACACATGTGCAACGCCCAAGGCTTAGGCGCCACACATTCTGGCATGCTGAAAACTGCATCACATAGTGGTGGAGGAGTTCAAATATACATCACAAATATACTGGAGTTCAAACATACAGCACAATAATACTGGAGTTAAAATATACAACACAAACATAGTGGAGTTCAAACATACATAGGGTTCTTAAAGAACATACGTCCAAAAGTAAATACATAGTGGAGTTTCATAGTAAGAAAGCGCGCAAGCGAACAAGGTTCAACAACACATAGGGTTCAACAACACATAGGGTTCGAAGATGAAAGCGCGCATGAGAATAGAAGCATCCGGCTCTATTGGGTCGAGCAAGGCCCCTTTCCCTTCTTCTTCTTCCTCTCTTCTTCCTCTTCCTCTTCCCTTTTGCGCATTTTTGAAGCCTCTTCCTTAACCCTCTCCGTGAAGCGTTGATGCTCCCGCTCTCTCTTTGATGCGCCCTCTGCCATCATCTTCTTAAAGTTAGCTTCCCATTCTTTTTTACGTTTCTCTAGCGTCTTCCTATCATTCTCCTTTATCCTAGCCTCATATCTCCGGCGCTCAAGTTCCATTTGCCACTGCTCATCCATCCTTGCCTTATACTCCTCATCCTTCTTCTTCTGCGCTTCGGCTGCATCCTCCTCTCTCAACTTCTTTGCAGCCCTCTCCATCAACCGTTGCTCCTCACTGGCTGCATCCTTCTCCTCCCCCCACTCCGCTTTTGCATTGTTGGGTTGAGAAGCGGCCATACCTACAAAACAGGCATCAAATCTCATAGTTAGTAAAATAACATACAAAGGAGCATGAAAAACAACATGATAAAGATAAGTCAAATATGTGACATACGGAAATGGTCCTCGTAGGTATCCACGCATACCAATCCTAGTAAGTCCACCACCTATCCCACCACCGCCTCTAGCAACACCACCACCTATCCCGCCCCTGCCTCTAGTACCACCGTGACCTATCCCACCCCTACCTCTAGCACCACCCCTGCCTCTAGCACCACGTCCTCTAGTAAGCCCAAGTCGGCTAGGAACATGTTGAGTAGGAACATGTTGAGTAGGAACTTGTTGGGTTGTGCTTGCTTGACCCGTCCCTTGTTGGCTTGTGCTTCCTTGACCCGTCCCTTGTTGGCTTGAACTTGGTTGGCTATGACCATGTTGGCTAGGACTTGGTTGGCTTGGCCTGGAATCATTGTTTTTGGACTTCTTCTTTGGCTTCGTACACCTTCTTGTGTTGTGCCATGTTACACCGCACTCTCCACAATGTGATCTCTCGGTAGGCTCTTGGAATTGGTTGTTCCCCATTTCTCTGCCACCACCATGTCCCCATCCATCCATGTCTCCTCTAAAACGCTTTGTCTTTCGTCTTCCCCGTTTCACAACCTTCCACTCTGGGTCGGGCCATAGTTGTACTCCATGATACTCCGGCCATTGTGATTGGTGAAAGTATGGTTCAAATCTAGGAGCCCATGTATGCTTCGTGGTCATGATCGAGAACTCGGACTCCCTCACGGTTAGTGGATGGTTGACGTACACATTCCTACTGCGAGCTGCCGTGTACAAATGTGAGCATGCGAGATGAAGCAACCTTGGCCTCCCACAAGAGCAATCACACAACGATAAAGATACCTTGAACGCCCTGTTTCCGTGTTGCTGGTCATCGTTTGTCGTTCCTCCGGGCTCATTCACTTGGTATGTCCAATCCTCGTTGTTGTACAGGGTAGCCGTTTGGGAGTCAGCCTTCCGTGATTGAAATACCATCCATTTGTCAACCTTTGGTGGAAACTGGTACTTGTACTTTTTCTTGTTCTCTCCCGCAATCTGATCATATGTTTCTTGCGAGTACTTTAGAAAGTATGCTCTCAAATTGTCGAATGTGTATTGAACTATTGCCGTCACCGGCAACGCACGGACACCCTTCAGCACCCGGTTGAAGCATTCTGCCATGTTACTTGTCATTTGACCATATCTTCGGCCATCTTCGTCATAAGCTCGTGCCCACTTGGCCCGAAGTTCAATGTGCCCGTTGAGAAACTCAAGCCCACCTGCATCAAGTTTTTTGTTTACAAGCAAAGCGTTGTACAATCTTGCAAATCGTTTGTCCGAAAATGCTTGACAACAATCTTGAAGATCATCCGCAAACTCCTTGCTACCACATGCCCGGTAGAAGTTTGCACAGAAATGCCTCATGCACCATCGATGATGCAAAGGAGCATGGCCGGGAATGACAATGTCAACCGCGTTAAGTATGCCTTGATGGCGATCCGATATGACACATATTTCCCTCTCAAACAGTAATACTTTGGTTCTCAAAATATGCAAGAACCATTCCCAGTTAACATTGTTCTCTGCCTCAACCAAAGCAAAAGCCAAAGGCATCAACCGGTTATTAGCATCACTTGCTATTGCAACCAACAAAGTGCCCTTGAATTTTCCGGTCAAAAACGTGCCATCGATGGAGATGACAGGACGACAGTGCTAAAAAGCCCTCACACATTGCTCAAATGCCCAAAATGCACGGCCAAATACGTGGACCCTATTTCCATCGAGAATCCTTGTTTTCTCCCCATATGGCTCGACCACATGAACCATGCCCGGGTTAGTGTGGGCAATAGCTCCCAACAACCTAGGTATGCGGTTGTATGCTTGCTCCCAATCACCATACAACATCTTGAATGCGGCTTGCTTTGCTTTCCATGTCTTACCATATTTCACCTCGTAGTGAAAGAGGGCTTTCACAAGGTCTAGTACGCTTTTTATGCTCATTGTAGGAAGAGAGGAGATGGAGTTGGAAAGCCTATAAGCGATGAACTCGGAGGTGAGTTGTCTATGGCTTTGCGACGAAAGGGCACCATCAACCCTCTTGCCTCGACACATGTGAGGCATACAACTGACAATGTTCCATCCTGGCCCTCCTTTCCATGGTCTTGCACGGACAATCCAATGACACCCTCTATCCTCACACGCAACCGTGTAACACAGATTCATGTTTGAATTAACAACTCTGTGTGGCCTATAATGCGTAACAGAATATTCATCCAACCACATCTTCAGTTCAAAGAACGTTTCGAACTTTGGCCCCGGCAAAATAATATTCTTCCCATGTCTGTCCCGATGAGAAGGTGGCCTAACTCCAAACAATATGCCTTCGCCTCCATCAACCACGGCTTCATCCGCAAGGCTAAGATCCTCAAACAATGTTGTCCGGTGATCACGCTTTAATACCTTCCTGAAAGCTTCAGCCTCCTTTGCCGTGAACCCTTCCTCATCAACTTCTTCATCGGGACCCTCATCGTCAGACTCAGATGCATAGCCACGTGAGTACGGAATAGAATGGTCCATTGTCTCTTGCAAATTATATTTGTCCAAATCACCAAGATTGTTGTCATGAAGAACATTACCATCATTCTCATCATCATCGTGCTCATCATTAGCCTCTAGCAATGGTTCATGTTCAATGTTGACCTCTTCGTTGGCCTCATCGACACAAGAAAGAGGTTCAATGTTGGCCTCTTCGTTGATGGGTGCAGGAATAGCTTCAACAATCGGAGAGGCAACCCGGTTCAAATCCAACAAGTTAGGAACATTTGTTTTGATGGCAAATAACTCTAGAGCCTTGTCTAGTGATTCGGCCGCCGTATCCTTGTATGCAAGCCAACGTTGCTCGGAGTTGACACGCATGGTCTTCCAACGAATGTGCATTCCGAATCCCACATTATGCCTACCATCAAACTCAACTACATCACTAGGGTCCATCCAATTCAAATCCTTTCGGACTTGTTCCAACAATTCACCATAGCTAGGACACAAATCGAACACCATGTCAAGCTCATTCGGGTACGGATCAATATTGCCTTTTAAAAAGGCATCCTTGTCCACATGATGAACATAAACACATGTTCTTCCCATCCCTAACCAACAAAACATAGAACTTTTTTTATAAGCAATCATACAACTACAATATCTACTTACTAACTTCCAAACATCCATAACCCTAACCCCATCATAAATCTAACACAACCAAACATCCCTAACCCTAGCCTAACCATAGCCTAACCCTAGCCTAACCCTAAAATAATCATAATGCAAACATCCAAACAACCCTAATCCTAACACCATCATACCCCTTATCATAACATACAAACAAATACAACAATATCATATACATCCCACATTTCATGAAAAACTAGGGTTTCCTCAAATTTGCAACAAAAAAAAAGACCACAAGAGATTTTTCTTTGGATGAGAATGAGGGGAGAGGTGGGGATTACCTTAGGGAGTGATTGGACAACAAATGCCCGGTCCAAACCTTCAGATTTGGTGATTTGGAGAAGGATTGGAAGAGGGGCCCGTGGCTGGGAGAGGGGGCTGTGGGAGGGGAATGAGGAGGGGGTGGGGAGGGGGGCTGGCCGGTGTCTGTTTAAGTCAATGTGTGGCGCCTAAGCGTTCGGCGCCACACATTACAATGTGTGACGCCTAAGGCTTAGGCGTCACACGGCCTGGGGGATGGGCCCTCTCTGCCATGTGGTCGGGGGGTGTGGCGCCGAACGGCTAGGCGTCACACAGTGTAGTGTGGCGCCTAGGTGTCGGGCGCCACACAAAATGGTCAGACGGGTGAAATATTTTCCCCGAGGGGTCACTCTGTGAGTTCTTTCCCCCCCAGGGGTCATTTTTGTCAATTTTGCCCTCCCTTGATGCCTCGTAGTGGCGCTGACTACTGCTACATCCTTGCCCTTGAAGCAATTGCTCTCAGCAGCATTGCCAAAAGCCAACTTGTTGGCAGAGCACTTAAAGGAAGAACATATGATCAATGTTCAAGAAAATGGTGATGTGCCCTGAGTTGTGTTGTGTAGGATCATAGAGTGCCCACATGAATGGTGATCTTTAGGATCATCACAATATGCATGTCAATGGCGATGATCTTGACTTCATGTTGTCGTGTAGAAGGGGAGAGCGGGTACAAGGATTAGAAGTACAATGTTCAGAACCAACCCTCTTGCCAACGATCACTCTAATACATGGGCTACACATCAATGAAGATCATTGTTCGACGCGGTACCACCCCTAAGCCTAAATCACACCGATCTTCCCCGAATTGAACTGGTCTAAGCCCAAATCAGATTGATGTTTCCGTATATCTAACTAATCTCCCCTCAAACCACACTGATCTTCTCGCAAAATATAACCCTAAGTCGATAGCCAAGTGAAGACCCAACTCGATCCCAATCGAACTCAAATCGGGCAGGGTGGGGCTTACTGCCACTGACGAATGTGTGATGAAGTGCTCGTCGATGATTGTGGCCGGTGGTCACCTTCCAAATCCACCCGCCTCTAATGATGCTTGTGTTTTCGTTGAGAGAGAGAGAGGGAGAGTAATAGTGGGGATATGGAAGAGTGAGCTGTGATAAGTAATGCTACATCTACAAAGGTTTACATATAGATTTTACAAACAAACTGACATGGAAGATTATGATTGGTAATATAGGAATTAGGGGGACCACCCCTACTGAAAATCAGGGGGGAGTGAATGAATTAGTTTGTAAGGTTAAGTAACCTTTGTAAGTTTTTTTATAGGTGTAGCATATTACTGGATTTATGGCGCGCCTTCGGGGGAAACCGGATCGTCTTCCGCTCGTTCCCACGTGTGCATCCGTGTGCCCTCCTTGCGTTCGCTCGGACCTGACTCGTTGGAAATGGTGGATTCATGTCCTCCAGAGCAGGCTCTGCGCTACTTTGAGAAGCATGCTATGCAGACCCAGCCGACCGCGAAGGTATCCAAACGAGCCAAATTTGATCTCACACAGCCTACTGGTTGTTATGCGAGCAACCAATCACACCCTTAAGTTTTCAGAATTTCTGTACTTTTGTAGTACTTTGTTTTGCACCCACATTCGTATATTTTTCTAGTTTTGTGTTCTTTTCTAAAATAATATTAATATTACGAAACAAGGAAATTTAAGGAGAAAAATCAATCTAAGATGTCCAATTTAGATAAGTAAAACTCAATCATAGTCAACTGCAACGTGTATTCAGAAACCAATAGTTAATTCTAATATCTATTGCCGCAATGGAGCAAACAAGAGATCAGAACAATCTAAACTTTTTGATTGAAGGGGTAACTTGCAATCTTTACCTTTAATCTGCATCAAAATCTGTTACCCAAGCAGAACTCAACTGCAGCATCAATAAGCAGCCAACAAAGAATTTGAACACAGCCTAACAACCATTCACATGCATGAAATTGAACGAAAATCACAAGTAGGTGGCCTCAGACAATGCAAAACTAAAGCGCATAAACGAATTTAACGCGACGCCGTGACGACGCATGCATGGATCGATCACTGGTTGACGACCCTGCACGTCCTCCTGATTTCGCCTTGCTTGCCGGTCTTCACATCGATGGCTCCCATCTTGACCATGGCCTGGTTAAACTTGGCCTCCCACTGCCCGGGGATGTTTGCACTGTCGCGCACCATCTGCGTCGTCGCCGGCGCCGTAAGAAGGGCGGCGTCCGACGTGAAGAGCACCTTGTGCGCGAGGACGTTCTTGTAGTACTGGTTGTCGAGAGCGTTGGGGGTCACCACGTCCTGGTTCACCGTGGGGTCGTTGGCCATGCTCGGGTTAGCGGGGCACCTCCTCCTCAGGAAGTTGGCGAAGCCAGCGTCGATGTCGGAGGCGACGGCGATGCGGTCGGAGACGAAGGACGAGCAGTGGGAGACCCCGATGGTGTGGGCGCCGGAGAGCACGACCATGTCCTCGGCGCTGAGGCCCTTGGCGGCGAAGCTGGCCACGAGCTGGTCGAGGTTGAAGAATGGTGGCGGCAGGTTGTCGAGGGCCTCCGTGGAATTGGAAATGCGGCCGTCGAGGCGGCCCGCCGGCATGTTGATCTTGACCGTCATCTTGCTAAGGAAGTAGGCTGCGTCGCGGCCGGCGAAGGCGACGATGTCGGCGCACGAGACCACGTCGGGGCACTCCTTCTCGACGGCGTCCTTGGCCGCGTCGATCACCTCGAAGCCGCGGAGGCTGGGGAAGTTGGGAGGGCTCAGCTTCTCCGGCTGCGGGTTGGCCGGCGTCGGGTCCAGGAGGACCGAGCCGTCGCATCCCTGGACGAAGCAGTCGTGGAAGAACATGCGGATGAGGCCGGCGCCGATGCCGGCGTCCTTGTAGACGAACTTCTTCACCTCGTCCCTCACGATGGCCTCCACGCGGGGGCATGTCTTCTTGTAAAAACCCACCTCCAGGCCATGGCACGCGGACGACGACAGCAGCAGTACGCATGTCAGCGCAATACAAAGCTTATGCGAAGCTAAGGCCATTGTCTCTTTTGTCAAGCTAGACCTTAATTGATTAGCCGATGTGTACAAGAGAGCGTGTGATTTGATGTGGACTATTAGGAGCAGATGGAATGAGGTGATGGAATGTATAGTTCGTATGTGGAGGGCTATTTATACATGCATGCAAGGGTTCCAATCCATGGTGCACTTGATAAGATAGCAACTTGACACTGTTGGTTGGAATGTTAGATGTATGTGTGTCACGGACATGCATGGAAGTGGAGTAATAATTGACCATGCACATGCATTGCTGTTATGGAACATGGAGACTGCTGGAAGTGGCTTAATTTAACTCTATGTTTTCTTCAATAATCGAGTGAATTCATCTCTCTCTTTTTCCTCTCTTCTTTACAAATTTATGTCGTGTCATCTGTTGGTTGCCTTTGATTTACCCGTGGAGTACGTCTGCGTACAGCACATGATGAGTGAGTCTCGGATGGAGATGCAATGTGAGCTGTTGTAAACAAACTTTTGGACAACCTGTTTGGCCTTTGACTTATGTAGAGCCAACTCCCTAGCTCCCGGTTTGTAGATGGCCGTAGGGTTAGGTTTTCGTTTGGCTTCGTCCGGGTGACGGCCGCGGAGTAGTGTCCAATAAATCTTCCTCAACCCCGGTTCGTCTAAGGACGATGGCACTTCTGGCGATGTTATGGAGTTGGGGAACATGTCTTTCCAAAGTCTTCATGAAGCAACGGGTTTTAGTGTGGGTGGCGAGATTGGCGAGATGGTGGCGTTGATCTCGTTTTTCCTTTTCTTTCACCAGCTTCTCCATCGGCTCGACGGGGCCTCCTCCAATGGTCGGCGGATTTTGTCCACAAGCTTTGTGGTCGGCGATGATTGTCTTCGTGGCGATCTCTGCGGCTGGTGGAAGGTTTGGTTCTCCAGTGCATGGTTGGTGGTCCGAGGCATCAGCTCCGGTGATTGTCCTTCGACTTCGCTGGATGGAGGAACCGGTGTTTGGGTTGAGACGCACGGGGATTTGCCCTGGTCGACGCACCACATAGTTAGTTTTTTTTTTGAAATGAAAGGGGTCTTCCCCTGCTCCACTTTATTAATGGAGAAATGAATAGACAGGTTCAACAAACAAACATCGGCTTTAAGCATCTAACACCCTGCCACTAACCAAAAAACCACGGAAAAAGTCTAAGTTGTCTTGCTAAATTTTATTACATGGATCAACAATAGCTAGGAACAAAGCTATGAGGGAAAACGACCTCAATCTTCAGTTATCAGGAGCATCACTCCAGGCGATGCGGAGCAGTTCTCCACGGTGCAGGTCCAACCGAAGGATGAACTGACGGAGAAGCCCTGCATGTGCATAATTGCAGAGAACCACCCATTGTAGGAGAAAACCACACATTTCATGAGAATGCAATTCAGGCTTTTCTAACTTCGACCCTGAAAACAAAATTCATTCCTCGGTCACCAAATACTCCACAAGCAGGCAGAGGTCACCATATTAAGCACAATTTTTTTCTTATGAAAATTCCATAAGGCACAAACGTCCTCGAAGCAAGAAATCTGGTTAGTTATAAAACCCTCACCAACCAAATTCCACACGGTCCTCGCAATCACACAATCAAAGAAGAGGTGTTGAGTAGACTCCATCTCATTGCAAAAAAGGCAAGTAGGATAATCTACAGTTCTACGTTTAACTAAATTATCTCTAATCAATACTTTGTTATAAGCACACAACCAGAGAAATACATGAATATTACGAGGACACATCACATTCCAAAGACTCTCACCTGGGGCAGAAACCACATCACCAAAATTAATCGCTTTATAAAAGAATTTGACTGAATAAACCCCAGCCTCCAACATCAATATTGCGGAATCGGGAAGGTCAGATAAGGGGAACTGTTTGATGGTTTCAATCAATTGGAACCACCAATCCACACATCTTCTAAAAGATAGTTTCAAAGTCTCACCATCCCAAACCTAAGCCACAGAGCAGTCTGTTTGATTGCAAATATCAAACAGATACCAGAATTGTGTTTCGAGATAACATTCTCGTGCCCAAATATCATGCCAGAATTTGATATTCATCTCATTCCCAATTTTCCAGTGGTAAAAGGTTCTAGAAGCGTTCATAGCCCAGGTAACTCCCTCCCAAAAGGGAAAACCAGCATCAGCTCTAGCCCAGAGAATATTTGGTAAGCTGGTATTATACTTGAAATCACTATTCTTCTTCCAATCTTTATCAAATTGATCGAAGTTCCTTTTACCCCAAGAAGCCAATAAAGCCATATTAAATTCCCTAAGGTTGGGAACACCTAAACACCACAACACATGGTTAGTGCTTTGTCGTTCGAGGCGAGGATCACCATTGACTCACAAAACTGGATGCAGCGATGGTGTGTTCTTAGTTTCTAGGACTGTAGAGGCCCCTTTCATCCTCCGGTGGTTGTTTCAACGGCGGTTGTGCCTGGCAATGGGTGTCGGGAGAAGTTTCCCAAGGACGTGATTGCATTTTCTCCATTTAGTGGGGACTTTTTTGCAGTTGTACTGGGACGGGACACCCGTTCTCTCGCGGGTTCTCTTGTAGTTTATGTGTGTTTGCCATGTTTAGCCTCGTTTGTTTTCAAGGAACATGCAGAAAACTTCTAAAAAAACTCATTCGCAGGGTAGAACTCTGTTGGATTACTTCGTTGGTTGGTTGGTGACACACAGTGCGAGGACCTAAGTGGCAGCAATTAACTACTCTCACACTCACATCTCCAACAAATTATTTATTCTTCCATACACATCCTGTAATTGAATCAACAATCCCGCAAAAGAACATTAAAACATACTCTTTCGATTGAGAGGGTGTGACACCTTGGAAGAATGCATATTTTTAAGCAACAAATAACGGGATGGGAGAGTGACGGTGGAATCCCTCTCGAATGGGTCGACAAGTTGTTGAGCAATGCGTGCTTGGCCACTAGTTTTGATCCGATTCATGGCACGGAGAGGGCGCAACATTTTGGTCCAATATTCATTATTGGTTCCATGAACAGAAGAATTTCAAGCCCTATTACAATGCACACATCTGCGGTCGTGGGACAAAGTTGCTCAACCATCAATGATACATCATCCAAGAGGGTTTGAGAAAGTATTAGGTTATTTAAAACAACTAATCACCGAGCAAGTAAGTTGGTATATGTGTTCGTCATTTGGCCGTATATGTTCTATGTGTTGGTCATTTGGACAGATATGCATCTTGTTGACATTTTTTTTCTTTTTCATCCCTCCCATGCGTGCAACTTGTTCTTGAAGGCGGAGAAGAACTTCGTCCTCGTGCATTGTTGGTTGAAGTTGAATGGGGCACCGAAGTGAAAACTATCCATTGTGAACTCCATCAAGACCGTCGGCATTGGCACCGAGGAAGAAGCGGGTGAGCCAACCGACCCAACAAGAGAGCCATCCAAGAACATTAGAAGGGAGTTCCAGGGAAATAAGTGCTAGGAGGACAATAAGAAGCGAAAAGGGGCGTCGGCCAATATAACAGAGAGGTCCGAGGACATATTGGCCAAGAAGAAGGAGGCATGTGTCAAGCGCTCTGATGTAAAGAAGTAAAAGGAAGTCGAGAGGGTTAACATCTTGATGATGAAGATCGAGTAGAAAATCAACCTCTAAGAGATGGAGACCAAGATCGAAGAGAGGATGGTTGAGCTCGGGACCGTTTAAGAGGATACCAAGATGTTGAACATGAGGATGGATGAGTTGGATGATGATGTGACAATGATCGTATACGTCATCCGTGTCAAGATGTGGAAGTGCTTGACGTCCGAGAAGAAGGTGGGTAGTGAGGAGGAGGCGCAGATAACTGCTTTGGCAGTACAAAAATGTCTTTTTTTACACAGACCGGTACTTTTATTATTAGGCTCATGTAAAAACTATGAACATCCATCCCTTTTTTGGTTGTGATAGGACGATATGTGAACGTTGCACTTTAACTTGCTCTTATATTGCTATACATTTGAAATGAAAATTGGCCGGACCTGGCAACTGACGTTTAGAGGATGCGGTTTGATGAATAGCTCCTGCATATGTGTTCGTGGACATGTTCAGATGCCACATCCTGATTATTCATGGATCGATCAAACCCTGCACTTCCTCTTTATTTTGCCGTGACGTGAACATAACATTGCGCACGGACTTTCTTGTATTATATTGGTTGTATCAAGAGCGTTCGGGGTCACCACGTCTTGGTTCACCGTGCGGTACTTGGCCATGCTTGGGTAGTCAGGCCTGGTTTAGGGGTGAAGAGGAGGTACGACCCCGAGATGGAAAGGGGCACCACAAAGAGCCCCAAAGAGCCCCAACCAGGCGCATGGCATCGGTGAGGCCTCGGACTAGAGCGACCCAGAGTCGGGGACGATGCGATAGCAGCGTCGTCGGTGAAGGATGGTCGGAGGCTAGGCCGTTCGGGTGCGGGATGCGGCTGACAGTGTCGAAGAAGAATATGAGGTTGTGTTATTTAGAAAAATGATCGGGGGCAGCGGCATCACGGCAGTTGCGCTATAAGAAGAACATATTGTTGCCTTGTGTTTCACTGTAAGGCCCTGTTTGGAATCACAATAGATTATGATAATCTGGATTATGAAGATAGATTATATAATCTGGTTTATAAAAAATCTAGGTGGGCATGTTTGGAGGTCAAATTATATAAATTGTAATCCATGTTTTACATTGCATAATGACATGCCTACCCTCTGTTTTTTTAAAGGAGGGTGGCGGTGGCAGGAATGTAATTATCTCTAACTTTACAAGGATAATGGGTCATTAGCAATTCATAATCTGATTTTAGCTGGGGTAGAGTAGATTGTGAGTTTTTTATAATCTGTTCATCTAGTTTTTATAATCTACATCATAATATGTCCTGTTTGAAGACATAATAGATTATAAAATCTGAATTATATAATCTAAGTGATTCCAAACAGGACCTAAGCCGAGCGTAATTTGTTGGCCACTCGGCTAAAAGTAGTGTAAGCTGACCGTGGTAAGCCAAGTTGGCTTTGCCGAGTGTCACACTAGGCATCGTCTTTTTTCTGCGGGGATACTAGGCATAGTTTGTCTCGAGGTGGATTTGGCCTTTGCCAAGTAGTGTGAGTACTCGGCTTATGGTTTTCATGTAATGTTGGTGGCGGCGATGGGAGGGTGGAGCGGCGTGGTGTGCGTGGGAGTGCCGCCGACCATTGCGCTCGAAGACATATTAGGAAGAAGACCTCGAAAGGTAGAAGAAGGCACATCAGCTGTCCGATTTAGATCCGACGGCTAAACAATTGACTAAGGCTGATATTTTTTTCAATCAACTTAACTATAATCGGCCCCAACCCCAATATAAGGGTATGTTTTCCAAAAGTATCTTTCGACACCTGAGCTCAAATGCTCCTCGTGTGAACGGCATAATAAAAAAATCCAATCTTTTTTTCATATTTAAAAAAATATTGGTTGTGCATGCATTTCATCACGGAATCATACTAGTGGAAGTCATGGCAAAAAATACAAAGTCAGAGCTCCAAAATACATCAAAAAGTAATATTTGCAGAGCATCGACTTTGTGTTTTTACCATGCCTTCCACCTATGTGATTTCATGATGAAATTTTGCATGCGCAACAAACATTTCTCAAAGTATGCCATAAAAATCAGAATTTTTTGAAATATTTTTCTATTTAATTTTATTTTTACTGTACACACGAGCAGCCTTTGTGCCCAGGTGTAGGTGTAGAAACCTCCACGTCCTGTGTTTTCTTTCATCATCGAGTTTGTTCATTTCCTCTCTTCGTTCTCTCTTCTTTACAAATTTATGGTTTTTCTTTCTCAGTAGAAACAAAGCGTGCCACTTCGCTAGTCGGCATTACATGTGCATGTCAGTTGGGGATTATTAGCCTCCACTGGGATTGAGCCACGAGCTAAGTCGTGGAATGTTCATGTGTCGTCGCATATGGGATATCTTATGTCGATCGGTCACATGCGTGTATGTGCATCGGCCGGTGGTTGCCTAACCTAATCAAAAGGGAGTATGTTTGAGTACTGCACATGGATCGGTGATCCGGATGAATGGAAATGCAACGTAAAACCTCTTCTGAACAACCTGTTTGTGCTTGGCCTCTGACTTTTGTAGAGCCAACTCACTTGCAGGGCTATTGGTGACTAGCTAGGAGTATAATATAAGCAATACTATGAAGTGTGACAGCAAAGCTACTTCAATAGTTCTAAACTGTCAATTTGACTAACCAAGTACTCCCTCCGTCCGAAAATACTTGTTGGAGGAATAGATGTATTTAGATGTATTTTAGTTCTAGATACATTCATTTTCATTCATTTTGCGACAAGTAATTTTGAACGGAGGAAGTACTACGAAAGAAAGATACAAGGAACGAAGGATGTAGAAAACGCAGAAACCAGCGCGGCGATGTAACAGTTGAGGGCTTCTTCAGAGTTGACAATCCAATTCCAAACATATGATGCGTCGGCCCAACAGAGGCTTCAGTCACCACCAAAAAGGTAAAAAACCATTAGACAACAAGCGCCTAGGCACCGCGAAACAACCGTCTGGCGCGGTTACTAAAAATCTGGTAAACGAACAGTCCAGCACTAAAACAACAACAGACATCACCCTACAGCCTATTGGGTGAGTAGAGTATGTGATCTGGCAACTTTCGACAGCACCCCAAGCAGCTCATGTGGGGGGCTGAACCCAAAAAACTGTCGTACCGCGAGCGAAAAGCCACCGCTTGAAGCCGCGTCCTTCACTCACATATCTTCGTGAAGCCTCCGTTCCAGGATCCGCGCATCGTAGTACAGGATGGCGTCGTGCAGCTTCGTGTGGCTGATCACATGTGCTCCCGATTTCGCATACTCGATGCTCTCCTGAATCTCCTTGCCAAGGATAAGATCGAAATCCTTAGTGATCTTCCTTGGAGGGCTGCTGTCGTAGATGAAGTACACCTCCGCGGGATTTCTGTTCAGATTCTCATGCAACCGGTCTGGGCTGATTCCCTCCAGTACTTGCCCTCCACCAGCTGCTACGAGTCTTCGGATGGTTTCTCTGTCTTCAGGGTCCATGTAGGCGCTGAGGCAGAAATGCAGTCCTGAGAACAGTTTTGGTGCCTGCAAACATCATGTTCTCATCATTTGGCTGTATAAAGGCCTTCCCATTGTTGCTTTTATTACATACAATAATTGAGATGCGTTCATAAGATCCATGCCTATTGAAATGCATTCCATAGTCAGGGAGATGACACTTCAAAAGAGAATTTGTAAAACAACACTGCAAAAGAGAATTGCTTTGTTAGATGTGGATGCAATCGAAATATGGAAATCTAATCTTTCTCAGTTGATTCCCTCATGTTTCCAGTTTCCTTGCTTTCTCTAATGCTCCCTCTGTACTACCGAAAAAGGTTTTCGCCCCGCTTTATATATAAAACAACGATCCACATACAGAAAGCATACCACCCGACACCACACACACCCAAGGCAGATACAAGGGGCTGACAATCAGCAACACCAAAACTCGACGACCCACGAAACTCCAAAGCGGTGCTTTCAAGAAAGAAACGACACCGGAGAGCCGCCACCGCCCGATCCACTGAATCGAGGTTTTACGGCAAAGGAGATCGCCGGCCGTGGTACGACACGGCAGGAGGTCGCCGGCCGCACCACCACCGTAGCTCGTCGAAGGCCCGCCCCCATGCCGCCCATGCGGCCATGACAACGAGCCTGTCAGCACCCAAGCTGCGAGCTCCGCCCACGAGCCAGCAGCTCCCACCACCAGGGCCGCCGCCCCGCTTCCAGATACTCCAAGGACCCAAGCATCAACAGAACCTACTGTACTCTATGTACAATTTCTTCTACCTTAATCAATACTACTAGAAAGCAGCGCTGCTGCATTTTTCAAAAGAGCATATGAAAATCTGTTTAGCACCCCACCTTATAAAAGAAAAGCTCTTGGAATATACTGACCACGGAACACC
The DNA here is from genome assembly GCF_904849725.1 of Hordeum vulgare subsp. vulgare. NCBI lineage: Eukaryota > Viridiplantae > Streptophyta > Magnoliopsida > Poales > Poaceae > Hordeum > Hordeum vulgare. The sequence continues at coordinate 450,111,940 of NC_058518.1, read as the reverse complement.
TAAATTTCTCTAAAGATGCATTTTAAGCCTTTGACATCAAACTGCCTCTGTGTGAATTTCAATACATTTTTACACTTAGTTGCAGTAGGAACTTATGACAAAAAAATTGTAAACCAATTCCCTGAACTGATACATAAGGCAAACTGCGATCAGTTTTCACTATATATGCATTTCTCTATATTGAATTTGTAGAGAATGTAATATTGCCAGACATGTTTACATACCCGTTCAGCAGCTCTAGCTCTTCCTTTCGTCGGTCCATAACCTGATGTGCGCGAACCATCACAGAAATTCACCTCGTAAGAAATTTCCGGGCCAGGAACCAGCTTCTCCAAGCAAGTTTTTACATCTGGAATCGGTTCCACCAAGCAATCCATAATCCCTAAGACAGGAATATGACGTGAACTGCTTCAGTGCAAGGATAAATGACATTCTCTGCCGAGCTAGGATAAGTTTAGATCGCCATGGATAAATGGAAGTGCAAAATACCAGCAGCTTGTCACATAAAGCAGTATGTAGCATGAGTTTGGAAGTAGTACAATAATCATCACTAAGTGATCCAAACGCTCTTATATTAGTTGACAGAGGGAGTACAAAACAAGGGAGATGTAAGGTGGATTAATACTAACATCTGACTGTGACAATCCATTTTCCAGACAGTATCGCCATCAGGACCTCATATGATTTGCCACATGCGTCACCGGCATTTCTGCCCACAATAACATGAGTCACATTTCTGTCCCATGCCTCAGCCAAGATTGAACTGGTTAAGGATGCAAATTCCTTCAAGGAATCCTGCATGACAATCATAAACAATTTTATCAAAGCTTGGTATGGAACATAACTTATTTCGAAAACCAGCAAACTATATATAATTCAAATTTGACCATAAATTAGGATCACTGCATTACTTGTCCATACACATGTTTGCAAGTATTGTTCTAATATATCCAAATGCTCTTAAAGGAGAGTACTGTTCAGATACATCCAAAAGCTCTAAAATGAGAGTATTGTTCAGATATATCCAAATGCTCTATAAGGAGAGTACTGTTTACTAGTATAGTCTATGCTACCTTTTCTGACACACTTAAAGATACACCGAGCAAAACCCATTGATCCACAGGGGTGCTAGACTGGTTTACTAGCTTTTCTTCTCTCCGGTAATTGGCAGAAATTCTTTCTTTGTCCGAACATTGGCGGTAACCATGAAATACACTGCAAATTATAGAAGAATATTAATGAATAGTGATGGAACATCTGATCAGTAACCTCTGCCACACATACCCCTGAGGCAAGGAAGAACTCGAGGTGTTCAGCTGATCTACTTGCAGATCTTCCCTTCTATGAAGGACAGAAGTTCCACCTTTAACTAAATATTGGCTGGAACAATAAAATACAACAAATCAACTACAAAATAAAAGATTAATGATGTTGAAATATATTGCCCGTCTCCCTCCATCAGTTCGGACTTTTGAAGCAACTGGCTGGAGCATGAATTCAATGTGGTATCAGAGCCAAGAGGTCTTGAGTTCAAGACCCTGCCAACATGGTATTAAAATTATTCGATTGCGCGGCCTACATTGATCCCACGTCTAAGAATTAAAATAGCCTAGACGTGAGGGGGGATGTTGAAATATATTGCCCATCTCCCTCCATCAGTTTGGACTTTTGGAGCAACTGGCTGGAGCATGAATTCAATAGATGATTAATTAGACGAACAGAACTATCTCCAAAGAAAGATGGCATGCCCAGGCACTTGTCCAGGTAAAGAAGAATTTGATGTGACAAGTGGATTAATTTGTTCATCTTCCATTTGGCAATCGCCAGAAATTTCTTTAGCTGAACATTGGCTGGAATGACTAGATACAATACAGAATTACAAAATGCAGGATTAATCAAGTAACATGAAGGACGTACTTTCGAAGGACGGGGGAAAGAGTGTCACTCTCCATTGTCAGTGAGCTCACCTCACCGCTCGGTAATGGATTAATGTGTTCATCTTCCACTTGGCATTCGACCAAAATTTCTTTAGTTGGACATTGGCTGGAATGACTAGATACAAACCGAGTTATAAAATGAAGGATTAATCAAGTAACAAGAAGGCTGAAGAAAGATCGCATACTTCTGAAGGACAGCGGAAGTAGTGTCACTTTCAAGTAGTGGTGAGCTCATCTCATCGCCCGGTAATGGATTAATGTGTTCATCTTCCATTTGGCAATCGACCGAAATTTCTTTAGCTGGACATTGGCTGGAATGACTAGATACAACACTGAATTATAAAATGAAGGATTAATCAAGTTACATGAAGGTTGAAGAAAGATCGCGTACTTTTGAAGGACGAGGGAAGGAGTGTCACTCTCCATTGTTGGTGGGCGCTTCTCATCACGTGCTGCATGCTTGGGGCACCAAACACGGAAATTCTCCTTCAAAATCAAAACTAGACATGTCAGAATATCAGTGTTTATAAATGGATCAAGGACAAGGTATACTCAAAAGCTTACAACATCCCAGCGGCATTCTAGTATCATCATTGCACATGGGACATGATATGTTTTTCTGCAGGAGTTGTCATAACAACCAAGCGCTGCTCCCCGGAGTTTGCATCTGCTGCATCTCAATCTTTTAGCACGATTGATTTCATTCTCCACGTTCTTAAAAGTATCACCATTGGATTCCACTTCTGGGGCCCTTCAGAAATATGGGTAAAGAATGAAAAGGATGGATGAACACTGCATATGATGATTCTAAATAAATTAAATATGAAAAGTTAACCCTGCTGTGTAAATAAACTTACCAAACCATGCATCTCTCATGGACATAGACGGCGTTGGTAGGGATGCCCTCATCACTGGGCACAATCCTTCTATTGTGATAGACTACCATTGGACCATGCCACTGACATAGGAAAAGTGAACATTTTTTAGTGCCAGTACAAATAAGAAGACTTCAACAGACAATTTTTACTTGATATACGTAAATGATATGCAGCATGTTACCGGCTCACTGGTTCTAAATGAATGGCAAAAAACGCATTCATCTTCAAATAAACCGATTGGTGTCTGATCTCTCCCCAACCTAGTAGCACCTTTGTTGTCTTCTAACTTTGCATGTTTCCCTGGGCCCTTGCCTTTTCTGCAGGAACGCAGGTGCTGCCCAGTGTTACTTGCATTAACACCTGGTGATGCACCTTTCGTTGTATCAATAAAAAATTTCCTCTTTCGGCCTTTCGCAGGGGATGCACGTTCATTCTGTACCAAAAAGTAATCCAGTTAGAATGTTGATGCACAATGAATGTAATTCATAAAGGAGTAAACAGTTGATACTATTATATGGTTGCTATTCCAGCACTTCTATATGCGTTATAGCGTAAGAATGTACCAGTCGTTAGCATGAAACTGTGTCCTACTTCTATGCATACGTAATACACGAATCCATCAGGATTGGGGAAAAGAACTACATCAAAAAATGAACATATTTGTTTCAACGAAGAAAGGCATGCACAAAGTACCCCAACATGTCGTGGAACCTCAAGATTATCACAGTCAGCTTCCATTCCTATGCCGACCAACATGTCAGTACGAGTAGCAGACTTGGTACCTACAAGCATCAAAGTGGTGATGAGTAGAGTGAAGCTAAAAGCAACTACCGAACAAGTCTTGTTTTATCATAATTTCAAGCAACTGTCTGTCTAGATGAACTGCATAATGGCATAATAATATTTTTGAAAACAATAGTTCAGCATGCTCCAACACAATGCGATTTAGAGACTGGTCAGGGCTAATCATATTTTACCATTCACAATAAGTCATTACCCATGCTCAAAAAGCAGAGGCTCGATGGCAAGACTCCAGCTTCTGCCGCCGGCCTGCTGCCGGCGAAGGAACTGCTTCAGCTGGCTGCGGCAGGCACTCCTCTCGCTTGCAGAGACGTGCTGCAGTTCGCAGAGGCTTGCGATGTCTCAACAAGGTGGCGCCGGAGTGTGCCGATGTGTAACGGCCCTCTGCGTCATCGCCGGCGGCGAAGCCCTTCTCCATGCAGTTCTGCCTTCGGCGGCTGCTATGCTTGCTTCGTTCTTTTTGCATTGCTTCGCCATCAACTGCCGGCTACCGCATGCCCTGTCTCGTCCTATTGTTTTTTTATTCCAACAAGTATTAGTCTCTCCCGCCGCTGCTCCTTTGGCTACGGCCTGTGTAACTGCCCATCGCGGATTGTCTCCACATTTTATACATGTGCCCTCAAATGTAACAGTGATCATCTACTTTTATCTCTTTTCTTTTCTTCTGCGGTACCGTTGCTCTCTAGTTCCCATGAATAGACAAATCAAAATTGCCTCTTGGAACGTTCGGGGACTCGGGAGAGAAAACAAATGCACAGACGTTAAAAGATGTCTGCAATCTGCTACCGCCTCTATCTTCTGTCTACAAGAAACTAAGCTTGAACTGTTATGGTTGCTAGGGTTTGAGCGGGAGAGAGAGAGAGCTGCGAGGGCGTGAGAGAGCCGGCCGTGGGGGTCCTTTCCCACGGCCGGGCAAGAGGGAAAAGGGTTTTCCTTCTTAATTCTTGCCTGATTAGATTGATACATCTCCTCTCCATATATAGAGAGGTTTATTTGACTCCCAAGTAAGGCTTACTTGACCCCTAAGCAAACCCTAAGACTAACGGGCCCAGGCCCATCACGTACTCTAACACTACACCCCAGCTAGACATGCAGCTCGTCCTCGAGCTGCAACCTAACAACGATTCGACCCCACACAACCCTAACGCCTAAAAAACAAGCCTTTTACATCTCGGCCTATTGTATTGACCTGAAATAAGCTAACCCAATGAGACTCCGACTCTTTATTTTTGACTCCGAACGATAAGGCGAGAATCCTCCGCTCGCCGAACTTGTCCGTTTGCAGCCCCATGGCGGCGGAATGCAGTGGTGCTACGCAGTGCGCTCCTGTCGGTGACACCATGTGTTCTCCCCGCCGGCTGACTGTCGATGTCGCAGACTTGGAGGTCGTCGCCCTTGGGAAAAATAGCATGCCTGCCGCCCGTGGGGGAAACCGCATGCCCAGGATCCCCCACGCAGCGGACGAGATCGAGGTGTGTTGCACCGCGAAGCGCAACTTGGAGGAGCTGCAACTGCAAATCACGCATCTCCCGCACATGCCGACGCGCTAGGAGGCCGCGCGCAGCAGCCTGCAGCCTCACCGCCGCCGACACGTGGTGGGTTGTGATCCAAGCCGGAAGCGGTGCCGGCGACGGCTGGAACTTGATCTGTTGGATGGGATTGTCCTGGGACGGCGGTGGCGCTGCTGGGAACGAGGTCGTCGCAGTCCCGTCGTAGGGCATCCCATGCTGGAACGTGATGACCGGCGCCGTGGTCACAGCCGAGGGCGGCGGCGGCGGCCGTGCGGGGGTCGGCGCCGGTGCTGTGACCATGGAGGACCCCCCGTGGAATGGCGCACCGTCGGGACCGGCGAAGCGGGAGGGCCCGCCGTACTGTTGGGGTGGCGCCGGTGGCGACTGGATTCGCGGCGGCGCCCAGGCCGCCATATAGATCGGCCTGGAGACAGGGAGCGGCAGCGGCGGCTGCAGCAGCCTAACGTCGAGTGGCGGCGACGATAGCAGCAGCGTCGGCTGCCGCGGCCCGGCGATCGCGGCGGCTGCCACGGCAGCCGCGCCGGCCCGTAGGCGGCGACTGATGGCGCGGCCGGCGGCGGTCTGTAAGGACCGGCCAGGAAGAGGCAGATCCCTTGGACGGCGGTGGTGAGATCGCGGATTGCTCCGGCGATCTCCTCCGGGGTGAGGCCGACAGGAAGCGGCGGCGATAGGGTGAACATGATCGAGCCTGAGCAATCTGATACCAGATGTTATGGTTGCTAGGGTTTGAGCGGGAGAGAGAGTTGCGAGGGCGTGAGAGAGCCGGCCGTGGGGGTCCTTTCCCACGGCCGGGCAAGAGGGAAAAGGGTTTTCCTTCTTAATTCTTGCCTGATTAGATTGATACATCTCCTCTCCATATATAGAGAGGTTTACTTGACTCCCAAGTAAGGCTTACTTGACCCCTAAGCAAACCCTAAGACTAACGGGCCCAGGCCCATCACGTACTCTAACATGAACAAATTTCAGTCTTTAAGGCCAGCTCCTTTCTTCCTCCCGGCTTCCGCTCCTTTCACTTTCTTCCTTCAAATGGGGCCTCTGGCGGAATACTAACGGCATGGGATGACACCCATCTGCGGTGCACTAAGGTTCACCTTGGCCGTTTTGCTATTTCTTGCTGGTTTTCTCTCTGTGCCAATGGAACTTCCTTTATCGTAACCAACGTCTACGAACCTTGTGACCGCATTAGTAAATCTGCTTTCCTTGACTCTCTTCAGTCTTTTTCTAAGTCGGTTAATCTTCCTTGGATAATTATGGGGGATTTTAATCTAATTCTAAGACCCTCCAATAAGTCTTCGGCTTCTTTTAATTCAACCAAAGCAAACCTGTTTGCCTCGACAGTAAATTCTCTCCACCTCCAGGAAATCCCTCTTCTAGACAGGCTTTATACCTGGTCTAACCAACAAGATAACCCGACCTTAGTTTGCCTGGATAGGGCTTTTGTCAACATCGATTGGACTAACCTATTTCCTGACTCCGCTCTCACTTCCCTCACTCGCTCCACATCCGACCACGTCCCCATTGTCCTATCGGCCTCCACGGACATTCCGAAACCGTCCATCTTTCGGCTCAACAACCTGTTGTTATCAAACCCTGCCTTCATTCAACAAATCAACCAAAATTGGGCCAGTGTTGGCCAACTCCATCAATATCTCGGTTCTGCTGGCCGCATCTGCCTCATGCTCAAACGTACTCGCAATATGGCCAAAAAATGGCTAGTAAACGCTAAAACCCCTAGGTGTCTTGCCTCCAACTGCTCCACCACTATTTCTGTGCTTGACAAGCTCGAGGAAGGCCGCCACCTCTCTCAACTAGAGCTTACACTTCGTATTGCCGTTAAACTGGCTTTACATCGTCATAACAAGCCTCTGGCCGCATACTGGAGACAACGTGCAAAAATAAGAGAATGCACTCTCGGTGACGAAAACTCCAGCTACATGCATATCTGCGCCTCCGTCCGCTTTCGCAAAAATCAAATCCCGTGCTTGCATGTCAACGGGGCGGCCATCACCTCCCACACCGACAAGGCTTCCATTCTTCACGACTACTTCAAAAATATCATTGGAACCACATCTAACTCGGTCATCAATTTTGATCTTGACAGACTATTCATTGACTCAAAGCTGAGCAGCTCTCAAGCTTGCTCTCTTATTAGACCCTTCTCCCTCGAAGAGATTAAAATGGCGATTCTTAGCATGAATGTGAATGCAAGCCCGGGCCCAGATGGGTTCGGCCCTGCCTTTTTCAGGATTAACTGGGATCTTGTCAAGCACGATTTGCTTGCTCTGCTGAATGATTTTCACATCGGCTCTGCCGACCTTCGAAGGATTAATAAAGCTTTCATTGTGTTACTCCCTAAACGAGTTGGAGCCTCGTCTCCTGATAATTTCAGACCGGTTTCTCTTCAAAACTGCCTCATTAAGATCAGCTCCAAATGTCTGGCATCCCGGGCACAACCTTTCATACCTTTAATCATCCATCATGACCAATCTGGCTTCATTAAAGGCAGAAGTATCGCTGACAATTTTATTTACGCTGCTGATATAGTTCAAACTTGTTTCAAGCGTAAAAAATAAACGATCGTTCTAAAACTAGATTTTCACAAAGCCTTTGATTCTGTTTCTTGGGACGCGTTGGCGGCTATTTTAAAAGCTAAAGGTTTCCCTTCGAAATGGTGCGACTGGATTCAAAATCTAAATCAGACCAGTCAGTCGGCCGTGCTTCTTAACGGTAAACCAGGACCCTGGATTGCTTGCAAAAAGGGCCTACGGCAGGGAGACCCAACCTCCACCCTCCTATTCATTATTGTCGCTGATGTTCTCCAGCGTTTGATTCACCAGGTTTCCTCCAACGGCCTACTGTCTCACCCCATTGACTCGGCCATTCCATGCCCGGTGCTTCAATACGCCGACGACACCCTAATTATTCTGCAAGCAGACCTGGAACAGCTTCATACGCTTAAATCAATCCTGCTTCAATTCTCAAATGCCACGGGCTTGGTGATCAACTTCCACAAGAGCACCTTCGCTCCTATTCATGTCGAACCGGCCCTCGCATCTGCACTTGCATCAATTCTAGGGTGCACAATTGCTTCCTTCCCACAATCCTACCTAGGTCTGCCTTTATCTACCCACAAACTAAACATCAAAGACTTTTTCTTCATCATCGACAAGATTGACCGTCGTTTGGCAGGCTGGCGAGGTGTCCTTAACATTGCCGGTCGCGCAATCCTGGTTAGAGCTGTTCTGCGAGCCCTTCCTATATATGCCATGACCGCTCTTTTGCTGCCTGCGGGCATTGTTCAGGAAATCGATAAACGTTGCCGGGCTTTTTTCTGGGCAGGACAGGAAAAAGTGTCGGGTGGTCAATGTAAAGTGGCTTGGGAATTTGTATGTGCTCCGTTCTCGCGAGGGGGTCTAGGTTTTTCTTCTCTGCATCACTTAAACTCTTGCTTACTCCTCTCACTTGAATAAACTACACTCCGACATCCAAAATCCGAACTCCTCTCCATTGACGGCAAAATATGGTTGGTCGGTCTCTCGGGACATGGACACTTCTCACCCTTTTCAATCCTCTGTTTGGCGAGACATTGCCAAGGGGATCGAATTCTTTCGGTCCGTAACTATGGCGCAGATCGGAAATGAGTTGACTACTGCCTTCTAGCTTGACCTATGGGTACCCAACAATACTCAGAATCTTGCAACTATCTTCCCTGCCATCTTTTCTCACTCCCTCAGGCCTTCGGCATCCGTTGCCCGAGTGCTTAGTGAACCCCAACTGCAACTTGACTTGGCTCCGAGACTATCTAACGCTGCAGACATTGAACTGGATAATCTTCGTACCTTGCTGGCATCTGTCTCCTTGAATGTGCAGGTTCAGGACAAACGACGGGGACGTATCCACGGCAAGCCTCTAACTTGCAACTCTGCATATAAGGCGGTTTGGGCCAACAAACCTCTGGACCCCTTCGCGCCAGTAATCTGGAGGAACTATGCACCCAATAAATGCAGAATTTTCCTATGGCTTTCATGCAAGAATCGACTCTTCACCAACGAAAGACGCTTCAAAAGGGCGGCGATAACGGACTCTTCCTCCTGTCCTTTCTGCCCGGCTTCGGAATCTGCAGAACACCTATTCCTTCTTTGCAACCATCTGGGACCACTGTGGCAGGAGCTCTCTGCTATTTCTGCCTCCCCTCCATCGGACTTTACGCAGCTTTGGGGATCTCAACCTGCTAACAAGACTCGTTCCACAATAATCACTGCGATTCTATGGAATATTTGGAAAAGAAGAAACACAATGGTTTTCAGGGGGTAGCTACAACCTATCCACCTGGTTGCCCGAATGGCTGTAGACGACATAATGCTATGGTCGAACAGATGCTCCAACGAGCAGTCAACGCTTCTCCTGCGGGATTGGTGTACAATGTTGTTTCACCTCTCTGAGAGATTGTAATTTTTCTCTTTTTTTCTCTTTCTTCCTTTCCTTCTTTCTTTCCGCTTGTCCTTCCTCCTGGCATTCTCCTTGCCACCCCGATCCCTCTACCCCCTCTTTTGTAACTATCCGTTTTTTTCAATATTATTTGGTTCAGGCCGGCGTAAGCCCGCCGTAGCACCGTCAAAAAAAATAAGTCATTACCCTGCCTAGGAATGGCTTGAGCAATAGGAAAAGGGGCAGGTATATTAGATACATTACAAAATCCCAGCTATCGCACCCCACCCCAAGATCATAAGCGGAGGCATCACATAACAGCAGCGGCACATTATGCTGAATTGCCGACCATATCATCACAGGGAAGCAGCTCTATGGGCAACTCCAATGTGGATCACCAAATGAACGGCACCAAATGTCTGTCGACATGTTTGGAAGGGTCCGCAGAAAACGGGTGGGCCGGCGGGGAGCCAGCTATCCAACCAGTCACCAAATAAAAGCGGACAACGGATTTTCGTTGATATTCAGGATAATTTTTCATAGCAAAAGGACAGTATAAATCCTACTCTACTCCTCCTAGTCGGAGTTGAGGTCGACAAGCCCCGCGCGGGACGGTCCGGCCTCGTCATCGTTGCGGCCAACGTGAACAAGGCGGAGCTGGGGACGGATGCCTAGTTGGCATCATCTCATGCTGGTCTGGCGCGTCATTGTCCTCTGCCTCAAGCCCCTCAAAGAGGAGTCGTTGTCACAGAGCTACCAACGCTCGCATGGATGGTGCAGGCGTTGTGCACGGAAGCGAGCAACCATGACCACAACGGCATCCTGGACACGCACTCTGCCAAGAGATATTCTCCACGCACTCCTCCAGGAGCAAGAGGTTGTACCGCTGCTCCTCCTGCAACAGTCCAAATGCGGACACCGGCCGCTCCTCCACCGGGGCTGGCGCCTGCTCCTCCTCCTCCGCGGCCACAAGCACTCAGTTGTAGTGTTGTTCCACCTGCAGCAGGATGAACCCCAGACACCGGCAACTCCTCCACCGGCTGAACCTCGGTTGTGATTTCAGTACAGCATTGTGGCGACAGCCGCCTCCACCACCCAAGAGCTGTCTCGTCCATTGCGACAGTGGGGTGGCCGGCCGGCGGCTCAAACGGTGGGAGAAGGGGCTCGAAGGTGTATGGTTTTGAGGGCATTGTTGGACGGCTCTACATAGCCCCGGCAGGCGGAGGGTGGGTTCAATGTGGGTGGTCGGAGTAGGCTTCTGGGGCTCCGCGATAGTGTGAATGTCGGGTAGATGACCGGTTAGCCGGCGTGAATGCGTGTGGCCAGCCGGTCGTGTCGGCGTGAATGCGTGAAGGTTCCGATGCGGAGAGGGTTTTAGTTGGGTTGATAGAGCCCTACATGGCGGATGTCGAAACTCCCGCAAACCTCCCCCAGTTCAGTGCCGATTTGGGTATTTCGGGCATCCGGAACCTCCCCCAGTCCAGTGCTGATTTGGGTATTTCGGACATCCGGACAATTTTTGAATCTTCTCCAGTTCAATGCCGATTTGGCGTCCGGACAATTTTCAGGACCGATGTTTGGATAGAGAAGTGTCCAGACCGTGCAGTCCAGAAATTGGTGGTTGGTTTCGTGAGCCGCGTTGGAATTGCCACAAGTCTTTGTGAATTTCGAAAAACAAACAGTATATATTATGTAAAACGAAAAGATTGAAAAGAGCTTCCATCTAATGCCATGTAAAGTGCGTATGTGCATCCTAATTATAAGAACCGAAACAAAAAAGGCAGAGTAGGCCACACCGCACGATTAGGCCACTTCAAAAACTGAATCCGCACTTGGCGGCGTTGGCGCTGCGGCGGCGACACGTGCGATAAAGGTTTGACGCAGGCCCGTTTGATCGGAGTAAGGCAGGCGAGCCCGGCGGCGCGCGCCGTGTCGTTTGCCGGCCGGAAGCAAGTTCGCCGTACGGAAGCAAGAGACAGAGGCTGTTTAAAGCCGGCCGATAGGCGAAAGTGGATCCAGAAGTTTTGCTTTGATCTGAATAGGCTCAACATAGGGAATACCCGGAAGAGGGGGGCCGGCGAGCGAACCTCCGGAATGTGTCGAGGACGGACGCGCGGCGGCGAGTCCCTGGGCCGGCGACGGTCTCTCGCTCCGCGAGGCTGTTCCGCCCACGCTCCCCGTCGGCCGGCCGAATCCCGGCGGCTGTGACGACGCTATCTCCCTCCACACGACCGCTCCGCTCCGGCTCCCGGTGCTGGTCCCCATCGACACCATATCGGCACGCCCGGCGGCTACTCGGACGACGATCTCGTCTCGTGGCCCGGCGACGGCGGAGCGGTCGCGGTTTAATCTTTAAATGTGGCGAAGGGCGGCGCTGGGGAGTGGGCGGGAGGAGCGAGGCGGCGATTTGACAAGGAGCAGGGCGCGCGGCATGGGGGTGGCAGGGGGGCGTGGCCACTGCCGAGCGTTCGCTTCGCACTACTTGAATGAAGGAGGTCAAACAAGGATTTTTTGCGTGCCTCTCGCCTCGTCTTCCTCGCTCGCTCCTGACTGACTGACTGCGCCCCACCCCGGCCTACTACCCCCTAGCCGTACTAGCCTTTCCGGCCGAAAAAAGGGCACCGGCATAACAGCAACTACAATGGGGTCGTATGAAGGATCCATTTATCCGTTTTTATTTATTTAGATCGCCCCGGTGGATACCAATGTCCGCTTTCGTATTTGGATCGTCGCATGCGTCCAACACTGACCCGATCCATTTTAATAACACGTGAAGAAAAATACAAACATTTCCAAAAATAAAAACAAATATTAATTAAACATTAAAGCCGACCACAAAGGTCGGCGAGAGTTCACGCGTCTTCATTATATTAATTAAAGATTAAAAACCTAACTACCAGACATCACGCTGCCCTAGACGTCCTTGTTGTTGACGTCGGGGTCGGTGAGGTCAATCAACGTCGGAGCAGGGCCGGCACACGGGAACGTCGTGTTCCAGACGACGTTGATGTCGGGGCCGTGATGTGCCGCCACTGCTTCTGCCTCCGTCGTCTGCCCCGCCGACGCGGGCTGTGCTGGTGGCGGCGGCGGCGCAGCAAAGGCGCGCTCCTCCTCCTCTCAATTGTTCCTCCTCCACTTCCCGCTCCAGCCGACGCTACAGCTTCATGTGTCGCTGGCCGTCAGCGCCCTCCTCCGCTTCCCGCTCCAGCCGACGCTACAGCTCCATGTGTCGTTGGCCGTCAGCGCCCTCCTCCGCTTCCCGCTCCAGCCGATGCTACAGCTCCATGTGTCGCTGGCCGTCAGCGCCCTCCTCCGCTTCCCGCTCCAGCCGACGCTACAGCTCCATGTGTCGCTGGCCGTCAGTGCCCTCCTCCGCTTCCTGCTCCAGTCGATGCTCTAGCTCCATGTGCCCCTGGCCATCGACGCCCTCCTCGCCAGGCTCCGCGCCCTCCAGTGTTGGAGGTAGGCGGCCTCCTGTTGCGGTGTCGCGCCCAACCAGATAGGCAGCGCGGTGACCCACTCGCGAAGGCAACCGGTCCACTGGTAGACCTCCGGTTGCGGCTCCGTCTTCGGCGGAGGGGGCACGACAATTGCGCCTCGTACAGTGCGTCCTCCTCCTCGGCCTTGCGTCGCTCTTCCTCCTTGATCTCGCGGAGTGCGGTTGCCAACGTCGCGTGGTAGGCGGCCTCCGCCTCCTGGTCCTCGTCACGAACGATGGGCGGGGGCGGCGGATGGCCTGGCTGGACGTCGCGCATGTCGTGTTAGCGCTGCTCCTTGTGCTCGAGCGTGAACCAGACCTTCTAGTCGGGAGAGTCGGTCGCGTAGATAGGGTTGAGCCGCTGCTCCGGCGCCAGATGGTGCCGCCGACGACTCACCTCCTCCGCGTGCGCCCGCGCCGACCCTGGCATGGTCGGCACCGGGATCCAAATGTCAGTCGTGTGGGAGGGTCGCGTTCGGGTACGACAACGGGATGCGGCGCTCCCAGTGCGACTGTGCTTGGTGCACCGGGATGTTGATCCGTTGGCGAGGCCGGCAGGAAGACACCGGCAGGGGGAGCGCGCGAGGATGGACGACGGGGGACTTGCTCTTGTTTTGGGCGGAGAAGGCCAGCCATGGGTGTTGGCTAGGGTTTGATCGCCGACAAGGGAGCAAAGAGGTGGCAAAATGGGGACGGGGGTCTGGAAGCAGATGAGGCCGAACCCCACCTGTGATAGCCCGGCTTATTAGGGATGATAGACTACTCATATCAATAAGGAATTCCTTCTTTTCCGGGAGCCCATTCGAATAGAACTGCCAAGTTAAGTGTGCTTGGCTTGGAGTAGTTCTAGGATGGGTGACCGACCGGGAAGTTGGTCCCGGGTGCGCATGAGTGAGGACAAAGTGCGCTGAAAAGACTAGTATTGATATGTGGGGCCAGTCTAGATCCCGCCAGGAGTAATGACCGCCAAGTTAAGCGTGCTTGGCTTGGAGTAGTTCTAGGATGGGTGACCAACCGGGAAGTTGGTCCCGGGTGCGCATGAGTGAGGACAAAGTGCACAGAAAAGACTAGTATTGATATGTGGGGTCAGTCTAGATCCCGCCGGGAGTAATGACCGCCGGCGGGTGTGTTTGGGGCGTTACAAGTTTGGTATTAGAGCCGACCCTCGCGGTTACAGGATGTTTGCGGACAAGTGTGCGGTCATGTTGTTCATGACATTTGTGACCCGTCATGGTGTTGGGGAACGTCGCATGGGAAACAAAAAATTTCCTACGCGCACGAAGACCTATCATGGAGATGTTCATCTACGAGAGGGGATGTGTGATCTACGTACCCTTGTAGACCGTACAACAGAAGCGTTAGTGAACGCGGTTGATGTAGTGGAACGTCCTCACGTCCCTCGATCCGCCCCGCGAACCGTCCCGCGATCAGTCCCACGATCTAGTGCCGAACGGACGGCACCTCCGCGTTCAGCACACGTACAGCTCGACGATGATCTCGGCCTTCTTGATCCAGCAAGAGAGACGGAGAGGTAGAAGAGTTCTCCGGCAGCGTGACGGTGCTCCGGAGGTTGGTGATGATCTTGTCTCAGCAGGGCTCCGCCCGAGCTCCGCAGAAACGCGATCTAGAGGAAAAACCGTGGAGGTATGTGGTCGGGTTGCCGTGGAAAAGTCATCTCAAATCAGCCCTAAAACCTCCGTATATATAGGTGGGAGAGGGGGGCCTTGCCTTGGGGCTCAAGGAGCCCCAAGGGGGTCGGCCGAGCCAAGGGGGGAAGGTCTCCCCCCCAAACCGAGTCCAACTTGGTTTGGTGGGTGGAGTCCTTCTTTCCTTTCCCACCTCCTCCTTTTTTTTCTTTTCTCTTTGGTTTTCTTCCTATGGCACATAGGGCCTTCTTGGGATGTCCCACCAGCCCACTAAGGGCTGGTGTGCCACCCCCAAGGCCTATGGGCTTCCCCGGGGTGGGTTGCCCCCCCCCCCCCCGGTGAACTCCCGGAACCCATTCGTCATTCCCGGTACATTCCCGGTAACTCCGAAAACCTTCCGGTAATCAAATGAGGTCATCCTATATATCAATCTTCGTTTCTGGACCATTCCGGAAACCCTCGTGACGTCCGTGATCTCATCCGGGACTCCGAACAACATTCGGTAACCAACCATATAACTCAAATACGCATAAAACAACGTCGAACCTTAAGTGTGCAGACCCTGCGGGTTCGAGAACTATGTAGACATGACCCGAGAGACTCCTCAGTCAATATCCAATAGCGGGACCTGGATGCCCATATTGGATCCTACATATTCTACGAAGATCTTATCGTTTGAACCTTAGTGCCAAGGATTCATATAATCCCGTATGTCATTCCCTTTGTCCTTCAGTATGTTACTTGCCCGAGATTCGATCGTCAATATCCGCATACCTATTTCAATCTCGTTTACCGGCAAGTCTCTTTACTCGTTCCGTAATACAAGATCCCGCAACTTACACTAAGTCACATTGCTTGCAAGGCTTGTGTGTGTTGTTGTATTACCGAGTGGGCCCCGAGATACCTCTCCGTCACACGGAGTGACAAATCCCAGTCTTGATCCATACTAACTCAACGAACACCTTCGGAGATACCTGTAGAGCATCTTTATAGTCACCCAGTTACGTTGCGACGTTTGATACACACAAAGTATTCCTCCGGTGTTAGGGAGTTATATGATCTCATGGTCATAGGAACAAATACTTGACACGCAGAAAACAGTAGCAACAAAATGACACGATCAACATGCTACGTCTATTAGTTTGGGTCTAGTCCATCACGTGATTCTCCTAATGACGTGATCCAGTTATCAAGCAACAACACCTTGTTCATAATCAGAAGACACTGACTATCTTTGATCAACTGGCTAGCCAACTAGAGGCTTGCTAGGGACAGTGTTTTGTCTATGTATCCACACATGTAAATGAGTCTTCATTCAATACAATTATAGCATGGATAATAAACGATTATCTTGATACAGGAATTATAATAATAACTATATTTATTATTGCCTCTAGGGCATAATTCCAACACATGGCACACGCCATGGTACATGTACTGGACTGGATGCACAGACGTTTGTACCAAGAGGGAACGCTCGTGTGGCTCGACGAGGACGTCGGTTCCTCTGACTTGGTAACGCTCATGTGGCCCGACGAGGACATCGGTTCCTCCGAGTGGTGGTGTATGTGATAGCCTGGCTTATTAGGGATGATAAACTACTCATATCAATAAGGAATTCCTTTTTTTCCGGGAGCCCATTCGAACAGAACTGCTAAGTTAAGCGTGCTTGGCTTGGAGTAGTTCTAGGATGTGTGACCGACCGGGAAGTTGGTCCTGGGTGCGCATGAGTGAGGACAAAGTACGCAGAAAAGACTAGTATTCATATGTGGGGCCAGTCTAGATACCGCCAGGAGTAACGACCGCCGGCGGGTGTGTCTGGAGCGTTACACCACCGCACGCTCAGATTAAAAAAGGCGTACCCCGATCGCTGACGCGTGTGCCAGTGGAGGGCGCCCATCAATAACTAAGTTGACAGCAGGTAGTTGGACGACCGACATATGTGAATTGGGTGGACATCGAGAGGCGCGTGCGTGCGTCCGCGCCCACGCATTTCAGCCCCAAATTTGGCCCGGAAATGGGTTGGCGCAGACGCGTTTTGGCAATGGGTCCACGCGTTGGGCCATCACTTTTGTCCGCACGGATCCAAACGGAGAGCTGCAGACGAAATGGGTCGCCCCATTGGAGTTGTCCTAAGGTCTCTTCCAATGCTCCACCTTGTACATGTGCTAAGACTGACATAGAGGTAAAACATCTGATGTGACAAGGTAATTAAGAGGAGAGAAGTAAGTGTGGTAACCTCACTAAGAAACAATGTCAAACACGTGAACCTAGGCAAAACACTTAAATGAAAGAAATTGTAACGACCAAGATGCGGTCCTTTCCGATCTGGGGGTCGAGGCCCCCTGATTAGGAAAGAAGCGCATCTAAGCGTTTCGCAAGCAAGTAACGTAGCACAAATAATAATAAAAGTAGACAATTCGGGATTCAACTGTCTTCTTATTAATAACTCAGAGTACATCACAGATAGAATCAAGGTAGTTCCGCTACAGACTACAAAACATGGAAATGCTATGCTACCCTGCCTGCAGGTCCACGATCACGACCACGCCTCAGTCCTCTGGATAGTTCAAGTAGAGGCGGTCTGTCTCCTCGTCATACTACCACGCCAACTGGGTGCCGTCGTGATCATCTGTCTCTGGGGTACCTGTACCTGCTGGGAGTTTCAGAGGAATCCATGAGCCACGGGGACTCAGCAATCTAAGACCTTGGTGCCAGAACTAGTCATGTTACTAGGTAGGGTAAGGGGGAAGTGTATCAGGCTGCAACATCCTATGCTTGATTAAGTGGCTAACTTACGCAAATAGAAGTGAAGGTGGTCTACGCTAGCGGTCGGGATTACTTGATCACTAAGTGATCCTGAACACCTACCTACGGCATTCATAACCCCACCGTGTTCCCGATCGAAGAGAGATCTTCGAAGGGACAGTCACGGTTACACACACAGTTGGCAATTTTTATTAGCTTATGTTTAAGTTCTCTAATACCGTATGTTAACAAAATATTCCAAGTTGCCACATAACCGCGGGCACGGATTTCCGAAAGATTAAACCCTGCAGGGGTGCTCCAACTAGTCCATCACAAACGAACCCAGGCCGCAAAGGCATCCTCTATCACGAATCTCGTGATCTCGTCGGATTCCTTAGAGGAAAACCTCAACTCTGGGGGAAACCAAAGCTTCACTGGGGTTCCTATACGCAAGATATACCGCTAAGGTAAGACAAGGCTAGCAGGACCTCCCGACGTGTCGACGACCCCGATAAGAGTCGCGTATCTCAGTCTCAGGACACGCCGGATGAGCGATGGTTACCACGCCAAAACACCGAGTTGCCCCGGGGAGCGTAATAAGCTGCTCTGGGTTGGACCAACACTCATGAGGAGCACTAGCCCGGGTTGTTGATTAAAGTCCTCGGGGTAGCTACTACCTATGCAGATTATTATTAAGTTGTTAGCAAATTAACACCAATGTTGGGTCCTGCAGGACAAGCCTTAGCACTACGCGATTTATCGAGGGGGTCCCCATAACAACCCCGAACGTGTTAAGAGCGATCATTATGGAATCAAACACCGGTAACCGGTAACTAAGGCGACAATAGCGGAACAAGGCACCCGGCAAAAGGCTAGGCCTCCCGTCATTTACCAAGTATATAGGTGCATTAATTAAATAACAGAATTTAAGATAATGATATCAAGCTCATGTTATCACATGAGGCAAAGCACCTGCAACTAGCAATGCTAACATTAGTAGCTGAGCAAGCCTACTTAGCCATACAAGTTTTGCTAGGAAGGAGAACGGTGTTTGGGCTCATGGAATTTCAAGAGGCAATTTAATTCAGTGGTAGGCGGCGAGCAATATGACATGGAAACGAAACTAACATAACAAGTCTAGAGGTGGAATCAAGGTCATATCATCTTGCCTGTGATATCCTCAGCTTGGAATAGATCTGGTTCGTCCTGCACGTACTCTCCTGACTCCATGTATTCGTTCTCCGATCCCGGTGCTATCCAACATGATAATAACAGCCAATGAACAGCAGCACCACAAGATGCAACAATCACATGATGCATGAGATGAAAATTGAGCATGCACCACTATTTCTATCACTAGCACAAGCAAAATAAACTACTGCAAGTTTCTGGACAGAACTGTACACTAAGCTATTTTGACATGCATGAGAATGACATGAACATATGCGGCTCGTGAAAACGGTGCAAAACCATATAAAGAACATTGCAAACGGAGCTACGGATCAACGGGAATCAACGAAACAAGATATGAAGCTCTACGTGGAAGAATCAACACCACACGCTCAAATGGCACAAACCTGGTATTCCCAGGTTGCCAAGACTTGTAACAACCCAACATGAATGGATTGGAGCAAGGAAGAACACCACAACATCAACTAAGCACACACATTGACCAAAATGACAAAACTACA
Organism: Hordeum vulgare subsp. vulgare; assembly: GCF_904849725.1. NCBI lineage: Eukaryota > Viridiplantae > Streptophyta > Magnoliopsida > Poales > Poaceae > Hordeum > Hordeum vulgare. The sequence continues at coordinate 450,092,801 of NC_058518.1, read as the reverse complement.
TAATTTGCCATAATCTGCATCTTACCTCTTTGGGAGCTACATGCAACATAGCCACAGGTCTCCAAACATGACAAATAATATATGTGGTTGTTGCCAACCAAGAACACTACAAGCACCAGCAAGAATCACAGCAAAAGGAATTAAACTTTAGAAGATACAAGGCCACAAACTTTCCCAAAACCATCACATCTCAGGGACTTAGTGAAAATTCCTGCACCTGAGTTTCTGTCTTTGTTCTGAAGCTTTTTGACAGCAATCAAAACACAACCTACTGGACTCCAATTGATTTGAAATTTGACAGGAAGCTTCAAAAACATACCAGGTTCAAAATCCTAGCACGGAACTAAGGCTAGTTCTCAACAGAATGGCCAGCACATCCTCATCTATAAAAGACGAAAATGTTTTCAGAATCCCAGACTTAGTGAAATTTCAGATTTCACTAATGTGGAATTTTTCAGCCACATGCCCACTTTGTCTAGGCATAGTTTGCACACACATTACACCAAGTGATAAATGACACCACTATGGTGTAGAGTAAAACCCTTACTACTATCACACAAAAACTCATGCCCTTGGGCTCCACCTATTCCATGGAATCAAAGATCAAACTTGCAACAAATCTGAATATGTCAACTCCATAAAGTTTCCAATGACAAAAGTAACTTCACCACTGGATCCCTTGGGAGTATCTACCCTAAGATCACATATAAAATGTGGGCACCTACTTGGGATAAGTGACCACAAGTTAAGGAAGAGGAAACTACTCCAAATCATGCCTAGGGAATGGGCATCATTTCATGTAGTTCCTACTAAGACAACAACTACAAAGGTGGAGCTCATGTGCACAAAGACAAAGTGACATGGGGGTTTGAACCCCATGTTTGTGTCATGCACATCAACAACACAAATACCACTCACTAAGTCACCCCCACACACACAACACCATGCCCTCTCACATATGGACATGTGAAGGTGCATAGTTTGCAAAGGTGGGAAGTTCCACTCACACACATATACCATCACCACAAACCCCATCACAAGCACTTACCCAAGAACATCATGAGGGGGAAAACTACTATGCAAGTAACATGGAAGCATCACCTCTCAAACACTCCTAGTAGGTACCACATGTGATGTGCACTCACTACCACATATCTCCATACCTACACCATCATATTCATTCAAACTCCTATGCACAATTGCCTACTTGCAATACATCACCAACTTATACTAGCAAGATCACATACACACACACATCACTACTCACAAGAACACACACACACACACATATGTATCTAGTCTACTATAGCAGCAGAGGAACAAAATAATGTTATGCCCTCTGCCATCTTATGTTCAAGGCCAAAATCAACAAACAGCTCAAAAGGGCATATCCAGCAAAAGAAATAAACAAGAGGTAAAGGGAAAAATAAAAGGGGCACCCCAGGGATCGAACCCCTGTGCCTGTTAGATACAACACAACAACACACAGGTGCTCACCACTCTGCTACGCCACTGGATCGACCACAGAGGGTGTGCTAACAAGGTGAGCTATCCCTGCATAATTCCTACCCTACAACAACGAGGAAAGAAAAAATAAACTACCGAGGGGGGATTCGAACCCACGCCCTCTCCTCAGGCAGCTACGCTCGCTACCACTACGCTACACTTCGGGATCTTAACAAAACAGGGAAAACTACAAGGTAACCCGTACAACCATCGATATCGCCCTGCCTGCCTGCACCGAGATGCCGGCAACAGACACGCTCGCTGGAGCTGCCGGAGCTAGCTACTGCTGCTCTACGAGGAGGAGGACTACCCTACTGCTACTGCTGCTGCTGCACGCCACATCTACCTGCTACTAACACAAAGCTACTGCTACTGCACATGACAGGAACAACTCCAAATCAGCACCAACATCTGCTGCTGCCGCTCGGGGCAGGGGCTTCCTGCAGCCTACTCGCCGGATCCAACGAGGGAGAAGGGAGGAAGAGGACCGACTCACCGTGGGGAAGAAGGAGGAGCCGCTCGGTGGAGGAGGCCGGCCGGAGAGGAGGGAGGCGCGCGGGAGAAGGCCCTGCTGCAGGTTGATGTCGAACGGAGGTAGACGAAGCAGATCACCGGAGCAGACGCTTTGACGTGCTCCTGGCCGGTGTTGTAGACGTCCCTCGACCTCACCGAGGACAAAAATGGGGCGCGGGCACCGTCCCCGTGCCCCTGGACATGGCCGCCGGCTCTGCTCGATGGAGAAGGCGGGGTAGACGGCGGCGAGGGGTTCTCTCTCTCTCTCTGCTCCTACTCTACAGAGAACTTACCAGGGAGAGGGAGGAGAAAAGGAGGGAGGTGGCGGCGGCCCTGGAGGAAGGAGAGGGAACCCTAGGGAAAGAGGAAGGTTCCCTCCATCTTATATCACCTCGGGGGAGGCGCTTGAGCCACAGGATCAAGCCATGGAGAATCGGTGGAGGAGGTGGAGTCGTACACAGTGACGTAGATGGAGGAGGAAGAGGGACGCGGGATGGGCTGCTGTCGCGAGGGGGAGAGGAGGCGCTGGGCTTCTCTGAGTGGGAGGAAGCCCACCAGAGAAAAAAAATAGAGAAAACAACCCTAGACATGTTATTATCTAATTAGATTAATTACAGAGAAAGGAAAAGGCCCACAGGACTAACTACTGATTATTAAATCAAAACAAAAATGCCCCTGGATCTGAAAATGCATGAGCTATTTAAATAAAATGCAAAAGGAATTTTTATGGGGCAATTAAATAAATACAAAACATCAATTATAATAGCTGTTTTGTGGTTTATTGCACCTTTAGAACACCTAACAAAACACCAAATCTTGCACAACAATATACCCACAATATTCAGCAAACAGAGGACATTTTAAAACCAGGTAAAGAGCAAGTGAAATTTTGAGCTTGGAAATAAAGAGAGAAAAGGTTTGAAACTAACAAGGGGGGTTTGAAAATAATGTCAAGCACCACTCTCCACCACTTCACACCACCTCCTCACATGTGCATCAACACATGAAACCACAAGATCACTAAATCACACCTAGCAAGATCACATGCAAACATAACATGACATAGAATCATAAGGTATGGCAAGGATGGTATGGCATGGATGCATGCATGCAAAAGAAGAACACAAGGTAACACATGAAATCACACATGCATAGATAGCTCTCATGCCAATGTCAAGGTGGTCCCACATGGAAGGTTACAAAAAGGGAAAGCTTCTCACTTGGGGCACTACAAATTCTCCCACACTACAAAGAAGATCTCGCCCTCGAGATCTAAGACTGAAAGAAATTGGGAAATTCGGAACGGAGGTGATCCTCGCGTTCCCACGTAGCCTCTTTATCGGAATGGTGTGACCACTTCACTTTGAGAAACTTGACAGTCTTGTTACGGGTCTTGCGCTCAGTCGCCTCGAGAACCGCAACTGGATGCTCACGATAAGAAAGGTCAGGCTGAAGGTCGATATCTTGAAGATGCACAGTGCGCTCGGGGGTCTTGAAACACCTTCGGAGTTGAGAAACATGGAACACATCATGGACATTTGGAAAGGTTGACGGAAGCTCGAGCTGGTACGCAAGGTCACCCCTCTTGCCAACCACTCTGAATGGACCAACGAAACGAGGCGTAAGCTTGCCTTTGATGGCAAAACGCTGCATACCCTTCATAGGCGACACCTTGAGATAGACAAAATCATCAAGCTCATATGACATGTCATGGTGCTTGCTATCGTAATAGCTCTTCTGACGGGACGGAGATGCTCTGAGGTTGTCGCGAATGATCCGACACATCTCCTCAGCTTCTTCTATCATATCATTGCCAAGGATCTGATGCTCTCATGTCTGGGACCAGTTGAGCGGAGTACGACACTTCCTGCCATAGAGAATTTCAAATGGAGCCTTGCCAGAACTAGCTTGATAACTATTGTTATACGAGAACTCCGCGAAAGGCAGAGAATCTTCCCACTTCATGCCAAAAGAGGTAATACAGGCTCTCAGCGTGTCCTCAAGAACTTGATTCACTCTCTCCACTTGACCACTAGTCTGAGGATGGAACGTTGTGCTGAAGCGGATCTTCGTGCCCATCGCAGACTGAAAGGAGTCCCAGAACTTGGAAGTGAAGATACTTCCGTGATCTGACGAGATGATCATAGGTACGCCGTGCAAAGAGACAATCCTGGAGGTGTACAACTCTACCAGCTGAGCTGCTGAAATGGACTCCTTGACTGGAAGGAAATGCGCTACTTTACTCAATTTGTCGATGACTACGAAGATAGCATCATTGCCCTTCTTGGACTTCGGAAACCCGGTGATGAAGTCCATCTCAATGTGATCAAACTTCCACTCGGGAATCGGCAAAGGCTGCAAGAGGCCCGCTGGTCTTTGATGTTCTGCTTTCACCCTTCGACATACATCACACTCGTTTACGAATTGTGCAATTTCACGTTTCATACGAGTCCACCAGAAAGTCTGCTTCAAGTCATGGTACATTTTGGGACTTCCAGGATGAATAGAGAGCAGAGAGTTATGAGCTTCTTCCATGATCACCTTCCTGAGATCACCTTTCGGGACGACAAGGCGATCCTCGAAAAACAATGTGTCCCTGGCATCAACAGTGAAACACTTATACTTAGGGAGACTCTTTCCCACGCCAATCTTGACCTTCTTCACCATAGCGTCAAGTAGCTGAGCTGCTCTGACCTGATCTTCCAAGGTAGGAGAGATCTGAAGGTTCGCAAGAAAACCCTGAGGAACTAGCTGGAGATTAAGCTTCCTGAAAGACTCAAAAAGACCCGGCTGGAGAGGTTGCAGAATCAGACTGTTGCAATATGCCTTCCTGCTCAATGCATGTGCCACAACATTTGCCTTGCCTGGCGTGTACTCAACACTCGGATTAAAATCCTGGATCATTTCCACCCAACGTGTTTGCCGAAGATTCAAGTTAGGCTGAGTGAAGATATACTTGAGACTCTTGTGATCGGTGAAAACTTCAACCTTACGTTCCAACAAGAGATGTCTCCAAGTCATCAAGGCGTGCACAACAGCTGCTAGCTCGAGATCGTGCACAGGATAGTTCTTCTCCGCAGGCTTCAGCTGCCTAGAGGTATAAGCAACCACCTTCCTATCTTGCATCAAGACTGCACCGAGACCCTGGAGAGAAGCATCGCAAAAGACCTGGTACGGCTTAGAATCATCCGGAGGGGCCAATACCGGAGTGGAGATAAGCTTCTCTTTGAGTGTATCGAAAGACAGTTGACACTCTGGAGACCAAACATACTTGACACCCTTCTGAAGAAGACTAGAGAGCGGCTTGGCGATTTTGGAGAAGTTCTCAACGAATCTTCTGCAATATCCGGCAAGACCGAGAAAGCTTCGAAGCTGCTTCACATTCTGCGGAGGTTCCCATTCAACAATGGCCTGAACCTTGGACGGGTCAACCTTAATGCCCTCGGCAGAGATAATATGCCCAAGATAAACCACTTCTTTGAGCCAGAACTAGCACTTGGAAAACTTGGCATACAGCTTGTATTCTCTCAGTTTATCAAGCACCAACCTGAGATGTCTCTCATGTTCTTCCTCATTCTCAGAAATGACCAGAATGTCGTAGAGATAGAGCAAGACAAATTCATTCTTGTATGGTGAGAAAATATAGTTCATCAATCGACAAAAAGTCGGAGGAGCATTAGCCAGACCAAAAGACATGACCGTATACTCATACGAGCCAAAACTAGTCCTGAATGTCGTCTTCGGAATGTCTTCCTCGCGAATGCGAATCTGATGATAGCCCATTCTGAGATCAAGCTTGGAGAATACTTTAGCACCTTTCAACTGTTCGAACAACTCATTTATGTTCGGAAGTGGATATTTGTTCTTGATTGTCTTCTTGTTCAATGGGCAGTAATTGACACACAGCCGGTCCGAACCATCCTTCTTCTTGACAAATAGAACACCACATCCCCACGGAGACGATCTTGGTCTGATCAAACCCAAACGCTCCTGCTCATCGAGTTGCCTCTTGAGTTCCTTCAACTCTTCTGGACCCAGCTTGTACGGCCGTTTGCACACTGGCTCTGTGCCTGGCTCAAGCTCAATGACGAACTCCACTTCACGGTGCGGAGGCATGCCTGGCAGCTCTTCAGGAAACACATCTTGATATTCATAGACCACTGGAACTTGCTCAATAGGATTGATCTCACCCTTTTCATTCAAGGAGAACAAACGGATTGTATCATCGCGCGCCGCGAATATAATCACATCCTCCGAAGAGTGGGTAAGCTTGACTTCTTTAGCTTCACAATCAATTGACGCCTTGTTCATGGCCAACCAGTCCATACCAAGGATCGAATCAATGTCGGAATTGCCCAAGACAATAGGAGACGCCAGAAAAGAATAACTGCCTATCTTGACAGAAGCATCCGGAACCCTCATGTACGAACTCATGCGCATGCCCGGAGAAACCACACGGAAGGGACTATCCAAATGAATTGCAGGAATATCATGCTTAGATAAGAAAGGCTTGGAGATGAAGCAATGCAAAGCACCAGAATCAAATAACACTTTAGCAGGAATATCATTGACGAGGAGGTTACCCATGATCACATTAGAGGAGTTGTCTGCTTCAGCTGCATTCACCATGTTGACTCGAGCTGATCTGGGGTTGAATTTGACAAGAGCGTTGCTTGGAGGTTTGCCTGGAGGAGGAGGCGGCAGACGGAGCTGGGAAGTACATTTGTTGGCATAGTGACCCTTCTGCCCACATTTGTGACAAGTGACATCTGCTAGCTGCCGGAACTGAGTCTGAGGAGGCCCTTGCTTCTGATGCTGGTATCTCTGCTGGAAGCCAGGGTTGGGTGGGTGGGAATAACCACGTCCACCTGAGTGCTTCAGCTGCTGCGAGTGCCGAGGAGGAGGAGGAGAAACCCAAAACCTCTGTTGCTTCTGAACCACCTGAGTCGAGGAAGAGCTGGAATCTCTGAAGCGCTTCTTGGAATTCTCCACCCTGAGCAAGGCTGTCTCTGCTCTGAGAGCTAAGTTGTAGAACTTGTCAAACTCCTCAGGATCGTGCAAAGCAAGCGCTAACTGCAAGTCCTCCTTTAAGCCACCCCTGAACTGACAGATCTTGCTCTTCTGACAGAACTGCCACCTCTGGAGTCCTTAAGCTACTGCCACCAAATAGAAGCCTGCCCCTTCAACTGAAACGTTGCAAACTTGACATAGTCCTCCGGACGCACATTGCTACACTCGAAATGCTTGTTCATATCACGGATCCAATCTTCCGCATCAAACGGCTGGTTGCAAGAAGTGAACGTCTTAGGATGGTTTGACAGGAACTGACTCAGATTGGCGAAGTGATTGTCACCCTGCTGAAAAGTGCCCTGCTGATGATTGGCTCTCTCCTGGATCAACTGCAACAGCATCTGAGTGTTTGCATTAGTAGCTGACATCATCCTTTGGCAGGCCTCTGCAGGAGGAGGCGGCGGCGGAGGAGGAGGAGGTGGAGGCGGCATATCCTCACGCGCTGGGGTCTGACGAGTCGGTGGAGCCATCCTGAAGACGGACAGCATATTAGTCCACAGAATAATTGAAGATATTGCTGAATCAAAAGACAGAATATCTGAATAGAATTTAGCATTGCACTCGAACAACATAGCAAGAGTGCATCCTCAAAGTAACAGACGACAAAATTCCGATAAGGACCACTGCAAACAAGTGTGAGCTGGAACTGCTCGGAACAAACATATGACCAAGATTTCCCAAACCTCAATCAAGTGTCTGTAGGAAGATAGTCCTATAAGATACTACTAGATATCCAACCTATGAATTCCCGAAATAACTGGTCATGCAATCAGGTACACGGATACAAGGAGTGTTTCACACAACTCCTGAACTAACCCGTCACTTGTATCACATCCTTCAACACACAACCAGCATTTCGGACCTTCATCTACAACAGATCCTCGTGATCACAACGATACAAAGTGTGGTAATACCCCCGAACAATCTCCACCAGTACTGGGGACATCGGGGTTATCTCACCACTACCCGTATTGAAGCAATAACGAACACCCTCCGTTCTTAGATACTCAGAAATCTGAATGATGGCGATGTGCGCGATAATCCCTGGAGCTCAACTCCCCTGATACTTAGAGCAGATAGGAGGCACCAGGACAGGATTCCGTCACATCGAAATCATATAGATTTCACAAATACCCGCGTGATCCTAAAAAAAATTTGAGCGAGAAAAGGAGTAGAGTTAAAGATATCCTAAGACGGGAACCTCACCAGAGCATAGAAGAGGAGAAAAAAGAATCCTACTCTCCGATATAACTACCACTCAAAACATTTTCTAGACTCGACTCGGCCAAATACGATCACACAAAGGCTCCTATGGTCGTAAGGCTCTGATACCAACTTGTAACGACCAATATGCGGTCCTTTCCAATCTGGGGGTCGAGGCCCCCTGATTAGGAAAGAAGCGCATCTAAGCGTTTCGCAAGCAAGTAACATAGCACAAATAATAATAAAAGTAGACAATTCGGGATTCAACTGTCTTCTTATTAATAACTCAGAGTACATCACAGATAGAATCAAGGTAGTTCCGCTACAGACTACAAAACATGGAAATGCTATGCTACCCTGCCTGCAGGTCCACGATCACGACCACGCCTCAGTCCTCTGGATAGTTCAAGTAGAGGCGGTCTGTCTCCTCGTCATACTACCACGCCAACTGGGTGCCGTCGTGATCATCTGTCTCTGGGGTACCTGTACCTGCTGGGAGTTTCAGAGGAATCCATGAGCCACGGGGACTCAGCAATCTAAGACCTTGGTGCCAGAACTAGTCATGTTACTAGGTAGGGTAAGGGGGAAGTGTATCAGGCTGCAACATCCTATGCTTGATTAAGTGGCTAACTTACGCAAATAGAAGTGAAGGTGGTCTACGCTAGCGGTCGGGATTACTTGATCACTAAGTGATCCTGAACACCTACCTACGGCATTCATAACCCCACCGTGTTCCCGATCGAAGAGAGATCTTCGAAGGGACAGTCACGGTTACACACACAGTTGGCAATTTTTATTAGCTTATGTTTAAGTTCTCTAATACCGTATGTTAACAAAATATTCCAAGTTGCCACATAACCGCGGGCACGGATTTCCGAAAGATTAAACCCTGCAGGGGTGCTCCAACTAGTCCATCACAAACGAACCCAGGCCGCAAAGGCATCCTCTATCACGAATCTCGTGATCTCGTCGGATTCCTTAGAGGAAAACCTCAACTCTGGGGGAAACCAAAGCTTCACTGGGGTTCCTATACGCAAGATATACCGCTAAGGTAAGACAAGGCTAGCAGGACCTCCCGACGTGTCGACGACCCCGATAAGAGTCGCGTATCTCAGTCTCAGGACACGCCGGATGAGCGATGGTTACCACGCCAAAACACCGAGTTGCCCCGGGGAGCGTAATAAGCTGCTCTGGGTTGGACCAACACTCATGAGGAGCACTAGCCCGGGTTGTTGATTAAAGTCCTCGGGGTAGCTACTACCTATGCAGATTATTATTAAGTTGTTAGCAAATTAACACCAATGTTGGGTCCTGCAGGACAAGCCTTAGCACTACGCGATTTATCGAGGGGGTCCCCATAACAACCCCGAACGTGTTAAGAGCGATCATTATGGAATCAAACACCGGTAACCGGTAACTAAGGCGGCAATAGCGGAACAAGGCACCCGGCAAAAGGCTAGGCCTCCCGTCATTTACCAAGTATATAGGTGCATTAATTAAATAACAGAATTTAAGATAATGATATCAAGCTCATATTATCACATGAGGCAAAGCACCTGCAACTAGCAATGCTAACATTAGTAGCTGAGCAAGCCTACTTAGCCATACAAGTTTTGCTAGGAAGGAGAACGGTGTTTGGGCTCATGGCATTTCAAGAGGCAATTTAATTCAGTGGTAGGCGGCGAGCAATATGACATGGAAACGAAACTAACATAACAAGTCTAGAGGTGGAATCAAGGTCATATCATCTTGCCTGTGATATCCTCAGCTTGGAATAGGTCTGGTTCGTCCTGCACGTACTCTCCTGACTCCATGTATTCGTTCTCCGATCCCGGTGCTATCCAACATGATAATAACAGCCAATGAACAGCAGCACCACAAGATGCAACAATCACATGATGCATGAGATGAAAATTGAGCATGCACCACTATTTCTATCACTAGCACAAGCAAAATAAACTACTGCAAGTTTCTGGACAGAACTGTACACTAAGCTATTTTGACATGCATGAGAATGACATGAACATATGCGGCTCGTGAAAACGGTGCAAAACCATATAAAGAACATTGCAAACGGAGCTACGGATCAACGGGAATCAACGAAACAAGATATGAAGCTCTACGTGGAAGAATCAACACCACACGCTCAAATGGCACAAACCTGGTATTCCCAGGTTGCCAAGACTTGTAACAACCCAACATGAATGGATTGGAGCAAGGAAGAACACCACAACATCAACTAAGCACACACATTGACCAAAATGACAAAACTACATAATTTGCCATAATCTGCATCTTACCTCTTTGGGAGCTACATGCAACATAGCCACAGGTCTCCAAACATGACAAATAATATATGTGGTTGTTGCCAACCAAGAACACTACAAGCACCAGCAAGAATCACAGCAAAAGGAATTAAACTTTAGAAGATACAAGGCCACAAACTTTCCCAAAACCATCACATCTCAGGGACTTAGTGAAAATTCCTGCACCTGAGTTTCTGTCTTTGTTCTGAAGCTTTTTGACAGCAATCAAAACACAACCTACTGGACTCCAATTGATTTGAAATTTGACAGGAAGCTTCAAAAACATACCAGGTTCAAAATCCTAGCACGGAACTAAGGCTAGTTCTCAACAGAATGGCCAGCACATCCTCATCTATAAAAGACGAAAATGTTTTCAGAATCCCAGACTTAGTGAAATTTCAGATTTCACTAATGTGGAATTTTTCAGCCACATGCCCACTTTGTCTAGGCATAGTTTGCACACACATTACACCAAGTGATAAATGACACCACTATGGTATAGAGTAAAACCCTTACTACTATCACACAAAAACTCATGCCCTTGGGCTCCACCTATTCCATGGAATCAAAGATCAAACTTGCAACAAATCTGAATATGTCAACTCCATAAAGTTTCCAATGACAAAAGTAACTTCACCACTGGATCCCTTGGGAGTATCTACCCTAAGATCACATATAAAATGTGGGCACCTACTTGGGATAAGTGACCACAAGTTAAGGAAGAGGAAACTACTCCAAATCATGCCTAGGGAATGGGCATCATTTCATGTAGTTCCTACTAAGACAACAACTACAAAGGTGGAGCTCATGTGCACAAAGACAAAGTGACATGGGGGTTTGAACCCCATGTTTGTGTCATGCACATCAACAACACAAATACCACTCACTAAGTCACCCCCACACACACAACACCATGCCCTCTCACATATGGACATGTGAAGGTGCATAGTTTGCAAAGGTGGGAAGTTCCACTCACACACATATACCATCACCACAAACCCCATCACAAGCACTTACCCAAGAACATCATGAGGGGGAAAACTACTATGCAAGTAACATGGAAGCATCACCTCTCAAACACTCCTAGTAGGTACCACATGTGATGTGCACTCACTACCACATATCTCCATACCTACACCATCATATTCATTCAAACTCCTATGCACAATTGCCTACTTGCAATACATCACCAACTTATACTAGCAAGATCACATACACACACACATCACTACTCACAAGAACACACACACACACACATATGTATCTAGTCTACTATAGCAGCAGAGGAACAAAATAATGTTATGCCCTCTGCCATCTTATGTTCAAGGCAAAAATCAACAAACAGCTCAAAAGGGCATATCCAGCAAAAGAAATAAACAAGAGGTAAAGGGAAAAATAAAAGGGGCACCCCAGGGATCGAACCCCTGTGCCTGTTAGATACAACACAACAACACACAGGTGCTCACCACTCTGCTACGCCACTGGATCGACCACAGAGGGTGTGCTAACAAGGTGAGCTATCCCTGCATAATTCCTACCCTACAACAACGAGGAAAGAAAAAATAAACTACCGAGGGGGGATTCGAACCCACGCCCTCTCCTCAGGCAGCTACGCTCGCTACCACTACGCTACACTTCGGGATCTTAACAAAACAGGGAAAACTACAAGGTAACCCGTACAACCATCGATATCGCCCTGCCTGCCTGCACCGAGATGCCGGCAACAGACACGCTCGCTGGAGCTGCCGGAGCTAGCTACTGCTGCTCTACGAGGAGGAGGACTACCCTACTGCTACTGCTGCTGCTGCACGCCACATCTACCTGCTACTAACACAAAGCTACTGCTACTGCACATGACAGGAACAACTCCAAATCAGCACCAACATCTGCTGCTGCCGCTCGGGGCAGGGGCTTCCTGCAGCCTACTCGCCGGATCCAACGAGGGAGAAGGGAGGAAGAGGACCGGCTCACCGTGGGGAAGAAGGAGGAGCCGCTCGGTGGAGGAGGCCGGCCGGAGAGGAGGGAGGCGCGCGGGAGAAGGCCCTGCTGCAGGTTGATGTCGAACGGAGGTAGACGAAGCAGATCACCGGAGCAGACGCTTTGATGTGCTCCTGGCCGGCGTTGTAGACGTCCCTCGACCTCACCGAGGACGAAAATGGGGTGCGGGCACCGTCCCCGTGCCCCTGGACATGGCCGCCGGCGCTGCTCGACGGAGAAGGCGGGGTAGACGGCGGCGAGGGGTTCTCTCTCTCTCTCTGCTCCTACTCTACAGAGAACTTACCAGGGAGAGGGAGGAGAAAAGGAGGGAGGTGGCGGCGGCGCTGGAGGAAGGAGAGGGAGCCCTAGGGAAAGAGGAAGGTTCCCTCCATCTTATATCACCTCGGGGGAGGCGCTTGAGCCACAGGATCAAGCCATGGAGAATCGGTGGAGGAGGTGGAGTCGTACACAGTGACGTAGACGCAGGAGGAAGAGGGACGCGGGATGGGCTGCTGTCACGAGGGGGAGAGGAGGCACTGGGCCTCTCTGAGTGGGAGGAAGCCCACCAGAGAAAAAAAATTTAGAGAAAACAACCCTGGACATGTTATTATCTAATTAGATTAATTACAGAGAAAGGAAAAGGCCCACAGGACTAACTACTGATTATTAAATCAAAACAAAAATGCCCCTGGATCTGAAAATGCATGAGCTATTTAAATAAAATGCAAAAGGAATTTTTATGGGGCAATTAAATAAATACAAAACAGCAATTATAATAGCTGTTTTGTGGTTTATTGCACCTTTAGAACACCTAACAAAACACCAAATCTTGCACAACAATATACCCACAATATTCAGCAAACAGAGGACATTTTAAAACCAGGTAAAGAGCAAGTGAAATTTTGAGATTGGAAATAAAGAGAGAAAAGGTTTGAAACTAACAAGGGGGTTTGAAAATAATGTCAACCACCACTCTCCACCACTTCACACCACCTCCTCACATGTGCATCAACACATGAAACCACAAGATCACTAAATCACACCTAGCAAGATCACATGCAAACATAACATGACATAGAATCATAAGGTATGGCAAGGATGGTATGGCATGGATGCATGCATGCAAAAGAAGAACACAAGGTAACACATGAAATCACACATGCATAGATAGCTCTCATGACAATGTCAAGGTGGTCCCACATGGAAGGTTACAAAAAGGGAAAGCTTCTCACTTGGGGCACTACAGAAACCCACCAATGCATGAAGAGCTTTAGTTACTAAATCATTAAATGAAGCATGCTTAGCAACAACAAGTTAAGCACCTATGCATTGGGGTCGTTAGTTGCTAAGTCACTTAATGTGCTTAGCACCTTATCTTAGCATATATGCATTGGAAGTAGCCCAAATAATTCGTACAGTGCTTGCCCCGTTCCGGCCGAGCACGGTGACCCGCGCGGCCCTATTCTTCTTCTTCTTTTTCTCCTCCTCCTCCTCCTCCTCCTCCTTCTTCTTCTTCTTCTCCTTCTCCTCCACTCCTCCTCCTCCTCCTCCTTTTGCTTCTTCTTCTTCTTCTTCTTCTTCTTCTTCTTCTTCTTCTTCTTCTTCTTCTTCTTCTCCTTCTCCTTCTCCTTCTTCTCCTTCTCATTCTCCTTCTTCTTCTCATTCTTCTTCGTCAGAATAAGATCCTCCCGGGAGTCGACGATGAAGTCTAAGTTCCCAAAACTGATCTCCTGGTCGGGGGCAAGGTTCCAATCCGGTCTAGGCGACAGGTTGGATCAGCATGCAACACAACGCCGCCGAACATGAAGATCTGTTCGGGGACAAAAACATCCTCGTTACAGATGCCATCACTGATGATTAAATGGGCCATTGATCCTCTAGCAATCCCACGGTGGAACTCTCAATGAATGCACCAATGTTGGTGTCAAACCGACAGATCTCGTGTAGGTGGTCCCGAACTATGAACCTTTGATCGATGGGTAACATGAGACAAAGGAGATAATGTTTTACCCAGGTTCGGCCCCTCTTGGTGGAGGTAAAAGCCTAAGTCCTGCTCTTGTTTATATTGATGATGGAGTAGCAGGTACAGAGTTGATCTACCTCGAGATCATATGGTGTGGTCTAAACCCTAGGAGTATTGATCTTAACTTGTCCTATGAACTAAAGCCCTCCAGTTTATATAGATAACATGGGTACTATGGTTACACAACGTCGGTTACATTTAGGAGGAAACATGTCGATTACCACGTGGCCGTGGGGTGCACGCCAAGTCTTTGGTAGATTCCGTCTTGAAGACAACATCGCTTTGTTTATCCGGAATCCAATAATGATAATAGGACTGCCGAGGAGTCTGTCCCATAAAAATAGGTAAGTGGTCCAAGGACCCCTTAGTCCCGGAATCCCTCACACTCCTCCTTCACTCCTCAAAAGATCAAGAGCTTTAGTTGGCTAAGGAGGGAGAAGTCTAGGAAATCGAGGTCTAAAAATGGTGGAGAGAGACATAAAGTTGTCCCCTTCATCGTGGGGAAGAAGACTATTTATAGGTGGGGACAGAATCCAACCGTTGGATCCAGATTCATGCGAAGCCCGAAAGTTTCGGAGACGCCTGGAAGTTTTGGACCTCAAAAGTTCCAGCCAAGTTTCAGGCATGTTCCGAGCTACACACAGAGTTTGCATCCTCTCCGGGTACTCGAGAGCTGCTAGAACTAGGGACGGAAGTTCCGCGGCGTGAAAATTCTGGCCAGCCCAAAAGTTTCGGGAGACGGAAGTTCTGACCAAGGTTCCGGGATACACAAAGAGTTGGCACAAAAGTGCAATTGTTCTGGGTGCCCCGGAAGCGTCCCAAAATTGTCCCGGACTTTCTGGTCCCCGAAAGTCTACCGTCTCGGAAGTTCCGTCCTGGGCAGAAGCTTCACACTGTTTATAGGATTCAATCCAGTTTGAGAATTTAGTTGTGCCAGATCATATGTGTACGTGAAGTTGATTTCGAGGTATTTTCGTGATGCACCCCGTCTTAACAGTGTGGCTGCCCTAGGGACTCAAGAAAGAAGAAAATAATATGACACTCCAGGTTTTCCTTTTTCCGAGTAGAGGGGAAATAACCATCCATGATTCACTTCAAATTTGACGGTGTTGTTTACACTAGAGCATGTGGTTAGAAACACAAATGAAGTTGTCATATATGTTAAAAAAACTATTAAGGGCGACAATGCACTTTCACACAGGGATCTCTTTCCCCTTAATCACCATTTGATAACCGGAGTGGGGAAGAACAGTGGTGACGTATCGGATACGGAGATACCAGGAGTATGCATGTATGTGTATCGGCTGCTCCGCTCCCTCTGCTCGTCCCGCCTCAAGCTCGCCGCTGCAGCTCGCCGCCGCTGGCCGCCGCCGCTCCTCTGTGTGCTCGTCCCGGCACGGGGCGGAGCCGCCGCGGCCCTTCTGCTCGTCGGCTGTAGCTCGACGCCTCCCCTGCAGCTCGCTGCCTCGAGCTTGCCGGTCGGGAACTGTTGCTGCCCTTCTGCTCGCCGCCTCAAGCTTGTCGTCTCCCTGCAGCGCCTCGAGCTTGCCGACCGAGAGCACGTGCGGTGGCCAACGATTACGATTCCAAGCTAGCTTTCTCAAACGATTAGGGATCTAATTGTGTTTTTGTTTTGGTCAGATGGGCTTATTTGTAAATGTTATAGGGACCTGTTTGTTATAGACATATTTGTGACGCTTTATTTTTAGTGCGTTTGCTGGACTGCTACGTACTGTTCGTTGCTCGCTATTTTTTTATGTCTCTGCTGGATTGAATCGACCACGACACGCTAAAATTACTAAACCGGCATTATAAAATTATTTTAGCGCGTCGTTTTTTTTGAATGCCTGTTGAAGATGCTCTTACAACGAGACATAAAGACGCCCAAACGAAACTCTTCGAAATTTTATCTACGGTGTGTTTGAATGGCTTCCACGCCATGGTATACATGGCATGGATGATCCCTGAGATCTATGTGACAATTGTTTGGTTCGTATCCTCGTTGAAAAAATGTCTAGTCTGATCATCCGTGCAATGTGATTAGCCTGATCCAATTAGAAAGAAAAGAATATTTAGCTCAGGCAGCTTCATTAGCCTGGTCCAGCATTACTTTTCATGCATCTGGGATTGTGATAGCTTGACATATTAAGGATGATAGAATATTCATATCAATAAGAAATTCTTTTTTTTCGAGAGTCCATTCGAACAAAACTTTCAGGTTAAGCGCGACTTCGAATAGTTTTAGGATGGGTAACCCATCGGAAAATTGATTTCGGTTGCGCATGAATGAGATATGTATGACCAGTGTAGATCCCGTCAGGAGTAACGATCGCCGACGAATGTGTCCGGGGTGTTACGGGGGTGCTGCCTGGCCGTGATTAATGACTAATGAATATACACTAGTACAAATGCCCGTGCGTTGCATCGGATGAAAATTAAATATGCAAACATTTATTTTTATATTAACTTGTGTCTTTGTTGGAACATACCAAAAAGTGAAGCTTTCAAATTCTGGTGCTTGCGTTATTTCTGAATTTATTTCAGGATTTCCGACGAGACGTTTTTAGTGAAAGGAGACATTCACGTCGATGACGAGGCGCTTACGGTTATTTCGTAAATCTTAAAATGACATGCCGACTCAGTCTCTCGAAGGTGCTCATATATGTACATAAAAAATGTACATGTTTTTACTGAAAAAATGCACCTTTCAGGACCTATTTTTCTAGTACAAAACTGTCACATCCCTAACCCTTAAGCAAGTTAGTCTTGTGCTCATGTCTTCTTTGCATTTGCATCTAAGAATTTTCAACAAGAACAAGAAAGTGGCAAAGGAAAAACTCAAAACCCTAGCTACTATTTTAAATAAAGGAAATCTCAAAGTAGTCAAAATCAATGAACCCAAAATGGCCTCAAGAAATGTTCAAACTTTCTGATAATTCATGAAAGTAAATGAGCATTGGAGAAAACTATTTTCTTGACACTTTAAGCATTTTAAATAAATGCAAAAAGCTACTGGTTTCCAGTTTAAAATTTGAAATCAGAAACTATAAATTTTCAAAATTGTTGAAAACTTTGGAAATGGTTGGGAATATTATAACAAATATTCAGGTGTGTTTAAAATAGTTTTTACAACCTTTTTGGAGATGAAATAAATAGCAAATCAATGTCAGAAATTAAAACATAAATAAAACACAAGGAAATGGAAAAGAGCTTACCTGTCGCCTAGCCTGGCCCGGCCCATCCCAGCTCCTGTCGTCTCCCTCGCGCCAGTAGGAGCAGGAGGTGGCCGCCGCCTTCTCCGGCGCGGCCACGCACCTGTGCGCCTGCCTGGCCGCCGCCTCGCGCTGGCAAGGCCGGGGATAAGCTCCCCGAGGCCACCGCTATCCATTCCCAGCGTCGGTTCCTTCCCCTCCTCTCGGATCTCTCCTCCCCCTCCTGCCGCCATTGGAGCCGAGCAAAGCTCGAGCTGCCCATGCCCCTAGCCTTAGCCTCCTCTTGCTGAGCACGCCGTTAGCTCCGCCTCATCGAGCCGGTCCTCCCTGCAGAAGCCGAAGTCTCCCCGAGCTCTGCATCGCCCCCAACGCCATCGTCTTCCACCTCCGGCCGCCGGACCTCTCCCGTCGATTCGCTCCCTCCGGCGCACCCCCGAGCCCCTCAACAACACCATCGGAACCGCCGTGACCTCGTCATCGTTTCCCCTCTCGCCCCACGCTCTTCCGTGCATCGTAGCCCCGTTCCCCACCAAGGCCGAGAGCTCCTCGCCGCCGGTCATGTCATCGCCGTCGCTGTGGTGTCTGATCCACGCGCTCAAGCTAGGGTTCGAGCTCCTGGAGCCTCCAGGAGTGTGATGAGCGCCTCAGCTGTCCTCCCCGTGCCCTAGAGCCATCAACTGCGGGTGGCCGAGCTTCGGCCGCCGCTTCGGCTCGTCGTCGGCGCCTCTCCCGGCGACCCTGGCCTCCCCTGATGCCCCTGCCAGATCGGCTGCTTCGCCAGCGTCCCGTAGCTGCAAACCGCGCTCGATTTGGTGCCGTGTAGCGCCGTTTAGGTCGTCTCCGGCGAGCCCTCCGCCGCGGGCTTGGTCGCCGGCGACCACCCTCCGGTGGGCGTCGACGTGGCCGACCATTAGGGCGTAATGGTCCTCCCCTCAGTCACTGCCAGAGGGCCCCACGCCTGGTCAAACCCTAATTAGGGGCTGGTCAGCGCGGGGTTAGCCCCTGAGTCACTCACCAGTGGGTCCCCCCTGTCAGGTTTGACCTGAACAGGTCGGCTGACCTGCTGACGTCAGTGTGATGCAATAAAGAGAATTTCCAGTATAAAAATAATTCCAGGAAATTGCTAAAACTTGTAAAAATCATAGAAATTAATCTGTAACTCCAATGAAAATAATTTATATATGAAAAAGTATCACAAAAATTCAAGGATTCTGATTATGATATTTTCAACCATGTTTGAAAAAGTTACAGAACCCTAAGATGTGGAATAAGGAATAATTCAATTCTTATAATTACTTTTTAAATGGAATTTGGAAAAATATTCAAATTTCATTATGAATACCATGATCACACACTGTCCTAATTACAAATCAGTACCCTAACATGACATCTCATGCATGCTAACATCAAGTTGACGTGAGCATCAGGTCGAATCAATTAAACCGGTAACCGTGAATACCCCGTTTGAATTGATATTCGATTGTGATTCAAATCAACTCTAAACCTAATACATGTTGATTATAATAACCTATCACTTGCATTCTCATGCCATGCTCATGCATCATCTTGATTGCATATGATTGTTATTGAATGTTGCCATTCATTTCGGTAGGCTCCGCACCCCCGGATTCCACCGAATATCCGTCTGACGGATATCTTTCCTCCTCTGAGCAACAAGGCAAGCAACCCTTTTGATCATCCCGATAAATCCCATGTTCTTGCTCCTGCATCTATTTATTGCATTAGGATCAAATGCTACAACTGCTTTTGCCACGTTAGTTGAACCCACTTCCTTTGCATGACCTAACCTTGTCATAGTAAATAGCCGAACCTTGCAACCTAGCATACCTGTTAGATGTTTGAGCTATGATGTGCTTTATCCTGCTATGCATGCTATGCTTAAAATTGTGTATGGTCTGTCATCTGGGAGATGAACAGAATTGTGGGAATGTGTTCGGTGAGCAAAGGTTGTGTGTTGAACTTGATTTGGTAAAGGTACCGGTGAAAGGCTGTGTAGGAGTACATGGCGGGTTGTTTCATTGGAACCATCCTTAGGAACTGAGTTCCGTGTATGTAATCCAAGACTAGATACTACCACATGCCGGGCCCTGAAATATGACCCCGCTCGGCCTATTAATCGCGTAGTACTCGGTCCAGGAGTTGCAAGTAGTTTCTGGTGTTTATAGTAATGCTGGAGGCCGTGCATGGTGCTGACCTGAGAGGTGGGCCGTGATGCGGTAGGCAGTGGCACGGTGTACCAAGTGGCACCCGGATGGTGGGCTTGGGAACCCTGCGCACCTCGTTTGAGGCCGTGGCGGAAACCTCGGCCGGACTTCCGTACGGGTTACTCTCAGATAGGCGATAAACCTGGACTAGGTACTAGTGTGGTTAACGGTCGTGGCCGACTCCCTCGCTGGGCTTCCGCTTGAAGGTTGCCGAGGTGCATGACGTGCACATGGCGATAAGTGGCGAGAGCGTGTGTGACGAAGTACACCCCTGCAGGGTTATGATCTATTCGAATAGCCGCGTCCGCGGATATGGACTACTTGGAGACATATGTTGTTTATAGATAACTTCAATGGCTACTCATAAAATTGCCAAGATAAGCGTGAGTGTCGTGGACGGCATTTCCGTAGGGAGACGGAATGATTCCACGATAGTGTATTGTTGTGGTGTTAGTGGACTCGTGTGCGAGAAAACAAGTTGTCAAAATTATTTTAAAATGCAAGTGTCTAGCCACGAGTCAAATGCTGGCTTTCCGCATGAAACCTCACAATACCTTTTGATACCGTGCATGAGTAGTTAGTTGTCCTAAAGTCTTGCTGAGTACCTTCGTACTCATGTTTGCTTAATAAATGTTGCAGAGGTTGCTAATGACCCTAATGGAGGGTTCTTCGTAGACATTGACGACGACGAGTAGCTGGTGTCCCAGCTACGATCTGGCCCTACGTTGGATCTGTAGTATAGTCAGGCCATGTGCCTTCTAGTTGCCCTGTCTGTACTCAGACAGTTTAAACTCTTCCGCTGGCTTGTAATTGAATGACTGCTATTATGGGTCGTGAGACCCTTAATGTGTAATATTATGTGTGTGGCTCTTCCGAGCCTCCTAAATAAAGGTTGTATGTAGTTGGTTGTGTTGTGATGCCATCGATGTATCTATACATATCGGTATGCCATGCGTACGTGTGTCGTACTTGATATGTATGGGGTTCGATTACCTAGTCGTGAGCTTTAGTAGCATTCCTCACAAGGAAATGCCCCTTTGTGATCCAACGAGCCTTGGTAGTTCGCTACTGCTCCGGACACATTGGTTGACCGGCATGTGTCCTTCTTAGCTGCTGTGTCTGTCCTCTTTGAGGAAATGTCACGCGGTGTAATGGAGTCCTTGTAGCTTGCTACGACTCGTCTACACTCGCTGGTGACCGACACCTGCTTTGTTGGGTCATGTATGCCTGTCCTTGTTCGGTACTGCCACTTTGGTTTATGACTAGACATGTCGATCCGGGTTCTTTGACATTGGAATGCTAGCGACACTATCGCATACGTGAGTCAAAAGACGCAAACGGTCCCGGCTAAGGTAAGGCTGCAGCCGAGGAGTTAACCGTGCGTGAGACCGCAAAGGGATGCGATGTGTTACAGGCTAGATTCCTATGGCTTAGGATCGGGGTCTCGACAGTGTTGGTATCAGAGCCTGACTGACTGTAGGATTACTAAGCCAAACTGGTCGAAGTTGAGTCTAGAATTGCTTTAGTTATATATAAGGGAATTGTTTGTGGAAGGGAACGTAAGACTCTTGTTCTCTTCTCAAGTTATTTCTATTCTGGTCATCCTCGTCTTTTCTGCGGGAATTAAGGACTAGGTTACTCATCTTCTTCTAGGCTCGTGTTTATGATCGGTAGATTATAGGATTACGGGTCACGAGATATTGGGTTTCTGTCATTCCTAGGAAAAAGGAAGTAAGTTTGATGATCAGAGAGTTGAACCTGATAGTTGAGTGGTTACGCTATTCCATTTTGGGTTGTCTCAAAATTTGTTTTTGAGCATTTACAGCCGTTATTCTGCCCAATTTTGCATTCAGAGCTCTAATGCTTTTGCATTACTCTCTATTTACAGATGCCTGGCCGTCCTTCTCGTCAGGTGGTACGTCTGACCAGGTGCATTGATGTGCCGGGTCATACGGCCATGCTGGTCAGGGTGATGTCGGTGTGCGGTTACCGCTGGTACCCTGAGTACACAGTGGAGGAATAGTACCGAGACTTCAACCAGAGCCAGTACATCTGCACTGTTAGGGTATTTCCAGATTACCCTGGAGCGGAGAAGCCAATCCATTGGTCCTATGGGTTGGGGGTCACTGTTGACATGGCAGTACAAGATGCTGCCTATTCAATGCTGACCATTATGAGAGCGAGGCATGCACTGCTGCAGAATTCAGAGTTCTGCTATGTTCCGGCCTCTCAGCCTGGTGAAGAGGGATACCTCAGTGGATTCTATTTTGATTCTTCTATGGAGGATCCACTACTGCAGTCCACTGTTGAGATGCTAGAGAACAGAGACAGGGATGCTCGTGCTCTCCGTATGGAGCTTTATGCTACCCGTGCCCGTCTGTGGACAGCTTTGACGCAGCTGGCACCGGTAGTCCAGACAGGGTATGGAGAGATGGAGATGCTGAACCCTGTTAGGACCCATCTTCCGGCCCACGTTGACTGGCCAGCTATAGGAGGAGTCACACCTCTTCGGGGACCCCTCTTACCACCAGTCAGGGGACCAAGGCCACATCCGTGTCCTTATGGATCCCAGGGATCTCAGGCTAGAGTGTTTCCTGATCCGCAGGTTGAGCTTCCAGGGCATGGAGGTAATCTCTATGAGATGTTCTATGCGGATGCCTGAGCTGTGAGCGGAAGGATAGTATGGTAGTAGTCGTACATTCACAGTCCTGCATGACTTGTGAAGTATGCATGTAATGCGAAATGAATTCTGGAGGCCTAGATAAATAATGTATAGGAAGCTTGTGAGCCTCTGATGAGTAGTTTCATAATTTCAGTAGTTTGCTCTTCGAGTAAGTTTGTACTGAACTATGTAAGGGTGTGTATGAACCATGGTGTATATATAGCAGTTGCTTGTTACCATGCTGTTCGGATATTCATTTCCGCATTCCGTGTGTTCAGTACATTCTTAATCCATGGCTAGTATTGATATGATGTTGGTCTAAGCTATGAGTTTGTTTGTCAGGATGGTATTCACCAGGTTGAACCGTGCCCCTGCTCATGAGCAAGGCGAGGGTAGTCAAGCGTCGCAGGAAGACCTGCCTCACCCGCCTTCTCTGGTGGAAGTGATGCTTGAGGCAGAAAGAAACAAAAGGGAGACCAATCGACTACTAGAGCGTATTGAGCAGAATACGGCTCGACAGCCTAGGAATGCCGTAGTGTCCCTCAATGACTTTCTGAAGCTGAATCCTCCAAAGTTTCATCATTCCGTCGATCCCCTCGACGCTGATGACTGGCTGTGCAGCATCTCACGCAAGATTCGCTCTGCGAATGTGTCTGAGGCCGACAAGGTGACCTTTGCGGCGTATTTCCTGGAAGGACCCGCCAATCTGTGGTGGGAGAATTTTGAAGCTATGCGTCCCGCTGAACCAGTGGCCACATGGGCAGACTTCAGTGCAACTTTTCGTTTGCACCATATTCCAGAGGGCCTGATGGACAGAAAGAGAGAGGAGTTCTGTGCCTTCACTCAGGGCAAGTTGTCTGTGGATGCCTATAGCCGCGAGTTCGGTAACCTCGCCCGCTATGCAACAAAGGAGGTGTCTACTGACGCCAAGAAGCAAGCAAGGTTTCGTAAGGGTCTGAGCCCTGAGCTCCGTCGTGATCTGCGCCTCCATGAGTGTGCAAGTTTTCAAGCCCTAGTCAACAAAGCGATCAGTGCCGAGACTGGTCATACTGACTTCGAAGCCACAAGGAAGCATTCCCGTGACTTTGGCTCATCTTCTGGTTCCGCGTTTCTAAAACGCAGGCTGTGGGTTCCAAACAGTTCTTTGCCACCAAGATACACTCCGAGGCCATCCTACATGGCGCCTCAGACGAATCAGGCCAACCCTCCAGCAAAAGCTTATGGTGGTCCAGCTAGCAATGCTGCACCACGTGCCAACCAAGTGATATGCTATAAGTGTGGAGAACCAGGGCACTATTCCCGTGAGTGTCCTCGGAATGTGGGTGCCAAGCAACCCGGAAAGTCCGTCGGGCAAGCCAAGTCGGGCAAAGCTTACTATGTGAAGCCAACTCTTGCACGTGGCCGTGTGAACTATGTGTCAGCAGAAGAAGCTGCAGAGGATCCCGACGTCATGCTGGGTACGCTTCTTGTTAATCATCACCCAGCGTCCGTTCTCTTTGACACTGGGTCTTCTCATTCCTTCATTTCAGAAAGTTATGCACAGTTGCATAACATGTCTTTTTGTGATATGCCAATCCCATTGGTTGTCCAAACCCCTGGTAGTAAATGGCAAACCTCTAGGATAACCTATGACAATGAAATTCTAGTAGACAAGCTAGTTTTTCTAGCCTCATTGATAGCATTGAAATCTTCGGATATTAATATCATCTTGGGCATGGACTGGATGTCAGCTCACTATGCCAAGATTGATACTCATTCTAGAAATGTCCAGCTTACCCATCCCTCGGGTGAGATAGTAAATGTCTCTACTCGAGTTGCCAAATGCCAACTCTATTCCCTAAATGCCAACCCTCTTCCGGAACTTGAAGACATTCCGGTAGTCCGTGACTTCCCGGATGTTTTTCCAGAGGAACTGCCAGGAATTCCACCTGACAGAGATGTAGAGTTTGTGATAGATCTTGTTCCGGGAACTGTCCCAATAGCCAGAAGACCATATAAGATGGCACCCCTGGAGCTAGCCGAACTTAAGAAGCAATTAGATGAGGCCTTGAACAAGGGTTTCATTCGTCCTAGCTCTTCTCCTTGGGCTTGCCCCGTCCTCTTTGTCAAGAAGAAAGACGGAACGGATCGGATGGTTGTAGATTACCGACCAGTTAATCTGGTCACCATTAAGAACAAGTATCCGCTCCCCAGGATCAACGATCTGTACGATCAGCTCGCTGGATCCTCAGTCTTCTCCAAACTGGATTTGAGGTTGGGATACCATCAAATCAAGATCAAGAACGGGGACATCCCAAAAACGGCTTTTGTTACTCGTTATGGCCAATATGAGTACACCGTCATGTCCTTCGGTTTAACCAATGCCCCAGCCACCTTCTCTCGACTGATGAACTCAATCTTCATGGAGTATTTGGATAAATTCGTCGTGGTATACCTCGATGATATTCTCATCTACTCGAAGAATGAACAAGAACATGCCGAGCATCTAAGGCTGGTATTGATGAAACTTCGAGAGCATCGCCTTTATGCCAAATTTTCAAAATGTGAATTCTGGTTACCAGAAGTGACCTACCTAGGCCACGTAATCTCTGGTAAGGGTATTGCTGTCAATCCCGAGAGAGTTCAAGCTGTCCTTGATTGGACTCAACCTGAATCGGTTAAGCAAGTTAGGAGTTTTCTTGGTCTAGCGAGCTATTGTCGCCGCTTTGTCGAGAATTTCTCCAAGGTTGCAAAGCCTCTAACTGAACTCCTCAAGAAGGATAAAAAGTTCGAGTGGACACCACAGTGTGAGCATAGTTTTCAGGAACTGAAAAGACGCCTGACTTCCGCACATGTGTTGCTACCACCAGATTTTTCTAAGGACTTTGTTATCTATTGCGACGCCTCGCGACAAGGATTAGGTTGCATTCTCATGCAAGATCGTCATGTGATCGCATACGCATCTCGACAGTTGCATCCACATGAGGATAATTATCCCACACATGACCTTGAGCTTGCAGCTGTGGTCCATGCACTAAAAACCTGGCGACATTACCTTCTGGGTAATCGTTGCGAAATATTCACTGATCACCAAAGTCTGAAATATATTTTCACCCAGACGGATTTGAATCCCAGGCAAAGACGGTGGGTTGAGTTGATCTCGGATTACGACTTAGGGATAACTTACACCCCGGGGAAGGCCAATGTTATGGCCGATGCACTAAGTCGTAAATCTTATTGTAACAATTTGATGCTACAACAAGGTCAACCACATCTCCATGAGGACTTTCGGAAGTTGAATCTTCATATTGTTCCCCAAGGATTCCTTTCTACCCTGGTGGCGAAGCCTACTCTTAAGGATCAAATTATAGCTGCCCAAAAGCGTGAAAAGGGTATATCACGGATCAAGGAGAATATTTTTAGCGGCAACGCTAAAGAATTTTCCATGAATGATCAAGGTGTTGTGTTCTTCCAGAACCGTCTAGTGGTTCCTAAGAACCCACATCTAAGGCAGTTAATCCTTAAGGAGGCTCATGATTCTCCTCTCACCATTCATCCCGGTAGTACTAAGATGTATCAGGACCTACGCCAGAGGTTCTCGTGGACTAGGATGAAGAGAGAAATTGCTGAGTTCATTGCTAACTGCGACGTTTGTCGTCGAGTTAAGGCAGAACATCAAAGGCCTGCTGGCACCCTTCAACCTCTAGCTATTCCTGAATGGAAATGGGATAAAGTTAGCATGGATTTCATTACCGGATTTCCCAAGACCAAGAAAGGAAATAATGCTATCTTTGTGGTCATTGACCGTCTTTCCAAAGTGGCTCATTTTCTTCCCGTTCGTGAGAGTATAACAGCTAGCTAGCTAGCAGAGTTATATATCTCTCGAATAGTGTCTCTTCATGGTGTTCCCCTGGAGATTAACTCGGACCGTGGAAGTATCTTTACTTCTCACTTCTGGGAAAGTTTTCAGAATGCCATGGGGACTCACTTATCTTTTAGCACTGCTTTCCATCCCCAATCAAGTGGTCAAGTAGAAAGAGTGAATCAAATCCTAGAAGATATGCTCCGAGCTTGTGTTATATCATTCGGTATGAATTGGGAGAAGTGTCTTCCATTCGCCGAATTTGCTTATAACAATAGTTATCAATCAAGCTTGGGCAAAGCTCCTTTTGAAGTTCTCTATGGACGAAGATGTCGAACACCTCTTAATTGGTCAGAAACCGGAGAGAGGCAACTCTTTGGCCCGGATATGATCCAGGATGCAGAAGAGCAGGTTCGCATTATTCGTGAAAAGTTGAAAACAGCCCAGTCTCGTCAAAAGAGCCAATATGATCGTCATCATAAGGCTGTGACCTTTGAAGTTGACGAGAAGGCTTACCTTCGGGTTACACCTTTGAAGGGTACCCATCGTTTCGGTATCAAGGGCAAGTTGGCTCCTCGTTACATTGGTCCTTTTCGCATTCTTGCCAAACGAGGAGAAGTTGCCTACCAGTTGGAACTTCCTCCGCATCTTTCCAAGGTTCATGATGTTTTCCACGTCTCGCAACTCAGGCGTTGCTTTTCGGATCCTATCCGTGAAGTGGACCACGAAACGCTTGATCTCCAAGATAACCTTTCATACCGAGAATACCCCGTGCGTATTCTTGATCAAGTTGAGCGTACCACTCGACGTAGAAACCTCAAGTTTCTTAAAGTCCAATGGTCAAATCATTCCGAAAAGGAGGCAACTTGGGAAAGAGAGGATCGTCTCCGACTTGAGTATCCTGCGTTATTCCCGACGACTTCTAAATCTCGGGACGAGATTCTTTTGAGTGGGGGTGAGTTGTCACATCCCTAACCCTTAAGCAAGTTAGTCTTGTGCTCATGTCTTCTTTGCATTTGCATCTAAGAATTTTCAACAAGAACAAGAAAGTGGCAAAGGAAAAACTCAAAACCCTAGCTACTACTTTAAATAAAGGAAATCTCAAAGTAGTCAAAATCAATGAACCCAAAATGGCCTCAAGAAATGTTCAAACTTTCTGATAATTCTTGAAAGTAAATGAGCATTGGAGAAAACTATTTTCTTGACACTTTAAGCATTTTAAATAAATGCAAAAAGCTACTGGTTTCCAGTTTAAAATTTGAAATCAGAAACTATAAATTTTCAAAATTGTTGAAAACTTTGGAAATGGTTGGGAATATTATAACAAATATTCAGGTGTGTTTAAAATAGTTTTTACAAACTTTTTGGAGATGAAATAAATAGCAAATCAATGTCAGAAATTAAAACATAAATAAAACACAAGGAAATGGAAAAGAGCTTACCTGTCGCCTAGCCTGGCCCGGCCCATCCCAGCTCCTGTCGTCTCCCTCGCGCCAGTAGGAGCAGGAGGTGGCCGCCGCCTTCTCCGGCGCGGCCACGCACCTGTGCGCCTGCCTGGCCGCCGCCTCGCGCTGGCAAGGCCGGGGATAAGCTCCCCGAGGCCACCGCTATCCATTCCCAGCGTCGGTTCCTTCCCCTCCTCTCGGATCTCTCCTCCCCCTCCTGCCGCCATTGGAGCCGAGCAAAGCTCGAGCTGCACGTGCCCCTAGCCTTAACCTCCTCTTGCTGAGCACGCCGTTAGCTCCGCCTCATCGAGCCGGTCCTCCCTGCAGAAGCCGAAGTCTCCCCGAGCTCTGCATCGCCCCCAACGCCATCGTCTTCCACCTCCGGCCGCCGGACCTCTCCCGTCGATTCGCTCCCTCCGGCGCACCCCCGAGCCCCTCAACAACACCATCGGAACCGCCGTGAGCTCGTCATCGTTTCCCCTCTCGCCCCACGCTCTTCCGTGCATCGTAGCCCCGTTCCCCACCAAGGCCGAGAGCTCCTCGCCGCCGGTCATGTCGTCGCCGTCGCTGTGGTGTCTGATCCACGCGCTCGAGCTAGGGTTCGAGCTCCTGGAGCCTCCAGGAGTGTGATAAGCGCCTCAGCTGTCCTCCCCGTGCCCTAGAGCCATCAACCGCGGGAGGCCGAGCTTCGGCCGCCGCTTCGGCTCGTCGTCGGCGCCTCTCCCGGCGACCCTAGCCTCCCGTGATGCCCCTGCCAGATCGGCTGCTTCGCCAGCGTCCCGTAGCTGCAAACCGCGCTCGATTTGGTGCCGTGTAGCGCCGTTTAGGTCGTCTCCGGCGAGCCCTCCGCCGCAGGCTTGGTCGCCGGCGACCACCCTCCGGTGGGCGTCGACGTGGCCGACCATTGGGGCGTAATGGTCCTCCCCTCAGTCACTGCCAGAGGGCCCCACGCCTGGTCAAACCCCAATTAGGGGCTGGTCAGCGCGGGGTTAGCCCCTGAGTCACTGACCAGTGGGTCCCCCCTGTCAGGTTTGACCTGAACAGGTCGGCTGACCTGCTGACGTCAGTCTGATGCAATAAAGAGAATTTCCAGTATAAAAATAATTCCAGGAAATTGCTAAAACTTGTAAAAATCATAGAAATTAATCTGTAACTCCAATGAAAATAATTTATATATGAAAAAGTATCAGAAAAATTCAAGGATTCTGATTATGCTATTTTCAACCATGTTTGAAAAAGTTACAGAACCCTAAGATGTGGAATAAGGAATAATTCAATTCTTATAATTACTTTTTAAATGGAATTTGGAAAAATATTCAAATTTCATTATGAATACCATGATCACACACTGTCCTAATTACAAATCAGTACCCTAACATGACATCTCATGCATGCTAACATCAAGTTGACGTGAGCATCAGGTCGAATCAATTAAACCGGTAACCGTGAATACCCCGTTTGAATTGATATTCGATTGTGATTCAAATCAACTCTAAACCTAATACATGTTGATTATAATAACCTATCACTTGCATTCTCATGCCATGCTCATGCATCATCTTGATTGCATATGATTGTTATTGAATGTTGCCATTCATTTCGGTAGGCTCCGCACCCCCGGATTCCACCGAATATCCGTCTGACGGATATCTTTCCTCCTCTGAGCAACAAGGCAAGCAACCCTTTTGATCATCCCGATAAATCCCATGTTCTTGCTCCTGCATCTATTTATTGCATTAGGATCAAATGCTACAACTGCTTTTGCCACGTTAGTTGAACCCACTTCCTTTGCATGACCTAACCTTGTCATAGTAAATAGCCGAACCTTGCAACCTAGCATACCTGTTAGATGTTTGAGCTATGATGTGCTTTATCCTGCTATGCATGCTATGCTTAAAATTGTGTATGGTCTGTCATCTGGGAGATGAACAGAATTGTGGGAATGTGTTCGGTGAGCAAAGGTTGTGTGTTGAACTTGATTTGGTAAAGGTACCGGTGAAAGGCTGTGTAGGAGTACATGGCGGGTTGTTTCATTGGAACCATCCTTAGGAACTGAGTTCCGTGTATGTAATCCAAGACTAGATACTACCACATGCCGGGCCCTGAAATATGACCCCGCTCGGCCTATTAATCGCGTAGTACTCGGTCCAGGAGTTGCAAGTAGTTTCTGGTGTTTATAGTAATGCTGGAGGCCGTGCATGGTGCTGACCTGAGAGGTGGGCCGTGATGCGGTAGGCAGTGGCACGGTGTACCAAGTGGCACCCGGATGGTGGGCTTGGGAACCCTGCGCACCTCGTTTGAGGCCGTGGCGGAAACCTCGGCCGGACTTCCGTACGGGTTACTCTCAGATAGGCGATAAACCTGGACTAGGTACTAGTGTGGTTAACGGTCGTGGCCGACTCCCTCGCTGGGCTTCCGCTTGAAGGTTGCCGAGGTGCATGACGTGCACATGGCGATAAGTGGCGAGAGCGTGTGTGACGAAGTACACCCCTGCAGGGTTATGATCTATTCGAATAGCCGCGTCCGCGGATATGGACTACTTGGAGACATATGTTGTTTATAGATAACTTCAATGGCTACTCATAAAATTGCCAAGATAAGCGTGAGTGTCGTGGACGGCATTTCCGTAGGGAGACGGAATGATTCCACGATAGTGTATTGTTGTGGTGTTAGTGGACTCGTGTGCGAGAAAACAAGTTGTCAAAATTATTTTAAAATGCAAGTGTCTAGCCACGAGTCAAATGCTGGCTTTCCGCATGAAACCTCACAATACCTTTTGATACCGTGCATGAGTAGTTAGTTGTCCTAAAGTCTTGCTGAGTACCTTCGTACTCATGTTTGCTTAATAAATGTTGCAGAGGTTGCTAATGACCCTAATGGAGGGTTCTTCGTAGACATTGACGACGACGAGTAGCTGGTGTCCCAGCTACGATCTGGCCCTACGTTGGATCTGTAGTATAGTCAGGCCATGTGCCTTCTAGTTGCCATGTCTGTACTCAGACAGTTTAAACTCTTCCGCTGGCTTGTAATTGAATGACTGCTATTATGGGTCGTGAGACCCTTAATGTGTAATATTATGTGTGTGGCTCTTCCGAGCCTCCTAAATAAAGGTTGTATGTAGTTGGTTGTGTTGTGATGCCATCGATGTATCTATACGTATCGGTATGCCATGCGTACGTGTGTCGTACTTGATATGTATGGGGTTCGATTACCTAGTCGTGAGCTTTAGTAGCATTCCTCACAAGGAAATGCCCCTTTGTGATCCAACGAGCCTTGGTAGTTCGCTACTGCTCCGGACACATTGGTTGACCGGCATGTGTCCTTCTTAGCTGCTGTGTCTGTCCTCTTTGAGGAAATGTCACGCGGTGTAATGGAGTCCTTGTAGCTTGCTACGACTCGTCTACACTCGTTGGTGACCGACACCTGCTTTGTTGGGTCATGTATGCCTGTCCTTGTGCGGTACTGCCACTTTGGTTTATGACTAGACATGTCGATCCGGGTTCTTTGACATTGGAATGCTAGCGACACTATCGCATACGTGAGTCAAAAGACGCAAACGGTCCCGGCTAAGGTAAGGCTGCAGCCGAGGAGTTAACCGTGCGTGAGACCGCAAAGGGATGCGATGTGTTACAGGCTAGATTCCTATGGCTTAGGATCGGGGTCCCGACAGCGTTGGTATCAGAGCCTGACTGACTGTAGGATTACTAAGCCAAACTGGTCGAAGTTGAGTCTAGAATTGCTTTAGTTATATATAAGGGAATTGTTTGTGGAAGGGAACGTAAGACTCTTGTTCTCTTCTCAAGTTATTTCTATTCTGGTCATCCTCGTCTTTTCTGCGGGAATTAAGGACTAGGTTACTCATCTTCTTCTAGGCTCGTGTTTATGATCGGTAGATTATAGGATTACGGGTCACGAGATATTGGGTTTCTGTCATTCCTAGGAAAAAGGAAGTAAGTTTGATGATCAGAGAGTTGAACCTGATAGTTGAGTGGTTACGCTATTCCATTTTGGGTTGTCTCAAAATTTGTTTTTGAGCATTTACAGCCGTTATGCTGCCCAATTTTGCATTCAGAGCTCTAATGCTTTTGCATTACTCTCTATTTACAGATGCCTGGCCGTCCTTCTCGTCAGGTGGTACGTTTGACCAGGTGCATTGATGTGCCGGGTCATACGGCCATGCTGGTCAGGGTGATGTCGGTGTGCGGTTACCGCTGGTACCCTGAGTACACAGTGGAGGAATAGTACCGAGACTTCAACCAGAGCCAGTACATCTGCACTGTTAGGGTATTTCCAGATTACCCTGGAGCGGAGAAGCCAATCCATTGGTCCTATGGGTTGGGGGTCACTGTTGACATGGCAGTACAAGATGCTGCCTATTCAATGCTGACCATTATGAGAGCGAGGCATGCACTGCTGCAGAATTCAGAGTTCTGCTCATGTTAGCCAATTCAGAGTAACACATGTTCATTCATCAGGCATAAGTCACTACTGTAAGTGAAGTAGCATGATCTAAGTCACTGTTTTTCGTAAATCAATATAGCGCAGATAAATCGTCAGCCAACATCCATTTTTGGTGCTAGGCTAACATACTGCACTTAGGAGTTGGAACATCAAAGTTTGAAGTTTTGAAGAGAGCACATCAATATAGGCTAGAAAATCCCTAAAAAGGATAAGAGATTAGAAACAACCAGAGTGAACATGTTCTTCAACAATCTGTACTCCAACTATCTAGAGACAACATAGTTAAACGTCTCCTCGACACACTTTCCAGTTAGAAGTACCCAAATAAAATCAACAAAATACTCACACAGCAACACGCCAAATTAGAGCATTACTCCAATAGTAATCTGCACCCAAAGTGCAATTAGAAAAAAAAAAGTGGCACATTCATCGTTTGTAGTATCTGTTTATGAAACAAACACAAGTTTTCAAGAAGTCAAACCATTGCCCTGGAGGCTGCAGTTGTGAATTGAAACAACAACTTAACATGTGGAAAAAAGGATCAACATGAACTATACACAAACCATATCAGTGGGATCTATGCTCGACATATTCCTTGAAAAATCATATGAGTCATTTCTACAATTGTTCAGAAAATCAATACAACCGAATTCTGATGTCGACTACACTTTCGAGAAGACGGTACCCAACTAATACGAAAGGTGTCCTAAAATAATAGATTTACTTACATATAGCTACACCTAACATTGAGTTACACCGAAGTTCAAGTTCTACAAAGAGCATATAAAGAGAGACGTTTTCAATATATATATAATCTAGTCAGAAGTACCCGCATAACATCTGTGAAATACTCAGAGTGTAACATGTATAGTTACAACTTACAACACTACTTCAGTATTATCTACACACAAGCAGCGAACTATAGAACAAAACAACACAACCAGGATAGTCAGCTTAGCTTCAAATGTTATGGCACTTATGTTGGCAGTCATGGGAGCTGATGGAGTATCCCAAACAACTATATAACTTATGTGGGTAGTCCCTTCACGGACTACCAGAATTGTTCTGAATAGCAACGGTAGTCCAAACACTGAACATAGCCCAGGTGGTACAATACACTTATCAAATTCATCCCCTTCGTCATCTATCAAATCCTTCTACATCCCAGAGCCATGTCTCGAGGTGCCCACGAATAAGTTGACTGGATGAGAGGAGAAGGGAAGGAGGGAGGGTTACCTCTGAGGCCAGTATTACCGTCCTTCACGACGAGGGAGAAGAGGGACCGCGGGAGGAGCAGCGCGTCGACGACTGGCATGCTGGAGTGGCGGGCGGAAGACCAGGGGACGCTAGCAGACAACTTCGAGCTTTCCTACCATGGCCTTGCTGCTTCTCCCTTACGCGCTTCCCGCAAAGCCGTCACTCGTCTGTCTGTCGCCGCCTTCCCGCTGCTCCCCTGTCCGCCGCCGCCTTTCCACTGTTCCCCTATCCATCGCCGCCTTCAAGCCTTCCCCTTAATGAGAGGATATTGGATGCTTGACTTGTATAGTAGTTAGAGGGAGAGACCTAAAACGATGCGGATATGAAGACAAATATCAATCTGGATCAGAGAATAGGAGAGTAAGATTTTTTACTTCGCGCGATTTGGTGTTGCTCATACGGTTAGCACAGATTTTTGCGCCTGACCTCCGGCGGCGTACACCCGAGGCCGCCGCAGTTATCTCCGGGCCGGCGTCACTGCAACTCCTCCTCTCTGTGCGCGTGGCTGTTGCTGCGGGTGCTGGTGCGAGCTCGCGTGCGGCGGCCGTGTCCTCAGCGGAGCCAGCGGTGGCTGCGGAGGAGCAGGAAGGGGATCTGGCGTGATCCGTTTGTTTAATAGACTACGGGTTGAATTCCGAAAACTATAGGGACGTTTCTACAAAAGCGAAATATTTTTTCTGTTCGTATCACTTAAAAACGTACCGCGGGTTGAATAACGAAAAATCGAGGAGCTTTTTTACAAACATGCCACGACGGCCGCGACGGACGACAAAAGCACTACATGCTTTATTATTAGGGGAGATTTGGCCTTTAAAATTACTTTAAATAGTCGATGACATGAACCAAGCACATGGACGGCAGGCTAGCCTGGCCAGGCAATTTTTCCCTTCGTCCTAGGCTCTTTCCAGGCACCTTATTTTCTCAGGCACATGGACCAGGCCTCCGACCAAACTGACCCTGAACCTCAAGTGCGGGCTCCAGCGGCGCCGGTGAGGGTTCGCTCGCCCCATTGCGGCTGCGTCGTAGCGAGCGACGGAACGTAGCAGCGGCGCGCACCTCACCAGGTCGAGGCGACCAGGGCTCGCTCGCTCCAGGCGGATCGGAGCAGGCGGCGGCGGGCATTGGAGCAGCTACGCCCACGACTCGGGTAATAATCTCTCCCTGTCTTTTTTTCCTCTAAAAAGGAGGAGGCGAACTTTTGTTCCCCAATGTCAAGCCCCAATCTCCTGCCAATGTTGCTAGCTTCCTCCTCAGTATTAAATCGCGTCGTTGGCCTGTACAACTCTCCAAGTTAAAAGCTCTCTCTTTCACAGCAAAATAACCTGAACTCTTCGCGTGCAGGGACGCCGACGGCGTTCACGAAAGCCTGCCCGCAGCAAGCAACGCGATGACCTTCAGCACATGGCTTGATGGGGTCGTAGGAGGAGGAATTGTGGAAACAATCACTTATCAGGTCTACGATCGGGCCTCCGGGACCTACGTGACACGCTCCTCCCAGAATCCCAACACATTGCTGGATGATTTCGCCGGTGTGGTCTGTACCGGAGCAGCTGCCGCCTTGTGCTGGGCAGCGTGGAGGTACTACCAACGGACCGTGTCTATAGGCAAGTACGGCCGGGACATGACGGCTTTGGCCGGAAAGGCCGACCCGGTGATCGGCCGCGACGACGAGATTGATCGTGTTATCTGCATCCTCAGCCGCCGGACCAAGAACTGTGCCGTGCTAGTTGGCGCCGCAGGGGTCGGCAAGACGGCCATCGTCGAGGGCCTCGCCCAACGCATTGCCGCTGGGACAGTCCCTGCCGCCCTCGCTGGAGCACGCATCGTGGAAGTTGATCTCGGGGCCATGGTGGCCGGGACTATTTTCCGTGGCATGTTTGAGCAGCGCATCAAGAACGTGATCAATCAGGCGGAGGATGCGGACGGCAAGGTAATTCTCTTCATCGATGAGATGCACATGCTTCTTGGCGCCGGAGCTGGCCTGGAGAACCGCACAACCGACGCCTCCAACATGCTGAAGCCGGCGTTGGCCCGTGGTCGTATCCGCTGCGTGGCCGCGACGACTTTGGATGAGTACAACAAGTACGTTGAGAAGGATGCCGCATTGGAGCGGCGGTTCCAAAAGGTGCATGTCGAGGAACCGAGCACGCAGTCCACCATTGCCATTCTGCGAGGGCTGAAGGAAAGGTACGAGCAGCACCATGGCTTGGAAATCCAGGATGCTGCTCTTGTTGCTGCCACAACACTTGCTGCCCGCTATATCACCGGTGAGGAATTAACTTCACTATATCACCGAGTAGCATTTGTAAGTGGCAAGCATTTATGTATGTTGGAAAAAAATTGATGAATTTGTTGCTGTATCTACTGTAGGTCGTCAATTTCCTGATAAGGCAATTGATCTGATTGATGAGGCGTGCGCCACTGCAGCCAAAAATATGATGCAAAATGACAAACAAGCACAGCAATTTAGCATTGCACTAACTGCCTCTGCAGTGAAGGAAGCAATTGTTGGCCCAGATCAAGTTGCACAAGTATGAATTCTCTTCCTAATTACATTTGTGTCCATTGTTCAATCAATGTGATGTGCTTGTCATGCATGTCCAATGTTGTGATTTTAAGGTTGTGAGCCGATGGACTGGGATTCCTATCACCACGCTTAATCAAGGGGAGAAGGATAAGTTGATCCACCTAGCAGCTAGATTGCATGAACGAGTGGTTGGCCAGGATGAAGCGGTCAATAAGGTTGCACGAGCAGTGTTGCGCTCAAGAACTGACCTTGATCAACCTGGCCAACCGATAGGCTCTTTTCTCTTTTTGGGCTCGACTGGTGTTGGAAAGACGGAGCTTGCAAAAGCTCTTGCCGAGCAGCTATTTGACAGTGAGAAGATGTTGGTTCGCATTGACATGTCCGAATATGTTGGGGCTGGGTCTGTGTGGCGTCTTATTGGAGCACCTCCAGGGTTTGTCTTCTCTATTTTAGCAGACCTACATTATCATATCATACTATAACCTTTAATTAGTTTAACTGGTCTTAATTTTTTTTTATACTGTGACATATTAAAGCTACTATGAACATCAAGATGGTGGACAACTGACTGAGAAGGTGCGGAGGCGCCCATACAGTGTCATCCTATTCGATGAGGTGGAGAAGGCAGACCCCTTGGTGTTGAATGTTTTTCTTCAGCTCCTTGATGATGGTCTGTTGACTGATGGCAAAGGACGGATTGTGGACTTCAAGAATACAATTATCATCATGACCTCAAATGTGGGGTCAGAGCACCTAATGGCAGGAATGTCTGGGGAAACCACAATGGAAACTGCACGGAGCCTTCTCATGAAACAGGTTTTATTTCTTAACCCAAAAGTTTGCCTATAAAGGCTGTATGCAGTAGTTGCCTCTCTGCTGGTTGTTACTCAACTATATTTGTTTGTGCAGGTTCAGAAACACTACAGGCCCGAGCTTCTCAACAGACTCGGTGCCATTATTGTCTTTGAGCCGCTTTCGCGAGAGAAACTAAAGGACATTGTGGCAATCCAAATGAAGAGTGTTGTCGCCAGAGTAGCTGACAAGGGCATCTCTCTATGTGCTAGTGATGCCGCATTGGATGTTATTTTGTCGGAATCATACGATCCAGTACGCCCGATTTTCAGATAACCAGGTTACACGTTGGTATGTTTTAGTAATCATGCTTTGATCTTGCTCATTGCAGATGTACGGTGCAAGGCCCATAAGGAGGTGGGTGCAAGAGAATGTGATGACAACGATCTCGGAGATGCTGGTCAATGATGAGGCTGGTGCAGGCTCAACAATCTCCATTGATGCCACAGACGACAAGAAGGGGTTGAAGTACGAAGTGGTGAAGGGAGTGGCAGATCCAGCAGTGAGACTTCCCAATGAATCCGGTGATGACAGTGATACGGATGGCAACATGCCTGCAAAACCACCTTGTGTCACTTTTGGGGCTGAGGGGAACTTCTACTTGCCGATCAAGGCTCTGTTAGCAAGGATTGCGTGACTGCACTTATGCCCATGTGTAAAATATAATATCCCCCATCGTGATCGACAGTCTGCTAGCTGACCTGTTACACGCCACGGGCTGAAGGGTAGGAGAGGCCTAGTGCTACACTACATGATTGTGATTGTGGTGTTTAGTGTATAGATCTGTTATGACCGGTACAACGTACCAACGGAGGAGGCCCAATGGGCAGGGTTAATTACGGGCTTAGCCCAAGTTATCTTACCTATCTTAGAGTCCAAGTTATATTAGAGCCCAAGTTAGAGTCCAAGTTATCTAGGGTTTAGTGGAGGCTGTCCTCTTATATAAACACATGTACCCCTTCGATATTAAGCAGACAATAAACAGTATATTCTGTTGTCGTCTCCCTCAGGAGACGAGAGCCCCAAACCCTAGCCGCCTCTCTCTCTCTCTCTCTCACGTCGCGACGGCGCCCAACCGTCGGCGCCGGCGTCCCCAACCTCGCAGCCCGCACTTTCATCCCTACAACCTACGTCCGAGACCTGGTAGAACCCTAGCCTCTACCAATTTGGTATCAGGGCTCTCTTGGCAAGGATTGCGTGACTGCACTTACGCCCGTGTGTAAAATATCCCTCGTCGTGATCGACAGTCTGCTAGCTGACCTGTTACACGCCACGGGCTGAAGGGTAGGAGAGGCCTAGTGCTACACTACGTGATTGTGATTGTGGTGTTTAGTGTATAGATCATCATCTTAGATGTGCATGTATGGACCAATTAGGTTTGGATTAAATTGGCCTTTTGGCTGCAGCGGGGTTTTGGACAGACCATTGGTAAAACTTGCTACCTTGCTGGTGACAGGAGGTTTTGAAAGAATTAAAATGATGCACTGGATTTTTTATTTTCCGTACAGACATTTTTAAAATTTGTGCTCTACCACCGCCTAAGACCTGAGCCCATAGATCAAGATGTGCAAAGCAGCCATCAAGCAGCCCATAGATCAATATTGTATGTCAGTCTTGCACTATATTTGCATTGATAAAAATCAGTCTGATGATCATGGTGGCACAGTTTGGCTTGCTGGGGCAAGGTTTATTGTGCGAATTGGATAGGTGTTCTTGGGTTTTCGCCCTGCAGTAGGCTGCTCGATGACGAGTACCTATGGTGGGTTTCCCAAGAGTGCTTTGAACTCGCACACCTTTCTGTTTTTTCCTTTTGGATGGACTATGTATTTCCGTTATGTCAAGTAATGGAAAGGGGTTTGCCCGGTTTAAAAAAAAAATCATGGTGGCACAGTTTGAGGCTTACATGTTTCAGGGTTACTCCAAAGTTGTTTACAAGTGTAAATATTCTACCAGATTAAATGTTACATGTTCAGCTGCGAAGGAAAACCCATGGCCCTCGTGCAGTCCCAATCCTGAAAAGAACGAAGAACACCAAAACTGTAACCACTATAGTAAAATATAGCCACAAAATGGAAAACTCAAGCAAAAAGGTATATTGATTACATATCACTTCTTATTTAGAATTTCATCCCAGAAAGCTTAATTTAACAAGTCATTAGTGAATAAGGGTATTTGTGTTGTTCTCGTTGTGATAATGAACTTCAACCAAAAGAAATTCAGAGTGATTGGCTCAGTGTACCTCCATAATCCGGCAAACATGCGGAGGCACATGTAGATCGACAAGGCTATCCAGATCCCAACAAAACCACTGTAACTGGCGAGGGTGACAATGCAAGCAATGCTGACAATAGCCACAAGTATCTGAGGATATATAATTCAACGGAATGTGTCAGAAGAAAAGATCTGGAAAATCAGAGCACAAATAAACGAACGATAGGTTTGTTGACTTGCCAATGAATAAGCAGCATACGCAAAATCAGATGCACCGTAATTGACGCCGTCGAAAACAAAGGCTAAAGCGTTGATCGGTTGAGTTAGAGCAACAAACTGTACATAGAACAAAATAACTCTCCTTAGTTCAAGAAACTGCCTTCAGGTGATTAAATATAAGAAAACACTGTCATACTCTCAGGTACTATGAACTACAAAAAAATCATGGAGACGTAACTATAACATTTCAAGACTCAGAGTTTCAGTACTCTTAGGATTCAGCATACTGTAACTGTACCGGTGTTGCCACGTAAATATGATGCAGTACACCCTTGTCTTCAGTAAATAATCTTGAACCTGTATGGAGGCCAACTCCAAGAAGTAGGCTCAGGAGAAGCCCCAAGATCAATCCGAGCTGCAAAATAAACAGTCCTTCACTATGGTGACAAACAAAAAAAGGATCTATAGAAAAGAGGAACCATACCTGCAGTATGCGGGAAGCTGTGGCCTTCGCCTTTGAATGGTCCTTACGAGCAAATGCACTTGCAAGTATAGCCTGTGAAAGTATTGTTGACAGTAATACATAATATGCACCGAACAAAAGAAGAGATGCACATTGCTAGCAGCATATCCTTTTAAGTTATTATCAAAGAAAAGAAGTGGACTGTCTTCAAAAGAAAGAAGACCTGTCATCGATCAAAGAAAAGAAGAGAAGTGTTCCCTAACCTGTCCAGCAAAAGCCAAACCATCAGCAAGAAGGGAAGATGCCAACCAGATCTGCAAGCAAATCTGGAATGCGGCCATTTGAGTTGAACCTAGCCGTGCAGCCATTGATGCAGATAGTGTTACACAGCATGTTGCCGCAATAACTCTGGCAAGTAACAGAGAACCTGAAGAGTGCAAGAGTAAAGACCTTTACACCTTTACATAAACAAACAAAAAATGATTAAGCATAGCCACTGAAAAAGCACACAACACTCTCTCAGAATGATTTTATCTTTTTACGTAGCACTGCTTTCATTGCGATTAGGAAGGAGCAAAGGCTAGAAACTAAGAGAGGAAAAGGAAAGGAAAAAAAGGTCTTTCGACAAGGGCTAAAACGCGTCGTCTACCAGCATCAGTCCACAACTTGGCCTCAAGCTGTAGGCTGTGCATCACATTGATTACCGTACTGGATGTCTGGTTATATCAAAGGCAACAACATAGCTGTCTATGAACATAGGTCAAATGAAGACAAAAGAATTAACAATTGAATTGGACGGCGGTTGTAACATGATTTCATAAAAAAAAATTACAGTCCATGCCCAGAAAATTAGGAAAAGCTTAACTGGAGCAATAGTCCAGTATGCGGAATATGGCTCAGTAATGCTATATGTGTTTTAGAAGATCTTAGGTCCAAATTGACTGCCCGGAACAAGCTAGTTCTGTAAGTATTTCAATAAAAAAAAGTTTTATAGCAATTTTTTCTGCAATTATTTACTTAAATCATACAGTTCGGTAAGTGTTACCGTTTTTAAGGAACCGACCAATCGGCAGATGTTTCAAGTTGGGTGGCAATAGTTCAACTTGCAGGCGTAATCTACATAGGAGTATGGCAGCAATGAAATATCTGCATAAGATCCAATATGAATTATCACAACAGATATACAAATAATGTCATAACATGGGATCAAGTGTGAATCTTCCTATGAGAAAAAATCAATGATATCTGTCAAGAAAAAGAATAGCACTACGTACTGTGATATAACATGAGCAACTGCTGCACCACTGACACCATACTGAAACACAAACATAAATATTGGATCCAAAACTATATTGATTGCATCTCCAACCACTGGTGATCATAAAAATGTAAGTTGTGTTACATATGAAAGAAATTATTCCTAGGGAATCTAGACATTAATCAAACCTCACATTACATTTCACCTCCAAAAAAGTGTTACCTTGACTAAGATTGACATATGAATATAAAAAATCACTAGATACATGTTGGACGGACTACTCGAATAATCAGGGTTTCTCATTGTCGAAAATAATAATCGGGGTTTTCTTTTCCAAATTTTGGTTTAACAATACACCTCGAACTGATCACTAACTCCATACATTCTACATGTAACTTTTAATATATGTACATTCAACCATTTAAAACTTTAACGACAAGTATACGTACAGACATTTAGATCTATCACATGAAAGTTATATCGGTAGAATTATAAAAACAAAAAATTACGAGATTATCATAATTTTAGAAAGTTTATGCAGACATAATTTAAAAAGTTAAAGACGTGTAAGACCATGTTCTTGTCCTAAACAAGTGAAAAGAGATAGAATAAAGGTAGAACTATCCAAGCAAGGAAATACCACTATACCAGTTGCATATAGAGGCGTCCTTGTATCTTTAAGTCCACGAAATACCCCTTGCATTGCCAGAGATAAAAGAACAGCAGGAGCACCTAAAGATCTGAGTACTAAGTACTGTAATGCAGGCTTCAACATTCCAGTGTCCTATTGAAAAGTGCATTTCGGTTAAAAAAATAACCTATATAAAAAAAGAAAAGACAATGATGAAGTAGTTCCGGAATAGAAGCACAGATGAAAACTCGAATTCTTTCCAGTCCAACTGATTGTTGCAACAATATCATACATATATGAAGTATCCGCTATCAGGAGCAATTGTTTTCCTCTAGTTAAGTTTTCATTAAGTAAAATATTGGATATGCACATATCCAACTATTAATAAGATAACTTACAACTATTGGCAAAAAAAGAAGAAGCTTAATAACAGAAGAGCCCTCAATTATCAGCTTTTGATGAAGGGAAATCAATTAGTTTTAAAATACATGAGAAAAGCTGATATTAATAACTAGAGTTTGTGCTGAAATAGAGTAGTTTATACTTTATACTATCAAAAGCAAAAAAGGGCACGAAGGAACATTTACCGCTTTCACACCCATGAAGTCTAAGATAGGTTTTGCACAGGAAACAAGCAGTAGAGTTTCAAAAAGACCAAGCACCCCACCAAGTAGTAATGCTGTAGAAACCGATGGAATTTTTTTCCGCGTATGCTCAATATTGATCTCACTTGAGCCAGTTTCGAAAGACGATTTGCCGGAAGTCTCTGGTGATAAATTAGAAGATCAAATAAATATGCATCACTTGACCATATAAACTTCTAAAATAAGAACCACGAAGTTTCACCTTCATGAGAAATCAGTTCATCCATTTCGCTAACATTGTTTTCATTATCACCACTTATTTCATCTTTGTGTCGGTCACTGGAAGTAGCATCTTCCTCTGCAACAAATGATGTTGTGACACTCACAAGGGGGAATACTGCAATTCTTGTTACTTGATTAAACACGACAATAGATACACCTACAGCTGCAAGCTCTACTGGACCTGTTTGTCACGAAACATATCAGAGCAATCAGATTGCCATTATACAAATGAGCTAAAAAAAACTATGGAAACATATTTGTGCATCACAGTAGCAAGAAACAGTACGTTCGATAACAAAATGTTTTACAAGTCCAAAATAGAAGAACAGTAATGTAACTGTAATATTAAGTTATAAAAGGTCTCATGCTAGATTGAGCAGCAATCATGTTCAGCACCTTTTGTTTAATTCCCACACATCAGACAAAGAGAAAATTGAGATGAAGATCAATGAACCAATACAACTTTGATGTAAAGGCCCAAAGCTTCCATGAAAAGACCAAAAAGTGAGGTAGCTATTTGTTTATTCCACAATGCCACAACAACGAAATTTTGGCTTTTCAAAATGCCCTGATATAGATTTTACGAAAAACGCCTTGATATAGCCTATCAGGACAAAACATCACTGTGTGATTTCAACATGAGATCAAACACTTGGGTCAACTCGTGTGATTTC
This sequence comes from Hordeum vulgare subsp. vulgare, assembly GCF_904849725.1. Lineage (NCBI taxonomy): Eukaryota > Viridiplantae > Streptophyta > Magnoliopsida > Poales > Poaceae > Hordeum > Hordeum vulgare. The sequence continues at coordinate 450,049,399 of NC_058518.1, read as the reverse complement.
AGCTTGAGATCAAACATATGGGTCAACTTGCTGAAAAGTATAATTTGTCCTCTGCTTCTTGCCACATTACTGTCTGATTCTTCAGTTGAACTCAATTGTTTTAACCACGGTTTTGGTCGTGAAGCGACCAAGGCCTAAGGAGTCCATTTCCATGTCCTCACGGTCACAATCTAACTGAACCTCCTGAATGGCTTCCCATAGGTTAAGCACCCGGAGAAATTTGTCTATTGAAAGAGGAGTTTTTAAAGCAAAAGAAGCAAAGCTTAATTGGTTGTACCACCTGCAAAATTGTATCTGCGTCATGTCTGGAGCAGATTAAAACTATATAGAAACAAATCTTAATTAGTCATACTACATGCAAAATTGTATCTGCGTCATGTCTGGAGCAGATTAAAACTATATAGAAACAAATCTTAATTAGTCATACTACATGCAAAACTGCATCTGCAGTCATGCCTGGAGCAGATTAAAACTATGTAGAAACAAATCTTAATTAGTCATACTACATGCAAAACCGCATCTGCAGTCATGTCTGGGGCAGATTAAAACTAGGTAGAAACAAATCTTAATTAGTCATACTACATGCGAAACTGCATCTGCAGTCATGCCTGGAGCAGATTAAAACCAGGTGGAAACAAATCTTAATTAGTCATACTACATGCGAAACTGCATCTGCAGTCATGCCTGGAGCAGATTAAAACCAGGTGGAAGCAAGGCTTAGTTAGTCATACGTGCAGAATTGTACTATCTGCAATCGTGCCTGGAGCAGAGAAAGGGGCCGGGCAGAGGGGGACAAGAGAAGGCAAGCAGCAAACACCTATGTGGCCAATGAATGCGGTGTCGACGAGCGAGGCGAGCGGGTCCGCCATGAGCGCGAGCGCGCCCGGCACGGCGATCCCCATGATCTCCTTCCCGAGGTCGTCCCGCTGGAACGCGAGCCTGAAGAACGTGTATATATACTAGCAGGTTAAAAGGGGACGGGAAAAGCCAGGGGCGGGAGAGATCGTCACGTACGTCGCGCCATGGAAGAAGACGGTGGGCAGGTCCATGGCGCCCGCCGCGGGCTGGTGGTGGTGGAGGAGGAGGCGGCGGCTCTCCCCGCGGAAGGGGCAGGCGGGCAGCAGCGCGCGCGCATGAAATGGAGAGGCGCGCGAGCCTTGGTGCGGGCTGCGGCAGCGCCAACCCGGATTTGGGACGGGCTAGAATAGAATCGGGTTCGTGTCGTGCGTGCGCGCGTGCGTGCGTGGAACGCAGAATGGATGCGGTTTCATCGGGGGAGCGGGAAAAGGGGGTGAGGGAATCGGAGCGGACGGAAAGCTACGCGCTCGGTTGGCGCCTGCCTGCGTGCCCGCTGGGTGGGAACCCGGCCGTCAGGATGCGGGACGGGGCGTGTGTGGGGACTCAGCCGGACTGGACGCAGGTCGGCGGGGCAGTAGAAACCCTTAAATCTAAAACCAGTTTTAAGGATTGAGAATTGGTCATTTTTAACATTTTTAAGGGTTGAAAAACAGGGACAAAGACTAGAACGCTGGGTTTGAGGATTCTAGTCTTTGCCCCAACCCCAACCCTTAAAATTGTCATTTCATATATCACACATTTCATCATATGACATATCACGTCGACGAGGAGGCTCATCATCTCGACGTCATCGTCTTGCAACAACTCGTCAATGTCCAAATCGCCGGATGACGACCAATCCGACGAATCGGACAACAAGTCCATCTACATACAAGTGGCTACCATTAGTGCCAATGAAGCAAAAATTAAAAACTGAAAAAGTAAAAATAAAACCTCACCGGGGCGGGGCGGGCGGCGTCCGGGGCGAGGCGGGGAGGGGCGGCGGCCAGGGCGCGGAGGGGCGGCGGCCGGGGCGCGGTGGGGCGGCGGGGCGACGGCCGGGGTGCGGAGGGGCAGCGGCCGAGATGCGGAGGGGCGGCGGGGCGGCGGCCGTGGCGCGGAGGGGCGGCGGGGCGGCGGTCGGGGTGCGGAGGGGCAGCGGTCGAGATGCGGAGCGGCGGGGCGGCGGTCGGGGTGCGGAGGGGCAGCGGCCGAGATGCGGAGCGGCGGGGCGCGGAGGGGCAGCGGCCGAGATGCGGAGCGGCGGGGCGCGGAGGGGCAGCGGCCGAGATGCGGAGCAGCGGGGCGGCGGCCGGGGCGCGGAGGGGCAGCGGCCGAGATGCGGAGCGGCGGCCGGGGCGCGGAGGGCGACGGGTTGGCGGCGGCGGCTGCGGATTCCTCCCGCGTGGGAGAACCAACTGTTGGAAATATGCCCTATAGACAATAATAAAATGGTTATTATCATATTTCTTTGTTCATGATAATCGTCTATCGTTCATGCTATAATTGTATTAACAGGAAACACTAATACATGTGTGAATGAATAGATCACAATGTGTCCCTAGCAAGCCTCTAGTTAGCTAGCTCGTTAGTCAATAGATGATCATGGTTTCCTGATCATGGACATTGAATGTCATTGATAACGGGATCACATCATTGGGAGAATGATGTGGTGGACAAGACCCAATCCTAAGCCTAGCACTAGATCGTATTGTTCGTATGCTAATGCTTTTCTAATGTCAAGTAGTTTTTCCTTCGACCGTGAGATTGTGCAACTCCCGGATACCGTAGGAGTGCTTTGGGTGTATCAAACGTCACAACGTAACTGGGTGACTATAAAGGTGCACTACGGGTACCTCCGAAAGTGTCTGTTGGGTTGGCACGAATCGAGATCGGGATTTGTCACTCCGTGTGACGGAGACGTATCTCTGGGCCCACTCGGTAGAACATCATCATGAGCTCAATGTGACTAAGGAGTTAGTCACACGATGACGTGCTACGGAACGAGTAAAGAGACTTACCGGCAACGAGATTGAACAAGGTATAGGTATACTGACGATCGAATCTCGGGCAAGTTCTATACCGACAGACAAAGGGAATCGTATACGGGATTGATTGAATCCTTGACATCGTGGTTCATCCGATGAGATCATCGTGGAGCTAGTGGGAGCCACCATGGGTATCCAGACCCCGCTGATGGTTATTGGCCAGAGAGGTGTCTCGGTCATGTCTGCCTGTCTCCCGAACCCGTAGGGTCTACACACTTAAGGTTCGATGACGCTAGGGTTATAGGGAATTGTTATACGAGATTACCGAAAGTTGTTCGGAGTCCCGGATGAGATCCCGGACGTCACGAGGAGCTCCGTAATGGTCCGGAGGTAAAGATTGATATATAGGACGGATGGTTTCGGACACCGGAAGTGTTTCGGGCATCACCGGTAACGTACCGGGACCACCGGGACCACCGGAGGTGGTCCCGGGGGACCACCGAAGGGGGGCTGCGACCCCAAGAGGTAAGATGGGCTAAGTGGGGGTGGGAACCAGCCCCTAGTTGGGCTGGTATGCCTCCCCACTCAGCCCATGGCGCAGGGGAAAGGAAAAGAGGGGGGGAACCCTAATTTAGGTGGGCCTTAGGCCCACCAGAGGGGTGCGCCACCCCTCCCCCTTGCCCTGGCCGCCACCCCTTCCCCATCTAAGGGCTGCCGCACCCCTTAGGGGTGGGAACCCTAAGGGCTGCGCCCCCTCCCCTTCCCCTATATATAGATGAGGTTCGGGGTTGTTTGAGACACGGTTTAATCTCTCTCTCGCAGCCCTGCTCCTCTCCCTCCTCCTCTCTGCCGGTGCTTGGCGAAGCCTTGTCGGGAGACCTCGTCTCTCCACCAACACCACGCCGTCGTGTTGCTGGTCTTCTTCCCCAACCTCTCCCTCCTCCTTGCTGGATCAAGGTGCGGGAGACGTCACCGGGCTGCACGTGTGTTGAACGCGGAGGTGTCGTTGTTCGGCACTAGATCGGAATCGCTGCGAGTACGACTCCATCAACCGCGTTCTAGCAACGCTTCCGCTTAGCGATCTTCAAAGGTACGAGGATGCTCTTACCCCTCTCTCGTTGCTGGTCTCTCCATAGGAAGATCTGAATATGCGTAGGAAAATTTTGAATTTTATGCTACGTTACCCAACAGTGGCATCCGAGCCAGGTTTCCTATGCGTAGATTCTATGCACGAGTAGAACACAAAAGTTGTGGGCGATGGTTTGTCAATTTGCTTGCCGTTACTAGTCTTATTCTTTTCCGGCGGTATTGTGGGATGAAGCGGCCCGGACCGACCTTACACGTACGCTTACGTGAGACTGGTTCCACCGACAGACATGCACATCGTGCATAAAGGTGGCTAGCGGGTGTCTGTCTCTCCTACTCTAGTCGGATTGGATTTGATGAAAAGGGTCCTTATGAAGGGTAAATAGCTTTGGCATATCATCGTTGTGGTTGTCACGTAGGTAAGAAGGCGTTCTTGCTAGAAACCCAAATCAGCCACGTAAAACTTGCAACAACAATTAGAGGACGTCTAACTTGTTTTTGCAGGGTTTGACATGTGATGTGATATGGCCAAAGTTGTGATGTTGCATGTATGATGTATGAGATGATCATGTTATTGTAATAGGTTTCACGACTTGCATGTCGATGAGTATGACAACCGGCAGGAGCCATAGGAGTTGTCTTAATTTATTGTATGAGATGCAACGCCATGTGCTTGCTACTTTTACTTCATTGCTAACGGTTAGCCATAGTAGTAGTGATAGTAGTAGTTGGCGTGACGACTTCACGGAGACACGATGATGGAGATCATGATGATGGAGATCATGGTGTCACGCCGGTGACGATGATGATCATGCGATGCCTGAAGATGGAGATCGAATGAGCAAAGATGATAATGGCCATATCATGTCACTATATGATTGCATTGTGATGTTTATCATGTTTTACATCTTATTGCTTAAAACGACGGTAGCATAATAAGATGATCCCTCCTAAAATTTCGAGAAAGTATTCCCCTAAGTGTGCACCGTTGCGAAGGTTCGTTGTCTCGAAGCACCACGTGATGATCGGGTGTGATAGATTCTAACGTTCGCATACAACGGGTGTAAGCCAGATTTACACACGCGAAACACTTAGGTTGACTCGACGAGCTTAGCATGTACAGACATGACCTCGAATACAAGAGACCGAAAGGTCGAACATGAGTCGTATGGTTGAATACGATCAGCATGAAGTTGCTCACCATGGTGACTAGTCCGTCTCACGTGATGATCGGACACGGGTTAGTCAACATGGATCATGTATCACTTAGATGACTAGAGGGATGTCGATTTAAGTGGGAGTTCATACTTAATTTGATTAAATGAACCTAATTGTCATGAACTTAGTCTAAAAGTTGTCTTTATAAATATTGTAGATGTCCAACGTCAACCTCAACTTCAACGCATTCCTAGAGAAAAACAAGCTGAAAGATGATGGTAGCAACTATGCGGACTGGGTTCGCAACCTGAAGCTCATCCTTGAAGCAGCTAAAAAGGCTTATGTCCTTAATGCGCCGCTAGGTGACCCTCCCGCTCCCGCAGCAGCCCAGGACGTTCTAAACGTCTGGCAAGCGCGGAGTGATGACTACTCTCTGGTCAGGTGTGGCATGTTATACAGTTTAGAAACGGGGCTCCAAAGACGTTTTGAGCAACACGGGGCATATGAGATGTTCCAAGAGCTGAAGCTAGTTTTTCAAGCTCATGCCCGTGTCGAGAGATATGAAGTCTCCGACAAGTTCTTCAGCTGTAAGATGGAGGAGAACAGTTCTGTCAGTGAGCACATACTCAAAATGTCTGGGTTACACGGTCGTCTGACTTCACTTGGAGTCGAACTTCCGGATGATGCTATCATTGACAGAATCCTCCCGTCTCTCCCACCAAGCTACAAAGGCTTTGTGCTTAACTACAACATGCAAGGGATGGAGAAAACCATTCCCGAGTTGTACTCGATGCTCAAGTCTACAGAAGTAGAAATCAAGAAGGAGCATCAAGTGTTGATGGTCAACAAGACCACTAGTTTCAAGAAAGGCAGGGGTAAGAAGAACTTCAAGAAAGACGGCAAAGCTGTTGCTGCGCCCAGTAAGCCAGATGCCGGGAAGAAGAAAAAGAACGGACCCAAGCCTGAGACTGAGTGCTTCTACTGCAAGGGAAAAGGTCACTGGAAGCGGAACTGCCCCAAATACTTAGCGGACAAGAAGGCCGGCAACGTTAAAGGTATATGTGATATACATGTTATTGATGTGTACCTTACCAGCGCTCGTAGTAGCTCCTGGGTATTTGATACCGGTGCTGTTGCTCACATTTGCAACTCAAAGCAGGAACTGCGGAATAAGCGGAGACTGGCCAAGGACGAGGTGACGATGCGCGTCGGGAATGGTTCAAAGGTCGATGTGATCGCCGTCGGCACGCTACCTCTACATCTACCGTCGGGATTAGTTTTAAACCTTAATAATTGTTATTTAGTACCAGATTTAAGCATGAACATTGTATCGGGGTCTTGCTTAATGCGAGACGGCTACTCATTTAAGTCAGAGAATAATGGTTGTTCTATTTATATGAGTGATATGTTTTATGGTCATGCTCCGCTGGTGAATGGTTTATTCTTGATGAATCTCGATCGTGATGTTACACATATTCATAGTGTGAGTACCAAAAGATGCAAAGTTGATAATGATAGTCCCACATACTTGTGGCACTGCCGCCTTGGTCATATCGGCGTTAAGCGCATGAAGAAGCTCCATACTGATGGACTGCTAGAGTCTCTTGACTTTGAATCATTTGACACATGCGAACCGTGCCTCATGGGCAAGATGACTAAGACTCCATTCTCAGGAATAATGGAGAGAGCCACCGACTTATTGGAAATAATACATACTGGTGTGTGTGGTCCAATGAACGTTGAAGCTCGCGGTGGTTATCGTTATGTTCTCACTCTCACCGATGATTTGAGTAGGTATGGGTATATCTACTTGATGAAGCACAAATCTGAGACGTTTGAAAAGTTCAAGGAATTTCAGAGTGAGGTTGAGAATCAACGTGACAGAAAAATTAAATGTCTACGATCTGATCGTGGAGGAGAATATTTAAGTCACGAGTTTGGCACACACCTAAGGAAGTATGGAATCGTTTCACAACTAACACCGCCTGGCACACCGCAGCGCAACGGAGTGTCTGAACGTCGTAATCGCACTTTATTAGATATGGTACGATCTATGATGTCTCTCACCGACTTACCGCTATCATTTTGGGGATACGCATTAGAAACTGCAGCATTCACTTTAAATAGGGCACCGTCTAAATCCGTTGAAACGACACCGTATGAACTGTGGTTTGGCAAGAAACCTAAGTTGTCGTTTCTTAAAGTTTGGGGCTGCGATGCTTATGTGAAGAAACTTCAACCAGAAAAGCTCGAACCCAAAGCGGAGAAATGCGTATTCATAGGATACCCTAAGGAAACTATTGGGTATACCTTCTATCTTAAATCCGAAGGTAAAACCTTTGTTGCCAAGAACGGATCCTTTCTAGAGAAAGAGTTTCTCTCGAAAGAAGTAAGTGGGAGGAAGGTAGAACTTGATGAGGTAATTACACCCCCTCTCGAACAGGAAAGTAGCGCAACGCAAGAAGTTGTTCCTGTGGTGCCTACACCAGCTGAAGAGGAAGTTAATGATGATGATCATGAAGCTTCGGATCAAGTTACTACTGAACCACGAAGGTCCACAAGGGTACGCTCCGCACCAGAGTGGTACGGCAACCCTGTGATGGAAATCATGTTGTTAGACAACGGTGAACCTTCGAACTATGAAGAAGCGATGGCGGGCCCGGATTCCAACAAATGGCTTGAGGCCATGAAATCTGAGATAGGATCCATGTATGAGAACAAAGTATGGACTTTGGTGGACTTGCCCGATGAACGGCGAGCCATAGAAAATAATTGGATCTTCAAGAAGAAGACTGATGCAAACGGTAATGTAACCGTTTACAAAGCTCGACTTGTCGCAAAGGGTTTTCGACAAATTCAAGGAGTTGACTACGAAGAGACTTTCTCTCCCGTAGCGAAGCTGAAATCAGTTCGAATCATGTTAGCAATTGCCGCCTTTTATGATTATGAAATTTGGCAAATGGACGTCAAAACAGCGTTCCTTAACGGGAATCTTAAGGAAGAGTTGTATATGATGCAACCAGAAGGTTTTGTCGATCCTAAAGGTGCTAACAAAGTATGCAAGCTCCAGCGCTCCATCTATGGGCTGGTGCAAGCATCTCGGAGTTGGAACATTCGCTTTAATGAGGTGATTAAGGCGTTTGGGTTCATACAGGTTTACGGAGAAGCCTGTCTGTACAAGAAAGTGAGTGGGAGCTCTGTAGCTTTCCTCGTACTATATGTGGATGACATATTGTTGATGGGGAATGATATAGAGATGTTGGAGAGCATAAAGGCCTATTTGAACAAGAGTTTTTCAATGAAGGACCTTGGAGAAGCTGCATACATATTAGGCATCAAGATCTATAGAGATAGATCGAGACGCCTCATAGGTCTTTCGCAAAGTACATACCTTGACAAGATACTGAAGAAGTTCAATATGGAAAACTCAAAGAAAGGGTTCTTGCCAGTTTTGCAAGGTATGAGATTGAGTAAGACTCAGTCGCCGACCACGGCAGCAGATAGAGAGAAGATGAGTTCTGTCCCCTACGCTTCAGCCGTGGGCTCTCTAATGTATGCCATGCTGTGTACCAGACCTGATATAAACCTTGCGATAAGCTTGGTAGGGAGGTACCAAAGTAATCCCGGTGCAGAACACTGGACAACGGTCAAGAATATCCTTAAGTACCTGAAAAGGACTAAGGAAATGTTTCTCGTTTATGGAGGTGACGAAGAGCTCGTCGTAAAGGGTTACGTCGATGCTAGCTTCGACACAGATCCGGATGACTCTAAGTCACAAACCGGATACGTATATGTGTTGAATGGTGGGGCAGTGAGCTGGCGCAGCAGCAAGCAAGAAGTCGTGTGTGACGCCCTCGGCTTAATCGTACGCTAATCATACACGCAAATGCGTACGATCAAACCCAAGAACTCACGGGGAGATATCACAACACAACTCTAGACACAAATAAAATAACATCAGCTTCATATTACAAGCCAGGGGCCTCGAGGGCTAGAATACGAAAGCTCGATAAGCACACGAGTCAGCGGAAGCAACAAATATCTGAGTACAGACATAAAACATGGGGTGCCTTAGAGAAGGCTAGCACAAAACATACAACGATCGAACGAGGCGAGGCCTCCTGCCTGGGAACCTCCTAACTACTCCTGATCATCAGCGGCCTCCACGTAGTAGTAGGCACCGTCGGGGTAGCAGTCGTCGGTGGCGGGGACCTCCATCTCCTGGGCTTCATCATCTGGTCGCAGCAAACGGATCAAGGGAACAAGGGGGAGCAAAGCAGCGGTGAGTACTCATCCAAAGTACTCGCAAGTCTTACATCAGAACTATTCTAATTATGCCTCAGTATCAAAGAATGGGGGGGTGGTGTATATGTGGACTGACTGCAGCAATGCGAGAATAGAGAGAGAAGGCCTAGTCCTATCGAAGACTAGCATCTTCAGGGTCTTGCAGCTATAGACGAGAGTAGAACAGGGGTAACACATTAATAGTCATATTGTTGCAGCAATATTAAAGTGAGGTCACGCCTAAAGATCCTCCCTCGACTCCCTGCGAGGAAGCAATCCCGAGGCAAACTAATTCCAGTTAAGTAACAATTGTAGTTGTATAAGATCGGGGCACAACTCCAAGTCGTCCTGTAACCGTGGACATGGCTATCCGAATAGTTAATTTTCATCCCTGCAGGGGTGCACCACATGTCCCGTCACGCTCGATAACACTCTGGCCGGACATACTTTTCTGGGTCCTGCCCGGCCTCGGAATATCGACACGTCGCAGCCCCACCTAAGATTAATCAGAGAGGCCAGCCCGCCGGTCTAAATCCTAAGCACAAAGGGTTCATGGGCCCAGTTCCCCTTCACGCTCCTGCACGTGGCGTGGGCGGCCGACGTCAGTCCTAGCATCCCTTAATCACAAGCGCGATGCATCTCGGGACCACTCGGGCGCGCGCCGCTACACTGCTGGCATCTGAAAAGCTTCGGCTGATACCGCGACGCCGAGTACCCATAATTCTTCCCGCGTAGCCGGTTAGTGCGAAAAGGTCTCCGACCAACCCAGATCAAATACCCAAATCCATTAGCATTTTAATTAGGCCAACAACACAGTCTCACGGGAATCGCTTACAACTAATCACCAATGATCCCAGTAACATGGTCGAGTAACTGTGTGGTTGTAACATCGGGGGGAATCCGAGGAATCACCCTCGTTGGATCCCGAACGATGTACCCGTCAAGGTGGGCTTAGAGGAATCACCCTCGGGGGTCCCACACTCGCGGGGTGGCACGACAGAGACGTCATCGGGAATGGTGAAAGAGGAATCACCCTCGATAACCACAACCGACTAGCTATACTACAGAGATATCATCAGGAGTACTTAGCGAGGTGTCACCCTCGGTACCCGATAGTATCTCTGTAGCGTCGTACAACGAAGGGGGGTGAATGTGCTGTGTCGGGTCTGGCTCGTCGATCAGAGATCGAGATTTGAAAACAAGCGGGGCAACTGATCTACGGGGTCAGAGGGGATGACTGCTCCACCTATACTAAGCATATTAAAGGTACAGGACTGAAAGTAGCAGTTCATCAAAAACAGGCTATGCATCAGATATAGGAGCTAACTACAACAGTAGCAAAATACTAATGCAAGCAGTAGGAAGAAAGACATAGGCGATATAGGAATGATCAAGGGGGGTTTGCTTGCCTTGCTGCTCTGCGGCAAAGGACTGATCGGCAGGGTCGTAGATGTACCCGGCAGCAGCGTCAGTCTCGGGGTCTACCGGTAAGAAGAGGGGGAAGAAACAATAAATAATAGCACCGATGCAACACAAAACATGACATGGAAAGATGCAGGCTAGACATGAGCTAACGCAGGAAACATCCGTCATAGACGGGTCGGAAGAATATCTGACGATATTTTCCGGGTCTCGGGCTACTACCGGTTACACTGGAAACGATGGAAAAGTTCCATGTTTACTAGGCTAGGGACGCGTGACAGACGAACGGGCCGTGTATCCGGGTTCGTCTCGCTCTGCTGATCAACTTTCATGTTGAAATTATTTCGATCTGACTTACGGATTATTTTATATTAATTTTCAAAGTTTTATTAATTATTTAGGAATTAAAAACATATTTAAAAGATTTAATAAAATCCTATTATGACATCATCGCGATGTCAGGCTGACATCAACGTTTGACCGGTCAACTGACCAGCGGGTCCCGAACGTCATAGGCACAAGTTTTATTTAAGGTTAAATATTTATTAATCAGATTAATTCAACGAGGGACCCACGTGTCATACTCTAATTATGTTAATTAATTATTTTAACTAAATATCTATTTATTTATTTATTTTAAGAAAAACATTATTTTTATATTATCGCGTGGGGCCTCCCTGTCATAGACGGCGGGTGCATTGGCCCCACCGGTAAGTGACCCAAGGTTATTTTCTCATTTATTTTTATTAGATACCTATCCGTGCAAATACCGTATTCCTCTAAATATCCAAATACACAAATACATACATCACATCTCATACATACATACGGAATACAACCTTTGTTTTTATTTCTTTTTCTTTTCTCTCAACACTCATCTCTCTCTCTTTGTTAACAGAGACAGAGAACTCTCTCTAACTCCATAGAAGAACCGAAAGTTCAAATCCTCCTACCGGAGTCCACCGTCGACGGATCGAGGCCCCGTTTGCCGGAACGGAACCGGGACGTCGAGGAGAACGACAAGGTGGGAGGAGCCCGAGGAGGGGCTCACCGACGGTGACGTGACGGCCCGGTGAAGCCGGAGTTCGCACGAAGGTGACGGTGGAGACGGCGTGGAGGCGGTGACGGTGACGGTGACGATGGTGGTGACGCGCCGGCGAGGGAGGGGGGGCTCGCCGTGAGGTGGGGGGCCGCCGGGGGAGGGATAGGCCGTGGGAAGGGGGGCCGCGAGGTTGGGTGGCCCGGTGGAGGAGGTGGCCGCCGGGGGGGCTGCCGGCGGGAGGAGTGGCCGTGGGGGGGCGACGGGGGAGCTCGCCGGCGGGATGGGGAGGCGGTCGCCGGCCAGGGAGGGGGCGCCGGCCGAGGTGGGCGAGGTGGAGAGGAGGGGGGCGACGGGGTGTGGAGGGGCTCGGTCGTGGGAGGGAGATGGGGCGAGGGTCACGGGGGATGGGGTTCCTCTCGTGGGCGTGGGGGGGAGAGGACCGAGCGTGGGGGGGAGCGTCGGTGGGTGGGGTGGGGCCCCCCCACGAGGGGGGTGACTGGCGGCGGCGTGGGAAAGGGAGGGAGTAGCGAGGGGAGGGTGCTCGCCAGGGGGGCGCGCTAGGGTTTGGGGAGGCCGGCTGGGCCACTTGGCCCAGTTGGGCCGGCTGGGGGGGCTTTCTTCCTTTTTTGTTTGTTTGTTTTGTTTTGTTTTAGTTTGTTTTCCCTGTTTCCTTTTATTATTATTTCTTTCTTTCAGTTTTCTTTCTTTCTCTTATCATTATTATTTCTTTAGTACTTTCCTTTTACATATATATCCTTTTAATACTTGTAATGAACCGATAAAGTGCTTCCCTTTGCTTTCAAATCATCGATCCGGACAGACGCGAATCCACGCGGGTCTGAGATGGGAATTCGATGACGTGGCATCATTAGCGGTTGATCACTGTAGCTTAATTACAATCACTACTGTAGCAAAAGTCGAGGATGTCACAATTCTCCCCTACTAACAATAATTCTCGTCCCGAGAATTAAGAGGTAGAAGGAAAGAGCCCGGGGTATTCATCACGAAGGTGATCCTCGCGTTCCCAAGTGGCTTCATCTTCGGAGTGATTTGACCACTGCACCTTAAGGAACTTAGTGACCTTGCGACGAGTTTTACGTTCAGCTTGGTCGAGAATGCGGACCGGATGCTCTTTATAAGAGAGGTCTTGCTGTAGCTCAAGCATATCGTGATCCACTGCTCGAATAGGGTCCTTGAAGCAGCGACGGAGCTGAGAAACATGGAAGACATCGTGAACCTGAGAAAGGTTCGCCGACAGTTCCAATTGATAAGCCACTCTTCCACGCCTTTCGAGAACAGTGAAAGGACCAATATAACGAGGAGCTAACTTGCCCTTGATTCCGAAACGGTGTGCACCTCTCATTGGTGTAACACGAAGATAAGCCTTTTCGCCAGGTTGATAGACCATATCTTGATGATGACGGTCATACTGACTTTTCTGACGATACTGAGCAGCCTTCAGATTCTCATGAATAATGCGGACTTGATCTTCGGCATGTTGAATAATATCCGGACCGAAGAGTGATCGTTCCCCAGTTTCTGACCAATTCAGAAGAGTTCGACACCTTCGCCCATACAATACTTCGAAAGGGGCCATCTTCAGACTAGCTTGATAGCTATTGTTGTAAGAGAACTCGGCATACGGAAGAGATTCCTCCCATTTCTTACCGAAAGAAATGACACAAGCTCGAAGCATGTCCTCGAGAATTTGATTGACTCGTTCAACTTGTCCCTGGGATTGAGGATGAAATGCAGTGCTGAAGGACAGATGAGTCCCCATAGCCTTCTGAAAACTTTCCCAGAATTTTGAAGTGAACAAGCTGCCACGGTCCGAACTGATTACCAACGGAATACCGTGAAGTGAAACAACTCTTGACATATAAAGATCTGCCAGCTGACTAGCATTAATCGTTTCTTTGACGGCCAGGAAATGTGCAACTTTGGACAGTTGATCAATGACGACAAGAATAGCATCATTACCTTTCTGAGACCTGGGAAAACCAGTGACAAAGTCCATTTCAACATGGTCCCATTTCCACTCAGGAATAGAGATAGGCTGCAGAGTTCCAGCAGGCTTTTGGTGTTCTGCTTTGATTTGCCGGCATATATCACATTCTGCCACATAGCGTGCAATGTCTTGTTTCATATTGGGCCACCAGAATCTTTGTCGGATGTCTTGGTACATCTTGGTACTACCCGGGTGAATAGACAATGGTGTGTCATGAGCTTCTTCCATCACCTTCCCAGTCATCCTGAGATTTTCCTTCTTATTCGGGACGAATAGGCGACCCTTGAAATACAAGGCGCCACCTTCATCAACAGTGAAAAAGGAGGGTTTACCCTTTGCAATATAGCTCTTAATCCTGTCGACATCATCGTCAAAGTTTTGTATATTCTTTATGGAGCTCACAAGATCTGGTTCAACCACTAGGTTACTGAGGGAACCCTGATTAACAACACGAAGGTTCATCTTTTGATACTCTTCAGGAGGCGGAACAAGGTAACCCTGAGGAACAATGTGGAGGTTCAGCTTACGGAATTCCTCTTGCAAACGATCGTGAACCTGATGAACCTGGAGGTGGTTGCAGTATGACTTGCGACTTAAGGCATCAGCCATTACGTTAGCCTTGCCAGGGGTATATGATATACTACAGTCAAAATCTGCTATACGCTCCATCCATCTTTGTTGACGCAGGTTCAGCTCCGGTTGAGTGAACAAGTACTTCAGACTTTGATGGTCGGTGTAGATTTCACAGCGATTACCGACAAGGTATTGTCGCCATTCCTTCAATGCATGAATGACTGCGGCAAGCTCGAGATCATGAACTGGGTAGTTCTCTTCATGAGCACGCAGTTGACGTGAAGCATAAGCGATCACCTTGCGATCCTGCATTAGGACACAACCTATTCCTTGACGAGAAGCATCACAGTATATGACGAAATCCCTTTTCGTATCTGGAGGAGCAAGTATTGGAGCGGACGTTAGTTTGTCCTTGAGTGCCTGGAAACTTTCCTGACATTTATCAGTCCATTCATACTCAACACCTTTGTGAAGCAGGTTGGTTAAGGGCTTCGCAATCTTGGAGAAGTTCTCCACGAATCGACGGCAATAGCTGGCGAGTCCGAGAAAACTTCTGACTTGCTTGACATTCTTCGGGGGAGTCCAATCAAGAATAGCTTGAATTCGTTCGGGGTTGACCGCAATACCATCCTTGGAAATCACATGACCAAGGTAAGTCACTTCGTCTAGCCAGAACTCACATTTGGAATACTTCGCATAGAGTTTATGCTCCCGAAGCTTATCCAGTACAAGACGAAGATGTTCAGCATGCTCTTCTTTGTTCTTCGAAAACACCAGAATATCATCCAGATATACCACGACAAATTTGTCGAGGTAGTCCATGAATATATAATTCATCAATCGAGAGAAGGTTGCCGGTGCATTGGTTAAGCCGAAGGACATGACGGTGTACTCGTATGATCCATATCGAGTAACAAAGGCGGTCTTTGGAATATCCTCCTTGCGAACACGGATCTGGTGGTATCCCAATCTCAAGTCGAGCTTAGAGAAAACGGTGGAACCAGCAAGTTGATCATACAAATCATTTATCCGCGGGAGAGGATATTTGTTTTGAATAGTGGCCTGGTTGATAGGACGATAGTCTTGAACCAATCGATTTGTCCCATCCTTCTTCTTAACAAAGAGAGAAGGTGCTCCCCAAGCAGAGGAACTCGGACGGATAAAACCCAGACGGAGCGAGTTGTCAATTTCTTGCTTAAGTTCAAGGAGTTCATGTGGTGGCATTTTATAAGGACGCTTGGCAATAGGAGTGGTACCGGGTACCAAGTCAATGACAAACTCGACAGCTCGAGCAGGGGGAATCCCCGGAAGTTCTTCTGGAAAGACATCTTGAAATTCTCGGACCACTAGTATGTTTTCAATCCCTTCAAGAGGCGACGCATTTAATGCATTCAAAGCATACAGCCGTGCCTCAGCATTACAGACGAGGTGAGCATGGTAGCTTACTAGTTCATCTGAAGGGTGTAGGAGGTGGACGGTCTTGGTGGCACAAACGATCGATGCCGTATGAGCTTTCAACCAGTCCATCCCCAATATGAGATCAATGTTGGATGACTTTAGTAGGATGGGGTTGGCAAGGAATTCTAATCCTTCAATTTCAACTGGAACATGGGGGCAAACCACAGAGGTTCGGCATTCGCCCCCAGGGGTGTTTACCACTATCGGGATGTTCATCTCTTCGCTCCTAATGTCATGCATGTATGCAAAATTTTCCGACATAAAGGAATGCGATGCTCCTGTATCAAACAATATAGAAGCAGGTACTGAGTTGACGAGAAGTGTACCCATCACGGTAGTAGGCTGGTCTTGAGCTTGACCCATATCAATGTTGTTGGCCTGACCACGAACATAAGCAGGCTTAGTGTTGAAGTTGCGGTTCTGGTTGTTGCCACGGCCAGTTGTGGGAAGTGCCAGCTGATTCTGATTCTGCCTGCAGTCTCTAGCACGGTGACCTGGACGGCCACACTTGAAGCACAGCCCGTCCTCAGGACGGGAAGGAGGAACTCGAGGCGGTGGAGCTGGGAGCCTCGGCTGCCTAGGTGGTGGAGGAGGCAGGCGAGGTGCAGCATAGGACGGCCTCGGAGTAGGAGCAGGTGCATGGTACATGTTGTTGGGAATCCAGATCTTCCGCTTCTGTGCAGATGAGCCCGAAGATGAGCCCATGTCACGGTTGCGCTTGCTGCTATCTTTGTATTCCTGCAGACCGGTCTCAACCTGAATAGCCTTGTTCACGAGGGTGGCGAAGTCAGCATAATCCTGAACGAGGAGTGTCAGCTTGATATCAGGGTGGAGGCCTTCACGGAACTTCTCCTGCCTGCGTGCATCAGTCGCAATGTCTTCTTCAGCATAGCGAGATAATTCCAGAAATTCCCGCTGATAAGCATCCACAGTCTTGTTGCCCTGGACCAAGTTGCGGAACTCACGCTTCTTCCGGTCCATGATTCCCTGGGGAATGTATCGAGCACGGAAAGCAGCCTTGAACTCTGCCCAAGTGATGATAGTTCCATCGGGCTGAGAGCGTCTGTGGCTGTCCCACCATTGAGCAGCGGGACCCTTCAGAAAGTAGGCGGCAAAGTTGACATAGCTCGCCAGGGGCACATTGGCAGACTCTAGCTCATAAGAAATGTCACGGAGCCACTCATCAGCATCAAGAGGCTGAGTTGAGCTGCGGTAGATCGCAGGGTTGAGACGGCAGAAGTCTTGCAGTGTCACGCCTTGTGGTTGGTTCATGTTCGGCCTTTGGAACTGATCCATGAGCCCTTGCATAAACTGGCGGTTCAGCTCAAACTGTTGGATCATCCTCGCCATATACTCAGGAGGCGGGGGTGGTGCATCGTTGGCAGGGCCACGCGGGCGGCCAACTGGTCTAACCATCCTGTTAAATATTTAGCAGGGGTAGTTTAGCTTAAAGTAACTGAAAGGCATCGCACGCATTCATGACGTAATCAAGCATAATGAAAGGGAAATGCGATAGATACTCCATAGTAGTTGAGTTCGACATACAGACCCATACATAAGTTCGATTACAGACTAACGATTAAAAACTCGAAATTTGGCGATAGCCCGGACGCATTTGACGATACCCTGGACTCACTAGGCGGCACGCAGGCACGCGGTGGAAGAGTACCACAACGAGATGTAGCGATAAGGATACATCAACGTCGGAGAGGACGATCGAATCCTGGTAGCTGGCGGTGATAGAAGGTAGGGACAGGACCCTGTGTCCCGTTGTGACTCTGATGAGGGTACCGCATCCAGTCGAGCAGCTGAGGTCCAAGTGCAGGGGTTCTACCCCCAACATCAGTCCACTCGAGAGCTGATGGTAGCTCTGTCCTGCTCGGCTCGCGGATGCGCATAGGTGGAACCCTCGGACAGTGTGATGGCTGCAGCTCTGTCAACGCGTCGTAAAGACGAGCGCGCGTAGCATACAACTCCACAGTCAGAGCTCGGAAAGCACGATCCATTTCCTCAGTGTACTGCACCAAAGTCCGCGCGTCGTAGCGACGCGTCACGTAGGGGGCGCAGACAGCGACGTAGGAACGGTCGCTGCGCTCCCGAACGTCAGAAGCGTAGGCAGTGAGGTCAGACCCAGTCTCATCCCCAGCAGGAGCATGCGGGATGTATCTGAAAGGGCTCTCCTCCAGGTGAGGGTACGCTCCACGGAGACGGGTGATGGCGATGTAGGCCGCATCATGGACGGCCATCTCGACCGACACTCCAATACCACAGAACACGTGGCGCTCGAGGGTCTCGCCGCCCCTCTGGTCGAAGATGCGAACCTCAGCCTGGTACTGGTACTGGTTGTACTCGCGGAAATCCTCGAACACAGTGTACTCGGGGTACCAGCGATATCCCAGCCTGGTCAGGAGATCGACCAAAATGGCCGGGAACCCAGTCGTCTCAGTGGCCTGTGTCAGGCGCACGTGCTGTCTTGCGGGACGCATCTGAAAATAAGATTGACGGATGTCAATGACAGTGTGTGTAATACATATTCAGGAGAAAAAGAGTAGATAGTCCAGCGCTCCGGATTGATGTGATTCGAGAACCTAATGTTAGAGTTAGTAAAATCTTTGACCCGAAAGAGAAGAGAAAGTAGAGCCCAGAGTATAGGAAAGGAGTAAAAGATACTAATACCACCCAATTGAGATGTGGGCCCGTAAGCCACAACATCAGTGTTAGTAAAGTTTTTCAAACACTAGACTCAACTTCGGCCAAGGAGTTGGAAAGGGGGCTACCTACAGGCAGTTGGCTCTGATACCAACTTGTGACGCCCTCGGCTTAATCGTACGCTAATCATACACGCAAATGCGTATGATCAAACCCAAGGACTCACGGGGAGATATCACAACACAACTGTAGACACAAATAAAATAACATCAGCTTCATATTACAAGCCAGGGGCCTCGAGGGCTAGAATACGAAAGCTCGATAAGCACACGAGTCAGCGGAAGCAACAAATATCTGAGTACAGACATAAAACATGGGGTGCCTTAGAGAAGGCTAGCACAAAACATACAACGATCGAACGAGGCGAGGCCTCCTGCCTGGGAACCTCCTAACGACTCCTGATCATCAGCGGCCTCCACGTAGTAGTAGGCACTGTCGGGGTAGCAGTCGTCGGTGGCGGGGACCTCCATCTCCTGGGCTTCATCATCTGGTCGCAGCAAACGGATCAAGGGAACAAGGGGGAGCAAAGCAGCGGTGAGTACTCATCCAAAGTACTCGCAAGTCTTACATCAGAACTATTCTAATTATGCCTCAGTATCAAAGAAGGGGGGTGGTGTATATGTGGACTGACTGCAGCAATGCGAGAATAGAGAGAGAAGGCCTAGTCCTATCGAAGACTAGCATCTTCAGGGTCTTGCAGCAATAGACGAGAGTAGAACAGGGGTAACACATTAATAGTCATATTGTTGCAGCAATATTAAAGTGAGGTCACGCCTAAAGATCCTCCCTCGACTCCCTGCGAGGAAGCAATCCCGAGGCAAACTAATTCCAGTTAAGTAACAATTGTAGTTGTATAAGATCGGGGCACAACTCCAAGTCGTCCTGTAACCGTGGACACGGCTATCCGAATAGTTAATTTTCATCCCTGCAGGGGTGCACCACATGTCCCGTCACGCTCGATAACACTCTGGCCGGACATACTTTTCTGGGTCCTGCCCGGCCTCGGAATATCGACACGTCGCAGCCCCACCTAAGACTAATCAGAGAGGCCAGCCCGCCGGTCTAAATCCTAAGCACAAAGGGTTCATGGGCCCAGTTCCCCTTCACGCTCCTGCACGTGGCGTGGGCGGCCGACGTTAGTCCTAGCATCCCTTAATCACAAGCGCGATGCATCTCAGGACCACTCGGGCGCGCGCCGCTACACTGCTGGCATCTGAAAAGCTTCGGCTGATACCGCGACGCCGAGTACCCATAATTCTTCCCGCATAGCCGGTTAGTGCGAAAAGGTCTCCGACCAACCCAGATCAAATACCCAAATCCATTAGCATTTTAATTAGGCCAACAACACAGTCTCACGGGAATCCACCCGGCTTACAACTAATCACCAATGATCCCAGTAACATGGTCGAGTAACTGTGTGGTTGTAACATCGGGGGGAATCCGAGGAATCACCCTCGTTGGATCCCGAACGATGTACCCGTCAAGGTGGGCTTAGAGGAATCACCCTCGGGGGTCCCACACTCGCGGGGTGGCACGACAGAGACGTCATCGGGAATGGTGAAAGAGGAATCACCCTCGATAACCACAACCGACTAGCTATACTACAGAGATATCATCAGGAGTACTTAGCGAGGTGTCACCCTCGGTACCCGATAGTATCTCTGTAGCGTCGTACAACGAAGGGGGGTGAATGTGCTGTGTCGGGTCTGGCTCGTCGATCAGAGATCGAGATTTGAAAACAAGCGGGGCAACTGATCTACGGGGTCAGAGGGGATGACTGCTCCACCTATACTAAGCATATTAAAGGTACAGGACTGAAAGTAGCAGTTCATCAAAAACAGGCTATGCATCAGATATAGGAGCTAACTACAACAGTAGCAAAATACTAATGCAAGCAGTAGGAAGAAAGACATAGGCGATATAGGAATGATCAAGGGGGGTTTGCTTGCCTTGCTGCTCTGCGGCAAAGGACTGATCGGCAGGGTCGTAGATGTACCCGGCAGCAGCGTCAGTCTCGGGGTCTACCGGTAAGAAGAGGGGGAAGAAACAATAAATAATAGCACCGATGCAACACAAAACATGACATGGAAAGATGCAGGCTAGACATGAGCTAACGCAGGAAACATCCGTCATAGACGGGTCGGAAGAATATCTGACGATATTTTCCGGGTCTCGGGCTACTACCGGTTACACTGGAAACGATGGAAAAGTTCCATGTTTACTAGGCTAGGGACGCGTGACAGACGAACGGGCCGTGTATCCGGGTTCGTCTCGCTCTGCTGATCAACTTTCATGTTGAAATTATTTCGATCTGACTTACGGATTATTTTATATTAATTTTCAAAGTTTTATTAATTATTTAGGAATTAAAAACATATTTAAAAGATTTAATAAAATCCTATTATGACATCATCGTGATGTCAGGCTGACATCAACGTTTGACCGGTCAACTGACCAGCGGGTCCCGAACGTCATAGGCACAAGTTTTATTTAAGGTTAAATATTTATTAATCAGATTAATTCAACGAGGGACCCACGTGTCATACTCTAATTATGTTAATTAATTATTTTAACTAAATATCTATTTATTTATTTATTTTAAGAAAAACATTATTTTTATATTATCGCGTGGGGCCTCCCTGTCATAGACGGCGGGTGCATTGGCCCCACCGGTAAGTGACCCAAGGTTATTTTCTCATTTATTTTTATTAGATACCTATCCGTGCAAATACCGTATTCCTCTAAATATCCAAATACACAAATACATACATCACATCTCATACATACATACGGAATACAACCTTTGTTTTTATTTCTTTTTCTTTTCTCTCAACACTCATCTCTCTCTCTTTGTTAACAGAGACAGAGAACTCTCTCTAACTCCATAGAAGAACCGAAAGTTCAAATCCTCCTACCGGAGTCCACCGTCGACGGATCGAGGCCCCGTTTGCCGGAACGGAACCGGGACGTCGAGGAGAACGACAAGGTGGGAGGAGCCCGAGGAGGGGCTCACCGACGGTGACGTGACGGCCCGGTGAAGCCGGAGTTCGCACGAAGGTGACGGTGGAGACGGCGTGGAGGCGGTGACGGTGACGGTGACGATGGTGGTGACGCGCCGGCGAGGGAGGGGGGGCTCGCCGTGAGGTGGGGGGCCGCCGGGGGAGGGATAGGCCGTGGGAAGGGGGGCCGCGAGGTTGGGTGGCCCGGTGGAGGAGGTGGCCGCCGGGGGGGCTGCCGGCGGGAGGAGTGGCCGTGGGGGGGCGACGGGGGAGCTCGCCGGCGGGATGGGGAGGCGGTCGCCGGCCAGGGAGGGGGCGCCGGCCGAGGTGGGCGAGGTGGAGAGGAGGGGGGCGACGGGGTGTGGAGGGGCTCGGTCGTGGGAGGGAGATGGGGCGAGGGTCACGGGGGATGGGGGTCCTCTCGTGGGCGTGGGGGGGAGAGGACCGAG
This sequence comes from Hordeum vulgare subsp. vulgare, assembly GCF_904849725.1. Lineage (NCBI taxonomy): Eukaryota > Viridiplantae > Streptophyta > Magnoliopsida > Poales > Poaceae > Hordeum > Hordeum vulgare. The sequence goes on along the minus strand of NC_058518.1, from coordinate 450,027,386 downwards.
CGTGGGGGGGAGCGTCGGTGGGTGGGGTGGGGCCCCCCCACGAGGGGGGTGACTGGCGGCGGCGTGGGAAAGGGAGGGAGTAGCGAGGGGAGGGTGCTCGCCAGGGGGGGCGCGCTAGGGTTTGGGGAGGCCGGCTGGGCCACTTGGCCCAGTTGGGCCGGCTGGGGGGGCTTTCTTCCTTTTTTGTTTGTTTGTTTTGTTTTGTTTTAGTTTGTTTTCCCTGTTTCCTTTTATTATTATTTCTTTCTTTCAGTTTTCTTTCTTTCTCTTATCATTATTATTTCTTTAGTACTTTCCTTTTACATATATATCCTTTTAATACTTGTAATGAACCGATAAAGTGCTTCCCTTTGCTTTCAAATCATCGATCCGGACAGACGCGAATCCACGCGGGTCTGAGATGGGAATTCGATGACGTGGCATCATTAGCGGTTGATCACTGTAGCTTAATTACAATCACTACTGTAGCAAAAGTCGAGGATGTCACAATTCTCCCCTACTAACAATAATTCTCGTCCCGAGAATTAAGAGGTAGAAGGAAAGAGCCCGGGGTATTCATCACGAAGGTGATCCTCGCGTTCCCAAGTGGCTTCATCTTCGGAGTGATTTGACCACTGCACCTTAAGGAACTTAGTGACCTTGCGACGAGTTTTACGTTCAGCTTGGTCGAGAATGCGGACCGGATGCTCTTTATAAGAGAGGTCTTGCTGTAGCTCAAGCATATCGTGATCCACTGCTCGAATAGGGTCCTTGAAGCAGCGACGGAGCTGAGAAACATGGAAGACATCGTGAACCTGAGAAAGGTTCGCCGACAGTTCCAATTGATAAGCCACTCTTCCACGCCTTTCGAGAACAGTGAAAGGACCAATATAACGAGGAGCTAACTTGCCCTTGATTCCGAAACGGTGTGCACCTCTCATTGGTGTAACACGAAGATAAGCCTTTTCGCCAGGTTGATAGACCATATCTTGATGATGACGGTCATACTGACTTTTCTGACGATACTGAGCAGCCTTCAGATTCTCATGAATAATGCGGACTTGATCTTCGGCATGTTGAATAATATCCGGACCGAAGAGTGATCGTTCCCCAGTTTCTGACCAATTCAGAAGAGTTCGACACCTTCGCCCATACAATACTTCGAAAGGGGCCATCTTCAGACTAGCTTGATAGCTATTGTTGTAAGAGAACTCGGCATACGGAAGAGATTCCTCCCATTTCTTACCGAAAGAAATGACACAAGCTCGAAGCATGTCCTCGAGAATTTGATTGACTCGTTCAACTTGTCCCTGGGATTGAGGATGAAATGCAGTGCTGAAGGACAGATGAGTCCCCATAGCCTTCTGAAAACTTTCCCAGAATTTTGAAGTGAACAAGCTGCCACGGTCCGAACTGATTACCAACGGAATACCGTGAAGTGAAACAACTCTTGACATATAAAGATCTGCCAGCTGACTAGCATTAATCGTTTCTTTGACGGCCAGGAAATGTGCAACTTTGGACAGTCGATCAATGACGACAAGAATAGCATCATTACCTTTCTGAGACCTGGGAAAACCAGTGACAAAGTCCATTTCAACATGGTCCCATTTCCACTCAGGAATAGAGATAGGCTGCAGAGTTCCAGCAGGCTTTTGGTGTTCTGCTTTGATTTGCCGGCATATATCACATTCTGCCACATAGCGTGCAATGTCTTGTTTCATATTGGGCCACCAGAATCTTTGTCGGATGTCTTGGTACATCTTGGTACTACCCGGGTGAATAGACAATGGTGTGTCATGAGCTTCTTCCATCACCTTCCCAGTCATCCTGAGATTTTCCTTCTTATTCGGGACGAATAGGCGACCCTTGAAATACAAGGCGCCACCTTCATCAACAGTGAAAAAGGAGGGTTTACCCTTTGCAATATAGCTCTTAATCCTGTCGACATCATCGTCAAAGTTTTGTATATTCTTTATGGAGCTCACAAGATCTGGTTCAACCACTAGGTTACTGAGGGAACCCTGATTAACAACACGAAGGTTCATCTTTTGATACTCTTCAGGAGGCGGAACAAGGTAACCCTGAGGAACAATGTGGAGGTTCAGCTTACGGAATTCCTCTTGCAAACGATCGTGAACCTGATGAACCTGGAGGTGGTTGCAGTATGACTTGCGACTTAAGGCATCAGCCATTACGTTAGCCTTGCCAGGGGTATATGATATACTACAGTCAAAATCTGCTATACGCTCCATCCATCTTTGTTGACGCAGGTTCAGCTCCGGTTGAGTGAACAAGTACTTCAGACTTTGATGGTCGGTGTAGATTTCACAGCGATTACCGACAAGGTATTGTCGCCATTCCTTCAATGCATGAATGACTGCGGCAAGCTCGAGATCATGAACTGGGTAGTTCTCTTCATGAGCACGCAGTTGACGTGAAGCATAAGCGATCACCTTGCGATCCTGCATTAGGACACAACCTATTCCTTGACGAGAAGCATCACAGTATATGACGAAATCCCTTTTCGTATCTGGAGGAGCAAGTATTGGAGCGGACGTTAGTTTGTCCTTGAGTGCCTGGAAACTTTCCTGACATTTATCAGTCCATTCATACTCAACACCTTTGTGAAGCAGGTTGGTTAAGGGCTTCGCAATCTTGGAGAAGTTCTCCACGAATCGACGGCAATAGCTGGCGAGTCCGAGAAAACTTCTGACTTGCTTGACATTCTTCGGGGGAGTCCAATCAAGAATAGCTTGAATTCGTTCGGGGTTGACCGCAATACCATCCTTGGAAATCACATGACCAAGGTAAGTCACTTCGTCTAGCCAGAACTCACATTTGGAATACTTCGCATAGAGTTTATGCTCCCGAAGCTTATCCAGTACAAGACGAAGATGTTCAGCATGCTCTTCTTTGTTCTTCGAAAACACCAGAATATCATCCAGATATACCACGACAAATTTGTCGAGGTAGTCCATGAATATATAATTCATCAATCGAGAGAAGGTTGCCGGTGCATTGGTTAAGCCGAAGGACATGACGGTGTACTCGTATGATCCATATCGAGTAACAAAGGCGGTCTTTGGAATATCCTCCTTGCGAACACGGATCTGGTGGTATCCCAATCTCAAGTCGAGCTTAGAGAAAACGGTGGAACCAGCAAGTTGATCATACAAATCATTTATCCGCGGGAGAGGATATTTGTTTTGAATAGTGGCCTGGTTGATAGGACGATAGTCTTGAACCAATCGATTTGTCCCATCCTTCTTCTTAACAAAGAGAGAAGGTGCTCCCCAAGCAGAGGAACTCGGACGGATAAAACCCAGACGGAGCGAGTTGTCAATTTCTTGCTTAAGTTCAAGGAGTTCATGTGGTGGCATTTTATAAGGACGCTTGGCAATAGGAGTGGTACCGGGTACCAAGTCAATGACAAACTCGACAGCTCGAGCAGGGGGAATCCCCGGAAGTTCTTCTGGAAAGACATCTTGAAATTCTCGGACCACTAGTATGTTTTCAATCCCTTCAAGAGGCGACGCATTTAATGCATTCAAAGCATACAGCCGTGCCTCAGCATTACGGACGAGGTGAGCATGGTAGCTTACTAGTTCATCTGAAGGGTGTAGGAGGTGGACGGTCTTGGTGGCACAAACGATCGATGCCGTATGAGCTTTCAACCAGTCCATCCCCAATATGAGATCAATGTTGGATGACTTTAGTAGGATGGGGTTGGCAAGGAATTCTAATCCTTCAATTTCAACTGGAACATGGGGGCAAACCACAGAGGTTCGGCATTCGCCCCCAGGGGTGTTTACCACTATCGGGATGTTCATCTCTTCGCTCCTAATGTCATGCATGTATGCAAAATTTTCCGACATAAAGGAATGCGATGCTCCTGTATCAAACAATATAGAAGCAGGTACTGAGTTGACGAGAAGTGTACCCATCACGGTAGCAGGCTGGTCTTGAGCTTGACCCATATCAATGTTGTTGGCCTGACCACGAACATAAGCAGGCTTAGTGTTGAAGTTGCGGTTCTGGTTGTTGCCACGGCCAGTTGTGGGAAGTGCCAGCTGATTCTGATTCTGCCTGCAGTCTCTAGCACGGTGACCTGGACGGCCACACTTGAAGCACAGCCCGTCCTCAGGACGGGAAGGAGGAACTCGAGGCGGTGGAGCTGGGAGCCTCGGCTGCCTAGGTGGTGGAGGAGGCAGGCGAGGTGCAGCATAGGACGGCCTCGGAGTAGGAGCAGGTGCATGGTACATGTTGTTGGGAATCCAGATCTTCCGCTTCTGTGCAGATGAGCCCGAAGATGAGCCCATGTCATGGTTGCGCTTGCTGCTATCTTTGTATTCCTGCAGACCGGTCTCAACCTGAATAGCCTTGTTCACGAGGGTGGCGAAGTCAGCATAGTCCTGAACGAGGAGTGTCAGCTTGATATCAGGGTGGAGGCCTTCACGGAACTTCTCCTGCCTGCGTGCATCAGTCGCAATGTCTTCTTCAGCATAGCGAGATAATTCCAGAAATTCCCGCTGATAAGCATCCACAGTCTTGTTGCCCTGGACCAAGTTGCGGAACTCACGCTTCTTCCGGTCCATGATTCCCTGGGGAATGTATCGAGCACGGAAAGCAGCCTTGAACTCTGCCCAAGTGATGATAGTTCCATCGGGCTGAGAGCGTCTGTGGCTGTCCCACCATTGAGCAGCGGGACCCTTCAGAAAGTAGGCGGCAAAGTTGACATAGCTCGCCAGGGGCACATTGGCAGACTCTAGCTCATAAGAAATGTCACGGAGCCAGTCATCAGCATCAAGAGGCTGAGTTGAGCTGCGGTAGATCGCAGGGTTGAGACGGCAGAAGTCTTGCAGTGTCACGCCTTGTGGTTGGTTCATGTTCGGCCTTTGGAACTGATCCATGAGCCCTTGCATAAACTGGCGGTTCAGCTCAAACTGTTGGATCATCCCCGCCATATACTCAGGAGGCGGGGGTGGTGCATCGTTGGCAGGGCCACGCGGGCGGCCAACTGGTCTAACCATCCTGTTAAATATTTAGCAGGGGTAGTTTAGCTTAAAGTAATTGAAAGGCATCGCACGCATTCATGACGTAATCAAGCATAATGAAAGGGAAATGCGATAGATACTCCATAGTAGTTGAGTTCGACATACAGACCCATACATAAGTTCGATTACAGACTAACGATTAAAAACTCGAAATTTGGCGATAGCCCGGACGCATTTGACGATACCCTGGACTCACTAGGCGGCACGCAGGCACGCGGTGGAAGAGTACCACAACGAGATGTAGCGATAAGGATACATCAACGTCGGAGAGGACGATCGAATCCTGGTAGCTGGCGGTGATAGAAGGTAGGGACAGGACCCTGTGTCCCGTTGTGACTCTGATGAGGGTACCGCATCCAGTCGAGCAGCTGAGGTCCAAGTGCAGGGGTTCTACCCCCAACATCAGTCCACTCGAGAGCTGATGGTAGCTCTGTCCTGCTCGGCTCGCGGATGCGCATAGGTGGAACCCTCGGACAGTGTGATGGCTGCAGCTCTGTCAACGCGTCGTAAAGACGAGCGCGCGTAGCATACAACTCCACAGTCAGAGCTCGGAAAGCACGATCCATTTCCTCAGTGTACTGCACCAAAGTCCGCGCGTCGTAGCGACGCGTCACGTAGGGGGCGCAGACAGCGACGTAGGAACGGTCGCTGCGCTCCCGAACGTCAGAAGCGTAGGCAGTGAGGTCAGACCCAGTCTCATCCCCAGCAGGAGCATGCGGGATGTATCTGAAAGGGCTCTCCTCCAGGTGAGGGTACGCTCCACGGAGACGGGTGATGGCGATGTAGGCCGCATCATGGACGGCCATCTCGACCGACACTCCAATACCACAGAACACGTGGCGCTCGAGGGTCTCGCCGCCCCTCTGGTCGAAGATGCGAACCTCAGCCTGGTACTGGTACTGGTTGTACTCGCGGAAATCCTCGAACACAGTGTACTCGGGGTACCAGCGATATCCCAGCCTGGTCAGGAGATCGACCAAAATGGCCGGGAACCCAGTCGTCTCAGTGGCCTGTGTCAGGCGCACGTGCTGTCTTGCGGGACGCATCTGAAAATAAGATTGACGGATGTCAATGACAGTGTGTGTAATACATATTCAGGAGAAAAAGAGTAGATAGTCCAGCGCTCCGGATTGATGTGATTCGAGAACCTAATGTTAGAGTTAGTAAAATCTTTGACCCGAAAGAGAAGAGAAAGTAGAGCCCAGAGTATAGGAAAGGAGTAAAAGATACTAATACCACCCAATTGAGATGTGGGCCCGTAAGCCACAACATCAGTGTTAGTAAAGTTTTTCAAACACTAGACTCAACTTCGGCCAAGGAGTTGGAAAGGGGGCTACCTACAGGCAGTTGGCTCTGATACCAACTTGTGACGCCCTCAGCTTAATCGTACGCTAATCATACACGCAAATGCGTATGATCAAACCCAAGGACTCACGGGGAGATATCACAACACAACTGTAGACACAAATAAAATAACATCAGCTTCATATTACAAGCCAGGGGCCTCGAGGGCTAGAATACGAAAGCTCGATAAGCACACGAGTCAGCGGAAGCAACAAATATCTGAGTACAGACATAAAACATGGGGTGCCTTAGAGAAGGCTAGCACAAAACATACAACGATCGAACGAGGCGAGGCCTCCTGCCTGGGAACCTCCTAACGACTCCTGATCATCAGCGGCCTCCACGTAGTAGTAGGCACTGTCGGGGTAGCAGTCGTCGGTGGCGGGGACCTCCATCTCCTGGGCTTCATCATCTGGTCGCAGCAAACGGATCAAGGGAACAAGGGGGAGCAAAGCAGCGGTGAGTACTCATCCAAAGTACTCGCAAGTCTTACATCAGAACTATTCTAATTATGCCTCAGTATCAAAGAAGGGGGGTGGTGTATATGTGGACTGACTGCAGCAATGCGAGAATAGAGAGAGAAGGCCTAGTCCTATCGAAGACTAGCATCTTCAGGGTCTTGCAGCAATAGACGAGAGTAGAACAGGGGTAACACATTAATAGTCATATTGTTGCAGCAATATTAAAGTGAGGTCACGCCTAAAGATCCTCCCTCGACTCCCTGCGAGGAAGCAATCCCGAGGCAAACTAATTCCAGTTAAGTAACAATTGTAGTTGTATAAGATCGGGGCACAACTCCAAGTCGTCCTGTAACCGTGGACACGGCTATCCGAATAGTTAATTTTCATCCCTGCAGGGGTGCACCACATGTCCCGTCACGCTCGATAACACTCTGGCCGGACATACTTTTCTGGGTCCTGCCCGGCCTCGGAATATCGACACGTCGCAGCCCCACCTAAGACTAATCAGAGAGGCCAGCCCGCCGGTCTAAATCCTAAGCACAAAGGGTTCATGGGCCCAGTTCCCCTTCACGCTCCTGCACGTGGCGTGGGCGGCCGACGTCAGTCCTAGCATCCCTTAATCACAAGCGCGATGCATCTCAGGACCACTCGGGCGCGCGCCGCTACACTGCTGGCATCTGAAAAGCTTCGGCTGATACCGCGACGCCGAGTACCCATAATTCTTCCCGCATAGCCGGTTAGTGCGAAAAGGTCTCCGACCAACCCAGATCAAATACCCAAATCCATTAGCATTTTAATTAGGCCAACAACACAGTCTCACGGGAATCCACCCGGCTTACAACTAATCACCAATGATCCCAGTAACATGGTCGAGTAACTGTGTGGTTGTAACATCGGGGGGAATCCGAGGAATCACCCTCGTTGGATCCCGAACGATGTACCCGTCAAGGTGGGCTTAGAGGAATCACCCTCGGGGGTCCCACACTCGCGGGGTGGCACGACAGAGACGTCATCGGGAATGGTGAAAGAGGAATCACCCTCGATAACCACAACCGACTAGCTATACTACAGAGATATCATCAGGAGTACTTAGCGAGGTGTCACCCTCGGTACCCGATAGTATCTCTGTAGCGTCGTACAACGAAGGGGGGTGAATGTGCTGTGTCGGGTCTGGCTCGTCGATCAGAGATCGAGATTTGAAAACAAGCGGGGCAACTGATCTACGGGGTCAGAGGGGATGACTGCTCCACCTATACTAAGCATATTAAAGGTACAGGACTGAAAGTAGCAGTTCATCAAAAACAGGCTATGCATCAGATATAGGAGCTAACTACAACAGTAGCAAAATACTAATGCAAGCAGTAGGAAGAAAGACATAGGCGATATAGGAATGATCAAGGGGGGTTTGCTTGCCTTGCTGCTCTGCGGCAAAGGACTGATCGGCAGGGTCGTAGATGTACCCGGCAGCAGCGTCAGTCTCGGGGTCTACCGGTAAGAAGAGGGGGAAGAAACAATAAATAATAGCACCGATGCAACACAAAACATGACATGGAAAGATGCAAGCTAGACATGAGCTAACGCAGGAAACATCCGTCATAGACGGGTCGGAAGAATATCTGACGATATTTTCCGGGTCTCGGGCTACTACCGGTTACACTGGAAACGATGGAAAAGTTCCATGTTTAGTAGGCTAGGGACGCGTGACAGACGAACGGGCCGTGTATCCGGGTTCGTCTCGCTCTGCTGATCAACTTTCATGTTGAAATTATTTCGATCTGACTTACGGATTATTTTATATTAATTTTCAAAGTTTTATTAATTATTTAGGAATTAAAAACATATTTAAAAGATTTAATAAAATCCTATTATGACATCATCGCGATGTCAGGCTGACATCAACGTTTGACCGGTCAACTGACCAGCGGGTCCCGAACGTCATAGGCACAAGTTTTATTTAAGGTTAAATATTTATTAATCAGATTAATTCAACGAGGGACCCACGTGTCATACTCTAATTATGTTAATTAATTATTTTAACTAAATATCTATTTATTTATTTATTTTAAGAAAAACATTATTTTTATATTATCGCGTGGGGCCTCCCTGTCATAGACGGCGGGTGCATTGGCCCCACCGGTAAGTGACCCAAGGTTATTTTCTCATTTATTTTTATTAGATACCTATCCGTGCAAATACCGTATTCCTCTAAATATCCAAATACACAAATACATACATCACATCTCATACATACATACGGAATACAACCTTTGTTTTTATTTCTTTTTCTTTTCTCTCAACACTCATCTCTCTCTCTTTGTTAACAGAGACAGAGAACTCTCTCTAACTCCATAGAAGAACCGAAAGTTCAAATCCTCCTACCGGAGTCCACCGTCGACGGATCGAGGCCCCGTTTGCCGGAACGGAACCGGGACGTCGAGGAGAACGACAAGGTGGGAGGAGCCCGAGGAGGGGCTCACCGACGGTGACGTGACGGCCCGGTGAAGCCGGAGTTCGCACGAAGGTGACGGTGGAGACGGCGTGGAGGCGGTGACGGTGACGGTGACGATGGTGGTGACGCGCCGGCGAGGGAGGGGGGGCTCGCCGTGAGGTGGGGGGGCCGCCGGGGGAGGGATAGGCCGTGGGAAGGGGGGCCGCGAGGTTGGGTGGCCCGGTGGAGGAGGTGGCCGCCGGGGGGGCTGCCGGCGGGAGGAGTGGCCGTGGGGGGGCGACGGGGGAGCTCGCCGGCGGGATGGGGAGGCGGTCGCCGGCCAGGGAGGGGGCGCCGGCCGAGGTGGGCGAGGTGGAGAGGAGGGGGGCGACGGGGTGTGGAGGGGCTCGGTCGTGGGAGGGAGATGGGGCGAGGGTCACGGGGGATGGGGGTCCTCTCGTGGGCGTGGGGGGAGAGGACCGAGCGTGGGGGGGAGCGTCGGTGGGTGGGGTGGGGCCCCCCCACGAGGGGGGTGACTGGCGGCGGCGTGGGAAAGGGAGGGAGTAGCGAGGGGAGGGTGCTCGCCAGGGGGGGCGCGCTAGGGTTTGGGGAGGCCGGCTGGGCCACTTGGCCCAGTTGGGCCGGCTGGGGGGGCTTTCTTCCTTTTTTGTTTGTTTGTTTTGTTTTGTTTTAGTTTGTTTTCCCTGTTTCCTTTTATTATTATTTCTTTCTTTCAGTTTTCTTTCTTTCTCTTATCATTATTATTTCTTTAGTACTTTCCTTTTACATATATATCCTTTTAATACTTGTAATGAACCGATAAAGTGCTTCCCTTTGCTTTCAAATCATCGATCCGGACAGACGCGAATCCACGCGGGTCTGAGATGGGAATTCGATGACGTGGCATCATTAGCGGTTGATCAGTGTAGCTTAATTACAATCACTACTGTAGCAAAAGTCGAGGATGTCACATCGTGGCAGCATCTACATGTGAAGCGGAGTACATAGCTGCTTCAGAAGCGGCTCATGAAGGAATTTGGATGAAGGAGCTCATCACCGACCTTGGAGTGGTTCCAAGCGCGTCGGGTCCTATGACACTCTTCTGTGATAACACTGGAGCCATTGCCATAGCCAAAGAGCCCAGGTTTCACCGGAAGACGAAGCACATCAAGCGCCGCTACAACTCCATCCAGGACCATGTCCAAACTGGAGTGATAGATATTTGTAAAGTACACACGGATCTGAATATTGCAGACCCGTTGACTAAACCTCTTCCACGAGCAAAACATGATCAGCACCATAATGCTATGGGTGTTCGATACATCACAATGTAACTAGATTATTGTCTCTAGTGCAAGTGGGAGACTGTTGGAAATATGCCCTAGAGACAATAATAAAATGGTTATTATCATATTTCCTTGTTCATGATAATCGTCTATCGTTCATGCTATAATTGTATTAAAAGGAAACACTAATACATATGTGAATGAATAGATCACAATGTGTCCCTAGCAAGCCTCTAGTTAGCTAGCTCGTTAGTCAATAGATGATCATGGTTTCCTGATCATGGACATTGGATGTCATTGATAACGGGATCACATCATTGGGAGAATGATGTGGTGGACAAGACCCAATCCTAAGCCTAGCACTAGATCGTATTGTTCGTATGCTAATGCTTTTCTAATGTCAAGTAGCTTTTCCTTCGACCGTGAGATTGTGCAACTCCCGGATACCGTAGGAGTGCTTTGGGTGTATCAAATGTCACAACGTAACTGGGTGACTATAAAGGTGCACTACGGGTACCTCCGAAAGTGTCTGTTGGGTTGGCACGAATCGAGATCGGGATTTGTCACTCCGTGTGACGGAGAGGTATCTCTGGGCCCACTCGGTAGAACATCATCATGAGCTCAATGTGACTAAGGAGTTAGTCACACGATGATGTGCTACGAAACGAGTAAAGAGACTTACCGGCAACGAGATTGAACAAGGTATAGGTATACTGACGATCGAATCTCGGGCAAGTTCTATACCGACAGACAAAGGGAATCGTATACGGGATTGATTGAATCCTTGACATCGTGGTTCATCCGATGAGATCATCGTGGAGCTAGTGGGAGCCACCATGGGTATCCAGACCCCGCTGATGGTTATTGGCCAGAGAGGTGTCTCGGTCATGTCTGCCTGTCTCCCGAACCCGTAGGGTCTACACACTTAAGGTTCGATGACGCTAGGGTTATAGGGAATTGTTATACGAGATTACCGAAAGTTGTTCGGAGTCCCGGATGAGATCCCGGACGTCACGAGGAGCTCCGGAATGGTCCGGAGGTAAAGATTGATATATAGGACGGATGGTTTCGGACACCGGAAGTGTTTCGGGCATCACCGGTAACGTACCGGGACCACCGGGACCACCGGAGGGGGTCCCGGGGGACCACCGAAGGGGGGCTGCGACCCCAAGAGGTAAGATGGGCTAAGTGGGGGTGGGAACCAGCCCCTAGTTGGGCTGGTATGCCTCCCCACTCAGCCCATGGCGCAGGGGAAAGGAAAAGAGGGGGGGAACCCTAATTTAGGTGGGCCTTAGGCCCACCAGAGGGGTGCGCCACCCCTCCCCCTTGCCCTGGCCGCCACCCCTTCCCCATCTAAGGGCTGCCGCACCCCTTAGGGGTGGGAACCCTAAGGGCTGCGCCCCCTCCCCTTCCCCTATATATAGATGAGGTTCGGGGCTGTTTGAGACACGGTTTAATCTCTCTCTCGCAGCCCTGCTCCTCTCCCTCCTCCTCTCTGCCGGTGCTTGGCGAAGCCTTGCCGGGAGACCTCGTCTCTCCACCAACACCACGCCGTCGTGTTGCTGGTCTTCTTCCCAACCTCTCCCTCCTCCTTGCTGGATCAAGGTGCGGGAGACGTCACCGGGCTGCACGTGTGTTGGACGCGGAGGTGCCGTTGTTCGGCACTAGATCGGAATCGCTGCGAGTACGACTCCATCAACCGCGTTCTAGCAACGCTTCCGCTTAGCAATCTTCAAAGGTACGAAGATGCTCTTACCCCTCTCTCGTTGCTGGTCTCTCCATAGGAAGATCTGAATATGCGTAGGAAAATTTTGAATTTTATGCTACGTTACCCAACACCAACTTCCTCGCGCGCGAAGGTGGAAATGGAGTGCGGGTTGGCGGGAGTTTTTCCTCCCAACCCTCACTTCTACAGCTCGGAAGGCGTTTGTGGGTTGGACCTCTAATTTTTTTATGGGTTTAAGGGTTTAAGGATTCTAGTCTATTCCGTTTTTTCGACGAAAACTGTAAAAAAACGGTTATTTTTAAGGGTTTGAGGGCTCTACTAGAGATGCTCTTAGAGCATCTCCCTCGCGGAATCCGTATAAGCAGTCAAAATCCTAAAAAATTGTGTTTTATAGTTTTGGTCGTAGTAAAATGTGTGCAAAACAGAAACCGTAAAATTGATCCGATCCATAAATTTTTTAAGGGATACGATAAAGCCACACCCGAAACCCTTATTTTTGAAGGTTGGAAGGCCGATTGTAAGGGGGGCCCGTATACCGGTCAAACTTCGTCGAAGCAAACACGCCGCCGCGGAGTTTGCCGGAATCCGCCCTGAATTTGCCGGAATTCATCACCGCACGCCGGAAAAGACCACTGGACGCCGCAATCGATCGCCACCGGTTTGAATTGGACGAGCTCGACCTCGCCATGGCCTCCCATGACCTGAGCCTGGCTGCCGAAATCCTCCCAGCGCGGCACGCAAAGGGGCAGGCTCGGACGGCGGGGCTCGCAACAGAGCAAGTCGCTGACGAAGGAGGCGACGGGGCATGACCGATGGGCGACAAGGCGTGGCCGACGAGGGTGGGTGGGTCGGCATGGTGATGGGGCGCGGCTGACGGGGACGGGGCGCGGGCGACGGGGCACGGCCGACGGAGTTGGACGCGGCCGGCGTGGCCGACATGGCCAGCTGGAGGAAGGGGTGGCAGCCGATAGATCGGAGGAAAGAGCTCTTTACCGCAGTTCTACAGTTTTTTTTACAGTTTCTGTTCAGGCATAGCTAAAATAAACCATTAAAACGCCTTTTTTCGACGCGTATTCCACTTTTACAGTTTGCATTTCTACAGTGTGTGCAGAGATGCTCATGCTCTTAGAGCATCTCTAGCAAACCCATTAAAACACGAAATTGAAAACCGTTTTCAATTTACGAAAAATGCATTTTATAAGTCGGTTTGAGCTTTAAACTTAAACTGTAAAATCGAATATTCATTTTTTCACATGTTCTTCTTCCTTTCGTCTGTGTCCATGATTGACGAAATTCGCTCCTATAAAATCGACGAAGAGCACACGGAACGGCCAAGTATGGAACCACCAATGTCCAGAACGGCTCGCGTGAAACACCCGTCGTGGAATCCATCTAGGAGGTAGCTAGCTCCTCCGTCGCGGATTCCATCCAGGAGCTAGCTAGCTAGCCCCGGTAGCGAAATCTATCCAGGAGCTAGCTAGCCAGCTAGCTCCTGCCGCCATCGACGGGCAGGACACGTGGCCGTCAAGATGGGCGGGGCAACGACGGCCAGAACGGACGGGCAGCGGTCAAGACGGGCGGGTGGCGATCAGGGATGAAAGGACGACTGTCCGAGATGGACGACTGATGACAAGTTGAAGGATATACTTCTTGCCCCTCGTTGGTTACCCCAAGTGAAAGGTGGAGATGTAGTCAGGAGCAGATTTCCCTTACACGGAGACTGTAAGGTCTATCGAACCAGGAGGACTCCTAGGCTCAACAAGTAGGTGTCTTCCACCCTGGCGCTAGCAGAAGACGTGGACCTGCACACACAATAAATAACTTTGCTCCCAACGAGTACAGAGAGGTTGTCAATCTCTCCGGCCTTGTAGTTTGCAAAGGATCAAAACACAAGTGGGAAAGTAATAGTGATTGCAATGGGAAAGTAAAAAAAATGGTAAATGATGGAGGTGTAAACAATGATGGTGACATGGACCGGAGTCACATGATGTTCATGATGGGGAACGTTGCATGGGAAACAAAAAATTTCCTACACACACGAAGACCAATCATGGTGATGTCCATCTATGAGAGGAGATTTGGATCTACGTACCCTTGTAGATAGCACAGCAGGAAGCGTTTAAGAAACGCGGTTGATGTAGTGGAACGTCCTCACGTCCCTCGATCCGCCCCGCGAGCCGTCCCACGAACCGTCCCGCGATCCGTCCCACGATCCGTTCCGATCTAGTGCCGAACGGACGGCACCTCCACGTTCAGCACACGTACAGCTCGACGATGATCTCGGCCTTCTTGATCCAGCAACCAAGACAGAGAAGTAGATGAGTTCTCCGGCAGCGTGACGGTGCTCCGGTGGTGGTGAGGATCTACTCCTGCAGGGCTCCGCCCGAGTTCCGCAGAAATACAATCTAGAGGTAAAACTATGGTGTCTAGATCTGAGTTGCACGTGGCAAAAGTTGTCTCAAATCAGCCCTAAATCACCACTATATATAGGAGGGAGGGGGAGGAGGCTTGCCTTGAGGGCCAAGCCCTCAAGGGTGCGCCGGCCAAGGGAGAGGAGTCCTACTCCAACCTACTCCAATTAGGATTGGAAAGTGGAGTACTTCTCTTCCTTCACACCTCCCTTTTTTTTATTTTTCTTTGGTTTTCTTTCCTTGGCGCCAAGGCCCTCTTGGGCTGTCCCACCAGCCCACTAAGGGCTGGTGCGCCACCCCTAGGACCATTGGGCTTCCCCCGGGTGGGTTGCCCCCCTCCTGGGAACTTTCAGAACCCATTCGTCACTCCAGGTACATTCCCGGTAATGCCCGAAAACCTTTCGGTAACCAAATGAAGCCATCCTATATATCAATCTTCATTTCCGGACAATTCCAGAAACCCTCGTGACGTCCGTGATCTCATCCGGGACTCCGAACAACATTCGGTAACCACACATGTAACTCAACTATACTAAAACATCGTCGAACCTTAAGTGTGCAGACCCCGCGGGTTCGAGAACTATGTAGACATGCTCCGAGCCACTCCTCGATCAATATCCAATAGCGGGACCTGGATGCCCATATTGGATCCTACATATTCTCCGAAGATCTTATCGGTTGAACCTCAGTGTCAAGGATTCATATAATCCCGTATATCATTACCTTTGTCCTTCGGTATGTTACTTGCCCGAGATTCGATCGTCGGTATCCTCATACCTATTTCAATCTCGTTACCGGAAGTCTTTTTACTCATTCCGTAATACAAGATCACGTGACTTACACTTAGTCACATTGCTTGCAAGGCTTGTGTGTGATGTTGTATTACCGAGTGGGCCCCGAGATACCTCTCCGTCACACGGAGTGACAAATCCCAGTCTTGATCCATACTAACTCAACGAACACCTTCGAAGATATCTGTAGAGCACCTTTATAGTCACCCAGTTACGTTGTGACGTTTTATGCACACAAGGTATTCCTCATGTGCCAGTGAGTTATATGATCTCATGGTCACAGGAACAAATACTTGACACCCAGAAAACAATAGCAATAAAATGACACGATCAATATGCTACGTTCATAGTTTGGGTCTAGTCCATCACATGATTCTCCTAATGATGTGATCCAGTTATCAAGCAACAAAACTTTGCACATAGTCAGAAAACCTTGACTATCCTTGATCAACTCGCTAGCCAACTAGAGGCTTGCTAGGGACATTGTTTTGTCTATGTATCCACACATGTATCTATGTTTTCATTCAATACAATTATAGCATGGATAATAAACGATTATCTTTAAACAGGAAATATAATAATAACTATTTATCATTGCCTCTAGGGCATATTCCCAACAGTCTCCCACTTGCACTAGAGTCAATAATCTAGTCCTCGCATCGCCATGCGATTTACATTGTAATAAATCAAACACCCATACAGTTCTGGTGTTGATCATGTTTTGCCTTTGGAAGAGGTTTAGTCAGCGGATCTGCTACATTCAGATCCGTGTGCACTTTGCAAATATTCATGTCCTCTCCTTCGACGTAGTCGCGGATGAGGTTGAAGCGTTGTTTGATGTGTCTGGTCTTCTTGTGAAACCTTGGTTCCTTTGCTAAGGCAATCGCACCAGTGTTGTCACATAACACAGTTAATGGATCTAGTGCGCTCGGCACAAATCCAAGATCTGCCATGAACTGCTTCATCCAGACACCTTCCTTTGCTGCCTCCGAGGCAGCCATGTACTCCGCTTCACATGTAGAATATGCTACGACGCTCTGCTTGGAACTGCACCAGCTTACTACAGCCCCCATTAAGAATAAATACGTATCCGGTTTGCGACTTAGAGTCATCCAGATCAGTGTCAAAACTTGCGTCGATGTAACCTTTTACGACGAGCTCTTTGTCACCTCCATAAACGAGAAACATTTCCTTAGTCCTTTTCAGGTACTTCAGAATATTCTTGACCGCCGTCCAGTGATCCACTCCTGGATTACTCTGAAACCTGCCTGCCATACTTATGGCCAAGTTGACGTCTGGTCTAGTGCACAACATTGCATACATGATAGAACCTACGGCTGAAGCGTAGGGGACGGAACTCATTTGTTCTCTGTCTTCCGCAGTTGCTGGACACTAAGTCTTACTCAATTTTATACCTTGTAATACTGGCAAGAACCCTTTCTTGGACTGTTCCATTTTGAACCTCTTCAAAACTTTATCAAGGTATGTGCTTTGTAAAAGTCCTATGAGGTGTTTCGATCTATCCCTATAGATCTTAATGCCTAGATTGTAAGCAGCTTCTCCTAGGTCCTTCATAGAGAAACTTTTATTCAAGTAATCATTTATGCTCTCCAAAAGCTCCACGTTGTTTCCAATCAGCAATATGTCATTGATACGTCTCCATTGTATCTACTTTTCCAAACTCTTTTGCCCTTGTTTTGGACTCTAATTTGCATGATTTGAATGGAACTAACCCGGACTGACGCTGTTTTCAGCAGAATTGCCATGGTGTTGTTTTTGTGCAGAAATGAAAGTTCTCGGAACGTCTTGAAAATTTACGGAGAGTATTTCTGGAAAATATGAAAAATACCTACGCAAAGATCCACCGAAGGGGATGGGCCAATGGCCCACAAGCCCTGTTGCCGCGCCCCCCTGGTCGCGGCAACCAAGCTTGTGGGGCCCACGTGGATCTGCCGCCCCCAACTCCAGCTCTATAAATTCACTTTCGCCCAGAAAAAAAATCAAAAGAGAAGATTTCATCGCGTTTGCGATACGGAGGCGCCACCACATCCTGTTCTTCATCTGGAGGACAGATCTGGAGTCCGTTTTGGGCTCCGGAGAGGGGAAATCGTCGCCATCGTCATCATCTACCTTCTTCCCTCTCCAATTCCACGAAGCTCTTCATCATTCATGAGTAATCTATTCGTAGGCTCGCTGGGCGGTGATGAGTAGGATGAGATCTATCATGTAATCAAGTTAGTTTTGACAGGGATTGATCCCTAGTATCCACTATGTTATGAGAATGATGTTGCTACTACTTTTCCATGCTTAATGCTTGTCACTAGGGCCCGAGTGCCATGATTTCAGATCTGAAATTATTATGTTGTCACCAATATATGTGTGTTTTTGATCCGATCTTGCAAGTTGTAGTTACCTACTATGTGTTATGACCCGGCAACCCCGGAGTGACAATAACCGGAACCACTCCAGGTGATGACCATAGTTTGAGGAGTTCATGTGTTCACCAAGTTCTAATGCGTTGTTCCGGTTCTTTATTAAAAGGAGAACCTTAATATCCCGTAGTATCCTTTTGGACCCCGCTGCCACGGGAGGGATGGACAATAGATGTCATGCAAGTTCTTTTCCCTAAGCACGTATGACGGACGACACACGGAATGCATGCCTACATCACATTGACGAACGGGAGCTAGCCACATATCTCTCTGTGTTATAACTGTTGGATGATGAATGTCATCCAAACAAATCACCGACCCATTGCCTACGAGTTTGTCCTACTGTTGCTGTTGCTATTACTTGTTTTGCTCTGCTGCTGTTACTTGTTTTGCTCTGCTACTACTGCTGCTACTTGCTACTGCTGTCACTACTGATGTTCCTTGCCACTGCTGATACTCATTACACTGCTACTACCTTCTACAATACCTTTTTTCTCGCGCCGTTGACGGGAAAGAATATTTTCCGTCCACGGTCAACTTCTGGCGCCATTGATACGACCGTCAGGAATAGTCTGCTGTCAACAGATCGTTTCTGACACCGTTGTTATCATACTACTTTGCTGCTGATACTTTGCTTGCAGATACTAATCTTTCAGGTGTGGTTGAATCTGACGCATTCAGCTGCTAATACTTGAGAGTATCCTTTCACTTCCTGTCGGGCGAACCAACAAATTATTGAGCTGCGAAAACTGCCGCGAACCCACGCGTTGGTGGGCCATTGCAAGAAAATTGCTAATTATTGAGCAACTGGGAGCAGTTCTAGCTCTGTTGCCGGGGAGGCATCAAGTCAGGGACACGTCAACAACATTTCTCTAGTGCCGTTGCCGGGGACTGCTATGTCACGCCCAAGATGCGACCCTATCCTCAATTTGGCACGAAGGCCTCGTCAGGGATAGAAGCGCATCTCGTCGTGTCGCAAGAATGGATATCGTTACAAGTACATGTACCGAAAAGAAGAGATATATATACAGAGTTGGCTTACACTCGCCACAAGCTACATCAGAGTCACATTAGTACATTACATAATCATCAAGAGTAAGAGCAGGGTCCGACTACGGATGAAAACAAACGAGAAAAGAAGAACGACGTCCATCCTTGCTATCCCGGGCTGCCGGCCTGGAACCCATCCTAGATCGATGAAGAAGAAGAAGAAGAAGCAACTCCAAATGAACAATCAACGCGCTCGCCTCAAGTAATCTTTACTTGTACCTGCAACTGGTGTTGTAGTAATCTGTGAGCCACAGGGGACTCAACAATCTCATTTCCAAAGGTATCAAGACTAGCAAAGCTTAATGGGTGAGGTATGGTTAAGTGGTGAGGTTGCACCAGCGGCTAAGCATATATGAGGTGGCTAAACTTACGAGTACAAGAAATAAGAGGGGGAAAGATCTACGCATAATGGACGTGAGCTACTGATGATCAAATGAATGATCCTGAACACCTACCTACGTCAGACATAACCCCACCGTGTCCTCGATCGGAGAAGGAACTCACGAAAGAGACAGTCATGGTTACGCACACAGTTGACATATTTTAATTAAGTTAACTTCAAGTTATCTAGAACCAGTGTTAAACAAAGTTTCCACGCTGCCACATAACCGCGGGCACGGCTTTCCGAAAAGATTTAACCCTGCAGGGGTGCTCCAACTAGTCCATCACAAATTACCACAAGCCGCATAGAAATCCTCAATCACGAAGCTCGCGATCTCGTCGGATTCCCTAGTGGAAAACCTCAACTCTGAGATTACCCCAAGCATCACCGGAATCCCGATGCACAAGATATCTCGTCAAAGGTAAAACTAGTCCAGCAAGGCCGCCCGGGGTGTCGACGATCCCGATAGGAGCCGCGTATATCGTTCTCAGGACACGACGGATAAGCACAACGTACGGTGGCCTGATAGAAATCTCCCGAGTTGCCCCGGGTTGGCCCCGCAAACGGCTCTAGTTTTTGGACCAGCACCAACAACACTGGCCCCCCTATATTATGTAGAATTACTCCTCGGGTAGCGCTAACTCCCTATGCATTTCAAATTATCAAATTATTATGTTGGGAAAATGTAGTACCAATGTTGGGCCTTGCCAGGCCAGCTTTAATCTAAAACGAATTATCAAGGGGGTCCCCATAACAACCCCGATCGTGTTAGGAGCGCTCATTTATGGAAAACACCGGTAGCCGAAACTAAGGGGGCAAAGGTGGAACAAAACACCAGGCTAGAAAGGTCGAGCCTTCCTCCTTTTACCAAGTATATAGGTGCATTAAGTTAAATAGCATTTAATATGGTGATATAACAAGGAACCCATGTTTTCACATGGAAGCAACTACACCTGCAACTAGCAACGCTAACAACATGGTTAAGCAAGCGGTAACATAGCCAATCAGTGGTTTGCTATGTCGAACAGGTTGAAGGTTATCATGGCATTGTTGAGAGGCTGTTATTTCACATGTGGTAGGCAACGAGACATAATCGATAGAAGCGGTAAAGCTAGCATGGCAATGATAGTAATGGTATCTGGGGAAATGATCATCTTGCCTGAGATCCCGCTTGGAAGAAGAATGCCTCCGTGAAGCAGACGAACCGACGTAGTCGAACGGGTCCTCACAATTCGGCACCTTGCGGAACTCTATCGAGACGAAGCAAACCGGAAACACAAATCAACACACGGAATTCACCACACGGTGCAACAACACAAATGATGCATGAGCAGCTGAATACATGCAAGTCACGGCATGACAATTCACAACAACCAAATACTACACATTAAGTGAAGTTCAATATGCAACGAGTTGCATATTGACGAAACTCCACATTTATTTATTCAGCTATTTCCCGATTATTTACACGGCAATATTAATGTTGAAAAACATGCAAGAGGTGAAGCGGAAATTAAACTACCTATCTAGACATTTTAAATGAGGTCGGAAATGACATATAGCATCTCCGAGACGACCTCACATGTTAATTTACAATTCTGTCCAGATCTGAATTAACACATTTAATTAGTTGTTAAACAGCAAAACAAATAGGTTCACGTGGTTCTACGAGTCATGGCAAGCAATCTATACGTAAAGAACATCTCCAACGGAGCTACGGATCAAAAGATACAAGCACCGCAAGATATGATGGCATGAATGCAATATGTGTGCAACGGCGGTCACGAGCACTTCTAAACATACAAACAGCAAGAGAAAATGAAACTACATGAGATTCTAAGCAAGTTTCATGTAGGACACGATCAAAACGGAACTACGGTTCAAAAACTACGGGCGAAACAAGAAATCACTACAATCTGCCAAAATCAGCCACGTAGCATTTTCTACGCCCCACAACTACGAGCTACACAACTCTGATATAATCAACCAAGGCATGACACGAAAGAGGGAAAGAAGCACTACTATGAAAAACTAACAACAACTAGCATCGCATCATTGAACACTAGGAAAAGAAGTCACAAAATGGCTTCCCACACACTATTTCAGACTTAGTGAAATTACACCTCATGGAAGTGCAGTTTTCGATCTAAACCCATATGGACAGCAGCAAAACCTATAGCTACAGGACTCCAAATGGCATGAAAATTCACAGCATGCTAGAGAAACACAAGGGGTACAACTAACTCCATTGGACCAACCTCAAAAGAGCTACAGATCACCAGATGCAAACAAGACAAGACAGCAACAAAATATAACAGATTCCAGACTTAAAAATATTTCAGCTCCTCAATATCAGCACTATTTCTAGCAACTTGAGGGCAATCAAACCACACCTAAACATGCATTTCTATTGCAACCAAAAATACCAGGGGATTAGTCTAAACACCCAAGAACAACTCCCTAGTTGACAACTCTGTCAAACGAAGCACGGAATAAATCATACAAAATAAACAAAAGGGCATCACGACAAAATATCGCGCAAACTAACTTGATCTAATGCTAAAACTAATTGCATAGAAAAATCCCTACCCCGGAAACATATAAAATAGGTGGGGTTGCACAACAAAATAATGCCACACGAAAAATGCGGGAAAAATAACCTATACACGGGAAAATAAATTACCGACAAATCCTACATGCAAAAAAAATACATATGATCGCTCTAAAATACATGGAATAATGGTCCCTAAAACATAGGCATATTACCTAAGGCATACGAGCAATACGGTCTTGCGCGAAAAATAAATACGGGACGAAACCTATTGGGCCAGCACGTTAATCTAGGCATATGGCGTCTCAAACTACGTCAAACAAATATGCATGTTTTAAATTCGTATTCTACGCGCAAAACTACACGAAGTCCGTATGCTACACGCCTCGATCCGATGTACGGGACTAAAGTTACGGGCACATTACTATACGTCTATAATTTGGAATTTAAATAATTCCAAAACAATTCATAAAGAGAATAATCTACCAGGCCAGATCTGGAATGGGCTGAAACAGACCGCAACACAAGATACTATACGACGCTCATAGCAAAATATGGGCAGCTCACCTTGGGGGAGGCCACTGGGCCGGTTGGAGGTTTGGGACTGGGCCGAAGGAGGCTGAACTCGGCAACGACTGAGGTGGGCCTCGCGAGGCACGTGGGAGGCCGGCCCACGCGGCTATGGGAGGGCGAGGCGCACGGCCTCGTCGTCCTCCTCTGGCTGTGCCGCACGAGGGCATGGCGGCGCCGACCTGCACGGAGGCGCGAGCGCCACGGCGGGGCTCAAGTCCGGCGGATTCGGCGGGCTAGGTCTGCGGCAAGCCCCCTGGCTGCTCGATCCAGGAGCTCGCTATGGAGCTCGGGCGGCTCCTGGTCAACCCTGCGAAGAGTGGAGCAGAGAGGTTAGGGGGAAAGAGGAGGAAGAAAAGAGGAGAAGGGACGTGCTGGCCGCACCTGCAAGGGCGGCGCTCCGGCGGCTCGCCGGCGGCGGTCGGAGGTAGGTGGCGGCGAGAGGAGCACGCGGCGGTGACTTGCAGGCGACGGGGCTCGAGAGGAGCTCGGCTAGGGTTAGCTGCGGGCCCCGATGGGCTTCGGCAGGCCTGGTCCGGGCTCGGGCGGGCCCGGCGGCTGGAGGTGGGAGACAGGGGAGAGAGAGAGGCTGCTGGGGTAGGTGGGCGCGGAAATCGAGGCAAGGCTAGGGTTGTTGTCCAAAATAATAGAAGGGGTCTATTTATAGACAAATGAGGGGCTAGGTTAACCGGAATTTCGTTCCGGATCCAACCGTGCGGTCGGATTCGGACGATTCCGAACGCGGGAACGGTTACGAGGCCGTGTAGAGTGGATATCCGGAGACGAGAGGGAGAACGGGCGGCGCGGCAACGATTTTCAAAACACCGACAAACGTCCGACGGTAGACCGAATACGGTGCCGCTACGATCGACCGTTCGGGTACCAGACGAACTCCGATCGTGATGAAATTCGACAGGCGGCCTCGCTATAACTAGTCAGGACCGTATGACAAGTTTCACCCCGATTAGAGAAAGTTTTCAACACACTTTTAAAACAGGGTTTTGACGATGCCGCGGGCGCGTGCGTGTGTGGTCGGGCTGAGAACGAACAACGACGAGAACCGGTAACTAACAACGGATGCATGTTTTTTTTTGAAAACTGGCGGCAACGGAATGTCAATGCAATGCAGATGATGCGCATGATGCGATGATGATGCGACAAATAAAATAAGCCACGGAACGAAAACGGAAAGGAAAGGGAATCTTCTAGAACGCCGGCATCGGGCTGTCACAACTCTCCTACACTACAAGAGGATCTCGCCCCGAGATCCAAGAATGAAAGGGGGAGAGGATGAGAAAGAACAAGAGGTAAAAACTTAGTCGCTTCTTTGACAAACGAGTGAAACTAACGATCCTTGAAGGTTGCACAGAGATGAGGATTGATATGAGAAAGAAGCAAGAATTCACGGAAAATTTCGGCAGCACTTCGGTAGGAAAATGGGACAATTTTTTTTCGAAAAGGTAGAAGAATTAGACAATATACATATCAAACAACTAAATAGAACAAGGGAACACCATGATCTTGATAGAACACCAAGATAGACCCAAAAGAGCAACATCACAATGCCTCCGGAACAAGAGAACAGGAACTAGCTCATACGGAAGAAGAGAAAGAAGAAAAGAATGACAACTATCATCACAAATGAACTTGACAAGCACCCTTGCGAGAAGAATTGAACGGAGTTGTTGGAAAACAACAACGAAAGAACAAGATAGTAGTGGGCTTATGGAAATCTTTCAAACTAATGAAGTGACAAGCAACCACTAACAGAACAAGGATTGTTTGGGAGAAACAAGATATGGACAATTTCTTACACCAAGAGGATACATTGAGAACTTGGTTTAATGACAAGCACCATGATAGCAACAATCCATAGGAAAAGCTTTAGGTGAAATCCAAACCAAGATAGCTCAATGAAGAAATCATGAGTTGAAATATCTCATGTTCACAAAATTGGTGGGTTTAATTATCTCATTCTTGAAAGGAAATCTCTTCGAGGCTCCTACACTAACAAGAATGCTATAATACCACCTCAAATGATAAAGAAAGAACAATTGCACATATGAATGCAAGAGAAAGGATACTTGAGGTACTCCAACAGGAATCTTGAAGAACACATGAGAATGAATCACATCCTTGAAGAACCAGCATGACGAGCCTCCGAATCAAAATGAATGACGCAACGACATGAAGGTAGAAAAGAATAAGATTATGACCTTGCCAAGATTTGGATGAAGCCTCACAAAGAGATACCTAAAATAACTTGGAACTCCAGAAAAGAAAAGATAAGAACACTTGAGAAAAAGGAATTGACATCATGAGCCACTCCGGAAGAAGAATTGAAATCTCTTGGAAGAAGTAAGAACAAGAATAAGAATTATGTTATGCTCATCCCTCATCAAATTAAATTGATGACAAGCAACAGATCTAGCATACAACTTATTATTCTTGAAAGAAACTAGAAGAGATAGAGGGATAAGCACCACTTGAGGCAAAAATTGAAGGAAGCATCGGTAAGAATTCACAATTGAATGGGAAAACCAAGAATTAATGGAGGTACATGAGAATGAAGAGTTCATGAGCCACCTGAGAGAAAACTTGAAAAAGGCGCCTGAATAACCGAGAGACGAACGAAGAGACAACAATTAAGAAGAATTGAGGATGAAGCTGAAAGCTGAGAATGAAGAATCTTCTATAATGATGGCCTTCGGAGGAACGAGAATGAAAACAATTCAGAAATGCACCGGATAGAAAGAAAGGGATACTCATGATAGAAACAATTGAAGATGATAGCACCAAGCTGAAATGATAATTTCCACAAGAATGAACCAAGATTTGAGAGAAACACTCCTCCGAATTGCAAGCTGAGAATGATGACGAGAACAACACCACCAAGAATTAATGAGACACTCCGGAATAAAGAAGAATGAAATGTTGAGCCAAATATGAGAATTAATTTGAATAGATTTTGGAGAAGGGATATGACTGATGAAATTCATACTTATGTCATAGTTGAAAAGGATTAAAGATCTCCGAAAAAGATTAAAAGAGCCAAATAAGATCTTGGGAAAACCTGTGGGTTATGGGCCCACTGAAAAGAAACCACCGTCGAAAAGATTGCTGGAAAGATTGATATAGCACCGGTACAAATGAAGACTAGATGAGGTTAGCACCCCGAAATAATTAAAGAATTGAGAACCAGAATTCTGAGATAACTTCAACGCTCCGGATAGAATAGAGAGAAATGACAACAAGAAGATAGACTGATAAAAATTTCCAACACAGGAAAGAATTACAAGAACGAAAAGGATATGATGAACACGGAGAACTGAATTGAATTCACCGGAAAAATATCAAGACTGAATAAGGATGAACATGAAGCTCCTGAGAATCTTCACAAAGAATCGCCGGATAGGACACGGAATAAAAGATAGTTGAAGCAACAATGAAAAGAACACTCTTGGATGAAAATTGAATCACTGAAGAAAAGGGTGGGAGGGCAGGAATAGCCAAAGACAACATGGGACAGATGAGATGAACTCCGGAATAAAGGGAGGATGATCTTGCAAAAAAATTTGGAGAGGATTGAATTACTGAAGAGGAGCACACCGGTTAGAAAAGAATAGATATGACAACTCCGGTTGACAAGAATTGATATGACAATTAGAATGAACAAAAGAATTAGCATTCACATAAAAAATTATGAGAACACCTCTTGGAAAGATCTGAAATCACCACTTGACATCGAAGCAACACGAATTACCACATTCAACAAAACAAAGGATGAGGCTTATGAAACAAGCCCGAACAAACTCATGAGAAAGATTTCGTCCGATATTTTCGTGGATAGGAATCCACTAGATGTCGAACCCCAATCTAACATCATGCATTTGTTGGAAGATTGTCCTATAAGCAACTACTAGAATTCCCACCTATGAATTCCCGAAATAACTGGTCATGCAATCTGGTACACGGATACAAGGAGTAATATCACACAACTCCTATACTAACCCGTCACCTGTATCACATCTGTCAACACACAACCAGAATCTCGGACCTTCATCTACAACAGACCCTCGTGATCACAACGATACAAAGTATGGCAGTACTCCCGAACAATCTGCACCATTACTGGGGACATCGGGGTTATCTCGCCACTACTAGTATTGAAGCAATTACGAACATCCTTCGTTCTGAGATACTAAGAAATCTGAATGATAATGATGTGCTCAAGAATCCCCTGGAGCTCAACTCCCCTGAGACTTACAGCAGATCGGAGGCACCAAGACAGAACTCCGTCACATCGGCATCATATAGATTCCAAAATTATCCGCGTGATCCTAAAAAAATTTTGAGTGACAAGAGGAGTAGCATTAAAATATTACGTCAAGATTCCTCACCAGAGCATAGAAGAGGAGAAAAAAGAATCCTACTCTCCGATATATAACTAGACTCAAAGTAGTTTTTCACTAGACTCGACTCGACCAAGTTCGATCAATCAAGGAGGCTCCTAGGTCGGTACTATTCTGATACCAACTTGTCACGCCCAAGATGCGACCCTATCCTCAATTTGGCACGAAGGCCTCGTCAGGGATAGAAGCGCATCTCATCGTGTCGCAAGAATGGATATCGTTACAATTACATGTACTGAAAAGAAGAGATATATATATAGAGTTGGCTTACACTCGCCACAAGCTACATCAGAGTCACATTAGTACATTACATAATCATCAAGAGTAAGAGCAGGGTCCGACTACGGACGAAAACAAACGAGAAACGAAGAACGACGTACATCCTTGCTATCCCAGGCTGCCGGCCTGGAACCCATCCTAGATCGATGAAGAAGAAGAAGAAGAAGCAACTCCAAATGAACAATCAACGCGCTCGCGTCAAGTAATCTTTACTTGTACCTGCAACTGGTGTTGTAGTAATTTGTGAGCCACAGGGGACTCAGCAATCTCATTTCCAAAGGTATCAAGACTAGCAAAGCTTAATGGGTGAGGTATGGTTAAGTGGTGAGGTTGCAGCAGCGGCTAAGCATATATGAGGTGGCTAAACTTACGAGTACAAGAAATAAGAGGGGGAAAGATCTACGCATAACGGACGTGAGCTACTGATGATCAAATGAATGATCCTGAACACCTACCTACGTCAGACATAACCCCACCGTGTCCTCGATCGGAGAAAGAACTCAGGAAAGAGACAGTCATGGTTATGCACACAGTTGGCATATTTTAATTAAGTTAACTTCAAGTTATCTAGAACCAGTGTTAAACAAAGTTTCCACGGTGCCACATAACCGCGGGCACGGCTTTCCGAAAAGATTTAACCCTGCAGGGGTGCTCCAACTAGTTCATCACAAATTACCACAAGCCGCATAGAAATCCTCAATCACGAAGCTCGCGATCTCGTCGGATTCCCTAGTGGAAAACCTCAACTCTGAGATTACCCAAAACATCACCGGAATCCCGATGCACAAGATATCTCGTCAAAGGTAAAACTAGTCCAGCAAGGCCGCCCGGCGTGTCGACGATCCCGATAGGAGCCGCGTATCTCTTTCCCAGGACACGACGGATAAGCACAGCGTACGGTGGCCTGATAGAAATCTCCCGAGTTGCCCCGGGTTGGCCCCGCAAACGGCTCTAGTTTTTGGACCAGCACCAACAGCACTGGCCCCCCTGTATTATGTAGAATTACTCCTCGGGTAGCGCTAACTCCCTATGCATTTCAAGTTATCAAATTATTATGTTGGGCAAATGTAGTACCAATGTTGGGCCTTGCCAGACCAGCTTTAATCTAAAACGAATTATCAAGGGGGTCCCCATAACAACTCTGATCGTGTTAAGAGCACTCATTTATGGAACATAACACCGGTAGCCGAAACTAAGGGGGCAAAGGTGGAACAAAACACCAGGCTAGAAAGGCCGAACCTTCCACCTTTTACCAAGTATATAGGTGCATTAAGTTAAATAGCATTTAATATGGTGATATAACAAGGAACCCATGTTTTCACATGGAAGCAACTACACCTGCAACTAGCAACGCTAACAACATGGTTAAGCAAGCGGTAACATAGCCAATCAGTGGTTTGCTATGTCGAACAGGTTGAAGGTTATCATGGCATTGTTGAGAGGCTGTTATTTCACATGTGGTAGGCAACGAGACATAATCGATAGAAGCGGTAAAACTAGCATGGCAATGATAGTAATGGTATCTAGGGAAATGATCATCTTGCCTGAGATCCCGCTTGGAAGAAGAATGCCTCCGTGAAGCAGACGAACCGACGTAGTCGAACGGATCCTCACAATTTGGCACCTTGCGGAACTCTATCGAGACGAAGCAAACCGGAAACACAAATCAACACACGGAATTCACCACGCGGTGCAACAACACAAATGATGCATGAGCAGCTGAATACATGCAAGTCACGGCATGACAATTCACAACAACCAAATACTACACATTAAGTGAAGTTCAATATGCAACGAGTTGCATATTGACGAAACTCCACATTTATTTATTTAGCTATATCCCGATTATTTACACGGCAATATTAATGTTGACAAACATGCAAGAGGTGAAGCGTAAATTAAACTACCTATCTAGACATTTTAAATGAGGTCGGAAATGACATATAGCATCTCCGAGACGACCTCACATGTTAATTTACAATTATGTCCAGATCTGAATTAACACATTTTAATTAGTTGTTAAACAGAAAAACAAATAGGTTCACGTGGTTCTATGCGTCATGGCAAGCAATCTATACATAAAGAACATCTCCAACGGAGCTACGGATCAAAAGATACATGCACCGCAAGATATGATGGCATGAATGCAATATGTGTGCAATGGCGGTCACGAGCAATTCTAAACATACAAACAGCAAGATAAAATGAAACTACACGAGATTCTAAGCAAGTTTCATGTAGGACACGATCAAAACGGAGCTACGGTTCAAAAACTACGGGCCAAACAAGAAATCACTACAATCTGCCAAAATCAGCCACATAGCATTTTCTACGCCCCACAACTACGAGCTACACAACTCCAATATAATCAACCAAGGCATGACACGAAAGAGGGAAAGAAGCACTACTACGAACAACTAACAACAACTAGCATGGCATCATTGAACACTAGGAAAAGAAGTCACAAAATGGCTTCCCACACACTATTTCAGACTTAGTGAAATTACACCTCATGGAAGTGCAGTTTTCGATCTGAAGCCATATTGACAGAAGCAAAACCTATAGCTACAGGACTCCAAATGATATGAAAATTCACTGAATGCTAGAGAAACACAAGGGGTACAACTAACTCCATTGGACCAACCTCAAAAGAGCTACAGATCACCAGATGCAAACAAGACAAGACAGCAACAAAATATAACAGATTCCAGACTTAGAAATATTTCAGCTCCTCAAAATCAGCACTATTTCTAGCAACTTGAGGGCAATCAAACCACACCTAAACATGCATTTCTATTGCAACCAAAAATACCAGGGGGCTAGTCTAAACACCCCAAGAACAACTCCCTACTTGACAACTCCGTCAAACGAAGCACGGAATAAATCCTACAAAATAAACAAAAGGGTATCACGGCAAAAGATCGCGCGAACTAACTTGCTCTAATGCTAAAACTAATTGCATAGAAAAATCCCATGGATTTTTCTACCCCGCAAACCTATAAAATATGTGGGGTTGCACAACAAAATAATGCCACACGAAAAATGCGGGAAAAATAACCTATACACGGGAAAATAAACTACCGGCAAACCCTAGATGCAAAAAAATACCTATGACCGCTCTAAAATACAGGGAATAATGGTCCCTAAAACATAGGCATATTACCTAAGGCATACGAGCAATACGGTCTTGCGCGAAAAATAAATACGGGACGAAACCTATTGGGCCAGCATGTTAATCTAGGAATATGGCGTCTCAAACTACGTCAAACAAATATGCATGTTTTAAATTCGTATTCTACGTGCAAAACTACACGAAATCCGTATGCTACACGCCTCGATCCGATGTACGGAACTAAAGTTATGGGCACATTACTATACGTCTATAATCTGGAATTTAAATAATTCCAAAACAATTCCTAAAGAGAATAATCTACCAGGCCAGATCTGGAATGGGCTGAAACAGACAGCAGCACAAGATACTATACGAGGCTCATGGCAAAATATGGGCAGCTCACCTTGGGGGAGGCCACTGGGCCGGTTGGAGGTTTGGGACTGGGCCGAAGGAGGTTGAACTCGGCAACGGCCGAGGTGGGCCTCGTGAGGCACGTGGGAGGCCGGCCCACGCGGCTACGGAAGGGCGAGGCGCACGGCCTCGTCGTCCTCCTCTAGCCGTGCCGCACGAGGGCATGGCGACGCCGACCTGCGCGGAGGCGCGAGCGCCACGGCGGGCTAGGTCTGCGGCAAGCCCCCTGGCTGCTCGATCCACGAGCTCGCCATGGAGCTCGGGCGGCTCATGGTCAACCCTGCGAAGAGAGGAGCAGAGAGGTTAGGGGGAAAGAGGAGGAAGAAAAGAGGAGAAGGGACGCGCTGGCCGGACCTGCAAAGACGGCGCTACGGCGGCTCGCCGGCGGCGGTCGGAGGGAGGTGGCGGCGAGAGGAGCACGCGACGGTGACCTGCAGGCGACGGGGCTGGAGAGGAGATCAGCTAGGGTTAGCTGCGGGCCCCGATGGGCTTCGGCGGGCCTGACCCGGGCTCGGGCGGGCCCGGCGGCTGGAGGTGGGAGACAGGGGAGAGAGAGAGGCTGCTCGGGTAGGTGAGGCACAGAAATCGAGGCAAGGCTAGGGTTGTTGTCCAAAATAATAGGAGGGGTCTATTTATAGACAAATGAGGGGCTAGGTTAACCGGAATTTCGTTCCGGATCCAACCATGCGGTCGGATTCGGACGATTCCGGATGCGGGAACGGTTACGAGGCCGTGTAGAGTGGATATCCGGAGACGAGAGGGAGAACGGGCGGCGCGGCAACGATTTTCAAAACACCGACAAACGTCCGACGGTAGACCGAATACGGTGCCGCTACGATCGACCGTTCGGGTACCGGACGAACTCCGATCGCGACGAAATTCGACAGGCGGCCTGGCTATAACTAGTCACGACAGTATGACAAGTTTCACCCCGATCAAAGAAAGTTTTCAACACACTTTTAAAACAGGGTTTTGACGATGTCGCGGGCGCGTGTGTGTGTGGTCGGGCTCAGAACGGACAACGACGAGAACCGGTAACTAACAACGTATGCAGGTTTTTTTTAAACTGGCGGCAACGGAATGCCGATGCAATGCAGATGATGCGCATGATGCGATGATGATGCGACAAATAAAATAAGCCACAGGACGAAAACGGAAAGGAAAGGGAATCTTCTGGAACGCCGGCATCGGGCTGTCACATGCTAGCAGCAGCTTTTTCTGGCGCCGTTGCCGGGGAGGGGATTGCTATATTCTCTGAGTCACTTGGGATTTATATCTGCTGATCACTATGTAGAATCTAAAAGATCCAAAAACCAAAGTCTTGCCCTCAACTACGAGGGGAGGTAAGGAACTGCCATCTAGCTCTGCACTTGATTCACCTTCAGTTATGAGTAAGTTTGCGACATCACCTCCTGCTAGAAATCTTGATATGTCGCATGTGCTTGATGATGCTAGAGATGCTATGCCTGATACTGCTAGAGATGTTATGCCTGATACTGCTTGAGATGCTATGCATGATACTGCTAGAGATGCTATGCCTGATACTGCTAGAGATGCTATGCTTGATACTGCTTTGCCTGATGATGCTAGAGATGCTACTTTGCCTGATGATGTTATGCTTGATACTGCTAGAGATACTACTTTGCCTGATGTGCCACTAGGGGTATTCCTTGATGCTCATATTGCTAGAGTTACTGCCAATGCTCGTGATACTTCTGAAACTGTCGATACTATTGAGATAGAACCTGCTTTTTCTCCTGCTAGATCGAGCTCTCCTAGATACGAATTGCCTGATATACCTGAGGGTTGTGTTATGGAGGAAGAGATAGCTGAGGATTTTCTTGCGTGTAAGGATGCCTATGACGCTGAGGAATTACTTCTCAAGTGGAAGGAAAAATCTCTGAAAGCTAGGATGAAATATGACCCAAAGTTTGCCACTTCACCTATCTTTATCACCGACAAGGATTATGAATTCTCTGTCGACCCTGAGATAATCTCTCTAGTCGAATCTGATCATTTCCACGGTTATGAGTCTGAGACGGTCGTAGCCCATCTTACCAAACTGCACGATATAGCCACCCTTTTCACTAGTGAGGAGAAGATCCGCCACTACTATATCATTAAGCTGTTTCCTTTCTCCCTAAAGGATGACGCTAAAGCCTGGTTCACTTCTCTTGCTCCTGGATGTGTGAGTAGTCCCCAGGATATGGTCTATTACTTCTGTGAGAAATATTTCCCTGCCCATAAGAAGCAAGCTGCCTTGCAGGAAATATACAACTTTGCTCAACTCAAAGAAGAGAGACTCCCACAAGCTTGGGAGAGGCTCGTCCAGCTACAGAATGCTTTGCCTGATCACCCTATTAAGAAGAATGAGATACTTGATATCTTCTATAACGGACTTACCGATGCTTCTAGAGACCACCTAGATAGTTGTGCCGGTTGTGTTTTTAGGGAACGAACTATAGAACAAGATGAGATCCTACTGAATAACATCTTGATCAACGATAATGCTTGGACTATTCCCGAACCACCTCCTAAGCCAACTCCGAAGAAAAGAGGTATTCTATTCCTTGGTCCTGAAGATATGCAAGAAGCCAAGAAATCTATGCAAGAGAAAGGCATTAGATCTGAAGATGTCAAAAATCTACCACCTATCGAAGAGATCCATGGTCTCGATAACCCGATACAGGTAGTGGAAGTAAATTCTTTGCGTAGGTTTGATGAGAGTGATATTCCTTTTGATAAACCTGCTAGCCTATGCTTTGATGAATTTGACAACTTTGTTGCCAAACAACAGAGCTTCAATGATTATGTTAGCAGACATTTGGAACAAAGTACTCGTATGCTTAGTCATTTAAGTGCTTGTGTAGACAGAAATGTCAATGATCTGAAGCTTCTGAGTAAACATGCCTCTATGATTACTACTCAGGTAGAACAAGTATTTAAAGCTCAGAATGACTTGCTCAGTGAATTAAATGACAACTCTGTCAGAGTCATTACCAGAGGAGGCAAAATGACTCAGGAACCTTTGTATCCTGAAGGTCATCCTAAGAGAATTGATCAAGATTCTCAAGGAATTAATGCTGATACACCCAGTCATCCTAAGGAGAAGAAGAAGGTTGATAGAAACCTACATGTCAGTTCACCAAATATTGTCACACCTAAAGAACCAAATGATATTTCTGCGTCTGATGCAGAAACACAATCTGGTGATGAACATGAACCTGGTGACAATATGGACAGCGATGTTCATAATAATGCTCAACCTAGCAATGATAAGGATGTGGAGATTGAACCTACGGTTAATCCTGATAAGAATGACTTCACTGCTAGGAAGCATGGTAAAGAAAGAGAGCCATGGGTTTAGAGACCTATGCCCTTTCCTCCTAAGCCATCCAAGAAAAAGGATGATGAGGATTTTGAGCGCTTTATTGAAATGATAAGACCCGTCTTTCTGCAGATGCGGTTAGTTGATATGCTCAAAATGTATCCATATGCCAAGTACATGAAAGATATCGTGACCAATAAACGGAAGATACCAGATCTTGAGATCTCCACCATGCTTGCCAATTACACTTTCAAAGGTGGAACTCCTAAGAAACTTGGTGATCCCGGAGTGCCCACTATACCTTGCTCCATTAAAGGAAACTATGTAAGAACTGCCTTATGTGACCTTGGAGCCGGAGTTAGTGTTATGCCTCTCTCTCTCTTTATCGTAGACTTGAACTGGATAAGTTGACACCCACTAAAATTTCTCTGCAAATGGCCGACAAATCAACTGCTTTCCCTCTCGGCATATGCGAGGATGTGCATGTTGTGGTTGCTAACACCACTATCTTAACAGACTTTATTATCTTGGATATTCCCGAGGATGATGCCATGGCTGTCATCCTCGGAAGACCCTTTTTAAACACTGCAGGGGCTGTTATAGATTGCAACAAAGGCAATGTCACTTTCCATGTCAATGGTAATGACCATACCATGCACTTTCCAAAGAAACGATATCAAGTACATTGCATCAATGCTATCGAAAAAACTTCATCGATTCTTATTGGGAGCTTTGAATGCCCTATTCCTCGTGTTAAGATGAAGTATGATTTGCTTGTTGGGGAGATTCATATCCCCATTGAGGTGACTTAGTGGCTATTCGAAAATTCTCCGTTCTGTTTTGCGATTCGAGAAAGTTTTGTCATAAGGATTTGATCAACCCCATTGACGGATTTCTTTCGATGACCATGAAATGGATGAATCAAAGAGTCACATACCTCCGTTTTAAGCTTTCACTTTCTTTTGCTTAGAAGAAAAATGATAGGTATAGTTTAGTTTTTCCTGTTTCCTGTTTTAGTGTCCCGGAGAAAAATACCCCGAAAATAAAAGTTCTCCGGTGGTCCTGAAAATCTAGTATGATTTTTTCTGGAACATTTGAAAAATACTAGGACTGAGAGCTGGCATGGGGGCCACACCAGTGGGCCACAAGACCTGTCACCGTGGCCACCCCCCTGTCACCGTGCTTTATCCTTCGCGTATTCTTGCTACCTTGGTGACCCTGTTCTTGAGCTTGAAATGTTGATTTTAGCTGGTCCCAAGTAGTTTTAGCGCGTGATACGGTCTCTAGGCACTAGTAGGAGTGGTTGCTACGAGTTGGGTTAATCTTTATTCACTTTTCTTTCGAAGTCTCTAAAAATTTCAGAATTTTTCAGAGCTAGAAAAGGAAAAAAAGATGAGGATGTTCTTGAGAGGCTCTTCAAGCCATAACCTCGAGGAGGATGAGAAGAACCTCCCCAAGTACATGGTTCCTCGAGTCACGGAAGTTCGAGCTTGCGAGTGGCCAAGTGATGAATTTTTGCACGTTGCTGGGCTTTATGAAGACTTTTATTACTTGGTGGAGAACGTAGGCCTTACCGCGTTCGTTGAAGATAAGTGCTCACAATACCTCCTCCTCACCAATATTTTCGTTCAAAGCTTCAACTTTTATCCGAGGAAGAATCCTCCCATGGTTGAGTTCATGTTGTACGATATCCCCCAGTGCATGACACTACAGGATTTTTGCAATGCATGCAAATTACCTTATGTTGGGGATATTCATGATCCTCGTCCATGGGACTTGGAGGATTTCATAGGTACTATTGTTGTTGGAGAGGAGAGAGGAGTGTCTCGCGCTAGAATTGCAAGCATACATTTTCCTGTGCTTCGGTACTTCTCATTATTTGTGGGAAAATGTTTGATTGGCCATGGGGAGGCTAGATCACTTAGCTCTCCAGACCTCGCGGTTTTGCGCGAAGGCCTTTATAGCACTAAGACTTATAGCCTAGGTGCTATAGTAGCACAGCGGTTGAACACAAACTGTTCCAAAGGTGTCGACTATCGAGGTATCTAAGCTACTCGTCTTGCTAGACACTTTGAGATACCTATTAGACTTCGCGAGGAAGAAGAGATGCTTCTTCCTGAGAAATATCTGGATTATGACAGCATGGTTCGCCATGATTTTCTGGATAGAGATGCTAGTAGACGGATGATTTATAACTTGGTATTCAGTCAGGGTACTCGAGAGACTATTACTTTGCCCGCCCCTTCTTTGTTCGACCTTTATGTAGGCATGTACACTATTATGCCCTCGGACATCTACGCATATTGGGGCTTAGCCCAACCACAGGTGCCCGTGCCCGAGCCGCCAGTCGAGTACCAGACGCCAGTTTATCAGTGGGAGCCACAGGAGCTCACACAGCAGTGGCATCCACAGTCCGCTCCAGAGTATCCCGGAGCTGGTTATTTCCCGCCTTGGGAGTAGACCAAGCTAGGCCAAAAGCCTAAGCTTGGGGGAGTACGTGTTCTCACCGACCTTACATTCATGCTTATGCTTTCACTTTGTTCGTCGGTGTTCACACTTTGCCACTGTATTATACATGCTAGTATATTTTTGTTTTCTTGTTTTCTTGTGTTGTGTCCTTTTGAGAAAACCCAAAAAGATTTTTCCTTTCTTATTTTTGCTTGTTGGGAGCTTTCCCGTGTAAATAGTTTTTATTTTTCTTTGGGTCAAGGTAGAAGATATTGGTTATAATGTTTAGTGGCTCTTGCATGCATACCTGTTTAGCTTTCAAAGAGCCATATTACTTTGTCTTCTCCTTTGTGTTTGCCTACAGATTCAGCTTAGTCCAATGCACGAGCACTCTTATTATTGTTCACATCGTTCGATCGTGCAAGTGAAAGGCAATAATGATGATATATGATGAAGTGACTGAGACTGGAAAAGCTGGTATGAACTCTATCTATTTTGTTTTTATAAATATGACTAGCTTGTCATCCCAGATTCAGCTTTGTTGTGAGAGAACCATGTTTGCAATGGCAACTTAGAGATCATAGTTTTTGATGCCATGCTTAATTAGCTAGGAGCTTATAATGGTTTGTCTTGAATGCCAACATAGATTTTGAGATGACTATGATGTAGTATGATAGGATGGTATTCTCCTTTGAATGATTCAAGTGGCTTGACTTGGCACATGTTCATGCATGTAGTTGAAACAAAATCAACATAGCTTCTATGATGTTCGTGTTCATGGTGATTTATATCCTGTTCATGCTTGCACTCCATGTTAGTCAAACTCATTGCATCTTGATGACTGTTGTTACTCTCTAGTTGGCCGCTTCCCAGTCTTTTGCTAGCCTTCACTTGTACTGAGCAGAATACTGCTTGTGCATCCACTTCTATAAACCCAAAAGTTTCTCCATGAGAGTCCACCATAGCTACCTATTTGCGGTATTTACCTGCCGTTCCAAGTAAATTTGCATGTGCCATTCTCTAAACCTTCAAGAAATAATCTGGTTTGCATGCCCGAACCGCTCATGTGGTGACACGGAGCTATTGGTATCTTCCATGTTAGGCGTGTTATCCTCGACATGTGTTTATTCACTGTCATTCACGAGAAAGGGGTCGGTAATTGGAATGCCCAGTTCCACGCTTAAATCGAAAACATAACTGTAAAACAAGACTCCCCCGGATTGATGTTAGTATGGACGGTACCCGAGGATTCGGCTAGCCGTGGAGTATGATTGATTGGTGGTGGGGAGTTAAAACTTTACTTTTCTGTTTGGGAACCGCCTATAGCATGAGTAGCGTGGAAGATATTGAGAACTCTTGGTCATTGCGTTGACAATGAAAGCATGCCACCCAAAATTATTATCTCTGTTTTCAAAGCTTGAGCTCTCGCACCTCTGCAAATCAATGCTTCCCTCTGCGAAGGGCCTGTCTATTTATTTTCCTGTTGAGTCATCCTCTTCTTATATAAGCACCAATTAGAGAGCACCTCTGTCATTTTTATGCTTGGCTTTTGATTGATATTGAGTATGACTATGTCTGGATCTTCGTTGCTATGAATTACAATGTTTAGTCAGCCCTTGATCTTTGAAAGTGCTCTGCATTTATGTTTTGCGGTCTCAGAAAGAGCTAGCGAGATACCACCTATTCATATTGCTTCATGCTTGTTTTGATTGAATTGTTGGTATCTGAAACTCATTATTATTTGCTCGCTAGCTGATTATGCCATTGATGTTAGTTTACCGTGAGACCTTTGCGTCACTTGCTTATGTGGTTAACTTGTGATCTTGCTAAAATTCTGGTTACGAGTTAGACATAGTTGCAACAACAAGATCAAACAGAGTTTGTCAAAGTTTTTCTTTCTCTTTCAGTTTGTCAACTGAGTTGCTTGAGGACAAGCAAGGTTTTAAGCTTGGGGGAGTTGATACGTCTCCATCGTTTCTACTTTTCCAAACTCTTTTGCCCTTGTTTTGGACTCTAATTTTTATGATTTGAATGGAACTAACCCGGACTGGTGTTGTTTCAGCAGAATTGCCATGGTGTTGTTTTTGTGCAGAAATGAGAGTTCTCGGAACATCCTGAAAATATACGGAGAATATTTCTGGAAAATATGAAAAATACCTGCGCAAAGATCCACCAGAGGGGATGGGTAAGTGGGCCACAAGCCCTGTTGCCGCGGCCCCCCTGGCCGCGGCAACCAAGCTTGTGGGTCTGCCGCCCCCAACTCCAGCTCTATAAATTCACTTTC
Source organism: Hordeum vulgare subsp. vulgare (assembly GCF_904849725.1). Lineage (NCBI taxonomy): Eukaryota > Viridiplantae > Streptophyta > Magnoliopsida > Poales > Poaceae > Hordeum > Hordeum vulgare. Next base: position 449,988,644 of record NC_058518.1, on the reverse strand, counting down.
GCCCAGAAAAAAATCAGAAGAGAAGATTTCATTGTGTTTGCGATACGGAGGCGCCGCCACATCCTGTTCTTCATCTGGAGGACAGATCTGGAGTCCGTATTGGGCTCCGGAGAGGGGAAATCATCGCCATCGTCATAATCAACCTTCTTCCCTCTCCAATTCCATGAAGCTCTTCATCGTTCGTGAGTAATCTATTCGTAGGCTCGCTGGGCGGTGATGAGTAGGATGAGATCTATCATGTAATCAAGTTAGTTTTGACGGGGATTGATCCCTAGTATCCACTATGTTCTGAGATTGATGTTGCTACTACTTTTCCATGCTTAATGCTTGTCACTAGGGCCCGAGTGCCATGATTTCAGATCTGAAATTATTATGTTGTCACCAATATAAGTGTGTTTTAGATCCGATCTTGCAAGTTGTAGTTACCTACTATGTGTTATGACCCGGCAACCCCGGAGTGACAATAACCGGAACCACTCCCGGTGATGACCAAAGTTTGAGGACTTCATGTGTTCACAAAGTTCTAATGTGTTGTTCCGGTTCTTTATTAAAAGGAGAACCTTAATATCCCGTAGTATCCTTTTGGACCCCGCTGCCACGGGAGGGATGGACAATAGATGTCATGCAAGTTATTTTCCCTAAGCACGTATGACGACACACGGAATGCATGCCTACATCACATTGACGAACGGGAGCTAGCCACATATCTCTCCGTGTTATAACTGTTGCATGATGAATGTCATCCAAACAAATCACCGACCCATTGCCTACGAGTTTGTCCTACTGTTGCTGCTGTTGTTACTTGTTTTGCTCTGCTGTTGTTACTTGTTTTGCTCTGCTGCTACTGCTGTCACTACTGTTGTTCCTTGCCACCGTTGATACACGTTACACTGCTACTACCTTCTACAATACCTTTTTTCTCGCGCCGTTGACGGGAAAGAATATTTTTCGTCCACGGTCAACTTCTGGCGCCATTGATACGACCGTTAGGAATAGTCTGCCGTCAACAGATCGTTTTTGACACCGTTGTTATCATACTACTTTGTTGCTGATACTTTGCTTGCAGATACTAATCTTTCAGGTGTGGTTGAATCTGACGCATTCGGCTGCTAATACTTGAGAGTATCCTTTCACTTCCTGTCGGGCGAACCAACAAATTTGGCTTGAATACTCTACCCTCGAAAACTGCCGCGAACCCACGCGCTGGTGTGTCATTGCAAGACAATTGCTAATTATTGAGCAACTGGGAGCAGTTCTGGCTCTGTTGCCGCGGAGGCATCAAGGCAGGGACACGTCAACAGCATTTCTCTAGTGTCGTTGCCGGGGACTGCTAGCAGCAGTCTACCACATATAATATTAGAAACGCCACAGAGCTCCCACTCACTTTCTTGTAAATACAAGATTCTTCAACCACTTGTATAAACCCAAATGCTTTGATCACCTCATCAAAGCGCTTATTCCAACTCCGAGATGCTTGCACCAGTCCATAAATGGATCGCTGGAGCGTGCACACTTTGTTAGCATTCTTTGGACCGACAAAACCTTTGGGTTGCATCATATACAACTCTTCCTTAAGAAAACCGTTAAGGAACACCGTTTTGACATCCATCTGCCAGATTTCATAATCGTAAAAAGCAGCTATTGCTAACATGATTCGGACGGACTTAAGCATCGCTACCGGTGAGAAAGTCTCATCGTAGTCAACTCCTTGAACTTGTGAAAAACCCTTTGCCACAAGTCGAGCTTTATAAACGGTCACATTACCGTTTGCGTCTGTCTTCTTCTTATAGATCCATTTGTTCTGAATAGCCTTGCGGCCTTCAAGTCGTACTTCCAAAGTCCACACTTTGTTCTCGTACATGGATCCAATCTCGGACTTCATGGCCTCCAGCCATTTGTTGGAATCCGGGCCCACCATTGCTTCTTCATAATTTGCAGGTTCATTGTTGTCCAACAACATAATTGTTAAGACATGATTACCGTACCACTCAGGAGCAGTACGTGATCTTGTCGACCTGCGAGGTCCGATAGCAACTTGATCCGAAGTTTCATGATCATCATCATCAACTTGCTCCTCAACTGGCGCGGCGGCAATGGGGGTTTCCCCTTTCCCCGCACCACGATCTAGAGGAATTAGAGGTTCGACAACCTCATCAAGTTCTATCTTCCTCCCGCTTAATTCTTTTGAGAGAAACTCCTTCTCAAGAAAAGCTCCGTTTTTAGCAACAAACACTTTGCCCTCGGATTTGAGATAGAACGTATACCCAACTGTCTCTTTTGGGTAACCTATGAAGACACACTTTTCCGCTTTGGGTTCCAGCTTTTCAGGCTGAAGCTTTTTGACATAAGCATCACAACCCCAAACTTTAAGAAACGACAATTTTGGTCTTTTTCCATACCACAGTTCGTATGGTGTCGTCTCATCGGATTTTGATGGTGCCCTATTTAAAGTGAATGCAGGTGTCTCTAATGCATAACCCCAAAACAATAACGGCAAATCGGTAAGAGACATCATAGATCACACCATCTCTAATAAAGTACGATTACGACGTTCGGATAGACCATTACGCTGTGGTGTTCCAGGCGGTGTCAATTGTGAAACAATTCCACATTGTCTCAAGTGAGCACCAAACTCGAAACTCAGATATTCACCACCACGATCAGACCGTAGGAACTTGATCTTCTTGTTATGATGATTTTCAACTTCACTCTGAAATTGCTTGAACTTCTCAAACATTTCAGACTTGTGCTCCATCAAGTAGACATAACCATATCTACTCAAATCGTCAGTGAAGGTGAGAAAATAACGATATCCTCCGCGCACCTCCACACTCATTGGACTGCACACGTCGGTATGTATGATTTCCAACAAGTCACTTGCACGCTCCATTGTTCCGAAAAACGGAGTCTTAGTCATCTTGCCCATGAGGCATGGTTCGCACGTGTCAAGTGAATCAAAGTCAAGTGACTCCCAAAGTCCATCGAAATGGAGTTTCTTCATGCGCTTTACACCAATATGACCTAAGCGGCAGTGCCACAAAAATATGGCGCTATCATTGTTAACTCTAACTCTTTTGGTCTCAATGTTATGTATATGTGTATCATCGCTATCAAGATTCAATATGAACAATCCTCTCACATTGGGTGCATGACCATAAAAGATATTACTCATAGAAATAGAACAACCATTATTCTCTCACTTAAACGAGTAACCGCCTTGCAATAAACAAGATCCAGATATAATGTTCATGCTTAACGCAGGCACTAAATAACAATTATTTAAGTTCATAACTAATCTTGATGGTAACTGAAGTGAAACTCTACCGATGGCGATTGCATCAACCTTGGAACCATTTCCCACGTGCATCGTCACTTCATCCTTCGCCAGCCTTCGCTTATTCCGCAGTTCCTGTTTCGAGTTGCAAATATGAGCAACAGAACCGGTATCGAATACCCAGGCACTACTACGAGAGCTGGTTAAGTACACATCAATAACATGTACTCCCTCTGTCCCAAAATTCTTGTCTTAGATTTGTTTAGATATGAATGTATCTAGTCAAGTTTTAGTATTTAGATACATCCATTTCTAAACAAAGTTAAGACAAGAATTTTGGGACGGAGGGAGTATATCGAATATACCTGACTTTTCCTTGGCCGCCTTCTTATCAGCCAGATACTTGGGGCAGTTACGCTTCGAGTGACCCATACCCTTGCAATAATAACACTCTCTTTCAGGCTTAGGTCCAGCTTTGGGTTTCTTCATCGGATTGGCAACAGGCTTGCCGCTCTTCTTGGAATTACCCTTCTTTCCTTTGCCGTTTCTCTTGAAACTAGTGGTCTTTTTCACCATCAACACTTGATGCTCTTTACGGAGTTCTGATTCTGCGACTTTCAGCATCGAGAATAACTCGCCGGGTAAATTGTTCATCCCTTGCATGTTATAGTTCAACACAAAGCTCTTGTAGCTTGGTGGCAGTGATTGAAGAATTCTATCAGTGATAGCCTCTTGCGGGAGTTCAATCCCGAGCTCAGCTAGATGGTTTGAGTACCCCAGACATTTTGAGCACATGTTCACTGACAGACGAATTCTCCTCCATCTTGCAAGCATAGAATTTATCGAAGGTCTCATACCTCTCGATCCGGGCGCTCTTCTGAAATATAAACTTCAACTCCTGGAACATATCAAATGCTCCATGACGCTCAAAGCGACGTCGAAGTCCCGGCTCTAAGCCATACAAGACTGCACATTGAACTACTGAGTAGTCCTCCTTACGTGTTAACCAAGCGTTCTTAACATCTTGGTCGGCCGTAGCGGGTGGTTCATCTCCTAGTGCAGCATTAAGGACATAATCCTTCTTCCCAGCTTGCAGGAGCAACTTAAGATTACGAGCCCGGTATACAATGTTGCATCCATCATCTTTCAACTTAGCTTTCTCTAGGAACGAATTAAAATTCAGGGTGACTGTCGCGTGAGCCACTGATCTACAACACAAATATTTTCAAAGTGGACTTAGACTATGTTCAAGATAATTAGAGTTTAACTAATCAAATTACTTGCTAAACTCCCACTCAAAAAGTACATCTCTCTAGTCATTTGAGTGGTACATGATCCAAATTCACTAACTCAAGTCCGATCATCACGTGAGTTGAGAATAGTTACAGTGGTAACATCTCTATGCTAATCATATCAACTATACGATTCATGCTCGACCTTTCAGTCTCATGTGTTCCGAGGCCATGTCTGCACATGCTAGGCTCGTCAAGCTTAACCTGAGTGTTCCGCGTGTGCAACTGTTTTGCACCCGTTGTATGTGAACGTTGAGTCTATCACACCCGATCATCACGTGGTGTCTCGAAACGGCGAACTGTAGCAACAGTGCACAGTTAGGGAGAACACAATTTCGTCTTGAAATTTTAGTGAGAGATCACCTTATAATGCTACCGTCGTTCTAAGCAAAATAAGGTGCATAAAAGGATTAACATCACATGCAATTCATAAGTGACATGATATGGCCATCATCTTGTGCTTCTTGATCTCCATCACCAAAGCACCAGCACGATCTTCCTGTCACCGGCGCCACACCATGATCTCCATCATCATGATCTCCATCATCATGATCTCCATCAACGTGTCGCCATCAGGGTTGTCGTGCTACTTATGCTATTACTACTAAAGCTACGTCCTAGCAATATAGTAAACGCATCTGCAAACACAAATGTTGGTTTAAAGACAACTCTATGGCTCCTGTCGGTTGTCGTACCATCGACATGCAAGTCGATATTAACTATTACAACATGATCATCTCATACATCCAATATATCACATCACATCATTGGCCATATCATATCACAAGCATACCGTGCAAAAACAAGTTAGACGTCCTCTAATTTGTTGTTGCATGTTTTACGTGGCTGCTATGGGTATCTAGTATGATCGCATCTTACTTATGCAAAAACCACAACAGAGATGTGCAAATTGCTATTTAACCTCTCCAAGGACCGCCTCGGTCAAAACAAATTCAACTAAAGTTGGAGAAACCGACACCCACAAGTCATCTTTATGCAACGAGGTTGCATGTCAATCGATGAAACCAGTCTTTCGTAAGCGTACGAATAATGTCGATCCGGGCCGCTTCGATCCAACAATACCGCTGAATCAAGAAAAGACTAAGGAGGGTAGGAAATCGAACATCACCGTCCACAAAACCCTTTGTGTTCTACTCGAGATAACATCTACGCATGAACCTAGTTCATGATGCCGCTGTTGGGGAACGTTGTGTGGGAAACAAAAAAATTCCTACGCACACGAAGACCTATCCTGGTGATGTCCATCTACGAGAGGATATTTGGATCTACGTACCCTTGTAGATCACACAGCAGGAAGCGTTTAAGAAACGTGGTTGATGTAGTGGAACATCCTCACGTCCCTCGATCCACCCCGCGAACCGTCCCACGAACCGTCCCACGATCCGTTCTGATCTAGTGCCGAACGGACGACACCTCCGCGTTCAGCACACGTTCAGTTCGACGATGATCTCGGCCTTCTTGATCCAGTAAGCAAGACGGAGAAGTAGATGAGTTCTCCAGCAGCGTGAAGGCGCTCCGGTGGTGGTGAGGATCTACTCATGCAGGGCTCCGCCCGAGCTCCGCAGAAATACAATCTAGAGGTAAAACTATGGTGTCTAGATCTGAGTTGCACGTGGCAAAAGTTGTCTCAAATCAGCCCTAAATCACCACTATATATAGGAGGGAGGGGGAGGAGGCTTGCCTTGAGGGCTAATGGTGCGCCGGCCAAGGGAGAGGAGGAGTCCTACTCCAATTAGGATTGGAAAGTGGAGTCCTTCTCTTCCTTCCCACCTCTTTTTTTTCTTTTTCTTTGGTTTTCTTTCCTTGGCGCCAAGGCCCTCTTGGGCTGTCCCACCAGCCCACTAAGGGCTGGTGCGCCACCCCTAAGGCCATTGGGCTTCCCCCGGGTGGGTTGCCCCCCTCCCGGTGAACTTCCAGAACCCATTCGTCACTCCCGATACATTTCCGGTAATGCCCGAAAACCTTCTGGTAACCAAATGAAGTCATCATATATATCAATCTTCGTTTCTGGACTATTCGGTAACCACACATATAACTCAAATATACTAAAAACTTGCCGAACCTTAAGTGTGCAGACCATGCGGGTTTGAGAACTATGTAGACATGCTCCGAGCCACTCCTCGGTCAATATCCAATAGCGGGACCTGGATGCCCATATTGGATCCTACATATTCTCCGAAGATCTTATCGGTTGAACCTCATTGTCAAGGATTCATATAACCCCGTATGTCATTCCCTTTGTCCTTCGGTATGTTACTTGCCCGAGATTCGATCGTCATACCTATTTCAATCTCGTTACCGGCAAGTCTCTTTACTCATTCCGTAATACAAGATCCCGTGACTTACACTTAGTCACATTGCTTGCAAGGCTTGTGTGTAATGTTGTATTACCGAGTGGGCCCCAAGATACCTCTCCATCACACGGAGTGACAAATCCCTGTATTGATCCATACTAACTCAACGGACACCTTCGGAGATACCTGTAGAGCACCTTTATAGTCACCCAGTTACGTTGTGACGTTTGATGCACACAAGGTATTCCTCCGGTGCTAGTGAGTTATATGATCGCATGGTCATAGGAACAAATACTTGACACCCAGAAAACAATAGCAATAAAACGACACGATCAATATGCTACATTCATAGTTTGGGTCTAGTCCATCACATTCCACAAGGTCCTAATGATGTGATCCAGTTATCAAGTGATACGTCCATTTTGCATCATGCTTTCATGTTGATATTTATCGCTTTATGGACTGTTATTATACCTTGTGGAACCTTACTTATGCCTTTTCTCTCTTATTTTGCAAGGTTTATTTGAAGAGGGAGAGTACCGACAGCTGGAATTCTAGACTGGAAAAGGAGCAAGTTTGAGTCCTCTATTCTGCGCAACTCCAATGTAGAGCTCCGGCAAGGCGATCCTGCCGGGGAGACTTCCCTCTCGGAGGGGGAAATCATCGCCATCGTCATCACCAACACTCCTCTCGTCGGAGGGGAGTCATCTCCATCAACATCTTCATCAGCACCATCTCCTCTCCAAACCCTAGTTCATCTCTTGTAACCAATCTCCGTCTCGCGACTCCGATTGGTACTTGTAAGGTTGCTAGTAGTGTTGATTACTCTTTGTAGTTGATGCTAGTTGGATTACTTGGTGGAAGAGTTTATATTCAGATCCTTGATGCTATTCATTACACCTCTGATCATGATTATGATTATGCTTTGTGAGTACTTACTTTTGTTCCTGAGGACATGGGATAAGTCATGCTAATAATAGTCATGTGAATTTGGTATTCGTTCGGTATTTTGATATGATGTATGTTGTTTTTCCTCGAGTGGTGTTATGTGAACGTCGACTACATAACACTTCACCATACTTGGGCCTAGAGGAAGGCATTGAGGAGTAGTAAGTAGATGATGGGTTGCTAGAATGACAGAAGTTTAAAACCCCAGTCTATGTGTTGCTTCGTAAGGGGCTGATTTGGATCCACTAGTTTAATGCTATGGTTAGACGTTGTCTTAATTCTTCTTTCATAGTTGCGGATGCTTGCGAGAGGGGTTAATCATAAGTGGGATGCTTGTCCAAGTAAGGGCAGTACCCAAGCGCCGGTTCACCCACATATCAAACTATCAAAGTAACGAACGCGAATCATATGAACATGATGAAACTAGCATGACAGAAATTCCCATGTGTCCTCGGGAGCGTTTTTCCTCTTATAAGACTTTGTTCAGGCTTGTCCCTTGCTACAAAAGGGATTGGGCCACTTTGTTGCACCGTTGCTACTACTTGTTACTTGTTACTTTTCACCTTCTACGTTTCACCTCACTACACCATCACTTGTTACCGCTACTTTCAGTGCTTGAAGTTATTGCCTTGCTGAAAACCGTTTATCAGAGCCCTCTGCTCCTCGTTGGGTTCGACACTCTTACTTATCGAAAGGACTACGATTGATCCCCTATACTTGTGGGTCATCATCAAGCAACAACACTTTGCACATAGTCAGAAAACCTTGACTATCCTTGATCAACTGGCTAGCCAACTAGAGGCTTGCTAGGGACATTGTTTTGTCTATGTATCCACACATGTATCTATGTTTTCATTCAATACAATTATAGCATGGATAATAAACGATTATCTTTAAACAGGAAATAAAATAATAACTATTTATCATCGCCTCTAGTGCATATTTCCAACAGTTCACAAGTGATGTCTCTCTCCCAAAAGACAATAAACAACTATGCTTGGGTAAACAAATCACAGTTGGGCAATTGACGGAATTATGATCGCACCCAATGCTAATTATGCTACTTGATAGTTAGAGGTTCAATAGTAATGGGCAGTACGCCAAGAGAAGTAGACCGTTTATTCATCAGCATCTACTTACTAATCATCCACCTTGAGATATCTATCTAGAACATCTCTTCGGTATTAAGTTGCGAGCCCCACCCAAAGTGTAAACTCAAAGCAACGGACAACTACATTAACGACCTACGCGTAAGGTAAACAATCCTTGCAACCGTGGTCACAAGCACCGTTGTTTTCTCCCTGGTGGCAACAAGCACATCCCCTAGTCTCATGTTTCTGTCACTCAAGCTAGACATCGAGGGGCATGAACTCATAATCATGCATAACGCTCCCTCTTGGAGTTACAGTCTACTACTCGGCCAAAGCAATAAATAGCAATGGAGAACATGCATGGATCACTAAGGAACATAATATAAAAGCATAATCAAATATATAACTCATAACAATCTGAACATAATCTCATAATCCATCGGATCCCAACAAACCGAGCATAGCAATAGCAAGAGAATTACATAGATGCCTTGATCATGTAGGGCAGCTCACAAGGACTAACCATTGAAGCACAAGATTAGAGAGAAGATATCACATAGCTACTGGTCATGGACTCATGGTCCAAGGAGGACTACTCACGGCATGTCCGGGAAGCGTCCATGGCGGTGGTGAAGCTACCGGAGGTCAATCCTCCCTCCGGCAGGGTGCCGGGAAGAGGTCTCCTGACGCCCCATCTCGGAAGCGCTGCCGCGGCGGAACGATGGAGAATTTCGCGATTCCAGAAGTTCTGTAATGGTTTCCTCTCGAGACTCTAAATATAGGCCAAAGGAGGGCACCGGAGGAGGTGGCGTCCACCCAGGCGGCCTCCAGGCGCGGCCTAGGGCCTGGTCGCGCTAGCAGGTCGCCTGGGTAGCCCCTGGCCCCCTCTGGCCCATTTTCGGTGATCCAGAAGCTTTTGTTTTGCTGATTTTTTATATATTTTTTCTGGAATTTTTGGGCTTCGGAAAATTGGGTAAAAGCCCCTGCAAAATAGTCATCAGCAGACAGAAACTCGCATTGGGTGCACTGAGTTAATAGGTTAGTCCAAATATGTGTAAAATGATATAAAAGTGTAGCAAAACATATAACAATGTCACCCAAAAGATCATGGAACAAGCAGAAATTATTGATACATTTGGAACGTATCAACATCCCCAAGCTTAATTTATGCTCGTCCTCGAGTAGATAAATGATAACACAATAATTTCTGTGGTGACATGCTAACACACATATATGAATTTCAAAGTAAAGCAAGTGACATATATAATTCAAGTCAAGACAATAACAAGCAAGAGTTTTTTTATTGAGAACTCAATCTACTAAAATTTCACACTTTGTCTCCTTCGGAATCTTATTTTTGACTCATCCCGAGACCACTAGTTAGGCACAAGTCAAAATGATCCTCTCCCTTTCGACTTTGAACACGCATGCAATGGATGAGCGTAAGCAATATATGTTGGCACTTAGGATGGCGAATGGAATAATGATGGGGAAGACAAAAAGGTGTAAAAGGCTCACATCAATGAGGACAACCATAGGCGAGAGAAAGCCAAATGATAGATATGATGTGAGGAGTAGGGATTGCCATGTAACGGATGCACATATGAGCTAAGGTAAGTTCTCTAATGGAACTAGTGGGAGTGCATCCAACTTGTTTTCTCATGAAGACCTAGAGCTCATTTGAGGAGGCTCGTCATTGGAATATGCAAACCAAGTTCTATAGTGTAAGGGTCCCCACATAGTTATGCATGAATGATAATCTCTATGTAGTACCAATATAGCAATGGAGTACGAGTGTGGATCTTTCAAATGGAATAGTAGTGTTGCCCCCTTCTCTCTTTTTATTTCTTTTTTTTCTTTTTCTTTTTATTTTTCTTTTTATTTCTTTTTTTGTGGCCTCTTTGGCTCTTTCTTTTTATCTCCCATTTGTCCTCTTTGGGATCTTTTTTTTTGTCCTCTTTGGGATCTTTTCCTCACTTAAGGACAACACTCTATGTTTTACATGAATAAAAAGAAAAATCATCACACTTTATAAGAAGTACTCAACATAAAGACAAGTGAAAATTATCATGATGTATGCAAATGTATGCCTCTGCCAGTGTAGCAGGATATGCAATGATACTAGCGCGCCATGTAGCAATAATAAGGGCAACGCCCAACTAGCATGTGGCTCTACGATCAAGCACAAGCGTGTATGACATGAAGATCAAGTCATGAGATGGTGGATGTTGCATGGCAATGTATCTCGGAAAGGCTATGGGAATGCCTTAGTAGGTAGGTATGGTGGCTGTTTTGAGGAAAGATGTAAGGAGGCTTATGTATGACAGAGGGCATCATGTCATGGGTTTGGATGCAGCGGCGGAGTTTGCACCAACTCTCAGTGTGAGAAAGGGAAATGCACGGTACCGAAGAGGCTAGCAAAATATGGATAGTGGAAGTGCCAACAATCGAATACTCACATTAGTCTGAAAAACTCATACACTTATTATCGGTAACTCTCTATCTAGTTAGGAAATTCAAAAAGAAACAAGTACCCCGAGGAGGAGTGTTTGGGGGTTTGGTTATCCTTGCGCATGCTCGACTCATGTTAACGTGAGGGTACTCTATATATTCCAACCCCTCCAGAGGTTAGCAATCAATTTAGTAGCTAGAGTTCTCAACTAATTTTTAGTTTTTGAAAAACACACGGATTTCCCAAAATACGACAGCTATCACTAATAGGCTCAAGCTCTTGGCACCAACAGTCCAAACATTACTCAAATCAATACCTCAAAACTATTGCAAGTTACTACTATACTTAAATAGCAACCTCAATTACCTACTCATGCAAGACACACAACTCAGTGCAATAAGCCAACTCTCTAAATAAGATAAGAATGATAACTCAAGAGAGTTCCAGAAGCAACTTAAATAATAGCTCTTAAAAAGATAAGCATGAAAATTAAGAGCTAAGCATGACAATAGCTATGAAAAGATGAAGAACACACAAAAAAGATAAGCATGAAAACCTTTGTTGTGTTCTAGAGTGGAATGGAGTGTGTCTCTCTCCCAAACAAGGTAGGCTAGGTTCCCACTTGTTATGAACAGCAAGCAAAACTAAAACAAACTAAAAATCAAATAGCGGGATGCTCCAAGCATAGCACATAACATATGAAGTGATAAAAATATAGCATGGAGATGGATGAACTGATGATTGTTGATAGAGAAGGGGATGCACGAGGGCATCCCGAAGCTTAGACGCTTGAGTATCCTTGAATATTTCTTGGAGTGCATGGGGGAATCCCCAAGCTTGAGCACTTGACACTCATGTATCTTCTTTCATCATCTCCGATCGCATACTTGAAAACTCCCTTCATACGAAACTCATCATAAGCTGATTAGAGTGGTTAGTACCTAATGACGAGATGATCTATATACTTCTCACCCCTCGTTGGATACCCCAAGTGGAAGGTGGAGATGTCGTTAGCAGCAAATTTCCCTTACACTGAGACTGTAAGGTTTATCGAACCAGGAGGAATCCTAGGCTCAACAAGTAGGTGTCTTCCTGGTGCTAGCAGAAGACGTGGACCTGCACACATAACAAATAACTTTGCTCCCAACGAGTACACAGAGGTTGTCAATCTCTCGGGCCTTGTAGCTTGCAAAGGATCAAAACACAAGCGGGAAGGTAATAGTGATTACAACGGAAAATTAAATGAAAGCGGTAAATGGTGGAGGTGTAAACAATGATGGTGATATGGACCGGAGTCACATGACGTTCACTAGTGATGTCTCTCTCCCAAAAGACGATAAACAACTATGCTAGGGTAAACAAATCACAGTTGGGCAATTGACAGAATTATGATCGCACCGCAATGCTAATTATGCTCCTTGATAGTTAGAGGTTCAATAGTAATGGGCAATACACCAAGACAAGTAGACCATTTATTCATCAGCATCTACTTACTAATCATCCACCTTGAGATATCTATCCAGAAAATCTCTCCGGTATTAAGTTGCGAGTCCCACCCAAAGTGTAAACTCAAAGCAACAGACAACTGCATTAACGAACTATGCATAAGGTAAACAATCCTTGCAACGTGGTCACAAGCATCGTTGTTTTCTTCTTGGTGGCAACAAGCACACCCCTAGTCTCATGTTTCTGTCACTCATGCTATACATCGAGGGGCCCGAACCCACAATCGTGCATAACGCTCCCTCTTGGAGTTACGTTCTACTACTTGGCCAAAGTAATAAAAAGCAACACAGAACATGCATGAATCACTAAGGAACATAATATAAAAGGATAATCAAATATATAACTCATAACAATCTGAACATAATCTCATAATCCACCGGATCCCAACAAACCGAGCATAGCAGAAGCAAGAGGATTACATATATGCCTTGATCATGTAGGGCGGCTCACAAGGACTAACCATTGAAGCACAAGATTGGAGAGAAAACGTCACATAGCTACTGGTCATGGACTCATGGTCCAAGGAGGACTACTCACCGCACGTTCGGGAAGCGTCCATAGCGGTGGAGAAGCTCCCGGAGGTCAATCCTCCCTCTGGCAGGGTGTCGGGAAGAGGTGTCCTCACGCCCTCGATCTTGGAAGCGCTGCGGCGGCGGAACGATGGAGATATTCGCGATTCCAGAAAGTCTGCGGGGGTTTCCTCACAGATCTCTAAATATAGGCCAAAGGAGGGCACCGGAGGAGGTGGGACCCGCTCATGCGACCTCCTGGCGCGGCCTAGGGCCTCGCCGCGCCAGCAGGCCGCCTGGGAGGCCCCTGGCCCCCCTCTGGCCCTCCTTCGGTGATCCCGAAGCTTCTGTTTCGCTGATTTTTTTAATATATTTTTCTGGATTTTTTCGGGCTTTGGAAAATTAGGTAAAAGCCCCTGCAAAAAAGACATCAGCAAACAAAAACTGACACTGGGTGCACTGAGTTAGTAGGTTAGTCCAAATATGTGTAAAATGATATAAAAGTATAGCAAAACATATAACAATGTCACCCAAAATATTATGGAACAAGCATAAATTATAGATACGTTTGGGACGTATCAACGACCGACGACCGGGGATGGACGGGGCGATGGCTGGGAACAAGTCATGAAGGTTACGATGGCAGTTGGACTCTCGCCAACGGTCTTTTGCATATACGTGGCGCTCTCGGGTTCGCTCCAAAATCCTTATTTTCATGGGTTCGGTGAAAATGTTTACCGCGTCCCTAAAAAAATTACAGGTCGAAGTTGTTTACGGGGTCTATTCGGATAGCTTTTTTCACACGGATCCGTATTTTGACTGTTATTTTACGGATCGGGACATTATAAGGGGTCTGTTAGAGATGCTCTTAGAATAACTCCAATGCGAACATATGTGCTTGTTGTCCGTTTTTATAGTTTGAGTCACATAGTCATTTTTTACGTTTGGATCTAACATGTGTCCAACCGATCAATTTAATTCTTATGTGCGTAGAAAACAATATGAAATTAAAAAAGATCCATGAGCATAGATCATGCCAACGATCATATCAACGCACATAATTCATTGTCGACCCTATGCCAGCGGCTGGCATTAGGGCTGGACTAACAAGCTACTCGACTCGTTAAGCTCGTTAACTTTAACAAGCTCAAACTGTTGATCGGCTTGGTTCATTAAATACTCATTAAGCTCATGAGATCACGAGCGCTCGTTACACTAGTAACCAATACAGAAGCATTCCATCATATATTCATTATTTAAACATATAGTAAAGTAGTAATGCATCAGCCTTTGTCAAATTTATTCTTTTGAAATAGCAGCACATGATGCAACAAGTAGTTAATAAAATATGTACTGCTAGTCGAACTTGATGGAATGTTGAGCGCCTAAGCCATGTTTGGCTTTGTCTTTTGAAGTCTTGGGCTCGTCTTTGTCAATGACCCTACTCATTATTGATGTTCACTTAGGATGCGCTTGGTATGGTTGTATTTTAATACAGATGTATTTAACTTATCGGTGTAAATTACTGGGCTAGAGCATTTTTTTAGCTTGAAACCAAAACGACAAGGGGACGTCTGTATTTTTTACAAGTGTATTTAGCATAAAAACTACAATCCAAACAGGGCCTTAGTGTTTGTGTATGATGTATGAACTATAATGGTGGTCTGACTTATGATTGTTGTTCAAATGTTCTTTTGTTGTGTCATTGTATATTGCTGGCTGGCTAGAGAGACATAGAGAATTGCACTTGTTATGATGCAAGCAAATAAACAACAGTACAATGCTACAACAAATTACAACAATACATACTAAATAAAAATACGGGAGGCCGACTAGTTGCTTTCTGTTGTATCTTCGGGAAATAGACGAACTCAGCATCGTCATCATTGCCATCTTCCTAGAAAGGTAAATGGAAATATATAATTTTATTTAACATTTAGCAAAAGTCTAAGTTTACAAGAAGACAATACATAGTAGAAAAATATTACCACTGTAATTGTAGGCTTAAACTGGTTTTCTTTTGATCCTTTAATGTAGCTAGAAGCACAAACAAGTGCATCAACCATGTTTGGGCGGAGAGAGCTACGATAGTCATCGAGAATTATGCCGCTCATAGAGAATGTCGACTCCCATGAGACACTAGTTGCTGGTATTCTCAAGAACTTCTTTGTCATCTTTGTCATGATAGGATATCCATGAGCATTCAACCTCCACCAATCAACTACTCTAAAAGTTGGATCCATAATTGGATGGTTTTTGTCTTCAAGGTAACTGGTCAACTCAGATTTAGATGGCTCTGAATTTGTCTCCTCTAGGAAGGACTGAAACCCAATTGACAATGAGGACATAGATGTAGTTGAATGCCTACTTGATATTGAACTCTGTTCATTATTGTTTCGAGCCTCATTCTTGCGATTTTCCATCTCATAAGTAGCATAGAGATCAAAGAATTTACTTTTGGTTTCCTCGGCCTCAATACTACCCTTCTCTCTTCCATACATCTTCTTAAAATACTAATCAACAAGTTTCATCTTAAACCTAGGATCAAGAATGGTGGCAATGACCATGACATTGTTCTTTTCCTTCTTTTTTCACTATTTTCATTTCCCTCACTCTCACTATTGTCATCCCAACATTTATCAAAGTTCTCAAGCATCGCTTATCCCATCTTTTTCAAGTTTGCAATTGAACCCATGCCACGCTATACGATAGCAATCTTAACATTCATGATATATGAATAGAAAATGTTGGTAGTAGGATAGTTAGATCCTAATAATACAGTGGTTACCTCGGTAAAAGATTTCAAGATGGGTTGAATCTTTTCATATAATGTCCACTTTTCATCTTTAGGCTGCCATTTGTAGGTAGTATGTGCCTCTACATACTCCTTGAAAGCAGCCTTATACACAGTGCAAGATTCTACCCTTTTGCATGTAGAATTCCATCTAGTAGATACATCCACGCATAAACTTCTCTCAGTTTCCATATTCAAAGACTTGCAAACCATCAATAATTTGTACATGTGTGATGGAGATTTTTTTCAAATACTTGACAATATCACTGAGCTTATTGATAAAAGTTTGCAATAGAGCAATGACATCATTCACTATCAAATTGATAATGTGGGCACAACAGTGAACATGGAAGTACTTAGGAATAATTTAGCAGATTTCCTAGCAATGATCTTGTCCATCAATCTCGACTTGCACCATGGGGAATCAAACTCTCGATCTCCACCTCGGGTTAACGCGCAGTAACCACCGCGCCACTGCCCCCGATCTGATGAATAATTTTCATTTGCTCTTTTCTTAATTTTTTTTCTTTGGTTTCCGTTTTTGCTTCTACTTTTCATTTTTTGCTTCTCTGGTTTCGTTTTTGTTATTCTTTTTTTTTCTTCCTGACTCTATGATTTTTTATAGTTCGTGAACTTTTTCCTCAAATCAATGATTTTTTTCAAAATTTGACGAACTTTTTGTCAAAATTGATGAACTTTTCCCAAATCGAATGAACTTTTTTGAAAATTTGATGAATTTTTTCTCAAATTCAATGAAATTTCTTTATTTCAATGAATTTTTTAAAAAACTAAATGAACTTTTTACAAATTTGATGAACTTTTTAAAATTTTGATGAACTTTTTTCAAAATTAACAAACTTTTTTTTAATTTGATAAACTTTTTAAAAATTTAGATGGACTTTTTCGAACTCGATTAACTTTTTCTAAATCTCGATGAACATTTTTTGAAAACTGATTAACTTTTTTTTCAAATTTGATGAATGTTTTTCAAAATCACTGAGCTTTTTATAAAAATTAATGAACCTTTATCAAATGTGATAAATATTTTTCGAAATTGATTATTATTATTTTTAAAAGCTGTCAACATTTTTCCCATTTGAAGAACTACTTTTGCAAAATCGGTGTAGTTTATTTTTCGAAAATCAATGAACATTTTCAGGGCCTGCAGGAACGCGAGCTGTTTGATGGGCCCGTCCAACGCGCAGCGCTGCAATTGCCAGGAGGGCAAACGGGGCCTGTAGCGCCGTATAGGAGGTCCCCCTATTTCTCGTCCTTTACGAGACGTAAGTCGGTGCCAGTTCTAGTTGCGAGGGAGTGGGTTGGCCTAGTACTGTCATGACGTCCTCGCAAGTTTTATTTCTATTTTTATTTTCTTATCACACTTAGTTTTTTCTTCACATCATCACGTGTTTTCTTTGGGTTTTCAGTTTTCTTATGTCTCTTCACTAGTTTCTTCAGGGTTTTTTTCAGTACATGTCTAATATTTTCAAATACACATTGTACATTTTTAGTGTACACGGGGGACATTTTTTGGATAAACGTTAAACATTTTTGCAAATATACGATGTACATTCTATTCCAAATACTTTTATCGAATATTATTTCAAATACATGTTAAATATTATTCAAATCCTCATTGAACTTTTATTGAATCCCATGAAATATATTTTTATACTACATAGACATGGTTTTACATTTTCTAATATTATTTAAATGTCCAAAGATTTTTCTTGAAACACATGATTTTTTTGGTACATGTCACATGGATTTTTATGAATGGTACTGAACATTTTAGGTACTAGGCGAAAATTTGTTTATATTGTGTTGAAAGATTTGTAAAAAGGTCACACATATTTTTTGAAACATGTGAACATTTGTTTTTGGAAATGTCACACACATTTTTTGAATGACAGAAATCAGTTTTTAGAATTATGCAAACATTTATTTACAATGTATAACCATTTTTCGAATGCCATGTACATTTTTTCTGAAAGTTGTGAACATTGTTGATATGTCAAAACATTTTTATGAATGCTATCAAGAGTTTTTTTAAGATACTATAACCACAATTTTAAATTCATTGTCTTTAGTGTTCAAAATTAATTTTGCTTTTGAAGAAATGTATTGAGACTATTTTTCTAAAATACGAACCCCCAATTAAGAAAAGAAAGCGAACAAACGTCATGAAACATGTCGAGGCGAGACGAGCTCGTGTCTCGCTGCGGACGAGACAGAGCCACTGTTCGGTGGCCTGGCCGAAGCGATAGAGGCCCACGAGGGAGGTCGTTGTGTACAAGCTGAGTGGGGAGTGGGGGTGTGGAGGCAAGGCAGGTCGTCGTGAAACCTGGTGTTTACACCGGAAAAAGGTCCATTTTAAACCCTGAATTCGTGGAGGTCAGACGGAATTAATCCTCAAGTTAAAATTCCAGTCGATCGTACCTTTTGGTTTGTATTGTCTGTGTGGACGAGAATAATGCGGTGGAATTGTGACACGTAGATGCTTGTACTATGCATATTGAAAACTGTTTTACTTTAATGGTATGTGTGCGTGTGTTTGGATTAATCTAGGAGAATAGAACAAGTAGCTATATATTCATGATGTTCTGTTTCGCGGGGTCTCGATGTTACGACTGTTGACAGGTTCAAGTCCATGGGATGCCTCTGGAAACATGTGCCTGCGATGCGGGACAGACTCGTCTACATGGGATGCCACTGTTTGTTAAAGAGGAATACGGTCTCGTGTAAAGGGCTCCATGCTGAAATACAGAGAAGGAATACGTGGCTAGCGCTGATCCGGACAGAAACAGATGCGTGTGAGTGTGACACCGGCCTTCAGACAGCTCGGCCACCAAACGCCATTTTCGCATCGCTATACACAAGTTACTAATCAACAGCTACTGCTGGTTAGTATTCTTTTGCTTAATTACAACACTCTAATCTTAATTACTAGAAACTTGCGTATAAAGTAAAGAGATTAATTTACTTATCAGATTTATCCGTTATTAATTTACTATGCAGTACTGCCTCCGTTCCTAAATATAAGTCTTTCTAGGAGTTTCACTAATGGACCACATACGGATTTATATAGACATATTTTAGAGTATAGATTGACTTATTTTGCTTCGTATGTAGACATTTAGTGAAATATCTTAAAGGACTTATATTTAGGTACGGAGGGAGTACATGTTTCTTTTATTAGGAAATAAATAGCTGCAAATGTCACCTTTGTGGGGTTTTCTCTTCTTCAGATGATGTGTGGTGGTCCTAGAAGTAAATTTAGCATAATATAATTATATTCGTTTGTGTTTCAAAAAAATTATACAATATAACAGGATGTACTATATCGTAACTTTTATATCATGAACGATTATTTTTTTATTTTGCCCCCTTTGGCTCCGCCCCTGATCGTCATGTCCGTCGGTCGATCTCCGTTAGAACAACAGGTCATCGTTATCGGCAGTTTTGTCCTTTGTACCCTAGCTTGCGCGTGTAGTACACTCCATGCACGCGTGCATCCGTAACGACCACACGAAACGAGGCCAAGTGTCGATAAGCTGTTGTCGGATGATGGTTCGTTCAATGACACACTTTTTAATATACAACGTACATTTCAATGACACACAATAAACTTTGTATAATATAGGTAAAAAGAAACAGTAAAAACAAACAAAAAAAGAAATCATAAAAAGGCATATAAATATAAATAGAAACACAAAAGAAAAATTAAATCGAAAATAAAAAACCAGAAAAGAAAAATAAAGAGATAAATTTAAATGAAAGGAAAAAAGAACCAAAAACAAGAAACAAAAACAAAAACAGAAGGAAAAAAGAACAAGAAAATAAAGGGGAAAAACAGAAGGAAAAAAGAACAAAAAAAGAAAAGGAAAAAAAAGAAAAAGAAAAGGAAAAAATAACCAGAAAAGAAAACCAAAAAAGATAAATTTAAATGAAAGGAAAAAAGAAGCAGAAAAAATTTATAATGTTAAATGAAAGGAAAAAAGAACCAAAAAACTAAAAAGATAAATTTAAATTGAAGGAAAAAGAACAAAAAATAAAAAATGAAAATGAAAGGAAAAAGAACTAGAAAAGAAAAAGAAAAAAAATGAAAGGAAAAAAATAAAAGAATAAAAACTAAAGCAACAACACGCATCAGGCGCTTCCGTGTACTGGGCCGGTCCAAACCCGATCATCCTGTGCCACGTCGACAATCTCTGTTTGGTAAATAACTCGAAAGTTTGATTTAGACTGGTATTATGTAGTTTTGGGTAAAATCGACCGAAATTTTAAGTTGTGGGTCATTTCGTCTGACCTCTACGAATTCAGTGTTTAAAATAAACTTTTTCTTTTTTTGCACTGGAGCCATGAAAAAGAAAACACAGGAAAGCCGTTTCAGTGCAGTCCGGGCTGGCTATACTGTAGCACGGTAGGCCGGCGGGCATAGCCTGTTTACCATGTCATGGTCGCAAGTCGCAAGAGGCCACTACTGTTGCCCTCGGTGCGTGGCCACCCAACAGTGCTCGCTTCCGGCCATGAACAGTCGAGACCCACTGTTGACGACTACTCGTGACTCGTGGTGGTCCGAAGCGCCACCGGATTTTCTGCGTCAGGACGAAGAGCATGCCGCTGTTTTGCATGCACACGACGCGCTGTCAGGTGGGGCAACTTTTGGAGTGACTGTCCATTAAAATAAGAAATGAGTCCAGCGTTGGCTCCGGTGCCATTATACTCCTTGGATGACAAACAGCTTGGTGCTAGTCCTTCGCTGAGAAACAAATTCTTCGGCCACAACTGGGATTTGACTGCAATCCTACGTACCGCTCCGTCCGTTGCTCCAATCCTGTCGCTCCATAAGTCGCGGCTGTTGACAGTCTATCAGATCGAGTTAGAAACCATCCTCAAAGAGGTTGATATGGCGACGGATGAAGGGCCAGTTCTTTTCAGGTAGGATACCATAGAATCAAGATTTTGGAAATTTTTCTTAGAATCTGTTCCTCCCAAAATCTATCGTCAACTTCGTTTCAGAGTTTATAGTTTGAGATTCTGATAAATGTTGTGTGCTGAAATGTCCGTATAATCATTAGATAAAAATTGTTTGATAATTTGTTAACACCTTTTTTTGTTTCTAACGCTAAGTCGAATATGCTCATCACTTCCTGGTTTGGTACCATCAACTTCCATCATATTAGCATTGACAAAATATCAAGAAAGAAATTCTAGCATCATTCATCCATCTAACAAATTAAACAAGCAAGCAATCTATCTATCCAATTGACACATCGATTCATCTATATATGCATCAAAGTTTTTGCATCTATCCAATTCATAGCTTAAAAAAAGAACAAAGACTTGGGAGAGAGAGGATGACTTCGACGGATAGGACGAGCCGTCGGAGGAGAGGTTCAGACCGACGGCGGCGAGTTTCGGGCCGGCGGCGGACAGGCGGGTCGCAGAGGAGGAACTTGGGCCGGTGGTGAGGTGGGGCCAGCGGCGGACACGCAGGATCGCGGAGGAGGAACTAGGGCCGGCGAAGGTGAGGTGGGGCCGGCGGAGGGGAGGTCCAAGCCGACGACGCCAGGCGAGGCCGACGAGGCGAGCGACCAGGCGGGGCATCGCAAGGCAAAGGCGTTGGTTTTCCTCTATTCGAATGAGACTGCGGGGTGGCATTCTTGAGGTAATAACGAGCTACAACATGAGTATTCTGTTAACTCCAAACGTTTTCTTTTGATGACTAGGTAGTATCTGGGATTCCGAGAAAATCCAACTATTTTGAAGATTTTTGGATTGCACTACGATTCTGCAGAATCCTTTACAGATTTTGAAGGGGCGATCAAGTTCTTCTGGCCAAAGATTTTCCAGACTAAGATTCTTCATAATTTGTTCAAAAGAACTGGCCTGAAGTGTATGACAAGAATGAGGACAACATCGTAGATGTCAGCTACGTCTAAGCGACGCCGTGTCGTCAAGACGACGAAGTTGGTGCCTCTACAAGAGCTGCGAGTGGCAATGAAGAGTAGAGCATGTGAGGTGCTTGGGTCTCAGGAAGGTCATCATTCCTTCCCTACCATTGAAGTTAAGTTTTACAGTTTCATTATCATCAACCGATTAGCCGTTTGCAGGCTAGAGAGGGGGAGCTTCATTTTTTCAAGGCTCACAATCAGTCAGACATGGGAAATAGGTGTCGATGGTCACTTATACTATGTTTAGAGTGCAATTTACTTGATATATGGCGAAATGTACTAAATTCACTTTGGTTTGGATAAAGAAATCCAAGTATGAACGAAAATCATGTTTGTTTAAATATGCATCAAATTTATTCATTTTTGTTAAATATCTTTCAAAATGTCTACGTGCATTTGCGTATATGGATGGATGGTCGGCTTTCGTATCCATGTTTGTGGACCGTTTGGGGTCAGCATTGAAGATGCCCCCTAAACAAGCATGTGACCAGGCAACCACGGGGCATGGAAATTTTAAGCTACAGATGAAAATTTGTATTCTAATCAATTCAATTAATTACGTACATCATGTCGTCCCCTATCAAAAGAGAAATGTACATTACCATGTTGACTGAAAACGGTAAGGGTATATGTCAAGTATTAAAGTGCCAATCAACCCATGGATTAATTACGTGCATTACGTTTGGTCTATTTTTGAAACATTATAATTTCATACATGAACTTCACAACAATATCGACATTCCCGGATTAATTACGTGCATTACATTTGATCTATTTTTGGGACATTATAATTCCATACATGAACTTCACAACAATATCAACATTCCCGTGGCTCCAGTTACCACAAAGGCAGCCATTAAATTGAAATAATAACAGTGCCACAAGGATATGCACAGGGGAGGGCCTCGCAGAGCATCCTCCGCCTTCTAAACATGGCAAGCAACGCGAAGTTGACCTTTTGTAGTGGGACAAGAAGAGGAAGCCAGCCAGCCCCTGGTCCAACTATAAAACCCCAAGCGCTAGCAGGCAACGCCTCACCTCCACCACCACCACCACCACCACCCGTGAGCAGTGACAGTTGTTTTCTCTTCTAGCAATAGCAATGGAGTCCCGCCGCTCCACGAGGCCGAAGCCTCTCCTCCTCGCCTCCCTCTGCCTCCTCGTCGTCGTCCTCCTCCTGGCCCTCCCCCTGCAGCCGGCGTCCGCGGTGCCAACGACCAGTAAGTTTTCACCCATTCTGCTCGTTCGGCTACTCGGATCCTGAATCTTTCCGCCTTGCTTTTCTGTCCCGGCGCGGTTGCTGTCGCTGATCGTTGGTGTGGTCTCGCAGGGAGCGTGCGCCTGAGGAACCAGCAGCGCTCGCCGTCTCCGAAGCTTTCTTCCCTGCAGGTTCGTTGTTCCTGCCTGCCTGCTTGCCGTTGATTGGGTTCCGTAAATCCTGACGCGGGCTGACGGCTAATACCTGTTGCTCTGCTTGCAGGATGTGGCGGGGAGGCTGCAGGGCCGGGCGGCGGCGAGGATGGACGTGGAGGTGAACGACTACCCGGGGTCCGGCGCCAACAACCGCCATGACCCTCCCAAGGGCCCCGGAAGAGGGTGAAGCGAGCTCCTCAGCTCACCGCCACCAGCTGGTCTCGCCTGTTGTGTTGGTGCCGCTCTGTCCGTAGCCATAGCTGTTGCTACTACTACTAGTACTTCACAGTTCACACCATGCATTATAAACCAAGAAAAGTTGATGTTTTGTTCGCCGTGCCTCTTCTCCTCTCTTCCTAGTACTGTGTGTCTGTCAACTCAACTGTCATGTACTACGTACGTACGTACATCATGTTCCAGATGCCACCACGGTTTGAGACTAGATAATGGGAGCCGAGCCGACCAGGGGGGCTCTCTCGATCGTTGCGTCCAATCAGTCGGTTCAGCGCGCCCACGGGTTGCTCCAATCAGTTAACGCACCGATGCTCAAGCTTAAGTTTAAGAATGAATTCAGCTGAGCGGAGGCAGACGACGCACGGGGGCGGGCATCATTGCTGGCTTGACCGTGTCCTGTTTCTGCTAGATCTCGTCCGATCTGTTGCTTCTGGGCGTAACCCGACATGTGCGTGGGGTCCTGCTCGCTCGTGAGTCGTGACGCGTCGTCGGTGCACGGTTGCAGTGGGAGAGAGGGAAAGGGTTGCTCGTGACACGCCAACTACCTCTGCTCCGAAAACAACCCCTGTGCTGCTGCTGCTCGACGGACGGATGGATGGTCGGATGGTGCACGGATTCCATCGTGACGTGAGATGCCTAGATAGATGCTGTCCCGTGATCTGTGTCTGACGGACCCCTTATCAGTGGTGGTGCCGCCAACGGAACCTATGTGCCATACAGCAACTTCACACAGAGGCGACAGGCGCGTGCATCTGATCCCTGCTTAAAGGTGTGCGATGAGCGGAACACGGGTTTTGCGCTTTGACTTTGCGCGCTCCTGAATCGCTTCTGGACCGTGGACGTTACGTACGTACGCAGAGGATGCGCATTTCCTTTCTGAGTGTACGTCGCTAGCCGGCGGAGAGCAACGGGATGGGAGAATGCGACGCATGAAAGCCGGAGGAGGGTGCCATGAGCTTTCTGTGGAGCGGCCAGCGGCTCCTCCCATGCGTTGCGTTTCTGATCCTTTTCTTGGAGAATGGAGATCCACCCGATTCATGGCTGTGGTCAAATCCAAGTTTATCCGGAAGAACTTGCTCGCAGCCGTACATCGGTACATGGATGTAGTGCTCGATGGCTGAGTGATCCACGTTCTTAACTGGATGAAGGCTACGTGCGGGATAGACGTTGCGCGTTATTCCTCCCGGAAAGAAGCGCGGAATTTCCATGGAACCCTGTCGACCATTAGATGCGTATATATGGCCTCACAGGATTACGTGGCGCACGGACGACCTAGATGGGAACATACAAAACCGGCGCTGTCTATGGGCGGCCGCTTCACATCACATGACGACCAGTAGATTCCCACGTTTGCATTGCCATTGTATATACTAGACCATTGATGACGTGTGTGGCTGCGCCCGTCTATTTATACAATAAATAATAAAAAAATTGGTAAATGAAAATCACTATCTACCATGAAACAGGCTCAACTCCAGCATTGCGGGCTTGTAGATATTACCGAAAGTCAAGCTCCGTTCACAACCCCAGATCCGATGGTCCGATGGGATCCTAGCGGCGCAGCGGGGGCTGCCAGCAGATCTAGGGTTGTGAACCCCGGATCGGTTCTCCTCCTCGGATGATGCTGGATCTGAACAAGGTGGTGGCGCCATCCCCTTCGTGAGGGATGACGGTCAGGTGGTGGGTTCTTGTGGCGTTGCCAGTGGCAGCGGATCTTGGGATCCCGCTCCCGGGGACGTCGTAGGATGTGGTGGTCCGTGCAGGAGAGATGGGTTCTTCGAACAGATCTGGGTAAAAGCTTGCTTTCGGCTACTACGTAGTCTACGTCGTTCCCTTCCTGAAGGCATCGTCGAGGAGAAGTTCAGGGCCACTCTTTGCTACATCCGGGGGAAACCATAGATCAGTAGATCGGATGACGGCGACGCTCTGGTGTCGTTTTCCTTTTGGGGGCGTCATTCATGGAGGTACACACGGGCTCGAGGGATCATTGGTCGGCATCTACGGTGGAGCGGCGTTCCTTGTGACACATCGACGTCGTGGAGTCTCGGCGGCGAGGCGCAGCAAAGTCTCGGCGATAGATGCGTGATGATGAGCGCGCGTAGGGAGGAGGCGTTGTCTGGCGCCGTGGGGGCATCGACGGCAGGCCTTGCAAGGTCGATGCGTTAGTAACTCTTCTGAAGATGGATTGATGGTAAGCGGCGGCGACGACCTATGAGGGTGCGTTGGACCGGTTTCTGCCCCTGACCCGGTATGTGGCTCGGTCGGGGCCTCCGGCTTTAAATGTTAGGCTAGGTGAGAGGTCTGGGTATGTGGCTCACACTTTCTGCACCCCTTCATCATTGGATAGGAGTAGCGACAAATATTGTCAAGAGGGCGGCTTCAGATATATTGATGTATTTCTTTGTAAGATCTTTGCGAATAATTAATAAAATGGCTGCATGCATCTTCCAGATGCAGAGGCCGGAGGTCATCCTCCTTTTCTAAAAAAAAGAAATTTTTGTAAATATATAGCCACATGAAACATATTATACTTGCACAAACATAACCTTATATTATTAGTTAGTAATCGAGGGAAAACTCATATAATATACATATATTCATCAAAAGCAAAGTTCAGAAATAGAAAAAATTGGCTCGATATGACAACATATAAGAAAATGTACTTAGTAAATAGAGCCGACTAATACTTGCAATATGGATAATAAGTAGCAGCAAAAGACATCAATTATCGCCTCTACCCAAGGGTCGACAACGTTGGTAACAAAGAATAATTAGCCAAGCATGGTGCACCTGAGCATTTATTTAGTCAGGGGACTAAAACGTATTCAAGCACCCTCTAAAAATAGTGAGACTAAAATTTGCCAGCCTCACTCATGTTTGGATTCAAATATTAAAGAGACTAAAATCAAGTTAATGATCATTTATTATCCTCCAAACCCTCCAATCCAGAACTCGCCTGAGGAGTTAAATGAGGAGAGAGAGGACTAATGCACATTTTAGTAGGGGTACCCCTGACTAAAAGATTTTAGCCTCAAGACTAGTTTTATCCTCTCTTTAGTCAGGGGTGTTTGGAACATTAGCCTCTTAAAGAGACTAGTTTTAGTCAGATTAATTTTAGTCCCTTGGATCCAAGCACCCTCTGAGTAGTAGTTTGTGGATAGATGCATACTTAAATAGTACTACTCCCTCCGTCACGGTTTATAAGACACGCATTAAAATCTTTGGGATCAAGATAGTCATCGATTGATTCTAAGATGTAGCAGGTGTAAATGCTAATGCGTCTAATCAACTGAAAAAATACTAGTACTAATGTGTGAGCAGCAAATTAAGAGGGCGCATGCATGACTAGTACTAGTACTAATTAATAAAAGTAATTGCTTTCGCGCCTTAAACCTTGTCTATTTTAAAAATGCACGCAAGTTTAACTGTGCCTTCTAAACCGTGATGGAGAGAGTATCCATAATGGGAGTAACATAAATAATAACATAGATGTCATCTAAGCAAGAAATATGATGTGATAACTAATTAATGAGAAAAGAGAAAAATTGAGTAACTTAGCATGTTACCCATACTTCCTCCATCACAGTATATTATGCGTATCTCCAAAACAATAATTTTTCAGAATTAGAAGAAAATAAGGCACATGACATTAATTAGCCTATTAATTAGGGTGTTTTGGAAACCGTCTTCATCAATGCATGCGAGGAAGTCGCTCGTTTAGTGGACGGGGTTTACTAATGCGTCAGTTTTGTGATTAATTAGGCGCTTCAACAACTCATCGGCTCGGTTTTTTCCTACCGAAAAACATCTAGGTCCGAGAGTCATGTGAGATACGTCCAATATACTCTGACGGAGGAGGTAGTAGATGTAACATAACGGATACCGAGGCAAGATGAGCCTATAGGCTCATAAATGAAAGACTCAATGTTATTACTTCCTCCGTTTCAGTTTATAAGTCCGGCACGTGTATCTAGGTCATCAATTTAACCAATTTAATAAGAGGCATATATTAGAAAAGATATATCATTACAAATTTTAGATGTTCTATTTTCTAATGATATAATTTTTATGTTAAAACAATATATTTTATATAAGTCAAATTAACGACCTATATACACGTGCATGCCTTATAAACTGTGATGAAGGAAGTATTTCTACGTTACTATCCATTATGAAGGTAGTAACTTAGACTAGTAACATACATATGTTACTATTATATGTTACTTTCCATTATAAGTGGTCTTAGATCGCGCATCTTCATCCTCGGGATCGATTAATTAACCCACGCCTTCCATGCATGCATAGCTCCATGCAAAGCAAAATGCGAAGCTATCCACACGCTTAGGCCTACGGGGCTCCGCGTCCACCGCCGTTGATAAAGCTGGTTTCGGTCGGTTGGTCAGATTCGCCTCTGGCTAGCTAGCTAGCGGATGGTCACGTCGGGAAGAGACTGAACTGAACACATCAATCGTGACAACTGACAACAAGGAACCCAAATTCCTACGGCTTGCAGCTCTGCACCGATCTAATTAAACGCGTGAGGCATCAGATTCTGGAGTCCGAGTTAGAGCTAAACAACGGCTGATGCATGGTGGCGCGTATAGCCGATGCTTTTCCGACGCAACGTACGTGTCGAGCTTAGCGGCACACACGCACCCACCGCGACTGACTGATGCACGCCGTGCCGGCTGAACCACGTCTTCGTCTGCAACCACGACACATTGACGTCTCGAGTTAGAGAAGCGGAAGCTTTCAGAGGTTGCTCATCCATCTGCCGCTCGCTGTGGATCAGTGGGCTCCTCCCCTCTCATGCACGCATTCCTCTGATCCTTACACCGGAGACGCGCTCCCTACCTTGCTAGCTATCGTCCACAGTAGCCATTAGATGCCCGTACGTGGCTACTTACTTTTGCATGGACGAAATGCCGCCGTTTTTCCACGGCCTCTCTGCTATCGCCTTATCCGACCCCTGATGGAGTCACCGGAGGTTGAAGTTAGGCACATGCACTCTATCTATCCGGAAGATCCACACGCGTTAATCGATCGATGTTGCGACCTACAAGTGGATGGACAATGCATTGCGCCTCTCGGATAGAAATGGATCGGTGAAGGCCTCGCTAGTATTATCAGTGATCAGACGTACGGGCGTGCATTATTGCGTGCTGTAGTACCGACGTGGCGCAAGGAAAATAATGAAGCTGGAAACATACAAGAACGGCGCTGTCGAGGGGCGGCGAGGCAGCAGTCAGCGGTACTGCCCGACCACGACACAAAGATTCCCCATGCGGTTTCACGTCACGCCACATCGCAATCCAAGTATAGACCGAGCAGAAAAGTGGAGCCTCCCACGCTCGTACTATAATATTGTGTTGCACAATATCCATCACACGATCATCTCTTTCTACCACTAGTGTATGGTAGTATGCTAGTGACACTGGTGGAAAAAAGGCCTTTGGTCGCGGTTCGCAACTGCCATTAGTCGCGGTTGCGCAACCGCGACCAACTAAGCGCGACTAAAGCCCCCCACCTTTAGTCGCGGTTTCTTAAGAACCGCGACTAAAGGCCCGTCCACGTGGGCGCCAGGCGGCCGTCGGGGCGGAGGACCTTTAGTCGCGGTTCTTCTGGCCAACCGCGACTAAAGGCCGCCACAGGTTTAGGGTTTTAGCGCGCGCCCCCCCCCTGAACCCGTTTTCTGTTTAATTTGTATTGTTTTATTTCTTTTGTGCTTTATTTTAATTTTGAAGGAATTTCATATATTTTACGGTACTACATACATGCATATGAATGTACAATTTCAAACAAATTTGAAATTAGAACCAAAAAGAATTCAAGAGGAATATACAATATATATTCAATATCATCGGATGACCATATACAATTTTGAACAAGTTTCCATACATAATTTAATGCATATAAAGTTCTACGTCCTCGTAATGGTGTTCTCCTTTAGGATGGAGGACTTCCCTGCTGAACCATCCAGCTAGTTCCTCTTGAAGTGGTCGGAAGCGAGCTTCTGGACTAAGCATCATCCGGAGGTTATTCCTCTGAGCATTGGTATCACTCGGAACCCGCTCAGAGGTGTATCTCCGGATCATCTCACAGACATAGTATCCACATAGATTGGTCCCCGCTGGCTGAATATCCCCAACATTCTTAGGCTTTGACCTTTTGAATTCTAGCTCTTTTTTGAATTCACCGACCTTTGTATCTACGAACCGTCTCCAAACCCTACGAGGCAAAGAAAATTAAATGAACAAGAGAGTTATTAGTTACTTGATATTAGGAAATGAACGAAATAGGCCGATCGATATAGAGCGCAAATGAATGAAAATAATTACTTCTGCAGCATTCTTCTCATGCCGCCCCAAAGCTTTGGATCCATATTCAGAGAGTCGTGGACGAGACATTCTGAGGTGTTAACTTTAATTACTAGCAGAATCCAGTGGAACCTGCGGACACGATACATGCACAGTACGTCATGCATAACTCATCGATTAGCCGGCCACATACCATGCATGGAGTAAACAAAAGAGAATGTGCTCAAGACAGAAACACTCACCCAAAATGGTAAGGAAATAGAATATCACTTTTGAGTTCCTGCTTTGTAAGAAACTGCCACAGGTCTGCCTCCATGTCGGCGGGGTGATGCTCCAACACATGTCCATTAACGATGTGTGGGTCAATAAACCCAACATCATGGATGTTCCTTACTCTGCATTCCTTAATCTTCATTCTGCATGTATAATAGCGGACACAACAATATAGTTAGGACATATATATAGTGCAGGCAATATGAACGAGATGGGGTAGAAATAAATCACTTACAGAACGTAGCAACTGATGATAGATTTGTCGAGATCGCGCAGATTGAAAAGCTGGAACAATTCACTCAGTTCAATTTGTACATAGTAATGTTTGAAGTGATGCTCATGTCTAACTTCCGCATAAATATAATCTTTGGCGTTTTTATTTTTTATGTAACCCTTGTACCATTTCAGCAGACCTTTCATTTGTGGAGGTAGATCCTTTTCCTGCGCAGGCTCGACGAGAGGCCCATTCTTGACATATGTAATTACTACCTCCTTCACTGGCGCCTCATCAAGGCCTAACAGTTCACGAAGAGTAATACCTAAGTTGGCCGCTTGTTCTCTGGCACTCGTTGCAGTCAATCCCTGTGCTGCCGCAGCTTGTATGATCTCGGGGGCATCCGGACCGGCGGCTTCCACTATAAGCGGGGCAATCGATTGTTTACTTTGTTCCCCGAGCTGGGCAACTTGTTTCCCGCTTTTTTTACTTTCGGCCTTCTCCCGCTCTTTGTTCTCCTTGAACATGAGTGCCTGCCTGCGAAGTTCACGTGCATAGTCGTCAGGCAGATTCTTCGCGGCTTGGGACGGTGTGCTCAAAAATGACTTAGCCCACTTCTTTTGCTCATCAGAAAATACTGGCTTGGGCTCGGGCTCTCTTTTCTTCTTGCAGTCCGCCTTCCATTTCTCCAAATCAGCAGCCGCGGCCGCGTCGACTTCCTCGGCACTACGTTCCCAAGGCCTTGTGGGGAGAGGCTTCAGTGATGGCTCCGGTACCTTTGTGGTCTTAGGTACATAAGGGTCCGGGTTAATAATCCAGGACTGCTTCTGCTTCTGCTTCTTTGCCGGAGGTGGATTGGGGGGCGGCGTCTGATCACCCGCCGGACGAGGACTGGGGGGCGGCGTCTGATCACCCGCCGGACGTTGTGGACTGGGGGGCGTCGGCTGACGTGACGGAGGTGTAGGTGAACCGCCACCACCACCACCACCACCACCACCGCCACCGCCACCACCACCACCGTAGGGGGGTGGACTTGTTGTCCTTGGCGCCTCGCCTGGAAACTTGATAAACTTCTTTTGCCATAGAATGAAATGGCGCTTGACATCTCCAAGTCTTTTCTCCCCTTCAGGTGTAGCAATGTCAATCTCCAGGTCCTCAAACCCTTGGACTATGTCCTCCACCGTGACACGAGCATAGCCATCTTGAATGGGGTTGTTGTGGTGGAGTGCTCCAGGTAAACATGGTAAAGCACTGCCGATGGCTACCTTCATGGACATGTTCCCGATAGGATAATACAGATGACATTCTTTCATCTCCTTTATATCGTCCACGGGGTAGCGAGGAGGCTCCGGTGCAGTAATTTCGACCACCAGAGGCTCCGGTGCAGTAATTTCGACCACCAGAGGCTCCGGTGCATTAATTTCGATCGTCGGTGCATCTGCACCAGCCGGTGGGGCCTCCGTGGAAGCCACGCTGCTTCTCCGCTGCTGGCTTCCGAGATCCGCTGGATGATCTTCATGCTGCACCCGAGCTGCATCTCTTTCGGCTACTAGTACACTCATGGTTTTCTTCATCACATCCATTTCCGATGCCAACCGCGCCACAACATCTGCTTCCCGATCCATCTTTCTCTTACGGCTTCTGTAACCGTACGGGTCATCGTTCTGGGGGAACCCTATTTTCCACGGAATGTGCCCCATGCCTCGTACACGTCCTCCGTGTTCAGGATTCCCGAGGGCTTTTGTCAGCGCGTCGTTCTCTCTGTTGAACTTGATCTTCCCCTCTTGAGCATCCCTCATTGCGTCAATAAGGGCTTGGGTGGGTTTAATTAATTTGCCCCGGTAAACACACTCCCCTGTCTCCGGGTTCAGCGTTCCCCCATGCCCGTACCACCAGCTTTTGGCCCTTGGGTCCCATCCCTCCGTACCTGGACGGATTCCTCGCGCCCTCAGCTCGTTCTCCATCTTCTCCAACCTAGGCAACAAAATGCGATACCCTCCTGGCCCCATAATATGATTGTACCTCCTCATTTCCATAGCCCTTGGCGATGCTTCCTTCTGGCCTAGCACGGTTACGAACATATTTCTTTAATACTCCCATGAACCTCTCGAAGGGGAACATATTGTGTAGAAATACAGGACCGAGAACGAAAATCTCTTCGACTAGGTGAACCAGGAGGTGCGTCATAATATTGAAGAAGGATGGCGGGAACACCAACTCGAAACTGACAAGACATTGGATCACATCGTTCTGTAACCGTGGTAGAACTTCTGGATTGATTACCTTCTGAGAGATTGCATTGAGGAATGCACATAGCTTCACAATGGCTACTCGAACATTTTCCGGCAGGAGCCCCCTCAAAGCAATCGGAAGCAATTGCGTCATAATCACGTGGCAGTCGTGAGACTTCAGGTTTTGGAACTTTTTCTCCGCCATGTTTATTATTCCCTTTATATTGGACGAGAATCCAGACGGGACCTTCATACTGCTCAGGCATTCAAAAAAGATGACCTTCTCTTCTTTGGTCAGAGCGTAGCTGGCACGACCTTGAAACCATTCCGGATGCCGGTCATCAGGGTCTTTCAAACGTTGCTGGTCCTGCCGTGCTTCCTTTGTATCATTTGTCTTCCCATACACGCCCAAGAAGCTTAGGAGGTTCACGCAAATATTCTTCGTAACGTGCATCACGTCGATTGCAGAGCGGACATCTAGGACTTTCCAATATTCTAGCTCCCAGAATATAGATTTCTTCTTCCACATGGTTGCGTGCCCGTCAGCTCCCTTCGGAACTGATTGTCTGCCAGGACCCTTTCCAAAGATGACTTTCAAATCCTTGACTATATCAAATACCTCAGCACCAGTGCGTTCCGCAGGCTTCGGCCGGTGATCTGCCTTGCCGTTGTAATGCTTGCCTTTCTTTCTTACTGGATGAATTTTCGAAAGAAATCGACGATGCCCAAGGTACACGTTCTTCTTACAATTTGGCAAATGTACACTTTCAGTCTCATGTAAGCAGTGCGTGCATGCATTGTATCCCTTATTTGACAGTCCCGAAAGGTTACTAAGAGCAGGCCAATCGTTGATGGTTACGAAAAGCAACGCTCGTAGGTCAAATTCCTCTTGTTTGTGCTCATCCCACACACGGACACCACCCCACAGCTGTAAAAGTTCATCAACTAATGGCCTTAGGTACACATCGATGTCGTTGCCGGGTTGCTTCGGACCTTGGATGAGCACTGGCATCATAATGAACTTCCGCTTCATGCACAACCAAGGAGGAAGGTTGTAGATGCATAGAGTCACGGGCCAGGTGCTATGGCTGGAGCTCTGCTCGCCAAAAGGATTCATGCCATCCGTACTTAGAGCAAATCTTATGTTCCTTGCGTCAGCTGCAAAATCTTTGAACCATCTGTCGATCTTTCTCCATTGCGTTCCATCTGCGGTGTGTCTCAACTCCCCGTCCGACTTACGGTCCTCTTTGTGCCATCGCAACAACTTGGCATGCTCTTTGTTCCTGAACAGACGTTTCAACCGTGGTATTATAGGAGCATACCACATCACCTTGGCGGGAACCCTCTTCCTGGGTTTCTGGCCCTCAACATCGTCACCAGGGTCATCGCCTCTGATCTTATAACGCAATGCAGTGCATACCGGGCATTCATTCAAATTCTCGTATTCACCGCGGTAGAGGATGCAGTCGTTGATGCATGCATGTATCTTCAGAACCTCTAAACCTAGAGGGCAGACAACCTTCTTTGCTTCGTACGTACTGGTGGGCAACTCGTTATCCTTTGGAAACATATTCTTCAACATTTTCAGCAAGTTTTCAAATGCCGAGTTAGCTACACCTGCCTCTGCCTTCCATTTCAGCAAATCCAGTGTGCAGCCCAGCTTTTTCAGACCATCATCGCATCCGGGGTACAGCGCCTTTCTGTGATCCTCTAACATGCGATCCAAATTCTCCCTCTCCTTTTCAGTTTCGCAGCGTCTCCGTGCATCAGCAATGGTCCGACCAAGATCATCAACGGGATCATCACGTGCCTCTTCTTCACCTTCCCCTTCACCTTCAGCATCCTCCATGAAAGTATCACCGAAATGAGCAAGATAGCTTTCATCGATGAAATCATCCCCTTCTTCATCTTCTTCCATTATAACCCCTCTTTCTCCATGCTTGGTCCAACAATTATAGCTTGGCATGAAACCGTGCCGAAGCAGATGCATGTGAACATCTCTTGAGGAAGAGTAACCCTTCTGATTCTTACAGTTAACACATGGACAGATAACAAAACCCCCCCGCTTGTTCGCATTAGCCACTACGAGGAAATCTTTCAAACCCGTAGTGAACTCGCCGGAGAGTCGGTTAACGTACATCCATTGCCGATTCATCTGCATTATTATAATATAAAATATATAATTAACCATCATGCATTTGTTAAACTAACTAGCTACAAACAATATAAATTAAACAATGAACTACACACATGCATATTTTATCAATGACACATCAAAGGTTCATCAAGTTGCTAACCGCGATCGAGGAGTGTGGCTCCAACACTTCATGTCATGTTTGTTTCATGCTCTTGGGGCATTTCATCAAACACCTTATGTGCATAAGAGGAACCAAAAGCAAACCTAAACCCTAAGTGTGAAGAGAATGGCTCTAAATGGCTAAGTGTTGGCTGCTGGATGGGTATATATAGGGGAGGGGCTTTAGTTGCGGTTGGCCTGGCAAACCGTGACTAAAGGTGCCCGAAGGCCTTTAGTCGCGGTTGTCCTGGCCAACCGCGACTAAAGCCCCTCACGTGCACCAGCTGGCCACCGAGCGCCCTGGGCCCAGGCCTTTGGTCGCGGTTCACCTCCAGAACCGCGACTAAAGGTCCCATTAGTCGCGGTTCCTACAGCTTCGCGACTTATGGGGCTGGACGGAAGCCTGTTTTTCCACCAGCGTGAGTAACACTTTAGCCTTTGACTTTGCGGGCCGATGGATAGATGCTATACACACGCATGCACACATGCGATGATAGATCACGTACGTCTTCAACCCGAGAATCCTCTGGCTTGTTTAACCAATCCACCCACACCCGTGCTTGCATGTCGTCGGCGAGGCTATCCAGATTCCATACGTGGCCTTTTATTCATATCGTCAAGGGAACGTATCAATGGCGAGGAGAAGGAATCCGGCCGTCTAGTCTAGTCATCGCCGTAGTGATATATATCATCCGTTTCTCGGATTCCTGCAGCTGGATCTAACGCGTCCGGCCGGCTTTGCGTGTCTCGGATTAGAAAGCATCTCCACGGAAGAAAACAGGATTAGGAAGCATCTCCGCCGTGCAGCTGTGCGTACCCGATCGGACGTGGTGCGCGGGCTTAAGTAAGCACGCTTTCTGGAGCATGTATTCGAGGGATTAGGCTTGGCACTTTAGCAGCAGCGGATGGCATCGATGCACGAATTAACGGCCACATCCATCCACGCACCAGTGGACGCGAGCGGACGAGATCGATATAAAAAGGGGTTGGCAGAGGGGTGAAGTGAGCGAACACCCGAGCACCACATTTGTTTGTTTGTTTTTGAGGAGAAACCTGTAGTTTTATTCATACTCCTCACAATTACAGACAATGATCCGCATCTATTAGCCAAGAAAATACAAAATAACTCCTATAACTAAGAATTACGGTAAAAATATTTAGGAGTAACTTCTTCGCGGTATCAATCCCTGCTAGAATAAATACTTCAAAATCTTTGGCAGCGAGATTGCAATTGGACTGGAGCAACGATTTTATCCATCCTTCACCCACACGAGCATTACCAATAACGGTTTTTGGAAGCAACTTGAGCCGCCCATCCAAAAAGACGGAAATCCTTTATCGATGAACGTATTTATGTCGGGGATGATCTCCTAGAAATGCAGGTCGTCAAATCATGATACCCCTCCATTTAATTATACAAAGCCATTATGAAATACTCCCTTCGTTTTAAAATAAGTGTCGTTGTTTTAGTATAAAATTTATACCAACTTAATACAAAATTTCTGTCACTTATTTTGGGATGGAGGGAGTATATAGTTTGCATCTATACAAGGCCACCAATATTAATTAGGGTAAAAATTAATGATGTTTTCTTGAACTAACAATTTGTTTGATATTTGCATGCATACAGTCATAATGATACTCAACTACTTCCTTCACTCAATGTTTTTTGCATGCATACAGTGTACTAATAATCCCAATAAACAAAAAAGAAAAGCTAGGTTGTAAAACATGTATTAAATTTGACTTTGATACTTGTAATTTTAGTTTTTGGCCTTTTATATAAAAAATGAAGGGAGTCTCTTTATCATGGTGTTGATGAAAGATTTCACCTTCACAAAAAACAAACCTTGACACATCAAAATAAACTCATCATATCCGAATAATCAGATTAACCTCGTGACATCGTCAAAAAAATAAGAGTACTTTTATTCTCGCAAATACGAAGATCACTAGACGTTGTCGAAGATCACAAAACTCTTAAAGATGCGAGGTTTGCCCACCTCACAGCGCCAAGATGGCAGCCAGAGGCAAGGGGGCCAAAAGTTCTTGCCGGGGCGGCTCCTACTACACTTTTCATGAAACCCTTTGGTGTTGACGTGAGCCAACACGAGCTCCTAGTTGGCACTTCAGGCGCTAGCTAAGAGACCTGGCGCTCACAGCCGTTAGATAGTGGGTCGGTCCATGCCACGAGCGCTCTCCCCGCCTGGTCACTCGCTTGTTCGAGGTTGACTAGTAAACCGGTCAACCGTTGACTTAAAAAAAGAAAAAGAAAAATATATTGAAAATTGAATATTCGAGATTTCAACAAAGTTCATGGGTTTGAAAAAAGTTATCGAGTTTCTTATTCATCAAATTTGAAGAAAAGTTCACCAATTTTCAAAAAACTCCATTGATTTTGAATATAAGCTCATCAAAGGTTTTATAAAGTTTCAGTGATTTTGAAAAGTAATTCACAAAATTAAAAAAATTCATCAATTTTGGCAAAATTTCATCGTATTTTAAAAAGTTCATTGATTTTGAAAAACAATCACCAGTTTTTTTAAAAAAATCATTGAATTTGATAAAGGCTCATCGATTTTACAAATAAATTCATCAATTTTTAAAACAAAATCATCGAATTTTAAAAAAAAAGCATCATAATTTGAAAAATCATCCATTTTCAAAAGAAAACATCCAAATTTATCAAAAAAAAGTAAGAATGAGAAATTAAGAAAGAGAAAACTGAGCAGAACCATTCGGAAAATGAGTAATAAAGTAATCAAAACGAAAGAAGCTTATCTGGCACGTCAAAAGAGATGTGTGAGTTGTTATCGTGGCTTTCTTGGAACTAGCTAGTCGCTGGTTCAAATCCGCCTAGTGCACATATTTTTGCTGTATTAAAGTACAGAGTAATGGGCCGGCCCATCACGTGTCATTGCAGGCACCAGTTTATGAAATACATACAACCGCGTGCAGTCCTCAATAGGAAACGCCAACCCAAATACCACATGAGTAGAAGAGCAACTAGTTCAGCAGCACTTCCTCGAAAGCCTCTATGCGCCGCCACATGTTGCTTTTTGTGCGTTTCCTTCAAATTTATTTTTAATTTTGTGCACGCATTTTTGGTATTTTAGAATGGATTTTTTTTGTTTTTTGTTTCCGGTTTTCACAGGTTTTTCTTATCTATTGGATGAAAAAAAATCATTTTGTTTTTTGTACGAAAAAATGTGTTTCTATTTTTTTTGTGAGAGGCAGGATCGTGCCTCTTGAAAAATAAAAAAAACATATTATTTTTTTCGGTTATAGAATAATGAAAACCTCACTATAAATGTGTCACTTCAGACAATGAAAGAAAAGATAAAATTCAGAGGCTATATCAAAAATTAAACACGAAGAGAAAAGCAATCAGAACATGCAAGTATGCAACCAATTTGAAGTGAATAGTCCAGAGATGACATGGATGATTAGCCTTATAATTAGACGAGATGGAAGGAAACTACGTAGGAGAGCTCAAACTATCATAATCTAATTAACTAAGGAGAATGCTGCTTGCTCCTCGATACTTCAAAATACTCTGTGTTTTTCAAAACTGTAGTATCTTCTACCTACATGCTAAAATAGCACTACTGTACATACTTTTCTAGGGTTTTGGCGAATGGAGGGAGTACCGTAGATACTATCCTTGTATAAGGGAATGGAGGGAGTAGTAGTTGAGAAAAGATAACGTCCATACGTGTGGGCGTTTGCATTTCACCCACACGCATGGATCGACGTTCGTTTGTGGTTGCACAAATCTTGGCAAGTTTTGCCAGATTTTCTATGCCACGTAGTGCTGGGCTCGTGTGTGGGCATTTCATCTCGTTGTCCACACATTCGTTTCACGCACTTAGAGGGACTGGTGTGTGGGCGTTTATTCGTTCGCCCACAGCCTGTTTTCATTCACGCCGATGAACTCATATGTGGGCATTTATCAGTTCGCCCACATGCCTGTTTCACCTCCACACGCTCACACGATCGCCACCCGCCTCCTCTCCCATACTTCAAACTGTCAGTTGTCATGTTTTTTGTAGTGGTACATGGCAATTGTCTAGTGTGCTTGTAAGCAAATGGCAACTCTCTCTCTTACCTGAATATGTTATTTTGCCATGTCTTTTTTTGTAGTGTTTATGTGACAACTGCCTAGTGTACTTAGAAGCATATGGCAACTCCAAGATATTATTTTTGTCTTGTTTTTCCAATGTTACATGGAAACTGCCTAGTGTTAGTAGGTGACAACTCCTAAAGATTTCAAATCATGGAAACTCTAGTAGATCACGTCATACATGGCAACAGCTGCACTTGTCCATAAATGATAACTGCACTTGACCTGAGATGACAATTGCAGTAGACCAGGCCATACATGGCAACAACTGTAGTTATCCATAAATGTCAACTGTACTTGACGTGAGATGACAACT
Organism: Hordeum vulgare subsp. vulgare; assembly: GCF_904849725.1. Lineage (NCBI taxonomy): Eukaryota > Viridiplantae > Streptophyta > Magnoliopsida > Poales > Poaceae > Hordeum > Hordeum vulgare. Next base: position 449,949,089 of record NC_058518.1, on the reverse strand, counting down.
GCAATTTGTTCAGACTTGGCGACTGTAGTTGAACAACCATGGCAACTGTAGTTGTCCAGACATGACAACTGCAGTTCAGCAACCATGGCAACTGTAGTTAAACAAACATGAAAGAGGAGCCGAACAGGTTCGGAGGTGAGGACGCGTGCTGACTGTCACGCGGGCGTGCGGGGCCGTGTGTAGGAGATCAGACATGCGGGCGTGTGGGCGTTACCTGTTTTGCCCACACGTAGACGTCTAGGCGGGACCACGAGACAGGAGGCCGGACGTGTGGTTATTATCTGTTTGACCCACACGTAGGTCTGTGGGCTGGTTTTCTTAGATACCACACAAGACGTATGTTAAGACCCCTTAACGCATATACGTGTGGGCGTTATCACGATCGTAGTAGTTTTGGTTGATCAAACATTCCTAGGGTTTTGGCGAATGGAATCCTCACCTGCATGCAGCACCAAATCACGGTTTCGCATCGCATGTGCGCATCAGCCGCATCTCCTTGCACGAGCTTTTGAAGTCCCTGCAAATTCACCCAACAGGATGCACGGTTGAGATCACAATATTCATAATATTTGCATAGTGCAGAAATTGGGCCATATGAACCGTCGGCATAAAAAAAATTATCGGCAGCTACAGTTATTTGTTGTTGGTGGTGGTGGGGGGCGGGGGGGTAGGCGCATACTTTCCAAGGCAGGTCGCCGACGAGCATCCCGTCGTCGGCGTCCAGGAACGCCACGGTGTGCTCCCACACGCTATCCCCGCCCTTCACAACTGTGATGCATGCATGCATCGTTAATTAGCACTAATCTTGTATCTGCATGCGTATTTGCGTTTTGTTGTATGCATTGCATACCCTGCATGTAGTTAGGCGTTGACCGTTGAGGGTTTATCCCTTAGGTTTTAGGGTTGGTGGTTGTGAGCAAAGAGACGTAGAAAGAAGAAAAGCTCAGGCTGCATGAATAAGGGAGCTGATGCCAAAAATTCTTGTGTTGGTGTGTGACGTGTGAGAGGTAGACGAAAGGAAGAAGAAGAGCAGCAGCTCCAACACGCAAAATCTTAACATGATCAAAGATTTAAAGATGCGACCGGCTCTGCTTGCTTACCCATGCCGATGGAGCAGCAGTTGTAGATTATGTTGAGATCCCCGAAGAGCCCGGGGTAGTTGCTGTACGCCGCCAAGTTGACCTCGTGCATGTACGGCACCCCCTCCATCCGCACCTTGACAAGGTTTGCCTCGCCGGCGGCGGCATTCTTCATCGCCCGCTCCCGGCTCCTCTCGCCCGGAGGCGCCAGCGTCAGCTGGAGCTGGGTCGGGTCCTCCACACCGTCATCTGTATCGCCAACAAATAAAAGCAGTAAATGTATTGCAGATCGGAGGAGGTGCGCGCCAAGATGGAACTGGTACTGGGTGCTCACCATAGCCGCGTCGACCGGAGGAGCCGGTGCGTCTCGAGCTCCGGGGGCCGGGTGGTATATAGCCAGAGAAAGAAAACGTGCGGCTGGATATCTGTTTGGGATATAGGCCGGCCGGGACGGCACTGGCGATTTGCCCAGATGACGGGACTGAAGCTAAACCTAACGCCGAGGTGTTTCAAATTAGTAGCGGGCCTTAGGCCCATAAGAGAATTTCAGAAAATCTTCAAGTACCCATGTAGGTGGTGGTATGACAAGGTGGTGGTAGGAAGTTTAGTCTCACCCTGCTAGTGGAGGAGAAGTTTGACCCCTTTATAAGGGTCTCTTTTCCACATGCTATTGGAGAGTGAGAAAAGAAGGTGCCCTCGCGCACTCCTCCTCCTCCGCCCGCCTCGCCACGGGTTGCGGGATTGAGCCGAGCCGCTCTACGCGGGAGAACGATCACGCGACTGTTCGCCTCCCGTCTGTTGCCACGGTCGATCTGAAGTTTACTTCGGGAAAGCTGAAGAACGTGCAGCATGTCCCCGCCATCAAGAAGAACCTTAGTGGTGTTCCCTTCTGTGTAGAGAAGGGTTTAAGTTGGTATTCGAGTCTAATAAAGTACTAGTTACGAAATATGGAGTTTTTGTTGAAAAAGGTTATGAGTGCGGAGGTCTGTTCCGCCTTTCCCTCGCAGATTTTTGTAATAAAGTCGTGAACAATATTCATTCGAGTGTTAATGAATCTGAAGTTTGGCATTCACGTCTTTGTCACATAAGTTTTGGTGTTATGTCGCGGCTAGCAAAACTGAATTTAATCCCGACTTTCACTTTAGCCAAAGGTTCTAAGTGTCATTCGTGTGTGCAAGCAAAGCAACCTCGCAAGCCTCACAAGGCTACAGAGGAGAGACACTTGGCACCATTAGAACTCATACATTCTGATCTTTGTGAGATGAATGGTGTGTTGACTAAAGGTGGAAAGAAATATTTTATGACATTGATAGATGATTCCACTAGATGTTGCTATGTGTATCTGTTAAATACTAAAGATGAGGCTCTACACTACTTTAAAATCTATAAGGCAGAAGTTGAGAATCAACTTGAAAAGAAAATTAAACGAGTCCGGTCTGACCGTGGTGGAGAGTACTTCTCAAACGAGTTTGATTCCTTTTGTGCGGAACACGACACTATTCATGAGAGGACGCCTCCCTATTCACCCCAGTCAAATGGGGTTGCCGAGCGGAAAAACCGTACTCTAACTGATTTGGTTAACGCCATGTTAGATACATCGGGGTTATCCAAGGCATGGTGGGGGAGGCTATATTAATTGCGCGTCATGTCCAGAATAAGGTTCCTACAAAAGATAATGAAGTCACTCCTTATGAGGAGTGGTTGAAGAGAAGGACGACGCTCTCGTACTTACGTACTTGGGGCTGCTTGGCGAAAGTCAATGTACCAATCCCCAAGAAGCGTAAGCTTGGACCAAAGACTGTGGACTGCGTTAATTTGGGATACGCTAAGAATAGCGTAGGCTATAGATTTCTAGTAGTGAAATCTGAGGTACCCGACGTGAAGGTCGGTACAATAATGGAGTCGAGGGATGCTACATTCTTTGAGGATATATTTCCCATGAGAGATATACAAAGCACTTCTAGAGAGGAATCTGAGATAACTCCCGAGCCTGCCATTCTTATGGAATATTATGAACAAACACATGATGATAATCCTGGGGAGGATGATGAGGAAACCCTTGGTAGGGGCAAGAGACAAAGGACTGCAAAGACTTTTGGTGATGATAATCCCACTTCTATTTTAGAAGCGTATGCTTCTCCAGATGCTGATTACTGTAAAGTGCGGTCCGTAGCAACATGGATTCCATCATGGCTAATCGGACATGGGAAATTACTGATCGTCCATATGGTTGCAAATCATTGGGATGCAAGTGGGTGTTCAAAAAGAAGCTTAGGCCCGATGGTACGATTGAAAAGTACAAGGCTATGCTTGTGGCCAAGGGCTATGCCCAGAAAGAAGAAGATTTGTTTTATACTTACTCACCTGTGGCTAGACTGGCCACCATTCGAGTACTACTCTCATTGGCGGCCTCTCATGGTCTTCTCGTTCATCAAATGGACGTTAAGACGGCTTTCCTCAATGGAGAGCTAAATGAGGAAATCTATATGCAACACCCAGATGGCTTTGTGATAGAAGGTCAGGAAGGAAAGGTGTGTAAGTTGCTGAAATCTTTATATGGTCTGAGACAAGCACCTAAGCAATGGCATGAGAAGTTTAATACAACTCTGACATCTGTTGGCTTCGTTGTTAATGAAGCTGACAAATGTGTATACTATCGCCATGGTGGGGGCGAAGGAGTTATATTGTGCTTGTATGTTGATGACATACTGATATTTGGAACCAACCTCAAAGTAATTGAGGAGGTTAAGTCTTTTCTGTCCCAAAACTTTGAGATGAAGGACCTTGGGGTGGCTGATGTTATCTTGAACATCAAGCTTTTGAGAGATGATGAGGGTGGGATTACACTTCTGCAATCCCACTATGTTGAGAAGATTTTGAGTCGCTTTGGATATTCAGACTGCAAAATTTCTCAAACACCATATGATCCTAGTGTGCTTATTCGAAAGTTTAAAGGCACAGCTATAGATCAATTGAGATTCTCTCAAATTATCGGTTCTCTTATGTACCTAGCTAGCGCAACGAGGCCTGACATCACGTTTGCTGTGAGCAAATTTAGCCGGTTTGTTGCAAACCCGGGCGATGTTCATTGGCGTGCTATTGAAAGAATTATGCGCTACCTGAAAGGTACTGTGTACCATGGACTTCACTATACGGGATACCCATCGATACTTGAAGGGTATAGTGATGCGAATTGGATCTCTCATGCTGATGAGATGAAGGCCACTACTGGGTATATCTTTACTCTTGGGGGTGATGTTGTTTCCTGGAAGTCTTGCAAGCAAACGATCTTAACGAGATCGACTATCGAAGCAGAATTAACAGCATTAGACACATCTGGTGTCGAAGCAGAATTTCTTCGATATCTTTTGATGGACTTACGTGTGGTTGAGAAGCCGGTTCCGGCTATCCTTATGAACTGCGATAATCAGACGGTTATTGTCAAAGTGAAGAGTTCAAAGGACCATATGAAGTCCAACAAACATATAAGAAGGAGATTGGAGTCTGTCAGACATTTAAGAAACTCCGGAGTGATAGCGTTGGATTACATCCAAACGGCTAAGAATCCGGCAGATCCCTTTACTAAAGGGCTATCACGTGTTGTGATAGATAGTGCATCGAGGGAGATGGGTATGAGGCCCACATGAGTTGCCATGGCAGTAACCCAACCTATATGATCGGAGATCCCGTGAAGTAAGACCTGGGAAAACAAGCCAGTGGTGAACTGAGGAGAGTAACTTTACTAACCCACTCCGCTGGAGATGCAATGATCTCGGATACGGTATGGTAGGATGACTACTATCTTAATGTGTTATGAAGCTTATGTGTAAGCAAGATGCTGTCCTACAAAGCGATCTTTGGAGGAACACACCTATATGAGCTTGACTGCTCGTCACAGTCTATGAGATTTGGGTGATCTCTAGTAAACTCATGAATAGGTCACGAGTGTGACTAATATGCTCCACCCGAGGGGTCACCTTCGGTAGCCTAGTACTAGTAAGACTTGTGTTGAAGCTTCTTTACGCCAAACTAACAATTCAAGGCATAGTCGATTGTTCAGTTGTAAAGGGGTGTAGCTGCTTGCTCTAGGTGAAGCTCAACCTTAAGAGGTCTTTACTGAAATGCTGGTATATTAAAACAGTGATTGGAACGAGGGAACACGATGTGCCCTTGAGATCTGGTGGGGGATTGTTGAAATTAGTAGTGGGCCTTAGGCCCATAAGAGAATTTCAGAAAATCTCCAAGGGCCCATGTAGGTGGTGGTATGACAAGGTGGCGGTGGGAAGTTTAGTCCCACCCCGCTAGTGGAGGAGAAGTTGGACCCCTTTATAAGGGTCTCTCTTCCACATGCTATTGGAGAGTGAGAAGACAAGGTGCCCTCGCGCACTCCTCTTCCGCCGCCCGCCTCGCCACGTCACGACACGACGCGCCGCAGGTTGCGGGAATGAGCCGAGCCGAGCTCATACCTACGCGCTTATTTTTGTCGGTCGGGAACGGAAAATACGTAACGCGGCACGATCCGAGACGTCGGATCGTGGGCTGTTACCGACTCAGACGTGGGTTCCGCCGAGCCGCCTTTATAAGCAGGCTAACGCCTACCCTAGCCATCACGAGAATCAGATCACATCTGCCTCACGCGTTCGTTCCCTTTGATGCTGCTTCCGCCGGCGACTCCGTCCCGTTTACCGCGTACACGGTCGACGGGAGAGCAGACCTCCGAGACCCCGCCTCTTCGGTTCCTGTACGGGAGAGGGGCAATTAGGTTTTTGGAGAGCGATCACGCGACTGCTCGCCTCCGTCCGTCTGCTTCGTCTACATCCGCGTCGTCCTCGTCATCGCCATGTCTTCACCATCTGAGGCCGATCGTCTCGCCCTTGAAGCCGAGACGAAGAGGGCAGAGGATGCTGCTGCTGCTACGGCCGTGTCCAATGCCAACGCTGCTGCTACGGCCAACTGGCCTATTGGAGGCTATGACTTGTTTATCCTCATGTTCGTATTTATCCTAGCAGTACTACTTGCATGCATAGATGTATCAACTATATGCGTAGTATGTGTTAGGTTAGTACAAGATCAGTACATCATTAGTCTAGTCAATACCATGCTAGTTATTATCTCGTGGATTAATACACTCGGAAAATTGCCTATTTACTCAACACGAGGGAGATAGATATCCAAGAAAGCACTCAGGCAAAAGAGATTTCCATGCTGAGGGGGGCTCAATCGTCAACAGCCATGCGTGCTCAAGCAAAACTTCTGATATATAGCCCGCGTCGTCACCCCGCGCGCCGAGACGTGATCTGGCTGCTGCGGTGACACTACTTGGTCGAGTCGAGGTTTTTTTTGTCGCTAGAGATTATCGAAAAACCGGCCCTTCCGTTACCCTCCGACAAAAGTTGTTACCAGACGAACTTTTTCGAATCATTTGAATTTGAACTTTCTTTTTTCATCTAGTACCCGTCTTTTTAAAGATTTCACTAAAGTACTACGTACGAAGTAAAATGAATGAATCTACATTTGAAACCATGTCTATATACAGTCGTATGTAGCCTTCTAGCGAAACATCTAAAAAGACTTATATTTAAGAACAGAGGGAGTATTTGCTAAATTACATATATTTAGATGGTAAGACAAATGAATTCAAAATTCATTTAAAATTTTGGACGAAAAATCCAAAATAACGGAGATTTTTTTAAAAGGGATTCTCCACCTAGCATTCCCACGCTGTTTGGAAATTGGCTAGACGGTGTTGACATTGTTTTGGCAAAAAATATTCGCATAGGAGTCCGTGTGTTACTTTGGGCTATTTGAAATGAAAGAAATGATATGGTCTTTAACAGACAAAATCGCACAAATTTCTTGCAGGTTTTGTATAGGGCAACATCATTGATCCGTACATGGTTGCTGCTCACTACTACGGAGAACAAGGAGTGTTTGGCTACTGCATCTATCCGATGAAAGATGGTAACACAGGATATATACAACCGATTTGGATGACGGTACAATAGTATAATAGACGGATAGATTTCTAGTACCATTTTACGCTGGTTGTGGTTTTTTTTTCTTGAACTTTATTTGTAAGATAGTTTTCAAGTGCGGGTGCTTTTGCTTCGATTCTAATAATATGGCCGTATGTATCGTTCTAATGCAGAGGCCAAAAGTGAACCTCCTTTTTTTTTAAAACGGAATCATAAAGAAAACTTGGTCTAGTCACGGGGGCCAACAAGGAGCAATCCTCGTCACCCGTTGCTGACGTTCTAATGGAGCCACGGGCTTCTGCACCGTTGGCATGGCCTCCGACTTCTCCAACACCACAGCTCAGGCTCCATTCTACTCCGATCAAGTGAGCAGCGAAGTCGGGAGCGAAGCCAGGCCCAATGAAATACTCCCTTCATAAATTAATATAAAAACGTTTAGATTACTAAAATAGTGTTCTAAATGTTTTTATATTAGTTTACGGAGGAAGTAGTTTTTTTACAAGAGCCGGTACCTACTGGTGGAGGATCGCCCGTTCATTTGCTTCCTCTGAGATTTGTGCCAACTTTTTGTGTATAAAGTACAACTAATTTGTTATGCAATACGAACAGCAAGGAAAGAAATACACTAGTGTATGTCAGATTTGTGTCAGCTTTAGCTATGACCTATGACAGAGAGTAAGTGTGAAGAAAAGGACAGCCATGTGTTCTCTCTCCCCAAGCAAAATTGTTGCATTTTATTTCATTCTTATATTTTGAATGATTGGTATTTGCTAAATGAAATTCTCAGTTTTAAAACTTTTTATATATTTGGAATCGTGGTGGCAAAATCCTCAGAACAAGATCAATTTTGGATATATTTGAACTATTTTTTATTTTATATATTTCAATTATCTTTGAAATGACTTTCATAAAACATAAAATTATTTCACTATGATGAAATATTTCATATATTCAAAATAATCAGTTTCACGCATGAAACAATGCATTTCACATATTCAAAATAACAAGTTTCACATATTAAAAGAATTGACCCAAAATTTTGTATAAATTTTGAATGATTTCAATTATTTCACAAAATATATTTCAATTATTTTCAAAAATGCATTACACTTATTTTGAAAAGATATATTTCACTCAATTCAAAAGACACATTACACTCATTCAACTGAAGGATATATTTCACTCGTTTAGAAAAACAGTTTCACTCATTTTAGAAGACGCATTACACTCACTCAACTGAAAGACTATATTTCACTCGTTTAAAAACTGGTTTCACTCATTAGAAAATATATTCCACGTAAATTTAACTACACGTTATTTCTTGACATGACGATTTTACGTTTAAATACTTGGCAAATTTACTATTACATGCATGGCAAATTTTACTCTTTTTTGCCATGTCCAAAAAAATACTTTTAAGTTGCCATGGGAAACTTTTACCTTAATTGCCATGTCAACTTTACTTGTGAGTACATGGCAAATTTTACTTTTTTGCCATGTCAGAAAAATTAAATTTAAGTTGCCATGGCAAATTTTTACCTTAATTGCCATGTCAATTTTACTTGTAAGTACATGGCAAATTTTACTTTTTTGCCATGTCAAAAAAAAAAAGTTGCCATGGGATTTTTTTACCTTAATTGCCATCAACTTTACTTGTAAGAACATGGCAAATTTTACTTTTTTTCACATGTCAATTTTTTTTACTTTTAAGTTTAATGGCAACTTTACTTGTAAGTACATGGCAAATTTTACTTTTTTTGCCATGTCAAATTTTTTACTTTTAAGTTGTCATGGCAAATTTTTACCTTACTTTCCATGGCAGCTTTACTTGTAAGTACATGCCAAATTACCTTAACATACATGGAAAATTTTACACTTTTTTGCCATGTTACAAAATTTACTTTTATGTTGCCATGGGAAATGTTTACCTTAATTGCCATGGCAATTTTCCTTGTAAGTACATGGCAAAGTTACTTGACAATACATGGCAAATTTTACAATGTCAAAACTAACCTTTTTATTGACATGGAAAATTAACTTTTTATAGCCACGGCAATTTTTATTTAACATACATGGCAAATTTACCTTTTTGTCACTCATGACACATTTATTTCTATGGAGCATGGCAAGTTTGACTTGTATTTTTTCCATGGCAAAAATACTTTACATCCACGTCAATTTTTGCCTTTTCCATCGTTCATGGGAATTTTTGCTCATGTAGACTATGATATATTTACTTTACAAACCATGGCAGTTACTACTAAACAAATGGTCGTTCATTTACATTTCTTGTCAACATGGTAGAGATGCAAATTTGCCATGAATTTTTTCTTTTTTGTCACTTGCATAAAATGATTTTTCTACCATGATAAATTTTGCTTGTTAATATGATTGCAATTTTTTTGGCTTCAACCTATAGTAGTTGTTTAAGCAGTATCCTGTTCTTTATTTTCTATCTGTCATGACAAAATTAATTTTCGGACCATTTCAATTTTTTTAGAGTATGGCAAAATCTGACCTTTATTATTCTTAGCTGAAAGTGGGCTTTCTTAGTCACAATAGTTTTTAGGCAAGCTGGGCTTTAGTTTTCTTTTATTTGACAAAAAAAGGCATGCGATGATGGTGTTCGGGCTGGGCATCTCTCGTTGTTCGATTGATTGGGTCCCCAACGAACTACTCGGTCGGGAGATATCAGGAGGTCCTATACGGCGCCTTCAGCGCTGGTTAGGCAAACCAACGCCTTCAGCGCTCCTTCTCATAGGCCGGCCATGTAGAATGTGTTGGTCCTTAAAAATAAAAAAATCATAGAATAAAAAAAAACAGATTTGCGAAAAAAGTTCAATGCTTATATAAAAAAAGTTCATATATTTTTGAAATATGTTTATGTATTTTCAAAAAGTTCACAGAATTTGAAAAATCATTGAATTTTAAAAAAAGAACATCAATTTTCAAAAAAAAGTTCATCAATTTTTAAAAACAGTTCATCGATTTTTTAAAAAGTTCACAAGTTTTAAATTATGTCCACCGATTTTCAAAAAAGTTCATCTGTTTTTTAAATATTAATCATCGTTTAAAAAAAATCACGAATTTAAAAAAAAAAATCATCGATTTAGAAAAAAAAAAACGAACTGAAACACGGATCGGGTCTCTAAATGGGCCGGTCCATGGCGGAGCACTACAGGCGTCGGTTAGCAAAATTTGCATTTAAATCGGATCTCTAAATAGTGAATTCCGGAGATATCGGCGTCCAAAAACAAAACTTCCAGTAGACCTAGTTGATCCGCCTGTGAGATGGTTGAATTATCGGAGGTCCGAATTGAATTCTGATAGACTACTTCAAATCTCTTCCTCTCCTGGTCCTGCTGACTGCTCCATCATCATCATCAGGCAGTAAGAATAAGTGTTCCTGCGTGAGAGGAAGAATAATAAAAAAAAAAAACATACAGCGGTGTCGTGCCGTTCAGCTCCGATTCGCCGGAAAAGCAGACGGGTCGGCCGCCCATCGCCATCGGCGCCGGCCTTCGCCGCGTCGTCGATCAAACTGTTTGTTGACTAACAGCACTGTTATGTTTGTTGTTTCCCAATCGCCGGGACAAGGAAGAATCGACCGATCCATGATACATCGGTCTGTTCCGTCTAACACTAACGCTAACACTGACAGCGGATATCTGGCACAGCTTAGGCCACGAACCACACGCGCTCGACGCTTCACATCACATGAACACGCCGTGCCTAGCTTAATCAAACGTTCCGTCGCGTGCCACTGCCAAGCACGTAAAGTCTTGGCCTGACGACGGACGGCCGGCCGGGAGATCCAGCGCCGCACGTAATCTGTTATCTACGCCCCAGTAATGGCCCGGCCAATTCCATGGGGTTGGAAAGACGTACACATCGCACCAATGCCAGTGGACGCGGTTGCGGTGCCGGAAAAGACCAGACGGGATTTAAGACGCCGGACAACGACGGCTAGTCGGCGGCGGCGTCGTGCCAGACTGCCACCGTTTGGAATTGCTGGACCGTGTAATTAACGCGATGTGGACGGTTGCGTCGCACGGCGACACGGCGTCCCTCCTGGGCCGTCTCCGCGTGCCGGGAGCTTTCGATGGTCCTTCGGCGTAAGAGTGTAGCAGACGGCCACGATTTCGTTGGGTACGCACGTCTCGTGTGCGTGTGTGTACGACACGGGATAATGCCCCTGCGGACTGCACGGCAGTGTTATCAGTAGAAACTGGGAGAAGATGGGGGGAATGCTTTATTTTTACATAGAATTTACTGTGTGACGTGACGTGCGCTTTGCATGTGAGGACTCATTCGTCCGGTCTTGTGTGACCATAAACGTCCAACCGGAACCACAGGCAAAGATCCTCAAACTTAACGACGGTCCAACCGTAAAGAAGAAGAAGAAGCAGCAACAGTAGTATAAGAGTAACTCCAACACGGCGATTCATTTCGTCCGTCCACGTTCATTTGGATCGAGACGGACGAAAACAGACACCCAACGCGCCGACTCAGTCCTAAATCGCGTTTGTTTCGCGTCCACGCCGATCTATTTCAGACGCAAATTTGGACCGGATTTGTGTTGCCGCGGACGCCGAGCGGACGCGCGGCGCGTCCTCCTCGTGTCCGCCTCGGCCCCACTCGTCGGCCGGCCAACGACCCCTCGGTCGTATTAAATGTGACCACCTACCTACGGGGTCCGCCTGGCAGTGGGTGGAAGGTGGTTGTGGGTCGTCCTTTTTATTTCAAAGCGTGCGCCGGGGCCGGCCTCATCCACTTCCCCCTCCCGTCCACATCTGGCCACGCTTGCTCCCCGGCGGCGACCACGAAACCCTAGCCATGGGCTTCTTCGACAAGGGCAAGGGCAAGCTCACCCCTGACGCGAGCTCGTCCAAGGTGCCGGTGCCACCTCGCCGTTGCGCGCCACCGCGGGAGCGTCTGTACATCCTAGTCCACCAAGCTCGGCGGCACTGGCAGTACATGCAAGCTCTGCCCTATCCAGATGTCAACCTCCCCCATGGTTGGCATCTGGACCCCGACCGCATCCCTATCCCAGCAGTGTCGCGGTCTGCGCGCGCGCACGCGAAGGAGCTCCGCCGGCGGCGCGCGCTCCTCACTCCAGAGCAGCGACGCGATCCGACGTACGCGACCGACTACCCTGAATGGGAGGTTTGGTTCGCCGTCCAGCACGAGCGGGAGCGCATTCACGTCGCCTAGTTCGATACGGTCATCCCTCCACCACCCCCTCAAGTGAAGCTAGGTGAGTAGGAGGAGGAGGCCGCCCTCGAGGAGGCAACGACCTACGCCATCGAGGAGAGCAGACGCGAGGAGGATGCGCGCTGGGTAGGTCTCGAAAAGGCCCTCGCGCTGTCCGAGGCGGGCGACTGCGTCGTGCCCCCTCCTCCATCTCCGTCGGTCGCTGAGGCCGAGGCGTGCCAGCCACACGCCTACCAGTGGACCGGCCAGCTCCTGGAGTGGGTGTCCGCGAGGAGGAGAAAGAGTATCTCATGCACCGTAAGTCGCTGACAATGGCGAGGGAGGAGGCCGAGGCGGCGGAGCAGATGAAGCTCGAGCGCAGGCGCGAGGAGGAGAAGGAGGACTTGGGCCCGCTTTGACCGGCCTTTTAATGTTTAATTATGTTTATCGTTGTTTGCATCCGAGCCTGCGTTGAACGGTTTGGCTGATCCATTTGAAAAAGTGAACACCGGCGTCCGCTCGACTGATCCAAACGAACGAAAATCGGACAAACCCCGCGTCCGTTTGGACCGCAGCGTTGGAGTTGCTCTAACCTCTAACTAATTGAACGGGTCAGGTGACCAAGTCCAAGAGCGCAGTGAGCCCGCGCTTGTAAACGGGTCGCATAAACAAAGATAAAGCGAGCGGGAGGAAAGTAACAAAGAGAGAAAAGAACGCCGTGTGAAGCATGTGACGTGAACCTCCCTCCCTCGCAACAGAGGAAACAAAGAAGGAGGAGGAACGCTCCTTCCGCTCCGTCCATCCGTTCTCCTTGACGCCACACGTCACTCGCCCGCCCCACGACTACGAGCCGCAGCCGCCCACCAACCGGGTCAGAAAAAAACAGCGCAGGCGCGCCGGGAAGGGAAGGCGCCGATCGACGATCAGATCCCGCACCCGCACACGCGACGCGAGGCCAGGCGGCTCGCTCCACCCCACCCCACCCCACCCCACCCCACCGGCGCGTAGATCCCGATCCCGAATCCCGTCCCGCGTCCGCCACGCCATGGCGGACTGCCGCAGCCTCATCGAGTTCCTCCGCGCCTTCGAGCACCGCCGCCGCGCCTCCGCCTCCGCCGCGCCCGGCCCCCCCTCCCCGTGCGCCCGCCCCCGCCGCGCGGCCTCGTCCTCATCCTCATCGTCGCGGGGGAGGCTCTTCACCTCGCTCTGCGACAACCCGCCCCCGACGGCCGCCCTCGACGCGCTCGCGCTCCTGGCCGTGCTCGGCGCGCTGGCCTTCCTCGTCGCGCCCTACGCCAGGCTGCTCGCGCGCGAGGCCGCCGACCTCGTGCGCCAGTACCCGGACGAGCCCTACTCGTACGTCGCCTTCGCGGCGGGCGCCGGCGCCGCCGTGGCCGCCGTCGCGGGGCTGCTCGCGTGGGAGGCGGCCGGCCACCACGCGCGCAAGTGCGGCAGGCCCCGCTGCCGCGCCCTGCGCAAGGCCGTCGAGTTCGACATCCAGCTCGAGACGGAGGAGTGCGTGCGCGGGAGCGGCAGGCTCATGCCGCCCGCCGGCCACGCCAAGACGCTCCTCGCCGCTGCCGGCTCCGCCGCGCGCCTCGTCGAGCTCGGCGACGAGCACCGGGAGCTCGAGGCGGAGCTCAGGAAGATGGCGCCCCCCAACGGCCGCTCCGTCCTCATCTTCCGCGCCCCCTGCGGCTGCGCCAAGGGCAGGATGGAGGTCTGGGGCGCCAAGAAGGTGCGCCGGATCAAGAAGTAGCAGCAGCAGCAGCAGCGATGACTGGATCACACCAGCGCTTACTGCCCTCCATAATAAACCACTAGTTTTCTACTCTAGTACTTATTACATACAGTACTCTATAGTAATACAGTGCTCTTGCTGTTATGGCAAGTATAGCTGAGAATAAGGAGAGGAACAAAGGAATAGATACATACATGTCTTCTCATGACTTGTGATGCACATCACCCCAAAGATTATACATAGCTTTGCTCTTTCATTTGCACTTTTTAATTCAATTATGCAATAAGTGACTCTTGCCTTTCCTGATGGTACACAAATAAGTGCTGCGACGGACTATCGTTCATGCTATGTGGATGAATAGATGCACCCTAATCATGCTGGTTGAGCAATGTGCGCAGATGACCGTGGAGGGATCACTTCCATCTTTGTTCTACGTGTGTTTCTCTGAGATGTTAGTTGTGTTCGTGAAGTCTGCATCAATTGATGAACAGTTTATTTCTGTTTTAAGCTGTGTTGAGCTGAAAGCCTCCCATAATGGCAGGGATAGCTTCTGTTACTAAATTGATGTTATTTGGGAGGGTAAGGTTCTCATGGTTCCGGTTATTATTACTGTTCAAATTCCGAAAAATTGTATTCTTTACATGGATAAGTATTTCTCACTTTGGTATCCATGGTTTATCTGTAATAATTGTGATGCTTGCTCAGTTGGTGGTTCTATAGCTATCTTTGCCTTCTGCATTCTATTCCTATATTCCACGATTCCATCCCTATTCCTTTTTGTTATTGTACAGACTTGATATCCTATTCATGTATATTACACCTCTTGAAATGGAGATTTAAACTGCTGATCCATAATATCTCAGTTTCTGTACTCAATGGTTGAACTCTGGTGTACTAGTATTTCTTTTTGACCTATGCAAATCACCAAATAATGGTGTTGAAAATGCCAGGAAAAGTTATTTGTATGCTCATTTCTTCTCTTCAATCATATTGCATATCATTAACAGTTCAGCTCCAGCTGAAGCCATTTAAATCAAAATGCCTATATCCTTGATCACCATCATCAGTGTTCTGAGTGTTCAGATCAAGTTTCTTCCCAGAACTTGGATGCTCAAAACCTGAATGTTCAACCGCTTGTCTCTTGCAGTTTGGTTCTTCAAGATATAGTCTGCCTGCATCTCTTTCTTTGCTTCCTGAGGCTGAACTGGTGGTGCTGCCTCTGCCATTCTTTTGAGCTGTAATATACTCATGTTGAATCTCTGTGTCACTTTCACTTCCAAACTCGGCTTTGTGGTACTCATTCACATTGTGCAAATGACCCATCTTACGCTCGCTTAGGCTCCTATTAAGAGAAAACTGATACTCATGGCCAGGAGATTGCTTTCTACAAAATATTGAACTATCATCATATGCTTTGAGCATTCCATGGCTGTGTAGTCTATGCTCATTGATGAATCCTCCGGCTGCAGCCAAACAGTTATTGGTTGATGAACTTTCCATGAATTGGATTTGCCTTGGCTCTAGTCTGTGCATACTTGAACTTTCTTTTATCTCTGTAACTGCATTGCCGAAACATTCATTTGATACTTGTGAGACTAATTCTGATATTTTCAATTTTGCATCTTCCAGGTTTGCAGGACCCGAATTCTGTTTTCCAAGGCTCTCTTGGGCCTGCTCTAGAACTGCCTGCAGATACTTCCCTTGGGCCTCTATCCGTAGTTGCAGATGCCGTTGTACCTGTTGCCAATTTAATTTAAGGTTAGAACCACTGCACCGATAGATATGTTTTAGTCACTGAAAGCATGATGTGTTACTTAGCTGGATTTGATAAAAGTTCACTGCTACATTGGAAGAGGTATTAATATCTGAATTTTGTGAGTGGTGCCAAATTGCTTTCTCGCTCTTTTGGTTCTTTAATTGCTGGGCCGTATACGTTTTATGGGGCCATCCCTGGAGGATGTGCAACCTTCAAAGAGGTCAAATAAGGATTTAGAATACGTTATCAGTTTTTTCCTTGGTTGGCATGATGGAGTGGTAGCTGGATGCTTGATTCAGGTTATCTTGATTTCCATCTACTGTGTGCATCTAATGAATTACGTCGGTTAAGAGCTTATTACACAACTAGTTTCAGTACCTCACCTCGAGTTGTTCGTTTAATTGCCTCTGCACCTCGATTTGCATCTGTAGGGCTTCACCAATTTGCATAGTTCTGTCACCCAGCAAGAGAGATTAGTACTTCAATATTCGCATGAAATACAATTCTGAACTGCATGGCCAGTTTCCTTACTTCTCTGGCTGTGGAATGACATTTGTATTGATCATTGCTGGCACACTTGTTCCCGGCATGCCATCAGCTACAATTGCGCATCCTATGGCTGCAAAATTCATGACTTGTGTGTTACTATACAGTTTTATTATAATGGTAAAGATGGAACTATAGAAGTTAAACTTCGGCTTACTGTTCTTGTTTGTCCCAACGTTAACTTGAGCTTGGAGGTTCTTACTGAGCCTGTATTTCTGAAACATCAAAGAAATTGTGACTTGTCTGCAGTTATGGGTGCCCTTTTTAACATGAGAATTTCTGATTATCATGTACCTGGAGGTGGCTTTTCAGATGATACAAGGTGAGTCCTGGAATGCCCATAAGCCTCATGACTGTTTTTGGAGTAGCTTCTGCGTGATAACATGAGTGTAAGAATTCAGCTGACTTATGTACAATTAGTAGATAAGAATCGTATAGACGTGTACTAACTCTCTGCTCCACCCAATTGATTGACCGCATCTACAAATCGCTGATGTAACTCGGGTGTCCATTTCAGCCTTGGTTTTGCATCGGTTGAGAGAACTAGCCCGGAATCTCCTTGTGTACTTCCTCCATGCAGAAACAGATGCCTCTCCATGGGAAAGGTCGTCCTAGTAGTGAAGAGCTCACTAGGGCCCTGATGTTGGTGATACATCTTCTGCTGTAGAATGGACAGAAATTTTTAGAACAATGGAAATGTGGAGGGCCGAAAGATCTAACCAATTTCTTACTTGTTCTCCAGTCGCTTCCTTCCTCTTTGTCGTTGCACGTTGAAACTGTGTACGAGTATTTCCCTATTGACAAAGACGAATACCAGTCCTGTTCTCCTTGTGAGCTTAAGCCTCTTGATGCACTTTGGTCTTCTGAGGTTGATAAGGAATGCCCTGTGAGGGCCTCCTTATATGGGGAAACATAGAATCTAGCATCTTAGAACAAACAGCAGAGGAACAATCTTTAACCAACTGACAGAAGATGCTGTCCTTAGTTATTCTTGGAAATAATAACCAAACTAAAAATAACCTTGTACCCTCAGTAATGAAACTAATCCTGTAATTTTCTCTGCATTTTTGTATGGAAGATTCAGCTGCATATTTTACTCATTAGATCAGTAGAAGTGTATGTACAGAATAAATACCTACAACTGGAGCAATTTATCTTTTTGAAATGTTATTTTCTGGCATATTATCTGCTATCTGCTTGGACCGTGAAAGATACCTTTCCGAATCACTCATTTTGCCGAGATGGAAATATCTGCACAACTTCTCTGATACCTTAGTTACTATTTAGTTTAGTGTTATTGGGTCATGTTACGGGATTAATGATGTTAATGTTCTTATATGAATGCAATATGTGTATCATTGTTTAAATGAATCGATTAAGTTATCTTTTCAATAGTTGATACTTGTTGCCTTCTTGGAGAGTGACACTTACACACAGAAACACAAATTTTCTGTCAATTTATGCCGTCCTTTGTACTACTGTAAAGCGGATAGAATATGAACAAGCATAAGTTCCATCAGTGTCCTTTCCTGAGATTGGTACATATTCTCATTGTAGTCCAGAAAAGTATGGACCTACTTGGCTTATGCTCTTTACGTGGGATAAGCTCCATTTGAACGAGACCACTTTGCTTTTTAATCATCACTAGTCAAACAACAGCACTTATGTGCTATGATCCTGTATGTGCTACACAACCTTCATCATTTCAGTACTTTTTGCTAGCATAGGCAGCTGCCTTATTGCAATCATTCTTCTAACCAAGACACTGAAAAGTTAGATGTGAGTTCTAAGCAGAAGTAGGCGCTATGTTTCCTTCTGTATTTATGCGCCTGTTCTCTATGTGTGATTCAGTTGATTGAAGTGGCACTCGTTAGAACTGTGCCAGTGGTATATGTCGACACTTGGGACCACCAGCGAAACATTTTCAGCTGCTACGGTTTAGTGGTGCTCTGCACTTAAGGGAATGAACTATCAGGGAATATCCCTCTTTATGCTTTACTATCACCGAGTCCACTAACCCTTCCAGTAAGGTCTTCCTTTAGCTACTTACTGGCAATGGTTAGTTCGTAACGTAACTCTCTTTTTACGCTTCATCTTTCTTCTCTCTTTGAAACATTAAGCCCCTCAGAGGTTTTAGCAGATAACATTTGTCTTTGTTTCATGATGCTTATGACACTAGCACTGAATTATTTCACCATTCATAAATTTACTGTATTTACTCCTATATGCTGATGACTGCATGTCCGTGTAGCATGGTGTATCAATTTATCTCTTTTTCTACTTGCTTGAGTTTATTTTAATTAGTGTATCTACTTATCAGGTTTTGCATATTGTTTGAACTGGAGGGTGGGCTGTCTTGCTATCAACATGTAAAGAACTTATCAAAAGAATCCAAAGCATCATCCTTTGCTCTTCCATCTTTTGCAAAGCAACATCAGCTCGTGGGAGCATATTCAGTTGTAAGAGACTGGTCCTGGCAGCTGTTCTAGAATTGTAGGTTATGTATGACCTGAAGCTTTCTGCTCTAGTGTCTGTGAACCTCTTCGAAGCTTAGTTGCATGTGCATCTTTGCCAGCCTAGAGCCTTCACTGTTTGATATAAGTCTACAAAATGAAATTTCTCATGGAGTACACAGTCAATAGACCTGGTTAACCAGATAATGTTAAAAGAAAATAAACGAATCTGATGCAGCTGGTAGGGGGGAATGGAAGGCATAAAAATATATTTGGTGCCCCATTGGAAGTTCAGGGTTTTATGTAATTTTTATGGTAAACAAGAAAAACTGCTTTGGTCTAAGAATCTTTCCGTTGTCAATAAAATTGAAGTTCCTTTCACGTCTCTGATACTTTTTTTCGAGAAGAGTACACTAGTACACGATTTGTTCCTTCTCCAACCATCCTTTGTAAATTGGTCGTTGCTGGCATATAAAGTAAAGTGCAAATTCAATTGGAATCAATCGTCAATAGCGCATACCAATTGCATGAGCTACTTATCTCATGAATGGAGGTTCTTCGTCCAAGCGCCACGGCATCAATTCTTTTCTCAGTGTCCTTGGCATCTGTGTTCAACCTCAAGTTGCACGCACAATTTCGGTGAGCGATGCTTTTCATATCCATTTTCTTTCTCATCAATGCTCCTAGATGCACAGTTTTATTTCTTTTGGCTGATGCTCCTTGCCCACATCCTAATCTCAATATTCCTCGCGTAGCACTGCAGCTTTCTATGATTTTCTCAGAATATATGCTGCCTGAGCCTGCAAATAAACTATCACGGCGGCGACTATCTTACACTTATTGATAGTTACTGTTCAGCGATGCTTGTTGAGCAACTAGTCTGGTCTAGTGGTTATGTGATGCTCTTGCAGTTCATGGGCACCGGGGAAGCACCTGAAAGGGTTCGTTCCTGATATGGTATCTAATGCCAAATTTGCACTTGAGATTTTTTACTTTGTTTATATCTGTTTATATGTGCTCTGATGACACGTGGTTAGATTTGTTTCAAAGAAATCTATGATTAAAATTAGATTATGTTTAGGTGGTCGAGAGGGACATGTTCCGTATTCTTTGTTGGGAGCACCTTTGGAGCATATGGCATTTCAATTCCTGGTCAGTGCTTTTGATTTTGCTCTCTTTTTCATATTCCAGTGATCAGATTAACATTAGTCACTTTCGTGCACGATATTCCCCTTTAGATTGTACGCAGTGGTGCCACATTTCGCCTCCTGGTTAATTGCAGATGTACTATCACCTTCTCTGGTGTTAGGTGCACCAGGATTTGTCTGCCTGGTAGAGATGGTACTGATCAACAGCATCACACCAAACTTGCAGATGTATTTCTTCGGGAAAAAGTTGATGATGCTCTCTTTCTGGGACAACATACACCAGAACCTGCACCGACTTATGCTGGATATAGTCATTCTTCCTCATTTGTTTGAGTCTGACTTCTATTCATCACATAGGTGCTGTATGAATAATTGCTGTGTAGCCTTTCTTCAGCAGTGGGTGCTCTTGAGTCTTGACTATAGTTCCACTAGATCCGAAGAAAATGGATCCTGGGGTTCCCTACATGGGATACATGCTAGATGAGCTAGGACTGGCACTACACTGTCTGCTATGAGCTCCACCTGAAAGCCAAGATTTAGCCTAGGGCCTGGGTTGGCGATGATTGCTGAGGTGCGTCTTCCTCATAACATACTATTTTATCATGATTTGGCGCAACAAAGAACTGGCAAATTCTTGTAAAATATGGAGTATTATGTAACACACCAATGTTAAGCAATTTGACCTTGCGAAATTCTTGCTGTAACAGGTTTGACATCGATTTCACCTGATAGGTGAGAAAACAAAGGATGGTGATATGCAAGCTGCTCTACAGCTAGTATCTAAAGCTGGCTACCGAAAGTTGGGGACTGCAGCAATGGCATCACAACCCAACATTCGCAGGTTGGAGATGAGGATTTCGGATAGCGATAAGTGGATGCGGGCGGAGGCGTTAACGTCTCTCCGCAAGATCGTCATTCTAGTTACATACATGCACTTGACCGCAAGTAAAGAAGTTGTTCTTTGTTCGGCGGAGCAAATGCTCTGCCTTTTAGCAGAGAACTTGCGCCATTTTTGCTGCTATATTCGCTGAGGGTGATGAAAGTAGAAAATATTTGTACGAGCTTTTGTAGGAAAAAAAGTTGGCGATGGGAGAAGGTCTTATGGTCTTCGTATTCAGTTCTCTGTGTTCTGTTTAGTGGACTGTACTTTCACTTTCAAGCGTGAACATCACAGGTGGTGTTGTGTTTGCCAAAGGTTGGGAATGACAGTAATGTTGATCTTGTGATAAGGAAGAAAGCATTGATCATTTGATAAGCTAGATATATTTTCTTATTCCGAAGAGAGAACAAAAATATTGAACGTCAACCATTTTGGGAGAACCAAAAGGCTTATGTTAATATGATTAGCAGTAGTACAAGCTAATGATTGAGCGGAAAACCAATTCGGCTCCCAGGTGCTTATGCTCCTGCATGCGGAAATAAATTTTGAAATGTCAAAACAAAATCTCAAAAACAATTCTATGCGTTCTTAGTCACACCCAAATGCTAACTGAAAATTTTTAGGCAAAAAGCTTACCATTTTGGCTTGTGCAAAAAAAATTAAAAACACCAAATGTCACCCCCAAAAGGCACCCCAATTTTTTTTTTTCACCAACGCGCTCTGTTTCTCATGAATTTTGTCAAGCATCCTTGCCACACTAACAAAAACGTTTACAAAAAAATTCAGAATCTTTTGAAAACATTTAGTATTTTTTTGGGGGTATTGTTAATCCGGGAGCCAAAACGCATGCTTGAGCGAGACCATTCACTGGTGGTGTAACTTAGCTGATTTCTTGTAAACCTGCATCAGTTTTTTGGCACCTGGCACTCAAGCATCGAGTGCCACCAGACAACCGTTGATTAGTATCACATCATCAAGGAATTCATATCGAAGCTTATGCTTGTAAGCACCTCCTAAATTTTCAGGAACAATAATCGGATGCATAATGCAAAGGCAAGCATAGATCCCACAGCCACTAAGCTCGCCATTAATTTTCTCCGATGCCGCCACGGTCCCGAGGAACCGAGCATTTGCTGCTTGACAAAAGATGAACAGACTGGTTTAGATTTAGATGCGATTATCTTAGATATCGCATCATTTCAATCCCATGGCATCCACTAAACCAATGGGCAATAATGTGGGCTTAAGACAAGAGGCTGCAATCAACTTGGAGCAAACAACTGTCACAGCTAAGCAGAGGAATAGGACATCTCATTAAACCGAAAACAAATGAAACATGAATCATTCAAAGGTTTAATCAAATTGACGCCACAACGAAACAACATAATCGTAGGAAAAAAAATCTGTTAAACCGAAAACAAATGAAACCTGGATCATTCAAAGGTTTATATCAAAGGTAAAACCGAGGGAATAGCATAACTGTAGCACAACATTTTCATAACCGCAGGAATTTCGGCATAACAGAAAAGTAGCTACCTGTAAAGAGGAATTCCATACACTGTCAAATATCGTCGTTTTTTTTTGGAACCAGATGTATAATTTTGGGCAACAATACTAACTTTATGCACAACAAAACCAAAAAAAAAAAAAACTTTATGCACAACATTAGCTCAACTTCCCTTCAACCAGATGCATAATATGTACTCCCTCTGATCCATATTAATTGTTGCTGATTTAGTACAAAGTTGTACTAAATCAGCGACAATTGATATGGATCAAAGGGAGTACATAATTTTTTTTATTAATTAAAATATATAGAACTATTGTATAGTTCCACAGTCGGTCAAAAATAATTTTGGGCAACAACACCTTCACTAAGTTCATGCACAACATTAGCTTTTGACTTCCCTACGACTCTACTCATAATATTTTCGACGAGGATGGTTTAAAAAGGTTGCTTTCTGGTCAATGTTTTAAGTGAAAGAAGACTGCAGTAGCTCAAGATAGCAACAATCATGAATGCATAATTCACACCACTAAAGAGGAAGGAAAGTGATGTAATAAGATATGAGGTTGCCTTAGCCATAACACTGAAGCAAAGTGAAATGAGCGCAAATCATATGTCAAAGCAGTCACAAACTTTGTACCCTGTTGTTCATCCAGATAGATGATCGATAAGATGGAAAGAAGAGTTCTACTGACAAAGTTGCATCACTATTCTCAGATGTACGATCATTATTCACAGCAGTAGAGAAGATCAACTATGCCCTGCATTTGGGTTGGTTCCAGAAGCAGGAGGCAGCTGCTGATCAGTCAAAGTAGCCCTGACAGTTTGCGGCTCAGGTGTCGAGAATAGGCCATTAAACCAAGGGACAAGGGCCCAAGGTCTGTTACTGTCCTCTCTGTCATTTGTGTTACTGTCCTCGCCATCGTTTGCAGGGCCATCAGCTCTGACCTCCTCATGGCTGCTCTCTATTCGATCAACGTTGCTAGTCTCGCTTAAGTCTTTTGTCTCATCAGATGGCAGCTCGAACCGACAAACTGGGCAGGAACTATGGAGTTCAAGCCATGGCAGGATACATGGTGAGTGAAACTTATGTTCACAAGGCAACTGCTTAGCCTGGGACCCTAGATCAAGGTCATCAAGACAAACTGAACAGCTGACAACCTCTTCGATTTTGACAGTGGGCAGGGCTTCGACTGCTTCTTTCTTCGCGGGAGGGGTACCATACCGGCTTGGGTCATTCTCAGCCAAATGCTGAAGAAGCAGACTAAGCCCTGCCCCGAGGACATACTCCTCTAGCAAACCATCATCGTTATTTGAGTTGCCATGGTCGCCTCGGTCCTCGTCAGGGTCAAGCGCTGCACCTTGCAGAGCGAGGGCCTGGTTGAAAGCACTGATCAGAACGGAGTTGTCCCTTTCCCTGTCATCTCTAAGGTCATCATGGATGCTGTCAAGCACACGGCGCAGTGCCGATGCCCGCCGATGCCTTCTGATGAAACCCTCAAACTCACGGCCTATATCACTATTATCTTCATCATCGCTGTCCCCCGGCGATCCTGGCTGCTCAAAAGGGTTGTCCAGCGGGTCCCACTGAGTTGGCCCTTGCTCTGATAGCTGGCTTGCCAATGCCTCAAAATGCTCACCGATCATCTCTTCGACAAACCCACCGTCACACAATGGACACTTGAGCTCCTCCACCATGGCCTCCTCAACGGCCTGCTGACATTCATGGCACCAGTACCGCGTGATGGCAGCTTCTGCCATATCGCAAATCCTTCCGTCGATCAAGCGTAGAACACGGTGAAAAGTCAAACCTGTGAACCATGCACAATTATTTAGTTGAAGGGTAATCTGTATAAATCCCCAAGAAAACAACCACACATGATATAATTTGTCATATATGAGAAAATAAGTGCAGCATCTCAGGAACAATTATTTTTCCAAGAACAAGTGGAACAAGACGAGCAATACGGTGTCCATCTGCAACAAGATTCCACACCGCAATGGCAAGCATGCATATATCTTACAAGAGGCCAGCATGAGGAACAAGAACAAGGCGAAGAACATAGCTAGGTCTTGCATCAAATACAAAGTTGACTCTAGTCTTTTGATTCTTTGGGAACAGGAGTGGCAGGCAGTCCTAATAATTCCTAAAGAGAAGACCCAACTGAAGGCGCGGCGACACCGAGATCTCCGAGAAGGGGAGGCGGAGATCAAGAGGCAGGATTCTCAGCCCAAGAACCAGGTGCCGATTCCATCCTACGGGGAACAGGATACCATTCCTCCCTAAAAGCAGAAGGACCAATTCCGGCACCACTCAAAGATTCACACAACATTGCGTCGCGCCGGAAATAAATTTGGTGGCGAGACCCGTCGTCGATCCCAGCCTACACAAATCCCCGCATAAATCCCCGAACGAACGAGCACCCTAATCGCCCCTTCGCAGGAGAAAATGATATTATTCGACGGGAGGGGGGGTATGGAACAGGCTCCACGCCATGTTCTTGATTTAGAGCACACCGGGACGAATCAGCCCCCCAAAAATATCCATCTTTTGCTCGAAACTAAGCACGAATGAAGAAAGGAAAGTCCATCATACCAGGAAGCGGCTGACCCCTGGCTTTTCTCCTGTGGAGTGGATTGGATCGGATTGGATGGAGTAGAGGCGCCCCCCTGCTCCTAGTCCTAGTCCTCCTTTTGCTCGGGGTAGGCCAAACCAAAGAAGAACAGGGAGGAAGTTACAGGCTAGCTTGACTGGTGGATACTTTACTCCCTGGTCCCTAGAGGTTATCGACCCTTTCTTTTTCCCTTCATCGTCAAGGAAAATAGGGACGATTTTTTTATATGCTCCGGGCGCAAATCTCCAAGAGGAAACAGATTAGTTTCAGATCCCACCGGCAAAGTTTGTTATGGCTTGGAAAGCATACAAAGCTTCTGATCTTTTTTGGGGGATCTTTTTTATTCAAGTGGTGATGGGGATGGAGGGTTTGGCCGATAGATAGGCCATCATTTTCATCATCCCAAGCGGACCACCTGTAAACTAGGTGTATGATGGGCTCCGTCTTTATTTTGTTGGTGTGGCATGTTCACCTATAAATCTTTGGCATCGGTCCGGGTCGCATGATCCGATCCATGAAAGTCATCTAACACGATTCTGTATGATGTCTGAAGTTTTTCGAATACGATTTCTCTCACAGATCGAAGACAAGCGTGCAGAGGTTTGCGGGAATGCGGGCTACTACTTCGTTCGATTCTAATTGTCCTGACCCATCACCCCCTTCCCTTTGTGAAAACGGCCAATATCGCTTTAGAGCGTCAGTGTCCGCATTTATGCCCAGCCAGAGGGGACACGACCGCTCACTGGCACCGGCATTGAAGCGGCGCGTTGGCCAAGAGAGCATCGCCTGCACCGCTTCTCGATGCAGGCGACTGTTGCGCGCTCAAACGACACGACGGTTGCTCGTCCGTCCATCTGCCGCCCACATTGATGGCATGTTGTTGCCAAGGCGTCTCCTCCATCACCACCCGTTCGTCCATATGTTGCCCGCCATTGATATATGAACCGTTGCCCCAACAATAGCTGCAGTCATCAGCCTCCGATCCCTCTCCCATCATGGATTCCTCCCCCGCTAAAGCTCTTTGGGAGGGGCTGACACCGGAGCAGAAGAAGGAGATGGCCGACATTGTTGGCCGATGGCGGGCCGGCAGGCAGCCGGAGGATGTTGACGTCCCAATGAAGGACGCGACCGACGACGACCCTGCGCAACCTCCTCTTTCTCCTTCGTCATGCCACCCTCCTCCATCGCCATGCCTCCCTTGTCGATGCACTGCACCATGACCATCTGCGAGGTCGGTGCCCATTACATGGACATGGTGCGGGAGGAGCGGTTCCGGGAGGAGTAGACCGCCGCCGCCTACAACCACCATCTCCTTCACGAACACCTGCACGCGAATGAGCAGCTCGTTGCGAGCAAGGCGATCGCGCCTGACACGGACCTGACGGAGCAGGAGGTGCTCCTGGAGTCCTAGCGCTCCTCCCACCAGATTTGCCTCGACCGCTAGCGGTACCGACAGCGAGTGGCGGAGATGGCGGCTGCGGCCAAGGTCGATGAGGAGGAGGGCATGTCATCGTTTGGGAAAACCGACGAGGATGAGGTGGACATCATCGAGGTCGCGCCCAATGATGTCAGCACGCCCGCGGGCGCCGCCTGCAGCGACGAAGAGTAGTGCACGGGAGGCCGCCACTGCTCTGGTCCCAGGAAGGCCACCGCTCCTCCCCTCCCGTCGATGCCAAGCTTGGTGGGCTGAACAACGTCAACCTATAATCGTTTGGCGGCGACGTGGAGGTAGACATTTGTGCTTGTCGGGTCCCCAGTGGAGGAGGTTACAGAGGCAGAGCTAGAGAGCGCCGAGCAGAACTGGAGAAGGCAAAGTCTCAGTTCTCCGGGTTCATGGCCGGACACGGGAAACGGACGCCAACGATAATTTAGATTAGATATTAGTTATACCTTTAGAGCCGGATTGTATGTAAATGTAATGAAATTCGTCGTGTTTGTATGAAATTCGTCGTGTTTGTATGAAATTCGGCCGTTCTTCCAGTTGGTTTGAGTTATTATCAAAATATATGCGATTATAGTTGAATGTCATCGTCCCGCATCGGCGTACTCGTCCCCCTATTCATAAACATATGCGGGAAAAAATATGAGTTATCGTTGAAGATGTACCTAACTTCTCATGAGTGTAAAATGTGAAAGATTCGTACAAGTTCCATTTTTGCTACTTGATGGGCCAACCAAAGAAGCATGAAGCATGAGGTTGCCGTGCCGTACAGTGACACGAAACAGTCACGTGGTCAGTGGTCACCACCCCTGTTTGTCAAACCTTCCAATCTTGAGAGTTAATGGCGGCACGTAGCTCGAAATGTTGGGCTAATCCCTCCACGTTGAGGTGAGAGCACACCCCAGAACTCGAGAAGTCCCCAACACTTGTGGGCTGTTGATCTTACTTAAATCAATGGCTTAGATGGCTCTTTTCAGGAGAACAGAGGTAGACAAGCTCTATCGTATACAGATTAGTGGTTCACTGTTGATTTTCATCAAACCCGTTCATTGTTGATTAGGTGGAGCAGAGTGAAATCTGTTTTAAACCTTCAGGTTGTAAAGCTCGTGGTAAATGAACCCCCACCTTTAAATCCTTAAAATATGTATCATGTACTCACTGATCCCGGCCTATCTTGACCCTAACCCCATTTGCGCACTTGGAAAAGGAATGACCCCGGTTGGGATCAATCTTTACTCTCACTTACTACAGTGGCCCACATGTCATGTACATCTTCAATGTTCAATCCACGGATGTCATCATCTCTCTCCGCCTAATTGCAGGTAACGATATGTGCAGTCTCCCTTGACGCCCGAGCCGGACAGCTCGCGCTACACCCATGGTGGTAGCGCGTCCATGGTGGAACACATGCTGCTATTGACGGCCACCACGAGTGCGCTGGAGCTGGAGACGGCCACATGCGTCCCATCGATGGCGATGTTGTTGCTGTCAGTCATGACGTAGCCAGATTCCCGGTTAATGGTTGGCGGAGCGGGGCGTCATTGAAGAGGAGTGTCATGATGAACGACCGATCCGCCCAGGGCACGAGGAAGAACGGGCCGTAGTCGAATATGGCCGCACCCACGCCGTTCACGCTGATCCAGTTCCTGCCGTCGACTGGGAGTGAGAGTACGAACAAGTTGGACACCTTTTTGCGCTGGCCAACTGGGTCGCGAACGAGGCGCTGGAGGAGCCAGGCCCCGACGACACTTGAGGGGGCGGTCCCGCGGGTAGCGGAGGAGACCGGGGACAACCAGTTGTTGCCTAGAGTGACGTCCCTGGAGTTGGAAGAAGGCGCCACAGTCGTCATCTGCCCGTTGCACGACGACGTGCTGGCCGTCGCGGAGAGGTTGACCACTAGCGGCAGGCCGGCAGGCACTAAGCGGCGTGGTGTAGAGCGTCGTGCACACACTGTACTTGGTGATCGTCATCAGCAAAGGCTTGCCGCTGTTCGCAGCCATAGAGATGGTGAGCACTGAGCAGGAAGAAGACTAGGACTGGCTTGGACTGCCAGTCTGCCACCTCCGCTCAACACGCTTGCATAGTTTGCTAGCTAGACTAACATTGCATGCATGTATGCGTTTTTCTTTTTCTGTGTTTATACACATGCGTGCTCAGCTGCATGTCTAAGTGGTCAGTGAGAGGAACGAGTTATCCCGACCGGGATTGTGATTGCAAACAGTCTAGGGTTAGTGTAGGGTTGAAAGTGACCGGGATTACACAAGACAGGGTACAAACTTCAGGGATTTGGAATTGAGGGTTTATTTACGACGAGCAATACAACCTTAAGGTTTAAAATAGACTTCACTGAGTGGAGCATGAGATATAAGAGTGGTTTAGTTACGTCTGTTCCGTGCAAGAAAAAAGATGTGTCGTCTTGGTTTATTGTCGGTTAGAGGGGGAAAATGTTGATGAATTCATCTGAGAGACTCAGACTTCGACAACATGTTGAGGACTTATGATGGACAAAGATGTTTCGATTTTTCGAAAAGATGATAACTATTGATTTGGTGGAGCCATTTTTTTTAAAGATCCAACAAATTGCTCGCTTGATTCAGATTTAGCACAAAGCAGGGGAAGAACAACACGGTGAAGATCCGAAGATCAAATAAAAAGAAAACAACAACCCTACTAGCTGCAGAACGACACTACACTGTGGGAAATATGCCGTAGAGGCAATGATAAAGTGGTTATTATTATATTTCCTTGTTCATGATAATTGTTTATTATCCATGCTATAATTGTATTGATTGGAAACTCAAATACTGTTGGGGAACGTCGCATGGGAAACAAAAATTTTCCTACGCGCACGAAGACCTATCATGGTGATGTCCATCTACGAGAGGGGATGAGTGATCTACGTACCCTTGTAGATCGTACAGCAGAAGCGTTTAGAGAACGCGGTTGATGTAGTGGAACGTCCTCACGTCCCTCGATCCGCCCCGCGAACAATCCCGCGATCAGTCCCACGATCTAGTACCGAACGGACGGCACCTCCGCGTTCAGCACACGTGCAGCTCGACGATGATCTCGGCCTTCTTGATCCAGCAAGAGAGACGGAGAGGTAGAAGAGTTCTCCGGCAGCGTGACGGCGCTCCGGAGGTTGGTGATGATCTTGTCTCAGCAGGGCTCCGCCCGAGCTCCGCAGAAACGCGATCTAGAGGAAAAACTATGGAGGTATGTGGTCGGGCAGCCGTGAGAAAGTCGTCTCAAATCAGCCCTAATTGCTCCACATATATAGGAGGAGGGAGGGGGCCTTGCCTTGGGGTCCAAGGACCCCCCAAGGAGTCGGCCGAGCCAAGGGGGGGAGGACTCCCCCCCAAACCGAGTTGGACTTGGTTTGGTGGGAGGAGTCCCCCTCCCTTCCCACTTCCTCCCTCTTTTTTTTTTCTTTTCCTTTGATTTCTTATTCTTGGCGCATAGGCCCCCTTGGGGTTGTCCCACCAGCCCACTAAGGGCTGGTGTGTCTCCCCAAAGCCTATGGGCTTCCCCGGGGTGGGTTGCCCCCCCGGTGAACTCCCGGAACCCATTCGTCATTCCCGGTACATTCTCGGTAACTCCGAAAACCTTCCGGTAATCAAATGAGGTCATCCTATATATCAATCTTCGTTTCCGGACCATTCCGGAAACCCTCGTGACGTCTGTGATCTCATCCGGGACTCCGAACAACATTCGGTAACCAACCATATAACTCAAATACGCATAAAACAACGTCGAACCTTAAGTGTGCAGACCCTGCGGGTTCGAGAACTATGTAGACATGACCCGAGAGACTCCTCGGTCAATATCCAATAGCGGGACCTGGATGCCCATATTGGATCCTACATATTCTACGAATATCTTATCGTTTGAACCTCAGTGCCAAGGATTCGTATAATCCCGTATGTCATTCCCTTTGTCCTTCGGTATGTTACTTGCCCGAGATTCGATCGTCAGTATCCGCATACCTATTTCAATCTCGTTTACCGGCAAGTCTCTTTACTCGTTCCGTAATACAAGATCCCGCAACTTACACTAAGTTACATTGCTTGCAAGGCTTGTGTGTGATGTTGTATTACCGAGTGGGCCCCGAGATACCTCTCCGTCATACGGAGTGACAAATCCCAGTCTTGATCCATACTAACTCAACTAACACCTTCGGAGATACCTGTAGAGCATCTTTATAGTCACCCAGTTACGTTGCGACGTTTGATACACATAAAGCATTCCTCCGGTGTCAGTGAGTTATATGATCTCATGGTCATAGGAATAAATACTTGACACGCAGAAAACAGTAGCAATAAAATGACACGATCAACATGCTACGCCTATTTGTTTGGGTCTAGTCCATCACGTGATTCTCCCAATGACGTGATCCAGTTATCAAGCAACAACACCTTGTTCATAATCAGAAGACACTGACTATCATCGATCAACTGGCTAGCCAACTAGAGGCATGCTAGGGACGGTGTTTTGTCTATGTATCCACACATGTAAATGAGTCTTCATTCAATACAATTATAGCATGGACAATAAACTATTATCTTGATACAGGAATTATAATAATAACTATACATTTATTATTGCCTCTAGGGCATAATTCCAACAGTCTCCCACTTGCACTAGAGTCAATAATCTAGCCCTCACATCACCATGTGAATTACATTGTAATAAATCTAACACCCATACAGTTCTGGTGTCGATCATGTTTTGGCCGTGGAAGAGGTTTAGTCAGTGGGTCTGTTACATTCAGATCCATGTGCACTTTGCATATATTTACGTCCTCCTCCTCGACGTAGTCGCGGATGAGGTTGAAGCGTCATTTGATGTGTCTGGTCTTCTTGTGAAACCTTGGTTCCTTTGCTAAGGCAATGGCACCACTGTTGTCACAGAACAAGGTTATTGGATCCAGTGCACTTGGCACCACTCCAAGATCCGTCATGAACTGCTTCATCCAGACACCCTCCTTAGCCGCCTCCGAGGCAGCCATGTACTCTGCTTCACATGTAGAATCTGCTACGACGCTTTGCTTGGAACTGCACCAGCTTACTGCACCCCCATTAAGAATAAATACGTATCCGGTTTGCGACTTAGAGTCGTCCGGATCTGTGTCAAAGCTTGCATCGACGTAACCTTTTACGACGAGCTCTTCGTCACCTCCATACACGAGAAACATCTCCTTAGTCCTTTTCAGGTACTTCAGGATATTTTTGACCGCTGTCCAGTGATCCACTCCTGGATTACTCTGGAACCTACCTGCCATACTTATGGCCAGGCTAACATCCGGTCTAGTGCACAGCATTGCATACATAATAGAACCTATGGCTGAAGCATAGGGGACGGAGCGCATATGCTCTCTATCTTCATCAGTTGCTGGGCACTGAGTCTTACTCAATCTCGTACCTTGTAAAACCGGCAAGAACCCTTTCTTGGACTGTTCCATTTTGAACCTCTTCAAAACTTTATCAAGGTATGTGCTTTGTGAAAGTCCTATCAGGCGTTTTGATCTATCCCTATAGATTTTAATGCCTAGAATGTAAGCAGCTTCTCCTAGGTCCTTCATAGAGAAACTTTTATTCAAGTAACCTTTTATGCTCTCCAAAAACTCTACGTTGTTTCCAATCAGTAATATGTCATCCACATATAAAATTAGAAACGCCACAGAGCTCCCACTCACTTTCTTGTAAATACAAGATTCTCCAACCACTTGTATAAACACAAATGCTTTGATCACCTCATCAAAGCGTTTGTTCCAACTCCGAGATGCTTGCACCAGTCCATAAATGGATCGCTGGAGCTTGCACACCTTGTCAGCATTTTTAGGATCGACAAAACCTTCGGGTTGCATCATATACAACTCTTCCTTAAGGAAACCGTTAAGGAACGCCGTTTTGACATCCATCTGCCAGATTTCATAATCGAAAAATGCAGCTATTGCTAACATGATTCTGACGGACTTAAGCATCGCTACAGGTGAGAAGGTCTCATCGTAGTCAACTCCTGGAACTTGTGAAAAACCCTTTGCCACAAGTCGAGCTTTATAAACGGTCACATTACCGTCAGCGTCCGTCTTCTTCTTAAAGATCCATTTGTTCTGAATAGCCTTGCGGCCCTCAGGTAGTATCTCCAAAGTCCACACTTTGTTCTCATACATGGATCCTATCTCGGATTTCATGGCTTCTAGCCATTTGTTGGAATCTGGGCCCACCATTGCTTCTTCATAATTTGCAGGTTCATTGTTGTCCAACAACATGATTGATAAGACGGGATTACCGTACCACTCTGGAGCAGCGCGTGATCTCGTCGACCTGCGTGGTTCAACAGAAACTTGAACTGGAGTTTCATGATCATCATCATTAACTTCCTCCTCAACCGGCGTCGCAACGACAGAGGTTTCTCCTTGCCCTGCGCCACCATCCAGAGGGATGAGAGGTTCGACAACCTCGTCAAGTTCTATCTTCCTCCCACTCAATTCTCTCGAGAGAAATTCCTTCTCGAGAAAAGTTCCGTTCTTAGCAACAAACACTTTGCCCTCGGATTTGAGATAGAAGGTGTACCCAACTGTCTCTTTTGGGTAACCTATGAAGACACATTTTTCCGCTTTGGGTTCCAGCTTTTCAGGCTGAAGCTTTTTGACATAAGCATCACATCCCCAAACTTTAAGAAACGACAATTTTGGCCTTTTGCCATACCACAGTTCGTATGGTGTCGTCTCAACGGATTTTGATGGTGCCCTATTTAAAGTGAATGCAACTATTTCTAATGCATAACCCCAAAATGATAACGGCAAATCAGTAAGAGACATCGTAGATCGCACCATCTCTAACAAAGTACGATTACGACGTTCGGACACACCATTACGCTGTGGTGTTCCAGGCGGCGTTAACTGTGAAACAATTCCACATTGTCTTAAGTGAGCACCAAACTCGAAACTCAGATATTCACCCCCACGATCAGACCGTAGGAACTTGATCTTCTTGTTACGATGATTTTCCACTTCACTCTGAAATTGCTTGAACTTTTCAAATGTTTCAGACTTGTGCTTCATCAAGTAGACATAACCATATCTACTTAAATCGTCAATGAAGGTGAGGAAATAACGATATCCGCCGCGTGCCTCCACGCTCATTGGACCACACACATCGGTATGTATGATTTCCAACAAGTCACTTGCACGCTCCATTGTTCCGGAGAACGGAGTCTTAGTCATCTTGCCCATGAGGCATGGTTCGCACGTGTCAAGTGAATCAAAGTCAAGTGACTCCAAAAGTCCATCAGCATGGAGTTTCTTCATGCGCTTTACACCAATATGACCCAAGCGGCAGTGCCACAAAAATATGGCGCTATCATTGTTTACTCTAACTCTTTTGGTCTCAATGTTATGTATATGCGTATCGCTATCAAGATTCAATATGAACAATCCTCTCACATTCGGTGCATGACCATAAAAGATGTTACTCATAGAAATAGAACAACCATTATTCTCAGACTTAAAAGAGTAACCGTCTCGCAATAAACAAGATCCAGATATAATGTTCATGCTCAACGCAGGCACTAAATAACAATGATTTAAGTTCATCACTAATCCCGATGGTAGCTGAAGTGACACTGTGCCGACGGCGATTGCATCAACCTTGGAACCATTTCCTACGCGCATCGTCACTTCGTCTTTCGCCAACCTTCGTCTATTCCGCAGTTCCTGTTTCGAGTTGCAAATGTGAGCAACAGAACCGGTATCGAATACCCAGGCACTACTACGAGAGCCGGTTAAGTACACATCAATAACATGTATATCAAATATACCTGATTTTTCTTTGCCCGCCTTCTTATCTGCCAGATACTTGGGGCAATTGCGCTTCCAGTGACCCATACCCTTGCAATAGAAGCACTCTGTTTCAGGCTTAGGTCCAGCCTTGGGTTTCTTCGGCGGATTGGCAACAGGCTTGCCGCTCTTCTTGGAATTGCCCTTCTTGCCTTTGCCGTTTCTCTTGAAACTAGTGGTCTTGCTCACCATCAACACTTGATGCTCTTTACAGAGTTCAGACTTTGCGACTTTCAGCATCGCAAACAACTCGCCGGGAGACTTGTTCATCCCTTGCATGTTGTAGTTCAACACAAAGCCTTTATAGCTTGGCGGCAGTGATTGAAGGATTCTGTCAGTGATAGCTTCTTGCGGGAGTTCAATCCCCAGTTCAGCTAGACGGTTTGAGTACCCAGACATTTTGAGCACATGTTCACTGACAGACGAGTTTTCCTCCATCTTGCAAGCATAGAATTTATCGGAGGTCTCATACCTCTCGATCCGGGCGTTCTTCTGAAAGATAAACTTCAACTCCTGGAACATCTCAAATGCTCCATGACGCTCAAAGCGACGTTGAAGTCCCGGTTCTAAGCCATACAAGACTGCACATTGAACTATTGAGTAGTCCTCCTTACGCGTTAACCAAGCGTTCTTAACATCCTGATCAGCCGTAGCGGGTGGTTCATCACCTAGCGCAGCATTAAGGACATAATCCTTCTTCCCAGCTTGTAAGATTAGCTTAAGATTACGAGCCCAGTCTACAAAGTTGCTTCCATCATCTTTCAACTTAGCTTTCTCTAGGAACGTATTAAAATTCAGGATGACCCTTGCGTGAGCCATGATCTACAACACAAATATATTCAAAGTGGACTTAGACTATGTTCAAGATAATTAGAGTTCAACTTAATCAAATTATATGCTAAACTCCCACTCAAAAAGTACATCTCTCTAGTCATTTGAGTGGTTCATGATCCACTTACACTATCCCAAGTCCGATCATCACGTGAGTCGAGAGTAGTTTCAGTGGTAAGCATCCCTATGCTAATCATATCAACTATATGATTCATGATCGACCTTTCGGTCTCATGTGTTCCGAGGCCATGTCTGCACATGCTAGGCTCGTCAAGCTTAACCCGAGTGTTCCGCGTGCGCAACTGTTTTGCACCCGTTGTATGTGAACGTTGAGTCTATCACACCCGATCATCACGTGGTGTCTCGAAACGACGAACTGTAGCAACGGTGCACAGTCGGGGAGAACACAATTTCGTCTTGAAATTTTAGTGAGAGATCACCTCATAATGCTACCGTCGTTCTAAGAAAAATAAGGTGCATAAAAGGATTAACATCACATGCAATTCATAAGTGACATGATATGGCCATCATCACGTGCTTCTTGATCTCCATCACCAAAGCACCGGCACGATCTTCTTGTCACCGGCGCCACACCATGATCATCCATCAACGTGTTGCCATCGGGGTTGTCGTGCTACTTATGCTATTACTACTAAAGCTACATCCTAGCAAAATAGTAAACGCATCTGCAAGCACAAACGTTAGTATAAAGACAACCCTATGGCTCCTGCAGGTTGCCGTACCATCGACGTGCAAGTCGATTTTCTATTACAACATGATCATCTCATACATCCAATATATCACATCACATCATTGGCCATATCACATCACAATCATACCCTACAAAAACAAGTTAGACGTCCTCTAATTTTGTTGTTGCATGTTTTACGTGGTGACCAAGGGTATCTAGTAGGATCGCATCTTACTTACGCAAACACCACAACGGAGATATATGAGTTGCTATTTAACCTCATCCAAGGACCTCCTCGGTCAAATCCGATTCAACTAAAGTTGGAGAAACCGTCACTTGCCAGTCATCTTTGAGCAAAGGGGGTTACTCGTAACGATGAAACCAGTCTCTCGTAAGCGTACGAGTAATGTCGGTCCAAGCCGCTTCAATCCAACAATACCGCGGAATCAAGAAAAGACTAAGGAGGGCAGCAAAACGCACATCACCGCCCACAAAAACTTTTGTGTTCTACTCGAGAAGACATCTACGCATGAACCTATCTCATGATGCCACTGTTGGGGAACGTCGCATGGGAAACAAAAACTTTCCTACGCGCACGAAGACCTATCATGGTGATGTCCATCTACGAGAGGGGATGAGTGATCTACGTACCCTTGTAGATCGTACAGCAGAAGCGTTTAGAGAACGCGGTTGATGTAGTGGAACGTCCTCACGTCCCTCGATCCGCCCCGCGAACAATCCCGCGATCAGTCCCACGATCTAGTACCGAACGGACGGCACCTCCGCGTTCAGCACACGTGCAGCTCGACGATGATCTCGGCCTTCTTGATCCAGCAAGAGAGACGGAGAGGTAGAAGAGTTCTCCGGCAGCGTGACGGGGCTCCGGAGGTTGGTGATGATCTTGTCTCAGCAAGGCTCCGCCCGAGCTTCGCAGAAACACGATCTAGAGGAAAAACTATGGAGGTATGTGGTCGGGCAGCCGTGAGAAAGTCGTCTCAAATCAGCCCTAATTGCTCCATATATATAGGAGGAGGGAGGGGGGCCTTGCCTTGGGGTCCAAGGACCCCCCAAGGAGTCGGCCGAGCCAAGGGGGGGAGGACTCCCCCCCCAAACCGAGTTGGACTTGGTTTGGTGGGAGGAGTCCCCCTCCCTTCCCACTTCCTCCCTCTTTTTTTTTTCTTTTCCTTTGATTTCTTATTCTTGGCGCATAGGCCCCCTTGGGGTTGTCCCACCAGCCCACTAAGGGCTGGTGTGTCTCCCCAAAGCCTATGGGCTTCCCCGGGGTGGGTTGCCCCCCCGGTGAACTCCCGGAACCCATTCGTCATTCCCGGTACATTCCTGGTAACTCCGAAAACCTTCCGGTAATCAAATGAGGTCATCCTATATATCAATCTTCGTTTCCGGACCATTCCGGAAACCCTCGTGATGTCCGTGATCTCATCCAGGACTCCGAACAACATTCGATAACCAACCATATAACTCAAATACGCATAAAACAACGTCGAACCTTAAGTGTGCAGACCCTGCGGGTTCGAGAACTATGTAGACATGACCCGAGAGACTCCTCGGTCAATATCCAATAGCGGGACCTGGATGCCCATATTGGATCCTACATATTCTACGAAGATCTTATCGTTTGAACCTCAGTGCCAAGGATTCGTATAATCCCGTATGTCATTCCCTTTGTCCTTCGGTATGTTACTTGCCCGAGATTCGATCGTCAGTATCCGCATACCTATTTCAATCTCGTTTACCGGCAAGTCTCTTTACTCGTTCCGTAATACAAGATCCCGCAACTTACACTAAGTTACATTGCTTGCAAGGCTTGTGTGTGATGTTGTATTACCGAGTGGGCCCCGAGATACCTCTCCGTCATACGGAGTGACAAATCCCAGTCTTGATCCATACTAACTCAACTAACACCTTCGGAGATACCTGTAGAGCATCTTTATAGTCACCCAGTTACGTTGCGACGTTTGATACAAACAAAGCATTCCTCCGGTGTCAGTGAGTTATATGATCTCATGGTCATAGGAATAAATACTTGACACGCAGAAAACAGTAGCAATAAAATGACACGATCAACATGCTACGCCTATTTGTTTGGGTCTAGTCCATCACGTGATTCTCCCAATGACGTGATCCAGTTATCAAGCAACAACACCTTGTTCATAATCAGAAGACACTGACTATCATCGATCAACTGGCTAGCCAACTAGAGGCATGCTAGGGACGGTGTTTTGTCTATGTATCCACACATGTAAATGAGTCTTCATTCAATACAATTATAGCATGGATAATAAACTATTATCTTGATACAGGAATTATAATAATAACTATACATTTATTATTGCCTCTAGGGCATAATTCCAACAAATACATGTGTGGATACGTAGACAACAAAGTGTCCCTACTAAGCCTCTACTGGACTAGCTCGTTGATCAAAGATGGCTGGGGTTTCCTAGCCATGGACATGAGTTGTCATTTGATAACAGGATCACATCATTAGGAGAATGATGTGATGGACAAGACCCAAACCTTAATCATAGTATTTGATCCTATCCACTTTACTGCTATTGCTATCTGCATGTCAATGTATCTATTTCTATGACCATGAGATCATGCAACTCACTCACACGACAGGAGTGCCTTGTGTGTATCAAACATCACGACGTAACTGGTGATTATAAAGGTGCTCTACAGGTATCTCCAAGGGTGTTTGTTGAGTTGGCATGGAGCAAGACTGGGATTTGCCACTCTGTATGATGAAGATGTATCTCGGGGCCCACTCGGTAATACAACATCACAATTAGCTTGCAAGCAATGTGACTAAGGAGTTAGTCCCGGGATCTTGTATTATGGAACGAGTAAATATACTTGCCAGTAACGAGATTGAACTAGGTATGTGATACGGGGCAAACCCGTGGGTGTCGACATTTTCACACTTGGAGGGGGAAAAGGGAGACAACCAAGAGAAACACACGAACTCAAGAACGATCTCCAATCACACATCCACTACATCCACTCAAACACAAGAGATACATATATCCAAAGTCAACAAAGGGTACACATAACCATTAGTCTTCCCTAGGAGAGGGGCCTTGTATCCACGAGGGGATTGATACGTCTCCAACATATCTATAATTTTTGATGGTTTCATGCTATTATCCTGTCAAACTTTGGATGTTTTGTATGCCTTTTATATCTTTTTGGGACTAACCTATTAACTCGGTGCCAAGTGTGAGTTCCTGTTTTTTCCGTGTATTTGACCCTTTTCAGAGGAGGATTTTAAGCAGAGTCCAAACGGAATAAAACTTCCGAAAAGATTTTTTCCGAAACAGAAGAAGATCGAGAAGCTTGAGAATCAAGGCAGGGGGCCACCAGGGACCCCACAAGCCCCCTAGCCGCGGCCAGGGGGGCCCGCGCCTCCCAGGCTTGTGGGCTCCCTCGGCCACCTCTGCCCTAGGTCTTTCGCCTATATATTCCCAATAATTCCAGAAAAAATCAGGAGATCATCGAAAGTACTTTTCCGCCGCCGCAAGCTTCTGTCTCCGCAACTTCCCATCTGGGGCTGTAACATCCCAAAATTTTAAATTTTGGAATGTTAATATAATTATTAGATTGTTTGTTTGTTTGCTTGAGTGATTGAAACTTGAGTGAAATTTGAAACTTTTCAAATCTTTTGAATGAGAGGGAATGAAATGACTTTCCCCTGCTCTGGTAAATTCAAATTCAGCGAGTTAAAAGCAATGAGAGAAGATGACATGACTTCTTCAATTATAAAGAATTTGAATGGAGCTGGCATTTGAATTTCCTTCGATTTTAATTTGCAAGTTCTATTTTCCCTCCACTCAAGAAATGTCGGGGAATAATATTTTGTCAAACAGAAAAGAGAGGAGGAACATGACCCTCCAAAGCCAGGGGCATTTGTTGAAGTATTTTGAGCCAAGAAAACAAAATTTAATTGAGAAAATATTTGCAAAAAGAAAATAAAGCTTTTACGGATTTTTTGAAAAAAATATATTTTTGAAGTATTTATTTTGGCAGTGGAAAAATGCCCATCTTTTAGATTTTATTTTTCTGGTAATTTTAGTATATAGAAACTCTATATTCCGAATTTATTTAGTTTCCCTTTTAATTGTTTACTTTCCGGTTTTAAAAATAGGAAAGGAATCACTTTTATTTGGAAACTCTTGCTGGCCCATTAAGAGGATTCCTATTTTGGCCCAACAGAGGATCTTCTTCTTCGTGTGTTTGTTCCTCACGTACAGAGAACATTCCATGGCAGGAACCAAGAAATCCTCCCCTTCCGGAATTCGCGAAGCTCTTTCCCACCCCTCGCCTCCCGTCGCCTCTATAAGAACCCCCATGGCCTCCTCGTTCCATTCCCCTCGAAACCCCGCGCTCTCCTCGGCTCTAGCTCGCGCGCTACCTCGCTGGAGTTCATCCCCGGGAGAGCCTCGCCAGGACCGTGCCGAGCGCCCTGTCGCCCCAGCGTCACCCCCCTCCACCACCTAGACCCCGCCAGCGCCACCCCCACACGCCGCACCTCCCTCCACCTCGTCGCCCTCCCCTGGTCACCCCACCCCGCCGAAGCTTCCTGCCAGGAGAACGCCGCCAGGAGCTCTCCATTGGTTCCCCCCCTCGCAAGGAGCACGTCTCCCCTCCCAGGAGCCGAATCCCCCCTCCTCTGCCACCCCACCCCGTCGGCGACTCCCCCCCACGCCGGAGCTGCTCCCCCATGCCAGCCACCTCGCCGGAGAAGGCCTCCAGCCCCAGCCAGTCACGGTAAGGCTCCTTCTCCTCATCCTGTTTTTTTTCTTTTTTTGGTTTGCGTATTAGATCAAGATCTACGGTGTAGATTACAAGGGACATACCTTTTCGTTTTTTCTTA
The DNA here is from genome assembly GCF_904849725.1 of Hordeum vulgare subsp. vulgare. Classification (NCBI taxonomy): domain Eukaryota; kingdom Viridiplantae; phylum Streptophyta; class Magnoliopsida; order Poales; family Poaceae; genus Hordeum; species Hordeum vulgare. Next base: position 449,908,499 of record NC_058518.1, on the reverse strand, counting down.
AAGAACCGGTCCACCAGTTAAGTGAACCGAATCGTTTTCCCTACATTGGGGCCGTTCGTTAGTTAGTTTTAGGAGCGCACGGATACGGCCAATCAGATCGTGCCACGTCATCAGATTTTGTTTTCTGTTTTAAATCTGTGACAAAATTAGTTCTATTTTTGTTTTCCCTATAACTTTTGATCCACAACTCCAATGGAGTTGAATCGTTTTCCAGTAGATCACACTTTTTCTGTAGTTTTTAAAAACATATAATTTGTCTATGTTTGAAATTTTCAAATTTGAATTAGATCAGATTTAGTTTAAACCTTGTTTTGCCTATTCCAGGAGTTTAAAAATAGATTTTAATTTGATTCTTTTTGCTACTGATCACTAGTGATCTTAGTTATCAGTGGTAAAAATTTCATATTTGTTTGAGTATTTTAGCTCATTGTTTCTTGTGAAACAATTTCTGTTTCACCTCTTTTAGGATTATGGCTATTACTTTTTCTATAATTGTTTTTAAATTATTTTATTTCAGAAAGATTCTGTTTTTGTTTCTGTTAGTTAATAGTAGGTTTGCAACAAGTTTTGATTTTTATTTTTATTTGTTATCATGAAATCAATTCTAGTTCCTTAGTAACTTGCATTTGGTTTCTCCACTGTTTCAAATCCCGTTTGGAAATACCTTCAAAAGTTTTGTGAAAAATACTCTATTTTATCTTAGCTAAATTGATATCTTAATTCCCTGTTATTATTTTATGTTAGACAAAAATTATTTAGTGTTTGATGTAGTAGAAGACTCCTAGTTTTAGTGAAGTTTCTTTCGGATTCTTATTCGCTCTCTCTTTTGTTTTGATTGTTAGAATGATTGCTAGTATGAGTGCTTATGTGAATACTATGTTTGTTATATAGATTTCATCGGAGAGTGACGAGTAGTCTATCAAGTTATTTCTCAAGAAATTCTTCTTCGCCAACATCGCCAGGCAAGTCACTTTGATCATACTATCACCTATGTTTTATGCATCGTAGTTCTACCATCCTATCCCCAAATTGCATGCTGCTTAGGTACTTGGAAATTTTAGTATAGGTTGTAGTATCATGTGGTAGGCACCCAACAACCCCGATACTTGGCCCCGGGACGACAAATTTCATATTGCTATGCTTGAGTAGACGAGATTTCGGTTGAGTGCATAACACGAGTAATGCGAGGTTGATTAAATAATCAAGACCGGTTAAGACAAGATTTTCAAGACCTCGGACGCAATGCAACTCTGGGTGAAGGACGGTTGATCGGCTCCCTGGAGAAACCAGTGGATGACCCGGGATGCTGGAGACGGCCATGACTTCCTGCGGAAAGCTTCACCCAGGCTCGAAGAGACGGACGGAGGCTTCAAGACCCAAGGCTTACCTGCACAGCCACAAGTCATTATGGGCTCTGGCTTGGTTGGACAACGCGGCGACTCTGGACAGGCGGTGCTAGCAGATGTAGAAGAACGGTAGGATTGGATGGGCACCGACAGGGATTCAGAGGGACCCGTTGAAAGAGCATGTTTTGATCATCCGGTCTTCAAACACCCTGAAGTGCGAGGACATACACGGAGGCGATCAAATCTTGTGGGGAACGTGTGCAAAACTCTGCAGAGTACTCAAACCTAATCGATTAGCCGTGTCCACGGTCATGGACAACTTGAGCCAAAGGAACTGAAGTTATCTGAAATTCTCAACACAAATAATAATATTGATGTGGGAATTATTGACAACTCGGGTACAAGAATTGGTTGGCGGAACCATCTCGTTAATAACCAACAATGTAGTAACATTTTGCTTTTAGCCCTCTCTTGATGTAGGAGAAAACTTGCTTTTCGCTAAAAACTTATAGCCCCACCTGCCATATATGCATATAGTATAGGTGATTACTTTTCACCCCTCTCTTATGTGACTTGCCGGCATATTCAATATGCTGACCTACACGGCTGCAACATCTTATGTTGCAGATATTTTCTTCGACGAGTAAGAGTACGATTCAGGATTACGGTCTACACTCAACTTGCCGTTGGTGTTTATTGGGACTCCACTCCCTTGACTGCTTCCGCTGAGATATTTAAGGTATATATCGGATTTACGCTATTTACATGTGATTGCACTTTGATATATACATTGATGTACTGTGTGTGCCAGCATACTGATCCAGGGATGGCACAGAAACACAAAGGCTTGACTCGTTTTTGAGTCGGGTCGCTACAGGGGCACGTTCTGGTGCCCTGCCAGAGGGGGGATTCAGATACAGAGGGCTTCTTCATCAACACCATGACCTCTCCGATGATGTGTGAGTAGTTCACCATAGACCTACGGGTCCATAGCTATTAGCTAGATGGTTTCTTCTCTCTCTTGGATCTTCAATACAAAGTTCTCCATGATCTTCATGCATATCTATCCGATGTAATCTTCTTTTGTGGTGTGTTTGTCGAGATCCGATGAATTGTGGATTTATGATTAGATTATCTATGAATCTCATTTGAGTTTCTTCTGATCTCTCTTATGCACGATTTCATATCCTTGTAATTCTCTTCGAGTTGTGGGTTTTGTTTGGCCAGCTTGATCTATGATTCTTGCAATGGGAGAAGTGCTTGGTTTTGGGTTCATACCGTGCGATGACCTCACCCAGTGACAGAAGGGGTAGCGAGGCACGCATCGTGTTGTTGCCATCAAGGGTAAAAAGATGGGGTTTTCATCATTGGTTTGAGTTTATCCCTCTACATCATGTCATCTTGCTTAAGGCGTTACTCTGTTCGTCATGAACTCAATACACTAGATGCATGCTGGATGGCGGTCGATCTGTGGAGTAATAGTAGTAGATGCAGAAAGTATTAGTCTACTTGTCTCGGACGTGATGCCTATATGTATAATCATTGCCTTAGATATTGTCATGACTTTGCACGGTTCTATCAATTGCTCGACAGTAATTTGTTCAACCACTGTAATATTTGATATTTTGAGAGAAGCCTCTAGTGAACACTATGGCCCCCGGGTCTACTTCACACCATATTTTCAGCCTTACACTTTTTCTTCGTTGCACTTTCCGCCTTCAGATCTCACTTTGCAATCAATGTTGAAGGGATTGATAACCCCTTTATAGCGTTGGGTGCAAGGTATTTTGTGTTTGTGTAGGTACTCTGGACTTGATGAGATTCTCCTACTGGATTGATACCTTGGTTCTCAAACTGAGGGAAATACTTACTACTCCTGTGCTGCATCACCCTTTCCTCTTCAAGGGAAAAACCAATGCAAGCAAGTCTCCGTCATCGTGTCAATTTCTGGCGCTGTTGTTTGAGAAGTAGCAGAAGGATTTCTGGCGCCGTTGCCGGGGAGGATCAAGTCAAGAACTCATCCAAGTAATTGTCGCAAACTCATCTCTTGCATTTACCTTTTTTTGCCTCTCGTTTTCCTCTCCCCCACTTCTGAAAAACAAAAATTTACAAAAATATTTGCCTTTTTCGTTTGCCTTTTTGGTTCGCCCTTTTTCTCGTCTGCTCTTTGTTTGCTTGTGTGCTTGCTTGCTTGCTGAAGTCACCATGAATGAAAACACCAAACTTTGTGACTTATCAAATACTAATAATAATGATTTTATTAGTACTCCGATTGCTCCCGCCACTAGTGCGGAGTCATACGAAATCAATGCCGCTTTGCTGAATCTTTTTATGAACGAGCAATTCTCCGGCCTTCCTAGTGAAGATACCGCATCCCATATTAATACCTTCATTGAGCTTTGCGACATGCAAAATAAGAGAGATGTGGATAATGACGTGATTAAATTGAAGCTTTTTTCCTTTCTTGTTGCGAGATCGTGCAAAAACTTGGTTTTCTTCTTTGCCCAAAAATAGTATTGATTCTTGGGATAAGTGCAAAGATGCTTATATATCCAAGTATTTTACGCCGGCTAAGATTATCTCTCTCCGTAATGGTATCATGAATCTCAAGCAACTTGACAATGAACATGTTGCACAATCTTGGGAAAGAATGAAATTAATGATTAGAAATTGTCCCGCTCATGGCTTGAGTCTTTGGATGATTATTCAAATCTTTTACGTTGGCTTGAATTTTGCTTCTAGAAATATCTTGGACTCCGCCTCTGGTGGAACGTTCATGGAAATCACGTTAGGGGAAGCCACAAAGCTCCTAGACAACATCATGACAAACTACTCTCAGTGGTAGACTGAAAGGTCAATTACTAGTAAGAAGGTACACGCTATAGAAGAAATTAACTCGTTGAGTGCTAAGATGGACGAGTTAATGAATTTGGTTGCTAGTAGAAGTGCTCCTTTGGATCCTAATGATATGCCCTTGTCTTCCTTGATTGAGAGTAGCAACGCTAGCTTGGTCGTTAATTTTGTTGGTAGGAATAACTTTGGCAACAACAATGCTTTTAGAGGAAAGTATGTTCCTAGGCCTTTTCCTAGTAACTCCTCTAATAATTTTGGCAACTCCTACAACAATACTCATGGAAATTACGATAAATTACCCTCTGACCTAGAGAGTTATATAAAAGAGTTCATCAACTCTCAAAAGATTTTCAATGCGTACATAGAGGAAAAACTACTCAAAATTTACGATTTGGCCAAGAGCGTTGATATAATTTCTAGTGATGTTGATGCTTTGAAAGTTAGATGTGCTCCTCCCAAAATCAAAATGTATGAAACTTTGAAAGCTATGCGTGTTTCCATGATTGAGAGCAAAGAAAGAACCGCCCAAATTCGTGCTAGACACGAATGGCTTAAAAGGGCGTGTTCTCGTGATAAGAATCACGAAGATCTTAAAGTGCTTGGTGTGACTCCCATTGAATCTTTGTTTTCTTGTGTCAAACCTAATGGTTATGGGGCTGGATATGAATCCACTTTGGTTGAAAAGTGCCCCAATGATTCGGAGTCCATCTATCTTGATGCTAAAAGCATTGAAAGTGGAGTAGAAGACGTTAAAACTTTGAGTAGGAATGAAATTACTACCGTGGATTTAAAGGAATGAAATTATGATAGTTGCTCCTTGATTGAATGCATTTATTTGATGCAATCCATGTTAAACTCTCCACACGCTTATAGCCAAAACAAGGCCTTTACCGATCATATTGTCGAAGCTATGATAAAATCTCTTGAAGAGAAACTTGAACTGGAAGTCTCTATCCCTAGAAAGATTCATGATGAGTGGGAACCTACCATCAAAATCAAAATCAAAAACTATGAGTGCAATGCTTTGTGTGATTTGGGTGCTAGTGTTTCTGCGATTCCAAAGTCTTTATGTGATGTTCTCGGTTTTAATGAGATTGAAGAGTGTTCTCTTAATTTGCTTCTTGCTGATTCTACTTTCAAGAAACCCATGGGAAGGATCAATGATGTTCTTATTATTGCAAATAGGAACCATGTACCCGTGGATTTGATTGTGCTTGACATTGATTGCAATCCTACATGCCCTATTATTCTTGGTAGACCTTTCCTAAGGACTATCGGTACTATCATCGATATGAAGGAAGGGAATATTAGATTTCAATTTCCTTTAAGGAAGGGCATGGAACAATTTCCTAGAAAGAAAATAAGATTGCCTTATGAATCCATGATGAGGGCCACTTATGGTTTGAGCACCAAAGACGACGATACGTGATTCTATCGCTTTTATGCCTAGCTAAGGGTGTTAAACAATAGCGCTTGTTGGGAGGCAACCCAATGAATTTATATTTTTATTTCTGTTTTGTTGCGTCCACACCTTCACAATTCTGTTGTGATTGTGTTTTTTGTGTTTCTTTTTGTGTTTGAGCCAAGCAAAAATCTTTATGACTAGTCTTGGTAATGGTTGTTTGATCCTGCTGGAAAAAGACAGAAACTTTTCGCTCACGAGATGATTTTTCATTTTTATTCAGAAAGAGATTTTGAGTTGATTCTTTTTTTTCTTGTTGATATGATTTTTTACCAGGCCGTCGTAATTGTTCAGATTTTTTGAGGTACCACAAGTATACGCAGTATACAGATTGCTACAGACTGGTCTGTTTTTGACAGATTCTGTTTTTGTTGAGTTGGTTGCTTGTTTTGATGAAACTATGGTTAGTATCAGGGGGTACTAGCCATGGAAAAGTGAGAATACAATATCCCAACACCAATATAGATAGAATTCAAGTTTGCTACAGTACCAAAAGAAGTGGTAGTTTGTTTTCTTGTGCTAATGTTATCACGAGTTTCTGTTTAAGTTTTGTGTTGTGAAGTTTTCAAGTTTTGGGTGATGTTATCATGGACAAAGAGATAAAGAGTGGAAAGAGCTCATGCTTGGGGATGCCCAAGGCATCGGTAACATTACTTGCAGCTATATTTTCATTCACCACATGATATGTGTTTTGCTTGGAGCGTCTTGTATCTTAGGAGTCTTTTCCTTTTGTTGTGTCACAACCATCCTTGCTGCACACCTTTTTGAGAGAGAGAGACATGCACTCATCGTGATTTTGCTAGAATGCTCATAGTGCTTCACTTATATCTTTTGAGCTAGATACTTTTGCTCTAGTGCTTCACTTATATCTTTAGAGCACGACGGTGCGTGACTTGGTAGTTGGCTTATGCTATGAAAGTAGTCCCAAATGTGATAGGTACCCAAAGAGGATGCAAAAACCTCCATCTTCATGTGCATTGAGTAGAAAGAGAAGTTTTGATTCCTCTCAATTAGTTTTGAGACGTGGATTTGGTAATATTAAGAGCTATGTTAGTAGGGTGTTGTGAATCTAGAAATACTTGTGTTGAAGTTAATGATTCCCGTAGCATGCACGTATGGTGAACCTCTATGTTAGGAAGTCGGAGCATAATTGATCTATTGATTGTCATCCATTGTGTTGAGGTCGGGATCGCGTGATGATTAACACCTACCAACCCTTCCCCTCAGAGTATGCGTTTAGCACTTTGTTTCGATTACTAATAAAAACTTTCGCAACAAGTATGCGAGTTCTTCATGACTAATGTGAGTCCATGGTATAGATGCACTTTCACCTTCCACCATTGCTAGCCTCTCTAGTGCCGCGCAATTCTCGCCGGTGCACAAACCCACCATATGCCTTCCTCAAAACAGCCAGCATACCTACCTACTATGGCATTTTCATAGCCATTCCAAGATATATTGCCATGCAACTCCCACCGTTCCATCTCATGACTTGTGCCGTCACTCTCATATTTCCTTTGCATGATCGTAAGATAGCTAGCGAGATGTTTCAACGTCATACGCCATGCTAGATCGTTGCACATCCCGGTATACTGCCGGAGGCATTTCCTATAGAGTCATCACCATTTTGAGATGTGAGTAAATAAAAGTGTGATGATCATCATTATTAGAGCATTGTCCCATGTGAGGAAATAAAAAAAGAGGCCAAAGAGCCCAAAAAAAAGAGAGGCCTAAGAGCCCAAATGAAAAAAAAGAAAAGAGAGAAAAAGAGAGAAGGGACAATGCTACTATCTTTTTCCACACTTGTGCTTCATAATAGCACCATGTTCTTCATGATTGGGAGCTTCTTGCTCTGTCACTACCATATGCTAGTGGTAATCTTCATTACATAACTTGGCTTGTATATTCCAATGATGGGCTTCCTCAAAAATTGCCCTAGGTCTTCGTGAGCAAGCAAGTTGGATGAACACCCACTAGTTTTCCTTTTGAGCTTTCACATACTTATAGCTCTAGTGCATCTCTTGTATGGCAATCCCTACTCATTCACATTGATATATATTAATTGGCATCTCCATAGCCTTTTGATACGCCGAGTCAATGTGACCATCTCCTCCTTTTTGTCTCACAACCACCACCACACTCTATCCCACCTATAGTGCTATATCCATGGCTCACGCTCATGTATTGCGTGATAGTTATAAAAAGTTTGAGAAAGTAAGAGTGCGAAAACAATTACTTAGCCAATTCCGGGGTTGTGCATGATTTACATTAGTTGTGTGAGGATGATGGAGCATAGCCAGACTATATAATTTTGTAGGGATAACTTTCCTTGGCCTTGTTATTTTGAAAGTTCATGACTACTTTGCTAGTTTGCTTGAAGTATTATTGTTTTCATGTCAATAGCAAACTATTGTTTTGAATCGTACGGATCTGAACATTCATGTCACGTGAAAGAAGTTGCAAAGGACAACTATGCTAGGTAGCATTCCACATCGAAAATTCATTCTTTATCACTTCCCTACTCGAGGACGAGCAGGAGTTACGCTTGGGGATGCTTGATATGTCTCCAACGTATCTATAATTTTTGATGGTTTCATGCTATTATCTTGTCAAACTTTGGATGTTTTGCATGCCTTTTATATATTTTCTGGGACTAACTTATTAACTCAGTGCCAAGTGCCAGTTCCTGTTTTTTCCATGTTTTTGACCCATTTCACAGGAGATTTTGAAACAGAGTCCAAACGGAAGAAAATCCCCAAAAAGATTTTTTCTGTAACAGAAGAAGACCGGGAAGCTTGAGAGCCAAGGTAGGGGAGCCTCAGGGGCCCCACAAGCCCCACCCCGTGGCCAGGGGGTAGGCCGCGGCCCATAGGCTTGTGGGCCCCTTGAGCGCCCTCTGCCCTAGGGGTTGCGCCTATATATTCCCTAAAAATCCCAAAAAAATTAGGAGATCATTGAAAGTACTTTTCCGCCGCCGCAAGCTTCTGTCTCCGCAAGATCCCATCTGGGGCATGTTCTGGTGCCCTGCCGAAGGGGGGATTCGGACATGGAGGGCTTCTTCATCAAGACCATGACCTCTCCGATGATGCGTGAGTAGTTCACCATAGACCTACGGGTCCATAGCTAGTAACTAGATGGCTTCTTCTCTCTCTTGGATCTTCAATACAAAGTTCTCCATGATCTTCATGGAGATCTATCCGATGTAATCTTCTTTTGCGGTGTGTTTGTCGAGATCCGATGAATTTTGGATTTATGATCAGATTATCTATGAATCTTATTTGAGTTTCTTCTGACCTCTCTTATGCATGATTTCATATCCTTGCAATTCTCTTCAAGTTGTGGGTTTTGTCTGGCCAACTAGATCTATGATTCTTTCAATGAGATAAGTGCTTGGTTTTGGGTTCATACCGTGTGGTGACCTCACCCAGTGACAGAAGGGGTAGCGAGGCATGCATCATGTTGTTGCCATCAAGGGTAAAAAGATGGTGTTTTCATCATTGGTTTGAGATTATCCCTCTACATCGTGTCATCTTGCTTAAGGCGTTACTCTGTTCGTCATGAACTCAATACACTAGATGCATGCTGGATAGCGGTCGATGTGTGGAGTAATAGTAGTAGATGCAGAAAGTATCGGTCTACTTGTCTCGGACGTGATGCCTATATGTATGATCATTGCCTTAGATATCGTCTTGACTTTGCGCGGTTCTATCAATTGCTCGACAGTAATTTGTTCACCCACCGTGATATTTACTATTTTGAGAGAAGCCTCTAGTGAACACTATGGCCCCCGGGTTTACTCCACACCATATTTTCAGCCTTACACTTTTTTACTTCGTTGCACTTTCCACCTTCAGATCTCACTTTGCAAATAATCTTGAAGGGATTGACAACCCCTTTGAAGCGTTGGGTGCAAGCTTCTTTGTGTTTGCGCAGGTACTCTAGACTTGACGAGACCCTCCTTTTGGATCGATACCTTGGTTCTCAAACTGAGGGAAATACTTACTGCTCCTGTGCTGCATCACCCTTTCCTCTTCAAGGGAAAAACCGACGCAAACCAGAGAAGTAACATGAAGAATTCCTAGCACCAAGGAAGGACTTTTGTTGCCGTAGCAGACATCTCCATGAGAGGAGGATAGTAGATGGAGCTAAGCTCAACAAAGTGATTGTTAATACATTAGCTAACCCTAAGACAAAGGTAGGAGGAGAGTATTTATAGTATAGGTCGGAATAGGGGTCGAGGGGTATATGGGCACTCAGACCCGAGTGACTACGCGCACGTAGGCCAGAAGTTCCGGGTCAGGCCGGAAGTTCCGGGTTTCGAAAGTTCTGGGCTAAATCCGGGTTTTCCATAGAGTTGTTGCACTCCGTGGTGTCGATGCTGAGTAGGGGCTGGAAGTTCCGGGCAGGGCAGAAATTTCGTGTGTTGGAAGTTCCGGGTGTCGGAAGTTCCGGACTGGTTCCCGGCCGATTCCCGTCTTTCCACATAGTTTTCGTAGTCCCCGGTGTGGGGCCTGAACAGGGCCCGGAAGTTTCGGGTTGGCCAGAAGTTTTGGGGCCTAGGAGGTGACTTGCCTTTCCTTTGGTCTTCTCGCTCATTCGTCTTCGAGTCCATTTCCATAGTGACTTGGGCTTCACTCCTAATATCTTGGAGATCATGCTCATGGTACCTAAGCATGCACTAAGTTTATGCTTGAGGTAGCATTCACGTTCCAATTGCATTAAAGGACTGCTACTGCAACAAAAGACCTTCCAACGACGCCAGAAATAGGAGTGTTGCTTGATACTCCTCAGCAACGGCACCAGGAATCCTTCAACTGCGGTTACGCCTTAAGGGACTTCCTAGGCAAGTATGCAAAGGATTTCCCTCGTGGCCTTGGAGCCTTGCGTTGGTGTTCCCTCGAAGCGGAAAGGGTGATGTAGCATAGCGGTGGTAAGTACTTCCCTCAGTTTGAGAACCAAGGTATCAATCCAGTGGAGGAGTATCTCAAGATCCTGCACAAACACAAAAACTTGCTCCCAACACTATGAAGGGGTTGTCAACCCCTTATAGATTGTTTGCCAAGTGAGAACTGAAAGCAACAAAGTAACAAAGCAAATTAAAAGTGGAGGTGTAAACGATGGATGTGAATAGACCCTGGGGCCGTAGTGTTTACTAGTGGCTTCTCTCATGAAAGCAAGGAGACGGTGGGTGAACAAATTACTGTCGAGCAATTGATAGAACCGCGCAAAGTCGTGACGATATCTATGCAATGATTGTTTCTATAGGCATCACGTCCGAAACAAGTAGACCCATACTTTCTGCATCTACTACTATTACTCCACACGTCGACCGCTATCCAGCATGCATCTAGTGTATTAACTCCATAAGAACAGAGTAACGCCTTAAGCAAGATGACATGATGTAGAGGGATAATCTCAAACCAATGATAAAAACCCCATCCTTTTACCCTTGATGGCAACTACTTGATGTGTGCCTTGCTGCCCCTACTGTCACTGGGAAAGGTCACCACATGGTAGAACCCAAAACCAAGCACTTCTCCCATTGCAAGAATCATAGATCTAGTTGGCCAAACAAACCCAAGACTCGGAGAGACTTACAAGGATATCAAATCATGCATAAAAGAAACCAGAAAAGACTCAAATATATATCATAGATAATCTGATCACAAATCCACAATTCATCGGATCTCGACAAACACACCGCCAAAGAAGATTACATCGGATAGATCTCCATGAAGATCATGGAGAACTTTGTATTGAAGATCCAGGAGAGAGAAGAAGCCATCTAGCCACTAACTACGGACCCGTAGGTCTCAAGTGAACTACTCACAAGTCATTGGAGGGGCGATGATGATGATGAAGAAGCCCTCCAACTCCAAAGTCCCCTCCGGCAGGGTGCCGGGAAGGGTCTCCAGATGAGATCTCGCGGAAACGGAAGCTTGCGGCGGCGGAAAAGTATTTTCGAGGCTCCCCTAATTTTTTGCGGAATATTTGGGAATTTATAGGCCAAATACCTAGGTCAGGGGGCGGTCAGGGAGGCCACAAGCCTGCCCACCGCCGCCTTGTAGCGACCCGACTCAAAACGAGTCAAGCCTCCGTGTATCTGTGCCATCCCTGGATCAGTATGCTGGCACACACAGTACATCAATGTATATATCAAAGTGCAATCACATGTAAATAGCGTAAAACTGATATATACCTTAAATATCTCAGCGGAAACAGTCAAGGGAGTGGAGTCCCAAATAACACCAACGGCAGGTTGAGTGCGAACGGTAACCCTGAATCATACTCTTACTCGTCGAGGAAAAATATCTGCAACATAAGACGTTGCAGCCGTGTAGGTCAGCATATTGAATATGCCGGCAAGTCACAAAAGAGAGGGGTAAAATATCATCTATACTATATGCATATATGGGAGGTGGTGTTGTAAGTTTTAGCGTAAAGCAAATTTTCTCCTACAACAAGAGGGGCTAAAAGCAAAATATTACTACGCTGTTGGTTGTTAATGAGATGGTTCCGCCAACCAATTCTCGTACCCGAGTTGTCAATAATTCCCACATCAATATTGTTATTTGTGTTGAGAATTTCAGATAACTTCAGTTCCTTTGGCTCAAGTTGTCCATGACCGTGGACACGGCTAATCGATTAGGTTTGAGTACTCTGCAGAGTTTTGCACACGTTCCCCACAAGATTTGATCGCCTCCGTGTATGTCCTCGCACTTCAGGGTGTTTGAAGACCGGATGATCAAAACATGGTCTTTCAACGGGTCCCTCTGAATCCCTGTCGGTGCCCATCCAAATCCTACAGTTCTTCTACATCTACTGGCACCGCCTGTCCAGAGTCGCCACGTTGTCCAACCAAGCCAGAGCCCATACTGACTTGTGGCTGTGCAGGTAAGCCTTGGGTCTTGAAACCATCCGTCCGTCTCTTTGAGCCTGGGTGAAGCTTTTCGCAAGATGTCATGGCACGTCTCCAGCATCCCGGGTCATCCACTGGTTTCTCCAGGGAGCCGATCAACCGTCCTTCACCCAGAGTTGCATTGCATCACGAGGTCTTGAAAAGTCTTGACTTAACCGGTCTTGGTTATTAAATTATTCTCGCATCACTCGTGATAAACTCTCAACCAGAATCCCGTCTACTCAAGCATAGCAATATGAAATTTGTCGTCCCGGGCCAAGTAACGGGGTTGTTGGGTGCCTACCACATGATACTACAATATGTAACCATAATTTCCAAGTACCTACTCAGCATGCAATTGGGCATAGGATGGTAGAACTACGATGCATAAAACATAGGTGATACATGATCAAATGACTTGCCTCGTGATGTTGACGAAGAAGAATTTCTCGAGAAATAACTTGATAGACTACTCGTCACTCTCCGATGAAATCTATATAAAAACATATCATTCACATAAGCACTCATACTAGCAATCATTCTAGCAATCAAAACAAAAGAGAGAGTGAATAAGAATCCGAAGGAAACTTCAAATAAGACTAGGGAGTCTTCTACTACGTCAAACACTAAATAGTTTTTGTCTAACAGAAAATAATATACTTAAATAACAGGGAACTAAGATATAAATTTAACTAAGATAAAATAAAGTATTTTTCACAAAACTATTTGAAAGTATTTCCAAACGGGATTTGAAACAGTGGAGAAACCAATTGCAAGTTATTAAAGAACTAGAATTTATTTCATGATAACATATAAAAATAAAATCAAAACTTGTTGCAAACCTACTGATAACTAACAGAAACAAAACATAATATTTCTGAAATATAAAAGAAAAATAATTTAAAAACAACTAAAGAAAGAAATATAGTCATAATCCTAAAAGAAGTGAAACAGAAAGTGTTTCACAAGAAACACTGAGCTAAAATACTCAAACAATTCTGAAATTTTTACCACTGATAAATTAAGATCACTAGTGATCAGTAGCAAAAAGAATTAATTAAAAATCTATTTTTAAACTCTCAGAATAAGCAAAACAAGGTTTAAACTAAATCTGACCTAATTCAAATTTGAAAGTTTCAAACATAGACAAATAATATGTTTTTGAAAACTACAGGAAAATTGTGATCTACTGGAAAAAGAATCAATCTCATTGGAGTTGTGGAGCAAAAGTTATGAGGGGAACAAGATTGAAACTCTCTCTGTTTTTGAATTAAAGCTAAAAACAGAGCAAATTAACTAGCACACGGGAGGGGGTATGTGGCGCTCTCTGATTGGTTGGAAGGGTGTTTGCTGCGGGGAAAACTGACAAACGGCCGCTATGTAACCAAGACCTCTTCGGCTAAAATTAAGTGTAGAAAAAGCCGGTTGGTTTTGTTTAAAAGATCGAAGGGGGTATCCTTACTCTAATCTATACCGTCGACTAAGATCCAACGGATGAAAACAAGGGGGAGAGCTCACCGTGGTGGTGGTGCTCCGGCAAGGTCGCCAGCGAGGCCGAGGCGGAGCTGGCGATGGGGAGGGGCTCCGGTGGTCTCCGGCGATGCCCGAGGGTTGGAGGAGATGGTGGCGGGTCTCCCGCGTCGGTTGGAGGCGGCGAAGAGGGGGTTCGGGGGCCGGGGAAGGAGCAGCAGGGTGCCGGGGTTCGGGCGGAGCTCAGCTCCGGCGAGCTCGGGCAGAGGGCGGCGGGGCTTGGGCAAGGGGCGACGACTAGGGGAACGGGGTGCGGGGGGGGGGAGGTGGGCTTATATAGGGGGAGAGGGGACGGCTCTAGAGGGAAGGAGGAGGGAGATCGGGCAACTCCGGCGAGGGGGGGGGCTCGGCCGGCTGAGAGAAAGGAAAGGGAGGGAGATCGGGGTTGGGGGTGACCGAGGGAGGGGGCGGTCGGTTGGCGGGGCCCACTAGCAGCGAGGGGGGTGGGAGGTGGCTCCGGTCGGTTGACCGAAAAGGAAAGGAGGGAGGGATCCCGGGCCAGGGGGATCCGGGCTGAGCTAAACCGCGCCCAGGGCGCTTTCCATTTTAAAAAAAATCACTTTCCTCATTTTGTATTTTTTCAAAAACAGCAAGTAAATCAAAAAAAGAGGCAAGTAAATAAAATCCTAAAATAGGGGTATTATATACCAAAATTTTCAGAAAAAAATCGCTACACGATTAACATTTTTCCAAGGCAAAAATAAAAACTTTTAAAAAATATTTTTTCAGAAAAACCCCTTAGGTTTTATTTTCTTTTTGGCAATTATTTTCTCCATAAAATTTTGGTTTTTGTTTTCTTGGCTCAAATATTTTCAAAAATACCCCTGATTTGGGATGGTCATTTCCTCCGCTCTTTCTTGCTTGCAAGAATTATTTTCGGGGTATTTCCCGGGCAAGAAAAATAGAAAAGCAAAAGTAAAAATTTGGAAGAATTCAAATGCAAACTCTATTCAAATTCTTTATAGTTGAAGAAGTCATGTCATCTTCTCTCATTGCTTTTGAATTTGAATTCACCGGAGAAGGGGAAAGTCATTTTATTCCCTCTCATTCAAATTTTTTGAAAAGTTTTCAAATTTCACTCAAGTTTCAATCACCCAAACAAACAATCAATCAACCTAATAATTATTTTAACATTCCAAAATTTGGGATGTTACATATCTATCACACCTAAAATGAATCTCGTCCTCGAGATTCGGAGGGGCTAGAAAGAAAGGTTAGGGTTTGGGGTCTTTTAACAAATCCAACCTCCGGCAAGGTGGGATGCTACCACACTTAAAATGAGAGATACTGGTCCCTCAAAATTTAGAAATCCTCTCGGGTTTTGGCATTTGACTCCTCACAGTCTTCATACTAACTCCTCAGGTGATGCTCTTCCATTCTATTCATAACGTTTCCATCAAAATCGAGGGTTCCTCTGTTGGTATAAGCTTCTTCTGTTACTGGTTCTTCTTAACTGACAGTCTCGTGATCAATTCTAAATAACCTATCGATGATTCTCATGGTGGTCTACCATTTGTGGTTATCCTGCAGAGAGGAGGTCTTGGTTTCATCCTCACCGTAAAATTTCTTACGCGTGACAACAAGTACCATGTACATGGGCTTTTCTTATACCATTCTAAGGCTTAAACAAAAGCTTCAAAGAGCGTCGTCTCTCACTATGGGTAAGTCTCTCAGATTTACCATTCCGAATAGCAAGAGAATGATAATAGTAAGTCGTCATGGTGGCCAAGCCATGTCGCACTGAAATCATTACCTTGTATAAGTCTTAGTGAATCTCGTATTCTAACACTTGGGCATCCTCACAAGCATTGCAGAATTCCTCTTGTCCACGAACCAAGTTCGGATAATCCATTGGTTCTGCAGGCTGAACAAAACATCTATCGTATCTTCACAACTCTCATGTTTTCGTATGTTCCTAAGAAAACGTTTGCTGATCCATCATAGTTTCTTCCAAGTTTCTTTCTCCAAAAAGGTAGTACTTGATCCTTATTAGTTGCGGGGTCTGTGGGTTGCAGACATACTTGGAATTACTACGCCTTTAAATTCCATAGTGTTTCAATCCATCATATTCTTGGGGTAACCATCATATAATAAAAATCCTCAGACTTATTTTTGGTTCACACGCCACTCGGTGGGATACCATAAGAAGGTATTGCTTCATCGATAAATCATATTTATTTCATACTCAATCCTGTATTACATCCTTAATTTCTTCTCAAAAACTCCAATTCAAAAGTACTCTATTACAATGCTGCCATCCACATTGTTCGGTATGGTCGAGCATTTCTGCCAACATTATTCATTTGTCTCCCTTGGAGATATTTTAGCCCCACTGGAACTTTCCAATGTGCTCCTTGAAATCATCCATCTTTTGCTTCATCATGGTGGTCATGAGCTTCATCTCCATCATCTCCACATGCACTTCACTCAGGTATTCCTGGGTATGACGGAGTCTTGCTTCAAGTATTTCTCCAATTTGGCGTATGGCTTCCATGGCAGCTTCACGAACAACATCAAAGAAGGTTGCTCGTGGTACACGTGAAATGAAAAAGTATTGCCCCATAGTCTTTGGACAAACTCCTTTCACATGGTGGAGGTGTACTTCCACATACCAAAGTTCTACTCCACTTTCCATGAATGGGTAGCCTTTGTAGACTGCATCTCCTTCAAGATGAATGTGCTTCATCATGTCCTTCAGGATTTTCGGGTAATCATGATCACTGGTCAGGGTCATGATCGTTTCTGGGCCCTTGAGGAATGACTCGTAGAGAGTTGTCATCTGCAGGTGTCAGTAAATAGGTACTCAGAGGAATGTATATGTCTCCTTGGTAGTTATGGTACATTCCTACTCAGTGGATCCTGTGGGTTTACTGATTACTACCACACTTAAAATGAATTATACTCATGCCTGCATAGCCCATATTTTCTCATATCCTCATAATTGTTCAGAGATCTTTGTTCGAAGAGAAACAACGCATACAGTTTCAACATAGGCACTCATGAGAGAATAAATTCCATTTATTCATGATGTTATTACAATCTCAGGGACTTCTGTTACAAAAAATTTCACTCCATGATCTCATAAAAAACAAGAGTTCTTCATATTACACTACTTGTCGCAGTCAAAACTTAACTACTCCTTTTTAGCTTTCTTCCTTTGTGGAAAATCTTTAGCAAAATGTCCCGCTTCCTTGCAACGAAAGCAAATGAGTTCTGACCAGTCTCGAGGCGTCTTAGTGTTTGCTTTTGCTCCTTGGGTTTCTGGCTTCCTTCCTGAGCACATGTATTTGTGGTGGCCAAATTCCATACACTTGTAACATCTGACATGACTCAGGTCTATATCTGCAGAGATTTGGCTCTTCCGAGGGTACCTTTTTTTTTCTTCTTTTCTTTCCGAACTCCTTTATTTTGGCCAGTTCTTCTATTTCAAGTGGATCAAACTCCACTTTTTCCGTCGGGAAGTTTCCCAGATACTCTTGGCTTCCCTTCGTGCAATCCTGTGAATAATGTCCTTCTTCTCCACATGAGTAGCATGCATTGGAGAAAAATCTGGTCAGACCTTGTGCATCAGGGTCTTCAATATTTTCGTTCATCACCGGTTCTTCTAGAATCCTCTTCTTGAGGGTTTCCTTCACTGCATCTTTCTACTGCTTGACAACTTGTTGCACCTTGGGGTAAATGTGACACTGAGCTGGGTAGTGGGTGGTTCCTTCACAAAGGAAACAAGTCACCTCACTACTTGGGCACTCCTCAGCTGGGTGATTTTCTTCACAATGAGTGCATCCATCCTTGTGTTCTTCCTGGGTGTGTCCTAGTTCTCCACAGATCTTGCATGCACAAGTCTTCTCCTTCGGATTATCATAGCACTTCTGAATAAGACGGGATCTTAACAAAGTCTTCTTGAATTCGTCCCAGGTTTTTGCTCCACTAAATCCTTGTATGGCATGGTGCATTTTCCACGAGATAGCAGCACTTTGGGTAAAGTACTGAAGAGCGTGTTCCACTTCATACTTCCTTGAGATCAAGTTGCTCCCGAAGTGGTTCTCCATGTTCTGAATCCATATCTCAGCTTCCAGCTGGGTCATTGGTCCAGAGACTACAAGTCCAACTTCATACTCCATCTGGTAGGGTTGAGGTTTTGGGGATGAGACGGGTAAGAGAGAGGGAGATACACACAATACAAACAATATTTTTGAGAATAGGTTTTAGTTGTGGCCGTCGGAAAACACACATCAATGACGACTCACAAATCATCGTATCTAACGTGGGTATATAACAGGGGTTTGGACTTCTAATGGTCATATAAATATTCGAACGCTTCAGGGTCTTTGAATTCTTCGGGTCTTGAGAGTCTTCAATGGGTGTAGCTTCAATTCTTCAAATGCATGGTGAAATTCTCTTTACTTTGAAGTAGAACTCCGTTGATTCTTCATGAGGTCAAAGGGGTAAGGGTACTGTCTAAC
Source organism: Hordeum vulgare subsp. vulgare (assembly GCF_904849725.1). NCBI lineage: Eukaryota > Viridiplantae > Streptophyta > Magnoliopsida > Poales > Poaceae > Hordeum > Hordeum vulgare. The sequence goes on along the minus strand of NC_058518.1, from coordinate 449,889,947 downwards.
TATTGGAGGTGAGATAGAACATTTGATGAAGTCAGAAGAGATGAGAGGTAAAGAATGTTTCTTGGAAATAAAATTTTAGAGAGATCCTTCTCTAAGAGATTTCCAGTTTCCAGGGTCACGTCCTACAGTCAACATGTGCTCTGATACCATTTCTGTAGCGACCAGACTCAAAACGAGTCAAGCCTCCATGTATCTGTGCCATCCCTGGATCAGTATGCTGGCACACACGGTACATCAATGTATATATCAAAGTGCAATCACATGTAAATAGCGTAAAACTGATATATACCTTAAATATCTCAGCGGAAACAGTCAAGGGAGTGGAGTCCCAAATAACACCAACGGCAGGTTGAGTGCGGACCGTAACCCTGAATCGTACTCTTACTCATTGAGGAAAAATATCTGCAACATAAGACGTTGCAGCCGTGTAGGTCGGCATATTGAATATGCCGGCAAGTCACAAAAGAGAGGGGTAAAATATCATCTATACTATATGCATATATGGGAGGTGGTGTTGTAAGTTTTAGCGTAAAGCAAATTTTCTCCTACAACAAGAGGGGCTAAAAGCAAAATATTACTACGCTGTTGGTTGTTAATGAGACGGTTCCGCCAACCAATTCTCGTACCCGAGTTGTCAATAATTCCCACATCAATATTATTATTTGTGTTGAGAATTTCAGATAACTTCAGTTCCTTTGGCTCAAGTTGTCCATGACCGTGGACACGGCTAATCGATTAGGTTTGAGTACTGTGCAGAGTTTTGCACACGTTCCCCACAAGATTTGATCGCCTCCGTGTATGTCCTCGCACTTCAGGGTGTTTGAAGACCGGATGATCAAAACATGGTCTTTCAACGGGTCCCTCTGAATCCGTGTCGGTGCCCATCCAAATCCTACCGTTCTTCTACATCTGCTGGCACCGCCTGTCCAAAGTCGCCGCGTTGTCCAACCAAGCCAGAGCCCATAATGACTTGTGGCTGTGCAGGTAAGCCTTGGGTCTTGAAACTATCCGTCCGTCTCTTTGAGCCTGGGTGAAGCTTTCCGCAAGATGTCATGGCACGTCTCCAACATCCCGGGTCATCCACTCGTTTCTCCAGGGAGCCGATCAACCGTCCTTCATCCAGAGTTGCATTGCATCACTAGGTCTTGAAAAGTCTTGACTTAACCGGTCTTGGTTATTAAATTATTCTCGCATCACTCGTGATAAACTCTCAACCATAATCCCGTCTACTCAAGCATAGCAATATGAAATTTGTCGTCCCGGGCCAAGTAACGGGGTTGTTGTGTGCCTACCACATGATACTACAATATGTAACCATAATTTCCAAGTACCTACTCAGCATGCAATTGGGCATAGGATGGTAGAACTACGATGCATAAAACATAGGTGATACATGATCAAATGACTTGCCTCGTGATGTTGACGAAGAAGAATTTCTCGAGAAATAACTTGATAGACTACTCGTCACTCTCCGATGTAATCTATATAACAAACATATCATTCACATAAGCACTCATACTAGCAATCATTCTAGCAATCGAAACAAAAGAGAGAGTGAATAAGAATCCGAAGGAAACTTCAAATAAGACTAGGGAGTCTTCTACTACGTCAAACACTAAATAGTTTTTATCTAACAGAAAATAATATACTTAAATAACAGGGAACTAAGATATAAATTTAACTAAGATAAAATAAAGTATTTTTCACAAAACTATTTGAAAGTATTTCCTAACGGGATTTGAAACAGTGGAGAAACCAATTGCAAGTTATTAGAGAACTAGAATTGATTTCATGATAACATATAAAAATAAAATCAAAACTTGTCGCAAACCTACTGTCAACTAACAGAAACAAAACATAATATTTCTGAAATATAAAAGAAAAATAATTTAAAAACAACTAAAGAAAGAAATATAGTCACAATCCAAAAATAAGTGAAACAGAAAGTGTTTCACAAGAAACACTGAGCTAAAATACTCAAACAATTCTGAAATATTTACCACTGATAAATAAGATCACTAGTGATTAGTAGCAAAAAGAATTAATTAAGAAATCTATTTTTAAACTCTTAGAATAAGCAAAACAAGGTTTAAACTAAATCTGACCTAATTCAAATTTGAAAATTTCAAACATAGACAAATAATATGTTTTTGAAAACTACAGGAAAATTGTGATCTACTGGAAAAAGAATCAATCTCATTGGAGTTGTGGAGCAAAAGTTATGAGGGGAACAAGATTGAAACTCTCTCTGTTTTTGAATTAAAGCTAAAAACATAGCAAATTAACTAGCACACGGGAGGGGGTATGTGGCGCTCTCTGATTGGTTGGAAGGGTGTTTGCTGCGGGGAAAACTGACAAACGGCCGCTATGTAACCAAAACCTCTTCGGCTAAAATTAAGTGAAGAAAAAGCCGATCGGTTTTGTTTAAAAGATCGAAGGGGTATCCTTACTCTAATCTATACCGTCAACTAAGATCCAACGGATGAAAACAAGGGGGAGAGCTCACCGTGGTGGTGGTGCTCCGGCGAGGTCGCCGGCGAGGCCGAGGTGGAGCTGGCGATGGGGAGGGGCTCCGGTGGTCTCCGACGATGCCCGAGGGTTGGAGGAGACGGTGGCGGGTCTCCCGCGTCGGTTGGAGGCGGCGAAGAGGGGGTTCGGGGGCCAGGGAAGGAGCAGCAGGGCGCCGGGGTTCGGGCGGAGCTCGGCTCCGATGAGCTCGGGCAGAGGGCGGCGGGGCTTGGGCAGGGGGCGGCGACTAGGGGAACGGGGTGCGGGGGGGGGGGGAGGTGGGCTTATATAGGGGGAGAGGGCAGGGCTCCACAGGGAAGGAGGAGGGAGATCGGGGCAACTCCTGCGAGGGGGGGCTCGGCCGGCTGAGAGAAAGGAAAGGGAGGGAGATCGGGGTTGGGGGTGACCGAGGGAGGGGGGCGGTCGGCCGGGCGGGGCCCACTGGCAGCGAGGGGGGTGGGAGGTGGCTCCGGTCGGTTGACCGAAAAGGGAAGGAGGGAGGGATCCCGGGCCAGGGGGATCTCGGCCGAGCTAAATCGGGCCCACGGCGCTTTCCATTTAAAAAAATCACTTTCCTGATTTTGTATTTTTTCAAAAACAGCAAGTAAATAAAAAAGGCAAGTAAATAAAATCCTAAAATAGGGGTATTAGATACCAAAATTTTCAAAAAAAAATCTCTACACGATTAACATTTTTCCAAGGCAAAAATAAAAACTTTTAAAAAATGTTTTTCAGAAAAACCCCTTAGGTTTTTATTTCTTTTTGGTAATTATTTTCTCATAAAACTTTGGTTTTTTTCTTGGCTCAAATATTTTCAAAAATATCCCTGATTTGGGAGGGTCATTTTCCTCCGCTCTTTCTTGCTTGCAAGAATTATTTTCGGGGTATTTCTCGGGGAAGAAAAATAGAAAAGCAAAAGCAAAAATTTGAAAGAATTCAAATGCAAACTCTATTCAAATTCTTTATAGTTGAAGAAGTCATGTCATCTTCTCTCATTGCTTTTGAATTTGAATTCACCGGAGAAGGGGAAAGTCATTTTATTCCCTCTCATTCAAAAGTTTTGAAAAGTTTTCAAATTTCACTCAAGTTTCAATCACTCAATCAAACAATCAATCAACCTAATAATTATTTTAACATTCCAAAATTTGGGATGTTACACGCCTCCCCCTGGTGGCGGAGTGGGGGCTTGTGGTCTCCCTGGAGCCCACCTGGCTTGGCCCAAAAGCCCCGTGGTCTTCTTCCGTTCGGGAAAAAATCATTTCGGGGTTTTTCTTCCGTTTGGACTCCGTTCCAAAATCAGATCTGAAAAGAGTCAAAAACACGGAAAAAACAGGAACTGGCACTTGGCACTGAATTAATAAGTTAGTCCCAAAAAAGATATAAAAGGTACATAAAACAACCAAAGAAGACAAGATAACAGCGTGAAACCATCAAAAATTATAGATACGTTTGAGACGTATCAAGCATCCCCAAGCTTAACTCCTGCTCGTCCTCGAGTAGGGAAGTGATAAGAATGAATTTTTGATGCTTTCATGCTACCTAGCATAGGTGTCCTTTGTAATTCCTCTTATGTGACGTGAATGTTCAGATCCATTATATTCAAAACAATAGTTTGCTATTGATGTGGAACCAAAATAATTCAAGCAAACTAGCAAAGTAATCATGAACTTTCAAAATAACAAGGCCAAAAGAAAGTTATCCCTACAAAAGCATATAGTCTCACTATGCTCTATCATCATCCTACAACGAATTTAAATCATGCACCACCCCGGTATTGGCCAAGTAATTGTTTCACACCTTTACTTTCTCAAACATTTTCAACTCTCACGCAATACATGAGCGTGAGCCATGGTTATAGCACTATAGATGGTGTGGAATGTAGTGGAGGTTGCAAGACAAAAAGGAGAAGATAGTCACATTAACTAGGCATATCAATGAGCTGTGGAGATGCTCATCAATAGATACCAATGTGAATGAGTAGGGTTTTCCATACAAATGATGCACTAGAGCTACAAGTATGTGAAAGCTCTTAAAGAGAACTAGTGGGTGTGCATCCAACTTGCTTGCTCACGAAGACCTAAGGCAATTTTGAGGAAGCCTATCATTGGAATATACAAGCCAAGTTGTATAACGAAAATTTCCCACTAGCTATATGGTGGAGACAAAACGAGAGACTCTCAATCATGAAGATCATGGTGCTCAATATGCACAAGTGTGGAAAAAGTGGTAGCATTGTCCCTTCTCTCTTTTTCTCTCATTTTTTTATTTTGGTGGGATCTTTGGCCTCTTTTTTATGGGCTTCTTTGGCCTCTTTTATTTCCTCACATGGGACAATGCTCCATTAATGATGATCATCACACTTTCAACTCAAACTTAGAGCAACTAAGACTCTATATGGAATGCCTTCTGTAGTGTACCGTGGCAATGATCTAGCATGGCATAGACATCAATGGAAACATCATGCTAGCTATCTTACGATCATGCAATGGCAATGCAGACGTGGTGGCACATATCATGGTGGTAGTTGCATGGCAATATATCTCGGAATGACTTTGAAAGAGCCATAATAGGTAGGTATGGTGGCTGTTTTGAGGGAGGCTAATGGTGGGTTTTGTGCACCGGCGAAAATTGCACGTCACTAAGAAGATAGTGATGGTGGAAGGTGAAAGTGCATCTAAACCATGGACTCAACATTAGTCATGAAGAACTCATATACTTGTTGCAAAAGTTCTATTAGTAATCGAAACAAAGGATTCAACGCATACTCCTAGGGGAAGGGTTGGTAGGTGTAAACCATCGCGCGATCCCGACCGCCACGCAAAGGATGACAATCAGTATACTAATCATGCTCAGATTTCATCACATAGCGGTTCACCATACGTGGATGCTACGGGAATCACTAACTTCAACACAAGTATTTCTAGATCCACAACACCTTACTAGCATGATTTCAATATTACCATAACCACAACTCAAAACTAATTGAGATGAATCAAACTTCTCTAACTATTCAATGCACATGAAGGTGGAAGTTTTCGTATCCCTTTGGATAACCACCCCTTTTGAGACTACTTTAAAAGCATAGATTAACTACCAAGCCACGCACCGCTGCGCTCTAAAAGATATAAGTGAAGCATATAGAGCAAAAGTATCTAGCTTAAAAGATATAAGTGAAGCACATGTGAGCTGAATTGTCTACCAAAAGATATAAGTGAAGCTCGACAAAATCACGGTGAGTGCATGTCTCTCTCTCTAGGTGTGCAGCAAGGATGATTGTGACACAACAAAAATAAAGACTCCTATGATACAAGACGCTCCAAGCAAAAACACATAACATGTGGTGAATTAAAATATAGCCCCAAGTAACGTTACCGATGGATTGAAGACGAGAGAGGGGATGCCTTCCCGGGGCATCCCCAAGCTTAGGATTTTACGGCATCCTTGAATCTCTTGGGGTGCCTTGGGAATCCCCAAGCTTGAGCTCTTGCCACTCTTTTATCTCTTTGTCCATAAGAACTTCACCCAAAACTTGAAAACTTCACAACACGAAACTTAAACAGAAACTCGTGATAACATTAGTACAAGAAAGCAAACAACCACTTCCTTAGGTACTGTAGCAAACTTAAATTATACTTGTGCTGATGTTGGGTTACTGTACTTTCAATCTTCCATGGACAATACCCCCCGATACTATCCATAGTTTCATCAAAATAAGCAACCAACACAACAAAAACAGAATCTGTTAACAGCAGACCACTCTATAGCAATATGTATGTTTCGTATACCTCTGGTAATTCAAAAATTCTGACAAATTACGACAGTCTGAAGAATTTGCGTAGCAATCAGCAGCAAAAAGAATCAACTCAAAAGCTCTTGCAGAAGAAAAAATGAAAATGCTTTTCGTGAGCAGAAAGTTTCTGTCTTTTCCAGCATGACCAAACGATCATCCCCAAGACTAATCATAACGGTTTTGCTTGGCACAAACGCAAAAAGAAACACAAAAAACACAATCATAACAGAATTATGAAAGTGTGGAAAACACAAAACAGAAAGAAAAAGGATAGATTCGTTGGGTTGCCTCCCAACAAGCGCTTTTGTTTAACGCCCTTAGCTAGGCAAAAGGTGAACATATCTAAGTCTAACATACTTCCTATGCATAGGCATTTTATAGGAAAACAGATTGTCAAGACAACCAATAGTTGCCATATGCAAGGAAGAAGAAAGAGACAATAGCAATCTCAACATCACGAGAGGTGATTTGGTAACATGAAAGTTTCTACCAAAATATTTTCCTCTCTCATAGCAATTACATGTGGGATCATATTCAAATTCAACAATATATCTATCCCATAGGATATTCTTTTCATGATCCACATGCATGCAAAGTTGACGCTCTTCAAAAATAGTGGGATTATCATCAAATAAAGTCATGACTTCTCCAATCCCACTTTCAATAATATTGCAAATATCATATTCATCTTGAGGCTTGAACAAATTTTCAAGATCAAAAGAAAATCATCACCCCAATCATGATGTTTGCAACAGGTAGTGGTTATAGCAAGACCAGCATCCCCAAGCTTAGGGTTTTGCATACTTTTAGCATGATTGACACTAATAGGATTTATAGTTAAATCATTGCAATCATGCTTTTCATCCAAGGAGCCCTCGTGAATCACTTCATGAATTTCTTCCGCACAATTTTCAGATTCACGCCTCTTACGGAAAACTCCAAAGAAATAGTCAATTGCCCTCAACTCACTAGCAATTTGTTCCACACGAGTGGGTCTCTTAAAGAGATTAGCTAGTGGATGATGATCCATATCAATGGATTTTTAGCAAGCAAAGATGCAAGCTAAAAGAAGGCACATGGCACACAAGCGAATAGAAAGCAAGCGAGAGAAAAGGGCGAACGAAAAGGGCAAACGGAGAAAGGCAAATGAAAACGACAAATGTGAAGTGGGGGAGAGGAAAACGAGAGGCAACTGGCAACAAAAGTAAATGCAAGAGAAGAGTTTTTGAGACCTACTTGGATAGATCTTGATTTCTCCTCCCCGGCAACGGCGACAGAAATACTTCTGCTACTGCAACAAAAGACCTTCCAACCGCGCCAGAAATAGGAGTGTTGCTTGATACTCCTCAGCAACGGCACCAGGAATCCTTCAGCTGCGGTTACGCCTTAAGGGACTTCCTAGGCAAGTATGCAAAGGATTTCCCCCGTGGCCTTGGAGCCTTGCGTTGGTGTTCCCTCGAAGCGGAAAGGGTGATGTAGCATAGCGGTGGTAAGTACTTCCCTCAGTTTGAGAACCAAGGTATCAATCCAGTGGAGGAGTATCTCAAGATCGTGCACAAACACAAAAACTTTCTCCCAACGCTATGAAGGGGTTGTCAATCCCTTATAGATTGTTTGCGAAGTGAGAACTGAAAGCAACAAAGTAACAAAGAAAAGTAAAAGCGGAGGTGTAAATGATGGATGTGAAATAGACCCGGGGTCTTAGTGTTTACTAGTGGCTTCTCTCATGAAAGCAAGTAGACGGTGGGTGAACAAATTACTGTCGAGCAATTGATAGAACCGCGCAAAGTCGTGACGATATCTATGCAATGATTGTTTCTATAGGCATCACGTCCGAAACAAGTAGACCGATACTTTCTGCATCTACTACTATTACTCCACACGTCGACCGCTATCCAGCATGCATCTAGTGTATTAAGTCCATAAGAACAGAGTAACGCCTTAAGCAAGATGACATGATGTAGAGGGATAATCTCAAACCAATGATAAAACCCCATCTTTTTACCCTTGATGGCAACTACTTGATGTGTGCCTTGCTGCCCCTACTGTCACTGGGAAAGGTCACCACATGGTAGAACCCAAAACCAAGCACTTCTCCCATTGCAAGAATCATAGATCTAGTTGGCCAAACAAAACCCAAGACTCGGAGAGACTTACAAGGATATCAAATCATGCATAAAAGAAATAAGCAAAGACTCAAATATATATCATAGATAATCTGATCACAAATCCACAATTCATCGGATCTCGACAAACACACCGCTAAAGAAGATTACATCGGATAGATCTCCATGAAGATCATGGAGAACTTTGTATTGAAGATCCAAGAGAGAGAATAAGCCATCTAGCTACTAACTACAGACCCGTAGGTCTGAAGTGAACTACTCACGAGTCATTGGAGGGGCGATGATGATGATGAAGAAGCCCTCCAACTCCAAAGTCCCCTCCGGCAAGGTGCCGGGAAGGGTCTCCAGATGAGATCTCGCGAAAACGGAAGCTTGCGGCGGCGGAAAAGTATTTTCGAGGCTCCCCTGATATTTTGCGGAATATTTGGGAATTTATAGGCCAAAGACCTAGGTCAGGGGGCAGCCAGGGAGGCCACAAGCCTGCCCACCGCCGCCTCCCCTGGTGGCGGAGTGGGGGCTTGTGGGCTCCCTGGAGCCCACCTGGCTTGGCCCAAAAGCCCCCTGGTCTTCTTCCGTTCGGGAAAAAAAATCATTTCGGGGTTTTTCTTCCGTTTGGACTCCGTTCCAAAATCAGATCTGAAAAGAGTCAAAAACACGGAAAAAACAGGAACTGGCACTTGGCACTGAATTAATAAGTTAGTCCCAACAAAGATATAAAAGGTACATAAGACAACCAAAGAAGACAAGATAACATCGTGAAACCATCAAAAATTATAGATACGTTTGAGACGTATCAAGGACTAGTCAATAAGGAGAGATGTCACCTCGGTCTCAATGGCACGTGCACGGGATCTTGTCATGGGGCCACTTGGAGCTTGAGGTGTTGGTGATGTATCCATGGGGATGATCATGGGATGCTCCGTATCATCTCCCCCTCCCTTGTGAAAGATATGTCCTTGGATCTTATTCGTCATCACTGTGGAAAGTAGATAGGTCCTTGAAGTTAAATGTGTCGCTCACGTTGTACTTGTCGTACAGAATGCCGATCATGTAGGCATTGTTGTTGTAGCGTGCCAACAACTTGAGAGGTCCATCCACTCAAGGGAGTAACTTGGACTTGCGTTCGATAGGGAAGCTCTCCTTACGAATGTGTAGCCACACAAGATCACCGGTCTTGAACACCATGGGGTGCTTGTTGATGTTGCGCTTGGTGGTGACACATTGCACTTGTCATTCGATCGCATGCCTTGTATCTTCATGCAACTTCTTGATATAGCTTGACCTTGCACTTGCATCCATATTCACTCGATCTTGGAGTGTTAGTGCAAGTATGTCCAATGGTGACAAAGGGTTGAAGCCGTAGACCACTTCGAAAGGAGACTTGCCGGTGGTGAAGTGTCTGGCGCGGTTGTAGGCGTACTCGGCAAAGGGGATGAAATCTTCCCATTCCTTGAGATTCTTTTTGATCAACACGTGTAGGAGAGTTGAAATGTCTGGTTCGTCACCTCCGTTTGTCCATGTGTTTGCGGATGATAGGACGAAGAGAATAGGAGCTTGATTCTGAGGTTGGCGCATAGAGTCTTCCAAAAGTAGCTAAGGAGCTTGACGTCGCAGTGCGAGAAAATGGTCTTAGGAACTCCATGTAGTCGCAAGATGTCCCTACAAAAGAGATTCACAACATGTGAAGCATCGTCTATCTTGTGACATGGAATGAAGTGGTCCATCTTGGAAAAATGATCAACAACAACAAACACAAAATCATGACCATTTTGAGTTTTTGGCAAACCAAGCATGAAGTCCATGGTAATATCTTCCTAAGGTTAAAAAGGTATAGGGAGAGGCATGTAAAGACCATGGGATTGAGATTTTGACTTAGCTTTGCGACATGTGCAGCATCGGTCGGCGAAGCGTGCAACATCACAAAACATCTTTGGCCAAAATTACTTCTTGGAGAGTGTGGCATATGTATTGTCGCGTCCAAAATGACCCATTCGACCTCCACCCTGAGCTTCTTGCAAAAGCAACATACGAATAGTAGACTCGGGTATGCATAGTTTGTTAGCATGCATAAGATAGCCATCTTTCAAGTAATAGTTTCCCAACAAGGTTTAGCATGACATTTAGCATATGGAATCACAAAGGAAGTATCATGCTCATATAAATCTTTGATATGCTCAAACCAAGTAACATTAAATTCAAGTTGTGTAACTAGCATGCATTTGTGGGAAAGAACATCCACGATAAGATTCTCTTTACCCTTAATGTATTTGATAACATAAGGAAAAGACTCAATGAATTCACTCCATTTAGCATGGCGCTTGTTCAACTTGGTTTGGCTCTTAGGTATTTCAATGTTTCATGGTCGGTATGAATAACAAATTCATGAGTTCGTAGATAATGTTGCCAAACATGCAAGACTCTCGCTTACAATTCTTTATCATATATGGGCTAGTTAAGTTGACCTCCCAAAAGTTTCTCACTAAAGTAAGCAATTGGGTGCTTTTCTTGCATGATCACACCACCTATGCCATTACCACTAGCGTCGCAATGCAATTTCAAAAGTTTTGTCAAAATTGTGTAAGGCAAGCAATGGTGCGTGAGTAAGAAAAAAATTAAGCTCATTAAAAGTGGTGTCTTGCGATGGTCCCCCAAAACGGTGCATTTTTCTTGCTCAAAGCATGTAGAGGAGATGCAGTGGTGCTAAAATTCTTAACAAATCGACGGTAAAAGCTGGTTAGACCAAGGAAACTACGCACTTGTTGGAAGTTTGTGGGTGTGGTCCAAGTTTTAATAGTATCAAATTTAGTTTCATCAACTTGCACACCCTTAGAAGATACCACAAATCCAAGAAAAACAACCTTGTCAACAACAAAAGTGCATTTTTCCATGTTTGCATAATGTTGTTCATTCCTAAGAACTTGTAATACTTCCCTAACATGTTTAGCATGCTCCTCTAGAGTGTTGCTAAAAACAAGAATGTCATCAAAGTATACCACAACACAATCACCAATGAGATATCGTAAGACATAATGTATTACACACATAAAAGTACTCGGTGCTTCGAATAAGCCCATAGGCCTAACTATCCATTCATAGAGACCAAAATTAGTTTTGAACATCGTTTTCCACTCATTGCCTTCTTGTATGCGTATTTGATAGTAACCACTTTTCAAATCAATTTTAGAAAATATAGTGGCACCGCTAAGTTCATCTAGCATATCATCAAGGCGGGGGATAGGATGTAGATAACGAACGGCGATAGCATTTATGGGGCGGCAATCCAAACACATGTGCATACTATCATCTTACTTAGGCACAAGTATTACTGGAACTGCACAAGGAGTTGGGCTCTCGCGTCCATGCCCATTATCTAGTTGTTTTTGGACTTGCCTTTGTATCTCCTTAGTTTCCTCGGGGTTGACACGGTAAGGTGCCTTGTTAGGAAGCGGTGCGCCGAGTATGAGGTCGATGCGATGTTCGATCCCTCGTTTTGGTGGTAATCCCAGAGGTAGTTCATCGGGAAATACGTATTTGAATTCCTGCAAAAGACAGGACAACAAAAGAGGTATATGTTGTGAAGCATTAGTCCTTACGACCTCATCTTTGCACACAAGTACAAAGTGAAGAACGGTTGATGGGCTCTCACTCACATCCCTTAAGTCTCTTTTGGTGGCAAAAAGAACTAAATCTTTCTTGTCACATCATGGAGTCACTCGATTTTGGCTTGTGGTGCTTACTCTCTTTGAGGTGGATCGCTCTCTCACTTTTATCTCAATGGTGGGGTGTATTTTGTTTGTCGGTGGTGAATTGGCATGGAGTCATTGGTCGAAGCACATATTCCTTGCCTTTGATCTCGAAACTGTAGTGATTGGTCGGACCGTTGTGGAAGACACCATGGTCGAATTGTCAAGGTCTTCCAAGGAGTAGATGGCAAACGGACATGGGAACCACATCACACTCCAATCTTGAAGGATACTTGAACAGTGTGTTCAACTTGGATTGTGCCAGAGTCACTAAGCTATTGTACCTTGTAGGGGCGCGGATGCTTGTTCTTGACCAATTATAGCTTGGAACAAAGGTCCTCTCTTGCCAAATTGTGGCAACTTCCGCCGTCGATGATGACCTTGATGGATTTTCCTTGGATGCCCGCCTTGGTGTGGAAGATGTGGCAACGTTGGTCCTCGTCTTATTGTTGTTGAAGATTCAACAACTATGAAACAATGAGATCCCGACTCACATCCTTGTCACAATAGATTTGTGCATCATTGATACGTTCATTTTTCATCATGCTTTCATGTTGATATTTATCGCTTTCTGGACTGTTATTATACTTTGTGGTACCATACTTATGCCTTTTCTCTCTTATTTTGCAAGGTTAATTCTTCTTTCGTAGTTGCGGATGCTTGCGAGAGGGGTTAATCATAAGTGGGATGTTTGTCCAAGTAAGGGCATTACCCAAGCGCCGGTCCACCCACATATCAAACTATCAAAGTAACGAATGCGAATCATATGAACATGATGAAACTAGCATGACAGAAATTCCCGTGTGTCCTCGGGAGCGTTTTTCCTCGTATAAGACTTTGTTCAGGCTTGTCCCTTGCTACAAAAGGGATTGGGCCACTTTGCTGCACCATTGCTACTACTTGTTACTTGTTACTTTTCGCTTGCTACATTTCACCTCACTACACCATCACTTGTTACCACTATTTTCAGTGCTTGCAGTTATTACCTTTTTGAAAACCGTTTATCAGAGCCTCCTCCTCCTCGTTGGGTTCGACACTCTTACTTATCAAAAGGACTATGATTAATCCCCTATACTTGTGGGTCATCAAGACTCTTTTCTGGCACCGTTGCCGGGGAGGGAAGCGCCTCTGGTAAGTGGAATTTGGTAAGGAAACATTTATATACTGTGCTGAAATTTATTGTCACTTGTCAATATGGAAACTGTTCCTTTGAGGAGTTTGTTCGGGGTATCTTCACCACGAACGGAAGCACGAGGAGTTGTTCCTCAACCTGAGGTACCTACTGAAAATATCTTTTATGAAATTCCTTCGGGTATGCTTGAGAAACTGCTGGCTAATCCTTTTACAGGAGATGGATCATCACATCCAGACTTGCATCTGATCTATGTAGATGAAGTTTGTGGTTTCTTTAAGCTTGCAGGTTTGCCCGAGGATGAGGTAAAGAAGAAAGTCTTTCCTTTATCTTTGAAGGATAAGGCGTTGACATGGTATAGGCTATGCGATGATACTGGATCATGGGACTATAATCGGTTGAAATTGGAATTTCATCAAAAGTTTTATCCTATGCATTTTGTACATCGTGATCGGAATTATATTTATAACTTTTGGCCTCGTGACAGGGAAAGCATAGCTCAAGCTTGGGGGAGGCTTAAATCAATGTTATATTCATGCCCCAATCGTGAGCTTTCGAGAGAAATTATCACTCAAAACTTTTATGCTCGGCTTTCTCATGAAGATCGTACCATGCTTGACACTTCTTGTACCGGTTCTTTTATGAAGAAGGATATTGACCACAAGTGGAATTTATTGGAAAGAATCAAACGTAATTCTGAAGATTGGGAGCTTGAAGACGGTAAGGAGTCAGGTATGAATTTTCAGTTTGACTGCATTAAATCTTTTGTTGAAACAAACACTTCTAGAGATTTTAGCGCTAAGTATGGACTTGACTCTAAGATAGTAGCTTCTCTATGTGAATCTTTTACTGCTCATGTTGATCTTCCCAAAGAGAAGTTGTTTAAGTATCATCCGCCTGTAGAAGTCAACATAGTTAAACCCAATCTAGTTGAATAGAAAGTCATTGCCTTTAGTGATCCTATTGTTCCTTGTGCCTACACTGAGAAACCACCTTACCCTGCTAGGAAAAAGGATTATTCTAAAGCTCCAACTGTGATATGTAGGGGTTACATTAGACCACTTGCACCCCCTGAGGAAATTAGAGTTTAACCTAGTGTTGCTATTATCAAAGACCTCTTAGCCGAAGACATAGACGGGCATGTTATCAAATTCTGTGAGGACTCCACTAGAATAGCTAAACCTCACGTGAAAGACAAATACGAACATGTAGTTGGCCTGCCCATTGTTTCTGTCAAGATAGGAGATCACTGTTATCATGGTTTGTGTGATATGGGTGCTAGTGTTAGTGCAATACCTCGGTCCCTATATGATGAAATCAAAGATGAGATTGCACCTGCTGAGTTAGAACCCATTGATGTCACTATTACGCTAACTAATAGAGACACTATCTGCCCTCTGGGAATTGTGAGAACGTAGAAGTCCTGTGTCGTAAGACGAAGTATCCTACTGATTTCCTCGTCCTTGCTACTGCACAAGATAGCTTTGGTCCCATCATATTTGGTAGACCCTCTCTCAACACTGTCAATGCTCACATTGATTGCATTAAACAGACTGTCACTGTTAGTTTCAAGGGTGTGTCTCATGAATTTAACTTCTCCAAGTTTGAAAGACAACCCCATGAAAAAGAGTCGTCTGGTAGGGATGAAATCATTGATCTTGCCTCTATTGCCGTACCTCCTACGGATCCTTTAGAGCAATATCTGCTTGAGCATGAAAATGATATGCATATGGATGAAAGAGATGAGATAGATAAAATTGTTTTAGAACAATATCCTATTCTCAAGAATAATCTGCCTGTTGAACTGCTTGGGGATCCTCCCCCACCAAAGGGTGATCCTGTGTTCGAGCTAAAACAGTTACCAGATACTCTTAAGTATGCCTATCTTGATGAGAAGGAGATATATCCTGTTATTATTAGTGCTCACCTCTCGAATCATGAAGAGAAGAAGTTATTAAAAACTTTGAGGAAGCACCGTGCTGCTATTGGATATACTCTTGATGATCTAAAGGGTATTAGTCCCACTCTATGTCAGCACAAGATAAAAACCGATCCTGATTCTAAGCCAGTTGCTGATCATCAACGGAGATTAAATCCGAGGATGAAAGAGGTCGTGAGAAAAGAAATATTAAAGCTTCTGGAAGCAGGAATCATTTATCCTGTTGCTCATAGTGATTGGGTAAGCACAATACATTGCGTACCTAAGAAGGGAGGTATCACCGTCATTCCTAATGATAAGAATGAACTAATCCCACAGAGGATTATTACTGGCTATAGGATGGTGATAGACTTCGAGAAACTGAACAAGGCAACCAGGAAAGACTATTATCCTTTGTCGTTTATCGACCAAATGCTAGAAAGGCTATCTAAACACACACACTTATGCTTTCTAGACGGTTATTCAGGTTTCTCGCAAATACCTGTTGCACAATCTGATCAGGAGAAAACCACTTTCACCTGCCCCTTCGGTACCTTTGCTTATAGACGTATGCCTTTTGGTTTATGCAATGCACCTGCCACCTTTCAAAGATGTATGATGGCTATATTCTCTGACTTTTGTGAAAAGATTGTTGAGGTTTTCATGGATGATTTCTCCGTTTATGGTTCTTCCTTTGAAGATTGCCTCAACAACCTTGATCGAGTCTTAGAGAGATGCAAAGATACCAATCTCGTCTTGAACTGGGAGAAGTGCCACTTCATGGTTAATGAAGGCATCGTCTTAGGACACAAAATCTCTGAGAAAGGCATTGAAGTTGATAAGGCTAAGGTTGATGCAATTGAGAAAATGCCTTGCCCCACAGATATCAGAGGTATACGAAGTTTCCTAGGTCATGCTGGTTTCTATAGAAGGTTCATTAAAGACTTCTCTAAGATTTCTAGGCCTCTTACCAACCTCTTGCAGAAGGATGTTCCTTTTGTTTTTGATGACGATTGTGAGGAAGCTTTCGAAATACTTAAGAAGGCCTTGATAACCGCACCTATTGTTCAACCACCTGATTGGAACTTGCCCTTTGAAATCATGTGCGACGCTAGTGATTATGCTGTTGGTGCTGTTCTAGGACAAAGAGTTGACAAGAAGTTGAATGTCATTCACTACGCTAGTAAAGAAGGAATTTTTAGCAGTCGTGTTTGCATGTGAAAAGTTCAGATCTTATATAGTTGACTCCAAAGTCACTATTCACTCTGATCATGCTGTTATTAAATACCTTATGGAGAAGAAGGACGCTAAGCCTAGGCTAATCAGATGGGTTCTCCTGCTACAGGAATTTGATTTGCACATTGTTGACCGAAAGGGTGCTGATAACCCTGTAGCAGATAACTTGTCTAGGCTAGAGAATGTCCTTGATGACCCACGACCTATTGATGATAGCTTTCCTGATGAGCAATTGAATGTCACCCGCACTTCACATAGTGCACCGTGGTATGCTGATTACGCAAACTATATCGTAGCCAAATACATACCACCCAGTTTCACCTACCAGCAAAAGAAGAAATTCTTCTTTGATTTGAGACACTACTTTTGGGATGATCCTCACCTTTATAAGGAAGGAGTAGATGGTGTTATTAGACGTTGTGTGCCTGAACATGAACAGGGACATATCGTGTAGAAGTGTCATTCCGAGGCCTATGGAGGACACCATGCTGGAGACAGAACTGCTCATAAGGTATTGCAATCAGGTTTCTATTGGCCCACTCTCTTCAAGGATGCCCATAAGTTTGTCTTGTCTTGTGACGAATGCCAAAGAATAGGGAACATTAGTAAGCGTCAGGAAATGCCTATGAACTTTTCACTTGTCATTGAACCATTTGATGTCTGGGGCTTTGATTATATGGGACCTTTCCCGAGTTCCAATGGGTATACTCACATCTTAGTTGTTGTGGATTATGTCACTAAGTGGGTAGAAGCTATCCCCACTAGAAATGCTGATCACCACACCTCTATTAAGATGCTTAAAGAAGTCATTTTCCCAAGATTTGGAGTCCCTAGATATCTGATGATTGATGGCGGTTCACACTTCATTCATGGTGTTTTCCGCAAGATGCTCGCTAAGTATAATGTCAACCATAGAGTTGCATCTCCTTATCATCCTCAGTCTAGTGGTCAAGTGGAGTTGAGTAATAGGGAGATCAAATTGATCTTAGAAAAGACTGTCAATAGATCTCGAAAGAATTGGTCTAGTAAACTTGACGATGCACTATGGGCTTATAGGACTGCTTATAAGAATCCCATGGGCATGTCGCCGTAGAAAATGGTTTACGGTAAGGCCTGTCATTTACCTCTTGAGATGGAACACAAAGCTTATTGGGCAATCAAAGAGCTCAACTTCGATTTCAAACTTGCCGGTGAGAAGCGGTTGTTTGATATCAGCTCATTAGATGAATGGAGGGCCCAGGCATATGAGAATGCCAAGTTGTTCAAGGAAAAGGTTAAGATATGGCACGACAAAAGAATACAAAAATGAGAGTTCAATGTAGGTGATTATGTCCTGCTATACAATTCCCGTTTAAGATTCTTCACAGGCAAGCTTCTCTCTAAATGTGAAGGTCCCTACGCTGTCGAGGAAGTATATCGTTCCGGTGCCATCAAAATCAATAACACGGAAGGTATTTTTCATAGAGTGGTAAATGGGCAAAGAATCAAGCATTATATCTCTGGTACTCCCATAAATGTTGAGACCAATATCATCAATGTCATAACTCCATAGGAGTACATAAGGGATGTTTATCAGCCTGTTTCAAACCCTGAAAACGAAGAGGTATGTGTTTCGGTAAGTAATTGGACTCCGAAACTTTTCCAATAGGAACTTTTCTCCGTTTTGGAATTTATGGAAAATTAGAAAAATAAAAAGCAATCCGGAGAGCGCACGGGACGGCCACAAGCTTGGTTGCCGCGGCCTCCCCCCTAGCCGCTGCAACAGGGCTTGTGGGAACCTCGTGTGCCTCCCGGACTCCGTTTTCTTGCGGAGCACTCCTTCTGGTCCAGAAAAAATCATTATATATACGCCCGAGGGTTTTGATCTCCGTATCGTGCAATTTTCCTGTGTTTTTGTTTCGAGCCTGTTTCTGTCGCAGATCTAGATCGTCATGACTTCCCCAAAAGCTCATAAGGACAAGATCTTCGAGAAGGTCATCAATCCCTACCTCACGGAAGTGCTGAAACACCCTCAATCTATCAAGATGAGTGAGGGGATGTTGCACATCCGTGATGTTGAGGGGCCTAAGAAGACCGGAAGCATGGAGACGAGGCTCGAAGCAATGGAGCAACAAGTCTTCAAGTGCCGAGGGATGGTGGAGCGTGGACTCAACGCCAACCACATGATGATCACAGAGTTCACCAGCAATCACAAGATGGATGCAATTGACATTGGGAAGCACCTCTCCAGGCTCTATGACAGGGTTGATCAACTTCAGGGCCAGATCTATGACCTGCAGAACCAAAACTGTGAGTATGAGTATAGATTTAAATCAATACGGTTGGCTGCAAATTTAAGGATTCCGGTGACTCGTTCATCGTGCCATGATGGAGCGTCTATGCCTTGGAAGAGGCAGGATCAGACTACTTCAACAACTCCACCACCATCACCACCATCACCACCAAGGGAAGACAACTAAGCATTGGTATGGGCAACTCGCTTGGCTTATGCCAAGCTTGGGGGAGTTGCCCTGGTATCGTATCACCTTTATATCTTTTGCTTTTACCTTTGTTTTAGTTCTTACCTTTTCGGTTTTTATTTCTTCTCTTAGTGGAATAAGTCTTTAGTGTTTTAGTTTGAGTCTTTTGCCTTGTGTCTCCCCGATGTATTCGAGCTTGCGAGCTATATAATAAAGAGTATCTTAGTCAAGGGCTTTGTTTTGTGCCGTGATCAAAAGTATGGAAAGAACGATAGCATGAAGGATCATGAGATGATCTTATGGAAAGTGATAGCTTCACATATAACAAGTATGATGATTGAAACTCGTTGAGAATAGACCAACATAGACCTCAGTCATTGTTGCAATTAATACAAAGTAATAAGGAAAGAGAGGTTCACATATAAATATATCATCTTAGACCCTTTCTATAATTGTGAGCACTCACCAAACTATTACATGCTTAGAAGTAGATGTTGGACAAGGAAGACACCATAATGAATTGTGTTTGCTTGGTTCCAAACAATGTTATATGATTAGAGATCCCTTAGCATGTGACGATTGCTTCCACCTCATATTAGCCAAAACTCCCGCACCAAGTAGTGATACTACTTGTGCATCCATAAACCTTCAACCCAGTTTTGCCATGAGTGTCCACCGTACCTACCTATGGATTGAATAAGATCCCTCAAGTAAGTTGTCATCGGTGCAAGCAATAAAATTTGCTCTCTAATATGTATGATCTATTAGTGTGTGGAAAATAAGCTTTGTACGAACCTATGATGAGGAAGACATAAAAGCGACAGACTGCATAATAAAGTTCTTTATCACATGAGGCAATATGAAGTGACGTTCCTCCGCACTAAGAGGACACACATCCAAACCTCAAAAGCGCATGACAACCTCTGCTTCCCTCTGCGAAGGGCCTATCTTGTACCTTTACTTTTTCCCTTGTAAGAGTCATGGTGATCTTCACCAATTCCTTATTTAGCATTTTTGTTGGTGAACGTCATATGCCTGGGAAGGATCTATATTCATATATCAACTTGGAGCTGAGTACTTACGCTTTATTATTGTTGACTTTACCCTTGAGGTAAATGGTTGGGAGGCAAAATTATAAGCCCCTATTTTTCTCTATGTCCAACTGAAAGTTTGATATCATGATTACCACGTGAGTTGTAACAATTGTGGAAAACAAAAGAGATGATTGAGTATGTGGATTTGCCTTACAAGCTCTTATTTGACTCTTTCTGATGTTATGATAAATTGCAATTGCTTCAATGACTATGGACTGTTGTTGGCTATTTCTCGGTAAGGTTTTTGTTTCATACTTTGCTTTGTGAAGGAATTGTTACTTTCCCATAAGAATCTTTATGATGTATTGCTGTTCTATGTGTGATCATGATGCCCTCATGTCCGTATTATGTTTTATCGACACCTTCATCCCTAAACATGTGGACATGTTTATGGTTCTTGGTTTTCGCTTGAGGACAAGCGAGGTCTAAGCTTGGGGGAGTTGGTACGTCCATTTTGCATCATGCTTTCATGTTGATATTTATCGCTTTATGGATTGTTATTATACTTTGTGGTACCATACTTATGCCTTTTCTCTCTTATTTTGCAAGGTTTATTTGAAGAGGGAGAATACTGGCAGCTGGAATTCTGGACTGGAAAAGGAGCAAGTCTGAGTCCTCTATTCTGCGCAACTCCAAATGCCCTGAAAATCAACGTGGATTTTTTTGGGAATATATAAAAAATACCGGGAAAAAGAAGTGTTAGAGGGGAGAAGCCAGGGGCCCACAAGCCTGGTTGCCGCGGCCTACCCCCCTGGCCGCGGCAACAGGGCTTGTGGGCACCCTGGTGGCCCACTGGCCCCCTCTTTTGCTATATGAAGGGTTTCGTCCGAGAAAAAATAAGGGTGGATCTTTTTCGTGGATTCTCCGCCGCCACGAGGCGGAACTTGAGCGGATCCAATCTAGAGCTCCGGCAGGACGATCCTGCCGGGGAAACTTCCCTCCCGGAGGGGGAAATCGTCGCCATCGTCATCACCAACACTCCTCTCTTCGGAGGGGAGTCATCTCCATCAACATCTTCATCAGCACCATCTCCTCTCCAAACCCTAGTTCATCTCTTGTAACCAATCTCCGTCTCGCGACTCCGATTGGTACTTGCAAGGTTGCTAGTAGTGTTGATTACTCTTTGTAGTTGATGCTAGTTGGATTACTTGGTGGAAGAGTTTATGTTCAGATCCTTGATGCTATTCATTACACCTCTGATCATGATTATGATTATGCTTTGTGAGTAGTTACTTTTGTTCGTGAGGACATGGGATAAGTCATGCTAATAACAGTCATGTGAATTTGGTATTCGTTCGGTATTTTGATATGCTGTATGTTGTTTTTTCCTTTAGTGGTGTTATGTGAACGTCGACTACATAACACTTCACCATATTTGGGCCTAGAGGAAGGCATTGGGGAGTAGTAAGTAGATGATGGGTTGCTAGAGTGACAAAAGCTTAAACCCCACTCTATGCGTTGCTTCGTAAGGGGCTGATTTGGATCCACTAGTTTAATGCTATGGTTAGACGTTGTGTTAATTCTTCTTTCGTAGTTGCCGATGCTTGCGAGAGGGGTTAATCATAAGTGGGATGTTTGTCCAAGTAAGGGCATTACCCAAGCGCCGGTCCACCCACATATCAAACTATCAAAGTAACGAACGCGAATCATATGAACATGATGAAATTAGCATGACAGAAATTCCCGTGTGTCCTCGGGAGCGTTTTTCCTCGTATAAGACTTTGTTCAGGCTTGTCCCTTGCTACAAAAGGGATTGGGCCACTTTGCTGCACCATTGCTACTACTTGTTACTTGTTAATTCTCGCTTGCTACGTTTCACCTCACTACACCATCACTTGTTACCACTACTTTCAGTGCTTGCAGTTATTACCTTGCTGAAAACCGTTTATCAGAGCCTCCTCCTCCTCGTTGGGTTCGACACTCTTACTTATCGAAAGGACTACGATTGATCCCCTATACTTGTGGGTCATCAATCATCATCTTCATTCACTTATCAGTGCATGGCCACATGTTCTAAAGCTTCCATCTCGTCATCTCTCATGGAGTTATTCGTGTCGTCATCTTGGAGGACCATCGTGTGTCGTGCTGGACATTCGAATGTCTTGCGGTCGCGGCCTTGGCACGTGAAGCACTTGATGAATCTTGTTTTAGCTGTGGCATTCGGTGTTGGTGTAGAGTATGAAGCTCTTGGCTTGAAGGTGCTTGTATTAGGAGAGCGGCTTGACGAAGTCATCTTGTCCTTGTAGCTTGACTTGTCACCGGTTGTGGTTGAAGGTTTTGTAGTCGAAGGCGTCATAGTAGGAGAAGCTTGAGCACTTGAGATGTAGGTCTTGGAAGAGAACTTGGAGTACTTGTAGTCATCTTGCACTTGGTGTTCCTCCTTGGATGCTTGATGCACTAGCTCGAGTAAGTTGGTGTAGGGTTGGAAATCCACAATTTTCTTGACTTGGTAGTTGAGACCATTCAAGAAATGCGCCTTTGTTTGCTCCTCATCTTCCTTGACATTGGCTCAGATCATGGCCATTTCCATCTCTTGATAGTATTTTATATCGACTTGGTGCCTTGCTTGAGTGGTTGTAGATTCTTGAAGAGATCATGGTTATAGTGGGTAGGTACAAAGCGAGCTCTCATGGGATCCTTCATTTGTGCCCAAGTGTTGATGGGAGGTTCGCCTCTTTCTCTTCTTCGTTCAATCACTTGTTCCCACCAAATGATAACATAATCTTGGAACTCAAGTGAGGCCATGGCAATCTTATTCTCTTCTCTTCATCAAAGTTGTGGAGACAGAAGATCTTATCAACTTTGAGTGTCCATGATAGATAATCTTTGAGATCATTGCTTCTGGAGAACTTAGGCATGGTGAACATGAGATTTCCAAGGCGATGCTCTTAATTGTGGTTGTTTTGCCGACGTCCTTGTCTTGGAGGAGGTGTATCATGGTCGTTGTTGACTTGATGTTGTTGTTCTTGCCTTGTAGCTTAGACATCTATTTGCTCATCGTGAAGTGCTTGAGGGTGTTGTCGAGGTCCTCTTGCCCGGTGTCGTAGATCTTGGTGCTCCTCTTGGTGCTTTGCTTCGTCTTTACGTTCGCACCGTAGTGCTTCTTGTTCTTCGCGTGCTTGGCGGTTACATTCTTGCATAGCATGTGTTGCTTCGCGGAGAGCATGTTGAGCTTCAAGCGCTTGTTCTTCACATCAGCGTTCTTCTTCATAGCGTTATTGTATTCATTCTTGCTCCAAAGCATCTTGTTCTTGTCAATGGCATCGACCACGCTCGTGAAGTCGATCTTGTGACCCATTCCCATGGAAAGGATTTTCCGATTCTTGGTGATGGTGAAGGTCGTCGCGTTGGTGATGTCGATCTTGTGGTGGACTTGCACCGAAAAAATACTGGTCGGAGTGGCGACTTGAGTGGTGCCTCCGTGAGGAATTAGAGGTTGAGGACGCATGTGTCATCATCAAGGTGCTGATCTCATCCATTTAGCTTGATAGCTTGTCGTCGAGGTAGTCCCTCATGCGCACCTCGGATTCACACAAGTCATTAGCGAGTTTCTCAATGCAACCATTCATAGCGTCTTGTGCTTGGCACATTCCTCTTTGGGCGCCGAAGAAGTGTAGTTTGGTGATGTAGTTGTTCTTGTTGTCGTCTTGCTCCTTGATACGTCCCAAACGTATCTCTAATTTCTCCTTGCTCCATGCAAGTTTTGGGTGATATTGCTATGTGTTTTGTACACTTTCATACCTTTTTCAACATATTTGTACTAGCCTACTAATGAGTGCACCCAGTGCTAGTTTTTTGTCTACTCATGTATGTGAATTGCAGGTTTACACCCCATATTTACAGTGCGTGAAAAATTCCATAGAAAAAATATAAAAGATCAGCGTTCCAGAAGACTCCAGACGCCCAAAGGAGAGCCAGAGGGGGCTACCCCACACCCAGGAGGCCACCTGGCGCGGCCTAGGGGAAGGCCGTGCCACCAGGCCGCCTGGGCGAGTGGGACCTCCCCTGGTTCCCCCCTTTGGCCCTATTTTTGCCCCCGTGGAGGAAACCCTGATTCCAGAACCCTTTTCTCCATAAGAAATTCTGATCTCCGCCGCCATCGCCAACAAGTTTTGGGGAACCAGAATTCCTATGCCGACACCCTGCCGGGACGGGGAAGTGCCCCCAGATTCATCTCCCTCGAAGTTGCTTCCTCCCTCCATGAATCAGGAGTAATTCCTCCTCGGGGCTGAGGTCTTCTACAGTAGCTATGTGGTTAATTCTCTCTCCCATGATGCGATCTTGATTGTGATCATATGTTATGTTAATATAGGGTGATCCCATGATGTTCCCCTTCTTCTATGTATTGAATTGATGTACTCACTTGATCTTATCTAGTATAATCTCCGAGACCATGGTGAGATCGGTCTATTGGATATGGATTAGAAGACTATTTTCATGAGTGATTTCCTCTTTTGTGAATTGATTGAAGATTGAGAGTCTCTTGGTGCTTGTCTTTGACTATCCTTGAGATATGTTGTGGTGATTGTGGTACTCTCTTTGGATGGCCGCGGTGATATTGGGAAATCCATAGATGAGAACAACGAACTCTGAGGTGTGCTTTTGTAGCCCTACATAATTCTCGTCCTCCCTTGATCACAAAGGAATGACCTCCAAGTACGTCTCCATTGCATGTTTTAGTGGAAATATCATGTGATTAGACTATGTTAATGTTGTTGGGAGTTGCCACTAGTGAAAGCATGAAGCCTAGGCCTTGTTTCTCACCATTGTTACACCGTTTGTGCTCACTTTTGTCACTTGCTACCTTGCTGTAATTTTTTATTACAGATTTATATCACCTTGCTTTGCCACACCTATCACCCATATTTTACCATCTCTCCGCTGAACTAGTGCACCTATACAATTTACCATTGTATTAGGTGTGTTTGGGACACAAGAGACTTCTTGTTTCTCAATTGCAGGGTTGTTTGAGAGAGACCATCTTCAACCTCTACTTCCCTGAGTTCGATAAATTTTAGGTCATCCACTTGAGGGAAATTGCTGCTGTCCTACAAACCTCTGTGCTTGGAGGCCCAACATAGTCTACAAGAATAGAAGCGTGCGTAGACATCAAGCTATTTCTGGCGCCGTTGCCGGGGAGGTGAGTGCTTGAAGGTATATCTTTAGATCTTGCAATTAAATCTTTTCGTTTCTTGTTTTTATTTTCACTAGTTAGGCTTATGGAAAACTTCACTCTTACTTCGGTGCTTGGGGAAGGTCGCTTTACCACACCCGTGGTAGAGAAGTCTCCTCCACCTACTGAATGTATCCCATTCGAAATACCACTTGGGATAATTGAAATAATTAGGAATGATTGTTATGCAGGAGATGGAACAATCAATCCTAGTATTCATTTGTTGAAACTTATAGAACTTTGTGAGTTGTTTAAGATTTCAGGTTTGACAAGAGATGGAGTCATGAGGAAATTATTTGTCTTGTCACTGAAAGGAAAAGCATTGGAATGGTGTAGGCTACTAGATGATTCTCACCGACGGGATTGGGAAGAGATCTAGTCTCTCTTTTACTTCAAGTTTTATCCTCTTCATGAAGTCCATGAGAATAGGAATTATGTTTATAATTTCTATCCTCATGACGGAGAGATCATAGCTCAAGTTTGGGGAGACTGGAAACTTTAATGCTAAAATGTCCTAACCATGGGCTCCCCAAAGATATGATTATTACTAATTTCTATGCGAGGCTCTCTCGACAGGATAAAGACTTGCTCAATGCTTCCTCTATGGGTTCTTTCACAAACGAAAGGATTGATGCTAAATGGGAACTCCTTGAAATAATTCAACGCAATACTGAAGGTTGGGAGATCGACAAAGGTAAAGAGTCAGGTATAAATTATGAGTATGATTGCATTAAGGCCTTTGTTCAAACTGCAAGTTTTAATAAGTTTAGTGCTAAGTTTGGGCTTGATTCTCAACTCCTTGTTGATTTCCTCAAATCTTTTCCTTCACATCTTAATATGCCTAAGGAGAATTGGATCAAGCATCATGAACCTTTTAAAGAGATTTGCAAAGAAAATTAAATTGTTAATGATAATTGCAACATGCATGATCCAATTCCTGAAAATGAAGTTTTATATAAGCATGTTAATTTTTGTGGAGTGGATAGACCTTATGAAAGGCCTATGATTGAAGAAGAGAAGTATTGTAAGCAACATAAGCATGAAAGAACAATCACTTGGGTTACAGATTGAAATGAAATTGCTAGAGACTTGTGTGACCTTTACCCTTTTACTTGTGAACTTTGTGGTATAGAGGGTTACTTTAATTTTCAATTGATGTACTTTCAAAATATAACTATTAACCAGTTGTGTGATAACATGATCACTTCTGATCTTTATGATGAACTTATGTTATTTTTTATGTGTGAAGAGTTATCAGAAAAAAAACTTCTTGGCTAGATGATAATGCCTTAGGAATAAACAACACTTTGCAAAAATGTCATCTCTATTATGTTGTTAATTGCCATGAAAATGATTATAAGTAAGATTAGAAAGGAGGGAACTTTACCAAAGCATAAAAATGTCTCTTATGTGTCCACTAATAAAAAGGAGAGTTTCTCCCAAGTTTCCCCTATTGTTTATAATGATAAACTAGAATATGTGGAGAAGCTTCCTCTCTAACCACTCCCTCCTAAGGTGAAGAAGAAGAAAAAGCAGAGGAGGAAGAGGAACAAGAAGGAAGAAGAATGGGTATCAACCTCGCCTAAGCATATTCCTTGCATCAACTTTTATCCTAACGGACATAAATTTATGGAGGATGGTGAGATTCATTGCATTCGTTATTATCTTGATGATAAGTCCGTAGGTACTATTCAAGATGATTTTGATTATGATATGCATGTTACTTATTGTGATTGAGAAGATGATGACAATGCTACTTAGGATCTTGAAAAACTTTTTGGTACCAACTCTGAAAATGATGATATGGAAAGCTCTAAGCTTGGGGATGATAGGATTGCAAGTCCTTTACCCATTAGTGATGTGATAATTGATAATTCTTTTGCTAGTAAGAATAAAGACAACATGTTTACAAATATAGTTTCTAGCAATAATAATGCTCTTCTCTACCATGATGATGTTATAACTCCTATCTATAGTGATTGTAAAGATACCTATGACATAAGGAGAAATTATCCATATGAAACTGGTCATAATCATGGAGGGAATTACTCCCTTGTTGAACACCATCTCCCCAATACACAATTAATCTATAGTGTTCAAGTTGTTTATGATATTCCTACTCCCACTATTACCAATGAGAAAGATTATGCTTATGCGGAGAGTAAGAGTACCTTTTTGCATGTGGATCATGGTAACAATGCTTTATGTGATACTTATATTGTTGAGTTTATTCATGATCCCACTGAAAATTATTATGATAAGGGAACATATGCTTATAGATATTTCAATAATATAAAATCCCCTCTCTTTATGTTGAAGGTTTTGAAACTACACTTGTTTTGCCTTCCTATGCTTATGGCTTTGTGCTATTGCAATATTCCTATGCATAGGAAGCATGTTAGACTTAAATGTGTTTGGTATTTTCTTCTTGATGCTCTCTTTTGTTCTACATCTCTTATTCCCATGAGAACATCATTAAAATCTTAAGCCTATCTTTATGGCTATAAAGAAAGAGCTCTAGGGAGACAACCCTTGTTATCTTTACTTTGAGTTTTTACTTTCAGATTTTAGTGGTCTTGATGTGTGTTACTACTGTAGCAACATCGTTGTATCTTTATTTTTAAGCTTTGTGCCAAGTTTTAGCCTCCGATTGCAAGAAAGT
The DNA here is from genome assembly GCF_904849725.1 of Hordeum vulgare subsp. vulgare. Lineage (NCBI taxonomy): Eukaryota > Viridiplantae > Streptophyta > Magnoliopsida > Poales > Poaceae > Hordeum > Hordeum vulgare. The sequence continues at coordinate 449,862,106 of NC_058518.1, read as the reverse complement.
TCAAAAGTTGTGACATGCTGTCCAGAAACAGATTTTGTCTGCTTGACGGAAAAATTCACCAAAATTCACCAGATCATCTTTTTGATATGAATTTGTTTGACAGTATGCTCTATACAATTGGCTCTCTGGCGTCTGATCTGAGTTTTTTGATTTGAGTGGCAGAAGTGCCCTGAAAAAATTATTTACTACATCCTCGTCTGTTTTTCACAGATTCTGCCACGTTTTGTGTTTTCATCGTTTTGCAAATCTTGAGTTTGCTTTTTCTTTGCAAAAACTTTTTGGCAATCTTGAGAAACAGTAGCCTTCATGAAAATCTTTATTTCCAATGGAGAAAAAATATTTTATTATGGGTACTAACCACTCTAATCAGCTTATGATGAGTTTCGTATAAGGGGTTTTTCAAGTATGCAATGGAAGATGATGAAAGAAGATCGAGGAGTGTCAAGCGCTCAAGCTTGGGGATGCCCCCATGCACCCCCAAGAAATATTCAAGGAGACTCAAGCGTCTAAGTTTTTATCACTTCATATATTACGTGCTATGCTTGGAGCGTCCCGCTCTTTCCCTTTTTAGTTTGTTTTAGTTTTGCTTGCTGTTCATAACAAGTTGTACCCTAGACTTATTTATTTGGGATAGAAACATGCTCCACTCCACCCTATAACACAACATAGGTTTTCATGCTTATCTGTTTGTGTGTTTTTTTATCTTTTCATAGCTGTTGTCATGCTTAGCTCTTAGTTTTCATGCTTTATCTTTTTAAGAGCTTTTATTTAGGTTGCTTTTGGAACTCTCTTGAGTTATCATGCTTATATTGTTTAGAGAGTTGGCTTGTTGCACTAAGTTGTGTGTCTGACATGAGTAGGTAACTGAGGTTGCTATTTAAGTGTAGTAGTAACTTGCAATAGTTTTGAGGTATTGATTTGAGTAATGTTTGGACTTTTGGTGTCAAGAGCTTGACCCTATTAGTGATAGGTGTCGTATTTTGGGAAATCCGTGTAAATTTTCAAAAAAAAAATAGTTGAGAACTCTAGCTACTAGATGGATCGCTAACCTCTGGAGGGGTTGGAATATATAGGGTACCCTCATGTTATCATGGGCCGAGGATGCGCAAGGATATCCAAACCCCCAAACACTCCTCCGATGGATTATGAGATTATGTTCAGATTGTGTTGAGTTATATATTTGATTATCCTTTTATATTATGTTCTTTAGTGATTCATGCATGTTTTCCGTTGCTATTTATTGCTTTGGCCGAGTAGTAGATTGTAACTCCAAGAGGGAGCGTTATGCATGAGTGTGGGTTCATGCCCCCTGATGTCTAGATTGAGTGACAGAAAGATGAGACTAGGGAATGTGTTGTTGCCACGAGGGAGAAAACAACGGTGCTTGTGACCGCGGTTGCAAGGATTGTTTACCTTACGCAAAGTTCATTAATGTAGTTGTCCGTTGCTTTGAGTTTACACTTTGGGTGGGGCTCGCAACTTAATACCAGCGAGATGTTGTGGATAGATATCTCAAGGTGGATGATTAGTAAGTAGATGCTGATGAATACACGGTCTAGTTGTCTTGGCGTACTGCCCATTATTATTGAGCCTCTAACTTTATAGTAGCATAATTAGCATTGTTGTGCATTTGTAATTCTGTCAATTGCCCAGCTGTAATTTGTTTACCCATGCATAATTGTTTTTCGTCTTTTGGGAGAGATACATCACTAGTGAACATCATGTGACTCAGGTCCATATTACCACCATTGCTTACACCTCCACCATTTACTGCTTTTATTTACTTTTCGGTTGCAATCACTATCACTATTCCCGCTTGTGTTTTGATCCTTTGCAAACTACAAGGACGGAGAGATTTACAACCTCTCTGTACTCATTGGGAGCAAAGTTATTTGTTGTGTGTGTAGGTCCACGACTTCTGCTTGCGCCAGAGCATCGGACACCTACTTGTTGATCCACGGAGTCCTCCTAGTTCAATAAACCTTACAGTCCCCGTGTAAGGGAAATCTGTTGCTGACTACATCTCCACCTTCCACTTGGGGTAACCAACGAGGGGCGAGAAGTATATCCATCAACTCGTCATCAAGCAAATTTCTGGCGCCGTTGCCAGGGACTCCAGTCTTCAAGATAGGGGAGTTGCACACTATCCTTTACCTAATTTTTTAGTCTTATTAGTTTTATTTCTAGTTTTTGCTTTAGAGTCTTATACCAAAAGCCACAAAAAAATTAGTTGATTTGCGTTTAGTTGTTCTTTATGCTTAGTCCAATATGTTAGGGTTTGGTGCTTTGAGGGAATGTGAGGTCCTAGATTTCCATCAAAGGAATGGAGAAAATATGAACGAGGCTTGGTATAGAATTTTTGAAGCACATAAAAGAATTTTTCCTTGGATACCTATCAAAATTGTGCTTAGAAATTTTTATCATGGTCTTTTTATTTGGTGTAAACACACTCTTGATATTATAGCTGGAGGAGATTTTTTAGAGCATGAAGAGGCTAGAGCTCTTGATATTATACATGGTCTATCTAAATACCTTGTTTATGGTCATGGATACGACACTATTACAAATGGACTTGCTACCATTGAAAGGAAAATAGATGCTCTAGACTTAAGAGAAAGAGAGAAACCCATGGTTGACAAGAAAAATATTTTGAAAATAGATGATTACTGGGAGCCTTTTGTTAGAATTAGCACATCTAACCAAGATTTCCTTGCTTATTGTGATATTGGATCCATGGTTTCTACAATGCCAAAAGTTTTTTATGATTCTCTAAGCTTTCTAAACATAGACAATTTTTCATCCTATCATGAACATGCTAATGGTAATATTTCTGAGATCCAGGGAAAGGTAAAAGATGTCCAGGTTACATTCTCTAAAGGGAACGCAACGTTGATTTCTTAATCATGAAGCCAAACCAAGGAAACATAGTGCTTGGAAGGGACTTCCTCCGAGCCATGAAAGGCTTCATTGATATAGGTAAAGGACATATACGCTTACGTGGGAAAGTGAAAGGTGCGTACCCGTTCCCTAGGAAAAATAAGGACGCACTTGTTGAGGATCCGTTTGAAGGTTTTGATGATTCCAATGACTTCGATGAATTTTGATACTCCTTTTTGCATCATGCCTAGCTCAAAGGCATAAAAGAAAGCGCTTGTTGGGAGGTAACCCAATTTGTTTTTACTTTCAGTTTTAGTGGTCTTGATGCTTGTTACTACTGTAGCAACATCATTGTATCTTTATTTTCAAGCTTTGTGCCAAGTTTTAGCCTCCGATTGCAAGAAAGTTCAAAAGTTGTGATATGCTGTCCAGAAACAGATTATCTCTGCCTGACAGAAAACTTTGCCAAAAATCACCAGATCATCTTTTTCATCTGATTTTTTACAGAATTCTCTATATAATTTTATTTCTGGAGTCTATTCTGAGTTTTTTTATTGGAGTTGCGGAAGTGCCCCGAAAAAATTATTTACTACCTTCTATTCTGGTTTTCACAGATTCTGCCACGTTTTGCGTTTTCATCGTTTTGCAAATCTTAAGCTTGTTTTTCCTTTGCAAAAATCTTTTGGCAATCATGATAAACAATAGATTTTCATGAAAATCTTTATTTCCAGTAGGGAATAAATTAATTTATCATGGGTACTAACCACTCTAATCAGCTTATGATGAGTTTCGTATGAAGAGAGTTTTCAAGTATGCGATGGAAGATGATGAAAGAAGATCCAGAAGTGTCAAGTTCTCAAGCTTGGGGATGCCCCCATGCACCCCCAAGAAATATTCAAGGAGACTCAAGCGTCTAAGCTTGGGAATGCCCTCGAGCATCCCCTTCTCCATCAACAATCATCAGTTTGTCCATCTTCATGCTATATTTTTATCACTTCATATGTTATGTGCTATGCTTGGAGCGTCCCGCTCTTTACTTTTTAGTTTCTTTTAGTTTTGCTTGCTATTCATAACAAGTTGGAACCTAGCCTTCTTTGTTTGGGAGAGAAACACGCTCCAGTCCACCCTAGAACACAACATAGGTTTTCATGCTTATCTTTTTGTGTGTTCTTTATCTTTTCATAGCTAGTGTCATGCTTAACTCTTAGTTTTCATGTTTTATCTTTTTAGGAGCTCTTATTTAGGTTCCTTTTGGAACTCTCTTGAGTTATCATGCTTATCTTGTTTAGAGAGTTGGCTTGTTGCACTGAGTTGTGTGTCTTGCATGAGTAGGTAATTGAGGTTGCTATTTAAGTATAGTAGTAACTTGCAACAGTTTTGAGGTATTGATTTGAGTAATGTTTGGACTATTGGTGCCAAGAGTTTGATCCTATTAGTGATAGGTGTCGTATTTTGGGAAATCCATGTGTTTTTCAAAAACTAAAAAAATTAGTTGAGAACTCTAGCTACTAGATTGATCGCTAACCTCTGGAGGGGTTGGAATATATAGAGTACCCTCACACTACCATGGGTCGAGGATGCGCAAGGATAACCAAACCCCCAAACACTCCTCCTCGGGGTGCTTGTGTGTTTGTGAATTTCCTGACTAGATAGAGAGTTATCGATAATAAGTGTATGAGTTCTTCGGACTAATGCGAGTATTCGATTGTTGGCACTTCCACCATCCATATTTTTTGCTAGCCTCTTTGGTACCGTGCATTGCCCTTTCTCATCTTGAGAGTTGGTGCAAACTTCACCGGTGCATCCAAACCCTTGGCATGATACGCTCTGTCATCATAAGCCTCATTATATCTTTCCTCAAAACAGCCACCATACCTACCTATTAAGGCATTTCCATAGCCTTTCAGAGATACATTGCCATGCAACATCCACCATCTCATGACCTGATCTTCATGTCATACATGCTTTTGCTTGATCGAGGAGCCGCATGCTAGTTGGGACTTGCCCTTATTTTTGCTACATGACGCGCTTGTTTCATTGCATATCCAGCTACACTGGCAGAGGCGTATATTTGCATACATCATGATAGTTTTCATTTGTCTTTATGTTGAGTACTTCTTATAAAGTGTGATGATCTTTTTTTTATTCTTGTAAAACATAGAGTGTTGCCCTTTAGTGAGTAAAATATACCAAAGAGGACAAATTAAAAGATCCCAAAGAGGACAAATGAGAGATAAATAGAAAGATCCAAAGAGGCCACAAAAAAAGAGAGAAGGGGGGCAACACTACTATTCCTTTTGAAAGACCCACACTCGTACTCCATTGTTATATTTGTACTCCATAGAGATTATCATTCATGCATAACTATGTGGGGACCTGCTGCGGCAACAAAAGTCCTTCCCTCGTGCGTAGGAATTCTTCTTGTTACTTCTCTGGTTTGCGTCGGTTTTTCCCTTGAAGAGGAAAGGGTGATGCAGCACAGGAGCAGTAAGTATTTCCCTCAGTTTGAGAACCAAGGTATCGAACCAAAAGGAGGGCCTCGTCAAGTCCAAAGTAGCTGCGCAAAAGCAAACGAGCTTGCACCCAACGCTTCTAAGGGGTTGTCAATCCCTTCAAGATTGTTTGCAAAAGTGAGATCTGAAGGCGGAAATTGCAACGAAGTGAAAAGTGTAAGGCTGAAAATATGGTGTGGAGTAGACCCTAGGGGCCATAGTGTTCACTAGAGGCTTCTCTCAAAATAGCAATTATTATGGTGGGTGAACAAATTACTGTCGAGCAACTGATAGAACCGCGCAAAGTCATGACGATATCTAAGGCAATGATCTAGCATATAGGAATCACATCCGAGACAAGTAGACTGATACTTTCTGCATCTACTAGTATTACTCCACACATCGACTGCTATCTAGCATGCATCTAGTGTATTGAGTTCATGATGAATAGAGTAACACTTTAAGCAAGATGACATGATGTAGAGGGATAATCTCAAACCAATGATGAAAACTCCATCTTTTTACCCTTGACGACAACAACACGATACGTGCCTCGCTACCCCTTCTGTCATTGGGTGAGGTCACCGCACGGTATGAACCCAAAACCAAGCACTTCTCCCATTGCAAGAATCATAGATCTAGTTGGCCAAACAAAACCCACAACTGAAGAGGATTACAAGGATATGAAATCATGCATAAGAGAGATCATAAGAAACTCAAATAAGATTCATAGATAATCTGATCATAAATCCACAAATCATCGGATATCGACAAACACACCGCAAAAGAAGATTACATCGGATATATGTCCATGAAGATCATGGAGAACTTTTTATTGAAGATCCAAGAGAGAGAAGAAGCCATCTAGTTACTAGCTATGGACCCGTAGGTCTATGGTGAACTACTCACGCCTCATCGGAGAGGTCATGGTGTTGATGGAGAAGCCTTCCGTGTCCAAATCCCCCCTCCGGCTGGGCACAAGGACGTGCCCCAGATGGGATCTTGCGGAGACAGAAGCTTGCGGCGGCGGAAAAGTGATTACGATGCTCCCCTGATTTTTTGGGAATATTTGGGAATTTATAGGCACAAGATCTAGGTCAGGGGACCTCCAGGGGGCCCACAAGTCTGGATGGCGCAGCCCCCCTGGCCGCGGGGTGGGGGATTGTGGGGCCCCTCGGGCTCTTCTGGCTTGGCCCCCAAGCTCTCCGATCTTCTTCCGTTCGAGAAAAAATCTTTTCAGGGATTTTCTTCCGTTTGGACTCTGTTTCAAAATCTCCTCTGAAAGGGGTCAAAAACATGGAACTGGCACTTGGCACTGAGTTAATAAGTTAGTCCCAGAAAATAAATAAAAGGCATGCAAAACATCCCAAGTTTGACAAGATAATAGCATGAAACCATAAAAAATTATAGATACGTTGGAGACGTATCAGGACCCTTACACTATAGAACTTGGCTTGTATATTCCAATGATGAGCCTCCTCAAATGAGCTCTAGGTCTTCATGAGCAAGCAAGTTGGATGCACCCCCGCTAGTTCCATTGAAGAGCTTACCTTAGCTCATATGTGCATCCGTTGCATGGAAATCCCTAGTCCTCACATCATATCTATCATTTGGCTTTCTGTCGCCTATGGTTGTCCTCATTGATGTGAGCCTTTTCACACCTTTTTGTCTTCCTTCCCCATCATTATTCTCTTTTCCATCCTAAGTGCCAACATATATTGCTTGCGCTTATCCATTGCATGAGTGCTCAAAGTCGAAAGGGAGAGGATCATTTTGACTTGTGCCTGACTAGTAGTGAAGGGAAGAGTCAAAATAAGATTCTGGAGGAGATCAAGTGTGAAGTTTAGTAGATTGAGTTCTCAATTAAAAATATATTTTTATGCTCTAAACCCATCTCCCACTTATTGCACGCAAACACCATTTGGAGACATTTGAGTCACGGACATCGAGAGCTCTTGCACCTTTATGTTCTTATTTTGCTATTTTCAATACTAAATATAGTCTCTTGCTTGTTATTGTCTTGACTTGAATTGCATATCTTACTTGCTTTACTTTTAAGTTCTTATATGTGTGTTAGCATGTCACCACATAAATTATTTGTGTTGTCATTTACCTACTCGAGGACGAGCAGGAATTAAGCTTGGGGATGTTGATACGTCCCAAACGTATCTATAATTTCTGCTTGTTCCATGATCTTTTGGGTGACATTGTTATATATTTTGCTACACTTTTATATCTTTTTACACATATTTGGACTAACCTACTAACTCAGTGCACCCAGTGCCAATTTCTGTCTACTGATGGCTTTTTTGCAGGGACTTTTACCCCAATTTACACAGTCCGAAAAATCCCGAGAAATATATATATAAATCAGTGTGACGGAAGCTTTAGGAGCACCAAAGATGGGCCAAAGGGGAGCCAGGGCCTACCCAGGCGGCCTCCCTACGCGGCCTGGCCCCTGGCCGCGCCCACAGGTCGTGGATGGGGCCTACCTCCTCTAATGCCCTCCTTTGGCCTATATTTATCCCTCCGATCAGAAACCCTTCCATCATATCCAGAATCGCGAATTTCTCCATCGTTCCGCCGTCGCAGCGCTCCCGAGATCGGGATCGCCACCAGACCTCTTCCCGGCACCCTGCCGGACGGAGGATCGACCTCCGGGACCTTCTTCACCGCCATGGACGCTTCCCAGACGTGCCGTGAGTGGTCCTCCTTGGACCATGAGTCCATGACCAGTAGCTATGTGATGTCCTCTCTCCAATCTTTTGCTTCAATTATTAGCCCTTGTGAGCTGCCCTACATGATCAAGGCATCTATGTAATTTTCCTGCTATTGCTATGCTCGGTTTGCTGGGATCCGACAGATTATGAGATTAACTTTAGATTGTGATGAGTTATATATTTGATTATCCTTTTATATTATGTTCTTTAGTGATTCATGCATGTTCTCCGTTGCTCTTTATTGCTTTGGCCGAGTAGTAGATTGTAACTCCAAGAGGGAGCATTATGCATGATTGTGGGTTCATGCCCCCTCATGTCTAGCTTGAGTGACAGAAACATGAGACTAGGGGATGTGCTGTTGCCACCAGGGAGAAAACAACAGTGCTTGTGACCGTGGTTGCAAGGATTGTTTACCTTACACAAAGTTCGTTAATGCAGTTGTCCGTTGCTTTGAGTTTACACTTTGGGTGGGCTTGCAACTTAATACCAGCAAGATGTTTTGGATAGATATCTCAAGGTGGATGACTAGTAAGTAGATGCTGATGAATAAACGGTCTACTTTTCTTGGTGTACTGCCCATTACTGTTGAACCTCTTACTTTCAAGTAACATAATTAGCATTATGGTGCATTTATAATTCTGTCAATTGCCCAGCTGTAATTTGTTTGCCCATGCATAGTTGTTTATCATCTTTTGGGAGAGAGACATCACTAGTGAACATCATGTGACTAAGGTCCATATTACCACCATTGCTTACACCTCCACCGTTTACTTCTTTTATTTACTTCTCCGTTGCAATCACTATCACTATTCCCTCTTGTGTTTTGATCCTTTGCAAATTACAAGGCCGGAGAGATTGACAACCTCTCTCTACTCGTTGGGAGAAAAGTTATTTGTTGTGTGTGTAGGTCCACGTCTTCTCCTAGCGCCAGAGCAGCGGACACCTACTTGTTGATCCTCGGAGTCCTCCTGGTTCGATAAACCTTACAGTCCGCATGTAAGGGAAATCTGTTGTTGACTACATCTCCACCTTCCACTTGAGGTAACTAACGAGGGGCGAGAAGTATATCCATCAACTCGTCATCACTTGGCTTGTATATTCCAATGATGAGCCTCCTCAAATGAGCTCTAGGTCTTCATGAGCAAGCAAGTTGGATGCACCCCACTAGTTCCATTGGAGAGCTTACCTTAGCTCATATGTGCATCCGTTGCATGGCAATCCCTACTCCTCACATCATATCTATCATTTGGCTTTCTCTCGCCTATGGTTGTCCTCATTGATGTGAGTCTTTCACACCCTTTTTGTCTGCTCATGTCCGTGAATTGCAGGTTTATACCCATATTTACAGTGCCCGAATAATTCCATAGAAAATATATAAAAAATCAGTGTTCCAGAAGATTCCAGACGCCCAAAGGAGAGCCAGAGGGGGGCCACCCCCACCCAGGCGGCCACCTGGCGTGGCCTAGGGGGAGGCCGCGTCACCAGACCTCCTGGGCGAGTGGGACCTCCCCTGGTGCCCCCCTTTGGACCTATTTTTACCCCCGTGGAGGAAACCCTGATTCCAGAACCCTTTACTCCACAAGGAATTCCGATCTCCGCCGCCATCGCCAACAAGTTTCTGGGAACCAGAATTCCTGTGCCGGCACCCTGCCGGGACGGGGAAGTGCCCCCGGATTGATCTCCATCGACGCTGCTTCTTCCCTCCATGAAGCGGGAGTAGTTCCTCCTCGGGGCTGAGGTCTTCTACAGTAGCTATGTGGTTAATTCTCTCTCCCATGATGTGATCTTGATTTTGATCATAGGCTATGTTAATCTAGGGTGATCCCATGATGTTTCCCCTTCTTCTATGTATTGGATTGATGTACTAACTTGATCTTATCTAGTATAATCTTCGAGACCATGGCGACTGCGGTCTATGGGACATGGATTAGAAGAATATTTTCATGAGTGATTTCCTCTTTTGTGAATTGATTGAAGATTGAGAGTCTCTTGGTGCTTATCTTTTACTATTCTTGAGATATGTTGTGGTAATTGTGGTACTCTCTTTGGATGGCCATGGTGACATTGGGAAATCCATAGATGAGAACTAAGAGGTGTGCTTTTGTAGCCCTACATAATTCTCGTCCTCCCTTGATCAGAAAGGAATGACATCCGAGTACGTCTCCATTGCATATTTTAGTGGAAATATCATGTGATTAGACTTTGTTAATATTGTTGGGAGTTGCCACTAGTGAAAGTATGAAGCCTATGCCTTGTTTCTCACCATTGTTACACCGTTTGTGCTCACTTTTGTCACTTGCTACCTTGCTGTAATATTTTATTACAGATTTATATTACCTTCCTTTGCCACACCTATCACCCATATTTTACCATCACTCCGTTGAACTAGTGCACCTATAAAATTTACCATTGTATTATGTGTGTTAGGGACACAAGAGACTTCTTGTTTCTCAATTGCAGGGTTGCTTGAGAGAGACCATGTTCATCCTCTACTTACCTGAGTTCGATAAACCTTATGTCATCCACTTAAGGGAAATTGTTGCTTTCCTACAAAACATCTGCGCTTGGAGTCCCAACATAGTCTACAAGAATAGAAGCGCGCGTAGACATCACTCCTCGAAGGCCAGGTTCTACACAGTGGTCCTATCCATAGAAATCAAGTGGATATAAGTGGAAGAATGAGAAGATAATACCAATTTCCATTCCAAATGTTGAAAATGGATCAAAATCACTCAATGTGCAAGTATGGACATAGTGGAATTGGTACCAGAAATCATCCTTCTCACACCTACACAAATAAAGCTTATGGAGTAGCTTGGTTAGGATGGTGGCACAAAATTCAAGCAATCCGAAGATGAGATTCAATAATGTTGAATGAAATTTGCAAATTCGCAAGTAAGACAAGTTAGATCAATAGCAATGAGTATACACAGAAACACACACATAGATATAAAAACGGGGTTATGCAACCAAAGAATGAGCGCTAAATGTGGTATCCATGGAAAACGCTCGTGTTGCACAACACTAGAGAGACACCTAGAACGATTGCTCAAATGGGCGTGGTACGAACTTGTGCACAACCTATAAGAAACAAAACGTGTCCTCTTCCTATTCCCAATTTTTGGTATATGTATGAGGCACAATGTCTCTCGGTCAAGTGATCCAAGATGATCAAGTCTGATATGAGAAGATATCAATATGTTGTGCAATTGTGCGATGTTTTTGCTCTTTGCACTTGCTCAAAAGCTTTGCTTCTCTTTCCTTTGGCTATGATATTTTGTGAGGTCACTATGCGGGATGTGCACACCAAGATAGAAATTATGTATGTGGTACTATTGAAACACAAAATATACGTGTATGACACCACAATATGATACTTATGGTGTTTGCATGCAATTGGAGCTATGCGGCGTATGTATCCCTAAAGTGCACAAGTAGCATAGCATGTAATATTTAATGGCTAGGTTCGATAGGCAAGTTACACAAATAGGCTCGAGGTAACAATGCAATGGCAAGGGAATGTGACAAGAATGTTGTTGCAGTTATCGCCCTTGCTTACGACGAGGTGTCAATGAAGAGTTGGTTGGCGACGGTCCGGGCGATGATGAGTGGCGATGTCGGTGTAGAACCAATCCTAATTAGCCGAAACACCATAGGAAGTGGCGGGGGTCATGACTCAAAATCTCAAATGCAAATGGCATGCGGAAGAAATGGTGGTGGTTGCGGAACCCAAATGGTCTGTTGTGGCCGGAAGGTCCGGTGGTCGGATGTTTCAGGAGGAGCCGGAAGTTTCGGGGGTCGAGAAACTGGGGATAAACCCGAATTTCTGGATCTGAGATTTGGGCGGAAAACTAGAAGAAAACCCAAATCCTACGATGAAAAAGAAAAAATGGTGAAAATTGGCTGGATGGAGAGCTAGATCCACTTGTCCACAATGAAATCCACGGATCTAAATCAACAAAACTTCCTCAAATCCAACGAATTCAATAAATTTTGGTCGGGATATTTTTGTGGGAATTTCTGAAATTAGGTGAAATCAAAACAAAATTCGGCTAGAAAGTGGAGAGAGAGACTTCAAGGTGTGAATCAACCTTTCTCATGATACCATTATGACACATGGAAAACCCGTAGGTGTCGATCTTTTCACACTTGGAGGGGGGAAGGGAGAAAACCAACAGAAGCACACAAACTCAAGAACGATCTCCAATCACACATCCACTAATCCACTCAAATACAAGAGATACATAGATCCAAAGTCAACAAAGGATACACGTAACCGATAGTCTTCCCTATGAGAGGGGCCTTGTATCCACAAGGGGATCTTCCCTACAAGAGGGGCCTTGGCATCTCTATGGATCTTCTCACATGGAGGACATCTCCATGTGAGGAGGATAGTAGAGGGAGCTAAGCTCAACAAAGTGATTATCAATACATTAGCTAACCCATAAACAGAGGTAGGAGGAGAGTATTTGTAGTCTAGGTCGGAATAGGGGCCTGATACGTCTCAAACGTATCTATAATTTTTGATGGTTTCATGTTGTTATCTTGTCATCTTTGGATGTTTTATGTACCTTTTATATCTTTTTTGGGACTAACTTATTGATTCAGTGCCAAGTGCCAGTTCCTTTTTGATGGTTTCATGTTGTTATCTTGTCATATTTGGATGTTTTATGTACCTTTTATATCTTTTTTGGGACTAACTTTTTAAGTTTCGTGTTGTGAAGCTTTCAAGTTTTGGGTGAAGTTCTTATGGACAAAGAGATAAAGAGTGGCAAGAGCTCAAGCTTGGGGATGCCCAAGGCACCCCAAGAGATTCAAGGATGCCGTAAAAGCCTAAGCTTGGGGATGCCCCGGGAAGGCATCCCCTCTCTCGTCTTCAATCCATCGGTAACGTTACTTGGGGCTATATTTTTATTCACCACATGTTATGTCTTTTTGCTTGGAGCGACTTGTATCGTAGGAGTCTTTTATTTTTCTTGTGTCACAATCATCCTTTCTGCACACCTAGAGAGAGAGACATGCACCCACCGTGATTTTGTCGAGCTTCACTTATATCTTTTGGTAGACAATTCAGCTCACATGTGCTTCACTTATATCTTTTGAGCTAGATACTTTTGCTCTGTGTGCTTCACTTATATCTTTTAGAGCACAGCGGTGCGTGGCTTGGTAGTTGATCTATGCTTTGAAAGTAGTCTCAAAAGGGGTAGTTATCCAAAGGGATACGAAAACTTCCACCTTCATGTGCATTGAATAGTTAGAGAAGTTTGATTCATCTCAATTAGTTTTGAGTTGTGGTTATGGTAACTAGTCGTCAACCCGTGCGTTCACACGGGCTAGTTATGTGTATCTTAGGTTCTATTTTATAGACGATAGTTGTTTCTATGGGGATGTATCAGATCTATATATTTTAAGGGGGATGTTTACCCAAGTGAGTGAATCAGTCTTAACGGTTGAAGGTACACCAAATAAATTTGAACTAAATGACATACTAACAACTTAAGGATTTGCAAATAAGATAACATCATAACTTCCATAGAGCCTATGTTGTCCAAGATAGGAAGAAAGTTGTAATCTTTATGTATATAGTACAAAGACAAATAACACTTATTAAGGGCCTATGGAATGAAATTACAAACATTCAAACTTGTACTTTAGCATGGCATTCTGCATCAAGAATCATAGCCCATGTGTGACATGCCATATGTATGTTGACCTCTTATATTACTTGACCGGGTCGAGGAAAGAAAGGTGAAAAGAAGTCATGTAAATTGTTGGACAGTAGCGATGTTGGCTTCAACGATACACCGTCACCTATGAAATCTCATGCATCCATTGTTGAGCGTAAAACAATGGTTGCATACCTCTCATATATGTATGTAACTATGGTTAGATAATGGGCATAGAAGCTGAATCCATGATGTGCTACAACCGTGGATTTTTTTTGTAAAACCCCAAATCATCGATGACGGCGAAGTCAATAGCTCTAGTGATCAGCCAAAGTACCTCATTGATCCAGCTGTGTGGCACTGTTATACATGTATAGTGAAGAAACAGGAGATAACTTGTGAAAATAATGTATATTAATTAAGTAGGAGAATATGCATGGTCAAGTTACTTTTCTCCCTCGCTTTGCATAGTGTATGTCATAAATTTCTTGAATGCTTTTGTCTTCACGTACTTGTCCAAAAGCATCATATTGATATATTAATTAAGTTGAAATTAAGATACATGAAAAAGGAGTATATGGTTCTATTAATATGGAAGCTTTTTTGTGCATAGGGTTCCATTTATTAGCACACAACTTATAAGAGACACACGAAAAAACTCACACCATATTGACATGATGTTGTATTAGACTTAGTATGAAGCAACAAAAAAACATGAAATATGAACAATGTCGGGGTTGCCAGGCTTTTTACAGAAATTTGTGCGAGTAGTCATCTTAGCTTTGTTTAAGATGGATGAAATAGAACATATGAGAATCATCGGATTGAGTGGAAGAAAAAACAGACACGTGGTTGTGCCATGTTGTATGTGTGCACGTTGCTGGTTACACACTTATGCTAATCCTGATCAATTAAGCTAGCCGGGAGCACCAAGTTTGCCACATATGTATTTTTGCTCATGAAAGAATCGATCCATCTGCTTGCGTAGGTAGAACGTGTGCATGGCCGGATACTTGGGTTCCTCTGTAACATCGATCGGCTTAGAAAAAAGTAAGTCGATACCTACTCGTGACATGCGTACATTGTTTTTTTACCAGAAGCGACATGCGTACAAGACTGGAAAGTATTGGCCAGTCGGCCGAGCGGCTTTTATTTCTTCTGTTTTTTTTATAAATGAAGAGTCATGTTTATTTACAAACAATTTAACTTGGGACCGCACTTATTGTTTTTTTCTGCATGAGAATTACATGGATTAATCTACACCGTTATAACTCGGTCCCACAAAATTAACGGTTCATAAATTCTAATTAACGTGGGAATTTGTAGGAAGTGCCTAATTAGTATAAGTATAGATATTGAAGTCATGCTAGTGATGTGTTGTGGATCTAGAAATACTTGTGTTGAAGTTAGTGATTCCCATAGCATGCACGTATGGTGAACCTCTATGTGATGAAATCTGAGCATGATTAGTCTATTGATTGTCATCCTTTGTGTGGCGGTCGGGATCACGCGATGGTTTATACCTACCAACCCTTCCCCTAGGAGTATGCGTTGAATGCTTTGTTTCGATTACTAATAAAACTTTTGCAACAAGTATATTAGTTCTTCATGACTAATGTTGAGTCCATGGTTTAGATGCACTTTCACCTTCCACCATCACTATCTTCTTACTGCCCTGCAACTTTCGTCGGTGCACAAAACCCACCATTAGCCTCCCTCAAAACAGCCACCATACCTACCTACTATGGCTTTTTCAAAGTCATTCCGAGATATATTGCCATGCAACTACCACCATGACATGTGCCACCACGTCTACATTGCCATTGCATGATCGTAAGATAGCTAGCATGATGTTTTCCATTGATGTCTATGCCATGCTAGATCATTACCACAGTACACTACCGAAGGCATTCCATATAGAGTCATAGTTGCTCTAAGTTTTGAGTTGAAAGTGTGATGATCATCATTAATGTAGCATTGTCCCATGTGAGGAAATAAACTAGGTCAAAGAAGCCCACCAAAAAAAAAAGAGGCCAAAGAGCCCACCAAAAATAAAAAAAGAAAAAAAAATGAGAGAAAAAGAGAGAAGGGACAATGCTACCACTTTTTCCACACTTGTGCATTTTGAGCACCATGATCTTCATGATTAAGAGTCTCTCGTTTTGTCACCACCATATAGCTAGTGGGAAATTTTCATTATATAACTTGGATTGTATATTCCAATGATAGGCTTCCTCAAAATTGCGTTAGGTCTTCGTGAGCAAGCAAGTTGGATGCACACCCACTAGTTTTCTTTAAGAGATTTCACATACTCGTAGCTCTAGTGCATCATTTGTATGGCAATCCCTACTCATTCACATTGATATCTATTGATGAGCATCTCCACAGCTCATTGATATGCCTAGTTAATGTGACTATCTTCTCCTTTTTGTCTTGCAACCTCCACCACACTCCACACCATCTATAGTGCTATAACCATGGCTCGCGCTCATGTATTGCGTGAGAGTTGAAAATGTTTGAGAAAGTAAAGGTGTGAAACAATTACTTGGCCAATACCGGGGTTGTGCATGATTTAAATTCGTTGTGCAATGATGATAGAGCATAGCCAGACTATATGCTTTTGTAGGGATAACTTTCTTTTGGCCTTGTTATTTTGAAAGTTCATGATTACCTTGCTAGTTTGTTTGAATTATTATTGTTTCCACATCAATAGCAAACTATTGTTTTGAATCTAATGGATCTGAACATTCACGTCACATAAGAGGAGTTACAAAGGACATCGATGCTAGGTAGCATGAAAGAATCAAAAATTCATTCTTTATCACTTCCCTACTCGAGGACGAGCAGGAGTTAAGCTTGGGGATGCTTGATACTTCTCAAACGTATCTATAATTTTTGATGGTTTCATGCTGTTATCTTGTCATCTTTGGATGTTTTATGTACCTTTTATATCTTTTTTGGGACTAACTTATTGATTCAGTGCCAAGTGCCAGTTCCTGTTTTTTCTCTGTTTTTGGCTCTTTTCAGATCTGATTTTGGAACGGAGTCCAAGCAGAATAAAATCCCCGAAATGATTTTTTCCCGAACGGAGAAAGATCAAGGGGCCTGTGGGCCAAGCCAGGAGGGCTCCAGGGAGCCCACAATCCCCCACTATGCCAGCAGGGAGAGGCAGGGCTTGTGGCCCCCCTGGCGCCCCCTGACCTAGATCTTTGGCCTATATATTCCCTAAAATACAGCAAAAAATCAGGGGAGCCTCGAAAGTACTTTTCGCCGCCGCAAGCTTCCGTTTCCTCGAGATCTCATCTGGAGACCCTTCCCAGCGCCCTGCCGGAGGGGACTTTGGAGTTGGAGGGCTTCTTCATCATCATCATCGCCTCTCCAATGACTCGTGAGTAGTTCACTTCAGACCTACGGGTCCGTAGTTAGTAGCTAGATGGCTTCTTCTCTCTCTTGGATCTTCAATACAAAGTTCTCCATGATCTTCATGGAGATCTATCCGATGTAATCTTAATTGGCAGTGTGTTTGTCGAGATCCGATGAATTGTGGATTTGTGATCAGATTATCTATGATATATATTTGAGTCTTTGCTGATTTCTTATGTGCATGATTTGATATCCTTGTAAGTCTCTCCGAGTCTTGGGTTTTGTTTGGCCAACTAGATCTATGATTCTTGCAATGGGAGAAGTGCTTGGTTTTGTGTTCTTACCATGTGGTGACCTTTCCCAGTGACACTAGGGGCAGCAAGGCACACATTAAGTAGTTGCCATCAAGGGTAACAAGATGGGCTCTGTCGTTGATATGAGATTGTCCATCTACATCATGTCATCTTGCTTAAGGCGTTACTCTGTGTTGGAAATATGCCCTAGAGGCAATAATAAATTAGTTACTATTATATTTCGTTTTTCATGATAATCGTTTATTATCCATGCTATAATTGTATTGATTGGAAACACAATACTTGTGTGGATACATAGACAAAACATTGTCCCTAGTAAGCCTCTAGTTGACTAGCTCGTTGATCAAAGATGGTCAAGGTTTCCTGACCATAGGCAAGTGTTGTCACTTGATAACGGGATCACATCATTAGGAGAATCATGTGATGGACTAGACCCAAACTAATAGACGTAGCATTTTGATCGTGTCATTTTGTTGCTACTGTTTTCTGCGTGTCAAGTATTTATTCCTATGACCTTGAGATCATATAACTCACTGACACCGGAGGAATACTTTGTGTGTATCAAACGTCACAACGTAACTGGGTGGCTATAAATATGCTCTACAGGTATCTCCGAAGGTGTCCGTTGAGTTAGTATGGATCAAGACTGGGATTTGTCACTCCGTGTGACGGAGAGGTATCTCGGGGCCCACTCGGTAATACAACATTACACACAAGCCTTGCAAGCAATGTGACTTAGTGTAAGTCACGGGATCTTGTATTACGGAACAAGTAAAGAGACTTGCTGGTAAACGAGATTGAAATAGGTATGCCGATACTGACGATCGAATCTCAGGGAAGTAACACACAGAAGGACAAAGGGAATGACATACGGGATTATATGACTTGTCACAAAGATGTTTCCGACAAGATCAAATAGTTGACTATGATGAGACTTTCTCACTCGTAGCGATGCTAAAAATCTGTTAGAATTATGTTAGTAGTTAGTCCATTATTTACGAAATATTGCACATAGGATGTCAAAACATTGTTTCCTCGACGGTTTCCTTGAGGGAAGATTGTATGTGATACAACCAGATGGTTTTGTCGATCCTAAAGATACTAACAAGTATGCAAGCTCCAGCGGTCCTTCAATGGACTGGTGCAAGCATCTCGGAGTTGGAATATGCACTTTGATGAGATCATCAAAGATTTTGGGTTTGTACAAGGTTTATGAGAAACTTGTATTTCCAAAGAAGTGAGTGGGAGCGCTATAGAATTTCTGATAAGTATATGTGGTTGACATATTGTGGATCAGAAGTAATGTAGAATTTCTGTAAAGCATAAAAGGTTGTTTGAAAGGAATTTTTCAAAGAAATACCTGGATTGAGCTATTTGAACGTTGAGCATCAAGATCTATGGAGATAGATCGAAACGCTTAATAGAAGTTTCAACAAGATGCATGCCTTGACAAGTTTTGAAGGAGTTCAAAATAGATCAGCAAAGAAGGAGTTCTTGACTGTGTTGTAAGGCGTGAATTTGAGTAAGACTAAAAAACCCGACCACGACAGAATAAAGAGAATAGATGAAGGTCGTCTTCTATGCCTTAGACGTAGACTCTAAAGTATGCCATGCTGAGTACCGCACCTGATGAGTGCCTTGCAGCAAGTATGTTGAGAGGTATAGAAAATGATCCATGATTGAATCACTAGCAGCGGTCAAAGTTATCCTTAGTAACTAATGGACTAAGGAATTGTTCTCGATTATGGAGGTGGTTAAAGAGTTCGTCATAAAGGATTACGTTGATGCAAGCTTTGACACTAATCCGAATAACTATAAGTAGTGAAACGGATTCGTATAGTAGAGTAGATATTTGGAGTATTACCGAATAGGACGTAGTAGCAACATCTATAAGATGACATAAAGATTTGTAAAGAACACACGGATCTGAAAGTTTTCAGAACCGCTAACTAAAACCTCTCTCACGAGCAAGACGTGATCAGACCCTAGAACTATATGGGTGTTGGATTCGTTAGAATCACATGGTGATGTGAACTACATTATTGACTCTAGTGCAAGTGGGAGACTGTTGGAAATATGCCCTAGAGACAATAATAAGTTAGTTATTATTATATTTCTTTGTTCATGATAATCGTTTATTATCCATGCTATAATTGTATTGATTGGAAACACAATACTTGTGTGGATACATAGACAAAACACTGTCCCTAGTAAGCCTCTAGTTGACTAGCTCGTTGATCAAAGATGGTCAAGGTTTCCTGACCATAGGCAAGTGTTGTCACTTGATAACGGGATCACATCATTAGGAGAATCATGTGATGGACTAGATCCAAACTAATAAACATAGCATGTTGATCGTGTCATTTTGTTGCTACTGTTTTCTGCGTGTCAAGTATTTATTCCTATGACCATCAGATCATATAACTCACTGACATCGGAGGAATACTTTGTGTGTATCAAACGTCACAACGTAACTGGGTGGCTATAAAGATGCTCTACAGGTATCTCCGAAGGTGTCCGTTGAGTTAGTATGGATCAAGACTGGGATTTGTCACTCCATGTGACGGAGAGGTATCTCGGGGCCCACTCGGTAATACAACATCACACACAAGCCTTGCAAGCAATGTGACTTAGTGTAAGTCACAGGATATTGTATTACGGAACGAGTAAAGACACTTGCCGGTAAACGAGATTGAAATAGGTATGCGGATACTGACGATCGAATCTCGGGCAAGTAACACACAGAAGGACAAAGGGAATGACATACGGGATTATATGAATCCTTGGCACTGAGGTTCAAACGATAAGATCTTCGTAGAATATGTAGGATCCAATATGGGCATCCAGGTCCCGCTATTGGATATTGACCGAGGAGTCCCTCGGGTCATGTCTACATAGTTCTCGAACCCGCAGGGTGTGCACACTTAAGGTTCGACGTTGTTTTATGCGTATTTGAGTTATATGGTTGGTTACCGAATGTTGTTCGGAGTCCCGGATGAGATAACGGACGTCACGAGGGTTTCCGGAATGGTCCGGAGACGAAGATTGATATATAGGATGACCTCATTTGATTACCGGAAGGTTTTCGGAGTTACCGGGAATGTACCGGGAATGACGAATGGGTTCCGGATGTTCACCGGGGGGGGGGGGGGCAAGCCCACCCGGGGGAAGCCCATAGGCCTTAGGGGTGCCACACCAGCCCTTAGTGGGCTGGTGGGACAGTCCAAGAAGGCCTATGCGCAGGAGAAAGAAAATCAATGAGAAAAAAAGGGGAGGTGGGAAAGTGGAGAAGGACTCCACCTTCCAATCCTAGTTGGGCTATGATTGGAAGGGGAGGACTCCCCCCTTTGTTCGGCCGAACCCCTTGGGGCTCCTTGAGCCCCAAGGCAAGGCCCCTCCCCTCCCACCTATATATACGGAGGTTTTAGGGCTGATTTGAGACAACTTTTCCACGGCAGCCCGACCACATACCTCCACGGTTTTTCTCTAGATCACGTTTCTACGGAGCTCGGGCGGAGCCCTGCTGAGATAAGATCATCACCAACCTCCGGAGCGCCGTCACGCTGCCGGAGAACTCATCTACCTCTCCGTCTCTCTTGCTGGATCAAGAAGGCCGAGATCATCGTCGAGCTGTACGTGTGTTGAATGCGGAGGTGCCGTCCGTTCGGCACTAGATCGGAGCGGATTGTGGGACGGATCGCGGGACGGTTCGTGGGACGGTTCGCGGGGCGGATCGAGGGACGTGAGGACGTTCCACTACATCAACCGCGTTTATTAACGCTTCTACTGTGCAATCTACAAGGGTACATAGATCTGAAATCCCCCTCGTAGATGGACATCACCATGATAGGTCTTCGTGCGCGTAGGAAATTTTTTGTTTCCCATGCGACGTTCCCCAACACTCTGTTATTTTGGACTTAATACAGTAGATGCATGCTGGATAGCGATCGACGTGTGGAGTAATAGTAGTAGATGCACACAGTATCGGTCTACTTGTTTTGGACGTGATGCCTATAGATATAATCATTGCCATAGATGACGTCACGACTTTGCGCAGTTCTATCAATTGCTCGACATTAATTTGTTCACCCACCGTCTACTTGCTTTCATGAGAGAAGCCGCTAGTAAACACTACGACCCCCGGATCTATTCACACCTATCGTTTACACTTTCGCTTTTACTTTACTTTGTTGCTTTGTTACTTTGTTGCTTTCAGTTCTCACTTGGCAAACAATCTATAAGGGATTGACAACCCCTTCGTAGCGTTGGGAGCAAGCATTCGTGTTTGTGCAGGATCTTGTGATACTCCTCCACTGGATTGATACCTTGGTTCTCAAACTGAGGGAAATACTTACCACCGCTGTGCTACATCACCCTTTCCGCTTTGAGGGAACACCAACACAAGGCTCCAAGGCCACGGGGGAAATCCTTTGCATATTTGCCTAGGAAGTCCCTTAAGGCGTAGCCGTAGCAGAAGGATTCCTGGTGCCGTCGACACGATTATTCTTGGCGCCGTTACCAGGGAAGCACAGCTGACATCAGGGCCGAAGGGGTACATGGGTACTCGGACCTGAGTGACTACTTGCAGGTAGTCCGGAATTTACAAGTGAGGCCGAAAGTTTCGGGCGCTGGAAGTTCCGGGCTGGTTTCGAGTTTTCCACAAAGTTGTTGCAGTCCGCGGTGTTGGGGCTGAGCGGGGGCCGGAAGTTTGAGGCAGGGCGGAAGTTTCGGGCCGGTTCAAGAGAGTTGTTGTAGTCCGCAGTGCCGGGGCTAAACACGGGCCGGAAGTTCCGGGTTGGCCGGAAGTTCTGGGGCCTAGGAGGTGACTTTCTCTTCCTTTGGTCCTCTCGCTCGTTCATCTTTGATTCCATTTCCATAGTGACTTGTCCTTCACTCCTAGTATCTTGGAGATCATGCTCATGGTATCTAAGCATGCACAGATTTTCCGCTTGAGGTAGCATCCATGTTCCAATTGCATCAAAGGAATAGTCAATAAGGAGAGATGACACCTCGGTCGCAATGGCACGTGCACGGGCTCTTGTCATGGGTCCACTTGGAGCTTGAGGTGTTGGTGATGTATCCATTGATCATGGGATGCTCCGTATGAGTATGGAGATACAGATGATCGAATCTTTGGCACATAACATATCGATGAACAAAGGGAACAACATACGGGATTAACTGAATCCTTGGCATCATGGTTCAGCCCATAAAAATCTTCATATAATATGTACGAACCAATATGGGAATCCAGGTCCTGCTATTGGTTATTGACCATAGAGGTGTCTCGGTTATGTCTGCATAGTTCTCGAACTTGCCCGGTCTACACACTTAAAGTTCGATGACGATCTAGTATAGTTGAGTTATTGTGTTTGTGACCGAAGGTTGTTCGCAGTCCCGGATGAGATCCCGGACTTGATGAGGAGCTTCGGAATGGTCCGGAGGTAAAGATTGATATATGGGAAGTTGGTATTCGAGTTCCAAAAAGGTTCTGGAAGGTTACCAGTTTTGTGATGGACGTTCCCGAAGAGTTCTGCGGGTCCACTGAGAGGGTCCACCTATCCCGGAGGGGCCCATGGGCTGTGACAGGTGGCACACGAGCCCTTGGTGGACTGGCCGCCCCGCCCACCCGAGGCCCATGCGAGCAAGGGCCTGAGATGGCCCATGGGTGGCCGCCGCCCGACTCTCCTTAGGGGCTAAGGCACCCTTGGCTAGTGATGCGTCTCCGTCGTATATATAATTTTTGATTGTTCCATGGCAATATTATACAACTTTCACATATTTTTGCCAACATTTTGTATGTTTGTTGGACTAACATATTGGTCCAGTGCCAAGTGCGAGTTCGTGTTTGTTGCATGATTTTTGTTTTGCAAAATATCCATATCAAACAAAGTCCAAACGCGATAAAAAATTACGGAAACTTATTTTGGAATATATGTGATTTTTGGGATGCGAAATCAAAGAAAACGAAGGCCCACAGCCTCCACTAGACACCAAGACACGCCTGGTCCCTCTGACGCGGGGTGGTGTCTAGTGGGCGCCCCTTAAGTTGGCTGGGTCTCTTCTTCGGGCGCAAGAAAGCTAATTTACGGATAAAAATCCCCTCAAAATTTCAGCCCGATTGGAGTTACGGATCTCGGGAAATTTAAAAAACAGTGAAGGGTCATAAAAGAGGAACGCGAAACAAAACAGAAGAGAGAGGGAGATCCAATCTCGGAGGGTCTTCCGCCCCTCTGCCGGCATGGAGGCCATGGACCAGAGTGGGAACTCTCCTCCCATCTAGAGGGAGGCCAATGAAGGATAAGAAGGAGGGGGATCTCTCCCCCTCTCTCTCGGTGGCGCCGATGTGCCACCGGGGCAAGGAGAGTGACGGCGATCTACATTAACAATCTTGCCGCCGTCAACACCAACTCTCTCCCCTCTATGCATCGGTGTAACACCTCTTTTCCCGCTGTAACTCTCAACTTAAACATGATGCTCAACACTACATACTATTTCCCAATGATATGTGGCTATCCTATGATGTTTGAGTAGATCCATTTTGTCCTATAGGTTAATTGTGATATGATGTTATTGATATGAGTTGCATGTTGATATGGTGATGTCCTAAGGTGCCTTTTGTGATGCGCACACATGAAGAATACATGTTGGAGAGATTGCAATATGTTCATGATTCGCTTATAGTGGGTGGCGAGAGTGACAGAAACTTGCACCCGAGTAAGGGAGTTGTGCGCGTATGTGAGTAAAAAAGGACGTGATGTTTAATGCTATGGTTGGGTTTACCTTAATGATTTCTAGTAGGCGGATGCTTGATAGAGGTCCAATCATAAGTGCATATGATCCAAGTACGAAAAGTGTGTTGGTGTATGCCTCTCCCTCATTGCACATAAGAAGTATATATCAGGTTATATTCAGTTGCCTATGGACAATCTTTCTCTTGCGTTACACAAAAAGCTTTCTAGTAAACAACCCCTAACTTTTATTTACTTCCTCTTTATTTTTCCATAAAATAGTTTCATACTTGTTCTAGGTAAAGTAAAAGTTTGCGCATATAGAGTTGCATCGGTGGTCGATAGAACTTGAGAGAATATTAATTCTACATTTAGCTCCTAGTTGGGTTCGACACTCTTATTTATCGAAAAAGGCTACAAATGATCCCCTACACTTGTGGGTTATCAAGACCTTTTTCTGACGCTGTTGCCAGGGAGCAATAGCGTGGGGTGGATATTCTCGTGTGTGCCTGTTTTCTTTATTACTAAGTAACTAGCGGAGTGTCCCGCGCAATTGCGCGGCTAGATATGTGCTTCTGTGCGTGGAGTTGTTCCAACTTTTCATAAAACACTTGTTGATACCATACTATATGCTGTAAATGGTTTCTCTATATATAGTTAACCAGACAGGTAATACAATTTCAATTTTTTTAGTACAACCTCCCTCTCAAAAATAATAACATTTTTACAGTATGACGCTGACACAATGATAGTGTAAAGAAGTATTTTGTCGCGGAGGAAGTAGAATCTAAACATAATTTTTGTCATTAGAATTTCTCCGAGAAACCTGTTATTTGCACCAGCTTTTTTTAAGTTATACACCTACAAATTAATAATTTCACTTTAATTTGAATAATGTGCAAAATCTCTTAATTTCACTTTAAAAATATTATTTAAAAAATTAAGTTAATTGTGTACATTTTTTCTAAGAGATCATTTGTACTTATCTTTTACTAAAATATTTTCTAGCTTTCAACTTATATTTCACATAATTGTTCTCTTGTACAAAAAAACACATATATTTATCAATTGCCGTAAAATTGTTCTGAAATATAGCAATAATATTTTTCTGAAAAACTTCATGTGTAAAATTACTAATACAATTATTTATGCAAAAGTGAATTTATGTAAAATATAATTACTGTAAATCTTAAAACCATTGTCACACTCCGACTTCACACTTATACTTAAGAATTAGATTAGGAGAAAATATGGTGTACGTATATCAAATTTATGTACGTGATGAGATCATCGCATGCAATGGTACTCCTACTATTGTACTAATTCGATTGTTTTATCCGAATTGAAATTCTGTAGCATTTTTTCCACAAGGATTGGCCTTTTGTAGCTTTTGAGTTGGGAAACGCACTAACATGTACCTCTTCTATAGGACACGTACATAACTTTTAATGTTAGATTTTTCCACTTAATTAGTTGGAAAAAAGAACAATACCTGGGACGACATTTTTCTAGTAAATTCACCGAATGCTGAAATTACCACCTTGTAGAAAAAATAATCACTACCCGCAAAAAAATCACTAAATCATACATTTGCTATATGTTAAAGTTTACCAAACGCTTATTTAGAAGACACCATGTTCCCCTGCAAAACAAAATGAAAGAAGACACCATGTTGCCTGCCTCCATTGAAGATGCAATGCCGTCGAAGCAAATACTCAAAGAACCATGGTAAACATCATTATTTCTAACGCCTTTGGTTTTCTTTTGTTGATCGGGATTGCTGTGTAGTCTTTCTGCTTTCCATACTTAGTGGTATGATCCGGCAGTATGGCCTGGATATGCAAGTGGCCTAGCTGATAGATGAGCATGTGTATCCAGTAGACCAAATTCAATTGATATGAGACGCTTATTTTCAATAATTGATGAAATTTTTTGCAAGTAGAGACGTTGGCAAGCATGTTGTTTTTTATTTCAACGTGCATGTGGTCCGTAATGGATTCCTACCACATTTGGTTTTCTGGGGACCTACTCCATCTTTGTTAGATGTTAGCATGCATGTACATGCTTTTTTTAACGTGTATGTATGCCTACATTGTATCCTAGGTGTCTCTGGAGACCTTAATATGTTTCTACTCATGTCTGGAGACCCGACTTGGCAAAGCCGTGGCTGATGCAAACTCCTTGATCGTAAGTGTGAGATATTAGACGGCAGATTTCACAAATCTCCGTCTTTAAAATACCTAGGTTTTAAAGCAGTAAATTCTCATCGTTCCTTCTCTATTGTCTTAAAAATAAAATAGATTTATAATGAATAAAATGTTATTACTTTTACTTGACCTTTGTAACTTTTTATACGATTGCTCTTAAATATTTGTGATTCATTTGATCTTAGTATAGCCCTCTTAAATTAAGTGGCTTAATCCCCTTTTATTGATTTATATTAATTCATTTTCTTAAATTCCTTTGTACAATATATGCTCTCGTACATTAATTTTTTTAGGCCATCACGATTTTGTTAGTCATTTTGAGTGTCTCAAACCTGCAAAAAAAGAGTTTGTCAAGTACACTCAAAAGCCCAAGCAAACCCATATAGTATTCGCTACGCCTAATAGTCAGCGCATATATACTCCATTCATTTTTAAATATAAGACCTTTTAAAGATTTTATTGTAGAGTACATATGAATGTATATAGACATATTTTAGAGTACATGTTCATTCATTTTGTTTTATATGTAGTCTATAATAAAATTTTTAAAAGATCTTATATTTAAAAACAAAGGGAGTATAACGTATCTAGTGACTCAATAACATGCAAGTAACATATTTTTCTCTGTTTTTAGTTTTTCTCCTTCATCAGTAATAATTATGCAAGGGGCCGATTCAAATTATTAGCTACAGTCGGTTTAGTTGATTCCTACTCCGTATAGGGTAGGAACACATCTTTCTATATTCACTTTTTTCCATGTGGATTCTGATTGCCTTTTTTTATCAGGAGGGCTCCTATCGGAGTATATGGAATATTTTTGTGCATATTCCGATTGCCTTTTTTAAGGTGGATTCTGATTGGCTGCTAATAGAGATGTACATCTTTTTCTTTACGTCACGTACATGTTGTATTTGTGCAATCGTGGCGTGGTGGGTTTCTATATCATGTGTAATCGTGATGTCCATGTATTTTTTTCTTCTTTGGACTTGGTTCCTTCAAATCCAAGCCGTTTCTTTTTATATGCTTAACCCGAGCCATTACTTTCCTTCTGTTTTAATTATATAATAAATTTTTATTTTCTGTTATTAGTTGTTTTATATCTTTAGTTATGGACTAGCAAAAGAGCCCGTGCGTTGCAACAGAAGCAAACCATACAAGACGTCTTAACCTAATAATCATGACTTGAGATCTTTATTTAAACTTACTGCATAAATAGAATTTAGAAAAATGTTAAATAAGTAAAATAACATCATATTTAGATTATACACATCACTATAGATTCAAATTACATTATAAATAGAAAATTAAAAATTAAATAGGTAGGATACATTAGATTTCGATTCAACACATTTTTTGAATGAAAGTTCATATGTAATAATTTAAAATTAGAGTTACAGTTTAAAAGATATAATTGTTTATAGTATTTGTTAATTATAATTGGACCGCAGATTAATTAACAACATGGATCGGCCTGGTTATGAAAAATGGATTGTACGCTATTGATTAAAATTAAAGCATAAATATTATTTAAAAATTATGGAATAAGTAAAATAATATTATATTTAGATTGTGCGCATCACTATTGATTTAAATTACATTGTAAACAGAATTTTGAAAAATTAAATAGATAAACTAACATTATATTCAGATTTTACATATTTTTCTAATAAAATTTCATATATAATAATGTAAAATTGAAGTTACTGTTTAAAAGATATAATTTTTTAAAGTGTTTTGCACTTATAATTGAACTACAAATTAATTAATTAAAAACTGTAGGAGTGTTTTCGAAAACATATGGAAAATGATTGATTTTTTTACTCAAGTATGTACTGCGAGTTTATTTTATGAAAACTGAAGGAGGTTTCTACAAAAAATCCAGAAAACGGTTCGTTCTCTACTGTGTTATGTACTGCGGGTTGATTTCGGGAAAGCACAGGGGGTTTTCTGTAAAAACGAAAAAACGATTCGTCTCTCACTTAAATATGGACTGCGGGTTGATTTTAGGAAACTTCAAGGGGTTTTCTGCAAAACGACCACGACGGACGGAAGAAGCACTGCGTGCTTTATTATTAGGGAGAGATATGGAACACGGAACACCAAAAAAATCAGTTTTACTCGCTACTCATGGAGATGGGGAAGCTTCTAAAACCCTCGATGCTAGTTATGTGAAATGGGAGACACGTTGGATCAAGATGAGTACTTTAGGGATTATCGCTTATCTCAAAAAGGGAAGCACTTATGGGATCAAATTAGAATTTTTCATCGGTTTGCTTGGGATGAATGTTTGAGATGTGATTATACTTGTTGCTCCAATATTGAGGGTCTACACCTTCCCTTTCAATGTGAATGTAATGATAATAAAATCTTGGCTGCTTATGCTAATGGTATATATGATGATGTGGAACGAATAGAAGAATTTTTTGCTTTTAAAGGTGCTTATGAAGTTCCTTGTTTGCTTGTAAAGTATGATGATGTTCCTTACAAATATGAAAATTTGCCATACTTAAATATTGCTATGATAATCATGAATACAATGCTGATATTAATGAATTTATTGAAAGAATGTCTTGTGCCTTGGAGGAGATTAAAATTTTGTAGGAATCTATGGAAGAAGAAATTTTCGAAACTGTGAGCTCATTAGATGAAGAAGAGAGGAGGAGAGCGAAGAACAAAAGAAGGAAGAGCAGATTAGCTACACGTTCCCACCTTCTAATGAGAGTAACTCTGCAACTCATACATTGTTTAATTTTCCTTCGTGCTTACCGAAGGATTAATGCTATGATAATTTTTGTGATCCCTTAGATTTTTTTGAAATATCCCTTTTTGATGAACTTGCTGTTTGCTATGATTGTGGCCATGATGCCAATATGAATTATGATTATGAACATGAATTATGCTTATGAAGATGAATTTGTTGTAGTTCCTTATGTTAAGCATGAAATTGTTGCTATTTCACCCACACATGATAGTCATATTATATTTTTGAATTCTCCCAACTACACTATTGCCGGGAACTTTGCTCTTGTTAAGGATTATATTGATGGATTGCGTTTTACCACTTCACATGATGATTTTGATGGATATAATATGCATGTTTTTGCTGCTCCTACTTGCAATTATTATAGGAGAGCAACCAAATCTTCACCTCTCAATGTTTCCAATACGATAAAATTGCAAGAAACTACTTATGGTATGTATTGGCCTTTACTTTGTGTGAATGAATTGTTCATTTGTGACATGCTGATGCATAGGAAGAGAGTTGCACTTCGTCATTGCATGATATGTGTTGCTTTGTGCTCACTACTAAATTACAAATCATTGTTAATTAAAATTGGATTTGATATACTGATACGTCTCCGTCTTATCTACTTTTCCAAACTCTTTTGCCCTTGTTTTGGACTCTAATTTGCATGATTTGAATGAAACTAACTCGGGCTAACGTTGTTTTCAGCAGGATTGCCATGGTATTGTTTTTGCGTAGAAATAAAAGTTCTCGGAATGACCTGGAAATTTACGAGGATTTTTTGTAGAATATATAAAAAATACTGGCGCAAGAATCAACCGGAGGAGTGGAGCGAGGAGCCCACAAGCCCACCAGGCGCGCCCCCCTGGCCGCGCCTAGCAGGCTTGTGGGGCCCTCGGAGCTCCACCGCCCTCAACTCCAGCTCTATTTAGTCACTTTCATCCGGACAAAAAATCAAGGAGGAGAGTTCATCGCGTTTTACGATACGGAGGCACCGCCACCACCTGTTCTTCCTCTAGAGGGTAGATCTGGAGTCCGTTCTGGGCTCCGGAGAGGGGAGATCGTCGCCATCATCATCACCAACCTTCCTTCGTCGGTAATTCCATGATGCTCTTCATCGTTCGTGAGTAACCTCATCGTAGGCTTGCTGGACGGTGATGGGTTGGATGAGATCTATCATGTAATCAAGTTAGTTTCGATGGGGATTGATTCCTAGTATCCACTACGTTCTGAGATGGATGTTGCTACTACTTTGCCATGCTTAATGCTTGTCATTAGGGCCCGAGTGCCATGATTTCAGATCTGAACCTATTATGTTCTCGCCAATATATGTGTGTTCTTGATCCTATCTTGCAAATTGTAGTCACCTACTATGTGTTATGGCCCGGCAACCCCGGAGTGACAATAGCCGGTACCACTCCCGGAGTTGACCATAGTATGAGGAGTTCATGTATTCACTAAGTGTTAATGCTTTGTTCCTATTCTCTAGTAGGACCCCCACTGCCACGGGAGGGATGGACAATAGACGTCATGCAAGTTATTTTCCCTAAGCACGTATGACTATATACTGAATACATGCCTACATTACATTGATGAACTAGAGCTAGTTACATATCTCTCCGTGTTATAACTGTTGCATGATGAATAACATCCGGCATAATTATCCATCACCGATCCAATGCCTACGAGTTTTTTCCTACCGGTCCTTGCTATGTTACTCTGTCGCTACTGCTGTCACTGCTGCTACTGTTACTCTGTTTCTACTGTTGTCACTGCTCCTACTGTTACTATGTCGCTACTGCTGTCACTGCTGCCACTGTTACCACTGCTACTGTTCTATCACACTACCTTGCTACTGATACTTTGCTGTAGATACTAAGTCTTTCAGGTGTGGTTGAATTGACAACTCAACTGCTAATACATGAGAATATTCTTTGGCTTCCCCTTTAGTCGAATCAACAAATTTGGGTTGAATACTCTACCCTCGAAAACCATTGCGATCCCCTATACTTGTGGGTTATCAAGACTATTTTCTGGCGCCGTTGCCGGGGAGGCATAGCTATATTCTCTGAGTCACTTGGGATTTACGTCTGCTGATTACTATGAGGAATCCGGGAGTTCCAAAAACTAAAGTCTTGCCCTCAACTACGAGGACAGTTAAGGAACTGCCATCTAGCTCTGCACTTGATTCACCTTCAGTTATGAGTAAGTTTGCGACACCACCTCGTGCTAGAAATTTTGATGTGTCGCCTGTGCTTGATGATGCTACTTATGCTATCCATGATACTTGTGATGATGATACTTCTGTTGGAATTATGCCCTAGAGGCAATAATAAATGTATAGTTATTATTCCTGTATCAAGATAATAGTTTATTATCCATGCTATAATTGTATTGAATGAAGACTCATTTACATGTGTGGATACATAGACGAAACACCGTCCCTAGCATGCCTCTAGTTGGCTAGCCAGTTGATCGATGATAGTCAGTGTCTTCTGATTATGAACAAGGTGTTGTTGCTTGATAACTGGATCACGTCATTGGGAGAATCACGTGATGGACTAGACCCAAACTAATAAGACGTAGCATGTTGATCGTGTCATTTTGTTGCTACTGTTTTCTGCGTGTCAAGTATTTATTCCTATGACCATGAGATCATATAACTCACTGACACCGGAGGAATGCTTTGTGTGTATCAAACGTCGCAACGTAACTGGGTGACTATAAAGATGCTCTACAGGTATCTGCGAAGGTGTTAGTTGACTTAGTATGGATCAAGACTGGGATTTGTCACTCCGTGTGACGAAGAGGTATCTCGGGGCCCACTTGGTAATACAATATCACACACAAGCCTTGCAAGCAATGTAACTTAGTGTAAGTTGCGGGATCTTGTATTATGGAACGAGTAAAGAGACTTGCCGGTAAACGAGATTGAAATAGGTATGCGGATACCGACGATCGAATCTCGGGCAAGTAACATACCGAAGGACAAAGGGAATGACATACGGGATTATACGAATCCTTGGCACTGAGGTTCAAACGATAAATCTTCGTAGAATATGTAGGATCCAATATGGGCATCCAGGTCCCGCTGTTGGATATTGACCGAGGAGTCTCTCGGGTCATGTCTACATAGTTCTCGAACCCGCAGGGTCTGCACACTTAAGGTTCGACATTGTTTTATGCGTATTTGAGTTATATGGTTGGTTACCGAATGTTGTTCGGAGTCCCGGATGAGATCACGGACGTCACGAGGGTTTCCGGAATGGTCCGGAAACGAAGATTGATATATAGGATGACCTCATTTGATTACGGGAAGGTTTTTGGAGTTACCGGGAATGTACCGGGAATGACGAATGGGTTCCGGGAGTTCACCGGAGGGGGGCAACCCACTCCGGGGAAGCCCATAGGTATTTGTGGGGGTCACACCAGCCCTTAGTGGTCTGGTGGGACAGCCCACCAAATCCTATGCGCCAAGGAAGAAAAATCAAAGGAAAAGAAAAAAAAAAGAGGAAGAAGTGGGAAGGGGGAAGGACTCCCTCCCACCAAACCAAGTAGGACTCGGTTTGGGGGGGGAGAGTCCTCCCCCCTGGCTCGGCCGACCCCTTGGGGTTCCCTTGGACCCCAAGGCAAGGTCCCCCTCCCTCCTCCTATATATATGGGGCTTTTAGGGCAGATTTGAGACGACTTTCTCACGGCTGCCCGACCACATACCTCCATAGTTTTTCCTCTAGATCGCGTTTCTGCGGAGCTCGGGCGGAGCCCTGCTGAGACAAGATCATCACCAGCCTCCGGAGCACCGTCACGCTGCCGGAGAACTCTTCTACCTCTCCGTCTCTCTTGCTGGATCAAGAAGGCCGAGATCATCGTCGAGCTGTACGTGTGCTGAACGCGGAGGTGCCGTCCGTTCGGTACTAGATCGTGGGACTGATCGCGGGATTGTTCGCGGGGCGGATCGAGGGACGTGAGGACGTTCCACTACATCAACCGCGATCTCTAATCGCTTCTGCTGTACGATCTACAAGGGTACGTAGATCACTCATCCCCTCTCGTAGATGGACATCACCATGATAGGTCTTCGTGCGCGTAGGAAAATTTTTGTTTCCCATGCGACGTTCCCCAACAACTTCCGCTATCCATGATACTTGTGATGATGCTATGCTTGATACTGCTTTGCCACTAGGTGCATTTCTTGATGCACAAATTGCTAGAGTTGCTGCTAGATGTGATGATACTTTTGAAACTGTTGAGATTATTGAAGTAGAACCTGCTATTTCACCTGTTAGAACTAGATCTCCTAGATATGAATTGCCTGATATGCCTGAGGGTTATGTTATGGAGGGAGAGATAGCTGAGGACTTTCTTGCTTGTAAGGATAGCTATGATGTTGAGAATTTACTGCGTAAGTGGAAAGAAAAATCTTTGAACGCTAGGATGAAATACAACCCGAAGTTTGCTACTTTGCCTATCTTTGTGACTGATAAGGATTATGAATTCTGTATCGACCCTGAGTTAATCACTTTGGTCGAATCTGATCCTTTTCACGGTTATGAGTTTGAAATGGTTGTAGCCATCTTACTAAGCTGCACGATATAGCCACCCTATTCACGAGCGAGGAAAAGATCCGCCACTACTATATCCTTAAGAAGTTTCCTTTCTCGCTAAAGGATGATGCCAAGACCTAGTTCACTTCTCTTGCTCCTAGTTGTATGCGTAGCCCCTAGGATATGATCTACTACTTTTCTAAAAAATATTTCCCTGCCCATAAGAAGCTAGCTGCCTTGCAGGAAATATATAACTTTGCGCAAGTTGAAGAAGAGAGTCTCCGACAAGCTTGGGGAGGCTCGTCCAGCTACTGAATGCTTTGCCTGATCACCCTCTTGAGAAGAATGAAATACTTGATGTCTTTTATAATGGACTAACTGATGCTTCTAAGGACCACCTAGATAGTTGTGCCGGTTGTGTTTTTAGGGAACGAACAGTAGAACAAGCTGAGATCCTATTGAATAATATCTTGTGCAATGAGAATGCTTGGACTATTCCCGAACCACCTCCGAAGCCAACTCCTAAGAAAATAGGTATTCTATTCCTCAGTCCTGAAGATATGCAAGAAGCTAAGAAATCTATGCGAGAGAAAGGCATCAAATCTGAAGATGTCAAAAATCTACCACCTATCTAAGAGATCCATGGTCTTCATAACCCGGTACAGGTAGTAGAGGTAAATTCTCTTCGTAGATTCAATAAGAGTGATATTCCTTTTGATAAACCTGCTAGCTTATGCTTGGATGAATTTGATAACTTTGTTGCCTAAGAGCAAAGTTTCAATGATTATGTAGCAGACAATTGGAACAGAATGCTCGTATGCTTAGTCATTTAAGTGCTTGTGTGGACAGAAACGTCAATGATCTTAAGCTCTTGAGTAAACATACCTCTATGGTTACTACTCATGTAGAACAAGTACTTAAGGCTCAAAATGACTTGCTCAATGAGTTGAATGACAATTCTGTTAGAGTCTTCACTAGAGGCAGTAGAATGACCCAGGAACCTTTGTATCCTGAGGGTCATCCTAAGAGAATTGAACAAGATTCTCAAGGAGTTACCACCGAGGCACCTAGTCATCCTAGAAAGAAAAAGAAAGATGATAGGAATTTGCACACTAGCAATCCTGTTGGTGTTACACCCGACGATCCAAACGATGTCTTTGTTTCTGATGCTGAAACGCAATCTGGTGATGAACATGAGCCTAATGACAGGGACGGAGCCAGGAAATAGTGATAGGGGGGCAAGAACTAGAAGCGTCAAAATTATAGTATAGACATTCACAAAATTTGAAAGATCTAGGGTATATGTTTGTATTGTGTTTGTGGTCATCATGTCAAACAACAACACACCAAATTTTGGCGGAGCAAATGGTGGCCTCGCCAAAAATTGGGCTGCACTATAAAGTTGAATAAGAGATGGGGTTAGGATGAGCTAAATAATTTTACCTTAACCAAAACAGAGGCTATATATCATCTGGTCAACCCCGAATTTTATGGTTGAATGCTTATGTGCTTTGATCCAAATAGCCCCCTAGCTAGTTTATATTTGGTCATTCTTCAGTAAACAAAATAAAGATTACATTCCATATTAATATGAAATTTTATTTCCAAGTATTAGTATCAAAGATCAGTAATTTTCAAGCTAATTGTTGATGTCTAGTTCTACCATTACACTGTTATGGTTTGAAAGGCATAAAGTAATCTAATGATTTACTCAAAAAAAAACGGAACTGGTTCTAGAGATAACTGCAAAAACATGTGGTTTGAAAGACACAAACTAATCTAATGCTAAAATCGATCTAACCTTTTTCCCTTCGTTTGGTCGCTCATTGGTCCGGCCGGCCGGCCAAAATGCGCCGATGGATCGACATGATGGCGCCTTTGTGCCCCCTTCCTTCTCGTCAAAGAAATACGACAGATCACCATCTAGCAATTGGCCACGGTGACAGGTTCGATCGCAGGAGCAGGTTTTGAACACGATCGCAGGAGCAGGTTGGAAACGAAGCACGTGGATGAGATCTGAACTATTTTTTTAGGGATAACTATTCGTATGGTGTACTAGGCTGGCCTCTTTGCTTCCATAATAGTGGGCTGATCTCCTTTTATATTTCCTAGAATTTGGGCCTTTTGCATATGTAAAGCAATCCACGGGCCTGGTTAAGGGAGGCACAGGGGGGCAATGCAAGGAACGGACAGTTTCGTAGATGATTTTTTCTAGCGAAAACTACTCGCTATTAGTGGACGACACGATCGATGGGGGGGGGGTCTCGCCCCCCCTTGAATCCGTCCCTGCCTAATGATAACATCGATAGTGATGTTCATGTTGAGATGTGGAGATTGAACTTGTTGATCTTGATAACCCACAGCCTAAGAATAAGAGATACAATAAGAAATACTTCACTGCTAGGAAGCATGGTAAAGAAAGGGAACCATGGGTTCAGTAACCCATGCCCTTTCCTCCCAAACCATCCAAGAAAAAGGATGATGAGGATTTTGAGCACTTTGTTGAAATGATTAGACCTGTCTTTCTGCAAATGCGTTTGACAGATATGCTCAAAATGTCTCCGTATGCTAAGTACATGAAAGATGTTGTGACTAATAAGAGGAGGATACCTGAGGTTGAGATTTCCACCATGCTCGCTAATTATACCTTCAAGGGTGGAACTCTTAAGAAACTAGGTGATCCTGGAGTGCCCACTATACCTTGCTCCATTAAAGGAAACTACGTTAGAACTGCTTTATGCGACCTTGGAGCCGGTGTTAGTGTTATGCCTCTCTCTCTTTATCGTAGGCTTGAACTGGATAAGTTGACACCCACTGAAATCTCTCTGCAAATGGCCGACAAATCAACTGCTTTCCCTATCGGCATTTGCGAGGATGTGCGTGTTGTGGTTGCTAACGTTACTATCTTAACGGACTTTGTTATTTTGGATATTCCCGAGGATGATGCCATGACGATCATCCTTGGAAGACCCTTTTTAAACACTGCAGGGGCTATTATTGATTGCAACAAAGGCAATGTCACTTTCCATGTCAACGGTAATGAGCATACGGTGCACTTTCCAAAGAAACAATATCGAGTACATTGCATCAATGCTATCGAAAAAACTTCATCAATTCTCATTGGGAGCTTTGAATGCCCTATACCTACTGTTAAGATGAAGTATGATTTGCTTGTTGGGGATATGCACATCCCCATTGAGGTAACCTAGTGACTATTCGAAAATTCTCCGTTTTCTTTTGCGATTCGAAAAGGTTTGTCAAGGAGACTTGATCAACCTCATTGACGGATTTCTTTCGATGACCATGAGATGGGTGAATCGAGGAGTCATAGCCCTCTGTTCCAAGATTTCACCTTTGGTTGCCTAGAAGAAAAATGATAGATTTAGCTGTAGTTTTTCCTATTTTCTGTTTTTGCGTCTTGTAGAAAAATACCCCGAAAATAAAAGTTCTCCGATTGCCGTGAAAATCAAGTATGATTTTTTCTGGAATTTTTGAAAATTTCTGAGACGGAGAGCTAGTCAGGGGGCTGCACCAGTGGGCCACAAGCCTTGGAGGCGCGGGCACCCACCTGGCTGTGCCTACCAGGCTTGTGGGGCCCACGTGTCCCCCCTCCACTTATTCTAGCTCCCATCTC
Source organism: Hordeum vulgare subsp. vulgare (assembly GCF_904849725.1). Lineage (NCBI taxonomy): Eukaryota > Viridiplantae > Streptophyta > Magnoliopsida > Poales > Poaceae > Hordeum > Hordeum vulgare. The sequence goes on along the minus strand of NC_058518.1, from coordinate 449,824,812 downwards.
CTTCTCATACCTCCAGAAAAATTCATTCTAGAGCTCAAACCCGTGTTCTTGCTCTTCCCTATGGTTGAGTTCAAGTTATATGCTATCCCCCAGCGCATGTCACTTCAGGATTTTTGCAATGTTTGGTAATTACCTTATGTTGGGGATATTCATGAACCTCGTCCACGGGACTTGGAGGCTTTCATTGATACTATTGCTGCAGGAGAGGAGAGAGGAGTGTCTTGCTCTAGAGCTACTAGCATACATTTTCCCATGCTTCGGTACTTCTCATTATTCGTGGGAAAATGTTTGATTGGCCGTGGGAAAGCTGGGGCCCTTAGCTCCCCAGATCTTGCAGTTTTGCACGAAGCCCTTTATAATGATAAAACTTATAGTTTGGGCGCTATAGTAGCTCATCGGTTGAACACGAACCGTTCTAAATGCGTTGTTAATGGAGGTATCTATGCTACCCATCTTGCTAGACATTTTGAGATACCTATTAGACAACACGAGGAAAAAGAGATTCTTCTTTCTGAGAGATATATAGATTATGATAGCATGGTTCGCCATGACTTTCTTGATAAAGATATAAATAAGAGGATCATTTATAACCTGGTGTTTAGTCAGGGTACTCGTGAGACTATTACCTTGCCTGCTCCTTCTTTGTTCAATCTTCATCTAGGCAGGTACATTATTATGCCCTCGTACATCTACGCATATTGGGGCATAGCACCACCACAGGCGCCCGTGCCCGAGCTATCAGTCGAGTACCAGACGCTAGTTTATTAGTGGGAGCCAGAGGAGCTCACATAGCAATGGCACCCTCAGTACACTCCGGAGTACCCCGGAGACGGTTACTTCCCACCTTGGGAGTAGACCAACTTAGGCCAAAAGCCTAAGCTTGGGGGAGTACGTGTTTCTCACCGACTTTATATTCTTGCTCACACTTTGCTACTATATCATCCATGCTAATTTATTTCTTTTTCTCGCTTTTTTTCTCGTGTGTTTGTCTAGTTTGAGAAAATCCAAAAAGATTTCTCGTTCTTCTTTTGCTTGTTGGGAGCTTTCCCGTGTAAATAGTTTTCTTTTTCTTTGGGTCAAGGTAGAAGACCATGGTTACAATGTTTAGTGGCTCTCGCATGCATATTCCAGCTTAGTCAAAGAGTCATATTACTTTGTCTTCTCCTTTGTGTTTGCTTGCAGATTCCAGCTTAGTCCAATGCACGAGCACTCTTATTATTGTTCACATCATTCGGTCATGCAAGTGAAAGGCAATAATGACGATATATGATGAAGTGACTAAGCCTGGAAAAGCTGGTATGAACTCGATCAATTTTGTTTTTGTAAATATGACTAGCTCATCATTCCTGATTCAGCTTTGTTGTGAGAGAAACATGTTTGCAATGACAACTTAGAGATCATAGTTTCGGATGCCATGCTTAATTACCTAGGAGCTTATAATGGTTTGTCTTGGATGCCAACATGAATTTCGAGATGATTATGATGTAGTATGATAGGACGGTATCCTCCTTTGAACGATTCAAGTGGCTTGACTTGGCGCATGTTCACGCATGTAGTTGAAACAAAATCAACATAGCCTCTATGATATTCATGTTTATGGTGATCTATGTCCTACTCATGCTTGCACTCAATGTTGGTTAATATCAATGCATATTGATGACTGTTGTCGTTCTCTAGTTGGTCGTTTCCCAGTCTTTTGCTAGCCTTCACTTGTACTAAGAGGGAATACTGCTTGTGCATCCACTTCCATCAACCCAAAGTTGTTCCATATGAGTCCACCATACCAACCTATATGTGGTATCTACCTGCCGTTCCAAGTAAATTTGCATGTGCCACTCTCTAAACCTTCAAGAAATAATCTGTTTTGCATGCCCGAACTGCTCATGTGGTGACAAGGGGCGGTCAGTATCTTCCATGCTAGGCGTGTTATCCTAGATATGTGTTTATTCACTATCATTCATGAGAAAGGGGCCGGTAATTGGAATTCCCAGTTCCATGCTCAAATCGAAAAGATAATTGCAAACAGAACTCCCCCTGGATTGTTGTTGGTATGGACGGCACCCGAGTATTCGGCTAGTCGTGGAGTGTGATTGATCGGTGGTGGGGGAGTCAAAACTTTACTTTTCTATTTGGGAACCGCCTATAGTATGTGTAGCATGGAAGATGGTGAAAACTCTTGGTCATTGCGTTGACAATGAAAGCATGCCACCCAAAATTATTTATCTCTGTTTGAAAAGCTTGAGCTCTGGCACCTCTGCAACTCAATGCTTCCCTCTGCGAAGGGCCTATCTATTTATGTTTCTGTTGAGTCATCCTCTTCCTTATAAAAGCACCAATTAGAGAGCACCTCTGTCATTCCTATGCTTTGCTTTTAATTGTTATTGAGTATGATTGTGACTGGATATTCTTTGCCATGAATTACAATGTTCAGTCAGCCCTTGGTCTTTGCAGGTGCTCTGCATTTATGTTTTGCGGTCTCAGAAAGAGCTAGCGAGATACCATTTGTTCTTATTGCTTCATGATTGTTTTGATTGAAGTGTTGACGTTTGGAACTTATTATTATTGCTCGCTAGTTGATTATGCCATTGATATGAGTTTGCCATGAGACCTAAATGTCATTGCTTATGTGGTTAGCTTATGATCTTGCTGAAAATCTGAATGTGAGTTAGACATAATTACAACAACAAGATCAAACATAGTTCGTAAAAGTTTTTCTTTTGTCTCTTTCAGTTTGTCAACTGAATTGCTTGAGGACAAGCAAGGCTTTAAGCTTGGGGGAGTTGATACGTCTCCATCGTATCTACTTTTCCAAACTCTTTTGCCCTCGTTTTGGACTCTAATTTGCATGATTTGAATGGAACTAACCCGGACTAACGCTGTTTTCAGCAGAATTGCCATGGTATTGTTTTTGCACAGAAATAAAAGTTCTCGGAAGGACCTGGAAATTTACGAGGATTTTTTGTGGAATATATAAAAAATACTAGCGCAAGAATCAACCGGAGGAGTGGAGCGAGGAGCCCACAAGCCCACCAGGCGCGGGCCCCCCTGGCCGCGCCTAGAAGGCTTGTGGGGTCCTCGAAGCTCCACCGCCTCCAACTCCAGCTCTACTTAGTCCCTTTCGTCCGGAAAAAAAATTAAGGAGGATAGTTTATCGCGTTTTATGATACGGAGGCGCCGCCACCACCTGTTCTTCCTCTCGAGGGCAGATCTGGAGTCCGTTCTGGGCTCCGGAGAGGGGAGATCGTCGCCATCGTCATCACCAACCTTCCTTCATCGCCAATTCCATGATGCTCTTCATCGTTCGTGAGTAATCCCATCGTAGGTTTGCTGGACGGTGATGGGTTGGATGAGATCTATCATGTAATCGAGTTAGTTTTGATGGGGATTGATCCCTAGTATCCACTATGTTCTGAGATTGATGTTGCTACTACTTTGCCATGCTTAATGCTTGTCACTAGGGCCCGAGTGCCATGATTTCAGATCTGAACCTATTATGTTCTTGCCAATATATGTGTGTTCTTGATCCTATCTTGCAAGTTGTAGTCACCTACTAAGTGTTATGACCCGGCAACCCCGGAGTGAAAATAGCCGGAACCACTCCCGAAGATGACCATAGTATGAGGAGTTCATGTATTCACTGAGTGCTAATGCTTTGTTCCGGTTCTCTATGAAAAGGAGAACCTTAATATCCCGTAGTTTCCATTAGGACCCCGCTGCCACGGGAGGGATGGACAATAGATGTCATGCAAGTTCTTTTCCCTAAGCACGTATGACTACATACGGAATACAAGCCTACATTACATTGACGAACTGGAGCTAGTTACATATCTCTTCGTGTTATAACTGTTGCATGATGAATAACATCCGGCATAATTATCCATCACCGATCCAATGCTTATGAGTCTTTTCCTACTGGTCCTTGCTATGTTACTCTGTCGCTACTGCTGTCACTACTGCTACTGTTACTCTGTTTCTACTGTTGTCACTGCTGCTACTGTTACTCTGTTTCTACTGTTGTCACTGCTGCTACTGTTACTCTGTCGCTACTGCTGTCACTGCTGCCACTGTTACCACTACTACTGTTGCTATCACACTACCTTGCTACTGATACTTTGCTGCAGATACTAAGTCTTTCAGGTGTGGTTGAATTGACAACTCAACTGCTAATACTTGAGAATATTCTTTGGCTTCCCCTTGTATCGAATCATCAAATTTGGGTTGAATACTCTACCCTCGAAAACTGTTGCGATGCCCTATACTTGTGGGTTATCATATACCTTGGGATCCGGGTGGATCCATTACTTGAGCACTTTATGCCTAGCTTAATGGCTTTAAAGAAAGCGTTGCCAGGGAGACAACCTGGAAGTTTTAGAGAGTCATTTATTTCTATTGTGCGTTTTTAAAAAGATAAAAAACAAAAAAAATAGAGTGGGGAACTTAAATCTTTTTCAAAAAGAAAAGTAAAAGTGAGAAGGATGAGCACCATTGAAGTGGGGGCTAGCCTTGAACTTTGTTCATGAGCATGGAAACATTTTGAATCTTGATTACAGAAACTTTTCAACAAAAATAATTATCCCCTTGTATAAATTCCATTGTATTATAAAAATAATGTGCCAATATATGCCATTAGGATGATCTGATTGCTTGTTGGTATGTGCGGTACAAAAACAGAAACTTCGGCTGTAGTGCATGAGTTTACATTTTTTATTGGAACATAGAAAGTTTCTTAAATTTTTACACAGTAATTTTATGCAAAAAAATTATTTCGTCCTAATTTTTCATAATTTTTAAATTTACAAAAGTATGGCCAATATTCAGATTACTATAGACTCTCCTGTTTTTGACAGATTCTGTTTTTGATGCATTGTTTTGCTCATTTTGATGAAACTATCAATTGTACCGATTGTATAAGCAATGAAGAAGTTACATTACAGTAGCTATAATGGAAAAACAAAATATGAATGGGTTTTCAATGGTACATAAGGTAGTAATTTGTATTATTATACTAACGGATCTCACAAGTTTTGTGTTAAGTTTTGTGCGGATGAAGTGTTCGAAGTTCGAGGAGGTATCGGTATGAGGAGATGGAGGAAAGGAAAGAGTTCAAGCTTGGGGATTCCCAAGTCACCCCAAGTAAATATCCAAGGATACTCAAGCGTCTAAGCTTGGGATTCCCCGGAAGGCATCCCATATTTCTTCAACAAGTATCAGTATGTTTTCATCTTCGTTTCATTCACGCGATATGCGTAAATCTTGGAGCGTCCTTTGTGTTAAGTTGTCACTTTTATGTTATGCACCATGCTGGTATGAGATAGTCCATGGTTTATTTATAGAATGCTCATTTCACTTCACTTATATCTTTTGATTATGACTTTATAGAATGCTTCATGTGCTTCACTTATATCATTTGAAGTTTGGATTGCTTGTTTCTCTATAAATAGAAAATCGTTATTTGTAGAATGCTCTTTTGCTTCACGTACATTTATTAGAGCATGGTATTTTATAGAATTAATTAAACTCTAATGCTTCACTTATACCTGTTTATACAGTCAAAAGGAATTGGTCATTTACATGGTTAGTCATAAAATCCTATATAAAACTTGCGACATTAAGATAGTAATATGTGGGTGCACCAGTTGATGATAGTGGATTAGTAAGAATATTGATGTTAAGGTTTGCGATTCCCGAAGCATGCACGTATAGTATCTCGTTATGCGATGAAGTTGGAGCATAATTTATCCTTGATTGAAATCCTTTGTGTTGTTATACTCGGAGTCACGCGATGGTTAACTCCTCCCAACCTTCTCCTAGGGGCATGCAAGTATTGCTTTTCTTCAAGAGAGCTAATAAAATCTTGCAATAAGTATGTGAGTTCTTTATGACTAATGTGAATCCATGGATATACGCATTCTCACCTCCACATATTTGCTAGCCTCTTCGGTACCGTGCATTGCCCATTCTCACCTGGAGAGTCGGTGCAAACTTCACACGTGCATCTAAACTCCGTGATATGATATGCTCTATCAGCCATAAGCCTTATTATATCTTTCCCAAAACAGCCACCATACCTACCTATTATGGCATTTCCATAGCCATTCCGAGATATATTGCCATGCAACTTCCACCGCTTCCATTTTGATGACTTGAGCATTCATTGTCATATTGCTTTGCAAGATCGTAAGATAGCTAGCATGATATTTCCATGGCTTGTCCATATTTTTATGTCTGTGCTACTCTAGATCATTACACATCCTGGTACACTGACAGAGGCATTCATATATAGTCATACTTTGTTCTAGGTATCGAGTTGTAATATTTAGTTGTAAGTAAATAGAAGTGTGATGATCATCATTATTAAAGCATTGTCCTAGTGAGGAAAGGATGATGATCCCCACAAGTCAGGATGAGACTCCGGACGAAAAATGAAAAATGGGGGAGGCCAAATGAGCCCACCACAAAAAAAGAGAAAAATAAGAAAGAAAACTAAATAAATAAAGAGAAAAAAAAATAAAAAAAGAGAAGAGAAAAGAGAGAAGGGGCATGCTAATTCCACACTTGTGCTTCAAAGTAGCACCATGTTTTTCATATGGAGAGTCTCCTATGTTGTCACTTTCATATACTAGTGAGAATTTTTCATTATAGAGTTTGACGCACACCCACTTTGTTTTCATATTGAGATTTCATACACTCATAGCTCTTAGTGCATCCGTTGCATGGCAGTCCCTACTCCTCGCATTGTATCTATTGATGGGCATCGCCATAGCCCGTTTATAAGCCGAGTTGATGCGAGACTTTCTTCTTCCATTTTACCCCTTTAAAACCTACCACCATAGACTGTTACACATATATGATATATCCATGGGTCACACTCATATATTGATTGAGTAATAAAAGGCTGAAGCACATTAAAAAGTATGATCCAATTGCTTGGATTGACACCGGGATGCTCATGATTTATACCTCATGCTAGGAAGACAAAGCATGAAAAACTATATGATTTTGTAGGGATAACTTTCTTTAGCATTGTTATTTTAAAAGGACATGATTGTTTGCTAGTGAAATTTGAGTATGGATGTATTTTTCTCAAATAATAGACTACTGCCTTGAATCACTCGTATCTTAATATTCATGCCATGATTAGATATATGATAAGGATTATGTTCGGTAGCATTCCACATTAAATTATGTTTTTATCATTTACCTACTCGAGGACGAGTAGGAATTAAGCTTAAGCTCTGGCTGCATGAAAATATACTTGAGACTTTTGTGGTCCGTGTATATTTCACAACGATTTCCAAGCAAGAAGTGCGTCCATTCCTTGAGAGCGTGAATTACCCCGGATAATTCCAAGTCATGAGTAGGATAATTTTCCTCGTGTCATCGTAGTTTCCTAGAGGCGTAGGCCACGAGTTTTCCTTCTTGCATCAATACACATCTGAGACCTTTTCTAGATGTGTCACAGTACACTTCAAAATCTTTATGTAAGTTAGGTACAATTAATACTGGTGTTGTGGTTAATTTCTTCTCCAATTCTTGAAAACTTTTCTCGCATGCTTCAGTGCACTCAAATTTCTCATTTTTCTTCAGTAACCGAGTCATCAGTTTGGCTATGGTGGAAAAGCCTTCAATAAAATCTTCTATGATACCTAGCCATTCCAAGGAAACTCCTTATGTGTGTCACGTTGGCGGGTTGTTGCCATCGAAGTACGGCTTTGACTTTTTCAGGGTCCATGACAATACCTTCTTAAGTCAATACGTGACCCCAAAATCTGACTTCTTTCAGCCAAAATTCACATTTGCTGAGCTTGACGTACACTGATGTTTCCGCAGCTCACCTACTACAATTCTCAGGTGGTGTGTGTGTTCTTCTGGCGTCTTGGAATAGACCAATATATCATCAATGAACACCACAACGAACTTGTACATATACTTCATGAATACTTTGTTCATTAGATGCAAAAATATGCTCGGGCGTTCGTTAGTCCGAATGGCATCACTGTAAATTCATACAATCCGTATCTGGAGGTAAATATTGTCTTGCGAATATCCTCTGGTCGTATTTTTAGCTGATGATATCCCGACCTTAAATCAATCTTGGAGAAAACTTTAGCTTGAGCGAGCTGGTCGAATAAATCATTTATTCGAGGTAGCGAATTCTTGTTTTTGACAATGGCCATGTTGAGGGCTCGATAATCAATGCATAGCCTCAGCGTTCCATCTCTCTATTTAGCAAACAATACTGATGATCCTCATGGTGAGGAGCTGGGCCTGATGTAACCGTTGTCTAGTAATTCTTTTATTTGCTTCTTTAATTCAACCAATTCAATTGGCACTATTCGGTAAGGTTTCTTGTAAATTGGAGTCGTGTCGGGTGCAAGTTCGATGACAAACTCTATTTCTCAGTCTGGCAGCATACCTCGCAATTATTCTAGAAATACATCTGGAAATTAACATACTATCGAAACTTTCCACAGTTTTGAAGTATCCACCTTATTCAGCCTGGCTTGTGGTGCTGTAGATCTCTCCATGGTTGCAACTCTTACATTCTTTCCATGATGATGGGTGAGAGTCACAGTGCGGTTGAGACAGTCAATAAAGCCTTTGTTTGTATTCAACTAATCCATTCCCAAAATAATGTCTAGACTGTTGCTTTATATCACAATAAGGTTTGCCAAAAATTTCAACCCTTCAATTTCAATGGTAACACCCCGGTAGTAACTCTGAGTGACTTGTTGTACTCCAGGTTATTTGATGGTCATTTAATTTTCAAAAGAGAGAATCAAAAAATTGTGTCTGGGGGAAAATCTCTTTGAAATGAATGAATGGGAAGCTCCAGAATCAAACAAAACCATGTTAGGAATTGTGTTGAAAGGAAACTTATCGAGTACAATGTCCGGTGCGTTCATAGCCTATTCCTTGGCCACATGGTTCACGTGGCCCTTCCTGTGGTTGTTGTTGGGGTTGAACTTGTTGCCCTTTGGAGCCGAGTTGTTATTGTGGTTGTTTGGCTTTGGTGCCACATATCCTGATTTTGGGCACTGTCTGGCATAATGTCCTTCTTCTCCACAAGAAAAACACGTAATGCCTGGGCGGTAAGTGAATTCCTTGTTCTTCACATGATAATTATTATCTGGGCGAGGGGCTTATATTGGAGCTCGTGGCGTTGTAATTTTCTGGGTCTCTTTCTTCTGCCTGCTGTTGCGGGATTGCGAGGAATTATACTGATGGCGCTTGCGAATGTCGTCCATATTGTGATGTTTGGTCTCAAGAACAATTGCCTTGTCAACGAGTGTCTTGAAATCTAGAAATGTGTGGACAACATGTTGACACTTTAATGCTGGTGCGAGTACATCTAGGAATTTCTCCATCTTCTCGTCCTCTGACATGTGCTCATCGCTAGCATATCAAGACAACTGATTAAACTGATCCAAATAATCCATTACAGTTAAACTTCGTTGTTTGAGGTCTTCAAATTCCCTCTTCTTAATTTTCACAACACTATTGGGGATATGCGCCCCACGAAAGCTTTCCTTGAACTCTCCCAGGTAATGTTGTTCTCATTTGGGTGTACGCGTATAATTTTTTTCCACCAAGACGTTTTGGTTCGGTGTGATAATGTGTTGCGTACAACACCTTCGCATGGTCTGAGCATTGTGCAATAATTAATTTCCTCTCAATATCGCGCAGCCAATCACCGGCTTCCATCGGCTTATCAGTGTAAGAGAAAACCGTGGGGCGAGTTTTCTGTAGTTTAGCCAACCTGGAACGCTATTGATGAGGTCCACGGTAATTTTCCAGGTTCAAAAGTTGACTCATCATCTCGTGATGTTGTTGCTGACTTTGTTCATATAGGCGGCATACTTGCAAAACTACTGAGTCACTGTCCTGCTGACTTGAGTGGCCTTGAGTAAAATTATTACGTGTCTGAGTGAAAAGATTTTCTCCTGGCGGAGTGAGCATGGAGCGAGTCCAGTGATGATGCATTCTTACTCTCGGGTGTTGTTGCAAAAATCAAATGAGTAAAATCCAAACTAATGGAGGAATAAATTTCTGCAAACTAAAATGAGATACTCCAATTTTTTTCCATAAAACATCGTTGTGTTCGGATAAGAACCATGGATGCATATCTTACAACAAGCATAATTATACAATACATTACTCAGGATGGTAGTGAACTTATCCATATCCTACATGATGCAACACGACTATTTCTCTCCCATCCCACAAGCAAGCAACCATATCATACATATCATACAAGACGTCCTGGAACGCTACTACACCACTCTCTAGCTAAAGCTGGACAGAATATCGATTGGCCTACCAAGGGTAAGTCCCAGACAAGGCGCTGGGGACTCAACCTCCTCCTGAACAGGGCGAAGCTGGCAGGGCTAGCAGGAAGAGCAGTCCTAATAGGGGTAGAAGCAATAACTTGATTAAACTCCTCAAGGGAAGCCAGTTGGTGGCTCACTGGCTAGACTCGCAGCATGCATGAAGCAGAGGATGATGGGCATGACCGAGGTGGCGCGGGGCCGAGACGCTCGATCATGTTAGGAGGACAAGCCTCAACATCATTCATATGAGCGGCCACTAAGTCATCCACTAAGCCATCAGAAGTTGATTCCAGGGCCATGGGGTACTCCACAAGTAGCTCAACGGCCTCATCACTTTCTCCTCTAGTGCTAGCAAAAGCATAATGACTCGTGTACGACACGTGACATAGGAGGTAGTGATAAGGACGAGTCTTCAACACTGGAAGGATGTCCCGAAGGCATGCAATAGCCTCCATGACAGCCATCTGCATAGCCTGCCTCTCCCGATGAAGCGAAGGTCGCGCGTCTCAATGTGCTCACCCTTGAACTCCACCGAGGCCTGATGCATAGTCAGACTGTCACTAATCCCATGGCGATAGAGCGACTACTCGGTACGAGTCGTTGGTCTAATCGCGATCCTGACGATGGCGGAGAGGAGTCGCGAAAATCTCGCCGGCGCGTTAGCGAATACTTGTGATGGACAATTGTTGCCAACCATCTAGACAAAAGACACAAATTTCCAGATAGTCATAGCATAAATATATGTTGACTATCAGAAAAATTTCTACAGTATGCAGAATTCTCAATTTAACTTAGACTAATTAACCGGTTAGCGATCCCACCTAATGGTTTCCTACAGTGAGCCTGGCTCTGGTTCCAAAGTTGTCACGACTGGTTTCCAAATAATATAATTATCAGAAATCAGCCATGAATGTCATTCCAGCATAGAAAATAATTCACACTTGTAGACCAATCTCGATACAGAAAAAACTGTAGTACTTAATCTTATATAGGATTGAGCGGAGGTCGTTCAACAGTTTATTACAAGCACACACATATTTAACATAAAAGTGAATATAACATAGTGGTCATGGGGTAGCACTACTGACTCATATATATATATAGGTGGATGTGTCATGACTGAATATACTACAACATGTCAAGCGTCAAGTGAGGCTTGACAATTTATCCATGGTGGCAGAAGCGGTAGAATAATAAAATGGCGGACTCCAAGATCGCAAGACTGACTGAGACTCCTCTAGACATCGTACTCTTCGTCCATGAGATCTCCTTCATCAAGATTTGGCCAAATCAATAAGCCAATGTGTACTTTGAAAGTACTCACAAGACAGTTCAGACATAAGGTATAATGAATGCAAACAAAATGCATATGCACAAGTTAATTCGATGTCACAATCAGCAAGGATAATAAAACTAATAGTAAGCTAAAGTAAAGTAAGGATAGATAAGTCGGGCGGTAGTCCTCCTGAAATATCCAGGAAAATAAAATACATCGCTCGGGTGTCTGAAGCGACGCCTCAGAAGTTCAACAGTAAAAATAAACTGCCACAATTGAGCGTCTAGGCGACACGACGTAAATGGCTTAATAAAATAAATGACTTTCCACAGTCGGGTGTCTAGGTGACACGACATACAGGACGTTAGGAGATAAATAACATGCCGCAGTCGGGTGTCGAGGCGACACCAGATAAAGGGCATAAATAATAAATCAACATGCCACAGTCGGGCGTATGAGCGACACCACGGAAAGGGCATAAATAATAAATCAACAGAGCACAGTCGGGCGTCTGAGCGACACCACGGAAAGGACGTAAATAATAAATCAACACGCCACAGTCGGCCGTCTGAGCGACACCTCGGAAAGGGCGTAATTAATAAATCAACGGGTCATAGTTGGGCGTCTACGCGGCATCACAGAAAGGTCATAAATAATAAATCAACAAGCCATAGCCGGGCGTTTGAGCGACGCGTCGGATAAGGCGTAATTAATAAATCAAGAGGCCACAGTCGGGCATCTAAGCGACTGATGCATCTCCAACATATCTATAATTTTTGATGGTTCCATGCTATTATCTTGTCAAACTTTGGATGTTTTGTATGCCTTTTATATCTTTTTTGGGACTAACTTATTAACTCAGTGCCACGTGCCAGTTCCTGTTTTTTCTGTGTTTTTGACCCCTTTCAGAGGAGAATTTTAAACGGTGTACAAACGGAATAAAACTTCCGAAAAGATTTTTTCCGGAACAGAAGATACGCACGGGACGTGAGAACCAAGGCAGAGGCCACCAGGGGAGGCTACAAGCCCCCTAGGTGTGGCCAAGGGGGGCGCGCCTAGCACGCTTGTGGGCCCCCTGTGGCTCGTCTTCTCTACCTCTTCCGCCTATAAATTCTCGAAAAATCCAAAACTGCGCGAGAGATCCACGAAAATACTTATCCGCCGCCGCAAGCTTCTGTCTCCGCAAGATCCCATCCGGGGCACGTTCTGGTGCCCTGCCGGAGGGGGGATTCGGATACGGAGTGTTTCTTCATCAACACCATGACCTCTCCAATGATGCGTGAGTAGTTCACCATAGACCTTCGGGTCCATAGCTAGTAGCTAGATGCCTTCCTCTCTCTCTTGGATCTCGAATACAAAGTTCTCCATGATCTTCATGGAGATCTATCCGATGTAATCTTCTTATGCGGTGTGTTTGTCGAGATCCGATGAATTGTGGATTTATGATTAGATTATCTATGAATCTTATTTGTGTTTCTTCTGATCTCTTATATGCATGATTTCATATCCTTGTAATTCTCTTCGAGTTTTGGGTTTTGTTTGGCCTATGATTCTTGCAATGGGAGAAGTGCTTGGTTTTGGGTTCATACCGTGCGATGACCTTACCCAGTGACAGAAGGGGTAGCGAGGCACGCATCATGTTGTTGCCATCAAGGGTAAAAAGATGGGGTTTACATCATTGTTTTGAGTTTATCCCTCTACATCATGTCATCTTGCTTAAGGCGTTACTCTATTCGTCATGAACTCAATACACTAGATGCATGTTGGATAGCGGTCGATGTGTGGAGTAATAGTAGTAGATGCAGAAAGTATCGGTCTACTTGTCTCGGACGTGATGCCTATATGTATGATCATTGCCTTAGATATCGTCGTGACTTTGCGCGGTTCTATCAATTGCTCGACAGTAATTTGTTCACCCACCGTAATATTTGCTATTTTGAGAGAAGCCTCTAGTGAACACTATGGCCCCCGGGTCTACTTCACATCATATTTTCAGCCTTACACTTTTACTTCGTTGCAGTTTCCGCCTTGAGATCTCACTTTGCAATCAATCTTGAAGGGGTTGACAACCCGTTTATAGCGTTGGGTGCAAGTTCGTTTGTGTTTGCGCAGGTACTCTAGACACTTCGCTTGATTCTCCTACTGGATTGATACCTTGGTTCTCAAACTGAGGGAAATACTTACTGCTCCTGTGCTGCATCACCCTTTCCTCTTCAAGGGAAAACCAACGCAAGCTCAAGAGGCAACAATGACAGCATGGAAATGGCTTATATACCAGTAGCAACAAGCGAATATCCGGGCGGTACAACGAACCTACACGATACCCCATACAACCAATGTTTTAACAGGTTAGCCATAAACATCGTAGTCATATAATCATAAGTAAGAGTTTTCACAAAGAATATTTTCTCTCTCCAGAGACCGACACTTGACCTGCCAACCAGCCGACCTTGACCGTGGACGCGGCTATTTCAATAGTTTTGAATCTGCAGAGGGTGCACTCTTTACCCATAGCCAACGGGTTTCAATAGTCACAAGGACTAATCTCGTGTACGGTATTTTAGAAGTAAACACATGTAACTAGGACACACCCATTTTTACCTAGCAGATCCCGGAATCACCCGGACTACGCTTTGAGGAAAAACTATAAGACGGTGAGGCCGACATCCTCGAATAGCATGGGATCAAATTTATACCGCGCGCTACTAAGGGGTTCCCCCCTCTCGGCCCCTGACCGGAAATACCCATGCCCCCTGACCGTATGACTGGCATTATTCCAGGGCCATGTAACCTTCATATGGCCCCTCTACTTTGTGTGTATATGGAAATAGGATCACAACCTACTAAAACGTATTCCCCTTCGGGAAGACCTGTGGTAGCACGAAAAGTAAGGCGACATACTGAAAAGACTCGATCTATGCCGATACTGGCGTTGTTAAAATTTGCTAAAGAGCTGGCATGCTCCGACATAACCTATCACGTCCCGCATGACTGGGTTGTCAAAGCGTTTACCATCACGTCACAAGTTCTAACTCAACTATGCAATGAAATCATACCATATATCATGTTATCTATTCCATATGCAGTAAGTTTATCAAGCAGTCATGTGAGAAAACATAACATCAAATGTTTAAACATGCTTGCATGGGTCAACGAAGTCGGAGGTAGACACGGTGATGTGGACAACGGTGTCTTCTCCTTTAGTATCTACGCCACACGAATATGACATCTACGTAAATAATGTGCACCTAGAAATGCTTTTCAAAAAATATTTCTATTTAAATATCATAAAAAACTAGACAGAAAAATGGAGTTGTCATAAAAATAATCAACTAAAAATCATTTTTTGTTTAAAAGTTATAAGAAAAATGCTCATAGGGACCTATGTGTGATAAACAGAAAAGTCTCCAGGGTTTAGACTGAGAAAAGAGAAAACGCTCTGGTGGAAATACGCTAGCCTTAGAAGAAGACGTATCCAGACGAAAGACGTTTACAGAAAAATGATTTAAAAGAAAAGAACCTGACTTACGGTCCCCTCTTGCCAGGTTTGAAATTTGGCACCGATGACAGAGGGCTCGCGGTGGTCGCGGCGGTAATCTACAGCGGATCAAGGGGAAAGGACGGCACAGGCACACTCACGGGTTCCCTTCGTGGTGGTGGGTGGTGGTAGGGGTCATCGGCGAGCACCACATCAATCGCAACCTCCACTCCGGCGGACGGCGGCTTCGTGTGGACGTGGATCTCGCCGGAGAGACGTCGATCCACCAAATCAGAGCGCGGGTCAGAGCTACGGCTTCACTAGGAGGCTATGGTTGAGGTTTGGGCTGCGGGCATCCAATCACCAGAGTGAACTTTATCGGAGGTCGAGGCAGATCGGGGCGGCCGGAGGCGGGGAAGAAGACATTCCCGAGGACCTCAGTGAGGCTGGGCGTGGGTCTGGGGTCGGTGGAAAGAGGTGTTGATTGATGGAGGCTCGTGGGACTCCTATTTATAGGAGGTCTAGGGGAGTGTCGAGACGAAGCTATCTCCGTCACGGATCACGGCGAACCAAAGGGTCAGCCGGTGGTTACGGGAGCTGGGACAGCTACATCAAGCTCTGGGTTCTCATTTTTCACCTAAACGAGCTTAATGCTCTGCTAATGCTGCATATCAATGGGACAACACTGACGGGCGTGACGAATGCAATCGTCGCACTGTAGCGCGTCCATGCCATGACGACGATCTTGCAGAGCAGGGCAATAGGCTGCAGGCTACACAAGGGCCACGTGGAGCTTGCAGCGACGATGGACAGCGTCGGCCAGCTGGTCCTGCTCACCCGCATTGGCTGGGAGCATCACGGTGCCGCTCGGAAGGTTGGAGCTGGCGAGCCAGCTCAGCACGGACGCCCAGGTGTGGCAAATGAGTATGCAACGCAAGGATAAGCTCGGAGGAACAGGGAGCAAGCGCCAACGCGTGGCGCTGGTGAGATTGTGGTCACACTTGACCGGTCACTGATCCACTGCATGCCACGTGCTCGACAGAATGCAAACGGCATAAGGAAAATGAGTTTGGAGTTGAATCTTGGAGGGGAGGCTTCTCATTGCTTCTAGAGGCTGCCTAAGTTAATTAGAACTTTTGGGGCTGAAAAAGAGGGCTTTTCATCAGAAAGATCAAATATGGTCCAAACTTCAATCAAACAAAATTTGAATAATTTGAACTACAAAACAGAAAGTTTTTGGATAATTAGGTTGGGGCACCTACGGCTATCATTGATAGCTTACTTGGGGTCACAAGCTAAGGAGAACTATGGGTTCCTTTGCAAACTTTTGGGGTCCAAAACTAATTACATAAAAAGCCTTGAGTTAAATAAAAATAGATAAAAATAATAAACATATTCAAAACTTTGTGACACTGTTTTAGATGATGTCCTCAGGACACAAGAGGGTTACTCGGATGAAAACCTAGAATTTAGGAGGGGGAAATGAGTGAGAATTT
This sequence comes from Hordeum vulgare subsp. vulgare, assembly GCF_904849725.1. Lineage (NCBI taxonomy): Eukaryota > Viridiplantae > Streptophyta > Magnoliopsida > Poales > Poaceae > Hordeum > Hordeum vulgare. The sequence goes on along the minus strand of NC_058518.1, from coordinate 449,808,231 downwards.
TAGAGGGAAAATTGAGCATAAAGTAGTTCGTGATTTTCAAATAAAATAAGAGATGAAATTCTAACAATGATATTTCTGTCATGTAAGAATTAGATAGAACTCTTGCCAAACTAGAAGTTATCTCAAGAAATCTCATAAGAAGTTTCTCTCAAGAATAATGTTTCCCAAAAGATCCAAAAGAGGTTTTATAAAAATTGCAACAACTCTCTTTAAAAAAATAGAAACCTCAAAATTCCAAATTAAAATATTTTCGGTGTTACAGATGGTTTTAGAACAATGATGGTTGCTTGTTGTCCAGAATTCAAGAGTATTGGTTGGCACACAATAGAAAGAGAGGTAATGGCAATGGTTCTTGCCCAGAAAAAAAAAAGAATTGCTTGAAATTATTGTTGTTGCCCCTGGTAGAGTAAGTTCCACATCTGACAATTGGAACTATGAAGTGAGCAAACATAGCTATATTTGCATTACTTATCATTACATAGATGTTGATTGGAAACTAAACAAAAGAATTATCTGGTTTAAAAAAATTATCTGTCATTACAGAGATGTTGATTGGAAGTAACCAAGCATTTGTGAATTTTTGGTCATCTGAGGAAGAATGGGCCAAGGTATCTCATATGTATCATTTCTTGGAGGTTTTCTACAAGGTAACTCACGTTTTCTGAGGAACAAAATATCCACCAACGAATTTGTACTTCATGACTGTTTATCTAGTTCATACTATTATTATTGAGGCAACTGATGGTATAAATAGCTACATGGGTCCAATGATGATCGTTATGAGAGAAAATCTCATGAAATATTGGTCTAACTATAGCGTATTTCTATCTTGTGATGTTGTTCTTGATCCCCGTATTAAGTTCAAGTTCTTAGCTTATTCCTACTCCAAGTTGTATGAAGAGGATGATGCCAACCGTCGCATTGCTGATGTTAGAAGTACCTTGACTTCTTTATTTAATGAGTATGGTAGTGTTGTACCTGTTCATGACAACTTAGCCAAAACTAGTATGTCAAGCAATTGTGGACTTGGTGCCTTTTTTGACTATGATCAGTATGTCGAAAGCACGAGCTCGCTTGAAGAGAAATCTGAATTGGAATTGTACTTGGGTGAACCTGTGAAGAGGTGGAATGTGAACATTCATATCTTGGATTACTGGAGCAAGTATGCAGCTTGGTATACGCAACTAACAAGATTGGCATGTGATATCCTTGTTGTTCCCGTGTCAAGTGTTGCATCAGAATCTGCTTTCAGCTTGAGTAAGAAGGTTATAACCCGAGTCGCGCCTCACTTAAACCAAAGACAGTTGAGGCCTTGATGTGTTTGCAAGATTGGTATTGCTGCAAATTGGAGAAGAAAGATAGTATATAGTTTAACTTGCTTTGTTTCTGTCTGCATTCTAGTTTACTTGCAAAGGATTATTAACTCGATCTGTTGTTGTAGTTGTAGGTAATAAGATAAAGGCGGAACTGGTTTAGCTAGATGATGATGAAAATTCTTCTTCCGATGAATAATGTAACATCCCTATTATTTATTCATGTCAACTTGTCAAGTTCAACATGTACTTTAGAGTTTATAGCTAACGTGTTGTTTATTGCATTTTGTAGAGTTCTTGCTAGAGCAATGAGATGAGTAGAAGATTTGAAGAAGGCATGTCGAGATGCAACCATCCAGCTACAAGTCCTTATTTCGGTTCTATGAATTGGCCATCTGGCATGTAATAGTACATTTATGCACTTGTGTTTCTAGAAGCTTGAAACTGGAATGTTTTGATACTATTTGATGCGAAAACAATGTTATTTAGTGTTGTTTTGGTGTTGTTGTGCAGCTGTTTTATTTTGTTTGTTTTCCTGGAGATAATTTTTGTTACAACATCGATGGCCTTTGGGGGGCTTAGGGCTTTCGGGCTTTCTCCATTGGGAGGGCGTGGGCTTTGGAAACATAGTATTTTTGTGTGCCTGGGAGGGCCTAGGCCTTATCTACATACCTTGGGCTTGTTGGGGCCTAGGCCGAAGCTCGGCCCGGCCTGGCCCATGGCCAGATATAGGCCCAAGTGAAAGGATCGGTTTGGGAATTGGAAACATGGCTAGGTACCTGGATGGAGCAGGCCTATTCGAAAGGCTAGGGATGCCTTGGAGAAGACGGCCTTCCTGGTAAGCAGCTTCTACAACGACTTCACATTGGCGCCCAACTCCCTCAAGTGGACGAGGAGTCTGACAGGGAGCATCGCCAGGGATCACGCGACCTAGCCATGGAGGAAAACGAGGAGAAGGTCGGGTGAGCTCCACATTGTGCTCCTCCATGGATCCGGCAGCGACCATAGTGGCCACCTCCGTGGCGTCGTCGGTGGTGGCTAGGGAAATTGTGTTGGTTGTGGTCACGGCGAGATCAGTGGAGCCTGGTGAAGATTGGGGAAGGAGAAGAACAGTGATGGTGGAGGTCCCCCTTCGTCGATCTGGCGATGTAGATGGATCAAGTCGGGCGGAGATCGTTGGAGGTTAAGACGACGATGTGGAGGTAAGGGCTGGCCGATGGTGATGGAGAGGAGGGCAACGACAGCGGTCATTGCTCACCACGGAGTAAGACGGTGGGGAAGGAGTTGAGTGGGAGAGGAGGAATCCAGCAACATCGGCGCACCTTCCTGGATGAACACCCAAGCAGCAGCGGTGCACCTCCCTCGAAGAACACCCATGCGGCGGCGGCACAAGGAACCCTAGGGTGTGTGTGTGACGAGTTCTCATGTATGATTTGCACTGCCATAAAGCTCTGAATCTTTCTTTTGATTTCATCAATAATCTACTACCCTTTAAAAAGGGAAGAGAAGGCAAATCTAACTACAAATCTGAAGCGTCTAATCACATTATCAATGGTCTAACTACACTGTTAATGAAACTCTGGTACAACCGCTAACAAAATGCTGCTGATCCTTCTAGAGCTTCTTCTCATCGCACGTCCCACTAATCCCACTAAAACAACCACCTCTTCCTGTGTCTCGCACGTCATCTGTCGTCACCGCCAACCGCTCAGCCCGGCCGCTCGATCCCGCCCCACCGTCGGCCCCGTCGCATTCAGTCGTGGCACCATTAGGACGTCGCACCAACGCCTCGACCTGCCACAGCTTCAAAGATGCCACCCCTCACATCTCCGTGTCGCCCCCACCCATCGCCTCGCCACGCCTGGCCTCGGCCATCTGGGATGCCGCCTAGACTGCCTGCCCAGCCGTCGGGTACGCCGCCTGGTGATTGTTGGCCACCCCATCATGGCCTCTCCCGTCCTTAACAGGTGTGCCAACGCGGCACCACCGATCTGCCGTCTCCGGGCTTACCTAACTCAGCGGGCCTTGGGGCGAGCAACGAAGGGGCCTCTTCATGGCCTTCGTTTTCCTCTTGTTCCTTCTCTCATTTATGGCAGCTAGGTATTCTTGGCCTCAAGCACCACAACCTACAGGATCTAGGTGAGCGAGGAGCATCCGCGGCTGATCCTGCACCATCCCGTCACGCGTATGGCCGTCGTCCACCACACCGCCACGACCATTTGATGTGCACGTACAGCAAACAACCCCATCTCCCTCCTAATCCCTTTTTTCTGCCCTCACATGGATGCGCGGAGATAGACTTTAGAGAGAGTGCACTTGCAAGCTTTTCATCTAGAAAAATGTCTCAAAATCAACTGATTCATGGTGTTATTGTCTGTTTAGACCAATGGTGGAGCCAGCTCGGTCGGTGAGCCGGGGCAAAGTCCACGGCGCTCCTGCCTGCCGGTTGTTTGCCCCAGCAAAATGATCCTTAGGCCAACTCCACCGCGCGACCCCAAACGAACGTCCGTTTTGCCCGAATTCTGTCCATTTGGGTAGGGAGATGGGGTCGTGTCCGGGCCTGTCCTGGGATGCGGTCGCCGTGCGCCCAGTGTGCGGCCGCATCCTTTGGCCCCAACTTGTCCGCCTCCAAAAGAATAACTTTTCAAATACCAGCGGCCTAGTTCACACAAGCGGCCCTAGTTCACGCTGGCAACACAGCCAGCGGCCTACACGTCTTCGCCGGCAACAAAGCCAGCGGCCGACAACACAGCTAGCCTCCAAAATGAATAGTTTTGTTCGCCGGCAACACAACCAGCGGGCGGCAACACAGCCAGCCTACAAAATGAATATGTTTCTCGCCGGCACACACCCAGTGGCCCAGCGGGCGGCACCCATGCCAGCCTCATCTTGTGTGTATGAACCCGTGCGAATGCTCTTCTTCCTCTTTTGTGCTTCCGCTCTTTGGGTGGGCTCGTCGATGAACAATGGCTCACCACTAATATTAGTGTCATTGCCTTCATCTTCATCACCATCACCATCACCTTCGCAATAGATGTCATCGTCTTCATGCCACGAGTCACCATGGTCGTAGTCAGCACGGTCGTCGGCCTCTTCATCGGCAACAAACTGGGCGCGGCCATCCTCACTTTGGGTCTCCTCAAGGTCGTAGGTAGGGACATGCCCACCGTCGTAGATCGCATCCTCCATGAACTGGGTGCAGTAGGGGTCGTCAACCGGTGCTGTTGGTGTTGACATTTCGTCGAACAAGACGCGGGGGGACGACATGGTGCCCACAAACGGTGCTCGTGCCTGCTTTCTTTGCATCTCGACGGCCGGCCGGCCGCCACTGCTGGACCCAGGTGTGACGTTGAGGTCAATGAAGGCCGAGAGGCGTGGGGTGGAAGGCGCGACCACGCTCATGTCCGGCAACCACGAGAAACGGGTGTGGGCATCGTGCCTTGGTGGGAGGAAGCCGGGCGACACAGGCATGGTTTGCGACATCAGCGACTGGCAGTGCGGAGACCGGGCGACCGACGAGCCTGTGCTCGCCGGGCCGACGGCCGCTGTAGAGAAACCGGTCGTACGACAAATGCCAAGAATGAGGAGGGCGTGCACTTTGTTGACGATGGCCTCCTTCTCGACCTTGACCTTGCGCCGCGCGGCCTCCATCGCGTCGCGCTCGGTAGCGAACTTGCGCGCAGCGGCGTGGTCCTTCACGTCCGTCCTTCGGTTCCTCCTATTCACTGATTCCGCGTCCAACTTGGCGATCTCCTCCGGCATGCACTCCGCCCGCGGCGGCCTTGGCGCCTTGGCCTTCTTCTTCTTGGCCATTCCGGGCGGGTCGACGGCCGGGCCACCGGAATTCGGCTGGGCGTCGGCCATGGACGGGGGAGAGAGGGGGCGGCGGGACGTGGGAGGGTTTGGGGAAATGGCGCCAAAGGGGGCGGGGGGTTCCTTTGTGCCACCGACAGGTGGCCAGGGGCGGACAAGCGCGCGCTGTCCATTTCACCCAAAATCGGCGCAAAGTTGGGTCGTGGATGGGTCGAAAGCGGACACAAAATAGACAAAAGTCTGTTTGCCCCCGCGCACTGGGCCATCTGCTTCGTCCGTTTTACCCCAAACGGATGCGTGCGGACAGGATGGGTTCGCACGGGGGAGCTGGCCTTAGCTCTCCAGTAACTGCTAGTGTTCAAAAGAGAATGCATGACACAGCCCGGGCAGCTGCCCCGGGTAGCCGGGAGGTGGCTCCGCCACTGGTTTAGACATCTTCATATTACTGTTTCACGGAAACTCACACTCCTTGATTCAGTGTCGCAGGTCGACCGTTGGCGAATGATGTCGTACATGTCGTCGCGCCTCCTCGCTGCCACACCGAGGTTGCACATGGGAACGGCCATATCAGTTGTATAGTCACATTTAACTATGAGTTGTTCTGATTTTTTCTCAAAATTTTAAATAGCGCGCTAAGCCTCTTAGCGGCAGCTCGGCCAAAAGCTATGAAATGCTATAGCGCAACTATAGCATGCTAAGCCCCATCTAGCGTTTTAGTATAAATTAATAAAAAATGAGAAAATAAACATAAAATTAGTCATCAATTCAACATATATGTACTCACAATTGACATATATCAACTAGCATACAACGAAATCAATAGAAGAATGATATTGTATTGTGTAATTCAGAACATACTTATCTAGTAGTAGTAGCTTTCACCCCAGAGTATATCTAAATGTTCAGAAAAGCATTCGATCCCCAGCACATGCATCCACAATATGTGATAGAAAAATGTACGACAGTAGCAAATAGACTTCCAATGTGTCTGTAATTCTATATATAACTAAAAACTTCAGCATCATCCATTTTTGTTGTGAATCAAGAGCATTTAGTCCTTCACATATTTTTGTAGCAATACAAGCATTCACAAGAAGAGATAACAGAGATAAATAAGCTTACCTGCTGACGGGATTTGCTAGCTCATGGTCGCCGCGGGGAGCACTGTCGCGCGGGGAGCTACGTCGACCTATTGATGCGGTCGTCGCCGCAGCAGAAGGAGTGGCGAGGAGGGAGCAGCCGAGAGGAAGTGGCCAGGAGCTGCCTTGGCTGGTGGAATACCCCGTCACTGAGAGGGAGTGCCAAGGAAGGCCAGTCACCGGAGTCGCAGCTCGAGGCCGCCGCCATGGTTGGTCGTTGGTCCGCCGTCGCCGTTGTTTGTGCGTGAGAAGAGGACGGGAGTGAGGATAGGGTTTGGCTCCAAAGGAGGGTTGGGGTATTCTACTTGGTAGGCTTGGGCTTTGGCCCGCATAGCGATTTAATTTTGGACCAAAAATTTCAGGCCAGAGACGCGGGACGCTAAAGCTAAGGCCCAATTTCAGCGCTAAATGACCTCTAGCGCGCTATTAGCACGCTAATCCGTCGTAGCTAAAATCAAGCTTCACGTAGCGCGGCCTACGCATGGACGCGTATAGCGACGCTGTAGCGCGCCATTTAACAAGTCTCCTAGGAAGTTCCCTTGTTCCTTTCATATTTTATATCTATTGGTAGCATGGTGGTTATAGCTCTCAGGTGTATGGACTACTATTGATGGCTATCCATGGCTCCATGCTTTTCTTCATGGTTCCATATTAATATTGTTATGTAACTGTTTCATTTTTTATTACAAACATTGCCTTTTACAAATCAAGTGAGCATTCATGTAAAACAATTGATGAGGACATCAACACCATTGTTACACCCACAGCCTCAGCTGCCATACATACAGGACCAGTTACTAGAGCTCGTGCACGCCAATTGAATTACCAGGTACTTTCGTTTCTTGGGAATAATTCTAATGTTCATGAACATATGATGATGCCTATGTTAGATACTTTTGTTGTGCTCATGAATGAAGGACCTAGCATGGACAAGAAGGATATTCGTTGGAGCGGGATCAAGCATGGAGAAGAAAGTGCACGCGCGGGAGAGAACAATGGAGCTCCCACTGGTGATTTTCGCACTCTAAAGCCACCATAAGGAGAGCATGAAGGCTTTGGATGAAATATTCAAGACTTCACTTTATAAATAACATAATATAAGCTATTTTGAGAGTCCGTATGTGTGGGGAAACGGAGTTTAGGGTTGTTTTCGGACCCCCTCCTCCAAGGGTCACGAACTTGCCTCTCTATTCCCTCATATATACAGCCCTTAGGGCACCGTTTAGACTTGGGTTTTGTTTAGATTACAAGTTTGCCATAGCTACAACTTCGCGTTCTTCGTTTGTGTTCTACGACCAGACAAAGGCATCACAAAACCCCACCTCCATCAATAAAGCTTTCCTCTTATACTTCCAATATCTTGATTACATCTTGGTTTCTTGCTTGTTCTTCGTTTGCGTGCAGGAAATAGACTTCGTGGTTAGGTTGACCGTTGATATGTATCCAACGTATCTATAATTTTTTATGGTCCCATGCTATTATCTTGTCAAACTTTGGATGTTTTGTATGCCTTTTATAGCTTTTTTGGGACTAACTTATTAACTCAGTGCCAAGTGCGAGTTCCTGTTTTTCCATGTTTTTGACCCTTTTCAGAGGAGAATATTAAACGGAGTACAAACGGACTAAAACCTCTGAAAAGATTTTTTCCGAAACAGAAGATACGCAGGGGGCGTGAGAACCAAGGCAGAGGTCAGCAAGGGGAGGCCACAAGCCCCCTAGGTGCGGCCAGGGGGTCCCGCGCCTAGCAGGCTTGTGGGCCCCCTGTGGCTCGTCTGCCCTACCTCTTCCACCTATAAATTCCCGAAAAATCCAAAACTACGCGAGAGATCCACGAAAATACTTTTTCGCCGCCGCAAGCTTCCGTCTCCACAAGATCCCATCTGGGGCACGTTCTGGTGCCCTGCCGGAGGGGAGATTCGGATACGGAGGGCTTCTTCATCAACACCATGACCTCTCCGATGATGCGTGAGTAGTTTACCATAGACCTTCGGGTCCATAGCTAGTAGCTAGATGGCTTCTTCTCTCTCTTGGATCTTCAATACAAAGTTCTCCATGATCTTCATGGAGATCTATCCGATGTAATCTTCTTTTGCGGTGTGCTTGTCGAGATCCGATGAATTGCGGATTTATGATCAGATTATCTATGAATCTTATTTGAGTTTGTTCTGATCTCTTGTATGCATGATTTCATATCCTTGTAATTCTCTTTGAGTTGTGGGTTTTGTTTGGCCAACTTGATCTATGATTCTTGCAATGGGAGAATTGCTTGGTTTTGGGTTCATACCGTGCGGTGACCTCTTCCAGTGACAGAAGGGGCAGCGAGGCACGCATCGCGTTGTTGCCATCAAGGGTAAAAAGATGGGGTTTATATCTATTGCATGAACTTATCCCTCTACATCATGTCATCTTGCTTAAGGCGTTACTATGTTCGTCATGAACTCAATACACTAGATGCAAGCTGGATAGCGGTCGATGTGTGGAGTAATAGTAATAGATGCAAACAGTATCGGTCTACTTGTCTCGGACGTGATGCCTATATGTACGATCATTGCCTTAGATATCATCATGACTTTGCGCGGTTCTATCAATTGCTCGACAGTAATTCGTTCACCCACCGTAATGAAGCCTCTAGTGAACACTATGACCCCCGGGTCTACTTCACATCATATTTTCAGCCTTACACTTTTACTTCGTTGCACTTTCCGCCTTCACGTCTCACCTTGCAATCAATCGTGAAGGGATTGACAACCCCTTTGTAGCGTTGGGTGCAAGTTTTCTGTTTTTGCGCAGGTACTTTGGACACTTGGCTTGATACTCCTACTGGATTGATACCTTGGTTCTCAAAACTGAGGGAAATACTTACTGCTACTGTGCTACATCAGCCTTTCCTCTTCAAGGGAAAACCAACGCAAGCTCAAGAGGTAGCAAGAAGGATTTCTGGTGCCGTTGCCGGGGAGGATCAAGTCAAGAATAGTCTCCCGTCAACGTGTCAATTTCTGGCACCGGGGATTATTCTAAGTGAAGCTTATCCAAGTAAGTGTCGCAAACTCATCTCTTGCATTTACTTTTTTATCTCTCGTTTTCCTCTCCCCCACTTCTGGAAAACAAAAATTTACAAAAATATTTGCCTTTTTCGTTCACCCTTTTCTCTCGCTTGCTTTCTGTTCGCTTGTGTGCTTGTGTGCTTGCTGAAGTCACCATGACTGAAAACACCAAACTTTGTGACTTCTCGAATACTAATAATAATGATTTTATTAGTACTCCAATTGCTCCCGCCACTAGTGCGGAATCATATGAAATCAATGTTGCTTTGCTGAATCTTGTTATGAAAGAGCAATTCTCCGGCCTTCCTAGTGAAGATGCCGCATACCATCTTAATACCTTCATTGAGCTTTGCGATATGCAAAAGAAGAAACATGTGGATAATGATGTGATTAAATTGAAGCTATTTCCGTTCTCATTGCGAGATCGAGCAAAACTTGGTTTTCATCTTTGCCCAACAATAGTATTGATTCTTGGAACAAGTGCAAAGATGCTTATATATCCAAGTATTTTCCGCCGGCTAAGATTATCTCTCTCCGTAATGATATCATGAATTTTAAGTAACTTGATCATGAACATGTTGCACAATCTTGGGAGAGAATGAAATTGATGATTAGAAATTCTCCCGCTCATGGCTTGAGTCTTTGGAATATTATACAAATCTTCTACGCTGGTTTGAATTTTGCTTCTAGAAATATCTTTGACTCCGCCTCCGGTGGAACCTTCATGGAAATCACATTAGGGGAAGCCACAAAACTCCTAGACAATATCATGACAAACTATTCTCAGTGGCACACTGAAAGGCCACCTACTAGTAAAAAGGTACACGCTATAGAAGAAATTAACTCGTTGATTGCTAAGATGGATGACTTAATGAAATTGTTTGCTAGTAAAGGTGCTCCTTTAGATCCAAATGATATGCCCTTGTCTTCCTTGATTGAGAGTAGCAATGAGAGCTTGGACGTTAATTTTGTTGGTAGGAATAATTTTGGCAACAACAATGCTTTTATAGGAAACTATATTCCTAGGCCTTTTCCTAGTAATCCCTCTAATAACTTTGGCAACCTGATACATCTCCAACGTATCTACAATTTTTGATGGTTTCATGTTATTATCTTGTCAAACTTTGGATGTTTTGCATGCCTTTTACATATTTTTGGGGACTAACTTATTAACTCAGTGCCAAGTGCCAGTTCCTATTTTTTCCATGTTTTTGACCCCTTTCAGAGGAGGATTTTGAACGAAGTCCAAACGGAAGGAAACTGCCAAAAAGAATTTTTCCGGAACAGAAAAAGATCGAAGAGCCGGAGAATCAGGGCAGGGGCCCACCAGGGACCCCACAAGCCCTCATGGCGCGGCCAGGGGGGAGGCCGCGGCCCCCTGGCTTGTGGGCTCCCTGAGGCCCCTTTGCCCTAGGTTTGGCGCCTATATATCCCCAAAAATTCCACAAAAAATCAGGAGATCATTGAAATTACTTTTCCGCCGCCGCAAGCTTCTGTCTCCGCAAGATCCCATCTGGGGCATGTTCTGGTGCCCTTCCGGAGGGGAGATTCGGATACGAAGGGCTTCTTCATCAACACCATGACCTCTATGATGATGCGTGAGTAGATCACCATAGACCTACGGGTCCATAGCTAGTAACTAGATGGCTTCTTCTCTCTCTTGGATCTTCAATACAAAGTACTCCATGATCTTCATGGAGATCTATCCTATGTAATCTTCTTTTGCGGTGTGTTTGTCAAGATCCGATGAATTGTGGATTTATGATCAGATTATATATGAATCTTATATGAGTTTCTTCTGATCTCTCTTATGCATGATTTCATATCCTTGTAATTCTCATCGAGTTGTGGGTTTTGTGTGGCCAACTAGATCTATGATTCTTGCAATGGGAGAAGTGCTTGGTTTTGAGTTCATACCGTGCGGTGACCTCACCCAGTGACAGAAGGGGTAGCGAGGCACGCATCGTGTTGTGGCCATCAAAGTAAAAATATGGGGTTTTCATCATTGGTTTGAGATTATCCCTCTACATCATGTCATCTTGCTTAAGGCGTTACTCTGTTCGTCATGAACTCAATACACTAGATACATGGTGGATAGCGGTCGATGTGTGGAGTAATAGTAGCAGATGCAGAAAGTATCGGTCTACTTGTCTCGGACGTGATGCCTATATGTATGATCATTGCCTTAGATATCGTCATGACTTTGCGCGGTTCTATCAATTGCTCGACGGTAATTTGTTCACCCACCGTGATATTTGCTATTTTGAGAGAAGCCTCTAGTGAACACTATGGCCCCCAGGATCTACTCCACACCATATTTTCAGCCTTACACTTTTTGCTTCGTTGCACTTTCCGCCTTCAGATCTCACTTTGCAAACAATCTTGAAGGGATTGACAACCCCTTCGAAGCGTTGGGTGCAAGCTTGTTTGTGTTTGCGCAGGTACTCTGGACTTGACGAGACCCTCCTACTGGATCGATACCTTGGTTCTCAAACTGAGGGAAATACTTACTGCTCCTGTGTTGCATCACCCTTTCCTCTTATAGGGAAAAACAAACGCAAGCCCAGTCTCCGTCAACGTGTCAATTTCTGGAACTGTTGTTTGAGAAGTAGCAGAAGGATTTCTGGTGCCGTTGCCGGGGAGGAAGATCAAGTCAAGAACTCATCCAAGTAAGTGTCGCAAATTCATCTCTTGCATTTAATTTGTTTGCGAGTTGCCTCTCGTTTTCCTCTCCCCCGCTTCACCAGTTTGCCTTTTTCGTTCGCCCTTTTCTCTCGCTTGCTTTCTGTTCGCTTGTGTGCCATGTGCCTTCCATATGCTTGCATCTTCGCTTGCTGAAAATCTAGTGATATGGATCCTCATCCACTTGCTAATCTCTTTAAGTGATCCAATTACGTTGATCCAATTGCTAGTAAGTTGAGTGCACTTGACTATCTTTATGGAGTTTTGCTTGAGATGCGTGAATCTGAAAATTGAGAGGAAGAAATTTATGAAGTAATTCACGAGGGCTCCTTGGATGAAAAGCATGATTGCAATGGTTTCACTATAAATTCTATTAGTGACAATCATGCGAAAAATATGCAAAACCCTAAGCTTGGGGATTCTAGTTTTGCTATGTCCACTACTTGTTGCAATGTTATGAGTGGGGCGATGATTTTTCTTTTGATCTTGAAAATTTGTTTAAGCCTCATGATGAATATGATATTTGCAATATTATTGAAAGTGGTTTTGGAGAAGCCATGACTTTAGTTGATGATAATCCCACTATTTTTGAAGAGCGCCAACTTTCCATGCATGTAGATCATGAAAATAATATCCTATGTGATAGTTACATTGTTGAATTCGAATATGATCCCACATGTAATTATTATGAGAGAGGAAAATATGGTGGTAGAAACTTTCATATCACTAAATCACCTCTCGTTATGTTGAGATTGCTATTGTCTCTTTCTTCTTCCTTGCATATGGTAACTATTGGTTGTCTTGACAATCTGTTTTCCTATAAAATGCCTATGCATAGGAAGTATGTTAGACTTAGATGTGATTTTCACATGCTTTATGATGCTCTCGTTGTGCTTCAATTCTTGTCTTTTGTGTGAGCATCATTGAATTATCAATGCCTAGCTAAGGGCGTTAAACAATAGCGCTTGTTGGGAGGAAACCCAATGAATTTATATTTTTCTTTATGTTTTGTTGCGTCCACACCATCATAATTCTGTTGTGATTGTGTTTTTTGTGTTTCCTTTTTGTTTGAGCCAAGCAAAACCTTTATGACTAGTCTTGGAATGGTTGTTTGATCCTGCTGGAAAAAGCCAAAAACTTTTCGCTCACGAGATGATTTTTCATTTTTATTCAGAAAGATATTTTGAGTTGATTCTTTTTGCTGCTAGTTTCTATGCCTTTTTGCCAGGCATTCGTAAGTTTTCAGATTTTTTGAGGTACCATAAGTATACGAAGTATACAGATTGCTACAAACTGGTCTGTTTTTGACAGATTCTGTTTTTTATTGAGTTGGTTGCTTATTTTGATGAAACTATGGTTAGTATCGGGGGGTACTAGCCATGGAAAAGTGAGAATACAGTAGCCCAACACCAATATAGATATAATTCAAGTTTGCTACAGTACCAAAAGAAGTGGTAGTTTGTTTTCTTGTGCTAATGTTATCACGAGTTTCTGTTTAAGTTTTGTGTTGTGAAGTTTTCATGTTTTGGGTGATGTTCTCATGGACAAAGAGATAAGGAGTGGAAAGAGCTCAAGCTTAGGGATGCCCAAGGAATCCCAAGCCAAATTCAAGGACACCAAAAATCCTAAGCTTGGGGATGCCCCGGGAAGGCATCCCCTCTTTCGTCTTCAATCCATCGGTAACATTACTTGGAGCTATATTTTTATTCACCACATGATATGTGTTTTGCTTGGAGCGTCTTGTATCTTAGGAGTCTTTTCTTTTTGTTGTCACAATCATCCTTGTTGCACACCTTTTTGAGAGAGAGAGAGAGACATGCACTCATCGTGATTTTGCTAGAATGCTCATAGTGCTTCACTTATATCTTTTGAGCTAGATACTTTTGCTCTTGTGCTTCACTTATATCTTTAGAGCACGGCAGTGCGTGATTTGGTAGTTGGCTTATGCTATGAAAGTAGTCCCAAAGGTGATTGATACCCAAAGAGGATGCAAAAACCTCCATCTTCATGTGCATTGAATAGAAAGAGAAGTTTTGATTCCTCTCAATTAGTTTTGAGACATGGATTTGGGAATATTAAGAGCTATGTTAGTAGGGTGTTGTGAATCTAGAAATACTTGTGTTGAAGTTAGTGATTCCCGTAGCATGCACGTATGGTGAACCGCTATGTTAGGAAGTCGGAGCATAATTGATCTATTGATTGTCATCCTTTGTGTTGAGGTCGGGATCACAAGATGGTTAACACCTACCAACCCTTCCCCTCGGAGTATGCGTTTAGCACTTTGTTTCGATTACTAATAAAAACTTTCCAACAAGTATGTGAGTTCTTCATGACTAATGCGAGTCCATGTTATAGATGCACTTTCACCTCCCACCATTGCTAGCCTCTCTAGTGCCGCGCAATTCTCGCCGATGCACAAACCCACCAAATTCCTTCCTCAAAACAGCCACCATACCTACCTACTATGGCATTTTGAAAGCCATTCCGAGATATATTGCCATGCAACTCCCATAGTTCCGTCTCATGACTTGTGCCGTCACTCTCATATTGCCATTGCATGATCATAACATAGCTAGCAAGATGTTTCAACGTCATACGCCTTGCTAGATCGTTGCACATCCCGGTACACTGCCGGAGGCATTTCCTATGGAGTCATCATCATTTTTTTGAGCTGTGAGGAAATAAAAGTGTGATAATCATCATTATTAGAGCATTGTCCCATGTGAGGAAATTAAAAAAAGAGAGGCCAAAGAGCCCAAGAATAAAGAAGGGACAATGCTACTATCTTTTTCCACACTTGTGCTTCATGATAGCACCATGTTCTTCATGATTGAGAGCTTTTTGCTTTGTCACTACCATATGCTAGTGGTAATCTTCATTATATAACTTGGCTTGTATATTCCAATGATGGGCTTCCTCAAAATTGCCCTAGGTCTTCCTGAGCAAGCAAGTTGGATGCACACCCACTAGTTCTCCTTTTGAGCTTCCACATACTTATAGATCTAGTGCATCCCTTGTATGGCAATCCCTACTCATTCACATTGATATCTATTAATGGGCATCTCCATAACGCTTTGATACACCGAGTCAATGTGACCATCTCCTCCTTTTTGTCTCACAACCACCACCACACTATATTCCACCTATAGTGCTATATCCATGGCTCGCGCTCATGTATTGCGTGATAGTTATAAAAAGTTTGAGAAAGTAAGAGTGCGAAAACAATTACTTGGCCAATACCGGGGTTGTGCATGATTTACATTAGTTGTGTGAGGATGATGGAGCATAGCCAGACTATATGATTTTGTAGGAATAACTTTCCTTGGCCTTGTTATTTTGAAAGTTCATGATTACCTTGCTAGTTTGCTTGAAGTATTATTGTTTTCATGTCAATAGCAAACTATTGTTTCGAATCTTACGGATCTGAACATTCATGTCACGTGAAAGAAGTTGCAAAGGACAACTATGCTAGGTAGCATTCCACATCAAAAATTCATTCTTTATCACTTCCCTACTCGAGGACGAGCGGGAGTTAAGCTTGGGGATGCTTGATACGTCTCCAACGTATCTATAATTTTTTATGGTTTCATGCTATTATCTTGTCAAACTTTGGATGTTTTGCATGCCTTTTATATATTTTTTGGGACTAACTTATTAACTCAGTGCCAAGTGCCAGTTCCTGTTTTTCCATGTTTTTGACCCCTTTCAGAGGAGGATTTTGAACGGAGTCCAAACGGAAGGAAACTGCCAAAAAGATTTTTTCCGGAAAAGAAAAAGATCGGAGAGCCGGAGAATCAGGGCAGGGGCCCACCAGGGACCCCACAAGCCCTCATGGCGCGGCCAGGGGGAGGCCGCAGCCCCCTGGCTTGTGGGCGACCTGAGGCCCCTTTGCCCTAGGTTTTGCGCCTATATATCCCCAAGAGTTCCACAAAAAATCAGGAGATCATCGAAACTACTTTTCCGCCGCCGCAAGCTTCTCTCTCCGCAAGATCCCATCTGGGGCACGTTCTGGTACCCTGCCGGAGGGGAGATCCGGATATGAAGGGCTTCTTCATCAACACCATGACCTCTCTGATGATGCGTGAGTAGTTCACCATAGACCTACGGGTCCATAGCTAGTAACTAGATGGCTTCTTCTCCCTCTTGGATCTTCAATACAAAGTTCTCCATGATCTTCATGGAGATCTATCCGATGTAATCTTCTTTTGTGGTGTGTTTGTTGAGATCCGATGAATTGTGGATTTAAGATCAGATTATCTATGAATCTTATTTGAGTTTCTTCTGATCTCTCTTATGCATGATTTCATATCCTTGTAATTCTCTTCGAGTTGTGGGTTTTGTCTGGCCAACTAGATCTATGGTTCTTGCAATGGGAGAAGTGCTTGGTTTTGGGTTCATACCATGCGGTGACCTCACCCAGTGACAGAAGGGGTAGCGAGGCACGCATCGTGTTATTGCCATCAAGGGTAAAAAGATGGGGTTTTCATCATTGGTTTATGATTATCCCTCTACATCATGTCATCTTGCTTAAGGCGTTACTCTGTTCGTCATGAACTCAATACACCAGATGCATGTTGGATAGCGGTCGATGTGTGGAGTAATAGTAGCAGATGCAGAAAGTATCGGTCTACTTGTCTCGGACGTGATGCCTATATGTATGATTATTGCCTTAGATATCGTCATGACTTTGCGCGGTTCTATCAATTGCTCGAAAGTAATTTGTTCACCCACCGTGATATTTGCTATTTTGAGAGAAGCCTCTAGTGAACACTATGGCCCCCAGGGTCTACTCCACACCATATTTTCAGCCTTACACTTTTTTACTTCGTTGCACTTTCCGCCTTCATATCTCACTTTGCAAACAATCTTGAAGGGATTGACAACCCCTTTGAAGCGTTGGGTGCAAGCTTTTTTGTGTTTGCGCATGCACTCTCGACATGACGAGACCCTCCTTCTGGATCGATACATTGGTTCTCAAACTGAGGGAAATACTTACTGCTCCTGTGCTGCATCACCCTTTTCTCTTCAAGGGAAAAACCAACGCAAGCCCAGTCTCCGTCAACGTGTCAATTTCTGGCGTTGTTGTTTGAGAAGTAGCACAGCTACTACAACAATGCTCATGGAAATTACAATAAATTACCCTCTCATCTAGAGAGTAATATTAAAGAGTTTATCAACTCGCAAAAGATTTTCAATGCGTCCATAGAAGAAAAACTACTCAAAATTGATGATTTGGCTAGGAGCGTTGATAGAATGTCTATTGATATTGATGCTTTGAAAGTTATATGTGCTTCTCCCAAGATCAATATGGATGAAACTTTGAAAGCTATGCGTGTTTCCATGAATGAGAGTAAAGAAAGAACCGCCCAAATTCGTGCTAGACATGAATGGCTTAAAAAGGTGTGTAATCATGATGAGAATCACGAAGATCTTAAAGTACTTGGTGTAACTCCCATTGAATCCTTGTTTTCTTGTGTCAAACCTAATCATGATGGGGCTGGATATGAATCCACCTTGGTTGAAAAACACCCCAATGATTCGGAGTCCATCTATCTCGATGCTAAAAGCATTGAAAGTGGCATAGAGGATATCAAAACTTTGAGTAGTAATGAAACTACTACTTTGGATTTCCAGGAATTCAATTATGATAGTTGCTCTTTGATTTAATGTATTTCCTTGATGCAATCTATGCTAAACTCTCCACACGCTTATAGCCAGAACAAGACCTTTATCGATCATATCGTCGATGCTATGATAAAATCTCTTGAAGAGAAACTTGAATTGGAAGTTTCTATTCCTAGAAAACTTCATGATGAGTGGGAACCTACTATCAAAATCAAAATCAAAAACTATGATTGCAATGCTTTGTGTGATTTGGGTGCTAGTGTTTCCGCGATTCCAAAGTCTTTATGTGATGTTCTAGGCTTCAATGAGATTGATGAGTGCTCTCTTAATTTGCACCTTGCAGATTCTACTGTTAAGAAACCCATGGGAAGGATGAATGATGTTCTTATTATTGCAAATAGGAACTATGTACCCGTGGATTTCATTGTGCTTGATATTGATTGCAATCCTACATGTCCTATCATTCTTGGTAGACCTTTCCTAAGGACTATTGGTGCTATCATCGATATGAAGGAAGGGAATATTAGATTTCAATTTCCTTTAAAGAAGGGCATGGATCATTTTCCTAGAAAGAAAATAAGATTGCCTTAAGAATCCATGATGAGGGCTACTTATGGTTTGAGCACCAAAGACGTCGATACGTGATTCTATCGCCTTATGCCTAGCTAAGGGCGTTAAACAATAGCGCTTGTTGGGAGGTTATGTTTGCTGTGTATCCCTGGCAATGGTGCCAGAAATACTTCTCCTACTACACAAAAGACCTTCCACCGGCGCCAGAGATAGGCACGTCGACGGGAGAATACTTGGCTTGATCTTTCTGTTGCGGCTACGCCTTAAAGGACTTCCTAGGCAAGTATGCAAAGGATTTCCCCCGTGTCCTTGGAGCCTTGCTTTGGTGTTCCCTCGAAGCGTAAAGGGTGATGTAGCACAGTGATGGTAAGTATTTCCCTTGGTTTGAGAACCAAGGTATCAATCCGGCGGAAGAGTATCTCAAGTCAGCCTGGGCGTTCGGGTATTTCGGTTATTTCGGTTCGGGTAGTTCGGTTTATGGGTAATTCGGTTATTCAAAAACGGGAACCAAAATTGTTTCTATCAAAAACATACCCGAACCCAAATTACCCAAAATTTTGATTCGGGTAATTCGGGTACCCAAAATACCCAAAATATTCGGAGCATACAACAACTTTTGATATGAATAACTCGGATAGTATGGATATTTTTGGTAATATGGGTATTTTGGTTAGTATGGGTAACAAGTTAATGTAATAATAGCATGGAAATTTTAGACAATATGAATAATTTGGGTAGTATGGGTATTTCGGGTTTTTCACACTAGAACCCGAACACTAACCCGAAAACCGAATAGTCAAGAAATGAGAACCAAACCCTTACCCGATACCCAAATTATCCGACAATTCGGGTAATTCGGTTCGGTTTGGGTTTGGGTAGCGGGTTTGGGTACCCAAACGCCCAGGGTGAATCTCAAGATCCTGCACCAACACAAGAGCTTCCACCCAACGCTATGAAGGGGTTGTCAATCCCTTATAGATTGTTTGCCAAGTGAGAACTGAAAGCAACAACGTAACAAAGCAAAGTAAAAGCGGAGTTGTAAACGATAGATGTGAATTGACCCGGGGGCCGTAGTGTTTACTAGTGGCTTATCTCATGGAAGCAAGTAGAAGGTAGGTGAACAAATTACTGTCGAGCAATTGATAGAACTGTGCAGAGTCATGACGATATCTATGCAATGATTATTTATATAGGCATCATGTCCGAAACAAGTAGACCGATACTGTATGCATCTACTACTATTACTCCACACGTCGACCTCTATCCAGCATGCGTCTAGTGTATTAAGTCCATAAGAACAGAGTAACGCCTTAAGCAAGATGACATGATGTAGAGGGATAATCTCAAACCAATGATAAAAACCCCATCTTTTTACCCTTGATGGTAACTACTTGGTGTGTGCCTTGTTGCCCCTACTGTCACTGGGAAAGGTCACCACATGGCAGAACCCAAAACCAAGCACTTATCCCATTGCAAGAATCATAGATCTAGTTGGCCAAACAAAACCCAAGACTCGGAGAGACATACAAGGATATCAAATCATGCATAAAAGAAATCAACAAAGACTCAAATATATATCATAGATAATCTGATCACAAGTCCACAATTCATCGGATCTCGACAAACACACCGCGAAAGAAGATTACATCGGATAGATCTCCATGAAGATCATGGAGAACTTTGTATTGAAGATCCAAGAGAGAGAAGAAGCCATCTAGCTACTAACTACGGACTCGTAGGTCTGAAGTGAACTACTCACGAGTCATTGGAGGGGCGATGATGATGAAGAAGCCCTCCACCTCCAAAGTCCCCTCCGGAGGGTGCCGGGAAGGGTCTCCAGATGAGATCTCGCAGAAACGGAAGCTTGCGGCGGCGGAAAAGTACTTTCGAGGCTCCCCTGATTTTTTGCGGAATATTTGGGAATATATAGGCGCAAGATCTAGGTCAGGGGCGGCCAGGGTGGCCACAAGCTTGCCCACCACCGCCTCCCCCCCCCCTGGTGGCGTGGTGAGAGCTTGTGGGCTCCCTCGGGCCCACCTGGCTTGGCCCAAAGGCTCCCTGGTCTTCTTTCGTTTGGGAAAAAATCATTTCGGGGTTTTTATTCCGTTTGGACTCCGTTCCAAAATCAGATCTGAAAAGAGTCAAAAACACGGAAAAAATAGAAACTCGCACTTGGCACTGAATTAATAAGTTAGTCCCAAAAAAGATATAAAAAGATACATAAAACATACAAAGAAGGAAAGATAACATCGTGAAACCATCAAAAATTATAAATACGTTTGAGACGTATCAAGCATCCCCAAGCTTAACTCATGCTCGTCCTCGAGTAGGGAAGTGATAAGAATGAATTTTTTATGCTTTCATGCTACCTAGCATAGGTGTCCTTTGTAATTCCTCTTATGTGACGTGAATGTTCAGATCCTTTAGATTCAAAACAATAGTTTTCTATTGACGTGGAAACAATAATAATTCAAGTAAACTAGCAAAGTAATCATGAACTTTCAAAATAACAAGGCCAAAAGAAAGTTATCCCTACAAAAGCATATAGTCTGGCTATGCTCTATCATCCTTGCAGAACGAATTTAAATCATGCACAACCCCGGTATTGGCCAAGTAATTGTTTCACACCTTTACTTTCTCAAACATTTTCAACTCTCACGCAATACATGAGCGTGAGCCATGGTTATAGCACTATAGATGGTGTGGAATGTGGTGGAGGTTGCAAGACAAAAAAGGAGAAGATAGTCACATTAACTAGGCATATCAATGAGCTGTAGAGCTGCTCATCAATAGATATCAATGTGAATGAGTAGGGATTGCCATACAAATGATGCACTAGAGCTACAAGTATGTGAAAGCTCTTAAAGAAAACTAGTGGGTGTGCATCCAACTTGCTTGCTCACGAAGACCTAAGGCAATTTTGAGGAAGCCTGTCATTGGAATATACAAGCCAAGTTATATAATGAGAATTTCTCACTAGCTATATGGTGGTGACAAAACGAGAGACTCTCAATCATGAAGATCATGGTGCTCAAAATGCACAAGTGTGGAAAAAGTGGTAGCATTGTCCCTTCTCTCTTTTTCTCTCATTTTTTTTAATTTTGGTGGGCTCTTTGGCCTCTTTTTTATGGACTTCTTTGGCCTCTTTTATTTCCTCACATGGGATAATGCTCCAATAATGATGATCATCACACTTCCAACTCAAAACTTAGAGCAATTATGACTCTATATGGAATGCCTTCGGTAGTGTACCGTGGGACTGATCTAGCATGGCATAGACATCAATGGAAACAGCATGCTAGCTATCTTACGATCGTGCAAAGGCAATGTAGACGTGGTGGCACATATCATGGTGGTAGTTTCATGGCAATATATCTCGGAATGACTTTGAAAAAGCCATAGTAGGTAGGTATGGTGGCTGTTTTGAGGGAGGCTAATGGTGGGTTTTGTGCACCGGCGGAAGTTGCACGGTACTAAGAAGATAGTGATGGTGGAAGGTGAAAGTGCAACTAAACCATGGACTCAACATTAGTCATGAAGAACTCATATACTTGTTGCAAAAATTTTATTAGTAATCAAAACAAAGCATTCAATGCATACTCCTAGGGGAAGGGTTGGTCGGTATAAACCATCGCGCGATCCCGACCGCCACGCAAAGGATGACAATCAATAGACTAATCATGCTCAGATTTCATCACATAGCGGTTCACCATACGTGCATGCTACGGGAATCACTAACTTCAACACAAGTATTTCTAGATCCACAACACCTTACTAGCATGATTTCAATATTACCATAACCACAACTCAAAACTAATTGAGATGAATCAAACTTCTCTAACTATTCAATGCACATGAAGGAGGAAGTTTTCGTATCCCTTTGGATAAATACCACTTTTGAGACTACTTTCAAAGCATAGATCAACTACCAAGCCACGCACCGCTGCGCTCTAAAAGATATAAGTGAAGCACATGGAGCAAAAGTATCAAGCTCAAAAGATATAAGTGAAGCACATGTGAGCTGAATTGTCTACCAAAAGATATAAGTGAAGCTCGACAAAATCATGGTGTGTGCATGTATCTCTCTCTAGGTGTGCAGCAAGGATTATTGTGACACAACAAAAATAAAAGACTCCTACGATACAGGACGCTCCAAGCAAAAAACACATAACATGTGGTGAATAAAAATATAGCCCCAAGTAACGTTACCGATGGATTAAAGATAAGAAAGGGGATGCCTTCCTGGGGCATCCCCAAGCTTAGGCTTTTACGGCATCCTTGAATTTCTTGGGGTGCCTTGGGAATCCCCAAGCTTGAGCTCTTGCCACTCTTTTATCTCTTTGTCCATAAGAACTTCACCCAAAACTTGAAAACTTCACAACACGACACTTTAAACAGAAACTCGTGATAACATTAGTACAAGAAAGCAAACCACCACTTCCTTAGGTACTGTAGCAAACTTAAATTCTGCATGTGCTGATGTTGGGTTACTGTACTTTCAATCTTCCATGGCTAATACCCCCCGATACTATCCATAGTTTCATCAAAATAAGCAACCAACACAACAAAAACAGAATTTGTTAACAGCAGACCAGTCTGTAGCAATCTGTATGTTTTGTATACCTCTGGTACTTCAAAAATTCTGAAAAATTATGACAGTCTGAATAATTTGTGTATAAAACAGCATAAAAAGAATCAACTCAAAAGCTCTTACAGAACAAAAATAAAATTCTTTTCGTGAGCAGAAAGTTTCTGTCTTTCCCAGCATGACCAAACGATCATCCTCAAGACTAATCATAACGGTTTTGCTTGGAACAAACACAAAAAAAACACAAAAAACACAATCATAACAGAATTATGAAAGTGTGGAAAACACAAAACAGAAAGAAAAAGTATAGATTCGTTGGGTTGCCTCCCAACAAGCGCTTTTGTTTAACGCCCTTAGCTAGGCAAAAAGTTTCAATGATGCTCACATAAAAGGTAAGGATTGAAACACAAGGAGAGCATCATGGAGCATATGGCTAGCACTTTTAAGTCTAACCCACTTCCTATGCATAGGGATTTTGTGAACAAACAACTTGTGGGAGCAAGAATCAACTAGCATAGGAAGGCAAAACAAGCATAGTTTCAAAAAATTCAACACATGGAGAGGAAGCTTGGTACTATTGCAATAAGTAGAAGCATATGATCCTCTCTCATAGTAATTTTCAGTGGCATCATGAATGAATTCAACAATGTAACTATCACATAGGATATTCTTTTCATGATCCACATGCATGCAGAGTTGACGCTCTTCAAAAATAGTGGGATTATCATCAAATAAAGTCATGACTTCTCCAATCCCACTTTCAAAATTGTTGTGAATATCATACTCGTCATGAGGCTTAAATAAATTTTCAAGATCATAAGAAAGATCATCACCCCAATCATGATTATTGCAACAAGTAGGGGACATAGCAAGACTAGCATACCCAAGCTTAGGGTTTTGCATAATTTTAGCATGATTGCCACTAATAGGATTTATAGTGAAATCATTGCAATCATACTTTTCATCCAAGGAGCCCTCGTGAATCACTTCATGAATTTCTTCCTCACAATTTTAAGATTCACACATCTTACGCAAAACTCCAAAGGAATAGTCAATTGCCCTCAACTCCATAGCAATTTGTTCCACACGACTAGGTCTCATAAAGAGACTAGCAAGTGGATGAGGATCCATATCACTAGATTTTCAGCAAGCGAAGATGCAAGAATATTGAGGGCACATGGCACACAAGCAAACAGAAAGGAAGAGAGAGAAAAGGGCGAACGAAAAAGGCAAATAAAAACGGCAAATTTGAAGTGGGGGAGAGGAAAACGAGAGGCAACTGGCAACAAAAGTAAATGCAAGTGAAGAGTTTGTGAGACCTACTTGGATAGATCTTGATTTCTCCTCCCCGGCAACGGCGCCAGAAATACTTCTGGTGTTTGCTGTGTATCCCTCGCAATGGTGCCAGAAATACTTCTGCTACTGCACAAAAGACCTTCCAACAGCGCCAGAGATAGGCACGTCGACGGGACAATACTTGGCTTGATCTTTCTGTTGCGGCTACGCCTTAAGGGACTTCCTAGGCAAGTATGCAAAGGATTTCCCCCGTGGCCTTGGAGCCTTGCGTTGGTGTTCCCTTGAAGCGGAAAGGGTGATGTAGCACAGCGACGGTAAATATTTCCCTCAGTTTGAGAACCAAGGTATCAATCCGGCGGGAGAGTATCTCAAGATCCTGCACAAACACAAAAGCTTGCACCCAACACTATGAAGGGGTTGTCAATCCCTTATAGATTGTTTGCCAAGTGAGAACTGAAAGCAACAAAGTAAAAAAAGCAAAGTAAAAGCAGAGTTGTAAACGATGGATGTGAATAGACCCGGGGCCGTAGTGTTTACTAGTGGCTTCTCTCATGAAAGCAAGTAGACGGTGGTGAACAAATTACTGTCGAGCAATTGATAGAACTGTGCAGAGTCGTGACGATATCTATGCAATGATTATTTCTATAGGCATCACGTCCGAAACAAGTAGACCGATACTGTCTTCATCTACTACTATTACTCCACACGTCGATCGCTATCCAGCATGCATCTAGTGTATTAAGTCCATAAGAACAAAGTAACGCCTTAAGCAAGATGACATGATCTAGAGGGATAATCTCAAACCAATGATAAAAACCCCATCTTTTTACCCTTGATGGCAACTGCTTGATGTGTGCCTTGTTGCCCCTACTATCACTGGGAAAGGTCACCACATGGCAGAACCGAAAACCAAGCACTTCTCCCATTGCAAGAATCGTAGATCTAGTTGGCCAAACAAAACCCAAGACTCGGAGAGACTTACAAGGATATCAAATCATGCATATAAGAAATCAGCAAAGACTCAAATATATATCATAGATAGTCTGATCACAAGTCCACAATTCATCGGATCTCGACAAACACACCGCCAAAGAAGATTACATCAGATAGATCTCCATGAAGATCATGGAGAACTTTGTATTGAAGATCCAAGAGAGAGAAGAAGCCATCTAGCTACTAACTACGGACCCGTAGGTCTGAAATGAACTACTCACGAGTCATTGGAGGGGCGATGATGATGATGAAGAAGCCCTCCACCTCCAAAGTCACCTCCGGCAGGGAGCCAGGAAGGGTCTCCAGATGAGATCTCGCGGAAACGGAAGCTTGCGGCGGCGGAAAAGTATTTTTCGAGGCTCCCCTGATTTTTTGCGGAATATTTGGGAATATATAGGCACAAGATCTAGGTCAGGGGGCGGCCAGGGTGGCCACAAGCTTGCCCACCGCCGCCTCCCCCCTGGTGGCATGGTGAGAGCTTATCAGCTCCCTGGGGCCCACGTGGCTTGGCCCAAAGGCTCCCTGGTCTACTTTCGTTCGGGAAAAAATCATTTCGGGGTTTTTATTCCGTTTGGACTCCGTTCCAAAATCAGATCTGAAAAGAGTAAAAAACATGGAAAAAATAGGAACTAGCACTTGGCACTGAATTCATAAGTTAGTCCTAAAAAAAGATATAAAAAGATACATAAAACATACAAAGAAGGCAAGATAACAGCGTGAAACCATAAAAAATTATAGATACGTTTGAGACGTATCAGGAGGCAACCCAATGAATTTATCTTTGCTTTTTTGCTTTCTGTTTTGTTGCGTCCACACCATCATAATTTTGTTATGATTGTGTCTTTTGTGTTTCTTTTTGTGTTTGAGCCAAGTAAAACCTTTATGACTAGTTTGGTGGTGGTTGTTTGATCCTGCTCGAAAAAGACAGAACCTTTTCGCTCACGAAATTATTTTTCATTTTTATCCAGAAAGAGCTTGTGAGTTGATTCTTTTTGCTTCTGGATGATATGCCTTTTGTCCAAACTGTAGTAATTTTTCAGAATTTTTGAGATACCAGAAGTAGACGGAAGTATACAAATTGCTACAGACTAGTCTGTTTTTGATAGATTCTGTTTTTTGTTGTGTTGGTTGCTTGTTTTGATGAAACTATGGATAGTTTCGGGGGGTATTAGCCATGTAAAAGTGAGAATACAGTAATCTAACACCAATATAAATATGAATCAAGTTTGCTACAGTACCTAAAGAGGTGGTAGTTTGTTTTCTTGTGCTAATGATATCATGAGTTTCTGTTGAAGTTTTGTGTTGTGAAGTTTTCAAGTTTTAGGTGATATTCTCATGGACAAAGGAATAAAGAGTGGAAAGAGCTCAAGCTTGGGGATGCCCGAATCATCCCAAGCCAAATTCAAGGACATCAAAAAGCCTAAGCTTGGGGATGCCCAGGGAAGGCATCCCCTCTTTCGTCTTCAATCTATCGGTAACATTACTTGGAGTTATATTTTTATTCACCACATGATATGTCTTTTGCTTGGAGCGTCTTGTACCGTAGGAGTATTTTATTTTTGTTGTGTCATAATCATCCTTTCTGCACACCTTTTGAGAGAGACATGCACTCATCGTGAATTTGCTAGAATACTCTTTGAGTTTCGCTTATATCTTTTGAGTTAGGCAATTTAGCTAACATGTGCTTCACTTATATCTTTTGAGCTAGATAATTTTGCTCTAAGTGCTTCACCTAGATATCTTAGAGCACGGCGGTGTTATATTTTGGAGAAATAACAACTCTCGATCTTCACTTATATCTTTTTGAGAGTGATCTCTTTGAGTAACTTGGTAGTTGGCTTGAGCTATGAAACTAGTCCCAAAGAGGATACAATAAAACTTCCATTTTCATGAGCATTGATTAGAAAGAGAAGTTTGATTCCTCTCAATTAGTTTTAAGACATGGATTTGGTAATATTAAGAGTTATGTTAGTAGGGTGTTGTGAATCTAGAAATACTTGTGTTGAAGTTAGTGATTCCCCTAACATGCATGTATGGTGAACCGCTGTGTTAGGAAGTCGGAGCATAATTGATCTATTGATTATC
This sequence comes from Hordeum vulgare subsp. vulgare, assembly GCF_904849725.1. NCBI lineage: Eukaryota > Viridiplantae > Streptophyta > Magnoliopsida > Poales > Poaceae > Hordeum > Hordeum vulgare. The sequence continues at coordinate 449,781,083 of NC_058518.1, read as the reverse complement.
ATCCTTTGTGTTGCGGTCGGGATCGCGCGATGGTTAACACCTACCAACCCTTCCCCTAGGAGTATGCGTTTAACACTTTGTTTCGATTACTAATAAAAACTTTCGCAATAAGTATGTGAGTTCTTCATGACTAATGTGAGTCCATGGTATAGATGCACTTTCACCTTTCACCATTGCTAGCCTCTCTAGTGCCGCGCAACTTTCGTCGGTGCACAAACCCACCATATGCCTTCCTCAAAACAGCCACCATACCTAGCTACTATGGCATTTTCACAGCCATTCTGAGATATATTGCCATGCAACTCCCACCGTTCCATCTCATGACTTGTGCCGTCACTTACATATTGCCATTGCATGATCATAATATAGCTAGCGAGATGTTTTCAACGGCATACGCCAAGCTAGATCGTTGCACATCCCGGTACACTGTTGGAGGCATTTCCTATAGAGTCATCATCGTTCTAAACATTGAGCTTTGAGTAAATGAAAGTGTGATGATCATCATTATTAGAGCATTGTCCCATGTGAGGAAATAAAAAAAAGTCCAAAGTTGCCCAAACAAAAAAAGAGATATAGAAAGAGGCCAAAGAGCCCAAACAAAAAAAGAGAGAGAAAGAGAGAAGGGACAATGCTACTATCTTTTCCACACATGTGCTTCGTAATAGCACCATGTTCTTCATGATTGAGAGTCTCTTGTTTTGTCACCACCATATGCTAGTGGGAATCTTCATTATATAACTTGGCTTGTATATTCCAATGATGGGCTTCCTCAAAATTGCCCTAGGTCTTCGTGAGCAAGCAAGTTGGATGCACATCCACTAGTTCTCCTTTTGAGCTTTCACACACTTATAGCTCTAAGTTCATCCATTGCATGGTAATCCCTACTCTTTCACATTGATATCTATTAATGGGCATCTCCATAGCCCTTTGATACGCCGAGTCGATGTGACCATCTCATCCTTTTTGTCTCACAACCTCCACCACACTCTATTCCACCTATAGTGTTATATCCATGGCGCACGCTCATGTATTGCGTGAGAGTTGAAAAAGGTTTGAGAAAGTAAGAGTGCGAAAAAAAATTACTTGGCCAATACCGGGGTTGTGCATTGATACGTCTCAAACGTATCTATAATTTTTGATGGTTTCACGTTGTTATCTTGCCAACTTTGGATTTTTTATTTACCTTTTTTTATCTTTTTTGGGACTAACTTATTAATTCAGTGCCAAGTGCCAGTTCCTGTTTTTTCTGTGTTTTTTACTCTTTTCAGATCTGATTTTGGAATGGAGTCCAAACGGAATAAAATCCCCGAAATAAATTTTTCCAGAACAGAAGAAGATCGGGGGACGTGAGGACCAAGGCAGGGGGCCCATAGGGAGCCCATAAGCCCTGTTGCCGCGGCCAGGGGGCCCGCGGCAACCAGGCTTGTGGCCTCCCTGGCGCTCTGTCACGCCTAAGATGCGACCCTATCCTCAATTTGGCACGAAGGCCTCGTCAGGGATAGAAGCGCATCTCGTCGTGTCGCAAGAATGGATATCGTTACAAGTACATGTACTGAAAAAAAGAGATATATATAGAATTGGCTTACACTCGCCACAAGCTACATCAGAGTCACATCAGTACATTACATAATCATCAAGAGTAAGAGCAGGGTCCGACTACGGACGAAAACAAACGACAAAAGAAGAACGACGTCCATCCTTGCTATCCCAGGCTGTCGGCCTGGAAGCCATCCTAGATCGACGAAGAAGAAGAAGGAGCAACTCCAAATGAACAATCAACGCGCTCACATCGAGTAACCTTTACATGTACCTGCAACTGGTGTTGTAGCAATCTGTGAGCCACAGGGGACTCAGCAATCTCATTTCCAAAGGTATCAAGACTAGCAAAGCTTAATGGGTGAGGTAAGGTTAAGTGGTGAGGTTGCAGCAGCGGCTAAGCATATAATTGGTGGCTAAACTTATGAGTACAAGAAATAAGAGGGGGAAGATCTACGCATAACGGACGTGTCTACTGATGATCAAATGAATGATCCTGAACACCTACCTACGTCACACATAACCCCACCGTGTCCTTGATCGGAGAAGGAACTCACGAAAGAGACAGTCACGGTTACGCACACAGTTGGCATGTTTTAATTAAGTTAACTTAAATTTATCTAGAACCAGTGTTAAACAAAGTTTCCACGTTGCCACATAACCGCGGGCACGGCTTTCCAAAAAGATTTAACCCTACACGGGTGCTCCAACTAGTCCATCACAAATTACCACAAGCCGCATAGAAATCCTCAATCACGAAGCTCGCGATCTCGTCGGATTCCCTAGTGGAAAACCTCAACTCTGAGATTACCCAAAGCATCACCGGAATCCCGATGCACAAGATATCTCGTCAAAGGTAAAACTAATCCAGCAAGGCCGCCCGACGTGTCGACGATCCCGATAGGAGTCGCGTACCTCGTTCTCAGGACACGACGGATGAGCTAGACGTCGGGATCGCTAAACCTCCGGGTGACCAGAGGGGCGCCGGACATCGCTCAGGTGGGGCCAACACTCATGTGGAGCACTGGCCCGGGGGTTGATTAAATTTCCTCGGGTTAATTACTCCCTATGCAGTTCATTAGTTATTAGGCAAATGTAGTACCAAAGTTGGGCCTTGCCAGACCAGCTTTAATCTAAAACGAATTATCAAGGGGGTCCCCATAACAACCCCGATCGTGTTAGGAGCGCTCGTTTATGGCACATAACACCGGTAGCCGAAAACTAAGGGGGCAAAGGTGGAACAAAACACCAGGCTAGAAAGGCCGAGCCTTCCACCTTTTACCAAGTATATAGGTGCATTAAGTTAAATAGAAATTAAATATGGTGATATAACAAGGAACCCATGTTATCACATGGAAGCAACTACACCTGCAACTAGCAACGCTAACACAAGGATAAGCGAGCGGTAACATAGCCAATCAGTGGTTTGCTAGGTCGAACAGGTCGAAGGTTATCATGGCATTGTTGAGAGGCTGATATTTAACATGTGGTAGGCAACGAGACATCATCGATAGCATCGAAATAACTAGCATGGCAATGATAGTAATGGTATCTGGGGAAATGGTCATCTTGCCTGAGATCCCGCTTGGAAGAAGAATGACTCCAAGAAGTCGGCGAACACACATAGTCGAACGGGTCCTCACATTCCGACACGCTTGCGGAACTCTATCGAGACGGAACAAACCGGAAACAAACATCAACACACATATTCACCACAAGATGCACAACATGATGCACAACCTAATATGATGCATGATCAGTTCAAAGATGCAAGGCATGGCATGGCAATTCACCTCACACCAACACTACACATTAAGTGAAGCTCGATATGCAACGGGTTGCATATGGACGAAACTCCACGTTTAATTGTTAGTTCACTCCCGTATAATAACACAACAATATTAAAATGTTGCTAACATGGAAAGGGGTGAAGCACAAATTAAACTACCTATCTAGGCATTTTAAATGAGGTCGGAAACGACATATAGCATCTCCGAAATGACCCCACGTGTTAAATCTTAATTCTGTCCAGATTTGTTGTAATCACATTTTAGGTTTGTCAAACAGCAAAACAAAGTGGTTCACGTGATTCTACTCGTCGTTCTGCTCCATTTACATATATGGCACATCTCCAACGGAGCTACGGACAAATAGTTATGACCTAAATAGTTTCACCACGTCGACACGCAAACCGGTGCAAACAGCACACTAAATAGTTCTAATTATGCATGAGAGTTGGAAAATATTACTCTATGCAAAATTCTAGCCAAGTTACATTTATAACTCATCGCAATCCGAAGCACGGATTAGAAACTACGGCCATTTGAAAATATGTAGATTTTTTTCCTGAAAATCCCTGGTAATTAGCTAAATCGCAAGACGGAAAAAAATGCATGGGCCGAATGCAGTGGCCCAGGAGGTTTGGACCCGAGTGGCCGTGTGCGTGGGCGAATAAGGTTAGCAAAATAAAAAAACTGGGGCACTAGGTATCGAGCCCGGCACCTCTTGGACTGAATCCAGAGTGCTAACCAACTGGGCTAACGATTGGAGTGTGAACAGGGCTTGAATTAACTAAGGCAAAGACAGAAGCTAAATCGTGAGAGAAGGAAAAGAGAGCCTAAAAATATAATGCAACAACGGGGACTCGAACCCTTGATCTCGTAATTCCAGAACAACACACTGACGAGTGTGCTATGCCGAAGATTACGAAAAAATAACGGGTTCTTCCCTACATGAGCCATACCGTCGCGCTGGACTGACGAAACTGAAACTGTCGAAACCGCATCTCTGTTGCCAGGCCGACAACACAGTAGCACTGGGAGAGGCACTTAGGCGAGGCCAGAGGTAGGCGATGTCATGGGGCTCCTTCGGGACAGCACTGGAGCCCAGATCCGATCGAGGAGGTTCTGTTCCCGAGGCTGTAGGCGTTGGGCACAGCTATCGTGATCTAGGGCGGCGGCGGCGGTTTCCCGTTCTGCTCCTGGCAGAAGAACGAGCAGAGGGAGAGATTAGAGCAGAGGAGGGAGAACAAAAGAGAGAGGGAGAAGAGAGGGATGGACAGGGGCACCGGCCTGGGTGTCAGGGGCTTGGGCGCGGCTCGGCTGGAGGAGCAGGGTGCAGCGGGCGCTGCTGCTCGCAGATGCTCGCCACGCTGTCCATGGCGGCTCCTGACGCTGCGAGCTCTGTTCGTCCCCTGATGGAGAAGGGAAAAAACCAAGAGAGAGAGAGAGAGATTAGAGGAGGAAGGAGATGGGAAGGAGCAGGAGGAAGGACAGAGAGCACGGGGCGGCGGTTCGGCTCACCAGCGGGAGGACGAGGCGGGGCAGAGGAGGCTTCGCGCGACAATGGCGTCCCTAGCCGTTTGCCTGTTCCAGCGCAATGGAGGACCTCGTGGCTTGGGGCGGCGGGATGGATGGATTGATGGATTGGCTAGCGCTGAAATCTAGGAGAAATGGTCGGAGGCTGCTGGTTGCGGTCATGGATCCCGAGACAGAGGGAGGCGGCGGCGACTGCGGGTGGATGGGACAGATGCAAGATTTTAGGGTTGAGTCTGGTATATATAGCAGTGGTTAGGTTTTAGGGATATCTGGACACTCTTATTAAGATCGGGTGGTCGAGATAATTAGGTTAGGAAGTCCAATGGACAAACCGATGACGGTTTGCGGTCGAACGAGGTTGACCCGGACCGAACAGTCACGACCGCCGGTTCGGGTTCCGGGAGGTTTTCGGACTAGGCTGCGCGTAGGGTGAATCACTGTGCACAGGGGCTAGGCGGAGATGAGAGGGAAAACGGGCACCCGGCAACGTATTTTAAAACACCGACAACCGTCTGACGGTAGACCAAATACGGTGCCGCTACGGTCGATCGTTCGGGTACCAGACGGACTCCGAGTACGACGAAACTTGACAGGCGGCCTAGCTAAAATAAAATAAGACCGCACGTCAAATCTCAACCCGATGAGAGAAAGTTTTACGCACACTTTTGAAAACAAGGTCTGACGATGCCGCGGGCGTGTGCGGGTGCGGTCGGGCTCAGAGCGGACAACAACAAGAATCGGCAACTAACAACGGATGCAAGTTTTGAAAACTGGCGGCAACGGAGATGCCGATGCAATGCAGATGATGCGAATGATGCGATGATGATGCCACAAATAAAATAAGCCACACGACGAAAACGGAAAGAAAAGGGGAATCTTCTGGGACTCCGGCATCGGGCTGTCACAACTCTCCTACACTACAAGAGGATCTCGCCCCGAGATCCAAGAATGAAAGGGGAGAGGATGAGAAAGAACAAGAGGTAAAAACTTAGTCGCTTCTTTGACAAACGAGTGAAACCAACGATCCTTGAAAGTTGCAAAGAGATGAGGAATGATATGAGAAAGAAGCAAGAATTCACGGAAAATTTCGGCAGCACTTCGGTAGGAAAATGGGACAAAAATTCGATAAGATGGAGGAAATAGACAATATTCACAACCAACAACTAAATAGAACATGGGAATACCATGATCTTGATAGAACAACATATTTAGACCCAAAGAGCAACATCACAAAGCCTCCGGAACAAGAGAATATGAACTAGCTCATACGGAAGAAGAGAATGAAGAAAAGAATGACAACTACTAACTCCAATGAACTTGGCAAGCATCCTTGCAAGAAGAATTGGACGGAGTTGTTGGAAAAACAACAACGAAAAGAACAAGACAGTAGTGGGCTTATGGAAACCTTTTCAAACTAATGAAGTGACAACCAGCCACTAACAGAAACAAGTATTGATTGGGAGAAACAAGATATGAACAATTTCTTACACCAAGAGGATACATTGAGAACTTGGATTAATGACAAGCACCATGATAGCAACAATCCATAGGAAAGGCTTTAGGTGAAATCCAAACCAAGATAGCTCAATGAAGAAATCATGGGTTGCAAATATCTCATGATTATAGAATTGGTGAATTTAATTATCTCATTCTTGAAAGGAAAACTCTTTGAGGCTCCTACACTAACAAGAAGGCTATAATACCACCTCAAAGGATAAAGGAGAACAAACTCATTGGAAATGCAAGAGAAAGAATAGTTGGGGTACTCCAACAGGAATCTTGAAGAACACTTCAGAATGAATGAGATCTTGATGAACCACCAAGAAGGACCTCCGTATACGAATGAATGATGCAAAGATATCAAGGTAGAAAAGAATAAGATTATGAGCTTGCCAAGATTTAGATGAAGCCTCACAAAGAGATTCTTGAGAAAACTTGGAACTCCGGAAAAGAAAAGATAATAACACTTGAGAAAAAGGAATTGATATCAAGAGCCACTCCGGAATAAGAATTAAGATTACTATGAACAAGAATAAGAATTATGTTATGCTTATCCTTCATCAAGTCTAATTGATGACAAGCACGGAATTAGCATACGACTTAATCTTCTAGAAATGAATCTTGAAGAGCACAGAGATAAGCACCACTTGAGGCAAAATTGAAGGAAGCACCGGTAAGAATTCACAATTGAATGAGAATACCAAGAATTAATGGAGATGCAAGATAACGAAGAGATCATGATCCACCTAAGATAAAAACTTAAACAAGACATCGGATAACCGAGAGACGAACGAAGAGGCAACAATGAAGAAGAATTGAGGATGAAAGCTGAAAGCTGAGAACGAAGAATCTTCTAAAATGATGGCCTTCGGAGGATCGAGAATGAAAACAACACAGAAATGCGCCGGATAGCAAGAAAGGGATTACTCATAATTGGAACAAATAAGATGACGACACCAAACTAAAATGATGAATCTCCAAGAGAATGGACAAAGATTAAGAGAAACACTCCTTCGGTCTTCAAAACTGAAATGATGAGGAGAACACCACCAAGAATAACTGCGATACTCCGGAATAGTGAAGAATGAAAGGTTGAGCCAAATATGAGAATTAATTCAAATTGATCTTGAAGAAGGAATATGACTGATGAATTTCATACTTACGTCATAGTTGAAAAGATTTAGAGGTCTCTGGAAAATATTAAAAGAGCCAGGAAAGATCCTGGGAAATAACCTGTGGGTTATGGGCCCACTCAAAGAAACCACCGTTGGAAAAGATTGCTAGAAAGATTGATATTGCACCGGTACAAATGAAGACTAGATGAGATTAGCACCTCGAAATAATTAAAAGAATTGAAAACACGAAACTCAGAGATATCTTCAACGCTTCGGATAGAATAGAGAGAAATGATAACAACATAGGCTGATAAGAATCTCCAACATGAGAAAGAATTACAAGGAAGAATAGGATATAATGAACACGGATAGCTGAATTAAATTCACCGGAAAAGATGACAAGAATGAATAAATATGACACGAATCTCCTGAGAATCTTCACAATGAATCACCGGGTAAGAGAGAAAAGAACAGATAGCGGAAGCACCATGAAAAGAAAACTCTTCGATGAAAATTGAATCACTTAAGAAAAAGGGTGGGAGGGCGGGGAAAAACAAAGACAACTTGAGACAGATGAGATAACTCCGGAAAGAATTGAGAGAATGATCTCCAAAATTAGAGAGGATTGAATTCACTGAAGAGAAGCACACCGGTTGAAAATACTTTAACATGACGACTCCGGTTGACAAGAATTGATAAGACAATTGATTTAAGCAACAGAATTAATACTCTCATGAAAAATATGAGAACACCACTTAGGAAAGATCTGAAATCACCACTTGACATCGAAGCAACACGAATTGCCAAAATCAACAACACAAAGGGAGAGGCTTATGAAACAAGCCAGAACAAACTCATGAGAAAGATTTTGTCCGATATTTTCGTGGACACGATTGCACGGGCTCAATTTTACAGTAGCCATCAAGTGCAAGGCAGTGCACCCGACATATGAAGCGTCCCCTAGTCGTAGCAAGCTACAAGGACTCTTTAAGACACAACGTGTACCGCTGTAAGTCGACCATGAACAAACGAATCTACTAGATGTCGAACCCCAACCTAACATCATGCATTTGTTAGAAGATTGTCCTATAAGCAACTACTAGAATTCCCACCTATGAATTCCCGAAATATCTGGTCATGCAATCTGGTACACGGATACAAGGAGTAATAATCACACAACTCCTATACTAACCCGTCACCTGTATCACATCCATCAACACACAACCAGAATCTCGGACCTTCATCTACTACAGACCCTCGTGATCACAACGATACAAAGTATGGCAGTACTCCCGAACAATCTGCACCAGTACTTGGGACATCGGGGTTATCTCACCACTACTAGTATTGAAGCAATTACGAACATCCTTTGTTCTGAGATACTAAGAAATCTGAATGATAACGATGTGCTCAAGAATCCCCTGGAGCTCAACTCCCCTCAAACTCAAAGCAGATAGGAGGCACCAAGACAGAACTCCGTCACATCGGCATCATATAGATCCCAAGAATATCCGCGTGATCCTAAAAAAAATTTGAGTGACAAGAGGAGTAGAATTAAAATATTACGTCAAGATTCCTCACCAGAGCATAGAAGAGGAGAAAAAAGAATCTTACTCTCCGATATATAACTAGACTCAAAGTAGTTTTTCACTAGAATCGACTCGCCCAAGTTCGATCAATCAAGGGGGCTCCTAGGTCGGTACTGGTCTGATACCAACTTGTCACGCCCAAGATGCGACCCTATCCTCAATTTGGCACGAAGGCCTCGTCAGGTATAGAAGCGCATCTCGTCGTGTCGCAAGAATGGATATCGTTACAAGTACATGTACTAAAAAAAGATATATAAAGAATTAGCTTACACTCACCACAAGCTACATCAGAGTCACATCAGTACATTACATAATCATCAAGAGTAAGAGCTGGGTCCGACTACGGACGAAAACAAACGACAAAAGAAGAATGACGTCCATCCTTGCTATCCCAGGCTGCTGGCCTGGAACCCATCCTAGATCGATGAAGAAGAAGAAGAAGAAGAAGAAGAAGAAGCAACTCCAAATGAACAATCAACGCGCTCACGTCGAGTAACCTTTACATGTACCTGCAACTGGTATTGTAGCAATCTGTGAGCCACAGGGGACTCAGCAATCTCATTTCCAAAGGTATCAAGACTAGCAAAGCTTAATGGGTGAGGTAAGGTTAAGTGGTGAGGTTGCAGCAGCAGCTAAGCATATAATTGGTGGCTAAACTTATGAGTACAAGAAATAAGAGGGGGAAGATCTACGCATAACGGACGTGTCTACTGATGATCAAATGAATGATCATGAACACCTACCTACGTCACACATAACCCCACCGTGTCCTCGATCGGAGAAGGAACTCACGAAAGAGACAGTCACGGTTACGCACACAGTTGGCATGTTTTAATTAAGTTAACTTCAATTTATCTAGAACCAGTGTTAAACAAAGTTTCCACGTTGCCACATAACCGCGGGGACGGCTTTCCGAAAATATTTAACCCTACACGGGTGCTCCAACTAGTCCATCACAAATTACCACAAGCCGCATAGAAATCCTCAATCACGAAGCTCGCGATCTCGTCGGATTCCCTAGTGGAAAACCTCAACTCTGAGATTACCCAAAGCATCACCGGAATCCCGATATACAAGATATCTCGTCAAAGGTAAAACTAATCGAGCAAGGCCGCCCGACGTGTCGACGATCCCGATAGGAGTCGCGTACCTCGTTTACAGGACACGACAGATGAGCTAGACGTCGGGATCGCTAAACCTCCGGGTGACCAGAGGGGCGCCGGACATCGCTCAGGTGGGGCCAACACTCATGAGGAGCACTGGCCCGGGGGTTGATTAAATTTCCTCGGGTTAATTACTCCCTATGCAGTTCATTAGTTATTAGGCAAATGTACTACCAAAGTTGGGCCTTGCCAGACCAGCTTTAATCTAAAACGAATTATCAAGGGGGTCCCCATAACAACCCCGATCGTGTTAGGAGCGCTCGTTTATGGAACATAACACCGGTAGCCGAAAACTAAGGGGGCAAAGGTGGAACAAAACACCAGGCTAGAAAGGCCGAGCCTTCCACCTTTTACCAAGTATATAGGTGCATTAAGTTAAATAGCAATTAAATATGGTGATGTAACAAGGAACCCATGTTATCACATGGAAGCAACTACACCTCCAACTAGCAACGCTAACACAAGGATAAGCAAGCGGTAACATAGCCAATCAGCGGTTTGCTAGGTCGAACAGGTTGAAGGTTATCATGGCATTGTTGAGAGGCTGATATTTAACATGTGGTAAGCAACGAGACATAATCGATAGCATCGAAATAACTAGCATGGCAATGATAGTAATGGTATCTGGGGAAATGGTCATCTTGCCTGAGATCCTGCTTGGAAGAAGAATGACTCCAAGAAGTCGGCGAACCCACATAGTCGAACGGGTCCTCACATTCCGACACGCTTGCAGAACTCTATCGAGACGGAACAAACCGGAAACGAACATCAACACACATATTCACCACACGATGCACAACAGGATGCACAACCTAATATGATGCATGATCAGTTCAAAGATGCAAGGCATGGCATGGCAATTCACCTCACACCAACACTACACATTAAGTGAAACTCGATATGCAACGGGTTGCATATGGACGAAACACCACGTTTAATTGTTAGTTCACTCCCGTATAATAACATGAAAATATTAAAATGTTGCTAACATGGCAAGGGGTGAAGCACAAATTAACTACCTATCTAGGCATTTTAAATGAGGCCGGAAACGACATATAGCATCTCCGAAATGACCCCACGTGTTAAATCTTAATTCTGTCCAGATTTGTTCTAATCACATTTTAGGTTTGTCAAACAGAAAAAACAAAATGGTTCATGTGATTCTACTCGTCGTTCTGGTCCATTTACATATATGGCACATCTCCAACGGAGCTACGGACAAATAGTTACGACCTAAACCGTTTCAACATGTCAACACGCAAACCGGTGCAAACAGCACACTAAATAGTTCTAATTATGCATGAGAGTTGGAAAATATTACTCTATGCAAAATTCTAGCCAAGTTACATTTATAACTCTTCGCAATCCGAAGCACGGATTAGAAACTACGGGCATTTGAAAATATGTAGATTTTTTTCTTCTGAAAATCACTGGTAATTAGCTAAATCGCAAGACAGAAAAAAAAATGCATGGGCCGAATGCAGTGGCCCAGGAGGTTTGGACCCGAGTGGCCGTGTGCGTGGGTGAATAAGGTTAGCAAAAGAAAAAACTGGGGCACTAGGTATCGAGCCCGGCACCTCTTGGACTGAATCCAGAGTGCTAACCAGCTGGGCTAACGACTCGAGTGTGAACAGGGCTCGAATATAACTAAGGCAAAGACAGAAGCTAAATCGTGACAGAAGGAAAAGAGAGCCTAAAAGTATAATGCAACAACGGGGACTCGAACCCTTGATCTCGTAATTCTAGAACAACACGCTGACCAGTCTGCTACGCCGAAGATTACGAAAAAATAACGGGTTCTTCCCTACATGAGCCATACCGTCGCGCTGGACTGACGAAACTGAAACTATCGAAACCGCATCTCTGTTGCTAGGCCGACAACACAGCAGCACTGGGAGAGGCACTTAGGCGAGGCCAGAGGTAGGGGATGTCATGGGGCTCCTTCGGGACAGCACTGGAGCCCAGATCCGATCGAGGAGGTTCCTTTCCCGAGGCTGTAGGCGTCGGGCGTAGCTGTCGTGATCTAGGGCGGCGGCGGCGGTTTCCCATTCTGCTCCTGGTAGAAGAACGAGCAGAGGGAGAGATTAGCGCAGAGGAGGGAGAAGAAAAGAGAGAGGGAGAAGACAGGGATGGCACAGGGGCACCGGCCTGGGTGTCAGGGGCTTGGGCGCGGCTCGGCTGGAGGAGCAGGGTGCAGCGGGCGCTGCTGCTCGCGGATGGTGGCCACGCTATCCATGGCGGCTCCTGACGCTGCGAGCTCCGTTCGTCCCCTGGCGGAGAAGGGAAAAACCAAGAGAGAGAGAGAGATTAGAGGAGGAAGGAGATGGGAAGGAGCAGGAGGAAGGACAGAGAGCACGGGACGGCGGTTCGGCTCACCGGCGGGAGGACGAGGCGGCGCAGAGGAGGCTTCGCGCGACAATGGCGTCCCTGGCCGTTTGCCTGTTCCAGCGCAATGGAGGACCTCGTGGCTTGGGGCGGCGGGATGGATGGATTGATGGATTGGCTAGCGCTGAAATCTAGGAGAAATGGTCGGAGGCTGCTGGTTGGGGTCATGGATCCCGAGACAGAGGGAGGCGGCGGCGACTGCGGGTGGATGGGACAGATGCAAGATTTTAGGGTTGAGTCTGGTATACATAGCAGTGGGTTAGGTTTTAGGGATATGTGGACCCTCCAATTAAGATCGGGTGGTCGAGATAATTAGGTTAGGAAGTCCAATGGACAAACTGATGACGGTTTGCGGTCGAACGGGGTTGACCCGGACCGAACAGTCACGACCGTCGGTTTGGGTTCCGGGAGGTTTTCGGATTGGCTGCGCGTAGGGTGAATCACTGTGCAGAGGGGCTAGGCGGAGATGAGAGGGAAAACGGGTACCCGGCAACGTATTTTAAAACACCGACAACCGTCTGACGGTAGACCGAATACAGTACCGCTACGGTCGATCGTTCGGGTACCAGACGGACTCCGACTTCGACGAAACTTGACACGCGGCCTAGCTAAAATAAAATAAGACCACACGTCAAATCTCAACCCGATGAGAGAGAGTTTTGCACACACTTTTGAAAACAAGGTCTGACGATGCCGCGGGCGCGTGCGGGTGCGGTCGGGCTCAGAGCGAACAACGACGAGAACCGGCAACTAACAACGGATGCAAGTTTTCAAAACTGGCGGCAACGGAGATGCCGATGCAATGCAGATGATGCGAATGATGCGATGATGATGCCACAAATAAAATAAGCCACACGACGAAAACGGAAAGAAAAGGGGAATCTTCTCGGACGCCGGCATCGGGCTGTCACATGCTCCCCTGCCCTAGCTCTTTGGCCTATAAATTCCCTAAAATCGCAGAAAAAATCAGGGCATCCACAAAAACACTTTTCCGCCGCCGTAAGCTTCCGTTTCCGCGAGATCTCATCTGGAGACCCTTCCCGGTGCCCTGCCGGAGGGGACTTTGGAGTTGGAGGGCTTCTACATCAACATCATCGCCTCTCCAATGACTCGTGAGTAGTCCACTTCAGACCTACGGGTCCGTAATTAGTAGCTAGATGGCTTCTTATCTCTCTTGGATCTTCAATACAAAGTTCTCCATGATCTTCATGGAGATCTATCCGATGTAATCCTCTTTGGCGGTGTATTTGTCGAGATCCGATGAATTGTGGATTTGTGATCAGATTATCTATGATTTATATTTGAGTCTTTGCTGATTTCTTATATGCATGATTTGATATCCTTGTAAGTGTCTCCGAGTCTTGGGTTTTGTTTGGCCAACTAGATCTATGATTCTTGCAATGGGAGAAGTGCTTGGTTTTGGGTTCATACCGTGTGGTGACCTTTCCCAGTTACAAAAGGGGCAGCAAGGCACGCATCATGTTGTTGCCATCAAGGGTAACAAGATGGGCTTTCATCATAGATTTGAGATTGTTCATCTACATCATGTCATCTTGCTTAAGGCGTTACTCTGTTCTTATGAACTTAATACACTAGATGCATGCTGGATAGCGGTCGACGTGTGGAGTAATAGTAGTAGATGCAGAAAGTATCGGTCTACTTGTTTTGGATGTGATGCCTATAGATATAATCATTGCCATAGATAACGTCACGACTTTGCGCGGTTCTATCAATTGCTCGACAGTAATTCGTTCACCCACCATCTACTTGCTTTCATGAGAGAAGCCACTAGTGAACACTACGGCCCCCAGGTCTATTCACAACTATCTTTTCCACTTTCACTTTTACTTTGCTTTGTTTACTCTTTGCTTTCAGTTCTCACTTTGCAAACAATCTATAAGGGATTGACAGCCCCTTCATAGCATTGGGTGCAAGCTCTTTGTGTTTGTGCAGGTACTTGTGACTTGAACGCTCCTCCTACTGGATTGATACCTTGGTTCTCAAACTGAGGGAAATACTTATCGCCGTTGTGCTACATCACCCTTTCCTCTTCAAGGGGACACCAACGCAAGGCTCCAAGGCCGCGGGGAAATCCTTTGCATATTTTCCAAGGAAGTCCCTATAGGCGTAGCCCGAAGCAGAAGGATTCCTGGCGCCGTTGCCAGGGAAGGTCTGTTGTCGCAGTAGCAGAAGGATTTCTGGCGCCGTTGCTAGGGAAGGTCTACTGTCGCAGTAGCATGCATGATTTAAATTAGTTGTGTGGGAATGATGGAGTATAGCCGCACTATATGATTTTGTAGGGATAATTTTCTTTGGCCTTGTTATTTCAAAAGTTCATGATTACCTTGCTAGTTTTCTTGAAGTATTATTGTTTTCATGTCAATAGCAAACTATTGTTTTGAATCTTACGGATCTGAACATTCATGCCACATGAAATAAGTTAGAAAGGACAAATATTCTAGGTACCATTCCACATCAAAAATTCATTCTTTATCACTTCCCTACTCGAGGACGAGCAGGAGTTAAGCATGGGGATGCTTGATACGTCTCCAACGTATCTATAATTTTTTATGGTTCCATGCTATTATCTTGTCAAACTTTGGATGTTTTGTATGCCTTATATATCTTTTTTGGGACTAACTTATTAACTCAGTGCAAAGTGTCGGTTCCTGTTTTTTCCGTGTTTTTGACCCTTTTCATAGGAGAATATTAAACGGAGTCCAAACGGAATAAAACCTCCAAAAAGATTTTTTCCGGAACAGAAGATACACAGGGGGCGTGAGAACCAAGGCATAGGCCACCAGGGGAGGCCACAAGCCCCCTAGGCGCGGCCAGGGGGCGCGCCTAGCAGGCTTGTGGGCCCCCTGTGGCTCGTCTGCCCTATCTCTTCCGCCTATAATATCCGAACCAATCTGAGTCTTTGCATAGTCTTTTCAGTAGTTTGCTTAGTTGAATTTGTGGTTACATCGTCGTGTTGAGTTGTTGGTCTTAGTGTCTAGTCATTTAGAGTTTCGACTTATGTTCACAGTATTGTCACGCCGCCGCCGCACCGTCTTTCATAGCTGCCATATACCACCTCCACGCTACCATCATCGCTGCTGCCATATACCACCACCACGCCACCATTATCCTTGTTGCCATATACCACCACCATATACCCACCACAATACTACTTTGCATCCTTTTTGTCTTAGGTTAATTTCGAGATTTGTTTGATTTCGGTTTCGCCTTTCCTTACCTAAGTAGGTTTCGGGGAAAAAATTGAGGGGTGAAATTTTTAGAGCACTTTTTAGGCCAAATTTTCGAGGGGTGAATTTTTTCCCTATCTTTTTATTAGGATTTTTAGAGAGTTTTGAGACACTTGCAATCATGGTGATTTTTGTCGCAATTTTTGGTCGTCGCAGCCCCGAATTGCTCGAGAAATAAAAAAATGTCAAAAAAATCGTGTCTATCCTGTTTTTGTTGCTTGGGAATAGTTTTGAGACACTCGTCATTATAGTGATTTTCTGAAGAAAAAATAGCACAGAAAAAGAGCGCAATAAAAAATAAAAATAAAAAGAGAAAACAAAATCAGAGTGGCTCTTCCCTTGATTAGTACGTGTCGTCGTGACTTCGTTGGTGTTCTAGGCTCGCGTCTCTAGTAAGGTCTAGCCTAGGACCAGCACGGTACCGTCGTGAGAGCCTTTTCAATTTTGCATCTCTGAACTGATTATTGCTGACCATTCTTGCTATCATATTATAAGCCTTCCTAGCTCCACATACATCTACATCGTGTGTTTGACACAACCTCGCATTCGCTCTATCCAAGCTTTGAGAGTTTTGACTACACCGGTTGCCGATCGCCACCTGCTGTTGGGTAAGAATTGGTAAGAAATTGAGATTTGCTTGACAAATTTGTGACACACGACCACCACTACCACCACTTCCTAGTAGTCTGTAGGTTCATATTCTCTGTGTTCCTATTGCTGCTAACCATGCCAGGATCACACGACGAGGAGATCGACTAGGAGAACCTGACCAACCGGGAGCTCCATGATAAATTTCAGCAAATGATGTCTGACCAGGTACATGATTTCGTGACCACCTTTGGAGAGGCCATGGACAAGCTTGAAGGTATGGAGAAGAAATTCGACACCAAGATGAACGCCAAGTTCAATGAGGTGCTAGCCCGTTTACCACCACCAGCTCTAGCTTGTGTCCCTCTTCAACCACAACCACAACGGCTACGAGCGCGATGTGTGCCTATAGGCCAAGTGCAGAATTTTGGTGTTGCTTCTACTACTGTTCCTGCTGCTCCTCCTGCTGCTGCTACTGAGGTTTCTATGGCTGAGCAGAATGAGGATTATGATGATGATTATGATGGTGATTACGATGATGAGGGAGAGGTTGCTCCACTTCAGCCCCAGCAACAACAACCACCACGACAAGCCGTCGGTCATCCACATGGACACAATCGCAATGGTATGGATGCACCACGCCCTCAGGTACGGGATCATGTGTTGGGGAACGTTGCATGGGAAACAAAAAATTTCCTACGCACACGAAGACCTATCATGGTGATGTCCATCTATGAGAGGAGATTAGATCTACGTACCCTTGTAGATCGCTCAGCGGGAAGCATTAATAAACACGGTTGATGTAGTGGTACAACTTCGTGATTCAAATCACCGTCGTCCCACGATTCGTCCCACAAACGGTTCCGATATAGCGCCGAACGGACGACACCTCCGCGTTCAGCACACGTACAGCTCGACGACGATCTCGGCCTTCTTGATCCAGCAAGAAAGATAGAGAAGTAGATGAGTTCTCCGGCAGCGTGACGGCACTCCGGTGGTGGTGATGATCTACTCCTAGACGGCTCTGCCCGAGCTCCGCAGAAATCCGGTCTAGAGGTAAAACTATGTGGAATAGGCTAGAGTTGCATGTGGCAAAGTTGTGTCTCAGAAAGCCCTAACCACCAATATATATAGGAGGAGGGGAGGGGCTACCCTTGGGTCACAAGGTCCCCAAGGGTGCGCCGTCCGCCAGGGAGGAGGAGTACTCCTCCTCCAATTCGGTTTGGGAGGGAGGAGTCCTCTTCCTTCCCACCTCCCTCTTTCCCCTTTTTTCTTCTTCTTTTCCTTTGGTATTTTTACATGTGGCGCCATAGCCCTCTTGGGATGACTCCACCAGCCCACTAAGGACTTGGTGCGCCACCCTAGGGCCTTGGGCTCACTCCCGGGTGGGTGGGCCCCTCCCGGTAAACACCCGGAACCCATTCGTCACTCCAGGTACACTACCGGTAATGCCCGAAACTTTCCGGTGACCAAATGAAACCATCCTATATATCAATCTTCGTCTCCGGACCATTCCGGAAACCCTCTTGATGTTCGTGATCTCATCCGGGACTTCTAACAACATTCGGTAACCACACATATAACTCAACTATACTAAAACAGCATTGAACCTTAAGTGTGCAGACCCTGCGGGTTCGAGAACTATGTAGACATGACCCGAGACACTCCTTGGTCAATATCCAATAGCAGGACCTGGATGACCATATTGGATCCTACATATTCTCCGAAGATCTTATCGGTTGAACCTCAGTGCCAAGGATTCATATAATCCCGTATGTCATTCCCTTTGTCCTTCGGTATGTTACTTGCCCGAGATTCGATCGTCGGTATCTGCATACCTATTTCAATCTCGGTACCGACAAGTCTCTTTACTCATTTCATAATACAAGATCCCATGACTTACACTTAGTCACATTGCTTGCAAGGCTTGTGTGTGATGTTGTATTACCGAGTGGGCCCTGAGATACCTCTCTGTCACACGGAGTGACAAATCCCAGTCTTGATCCATACTAACTCAACGGACACCTTAGGAGATACGTGTAGAGCACCTATATAGTCACCCAGTCACGTTGCGACGTTTGATACACACAAGGTATTCCTCTGATGCCAGTGAGTTATAAATGCTTGACACGCAGAAAACAATAGCACCAAAATGACACGGTCAACATGCTACGTTCATAGTTCGGGTCTAGTCCATCACATGATTCTCCTAATGATGTGATCGAGTTATCAAGTGACAACACTTGCCTATGGTCAGGAAACCTTGACCATCTTTGATCAACGAGCTAGTCAACTAGAGGCTTACTAGGGACAGTGTTTTGTCTATGTATCCACACATGTATTTGTGTTTCCAATCAATACAATTATAGAATGGATAATAAACGATTATCATGAACAAAGAAATATAATAATAACTAATTTATTATTGCCTCTAGGGCCTATTTCCAACAGTCTCCCACTTGCACTAGAGTCAATAATCTAGTTCACATCACCATGTGATTTCTACGAATCCAACACCCATACAGTCTGGGGTTTGATCACGTCTTGCTCGCGAGAGAGGTTTCAGTCAACGATTCTGAATCTTTCACATTCGTGTGTGCTTTACAAATCTTTATGTCATCTTATAGGTGCTCCTACTACGTGCTATTTGGAAATACTACAAATATCTACTCTACTATACGAATCCGTTTTACTACTCAGAGTTATTCGGATTAGTGTCAAAGCTTGCATCGACGTAACCCTTTACGACGAACTCTTTAATCACTTCCATAATCGAGAAAATTCCTTGGTCCACTAGTTACTAAGGATAATTTTGACCATTTTTTAGTGATTCAATCCTGGATCACCTTTTGTACCCCTTGACAGACTCATGGCAAGGCACACATCAGGTGCGGTACACAGCTTGGCATACTTTACAGCCTACGGCTAAGGCATAGGGGACGACCTCGTCCTTTCTCTTTCTTATGCCGTGGTCGGGCTTTGAGTCTTACTCAAATTCACACCTTACAACAGAACCAAGAACTCCTTCTTTGCTGATCTATTTTGAACTCCTTCAAAAACTTGTCAAGGCATGCATTTCATTGAAAGTTCTATTAAGCGTTTTGATCTATCTCTATAGATCTTGATGCTCAATGTTCAAGTAGCTCTATCCAGGTTTTCCTTTGAAAATCTCCTTTCAAACAACCCTTTATGCTTCACAGAAATTCTACATTACTTCCGATCTACAATATGTCAACCACATATACTTATCAGAAATTCTATAGTGCTCCCACTCACTTCTTTGGAAATACAAGTTTCTCATAAACCTTGTACAAACCCAAAAGCTTTGATCATCTCATCAAAGCGTATATTCCAACTCCGAGATGCTTGCACCAGTCCATAGAAGGATCGCTGGAGCCTGCATACTTGTTAGCATCCTTAGGATTGACAAAACCTTATGGTTGTATCACATACAACCTTTCCTCAAGGAAACTGTCGAGGAAACAATGTTTTGACATCCTATGTGCATTATTTCACAAACAATGCAGCAATTGCTAACATAATTCCAACAGATTTTTAGCATCACTACGAGTGAGAAAGTCTCATCATAGTCAAGTCTTTGAACTTGCCGGAAACATCTTTGCGATAAGTCGAACTTTTCTTAATGGTGACTTTTCACCATCATCATCTATCTTCCCTTTAAAGATCCATCTTTACTTAACAGTCCTACGAGCATCAAGTAGTTCTTCCAAAGTCTACACTTTGTTTTCATACATGGACCCTCTCTCGGATTTCATGGCCTCCAGCCATTTGTCGGAATACAGGCCCACCATCGCTTCTCCATAGCTCGTAGGTTCATTGTTGTTCAACAACATGACCTCCAAGACAAGATTACGGTACCACTTTGCAGTAGTACGCGACCTTGTCGACCTACGAGGTTTGTAGTAACTTGATCTGAAGCTCAATGATTACCATCATCAGTTTCCACTTCAATTGGTGTAGGCGCCACAGGAACAACTTCCTGCACCCTGCTACACACTGGTTCCAGTGATGGTTCACTAACCTCATCAAGTTCCACCACCCTACCACTCAATTCTTTCGAGAGAAACCTTTCCTCGAGAAAGGACCTGTTTCTAGAAACAAACACTTCGCTTCCGGATCTAAGATAGGAGATGTACCCAACTGTTTTGGATATCCTATGAAGATGCATTTATCCGCTTTGCGTTCGAGCTTATCAAACTGAATTTTTTTCACATAAGCATCGCAACCCCAAACTTTTAAGAAACGACACCTTAGGTTTCTTCAAACCATAGTCTGTATTGTGTCATCTCAACGGAAATACGCGGTGCGCTATTTAAAGTGAATGTGGTTGTCTCTAATGCATAACCCATAAACGATAGTGGTAATTCGATAAGATACATCATAGTATGCACCATATCAAATAGGGCGCGGCTATGACGTTCGGACACACCATCACACTATGGTGTTCTATGTGGCATGAACTGCGAAACAATTTCCACATTGTCTTAACGGCGTACCAAAACTCGCAACTCAGATATTCATCTCTATGATCATATCGTAGACAGTTTATCCTCTTGTAACGATGATCTTTACTCTGAAATAGCTTTGAACTTTTCAATATTTCAGACTTGTGATTCATCAAGTAAATACTCGTGTATCTACTCAAATCATCAGTGAAGTAAGAACATAATGATATTCAGTGCGTGCCTTAGCACTCATTGGACCGCACACATCAAAAAATGTATTGCATCCAACAAGTTACTTTCTTGTTCCATGTGGTATGATTTTGCATGTCTCAAGTGATTCAAAATCAAGTGAGTCCAAACGATCCATCTACATGGAGTTTCTTCATGCGTTTATACCAATTGGTATGGTTTGCATGTCTCAAACGTTTCAAAAATGAGTGAGTACAAAGATCCATCAGCATGGAGCTTCTTCATGCATTTTACACCAACATGACTCAAGCGGCAGTGCCACAAGTAAGTGGTACTATCATTATTACTTTGTATCTTTTGGCACCAATATTATGAACATGTGTAACACTACGATCGAGATTCAATAAACCATTGGAGGTAACTATTCAAGCAAATAGAATAACCATTATTCTCTTTAAATGAATAATCATATTGCAATAAACACGATCCAATCATGTTCATGCTTAACGCAAACACCAAATAAAATTATTTAGGTTTAACACCAATCCCGGTGGTAGAGGGAGCGTGCGATTTTTGGTCACATCAACCTTGGAAACACTTCCAACACTTATCGTCACCTCGCCTTTAGCTAGTCTCCGTTTATTCAGTAGCTTTCATTTCGAGTTACTAATCACTTAGCAATCGAACCGGTATCTAATACCATCGTGCTACTAGGAGTACTAGTAAAGTACACATCAATATCATGTATATCAAATATACTTCTGTTGACTTCGCCAGCCTTCTCATCTACCAAGTATCTAGGGTAGCTCCGCCTCTATGACCGTTCCCCTCATAACAGAAGCACTTAGTCTCGGGTTTGGGTTCAATCTTGGGAGTCTTCATTAGAGCAGCAACTGGTTTGCCGTTTCATGAAGTATCCCTTCTAGCCCTTGCCCTTCTTGAAACTAGTGGTTTTACTAACCATCAACAATTGATGCTCCTTCTTGATTTCTACTTTCGCAATGTCAAACATTGCGAATCGCTCAAGGATCATCATATCTATCCTTGATATGTTATAGTTCATCACAAAGCTCTAGCAGCTTAATGGCAGTGACTTTAGAGAACCATCACTATGTCATCTGGAAGATTAACTCCCACTTGATTCAAGCGATTGTTGTACTCAGACAATCTGAGAACATGCTCAATGATTGAGCTTTTCTCCTTTACTTTGTAGAAAAAGAATCTTGTCGGAGGTCTCATACCTCTCAACAAGGGCACAAGCATGAAATCTCAATTTCATCTCTTAGAACATATCTTATGTTCCGTGACGTTTCAAAACGTCTTCGGTGCCTTGCTTCTAATCCATTAAGTATTACGCACTGAACAATCACGTAGTCATCAAAAATGTGTATGTCAGATGTTCGCAACATCCACAGACGACGCTCGAGGTGCGGCACATCGAGTGGTGCATTAAGGATATAAGCCTTCTGCTCAACAATGAGGACAATCCTCAGTTTTACGGACTCAGTCCGCAAAGTTGCTACTATCACCTTTCAACTAATTTCTCTCTAGGAACATATCAAAAATAGTAGAGCTATAGCACAAGCTGCATCATAATTCGCAAATACCTTTTGACTATGTTCATGATAATTAGAGTTTAACTAATCAAATTACTTAATAAACTCCCACTCAAAAAGTACACCCCTCTAGTCATTTGAGTGGTACATGATCCAAATCCACTAACTCAAGTCCGATCATCACGTGAGTTGAGTATAGCTTCAGTGGTAAGCATCTCTATACTAATCATATAAACTATACGATTCATGCTCGACCTTTCGGTCTCTTGTGTTCCGAGGCCATGTCTGCACATGCTAGGCTCGTCAAGTTTAACCCGAGTGTTTCACGTGTGCAACTGTTTTGCACCCGTTGTATGTGAACGTTGAGTCTATCACACCCGATCATCACGTGGTGTCTCGAAACGACGAACTGTCGCAACGGTGCACAATCGGGGAGAACACAATTTCTTCTTGAAATTTTAGTGAGAGATCACATTATAATTCTACCGTCGTTCTAAGCAAAATAAGGTGCATAAAAGGATTAACATCACATGCAATTCATAAGTGACATGATATGGCCATCATCTTGTGCTTCTTGATCTCCATCACCAAAGCACCGGCATGATCTTCTTGTCACCGGCGCCACACCATGATCTCCATCATCATGATCTCCATCAATGTGTCGCCATCGAGGTTGTCGTGCTATCTATGCTATTACTACTAAAACTATGACCTAGCAATATAGTAAACGCATCTGCAAACACAAACGTTAGTTTAAAGATAACCCTATGGCTCCTACCGGTTGCCATAGCATCAACGTGCAAGTCGATATTAACTATTACAACATGATCATCTCATACATCCAATATATCACATCACGTCATTGGCCATATCATATCACAAGCATACCATGCAAAAACAAGTTAGACGTCCTCTAATTTGTTGTTGCATGTTTTACGTGGCTGCTATGGGTATCTAGTATCATCGCATCTTACTGAAGCAGAAACCACAATGGAGATGTGCAAATTGCTATTTAACCTCTCTCCAAGGACCGCCTCGGTCAAAACCAATTCAACTAAAGTTGAAGAAACAGGCACCCGCCAGTCATCTTTATGCAACGAGGTTGCATGTCAGTCGATGAAACCAGTCTCTCGTAAGCGTACGAGTTATGTCGGTTCGGGACGCTTCAATCCAACAATAGCGTCGAATCGAGAAAAGACTAAGGAGGGCAGCAAATCGTACATCACCGTCCACAAAACCTTTTGTGTTCTACTCGAGATAACATCTACACATGAACCTAGCTCATGATGCCACTGTTGGGGAAAGTTGCATGGGAAACAAAAACTTTCCTACGCACACGAAGACCTATCATGGTGATGTCCATCTACGAGAGGAGATTAGATCTACGTACCCTTGTAGATTTCTCAGCAGGAAGCGTTAACAAACGCGGTTGATGTAGTGGTACAGCTTCGTGATTCAAATCACCGCCATCCCATGATCCGTCCCACGAACGGTTCCGATCTAGCAGCGAACGGACGACACCTCCGCGTTCAGCACACGTACAGCTTGATGACGATCTCGGCCTTCTTCATCCAGCAAGCAAGACGGAGAAGTAGATGAGTTCTCCAGCAGTGTGATGGCGCTCCGGTGGTGGTGATGATCTACTCCTACAGGGCTCCGCCTGAGCTCCGCAGAAATCCGATCTAGAGGTAAAACTATGTGGAATAGGCTAGAGTTGCACGTGGCAAAGTTGTGTCTCAAAAAGCCCTAAACCATCAATATATATAGGAGGAGGGGAGGGGCTAGCCTTGGGGCAAAAGGGCCCCAAGGGTGCGCCGGCCACCAGGAAGGAGGAGGACTCCTCCTCCAATTTGGTTTGGGAAGGAGGAGTCCTCCTCTTCCTTCCCACCTCCCTCTTTCCCCTTTTTTCTTATTTTCCTTTGGTATTTTTACATGTGGCGCCATAGCCCTCTTGGAGTGACTCCACCAACCCACTAAGGACTTGGTGCGCCACCCTAGGGCCTTGGGCTCACTCCCGGGTGGGTGGGCCCCTCCCGGTAAACACCCGGAACCCATTCGTCACTCCCGGTACACTACCGGTAATGCCCGAAACTTTCCGGTGAACAAATGAAACCATCCTACATGTCAATCTTTGTCTCCGGACCATTTAAGAAATCCTCGTGACGTCTGTGATTTCATCCAGGACTTCGAACACCATTTGGTAACCACACATATAACTCAACTATACTAAAACATCATCGAACCATAAGTGTGCAAACCCTGTGGGTTCGAGAACTATGTAGACATGACCCTAGACACTCCTCAGTCAATATCCAATAGCGGGACCTAGATCCTACATATTCCCCGAAGATCTTATCGGTTGAACCTCGGTGCCAAGGATTCTTATAATCTCGTATGTCATTCCCTTTGTCCTTTGGTATGTTACTTGTCCGAGATTCGATCGTCGGTATCTACATACCTATTTCAATCTCGTTGCCAGCAAGTCTCTTTACTCGTTCCGTAATACAAGATCATGTGACTTACACTTAGTCACATTTCTTGCAAGGCTTGTGTGTGATGTTGTATTACCGAGTGGGCCCCGAGATACCTCTCCGTCACACGGAGCGACAAATCCCAGTCTTGATCCATACTAACTCAACGGACACCTTCGGAGATACGTGTAGAGCACCTTTATAGTCACCCAGTTATGTTGCGACGTTTGGTACACACAAGGTATTCCTTCGATGCGAGTGAGTTATATGATCTCATGGTCATAGGAATAAATGCTTGACACGCAGAAAACAATAGCAACAAAATGACACGATTAACATGCTACGTTCATAGTTTGGGTCTAGTCCATCACATGATTCTCCTAATGATGTGATCCAGTTATCAAGTGACAACACTTGCCTATGGTCAGGAAACCTTGACCATTTTTTATCAACGAGCTAGTCAACTAGAGGCTTACTAGGGACAATGTTGTGTCTATGTATCCACACATGTATTTGTGTTTCCAATCAATACAATTATAATATGGATAATAAACGATTATCATGAACAAAGAAATATAATAATAACTAATTTGTTATTGCCTCTAGGGCATATTTCCAATAGTCTCCCACTTGCATTAGAGTCAATAATCTAGTTCACATCACCATGTGATTTCTACGAATCCAACACCCATATAGTTCTGGCATTTGATCACGTCTTGATCGCGAGAGATGTTTCAGTCAACGGTTCTGAATCTTTCACACCTGTGTGTGCTTTACAAATCTTTATGTCATCTTATAGATGCTCCTACTACGTGCTATTCGAAAATACTCCAAATATCTACTCTACTATACAAATCTGTTTTACTACTCAGAGTTATTCGGATTAGTGTCAAAGCTTGCATAGACGTAACCCTTTACGACGAACTCTTTAATCACCTCCATAATCGAGAAAAATTCCTTAGTCCACCAGTTACTAAGGATAACTTTGACTGTTGTTTTATTGATTCAATCTTGGATCACCTTTTGTACCCCGTGACAGACTCATGGCAAGGCACACATCAGGTGCGGTACACAGCTTGGCATACTTTACAGCCTACAGCTAAGGCATAGGGGACGACCTCGTCCTTTCTCTTTCTTATGCCGTGGTCGGGCTTTGAGTCTTACTCAAATTCACACCTTACAACAGAGCCAAGAACTCCTTCTTTGCTGATCTATTTTGAACTCCTTCAAAAACTTGTCAAGGCATGCATTTCATTGAAAGTTCTATTAAGCATTTTGATCTATCTCTATAGATCTTGATGCTCAATGTTCAAGTAGCTCTATCCAGGTTTTCCTTTGAAAATCTCCTTTCAAACAACCCTTTATGCTTCACAGAAATTCTACATTACTTCCGATCTACAATATGTCAACCACATATACTTATCAGAAATTCTATAGTGCTCCCACTCACTTCTTTGGAAATACAAGTTTCTCATAAACCTTGTACAAACCCAAAAGCTTTGATCATCTCATCAAAGCGTATATTCCAACTCCGAGATGCTTGCACCAGTCCATAGAAGGATCGCTGGAGCCTGCATACTTGTTAGCATCCTTAGGATTGACAAAACCTTCTGGTTGTATCACATACAACCTTTCGTCAAAATATGGCAAGCATGCTCCGTTTTACTTGGTAGACCATGGCAATTTGATAAAAATTATGTAGACCATGGTAGAAAAAATCAGTATACTCTTATTCATAAGGATCAAAATATAACTTTGCTTCCTATGTCTCGTGAACATATTATGAAAGATGACATTGCTAGAGCTAGTAAAGCAAAACAAGACCTACATAAGAGTGAAAATCAGATTGTAGCAAAGGAATTTGAGCACCACGATAAGCCTACTAAATCACCATCTTGCATCTGAAATCAAACTAAAGAGTGGTTGTTTACTTGCCCCTAAATCTTATATTACTTATTTGGATATTACTACATATGTTTGCTATGCTTTCGTATGCAAAGAGGTATTATTTTCATTTGAGGACATGCCACCCTCTTTGTCTCCTGCTGTCATTAACATTTTGCGGGAGTTCGCTGATGTCTTTCCACAAGACGTGCCACCGGGATTACCACCTATTAGAGGGATTGAGCATCAGATTGAGTTAATTCCCGGTGCATCGCTACCCAACCGGGCACCATACCGTACCAATCCAAAGGAGACGAAGGAGATTATGCGTCAAGTACAGGAGCTGCTCGACAAAGGTTATATACATGAATCTCTTAGTCCTTGTGTTGTTCCTATTATTCTAGTGCCGAAAAAGTATGGTACATCGCGTATGTTTGTTGATTGTAGAGGCATTACTAATATTACTATTCGTTATCGTCATCCTATTCCTAGGCTAGATGATATGCTTGATGAATTAAGTGGCTCTACAATTTTCTCCAAAGTTGATTTGTGTAGTGGATACCATCAAATTCGCATGAAATTGGGAGATGAATGGAAAACGGCATTTAAAACTAAGTTTGGCTTATATGAGTGGGTAGTTATGCCTTTTGGATTGACTAATGCACCTAGCACTTTCATGAGATTAATGAATAAGGTTTTACGTGCTTTCATTGGACGATTTGTGGTAGTCTACTTTGATGATATACTGATTTATAGTAGATCTTTGGAGGAACACTTGGATCATTTGCGTGTTGTTTTTACTGCTCTACGTGATGCACGTCTATTTGGTAACCTTGGGAAGTGCACCTTTTGCACAGACCGAGTATCTTTTCTTGGCTATGTTGTTACTCCACATGGGAATTGAAGTTGATAAAGCCAATATTGAAGCTATTGAGAGTTGGTCGTAGCCCAAAACGGTCACACAAGTGAGGAGTTTCCTTCGACTCGCCGGGTTTTATAGGCGTTTTGTGAGAGATTTCAGCACCATTGCTGCACCTCTCAATGAGCTTACAAAGAAGGATGTGCCTTATTCTTGGAGTACCGCACAGGAAGAAGCCTTCACGGTTTTGAAAGATAAGTTAACACATGCTCCTTTACTCCAACTTCCTGATTTTAATAAGACTTTCGAGCTTGAATTTGATGCTAGTGGAATTGGATTAGGAGGTGTGTTATTACAAGATGGTAAACCTGTTGCATACTTTTCTGAAAAATTAAGTGGGCCTAGTCTGAATTATTCTACTTATGATAAGGAATTATATGCTCTTGTTCGGACTTTGGAAACGTGGCAACATTATTTATGGCCCAAAGAATTTTTCACACATTCTGATCATGAATCTTTGAACCATGTTAAAAGTCAAGCAAAAATGAACCGTAGACATGCTAAATGGGTTGAATTCATTAAGACTTTCCCGTATGTCATTAAACACAAGAGGGTAAAGAAAATGTTATTGTTGATGCTTTGTCTCGTCGTTATACTATGCTTTCACAACTTGACTTTAAAATATTTGGTTTGGAGACCATCAAAGATCAATATGTCCATGATGCTGATTTCAAAGATGTGTTGGAAAATTGTAAAGAAGGGAGAACATGGAACAACTTCATCATTAATAATGGATTTGTGTTTCGTGCTAACAAGCTATGCATTCCAGCTAGCTCCGTTCGTCTTTTGTTGTTACAGGAGGCACATGGAGGAGGATTGATGGGACACTTTGGCGTAAAGAAGACGGAGGACGTACTTGCTACACATTTCTTTTAGCCAAGGATGCGACAGGATGTTGAGCGTTTTGTTGCTCGCTACACGACATGTCAAAAAGCTAAGTCATGACTCAATCCTCATGGTTTATATATGCCTTTGCATGTACCTAGTGTTCCTTGGGAGGATATATCTATGGACTTTGTTTTAGTTTTACCTCGAACAAAGAAGGGGAGGGATAGATATTTGTTGTCGTGGACAGATTTTTTTAAATGGCACACTTTATACCATGTCATAAAATTGATGATACCCCTAATGTGGCTGATTTGTTCTTTCCTGAAATTATTCGCTTGCATGGTGTGCCAAATACGATTGTTTCAGATCGTGATGCTAAATTTCTGAGCCACTTTTGGCGATGTTTATGGGCTAAGTTGGGGACAAAATTTCTTTTTAGTACTACATGTCACCCCCAAACTGATGGACAAACTGAAGTAGTCAATAGATATTTGTCTACTATGCTTAGGTCTGTTTTGGAGAACAATCTAAAACTGTGGGAAGAATGCTTGCCTCATATTGAATTTGCTTATAATCGTTCACTGCATTCTAATACAAAGATGTGTCCTTTTGAAGTTGTGTATGGTTTCCTACCTCGTGCACCTATTGATTTGTTACCTCTTCCATATTCGGAGAAGGTTAATTTTGATGCTAAAGAACGTACTGATTTGATATTAAAGATGCATGAGTTAACTAAGGAAGACATTGAGCGCATGAATGCTAAATATAAACTTGCTGGAGATAAGGGTAGAAAACATGTTGTCTTTGCACCTAGAGATCTTGTTTGGTTGCATTAGCTTAAGGATAGGTTTCCTGATTTGCGCAAGTCAAAACTAATGTCGCGTGATGATGGTCCTTTAAAAGTGTTAGAGAAAATAAATGATAATGCATATAGACTTCAGCTGCCTGCTGATTTTGGGGTTAGTCCCACTTTTAATATTGCAGATTTGAAGCCATATTTAGGTGAGGAAGATGAGTTTCCGTCGAGGACGACTTCAGTTCAAGAAGGGGAGGATGATGAGGACATCAACACCATTGTTACACCCACAACCCCGGCAGCTATACATACTGACCAGTTACTAGAGCTCGTGCACGCCAATTGAATTACCAGGTACTTTCGTTTCTTGGGAATACTTCTAATGTTCATGAACATATGATGCTGCCTAAGTTAGATACTTTTGTGGTGCTCATGAATGAAGGACCTAGCATGGACAAGAAGGATATCCATTGGAGCGAGATCAAGCATGGAGAAGAAGGTGCACGCGCGGGAGAGAACAATGGAGCTTCCACTGGTGATTTTCGCACTCTAAAACCACCATTCATGAAGGCTTTGGACGAAATATTCAAGACGCCACTTTATAAATTTCATCCATAGGCTATTATAGGTGTTGCGCCACCTTATTTTTGGGTCAGACCCATGTGATTTCGAAATACCATTATATAGGCTATTTTTAGAGTTTGTATGTGTGGGAAAACCGATTTTATGGCTATTTTCGGACCCCTCCTCCAAGGGTCACGAAATTGCCTCTCTATTCCCTCATATATATAGCCTTTAGGGCACCGTTTAGACTTGGGTTTTGTTTAGATTACAAGTTCGCCATAGCTGCAACTTCACGTTCTTCATTTGTGTTCTACGACCAGACAAAGGCGTCACAGAACCCCACCTCCATCAATAAAGCTTTCCTCTTATATTCGCAATATCTTGATTGCATCTGGGTTTCTTGCTTGTTCTTCGTTTGCGTGCAGGAAACAGACCTTCATGGTCAGGTTGATCGTGCTCCGGCGTGGTCAATAACCTCTCGGAGTTGGTTTAGCGATTGCTAAGGCACAACATCCTCACACGTTCGTAGTCGGATCGTTAAAGTCTACTCCACCAAAACGATACCCACGATCTCATCGAAAGACAGGGACAACTTCGCCTCTATCAACAATGGCCACTCACATTAGTGGAGTAAATTATGTAAGATAAGCTACGTTGTATGTAAGCTACTACCATTTCATATGAAACATGTCCTTTTTGACATCTCAATTATTATGTTGAAAGCAAATATTTTCCTACCCTACATCTGAAATATTTCCAAATATCATCCTGAAAGGAATACAATTCTTGCATCGTCGCTCCATTAACCGAATAAACAAGAGCATCACAATATGTAGTTCAAGGATACTCCCTCTGTATATTACTTTACAGAGGGATATTTAGGTGCTGGTACTTATTTTTTGGCATAGTGTTTGTCTGCATTTGTCATATATGAGCCCATTATTAACTTCTTAAAATGTTGAGACCATATTTTTGTGAAGTTTGATGATCTTGATGTTATCTAGCCTCACATGATTTGACAGTTTGATGGAATTTAGGTTGACCCTTTGCTTTGAGATTTGTTAGAAAGTAATTCATATCCTATTTGTTTCTTGCGAGTTAGAGAGAACAATGAACAAGTGTACTCGAGTTGATTCTATTTGTAAAACAACTAGAGTAATTAAGCATCGTGCAGTACTAGCATATGATAGATTACTAATCACAAACCATGGTGAAAGGAATTAGGAACACCAATTTACAACTGCGAGTAATCTCTTTTGAATACTCACTATAGATTGGCACATTTGAATAGTCAATGTCCCCCCCTTCTCACGCGCAAAAAGAAATGATAATTTTCAAAATGCATATACTTTTATCTGTAATGATAATTTGTACCCTCACCGTAGATGCTATTACTACACAACTACAACTTCTAATTACGAGTTCTTGAGTTCAACTTCTAAGAAGTATATTTATATGCCTGTTTGACAATTTCCATTCGAGTCTGAATGAATCATAGGAAATGAAGAGTTTTACTAAGAATATGGGGGAAATCTGCATGCTACTGTTCGGAAAAGTGGTAACAATCTACAGTATAAGATATTGAAGAGTGTAAAATAGTAGTTGTATTTTGTTCTCCTAACATATCTTTCTTGGGATAATACATGTCGTGTAGTGAATCATGTTGTATTAAGATGTATCATACTGGAATTAGCTTGTCGGATGACTCAATGTATTTTACAATGGGGATTCAGAGGATCAATTATACTAGATTAAATGCTCTAAATTTAGAACATAACAGAGACCAAATGAATGAAAGAATATATTATTGTGTGTATGCAGCAACATGACAATGATGTCCCACCTTTGTAAATATAACTTGAGCAACATCACAAATATTGTGTATCTATTTAATTTATATATATAGGATTTTTTGTATATTGGCGTGCGTCTCATTTGGTTAACGCAAACGTGCGTTGCACGTGCATGATTACTAGTAATTAATTAACCATTCCTGATTAGCCCCTGTAACTTCCTTTGACCTGGTTAACTGTCGCAACGCAGTCCGAGGGCCGACCCTAGTATTATGGGGGCCCTAGTGCGATTGAGCCACAATCAACATTAACATAATAACATATATACTTTCAACAATATATATCATACATCATTAAAAATATAAAGGCATTAATATAAAAATATAATTTTACTTGGTAAATAAAGTCTCAATAAACCAACTATATGTGATTATATTATGCAAATAATTATTATAATATACTCAACTATGGATAACTATTGAATAAATACAACATGATGATGTGCGCCAAGGAGGGGGCATGTGACCTTGTCCATGTTGTTTGTTTGTTCTGCAAATAATTTTATATAATTATTATTCAAGTAGGTAGATATATTGGGCCCTTATTTAAGATGGGCCCTAGACCGGCGTACCTTTTTCCATGGCCTAGGGCCGGCCCTGCGCAGTCCGTTGATAAAACTAGTGTGTGACACGTCAAATTTGTAGCTAAAGACAGCCCCTCGCTGCACGCCATTGATTCCAGAATTTCAGGTTCAGTCTTGTCTGTAATTCTCATGGGCGAAGCTCCTAGGTATTCACCAGTGTCATCTCTACAGATAGCTGCAATAGCACCCCTATGGGATGTATCCGCTGTACAGATAGCTGCAATAGCACCCTATGGGACGTATCCGCTACACCGGGGCAATTGGTGCTATCCGTGCACCGGAGCCCCGTTACACATTTTAAAATAATTTTAAAAAAATAATGCATTGACACAACATCAATGTATGTTGTCATAAAAAATCAAATCAAGATTCGAAACGTTGCATAAGATATAAAAATGACAAATTCGGCATCAATTTGTTAATGGGTCAAATATGAAACCTAACTTGTGTTACGTACTATTTATTGTCAAATTTGTTATTTTTATACCTTAAGCAATGTTTTGAGTTTTGATTTAATTTTTTTGACAACATACATTAATGTTATGTCAATATAATATATATTTTCGAATTTATTCAAACATTTCAAAATGTACAACGGGTCTGGTGCACCGGTAGCAACAATTGCCCCGGTGCACCAGATACGCTCCCATCTCTTCCTACCTACAGCAGCATCAACGTGTATTTTGACTGATCCCGTAGCCAATGTCGGCAAGTCGTCACTCATCCATCAGCCGGGCCGTTCTTACCGTGTCTTGCTTTTCCTATTTTCGGCCCGCCATACGCGACATCATCGAAGCCGCGGCGTGGTTTTTGTGGATGGTGATATGTGAGCAGAAGGTCATGCGGCCTGCATGCGGAGACAGACCAAAGAAGCGCCAAGCTGCCTCGTGGCCATCCGGGGGAAAGCATGCGAGGGCCTTCCAACTTGTAGGTGCAGCTCAACTGCAATCCATGATCGTCTAATAAATACTCTCACGATTTTTTAAACATGGCCAATATAAAAAAAATTACATTTTACGTCCATATAAGACCATCGACAGTGACTGAGTCAAAAATTAATATCACTAACACCATGTTTAATATGCTAAGCCACTTCCTCGCTCAAGGTCTACTCAATTTTTCATTCCTTCCTTACATGCAGACATACGCGTATTGATATACTCCCTCCGTTCTTAAATATAAGTCTTTATAGAGATTTTACTAGTGGACTACATACGTACATTAAATTTAGGAACGGAGGGAGTACATGGTAAACAAAAAGAAAAGTTAGCTTACAAACGTACATTAAATTTATCTTAATAATTGTATTCAAAATTTGTAGCCTTATCTATAAAAATGAATCCATGTCACATTTGTTTTGTAAACAAATGGTCATGTCCAAAAAGCTACTTCCTCCATTCACGAATATATGATGTTTTAAATATTTTATATAGATTACATACAGATTTAAATGAGTTAACAAACACATTAACACATGTCTATATACATCCGATGCCTAAAAGGAAGTTAGAACATCTTATATTCATGAACGAAGGTAGTAGAAACATTCTCTCACACTTATTTAGCAACGAGACATGCACAACTTGATTCATTTTTTACGTCAAAATTGGGAGTTTTATTAATTACCTTGAATTTGGTCAGAATCCGCCAGCATCCAGCTAATAAGAGAATCTGGGCTTTGATCAAACTAGCTCTCGGTGCCAACAAGAGTACGCGCATGATGAGCATATTAATGTTGGATATATGCCCTAAAGGCAATCATGTATGATGATATTTTCTATGTGTTTATGAATAAAGATAGTCCTTGGACATTATCAATGATGTGTATTAACAAGTACGTGACTTGTTTGTGAGACTATACATTGTATGATGACTGTCATAAATGGTCCTAGTCGAAAGATTTGTGTGGACGCACAACCAACTAGACTGATATATGATACGGTGGATGGTCCGGTCTCACTGATCATGTAGCATTGAATGCTAACCGGGTAATATGGACTCAGAAAGATCTGGTCGGATTCGACGTAGTCGAATCCGAATCGAGATAAGGTCCGAGTTGGACAAACCCAACTATGAGACGCAGTGATAGGTCATCTGTGAGTCTCTAGTACAATATATGTTCTATGTCGTAAGACCTAAGCTGACGCATGTACTCGTGATGGTGACATACTTGCTTTGGGCCGATCAAACGCTACTTCATGACTGGGTAGTTACAAAGGTAGGTTTCTGTTGGAAATATGCCCTAGAGGCAATAATAATTATCTATTATTATATTTCTTTGTTCATGATAATCGTTTATTATCCATGCTATAATTGTATTGATTGAAAACACAATACTTGTGTGGATACATAGACAAAACACTGTCCGTAGTAAGCCTCTAGTTGACTAGCTCGTTGATCAAAGATGGTCAAGGTTTCCTGGCCATAGGCAAGTGTTGTTACTTGATAACGGGATCACATCATTAGGAGAATCATGTGATGGACTAGACCCAAACTAATAGACGTAGCATGTTGGTCGTGTCATTTTGTTGCTACTGTTTTCTGCGTGTCAAGTATTTGTTCCTGTGACCATGAGATCATATAACTCACTGACACCGGAGGAATGCTTTGTGTGTATCAAACGTCGCAACGTAACTGGGTGGCTATAAAGATGCTCTACAGGTATCTCCGAAGGTGTTCGTTGAGTTAGTATGGATCGAGACTGGGATTTGTCACTCCGTGTGACGGAGAGGTATCTCGGGGCCCACTCGGTAATACAACATCACGCACAAGCCTTGCAAGCAATGTGACTTAGTGTAAGTTGTGCGATTACGGAACGAGTAAAGAGACTTGCCGGTAAACGAGATTGAAATAGGTATGCGGATACTGACGATCGAATCTCAGGCAAGTAACATACCGAAGGACAAAGGGAATGACATACGGGATTATATGAATCCTTGGCATTGAGGTTCAAACGATAAGATCTTCGTAGAATATGTAGGATCCAATATGGGCATCCAGGTCCCGCTATTGGATATTGACCGAGGAGTGTCTAGGGTCATGTCTACATAGTTCTCGAACCCGCAGGGTCTGCACACTTAAGGTTCGACGTTGTTTTATGCGTATTTGAGTTATATGGTTGGTTACCGAATATTGTTCGGAGTCCTGGATGAGATCAAGGACGTCACGAGGGTTTCTGGAATGGTCCGGAAACGAAGATTGATATATAGGATGACCTCATTTGGTTACCGGAAGGTTTTCGTGCATTACCGGAAAAGTTTCGGGCTCATCGGTAGTGTATTGGGAGTGTCGGGAGGGGTGCCGGGGACCATCAGGAGGGGTGTCACGCCCCAAGGGGTCCCATGGGCTATGGGAAAAGATAAACCAGCCCCTAGAGGGCTGGAATAAGTTCCCACTAAGGCCCATAAGGTTTGAGAAGGAAAAAAACACAAGGTGGAAAGAGTTTCCAAGTGGGAAGGTGGAATCCTACTTCAAGTAGGATTGGAGTAGGACTCCTCCACCTCCAATTTCGGCCAAACCTTTAGGTTTTGAGGCTGCCTCCTCCCCTCCCTCCCTCCTATATATACTGAGGTATCAGGGCTGATTTGAGACAACTTTTGCCAAGGCAGCCCGACCACATACCTCCACGGTTTTACCTCTAGGTCGCGTTTCTACGGAGCTCGGGCGGAGCCCTGCTGAGATTAGATCACCACCAACCTCTGGAGTGCCGTCACGCTGCCGGAGAACTCATCTACCTCTCTGTCTCTCTTGCTGGATCAAGAAGGCCGAGATCATCGTCGAGCTGTACGTGTGCTGAACGCGGAGGTGCCGTCCGTTCGGCACTAGATCGGAGCGGATCGTGGGACGGATCGCGGGACGGTTCGTGGGACGGTTCGCGGGGCGGATCGAGGGACGTGAGGACGTTCCACTACATCAACCGCGTTTCTTAACGCTTCTGCTGTGCGATCTACAAGGGTACGTAGATCGGAAATCCCCTCTCGTAGATGGACATCACCATGATAGGTCTTCGTGCGCGTAGGAAAATTTTTGTTTCCCATGCGACGTTGCCCAACAGTTTCGGACTTGTACAGACCCATGCTGCGAGACGTGGTCGAGCAAGATGGGATTTTTCCCTCCGATCAGGAGAGATATACTCTAGGTCCCTCGGGTGATCTGAGCTGGACAAGCATGGCCATGCGATGAGGATTATGAGATAATCCGAGTGTTGGTAAGATTCACCGGAACGAGAAAGAGGTCGTGCGGCAACAAGGATGACCATGTCGCCTTGAGCACGACCATGTATATCATGTGGCAAAGGGAACAGAAGTATGAAGTACAGGTTCGCCTAACCAGCTTCATGAGGCACTTGAGAGTCGGCACGTCTTGCTAGAGATCGCTACCGACTAGCCGAGTCGGACGTGGTCTGACTCGCGACCAAGTGAACAAGAACCTAAAGGGTCGCGCACTTAAGGGAAGTAACACGTGGGCTTTAGAGTTCGTTCGAGGCCCAAGAGTTGAGCCTGCATCAGACGCCTATATATGGTGGAGGTGCAGCACACCTATTCGGTTGATCGCTTCGGCGCCGTCATTAGGACTTTGCATGTGTTGCAACTAGCCATCTCCACTCGTCACCGTCGATCGTGTGATCCTGTGACTTAATCACGTTGCCCT
The DNA here is from genome assembly GCF_904849725.1 of Hordeum vulgare subsp. vulgare. NCBI lineage: Eukaryota > Viridiplantae > Streptophyta > Magnoliopsida > Poales > Poaceae > Hordeum > Hordeum vulgare. Next base: position 449,743,883 of record NC_058518.1, on the reverse strand, counting down.
GTTCATGTAGGATTAGGAAAGAAAGGCAAACCGAGTCCTAGTAGTATCAAGATTCCTAGTCCTAGTCTATTTCCATAGTCCCTTGTGGATGTGTATAAAAGACACCCTAGGGGTGTTGCTTGTAACACCAGAAAAACGAAAAGCAATACAAAGTTTGACAGGCTCGACACGAGCCTGTGGCCATACATCGATTCGTGCCTTCGTGTTTGTTCCGCCGAAATCATGTCGTGTCGATCGTAGCCGGTTGAAGAAACGATCCGGCTTCACACACACACGTACGTGACTGGATATCCATCCAGCTACCTGCTTGCTAGCTTGCTAGCTTTGCACATACGTATGTGTGCTGCTGTTCTCGTCTTTTGATCTACGAATTAAAAGCCAACAATTGGTATCAGAGCCTCGACGATCTACGATCTACGATGACGGACAGCGACGCTGAGTCGGTCAAGTCCGGCAAGGGCGGTGCCAAGGCGAACAAGAACGGCGACAAGGTGAAGAAGGGCGTCAAGTCAGCAACCAGTGGTGGAGGAACGAGCGACGCCAACGTCCAGGCGCATCGCAACATCCCCATCCGGTACCCGATGCTCACCGACGCCAACTACGGCGTGTGGGCGGTGAAGATGAAGATTATTCTCCGAACCCTTCGAGTGTGGCGGGCAATCACGGACGACAACGTCGATGATGAGTCCGACGAAGGTGCCATGGCCGCCATAGCCGAGTCTGTGCCGGATTCCGTGCTAATGACATTGACGGAGTTCGAGACGGCAAGAGAGGCGTGGAACACACTCAAGGAGATGAGGATCGGAGAAGATCGCGTCACCAAGGCTCGGGCACAAGTGCTGAAGCGCCAATTTCACAAGTTGCAGATGGAGGAAACTGAATCTGTGAACGACTATGCCATGCGTCTTACTACTTTGGTGGGAGAGATCCGCGCGCTTGGTGCAAAGCTCGATGAGACCGATATTGTGGAGAATTTTTTCAGTTCAGTGACTGATAAATTCACGTACATCATCGGCACGCTCGAGCAGCTTTACGACATCGACGACATGACCATAACGGAGGCGATCGGACGCCTGCGGACATGGGAAGAGAATGCTCGTGGCTGTCGGAAAGGCAAAGGAGGAGGTAGTGACCAACTCATGTACTCGCGCGCAGATTGGGAGGCCCCAAGTAGCAAAGGAAGACGTGATGGTGGCGAAGGCTCAAGCAACGTGAAGCGCGACGGACAAATCAGAAAAGGCAAAGGAAAAGGCAAGCCACAAGGTCGTGGTAAGGCGGACCAATCTAAAGGGCGGAAGCCACAGAACTTGCATTTATCCGAGGTTAAGCGCTATAACTGCAATGAGATGGGTCACTTTGCAAATGATTGTCCGAAGCCTAACAAGCGGGAGATCAAGGCAAATTTGGCAAAGCAGGAAGACGAAGGTCCGGGTCTTATGATGGCCAAAGTTTGTGATCTCGCTAAAACGGTGGTTGTGAAACCAAGCCGGAAGGTGCTACTTCATGAGAAGAAAGTGACACCGAAGTTATCCGGTGATCAGAACGTGTCGTAGTATCTTGACACGGGTGCCAGTAACCACATGACGGGGTGCAAGGAGAAATTCCTCGAGCTGGAATACGATCTTGAAGGCTCGGTCAAGTTCGGTGATGGTTCAGTTGTGGAGATTTGCGGGCAAGGATCTGTCCTCTTCGAGGGTCTCACAGGCGAACATCGCATACTCACCGGAGTGTACTACATCCCACGGCTGCGCAACAACATCATCTCTATTGGGAAGCTTGACGAGAATGGATGCAAGGTGAATATCGAGAACGGAGTGATGACGATCTTCGACAACCTCCGAAACGTGCTAGCTCGTGTTAATCGCACACGGAATAGACTCTATATCCTCAACCTTGATCAATCTCAACCGGAGTGTTGGCTTGCCAAGAGTGATGATGATTCGTGGTTATGGCATGCTAGATTTGGACACGTTAACTTCTACGCCTTGAATAAGATGTCAAAGATGGAGATGGTATCCGGGATGCCAGTTATCGACCATGTTGATTGAGTATGTGACGGGTGCTTGGTTGGAAAACAGCACCGCAGGCCGTTCCCTGCTCAGTCTACCTATCATGCAAGTGATGCGCTCGAGCTGCTCCATGGTGATCTATGTGGCCCTATCACCCCGGCAACTCACGCGGGAAAGAAGTATTTCTTCCTTGTGGTAGACGACTACTCGAGATATATGTGGGTCATTCTCCTACGATCTAAAGATGAGGCGTTTGAAGCGTTCAAGAAGCTGAAGGCTGCAATGGAGATGGAATACAAGCTAAAGGTTCGCGCTCTACGGACAGATCGCGGCGGAGAGTTTACATCAAACGAGTTCAACCACTACTACGAGAAGATTGGCATAAAAAGGTTCCTCACGGCACCTTACAAGCCGCAGCAGAACGGGGTCGTTGAAAGGCGCAATAGAACCGTCGTTGACATGGCAAGGAGTTTACTCAAGAGCAAGAACCTGCCGGGGACTTTTTGGGGAGAAGCTGTCTCGACGGCGGTCTATCTTCTCAACCGGGCTCCAACGAAGGTGGTGATCGGCAAGACTCCGTATGAAGCAATTTACGGACGTAAGCCGAATGTGTCTCATCTACGGACGTTCAGGTGCGTGGCACATGTGAAGACGACGGAGCCGCACCTCTCAAAGCTTGCCGATCGTAGCACCAAGATGGTGTTCATAGGATACGAGAGGAGTTCTGGCACCAAGGCATACCGCTTCTACGATCCACAAACCAAGCGTCTACAGATATCACGCGACGTCGTGTTTGAAGAAAACCAAGCGTGGAATTGGAGCGCCGCAGCCGACGATGCTCCAAACGGTAACATATTCACGGTTGAATTTCCAACTGATGATGATGCAGGGGAGGATGTCCAGGTGGTTGTCAAGACTCCCAACCAAGGTGACCACAATGGTAGTGATCATCATGGTGCCGACACCGACGACGACGTGCATAGGTCGCAAGGAGATAGCGACAACGAAGCGCACGACACGGGTGGAGATCTCGATGACAACATCGACAACGAGGCGCATAGTGATGATGACAATCAAGATGATGGTCATGATCACGACGACTACGCCGATGACGCGGATGTCGATGACACGCCCGAGACTCAACCATCTTCCTCAAGTGCATCAACATCGACACAATTTGTGTCGCCTCCTTCGCAGGCCACAACGGACTCCTCAGAGCCTCGTCGCTACAAGACCCTCAAGAAAGTCTACAAGTACACAAAGCCAGATACGCTCGAGTACTCCAGACTGTGTCTGTTCGGATTTGAGGAGCCGGCGAACTTCGTAGAGGCAAGCAAAAGTCCTAGCTGGACGCACGCCATGGATGAGGAGATGAAGGCGATTGAGAGCAATGGCACGTGGACTTTGGTAACCCGACCTCCAAACCAAAAGGCTATAGGTTTGAAGTGGGTTTACAAGTTAAAGAAGGACACAGAGGGTGCCATTGTGAAGTACAAGGCAAGACTCGTTGCAAAGGGCTACGTACAACGTCAAGGAGTTGACTATGATGAGGTGTTTGCACTGGTTGCTCGACTCGAGACAGTGAGAGTGCTCCTAGCTTTGGCGGCACAAAAGGATTGGAAGGTTCATCATATGGATGTTAAATCCAATTTCCTCAACGGCGATCTCACAAAAGAAGTGTACGTGGAACAACCCCTCAACTACGAGAAGAAAGACGAACAAGCGTAAGTTGACAAGCTCAAGAAGGCACTTTACGGGTTGATGCAAGCGCCAAGAGCTTGGAATTCAAAGTTAGACCAAAGTATGGTCACACTCAGGTTTAAAAGATGTGCCCTCGATGATCCGAAGGACAATCTACAAAGCACCGAAGAAGAGGTGAAGATTGAAGACACGACCAAAAAGGAGTGTTGTCATTGAGCTACGGACGAGCCGACGACAGTAAAGACGATCCATAAAATGCTGCAAGGGACGACAAAGGCCATGCCTATGGTAACAGTTATGAGAAGCAGCAATCGTGTTTGGGACCCAGGTCGAAAGTAAGGACATCGTGATTAGGGGGTGAATGTGAGTTAATCACGTTGCCCTGTTCATGTAGGATTAGGAAAGAAAGGCAAACCAAGTCCTAGTAGTATTGGGATTCCTAGTCCTAGTCTATTACCATAGTCCCTTTTGGATGTGTATAAAAGACACCCTAGGGGTGTTGCTTGTAACACCAGAAAAACGAAAAGCAATACAAAGTTTGACAGGCTCGACACGAGCCTGTGGCCATACATCGATTCGTGCCTTCGTGTTTGTTCCGCCGAAATCGTGTCGTGTCGATCGTAGCCGGTTAGATAAACGATCCGGTTGCACACACACACACGTACGTGACTGGATATCCATCCAGCTACCTGCTTGCTAACTTGCTAGCTTTGCACGTACGTATGTGTGCTGTTGTTTTCTATTTTTTGATCTACGGATTAAAAGCCAACGACCTAGTAGTCCGCCGCATGATGTTCCTCATGCACGCGCGCGCGGATACTGTTAGAGGCGGTGCACCTGCGCCGCTCCGGCGAACCTGTACGTGGGATCCGGCAACCGGCTGTTCGAGGGAGATCGAGCGAGGAGGAGATGAACCATGTGGACGCGCTGCCACATCTACTTCCGCTACACAGCACTGCGTCTAGTGATAACGATCTGTGATCCATCTTCGCAGCATGTTCTTGGTTATTCTTCGTGTAGGGAAATTTTAATTTGCATGCGATGCGCCTACGGTAGAACCCAACAACTAGTGGGTCAAGACATTCAAGTTACTCACAATATGAGTAAGAGTACAGAAAAAAACAAGTGAAAATGTCCTCCAATTCCTTTAGAATAGGTGCCGCAATCGAGTGGGAATCGAGTTTCATAAATTGACAAACTCCAAACTGTCGACCTTCATTTATCACATGTGATAACCAAGAAGTAGAGCAAAGATAACCCCTTTATAAAAAGCCAAAATTCAGCAGTGAATGGGTCCAAGATTCCTTGTGCTCCAAGCTCCAAGAAACACCAAATGAGACGGATCGCCATTGGTTAGAGTCATAGTATTGGGGATCCAACTTTCCTTCCACGTTGATATGATCGAACCATCACCAATCCAACGAATCAAGATCACATCCAATGTCTCGCGACCAGCCATGATCACCTTCCAGGTCGTTGAACTACGTGCTAGGGATATCGCTTGAAGGAAGTCTATTTGGGTAAAGTATTTCCCATTCAACATCCGAGTACAGAGCGACTGAAGGTGAGTCATAAGTCCTCAACCATGTTTACCGAGCAGCGCTTGGTTGAATGTAACATCCCATAATACAACTTTTAATGTTAATAATTTAAATAGGATTAATTAAAACTTGCATATGTTCCTTGTTTTTAGCTATTTTTGCTAGGACTTGAAAATTTTAGATTTTATTGAATATTCAAATGCCAGAGAATGAAAATGACTATCCAAAATATTTATTTTCAGTATTAGTTGGATTTTAGTAGTTAAGGAAAATCTAACTAAAATTGAAATCAAATGAGAGGAGGGGGCTTGATTCAGCGAGCCGAGCGCACGACGCTCACAGATCTCCACCACCAAAACAGCCTCCAACTAGCAATGCCGCCACGTCTAGAGGTTCCCGAGACATGTTTTCCCCTTAGTTCTTTCTATTTCTAGCCTGCGCAATTCGCTGACCCCTTTCCCTTCTTGCTCCGTATCAACCTCCCTCCACTGCCGCTCCAGTCACACACCGTCGCACACTGAAAAGTTACAATCGTCGTGGACGAACCCCTCATCACCACTACAATCTTCTAAAACTCCCGTAGAGTTACATTACGATCTTGGCAGGGGACTCTTTGCCTGGTAGTTTTTTTCACACTTCTCGACATCAGTAATTGTCTCATGGTCTCATATGACAAAATGATGAAAAAGCAACTACTATGTTTATCACTATATTCTTACACTCTCAGTGGTATTTTCTCTACTCCCTCTGTCTTAGTTTACAAGTCCGACACATGTACCTATGTCATCAATTTAACCAACTTAATAAGAGGCATATATTATAAAAAATATATCATTAGAAACTTTAGATGTTTTATTTTCTAATGATATACTTTTTATGTTAAACAATATATTTTATATAAGTTAAATTGACGATCTAGGTATACGTGCATGTCTTCTAAACTGTGACGAATGGAGTAACATGTTTTACACATTTACATAACTAGTGAGAAGACACATGCTCAGATGGTAAGGTTTTTTTCTGGTGGAACTTGCACACCCAGATCTAATTTATAAACTAGCTTGATGAGCACTCGCACTTTTTAGACTTATTTAAGAGGCCTCTTCGTTAATATCAAGATCTGCCAACTTAATATTTTAAAGGTGTTAATAGAGATTGTAAATATCAAAAATGTTGTTTGGAGCTTGTTGTTTATTTTAAAAATCCAAAATTCATCAAAGTTCATATTTTTGCATTTCAAAAAAATCTGAAAAAAAATATAGATATACATGAAGGCGTAATACACATGTGTGTAAAATTTTTAGGATAAAATACGTTGATACGAGGTCTATGCAAAAAATTAAATTTATGACTTTTTAACACATGATATTATTCATCCCAAAAGTCCATGAATTTGTTCTTTTTGCACATATCGCATCTTAAGATATTTCATCCTAAATTTTTGCACATGTATATCTTTCGTCCTTGTATACTTGCATATTTTTTATTTTTTCTTTAAAATCAAACTATTTAAATTTTGAATATTTCAATAATAAAGGACACCATGAAGGCCGAGATCCAAAAGGTTGTGAGTAAATTTTAGTATGAGTTGTGTGAGCGTCTTGGTTTGTGTGTCATCTTTTCTCTCTCTATAAAAGACAGTGATAGGCGGGCGCCGGACTGCCGACCCAAAACCTTCGGCCGGTCTAACTCCAGCCGCCCGATATAGCTCTAGGAGGCCGCCAGACCTGCCCCCGAGTCGTCTTGTTCCTCCCTCCTCCATCTCTTTCTCTGTTTCTCACTCGTCGACGCACCAGAGCCGCACGAACAACACACGCGAGAGAAACCCCCACCCCTCCCCGACCACCCCCAACGTCCGAATCAACCTCCCTGTCACAGACAGAGAAAGCTGCAGTCGTCGTGGACGAACCCCTCATCACCACTGCGATCTTCTATAACTCCCGTAGAGTTACATTACGGTCTTGGGAGGGGACTCTTTGCCTGGTAGTTTTCTTCACACTTCTCTACATCAGTAATTGTCTCACAGTCTCATATGACAAAATGATGAAAAAACAACTACTATGTGTATCACTATATTCTTACACTCTCAGTGGTATTTTCTGTAACATGTTTTACACATTTACATAACTAGTGAGAAACACATGCTCGGATGGTAAAGGTTTTTTTCTGGTGGAACTTGCACACCCAGATCTAATTCATAAACTAGCTTGATGAGCGCTCGTGCTTTTTTAGACTTATTTAAGAGGCCTCTTCGTTAATATCAAGATCTGCTAACTTAATATTTTAGAGGTGTGAGGTTGTAAATATCGAAACTGTTGTTTGGAGCCCGCCGTCTTTCCAAAAATCCAAAATTCATGAAAATTCATATTTTTTACATTTCAAAAAAATCTGAAAAATATAGATATACATGAAGCGTAACACACATGTGCGTAATTTTTCAGGATGAAATACGTTGAAACGAGGGCTGTGTAAAAAAGACAAATTTATGATTTTTTTAGCACATAATACTATTCATCCTAAAAGTGCATGAATTCGTTCTTTTTACACATATCGCATTTTAAGGTATTTTATTCTAAATTTTTGCACACATACATCTTTCATCCTTGTAAATTCGCATATTAAAAAAATCAAAAAATTGATATTTTTTTTTGAAATAAAAGACACTACGAAGGCCGAGCTTCAAAAAATCTATTCATTTTTTTTAACATAATACAGACGCAAGCGCTTATATGCACGTACATACACTCATCCTTAAAAGGCCTACTCGTTGTACATATGTTTTTTAAAGAGATGAGTACTTTTTAGTATGCCTTGCAGATCTGGTCAAACGGGTCGTGCCTGACGGGCCGGCCCGACTGCCCGTAGGCCAGGTGAACGGGCCGTGTCAGGCACGCGGCACGCCTCGGACCGTGCCTGGGCCTGGAGGCTGGGCACACGGGCCGGCATGACACGACTCGTTTAACGTTTTTATTATATATATATATATATGTGTGAGATACAAATAAAGCTCAATAGGTTAATATTAACCAAAAAACAGCCTAAAAATGTCAAAACCGACCCAAATAATAGCCGAACAGGCCGAAATCGGTCAAGTAACGGCTTAAAATATTAAAATCCTAGTAGGCGTGCCGACGGGCTGGCTCAATTAAAGGGTGTGCCGTGCTTGCGCCTGGTTGCCTGGCACGCGGGCCGATACGACATGGCCCGTTTAATAATTGGACCCAGACGTGTCGTGCCGTGGCTGACACGATTGTGGCGGGCCGGCCCGTTTGTTCAGGTATTGCGTTGCGTGAGCCTCTGGGTTTGTGTGTCATCTTTTCTCTCTCTATAAAAGACACGTAATCTATATTAAGAAAAAGACACCTAATCTCCACATATCTCTACCGTTCGATCACCGAGATTCGCAGTCTCCAAGGCGAGAGAAACCAGACCCTCCAACCAAACGGCAGATGAACCAAACCCCCTTCTTCTCCACCGCGCCGTCTCCCACCTCCAACTTCCCCACCTACCACCACTGTCCTCCTCCGGCCCTCTCCACGACGCTCCCATAAATTCCCGGACCCCACGCGAATCTCTCCCCGAATCCACGAGGGGAAGTGACCCGCCGCCCGATAATGGAGTTCCTGCATGGGCAGAGCACGGAGACCACGGTGGCCGTCGCGGTGGCCGTCGTCGCCGTGGCCGCCGGCGCCGGATTCCTCCTCCTCCGCAGCAAGAAACCCAAGGGTACGCGCGCCCGACTCCGTACAGATACATAAGACATCTTCGCGCCCGTGGTCGAGCCCTAGCGCGTCGGTTTCTGTGGATCGATGATGCTTTGCTGACGGCTAAGGGGAGTGGATCTCCTGAAACTGAAAGAGATGGCCTCTGTTTTTTCCCCATGGAATAGCTTATAGCTGAGACATTTCATGCCCATCGATTAGGCTGCCATTTGCTTAGGTTGTTTGCTACAGATAATATTGATATATCCACAGTGGCTCCATGTTCACGCTTCATCCAAAGCTGCAGCATGATTCGACTATTTAGTCCACATGCTTCTGCACCTGCAGATTCTAGGGATTTAAAAACCGTTTATGTGATTCATTTTCACACTTACCACCCTCTGGACAAAATTACTTGTCTATTCAGGGAGGCCTCCAAATGCAAACTTCAAATTTCGTGAAAATTCGTATTTTAATATTTCAAAAAATCCTGAAAAAAAAACATAGATAGATGAAGGTATCATACACAAGTGTGTAAATATTTAGAACTAAATACGTTGAAATGAGGGCTATGCAGAAAAGACAAATCTGAAGCTTTTTAACACATGACACTATTCATCTTTCAAGACAATGAATGTCTTTTTTGTACAGGTCGCGTCTCAAAATATTTTGGCCTGAAATTTTACACACACACTTGTTTAGCTGTACTTTTTTTTAGATTTTTTGAAATCAAAATTTTCGAATTTTGGTTTTTTTCAGAAATTCCGGCCTCCATGGAGCCCGGGTGCCAAAACACCATTCTCCTCTATTCAAGATTACTGCTTTTGAAGTTTGTGTATAATATACGTAAATATTAATGGGCGTGCTATGATCTGTAGGCTGCTTGGATGCCGAGAATTTCAAAGAGTTTAAACTTGTGCAGAAGAGACAGATCAGTCATAACGTGGCCAAGTTCAAATTTGCTCTCCCGACACCTACTTCTGTGTTGGGCCTTCCAATTGGCCAACATATAAGCTGCAGGTTTGAACACTTTTACTGCTCATGTCCTGGTCTACTGTTATGATGTTGAGTTGAATGTTCATTCTTTTTGGTTCATGGAGTGAGTCGGATGTTCTGATTCTGTCGTTTTCTGTATTATGTTAACTGACCGCAGAGGGCAGGATGCTACTGGTGAGGAAGTAATCAAGCCTTACACTCCGACTACACTGGATTCTGATATTGGATACTTTGAGCTTGTTATAAAAGTAACTTGCTGTAAACATGTCCTATTATTTTGCTTTAGTATTATTTGCTCTCATTATATTTATTTGCAATATCAATCTATTTCTCTATCTGTGTATAGTGTTGTGAATTCACCTCTTGTTTTTTTTTTCTCCCACTTTTCTTTCTCGTTATACAGATGTATCCCCAAGGAAGAATGTCTCATCATTTTCGTGAGATGAAAGTTGGTGACTACATGTCTGTGAAGGGGCCAAAGGTATGTCTATCTTTTTATTGTAAGTAGCTCTTGATTGTTTCTACCGAATCTCCTTGATTTGGCCATTTTCATGGTCTTTTTCTGGATCTTATCTTTGTTGTATATTTAAATTTCGTGAAATATAAACCACACCATATGGATCATAAAATTGCTAACAGAAATGTGTAAACTCAAAATTCCATGCATGTTGATAGTTTGAATAAGAGGTTAAATGTGTTTGTCTCTAATGCAGGGCCGTTTCAAGTACCAGCCTGGTCAAGTGAGAGCATTTGGAATGATAGCTGGAGGATCAGGCATTACGCCAATGTTCCAAGTAATATATGACCCAAAGTCCTTCCATTGCAGTTAATACTTGAAACATTTCTGCTCGTACTGAGCAATGCATCTTGCTATCTTATCGTAGGTCACAAGGGCAATTCTTGAGAACCCAAGCGACAATACAAAAATTCACTTGATCTACGCTAATGTCACATATGACGACATCCTTCTGCTGGTATGCTTTTGCTGTCAAATTTGCTGCAGTTCTTCACTGGCACTTAATCAGATTATCATTCCAAATTCGTTCTTTTGTCGATACATAGAGGACATGTTTCCTGGAATTGGAAGAATCTAGGTGTACGGATTTTCTGACTAATCACGCCACAAAGAACAGAAACATATCATGAGATCAATCATTGTGAATTATATTTCATACATGCCTTTTCCATAAGTTTTTTTTTTCCATAATGTGCCAGCAACCTTATTTCTTACTCTTCTGTGATAAATGATTTATGGAGATGCCCTACCATAAACACCAGCCAACAATTTATTTTATTTTGTTCTGTTATACCATTTCTTTACTGGTTAGACCTGTACAAGAAAATGACAGGTTGACCAAATACTTCGTGTTTGCTTTTGGGAAGCTCATTAGGCTCACATTATGACTTGTTTATGATGAATGCAGTTTACTATGGTACCAGTATGGTATTGTGTTTTGAGTGCTGATGTCCGCTTCTTTCTTTGATCCATGCAGGAAGAACTAGACAATATGGCTAAAAACTATCCTGATCGCTTCAAGATCTACTATGTCTTGAATCAGGTGTATATTCTGTCATGAAGTTTGATGTTTTGTCTTGTGACCTGTTATAAACTGCATGGCTGACCCTTTATGTTGTTTCTACTCTTGACTAATATGATTATTGCAATCCTCACGGAATACTCGCATAACAACTTTCATGCACTATATGATTACTTCAATCCTCACTGAATTCTCGTGTAACACGAGATATTACGCTGACGTTGCTAGCACGCACCTTACACCATAGGCGTTGTTTTCCGTGTGCAGCCACCTGAAGTCTGGGATGGTGGTGTTGGGTTTGTGTCAAAGGAAATGATCCAAGCTCACTGCCCAGCGCCTGCCGCCGACATTCAGGTTTGTATCAAAGGAAATGATCCAAGCTCTTTTCGTCCAGCAAACAAGACACTGATGTTACTTGCTGTTTCAGATATTGAGATGTGGACCTCCTCCAATGAACAAAGCCATGGCTGCAAACCTAGACGACCTTGGCTACACCAAGGAGATGCAGTTCCAGTTCTAAGTTTCGACGGTGGAAGCCTCTACCAAAATAACGGGTCGCATGGCCATTCTTATTAATTTTCGGTTCGACATGGGCTGACTGATGCCATTTAGCTCGTATAGATAAACTCCATAGTCCATGAGGTGGCATTTTTGATGAATGATAGCAAGCCATAATTGAGAGGCTGTGCCAGTTACTTATATCGTGATGCGTGTTGGTGTGTGTCCAGTGTTACTTCTTCTGTCCGTAATGACTTATTATTATTTGCTGAAGACAGAAGGCAGAGTTAGTATTATGATGAACTGTTCAAGCTCTTGAGAAATACATCAGTTTAGACAAGACGTGGTCTCTAATAAGTAACAATGATCACCAATTTCCATGGAAACTCGGTTGAGCGACACGAGTAAACATGGTGCATTTTGGAAATACTTGTACATACAACGGACCTGAGTTCGTCTACTCATGCGTTGAGCTCTGAATTTGACAAAGCTCTACGGTTCAAATCCGGAAAGACAATTATATATATACTATTTCTGAACGTAGGAAGCACCTGCTGCATAATTCAGAGTTCGGCACCCATCCAGCTCTGCCCAGCAAAAGTGTCACACTTGCCCTACAATAATAAGTGATTCAGAAGATGCGGGTGTGCCCGCTGCGTATGCGCTATTTTCTGGCTGTCCGGAGATGCAGAGCCGGTGGCAGCAAAGCATCTGCTGCTGGTATACTGTTCTCTGCAGGCCTGTGTCGTGTTCTGCACAGCAAATTCGCCTGCTTCTTTATGCACAAAGTGCAGATCTGGGACAGCACGGCGGCCGCCTTTTCTCCCCGGCTCCGTGCGTGTGTATGGTACGTACGTACGTACGTACGTACGTCCCGTACCGTGCGCGCGTGCGTGGGTGTGCCCCTACTCCTCTCCACCACATGGGGTGCGCCGGTGCGGGGGGCACCAGCGAGGACGGCGCGTGCCCTACAGTACCAATTAGACACACCCTCTGAATAAATGTTGTACCGTAATATGATCCAAATTAATTGAAGTAGCTTTGGCACAAGTTTATTTAAAAAAGCTTTAGCTACTCCAGTTTGGATTGAAGTCAGTAACTCAGTATACACTATTGGCTGTAGGAATAAAGATACTCTACTGAGTTTCTCGTATTTTATATTCTCTTTAATAACTAAATATTTGTAGTTACGGAGAACTAGTCTAATTTTATTAACTATAAGTATTTAGATATAAAGAAAATACTTATTATGTAAACCAATATGTCCATATGGAAAGAAAAATATGTAAGACGAGTTTGGATAGGCACCAATTATTTGAGCGAATGTCCAGGCTCGCTCGGTGTCCTAGTTCATTTCCACGCCAACGATTTGGCGAGGTGCAGGTGGCTAATTGCGCCGCTAACCATGTTGTCAAAGTGTTTACAGTCAATATCCCTAACCCCTTATGTTTGGTTGACGAGGCCTTATTGTTACCGGTCATAAAAATGTGACCCAGCCGGACATCTCAAACTGGCTACATATATTGGGCCTGATCGGTATCTTTCATATTCAGCCCGAACTTGGGGTGGATACAGGGAGGCCCGAGCACATCCGCCACGTCAAATGAGTCCCACGTTGGTCCATCCCAACCCATTTATATTCGTCCTCGTCCGTATCTCGGACCCAACCCTAACCACTCCACTTAACTTTGTTTCGAAACTTTATTCCGACGATCTTCGGCCTTCCCCGACATGTCGGACAACGGACCCGACTCCGAGAACTCCCTATCCGCCGACTAGGACATCGTCCCTTGCGAGGATGAGGAGTGTGCTCGACCGAGATCAAAGTCAATCCAGCAAGAATCCATTGCGTCGCCACAAATGTAGCTCGGATCCGCCAGGGCAGGAGGCTCAAGGCACATATCTTCTTCCTCGTTGGACGCGGTGAGGTTCATAAGTTGTCCCAACTTTGACGTGGAGGCGTACGAGACTTATAGGGACCGGTGTGACCGTCATGCGACACAAACGGTACTGGAGGCGGAGGTCCGCCTCGCCGTTGATGTGGCACCGACACCTGATGCCTCAGACAAGGAAGTCATCCATACCCGCATCATCCAAAAGCGGCAAAGAAGGAGCATACGCACCCTCGTCTGAGAGGAAAGCCAGTCGGTATGTGACATGACCAAAGTGCCCTCCGAATAGGAGAAGGAGGATAATGACGGGCCAGACAACTGTAATGAGGAGCACATCCTGTTAAATCCATTTTACGTCTTTGAGCGCTACACTTCCACGATAAAGATGACAAGGACAAAGGCAGTAGTGGATGATTTCTCCATATTACTTGTAGACATACCTTCATAGTCCGATGGCATGTATTGATGTAGTAGAGCGTGTCGATTATTGATAGTCCCACGACATGTATTGATGTAGTAGCCTGACCCTATGTGTGGAATTTATCGTAGAGGTTGTTTGTTGTTTGGATTGAAAGTTTTGCTAATGAAGTACGTATCTGGTTGTGAAAGCAAACATTTAAATGATGAGTGGTCATTGTCCGCTGACCCTTGAGGGTCCAGATTAACTATATCCCGCTGTAGATGCTCCCATACCAGGTTTGGTTTGGTTGTTTGGTTTCCACTCATCTGCCAGTTGAGCTTCTTTGTACAGTAGCATATGCCAACTCCCCTTCTGTTTTTCGCAGATCTGATCTCCCGTGAGCAAAATCGCTGTCATCATCATTCTAAACAAATGCGCGCGCATCATGGACCCCCACTAATTCTTCGATAGATCCAGAGGTCGCCACAATCTTAATGATGATAATGTGATAATGGAGATGATGGTCGGTCGATCCTACTAACTGTAGGTACGTTGTAGTAGATGATAGCCTCACCCTGACCCAAATCATACCGATCGCATTGCATGGCCACATTCCTACGCATATTTGCACTTTCAGTCTTTCACTACGCCTCAAGCGACGCATATCCATTCATTGCCGACAAAAGCATCCACGTCAGACCCATGCATTTATGGTGCTAGTTAAAGCCAAAGAGCTATAAGTTTAAAATACTCTCTCCACCACCGTTTAGAAGTCGTGTTTGAAAATTTACTAAAACCTACTCTCTCCGTTCCTAAATATAAGTCTTTGTAGTGATTTCACTAGTGGATTACATACAGATGTATATAGACATACTTTAGAGTATAGATTCAATCATTTTGCTCCGTATGTAGACCCTTAGTGAAATCGCTTAAAAGACTTATATTTAGGAACGGAGGGAGTAATGGTTATTGATTAGCTATGAGATGGACTAAAAGTAGCATTCACACTACGTATGCATATAAAAATAGTACTCCCTCCGTCACGGTTTAGAAGGCATGTTTGGAAAATCTGTGGGACCAAGGTAGTCACCGATTGGTTGTGAGATGTAGCAGATGTAGATGCTAATACGCCTAATCAACTAAGACAATACCACTCCCTCCGTTTCATAATATAAGTCTTTTTAGAGATTTCACTAGAGGACTACATACGGATGTACATAGACATACTTTAGAGTGTACATTCATTCATTTTGCTCCGTATGTAGTTCTTTAGTGAAATCGCTTAAAAGACTTATATTTAGGAACGGAGGGAGTATTACTAATGCGTGAGCAGCAAATTGGGAGGGGCATGCATGAGTAGTACTAGTACTAATTAATAAGAGTAATTGCTTTCGCGCCTTAAACAGTTAAACCTTGTCTATTTTGAAAACGCACGCAAATTTAACTGTGCCTTCTAAACCGTGATGGAAGAAGTATAACAGAGTACTCTCCGGTAATTAGGTGCAGGAAGTAACAAGAGATCCTATTTTTCTGCCCAATCCGCGAGCACCTTGGTCGCAGAGAAATCTCAACCGCGCCGAGTAAACCGTGATGGAGGAAGTACTAATTAGCTGATAGAAGTAAATGCAATACGTCTTAAACCTTGTCTATTGCGAAAATGCACGTAAATTTAACCGTACCTTTTAAACTTTGAGGAAGGAGTATTTTTTTATATTATGAAACCGAGGTAGTAGTGATGAACAATTAGTTACCAACAACTTATGGTTAATTTAAAGGGAAGCTCAAAGAGTGATGGTAATTTTGTCCGATTTCATGGACCGCTTTAAACAAAAAAGAAAAAAAAATGTTGGTATCATTTAAACGGCAGCTTTTGAAAATCTCACGTCTAATTCTTCGTATCCAAACAAAAAAACTTAGGTGGTGACAAGTGGTGTCACAGAGATAGCTGAAGATGCTGAAGATGTTTGTGTTGTGGAGAGACAAGGGTGAACGATTTTTTCACCTTTAGTTAGCATCTATTATTCAGATTCTAATGAGTGATGTAGATGCATGCCTTAGCCTTGTGTGCTTTGTTACCATAAATTGACTTTATGCATACATGTATTATTAACATTCTTTCGTGGTCACTATTTTTATCGCTGTCAAGTGATGCCGCCCCAATCCGTGGAGCCAGCTTTGGTTGCCATAAGAGGCGCAACGTGGCGTGATGACAGGGATGCAAAAACTAGGCTTCACTAGACTGGAAACGGATCAGATAGCGGAAATGCAATTCGGCTCGTGGGTGCACGCACACCTGCCTATGGAATTTTTTTTTTGAAATGTTAAAAAAATCATTACAAAAATTTTATGTGTTCTTTGTCACATCCAATGCTACCTGAAATTTTTTTAGGCAAAAAGCCTAATTTTTTTGGCCTGTGCAAAAAAAAAATTAAATGAAACATCAAATGTTATCCTAAAATGTCACTAGTAGAAAATGGTTCATTTGTTCCGGTTTCAAAGGTCCATTAGCCCCGGTTCTGTAACCGGGACTAAAGGATCGGGACTAAAACCTAAAACCTTTAGTCCCGGTTTGCTTATCAACCGGGAAAGAAGGGTCTCCACGTGGCCGCTACGGGGAGCCTAGGCACGAGGACCTTTAGTCCCGGTTGACCGCACCAACCGGGACCAAAGGGCATACACGCGTCAGCATTTGGTAGGAGCTAGGGTTTTTGTTTTTTTTCAAAGGGGAGAGTGGGGGTTTTGGAGGGTTAATTTAGGGGTTTCATATTGTGTTAACTACCTAATAGAAAGAAGTGTCATCTTTTTCTCCGTGCTTGGTCGACGCTAGCTACTATACATATAAAGAAAACTCGACGCTAGCTAATAAGAAAATGAAGGAAACCATTAATTACACAAGATCGTCATGCTGAACATATATATAGAGAAGTGACATCTCTTTCTCCGTGCTTGGTCGAACAACAAGTTTGCGTATATCTATCCGGCGCTACTACATATATACAATATAACATCTTTTACAATCCCTAACATCATCTATCTAAGATCAAATCCCAAATCCACATGGTATTCTCTGTCTTTAGGTATGACGTGGTCAAGAAAGAATCCCGCCAATTTCTCTTGAATTTCTCGTATGTGATCATATGGTAGAAGTTCATCCCGCATCTGTCAGATCTAATTTAAAAAAGGGGGTCAATACATGCATATATATATGAATAAAACTCAACACAATTGATGGTAATATATAAAATAAAATTGTGAATATTATTTACGTACTTGAAATTGTTTGTCAGAGAAGCCCCGCTCAGAGGTCGAGTGGCGAATGAACTCGCATACATAGTATGCACATAGAACAGTCCCTTCTTCCTGGTACAAGCACTTTACGAGAATAGAGTTTAATCAAACTGATAAGCAAGCATGATAATGATATACTGATGAAAATTTGAATCAATCAGAGATGCGCGGAACTAGCTAGTACTACTTACTCTGGGGTGCGTAAATCGCAACTCTTTGTTTAGACCGAAAACTTTTTTGGTGAACTTCTTCCAAACTCTGTCAGGCAAAGAAAATGATTACTTGATATCAGGAAATTAACGAAAGTTGCATGCCGATATGGTCCCGGTATTGACTGAACTTACTTCTTGAGCATTGCAGTCATGTCCGCATAACCCTCGGGATCTTTACGTCTCGAGTCTAAGACAATTACTAATGCCCCGTCAAGCTTAATGGATAACAGAATAAAGTGGAAACTGCGCACGCATATATAACTCATCAATTACATTACTTAACCTCGAGGAAGCGAAACCGAGTATACAGAGAAGACATCAACACTCACTTGAAGTTGTAAGGAAACATTATTTCCTTTTTTATGTATAAGTAACGACTTTAGCAAGTTCTCCTTGGTCTCTTTGGTTGAGTGTCGTACCGTCCATTCATTTACAACATCTGGGCTAATGAACCCAACATCGAAGATTCCTGCTTTTTTGCATTCGACGATCTTCAATCTGCATAATATAGTGAGGATAATTATATATACATGCAATGAACAAGCTGAGCTAGAAACTTAACTATAGAAGTAATACGTATAGACAGTAGGAAGTCATGAGTTGCTTGTCGAGCGCCAGTTGATTTTATAACTGAAATAACTCCACAAGTTCAATTGGCATCACGGGAAGTCCAATGAACTCTTGCTCTGGTTTCACTTCCACATACATAGTGTCTTTCCCAGACTCCTTGCAAGTTTTCATGTACCACTCATGCAATTTGTGCATCATCGTTGTTAGAGGAGGATGATCAGGTTTGACGAGAGGCTTCCCGTGCACATATTTATATTGTTATTTTGTTACCCCAGCCTTTTCAAAAATTACATCATCCCCCAAGTAATCACAAGGATCGGTACCGGGCACCATCCCCGGAGGATTAGCGAGGATATCGCTAGACACCTTGAGCGGGGGGCACGATTGCTTCTACTGTTCGCCGAGCTGGGAAATTGTTTTCCCACTTCTTCGTTCTGCTAACCTTGCTTCAGTGAAAGTACTTCCCGACCGCCGCGCTGCTGCATATGTGAAAGGACGTGGATGTCGTCTAGAAGGGGGGAGGGTGAATAGGCGCTTTAAAATAATTACGGATTAGGCTTGAACAAATACGGAATAAAACTAACGTTTAATTTGTCATGCACAAAACCTAAAACAACTAGGCTCAACTATGTGCACCAATAACTTATACTAAGCAAGATAAACAAATAAGTGATAGCAAGATATATGACAAGAAATAATATGGCTATCAAAAAGTAAAGTGCATAAGTAAAGGGTTCGGGTAAGAGATAACCGAGGCACGCGGAGATGATGATGTATCCCGAAGTTCACACCCTTGCGGATGCTAATCTCCATTGGAGCGGTGTGGAGGCACAATGCTTCCCAAGATGCCACTAAGGCCATCGTAATCTCCTCACGCTCTCGCACAATGCAAGATTCCGTGATTTCACTAAGGGACCCCTGAGGGCGGTCACCGAACCCGTACAAATGCCAACCCTTGGAGGCGGTCACCGGTACCCGTACAAATTGCTCGGGGCAATCTCCACAACCTAATTGGAGACCCCGACGCTTGCCCGGAGCTTTACACCACAATGATCGAGCTCTAAGACACCACCAAGCTTCTAGGACACCAAAGCATCCACGAAGAACAATATCTAGGATACTAACTACCAAAGGGTAATTAGCTTCTCAACTTCTCACTTCCACGTATCACCGTGGAGAACTCAAACCGATGCAACTAATGCAATGGCAAGAACACACGAAATGGTCAAGTCCCTCACACTCAAATCCCTCCACAACAACAAAAGCTATGGATAAATACGAGAGGAAGAACAAGGAGCTCACAAATAACTCCAAGATCTAGATCCAAGGGGTTCCCCTCACATAGAGGAGAAAGTGATTGGTGGAGATATGGATCTATATCTCCTCTCTCTTTTCCCTCAAGAACTACCAAGAATCATTGGAGGGATTGAGAGTTAGCAAGCTTTAAGAAGGTTAACAATGGGGGAAGAACACGAGCTCAATAGATAAAAAAGACCAAGGGGGAGGAAGACCCCTTTTGTATAGTGAGGGAAGGAATCAGACCGTTACCCCCACTTACAGCCCACGCACAACGGTACTACCGTTGGCGAAGAGCGGTAGTACCGCTAGCCCCTGGCGGTACAACCGCTAGCCCCTGGTGGTACTACCGCTAGAAAAAGTCTTCGCAAAAAGTCCGACGGAGAACAACCGCTCAGAGAGAGGTACTACCGTCCCGAAGCGGTACTACCGCCCACCCGGAGCGGTACTACCGCTGCCCCTGGCGGTACTACCGTTAGGACTGGAGCGGTACTATCGCTCGCCACTGAAACAACCATAACTTTCGCATACGAGCTCCGAATCAAGCAAACCCAAGCTTGTTGGATTCAGGACTACAAGAGCTATCCAAACAGCGATAGAGATGTGAGACCTCTATGAATGAAGAACCGGCAAAAACTCCAACATCAAAAACATCATAGTAGATGCATATGGACTCTGTTTTCGATGAACTCGAGTTTGTCATGAAGATGACCATAAGCTCTAAAACTCACAAAGAGAAACACCAAATAAGAACCAAGAAGTATGATGCAAGGATGGAAATGGTTTGAGCTCTCAACGAACGATACGATCGAGCTACTCACTTGAGAGCCCCCTTTGACAAAACGGCAATCTATCCTAAAATAGAAAACCTATCAAGGGCAAACCTATGCCTTGCACCTCGTCCTCTTGAGCTAGATGACGATGATCTTGGCTTCCTCAAGATGGACCACACTTTTGATTGCGTTGGTTTGATGAAGACTAGTTGATTGCTCCCCAAACACAACATGGGTGAGCCACTCTTTAGTATATCTTCACAAGTCCATTGCCACCACAATGGACGACAAGCTTCAAGCATGATATCTTCGTGCTGATCCACTTGAACTTGCACACCGCAATCTTGATGACGATCACCACTTGGCGTCATCCTTCATGGGTTTTATGAGATCTTCCTCTAGACGCAAGCCCATGGAGACACACCTAATGTAACGACCAAGATGCGGTCCTTTCCGATCTGGGGGTCGAGGCCCCCGAATAGGAAAGAAGCGCATCTAAGCGTTTCGCAAGCAAGTAACATAGCACAAATAATAATAAAACTAGACAATTCGGGATTCAACTGTCTTCTTATTAATAACTCAGAGTACATCACAAATACAATCAAGGTAGTTCCGCTACGGACTACAAAACATGGAAAATGCTATGCTACCCTGCTGTAGGCCCACGATCACGACCACGCCTCAGTCCTCTGGATAGTTCACGTAGAGGCGGTTTGTCTCCTCGTCGTACTGCCACGCCAGCTGGGTGCCGTCGGGATCATCTGTCTCTGGGGTACCTGTACCTGTTGGGTGTTTCGGAGGAATTCGTTGTTGGGGAACGTAGCATAAATTCAAAATTTTCCTACGCATATTCAGATCTTCCTATGGAGAGACCAGCAACGAGAGAGGGGTAAGAGCATCTTCATACCTTTGAAGATCGCTAAGCGGAAGCGTTTCTAGAACGCGGTTGATGGAGTCGTACTCGCAGCGATTCCGATCTAGTGCCGAACTACGGCACCTCCGCGTTCAACACACGTGCAGCCCGGTGACGTCTCCCGCACCTTGATCCAGCAAGGAGGAGGGAGAGGTTGGGGAAGAACTCCAGCAGCACGACGGCATGGTGTCAGTGGAGAGACGAGGTCTCCCGGCAGGGCTTCGCCAAGCACCGGCGGAGAGGAGGAGGAAGAAGAGCAGGGCTGCGCCGAGAGAGAGGGAAAAACCGTGTGTCTCAATGGACAAAAGTGCCCGATATATATAAGGGAAGGGGAGAGGGGGTGCCACCCCTAGGGTTCCCACCCTAGGGGGTGCGGCAGCCCCCCCAGATGGGAGGTGCGGCGGCCAGAGGGGGGAGGAGGGGGTGGCGCACCATCTGGTGGGCCTTAGGCCCACCTGGCCTAGGGTTTGCCCCCCTTTTCTCTCCCTTGCGCTATGGGCTGAGTGGGGAGGCGCAGCAGCCCACCTAGGGGCTGGTTCCCACCCCCACTTGGCCCACCTTATCTCCCGGGGTCGTTGCCCCCCTTCGGTGGTCCCCTGGGGCCACCTCCGGTGGTCCCGGTGGTCCCGGTATGTTACTGGTGATGCCCGAAACACTTCCGGTATCTGAAACCATCCGTCCTATATATCAATATTTACCTCCGGACCATTCTGGAGCTCCTCGTGACGTCCGGGATCTCATCCGGGACTCCTAACAACTTTCGGTAACCTCGTATAACAATTCCCTATAACCCTAGCGTCATCGAACCTTAAGTGTGTAGACCCTACGGGTTCGGGAGACAGGCAGACATGACCGAGACACCTCTGTGGCCAATAACCATCAGCGGGGTCTGGATACCCATGGTGGCTCCCACTTGCTCCACGATGATCTCATCGGATGAACCACGATGTCAAGGATTCAATCAATCCCGTATACGATTCCCTTTGTCTGTCGGTATAGAACTTGCCCGAGATTCGATCGTCGGTATACCTATACCTTGTTCAATCTCGTTACCGGTAAGTCTATTTACTCGTTCCGTAGCACGTCATCGTGTGACTAACTCCTTAGTCACATTGAGCTCATGATGATGTTCTACCAACAGACACTTTCGGAGGTACCCGTAGTGCACCTTTATAGTCACCCAGTTACGTTGTGATGTTTGATACACCCAAAACACTCCTACGGTATCCGGGAGTTGCACAATCTCACGGTCGAAGGAAAAGATACTTGACATTAGAAAAGCATTAGCATACGAACAATATGATCTAGTGCTAGGCTTAGGATTGGGTCTTGTCCATCACATCATTCTCCCAATGATGTGATCCCGTTATCAATGACATCTAATGCCCATGATCAGGAAACCATGATCATCTATTGACTAACGAGCTAGCCAACTAGAGGCTTGCTAGGGACACATTGTGATATATTTATTCACACATGTATTACTGTTTCCTGTTAATACAATTATAGCATGAACAATAGACGATTATCATGAACAAGGAAATATGATAATAACCATTTTATTATTGCCTCTAGGGCATATTTCCAACAGTCTCCCACTTGCACTAGAGTCAATAATCTAGTTACATTGTGATGTATCAAACACCCATAGCATTATGGTGTTGATCATGTTTTGCTCGTGGAAGAGGTTTAGTCAACGGGTCTGCAATATTCAGATTCGTGTGTACTTTACAAATATCTATCACTCCACTCTGGACATGGTCCTGGATGGAGTTGTAGCGGCGTTTGATGTGCTTCGTCTTCCGGTGAAACCTGGTCTCCTTGGCTATGGCAATGGCTCCAGTATTATCACAGAAGAGTGCCATAGGACCCGACGCGCTTGGAACCACTCCAAGGTCGGTGATGAGCTCCTTCATCCAAATTCCTTCATGAGCCGCTTCTGAAGCAGCTATGTACTCCGCTTCACATGTAGATGCTGCCACGACTTCTTGCTTGCTGCTGCACCAGCTCACTGCCCCACCATTCAACACATATACGTATCCGGTCTGTGACTTAGAGTCATCCTGATCTGTGTCGAAGCTAGCGTCGACGTAACCCTTTACGACGAGCTCTTCGTCACCTCCATAAACGAGAAACATTTCCTTAGTCCTTTTCAGGTACTTAAGGATATTCTTGACCGCTGTCCAGTGTTCCGTACCGGGATCACTTTGGTACCTCCCTACCAAACTTATGGCAAGGTTTATATCAGGTCTGGTACACAGCATGGCATACATTAGAGAGCCCACGGCTGAAGCGTAGGGGACATAACTCATCTTCTCTCTATCTGCTGCCGTGGTCGGCGACTGAGTCTTACTCAATCTCATACCTTGCAAAACTGGCAAGAACCCTTTCTTCGAGTTTTCCATATTGAACTTCTTCAATATCTTGTCAAGGTATGTACTTTGCGAAAGACCTATGAGGCGTCTCGATCTATCTCTATAGATCTTGATGCCTAATATGTATGCAGCTTCTCCAAGGTCCTTCATTGAAAAACTCTTGTTCAAATTGGCCTTTATGCTCTCCAACATCTCTATATTATTCCCCATCAATAATATGTCATCCACATACAGTATGAGGAAAGCTACAGAGCTCCCACTCACTTTCTTGTACAGACAGGCTTCTCCGTAAACCTGTATGAACCCAAACGCTTTAATCACCTCATTAAAGCGAATGTTCCAACTCCGAGATGCTTGTACTAGCCCATAGATGGAGCGCTGGAGCTTGCACACTTTGTTAGTACCCATAGGGTCGACAAAACCTTCTGGTTGCATCATATACAACTCTTCCTTAAGGTTCCCGTTAAGGAACGCTGTTTTGACGTTCATTTGCCAAATTTCATAATCATAAAAGGCGGCAATTGCTAACATGATTCGAACTGATTTCAGCTTCGCTACGGGAGAGAAAGTCTCTTCGTAGTCAACTCCTTGAATTTGTCGAAAACCCTTTGCGACAAGTCGAGCTTTGTAAACGGTTACATTACCGTTTGCATCAGTCTTCTTCTTGAAGATCCATTTATTTTCTATGGCTCACCGGTCATCGGGCAAGTCCACCAAAGTCCATACTTTGTTCTCATACATGGATCCTATCTCGGATTTCATGGCCTCAAGCCATTTGTTGGAATCCGGGCCCGCCGTCGCTTCTTCATAGTTCGAAGGTTCACCGTTGTCTAACAACATGATTTCCATCACAGGGTTGCCGTACCACTCTGGTGCGGAGCGTGCCCTTGTGGACCTTCGCGGTTCAGTAGTAACTTGATCCGAAGCTTCATGATCATCATCATTAACTTCCTCTTCAGTCGGTGTAGGCGCCACAGGAACAACTTCCCGCGCTGCGCTACTTTCCTGTTCGAGAGGGGGTGTAATTACCTCATCAAGTTCTACCTTCCTCCCACTTACTTCTTTCGAGAGAAACTCTTTCTCTAGAAAGGATCCGTTCTTGGCAACAAAGGTTTTACCTTCGGATCTAAGATAGAAGGTATACCCAATAGTTTCCTCAGGGTATCCTATGAATACGCATTTCTCCGCTTTGGGTTCGAGCTTTTCTGGTTGAAGTTTCTTCACATAAGCATCGCAGCCCCAAACTTTAAGAAACGACAACTTAGGTTTCTTGCCAAACCAAAGTTCATACGGTGTCGTCTCAACGGATTTAGACGGTGCCCTATTTAAAGTGAATGCTGCAGTTTCTAATGCGTATCCCCAAAATGATAGCGGTAAGTCGGTGAGAGACATCATAGATCGTACCATATCTAATAAAGTGCGATTACGACGTTCAGACACTCCGTTGCGCTGCGGTGTGCCAGGCGGCGTCAGTTGTGAAACGATTCCACACTTCCTTAGGTGTGTGCCAAACTCGTGACTCAAATATTCTCCTCCACGATCAGATCGTAGACATTTAATTTTTCTGTCACGTTGATTCTCAACCTCACTCTGAAATTCCTTGAACTTTTCAAATGTCTCAGATTTGTGCTTCATCAAGTAGATATACCCATACCTACTCAAATCATCGGTGAGGGTGAGAACATAACGATAACCACCGCGAGCTTCAACGTTCATTGGACCACACACATCAGTATGTATTATTTCCAATAAGTCGGTTGCTCTCTCCATTATTCATGAGAATGGAGTCTTAGTCATCTTGCCCATGAGGCACGGTTCGCATGTGTCAAATGATTCAAAGTCAAGAGACTCTAATAGTCCATCAGTATGGAGCTTCTTCATGCGCTTAACGCCGATATGACCAAGGCGGCAGTGCCACAAGTATGTGGGACTATCATTATCAACTTTGCATCTTTTGGTACTCACACTATGAATATGTGTAACATCACGATCGAGATTCATCAAGAATAAACCATTCACCAGCGGAGCATGACCATAAAACATATCACTCATATGAATAGAACAACCATTATTCTCTGACTTAAATGAGTAGCCGTCTCGCATTAAGCAAGACCCTGATACAATGTTCATGCTTAAAGCTAGTACTAAATAACAATTATTAAGGTTTAAAACTAATCCCGATGGTAGACGTAGAGGTAGCGTGCCGACGGCGATCACATCGACCTTTGAACCATTCCCGACACGCATCGTCACCTCGTCCTTGGCCAGTCTCCGCTTATTCCGCAGTTCCTGCTTTGAGTTGCAAATGTGAGCAACAGCACCGGTATCAAATACCCAGGAGCTACTACGAGCACTGGTAAGGTACACATCAATAACATGTATATCACATATACCTTTAACCTTGCCGGCCTTCTTGTCCTCTAAGTATTTGGGGCAGTTCCGCTTCCAGTGACCCTTTCCCTTGCAATAGAAGCACTCAGTCTCAGGCTTGGGTCCGTTCTTTTTATTCTTCCCGGCATCTGGATTACCGGGCGCAGCAACAACTTTGCCGTCTTTCTTGAAGTTCTTCTTACCCTTGCCTTTCTTGAAACTAGTGGTCTTGTTGACCATCAACACTTGATGCTCTTTCTTGATTTCTACTTCTGCAGACTTGAGCATCGAGTACAACTCGGGAATGGTCTTCTCCATCCCTTGCATGTTGTAGTTAAGCACAAAGCCTTTGTAGCTTGGTGGGAGAGATTGGAGGATTCTGTCAATTATAGCATCATCCGGAAGTTCGACTCCAAGCGAAGTCAGACGACCGTGTAACCCAGACATTTTGAGTATGTGCTCACTGACAGAACTGTTCTCCTCCATCTTACAGCTAAAGAACTTGTCGGAGACTTCATATCTCTCGACACGGGCATGAGCTTGAAAAACTAGCTTCAGCTCCTGGAACATCTCATATGCCCCGTGTTGCTCAAAACGCCTTTGGAGCCCCGTTTCTGAACTGTATAACATGCCACACCTGACCAGAGAGTAGTCATCACTCCGCGTTTGCTAGACGTTCAGAATGTCCTGGGCTGCCGTGGGAGCGGGAGGGTCACCTAGCGGCGCATTAAGGACATAAGCCTTTTTAGCTGCTTCAAGGATGAGCTTCAAGTTGCGAACCCAGTCAGCATAGTTGCTACCATCATCTTTCAGCTTGTTTTTCTCTAGGAATGCGTTGAAGTTGAGGTTGATGTTGGACATCTACAATATTTATAAAAACAACTTTTAGACTAAGTTCATGACAATTAAGTTCATTTAATCAAATTAAGTATGAACTCCCACTTAAATCGACATCCCTCTAGTCATCTAAGTGATACATGATCCATGTTGACTAACCCGTGTCCGATCATCACGTGAGACGGACTAGTCACCATGGTGAGCAACTTCATGCTGATCGTATTCAACCATACGACTCATGTTCGACCTTTCGGTCTCTTGTATTCGAGGTCATGTCTGTACATGCTAAGCTCGTCGAGTCAACCTAGGTGTTTCGCGTGTGTAAATCTGGCTTACACCCGTTGTATGCGAATGTTAGAATCTATCACACCCGATCATCACGTGGTGCTTCGAGACAACGAACCTTCGCAACGGTGCACACTTAGGGGAATACGTTCTCGAGATTTTAAGAGGGATCATCTTATTATGCTACCGTCGTTCTAAGCAATAAGATGTAAAACATGATAAACATCACAATGCAATCATATAGTGACATGATATGGCCATTATCATCTTTGCTCTTTCGATCTCCATCTTCAGGCATCGCATGATCATCATCGTCACCGGCGTGACACCATGATCTCCATCATCGTGTCTCCGTGAAGTCGTCACGCCAACTACTACTATCACTACTACTATAGCTAACCGTTAGCAATGAAGTAAAAGTAGTAAGCCCTGTGGTGGCCCCCGCAGTCTGTCCTAGTTGGACCAACACTCATGCGGAGCACTGGCCCGGGTTGTTGATTAAAATCCTCGGGGTAGCTATTCCCTATGCAATTTATTATTAAGTGATTAGCAAAATAACACCAATGTTGGGTCCTGCCGGACAACCCTTAGCACTACACGATTTATCAAGGGGGTCCCCACAACAACCCCCAACGTGTTAGGAGCGATCATTATGGAATCAAACACCGGTAACCGGTAACTAAGGCGGCAATAACGGAACAAAGGACCCGGCAAAAGGCTAGGCCTCCCGTCATTTACCAAGTATATAGGTGCATTAATTAAATAACAGAATTTAAGATAATGATATCAAATCTCATGTTTATCACATGAGTCAAAGCACCTGCAACTAGCAACGCTAACATTAGAAGCTGAGCAAGCCTACTTAGCCATACAAGTTTGCTAGGAAGGAGAACGGTGTTTGGGCTCATGGCATATTAAGAGGCAATTTAATTTCAGTGGTAGGCAGCGAGCAATATGACATGGAAACGAAAACTAGCATAACAAGTCTAGAGATGGAATCAAGGTCATATCATCTTGCCTGTGATATCCTCAGCTTGGAATGGTTCTGGTTCGTCCTGCACGTACTCTCCTGACTCCACGTATTCGTTCTCCGATCCCGGTGCTACCCAACATGAGAATAACAACCAATGAACAGCAGCACCACAAGATGCAACAATCACATGATGCATGAGATGAAAAATGGGCATGCATCACTAATTCTATCACTAGCACAAGCAAATTAAACTACTGTAAGTTTCTGGACAGAACTGTACACTAAGCTATTTTGACATGCATGAGGATGGCATGAACAGATGTGGCTCGTGAAAACGATGCAAAACCATATAAAGAACATTGCAAACGGAGCTACGGATCAACGGGAATCAACGATACAAGATATGAAGCTCTACGTGGAAGATTCAACACCAGACTCACAATTGGCACAAATCTGGTATTCCCAGGTTGCCAAGACATGTATCATTCCAACATGAATGGAATGGAGCAAGGAAGAATACCACAACATCCCCTAAGCACACACATTGACCAAAATGACTATACTACATAATCTGCCACAATCTGCATCTTAGCTCTTTGGGAGCTACATGCAACATAGCTACAGGCCTCCAAACATGACAAATTATATACGTGGCTGTAGCCCACCAAGAACATTACCAACACCAGCAAGAATCACATCAAAAGGAATAAAACTCTAGAAGATACAAGGCCACAAACTTTCCCAAAACCATCAGATCTCAGGGACTTGGTGAAAATTCCTGCACCCGAGTTTCTGTCTTTGTTCTGAAGCTTTTTGACAGCAATCAAAACACAACCTACTGGACTCCAAATGATTTGAAATTTTACAGGGAGCTTCACAAACATATCAGGTTCAAAATCCTAACACTGAACTAAGGCTAGTTCTCAACAGAATGATCAGCACATCCTCATCTATAGGGGAAGAAAATGTTTCCAGAAATCCCAGACTTAGTGAAATTTCAGATTTCACTAAGCTGGACTTTTTCAGCCACATGCCCACTTTGTCTAGGCACAGTTTGCACATCAATGACACCAAGTGATAAATGACACCACTATGGTGTAGAGCAAAACCCCTACTAGTACCACACTAAAACTCATGCCCTTGGGCTCCACCTATTTCATGGAATCAAGGAACAAACTTGCAACAAATCTGAATATGTCAACTCCATAAAGTATCCTAATGGAAAAACAAACTTCACCACTGGATTCCTTGGGATATTCTACCCCAAAATCATCTATAATATGTGGACACTTACTTGGAACAAATGACCACAAATTAAGGAAGAGGAAACTACTCCAAATCATGCCTAGGGAATGGGCATCATTTCATGTAGTTCCTACTAAGACAACAACTACAAAGGTTGTGTTCATGTGAACAATGACAAAATGACATGGGGGTTTGAACCCCATGTTTGTGTCATGCACATCAACAACCCACACACTACTACCACATAGATCTTACACACACCTCATGCCCTCTTTCATATGAACATGAGGAGGAGCACAAGTGTTGCAAAGTGGGGCTGCCTCACCACACACATATCGCCACCACTACCTCAAGGCAAGCACTTACTTGCAAGAACCAAAATGGAGGGGATCTATTAAACAAGATAAAACATGGAACCATCATATCACCACACTATCTTCACATGCACATGAATCTACTAGAACACACAACACAAGGCTCATCTCAAGTGCTTGTGCAATTGCACAAGCATGTGTGTAGATCCACACACACACTTGCACACACACTCACATTCATACAACCATGCATACACACATATGAACACATACACCACACTCACATATCTTACCTACACCACTACAACTTCTGGACAAGGAAAGGAAAATAAGATGCACTCCTTTATGCCTATTATTTAGGCACAAGGTGTAACAACAAATAGCAAAGGAAAAATTAAAAGAAAGAAAGGGAAAAAATTAAAAGGGCAGGCCTGGGATTCGAACCCAGGGCCTCCTGATTGCTGGACTGTGGTGCAACCACTCTGCTACTATCATGGTTTTAACAGAGGGAGGGGCACATAGCTAGTTGACCCTCTGCTGCTGCTACTACTAACGAACAGGGAAATAAAACCCAAAAAGGGGCGGTGCACCACCGGGGACTCGAACCCTGCACCTTTCGATGACCAACAGGAGTCACTACCACTGCGCTACTGCATCGACATCTGACAGAGGAAGGTGCACAGACAAGGCATACTGCTGACAGAGGAAGGGGCGCACCGGCGTCAGGGAGTCCGACGGGACTGTCTCGCCGTTGCTGCTACTACTACTGCGCCAAGGGGAGAGCCCCTACACAGATCGCTGCAAGGGGGGGGGGAGAAGCCCCTTCTAGGACGCAACCCTAACGCACACAAGCCCACAACACACCCAACATACATCTAGGGCGCCGGATCTCTTCCTCGCAGAAACTACTCCGGCGAGCTCCTGCTCGGTCTAAGCGGCGAGAAGGAGGGAGGAGCTCCTGCTCACCTAGGGGAAGGAGGAAGGGCGCCGATCGATGGAGAAGTCGCTGGAGGGGAAGAAGATCGCTGGTGAAGAAGCCCCTGTTGATGAACCGAAGCAGAGGAACAAGGAGGGAGTCCACCGAGAGCGCGGCGTTGACGTGGAACTGCCCGTGGATGAGGTCGCTCCGTGGCCTTCCCGAGGACGGGAATGGAGCGCGGGCTCCTACTCCGTGCCCTTGGACATGGCCGTCGGCGCTGCTCGACGTAGACGGCGGGGTAGACGCGGCGGGCTGAACTCTCTCTCTCTCTGCTACTCGTACAGAGGCTTACCAGAGGGGAAGGAAGAAGAAGAGAGAAGGTGGCGGCGCACTGGAGGAAGGAGAGGGAAACCTAGGGAAGGAGGAAGGTTCCCTGCGTCTTATATTACCTCGGGGAGGGCGCTTGACCACTGGATCGCACTGTGGAGGAACGGTAGGAGGAGATGCAGTCGTACAGAGATGACGTCGAGAGGAGGAAGAGAGGGACGCGGGATTGGGCTAGCGCACAGGACAGGGGGGAGATGGGCCTCTCTGGGTGGGAGGAAGCCCACTAGAGCGACACATAAGAGAAAAAAATAAACTCTGGCTATTTCCTATTTAACTAAAGCACAGAGAAAAGAAAAAGCCCACAGGTCTAACTACTGAATATTAAATCAAAACAAAAATGCCCCTGGATCTGAAAATACATGAGCTATTTAAATAAAATGCAAAAGGAATTTTATGGGGCAATTAAATAAATACAAAACAACAATTATAATAACTGTTTTGTGATTTATTGCACCTTTAGAACACCTAACAAAACACCAAATCTTGCACAACATAATACCCACAATATTCAGTAAACATAGGACATTTTAAAACGAGGTAAAGAGCAAGTGAAATTTTGAGCTTGGGAATAAAAGAGAGAAAAGGTTTGAAACTAACAAGGGGGGTTTGAAAATAATGCCAAGCACCACACTCCACTACTTCACACCACATCATCACATGTGCAACAACACATGAAATCACAAGATCACAAAATCACACCTAGCAAGATATGTGCACACAAGACATGACATGGAGCATCATGGTTTGCATGCATGCAAGGGAAACTAAAAATAAGAGACACATGAAATCACAAGGACAAGGAGATGACATGATATGTTATGCTATGCATGCATGCAAGGAAGATATGCAAGGGACACAAGGTGACACAGGAAAACATAGACACAAGTGACATTATCATATATCTAGCAAGGTGGACCCACATGCAATAGGTTCCAAATATGGCAATTACACACTTGGGGCATTACACCTAACCCCACATAGAACTCTCACAAAGACCATGGGTTAGTACACAAACACGTAATGGACAATGCTCGTCATACCATGGGATCACTTGATCCCTCTCGGTACATCTTGTATGTTTTGTGTGTTGATCATCTTGATTTACTCTTTGTCTAACGATCTTGATCAACCTTGTGTCTCTATGACCATTCTTTGGATAATACCTTGAATACCACCTTGGTCTTCATATAAACTCCTTGAACCCAACAGATGGACTTCAAGAAGTGTCTATGCACAAATCCTATAAATATAACTTAATGCAACCATTAGTCCATAGGAATTGTCATCAATTACCAAAACCATATATGAAGAAATATGCTTTAACAATATGTCTTTTTAACAATGCGGTCATAGTTGGAACCCAGCGGAGGCGGTGGTGGTCGCTTCAGGGCATTGATAGTGCGCGTCACTTTCACCGGATCTAGCTTCTCCTTCGGAGGTAGAGTTTTCTTTGCAAAATGTTCCCTCAATTCGGCACGACATATGTCCTCGTTTTCTTGCGCGGTCCTCTCATATGGTAACTTTTCCAGTGGCTTGAGAGATGGATCGTATCTCCCGCCTCTGCTTGTACTGCTAGCCGCCGGAGCGGTGGCGTCTCTCCTCCGTGGTTGCTGACGAGGCGGAGGAGGAGACAGACTGCTCTGATGCGCCGGAGGAGCCGGAGCGGCGGCGTCTGTCTTCCGCCGTCGCCGACGAGGCGAAGGAGGAGGCGGACTGCTCTGACGCATAGACACAAATGTATTAGCGATGGAGCTCGAACTATATCATTTGTAATTGATGGATCTCACATAGTTTAATCGAAGGGTCTTAATTGATGTGTCGTCTTAGGACGATCCTATAGTAATGCAATGCTAATAGACACAAATATCGAAACAAATAGTATTCGAATGCTAATATGAGCAAATATTGAAAATATGTTCCTCTTTGTCCTATTTCTACACATATGTTCCTAATATGAACAAATATAGAAACAAATACAAATAAGGGCCTAATAAAATCACATTCATTTTCTAATTTGTACTAAACCAACTACTATAATAAATATATGATTCTAATTTGAACAAAACCAACTTCCATATTACATTTGTTTCTAACAAAATTAACCTTCTACATTTCCATAAGTGTCTACTATACCCATGCTAATGTTACACAACAAAGAATCATATAACACATTCAAAATCCAATAGGATCTAACGCAAACCGGAGAGAGTACAAAAAGGAGAAATGAGATGGATTTTTCGGATGAAAACTAAGGGATCCAAGGAGAAATACCTTAGGGATGAAATCCCCACAGTTTCCCTCGGGATTGGGGGGGGGGGGGATTTGGCGGGGGAGGACGAACCCTAGCCGCGACACCCTCTTTGTTCTTGCTGGATGGGGGATAGGGTGGGATGAGGGGAGAGCCGACCTGCGGCTGGACAACTATATGTGCAGTGCCTTTGCGCTCGGCGCTGCACATTGGAAGTGTGGCGCTGCACAACGGGGGAGGGGGTAGGCCTGGCCCCGGGGTGCCAGCATGGTCGGAGGTGCATCGCCTTTCTATAGGGCGCCACACTGTATTGTGTGGCACCTTGCTATCTGCTCAGCGCTAAAAACCGTTTTTTTTACGCGAAGACATTTCAACAGATGCTGCAAAATAGTGTGCGCGCATTTTTTTAAAGCACATGCTAAAAGGCGTTACCACACGCTGCAATTTTGAGACGTCGGTCCGCACGTTTAATAATTTGCACTGTGTATTTTTTGGGACGCGCATTTCTAAGCATCTGTGAAATTAATGTTGGCCACGGCGTGTTAAAAGTGCTACAACGACGTTGTAAGAACTATTTTAGCGTGTCTGTTGGGATGCTATTAGGTGTGTAAAATTCTTTTGCACACGGTTTAATTTATAAATTCGTTGCATCTATAAGTTAATTTTATATCCTTGTCCGTAAATCTATTCACCCAGCACGCCGGCTGAACACGCACGGTTTGCCGTAGAAAAACAAACTCAACCGTCGACATGGTCGACATTGCAGCATCGAACCAGGAAACCTAGACCGGGCAATCGGATCTTTCCCAGCCGTAAATTTGATACCGGTGTGGAGGTAGCTTCGGGCTGTGAAGAACCACCACACGGTGGAATGATTCAACCAAAAGCCAGCCATGGGATAAAGAAAGGTTCAGACACGAAGCCACAGCCAACGAAGCACCATCTATACATCCATCCATTCTCTAAAAGAAGCTTCGCCTTTTGTCCTTGTGCCGAGCGTTGACCGGCAGACAGGGAGAGGCAGGCCAACGAACTAACCCAGACCGCCACAGCCACCACGGCGGCACCACCTCCGCCGCAGCGACCGCGCCAAAACCCAATCAATCCGACGGGACGGCCCGCACGTGCGCCGCTCAAGCTCCTCATTCCCATGGTCCCCCTCCACCACCGCCACCACCGCCCCGCGGGCCGTGCTCATGCCGCGTCGTGCCGCCCGTAAACAAACGCCGCGGAGAGAGAGGTAGAGAGAGAAAAAAAAATCAATTCTTGGACGCCGCTGCTGTACAGCACAGTTGTCCGGGGGGACTAGTTTAATCCTCCGGGCCGGGGGTGGGGGGGCCGGCCTAGGTAATGGCCGCCGTGCCCCCGTGCGCCTCCTCCTGCACCTGCAGACCCCGCCCCCGGTTCCAGGGGTCGTCGTCTCCGCGCCGCCGCTCCTCCCCCTCTTCCTGTTGCCTCTGTCACGGCCTTCCCGGTGGTCAGGGGGAGGAGTCGTTGGCCTAACCAGCCCCTTCTTGCCTTGGCTGGGCTCTAATTTAGGAGTACACCCTGCTCCTTGTGCGGGGGAGAGGTCGTGGGGGTTGACGCCCGAGGCAGAGCTCGAGTCCAGGGCTCTTGGGCGGCCAGATTTGGTGGCGGCGAAATTGCTGTTCATTCGGTGGGTTCCCGCTTCCCTGGCTCATGATATTTGTTTCGTTTCATCCTGTTTTCTCTCCTGTTCATCATCCCTGCCTCTGTTCCGAGCTGTAATGTGCAGTGGATTCCCAAGATCCCGTGTGTCAGAGAGTTTCGTTGGGTACTTTTGGAAAGAGCATGCTCTGTGGATGTGGGGGCTGTTTTTGACCGCGAAAGGTTTCTGTTTATTTTTTGCTTGGGCCATATATGTGCTCTTCTAGTCTAGGATGAAGGAATTTGAATTTGAATTTCAAGAAGTGTTTGGATCTTGTGGGGTAAATATTCTCATTGATTTCCTTTTCTTGGACAAGTACATGTACGTACATGCTTTTTCCCCCTATTTACCTGATGTCTGAGTTGTCCCCGTTCATCTAATTAGTACTGTCCAATCTTTAATTCTACCAAATAATGTGGTCAGATTTGAGCTTGGAACACTAAGCTTGCCTTGTTTTTGGCGGATTTCAAACGGAATGGCGTTTCCAGGTGATGAAAAGATGAAGGTATGTGTCTCTTACTTTCCCCCATTCTCACCCCATTCATGTAATCACATTCTTTCTTACTTTCCCCCATTCTGCTCCTCTTTCTTATTTTCAAAGATACATCTTGAATGCATGGACTTATGTATTTGGCTTTATACAATTGTACTCTAGGGCTGTCGTCCAAAGATTTTTGGGGCCAAAGATAAGAAAGCCGCAAAGAAGACGGACCGTCCAAGCTGCTCTGCTGGTAGTTAATCTTAATTCTTTTGGAAGCTCAATAATTTGAGTCACTGTCTTGTAGCAATGTGATCACAAGTACAACCTCTGTACCGAAATATATGTCGCTGAAGGTCGCTGAAGCAACTGTAGTTTAACTACTCCAGCGACATATATTTTGGTACAAACGGAGTAATAAATAGATGAGCATAATTCTATCAAGATTTATCTCATGCGATTTCAAATTTTTCCTCTTAAGTTGGTTGTCAGTGCATTAAGTCCATTGAGCCTGTTCAAGTGAATATGCTAGAATTGATGTGTTCAAGATTCAAGAATTACACATTTTGATCACTTCGTTTCAGAGATTTGACATTTTGTATCTAATTTGGTACAATATTAGTAGGATATCGTGCTGATATTGTTCCATGTTTTCTTGTCATCTGCAGTTAAGTCTGCACCAAGCTCCTCCAAAGCACAATTTCCTTCCCCGTTCAGAACACTTTCAGGTAGTTTTCTGTCTGACACTTTGCTGCACTGGATCACTCTTTGGATGCTGCTGCTTTTATTTGATTAGCTTATTCTTGTGTTTCTTTGGATTAATTGGAAGCAGAAGTTAGGAGCATGCGTGAAGTTAGGAGCATGCGTCTGAGCCATTTTCTAGCCCGTTCTCCAAGTGCCATAAAAACTGAATCTCTTAGGTCAGGTCAAACAGCCAAACTTGCATTTTCAGTTGTGTGTCGCTCTATAGTTGGAAATTATGTTGCTCTCTTGAATTTTATTTAAATTCACTCATTATACAGGGTATTTATTTCTACATGGAACGTTGGAGGAAACACACCTACCGCCGAGTTGAATTTGGACGACTTCATTCCTGCAGATGACCACTCGGATATTTATGTTTTAGGGTATGCAATCCATCTACTTCTCGCAGTTCTGAAATGTACCCCTGTCAATACTTGTAGTTGCAGACTTGCAGTGCCGAAAATTCACAGAAGAATACATAGTGAAGAACTTACATACTTTCTGTACATTTTACTCCCCCTATTCATACTCATACTAACTGTAAAATAATAAAATACAGTAGGTTATCCTTTTGTTTCTTATGGGCCTTTGGGGTTTGTTGACATTCTGGCATTTAATCTTTATCACAATAAGCTGTATTTTAAATCAGTTTGTTTCAGTGAACATACAACATTCTTATGTCCTTTTTCTATCCCTCGCACAGTTTTCAGGAAATAGTCCCTCTCAATGCCGGCAATGTGCTTGTGATAGAAGACAACGAACCAGCTGCAAGGTGGCTTGCTCTTATAAACCGCACGCTAAACAGACCAGTTGATGGGGATGCTGATATCTTCAGTCACAAGCCATCTCTATCCCTTGATTCAACCTCGTCTCGATCTTCATCAAACCTTGACGCTTCTTTCTCCAACCGCTCTGGTTCTGCAATCTTCCAGTCCTCCTTAAAATCTATCAGGAAGCCTTACATGCCAACTCAGAGAAAACTGCTCAAAATCTGCAACTGCTCAGTTGAAATGCCCAGGAAATCCTACAAAGATGCTTGCTTTGGATGCCCACAAGCATACATTAATGAGACCGACTCTTCAGAAGAAGATGAAGTGGATGACAGATCGAATAATGCTTCTGGTTATGTGGTTGATGGAGTGATTTCGTCTGCTTCTGCCTCTAGCGACCAGCTAAAATATAACCTCGTATCTTGCAAACGAATGGTTGGTATTTTTGTTACAGTATGGGCAAAAAAAGAACTAGTGCCGCATATCGGTCATGTGCGGACATCATGTGTAGGCCGTGGGGTAATGGGTTATCTTGGAAACAAGGTTAGAACCGAGTCAATATTCAAGTAATTCCTTTTGATTATGCACATTGTAGCATGCCCTAATTTTTTGTTGAACCGTTATGTAAGTCGGAAACAAGGTTAGTACCAGGTCAATGTTCAAGTAATTCCTTTTGATTATGCAAATTGTAGCAAGCTCTAAGATAAAATGTTATGATAGTCACGAAGACATTAATGAATGCAGTTATGTAGTACTATGCTCATGCTATTTTTCTCATATCAACTTCTGTCGGAATAATTACTTGCTGCTTGCCAAAAAAAGCAGAATATGAATGAAAAATTCTGAAGCATCCTGAACGGTAGATCCCTTATCCTCTTAAACCATCCAATTACTTTTGGCTGCAGGGATGTATATCTGTGAGCATGACACTGCACCAGACAAGCTTTTGTTTCATCTGTAGCCATTTGGCTTCAGGTGAGAAAGAAGGCGATGAGTTGCGGCGCAACACAGATGTTTTAGAGATACTGAGAGCCACGCAGTTTCCAAGAATTTGCAGAAGAGCTGGGCAAAGAATCCCTGAAAAAATTATTGACCATGAGTAAGATTCTAATGCTACACTTATTTTTAAGCTTTTACTTATTGTGCTGTTATCTGATTATTGTGCTGTTTATATTAGCCGAGTGATATGGTTGGGGGATCTGAACTACCGTATTTCCTTGAGCTATGAAGATACCAAGAAACTTCTGACTGAAAATAACTGGGATGCCCTTTTTCAAAAGGATCAAGTAAGCACCTAAGAAACGGCGCCCATTTTTTGTAATTAGTTGAACGCAAGTACGCAACTCAATTTTCCCAACGCGGAACTAAACAACCAAAATAATGGAATGAGAAAAGACTTAACTTCTTACAATTTTCATTTTCAGCTTAACACTGAGCGTGATTCTGGAAGGGTATTCAGGGGTTGGAGCGAAGAGAAGATATATTTTGCCCCCACATACAAGTACACTTTTAACTCAGATTCTTATTCTGGAGAAACTGCAACCTCAAAGAAAAAGAGGAGAACCCCTGCCTGGTATTTATCTTGTTCATGTTGGTTGTTTTATTTTACAGATAAATTCCTACTTTAGCAGTTATGACAACCTTGAGTAGTACTAAAATTTAAGTATTACAGTATGAGGACAAGGTGTATACACACCTGTGTACGACTTCAATAATCTCGATTGCCATCTTTGTGTGCCAGAAGAAGCTTAAACATAGCTTGTTCTCTTGAAATGAAACCAAGTGTATTAGCACAAGAAAATTGGTTAAAGTTGTGCAAGCAAAAACAATTAAACGAGTCATATTATCATATAACTTATCAAGAAGACGTTTAAAAGTTTGAGTCTACAATTCAGTTGATGTATCTTTTGTTCTTGCAATTTAAGACCTGACTATACAATGAACTACTAACAAGTTATCAGCTCGTGTAAGCTAAGCAATTCAACTTGTTCAGGTGTGATAGAATACTATGGCATGGAGATGGGATTGCACAGTCGTCCTACTTCCGTGGGGAGTCTAAATTTTCTGACCATCGTCCTGTCTGTGGATCATTTACTGTGGAAGTGTATTTACTGGACGGCAAATCAAAGAGGCGTGCATCTAATACTAATATCAGAATTGGTGCTGAAGAGCTCTTACCAAGAAGTAAGAATAAGGTTACTAAAGGTATGCACCTTCTTTCTTTTCAGTCAATCTGTGCAAAATTTTTTTGCATCTATTTAAGTTTACATAAAGCAACGGAAACTCCAGTATATGCATAGACAAGTTAATTAATTAGTATGATCATAATACTGCAGGTGCTGGGACCAAAACCACATAATAAATCAGTTCATGTCATGCCGCTCATGGAGTAAGGTGCTGCAACTTTCCACGGCCGCCGCTTGGTATTTGTTTCCCAGCAAATTGTTTGGACACGAAGAGAAAGGTGATTATTATGCTGTACAGTAATGTAATCACAGGTAGTTTCAAATGGAAAGTGATTAGGCTATATGCTTCAGAATTTTCCACGATATTCTTTTTGTTTGTTCGGGTAGGATCTGGATAGTTTTGCAAGTTGTATCTTAGAAACCACTGTAGTTTTAGATGTGGTCATGTGGCAAGTTTTGAGTTCTGTCTGGGACAAAGTTGTACTGAAACAAGGCATCCAATCAAAGTGTACAATATATTCTTCTTATGTTGGTTTTCCATTTTGCGAGTGAGCACAAATTAGTACTATGATGGCCATTTCCTTTGAGTACTATTTCATATTCTTTTCTCCTTGCATTGTGTTCGTAATCTCGCTCAGTTACGCACATCTGTAGCTGTTCCGTGTCTGCTGATCTTGGTTGCTATTGGAGGAAAGCTTTGCTCCAATCAAAGTAGACTCAGATAAGGCAAACCAAAAAAGAAAGGAAAACCCCAAACAACACTACAGGTTTGTTTTGAAGGAGGAAGTATATAATTCTTGAACTTGATTCATGATGTGTAAGCAAAAATAAAATAAAAAAATAAGTAGATGATGCAGAAGGATAAAAGGAAGAACCTGGTACGTTAACAGCAAATTAGTAGCTCAAATGCAATTGCATTTTGCTTCATAATGTAAGGAGTCTGTAAAATATATGTCTCACCATTAGGAAACGAAATGAGGATCGAGTTGTGACTTGGATCACCACATCATTGTATTCCACCACAATATAAAAGCTGCTTGTGACTTAATCCACTCATAAAAAACACAAAACTAGCTAGTGCGCTTCAACCCTCAGGGTTTTCTCTATTACAGTAGGAATATACTCGTGCAAAAAACATTGTGTTGTAACACGCTGAACTCTTGATTTCGAAGATGACAATTCATGCTACGAGTAGCGGTTACTTCAAACTAGAGATCAAGGTATGGCATCTCTGATTGCAGAGACCAAGAGAACTATCTTTAACAAATTTTTTTTTTGCAGGGTAAGGATGAGATTCTTTTTTCTTTTTGCGGGTAAAAAAAAACATGCGCCATCACTTCCTAGACATTACTTCCTCTGTTTCGCAATGTAGAGCAGATTTTGCTTTTTAAAGTCAAATACCACAGCGTAGAGCGTTTTTTAGTTTCTTAAAAGTCTCAACATAGACATGTTTGATTTTCACTCCAAAAACAAAAACATGTGCCATATTCAATCCAAATGTTGCGTGCAGCCATAGAAAAAGAGACACGACGTGCAGCATGTTTAATTACTAGCTTGGAACACAAGAGGTTTCCAACACGATTGATCATGGTATTTATATACTCCCTTCATTCCAAAATAAATGCTTTAACCTTTGTACTAAAGTTAGCATAAAGTTGAGACAGGACGGAGGGAGTACTATGATGGCCATTTCCTTTGAGTACTATTTCATATTCTTTTCTCCTTGCATTGTGTTCGTAATCTCGCTCAGTTACGCACATCTGTAGCTGTTCCGTGTCTGCTGATCTTGGTTGCTATTGGAGGAAAGCTTTGCTCCAATCAAACTAGACTCAGATAAGGCAAACCAAAAAAGAAAGGAAAACCCCAAACAACACTACAGGTTTGTTTTGAAGGAGGAAGTATATAATTCTTGAACTTGATTCATGATGTGTAAGCAAAAATAAAGTAAAAAAATAAGTAGATGATGCAGAAGGATAAAAGGAAGAACCTAGTACATTAACAGCAAATTAGTAGCTTATAAATGCAATTGCATTTTGCTTCACAATGTAAGGAGTCTGTAAAATATACGTCTCACCATTAGAAAACGAAATGAGGATAGAGTTGTGAGTTGGATCACCACATCATTGTATTCCACCACAATATAAAAGCTGCTTGTGACTTAATCCACTCATAAAAATACACAACTAGCTAGTGCGCTTCAACCCACAGGGTTTTCTCTATTACAGTAGGAATATACTCGTGCCAAAAACATTGTGTTGTATGGTAACACGCTGAACTCTGGATTTCGAAGATGACAATTCATGTTACGAGTAGCGGTTACTTCAAACTAGGGATCGAGGTATGGCATCGAGGTGCTGATTGCAGAGACCAAGAGAACTATTTTTAACACAAGGACGAGATTTTTTTTTTTTTGGCAGGGTAAGGATGAGATTCTTTTTTCTTTTTACGGGTAAAAAAAAACATGGGCCATTACTTCCTCTGTTTCGTAATGTAGAGCAGATTTTTCTTTTTAAAAGTCAAATACCACGACGTAAAAGCGTTTTTCAGTTTCTTAAAAGTTTTAACATAGTCATGTTTGATTTTCACTCCAAAAACAAAACATGCCCCATATTCATCCAAATGTTGCGTGCAGCCATAGAAAAAGAGACCCGACGTGCAGCATGTTTAATTAGCTTGGAACACAAGAGGTTTCCAACACGATTGATCCATGGTATTTATATACTCCCTTCATCCTAAAATAAATGTCTTGATCTTAGTACAATTATGTACTGAAGTTAGCATAAAGTTAAGACACCTATTTTGGGACGGAGGGAGTAGTTGACTTTGTTTTCTTGAGTACTGTACGTGACATTGCAAGAAAACAGAACCATTTGAAACAGATTTATTAGTAACGCGACCCTAAAAAAAAAGGGTTTATTAATAACGCTAGAGGCAGTGGAACACGGGATCTCTGTCTGCCAGCCGGCACACCGGCACGTTCCGCGGTGCGTGCCTCCCATGATTATTGCCCGGTGTGCGCGCACGTCTGTCCGCTGCGTGATGGCCGTCGGATCGACGGATCCCGGCACGTGAGCGGCGCAGATCTCTCCTCGGCCCCGCAGCCCCGTCCCACTCCCTCCCTCCCCTCCCTCCCCTGAAGCGTGGCGAGTGGCGACCACTTCCACGTTCCGCCTCGCCGCCGCCGTCGCCGCTCCCCGCCACGCGCCGCGGCCAGCTCCCCGCCTCCGTCGGCCGCCCGCACGAGCGAGTTCCCGCTACCGAGAGAGGAGTCGGTTTAATCCTCCCTTTGCGATGGCGCGGCCTCCCCCTCCCGGGCCCGCTCTGCTCCTCCTCTCCGCCCTCCTCCTCCTCGTCGGCCGCCGCGGCGCCGCCGCCGCGGCCGGCGGCGGCGGCGGAAGGGGAAGCTCCGTGTACCCGGCCCCCGTGGTGTACCCGCACCACTCCCGGCAGATCTCCTGGCATCCCAGGTGAGGCAATCCCCCGTGCCCGTTTCGCCGCCCCCCCTGCCCTCGCCTTGCCTGGTTTCTTCCCGATCTCGATTTGAATGGGGGTGGAAGTGGAACGAGACGACTGATGTGCTCCTCATGGCGTCCGCAGGGCGTTCCTCTACCCGCACTTCCTCAGCGACGACGAGGCCAACCACCTCGTCTCCCTCGTCAGTGCTTCCTCTGCTGCTCCCAGTCCCCATTGACACCCAGAGCTCTTGCTGCGGGGATGTATCTGATTCTGGGGTTCTCCTTCTTGTTCAGGCAAGGGCGGAGCTGAAGAGGTCGGCGGTCGCTGATGAAACATCCGGCAAGAGCCAGCTCAGCGAGGTCCGCACCAGCTCCGGCACCTTCATCAGCAAGGGCAAGGTTGGCCATTTGCTATTCAGCTCATGGGAAAAATCCATGAAATTGATCATCCCTCTTGCATTTTCCATCTGAAATTTGAGTTCAGCATCTTATGTGTAGTACAATATGCATGTTCCATGGCAGTTACTCAATGTACTCTCTTATAGGGCGCTATCTATGTGTACTCTTCATCTTCTTTTATTTCTCTAGGTAGTGACTACTAGCTACAAATGGTGTCCAGGAGTATATATATTAGTACAGTTCAGGAATTTATGTAGCTTACACTTTTTTTTAATCTAATGATCAATCATGTCCAAACTTGTAGGATCCAATTGTTGCTGGTATAGAGGACAAAATTGCTGCATGGACATTTCTTCCAAAAGGTTGTGAGACAATAACACTGCACTTCTATTCATGTATTTCAGCGTTGCTAATTCTTGCAGTTGTACCAGACAAAAAAAAAGCTTCATTTGCATTTTTTTGTAGAAAGTGTATGAATTGAACATGAATTTGATAGGAGGAGCACCTTTTGTTAGCCTAGTTCAATGTACCTAACCTAACTGTGGACAGATCTTCAAGAAACATAAAAATAGGTAGGACTTTTATCTTCTTCTTTTCATCAAGTTAGGAAAAGAGTATCCTAAAAAAGTCAGGAAAAGAGTAAGAAGTACAAAGCAACTTCACATTGAGTGGCAAACGCATCTAGCGGCCCAAGATGTATGAAAGCAGTTAAAAAGTCACATGTCGTAGTTATCCCACAGCTGTATGCTCTACTAGTTGGCCAAATTCTGTGCTTGAACTACTACAACATGTCACACATTATGTTCACCATTTCCATTTTTTCCTAATCGTATTTTGTGCTTTTCACAAGTTTT
Organism: Hordeum vulgare subsp. vulgare; assembly: GCF_904849725.1. NCBI lineage: Eukaryota > Viridiplantae > Streptophyta > Magnoliopsida > Poales > Poaceae > Hordeum > Hordeum vulgare. The sequence continues at coordinate 449,700,047 of NC_058518.1, read as the reverse complement.
CATGACAATGGTTAGGAGCCATTGTGCTTTTTTCATCTTTGATCATGTGCACATTTGACTTGAGAACCTGTAGAACAACTACCACGTTGTTACCTTGACATATCATGTATCTATTATGGTGTCAAACCCAATGCACTACATATCACAGAAATGACCGTTATATGATCTAATGTTAAGCTTAAATGTTCCATGTTTGTTTTTGGGTCTTGGACATTAGCAATAGTTTGAACATTGAACAGTATGCTATAACAATCGTCAGCATTATAAAGGGAGATTTTTAGGACAATTTGCTCGTTGCTCTTCTGTTTATACCATCCAATTGCATGTGTAGGGTAGGAAGTTGAACTTCAAGGGTCTGAGACTTTTAATGTTTTTAGTTTTGCTTACAAGTGTTATACAATGACCAGAGAATGGCGAAGATATGCAAGTTCTAAGATATAAGCGTGGAGAGAAGTATGAACCGCACTATGATTTCTTCACCGACAGTGTTAACACTATTCTTGGTGGACATCGTGTAGCTACTGTACTTTTGTACTTAACAGATGTTGCAGAAGGAGGGGAAACAGTTTTCCCCTTAGCCAAGGTAATTTTTGTTTCTTCACAGTGGCAGTGTCCATTAAGATGATAGAAAGTGCATCAGTCGATTAAGATGATAGCCATACACAAGTAGTCATCACCACCAAAGTGTTCTCCTGTACTTTTATTTTCGCGATGACTCCTGTCCTGTACTTATTCCTAGTTATATGCCTATTCATTTGTCAAATAGGGACGTAAAGGATCACACCACAAAGGTTTGTCAGAATGTGCACAGAAAGGCATTGCGGGTATAATTTTCATGCTCTTTTCCTTTTGGCAGTGGCAATTCCCTAGTTATTAATAGGTCACCTGAAACATTTCTTGACTGATACGCATCTATACGCTCCGTTCCTCAGTGAAACCACGGAAAGGGGACGCCCTTCTGTTCTTCAACCTTAGGCCGGACGCCGCGACAGACCCGACGAGCCTCCACGGCGGATGCGAGGTGATCAAGGGGGAGAAATGGTCGGCCACGAAATGGATCCGTGTGGCCTCGTTCGACAAGGTCTATCACTCGCCGGGCAACTGCACCGACAACAGCAACAGCTGCTCGCAATGGGCGGCACTGGGGGAGTGCACTAAGAACCCGGCGTACATGGTGGGCACCGCGGTGCTGCCCGGTCACTGTAGAAGGAGCTGCAACGTGTGTTAGTGTGAGGATGGTGAAAATCCGTTCCGTGTAACGTTGATGGTGGCTGTCTGATTGTTGTCGGCGGTCAGGTTCATAGACGAGGAGCAACAATGGTGGGTTGAGCTGAGTTGGTCCGTGAGGTTCGGTCGCCCAGATCGGACCAGTTTCTTGCTTCTCCCTGATGACTACGGCCTGTTGCTTGGTTACCGGTGTATGTTGATCAGTGGTAACCTGGCTAGATACCAGAGGACAGACCCACCCTTGTTGATTAGCTCTCGCAGTTTGTGGTGGGAAGGCAGGCAGAGATGAGTTCATTCTTCATTGTTAGCGTTGGTCCTTGGCAGATTCCATCAGCATGTGGTTCCATTTTGTAGGCTGTAATCTTTTTCTCGCTCCCTGTGGTAGTAGTAGTATATATCCATGTGGCACCAACATGTGTTCCGTGAATCTGACGGAAGCTGGGCTTGTGCTTATTTTTGTACTGCTACTATTACAACTAACTGAACTGAATCATTCATGTGGACAGAACAGAATGCCCGTGATGGATGATGCTGAAGAAGAAGAGGGTTTGCGGTTTGCACGGTACTCCTACTGCAGAGGAGGGCTGAATTGAATGCCTCTCGTCTCGATCACGAGAGGGATTGCTGATGGCAATGGTGTCTTCCATTCATTCATTCATTGCAATCGCAAAAGGTGGAGTAGTATTGAGTACTCCAATCCGCCCAACCGCCTCTAAATTCAATACTTCATAACCCCCCAAAATCGGAAAGGGCTACTATAGCTATTGGTAGCTGTCGTGCCTGAATTTGCGATATGAATGATAAGCTTACAGCCATAGCCATACACTCATAAGAACCATGCTTCACACCAAGTGACCCGCTCGCCCCTCTTGGGCAATCGTCTCGCGGGCGACAACCCTAGTCCCCAACCGCCTTGATCCCATCCCTCCTTCACCTTTGTTGTCGTCGAGGGACAGCGTCGGGTAGAGCTCGTGCGTTTGACGGTGGTACGACGTCGAGGACGCTAGATCTGCGAAGGTGCGGCCTCTTCCTCAATCCATGGCGACGGCGATGGCTCCTGCTGAAGGCGTTTGTGGTGATGCGGGGTGAGATGGCCAGAGGATGGAGGTGGGGCTGGGCGTGACCGATGGCGACGGCGGCGACCGGCCCGGATCCGATCTTGGCGGACGTAGCGGCGACTCCGGCCTGGATCTGAACATGATGGCGACAGCGTCCCCTCTGTCGGGGATGACCGGCCGGACGGTGGGTCCTTTTGGCGGGGCCGATGGCGACAGGTCTTGGGATCCCGCACCCGGGGACGTCACATGACGCGTGTGACGGCTGGAGCTTCCTCCGGCGTTGACGGTGCGTGATGCGGGATCGCGACGGCGGTTGTTGTTGTATGGGCGACGACAACGGCTGGCGCGACGCTGGGTGCTCCTTATAGCGCCCAGAATCGGGTCGGCGGCCCCTCTTCATCAACGATGGCGGACTCCGGGATCGCGTGGGGATTTGGAGTCTGGATCTCGAGGTGGTGACGGCCTTGTGGCGGTATGGAACGTCCCTTCCATCAACAGATCGGGTTCGATGCCGCTTGACATGTGACACATGGTCACATGTGCCTCATTCGGAGTTGTCGGGCGGTGCCTGTTGCCGGCATGTGAAGCCACCGATGGATGTGCTACCGGCGGATGCTACGCACAACGTCTTATATTGAGACATCAAGTCATGCTTGCTACCGACAGGTGATGCACGCTGGCTCTAGCGAAGGTGTCATGTTTAGCCTGTTGCTATCGGATCGAAGGTGATGCGACAGTAGCGGGAGCCAGGAGGTATGAGACATCTTTGTCTTCCGTTGTCTCCCCCCGAGGTATCCGGCTATCGAGGTGTTGGCAGACGGATAAGGACGGATGGGATGGACGGCTTTAGCGACGAGTTTATGGACTCCGATGGAAACACAAGTTCTTTGATCAGACTATGTTGTCGCGCGCCCGTGTCGTGTCCTTAGTGAAATTGGTGGACTAAAGCTTGACTTTAGAGATGACTTACATGCGGTAATTCCTTTTTAAGGACGTAGCTTTGGAGTTGTGTAGTTTTCGTTTATGTTGTGTCTTATATCATAGGAATTAATGGCTATGTGAGAATCGTGAGGTTCCATTGATGCATCGTTCTGAAGATGTCGGGGTTATCTTTTTTTTTAAAATAAAAGGCATGCACTCATACCGTCATACGTAGTGTCAGGGACGATTCTAGAAGGGGCGAGGGGGGGCTAAACCCCCTAACAAATTGAGTTTTCTACTATGATAGCGGTTGTTGTGGTCAATTTTTTTTACTTCATATAAACTTTGTCTCCTTAATGGATAAATTTGTCCCCCTATGCTTGCATGCTGGCTCCGTCGCCGCGTACCGTGTTAGTAGGAAGATAGGAATTTCGTGTTTTAGTGGATCACATGGCAACCGGACGGGAGCACGCTTAGTTGATGTAAAAGAGGGATGTTTGTTCGGGCCACGACTCGGCGTCACGTGGAAGATATGAGAGGGCGCATGCGTGCATGACAATGGCATTCAGAGTTGTTGCTACTTTATACGCCACAAACGAGTAATTCAGTGACAGATTAATTGATTAGCACACAACACATTGGCGGGAAATAAACTGGTAGTACTGCATTATCAACCTAGAATTTCCATAATGGAAGGCTACGAACAGAGAGAGAAGCATGCCCTTCCCGCGACAGAGTTTTTATCGAACGATCAACAGTCTCGCTGGCCAGGCCTTGCCCTCTTCAGAAGAACGCCATCCCGACGGCAAACGAGGCGGAGAGCGCGGTGAGGACGCCGGCGGCGTGGATGCGGCGCGCGGCGTGGCTGGGCCTTGGCGACGCCGGCGGCGAGGCGAACGGCGACGGACCTGCGACGATGGAGATGGCATAGGCATTAGTTGTACACCTGCCGCTACTGCACTACTTGGCTTACTGGCTCCATGCCAGTAGTACGTGAAAAGCACGTGAACCGGAACAGTGTGTATGACTATATGTCTGTACTCTGTAACCACGAGAGCATATGTGTGACCATTGAATGTTTTAGCATTACTTGTGTTTTTATTTCCTTGTATTAATCCTTGCTCTTGGTCTTTGACTAATGACTCGTGGGCAGAAAGAATTCGTACCTCTATTAAACTGAACCCGCAACTGAAATTCTACTACACTACACTAGTGCATGCATGTGGCGGCGCTTACCGGCAGGGTACTGTGGGCTGTCGCCGGGCGACATGGGCGAGGGGGATCCCGGCGCGGGCGCCGGCGATGGGCCAAGATGAACATTGTAGCCGAGTGCTGCATGAAGAAAAACATCCATACACAAATCAAATCCACCTCAAGAGAGACTCCGATATATTAATAACTAGTACTCCGTAAACACTAGAGCAAATCCAGCGGCAAGGTGCAGTGAGCAGAAGGGGTGTTTACCTGCGCAGGTGCTGAGCGGCGGTGTGGCGACGCGGCAGACGCCGGGGAGCGCGAGCGCGCGGGCGTAGTCGACGGCGATGCCCAAGGAGTCGGCGGCCCCGGAGAGGAGCTCGCAGAGGCAGACGGGGTCGGAGCCCACCATGCCGGCCAGCTCCGGGCAGCACGGCTTGTCCGGCGCCCGCGCCTTGCTCCCGGCCTGCACGTACGGCAGGCAGTCCGACATGTTGAGCAGCGAGTTGAAGCACGCCGCGCTCAGCCCCGCGGCCGGCCCAGGCGCCGCCGCCGCCGCTGGAGGCACCGCCACGTGCTGCGCCGGCGCCGCGGGCGTCGTCGCCATCGACAGAGAAAACGAAAGCGAAAGCAGCACCGCCGCGATCGGCACGGCCCACCGCCGGTGCGGTGTCGCTGCGAGCGCCATGGTCAAGGGCGGGCGGCGGGTTTGTTGGGAAGCGGTGGGGGAAGAATTAATGCGGAGGCGGACGGTGAGGGAGGAGGAGGCTAGCGAGCGAGTGAGCGGTGCGGCTTGGAGTGTTGTCACTGTACTGGCTAGGATCGGCGGTGGTGTTTATATAGCCGTCGAGTGTGAGAGAGGTGGCAACTGGACTGCACCAGCCAGCGAGATGTTGTGTGCGATGCGATGGATTGAATGAGCGGAGTACGTGGCGAGCGGCGGCTGCCGTTTTTCGGCGCTAGCTCTTGTTGCATTTCAAGGGCATGAATTTCCGGCGGCTGCCAATTAATTACTTGCTTCATCCGGAAATATTTATTATGAAAATAAATATAAATGAATGTATATAGAATTAAGGCCCTGTTTGGAACCATAATAGATTATGATAATCTGTATTATGAACATAGATTATATAATCTGGTTTATAAAAATAATTTAGGTGGGCATGTTTGGAGGTCAGATTATATAAACTGTAAACCAGCTTTTAAATTGTACAATGACATGTTTGCCCTCTGTTTACAAGGAAAAATAGGAAAGTGGCGGTGGCACTGCGTAATTCTCTTGAAGTTTCCGAGGGTAACACGTCATTTGTAATCCATAATCTCATTTTAGCTGGGGTAGAGCAGATTATGAGATTATAATAATCTGACCATCTAGTTTATAAAATCTACAATATAAACTGTCCTGTTTGGAAATACAGTAGATTATAAAAACCAGATTATATAATCTGGATGGTTCCAAACAGGGCCTAAATTACATCTAGATACATTCATTTTTATAATAAGTATTTCAGACGTTTCAAAATAAATGTGTCAATCTTAGCATAATTTTATATTAGAGCTAGTATAAAATTGAGACACTTATTTTAGAACGAAGAGAGTACTATCAAGGATAAAAATGGAGTGAAAACTTTTTGCTTTTTCAAAAAAAATGAATAGGAAATTTGCAAAATGAAAATGGATATGGAATATTTTATACGAAAACGGAAACAATAACAGAACAGTGTTTTTCGGTAGAGTGGAAAACTTTCCGTTTCTGTGAATATGAAGTTTTCATCTTTATAGGCCTACGACTGCTTAGTAACCCAACTAACAAACGACACACAATGACACAATGGTCATAATGAGTCATTTGAGACCCAATTACCATATATGCACTTAATTAGACGCTACACACAATTGTCCACTACTACTATACTATGCTAAGGTGCCAACATAATCATATTATTTTTAGCCATGATATCATTTTATTATATTTTTGGTTTTACATATGTTTATATCTACACGACTCAAGGGGTTTTAAATTTTCGGACAATGCCCACTTATGTTTTCGTTTCCGTTTCGTATTCGCTTCGTGTCTGTTTTCGGTAGTATCTGTTTTCATATTCATTTTTAAGGTTTCTGTATTCGTTTCCGCTTCTGTAAAATATATGAAAACGAATCTGAAAGCACTCAGTTCTGTCCGTTATCGTCCCTACTACTATCTGGCATTCGCATGAGTTTTCACTTCATTCACGAAGCAAGGGCCTACGTGTTGTGGATGAGGATGGGGGTCCTATGCTTAGCTATAGCAATGACGGCAGCAGGAGCACCGTTAGAACCAGTCCGTTGGTAAGAAGGAACTGGATCGATCTGTCTGTCCATTACGAATGGAAATGGAGCGTCCATCTCCTCCTCTCAATGCTGGCACGGATCGCTTTCTCCTTTTCCCTCTCTTTTCTTCTTCTTCTTCTTTGTCCGGTGATAAATGCGCTCGCAGATGTGCACTCCACGACCGGTCGACGGCGCTCGCATGGAGGAAGGAGGGAGAGGATGACAGACACAGTTTGACTTTGGCATGCAGTCCACACACACACACACACAGCTGTTCTTGTTCGAAAGGGCGGGCATTCAGACTGAGCAAAAAATAGCAGTTTGAAAGCGGGGTGCGTACGTAGTGCTTACTTTCTCTTTGGGAATCAATAGCGTCACGTCGCGCCGGACGGTGCACCGCTGAGGCGATGGCGGATCAGGGGAGGGCATTCATGTTACAGCCTGATCGGACCTTACAAACAAACAAAATCCCTACTACTACAGTAAGTGTACTAGTGATAGGAGGGCGAGAAGCAACCCCCTTCCTACGACTGGTCCTAGGGTTCCCTCCCTCCCCGCCCCCTCCCCCCCTCCCCTCTTTGGCCTCCCTCCTCCTTCTTCCCTCCCTGCCGCCGCCGACGGCCGCCCCCGGCGCTTGGCCGGGTGGTGTTGGCAGCGGCGGGACTGCATGTCCCCTCGCGCGGCTCCCTGCCCGGGGCATGGGGGCGGCGGCGGTGCTCCTCGGCTCGACGACGGTCCGGCGACCCGGCAACAGTGGTCGGCGACGCGCGAGGTGGTGGTGTTGCCCCTTGGCGACGAGACGGCGTGGTGACGCAGGTTGGCCGGTGGCGCGCCCCCGGTCCAGATCTAGGCCCTGTGGGCCCCATCTGGGTCCTAGCGGGCCGGCTACCGGCGTGGCTTCATCGTCGTCTGTGTGGTGAGGAGGAGGAGAAGCTCGGACGGGGGCCGGCGACGCCGAAGGCGCGCCTGCTGCAGCACGATGACGAGAGCTTTACGTGCGTGGAGAGCCCGACCGGGCATGTGGCCCCACGGGCCTGGTATGCTCCCGCTATTGTGCCCGGTCGGCTACCGTCGTTGACGGTGGAGGTTGTACCCTCCCGCGTGCCGACGGTGTTGTGGCCCTAGTCCCGGCTCCTATTCCCCGCTGTGTAGGCCTCACTTCATGGTGCCGTGATGAGACGGCGTGGAGGCTTCATGACCGCGGTGGCGCAAGATGGTGGTTAGTTTGGTGGCAGGCTCTGGAGCATCCGAGGTGAAGGTTGTGATCGGGGGAAACCCCTGTCGGTTTGGCCGACACCGATGCGGCGACGCCTGTGAGTGCCGCCGGACCTTCCTGGAGGGCGTCGGAGGTGACCCTTCCTCTTGCCTCCTCACGTACCGGAGGAAACCCTTGGCAGCAGCGTCGTCATCGTCGCGGTCCTTCTTGGAGGTGTTGATTGGTACTGGTGCTTCGAAGCCTTGGAGCTTGGTGGGAGATCTTCGGTGGGCGCAATGGTCGTGGATCATCTTCGTTTCCGTCGATCCGCTGTTGTCGGCATTTTTCTCTTGTTGTTTCTCTTTTGTTTCTTTTAGGTGTGATTGTGCTGCTTCCGTCCCAGCACCTGCTGTTGACTGTATCGGTTGGTTGCTTTGTAATACAAAGCGGGGGAAAACCCTTTTTCGATAAAGTGTACTAGTGATACCGACAATGATGGAAGAGCGGCTGATTGTTTGCACGACAAGTCAAGGAGACAATTCATACTGTACTGTGGTCCGTGAACTACCTAGTAACAATACAGTACGTGAAAGCGATTAACAACATCTTCAACAGTCTTTGTATATTTACACTCATTTGCTATTTTATAAATCTTGGTCAAAAAACCTTTTTCAACAACCTTTGTATAAGTGGTCCCTCATCAATTTTTTCTTTACAAAGCTTGCTATATTTACATCCACACTTTGCATATTTGTCAAGCCAAATGCCACTTTATAAATTTTTAACAAGCCTCCTAATGCCTCACTTTGTCCGAATGACAGGTGGATCCGTGTACATACTAGTATGTGTGCGTGTGTGTACGTGTATGCATGTATACGTATGTGTGTACGTGTGTATGTTTTGTGTAAATATAGCAATCCAATATACAAAGGCTACCAAAGCAAAAAACATGTTGGCTTTGTGAATCTTCTTTCTCCTTTTATTATAACAAATTTTTAACAATCCAATATACAAAGGCTATTGAAGATAATCTAAGTTCCCACGTCGATGTGAAGGGAAGGGATTGATCCGCTCATTCCAGCGAGTTTGATGGGTGCAAGTTGAATTACAGGCTTACTACGAACGTGTCAGTCGGTCAGCGACCTACATTGTCTATGGAGGGATATCCACAGCATTCCGTTTCCACTCTAGTAGGAGTGATACTCACCCGGGAACAAAAAATATCACTCCCAAAAACTCCTCTAGCAAATACCTTTTCTGTTCTCCTCGGCTCCATCAACCTGTCAAAAAAGCTCAATGACATGAGAATGGAGCTGCACGATCTTCTTTCCATTGACAGGCGAAAACTAACAGCTGGACTTGGCCATCTGCTCGTCTTACCAACAAGAATGAAAGCATCTCAAGCCGGTACGATTGTACTAGTATCACCAATGCAGCATCACACCCTCGCTGAGATTCCACATTTGCAAAATAAACCACTTAGTCCACCATGCACCAAGTGTGAAAAGGATGAATCTGTATAGTACCACCTCCATTCCTAAATATAAGACGTTGGGTAGGGGAAATACCGTTTGGTTCCGGTTGTAGATACACCCTATATGGGGATTTTTTTTAATAATCAAACAAAAAGTCAAAATAGTTTAAGAACTATTTTTAGATTAAACTTGACTTTGTTTTGCACTAGCATATAATTTTTTATGGGAAAATAAACCAATATTGACTTCAGGGCAAAAAGACAAAATTTATGTGCTATTATAGGTCACTATTCACATTAATTTTATCAAAATTTTGTCTTTTTTGAAAAGAAGTCAAAGGGTAATTTTCTTTTTGTGAAATTTTCCTCACAAGTATAATGAAAGGTCAAGTTTATTTCAAAAATATTTTCAGATTTTTTCAACTTTTTATTGAATTGCTATTTTTTTCATATATGATATATATACACCCAAGAACCAAACGTCCCGTCCGTTGGGTAGTAGATATTAGCCAATATCCCTTGAGAAAACAGGCATATGCCTTTACTTGCACCCCAAAAATTTAATGGTTATGTCACATTAATAACAAAAATCAGCAAATAGATATTCAACATTAATGATAACACCTTTTGAAGCACATTATACACAGAGAAGCGATATGATACCTTAAATGCCCAAATGAGTCACTTCATCATCTTCTCCTTCCTCTTCTTCTTCATCATCATCGTCGTCATCATCAATCTCGGAAAATCTGAAATCCTTCACCGCCTCCTCTTCCTCCTCGTCAGCGCCACCCATCATTTCTGAGTCGGGAATTCTGTCCCTCAAACTAGTGTTGAGCACCACGGTTTGTCCTTTGGACTTCTCCATATCTCTCCTCAGTCTCTCCATGCTCTCGTTTCTACGCTCAGCCTCCAATCTTTCCTTCTCAGCAATCCTCTTGTCAAGATCAGACCTGATAAAGATTGTTAGATGAGAGTAACTATTTTTGGGCATCTACACACTGTTCAGCAATTGTACAACTATATCATAAAGGACAAACCTGTAAGACTCCATGTATTCTTTCGCGCTTGCTTCTATAGCTTCGAAAAACGCATCAACTCCAGTTCCAGATACTGCCGATACTCCAACTGTACGTAGGTTCTTGTAGAATTCATCCAACACAAGAGAGAGACTCCGGGTAAATGAAGAGGAGTACGATGAGTCGGAATCCAAAGCCGCCTGAAATGCTTCAAAGTCTTGCATCCACTGCTCCAGCAAAAAAAACAAAGGTCAAGTTACAACCACAATTGAAAAAGGAACATCATGGACGAAGACCCTGGTTGTGTAAATATGTTTTCAATTTTCAGCATGACAGCTCAAATGTGACATATTGACAGAAGCAGTATACCCCAAAAGATAACCAGTACATACCGCGCATACAACACAATATGAATACATGATGATAGCTAAATGCAAAAGCAGTTGACATAATCATCATAAGGGTGTACCAACCTCAAGAGCAAACTCGTGCTTAGCTACATCAACCTTGTTAAATGTCAGCACCAGAGGCAAACGGGTCTTGTAGAGGATACTGCATGCATACATCATGTTGCTCATAAAGGTTACAGGGTTTGTCGACCTGGGGGTGTCAACCACATATGCAACAACCGTTGGAAATGTTGATGCAAAAGCCTCAGTTATGATAGCTCCTGAAGCCGACCAAGTGAAGATTTCAATCTGCCCTGGGGTATCCACCAGCACATAATCCAGCTGGTCTGCTCGGCTTTCAATAACAGATATAACCTGCAAGGATGAATATTGGACATACATTAGCTTAATAGTACAAGAATTTTGACTGAAGAATCGACCTACTAGCGTAACCGATTGGATACATGTGTGCCTTTGAGTGGGACTAGTGGGCCCACATGTAAGACCGTGAGATGTCCATTAAAAGGAAATGCCTCCGTCTGTACTGGCATGGAAAGAAACGAATAATATCTGAACTTAAACCCTCCCTGCTTTCTGAATCTCATCCCCTGTTCGCCTCCTTTCTCACCCTTTTTCCCCCTTTGTGATTCCTTCTGAGAGAGGGACATCACAGTTGGTAATCAGAGCTTGTGTTCTGATCGGTCTTGTGCTTCGTATTTCCGAGATCTAAGCGGTAACATCGACCAGCTGGTTGGAGTTCGCCCACGGGTTTGATCTCCGTAAATCCTAAGTTGGCGTTCGCTGGATCCAGGGAAGATGGTGCCGGCGACCCGCAAACCAAGTGCCCAAACTCGCTTCGTGCTAGATCACATGGATGAGATGAAGAAGTCGCTAGAAGAGTTGCTACAGAAATCAGCGGCGGATATCACCACAAAGTTCGAGGAGTTGTTGCCGAAGGAGATGAAAAAGGTGTCCGGTGAGGTATCCACTATGCACACCCAGTTGGACGTCTTTGGTGATGACCTCGACACCGTCAAGCGCCAACAAGCGGAGGCCCTGCATGCGCCGATTCCTCAGCAGGTGTCGCCGCAAGCCGACCAGGGGTCGCCCGCCTAGCCAACAACGGGCCACCTCTGCTCCCCGGACACGCACGGCCAGTGGCAACCAAAGAGGAGTTCAATCCGGGGACAGACGCCGCGGCACGGAGCCAAGCACAACTTCCCTTCCTTCAACGGCGACCACCCCTACAAAGCAAGGCTTGTGGCAAGGGGGTACAGCCAGACCTACGGCATTGACTATGATGAGACCTTTGCTCCAGTAGCAAAGATGAACACTATGAGGACCCTGATCTCCTGTGCAGTGAATTTCGGGTGGTCCTTATATCAACTTGATGTGAAGAATGCTTTCTTGCATGGGGACCTGAAGGAGGAAGTCTACATGAAGATCCCACCCGGGTTCTCTACGTCTGAGACTGTTGGCAAGGTATGCAGGTTAGAAAAATCTCTTTATGGTCTGAAACAGTCTCCGAGAGCATGGTTCGACAAGTTCAGACGTGCTGTATGTAGTATGGGGTATGGGCAGTGTAACAGTGATCATACACTGTTCTATAGACATAAAGGAGTGAAAATCACTATACTTACCGTATATGTGGATGATATTATTATCACAGGGGATGACAAAGAAGAAATAACCAGACTGAAAGAGTGTTTGGGTACGGCCTTTGAAGTCAAAGATCTGGGCCGACTCAAATACTTCCTGGGCATAGAAGTGGCCAGATCTGGGCCGACTCAAATACTTCCTGGGCATAGAAGTGGCCAGGTCTGCCAAGGGGATTGCGCTATCTCAGAGGAGGTATACTTTAGATCTCCTAAGTGATGTAGGAATGCTAGGATGTCAGGCAGCATCAACTCCAATTAATTAAAACCACAAATTGACAGCCCAGTCAGGAGAACCAGTGAATAAGGAGAGATATCAAAGATTAGTTGGGAGGTTGTTGTACTTGTGTCATACACGACCAGACATTGCATTTGCAGTAAGTGTTGTGAGAAGATACATGCATGAGCCTAGAAGTGGACATCTTGAGGCGGTACATAGTCTTGAGATACTTGAAAGGTACCCCTGGAAAAGGATTGTTGTTCAAGAATTATGGACACCTTGTTGTAGATGGTTATTGTGATGCTGACTGGGCTAGTTGCTTGGATGACAGGAGATCAACTTCAGGCTATTGTGTCTTTGTAGGAGCAAATCTAGTGCCTTGGAGAAGCAAGAAACAACCCGTTGTTTCCAAATCAACCATAGAGGCTGCATACAGAGCCATGTCTCAGGGATTGAGTGAGTTGTTATGGACAAGAAATCTATTAGGTGAGCTGAAGATATTGAAGACCAGTTGTATGAATGTATGGTGCGACAACAAGTCGGCAATTAACATAGCAAATAACCCAGTTCAACATGATAGAACCAAGCATGTGGAGATTGACAAATTCTTTATCAAAGATAAACTGGACGCTGGGATCATCAAGATAGAGTATGTGAGTTCAGGACAACAAATTGCAGATTGCTTGACTAAAGGACTGAGGACTAGAGTATGCAGTTCAGCATGTGACAAGATGGGAATGATAGATATCTATCACCCTTCTTGAATGGGAGTGTTGAATGTGTAACCCATGTAGCTGGCCCAAGTGGCCCAGGCCCAGTGGGGATGACCTAGAAGAGGAGCCCCAATCCTCCGGAGACAACGAGAGCCGCCACACACTCACGTGAGGGACAAGACACGGGAGGGTGAGCAGTTGGAGGTGAGCTCCTCCCTGAGAATCAACAATGACAAACCTAGCAAGTGGCGTGTTTGGCTTCCTATGGCGGAGCTCTGGTACAATTCTAGCTACTTCAGCTGGTTGTTCTCATTTTCAAGCTCTTTATGGCACGGAGCCAAATGTTGGTGCTATGCCAGACGTCGCTATTGCAGATGCTTCTCCAGCAAAGGATTTTAAGGAACCCTAATGCTGCCCGTATGGAACAGCTCCGAGATCATCTTACACAAACTCAAGCCAGAATCAAGAAACATGCTCATAAAAACAGGGTGGGTAAAACCTTTCAAGTGGGGGATTCAGTGCTGCTCAAACTACAACCATATGCTCAGTCAACGGTTCTCAATCGTCCATGCCCCAAATTATCATTCAAATTCTTTGGTCCTTTTAAAGTACTTGCTCGGGTGGGTGCGATGGGCCTGTGGCATACAAATTGGAGCTGCCAAGTCCATCCCGTTTTCATGTTTCACAACTGAAGGAATTTAATCCTAGCTTTGCCCCTGCCTTCCAAGCTGTACCACCTCCTCAAACATTGCTAGCTTCTTCTCAGCCACTGGCAATTTTGCAGCGTCGTATAGCGCAGCAAGGTAATGCAGCTGCTCCTCAAATGCTTATTCAATGGTCACATTTGCCTGAGGATTGTGCTACTTGGGAAGACTATTATGTATTACGGTGTCGCTTTCCTCATGCTGCTATCTGGGAGGGAGATCCAGTTCAAGTGGGGGAAGGTGTCATGGCTTCTGAACCATCAATGCCTGACACTGAAGAATCGACCTATTAGCATAACCGATTGGATACATGGTGATAGTCTGGCGTGAGTTGGTGTGGCCTGGCCTGTGTGCCTTTGCGGTGGGACTAGTGGGCCCACATGTAAGGCTGTGAGATGTCCATTAAGTGGAAATGCTTCCGTCTGTACTGGCATGGAAAAGAAATGAATAATATCTGAACTTATCCCCTCCCTGCTTTCTGAATCTCATCCCCTGTTCGCCTCCTTTCTCACCCCCTTTTCCCCTTTGTGATTCCTATCTGAGAGAGGGACATCGCATATTCAAGGCGCAATCAAATAATTTGCTATGACCTCAGCATCAAGCTATAAATTAAGAACAATTCATGCAACAGTTTACATTGAATGGTAGAAATTGACATGAATCAATTACCATAAAGAAGACATGGAACAGCTCAGTTATCTTCCATGCTAATGCCTAACAGAGGATTCCAATGATGCACATTACCATTATTATAAACTAAACATACGAGATAAATATAGGATGGGTGGGTACCTCATCAAACTTGGTTGAGAAGAGGTTGAGTGAGGTAAGAATGCCACCATTGGGACCGAGTCCGTACTCTTTCATCACCTCCTTGTAACGAACGGTATCACGGATGTCAATGTTGGCCCCGAATGGCAATGTCATGACGGCAGGGTCAAGGTTGAGCACATAGCCCCTCATGTTTGTTGATGCCAGCAAATGGCACACCAGACGATGCATGAAGGTGGTCTTCCCCGTCCCTGCATTGTAGAGCAGAACAGTAAGCTTCCAATCCCAAAATCTCTCAGCAAAAGCTAACATTTCACAGGTTCTCTGGGCCATCCGTAACTAATACAGCACTGTATAATTGCAGTATAATTGAATAGTGGCAAACGAAATCAAGCGCACCGGCCATGCCGGTGACGAGGATGATCACCGGCTTCTTCTTGAAGTTGGTGCGGCCCGGGGCGATGGATAGGCTCCCGATGGATTCTGCGAGCTCCTCGTCCTTCCCCTTCCCCTCGGCGTCAGCCTGCGCGGACAATCAGATAGAAAACCCTGGAAAAAAAAGGAGGTGGGGAATTCCCCGGGAGAAAAAGTTGCGCGGTGGCTTGCCTGGTCCTCGAGGTCCATCTGGGTGGGCTTGCTCTCGGCGGGCGGCTCGGAGTCTATGTCCATGGGCGGCTCGGGTGGTGCCGAGAGACGGCGGCCGTAATCGAGGAGGTTGACGGGGACGGGGGCGGCGGCGGCGAACCAATCGGGGAACGGAGTGCGGCGCGCGGGAACGGGAAGAGTGCTCCTGCTCGTCACAAGTGTGGGTTCGACCCACGGGCTCAACGGTTTTCCGGCTCATACTGACGGCCCACGCGCCATTTTCCCTTTCACCGGAGCCCTCGAGCGCCCCAGCGTGTTGGATTCGGTCTGAGATAGTCGGATCTAAAAATGTGTTCAGCCGGTAAAAATCGACATACTAAGACAACTGAAACGATTTTGTGACGCTGGCGGAAAAAAAAACACGTCACAGGAGACCCGTTGAAGGCGCAACTGAAGATACTCTAAGGCCAACTGTAATGCTAGACCTGTTCTATCTGTGTACGTACCTTCGGGCCAGACGGATAGACGGACCATTTTTATTTTCAGAATAAATTTGTATCTGATTTGCGGCCACACAGACGTCGAACGGACGAGCACACGCTTTCTCCTCGTCTGCTTTGGGGATGCGTAGCAGCCTCCCAACTACCTCCACCGTTCAAGATGAATGCGCACGTGAGGTAGGGCTCGGTCGTCACACACCCATTGCTGGGTCGTCGTCTTTCTTTAAATGGAAGTCGTGGACCATCCATTACACAACTTTCACTTTCAAAGCCCCTCCTGCCTCCTCCATCCCCGACATGATCTAGCAAACCCTAGCCCACCGTCGTCGCCATGACCTGGCCTTGGACCGGCAAGGGGAAGCACGCCCATGAGGCCGGATCCTCCTCTGGTAGCCGTCGCTCCGGCCGCTATAGGAGCCCACCACCACCTGCTCCGTCGGCATTTCCCATCGCTCCGTCGGCCGTCCCACAACGCGTATGCATGTACGTCAGCACGAAGATCTGCCGGAGGTACTGGGAGACGGTGACGTCACTCCCCCAGGGAGATGCCCATCTCCCCAACTATTGGCACCTGTCCGCGGATAGGGTGTCAATCCCTCCGATGGCGGCGAGCGGCCGCGTCCGACGTGAGGAGATCGAGCGACACCGCGTGCGTGCCTCCAAAACTGCTCCACGACCCAAGGTATGACATGAACTCGCCGATGTAGGATACGTGGCTTCGACGAGCACGACCTGCGGCTGCAGACATTTTTTGCCTGTCGTCCACCTAGCCCACGTCGGCAACGTGCCGCTAGCCCGCCCCAAATGCGTGGTCGTAGGTGTGTGCGCGACCTCACACCAATGCCATCTTCATCCCCGTCCCCGCCACCACAACCTTCGATGACCGAGGAGGAGGAGGCCGGGCTCATGAGGCGTGTCATGGAGGCGACGCACGACCTTATCGTTTTTATGTTTTATGTTTTATGTATAATTAAAAAAGAGTGAAATACACTGAAGGATCTAAAAGTATTTCAAGTGTGTCAAATAGGTCCTAAAAGTTTGAAACCGTTCACCGCGGGTCCTAAATATGTGTAAATCATTCATTGCAAGTCCTAAAAGTATTCGAGTTGTGTCAAGTAGGCTCTAAAAGTCAGTGGTAAAATACACATATAGGACCCGCGATGAATGATTTCAAACTTTTAGGACCTACTTAACACACTTAAATACTTTTACGATCTCCGGTGTATTTTACTCATTAAAAATGTATTAAACTTGGCTAGTATGGACGTTTAAATGTTTTATTTTATGTTTTTGTATTATTTGCAACAGATCTTATCTTTTTTTGGATAAAATTGAAGTCCACACACGCAGACACTTTGAGATGCGACAACCGGTCGGGCGTACCGATAGCAGTACGATCGTAAACGAACGAGCATCTCCTTTTTCTTGCTCCAAACGAACGTAATCCAAACAAAATGAATGTCTGAATGTGTTGGAGCATATTTATCCATATGTGATTTTGGTAATTGATGAAAATCCCTATGGACTAAGGTTGCCTTAAGTTATATTCGAAGGATTTGTCCATAGGTACCTCTTGAAGTCCATCTGTTGGTTTCAAGGAGTTTATATGATGACCAAGATGGTATTCAAAGTACTATCCAAAGATTGGTCACAAAGACACAAGGTTGATCAAGACTAAGCACACAGAGTAGATCAAGATGATCAACACACAAAGTGTACAAGATGTACAGAGAGGGATCAAGTGATCCCATGGTATGGTAAGAATTGTTCATAACGCTTTTGTGTACTAACCCATGGTCTTCGTGAGAGTTCTATGTGGGGTTAGGTGTGTTTTCATGGATTTGCGTCAAGAGGAAGATCTCATTTAACCTATGAAGGATGACATCAAGTGGTGATCGTCATCAAGATTGTGATGTGCAAGTTTGATACGTCTCAAACGTATCTATAATTTTTGATGGTTTCATGCTGTTATCTTGTCAACTTTAGATGTTTTATGTACCTTTTATATCTTTTTTGGGACTAACTTATTAATTCAGTGCCAAGTGCCAGTTCCTGTTTTTTTCTGTGTTTTGACTCTTTTCAGATCTGATTTTGGAACGGAGTCCAAATGGAATAAAATCCCCGAAATAAATTTTTCCAGATCAGAAGAAGATCGGGGGACTTGAGGGCCAAGGCAGGAGAGCCACAGGGGGCCCACAAGCCCTGTAGACGCCACCAGGGGGGCCGGCGGCTACCAAGCTTGTGCCCCCTCGAGCTCCCCCGCCCTAGCTCTTTCGCCTATATATTCCCTAAAATCCCAGAAAAAATCAGGGCATCCACGAAAACACTTTTCCGCCGCCACAAGCTTCCGTTTCCGCGAGATCTCATCTAGAGACCCTTCCCGGTGCCCTGCCGGAGGGGACTTTGGAGTTGGAGGGCTTCTACATCAACATCATCGCCTCTCCAATGACTCGTGAGTAGTCCACTTCAGACCTACGGGTCCGTAGTTAGTAGCTAGATGGCTTCTTCTCTCTCTTGGATCCTCAATACAAAGTTCTCCATGATCTTCATGGAGATCTATCCGATGTAATCCTCTTTGGCGGTGTGTTTGTCGAGATCTGATGAATTGTGGATTTGTGATCAGATTATCTATGAATTATATTTGAGTCTTTGCTGATTTCTTATATGCATGATTTGATATCCTTGTAAGTCTCTCCGAGTCTTGGGTTTTGTTTGGCCAACTAGATCTATGATTCTTGCAATGGGAGAAGTGTTTGGTTTTGGGTTCATACCGTGTGGTGACCTTTCCCAGTGAAAGAAGGGGCAGCAAGGCACGCATCATGTTGTTGCCATCAAGGGTAACAAGATGGGCTTTCATCATAGATTTGAGATTGTCCATCTACATCATGTCATCTTGCTTAAGGCGTTACTCTGTTCTTATGGACTTAATACACTAGATGCATGCTGGATAGCGGTCGACGTGTAGAGTAATAGTAGTAGATGCAGAAAGTATCGGTCTACTTGTTTTGGACGTGATGCCTATAGATATAATCATTGCCATAGATGACGTCACGACTTTGCGCGGTTCTATCAATTGCTCGACAGTAATTCGTTCACCCACCGTCTACTTGCTTTCATGAGAGAAGCCACTAGTGAACACAACGACCCCCGGGTCTATTCACAACTATCGTCTCCACTTTCACTTTTACTTTGCTTTGTTTACTTTTTGCTTTCAGCTCTCAGTTTGCAAACAATCTATAAGGGATTGACAACCCCTTCATAGCGTTGGCTGCAAGCTCTTTGTGTTTGTGCAGGTACTTGTGACTTGACGCGATCCTCCCAATGGATCGATACCTTGGTTCTCAAACTGAGGCAAATACTTACCGCCGCTGTGCTACATCACCCTTTCCTCTTCAAGGGAACACCAACGCAAGGCTCCAAGGCCGTGGGGAAATCCTTTGCATATTTTCCAAGGAAGTCCCTATAGGCGTAGCCCGAAGCAGAAGGATTCCTGGCGCCGTTGCCAGGGAAGGTCTGTTGTCGCAGTAGCAGAAGGATTTCTGGCGCCGTTGCCGGGGATGAGGATCACTTGCCGAGAAGATCAAGACAAGAATAATCTCCCGTCAACACGCCGATTTCTCGCGCCGTTGCGGGGGAGAGATCAAGTCAAGATCTATCCAAGTAGGTGTCACAAACTCATCTTTTGCATTTACCTTTTTTGCTAGTTGCCTCTCATTTTTCTCCCCCCACTTCACATTTGCCGTTTTCATTTTCCTTTCTCCTTTGCCGTTTTCATTTGCCTTTCTCCCTTGCCGTTTTCTTTTGCCTTTTGCCATTTTCCTTTGCTGGTTTTCTTGCTTGCTTGTGTTCTTGTTTGTTTGTTGAAGTCATCATGGCTGAAAACACCAAACTTTGCGACTTCTCGAGTACCAATAATAATGATTTTATTAGTACTCCGATTGCTCCCGCCACTAGTGCGGAATCGTATGAAATCAACGCTGCCTTGCTGAATCTTGTTATGAAAGAGCAAATCTCTAGCCTTCCTAGTGAAGATGCCGCATCCCATCTCAATACCTTCATTGAGCTTTGCGATATGCAAAAGAAAAGAGATGTGGATAATGATGTTGCTAAGTTGAATCTTTTTCCTTTCTCGTTGCGAGATCGTGCGAAAACTTGGTTTTCTTCTTTGCCTAAAAATAGTATCGATTCTTGGGATAAGTGCAAAGATGCTTACATATCCAAGTATTTTCCGCCGGCTAAGATTATCTCTCTACGTAACGATATCAAGAATTTAAAGCAACTTGATCATGAACACGTTGCACAATCCCGGGAGAGGATGAAGTTAATGATTAGAAATTGTCCCGCTCATGGCTTGAGTTTGTGGATGATTATACAAATCTTTTACGCTGGTTTGAATTTTGCTTCTCGCAATATCTTGGACTCTGCCTCAGGTGGAACGTTCATGGAAATCACGTTAGGAGACGCTACAAAACTCCTAGACAATATCATGACCAACTACTCTCAGTGGCACACTGAAAGGTCACCTGCTAGAAAAAGGTACACGCTATAGAAGAAATTAACTCGCTTAGTGCTAAGATGGACGAGTTGATGAATTTGGTTGCTAGTAGAAATGCTACTTTATATCCTAATGACATGACACTATCTTCCTTGATTGAGAGTAGCAACGCTAGTTTGGATGTTAATTTTGTTGGTAGGAACAATTTTGGCAACAACAATGCTTTTAGAGGAAATTATGTTTCTAGGCCTTTTCATAGTAACTCCTCTAACAATTATGGCAATTCCTACAATAACACTTATGGAAATCACAACAAATTAACCTCTGATTTAGAGAGTAATATCAAAGAGTTCATCAACTCTCAAAAGATTTTCAATGTGCCCATAGAGGAAAAACTACTCAAAATAGACGATTTGGCTAAGAGCGTTGATAGGATGTCTTGTGATATTGATGATTTGAAAGTTAGATGTGCTCCTCCCAAGGTCAACTTGGATGCAACTTTAAAAGCTATGCGTGTCTCCATGAATGAGAGCAAAGAAAGAACCACCCAAATTCGCGCTAGGCATGAATGGTTTAAAAGGGTGCGTTCTAGTGATGCAAATCACGAAGATCTTAAAGTGCTTGGTGTGACTCCTCTTGAATCTTTGTTTTCGCGTGTCAAACCTATTGATGAAGGGGCTGGATATGAATCCACTTTGGTTGAAAAACGCGCCAATGATTCGGAGTCCACATATCTTGATGATAAAGGTGTGGAGAGTGGAGTAGAAGAAATTAAAATATTGGGGAGTAATGAAACTCCCACTTTGGATTTTAAGGAATTCAATTATGATAGTTGCTCCTTGTTTGAATGCATTTCTTGGATGCAATCCATTGCAAACTCTCCACATGCTTATAGCCAAAGCAAAGCCTTTACCGCACATATCGTAGATGCTATGATGAAATCTCTTGAAGAGAAGCTCGAATTAGAAGTCTCTATACCTAGAAAACTTCATGATGAGTGGGAACCTACTATCAAAATCAAAATCAAAAACTATGAATGCAATGCTTTGTGTGATTTGGGTGCTAGTGTTTCCGCGATTCCAAAGTCTTTATGTGATATTCTTGGTTTTCATGAGATTGAAGAGTGTTCTCTTAATTTGCATCTTGCGGATTCTACTGTCAAGAAACCCATGGGAAGGATCGATGATGTTCTTATTGTTGCAAATAAGAACTACGTACCCGTGGATTTCATCGTACTTGACATAGATTGCAATCCTTCATGTCCCATTATTCTTGATAGACCTTTCCTAAGGATTATTTGGTGCTATCATCGATATGAAGGAAGCGAATATTAGATTTAAATTTGCTCTAAAGAAGGGAATGGAGTATTTTCCTAGAAGCAAAATAAGACTGCCTTATGAATCTATTATGAGGGCTACTTATGGTTTGAGCACCAAAGATGACTATACGTGATTCCATCACCTTTTGCCTAGCTAAGGGCGTTAAACAATAGCGCTTGTTGGGAGACAACCCAACGTATTTATCATTTTTCTTTCTGTTTTGTGTTTTTCACACTTTCATAATTCTGTTATCATTGTGTTTTTGTGTTTCTTTTTGCGTTTGTGCCAAGTAAAACCGTTATGATTAGTCTTGGGGATGATCGTTTGGTCATGCTGGAAAAGACAGAAACTTTCTGCTCACGAAAATAATTTTAATTTTTTTCTGTAAGAGCTTTTGAGTTGATTCTTTTTGCTGCTGATTGCTACGAAAATTCTTAATACTATCGTAATTTGTCAGAATTTGTGAAGTACCAGAAGTATACGAAGTATACAGATTGCTACAGACTGGTCTGCTGTTAACATATTCTGTTTTTGTTGAGTTGGTTGCTTATTTTGATGAAACTATGGATAGTATCGGGGGTATTTGCCATGGAAGATTGAAAATACAGTAACCTAACATCAACATAAGTAGAATTTAAGTTTGCTACAGTACCTAAGGAAGTGGTTGTTTGCTTTCTTATACTAATGTTATCACGAGTTTCTGTTTAAGTTTCGTGTTGTGAAGTTTTCAAGTTTTGGGTGAAGTTCTTATGGACAAAAAGATAAAGAGTGGCAAGAGATCAAGCTTGGGGATACCCAAGGCACCCCAAGTTGATTCAAGGATGCCGTAAAAGCCTAAGCTTGGGGATGCCCCGGGAAGGCATCCCCTCTTTCGTCTTCAATCCATCGGTAACGTTACTTGGGGCTATATTTTTATTCACCACATGTTATGTGTTTTGCTTGGAGCGTCTTGTATCGTAGGAGTCTTTTATTTTTGTAGTGTCACAATCTTCCTTGCTGCACACCTATAGAGAGAGACATGCACTCACCGTGATTTTGTCGAGCTTCACTTATATCCTTTGGTTAGACAATTCAGCTCACATGTGCTTCACTTATATCTTTTGAGCTAGTTGATTTTGTGTGACAGCCCGAGACCGACGTTCCAGAAGATTCCCCTCTCTTTCCGTTTTCGTCGTGTGTCTATTTTTATTTGTCGCATCATCATCGCATCATGCGCATCATCTGCATTGCATCGGCATCTCCGTTGCCGCCCGTTTTCAAAACTTGCATCCGTTGTTAGTTGCCGGTTCGCGTCGTTGTCCGTTCTGAGCCCGACCGCACTCGCACGCACCCGCGGCATCGTCAAACGCTGTTTTAAAAGTGTGCGTAAAACTTTCTCTGATCAGGTTGAGATTTGACATGCGGTCTTATTTTAATATAGGTAGGCCGCCTGTCAAATTTCATCGCGGTCGGAGTCCGTCTGGTACCCGAACGGTCGACCGTAGCGGCACCGTATCCGGTCTACCGTCGGACGTCTTTCGGTGTGTTATAACTCGTTGCCGGGTCGCCCGTTTTCCCTCTCATATTCGCGTAGCCCCTCTGCACAGTGCGTCGACCCTATGCGCGGCCCAGTCCGAAAACCTCCCGAAATCCGAACCGGGCGGTCGTGACCATTGGGTCCGGATCAACCCCGTTTTACCCTAAACCATCATCGGTTTGTCAATTGAACTCCCTGACCTAATAATCTCGACCGTTCGATTTTAATCAGAGGGTTGAGATAGACCTAAGCTTAGCCCACTTAATTATTTAAGCATCCAACCCTAGAACCTAGCGGTCTGTCCCATCCAATCCTCCTCGCGCCGCCACCCACCTCCTTTGTATCCGTGCCCGACCAATCCCCGCAGTCTCTGGCCTCCTGCTCGATCCCGAATGGATCGAGGCATCCATCTCCCTGGTTCCATGGACGACCACAAGGGGATCGAGTCCCACGACCTCCTCTGTTTCTCCCCTAGCGCGAGCAGGCAAGCTCCTCTGCCCGAGCCGGCGACCAACGGCAGCAGCTCCCGCTGCACCCTGCTACCCCGGCCTCCAGCGCGACCGCTGCCTCGACCTCCCAGCGCCGCAAGGCCCATGTCCTTCTTCTCTTCCCTGTCTCACTTGTTCTCTCTCTCACACATTTCTTTCTCTCTGTTGGATGTGCGCAGGAGCTGTCCTGCCATGGCCGTGCCCAGCGCGAGATTTAGTCGCCGCCGAAGCTCTTGGGAGGCGTGTGATGACGGGAATTGGTCCCTGCAGACCTGACCCAGCCTGATCTGGTGATCCCTGGCCCGATCCGACGATATCCGTCGGCGTGCCCCCGTCTTCCTCCTGCTGTGCGTTGACCTGCAGGAGCTCCCCATCCCGCGCGCCTGCTGGCCTTGGACGTGTCCAACACACGCAGAGGAGCCGCACGAGCAGCTTCTGCTCCTCACCCGTGCCCGATCCATGGAGAGGAGCTCCCATGCGTCTCCGCGTCGACCTTGCCGCCAAGCCAAGTGCGCCCCTGCTTCCTTCCCCTCGTTGTGCTCTCCCTCTCTCCCCTGTCCCTCACCTCTCTTCCTCTTCTCTTTTCTTCTTCAGGTACAGCCAAGTCACCATCGGCGAGGATCTCCGAGTATGTGCCGCCCCAAGCCACCTTGTTGCCGGGAATGGAACCCCCGATACCGAAGCTTTTGAACCCCGCCATTTTTCGTGCCGCCGGACCTCATCCCCAGGCCGATTCCGCCATGGCATCCTCTGCATCCCGACCTGCAACAAAGGTGTTCATGTTCAGTTTCGTCAGGTTCGCGACATGGTCTGGTCTTGTAGCACACCACCCGTACTTCAGTGTAGTTCCTTCATAATCCAACTGGTTAAAGTGGCAATCTGCTTCCTAGAGATCTGGGGTTCGAATCCCAGATGTGGCAATTTATTTTTGCCTATTTCCGTTGATGTGCCTGTAGAGGTGCTACTTCTTCTGGCGAGTATCCTGTGAAATATCAAAACGGGGTGCTAGCCGAGTTGGTTAGCGCAGTAGTGCTACCTCCTCCTGGAGGTCCAGGGATCAAATCACCATGACTGCAACCTTTTAGCTTCTGCATTTATTTTCGTTTTCATAGTTTAAAGTAGTGCATTTGTTTTATGTTCAGCCTTGCCCCTTTGAAATCACTAGCATCTGCATGTCATCTTGGTTCCCCTGTCAATCCACATGCAGGAGATCCTGGGGTCAAATCCCATAGAGGCCGAATTATTATGTTTCTGTTTTTTTTTCCTTTTCCTTTTCTTCTTGTAGTTTTTTTGCTAGTTGCCGATACCCCATAATCTGCCTCCGGCACATGGGGAACCCGGTAATCGGGATCACCCCATCATTTTGTTTGAAATGATATGCACACACCTTCAATTCGTTGCACCGGTATCTCGTCGAGCTATCAGTATCGGAACGTGTAGTGTTTGATTGTTGTGATTGTCATGCCTTGCATTAGACCGTTCATGCATCATATGTGTCTTGCATCGTGTGGTGATTCTCGTGTGTTTATGCTTGTTTCCGGTTTCCTCCGTCTCGATAGAGTTCCGCAAGCGTGTCGGATGTGAGGACCGTTCGACTACGTCGGTTCGTCTGCTTCACGGAGGCATACTTCTTCCAAGCGGGATCTCAGGCAAGATGATCATTTCCCCAGATACCATTACTATCATTGCCATGCTAGTTTTACCGTTTCTATCGATTATGTCTCGTTGCCTACCACATGTTAAATATCAGCCCCTCAACAATGCCATGTTAACCTTCAACCTGTTCGACCTAGCAAACCACTGATTGGCTATGTTACCGCTTGCTTAACCCTGTGTTAGCGTTGCTAGTTGCAGGTGTAGATGCTTCCATGCGAAAGCATGGGTTCCTTGTTATATCACCATATTATATGTTATTTAATTTAGTGCACCTATATACTTGGTAAAAGGTGGAAGGCTCGGCTTTTCTAGCCTGGTGTTTTGTTCCACCTTTGCCCCCTTTGTTTCGGCTACCGGTGTTATGTTCCATATATGAGCGCTCCTAACACGATCGGGGGTGTTATGGGGACCCCCTTGATAATTCGTTTTAGATTAAAGCTGGTCTGGCAAGGCCCAACTTTGGTACTACATTTGCCTAATAACCTAATAATAATGCATAGGGACCCGCCGGCACCCGCGGACTAATTTAATCAACCCCCGGGCCAGTGCTCCACATGAGTGTTGGTCCCACCTGAGCGATGTCCGGCGCCCCTCTGGTCACCCGGAGGTTTAGCGATCCCGACGTCTAGCTCATCCGACGTGTCCTGAGAACGAGGTACGCGACTCCTATCGGGATCGTCGACACGTCGGGCGGCCTTGCTGGATTAGTTTTACCTTTGACGAGATATCTTGTGCATCGGGATTCCGGTGATGCTTTGGGTAACCTCAGAGTTGAGGTTTTCCACTAGGGAATCCGACGAGATCGCGAGCTTCGTGATTGAGGATTTCTATGCGGCTTGTGGTAATTTGTGATGGACTAGTTGGAGCACCCCTGCAGGGTTAAATCTTTCGGAAAGCCGTGTCCGCGGTTATGTGGCAACGTGGAAACTTTGTTTAACACTGGTTCTAGATAACTTGAAGTTAATTAATTAAAAATATGCCAACTGTGTGCGTAACCGTGACTGTCTCTTTCGTGAGTTCCTTCTCCGATCGAGGACACGGTGGGGTTATGTCTGACATAGGTAGGTGTTCAGGGTCATTCATTTGATCATCAGTAGTTCACGTCCGTTATGCGTAGATTTTCCCCCTCTTATCTCTTGTACTCGTAAGTTAGCCACCATATATATGCTTAGTCGCTGCTGCAACCTCACCACTTAACCATGCCTCACCCATTAAGCTTTGCTAGTCTTGATACCTTTGGAAATGAGATTGCTGAGTCCCCTGTGGCTCACAGATTACTACAACACCAGTTGCAGGTACAGGTAAAGGTTACGTGACGCGAGCGCGTTGATTGTTCATTTGAAGTTGCTTCTTCTTCTTCTTCATCGATCTAGGATGGGTTCCAGGCCGGCAGCCTGGGATAGCAAGGATGGACGTCGTTCTTCTTTTGTCGTTTATTTTCGTCCGTAGTCGGACCCTGCTCTTACTCTTGATGAATATGTAATGTACGGATGTGACTCTGATGTAGCTTGTGGCGAGTGTAAGCCAACTCTTCTTATATCTCTTCTTTTCAGTACAGGTACTTGTAACGATATCCATTCTTGCGACACGACGAGATGCGCTTCTATCCCTGACGAGGCCCTCGTGCCAAATTGAGGATAGGGTCGCATCCTGGGCGTGACATTTTGCTCTATGTGCTTCAGTTATATCTTTTAGAGCAAGTAAGCGCGTGGCTTGGTAGTTGATCTATGCTTTGAAAGTAGTCTCAAAAGGGGTAGTTATCCAAAGGGATATGAAAACTTCCACCTTCATGTGCATTGAGTAGTTGGAGAAGTTTGATTCATCTCAATTAGTTTTGAGTTGTGGTTGTGGTAATATTGAAGTTATACTAGTAAGGTGTTGTGGATCTAGAAATACTTGTGTTGAAGTTAGTGATTCCCGTAGCATGCACGTATGGTGAACCGCTATGTGATGAAGTCTGAGCATGATTAGTCTATTGATTGTCATCCTTTGTGTGGCGGTCGGGATGGCGCGATGGTTTATACCTACCAACCCTTCCCCTAGGAGTATGCGTTGAATGCTTTGTTTCGATTACTACTAAAACTTTTGCAACAAGTATATGAGTTCTTCATGACTAATTTTGAGTCCATGGTTCAGATGCACTTTCACCTTCCACCATCACTATCTTCTTTAGTCTCGTGCAACTTTCGCCGGTGCACAAAACCCACAAGTAGCCTCCCTCAAAACAGCCACCATACCTACCTACTATGGCTTTTTCAAAGCTATTCTGAGATATATTGCCATGCAACTACCACCATGACATGTGCCACAACTTCTATAGTGCCATTGCATGATCGTAAGATAGCTAGCATGATGTTTCCATTAATGTCTATGCCATGCTAGATCATTGTCATGGTACACTACCGAAGGCATTCCATATAGAGTCATCATTGCTCTAAGTTTTGAGTTGTAAGTGTGATGATCATCATTGATGGAGCATTGTCCCATGTGAGGAAATAAAAGAGGCCAGCGAAGCCCATTTACAAAAAAGAGGCCAAAGATGCCCACCAAAAAAAGAGAGGCCAAAGAGCCCACCAAAAAAAATGAGAGAAAAAGAGAGAAGGGACAATGCTACTATCCTTCCACACTTGTGCTTATTAAGCACCATGATCTTCATGATTGAGAGTCTCTCGTTTTGTCACCACCATATAGCTAGTGGGAAATTTTCATTATATTACTTGGCTTGTATATTCCAATGATAGGCTTCCTCAAAATTGCGTTAGGTCTTCGTGAGCAAGCAAGTTGGATGCACACCCACTAGTTTTCTTTAAGAGCTTTCACATACTCTTAGCTCTAGTGCATCATTTGTATGGCAATCCCTACTCATTCACATTGATATCTATTGATGAGCATCTCCATAGCTCATTGATATGCCTAGTTAATGTGACCATCTTCTCATTGTTTGTCTTGCAACCTCCACCACACTCCATTCCACTTATAGTGCTAAAACCATGGCTCACGCTCATGTATTGCGTGAGAGTTGAAAAAGTTTGAGAAAGTAAAGGTGTGAAAACAATTACTTGGCCAATACTGAGGTTGTGCATGTTTTAAATTTGTTGTGCAAGGATGATAGAGCATAGCCAGACTATATGATTTTGTAGGGATAACTTTCTTTTGGCCTCGTTATTTTGGAAGTTCATGATTACCTTGCTAGTTTGCTTGAAGTACTATTGTCTCCACATCAATAGCAAACTATTGTTTTGAATCTAATGGATCTGAACATTCACGTCACGTAAGAGGAGTTACAAAGGACATCTATGCTAGGTAGCATGAAAGCTTCAAAAATTCATTCTTTATCACTTCCCTACTCGAGGACGAGCAAGAGTTAAGCTTGGGGATGCTTGATACGTCTCAAACGTATCTATAATTTTTGATGGTTTCATGCTATTATCTTGTCAACTTTGGATGTTTTATGTACCTTTTATATCTTTTTTGGGACTAACTTATTAATTCAGTGCCAAGTGCGAGTTCCCGTTTTTTGTGTGTTTTTGACTCTTTTCAGATCTGATTTTGGAACAGAGTCCAAACGGAATAAAATCCCCGAAATAAATTTTTCCAGATCAGAAGAAGATCGGGGGACTTGAGGGCCAAGGCAGGAGAGTCACAGGGGGCCCACAAGCCCTGTAGCCGCCACCCACGGGGGGGGGGGGGGGGAGGGCTACCAAGCTTGTGGCCCCCTGGAGCTCCCCTGCCCTAGCTCTTTCGCCTGTATATTGCCTAAAATCCCAGAAAAAATCAGGGCATCCACGAAAACACTTTTACGCCGCCGCAAGCTTCCGTTTCCGCGAGATCTCATATGGAGACCCTTCCCGGTGCCCTGCCGGAGGGGACTCCGGAGTTGGAGGGCTTCTACATCAACATCATTGCCTCTCCAATGACTCGTGAGTAGTCCACTTCAGACCTACGGGTCCGTAGTTAGTAGCTAGATGGCTTCTTCTCTCTCTTGGATCCTCAATACAAAGTTCTCCATGATCTTCATGGAGATCTATCCGATGTAATCCTCTTTGGCGGTGTGTTTGTCGAGATCCGGTGAATTGTGGATTTGTGATCAGATTATCTATGAATTATATTTGAGTCTTTGCTGATTTCTTATATGCATGATTTGATATCCTTGTAAGTCTCTCCAAGTCTTGGGTTTTGTTTGGCCAACTAGATCTATGATTCTTGCAATGGGAGAAGTGCTTGGTTTTGGGTTCATACCGTGTGGTGACCTTTCCCAGTGACAGAAGGGGCAGCAAGGCACCCATCGTGTTGTTGCCATCAAGGGTAACAAGATGGGCTTTCATCATAGATTTGAGATTGTCCATCTACATCATGTCATCTTGCTTAAGGCGTTACTCTGTTCTTATGGACTTAATACACTAGATGCATGCTGGATAGCGGTCGACGTGTGGAGTAATAGTAGTAGATGCAGAAAGTATCGGTCTACTTGTTTTGGACGTGATGCCTATAGATATAATCATTGCCATAGATGACGTCACGACTTTGCGCGGTTCTATCAATTGCTCGACAGTAATTCGTTCACCCACCGTCTACTTGCTTTCATGAGAGAAGCCACTAGTGAACACAACGACCCCCGGGTCTATTCACAACTATCGTCTCCACTTTCACTTTTACTTTGCTTTGTTTACTTTTTGCTTTCAGCTCTCAGTTTGCAAACAATCTATAAGGGATTGACAACCCCTTCATAGCGTTGGCTGCAAGCTCTTTGTGTTTGTGCAGGTACTTGTGACTTGACGCGATCCTCCCACTGGATCGATACCTTGGTTCTCAAACTGAGGCAAATACTTACCGCCGCTGTGCTACATCACCCTTTCCTCTTCAAGGGAACACCAACGCAAGGCTCCAAGGACGCGGGGAAATCCTTTGCATATTTGCCAAGGAAGTCCCTATAGGCGTAGCCCGAAGCAGAAGGATTCCTCGCGCCGTTGCCAGGGAAGGTTTGTTGTCGCAGTAGCAAAGTTCAAGTGGAGCATCACGAAGATATCATGCTTGAAGCTTGCCGTCCATTGTGGTGGCAATGGACTTGTGAAGATGTGCTGAAGAGTGGCTCACCCATAGTGAGTATGGGGAAGCAATCAACTAGTGTTCATCAAACCAACGCAATCAAGAAAGGTGGTCCATCTTGAGGAAGCCAAGATCATCATCATCTAGCTCAAGGGGACTAGGTGCAAGGTATAGGTTTGCCCTTGTTAGGTTTTCTATTTTAGGATAGGTTGTCGTACTGTCAAGGGGGGCTCTCAAGTTAGTAGCTTGATCGTATCGTTCGTTGAGATCTCAAACCATTTGCATCATTGCATCATATTTCTTGGTTCTTATTTGGTTTTTCTCTTTTTGATTTTTAGAGCTTATGGTCATATTCATGACAAGCTCGAGTTCATCGAAAACGGAGTCCATATGCATCTTCTATGATGTTTTCGATGTTGGAAGTTTTTGCCGGTTCTTCATTCATAGAGGTATCACATCTCTATATCATCGCTGTTTGGATAGCTCTTGTCGTCCTGAATCCAACAAGCTTGAGTTTGCTCGATTTGGAGCTCGTATGCGAAAGTTATGTCAGTTTCAGTGGCCAGCGGTAGTACCGCTCTTGGAGCAGTAGTAGTTTTTTAGTATCGCTCTCTGGCAGTAGTACCGTCCAGTACTACCATGCCGTCGGAGTTTTGCACAACCGCAGCCTCAGTGGTGGTAGGCACGAAAGTAATTTTTTACTACCGTGGTTGGTGAACCTACCGTGCGGTAGTACCGCTCCTAGCAGCGGTAGTACCGCTCCTAGCACCGCTAGTACCGCTCTGCTCGGGCTGTGAGTGGGGGTAACGGTTGGATTCTTTCCTCCTCTATATAAAGGGGGTCTTTGGATCTTATCCATCCGTTGAGCTCATGTTCTTCCCCCATTGTTAACCTTCTTAGAGCTTGCTAACTCTCAATCCCTCCAATGATTATTGCTAGTTCTTGAGGGAAAAGAGAGAGGAAATCTGGATCCACATCTCCACCAATCACTTTCTCCTCTATGTGAAGGGAACCCCTTGGCTCTTGATCTTGGAGTTCTTTGTGAGCTCCTTGTTCTTCCTCTCATATTTCTCCATAGCTTTTGTTGTTGTGGAGAGATTTGAGTGTGAGGGACTTGACCACTTCGTGTGTTCTTGCCATTGCATTAGTTGCATCGGTTTGAGTTCTCCAAGGTTAAACGTGGAAATGAGAAGTTGAGAAGCTTATTACCCTTGGGTACTTGGTACCCCTAGAGATTGTTCTTCGTGGACGCTTTGGCATCCTAGAAGCTTGGTGGTGCCTCAGAGCTCAATCATTGTGGTGTAAAGCTCCCGACAAGCGTCGGGGTCTCCAATTAAGTGTTGGGGAACGTCGCATGGGAAACAAAAAAATTCCTACGCACACGAAGACCTATCATGGTGATGATCATCCACGAGAGGGAGATCGGATCCACATACCCGTGTAGATCGCTAAGCGGAAGCGTTAATAAATGCGGTTGATATAGTGGTGCGTCTTCATGATCCGTCCCACGATCTATCCCGCGAACCGTCTCACGATCCGTTCCACGATCCATCCCGATCAAGCGCCGAACGAACGGCACCTCCGCGTTCCACACACGTACAGCCCGATGACGATCTCCGCCTTCTTAATCCAGCAAGAGATATGGGATGTATATGAGTTCCCCGGCAGCGCGACGGCGCTCCGATGGTGGTGGTGATCTTATTCCTACAGGGCTCCGCCCGAGCTCCGCAGAAAACCGATCTAGAGGAAGAACTATGAACTAGAGGAGATGGCAGCACGTGTTAAAGTTGTGTCTCAAAAATCCCTAAACCTCTAGTATATATAGGAGGAGAGAGGGAGGTGGCTTGGCCTCCAAGGGAAGACCCTAGGGCTTCGGCCGAACCAAGGAGGAGGATTCCACCTCCCTTGTGGGAGGTGGAATCCTATTAGGACTGTCGTGGTAACGATTCCGACAATAGAAAGAGGGTAGGATAACGGAGCATGATCTATCAAGATGCACATGGGTGACACGGTGGTTTTAGCGAGTTCAGGCCTCTCACAGTGGAGATAACAACCCTACGTCTCGTGCTCCGGAGAGGCTTTGTTTTATCTGTCATGGACATGACTTACATGGTATAGAGAGAGCCAGAGCTCCAGGCAAGGAATGAGCCCGCTGGGGGAGAAGAAGAAGAAGATGTCCCTAGCTATGTGGAGGGGGGGTGGCTTATATAGAGTGCGCCACCCCCTCACCTCTTATGTTACAAGATGGGACATTGATGCCATAATGTCAGCCTACTACAGATGTCTTGCCAACTGTTGGTATTTGCATGACTGAGTGAGTCATACGGCCGAGTGGTTGACTGTCATCCGAGTGGATGGAATGTACTTGTCTGAGTGGATCCGTACTGAGTGGATTAGATGCTGTCACGATCCAGTAGGAATTTCCCTTGTAGTCCTTAAACTAATAATGAGGTGCCCTTGGGTAGGACGTATTGGTCAGACCTATGACCCTACCCTAGGGCTATATGTTGGGGAACGTCGCATGGGAAACAAAAATTTTCCTACGCGCACGAAGACCTATCATGGTGATGTCCATCTACGGGAGGGGATGAGTGATCTACGTACCCATGTAGACCGTACAGCAGAAGCGTTAGAGAACGCGGTTGATGTAGTGGAACATCCTCACGTCCCTCGATCCGCCCCACGAACAATCCCGCGATCAGTCCCACGATCTAGTACCGAACGGACGGCACCTCCGCGTTCAGCACACGTACATCTCGACGATGATCTCGGCCTTCTTGATCCAGCAAGAGAGACGGAGAGGTAGAAGAGTTCTCCGGCAGCGTGACGGCGCTCCGGAGGTTGGTGATGATCTTATCTCAGCAGGGCTCCGCCCGAGCTCCGCAGAAACGCGATCTAGAGGAAAAACTATGGAGGTATGTGGTCGGGCTGCTGTGGGAAAGTCGTCTCAAATCAGCCCTAATTGCTCCATATATATAGGAGGAGGGAGGGGGGGCCTTGCCTTGGGGTCCAAGGACCCTCAAGGGGTCGGCCGAGCCAAGGGGGAGGACTCTCCCCCCCCCCCCCCCAAACCGAGTTGGACTAGGTTTGGTGGGAGGGAGTCCTCCTCCCTTCCCACCTCCTCCCTCCCTTTTTTTTCTTTTCCTTTGATTTCTTATACTTGGCGCATAGGCCCCTTTTGGGCTGTCCCACCAGCCCACTAAGGGCTGGTGCGCCACCCTCATGGCCTATGGGCTTCCCCGGGGTGGGTTGCCGCCCCGGTGAACTCCCGGAACCCATTTGTCATTCCCGGTAACTCCGAAAACCTTCCGGTAATCAAATGAGGTCATCCTATATATCAATCTTCGTTTCCGGACCATTCCGGAAACCCTCGTGACGTCCGTGATCTCATCCGGGACTCCGAACAACATTTGATAATCGAAAAATGCAGCTATTGCTAACATGATTCTGACGGACTTAAGCATCGCTACGGGTGAGAAAGTCTCATCGTAGTCAACTCCTTGAACTTGTGAAAAACCCTTTGCCACAAGTCGAGCTTTATAAACGGTCACATTACCGTCAGCGTCCGTCTTCTTCTTAAAGATCCATTTGTTCTGAATAGCCTTGCGGCCCTCAGGTAGTATCTCCAAAGTCCACACTTTGTTCTCATACATGGATCCTATCTCGGATTTCATGGCTTCTAGCTATTTGTTGGAATCTGGGCCCACCATTGCTTCTTCATAATTTGCAGGTTCATTGTTGTCTAACAACATGATTGATAAGACGGGATTACCGTACCACTCTGGAGCAGCGCGTGATCTCGTCGACCTGCGTGGTTCAATAGAAACTTGAACTGGAGTTTCATGATCATCATCATTAACTTCCTCCTCAACCGGCGTCGCAACGACAGAGGTTTCCCCTTGCCCTGCGCCACCATCCAGAGGGATAAGAGGTTCGACAACCTCGTCAAGTTCTATCTTCCTCCCACTCAATTCTCTCGAGAGAAACTCCTTCTCGAGAAAAGCTCCGTTTTTAGCAACAAACACTTTGCCCTCGGATTTGAGATAGAAGGTGTACCCAACTGTCTCTTTTGGGTAACCTATGAAGACGCATTTTTCCGCTTTGCGTTCCAGCTTTTCAGGCTGAAGCTTTTTGACATAAGCATCACATCCCCAAACTTTAAGAAACGACAACTTTGGCCTTTTGCCATACCACAGTTCGTATGGTGTCGTCTCAACGGATTTTGATGGTGCCCTATTTAAAGTGAATGCAGCTGTTTCTAATGCATAACCCGAAAATGATAACGGCAAATCAGTAAGAGACATCATAGATCGCACCATCTCTAACAAAGTACGATTACGACGTTCGGACACACCATTACGCTGTGCTGTTCCAGGCGGTGTTAACTGCGAAACAATTCCACATTGTCTTAAGTGAGCACCAAACTCGAAACTCAGATATTCACCCCCACGATCAGACCGTAGGAACTTGATCTTCTTGTTACGATGATTTTCCACTTCACTCTGAAACTGCTTGAACTTTTCAAATGTTTCAGACTTGTGTTTCATCAAGTAGACATAACCATATCTACTTAAATCGTCAGTGAAGGTGAGAAAATAACGATATCCGCCGCGTGCCTCTACGCTCATTGGACCACACACATCGGTATGTATAATTTCCAACAAGTCACTTGCACGCTCCATTGTTCCGGAGAACGGAGTCTTAGTCATCTTGCCCATGAGGCATGGTTCACACGTGTCAAGTGAAACAAAGTCAAGTGACTCCAAAAGTCCATCAGTATGGAGTTTTTTCATGCGCTTTACACCAATATGACCCAAGCGGCAGTGCCACAAAAATATGGCGCTATCATTATTTACTCTAACTCTTTTGGTCTCAATGTTATGTATATGTGTATCGCTATCAAGATTCAACATGAACAATCCTCTCACATTCGGTGCATGACCATAAAAGATGTTACTCTTAGAAATAGAACAACCATTATTCTTAGACTTAAAAGAGTAACCGTCTCGCAATAAACAAGATCCAGATATAATGTTCATGCTCAACGCAGGCACTAAATAACAATGATTTAAGTTCATCACTAATCCCGATGGTAGCTGAAGTGACACTGTGCCGACGGCGATTGCATCAACCTTGGAACCGTTTCCTACGCGCATCGTCACTTCGTCTTTCGCCAGCCTTCGTCTATTCCGCAGTTCCTGCTTCGAGTTGCAAATATGAGCAACAGAACCGGTATCGAATACCCAGGCACTACTACGAGAGCCGGTTAAGTACACATCAATAACATGTATATCAAATATACCTGATTTTTCTTTGCCCGCCTTCTTATCTGCCAGATACTTGGGGCAATTGCGCTTCCAGTGACCCATACCCTTGCAATAGAAGCACTCTGTTTCAGGCTTAGGTCCAGCCTTGGGTTTCTTCGGCGGATTGGCAACAGGCTTGCCGCTCTTCTTCGAATTGCCCTTCTTGCCTTTGCTGTTTCTCTTGAAACTAGTGGTCTTGCTCACCATCAACACTTGATGCTCTTTACGGAGTTCAGACTCTGCGACTTTCAGCATCGCAAACAACTCGCCGGGAGACTTGTTCATCCCTTGCATGTTGTAGTTCAACACAAAGCCTTTATAGCTTGGCGGCAGTGATTGAAGGATTCTGTCAGTGATAGCTTCTTGCGGGAGTTCAATCCCCAGTTCAGCTAGACGGTTTGAGTACCCAGACAT
The DNA here is from genome assembly GCF_904849725.1 of Hordeum vulgare subsp. vulgare. Classification (NCBI taxonomy): domain Eukaryota; kingdom Viridiplantae; phylum Streptophyta; class Magnoliopsida; order Poales; family Poaceae; genus Hordeum; species Hordeum vulgare. The sequence continues at coordinate 449,663,872 of NC_058518.1, read as the reverse complement.
TTTGAGCACATGTTCACTGACAGACGAGTTTTCCTCCATCTTGCAAGCATAGAATTTATCGGAGGTCTCATACCTCTCGATCCGGGTGTTCTTCTGAAAGATAAACTCCAACTCCTGGAACATCTCAAATGCTCCATGACGCTCAAAGCGACGTTGAAGTCCCGGTTCTAAGCCATACAAGACTGCACATTGAACTATTGAGTAGTCCTCCTTACGTGCTAACCAAGCGTTCTTAACATCCTGATCAGCCGTAGCGGGTGGTTCATCTCCTAGCGCAGCATTAAGGACATAATCCTTCTTCCCAGCTTGTAAGATTAGCTTAAGATTACGAGCCCAGTCTACAAAGTTGCTTCCATCATCTTTCAACTTAGCTTTCTCTAGGAACGTATTAAAATTTAGGATGACTGTCGCGTGAGCCATGATCTACAACACAAATATGTTCAAAGTGGACTTAGACTATGTTCAAGATAATTAGAGTTCAACTTAATCAAATTATATGCTAAACTCCCACTCAAAAAGTACATCTCTCTAGTCATTTGAGTGGTTCATGATCCACTTACACTATCCCAAGTCCGATCATCACGTGAGTTGGGTATAGTTTCAGTGGTAAGCATCCCTATGCTAATCATATCAACTATATGATTCACGATCGACCTTTCGGTCTCATGTGTTCCGAGGCCATGTTTACACATGCTAGGCTCGTCAAGCTTAACCCAAGTGTTCCGCGTGCGCAACTGTTTTGCACCCGTTGTATGTGAACGTTGAGTCTATCACACCCGATCATCACGTGGTGTCTCAAAACGACAAACTGTAGCAACGGTGCACAGTCGGGGAGAACACAATTTCGTCTTGAAATTTTAGTGAGAGATCACCTCATAATGCTACCGTCGTTCTAAGCAAAATAAGGTGCATAAAAGGATTAACATCACATGCAATTCATAAGTGACATGATATGGCCATCATCACGTGCTTCTTGATCTCCATCACCAAAGCACCGGCATGATCTTCTTGTCACCGGCGCCACACCATGATCATCCATCAACGTGTTGCCATCGGGGTTGTCGTGCTACTTATGCTATTACTACTAAAGCTACATCCTAGCAAAATAGTAAACGCATCTCCAAGCACAAACGTTAGTATAAAGACAACCCTATGGCTCCTGCCGGTTGCCGTACCATCGACGTGCAAGTCGGTATTTCTATTACAACATGATCATCTCATACATCCAATATATCACATCACATCGTTGGCCATATCACATCACAAGCATACCCTGCAAAAACAAGTTAGACGTCCTCTAATTTTGTTGTTGCATGTTTTACGTGGTGACCATGGGTATCTAGTAGGATCGCATCTTACTTACGCAAACACCACAACGGAGATATATGAGTTGCTATTTAACCTCAACCAAGGACCTCCTCGGTCAAATCCGATTCAACTAAAGTTGGAGAAACCGACACTTGCCAGTCATCTTTGAGCAACGGAGTTACTCGTAACGATGAAACTAGTCTCTCGTAAGCGTACGAGTAATGTCGGTCCAAGCCGCTTCAATCCAACAATACCGCGGAATCAAGAAAAGACTAAGGAGGGCAGCAAAACGCACATCACCGCCCACAAAAACTTTTGTGTTCTACTCGAGAAGACATCTACGCATAAACCTAGCTCATGATGCCACTGTTGGGGAACGTCGCATGGGAAACAAAAAATTTCCTACGCGCACGAAGACCTATCATGGTGATGTCCATCTACGAGAGGAGATGAGTGATCTACGTACCCTTGTAGATCGTACAGCAGAAGCGTTAGTGAACACGGTTGATGTAGTGGAACGCCCTCACGTCCCTCGATCCGCCCCGCGAACAATCCCGCGATCAGTCCCACGATCTAGTACCGAATGGACGGCACCTCCGCGTTCAGCACACGTACAACTCGACGATGATCTCGGCCTTCTTGATCCAGCAAGAGAGACGGAGAGGTAGAAGAGTTCTCCGGCAGCGTGACGGCGCTCCGGAGGTTGGTGATGATCTTATCTCAGCAGGGCTCCGCCCGAGCTCCGCAGAAACGCGATCTAGAGGAAAAACTATGGAGGTATGTGGTCGGGCTGCTGTGGGAAAGTCGTCTCAAATCAGCCCTAATTGCTCCATATATATAGGAGGAGGGAGGGGGGGCCTTGCCTTGGGGTCCAAGGACCCTCAAGGGGTCGGCCGAGCCAAGGGGGAGGACTCCCCCCCCCCCAAACCGAGTTGGACTAGGTTTGGTGGGAGGGAGTCCTCCTCCCTTCCCACCTCCTCCCTCCCTTTTTTTTCCTTTTCCTTTGATTTCTTATCCTTGGCGCATAGGCCCCTTTTGGGCTGTCCCACCAGCCCACTAAGGGCTGGTGCGCCACCCTCATGGCCTATGGGCTTCCCCGGGGTGGGTTGCCCCCCCGGTGAACTCCCGGAACCCATTCGTCATTCCCGGTACATTCCCGGTAACTCCGAAAACCTTCCGGTAATCAAATGAGTCATCCTATATATCAATCTTCGTTTCCGGACCATTCCGAAAACCCTGGTGACGTCCGTGATCTCATCCGGGACTCCGAACAACATTCGGTAACCAACCATATAACTCAAATACGCATAAAACAACGTCGAACCTTAAGTGTGCAAACCCTGCGGGTTCGAGAACTATGTAGACATGACCCGAGAGACTCCTCGGTCAATATCCAATAGCGGGACCTGGATGCCCATATTGGATCCTACATATTCTACGAAGATCTTATCGTTTGAACCTCAGTGCCAAGGATTCGTATAATCCCGTATGTCATTCCCTTTGTCCTTCGGTATGTTACTTGCCCGAGATTCGATCGTCAGTATCCGCATACCTATTTCAATCTCGTTTACCGGCAAGTCTCTTTACTCGTTCCGTAATACAAGATCCCGCAACTTACACTAAGTTACATTGCTTGCAAGGCTTGTGTGTGATGTTGTATTACCGAGTGGGCCCCGAGATACCTCTCCGTCACACGGAGTGACAAATCCCAGTCTTGATCCATACTAACTCAACTAACACCTTCGGAGATACCTGTAGAGCATCTTTATAGTCACCCAGTTACGTTGCGACGTTTGATACACATAAAGCATTCCTCCAGTGTCAGTGAGTTATATGATCTCATGGTCATAGGAATAAATACTTGACACGCAGAAAACAGTAGCAACAAAATGACACGATCAACATGCTACGTCTATTAGTTTGGGTCTAGTCCATCACGTGATTCTCCCAATGACGTGATCCAGTTATCAAGCAACAACACCTTGTTCATAATCACAAGACACTGATTATCATTGATCAACTGGCTAGCCAACTAGAGGCATGCTAGGGACGGTGTTTTGTCTATGTATCCACACATGTAAATGAGTCTTCATTCAATACAATTATAGCATGGATAATAAACTATTATCTAGATACAGGAATTACAATATAACTATACATTTATTATTGCCTCTAGGGCATAATTCCAACACTATATCCCCGTCATTAGCCCCCGAATGGATGAGGGTCCGAGTGGTGAAGGTGTCGATGTAAATCTTGTAGCAGCAGACCGAACTTGAATGTGCTTCAGGGCCTTGTAAAATTATGTGTTGCTTGAAGTCTTCATCATTCGCCCTGATCGATTCCGCTGAGTAGTACGTCCGAGTGAACTTAAGAATTGAAGTAGATCTGAGTGACCAACATGATCTTGAGACTCTGACTGACTGCTGGTAGTCGGTTGGAATCTGTTGAATCTGTTGAACTTGGATGTTGTTGGTGGACCTGACCAAGCAGAATGTTTCTTTTTTGTATTTCTCTTCCTGTGGGGGCACGCTCAGTGCACCCACTGGGTGTAGTCCCCGAGCCTCTGTCGGACTAGATGAGTCTGGCAGAGGGTTTAAGACTTCGAGTGCTTGTCATGTTGAATGTTTGTTGAATCTGCATTATATGATTTCTGGATCAAAGTCAAGTCTTCGAGTGTATTTTTTAACTTAGGCGATACGGGGTCGCAGCTAAGTTCCCGAGTGTGGAGCGTGTCTGTACTCGGAGTAGTTTTAACTTAGGCGATACAGAGTCGCAGCTAAGCCTCCGCATGTGGAGCATGTCCGTACTCGGAATTGTTTTTAACTTAGGCGATACGGAGTCGCAGCTAAGCCCCCGAGTGTGGAGCATGTCCGCACTCGGATTTGTTTTTAACTTAGGCGATACGGAGTCACAGCTAAGTCCCCAAGTGTGGAGCGTGTCCGCACTCGGAGTTGTTTTTAATTTAGGTGATATGGAGTCGCAACTAAGTCCCCGAGTGTGGAGCATGTCCGCACTCGGAGTTGTTTTTAACTTAGGCGATACGAAGTCGCAGCTAAGCCTCCGAGTGTGGAGCATGTACGCACTCGGAGTTGTTTTTAACTTAGGCGATACGGAGTCGCAGCTAAGTCCCCGAGTGTGGAGCATGTCCGCACTCGGAGTTGCTTTTTAACTTGGGCGATACGGAGTCGCAGCTAAGCCCCCGAGTGTGGAGCATGTCCGCACTCGGAGTTGTTTTTAACTTACGCGATACGGAGTCGCAGCTAAGTCTCCGAGTGTGGAGCATGTCCGCACTCGGAGTTGTTTTTAACTTAGGCGATACGGAGTCGTAGCTAAGTCCCCGAGTGTGGAGCATGTCCGCACTCGGAGTTGTTTTTAACTTAGGCGATACAGAGTCGCAGCTAAGCCCCCGAGTGTGGAGCATGTCCGCACTCGGAGTTGTTTTTAACTTAGGCGATACGGAGTCGTAGCTAAGTCCCCGAGTGTGGAGCATGTCCGCACTGTGAGTTGCTTTTTAACTTAGGCGATACGAAGTCGCAGCTAAGCTGAGTGGTGGCGCGCGGGGCAGCCGAATGATGAAGACGTCCCACACGGAGTGGCGATGCGCATGGCATCCGAGTGAGGTAGACGATTCTGGCTGAGTGGCAACGCGCGGGGCGGCCAAGTGATGTATGTCGAGGAGGCGTCCGACCCACCGACGGCACGCGGGGCGGCCGTGTCCACTACGTCATTGAAAGGGCATCCGAACACGTGAAAACGCATGAATGATCGTTGCGGCGACTGAGCCTGAGCAGCGACGAGGATGGCGCACTGATGCGTCGAGTAACCTGTGTATGAAAAATAGCACAAGCCAGCATCAAAAAATATCAAAGTAATATGATCTTTTCTGAAATAGTTTGTGTAAATTGCACCCATAGACACCCGCTGGGTGTGCCACGTGATTGTTGGTTCGGAACCAGCAAGAGTCTAAAAGAGTGAAGGATCCGGCTGAACTCGTTTGAGTACTGGACCCAAACGAAGCGGAAGTGAAGTGTTCCCACATAAAAATAAACAACCAAGTGCAGAGGTACACTCAGTGGCGTGGCCTCCGAGTGAACGTCATGTGCGACTTCCTCGACACTCGGTAATGTAGAAACGAATATTTAATAGAATGCAGTCTGTGAAAAAAAGGACTTAGCTGCCTGACGACGCGCGGGGCGGTCGAGCGAAGTGGACACGTCCGGCTGAGTGGCGACGTGTTGGGCAGTCAAGCGATGAAGACGCGTCTATCTGAGTGGCAACACGCGGGGCGGCCGAGTGACGACGCGTAGAGCAACCAGGTGACGAAGGAGCCTCCAGCCGAGTGACGACGCGCGAAGCTGCCGAGTGACGAAGGAGCGTCCAATCGAGTGGCGGCGCGCGGAGCTGCCGAGTGACGAAGGAGTCTCCAACCGAGTGAGGATGGCGTGTCTTGCTGACTGGCGATGCGCGAAGCTACCGAGTGCTGACGATGGGTCCGACTGAGGGACAACATGCATGGCGGCCGAGTGATGACGAGACATCCGACTAAGGGACGGCGCGCGGGGCGGCCGAGTGCTCACGACGGGTCCGACTGAGCGACGGCATGCAGGGCGGCCAAGTGATGACGACGCGTCCGACCGAGCGATGGCATGTCCGACTGAGCGACGGTGCACAGAGCGGCTGAGTGATGACGACGCATCCGATCGAGTGACATCATGTAGGGCGACTGAGTCACGGCATGTTGGTCATCTGTATGCATAATTCATCTGAAATAATTTCTGCGTGTCATCGTGTTAGTAGCTCGAATGAACATTCCGTCTCAATAAACTATTGTTCGGAGACAATGACGGATGAGTGGCCATTAGTAGCAAACGTAGCTGGCATTTTATTCGGCTCATTTGATGAGGCGCTTAATGAGGTAGTCAAATAACTCCTCGTAAAGTTATGCACAGATGCTATTTTGGCCCACTTGGTGAGGCGCTTAATAAGGCAGCCAAATAACTCCTCGTAACGTTAGGCATGCATGTAGGATTACCTGGTGGCTCACCTGTAGAGGCGCTTAATAAGGCAGCCGAATAACTCCTCGTAGAATTATTTACTTCCTTCTGTTTCTTCTCCTGCCACCTGGATGTGCCCTTAATCAACGGGGAGGTGACCCGCCCATGTTGCATGATAGAGGTTTGCAGCGACGAGAGATCTGCCAGCCCACGATCGAGCCCGAGGGAGGAGCCACCGCATGCGGGTGGGCGCTTTCCCTGCGCCTCCCTCGCGGAGTTTGCTGCTGAGACGTTGATGCCGGAGGAAGGAGCCACCGCATGCGGATCTGCGTTTTCTCTGAGGAACCAGGTCGACCGCCGGTCATTGTGCTCGCTGGCCGAGGAACGAGACCGAGTGTTCGCGGCTGTGCATGTGTGGTCGCTTAGCGACGCCGTCACAGATGAGGCCGGAGATGACAACGAGCGGGCGGCGGAGTTTCATCATCCGGAACCAAGCCACCTAAACGGTGGCAGTGGAGGGGAACAACGGCGGCGGCGGTGATGAGAGGAGCTTCATCGCCGGTCACCACCTTCCCTTGAGATTTAGTTGGGATCCCACCGGCGTCTGCTCGTACTATCGGGAGCCTGCGCCCCGCCGAGCTTCAGCCGGAGCCTCCTCGCTGTAGCAGGAGAGCCGGGCGGCCGAGCTTCAGCGGTAGTCGCCGCGCCTCCGGGATGTAGCAGGAGCGGTGGGTCGCCGAGCTTCAGCGGAAGCCGCCGCTAAGATAGGGGCCAAGGTTCCATCGTCGGCATCCTGTAGGTTTGTCGCTCCACTCTTCTCCGGGTTTGTATGAGCTCGTGTATATACAGAAGGAAACAAACCATCGTTAGATCATTGTTTGATTGTAAAGAGAACGAGATGAGATGAACAACTCCCTGATCCTTCAGTATGATGAATATTTTGTGCTCCCGTAGATGGAGTGATGTCCGGAACATCCTGGATCAAATTCTCCATCGATGATTGTTAATCAGCGGACGAAGATTGAAAAACTAAAACCATTTGCATCATGGGTCGATAGACGCCATGCCCCACGGTGGGCGCCAAATGTCGTGGTAACGATTCCGACAATAGAAAGAGGGTAGGATAACGGAGCATGATCTATCAAGATGCACATGGGTGACACGGTGGTTTTAGCGAGTTCAGGCCTCTCACAGTGGAGATAACAACCCTACGTCTCGTGCTCCGGAGAGGCTTTTTTTTATCTGTATGGACATGACTTACATGGTATAGAGAGAGCCAGAGCTCCAGGCAAGGAATGAGCCCGTTGGGGGAGAAGAAGAAGAAGAAGTCCCTAGCTATGTGGAGGGGGGTGGCTTATATAGAGTGCGCCACCCCCTCACCTCTTATGTTACAAGATGGGGCATTGATGCCATAATGTCAGCCTACTACAGATGTCTTGCCAACTGTTGGTATTTGCATGACTGAGTGAGTCATACGGCCGAGTGGTTGACTGTCATCCGAGTGGATGGAATGTACTTGTCTGAGTGGATCCGTACCGAGTGGATTAGATGTTGTCACGATCCAGTAGGAATTTCCCTTGTAGTCCTTAAACTAATAATGAGGTGCCCTTGGGTAGGACGTATTGGTCAGACCTATGACCCTACCCTAGGGCTATATCCCCGTCAAGGACACTTTCCTAATTGGAAACTCTTTCCACCTTTTGATCTTTTTGCCTTGTTTATTTATTCTAGCTGCACGTGCCTTTAGGGGAGGCTTTGTCCAGCCCACCAAGGGCTGGTCTACCTCCTCTCAGAGCCCATGAACCCTTTCGGGTCGTCACATCCCTCTCGGTGTTCTCCGGTACCCTCCCGGCACTCCCGGTACACTACCGATGAGCCCGAAACTTTTCCGGTGACCAAAGCAGGACTTCCTATATATCAATCTTTCCTACGGACCATTCCGGAGCTCCTCGTGACGTCCTGGATCTCATCCGGGACTCCGAACAACCTTCGGTCACCAACACATATAACTCAACTATACTGAAACATCACCGAACCTTAAGTGTGCACACCCTGCGGGTTCGAGAACTATGCAGACATGACCTGAGACACTCCCCGATCAATAACCAATAGCGGGACCTAGATGTCCACATTGGCTCCTACATATTCTATGAAGATCTCTATCGGTTGAACCTCTATGCCAAGGAATCAGTTAATCCCGTATGCTATTCCCTTTGTCCTTCAGTATGTTACTTGCCCGAGATTCGATCGTTGGTATCTCTATACCTAGTTCAATCTCGTTACCGGCAAGTCTCTTTACTCGTTCCATAATACAAGATCCCGTAACTAACTCCTTAGTCACATTGCTTGCAAGGCTTGTTGTGATGTTGTATTACCGAGTGGGCCCCGAGATACCTCTCCGTCACACGGAGTGACAAATCCCAGTCTTGATCCATGCCAACCCAACAGACACCTTTGGAGATACCTGTAGAGCACCTTTATAGTCACCCAATTACGTTGCGACGTTTGATACACACAAGGTATTCCTCCGGTGTCCGGGAGTTGCATGATTTCATGGTCATAGGAACATATACATTGACATGCAGAAAAGAGTAGCAATAAACTGACATGATCATATGCTACGTTTATAGTTTGGGTCTTGTCCATCACATCAGTTTCTTAAAGAATATTAATGTTGATATGCAACCCTGAACGTTTGGTATGTATGTCCTTATAGATTGACTATTTGCAGCGGAGTCGTCTAATATGCTTACAACCAAATTAAGTCTTGACTTGAATTACAGTTGCAAACACCAAGACAAAAATAATGTTCTTCTGGACATGCTATCATTGAGTACTAAAATATATTTTGCTATTTTCATCCTAATGCAATATTTGCTTGTTGGGCATGACTGAGGAGGAATGATAACAAGGGTGTAAAGAGACAGCGGCAATTAGATAGATATTGTTGTTATCTAATAAATTAGGAACACCTACAGTACACTTTCAAAATTATCCCATATTTATGTTTTTGCATAACATCATTTACCTTGTTTTCCCCTCCCGTTGCAACACACAAACATATTTGTTGGGGAACGTTGCTTGGGAAACCAAAATTTTCCTACGCATTCGCAATACCTATCCATGGTGATGATCATCTATGAGAGGGGAGTTCAGATCGACATACCCTTGTAGATCGCTAAGCGGAAGCGTATATAACACGGTTGATGTAGTGGAACATCTTCGCGATCCAAATCGCAGTCCGTTCCACGATCCCATCATGAACCATCCCGCGATCCCATCATGATCCATCTCGATCTAGTGCCGAACGGACGGCACCTCCGCGTTCAGCATACGTGCACCTCGATGAAGATCTCCCCCTTCTTGATCCAGCAAGAGAGACGAAGAGGTAGCTAAATTCTCTGGCATAATGATGGCATGGCGGCGTTGGTGGTGGAGCTACTCCGACAGGGCTTCGCCGTACCGTACCTTACCAGCTACGGGATGTGACGAAGTGGTGGAGGGAGAGAGGGCTGCACCTTGGCTTGAGGTGCCAAAAGCCTCTCTCACCTCCACTATATATAGGATGGAGGCGAGGGGTGGCGCACCAGGGCAAGGCCCTAGGGTTCAGCCGAACCAAGAGGATAGGGAGGAGTCCTCCTCCAACACAACTTGGAAGGAGTCCTCCTTCCCACTTTGGTTTTTCCCTTTCCTCCTTTCCTTTTTCTCCCTTGGCCGAAATAGGCTTGCTTGGGCTGGTGAGCCACCCTTGGGCCTCTTTGGTTCTCTCCCAGGTGGGTGGCCCCTCCCGGTAGAACTCCAGAACCCATTCACTCCCGGTACTTTACCGGTAATGCCCGAAAACCTTCCGTAAGCCAAATGGGACTTCCTATATATCAATATTTGTCTCCAGACCATTCCTAAAACCCTCGTGATGTCCGAGATCTCATCTGAGACTCCTAACAATCTTCGATTACCAACATCAATAATTAAACTATACCGAAACATCACTGAACCTTAAGTGTGCAGACCCTGCGGGTTCGAGAACTATGTAGACATGACCTGAGACACTCTCCGGTCGATAACCAATAGTGGTACCTCGATGCCCATATTGGCTCCTACATATTCTACGAAGATCTTTATCGGTTGAACCTCTATGTCAAAATTCATTTAATCCCATATGTTGTTCCCTTTGTCCTTCGGTATGTTACTTGCCCAAGATTCGATCGTCGGTATCTCTATACCTAGTTCAATCTCGTTATCGGCAAGTCTCCTTACTCGTTTTGTTATAAAATATTGTGTGACTAACTCCTTAGTCACATTGCTTGCAAGGCTTATTGTGATGTTGTATTACCGAGTGGGTCTTGAGATACCTCTCTATCACACGGAGTGACAAATCCCAGTCTTGATGCATGCCAACCCAACAGACACCTTCAGAGATACCTGTAGAGCACCTTTATAGTCACCCAGTTATGTTGCGACGTTTGATACACACAAGGTATTTCTCCGGTGTCTGGGAGTTGTATGATCTCATGGTCATAGGAACAGATAAAATAGCAATAAACTAACACGATCATATGCTACATTTATAGTTTGAGTCTTGTCCATCACATCATTCGCCTAATGATGTGATCCCGTTATCAAGTGACAACACTTGTCTATGGCCATGAAACCTTGACCATCTTTGATCAACAAGCCAGTCAACTAGAGGCTCACTAGGGACAGTGTGTTGTCTATGTATCCACACATGTATTTGAGTTTCCAATCAATACAATTCTAGCATGGATAATAAACGATTATCATGAACATGGAAATACAATAATAACTAATTTATTATTGCCTCTATGGAATATTTCCAATAGTCTCCCACTTGCACTAGAGTCAATAATCTAGTTCACATCACTATGTGATTGGAATGAATCTAACACCCATACAGTTCTAGGGTTTGATCATGTCTTGCTTATGAGGGAGTTTTTTAGTGAACGAGTCTAAACCTTTCAGATCCGTGCGTGCTTTACAAATCTCTATGTTATCTTGTAGATGCTGGTACCATGTGCCATTTGGAACTATTCCAAATGACTGCTCCATTATTCGAATCCAGTTTACTACTCAGAGTCATTCAGACTAGTGTCAAAGCTTGTATCGACGTAACCCTTTACGACGAACTCTTTTATCACCTCCATAATCGAGAAAAAAAATCCTTAGTCCACTAGTTACTAAGGATAACTTTGACCGCTGTCCAGTGATCCATTCTTGGATCACTCTTGTACCCCTTGACAAACTCATGGCAAGTCACTCATCAGGTGCGGTACACAGCATGACATACTTTAGAGCCTACGACTAAGGTATAGGGTACGACCTTCGTTGTTTCTCTTTCTTTTGCCGTGGTCGGGTTTTGAGTCTTACTCAAATTCACACCTTACAATACAACCAAGAACTCCTTCTTTGGCTGATCTATTTTGAAGTCTTTCAAAATCTTGTCACGGTGTGTATTCATTTGAAAGTTCTATTAAGCGTTTTTGATCTATCTCTATAGATCTTGATGCTCAATGTTCAAGTAGCTCAATCCATGTTTTCCTTTGAAAACACTTTTCAAACAACCCTATATGCTTACCAGAAATTATACATCATTTCCGATCAACAATATGTCAACCACATATACTCATCAGAAATTCTATAGCGCTCCCACTGACTTTCTTGGAAATACAAGTTTCTCGCAAACCTTGTATAAACCCAAAAGCTTTGATCGTCTCATCAAAGCGTATATTCCAACTTCGAGATGATTGCTCCAGTCCATAGAAGGATCGTTGGAGCTTGCATACTTGTTAGCATCCTTAGGATCAACAAAACCTTCTAGTTGTATCACATACAACCTTTCCTCAAGGAAACCGTCAAGGAAACAATGTTTTCACATCCTATCTGCAAGATTTCATAAATAATGCAGCAACTGCTAACATAATTCCAACAAACTTTTAGCATCGCTACGAGTGAGAAAGTCTCATCATACTCAACTCTTTGAACTTGTCGGAAACATCTTTGCGACAAGTCGAGATTTCTTAATTGTGACATTTACCATCATCGCCTGTCTTCCTTTTAAAGATCCACTTGTACCCAACGGCCTTATGACCATCAAGCAGTTCTTCCAAAGTCTACACTTTGTTTTCATACATGGATCCTACCTTGGATTTCATGGCGTCGAGCCATTCGTCGGAATCCACGCCCATCATCGCTCCTCCATAGCTCGTAGGTTCATTGTTGTCCGGCAACATGACCTTCCAAGATAGGATTATCGTACTACTCTTGAGCAGTACGTTTCCTTGTCGACCTATGAGGTTTGGTAGTAACTTGATCCAAAGCTTCATAATCACCATCATCCGCTATCCACTTCAACTAGTGTAGGCTCCACAGGAACATCTTCCTGCGCCCTGCTACTCATTGGTTGAAGTGACGGTTCAATAACCTCATCAAGTTTCCACCATCCTCCCACTCAATTCTTTCGAGAAAAACTTTTTCTCGAGAAAGGACCCTTTTCTGGAAACAAACACTTTGCTTTCAGATCTGAGGTAGGAGCTATTCCCAACTGTTTTGGGTATTCTATGAAGATGCTTTTATCCGCTTTGGGTTCGAGCTTATTAGGCTGAAACTTTTTCGCATAAGCGTCCCAGCCCCAAACTTTTAAGAAACGACAGCTTAGGTTTCTCCAAACCATAGTTCATACGGTGCTATCTCAATGTAATTATGTGCTGCCCTATTTAAAATGACTGCAGTTGTCTCTAATGCCTAACCCAAAAACGATAGTGGTAATTCGATAAGAGACATCATAGTATGCACCATATCCAATAGGGCGCGACTATGATGTTCGGACACACCGTCACACTATGGTGTTCCAGGTAGCATGAGTTGTGAAACAATTTTCACATTGTCTTAAATGTTTACCAAACTCGCAACTCATATATATATATTTACTTCCCGGTCACATCGTAGACATATTTATCCTCTTGTCACAATGATCTTCAACCTCACTCTGAAATTTCTTGAACTTCTCAATATTTTAGACTTGTGATTCATCAAGCAAATACACCTATATCTACTCAAATCATCAGTGAAGTAAGAACATAACGATATCCATTGCGTGCCTCAGCACTCATTGGACTACATACATCAAAATGTATTATTTCCAACAAGTCACTTGCTTGTTCCATCTCACTGAAAACGAGGCCTTCAGTCATCTTGCCCATGTGGCATGATTTGCATGCCTCAAGTGATTCAAAATCAAGTGAGTCTAAACGATCCATTGCTACTACGACAACAAACCTTCCCTGGCAACGGCGCCAGGAATCCTTCTGCTACGGGCTACGCCTATAGGGACTTCCTTGGCAAATATGCAAAGGATTTCCCTGCGGCCTTGGAGCCTTGCGTTGGTGTTCCCTTGAAGAGGAAAGGGTGATGTAGCACAGCGGCGGTAAGTATTTCCCTCAGTTTGAGAACCAAGGTATCGATCCAGTAGGAGGATCGCGTCAAGTCACAAGTACCTGCACAAACACAAAGAGCTTGCAGCCAACGCTATGAAGGGGTTGTCAATCCCTTATAGATTGTTTGCAAAGTGTGAACTAACAGCAAAAAGTAAACAAAGCAAAGTAAAAGTGACAGTGGAGACAATAATTGTGAATAGACTCGGGGGCCGTAGTGTTCACTAGTGGCTTCTCTCATGAAAGAAAGTAGACGGTGGGTGAACGAATTACTGTCGAGCAATTGATAGAACCGCGCAAAGTCGTGACGTTATCTATGGCAATGATTATATCTATAGGCATCTACTACTATTACTCCACACGTAGTCCAAAACAAGTAGACCGATACTTTCTGCATCTACTACTATTACTCCACACGTGGACCGCTATCCAGCATGCATCTAGTGTATTAAGTTCATAAGAATAGAGTAACGCCTTAAGCAAGATGACATGATGTAGACGGACAATCTCAAATCTATGATGAAAGCCCATCTTGTTACCCTTGATGGCAACAACACGATGCGTGCCTTGCTGCCCCTTCTGTCACTGGGAAAGGTCACCACACGGTATGAACCCAAAACCAAGCACTTCTCCCATTGCTAGAATCATAGATCTAGTTGGCCAAACAAAACCCAAGACTCGGAGAGACTTACAAGGATATCAAATCATGCATATAAGAAATCAGCAAAGACTCAAATATAATTCATAGATAATCTGATCACAAATCCACAATTCATCGGATCTCGACAAACACACCGCCAAAGAAGATTACATCGGATAGATCTCCATGAAGATCATGGAGAACTTTGTATTGAAGATCCAAGAGAGAGAAGAAGCCATCTAGCTACTAACTACGGACCTGTAGGTCTGAAGTGGACTACTCACGAGTCATTGGAGAGGCGATGATGTTGATGTAGAAGCCCTCCAACTCCAAAGTCCCCTCCGGCAGGGCAGCGGGAAGGGTCTCTAGATGAGATCTCGCGGAAACGGAAGCTTGCGGCGGCGGAAAATTGTTTTCGTGGATGCCCTGATTTTTTCTGGGATTCTAGGGAATTTATGGGCCAAAGAGCTAGGGCAGGGAAGCGCCAGAGAGGCCACAAGCCTGGTAGCCGCGGGCCCCCCTGGCGGCTACTACAGGGCTTGTGGGCCCCCTGTGGCTCTCAGGCCTTGGTCCTCAAGTCCCCCGATCTTCTTCTATTCTGGAAAAAATATTTCGGGGATTTTATTCCGTTTGGACTCCGTTCCAAAATCAGATCTGAAAAGAGTAAAAAACACAGAAAAAACAGGAAGTGGCAATTGGCACTGAATCAATAAGTTAGTCCCCAAAAAAATATATAAGGTACATAAAACATCCAAAGTTGACATGATAACAGGGTGAAACCATAAAAAATTATAGATACGTTTGAGACGTATCAAGCATCCCCAAGCTTAACTCCTGCTCGTCCTCGAGTAGGGAAGTGATAAAGAATGAATTTTTGATGCTTTCATGCTACCTAGCATAGATGTCCTTTGTAACTCCTCTTATGTGACGTGAATGTTCAGATCCATTAGATTCAAAACAATAGTTTGCTATTGATGTGGAGACAATAATACTTCAGGCAAACTAGCAAGTGTTGGGGAACGTCGCATGGGAAACAAAAATTTTCCTACGCGCACGAAGACCTATCATGGTGATGTTCATCTACGAGAGGGGATGAGTGATCTACGTACCCTTGTAGACTGTACAGCAGAAGCGTTAGTGAACGCGGTTGATGTAGTGGAACGTCCTCACGTCCCTCGATCCGCCCCGCGAACAATCCCGCGATCAGTCCCACGATCTAGTACCGAACGGACGACACCTCCGCGTTCAGCACACGTACAGCTCGACGATGATCTCGGCCTTCTTGATCCAGCAAGAGAGACGGACAGGTAGAAGAGTTCTCCGGCAGCGTGACGGCGCTCCAGAGGTTGGTGATGACCTTGTCTCAGCAGGGCTCCGCCCGAGCTCCGCAGAAACGCGATCTAGAGGAAAAACCGTGGAGGTATGTGGTCGGGCTGCCGTGGAAAAGTCGTCTCAAATCAGCCCTAAAACCTCCGTATATATAGGTGGGAGGGAGGGGACCTTGCCTTGGGGCTCAAGGAGCCCCAAGGGGGTCGGCCGAGTCCAAGGGGGGAGGCTCCCCCCCCCAAACCGAGTTGGACTTGGTTTGGTGGGTGGGAGTCCTTCCTTCCCTTCCCACCTCCTCCCTTTTTTTTCTCTTTCTCTTTGATTTTCTTTCATAGGGGCATAGGGCCCTTTTGGTCTGCCCCACCAGCCCACTAAGGGCTGGTGCGCCACCCTCAAGGCCTATGGGCTTCCCCGGGGTGGGTTGCCCCCCGGTGAACTCCCGGAACCCATTCGTCATTCCCGGTACATTCCCGGTAACTCCGAAAACCTTCCGGTAATCAAATGAGGTCATCCTATATATCAATCTTCGTTTCCGGACCATTCCGGAAACCGTCGTGACGTCTGTGATCTCATCCGGGACTCCGAACAACATTCGGTAACCAACCATATAACTCAAATACGCATAAAACAACGTCGAACCTTAAGTGTGCAGACCCTGCGGGTTCGAGAACTATGTAGACATGACCCGAGAGACTCCTCGGTCAATATCCAATAGCGGGACCTGGTTGCCCATATTGGATCCTACATATTCTACGAAGATCTTATCGTTTGAACCTCAGTGCCAAGGATTCATATAATCCCGTATGTCATTCCCTTTTTCCTTCGGTATGTTACTTGCCCGAGATTCGATCGTCAGTATCCACATACCTATTTCAATCTCGTTTACCGGCAAGTCTCTTTACTCGTTCCGTAATACAAGATCCCGCAACTTACACTAAGTCATATTGCTTGCAAGGCTTGTGTGTGATGTTGTATTACCGAGTGGGCCCTGAGATACCTCTCCGTCACACGGAGTGACAAATCCCAGTCTTGATCCATACTAACTCAACTAGCACCTTCGGAGATACCTGTAGAGCATCTTTATAGTCACCCAGTTACATTGCGACGTTTGATACACACAAAGTATTCCTCCGGTGTCAGTGAGTCATATGATCTCATGGTCATAGGAACAAATACTTGACACGCATAAAACAGTAGCAACAAAATGACAGGATCAACATGCTACGTCTATTAGTTTGGGTCTAGTCCATCACGTGATTCTCCTAATGACGTGATCCAGTTATCAAGCAACAACACCTTGTTTATAATCAGAAGACACTGACTATCTTTGATCAACTGGCTAGCCAACTAGAGGCTTGCTAGGGACAGTGTTTTGTCTATGTATCCACACATGTAAATGAGTCTTCATTCAATACAATTATAGCATGGATAATAAACGATTATCTTGATACAGGAATTATAATAATAACTATATTTATTATTGCCTCTAGGGCATAATTCCAACAGTCTCCCACTTGCACTAGAGTCAATAATCTAGCCCTCACATCATCATGCGAATTACATTGTAATAAATCTAACACCCATACAGTTCTGGTGTTGATCATGCTTTGGCCGTGGAAGAGGTTTAGGCAGAGGGTTTGCCACATTCAGATCCGTGTGCACTTTGCATATATTCACGTCCTCTCCTTCGATGTAGTCGCGGATGAGGTTGAAGCGTCGTTTGATGTGTCTGGACTTCTTGTGAAACCGTGGTTCCTTTGCTAAGGCAATGGCACCCGTGTTGTCACAGAACAAGGTTATTGGATTCAGTGCGCTTGGCACCACTCCAAGATCCTTCATGAACTGCTTCATCCAGACACTCTCCTTAGCTGCCTCCGAGGCAGCCATGTACTCCGCTTCACATGTAGAATCTGCTACGATGCTTTGCTTGGAACTGCACCAGCTTACCGCACCCCCATTAAGAATAAATACGTATCCGGTTTGTGACTTAGAGTCATCGGGATCTGTGTCAAAGCTTGCATCGACGTAACCTTTTACGGCGAGCTCTTCGTCACCTCCATACACGAAAAACATCTCCTTAGTCTTTTTCAGGTACTTCAGGATATTCTTGACCGCTCTCCAGTGATCCACTCCTGGATTACTCTAGAACCTACCTGCCATACTTATGGCCAGGCTAACATCCGGTCTAGTGCATAACATTGCATACATGATAGAACCTATGGCTGAAGCATAGGGGACGGAGCGCATATGCTCTCTATCTTCATCAGTTGCTGGGCACTGAGTCTTACTCAATCTCGTACCTTGTAAAACTGGCAAGAACCCCTTCTTGGACTGTTCCATTTTGAACCTCTTCAAAACTTTATCAAGGTATGTGCTTTGTGAAAGTCCTATCAGGCATTTTGATCTATCCCTATAGATCTTAATGCCTAGAATGTAAGCAGCTTCTCCTAGGTCCTTCATAGAGAAACTTTTATTCAAGTAATCCTTTATGCTCTCTAAAAACTCCACGTTGTTTCCAATCAGCAATATGTCATCCACATATAATATTAGAAACGCAACAGAGCTCCCACTCACTTTCTTGTAAATACAAGATTCTCCAACCACTTGTATAAACCCAAATGCTTTGATCACCTCATCAAAGAGTTTGTTCCAACTCCGAGATGCTTGCACCAGTCCATAAATGGATCGCTGGAGCTTGCACACCTTGTTAGCATTTTTAGGATCGACAAAACCTTCGGGTTGCATCATATACAATTCTTCCTTAAGGAAACCGTTAAGGAACGCCGTTTTGACATCCATCTGTCAGATTTCATAATCGAAAAATGCAGCTATTGCTAACATGATTCTGACGGATTTAAGCATCGCTACGGGTGAGAAAGTCTCATCGTAGTCAACTCCTTGAACTTGTGAAAAACCCTTTGCCACAAGTCGAGCTTTATAAACGGTCACATTGCCGTCAGCGTCCGTCTTCCTCTTAAAAATCCATTTGTTTTGAATAGCCTTGCGGCCCTCAGGTAGTACCTCCAAAGTCCACACTTTGTTCTCATACATGGATCCTATCTCGGACTTCATGGCTTCTAGCCATTTGTTGGAATCTGGGCCCACCATTGCTTCTTCATAATTTGCAGGTTCATTGTTGTCCAACAACATGATCGATAAGACGGGATTACCGTACCACTCTGGAGCAGCACGTGGTCTCGTCGACCTGCGTGGTTCGATAGAAACTTGAACCGGAGTTTCATGATCATCATCATTAACTTCCTCCTCAACCGGCGTTGCAACGACAGAGGTTTCCCCTTGCCCCGCGCCACCATCTAGAGGGATGAGAGGTTCGACAACCTCGTCAAGTTCTATCTTCCTCCCACTCAATTCTCTCGAGAGAAACTCCTTCTCAAGAAAAGCTCCGTTTTTAGCAACAAACACTTTGCCCTCGGATTTGAGATAGAAGGTGTACCCAATTGTCTCCTTTGGGTAACCTATGAAGACGCACTTTTCCGCTTTGGGTTCCAGCTTTTCAGGCTGAAGCTTTTTGACATAAGCATCACATCCCCAAACTTTAAGAAACGACAACTTTGGCCTTTTGCCATACCACAGTTCGTATGGTGTCGTCTCAACGGATTTTGATGGTCCCTATTTAAAGTGAATGCAGCTGTTTCTAATGCATAACCCCAAAACGATAACGGCAAATTAGTAAGAGACATCATAGATCGCACCATCTCTAATAAAGTACGATTACGACGTTCGGACACACCATTACGCTGTGGTGTTCCAGGCGGTGTTAACTGTGAAACAATTCCACATTGTCTTAAGTGAGCACCAAACTCGAAACTCAGATATTCACCCCCACGATCAGACCGAGGAACTTGATCTTCTTGTTACGATGATTTTCCACTTTACTCTGAAATTGCTTGAACTTTTCAAATGTTTCAGACTTGTGCTTCATCAAGTAGACATAACCATATCTACTCAAGTCGTCAGTGAAGGTGAGAAAATAACGATATCCGCCGCGCGCCTCTACGCTCATCGGACCACACACATCGGTATGTATGATTTCCAACAAGTCACTTGCACGCTCCATAGTTCCGGAGAACGGAGTCTTAGTCATCTTGCCCATGAGGCATGGTTCGCACGTGTCAAGTGAATCAAAGTCAAGTGACTCCAAAAGTCCATCAGCATGGAGTTTCTTCATGCGTTTTACACCAATATGACCTAAGCGGCAGTGCCACAAAAATATGGTGCTATCATTGTTAACTCTAACTCTTTTGGTCTCAATGTTATGTACATGCGTATCGCTATCAAGATTCAATATGAATAATCCTCTCACATTAGGTGCATGACCATAAAAGATGTTACTCATAGAAATAGAACAACCATTATTCTCTGACTTAAAAGAGTAACCGTCTCGCAATAAACAAGATCCAGATATAATGTTCATGCTCAACGCAGGCACTAAATAACAATGATTTCAGTTCATCACTAATCCTGATGGTAACTGAAGTGAAACTGTGCCGACGACGATTGCATCAACCTTGGAACCATTTCCTACGCGCATCGTCACTTCATCTTTCGCCAGCCTTCGTCTATTCCGCAGTTCCTGTTTCGAGTTGCAAATATGAGCAACAGAACTGGTATCGAATACCCAGGCACTACTACGAGAGCCGGTTAAGTACACATCAATAACATGTATATCAAATATACCTGATTTTTCTTTGGCCGCCTTCTTATCTGCCAGATACTTGGGGCAATTGCGCTTCCAGTGACCCATACCCTTGCAATAGTAACACTCCGTTTCAGGCTTAGGTCCAGCTTTGGGTTTCTTCGTTGGATTGGCAGCAGGCTTGCCGCTCTTCTTTGAATTACCCTTCTTGCCTTTGCCGTTTCTCTTGAAACTAGTGGTCTTATTCACCATCAACACTTGATGCTCTTTACGGAGTTCAGACTCTGCGACTTTCAGCATCGCAAACAACTCGCCGGGAGACTTGTTCATCCCTTGCATGTTGTAGTTCAACACAAAGCCTTTATAGCTTGGCGGCAGTGATTGAAGGATTCTGTCAGTGATAGCCTCTTGCGGGAGTTCAATCCCCAGCTCAGCTAGACGGTTTGAGTACCCAGACATTTTGAGCACATGTTCACTGACAGACGAGTTTTCCTCCATCTTGCAAGCATAGAATTTACCGGAGGTCTCATACCTCTCGATCCGGGCGTTCTTCTGAAAGATAAACTTCAACTCCTGGAACATCTCAAATGCCCCATGACGCTCAAAGCGATGTTGAAGTCCCGGTTCTAAGCCATACAAGACTGCACATTGAACTACTGAGTAGTCCTCCTTACGTGCTAACCAAGCGTTCTTAACATCCTGATCAGCCGTAGCGGGTGGTTCATCTCCTAGCGCAGCATTAAGGACATAATCCTTCTTCCTAGCTTGTAAGATTAGCTTAAGATTACGAGCCCAGTCTACAAAGTTGCTTCCATCATCTTTCAACTTAGCTTTCTCTAGGAACGTATTAAAATTCAGGGTGACTGTCGCGTGAGCCATGATCTACAACACAAATATATTCAAAGTGGACTTAGACTATGTTCAAGATAATTAGAGTTTAATTTAATCAAATTATTCGCTAAACTCCCACTCAAAAAGTACATCTCTCTAGTCATTTGAGTGGTTCATGATCCACTTACACTAGCTCAAGTCCGATCATCACGTGAGTTGAGTATAGTTTCAGTGGTAAGCATCCCTATGCTAATCATATCATCTATATGATTCATGATCGACCTTTCGGTCTCATGTGTTCCGAGGCCATGTCTGCACGTGCTAGGCTCGTCAAGCTTAACCCGAGTGTTCCGCGTGCGCAACTATTTTGCACGCGTTGTATGTGAACGTTGAGTCTATCACACCCGATCATCACGTGGTGTCTCGAAACGACGAACTGTAGCAACGGTGCACAGTCGGGGAGAACACAATTTCGTCTTGAAATTTTAGTGAGAGATCACCTCATAATGCTACCGTCGTTCTAAGCAAAATAAGGTGCATAAAAGGATTAACATCACATGCAATTCATAAGTGACATGATATGGCCATCATCACGTGCTTCTTGATCTCCATCACCAAAGCACCGGCACGATCTTCTTGTCACCGGCGCCACACCATGATCTCCATCAATGTGTTGCCATCGGGGTTGTCGTGCTACTCATGCTATTACTACTAAAGCTACATCCTAGCAAAATAGTAAACACATCTGCAAGCACAAACGTTAGTATAAAGACAACCCTATGGCTCCTGCCGGTTGCCGTACCATCGACGTGCAAGTCGATATTTTCTATTACAACATGATCATCTCATACATCCAATATATCACATCACATCGTTGGCCATATCACATCACAAGCATACCCTGCAAAAACAAGTTAGACGTCCTCTAATTTTGTTGTTGCATGTTTTACGTGGTGACCATGGGTATCTAGTAGGATCGCATCTTACTTACGCAAACACCACAACGGAGATATATGAGTTGCTATTTAACCTCATCCAAGGACCTCCTCGGTCAAATCCGATTCAACTAAAGTTGGAGAAACCGACACTTGCCAGTCATCTTTGAGCAACGGGGTTACTCGTAGCGATGAAACTAGTCTCTCGTAAGCGTACGAGTAATGTCGGTCCAAGCCGCTTCAATCCAACAATACCGCGGAATCAAGAAAAGACTAAGGAGGGCAGAAAAACGCACATCACCGCCCACAAAACTTTTGTGTTCTACTCGAGAAGACATCTACGCATGAACCTAGCTCATGATGCCACTGTTGGGGAACGTCGCATGGGAAACAAAAATTTTCCTACGTGCACGAAGACCTCTCATGGTGATGTCCATCTACGAGAGGGGATGAGTGATCTACGTACCCTTGTAGACCGTACAGCAGAAGCGTTAGTGAACGCGGTTGATGTAGTGGAACGTCCTCACGTCCCTCGATCCGCCCCGCGAACAATCCCGCGATCAGTCCCACGATCTAGTACCGAACGGACGGCACCTCCGCGTTCAGCACACGTACAGCTCGACGATGATCTCGGCCTTCTTGATCCAGCAAGAGAGACGGAGAGGTAGAAGAGTCCTCCGGCAGCATGACGGCGCTCCGGAGGTTGGTGATGACCTTGTCTCAGCAGGGCTGCGCCCGAGCTCCGTAGAAACGCGATCTAGAGGAAAAACCGTGGAGGTATGTGGTCGGGCTGCTGTGGAAAAGTCGTCTCAAATCAGCCCTAAAACCTCCGTATATATAGGTGGGAGGGAGGGGACCTTGCCTTGGGGCTCAAGGAGCCCCAAGGGGGTCGGCCGAGTCCAAGGGGGAAGGCTCCCCCCCCAAACTGAGTTGGACTTGGTTTGGTGGGTGGGAGTCCTTCCTTCCGTTCCCACCTCCTCCTTTTTTTCTCTTTCTCTTTGATTTTCTTTCCTAGGCACATAGGGCCCTTTTGGGCTGCCCCACCAGCCCACTAAGGGCTGGTGCGCCACCCTCAAGGCCTATGGGCTTCCCCGGGGTGGGTTGCCCCCCCGGTGAACTCCCGGAACCCATTCGTCATTCCCGGTACATTCCCGGTAACTCCGAAAACCTTCCGGTAATCAAATGAGGTCATCCTATATATCAATCTTCGTTTTCGGACCATTCTGGAAACCCTCGTGACGTCCGTGATCTCATCCGGGACTTCGAACAACATTCGGTAACCAACCATATAACTCAAATACGCATAAAACAACGTCGAACCTTAAGTGTGCAGACCCTGCGGGTTCGAGAACTATGTAGACATGACCCAAGAGACTCCTCGGTCAATATCCAATAGCGGGACCTGGATGCCCATATTGGATCCTACATATTCTACGAAGATCTTATCGTTTGAACCTCAGTGCCAAGGATTCATATAATCCCGTATGTCATTCCCTTTGTCCTTCGGTATGTTACTTGCCCGAGATTCGATCGTCAGTATCCGCATACCTATTTCAATCTCGTTTACCGGGAAGTCTCTTTACTCGTTCCGTAATACAAGATCCCGCAACTTACACTAAGTCACATTGCTTGCAAGGCTTGTGTGTGATGTTGTATTACCGAGTCGGCCCCGAGATACCTCTCCGTCACACGGAGTGACAAATCCCAGTCTTGATCCATACTAACTCAACTAACACCTTCGGAGATACCTGTAGAGCATATTTATAGTCACCCAGTTACGTTGCGACGTTTGATACACACAAAGTATTCCTCCGGTGTCAGTGAGTCATATGATCTCATGGTCATAGGAACAAATACTTGACACGCAGAAAACAGTAGCAACAAAATGACACGATCAACATGCTACGTCTATTAGTTTGGGTCTATTCCATCACGTGATTCTCCTAATGACGTGATCCAGTTATCAAGCAACAACACCTTGTTTATAATCAGAAGACACTGACTATCTTTGATCAACTGGCTAGCCAACTAGAGGCTTGCTAGGGACAGTGTTTAGTCTATGTATCCACACATGTAAATGAGTCTTCATTCAATACAATTATAGCATGGATAATAAACAATTATCTTGATACAGGAATTATAATAATAACTATATTTATTATTGCCTCTAGGGTATAATTCCAACAGCAAGGTAATCATGAACTTTCAAAATAACAAGGCCAAAAGAAAGTTATCCCTACAAAATCATATAGTCTGGCTATGCTCTATCATCCTTGCAGAACGAATTTAAATCATGCACAACCTCGGTATTGGCTAAGTAATTGTTTTCACACCTTTACTTTCTCAAACTTTTTCAACTCTCACGCAATACATGAGCGTGAGCCATGGTTTTAGCACTATAAGTGGAATGGAGTGCGGTGGAGGTTGCAAGACAAACAAGGAGAAGATGGTCACATTAACTAGGCATATCAATGAGCGATGGAGATGCTCATCAATAGATATGAATGTGCATGAGTAGGGATTGCCATACAAATGATGCACTAGAGCTAAGAGTATGTGAAAGCTCTTAAATAAAACTAGTGGGTGTGCATCCAACTTGCTTGCTCACGAAGACCTAAGGCAATTTTGAGGAAGCCTATCATTGGAATATACAAGCCAAGTTATATAATGTAAATTTCCCACTAGCTATATGGTGGTGACAAAACGAGAGACTCTCAATCATGAAGATCATGGTGCTCAATAAGCACAAGTGTGGAAAGGAGATAGTAGCATTGTCCCTTCTTTCTTTTTCTCTCATTTTTTTGGTGGGCTCTTTGGCCTCTTTTTTTATTTTTTAATTTGGTGGGCATCTTTGGCCTCTTTTATTTCCTGACATGGGACAATGCTCCATCAATGATGATCATCACACTTACTACTCAAAACTTAGAGCAATGATGACTCTATATGGAATGCCTTCGGTAGTGTACCGTGACAATGATCTAGCATGGCATAGACATCAATGGAAACATCATGCTAGCTATCTTATGATCATGCAATGGCAATGTAGAAGTGGTGGCACATGTCATGGTGGTAGTTGCATGGCAATATATCTCAGAATGGCTTTGAAAATTCCATAGTAGGTAGGTATGGTGGCTGTTTTGAGGGAGGCTAAATGGTGGGTTTTGTGCACCGACGGAAGTTGCACGACACTAAAGAAGATAGTGATGGTGGAAGGTGTAAGTGCATCTAAACCATGGACTCAACATTAGTCATGAAGAACTCATATACTTGTTGCAAAAGTTTTAGTAGTAATCGAAACAAAGCATTCAACGCATACTCCTAGGGGAAGGGTTGGTAGGTATAAACCATCACGCGATCCTGACCGCCACACAAAGGATGACAATCAATAGACTAATCATGCTCATACTTTATCACATAGAGGTTCACCATACGTGCATGCTACGGGAATCACTAACTTCAACACAAGTATTTCTAGATCCACAACACCTTACTAGTATAACTTCAATATTACCACAACCACAACTCAAAACTAATTGAGATGAATCAAACTTCTCCAACTACTCAATGCACATGAAGGTGGAAGTTTTCATATCCCTTTGGATAACTACACCTTTGGAGACTACTATCAAAGCATAGATCAACTACCAATCAAAACACATAACATGTGGTGAATGAAAATATAGCCCCAAGTAACGTTACCGATGGATTGAAGATGAAAGAGGGGATGCCTTCCCGGGGCATCCCCAAGCTTAGGCTTTTACGGCATCCTTTAATCAACTTGGGGTGCCTTGGGCATCCCCAAGATTGAGCTCTTTCCACTCTTTATCTTTTTGTCCATAAGAACTTCACCCAAAACTTGAAAACTTCACAACACGAAACTTAAACAGAAACTCGTGATAACATTAGTATAAGAAAGCAAACCACCACTTCCTTAGGTACTGTAGCAAACTTAAATTCTACTTATGTTGATGTTGGGTTACTGTATTTTCAATCTTCCATGGCTAATACCCCCCGATACTATCCATAGTTTCATCAAAATAAGCAACCAACTCAACAAAAACATAATCTGTTAACACCAGACCAGTCTGTAGCAATCTGTATACTTCGTATACTTATGGTACTTAAAAAATTCTTAAAAATTATGACAGTCTGAAGAATTTGCGTAGAAATCAGAAGAAAAAATAATCAACTCAAAATATCTTACAGAAAAAAATGAAAATTCTTTTCGTCAGCAAAAAGTTTCTGTCTTTTCCAGCATGACCAAACGATCATCCCCAAGACTAATCATAACGGTTTTACTTGGCACAAACGCAAAAAGAAACGCAAAAAACACAATCATAACAGAATTATGAAAGTGTGGAAAACACAAAACAGAAAGAAAAGTTATAGATTCGTTAGGTTGCCTCCCAACAAGCGCTATTGTTTAACACCCTTAGCTAGGCATAAGGTGATGGAATGACGTATAGTCATCTTTGGTGCTCAAACCATAAGTAGCCCTCATAATAGATTCATAAGGCAATCTTATTTTCTTTCTAGGAAAATACTCCATGCCCTTCTTTAGAGGAAACTGAAATCTAATATTCCCTTCCTTCATATCGATGATAGCACTAATAGTCCTTAGGAAAGGTCTACCAAGAATAATGGGACATGAAGGATTGCAATCTATATCAAGTACAATGAAATCCACGGGTACATAGTTATTATTTGTAACAATAAGAACATCATTGATCCTTCCCATGGGTTTCTTGACAGTAGAATCCGCAAGATGCAAATTAAGAGAACACTCTTCAATCTCATGAAAACCAAGAATATCACATAAAGACTTTGGAATCGCGGAAACACTAGCACCCAAATCACACAAAGCATTGCATTCATAGTTTTTGATTTTGATTTTGATAGTAGGTTCCCACTCATCATGAAGTTTTCTAGGTATAGAGACTTCTAATTTGAGTTTCTCTTCAAGAGATTTCATCATGGCATCTAAGATATGAGCGATAAAGGCTTTGCTTTGGCTATAACCATGTGGAGAGTTTGCAATGGATTGCATCAAAGAAATGCATTCAAACAAGGAGCAACTGTCATAATTGAATCCGTTGAAATCCAAAGTGGGAGTTTCATTACTACCCAAAATTTTGATTTCTTCTAGTCCACTCTCCACACCTTTCTCATCGAGATAGGTGGACTCCGAATCATTGGGGCGTTTTTCAACCAAAGTGGATTCACATCCAGCCCCTTCATCAATAGGTTTGACATGCGAAAACAAAGATTCAAGAGGAGTCACACCAAGCACTTTAAGATCTTCGTGATTTGCATCACTAGAACGCACCCTTTTAAACCATTCATGCCTAGCGCGAATTTGGGCGGTTCTTTCTTTGCTCTCATTCATGGAGACACACATAGATTTTAAAGTTTCATCCAAGTTAACCTTGGGAGGAGCACATCTAACTTTCAAAGCATCAATATCACAAGACATCCTATCAACGCTCTTAGCCAAATCGTCTATTTTGAGTAGTTTTTCCTCTATGGACGCATTGAAAATCTTTGGAGAGTTGATGAACTCTTTGATATTACTCTCTAAATCAGAGGGTAATTTGTTGTGATTTCTATAAGTGTTGTTGTAGGAATTGCCATAATTGTTAGAGGAGTTACTAGAAAAAGGCCTAGGAACATAGTTTCCTCTAAATGCATTGTTGTTGCCAAAATTGTTCCTACCAACAAAATTAACGTCCAAACTAGCATTGCTACTCTCAATCAAGGAAGATAGTGGCATGTTATTAGGATCTAAAGGAGCATTTCTAATAGCAACCAAATTCATCAACTCATCCATCTTAGCACTAAGCGAGTTAATTTGTTCTATAGCGTGTAGCTTTTTGCTAGCAGGTGACCTTTCAGCGTGCCACTGAGAGCAGTTGGTCATGATATTGTCTAGGAGTTTTGTAGCGTCTACTAACGTGATTTCCATGAATGTTCCACTGAGGCAGATTCCAAGATATTGCGAGAAGCAAAATTCAAACCAGCGTAAAAGATTTGTATAATCATCCACAAACTCAAGCCATGAGCGGGACAATTTCTAATCATTAACTTCATCCTCTCCCAAGATTGTGCAACATGTTCATGATCAAGTTGCTTGAAATTCTTGATATCGTTACGGAGAGAGATAATCTTAGCCGGCGGAAAATACTTGGATATGTAAGCATCTTTGCAGTTATCCAAGAATCGATACTATTTTTAGGCAAAGAAGAAAACCAAGTTTTTGCGCGATCTCGCAACGAGAAAGGAAAAAGCTTCAATTTAATCACGTCATTATCCACATCTCTTTTCTTTTGCATATTGCAAAGCTCAATGAAGGTATTGAGATGGGATGCGGCATCTTCACTAGGAAGGCCAGAGAATTGCTCTTTCATAACAAGATTCAGCAAGACAGCGTTGATTTCATATGATTCCGTACTAGTGGCGGGAGCAATCGGAGTACTAATAAAATCATTATTATTAGTACTCGGGAAGTCGCAAAGTTTGGTGTTTTCAGCCATGATGAGTTCAAAAACCAACAAAAACACAAGCAAGCAAGAAAACTGGGAAAGAAAAATGGCAAAAGGCAAAAGAAAATGGCAAAGGAGAAAGGCAAAAAGGCAAATGAAAATGGCAAGGGAGAAAGGAAAATGAAAACGGAAAATGTGAAGTGGGGGAGAGGAAAACGAGAGGCAACTGGCAAAAAAGGTAAATGCAAGAGATGAGTTTGTGACACCTACTTGGATAGATCTTGACTTGATATCTCCTCCCCGGCAATGGCGCCACAAATAGGCGTGTTGACGGGAGATTATTCTTGTCTTGATACTCCTCGGCAAGCGATCCTCCCCGGCAACGGCGCCAGAAATCATTCTACTACTGCGACAACAGACCTTCCCTGGCAACGGCGCCATGAATCCTTCTGCTACGGGCTACGCCTGTAGGGACTTCCTTGGAAAATATGCAAAGGATTTCCCCGCGGCCTTGAAGCCTTGCGTTGGTGTTCCCTTGAAGAGGAAAGGGTGATGTAGCACAACGGCGGTAAGTATTTCCCTCAATTTGAGAACCAAGGTATCGATCCAGTAGGAGGATCGCGTCAAGTCACAAGTACCTGCACAAACACAAAGAGCTTGCACGCAACGCTATGAAGGGGTTGTCAATCCCTTATAGATTGTTTGCAAAGTGAGAACTGAAAGCAAAAAGTAAACAAAGCAAAGTAAAAGTGAACGTGGAGACGATAGTTGTGAATAGACCCGGGGGCCGTAGTGTTCACTAGTGGCTTCTCTCATGAAAGCAAGTAGACGATGGGTGAACGAATTGCTGTCGAGCAATTGATAGAACCAAAGCAAGTAGACGGTAGATTTTAGGGAATTTATAGGCCAAAGAGCTAGGGCAGGGGAGCGCCTGGGAGGCCACAAGCCTGGTAGCCGCGCCCCCCTGGCGGCGGCTACAGGGCTTGTGGGCCCCGTGTGGCTCTCCTGCCTTGGCCCTCAAGTCCCCCGATCTTCTTCTGTTCTGGAAAAATTTATTTTGGGGATTTTATTTCGTTTGGACTCCGTTCCAAAATCAGATCTGAAAAGAGTCAAAAACACAGAAAAAACAGGAACTGGCACTTGGCACTGAATCAATAAGTTAGTCCCAAAGAAGATATAAAAGGTACATAAAACATCCAAAGTTGACAAGATAACAGCGTGAAATCATCAAATATTATAGATACGTTTGAGACGTATCATCCATCTGCATGGAGTTTCTTCATGCGCTTACATCAATAGGCATGGTGCGCATGTCTCAAAAGATTCAAAAAACGAGTTAGTCCAAAGATCCATCAGCATGGAGCTTCTTCATGCCTTTTATCCCAATATGACTCAAGCGGCAGTGCGACAAGTAAGTGGTAATATCATTACTACTTTGTCTCTTTTGGCATCCATATTATGAACATGTGTATCACTACAATCGAGATTCAATAAAATATTCATATCTGGTGCATGACCATGAAGGTATTATTCAAGTAAATAGAGTAACCATTATTCTCTTTAAATGAATAATCGTATTTTCATAAACATGATCCAATGATGTTCACGCTTAACGCAAACACCAATCAATATTTAGGTTTAACACTAATCCCGAAGGTAGAGGGAGCGTGCGATTGATGACCCACAAGTATGGGGGATCAATCGGAGTCCTTTGATAAGTAAGAGTGTCGAACCCAACGAGGAGCACAAGGACCTCACAAGTGATTTTCAGCAAGGAAAAATCTACAATTACTGAAATTGTCGATAACAAGTGATTGTGTGGTTAGATGATTCGTAGCGGGCAACAAGTAACAAAAGTAGCAATGGTGCAACAAAGTTGCCCAATCCCTTTTGTAGCAAGGGACAAGCCTGGACAAAGTCTTACAAGAGGAAAAATGCTCCCGAGGACGCACGGGAATTTTTGTCATGCTAGTTTCGTCATGTTCATATGATTCACGTTTGTTACTTTGATAGTTTGATATGTGGGTGAACCGGCGCTTGGGTACTGCCCTTACTTGGACAAGCATCCCACTTATGGTTAACCCCTCTCGCAAGCATCCGCAACTACAAAAGAAGAATTAAGACAAAGTCTAACCATAGCATTAAACTAGTGGATCCAAATCAGCCCCTTACGAAGTAACGCATAACCTAGGGTTTAAGCTTCTGTCACTCTAGCAACCCATCATCTACTTACTACTTCCCAATGCCTTCCTCTAGGCCCAAATAATGGTGAAGTGTTATGTAGTCGACGTTCACATAACACCACTAGAGGAAAAACAACATACAACATATCAAAATTCCGAACGAATACCAAATTCACATGACTATTATTAGCATGACTTATCCCATGTCCTCAGGAACAAAAGTAACTACTTACAAAGCATAATCATAATCATGATCAGAGGTGTAATGAGTAGCATCAAGGATCTGAACATAAACTCTTCCACCAAGTAATCCAACTAGCATCAACTACAAAGAGTAATCAACACTACTAGCAACCTTACAAGTACCAATCGGAGTCGCGAGACGGAGATTGTTTACAAGAGATGAACTAGGGTTTGGAGATGAGATGGTGCTGATGAAGATGTTGATGGTGACGAGTTCCCTCCGATGAGAGGAGTGTTGGTGATGACGATGGCGACGATTTCCCCCTCCGGGAGGGAAGTTTCCCCGGCAGGATCGTCTTGCCGGAGCTCTAGATTGGTTCTGCTCAAGTTCCGCGTCGCGGCAGCGGCGAAACCACGAAAAAGCTCCCTTCTGATTTTTTTCTGGACGAAACCCTCCATATAGCAAAAGAGGGGGGCAAGTGGGCCAACAGGGTGCCCACAAGCCCCCATGACGCGGCCTGGGGGTGGCCGCGCCGTGCAGGCTTGTGGCCACCCCCTGGCCCTCCTCCGGTACTTCTTCGGCCCAGTATTTTTTATATATTGGGAAAAAAATCTCCGTTGATTTTCACGGCATTTGGAGTTGCGCAGAATAGGTATCTCAACTTTGCTCCACTTTCAAACGAGAATTCCAGTTGCCGGTATTCTCCCTCTTCATGTAAACCTTGCAAAATAAGAGAGAAAATGCATAAGAATAGTACCGTGAAGTGAAATAACAACCAAGGAAGCGATAAATATCAACGTGAAAACATGATCTAAAATGGACGTATCAACTCCCCCAAGCTTAGACCTCGCTTGTCCTCAAGCGAAAGCCGAGCTCAATAAATATGTCCACATGTTTAGGGACAAAGGTGTCGACAAAACAAGATACGAACATGCATGCATCATGATCATGATCAGAACACCATACCAACATATAATCTCTGATGCTAAAGTGATAATTTCTTCACAAAGTAAAGCATGGATGAAGAACCTTACCGAGAAGTAACAACCGATAGCCTTTAGTCATTGAAGCAATTGCAATTTATCACAATATCAGAAAGAGTAAAATAAGAGCTTGTAAAGAAAATCCACATACTCAATCATTCTTTCGTTCTCTACAATTGCTACAACTCACGTGGTACTCATGAGATCAAAGTTTCAAATGAAAACAGAGAAAGATAGGGGCTTATAGTTTTGCCTCCCAACTGCTTACCTCAAGGGTAATGTCAACAATAATAATTCATGAATACTCACTTCCAAGTTGACATATGAATATAGATCTTTCCCAAGCATGTGACGGTAGCCAAGACAAAGGCACAATAAGGGATTGGTGAAGATCACCATGACTCTTTCAGGGACAAAAAGTAAAGGTACAAGATAGGCCCTTCGTAGAGGGAAGCAAAGGTTGTCATGCGTTTTTGAGGTTTGGATGCGTGTCCTCTTAGTGCAGAGGAACGTCACTTTATATTGCCTCCTGTGATAAAGAGCTTTATTATGCAGTCTGTCGCTTTTATGTCTTCCTCATCACAGGTTCGTATAAAGCTTATTTTCCACACACTAATAGATCATACATATTAGAAAGAAATTTTTATTGCTTGCACCGATGACAACTTACTTGAGGGATCTTATTCAATCCATAGGTAGGTATGGTGGACACTCATGGCAAAACTGGTTTGAAGGTTTATGGATGCACAAGTAGTATCTCTACTTAGTGCGAGAGTTTTGGCTAATGTGAGGTGGAAGCAATCGTCACATTCTAAGGGATCTCTAATCATATAACATTGTTCAGAACCAAGCAATCACAATTCATTATGTTGTCTTCCTTGTCCAACATCTACTTCTAGGCATGCAATAGTTTAGTGAGTGTTCACAATCATAGATGGTGTCAGAGATGATATATTTATATGTGAACCTCTCCTTCCTTATCACTTCCTATTAATTGCAACAATGACCAAGGGCTATGTTTGCCTACCCTCAACAAGTTTCAGTCCTCATTCTTTTTATATGTGAAGCCATCACTTCCCATAAGACCACTACATGATCTTTCATGCTTTTGTTCTATTCTCAATCTTTTGATCATGGCAAGAGGCAAAGCCCTTCAACTAAGACACTCTTTATTATATGGCTCACGAGCAAGAATACATCGGGGGTGACACAAAGCAAAAACTCAAGACTAAAACACTAAGACTTTTAAACTACTAGAAAAAAGAGAAAACTGAAAAGGAAAACTAAAACAACGGTAAAAGCAAAAGATGTGATGGTGATACGATACCGGGGCAACTCCCCCAAGCTTGGCAAAAGCCAAGGGGATTGCCCATACCAATGCTCAGTTGTCTTCCTTTGGTGGTGATGGTGGTGGAGTTGTTGCAATCTTTGACTCCAAGAGGGCCATCAGTCTTCAATTTATACTTTCGAGATCTGTGATATGTTTCTCCAGCAAAACAACTTCACGAGTGAGACAAGTATTGCGAGCACGAGTTGTTTCACAAAACCTCAAGAGTTCAATCAAAGATGGAGATAGGTTGTGGAGGTAGGGTTGGAGGAAATCCACTTCTTCAACTTCTTCCTTGTTGAGCACAGATTGCACTTCGTCCCATGCCTGATCCTTCTCCTTAGCCTTGCCCTTGGTTTCTTTAGGTAGCCTCTCCTTAGCCTCCATGACCTCCATCCTTTTCAGATCAGCATGAACTTCTCCATAGATTTGACGGAGGTTGTTCTCCCCCACAGACTCTTGAGAAGACATCTTGACCTAGATCTGTGGCAGAAAACAGGCTCGAAACGAAAAACCGAGGAAATCTGCGTGATACGGGGCCAGACCAAACGAGTATATATAATGATTTTTTCCATACCAGTAGGAGTCCCCTGCACGAAAACGGAGTCCGGGAGGCGCACGAGGTAGCCACAAGCCCTCACGGCGCGGCCAGGGGGTGGGCCCGCGCCGTGCAGGCTTGTCGCCTCCTCGCGCACTTTCCGGACTACCTCCAATTTTTGTATTTTTTCAAATATTCCAAAATGGAGAAAATTTCCTATTGGAAAAGTTTTGGACTCTGTTTTCTTACCGAATCTCATACCTCTTCGTTTTCGGAGTCTGAAACAGGCTGATAAATGTCCCTAAGGTATTCTTCCGGAGTTATGGTATTGATGATATTGCTTTCAACATTAATGGGAGTACCTGAGATATAATGCTTGATTCTCTGCCCATTTACAACTCTCGGACAATTACCCTCCGTGTTGTTGATCTTGATAGCACCGGAACGATATACTTCCTCAACAACATAGGGACCTTCCCATTTAGAGAGAAGCTTGCCTACAAAGAATCTTAAACGAGAGTTACATAGCAAGACATAATCACCTACATTGAACTCACGCTTTTGTATCCTCTTATCATGCCACCTCTTAACCTTCTCTTTGAAGAGCTTGGCATTCTCATAAGCTTGAGTTCTCCACTCATCAAGCGAGCTAATGTAAAATAACCTCTTCTCACCGGCAAGTTTGAAATCAAAGTTGAGCTATTTGATTGCCCAATAAGATTTATGCTCTAGCTCAAGAGGTAAGTGACATGCTTTCCCATACACCATTTTGTATGGAGACATGCCCATGGGATTCTTATAGGCAGTTCTATAAGCCCATAGTGCATCATCGAGCTTGTTAGACCAATTCTTTCTAGACATGTTGACAGTCTTTTGCAGAATCAGTTTAATCTCTCTATTGCTTAGCTCTACTTGACCACTGGACTGAGGGTGGTAGGGAGACGCAATTCTATGGTTGACATCGTACTTAGCAAGCGTTTTACGAAAAGCACCATGAATGAAGTGTGAACCACCGTCGGTCATTTGATATCTAGGGACTCCAAATCTAGGGAAGATAACTTCTTTCAGCATCTTGATAGAGGTGTTGTGATCAGCACTACTAGTGGGGATAGCTTCTACCCACTTAGTGACGTAATCAACAACAACTAAGATGTGAGTATACCCGTTGGATTTGGGAAAAGGTCCCATATAATCAAAGCCCCAGACATCAAATGGTTCAATGACAAGTGAATAGTTCATAGGCATTTCCTGACGTTTGCTAATATTACCTATTTTTGACATTCGTCACAAGACAATACAAACTTACATGCATCCTTGAAGAGAGTGGGCCAATAGAAACCTGATTGCAATACCTTGTGTGCAGTTCTATCTCCCGCATGGTGTCCTCCATAGGCCTCGGAGTGACACTTGTGTAGGATCTGTCCCTGTTCATGTTCAGGTACACAACGTCTAATAACACCATCTACTCCTTCCTTATAAAGGTGAGGATCATCCCAAAAGTAGTGTCTCAAGTCAAAGAAGAACTTCTTCTTTTGCTGGTACGTGAAACTAGGTGTTATGTATTTGGCAACGATATAGTTTGCATAATCAGCATACCACGGTGCACTACGTGAAGCATTGATGACATTCAGTTGCTCACCGGGAAAGCTGTCATCAATAGGTTGTGGGTCATCAAGAATGTTCTCCAACCTAGACAAGTTATCTGCTACTGGGTTATCAGCACCCTTTCTGTCGACAACGGGCAAATCAAATTCTTGCAGCAAGAGAACCCATCTGATAAGTCTAGGTTTAGCGTCCTTCTTCTCCATGAGGTACTTAATAGCAACGTGACCAGTGTGAATAATGACTTTGGAATCAACAATGTAAGACCTGAACTTTTCACACGCAAACACGATTGCTAAAAATATCTTCTCTCTAGTAGCATAGTTTCTTTGGGCACTGTCTAGAGTTTTACTAGCGTAGTGAATAACATGCAACTTCTTATCAACTCTTTGCCCTAGAACAACACCAACAGCATAATCACTAGCATCACACATGATCTCAAAAGGCAAGTTCCAATCAGGTGGTTGAACAATAGGTGCAGTTATCAAAGCCCTCTTAAGTATTTCGAAGGCTTCCTCACAATCATCGTCAAAAACAAAAGGAATATCCTTTTGTAGGAGATTGGTAAGAGGCCTAGAAATCTTAGAGAAGTGTTTTATGAACCTTCTATAGAAAACAACATGACCAAGGAAACTTCTTATCCCTCTAATATCTGTGGGGTATGGCATTTTCTCGATTGCATCAACCTTAGCCTTATCGACTTCAATACCTCTTTTGGAAATTTTATGTCCTAAGACAATGCCTTCATTAACCATAAAGTGGCACTTCTCCTAATTCAAGACAAGATTGGTGTCTTTACATCTCTGTAAGACTCGATCAAGGTTGCTGAGGCAATCATCAAAGGAAGACCCGTAAACGGAGAAGTCATCCATGAAAACCTCAACAATCTTTTCACAAAAGTCAAAGAATATAGCCATCATACATCTTTGAAAGGTGGCAGGTGCATTACACAAGCCAAAAGGCATACGTCTATAAGCAAAGGTACCGAAAGGGCAGGTGAAAGTGGTTTTCTCCTGATCAGATTGTGCAACTGGTATTTGGGAGAAACCAGAATAACCGTCTAGAAAGCAAAAGTGTGTGTGTTTGGACAACCTTTCTAGCATTTGGTCGATAAAAGGCAGAGGGTAATGATCTTTCCTAGTGGCCTTATTCAACTTCCTAAAATCAATCACCATCCTATAGCAGTAATAATCCTTTGTGGGATCAACTCATCCTTATCATTAGGGACAACGGTGATGCCTCCCTTCTTAGGAACGCAATGCACCGGACTCACCCAATCGCTATGAGCAACATGATAGATAATACCCGCTTCCAGGAGCTTTAGTATTTCTTTTCTCAATACTTCTTTCATCTTAGGATTCAATCTCCTTTGATGATCAACAACTGGCTAGAAGTCAAGATCAGTTTTGATCTTGTGCTGACATAGAGTGGGACTAATGCCCTTAAGATCATCAAGAGTATATCAAATAGCAGCACGGTGCTTCCTCAGAGTTTTTAGTAACTTCTTTTCTTCCTGCTTTGAGAGGCTAGCACTAATAATAACAGGATATATCTCCTTTTCGTCAAGGTAGGCATACTTAAGAGTATCAGGCAACTGTTTAAGCTCAAACACAGGATCACCCTTTGGTGGGGGCGGATCCCCAAGCAGTTCAACATGCAAGTTATTCTTAAGAATAGGATATTGTTCTAAGACAACTCTACTATTTCATCCCTTTCATCCATATGCATATCATTTCCATGCTCAAGCAAGTATTGCTCTAAGGGATCAGTAGGAGGCACGACAATAGAAGCTAAGGCAATAGTTTCATCCCTACTAGGCGACTCCTTTTCATGAGGTTGTCTACCAAACTTAGAGAAATTGAACTCATGCGACACACCTTCAAAGCCAACAGTGACAGTTTGCTTCTCACAATCAATATGAGCATTGACGGTATTGAGAAAAGTTCTACCAAATATGATGGGACAAAAGCTATCTTGAGCGGTAGCAAGAACGAGGAAATCGGCAGGATACTTCGTTTTACCACACAAGATTTCAACATCCCTAACAATTCCCAGAGGGCAGATAGTATCTCTATTGGCAAGCTGAATAGTGACATCTATAGGTTCTATCTCAACAGGTGCAATCTCATCTTTGACTTCATCGTATAAGGATTGAGGTATTGCACTAACACTAGCACCCAAGTCACATAAACCATGATAACAATGATCTCCTATCTTAACAGAAACCACAGGCATGCCAACAACAGGCCTATGTTTTTGTCTCTAACATGAGGTTTAGCAATTCTAGCAACATCTTCACAAAAGTGAATATTATGTCCCTCAACTTCTTCATACAGAAGATCTTTGATAATAGCAATGCTAGGTTCAACTCTAATTTGCTCAGGGGGTGTAGGTGTTCTAATATAGCCTCTACGTATCACAGTTGAAGCTTTAGAATGTTCCTTTATCCTAACAGGGAAAGGTGGTTTCTCAATGTAAGCAGTGGGTATCACCGAATCATTATAGGCAATGACTTTCTCTTCAACGGGAGTGGCTTTGACTACATTGAATTCTAAAGGAGGATGAAATTTAAACCACTTCTCTTTGGGGAGATCAATATGAGCAGCAAAGGATTCACACAATGAAGCTACTATCTCAGAGTCAAGTCCATACTTAGCGCTAAAGTCACAAAAAGTATTTGTCTCAACAAAGGATTTAACGCAATCAAAAGTGAAATTCATACCTGACTCCTCACCTTATTCAAGCTCCCAATCTTCAGAGTTGCGTTTAATTCTCTCCAATAAATTCCATTTGAAGTCAATATATCTTTTCATAAAAGAACCGGTCCAAGAAGTATCAAGCATGGTGCGATCATCATGAGAAAGCCAAGCATAGAAGTTCTGAATGATAATTTCTCTCGAGAGCTCATGATTGGGGCATGAATATAGCATTGATTTAAGCCTCCCCCAAGCTTGAGCGATGCTTTCCCTATCACGAGGCCAAAAATTGTAAATATAATTCCCATCACGATGTACTAAATGCATAGGATAAAACTTTTGACGAAATTCCAATTTCAACCGATTGTAGTCCCATGATCCAGTATCATCACATAGCCTATACCATGTCAACGCCTTATCCTTCAAAGATAAAGGAAAAACCTTCTTCTAGACCTTATCCTCGGGCACACCTGCAAGCTTAAATAAACCACAAACCTCATATACGTAGATCAGATGCAAGTCTGGATGTGATGTTCCATCTCCTGTAAAAGGATTAGCCAGCAGTTTCTCAAGCATACCCAAAGGAAATTCAAAGAAAATATTTTCCGTAGGTGCAGCAACTTGAGGAGAAACTCTTTGTGCTTCCGTTCGAGGTGAAGATACCCCGAACAAGCCCCTCAAAGGATCAGTATCCATAGTGACAAGTGACAAGAAATTTCAGCACACTATATGAATGTTTCCTTACCAAGTTCCACTTACCAAAGGCGCTTCACACCCCGGCAACGGCGCCGGAAAAGAGTCTTGATGACCCACAAGTATAGGGGATCAATCTTAGTCCTTTCGATAAGTAAGAGTGTCGAACCCAACGAGGAGCAGAAGGATCTGACAAGTCGTTTTGAGCAAGGAAAAATCTGCAAGCACTGAAATTGTCGGTAACAAGTGATTGTGTGGTGAGATGATTCGTAGCGAGCAACAAGTAACAAAAGTAGCAACGGTGCAACAAAGTGGACCAATCCCTTTTGTAGCAAGGGACAAGCTTGGACAAAGTCTTACAAGAGGAAAAACGCTCCCGAGGACACACGGGAATTTCTGTCATGCTAGTTTCGTCATGTTCATATGATTCGCGTTCGTTACTTTGATAGTTTGATATGTGGGTGGACCGGCGCTTGGGTACTTCCCTTACTTGGACAAGCATCCCACTTATGATTAACCCCTCTCGCAAGCATCCGCAACTACCAAAGAAGAATTAAGACAAAGTCTAACCATAACATTAAACTAGTGGATCCAAATCAGCCCCTTACGAAGTAACGCATAAACTAGGGTTTAAGCTTGTGTCACTCTAGCAACCCATCATCTACTTACTACTTCCCAATGACTTCCTCTAGGCCCAAATAATGGTGAAGTGTTATGTAGTCGACGTTCACATAACACCACTAGAGGAAAAACAACATACAACATATCAAAATACCGAACGAATACCAAATTCACATGACTATTATTAGCATGACTTATCCCATGTCCTCAGGAACAAAAGTAACTACTCACAAAGCATAATCATAATCATGATTAGAGGTGTAATGAGTAGCATCAAGGATCTGAACATAAACTCTTCCACCAAGTAATCCAACTAGCATTAACTACAAAGAGTAATAAACACTACTAGCAACCTTACAACTACTAATCGGAGTCGCGAGATGGAGATTGGTTACAAGAGATGAACTAGGGTTTGGAGATGAGATGGTGCTGATGAAGATATTGATGGTGAAGAGTCCCCTCCGATGAGAGGAGTGTTGGTGATGACGATGGCGACG
Organism: Hordeum vulgare subsp. vulgare; assembly: GCF_904849725.1. NCBI lineage: Eukaryota > Viridiplantae > Streptophyta > Magnoliopsida > Poales > Poaceae > Hordeum > Hordeum vulgare. Next base: position 449,623,927 of record NC_058518.1, on the reverse strand, counting down.
ATTTCCCCCTCCGGGAGGGAAGTTCCTCGGCAGGATCGTCCTGCCGGAGCTCTAGATTGGTTCTGCTCAAGTTCTTCCTCGTGGCGGCGGCGAAACCATGAAAAAGCTCCCTTCTGATTTTTTTTCTGGACGAAACCCTCCATATAGCAAAAGAGGGGGGCAAGTGGGCCAACAGGGTGCCCACAAGCCCCCATGACGTGGCCCGGGGGGTGGCCGCGCCGTGCAGGCTTGTGGCCACCCCCTGGCCCTCCTCCGGTACTTCTTCGGCCTAGTATTTTTTATATATTGGGAAAAAATCTCCGTTGCTTGTCACGGCGTTTGGAGTTGCGCAGAATAGGTATCTCAACTTTGCTCCACTTTTAGGCCAGAATTGGAGTTGCCGGTATTCTCCCTCTTCATGTAAACCTTGCAAAATAAGAGAGAAAAGGCATAAGAATAGTACGGTGAAGTGAAATAACAGCCAAGGAAGCGATAAATATCAACGTGAAAACATGATGCAAAATGGACGTATCAGCGATGTTGATCACATCGACCTTGGAATTACTTCCAACACACATCGTCACCTCACCCTTGCTAGTATCCATTTAATCTGTAGCTATAATTTTGAGCTACTAACACTTAGCAACTGAACCGGTATCCAATACCCTGGTGCTACTAAGAGTACTAGTAAGGTACACATCAATACCATGTATATCCAATATACTTTTGTCGACTTTGCCAGCCTTCTCATCTACCAAGTATCTAGGGTAGTTCCGCTTCAGTGACCGTTCCCCTCATAACAGAAGCACTTAGTCTCGGGTTTGGGTTCAACCTTGGGTTTCTTCACTAGAACAACAACTCGTTTTCCGTTTCATGAAGTATCCCTTCTTGCCCTTGCGCTTCCTGAAACTAGTGGTTTTACTAACCATCAACAATTGATGCTCCTACTTGATTTCTACTTTCGCGGTGTCAAACATTGCGAATAACTCTGGGTTCATTTAGTGTATCCCTAGTATGCTATAGTTCATCACGAAGCCCAGTAGCTTGGTGGCAGTGACTTTGGAGAACTATGACAATCTCTATCTTATCCGGAAGATCAACTCCCACTCGATTCAAGCGATTGTAGTACTCAGACAATGTGAGTACATCCTCAACGATTGAGCCTTTTCTCCCTTACTTCGCATGCCAAGAATCTCGTTGGAGGTCTCATACCTCTCAACGCGAGCACGAGCCTGAAATCCCAATTTCAGCTCTTGGAACATCTCATATGTTCTGTGACGTTCAAAACGCCTTTGGCGCATCAATTCTAAGCCGTTAAACATTACACACTGAACTATCATGTAGTCATTAAAAATGTGTATGTTAGATGTTCGGAACATCCACAGACGACGCTCGGGGTTCAGCACACCGAGCGGTGCATTAAGGACATAAGCCTTCTGCACAGCAATGAGGACAATCCTCAGTTTACGGACCCAGTCCACATAATTGCTACTATCATCTTTCAACCAAGTTTTCTCTAGGAACATATAAAAAACAGTAGAGCTACAACGCAAGCTACAACATAATTTGCAAAGACATTTTGACTATGTTCATGATAATGAGTTCAGTTAATCATATTACTAAAGAACTCCCACTCAAATTGACATCCCTATGGTTATTTATCCAAATTCACTTACTCAAGACCGATTATCACGTGAGTTGAGTTTAGCTTCAATGGTGAACATCTCCATGTTGATCATATCCACTATATGACTCATGCTCAACCTTCCAGTCCCTTGTGTTCCGAGGCCATGTATTTACATGCTAGGCTCGTTAAGTTTAACCCGAGTGTTCTGCGTGTGCAACTGTTTTGCACCTGTTGTATGTGAACGCAGAGTCTATCACACCCAATCATCACGTGGTGTATCGAAACGACGCACTGTCGCAACGGTGCACAGTCGGGGAGAACACAATTTTATCATGAAATTCTAGTGAGGGATCACCTTATAATGCTATCGTCGTCCTAAGAAAAATAAGGTGCATGAAAGGATTAACATCACATGCAAATCAGAAGTGACATGATATGGCCATGAACTTGTGCTTCTTGATCTCCATCACCAAAGCACCAGCATGATATCCATCATCACCGGCGCCACACCATGATCTCCATCATTGTGCTTCCATTGAGGTTGTCGCGCTAACTATGTTGTTACTACTAAAGCTACTACTAGCGATAAAGCAAAGCATCACCAAGCGCAAAATAATTAAAGACAACCCTATGGCTCTTGTCGGTTGCCGTAGCATCGACGTGCAAGTCGATATTTAACTACTACAACATTTTTTCGAACCGGGCTTTCTCCCCTTCCCATTACTTTCATAACGGAAATACAATGTTTTGAGACCAGAACCAGAAAGAGAGGGAAAGGAAAAAAAGCGAGTTCGGGACAATATCAGGAAACCCACCGTTCATGCCTGTCACCAGGAACATAAACTGCGGGGCGAAAACCTGATATCATCCGAAACTACGCAACAAAGACCAAAAGTATTACACTGCCATGTATCAGCACCACTACCAGGAGCCCCACAACAACCACCACCGAACCAGGCTCACCAAAGAGCACAGAAATAAACCGAAAAGTTTTCACCAACTGGGACATAGAGCCTAAACGTCACCATGGACACCAAGTCATCAGCACTGCAACCTGCAAAGGGAATCGAAACTCTCCTTTCTGCATTTGCCATTCATCCCAGACTTCTTCTTCATCAGCCTGCTCGCTCGCTTATGCCCTCGGCGGTCCACACAGCCGCAGCATTTGAGCTGCGCTCTCTTGCTGGTTGCCGTAGCATCGACGTGCAAGTCGATATTTAACTATTACAACATGATCATCTCATACATACAATATCTCATATCATGTCTTTGGTCATATCACATCACATGCATACCCTGCGAAAACAAGTTAGACGTCCTCTAATTTGTTGTTGCAAATTTTACGTGGCTGCTGTGGGTATCTAGTATGATCGCATCTTACTTACGCAAAGCTGATACGTCCCAAACGTATCTATAATTTATGTTTGTTTCATGATCTTTTGGGTGACATTGTTATATGTTTTGCTACACTTTTATACCTTTTTACACATATTTGTACTAACCTACAAATTCAGTGCACCCAGTGCCAGATTCTGTTTGCTGATGTCTTTTTTTGCAGGGACTTGTACCCCAATTTATAGAGTCCCACAAATCCAGAGAAAATATATAAAAATCAGCGTGTCGAAAGCTTCACGAAGCACGCAGATGGGCCAGAGGGGAGCAACAGTCTGCCTAGGTGGCCTCCCTGCACGGAGCTACCCCCTGGCCGCGCCACCAGGTCGCCTGGGTGGGGCCACCTCCTCTGGTGCCCTCCTTTGGCCTATATTTACCTCTCTGAGAGGAAACCCTTCGAGAAGATCCAGAATCGCGGATTTATCCATCGTTCTGCCGCCGCAGCACTTCCGAGATCGGGAGTACGAGAAGACCTCTTCCCGGCACTCTGCCGGAGGGAGGATTGACCTTCGGGAGCTTCTCCACTGCCATGGACGCTTCCCGGATGTGTCGTGAGTACTCCTCCTTGGACCATGTGTCCATGACCAGTAGCTATGTGATGTCTTCTCTCCAATCTTGTGCTTCAATGTTTAGCCCTTGTGAGCTGCCCTACATGATCAAGGCATCTATGTAATTTACCTGTTGTTGCTATGCTTGGTTTGCTAGGATCTGATGGATTATGAGATTATGTTCAGATTGTGATGAGTTATATATTTGGTTCTCCTTTTCTATTGTGTTCTTGAGTAATTCATGCATGTTCTTGATGACCCACAAGTATACGGGATCAATCGTAGTCCTTTCGATAAGTAAGAGTGTCGAGCCCAACGAGGAGCAGAAGGCTCTGATAAACGGATTTCAGCAAGGTAATAACTGCAAGCACTGAAAGTAGCGGTAACAAGTGATTGTGTAGCGAGGTGAAACGTAGCAAGCAAAAAGCAAAAAGTAACAAGTAGTAGCAACGGTACAGCAAATGGCCGAATCCCTTTTGTAGAAAGGGACAAGCCTGAACAAAGTCTTATAGGAGGAAAAACGCTCCCGAGGACACACGGGAATTTCTGTCATGCTAGTTTCATCATGTTCATATGATTCACGTTTGTTACTTTGATAGTTTGATATGTGGGTGGACCGGCGCTTGGGTACAACCCTTACTTGGACAAGCATCCCACTTATGATTAACCTCTCTCGCAAGCATCCGCAACTACAAAAGAAGAATTAAGACAAAGTCTAACCATAGCATTAAACTAGTGGATCCAAATCAGCCCCTCACGAAGCAACGCATAGACTGGGGTTTAAGCTTCTGTCACTCCAGCAACCCATCATTTACTTACTACTTCGCAATGCCTTCCTCTAGGCCCAAATATGGTGAAGTGTTATGTACTCGACGTTCACATAACACCACTAGAGTAAAAGACAAGATACATCATATCAAAATACCGAACGAATATCAAATTCACATGACTATTATCAGCATGACTTATCCCATGTCCTCAGGAACAAAAGTAACTACTCACAAAGCATAATCATAATCATGATCAGAGGTGTAATGAATAGCATCAAGGATCTAAACATAAACTCTTCCACCAAGTAATCCAACTAGCATCAACTACAAAGAGTAATCAACACTACTAGCAACCTTACAAGTACCAATCAGAGTTGCGAGACGAAGATTGGTTACAAGAGATGAACTAGGGATTGGAGAGGAGATGGCGCTGATGAAGATGTTGATGAAGATGCCTCCCCTCCGACGAGAGGAGTGTTGGTGATGACGATGGCGGCGATTTCCCCCTCCGGGAGGGAAGTTTCCCCGGCAGGATCGTCCTGTCGGAGCTCTAGATTGGATCGGCTCAAGTTCTGCCTCATGGCGGCGGGGAAACCACGAAAAATCTCGTGAATGACTTTTTCTGGACCAAAACCCTTCATATAGCAAAAGAGGAGGCTAGTGGGCCGTCAGGGAGCCCACAAGCCCCTAGTCCGCCACCAGGGGGTGGCGGTGGCAGGGCTTGTGGCGCCCTGGCAGCCCCCCTCCGGTACTTCTTTCGCCCAGTATTTTTTATATAATCCCAAAAAAATCCACGTAACTTTTCAGGGCATTTGGAGATGTGCAAAATAGTGGACTAAGATTTGCTCCTTTTCCAGTCCAGAATTCCAGCTGCCTGAATTCTCCCTCTTCAAATAAACCTTGCAAAATAAGAGAGAAAAGGCATAAATATGGTACCACAAAGTAATATAACAGCCCAAAAAGCAATAAATATCAACATGAAAACATGATGCAAAATGGACGTATCAGTTCTCCATTACTTTTTATTACTTTGGCCGAGTAGTAGATTGTAACTCCAAGAGGGAGCGTTATGCATGATTGTGGGTTCATGCCCCCTGATGTCTAGCTTGAGTGACAAAAACATGAGAGTAGAGGATGTGATGTTGCCACAGGGAGAAAACAACGATGCTTGTGACCACAGTTGCAAGGATTGTTTACCTTATGCAAAGTTCGTTAATGCAGTTGTCCGTTGCTTTGAGTTTACACTTTGGGTGGGGCTTGCAACTTAATACGAGGGAGATGTTCTGGATAGATATCTCAAGGTGGATGATTAGTAAGTAGATGCTGATGAATAAATGGTCTACTTGTCTTGGCGTACTGCCCATTACTTTTGAGCCTCTAACTTTCTAGTAGCATGATTAGCATTGCAGTGCGTTTATAATTCTGTCAATTGTACAGCTGTAGTTTGTTTACCCATGCATAGTTGTTTATCGCCTTTTGGGAGAGAGACATCACTACTGAACATCATGTGACTCTGGTCCATATCACCACCATTGTTTACACCTCCATCATTTACTGCTTTTATTTACTTTTCCGTTGCAATCACTATCACTATTCCCGCTTGTGTTTTGATCCTTTGCAAACTACAAGGCCGGAGAGATTGACAACCTCTCTGTACTCGTTGGGAGCAAAGTTATTTGTTGTGTGTGCAGGTGCACGTCTTATGCTAGCGCGGGAGCAGCGGACACCTACTTGTTGATCCTCGGAGTCCTCATGGTTCGATAAACTTTACAGTCCCCGTGTGATATCCCACAATTATAGGGGATCATGTATGGCCTTTTCGATAAGTAAGAGTATCGAACCCAACGAGGAGCTAAAGGTGGGATAAATATTCTCTCAAGTTCTATCAACCACTGACACAACTCTACACACACTAAACGTTTTGCAATATCTAGGAAATAAAACTAGAGTAACAATACGGGTAAACAAGATAGTTTTGCATGATAATAAATACATGAAAGTAAAGGTAGTTGCTACAACAATAAAGTATACTAAGTAACTATAAACTAATAGTACCTTGAGTGTGGAAAAGTGGTGGTAATTTTGATGGATTTGTCCATGATCAAATAGTCAAATACGAGGTTGATATTCCTCTTTTATGTGGGAGAGGCAAAGCTAACAAGGATCAAATAGTCAAATACAAGGTTGATATTCCTCTTTTATGTGGGAGAGGCAAAGCTAACAAGCTCTCACTATCCAATGATTGCAAGTACTTATGATTGGAACTCTAGCAAACATTCGTAGATACTAGAAGATACATTAAGATAAAAATACCCAACCATAGAATTAATATCAAAAGGTCCTCTTTATCACATATGCTTTGATCACTAGATTGGGCCTCATGTTTCTGTCACTCAAGCAGCCCACCCTTTAGCTTTCTCCACATACTACAAACCCAATGATGTGATCCACACGTGCATAAACATATGATGGGAATCATAGGATTGTAACAAATTTAATATATAGCTCAAACCATCAATTGAGATTCAACAATCAATTATATGACAAAAGGGAACTACACAAACATGACATAGATGCAATAGATCATTTGCAAATAATTTATAACATCAAAAACCATGCTTACATAGGGGATTACAAAGGTTTGTGGAAGAGTGGACCGATGTAGCTATGGAGGATATGATGATGGAGGTATTGGTGAAGGCGGCATCATGGCGGAGAGGATGGAGAAGGGGCAACACGTGAGGTGTAGGGCGGCGCCGGCGGCCGTCGCGGCGCAGGGTCTCCTCCTGCGCCGGCCGACCATCATGGGGTAGCGCCGCCCCTTAGCCCCTTCCTCCATGGCTTCTTGGTGCTGTATATGATCCCTCCCCCATGGAGATGAGGCCATGGGGCAGGCAAAATTCGTGGCTTTTGGTGGCTGCCCCGAAATCAGGGGTTTCTTCTCCTTATATGAGCTGGGACGATCATCTTTGGCTCTCCGATGGATGCCCATTTGATCCAAGGGCTCTTGGGCACCTATAGAACCTTCCTAGGGACTCCTCTCAGCCGCAATGAGGCTCCAAAGTCGTAGCTTGGCCGAATCCATCAAATATGATAAGAGTTGAACTCAATCCCGTAATCAGATATTAGTCCTCCAACAAAACGGGCTTTCCTGGGCAAAAGTGCCCAATTTTATTTCCAGAATTATCAGCATAGAATTCCCCACACTTTTCTCTTATGTGAGATTTCCGTTTAAGTCCGTCTTCGACCCGTAATGTGGCAATCTTTAAAAAGAGTTTTCAGACAGATTTAAGGAAAGTCCCAATTTGACTCCAACAAGGTTTCCTCTTCTATTTTGATAGTTCCTACACATAAAAGTGTAAACAAGAACATTGTTCACTTTTGCAACTATTAATAGGTTAGTCCAAATAAATCATAAACTTACTATAAAAACAATTATCAAAAGCATAAAAGTAACATGAAACCATCAAAAATTATAGATACGTTTTGGACGTATCAACATCTCCAAGCTTAGTTCCTACTCGTCCTCGAGTAGGTGAAACGATAAAAAATAATAATTTTTTAGATGACATGCTACCAACATAATCTTGATCATCATATTTGTAGAAGCATTTGTAAGCTGAGATCATAGCACTCTAAACATATGCATGATAGATATCTCAAGGTGGATGATTAGTAAGTAGATGTTAATGAATAAACGATCTACTTGTCTTGGTGTACTGCCCATTACTTTTGAGCCTCTAAATTTCTAGTAGCATGATTAGCATTGCGGTGCGTTTATAATTTTTTAAATTGCACAACTGTAGTTTGTTTATCCATGCATAGTTGTTTACCGTCTTTTGGGAGAGAGGCATCACCGGTGAAGATTGTGTGACTCTAGTCAATATCACCATCATTGTTTACACCTCCACCATTTACTACTTTTATTCACTTTTCCATTGCAATCACTATCACTATTCCCGCTTGTGTTTTGATCCCTTGCAAACTACTAGGCTGGAGAGATTGACAACCTCTCTATACTCGTTGGGAGAAAAGTTATTTGTTGGGTGTGCAGGTCCACGTCTTCTGCTAGCGCCAGAGCAGCAAACACCTACTTGTTGATCCTCGAAGTCCTCCTGGTTCGATAAACCTTACAGTCCCCGTGTAAGGGAAATCTGCCGCTGACTACATCTCCACCTTCCACTTGGGGTAATCAACGAGGACGATAAGTATATCCATCAACTCGTTATCAAGAAAAATTTTGGCGCCCCTGCCGGGGACTCCAATCTTCAAGATAGGGGAGTTGCACGCTATCCTTTACCTTTGCTTTTAGTCTTGTTAGTTTTCTTTCTAGTTTTGCTTTAGAGTCTTATACCAAAACCACAAAAAAATTAGTTGCTTTGTTTAGTCAGTATGTCTAGGTCCTTTGCCTTTGGTGTTGCACCCGAAAGAGAAGTTCTTACCTTCAAACAAAGGGTAGGAGAAATTTTGAAAGATGCTTGGTATATAATTAAAGATTCTAAAGATAGAGCCTCCAAGAAGCAATCCATCACTATTTTGCTTAGGAATTTTTATGTTGGTATTACTTCTTGGAATAGGTTTGTTCTAGACACATCAATAGGTGGGAATTTCTTGGAAGCTCCTGTTTGGGAGGCTCTTAACTTTATGGAAAATCTTGTTGGAATCCCACCTATTGTTGACATAAAGGATGATATCACTTTAGCTCACATTATGAGTGAACTTGAGAATATAGAGCTAAAGATGCCAAGCATGAGTAAAATAAATGAAGTAGATCGTAGGATTCAAGGGAATTTAAATAGACTTGATAGCTCCATGCACAAAATTTACAAAACTTTGGAGACCCTTAAATCACATGATGTGGATCCTTCTAGGATTGATAAGATCGAGGATATTATTGAAACTTTAGGAACTACTCTATCCTCCATCAAGACTAAAAAGGTAGAAACCCCCGCAAGTAAGGGACCTAAGTTCGTTCACGTACCCAAGGTTCCTCAACCCAAAACGAGTATATCTATTGCTAGGGGTGTTGAAACTCTGAAGACCTTGGAAGATATACCTCTCTTAAATAGAAATAAAATTCCAATTGGTCTTACTACTTTTGCTTTTGTTCCTAGAAGTGTTTACACTAGGCCTCTCTTTGAGACTCCTCTTAAGATTAGTTTTACTATTGAAGAAATTTTTGATGATCTTTGTGATGGTTCAATTGATACAACTTGATCCTTCTTTTGCATCTTGCCTAGCTCAAAGGCATAAAAGAAAGCGCTTGTTGGGAGGCAACCCAATTTATTTTTTACTTTCAGTTTTAGTGGTCTTGATGCTTGTTACTACTGTAGCAACATCATTGTATCTTTATTTTCAAGCTTTGTGCCAAGTTTTAGCCTCCGATTGGAAGAAAGTTCAAAAGTTGTGACATGTTGTCCAGAAACAGATTATGTCTGCTTGGCGGAAAAACTCGCCAAATATCACCAGATCATCATTTTGATCTGAATGTTTTTGACAACATGCTATATATAATTGTATTTCGAGCGTATTTTATGAGTTTTTTGATTTGAGTTGCAGAAGGGCCCGAAACAATTGTTTATTACCTGCTATTCTGTTTTTCCCAGATTCTGGCACGTTTTGCGTTTTCATCATTTTGCATATCCTAAGCTTGCTTTTTCTTTGAAAAAACCTTTTGGCAATCTTGAGAAACAGTAGATCTTCATGAAAATATTTATTTCCAGTAGAGAATAAATTATTTTATTATGGGCACTAACCACTCTAATCAGCTTATGATGAGTTTCGTATGAAGGGAGTTCTCAAGTATGCGATGGAAGATGAGGAAAGAAGATCCAGGAGTGCCAATCGCTCAAGCTTGGGGATGACCCCATGCACCCCCAATAAATATTCAAGGAGACTCAAGTGTCCAAGCTTGGGGATGCCCCCGTGCATCCCCTTCTCTATCAACAATCATCAGTTCGTCTTTCTCCATGCTATACCTTTATCACTTCATATGTTGTGTGCTATACTTGGAGCGTCCCGCTCTTTACTTTTTAGTTTGTTTTAGTTTTAGTTGATGTTCATAACAAGTTGGAACCTAGCCTTCCTTGTTTGGGAGAGAAACACGCTCCACTCCACCCTAGAACACAACATAGGTTTTCATCCTTATCTTTTTTGTGTGTTTTTATCTTTTCATAGCTGCTGTCATGCTTAGCTCTTAGTTTTCATGCTTTATCTTTTTATGAGATTTTATTTAGGTTGCTTTTGGAACTCTCTTGAGTTATCATGCTTATCTTGTTTAGAGAGTTGGCTTGTTGCACCGAGTTGTGTGTCTTGCATGAGTAGGTAACTGAGGTTGCTATTTAAGTATAGTAGTAACTTGCAATAGTTTTGAGGTATTGATTTGAGGAATGTTTGGACTATTGGTGCCAAGAGCTTGAGCCTATTAGTGATAATTGTCGTATTTTGGGAAATCCGTGTGTTTTTTCAAAACTAAAAAAAATAGTCGAGAACTCTAGCTACTAGATGGATCGTTAACCTCTCGAGGGGTTGGAATATATAGAGTACCCTCATGTTATCATGGGTCGAGGATGCGCAAGGATAACCAAACCCCCAAACACTCCTCCTCACGGTACTTGTCTCTTTGTGAATCTCCTGACTAGATAGAGAGCTACCGATAATAAGTGCATGAGTTCTTCGGACTAATGTGAGTATTCGATTGTTGGCACTTCCACCATCCATATTTTGCTAGCCTCTTCGGTACCGTGCATTGCCCTTTCTCATCTTGAGAGTTGGTGCAAACTTCGCTGGTGCATCCAAACCCTTGGCATGATACACTCTGTCATCATAAGCCTCATTATATCTTTCCTCAAAACAGCCACCATACCTACATATTAAGGCATCTCCATAGCCTTTCCGAGATACATTGCCATGCAACATCCACCATATCATAACTTGATCTTCATGTCATACATGCTTTGGCTTGATCGAGGAGCCGCATGCTAGTTGGTCCTTGCCCTTATTATTGCTACATGACGCGCTAGTTTCATTGCATATCCTGCTACACTGGCAGAGGCATACATTTGCATACATCATGATAATTTTCATTTGTCTTTATGTTGAGTACTTCTTATAAAGTGTGAAGATCTTCTTTTTATTCTTGTAGAATATAGAGTGTTGCCCTCAAGTGAGGAAAAGATCCCAAAGAGGAAAAATTAAAAGATCTCAAAAAGGACAAATGAAAAGATCCCAAAGAGGACAAATGAGAGATAAATAGAAAGAGCCAAAGAGGCCACAAAAATATAAATAAAAAAAAGAAAAAAAACAAAAAAAGAGTGATAAGGGGGCAACACTACTATTCGTTTTGAAAGATCCACACTCTAACTCCATTGTTATATTTGTACTCCATAGAGATTATCATTCATGCATAAGGGACCCTTACACTATAGAACTTGGTTTGTATATTCCAATGATGAGCCTCCTCAAATGAGCTCTAGGTGTTCATGAGCAAGCAAGTTGGATGCACCCCCACTAGTTCCATTGAAGAGCTTACCTTAGCTCATATGTGCATCCGTTGCATGGCAATCCCTACTCCTCACATCATATCTATCATTTGGCTTTCTCTTGCCTATGGTTGTCCTCATTGATGCGGGCCTTTCAAACCTTTTTTTGTCTTCCTTCCCCATCATTATTCTCTTTTCCATCCTATGTGCCAACACATCTTGCTTGCTCGCATCCATTGCATGAGTGATCAAAGTCGAAAGGGAGAGGATCATTTTGACTTGTGCCTGACTAGTGGTTTGGGATGAGTCAAAATAAGATCCGAAGGAGACCAAGTGTGAAGTTTTAGTAGATTGAGTTCTCAATTAAAAACTATTTTATGTTGTAAACCCATCTCCCATTTCTTGCATGCAAACACCATTTGGAGACATTCGAATCACGGACAGCGAGAGCTCTTGCACCTTTACGTTCTTAATTTGCTATTTTCAATACTAAATATAGACTCTTGCTTGTTATTATCTTGACTTGAATTGCATATCTTACTTGCTTTACTTTGAGGTTCTTATATGTGTGTTAGCATGTCACCATAAAAATTATGCTTGTTATCATTTACCTACTCAAGGACGAGCAGGAATTAAGCTTGGGGATGTTGATACGTCCCAAACGTATCTATAATTTCTATTTGTTCCATGATCTTTTGGGTGACATTGTTATATCTTTTGCTACACTTTTATACCTTTTTACACATATGTTAGCGTGACGAAAGCTTCATGAAGCACAAAGATGGGCCACAGGGGAGACACGGCCTGCCTAGGCGGACTCCAGGCCATGCCACCAGGTCGCCTGGGTGGGGCCCACCTCCTCTGGTGCCCTCCTTTGGCCTATATTTACCTCTCCGAGAGGAAACCCTTCAAGAAGATCCAGAATCGTGGATTTCTCCATTGTTCCGCCGCCGCAACACTTCCGAGATCGGGAGCGCGAGAAGACATCTTCCCGACACTCTACCAGAGGGAGGATTGACCTCCAGGAGCTTCTGCACTGCCATGGACGCTTCCCAGATGTGTCGTGAGTAGTCCTCCTTGGACCATGGGTTCATGACGAGTAGCTATGTGATGTCTTCTCTCCAATCTTGTGCTTCAATGTTTAGCCCTTGTGAGCTGCCCTACATGCTCAAGGCATCTATGTAATTTACCTGCTGTTGCTATGCTTGGTTTGCTCGGATCCGATGGATTATGAGATTATGTTCAGATTGTGATGAGTTATATATTTGGTTCTCCTTTTATATTATGTTCTTGAGTAATTCATGCATGTTCTCCATTGCTTTTTATTGCTTTGGCCGAGTAGTAGATTGTAACTCCAAGAGGGAGCGTTATCCATGATTGTGGGTTCATGCCCCCTGATGTCTAGCTTGAGTGACAAAAACATGAGAGTAGGGGATGTGATGTTGCCGCAAGGGAGAAAACAATAGCGCTTGTGACCACGGTTGCAAGGATTGTTTACCTTACGCAAAGTTCGTTAATGCAGTTGTCTGTTGCTTTGAGTTTACACTTTGGGTGGTGCTCGCAACTTAACACCAGTGAGATGTTCTGGATAGATATCTCAAGGTGGATGATTAGTAAGCAGATGCTGATGAATAGAAGGTCTACTTGTCTTGGCATACTGCACGTTACTTTTGAGCCTCTAACTTTCTAGTAACATGATTAGCATTGCGGTGTGTTTATAATTCTGTCAATTGTACAACTGTAATTTGTTTACCCATGCATAGTTGTTTATCGTCTTTTGGGTGAGAGACATCACTAGTGAAGAGCATGTGACTCTGGTCCATATCACCACCATTTTTTACACCTCCACCATTTACTGCTTCTATTTACTTTTCCGTTGCAATCACTATCACTATTCCCGCTTGTTTTTTGATCCGTTGCAAACTACAAGGCCAGATAGATTGACAGCCTCTCTGTATTCGTTGGGAGCAAAGTTAATTGGTGTGTGTGCAGGTCCATGTCTTCTGCTAGCGCCAGAGCAGCGGACACTTACTTGTTGATCCTTGGAGTCCTCCTGGTTCGATCAACCTTACAGTCCCCGTGTGATATCCCACAAGTATAGGGGATCGTGTGTGGCCTTTTCGATAAGTAAGAGTGTAGAACTCAACGAGGAGCTAAAGGTGGGATAAATATTATCTCAAGTTCTATCAACTACTGACACAACTCTACGCACACTAAACGTTTTGCAATACCTAGGAAATAAAACTAGAGTAACATTACAGGTAAACAAGATAGTTTTGCAGGATAACAAATACATGAAAGTAAAGTTAGTTGCTGCAGCAATAACGTATACTAAGTAACTATAAACTAACAGTACCATGAGTGTGGAAAAGTGGTGGTAATTGTGATGGATTTGTCCATGATCAAATAGTCAAATACCAGGTTGATATTCCTCTTTTATGTGGGAGAGGCAAAGCTAACAAGCTCTCACTATCCAATGATCGCAAGTACTTATGATTGGAACTCTAGCAAACATCTGTAAATACTAGAAGATACACTAAGATAAAAATACCCAACCATAGCATTAATAATAAAATGTCCTCTTTATCCCATATGCTTTGACTACTAGATTGGGGCTCATGTTTCTATCACTCAAGCAGCCCACCCTCTAGGTTTCTCCACATACTACAAACCCTATGATGTGATCCATGCACGCATAAACATATGATAGGCACCATAGGGCTGTAACAAATTCAATATATAGCTCAAACCATCCATGGAGATTCAACAAACAATCATATGACAAAAGGGAACTACACAAACATGACATAGATGCAATAGATCATTTGCAAATAATTTATAACATCAAACACCATGTTTACATAGGGGATTACAAAGGTTTGTGGGAGAGTGGACCGCTGTAGCTATGGAGGAGATGATGATGGAGGTGTTGGTGAAGGCGGCATCATGGCGGAGAGGATGGAGAAAGGGCAGCACGTGAGGTGTAGGGCGGCACGCCGGCCGTTGGCGACACAAGGGGCTCCTCCTGCGCCGGCCGGCCATCATGGCAGAGCGTTGGTACGTCTCCAACGTATCTATACTTTTTGATGGTTCTTGATACGTTTCAAACGTATCTATAATTTTTGATGGTTTCACGCTGTTATCTTGTCTTCTTTGGTTGTTTTATGTACCTTTTATATCTTTTTTGGGACTAACTTATTAATTCAGTGCCAAGTGCCAGTTCCTGTTTTTTTCCGTGTTTTTGACTCTTTTCAGATCTGATTTTGGAACGGAGTTCAAACGGAAGAAAAACCTCGAAATTATTTTTTCCTGAACGGAAGAAGATCAGGGGGCCTTTGGGCCAAGCCAGGTGGGCTCCAGGGAGCCCACAAGCCCCCACTCCTCCACCAGGGGAGGCGGCGGTGGGCAGGCTTGTGGCCTCCCTGGCCGCCCCCTGACCTAGATCTTTGGCCTATAAATTCTGAAATATTCCGCAAAAAATCAGGGGAGCCTCGAAAATACTTTTCCGCCGCCGCAAGCTTCCGTTTCTGCGAGATTTCATCTGGAGACCCTTCTCGGTGCCCTACCGGAGGGGACTTTGGAGTTGGAGGGCTTCTTCTTCATCATCATCGCCCCTCCAGTGACTCGTGAGTAGTTCACTTCAGACCTACGGGTCCGTAGTTAGTATCTAGATGGCCTCTTCTCCCTCTTGGATGTTCAATACCAAGTTCTACATGATCTGCATGGAGATCTATCCGATGTAATCTTCTTTGGCGGTGTGTTTGTCGAGATCCGGTGAATTTTGGATTTGTGATCAGATTATCTGTGATATATATTTGAGTCTTTGCTGATTTATTATATGCATGATTTGATATCCTTGTAAGTCTCTCCGAGTCTTGGGTTTTGTTTGGCCAACTAGATCTATGATTCTTGCAATGGGAGAAGTGCTTGGTTTTGGGTTCTGCCATGTGGTGACCTTTCCCAGTGACAGTAGGGGCAACAAGGCACACATCAAGTAGTTGCCATCAAGGGTAAAATGATGGGGTTTTTATCATTGGTTTGAGATTATCCCTCTACATCATGTCATCTTGCTTAAGGCGTTACTCTGTTCTTATGGACTTAATACACTAGATGCATGCTGGATAGCGGTCGACGTGTGGAGTAATAGTAGTAGATGCAGACAATATCGGTCTACTTGCTTTGGACATGATGCCTATAGAAATAATCATTGCATATATATCGTCACGACTTTGCGCGGTTCTGTCAATTGCTCGACAGTAATTTGTTCACCCACCGTCTACTTGCTTTCATGAGAGAAGCCACTAGTAAACACTACGGGCCCCGGGTCTATTCACATCCATCGTTTACACCTCCGCTTTTACTTTGCTTTATTACTTTGTTGCTTTCAGTTCTCACTTGGAAAACAATCTATAAGGGATTAACAACCCCTTCATAGCGTTGGGAGCAAGTTTTTGTGTTTGTGCAGGATCTTGAGATACTCCTCCACTGGATTGATACCTTGGATCTCAAACTGAGGGAAATACTTACCACCGCTACGCTACACCACCCTTTCCGCTTCGAGGGAACACCAACGCAAGACTCCAAGGACACGGGGGAAATCTTTTGCTTACTTGCCTAGGAAGTCCCTTAAGGCGTAGCCGCAGCTGAAGGATTCCTAGTGTCGTTGCTGAGGAGGAGCACGTAAGACAACGTGCCTATTTTTGGCGCCATTGGAAGGTCTTTTGTTGTAGTAGCAGTTCCATGCTATTATCTTGTCAACTTTGGATGTTTTGTATGCATGAATATGCTATTTTATATATTTTTTGGGACTAACCTATTAACTCAGGGCCAAGTGCCAGTTTCTGTTTTTCCGTGTTTTTGACCTTTTTCAGAGGAGAATAGTAAACGGAGTCCAAACGGAATAAAACCCGCGGAATGATTTTTTCCCATAACAGAAGATACACAGGAGACTTGAGAACCAAGGCAGGGGACCTCGTGGGAGGTCACAAGCCCCCTAGCCCTGGCCTTGGGGGGGGGGACCTTGCAGGCTTGTGCCCCCCGTGGCTCCTCTTCCCTACCTCTTCCTCCTATAAATTCTCTAAAAATCCAAAACCACCAGAGAGAGCCACAAAATTACTTTTCCGCCGCTGCAAGCTTGTGTCTCCGCAAGATCCCATCTGGGGACCGTTCTGGTGCCCTGCCGGAGGGGGGATTCGGACACGGAGGGCTTCTTCATCAACACCATTGCCTCTCCGATGATGCGTGACTAGTTCACCACAGACCTTCGGGTCCATAGCTAGTAGCTAGATGGCTTCTTCTCTCTCTTGGATCTTCAATACAAAGTTCTCCATGATCTTCATGGAGATCTATCCGATGGAACTTTCTTTTGCGATGTGTTTGTCGAGATCCGATGAATTGTGGATTTATGATCATATTATCTATGAATATTATTTGAGGGTCCTCTGATCTCTTATATGCATGATTTCGTATCCTTGTAATTCTCTTCGAGTTGTGGGTTTCGTTTGGCCAACTTGATCTATAATTCTTGCAATGGGAGAAGTGCTTGGTTTTGGGTTCATACCGTGCGGTGTCCTCACCTAGTGACAGAAGGGGTAGCGGGGCACGCATCGTGTTGTTGCCATCAAGGGTAAAAAGATGGGGTTTATGTCATATTGCATGAATTTATCCCTCTACATCATGTCATCTTGCTTAAAGCATTATTCTGTTTGTTATGAACTCAGTACACTAGATGCATGCTGGATAGCGGTCGATGTGTGGAGTAATAGTAGTAGATGCAGACATTATCGGTCTACTTGTCTCGGACGTGATGCCTATATGTATGATCATTGCCTTAGATATCATCATGACTTTGCGCGATTCTACCAATTGCTCGACAGTAATTCGTTCACCCACCGTAATACTTGCCATCATGAGAGAAGCCTCTAGTGAACACTATGGCCCCCGGGTCTACTTCACATCATATTTTCAGATCTACACTTTTACTTTGTTGCACTTTCCACCTTCAGTTCCCACCTTGCAAATAATCGTGAAGGGATTGACAACCCCTTTATAGCATTGGGTGCAAGTTTGTTTGTTTTTGCGCAGGTACATTGGTGCCTCATCTTGATACTCCTACTGGATCGATACCTTGGTTCTCAAGCTGAGGGAAATACTTATCGCTACTGTGCCGCATCACCCTTTCCTCTTCAAGGGAAAAACCAACGCAAGCTCAAGAGGTAGCAAGCGTCGCCGCTTAGCCCCTTCCTCCATGGCTTCTTGGTGATGTATATGAGCCCTCCCCCATGGAGATGAGGCCATGGGGGAGGCAAAATTCGTGGCTTTTGGTGGCTGCCCCGAAATTAGGGTTTTCCTCTCCTTATATGAGATGGGACGATCATCCTTGGCCCTTCGATGGATGCCCTTTGATCCAAGGGCTCTTGGGCACCTCTAGAACCTTCCTAGGGACTCCTCTTAGCCCTAATGAGGTCCCAAAGTCGTGGCTTGGTCGAATCCATCAAATATGATAAGAGTTGGACTCAATCACGTCACCGATTTCCGTAATCCCATAATCAGATATTTGTCTTCTAGTAAAATGGGATTTCGTGGGGCGTCCGAACTCCAAATGGGCCCAATTTTATGTCCAGAATTATCAGAATAGAATTTCCCACACTTTTTTCTTGTGTGAGATTTCCATTTGAGTCCGTTTTCGATTGGTGAATCCTATTTAGCGCCACACGCGCCGGTTTATAGCCAAATTTGCTAACCGGCGCGTGCAGCACGTTAGCTGGGCTTGGCCCATCTTCCTCACGCAAAAATAAAACCGGCTTCGTTACGGTTCGAACCCAAGACCTATGGATAAGCAGTGTGATAGAGTAACCATTCCACCGTCTAGGTTTAGCTGCTCACGTACTACTTCTTCCGCTCTTTCTTCTTTTCCCTTCGTCTTTCCCTTTTTCTTTTCCTATTTCTTTTTCTTTTTTCACTTTTTCACTTTTTTCTCCTTTTCTTTTTTCATATATGTTTTTATTCTTCTTTGCTTTTAATTGCACGAACTTTTTTTAAAATTTTGTGAACTTTTTCTAATTATGGTGAACTATTTTTTTGATAAATTATGATGATTTTTTTTCAAAATGAATGAATCTTTTCAAATTTGATGATTTATTTTTATAAAATTCAATGGTTTTTTCAAAAAGAGATGAACTTTTTTTCAAAAGCTATAAACTTTTTCCAAATATGACGAACTATTTAAAAAAATTAGGAACTTTTTTTCAAAATCGGTGATTTTTATTTAATTTTTTTTCAAATTCGATGATTTTTTTTTCAAAAATGTGAACGTTTATAAATTCAATGAATATTTTTTTAAAATCAGTGAAGATTTTAAAAAATCGATGAACTTTGAAAAAACGATGAACTTTTTCCAAATTTGATGAACATATTCTGTTTTTTCTTTTTCTCTAACTTATTTGATGATTGTTTTTCAAATTTGTAAACTCTTTTTGGAATGCTGAACATTTTTCATTTTCTGATGAAATTTTTGAAAATTGATGAACTTTTCTTCAAATGGATGAACTTTTTTCATTTTTTGATGAACTTCTTTTAAAATCAAAGAACTTTTTTTCAAAATTTATGAACATTTTTCCATTTAGACGAACTTTTTCCAAATCCAATGAACTTTTTAAACCGGATGAGTTTTTTCTAAAAAGTTGGTGAAATTTGTTATTCAAATCCATGAACTGATTTCAAAAGTTGTGAACTTTTTGCAAATTCGATGAACTTTTTATAAAATACGTGAACTGTTTTCCACATGGTTAAGGATCGTCAAATAACGTTACAACACTGTTATTATATATTATAGGCTGTAACAAATTATAAAATTCAGGTGAGTGCATTGGTTAACTAGTTAGGATGCGGAAAGGAGGTTCTTAGTTTGAATACTCTAGCACTACTTTTTTGGGGATTTTTCTGCACGAGTCCGTGGGTCATGGTGTTTCATGGGCTGGCCCAATTTGCCGCGCGCGTGGGTGCCGGATCTCCTAGCCGGCGCTTAAGCTCCCTCTTCGACCCGTAACGTGGCAATCTTGAAAAAGAGTTTTCAGACATATTTCAGGAAAGTCCCAATTCTACTCCAACAAGGTTTCCTTTTCTATTTTTGATAGTTCCTACACATAAAAGTGTAAAACAAGAACATTACGCACTTTTGCGACTATTAATAGGTTAGTCCAAATAAATCATAAACTTAATATAAAAACAAGTATCAAAAGCATAAAAGTAGCATGAAACCATAAAAAATTATAGATACGGTTTGGACGTATCAACATCCCCAAGCTTAGGTCCTACTCGTCCTCGAGTAGGTGAAATGATAAAAACAAAATAATTTTTTAGGTGACATGCTACCAACATAGTATTGATCATCATATTTGTAAAAGCATCTCTAAGCTAAGATCATAGCACTCTAAACATATGCATGATAGATATAATTATAACAATGAAACTTAGTGTCACATCCCTGGACCTAACTAGCGTTTAGTGTCTGTGCTCATGTTTTCTTCCATTGCATTCAAGAAATTGAAACAAACTCCAAAGAAGTGGTGAAACTCTAACCAAAAACCCTAGCCACCTCTTATTCAAAGGAAATTCAAATCTTGTCAAAATCAATGAACCCAAAATGGCCTTCTTCAAAGTTCAATATTTCTGATAAATATTGAAAACAAATTATCAAGGGAGAAAACTATTTTTAAATCACTTTTGGCATTTTATTTAAAACCAGCAAGTTCCTGAATTCAAACTTATATTTGAATTCAAAAATATATAAGTTTTCAAAAATGCTAAAAACTTTATGGGTGATTGGAAATATTCCACCTAACACCCCATCATTTTTCAAACTAATTTTAGTTTTGATTTAGTGCCAAAAATAAATGGCAACAATGTCAACAAGTAAAATAGAAAACAAAAACAGAAGAAAAGAAAAGAAAAACCTAAACTACGCTCACCTGCGAGGCCCAGCCCACCAAGGGCAGGGTCGTCTTCTTCCTCTGCCTTCCGGAAGAGGAGAGATCGACCACGGCGGCCTCCTCCACCTCCTGCTTCGTCGTGGCGTCCTCCGGTGCCCCCAGGACAGCGCGACAACGGGGATGACTTCCCCGAGCGCGTCCCTATCCATCCCCGCTCTCCATTCCTCCCCCTCGTCTCGGTTTCTTTCCTCTCCTCCTGCCGCCATTGACAGGAGCTTGAGCTCGAGGAGCCCGAGCAGTCTGGCCACAGGGAAGCCCCCCCAAGTGCTCCATCCTCTCCGCAACGTCGAGCTCGACGCGCACGTCAACGGAACCATCCTCCCCGAGCCCTGGAACGCCCTAGTGCCGTCGTCTTCAACCTCCGGCCGCCGGCAAATCAACGGTGGATCGCCGGCTACAGCCCCTCCCCGAGCAGTCTGAGCCCAGCTTCGTCTCCACCGTGAGCTTGCGAGCATTTCCCCTCTGTTTCCCCTCTCTCTCCGGCACTCTAGCCACGGGATCGACGAGCCCGAGCTCCGGCAGCCGCCTCGGCTCGTCGCCCGCATGCTCCGGCCACCTATAGCCCCTCCTGATGCCCGTAGTGGATGAGGCCGAGCCTGGGGATCATCCCAGTGCTCTCGGCACTCGATTCCGAGCAGCACAAGAAGATCTGGTGCATCTCCGGTGAAGATCCGCCGCGGATCTGGTCGTCGCCGGTCAGTCTCCGGCGGGGGACGACGTGGCCGGCCTAATCCCGGTGGTTTAACGCTAATTAGCCACTGACATTGGGCCCTAGCAGTGGGTCAAACCCACATATGGGCTGGTCAGCGCGGGATTACCTCCTGAGACACTGACCAGTGGCCCCCACCTGTCAGGTTTGACCTGAACAGGTCGGTTGACCTGCTGACGCAGTGCTGACGTGGTTATGATGCAATAAAGAGATTTTCTGATTTAAAAGAATTCCAGAAAATGCCCAAAACTTCTAAAAATCATAGAAAATAATATGTAACTCCAATGAAAATAATTTATATATGAAAAAGTGTCAGAAAAATCCAAGGAATCTGATTTTGATATTTTCAAACATGTTTGAAAATGTTAACATCACCAAACAGATTAAATGATGATTAGGATAACCTTATTAAATAAATTGGAGTTGGAATTTGAAATCGATTTGAATTCCACTTCAAATATTATGACCAAACCATGATCAAGCACAACCAGCAACCCAACATACCATCATCATGCATGCTAAAACAGGATTACCTGAGCATCACGTCGAATCAATTAAAAGGGTATTTGAAAATACCTTGTTTGAAGTGATATTTGAATCTTGATTCAAATCAACTTCAACTTAAGAAATGGTAGCTACATTAGCCTACCACCTTTAATCTCCATGCCATGCTCATGCATCATCTTGTTGCATATGATTGTTATTGATTGATATTGTTTTACCGGTAGGCCCCGTCCTCCAGATTCCACCGAATATCCGACTGACGGATATTGTCCCTGTGTTGAGCAACAAGGCAAGCAGCCATTTTGATCATCCCGATAAATCCCATGTTCTCGCTCCTGCTCTTATTTCTTGCATGAGGGCAAATGCTTTCACTGTTTTTACTACGTTAGTTGAACCCACTTCCTTTGCATGACCTGTCTTTGTCACAGTAAATAGATGCTTGAGCCATGATGTGCCTTATCCTGCTATGCATGCTATGCTTAGAGTTGTGTATGATCTGTCATCTGGGTGATGAACAGAATTGTGAGAATGTGTTCAGTAAGTAAAGGTTGTGTGATGAACCTGATTTGGTAAAGGTACCGGTGAAAGGCTATGTAGGAGTACATGGCGGGTTGTTTCATTGGAACCGTCCTTAGGAACTGAGTTCCGTGTATGTAATCCAAGACTAGATACTACCACACGTTGGGATACTTAATTGAACGTCTCGACTTATTAATCGCTTAGTACCCGGTCCAGGAGTTGCAAGTAGTTTCTGGTGTTTATAGTCATGCTGGAGGCCGTGCGTAGCGCTGACCTGAGAGGTGGGCCATGATGCAGTAGGCAGTGGCACGGTGTACCAAGTGGCACCCCGATGGTGGGCTTGGGAACCATGCGCACATCGTTTGGGGCCGTGGCAGAAACCTCGGCCGGACTTCCGTGCGGGTTACCCTCAGATAGGCGATAGACCTGGCCTAAGTATTGGCGTGGTTAACGGTCGTGGCCGACTCCCTCGCTGGGCTTCCGCTTGAAGGTTGCCGAGGTGCATGACGTGCACATGGCGATAAGTGGCGAGAGTGTGTGTGAAGAAGTACACCCTTGCAGGGTTATGATCTATTCGAAAAGCCGCTTCCGCGGATATGGACTACTTGGAGACATATGTTGTTCCTAGATAACTATAATGGCTACTCATAAAATTGTCAAGATAAGCGTGAGTGTCGTGGACGGCATTTCCGTATGGAGATAGAATGATTCCATGATGGAGTATTGTTGTGGTGTTAGTGGACTCGTTTGCGAGAAATCAAAGTTGTCAAAACTATTTAAAAATGCAAGTTGTCTAGCCAAGAATCAAATGTTGGCTTTCCGCATGAAACCCCACAATTCCTTATTGATACATTGCATGAGTAGATAGCTTATCCTAAAGTCTTGTTGAGTACTTTTGTACTCACGTTTGCTTAATAATTGTTGCAGAGATTGTTAATGACCCTAATGGAGGATTCTACCTAGACATCGACAACGACGAGTAGCTGGTATCCCAGCTATGATCTGGCCCTAGGATGGGTCTGTAGATAGTCAGGCCATGTGCCTTTATCTTTTCATTTGTCTGTACTCAGACAGCTTTACTCTTCCGCTAGTTTGTAAGAATTGCGTGTATGACTTGTGATGATGGGTCGTGAGACCCCTACCTTGTAATATTATGTGTGTGGCTCTTGTTGGAATTATGCCCTAGAGGCAATAATAAATGTATAGTTATTATTATAATTCCTGTATCAAGATAATAGTTTATTATCCATGCTATAATTGTATTGAATGAAGACTCATTTACATGTGTGGATACATAGACAAAACACCATCCCTAGCATGCCTCTAGTTGGCTAGCCAGTTGATCAATGATAGTCAGTGTCTTCTGATTATGAACAAGGTGTTGTTGCTTGATAACTGGATCACGTCATTGGGAGAATCACGTGATGGAGTAGACCCAAACTAATAGACGTAGCATGTTGATCGTGTCATTTTGTTGCTACTGTTTTCTGCGTGTCAAGTATTTATTCCTATGACCATGAGATCATATAACTCACTGACACCGGAGGAATGCTTTGTGTGTATCAAACGTCGCAACGTAACTGGGTGACTATAAAGATGCTCTACAGGTATGTCCGAAGGTGTTAGTTGAGTTAGTATGGATCAAGACTGGGATTTGTCACTCCGTGTGACGGAGAGGTATCTCGGGGCCCACTCGGTAATACAACATCACACACAAGCCTTGCAAGCAATGTAACTTAGTGTAAGTTGCGGGATCTTGTATTACGGAACGAGTAAAGAGACTTGCCGGTAAACGAGATTGAAATAGGTATGCGGATACTGACGATCGAATCTCGGGCAAGTAACATACCGAAGGACAAAGGGAATGACATACGGGATTATACGAATCCTTGGCACTGAGGTTCAAACGATAAGATCTTCGTAGAATATGTAGGATCCAATATGGGCATCCAGGTCCCTCTATTGGATATTGACCGAGGAGTCTCTCGGGTCATGTCTACATAGTTCTCGAACCCGCAGGGTCTGCACACTTAAGGTTCGACGTTGTTTTATGCGTATTTGAGTTATATGGTTGGTTACCGAATGTTGTTCGGAGTCCCGGATGAGATCACGGACGTCACGAGGGTTTCCGGAATGGTCCGAAAACGAAGATTGATATATAGGATGACCTCATTTGATTACAGGAAGGTTTTCGGAGTTACCGGGAATGTACCGGGAATGACGAATGGGTTCCGGGAGTTCACCGGGGGGGGCAACCCACCCCGGGGAAGCCCATAAGCCATGAGGGTGGCGCACCAGCCCTTATTGGGCTGGTGGGACAGCCCAAAAGGGGCCTATGCGCCAAGGATAAGAAATCAAAGGAAAAGAAAAAAAAGAGGGAGGAGGACTCCCTCCCACCAAACCTAGTCCAACTCGGTTTGGGGGGGGGAGAGTCCTCCCCCTTGGCTCGGCCGACCCCTTGAGGGTCCTTGGACCCCCAAGGCAAGGCCCCCCTCCCTCCTCCTATATATATGGAGCAATTAGGGCTGATTTGAGACGACTTTCCCACAGCAGCCCGACCACATACCTCCATAGTTTTTCCTCTAGATCGCGTTTCTGCGGAGCTCGGGCGGAGCCCTGCTGAGACAAGATCATCACCAACCTCCGGAGTGCCGTCACGCTGCCGGAGAACTCTTCTACCTCTCCGTCTCTCTTGCTGGATCAAGAAGGCCGAGATCATCGTCGAGCTGTACGTGTGCTGAACGCGGAGGTGCCGTCCGTTCGGCACTAGATCGTGGGACTGATCGCGGGATTGTTCGCGGGGCGGATCGAGGGACGTGAGGACGTTCCACTACATCAACCGCGTTCTCTAACGCTTCTGCTGTACGGTCTACAAGGGTACGTAGATCACTCATCCCCTCTCGTAGATGGACATCACCATGATAGGTCTTCGTGCCGTAGGAAGATTTTTGTTTCCCTTGCGACGTTCCCCAACAGTGGCATCATGAGCTAGGTTCATGCGTAGATGTCTTCTCGAGTAGAACACACAAGTTTTTGTGGGCGGTGATGTGCGTTTTTCTGCCCTCCTTAGTCTTTTCTTGATTCCGCGGTATTGTTGGATTGAAGCGGCTTGGACCGACATTACTCGTACGCTTACGAGAGACTGGTTTCATCGTTACGAGTAACCCCCTCTTTGCTCAAAGATGACTGGCAAGTGTCGGTTTCTCCAACTTTAGTTGAATCGGATTTGACCGAGGAGGTCCTTGGATGAGGTTAAATAGCAACTCATATATCTCCGTTGTGGTGTTTGCGTAAGTAAGATGCGATCCTACTAGATACCCTTGGTCACCACGTAAAACATGCAACAACAAAATTAGAGGACGTCTAACTTGTTTTTGCAGGGTATGATTGTGATGTGATATGGCCAACGATGTGATGTGATATATTGGATGTATGAGATGATCATGTTGTAATAGAAATATCGACTTGCACGTCGATGGTACGGCAACCGGCAGGAGCCATAGGGTTGTCTTTATACTAACGTTTGTGCTTGCAGATGCGTTTACTATTTTGCTAGGATGTAGCTTTAGTAGTAATAGCATAAGTAGCACGACAACCCCGATGGCAACACGTTGATGGATGATCATGGTGTGGCGCCGGTGACAAGAAGATCGTGCCGGTGCTTTGGTGATGGAGATCAAGAAGCACGTGATGATGGCCATATCATGTCACTTATGAATTGCATGTGATGTTAATCCTTTTATGCACCTTATTTTGCTTAGAACGACGGTAGCATTATGAGGTGATCTCTCACTAAAATTTCAAGACGATATTGTGTTCTCCCCGACTGTGCACCGTTGCTACAGTTCGTCGTTTCGAGACACCACGTGATGATCGGGTGTGATAGACTCAACGTTCACATACAACGGGTGCAAAACAGTTGCGCACGCGGAACACTCGGGTTAAGCTTGACGAGCCTAGCATGTGCAGACATGGCCTCGGAACACATGAGACCGAAAGGTCGATCGTGAATCATATAGTTGAGATGATTAGCATAGGGATGCTTACCACTGAAACTATACCCAACTCACGTGATGATCGGACTTGGGATAGTGTAAGTGGATCATGAACCACTCAAATGACTAGAGAGATGTACGTTTTGAGTGGGAGTTTAGCATATAATTTGATTAAGTTGAACTCGAATTATCTTGAACATAGTCTAAGTCCACTTTGAATATATTTGTGTTGTAGATCATGGCTCACGCGACAGTCATCCTGAATTTTAATATGTTCCTAGAGAAAGCTAAGTTGAAAGATGATGGAAGCAACTTTGTAGACTGGGCTCGTAATCTTAAGCTAATCTTACAAGCTGGGAAGAAGGATTATGTCCTTAATGCTGCGCTAGGAGATGAACCACCCGCTACGGCTGATCAGGATGTTAAGAACGCTTGGTTAGCACGTAAGGAGGACTACTCAATAGTTCAATGTGCAGTCCTGTATGGCTTAGAACCGGGACTTCAACGTCGCTTTGAGCGTCATGGAGCATTTGAGATGTTCCAGGAGTTGGAGTTTATCTTTCAGAAGAACGCCCGGATCGAGAGGTATGAGACCTCCGATAAATTCTATGCTTGCAAGATGGAGGAAAACTCGTCTGTCAGTGAACATGTGCTCAAAATGTCTGGGTACTCAAACCGTCTAGCTGAACTGGGGATTGAACTCCCGCAAGAAGCTATCACTGACAGAATCCTTCAATCACTGCCGCCAAGCTACAAAGGCTTTGTGTTAAACTACAACATGCAAGGGATGAACAAGTCTCCCGGCGAGTTGTTTGCGATGTTGAAAGTCGCAGAGTCTGAACTCCGTAAAGAGCATCAAGTGTTGATGGTGAATAAGACCACTAGTTTCAAGAGAAACGGCAAAGGCAAGAAGGGCAATTCGAAGAAGAGCGGCAAGCCTGTTGCCAATCCGCCGAAGAAACCCAAAGCTGGACCTAAGCCTGAAACGGAGTGTTTCTATTGCAAGGGTATGGGTCACTGGAAGCGCAATTGCCCCAAGTATCTGGCAGATAAGAAGGCGGGCAAAGAAAAATCAGGTATATTTGATATACATGTTATTGATGTGTACTTAACCGGCTCTCGTAGTAGTGCCTGGGTATTCGATACCGGTTCTGTTGCTCATATTTGCAACTCGAAGCAGGAACTGCGGAATAGGCGAAGGCTGCCGAAAGACGAAGTGACGATGCGCGTAGGAAATGGTTCCAAGGTTGATGCAATCGCCGTCGGCACAGTGTCACTTCAGCTACCATCGGGATTAGTGATGAACTTAAATCATTGTTATTTAGTGCCTGCGTTGAGCATGAACATTATATCTGGATCTTCTTTATTGCGAGACGGTTACTCTTTTAAGTCTGAGAATAATGGTTGTTCTATTTCTATGAGTAACATCTTTTATGGTCATGCACCGAATGTGAGAGGATTGTTCATATTGAATCTTGATAGCGATACGCATATACATAACATTGAGACCAAAAGAGTTAGAGTAAACAATGATAGCGCCATATTTTTGTGGCACTGCCGCTTGGGTCATATTGGTGTAAAGCGCATGAAGAAACTCCATGCTGATGGACTTTTGGAGTCACTTGACTTTGATTCACTTGACACGTGCGAACCATGCCTCATGGGCAAGATGACTAAGACTCCGTTCTCCGGAACAATGGAGCGTGCAAGTGACTTGTTGGAAATCATACATACCGATGTGTGTGGTCCAATGAGCATAGAGGCACGCGGCGGATATCGTTATTTTCTCACCTTCACTGACGATTTAAGTAGATATGGTTATGTCTACTTGATGAAGCACAAGTCTGAAACATTTGAAAAGTTCAAGCAATTTCAGAGTGAAGTGGAAAATCATCGTAACAAGAAGATCAAGTTCCTACGGTCTGATTGTGGGGGTGAATATCTGAGTTTCGAGTTTGGTGCTCACTTAAGACAATGTGGAATTGTTTCGCAGTTAACACCGCCTGGAACACCACAGCGTAATGGTGTGTCCGAACGTCGTAACCGTACTTTGTTAGAGATGGTGCGATCTATGATGTCTCTTACTGATTTGCCGTTATCTTTTTGGGGTTATGCATTAGAAACAGTTGCATTCACTTTAAATAGGGCACCATCAAAATCCGTTGAGACGACACCATACGAACTGTGGTATGGCAAAAGACCAAAGTTGTCGTTTCTTAAAGTTTGGGGATGTGATGCTTATGTCAAAAAGCTTCAGCCTGAAAAGCTGGAACCCAAAGCGGAAAAGTGCGTCTTCATAGGTTACCCAAAAGAGACAGTTGGGTACACCTTCTATCTCAAATCCGAGGGCAAAGTGTTTGTTGCTAAAAACGGAGCTTTTCTCGAGAAGGAGTTTCTCTCGAGAGAATTGAGTGGGAGGAAGATAGAACTTGACGAGGTTGTCGAACCTCTCATCCCTCTGGATGGTGGCGCAGGGCAAGGGGAAACCTCTGTCATTGCGATGCCGGTTGAGGAGGAAGTTAATGATGATGATCATGAAACTCCAGTTCAAGTTTCTGTTGAACCACGCAGATCGACGAGATCACGCGCTGCTCCAGAGTGGTACAGTAATCCCGTCTTATCAATCATGTTGTTAGACAACAATGAAACTGCAAATTATGAAGAAGCAATGGTGGGCCCAGATTCCAACAAAAGGCTAGAAGCCATGAAATCCGAGATAGGATCCATGTATGAGAACAAAGTGTGGACTTTGGAGATACTACCTGAGGGCCGCAAGGCTATTCAGAACAAATGGATCTTTAAGAAGAAGACGGACGCTGACGGTAATGTGACCGTTTATAAAGCTCGACTTGTGGCTAAGGGTTTTTCACAAGTTCCAGGAGTTGACTACGATGAGACTTTCTCACCCGTAGCGATGCTTAAGTCCGTCAGAATCATGTTAGCAATAGCTGCATTTTTCGATTATGAAATCTGGCAGATGGATGTCAAAACGGGTTCCTTAACGGTTTCCTTAAGGAAGAGTTGTATATGATGCAACCCGAAGGTTTTGTCGATCCTAAAATGCTGACAAGGTGTGCAAGCTCCAGCGATCCATTTATGGACTGGTGCAAGCATCTCGGAGTTGGAACAAACGCTTTGATGAGGTGATCAAAGCATTTGGGTTTATACAAGTGGTTGGAGAATCTTGTATTTACAAGAAAGTGAGTGGGAGCTCTGTGGCGTTTCTAATATTATATGTGGATGACATATTACTGATTGGAAACAACGTAGAGCTTTTGGAGAGCATAAAAGGTTACTTGAATAAAAGTTTCTCTATGAAGGACCTAGGAGAAGCTGCTTACATTCTAGGCATTAAGATCTATAGGGATAGATCAAAACGCCTGATAGGACTTTCACAAAGCACATACCTTGATAAAGTTTTGAAGAGGTTCAAAATGGAACAGTCCAAGAAAGGGTTCTTGCCAGTTTTACAAGGTACGAGATTGAGTAAGACTCAGTGCCCAACAACTGATGAAGATAGAGAGCATATGCGCTCCGTCCCCTATGCATCAGCCATAGGTTCTATCATGTATGCGATGCTGTGCACTAGACCGGATGTTAGCCTGGCCATAAGTATGGCAGGTAGGTTCCAGAGTAATCCAGGAGTGGATCACTGGACAGCGGTCAAGAATATCCTGAAGTACCTGAAAAGGACTAAAGGAGATGTTTCTCGTGTATGGAGGTGACGAAGAGCTCGCCGTAAAAGGTTACATCGATGCAAGCTTTGACACAGATCCGGACGACTCTAAGTCACAAACCGGATACGTATTTATTCTTAATGGGGGTGCAGTAAGCTGGTGCAGTTCCAAGCAAAGCGTCGTAGCAGATTCTACATGTGAAGCGGAGTACATGGCTGCCTCGGAGGCGGCTAAGGAGGGTGTCTGGATGAAGCAGTTCATGACGGATCTTGGAGTGGTGCCAAGTGCACTGGATCCAATAACCTTGTTCTGTGACAACACTGGTGCCATTGCCTTAGCAAAGGAACCACGGTTTCACAAGAAGACCAGACACATCAAACGACGCTTCAACCTCATCCGCGACTACGTCGAGGAAGAGGACGTAAATATATGCAAAGTGCACACGGATCTGAATGTAGCAGACCCGCTGACTAAACCTCTTCCACGGCCAAAACATGATCGACACCAGAACTGTATGGGTGTTAGATTTATTACAATGTAATTCACATGGTGATGTGAGGGCTAGATTATTGACTCTAGTGCAAGTGGGAGACTGTTGGAATTATGCCCTAGAGGCAATAATAAATGTATAGTTATTATTATAATTCCTGTATCAAGATAATAGTTTATTATCCATGCTATAATTGTATTGAATGAAGACTCATTTACATGTGTGGATACATAGACAAAACACCGTCCCTAGCATGCCTCTAGTTGGCTAGCCAGTTGATCAATGATAGTCAGTGTCTTCTGATTATGAACAAGGTGTTGTTGCTTGATAACTGGATCACGTCATTGGGAGAATCACGTGATGGACTAGACCCAAACTAATAGACGTAGCATGTTGATCGTGTCATTTTGTTGCTACTGTTTTCTGCGTGTCAAGTATTTATTTCTATGACCATGAGATCATATAACTCACTGACACCGGAGGAATGCTTTGTGTGTATCAAACGTCGCAACGTAACTGGGTGACTATAAAGATGCTCTACAGGTATGTCCGAAGGTGTTAGTTGAGTTAGTATGGATCAAGACTGGGATTTGTCACTCCGTGTGACGGAGAGGTATCTCGGGGCCCACTCGGTAATACAACATCACACACAAGCCTTGCAAGCAATGTAACTTAGTGTAAGTTGCGGGATCTTGTATTACGGAACGAGTAAAGAGACTTGCCGGTAAACGAGATTGAAATAGGTATGCGGATACTGATGATCGAATCTCGGGCAAGTAACATACCGAAGGACAAAGGGAATGACATACGGGATTATACGAATCCTTGGCACTGAGGTTCAAACGATAAGATCTTCGTAGAATATGTAGGATCCAATATGGGCATCCAGGTCCCGCTATTGGATATTGACCGAGGAGTCTCTCAGGTCATGTCTACATAGTTCTCGAACCCGCAGGGTCTGCACACTTAAGGTTCGACGTTGTTTTATGCGTATTTGAGTTATATGGTTGGTTACCGAATGTTGTTCGGAGTCCCGGATGAGATCACAGAAGTCACGAGGGTTTCCGGAATGGTCCGGAAACGAAGATTGATATATAGGATGACCTCATTTGATTACCGGAAGGTTTTCGGAGTTACCGGGAATGTACCGGGAATGACGAATGGGTTCCGGGAGTTCACCGGGGGGGGCAACCCACCCCGGGGAAGCCCATAGGCCATGAGGGTGGCGCACCAGCCCTTAGTGGGCTGGTGGGACAGCCCAAAAGGGGCCTATGCGCCAAGGATAAGAAATCAAAGGAAAAGAAAAAAAAGAGGGAGGAGGTGGGAAGGGAGGAGGACTCCCTCCCACCAAACCTAGTCCAACTCGGTTTGGGGGGGGGAGAGTCCTCCCCCTTGGCTCGGCCGACCCCTTGAGGGTCCTTGGACCCCAAGGCAAAGCCCCCCCCCTCCCTCCTCCTATATATATGGAGCAATTAGGGCTGATTTGAGACGACTTTCCCACAGCAGCCCGACCACATACCTCCATAGTTTTTCCTCTAGATCGCGTTTCTGCGGAGCTCGGGCGGAGCCCTGCTGAGACAAGATCATCACCAACCTCCGGAGCGCCGCCACGCTGCCGGAGAACTCTTCTACCTCTCCGTCTCTCTTGCTGGATCAAGAAGGCCGAGATCATCGTCGAGCTGTACGTGTGCTGAACGCGGAGGTGCCGTCCGTTCGGTACTAGATCGTGGGACTGATCGCGGGATTGTTCGCGGGGCGGATCGAGGGACGTGAGGACGTTCCACTACATCAACCGCGTTCTCTAACGCTTCTGTTGTACGGTCTACAAGGGTACGTAGATCACTCATCCCCTCTCGTAGATGGACATCACAATGATAGGTCTTCGTGCGCGTAGGAAAATTTTTGTTTCCCTTGCGACATTCCCCAACAGCTCTTCCGAGCCTTCTAAATAAAGTTTGTATGTTTATGGTTATGTTGTGATGCCATCGTTGTATCTATACATATCACTATGCCATGCGTACGTGTGTTGTACTTGATATGTATGGGGTCCGATTACCTAGCCGTAGGCTTTAGTAGCACTCCTTATAGGGAAATGCCCCTTTGTGATCCAACGAGCCATGGTAGTTCGCTACTGCTCCGGACACATTGGTTGACCGGCATGTGTCCTTCTTAGCTGTTATGTCTGTCCCCTTTGGGGAAATGTCACGCGATGTAATGGAGTCCTTGTAGCTTGCTACGACTCGTCTACATTCGCTGGTGACCGACACCTGCTTTGCTGGGTCATGTATGTGTGTCCCTGTGCGGAACTGCCGCTTTGGTTTATGACTAGACATGTCGATCCGCGTTCTTTGTCATTGGATTGCTAGCGACACAATTGCATACGCGAGTCAAAAGGCGCAAACGGCCCCGGCTAAGGTAAGGCTGCAGCCGTGGGGATAACCGTGCGTGAGACCGCAAAGAGATGCTATGTGTTACAGGCTGGATTCCTATGGCTTAGGATCGGGGTCCCGACAGCGTTGGTATCAGAGCCTGACTGACTGTAGGATTACTAAGCCAAACTGGTAGAAGTTGAGTCTAGAATTTCTTTAGTTATATATAAGGGAATTGTTTGTGGAAGAGAACGTAAGACTCTTGTTTCTCTTCTCAAGTTATTCTATTCTGGTCATCCTCGTCTTTTCTGCGGGGATTAAGGACTAGGTTACTTATCTTCTCTTAGGCTTGTGTTTCTGATCGGTAGATTATAGGACAACGGGTCAAGAGTTACTTTGGGTTTCTTTTATCCCTAGGAAAAGGAAGTAAGTATTGATGATCAGAGAATTGAACTTGATAGTTGAGTGGTTACGCTATCCTATTTTTTTATGGGTTGTCTCAAAATTGTTTTTGAGCATTTACAACCGTTATGTTGCCCAATTTTGTCTTCAAATCTCTAATGCTTTTGCATTACTCTCTATTTTCATATGTCTGGGCGTCCTTCTCGTCAGGTGGTTCGTTTGACTAGGTGCATTGATGTGCCGGGTCATACGACCATGCTAGTCAGGATGATGTCAGTGTCCGGTTACCGCTGGTACCCAGAGTACACAGTGGAGGAGCAGTACCGGGATTTTAATCAGAGCCAGTACCTTTGCATTGTTAGGGTATTCCCAGATTACCCTGGAGCTGAGGAGCCAATCCATTGGTCTTATGGATTGGGGGTCACTGTCGACATGGCACTACAAGATGCTGCCTATTCAATGCTGACCATCATGAGGCCTAGACATGCACTGCTGCAGAATTCAGAGTTCTGCTATGTTCCTGCCTCTCAGCCAGGTGAAGAAGGATACCTCAGTGGGGTCTACTTTGATTCCTCTATGGAGGATCCACTGCTGCAGTTCACTGCTGAGATGCTAGAGAATAGAGATAGGGATGCTCGTGCCCTTCGTATGGAGCTCTATGCTACACCTGCCCGTCTGTGGATGGCTTTGACGCAGCTGGCACCGGTAGTCCATACAGGGTATGGAGATATGGAGATGCTGAACCCTGTTAGAACCCATCTTCCGGCTCATGTTGACTGGCCTGCTATAGGAGGAGTCACCCCTCTTCGGGGACCTCTACTACCACCAGTCAGGGGACCAAGGCCACATCTGTGTCCTTATGGATCCCAGGGGTCTCAGGCTGGAGTATTTCCTAATCCGCAGGTTGAGCTTCTAGGCCATGGAGGCAATCTTTATGAGATGTTCTATGCAGATGCCTGAACCATGAGTGGAAGGATAGTATGGTAGTAGCTGTACTTTCACAGTCATGTGTGACTTGTGAAGTATGCTTGTGTCGTGAAATGAATTCCGGAGGCATAGATAAATAATGTATAGGAAGCTTGGAAGCCTCTGATGAGTAGTTTCATGTTTTCAGTAGTTTGCTCTTCGGTTGAGGTTGTACTGAACTATGTAATGGTGTGTATGAACCATGGTGTATATATAGCAGTTGCTTGTTACCATGCTGTTCGGATATTCATTTCCGCATTCCATGTGTTTAGTGCATTCTTAATCCATAGCTAGTATCGATGTTGATATTGATCTAAGATGTGAGTTTGTTTGTCAGGATGGTGTTCACCAGGTTGAACGTGCCCCTGCTCATGAGCAAGGCGAGGGTAGTCAAGCATCGTAGGAGGAACTGCCTCACCCGCCCTCTCTGGCGGAAGTTATGCTTGAGGCAGAGAGAAACAAAAGGGAGACCAACCGTCTGTTAGAGCGTATTGAGAAAAATACGGCTCGTTAGCCTAGGAATGCTGCAGTGTCCCTCAATGACTTTGTGAATCTGAATCCTCCAAAGTTCCGTCACTCTGTCGATCCCCTTGACGCTGATTATTGGTTGTGCATGTTGGAAATATGCCCTAGAGGCAATAATAAATTAGTTATTATTATATTTCTTAGTTCATGATAATCGTTTATTATCCATGCTATAATTGTATTGATTGGAAACACAATACTTGTGTGGATACATCGACAAAACACTGTCCCTAGTAAGCCTCTAGTTGACTAGCTCGTTGATCAAAGATGGTCAAGGTTTCCTGGCCATAGGCAAGTGTTGTCACTTGATGACGGGATCACATCATTAGGAGAATCATGTGATGGACTAGACCCAAACTAATAGACATAGCATGTTGATCGTGTCATTTTGTTGCTACTATTTTCTGCGTGTCAAGTATTTGTTCCTATGACCATGAGATCATATAACTCACGGACACCGGAGGAATGCTTTGTGTGTATCAAACGTCGTAACGTAACTGGGTGACTATAAAGATGCTCTACAGGTATCTCCAAAGGTGTTCGTTGAGTTAGTATGGATCGAGACTGGGATTTGTCACTCCGTGTGACGGAGAGGTATCTCGGGGCCCACTCGGTAATACAACATCACACACAAGCCTTGCAAGCAATGTGAATTAGTGTAAGTTACGGGATCTTGTATTACGGAACGAGTAAAGAGACTTGCTGGTAAACGAGATTGAAATAGGTATGCGGATACTAACGATCGAATCTCGGGCAAGTAACATACCGAAGGACAAAGGGAATGACATACGGGATTATATGAATCCTTGGCACTGAGGTTCAAACGATAAGATCTTCGTAGAATATGTAGGATCCAATATGGGCATCCAGGTCCCGCTATTGGATATTGACCAAGGAGTCTCTCGGGTCATGTCTACATAGTTCTCGAACCCGCAGGGTCTGCACACTTAAGGTTCCACGTTGTTTTATGCGTATTTGAGTTATATGGTTGGTTACCGAATGTTGTTCGGAGTCCCGGATGAGATCACGGACATCATGAGGGTTTCCGGAATGGTCTGGAAACGAAGATTGATATATAGGATGACCTCATTTGATTACCGGAAGGTTTTCGGAGTTACCGGGAATGTACCGGGAATGACGAATGGGCTCCGGGAGTTCACCGGGGGGATGGGGCAACCCACCCCGGGGAAGCCCATAGACATTGGGGGTGCCGCACCAGCCCTTAGTGGGCTGGTGGGACAGCCCGAAAGAGCCCTATGCGCATTGGAATAAAAATCAAAGAGAAAAGGAAAAAAAAGGAAGGAGGTGGGAAAGGGAAGAAGGACTCCACCTTCCAAACCAAGTAGAATTCGGTTTGGGAGGGGGAGACCTTCCCCCTTAGGTTCGGCCGACCCCTTGGGAGTCCTTGGACCCCAAGGCAAGGCTCCCCCCTCCTCCTCCTATATATAGTGGGGTTTTAGGGCTGATTTGAGACAACTTTGCCACGGCAGCCCGACCACATATCTCCACGGTTTTACCTCTAGATCGTGTTTCTGCGGAGCTCGGGCGGAGCCCTACCGAGACAAGATCATCACCAACCTCCGGAGCGCCATCACGCTGCCGGAGAACTCTTCTACCTCTCCGTCTCTCTTGCTGGATCAAGAAGGCCGAGATCATCGTCGAGTTGTACGTGTGCTGAACGCGGAGGTGCCGTCCGTTCGACACTAGATCGTGGGACTGATCGCGGGATAGTTCGCGGGGCGGATCAAGGGACGTGAGGACGTTCCACTACATCAACCGCGTTCACTAACGCTTCTGCTGTACGGTCTACAAGGGTACGTAGATCACACATCCCCTCTCGTAGATGGACATCACCATGATAGGTCTTCGTGCGCGTAGGAAAAATTTTGTTTCCCATGCGACGTTCCCCAACAGTGCAGTATATCATGCAAGATTCGCTCTGCGAATGTTTCTGAGGCCGACAAGGTGACCTTTGCGGCGTACTTTCTGGAAGGACCCGCCAATCTGTGGTGGGAGAACTTTGAAGCTATGTGTCCTGCTGAACCAGCAGCCACATGGGCAGACTTTAGTGCGGCCATCCGTGTGCACCATATTCCAGAGGGTCTGATGGACGGAAAGAGAGAGGAGTTCTGTGCATTCACCCAGGGAAAGTTGACCGTGGATGCCTATAGCCGCGAGTTCGGTAACCTCGCCCGCTATGCAACAGAGGAGGTGTCTACTGATGCCAAGAAGCAAGCAAGATTCCGTAAGGGTCTGAGCCCTGAGCTTCGTCGTGATTTGCGCCTCCACGAATGTACAAGCTTCCAAGCCCTGGTCAACAAGGCGATCAGTCTCGAGACTGGTCATACTGACTATGAAG
The DNA here is from genome assembly GCF_904849725.1 of Hordeum vulgare subsp. vulgare. Taxonomy (NCBI): domain Eukaryota; kingdom Viridiplantae; phylum Streptophyta; class Magnoliopsida; order Poales; family Poaceae; genus Hordeum; species Hordeum vulgare. Next base: position 449,586,625 of record NC_058518.1, on the reverse strand, counting down.
CCACAAAGAAGCACTACCGTGACTTTGGCTCGTCATCTGGTTCAGCGTTTCCAAAATGCAGGCTGTGGGTTCCAAATAGTTCTCTGCCGCCAAGATACACTCCGAGGCCATCCTATGTGGCGCCTCAGATGAATCAGACCAACCCTCCAGCAAAAACCTATGGTGGTCCAGCTAACAATGCAGCACCACATGCAAATCAGGTGATTTGTTACAAGTGTGGAGAACCAGGGCACTATTCCCGAGAGTGTCCTCAGAATGTGGGTGCCAAGCAACCCGGAAAGTCCGTTGGGCAAGGCAAGTCGGGCAAAGCTTATTATATGAAGCCAACTCCTACACGTGGCCGTGTGAACTATGTTTCAGCAGAAGAAGCTGCAGAGGATCCCGAGGTCACACTGGGTACGCTCCTTGTTAATCATCACCCAGCGTCTGTTCTTTTTGACACTGTGTCTTCTCATTCCTTCATTTCAGAAAGTTATGCACATTTGCATAACATGTTTTTCTATGATATGCCAATCCCATTGGTTACCCAAACCCCTGGTAGTAAGTGACAAACCTCCTGGATAACCTATGACAATGAAATTCTAGTAGACATGCTAGTTTTTCTAGCATCATTGATAGCCCTGAAATCTTCGGATATCAATATCATCTTGGGTATGGACTGGATGTCAGCTCACTATGCCAAGATTGATACTCATTCTAGAAAGGTTCATCTTACCCATCCCTCGGGTGAGATAGTCAATGTCCCTACTCGAGTTGCCAAATGCCAACTCTATTCCCTCAATGCCAACCCTCTTCCGGAACTTGAAGAAATTCCGGTAGTCTGTGACTTCCCGGATGTTTTTCCAGAGGAACTGCCAGGAATTCCACCTGACAGAGATGTAGAGTTTGTGATAGATCTTGTTCCGGGAACTGTTCCAATAGCCAGAAGACCATATAAGATGGCACCCCTGGAGCTAGCCGAACTTAAGAAACAACTAGATGAGGCCTTGAATAAAGGTTTCATTCATCCTAGCTCTTCTCCTTGGGCTTGTCCCGTCCTCTTCGTCAAGAAGAAAGACGGAACGTATCGGATGGTTGTAGATTACCGACCAGTTAATCTGGTCACCATAAAGAACAAGTATCCGCTCCCCAGGATCAACGATCTGTATGATCAGCTCGCTGGATCCTCAATCTTCTCAAAAATGTATTTGAGGTTGGGATACCATCAAATCAAGATCAAGAACGGGGACATTCCAAAAACGGCTTTTGTCACTTGTTATGGCCAATACGAGTCACCGTCATGTCCTTCGGGTTAACCAATGCCCCAGCCACCTTCTCTTGCTTGATGAATTCAATCTTCATGGAGTATTTGGATAAATTCGTCGTAGTATACCTCGATGATATTCTCATCTACTCGAAGAACGAACAAGAACATGCCGAGCATCTAAGGCTGGTATTGATGAAACTTCGAGAGCATCGCCTTTATGCCAAGTTTTCAAAATGTGAATTTTGGTTACCAGAAGTGACCTATCTAGGTCACGTAATCTCTGGTAAGGGTATTTCTGTCAATCCTGAGAGAGTTCAAGCTGTCCTTGATTGGACTCAACCTGAATCGGTTAAGCAAGTTAGGAGTTTTCTTGGTCTAGCGAGCTATTGTCGCCGCTTTGTCGAGAATTTATCCAAGGTTGCAAATCCTCTAACTGAACTCCTCAAGAAAGATAAAAAGTTCGAGTGGACACCACAGTGTGAGCATAGTTTTCAGGAACTGAAAAGACGCCTGACTTCCGCACCTGTGTTGTTACCACCAGATTTTTCTAAGGACTTTGTTATCTATTGCGACGCCTCGCGACAAGGATTAGGTTGCATTCTCATGCAAGATCGTCATGTGATTGCATACGCATCTCGACAGTTGCGTCCACATGAGGATAATTATCCCACACATGATCTTGAGCTTGCAGCTGTAGTCCATGCACTTAAAACCTGGCGACATTGCCTTCTTGGTAATCGTTGCGAAATTTTCACTAATCACCAAAGTCTGAAATATATCTTCACCCAGCCGATTTGAATCTCAGGCAAAGACGGTGGGTTGAGTTGATCACGGATTACAACTTGGGAATAACTTACACCCCGGGGAAGGCCAATGTTATGGCTGATGCACTAAGTCGTAAGTCTTATTGTAACAATTTGATGCTACAACGAGGTCAACCACATCTCTATGAGGAATTTCGGAAGTTAAATCTTCATATTGTTCCTCAAGGATTCCTTTCTACCCTGGTGGCGAAGCCTACTCTTAGGGATCAAATCATAGCCGTGCAGGCATATGATAAGGGTATATCCCGGATCAAGGAGAATATTGCTAGCGGAAACGCTAGGGATTTCTCCATCAATGAGAAAAGTGGTGTGTTCTTTCAGAACCGTTTAGTGGTTCCTAAGAGCAAACGTCTGCGGCAATTGATCCTTAAGGAGGCTCATGATTCTCCTCTCACCATTCATCCTGGTAGTACTAAGATGTATCAGGACCTACGCCAGAGGTTTTGGTGGACTAGGATGAAGAGAGAAATTGCTGAGTTCGTTGCTAACTGCGACGTTTGTCATCGAGTTAAGGCAGAGCATCAAAGGCCTGCTGGCACCCTTCAACCTTTAGCTATTCCTGAATGGGAATGCGATAAATTCAGTATGGATTTCATCACCAGATTTCCCAAGACCAAGAAAGGAAATAATGCTATCTTTGTGGTCATTGACCGTCTCTCCAAAGTAGCTCATTTACTTCCAGTTCGTGCGAGTATAACAGCTAGCCAGCTAGCAGAGTTATATATCTCTTGAATAGTGTCTCTTCATGGTGTTCCTCTGGAGATTAACTCAGACCGTGGAAGTATCTTTACTTCTCGCTTCTGGGAGAGTTTTCAGAATGTTATGGGGACTCACTTATCTTTTAGCACTCCTTTCCATCCTCAATCAAGTGGTCAAGTAGAAAGAGTGAATCAAGTCCTACAAGATATGCTCCGAGCTTGTGTTATATTGTTCGGTATGAATTGGGAGAAGTGCCTTCCATTCGCCGAATTTGCCTATAACAATAGTTATCAATCAAGCTTGGGCAAATCCCCTTTTGAAGTTCTCTATGGATGAAGATGTCGAACACCTCTTAATTGGTCAGAAACCAGAGAGAGGCAACTTTTTGGCCCGGATATGGTCCAGGATGCAGAAGAGCAGGTTCGCATTATTCGTGAAAAATTGAAAACGGCCCAGTCTCGTCAAAAGAGCCAATATGATCGTCATCAAAAGGATGTGACCTTTGAAGTTGACGAGAAGGCTTACCTTCGGGTTACACCTTTGAAGGGTACCCATCGATTCGGTATCAAGGGCAAGTTGGCTCCTCGTTACATTGGTCCTTTTCGCATTCTTGCCAAACGAGGAGAAGTTGCCTACCAACTGGAACTTCCTCCGCATCTTTCCAAGGTTCCTGATGTCTTCCGCGTCTCGCAACTGAGGCGTTGCTTTTCGGATCCTATCCGTGAAGTGGACCACGAAACGCTTGATCTCCAAGATAACCTTTCATACCGAGAATACCATGTGCGTATTCTTGATCAAGCTGAACGTACCACTCGACGTCGAAACCTCAAGTTTCTTAAAGTTCAATGGTCAAATCATTCCGAAAAGGAGGCAACATGGGAAACAGAGGATCGTCTCCGACTTGAGTATCCCGCGCTATTCCCGACGACTTCTAAATCTCGGGACGAGATTCTTTTGAGTGGGGGTGAGTTGTCACATCCCTGGATCCCTAACTAGGGTTTAGTATTTGTGCTCATGTTTTCTTCCATTGCATTCAAGAAATTGAAACAAGCTCCAAAGAAGTGATGAAACTCAAACCAAAAACCCTAGCCACCTCTTATTCAAAGGAAATTCAAATCTTGTCAAAATCAATGAACCCAAAATGGCCTTCTTAAAAGTTCAATATTTCTGATAAATATTGAAAACAAATTATCACGGGAGAAAACTATTTTTAAATCACTTTTGGAATTTTATTTAAAACCAGCAAGTTCCTGAATTCAAACTTATATTTGAATTCAAAAATATATAAGTTTTAAAAAATGTTGAAAACTTTATGGGTGATTGGAAATATTCCAACTAACACCCCATCATTTTTCAAACTAATTTTAGTTTTGATTTAGTGCCAAAAATAAATGGCAACAATGTCAGCAAGTAAAATAGAAAACAAAAACAGAAGAAAAGAAAAAAAACTAAACTACGCTCACCTGCGAGGCCCAGCCCACCAGGGGCAGGGTCGTCTTCTTCCTGTGCCTTCTGGAGAGGAGAGATCGACCACGGCGGCCTCCTCCACCTCCTGCTTCGCCATGGCATCCTCCGGGGCCCCCAGGATAGTGCGACAACGGGGATGACTTCCCCGAGCGCGTCCCTATCCATCCCCGCTCTCCATTCCCCCCCCCCTCCTCTCGGTTTCTTTCCTCTCCTCGTGCCGCCATTGACAGGAGCTTGAGCTTGAGGAGCCCGAGCTCTTTGGCCACAGGGAAGCCCCCCCCCCCGAGTGCTCCATCCTCTCCGCAACGTCGAGCTCGATGCGCACGTCAATGGAACCATCCTCCCCGAGCCCTGCAACGCCCCCAGTGCCGTCGTCTTCAACCTCCGGCCGCCGGCAAATCGACGGTGGATCGCCGGCTACAGCCCCTCCCCGAGCAGTCTGAGCCCAGCTTCGTCTCCACCGTGAGCTTGCGAGCATTTCCCCTCTGTTTCCCCTCTCTCTCCGGCACTCTAGCCACGGGACTGATGAGCCCGAGCTCCGGCTGCCGCCTCGGCTCGTCGCCGGCATGCTCCGGCCACCTATAGCCCTCCTGATGCCCGTAGTGGATGAGGCCGAGCGTGGGGATCATCCCAGTGCTCTCGGCACTCGATTCCGAGTACCACAGCAAGATCTGGTGCATCTCCGGCGAAGATCCGCCGCGGATCTGGTCGTCGCCGGTCAGTCTCCGGCGGGGGACGACGTGGCCGGCCTAATCCCGGTGGTTTAACGCTAATTAGCCACTCACAGTGGGCCCTAGGAGTGGGTCAAACCCACTTAAGGGCTGGTCAGCGCGGGATTAACTCCTGAGACACTGACCAGTGGCCCCCACCTGTGAGGTTTGACCTGACCAGGTCGGTTGACCTGCTGACGCAGTGCTGACGTGGTTATGACGCAATAAAGAGATTTTCTGATTTAAAAGAATTCCAGAAAATGCCCAAAACTTCTAAAAATCATAGAAAATAATCTGTAACTCCAATGCAAATAATTTATATATGAAAATGTGTCAGAAAAATCCAAGGAATCTGATTTTGATATTTTCTAACATGTTTGAAAATGTTAACATAACCAAACAGATTAAATGATGATTAGGATAACCTTATTAAATAAATTGGAGTTGGAATTTGAAATCCATTTGAATTCCACTTCAAATATTATGACCAAACCATGATCAAGCACAACCAGCAACCCAACATACCATCATCATGCATGCTAAAACAAGATTACCTGAGCATCAGGTCGAATCAATTAAAAGGGTATTTGAAAATACCTTGTTTGAAGTGATATTTGAATCTTGATTCAAATCAACTTCAACTTAAGAAATGGTCGCTACATTAGCCTACCACCTTTAATTCCCATGCCATGCTCATGCATCATCTTGTTGCATATGATTGTTATTGATTGATATTGTTTTCCCGGTAGGCCCCGCTCCTCCGGATTCCATCGAATATTCGAGTGACGGATATTGTCCCTCTGCTGAGCAACAAGGCAAGCAACCATTTTGATCATCCCGATAAATCCCATGTTCTCACTCCTGCTCTTATTTCTTGCATTAGGGAAAATGCTTTCACTGTTTTTACTATGTTAGTTGAACCCACTTCCTTTGCATGACCTGTCTTTGTCACAGTAAATAGCTGAACCTTGCAACCTAGCATACGTGGTAGATGCTTGAGCCATGATGTGCCTTATCCTGCTATGCATGCTATGCTTAGAGTTGTGTATGGTCTGTCATCTGGGTGATGAACATAATTGTGAGAATGTGTTCAGTAAGTAAAGGTTGTGTGATGAACCTGATTTGGTAAAGGTACCGGTGAAAGGCTATGTAGGAGTACATGGCGGGTTGTTTAATTGGAACCGTCCTTAGGAACTGAGTTCCGTGTATGTAATCCAAGACTAGATACTACCACACGTTGGGATACTTAATTGACCGTCTCGACTTATTAATCGCTTAGTACTCGGTCCAGGAGTTGCAAGTAGTTTCTGGTGTTTATAGTCATGCTGGAGGCCGTGCGTAGCGCTGACCTGAGAGGTGGGATATGATGCGGTAGGCAGTGGCACGGTGTACCAAGTGGCACCTGGATGGTGGGCTTGGGAACCCTGCGCACATCGTTTGGGGCCGTGGCGGAAAGCTCGGCCGGACTTCCGTGCGGGTTACCCTCAGATAGGCGATAGACCTGGACTAAGTATTAGCGTGGTTAACGGTCGTGGCCAACTCCCTCGCTGGGCTTCCGCTTGAAGGTTGCGGAGGTGCATGACGTGCACATGGCGATAAGTGGCGAGAGTGTGTGTGAAGAAGTACACCCCTGCAGAGTTATGATCTATTCGAATAGCCGCATCCGCGGATATGGACTACTTGGAGACATATGTTGTTCCTAGATAACTATAATGGCTACTCATAAAATTGTCAAGATAAGCGTGAGTGTCGTGGACGACATTTCCGTATGGAGACGGAATGATTCCACGATGGAGTATTGTTGTGGTGTTAGTGGACTCGTGTGCGAGAAATCAAAGTTGTCAAAACTATTTAAAAATGCAAGTTGTCTAGCCAAGAGTCAAATGCTGGCTTTCCGCATGAAACCCAACAATTCCTTATTGATACATTGCATGAGTAGATAGCTTATCCTAAAGTCTTGTTGAGTACTTTTGTACTCACGTTTGCTTAATAATTGTTGCAGAGGTTGTTAATGACCCTAATGGAGGGTTCTACCTAGACATCGATGACGACGAGTAGGTGGTATCCCAGCTACGATCTGGCCCTAGGATGGGTCTATAGATAGTCAGGCCATGTGCCTTTATCTTTCCATCTGTCTGTACTCAGACAGCTTTACTCTTCCGCTGGTTTGTAAGAATTGCGTGTATGACTTGTGATGATGGGTCGTGAGACCCCTACCTTGTAATATTATGTGTGTGGCTCTTCCGAGCCTTCTAAATAAAGTTTGTATATTTATGGTTATGTTGTGATGCCATCGATGTATCTATACATATCGGTATGCCATGCGTACGTGTGTTGTACTTGATATGTATGGGGTTCGATTACCTAGTCGTAGGCTTTAGTAGCACTCCTTATAGGGAAATGCCCCTTTGTGATCCAACGAGCCATGGTAGTTCGCTACTGCTCCGGACACATTGGTTGACCAGCATGTGTCCTTCTTAGCCGCTGTGTCTGTCCCCTTTGGGGAAATGTCACGCGATGTAATGGAGTCCTTGTAGCTTGCTACGACTCGTCTACATTTGCTGGTGACAGACACCTGGTTTGCTGGGTCATGTATGCGTGTCCCTGTGCGGAACTGCCGCTTTGGTTTATGACTAGACATGTCGATCCGGGTTCTTTGTCATTGGATTGCTGGCGACACAATTGCATACGCGAGTCAAAAGGCGCAAACGGTCCCAGCTAAGGTAAGGCTGTAGCCGTGGGGATAACTGCGCGTGAGACCGCAAAGAGATGTGATGTGTTACAGGTTGGATTCCTATGGCTTAGGATCGGGGTCCCGACACTTAGCAACCATGTTGCAACATGAAAGGTAACAAAAACAAAAGATCATGAATAATAATGCACTTGAAAGTTATACGTTTGCTTCGAGCACAAAAAAACTTAGCAAAGTGATATTTCGCTTGTCCTTAAGAGTGGGGCAAAACATAAATGCCAAGACACCTTCAAAGTTCAAGTGGATGACTAGAACAAATAGTTTGAGAGCAAGTAATAACACATCATGAATAAAGAAATAATAAATTTTGGGACTATGCACATTATACTGAGAATGACAACTATGCTTTATTAATTGGTGCATAAAGTTTGAAGATGAAGACTCAACATAAAAGTAAAAGAAAGGCCCTTCATAAAGGGAAGCAAGGATTACTCATGTGCTAAAGCCTGATTTTTAAAATCAATAATATTGTAAAATAAGCTTTTGGGAGATGCATAATTCGTCAAGGAATGCTAGAAGATAGCCCAATACTTCTCATGCTGGACAAGTTTTGAGGAACGGCTCCCAAAGTGGGGACGATCACATCCCCTTAGTCTCCTTTGTTTATCACTATTCTCATTTCTCATGAACAAAGCGTGAAGGTGGTTTTGTTTGTTACTATTATATTTTACGATCTGGTCACACTCATGCCAGTTCCTCCTCGTATTAGTGGTTCACAAATTAGACATGCAAACCGAAGATAAAGCTTGTCCAGTATGAGAAGATCATGAATTATCTTCTACTTCCTCATGAGCTAAAACAGAGGCACAAAACAGGAATAATTTTGAAAGTTTTAAAGGTTGCACATGAGAAATTTACTTGGAGTGGCGGTTAAATACCACATGTAGGTAGGTATGGTGGACACATTTGGCAAACTTTGGTTTTTGGGAGTTGGATGCACGAGTAGAGCTCATACTCAGTACAGATGGAGGCTAGCAAAAGACTGAGAGCGACAAATTAAGAGAGCAATAATGTCCATAATCATGCATAGCAACAAAAACATTATTAACCAAAGCATAAATGGTATTACAACTCAAAAACTAAATGATCATAGAGGCCATAAGTGACTCATTTGTAGTCATAACATGGTGTGAGCATGCACCAAGTCAACCCAAATGAAGTAGTAAAGGATAATATCACAATATTATGCTTCGATATGATAAAAACAACACATGATTCTTTCAATGGCACATTAAGCACTCTCAGATATTTGGGACAAGTCATGCTACATCAATAACTACTAAGCATATAATTAAGGTAATATCTAACATGACATGTTAAAGTCTAAGCCACAGTCTAAATGAGCTTCTTATTGCACCACTATAAGCATGAAATATTTTACTCTTCTCCAACACCAATCAACTTTCTTGAAACAACTCTCATAGATAATATTAATTAAATACCAGAGAGATAATCATATATAACTGAAGCAAACTAATAAGCTCTAAACAAAATATGAGTGGAAAACAAGAGCTAAACGCAGTACTAGCAAAAAGTGAACACTCACATAACAATAAGAGTGAAAAATAGAGTATTCTAAGCAATTAAAACAGAGCGTGCCTCTCCCCAAACTAATATGTTGGGATCCAACCATTTATTACAGCAAAGAAAACTAAACAAACTAAGAAGTAAAGAGCGGGACACTCCAAGCATAGCACATAACATATGAAGTGATAAAAATATAGTATGTAGAAGGACGAACTGATGATTGTTGATGGAGAAGGGGATGCACGGGTGCATCCCCAAGCTTAGACGCTTGAGTCTCCTTGAATATTTCTTGCAAGTGCATGGGGGCATCCCCAAGCTTGAGCGCTTGACACTCCTGGATCTTCTTTCATCATCTTCCATCGCATACTTGAAAACTCCCTTCATACGAAACTCATCATAAGCTTATTAGAGTGGTTAGTGCCCATAATAAAATAATTTATTCTCTACTGGAATAAATATTTTCAGGAAGAGATACTGTTTCTCAAGATTGCCAAAAGGTTTTTGCAAAGAAAAGGCAAGCTTAAGATTTGCAAAACAATGAAAACGCAAAACATGGCAGAATCTGGAAAAAACAGACCAGCACGTAGTAAATAATTTTTTCGGGGTACTTCTGCAACTCAAATAAAAAAACTCACAACAGATGCCAGAAACTCAATTATATAGAGCATACTTTAAAAAAATCATATCAAAAAGATGATCTCGTGATTTTTGGCGAATTGTTCTGTCAAGCAGACAGAATCTGCTTCTGGACAGCATGTCCCAACTTTTGAACTTTCTTGCAATCGGAGGCTAAAACTTGCCACAAAACGAAATAAAAATGATAAGGAGAGGTTGATACAGAGGTAAAACTTCCAAGACTCAAAGAAAACAAAATAAAATGAAAGAAAACAACATGAAAACATAAGAAAAACAAAGTGGGTTGCCTCCCACAAGCGCTTTTCTTTAATGCCTTTTAGCTAGGCATGGAAAAAGGAGGGATGCCTTGGGCATCCCCAAGCTTTGGTGATTGAATATTCTTGAATACTTCATTGATGTGCACTTGGGAGTCCCCAAGATTGAGCTTTTCTCTTCTCATTCATCTCGTATCACCATCTCCATTGGATCTTAAATACTACATTCACATAAAACTTCACAAAAACTCATTAGTAGGGTTAGTACTCATTAAATAAAATCCACTCATGTTCAAGCATTGACAAGTTTCATGAAAGTACCATGCAACCATCAAAAAATTATAGATACGTTTTGGATGTATCACCGTGTAAGGGAAATCTGCTGTTGACTACATCTCCACCTTCCATTTGGGGTAACCAACGAGGGGCGAGAAGAATATCCATCAACTCGTCATCAAAAGCCACAACGGTGATATGAAAATTCCTATCTAACCTTCTCCAAGGACCACCTCGGTCAAATCTGGTTCAACTAAAGTTGAAGAAACAAACACCCGCCAGTAATCTTTATGCAACAAGTTGCATGTTAGTCGATGAAACCGGTCTCTCGTAAGCGTACGAGTAATGTTGTTCCGGACCGCTTCAATCCAACAATATCGCCGAATCAAGCAAAGACTAAGGAGGGCAGCAAATTGCACATCAACGCCCACAAATTCTTTTGTGTCCTACTCGAGATATCATCTACGCATGAACTTAGCTCATGATGCAACTCTTGGGGAACGTTGCATGGGAAACAAAAATAATTCTACGCACACGCAATACCTATCCATGGTGATGATCATCTACGAGAGGGGAGTTCGGATCCACATACCCTTGTAGATTGATAAACGGAAGCGTATATAATGCGGTTGATGTAGTGGAACATCTTCCCGATCCAAATCGCAGTCCGTCGTGCGATCTCATCACGAACCGTCCCGCAACCATCACTATTCATCCCGATCTAGTGCCGAACGGACGACACCTACGCGTTCAGCACACGTGCAACTCGATGACGATCTCCACCTTCTTGATCCTGCAAGAGAGATGGAGAGGCAACTGAATTCTCCAGCAGCACAATGGTGTGGCGGCGATCGCGGTGGAGCTACTCCGGCAGGGCTTCGTCGTACCATACTGAACCAGGTACGGGGTGTCACGAAGTGGTGGAGGGAGAGAGGGCTGCGCCTTGGCTTGAGGTGCCAAAAGCCTCTCTCACCTCCACTATATACAAAAGGGAGGGGAGGGGTGGCGCCCTAGGGTTCGGTCGAACCAAGAGGAGATGGAGGAGTCCTCCTCCAACACAATTTGGAAGGAGTCCTCCTTCCCAATTCGGTTTTGGCCCTTTCCTCCTTTCTTTTTTCTCCCTTGGCCGAAATAGGCTTGCTTGGGCTGGCCACCAACCCACCAAGGGCTGGTGCGCCACTCTTGGGCTTCTTTGGTTCTCTCCCGGGTGGGTGGCCCCTCTCGGTAGAACTCCGGAACCCATTCGTCACTCCCGGTAATTACATGTAATGTCCGAAAACGTTCGGGAAGCCAAATGGATACTTCCTATATATCAATCTTCGTCTCGATACCATTTCGGAAACCCTCGTGATGTCCGGGATCTCATCTGGGACTTGATACGTCTCCAACGTATCTACAATTTTTTATTGTTCCATGCTATTATCTTGTCAACTTTGGATGTTTTATATGCATGAATATGCTATTTTATATATTTTTTGGGAATAACCTATTAACTCAGTGCCAAGTGCCAGTTTCTGTTTTTCCGTGTTTTTGACCCTTTTTCAGATGGAGTCCAAATGGAATAAAACTTCCGCGATGATTTTTTTGGACCAAAAGAGACCCCCGAAGCTTTGGAAGATGGCCAGAAGAGCCACGAGGGAGTCACAAGCCCAGGAGGCGCCCCCACCCCCCTAGACCGCACCTACCAGGCTTGTGACCTCCTCGCCCAATCGACGTAATTCCACCGCCATAAATTCCAATAAATACAGAAACCCCCAAAAAGAAACCTAGATCGGGAGTTCCGCCGCCGCAAACCTCTGTAGCCACCAAAAACCAATATGGAGCCCGTTCCGGCACCCTGCCGGAGGGGGAATCCATCTCCGGTGGCCATCTTCATCATCCCGGCGATCTCCATGATGAGGAGGGAGTAGTTCTCCCTCGGGGCTGAGGGTATGTACCAGTAGCTATGTGTTTGATTTCTCTCTCTCGTGTTCTTGAGATGTCTTGATCTCGTTGTACTGCGGGCTTTGCTACTATAGTTGGATCTTATGATGTTCTTCCCCCTCTCCCTTCTTGTAACGAATTGAGTTTCCCCTTTGAAGTTATCTTATCGGATTGAGTCTTTGAGAACACTTGATGTATGTCTTGCACGTGTCTATCTGTGGTGATCAACTTGCGGGTTTGTGACATTGGGAACCTATGCATATGGGTTGGCACACGTTTGGATATTCATGTGTGTACTCGATGTATGTTTTGGTGATCAACTTGCGGGTTTCGTGACATTGGGAACCTATGCATATGGGTTGGCACACGTTTTGACTCTCCGGTAGAAAATTTGGGGCACTCTTTGAAGTTCTATGTGTTGGTTGAATAGATGATTCTGAGATTGTGTGATGTATATCATATAATCATGCCCATAGATACTAGAGGTGACAATGGAGTATCTAGGTGACATTAGGGTCGTGGTTGATATGTATCTTAAGGTGTTATTCTAGTACGTACTCTATGAAAGATTGAACGGAAAAATAGTTGCGTGCTATTTTACTACGGACTCTTGAATAGATCGATCAAAAAGAATAACTTTGTGGTGGTTTCGTACCCGACAATAATCTCTTCGTTTGTTCTCCGCTATTAGTGACTTTGAGTGACTCTTTGTTGCATGTTGAGGGCTAGTTATATGATCCATTTATGTTATCATTGTTGAGAGAACTTCCACTAGTGAAAGTATGAACCCTAGGCCTTGTTTCCACGCATTGTAATTTCAGATTACAAAAACCTATATCTACCATCCATTTTGCACTTTTATCACCATCTCTTCGCCGAACTAGTGCACCTATACAACTTACCAATTTATTGGGTGTGTTGGGGACACAAGAGACTCTTTGTTATTTGGTTGCAGGGTTGCTTGAGAGAGACCATCTTCATCCTATGCCTCCCACGGATTGATAAAACTTAGGTCACCCACTTGAGGGAAAATTGCTACTGTCCTACAAACCTATGCACTTGGAGGCCCAACAACGTCTACAAGGAGAAGGTTGCGTAGTAGACATCAAGCTCTTTTCTGGCGCTGTTGCTAGGGAGGTAGGTAAGCGGCACTCACCTCCCGTCAATGAAGCTCTTTTCTGGCGCCGTTGCCGGGGAGGTTAGCGCTTGAAGGTATATCTTTAGATCTTGCAATCGAATCTTTTTGTTTCTTGTTCTTTCTCTAGAAAACTACAAAAAAATGGAATTGAGGATGCCTCGTATGCTCCATCTTTTCAATGTCTTTCGTGAGCATGAGGGGATGGAAAATTGTGCTCAAGTGCTGAAAGAAGAATTACATAGAATGCTTGGCATAGAATATGTGAATGATGAGCATGATTGCAATGTTTTTAGCATGAATTCTTTGGATACCCATGATGCTAATGATAAGCAAAGCCACAAGCTTGGGGATGCTATATTTTATGAAGATGATCTTTTTAGTTCTCCCACTTTTAATGATCAAAATTATTTTGATGAAAGCATGCCCCCTATCTATGATGATTATTGTGAGGATACTTATGCTATAAAGAAGAGGGATTATAAAACTTGTCATACTCTCTAGAACCCCTTTGCTAAACCTTGCTTTTCATGGTGGACACAATTTGTAGTGCTCAAGTCTTTTACGATACTCCCACTACTATTCTTGAGAATATATTTCCTTATGTGGAGAGTAGTAAAATTTCTATGCTTGTAGATCATGAAAAGAAATCCTTAGGTGCTGGTTATATTGTTGAATTCATTCATGATGCTACTGAAAATTACTATGAGAGAGGATCATATGCTTCTACTTATTGCAATAGTATCAAGCTTCCTGTCCATGTGTTGAAGTTCTTGAAGCTATGCTTGTTTTGCCTTCCTATGCTAGTTGATTCTTGCTCCAACAAGTTGTTTGTTCACAAAATCCCTATGCATAGGAAGTGGGTTAGAATTAAATGTGCTAGCCATATGCTCCATGATGCTCTCGTTGTGTTTCAATCCTTATCTTTTATGTGAGCATCATTGAAATCATCATGCCTAGCTAAGGGCGTTAAACAATAGCGCTTGTTGGGAAGCAACCCAATGAATTTATTTTTGATTTTTGCTTTCTGTTTTGTTTTGTCCACACCATCATAATTCTGTTATGATTGTGTTTTTTGTGTTTTATTTTGTGTTTGTGCCAAGTAGAACCTTTATGATTGGTTTTGGTGATAGTTGTTTGATCATGCTGAAAAAGACAGAAACTTTGCGCTCACGAAATTATTTTTCATTCCTATCCAGAGAGTGATTTTGAGTTGATTCTTTTTGCTTTTGATTTATACGCAAATGTCCCTAATTTTCATAATGTTTCAGAATATTTGGAGGAGCATAAGTATGGTTCTCATTCAGATCATTACAGACTGTTCTGTTTTTGACAGATTCTGTTTTCAATGCATAGTTTGCTTGTTTTAGTGTTTCCATAGATTATTTTTAGTAATATAAATTGTGGAAATAGTAAGATACAGTAGTCATTGTGTGAAAATAATTATGATTCTTGTTTTGACAGTACCCAAGTGATTGATTTTCTCGTTATCATACTAACCCATCTCACGAAGTTCCGTTAAGTTTTGTGTTGTGAAGTTTTCAAGTTTTGGGTAGAGTTTCGATGGACTATGGAACAAGGAGTGGCAAGAGCCTAAGCTTGCGGATGACAAAGGCAACCCAAAGCCATATTCAAGGACACCAAAGAGCCTAAGCTTGGGGATGCCCCGGGAAGGCATCCCCTCTTTCGTCTTCAATCCATCGGTAACTTTACTTGGGGCTATATTTTTGTTCACCACATGATATGTGTTTTGCTTGGAGCGTCATTTTATTTTGTTAGAATAAGGTACTTAGGATCTGAAATTCTTAGATGGTAGAGTCTCCACATAGAAAAATAGTTGTTCAACTACTCATTGAGCTTCACTTATATCTTTTGGAGTAGTTTGTCTTTTGCTCTAGTGCTTCACTTATATCTTTGTAGAGCATTGCAATGGTTCTATTTTATAGAACTAGTTGAACTCTCGTGCTTCACTTAGATCATTTTGAGAGTCTTAAACAGCATGGTACCTTTCTTAGGTTATGAATCTAGTCCTAATATGATAGGCATCCAAAGAGGATAAAAACCTTCATATTCATGTGCATTGATTAGTAAGAGAAGTTTTATTCCTCTCAATTGGTTTTGAGATATGGATATGGTAATATTAGAGTTATGCTAGTAGGGTGTTATGAATCTAGAAATACTTGTGTTGAACTTAGTGATTCCCGTAGCATGCACGTATGGTGAACCGCTATGTTAGGAAGTCGGAGCATAATTGATTTATTGATTGTCATCCTTTGTGTGGCGGTCGGGATCGCGCGATGGTTAACACCTACCAACCCTTCCCCTAGGAGTATGCGTTTAGCACTTTGTTTCGATTACTAATAAAAAACTTTCACAATAAGTATATGAGTTCTTCATGACTAATGTGAATCCATGGTATAGATGCACTTTCACCTTCCACCATTGCTAGTCTCTCTAGTACCGCACAACTTTCGCCGGTGCACAAACCCACCATATACCTTCCTCAAAACAGCCACCATACCTACCTATTATGGCATTTTCATAGCGATTCCAAGATATATTGCCATGCAAGTCCCACCGTTCCGTCTCATGATATGTGTCGTCACTTTCATATTGCCATTGCATTATCGTAAGATAGCTAGCGAGATGTTTCAACGTCATACGTAAGCTAGATCGTTGCACATCCCGGTACACTGCCGGAGGCATTTCCTATAGAGTCATCATTGTTCTAAGTATTGAGTTGTAAGTAAATAAAAGTGTGATGATCATCATTATTAGAGCATTGTCCCATGTGAGGAATAAAAAAAGAGGCCAAAGATGCCCACCAAAAAAAAGAGGCAAAAGAGCCAAAACAAATGAGAGAAAAAGAGAGAAGGGAGAATGCTACTATCTTTTCCACACTTGTGCTTCATAATAGCACCATGTTCTTCATGATTGAGAGTCTCTTGTTTTGTCACCACCATATACTAGTGGGAATCTTCATTATGTAACTTGGCTTGTATATTCCAATGATGGGCTTCCTCAAAATTGCCCTAGGTCTTCGTGAGCAAGCAAGTTGGATGCACACCCACTAGTTCTCCTTTTGAGCTTTCACACACTTATAGCTCTTAGTGCATCCATTGCATGGTAATCCCTACTCATCCACATTGATATCTATCGATGGGAATCTCCATAGCCCTTTGATACGCCGAAACAATGTGACCATCTCCTCCTTTTTTCCTCACAACCTCCACCACACTCTATTCCACCTATAGTGATATATCCATGGCTCACGCTCATGTATTGCGTGAGAGTTGAAAAAGGTTTGAGAAAGTAAGAGTGCGAAAACAATTACTTGGCCAATACCAGGGTTGTGCAAGATTCAAATTCGTTGTGTGGGGATAATGGACCATAGCGAGACTATATGATTTTGTAGGGATAACTTTCTTTGGCATTGTTATTTCGAAAGTTCATGATTACCTTGCTAGTTTGCTTGAAGTATTATTGTTTTCATGTCAATAGAAAACTATTGTTTCGAATCTTACGGATCTGAACATTCATGTCACATGAAAGAAGTTATGAAGGACAAATATGCTAGGTAGCATTCCACATCAAAAATTTGGTCTTTATCACTTCCCCACTCGAGGACGAGCAAGAGTTAAGCTTGGGCATGCTTGATACATCTCCAACGTATCTATAATTTTTTATGGTTCCATGCTATTATCTTGTCAACTTTGGATGTTTTATATGCATGAATATGCTATTTTATATCTTTTTGGGACTAACCTATTAACTCAGTGCCAAGTGCCAGTTTCTGTTTTTTCCGTGTTTTTGACCCTTTTTCAGACGGAGTCCAAATGGAATAAAACTTTTGCGATGATTTTTTTGGACCAAAAGAGACCCCCAAAGCTTTGGAAGAAGGTCAGAAGAGCCACGAGGGAGTCACAAGCCCAAGAGGCACCCCCACCCCCCTAGGCCGCACCTACCAGGCTTGTGACCTCCTCGTGGGCCCAACCGACGTACTTCCACCGCCATAAATTCCTATAAATACAGAAACCCCCCAAAAGAAACCTAGATCGGGAGTTCCGCCGCCGCAAGCCTCTGTAGCCACCAAAAACCAATATGGAGCCCGTTCTGGCACCCTGCTGGAGGGGGAATCCATCTCCGGTGGCCATCTTCATCATCTCGGCGATCTCCATGATGAGGAGGGAGTAGTTCTCCCTCGGGGCTGAGGGTATGTACCAGTAGTTATGTGTTTGATTTCTCTCTCTCTCGTGTTCTTGAGATGTCTTGATCTCGTTGTACTGCGGGCTTTGCTACTATAGTTGGATCTTATGATGTTCTTCCCCCTCTCCCTTCTTGTAACGAATTGAGTTTCCCCTTTGAAGTTATCTTATCGGATTGAGTCTTTGAGAACACTTGATGTATGTCTTCCACGTGTCTATCTGTGGTGATCAACTTGCGGGTTTGTGACATTGGGAACCTATGCATATGGGTTGGCACACGTTTGGATATTCATGTGAGTACTCGATGTATGTTTTGGTGATCAACTTGCGGGTTTCTTGACATTGGGAACCTATGCATATGGGTTGGCACACGTTTTGACTCTCCGGTAGAAACGTTGGGGCACTCTTTGAAGTTCTATGTGTTGGTTGAATAGATGATTCTGAGATTGTGTGATGCATATCGTATAATCATGCCCACGGATACTTGAGGTGACAATGGAGTATCTAGGTGACATTAGGGTCTTGGTTGATATGTATCTTAAGGTGTTATTCTAGTACGAACTCTATGAAAGATTGAACGTAAAAAATAGCTTCGTGCTATTTTACAACGGACTCTTGAATAGATCGATCAGAAAGAATAACTTTGTCGTGGTTTCGTACCCGACAATAATCTCTTCGTTTGTTCTCCGCTATTAGTGACTTTGGAATGACTCTTTGTTGCATGTTGAGGGCTAGTTATATGATCCATTTATGTTATCATTGTTGAGAGAACTTCCACTAGTGAAAGTATGAACCCTAGGCCTTGTTTCCACGCATTGCAATACCGTTCGTGCTCACTTTTACCATTTGTTACCTTGCTGTTTTTGTAATTTCAGATTAAAAAAACCTATATCTACCATCCATTTTGCACTTTTATCACCATCTCTTCGCCGAACTAGTGCACCTATACAACTTACCATTGTATTGGGTGTGTTGGGGACACAAGAGACTCTTTGTTATTTGGTTGCAGGGTTGCTTGAGAGAGACCATCTTCATCCTACGCCTCCCACGGATTGATAAACCTTAGGTCACCCACTTGAGGGAAAATTGCTACTGTCCTACAAACCTCTGCACTTGGAGGCCCAACAACGTCTACAAGGAGAAGGTTGTGTAGTAGACATCAAGCTCTTTTCTGGCGCTGTTGCCGGGGAGGCTAGGTAAGCGGCACTCACCTACCGTCAGCGAAGCTCTTTTCTGGCGCTGTTGTCGGGGAGGTTAGCGCTTGAAGGTATATCTTTAGATCTTGCAATCGAATCTTTTTGTTTCTTGTTCTTTCTCTAGAAAACTACAAAAAATATTGGAATTGAGGATGCCTCATATGCTCCATCTAATATGTATGTATGTCCTTATAGATTGACTGTTTGCATCGGAGTCGCCTAATATGCTTACAACCAAATGAAGTCTTGACTTGAATTACAGTTGCAAACATTAAGACAAAAATAATGCTCTTCTGGACATGCTATCATTGAGTAATAAAATAGATTTTGCTATTTTCATCCTAATGCAATATTTTCTTGTTGGGCATGACTGGGGAGGAATGATAACAAGGGCGTAAAGAGACGGCGGCAATTAGATAGGTATTGTTGTTATCTAATAAATTAGGAGCACCTATAGTACACTTCAAAAATTATCCCACATTTATGTTTTTGCATAACATCATTTACCTTGTTTTCCCCTCCCGTTGCAACACACAAACATATTTGTTGGGGAACGTTGCATGGAAACAAAAAAATTCCTACGCATTCGCAATACCTATCCATGGTGATGATCATCTATGAGAGGGGAATTCGGATCGACATACCCTCGTAGATTGCTAATCGGAAGCGTATATAACACGATTGATGTAGTGGAACATCCTCACGATCGAAATCGCAGTCCGTTCCACGATCCCATCATGAACCATCCCGCGATCCCATCACGATCCATCTCGATCTAGTGCCGAACGGACGGCACCTCCGCGTTCAGCATACATGCACCTCGATGAGGATATCCTCCTTCTTGATCCAGCAAGAGAGACGAAGAGGTAGCTGAATTCTCCGGCATGATGATGGCATGGCGGCGATGGTGGTGGAGCTACTCCGACAGGGCTTCGTCGTACCGTACCGAACCAGCTACGGGATGTCACGAAGTGGTGGAGGGAGAGAGGGCTGCGCCTTGGCTTGAGGTGCCAAAAGCCTCTCTCACCTCCACTATATATAGGAGGGAGGGGAGGGGTGGCGCACCAGGGCAAGGCCCTAGGGTTCAGCCGAACCAAGAGGATAGGGAGGAGTCCTCCTCCAACACAACTTGGAAGGAGTCCTCCTTCCCAATTTGGTTTTTGCCCTTTCCTCCTTTCCTTTTTCTCCCTTGGCCGAAATAGGCATGCTTGGGCTGGTGAGCCACCCTTGGGCCTCTTTGGTTCTCTCCCAGGTGGGTGGCCCCTCCCGGTAGAACTCCAGAACCCATTCACTCCCAGTACTTTACCGGTAATGCCCGAAAACCTTCCGTAAGCCAAATGGGTACTTCCTATATATCAATATTCATCTCCAGACCATTCTTAAAACCCTCGTGATGTCCGAGATCTCATCTGAGACTCCTAACAACCTTCGATTACCAACATCAATAATTAAACTATACTAAAACGTCACTGAACCTTAAGTGTGCAGACCCTGCGGGTTCGAGAACTATGTAGACATGACCTGAGACACTCTCCGGTCAATAACCAATAGCGGGACCTGGATGCCCATATTGGCTCTTACATATTCTAAGAAGATCTTTATTGGTTGAACCTCCATGTCAAGGTTTCAGTTAATCTCGTATGTAGTTCCCTTTGTCCTTTGGTATGTTTGTTTCCCGAGATTCGGTCGTCGGTATCTCTAAACCTAGTTCAATCTCGTTACCGGCAAGTCTCTTTACTCGTTCTGTAATACAAGATCCCATGACTAACTCCTTAGTCACAATGCTTGCAAGGCTTATTGTTATGTTGTATTATCGTGTGGGCCCCGAGATACCTCTCCATCACATGGAGTGACCAATCCCAGTCTTGGGTCTTGTCCATCACATCATTCTCCTAATGATGTGATCCCGTTATCAAGTGACAACACTTGTCTATGGACAGAAAACCTTGACCATCTTTGATCAACGAGCCAGTCAACTAGAGGCTCACTAGGGACAGTGTGTTGTCTCTATATCCACACATGTATTTAAGTTTCCAATCAATGTAATTCTAGCATGGATAATAAACGATTATCATTTACATTGATATATAGGAATAACTAATTTATTATTGCCTCTAGGGCATATTTCCAACAATATTTGCTAGTTTTTTAATAAATAAAATAAGGACGCTTTGAAATTTCCACTGCGTTGGTTTCACTCTATTTTTATTGCCTATTTATACATTTATTTAACAATGTTTCCGAACTAACGTGCGGGGTGACTGCCACTCTCTGGCAATAGCTAGACGAATGCTGATGACAACAAACCTTCCCCTACGACGGCACCAGAAGAATGCTGCTAGCAATCCCCGGCAATGAAGCTAGAAGAATGTTGGTGATGGCTCACCAGCACATGGGTTCGCAGCAGTTTTCGAGGGTAGAGTATTCAACCCAAATTTGTTGGTACGCCAATAGGAGGTGAGAGGATACTCTCAAGTATTAGCAGCTGAATGCGTCAGATTCAACCACACCTGAAAGATTAGTATCTGCAAGGAAAGTAGTAACAACAAAGTAGTATGATAACAACGGTGTCAGAAACGATTTCTTGACGGCAGACTATTCCTAACGATTGTATCAATGGCGCCAAGTTGCCTCGTTGACGGAATTGTCAGTTCCCGTCAACGACGAGTGAATCAAGATTATAGCAGGTAGCACAGTGTAACGAGTAATAGCAGTGGCAAGGAACAGCAGTAGTGACAGCAGTAGCAAGTAGCAACAGTAGCAAGCGACAGTAGTAGCAACAGTAGCAGCAGAGCAAGACAAGTAACAGCAGCAGAGCAAGACAAGTAATAGCAGCAACAACAGTAGTAACAGCGGCAGCAACAGTAGTAACAGCAGCAGAGCAAGACAGGTAACAACAGCAGCAACAGTAGGACAAACTCGTAGGCAATGGGTCGGTGATTTGTTTGGATGATATTCATCATGCAACAGTTATAACACGGAGAGATATGTGGCTAGCTCTCGTTCGTCAATGTGATGTAGGCATGTATTCAGTGTGTCGTCATACGTGCTTAGGGAAAAGAACTTGCATGGCATCTATTGTCCATCCCTCCCGTGGCAGTGGGGTCCAAAAGGAAACTATGGGATATTAAGGTTCTCCTTTTAATAAAGAACCGAACCAACGCATTAGCACTTGGTGAACACATGAACTCCTCAAACTATGGTCATCACCGGGAGTGGTTCCGGTTATTGTCACTCCGGGGTTGCCGGATCATAACACATAGTAGGTAACTACAACTTGCAAGATCGGATCTAAAACACACATATGTTGGTGACAACATAATAATTTCAGATCTGAAATCATGGCACTCAGGCCCTAGTGACAAGCATTAAGCATGGCAAAGTAGTAGCAACATCAATCTCACAACATAGTGGATACTAGGGATCAATCCCCATCAAAGCTAACTCGATTACATGATAGATCTCATCCTACTCATCACCGCCCAGCGAGCCTACGAATATATTACTCACGAACAACGAAGAGCTTCATGGAATTAGAGAGGGAAGAAGGTTGATGATGATGATGGCGATGATTTCCCCTCTCCAGAGCCCAAAACGGACTGCACATCTGCCCTCCAGATGAAGAACAGGTTGTGGCGGCGCCTCCGTATCGCAAACGCGATGAAATCTTCTCTTTTTATTTTTTTTCTGGGACGAAAGTGAACTTATAGAGCTGAGATTGGGGGCGGCAGAGCCGTGTGGGCCCCACAAGCTTGCCCACCACCACCAGGGGGTGGCGGAGGCAAGGCTTGTGGCCCACTGGCCCACCCCCTCAGGTGGATCTTGGCGTTGGTATTTTTAATATTTTCCAAAAATGCTCCCCATAAATTTTTAGGACGTTTGGAGAACTTTTATTTCTGCACAAAAACAACACCATGGCAATTCTGCTGAAAACAGCGTCAGTTCGGGTTAGTTCCATTCAAATCATGCAAATTAGAGTCCAAAACAAGGGCAAAAGAGTTTGGAAACGTAGATACGATGGAGACGTATCAACTCCCCCAAGCTTAAAACCTTGGTTGTCCTCAAGCAACTCAGTTGACAAACTGAGAGAGGAAGAAAAACTTTGACAAACTCTGTTTGATCTTGTTGTTGCAACTACGTCTAACTC
Source organism: Hordeum vulgare subsp. vulgare (assembly GCF_904849725.1). Taxonomy (NCBI): domain Eukaryota; kingdom Viridiplantae; phylum Streptophyta; class Magnoliopsida; order Poales; family Poaceae; genus Hordeum; species Hordeum vulgare. Next base: position 449,563,628 of record NC_058518.1, on the reverse strand, counting down.
ATAAACAGAATTTGAGCAAGATCACAAGTTAACCTCATAAGCAAGTGACATAGAGGTCTCACGGTAAACTAATATCAATGGTATAATCAGCTAGCGAGAAAATAATAATGAGTTTCAAATACCAACACTTCAATCAAAACAAGCATGAAGCAATATGAATAGGTGGTATCTCGCTAGCTCTTTCTGAGAGCGCAAAAACATAAATGCAGAGCACTTTCAAAGATCAAGGGCTGACTAAACATTATAATTCATAGCAACAAAGATCCAGTCATAGTCATACTCAATATCAATCAAAAGCAAAGCATAAAAATGACAGAGATGCTCTCTAATTGGTGCTTATATAAGAGGAGGATGACTCGACAGGAAAATAAATAGACAGGCCCTTCGCAGAGGGAAGCATTGATTTGCAGAGGTGCGAGAGCTCAAGCTTTGAAAACAGAGATAATAATTTTGGGTGGCATGCTTTCATTGTCAAAGCAATGACCAAGAGTTCTCAATATCTTCCATGATACTCATGCTATAGGCGGTTCTCAAACAGAAAAGTAAAGTTTTAACTCCCCCACCACCAATCAATCACACTCCACGGCTAGCCGAATCCTCGGTACCGTCCATACTAACATGAATTCGGGGGAAGTCTTGTTTCACAGTTATGTTTTCGATTTAAGCGTGGAACTAGGCATTCCAATTACCGGCCCCTTTCTCATGAATGACAGTGAATAAACACATGTCGAGGATAACACTCCTAGCATGGAAGATACCAATAGCCCTCTGTCACCACATGAGCGGTTCGGGCATGCAAAACAGATTATTTCTTGAAGGTTTAGAGAGTGGCACATGCAAATTTACTTGGAACGGCAGGTAGATACCGCAAAATAGGTAGGTATGGTGGACTCTCTTGGAAAAATATTTGGGTTTATGGAAGTGGATGCACAAGCAGTATTCCGCTTAGTACAAGTGAAGGCTAGCAAAAGACTGGGAAGCGACCAACTAGAGAGAGACAACAGTCATCAAGATGCAATGTGTTTGACTAACATTGAATGCAAGCATGAACAAGATATAAATCACCATGAACTCGAACATCATAGAGGCTATGTTGATTTTGTTTCAACTACATGCATGAACATGCACCAAGTCAAGCCACTTGAATCATTCAAAGGAGAATACCATCCTATCATACTACATCATAGTCATCTCAAAATCTATGTTGGCAATCAAGACAAACCATTATAAGCTCCTAGCTAAATAAGCGTGACATCAGAACTATGATCTCTAAGTTGTCATTGCAAACATGATTTGCTCACAACAAAGCTGAATCTGGGTCGACAAGCTAGTCATATTTACAAAAACAAAATAGATAGAGTTCATACCAGCTTTTCAGTCTTAGTCACTTCATCATATATCATCATTATTGCCTTTCATTTGCACGATCGAACGATGTGAACAATAATAAGAGTGCTCGTGCATTGGACTAAGCTGAATCTGCAGGCAAACACAAAGGAGAAGACAAAGTAATATGGCTCTTTGAAAGCTAAACAGGTATGCATGCAAGAACCAGTAAATATTGTAACCAATATCTTCTACCTTCACCCAAAGAAAAAGAAAACTATTTACACGGGAAAGCTCCCAACAAGCAAAAGAAGAAAGAAAAACCTTTTGGGTTTTCTCAAAAGGACACAAAACAAGAAAACAAGAAAACAAAAATAAACTAGCATGGATAATACAGTGGCAAAGTGTAAACATCGGCTAACAAAGTGAAAGCATAAGCATGAATGTAAAGACGGTCAGAAGACGTACTCCCCCAAGCTTAGGATTTTGGCCTAGCTTGGTCTACTCCCATGGATGGTCCTGGCGAAACCCAAAATCATAATGGGTGTTATACGGGAGTGCTGCAGCCACTGGCTGAATAGCTGTCTCGCGAAGTCGAGCAGCCGTCGCCTCCCTCTCATACTCCTCTGCCTCTCCTATGGTTATGTAGTATCTTTGTTTTACCTGAAAGTCAAAGAAAGCAGGAGCAGGAAGGGTAATATGGAAAACACGCTGCCGGTTAAATATCAAGCGGTAAAGGAGGGATCCATGATCTCTCTCAAGGAACTGGTAGCGTGTTAGAGCGACACGATCAAGGTAGGCTGTACGGAGAGGAGGGTCTTCTGAACGGATGGATATTCCAAAAAAAATTGCTAAGCATGTAGCATAAACTCCACCAAAGAAATCCCCCTCACTAGCATTTTTATTCAGCCTCCTTGCTATTATAGCTCCCATATTGAAGCTCCTATCACATGTTACTGCGCTCTTAAGGATACTAAGGTTGGAAGCGCATAGGTGACAATGTGCACCCTTGCCGTTAATGCACCTACCTATGAAGAGGGCAAAGTAGTGAAGGCAGGGAAGTGGATGCTTCCTATGGTGTCTTGCGTGATATCTCTGGTTTCTCCAACAGTTATACTGGAGACAAAGTCTCTGACCGAAGACTTAGAAGGATCATTAATACTACCCCCATCGGGTATCTTGCAAATCCTATTGAAATCCTCCAAATCCATGGTATAGGATTTATCGTACAGATCAAACAGTATGGATGAGTCACGGCCAACTGAAAATTTAAATCTACGCACAAAAGAGGCAGTGAGCATAGCATACTGTTCACATTTATCTGAGAGGAAATCTTCTAACCCGGCATTGCAGACAAGTGTATCAAACTCATCCTTGAAACCTGCTTCGATCATAAACTCATCGGAAGGCCATTCACATGGTTGCACCAGTGCGTCCCTTAGTTGAAAAGGTTCGGGCTCCCGAAAAGAAAGACGGGGACCCTTCTTACTTGAGGAACCACCATGAAACTTCCTCCTGAACATAATTTCCTTTTGCTGAAATTTTTGAAGTTCAAGAGAAAAGTGAATGAAGACCAACCATACCTTGTAGCAACTACTCCTACTAGTGCCTAGAGACCGTATCACGCGCTAAAACTACTTGGGACCAGCTAAAATCAACTTTTCTAGCTCAAGAACAGGGTCACCAAGGTAGAAAGAATACGTGAAGGATAAAGCACTAGAGCAAAAACTAATTGGACCAATGGAGGAGTCACTTACCAAGGAGTAATTTCCCCAAAACGGTTCGAAGAATGGTGCTTTGAGCAAGGAGATCGAAAATCACAGCCAAATGAGCAAGAACACGGGTTTGAGCTGCGAAACAATTTTTTCTGGAGGTGGAAGAAGAGGCTGGGAGCTGGAATGAGTGGAGGGGGTCCCTGTGGGCCCCACAAGCTTGCCCTTCGCCACCAGGGGGGTGGCGGTGGCAGGGCTTGTGGCCCACTGGTCTGGGCCCCAGGCCAGCTCTCAGGCCCAGTAATTTTAAAAATTCGAGAAAAAATTATACTAAATTTTCAGGACCATCGAAGAACTTTTATTTTCGAGGTATTTTTCTCCGGGACGCTAAAACAGAAAACAGGAAAAACTAAATTAGTTCCATCATTTTTCTTCTAAGCAAAAGAAAATGAAAGCTCAAAACAGAGGTATGTGACTCTTTGATTCATCCATTTCATGGTCATCGAAAGAAATCCGTCAATAGGATCGATCAAGTCCTCATGACAAAACCTTCTCGAATCTCAAGAGAGAACGAAGAATTTTTGAATAGCCACTAAGTCACCTCAATGGGGATATGTATCTCCCCAACAAGAAAATCATACTTCATCTTGACACGAGGAATAGGGCATTCAAAGCTCCCAATAAGAATCGATGAAGTCTTTTCGATAGCATTGATGCAACGTACTTGATATCGTTTCTTCGGTAAGTGCACTGTGTGCTCATTACCGTTGACATGGAAAGTGACATTGGCTTTGTTGCAATCTATAACAGCCCCTGCAGTGTTTAAAAAGGGTCTTCCGAGGATGACAGCCATGACATCGTCCTCGGGAATATCCAAGATAACAAAGTCTGTTAAGATAGTGGTGCTAGCAACCACAACAGGCACATCCTCGCAAATGCCGATAGGGAAAGCAGTTGATTTGTCGGCCATTTGCGGAGAAATTTCAGTGGGTGTCAACTTATCCAATTCAAGTCTACGATAAAGAGAGAGCGGCATAACACTAACAGCGGCTCCAAGGTCACATAAGGCAGTTCTTACGTAGTTTCCTTTAATGGAGCAAGGTATAGTGGGCACTCCGGGATCACCAAGTTTCTTAGGAGTTCCACCCTTGAAAGTGTAGTTAGCAAGCATGGTGGAGATCTCAAGATCTGGTATCTTCTGTTTATTAGTCACGATATCTTTCATGTACTTGGCATACAGAGACATCTTGAGCATATCAGTTAACCGCATCTGCAGAAAAGATGGGTCTTATCATCTCAACGAAGCACTCAAAATCCTCACCATCCTTTTTCTTGGATGGCTTAGGAGGAAAGGGCATAGATCTCTGAACCCATGGCTCCCTTTCTTTACCATGCTTCCTAGTAGTAAGGTCATTCTTATCGTATCTCTTAGGTTGTGGATTATCAGGATTAACCGTAGGTTCAATCTCCACATCCTCATCATTGCTAGGTTGAGCATTATTATGAACATCACTGTCCATATTGTCACCAGGTTCATGTTCATCACCAGATTGTGTTTCCGCATCAGACGCAGAAATATCATTAGGTTCTTCAGGTGTGACAGTATTTGGTGAACTGGCATGTAGGTTTCTATCATCCTTCTTCTTCTCCTTAGGATGACTCGGTGTATCAGCATTGATTCCTTGAGAATCTTGGTCAATTCTCTTAGGATGACCTTCAGGATACAAAGGTTCCTGAGTCATTTTGCCTCCTCTAGTAATGACTCTGACAGAGTTGTCATTTAATTCATTGAGCAGGTCATTCTGAGCTTTAAGTACTTGTTCTACCTGAGTAGTAATCACAGAGGCATGTTTACTCAAAAGCTTCAGATCATTGACATTTCTGTCTACACAAGCACTTAAATGGCTAAGCATACGAGTACTTTGTTCCAAATGTCTGCTAACATAATCATTGAAACTCTGTTGTTTGGCAACAAAGTTGTCAAATTCATCAAGGCATAGTCTAGCAGGTTTATCAAAAGGAATATCACTCTCATCAAACCTACACAGAGAATTCACTTCTACTACCTGTATCGGGTTATCGAGACCATGGATCTCTTGGATAGGTGGTAGATTTTTGACATCTTCAGATCTAATGCCTTTCTCTTGCATAGATTTCTTGGCTTCTTGCATATCCTCGGGACTGAGGAATAGAATACCTCTTTTCTTAGGAGTTGGCTTAGGAGGTGGTTCGGGATTAGTCCAAGCATTATTGTTGATCAAGATGTTATTCAGTAGGGTCTCAGCTTGTTCTACAGTTCGTTCCCTAAAAACACAACCGGCACAACTATCTAGGTGGTCTCTAGAGGCATCGGTAAGTCCGTTATAGAGGATATCAAGTATCTCGTTCTTCTTAAGAGGGTGATCAGGCAAAGCATTCTGTAGCTGGACGAGCGTCCCCCAAGCTTGTGGGAGACTCTCTTCTTGGAGTTGAGCAAAGTTGTATATTTCCTGCAAGGCAGCTTGCTTCTTATGGGCAGGGAAATATTTCTCACAGAAGTAATAGACCATATCCTGGGGACTACTCACACATCCAGGAGCAAGAGAGGTGAACCAGGCTTTAGCGGCATCCTTTAGATAGAAAGGAAACAGCTTAAGGATATAGTAGTGGCGGATCTTCTCCTCATTAGTGAAAAGGGTGGCTATATCGTGTAGTTTGGCAAGATGGGCTATGACCGTCTCAGACTCATAACCGTGAAAAGGATCAGATTCGACTAGAGAGATTATCTCAGGATCGACAGAGAATTCATAATCCTTATCGGTGATAAAGATAGGTGAAGTGGCAAACTTTGGGTCGTATTTCATCCTAGCTTTCAGAGATTTTTCCTTCCACTTAAGAAGTAATTTCTCAGCGTCATAGGCATCCTTGCTGGGGAACGTCGCATGGGAAACAAAAAAAAATCCTACGCGCACGAAGACCTATCATGGTGATGTCCATCTACGAGAGGGGATTTCCGATCTACGTACCCTTGTAGATCGCACAACAGAAGCGTTAAGAAACGCGGTTGATGTAGTGGAACATCCTCACGTCCCTCGATCCGCCCCGCGAACCGTCCCGCGATCCGTCCCACGATCCGCTCCGATCTAGTGCCGAATGGACGGCACCTCCGCGTTCAGCACACGTACAGCTCGACGATGATCTCGGCCTTCTTGATCCAGCAAGAGAGACGGAGAGGTAGATGAGTTCTCCGGTAGCGTGACGGTGCTCCGGAGGTTGGCCGTGATCTAATCTCAGCAGGGCTCCGCCCGAGCTCCGCAGAAACGCAATCTAGAGGTAAAACCGTGGAGGTATGTGGTCGGGCTGCCGTGGCAAAAGTTGTCTCAAATCAGCCCTAATAGCTCCATATATATAGGCGGAGGGGAGGGGAGGCTTGCCTTGAGGATCAAGGAGCCCCAAGGGCTGCGCCACCAAGGGAGGAGGAGTCCTCCTCTAATCCTAGTCCAACTAGGATTGGAAGGTGGAGTCCTTCTCTCCTTTCCCACCTCCTTTTTTTTCTTTTCTCTTTGATTTTCTATCTATGGCGCATAGGGCCTTCTTGGGTTGTCCCACCAGCCCACCAAGGGCTGGTGCGCCACCCCCAAGGCCTATGGGCTTCCCCGGGGTGGGCTGCCCCCCCCCCCTGGTGAACACCCGGAACCCATTCATCATTCCCGGTACATTCCCGGTAACTCCAAAAACCTTCGGGTAATCAAATGAGGTCATCCTATATATCAATCTTCGTTTCCGGACCATTACAGAAACCCTCGTGACATCTGTGATCTCATCCGGGACTCCGACCAACATTCGGTAACCAACCATATAACTCAAATACGCATAAAACAACGTCGAACCTTAAGTGTGCACACCCTGTGGGTTCGAGAACTATGTAGACATGACCCGAGTGACTCCTCGGTCAATATCCAATAGCGGGACCTGGATGCCCATATTGGATCCCACATATTCTACGAAGATCTTATCGTTTGAACCTCAGTGCCAGGGATTCATATAATCCCGTATGTCATTCCCTTTGTCCTTCGGTATGTTACTTGCCCGAGATTCGATCGTCAGTATCCGCATACCTATTTCAATCTCGTTTACTAGCAAGTCTCTTTACTCGTTCCGTAATACAAGATCCCGCAACTTACACTAAGTCACATTGCCTGCAAGGCTTGTGTGTGATGTTGTATTACCGAGTGGGCCCCGAGATACCTCTCCATCACACGGAGTGACAAATCCCAGTCTCGATCCATACTAACTCAACGAACACCTTCGGAGATACCTGTAGAGCATCTTTATAGTCACCCAGTTACGTTGCGACGTTTTATACACACAAAGCATTCCTCCGGTGTCAGTGAGTTATATGATCTCATGGTCATAGGAACAAATACTTGACACGCAGAAAATAGTAGCAACAAAATGACACGATCAACATGCTACGTCTATTAGTTTGGGTCTAGTCCATCACATGATTCTCCTAATGATGTGATCCCGTTATCAAGTGACAACACTTGCCTATGGTCAGGAAACCTTGACCATCTTTGATCAACGAGCTAGTCAACTAGAGGCTTACTAGGGACAGTGTTTTGTCTATGTATCCACACATGCACTGTGTTTCCAATCAATACAATTATAGCATGGATAATAAACGATTATCATGAACAAAGAAATATAATAATAACTAATTTATTATTGCCTCTAGGGCATATTTCCAACAGTCTCCCACTTGCACTAGAGTCAATAATCTAGTTCGCATCACCGTGTGATTCCAACGAATCCAACACCCATATAGTTATGGGGTTTGATCACGTCTTGCTCGTGAGAGAGGTTTTAGTCAACGGTTCTGAAACTTTCAGATCCGTGTGTTCTTTACAAATCTTTATGTCATCTTATAGATGCTGCTACTATGTGCTATTCGGAAATACTCCAAATATCTACTCTACTATATGAATCCATTTCACTACTCATAGTTATTCGGATTAGTGTCAAAGCTTGCATCGACGTAACCCTTTACGACGAACTCTTTAACCACCTCCATAATCGAGAAAAATTCCTTAGTCTATTTAGTTACTAAGGATAACTTTGACCGCTGATCAGTGATTCAATCCTGGATCACTCTGTGTACCTCTTAACAGACTTGCTGCAAGGCACACATCAGGTGCGGTACTCAGCATGGCATACTTTAGAGTCTATGGCTAAGGCATAGAAGACGACCTTCGTCTTTTCTCTTTATTCTGCCGTGGTCGGGTTTTGAGTCTTACTCAAATTCACACCTTACAACACAACCAAGAACTCCTTCTTTGCTGATCTATTTTGAACTCCTTCAAAAACTTGTCAAGGCATGCATCTTGTTGAAACTTCCATTAAGCGCTTTTGATCTATCTCCATAGATCTTTGATGCTCAACGTTCAAGTAGTGCAATCCAGGTATTCCTTTGAAAACTCCTTTCAAACAACCTTGTATGCTTTACAAAAAGTCTACATTACTTCTGATCCACAATATGTCAACCACATATACTTATCAGAAATTCTGTAGTGCTCCCACTCACTTCTTTGGAAATACAAGTTTCTCATAAACCTTGTACAAACCCAAAATCTTTGATCATCTCATCAAAGTGTATATTCCAACTCCGAGATGCTTGCACCAGTCCATTGAAGGATCGCTGGAGCTTGCATACTTGCTAGTATCCTTAGGATCGACAAAACCTCGTAGTTGTATCACATACAATGTTTGCTCAAGGAAACCGTCAAGGAAACAATGTTTTGACATCCTATGTGCAATATTTCATAAATAATGCAGCAACTACTAACATAATTCTAACAGAGTTTTAGCATCGCTACGAGTGAGAAATTCTCATCATAGTCAATTGTTTGATCTTGTCGGAAACATCTTTGCGACAAGTCGAGCTTTTCTTAATAGTGACTTATCACCATCATTGTATGTCTTCCTTTTAAAGATCCATCTTTACTCAATAGTCTTATGACCATCAAGTAGTTCTTCCAAAGTCTACACTTTGTTTTCATACATGGATCCTCTCTCGGATTTCATGGCTTCCAGCCATTTGTCGGAATCCGGGCCCACCATTGCTTTCTCCATAACTCGTAGGTTCACTGTTGCTCAACAACATGACCTCCAAGACAGGGTTACCGTACCACTCTGCAGTAGTACGCGACCTTGTCAACCTACGAGGCTTGTAGTAACTTGATCCGATGCTCGATGATCACCATCATCAGCTTTCACTTCAATTGGTGTAGGCGCCACAGGAATAACTTCCTGCGCCCTGCTACACACTGGTTGAAGTGATGGTTCAATAACCTCATTAAGTTCTACCACCCTCCCACTCAATTCTTTCGAGAGAAACCTTTCCTCGAGAAGGGATCCGTTTCTAGAAACAAACACTTTGCTTTCGGATCTGAGATAGGAGATGTACCCAACTATTTTGGATATCCTATGAAGATGCATTTATCCGCTTTGGCTTTGAGCTTATTCGACTGAAACGTTTTCACACAAGTGTCGAAGCCACAAACTTTCAAGAAACGACAGTTTAGATTTCTCTAAACCTCAGTCTATACTGTGTCATCTCAACGGAAATACGAGGTGCCCTATTTAAAGTGAATGCGGTTGTCTCTAATGCATAACCCATAAACGATAGTGGTAATTCGATAAGAGACATCATAGCATGCACCATACCAAATAGTGCGTGGCTATGACGTTCAGACACATCATCACACTATGATGTTCCAGGTGGGATGAATTGAGAAACAATTTCCACATTGTCTTAACTGCGTACCAAAACTCGTAACTCAGATATTCATTTCTATGATCACATCGTAGATAGTTTATCCTCTTGTTACGACGAACATCACTCCTGAAACAGAATTGAACTTTTCAATATTTCAGACTTGTGATTTATTAAGTAAATACTCTTGTATTGTAGCGACCCGACTCAAGACGAGTCAAGCCTCTGGTGTTTCCGTACCATCCCAAGATCATGCTGGTACACACACAGTACACAATGTATATATTCAAGAGTTCAATCACACAGCTTTATTAATCGAAATCTCATAAAGAGTACTTTATTACAATAAAGGATTACAATAAAGTGGCTGAAGGCCATCTCATGAGATATCTAACGAAGACTAGCGGAAGCATCAGGTAGATGAGTCCATCCGACTCCAAGGGCATGTCGCTGAGCGTAGATCGTAGCCTCACTCCTGGTCGGAAAAGTACTCTGCAACATGATACGTTGCAGCCGTGTAGGTCAGCATATTGAATATGCCGGCAAGTCATCAAAGAGAGGAGTAAAAATAATAATCAACTATCTCTACATGCATATTTGGCCGGTGGGGCTAAGTTTTGCATAAAGCCAGTTTTATCCTACAACAAGAATGGGTTGGAAGCAAAATATTACTACATAGTTTGTTGTTAACGAGATGGTTCCGCCAAGCAATTCTCGTACCCGAATAGTTGTTAACACCCACATCATTATTAAGTTGTGTCGAGAGTTCAGGGGAAATTCAATGCCTTCGGCTCAAGTTGTCCATGACCGTGGACACGGCTAATCGATTAGGTTGGGCACTCTGCAGAGTTTTGCACACGTTCCCCACAAGATTTGATCGCCTCCGTGTATGTCCTCGTACTTCGGGGTGTTTGAAGACCGGATGATCAAAACATGGTCTTTCAACGGGTCCCTCTGAATCCCTGTCGGTGCCCATCCAATCCTACCGTTCTTCTACATCTACTAGCACCGCCTGTCCAGAGTCGCCGCGTTGTCCAACCAAGCCAGAGCCCATAATGACTTGTGGCTGTGCAGGTAAGCCTTGAGTCTTGAAGTCTCCGTCCGTCCCTTCGAGCCTGGGTGAAGCTTTCCGCAGGATGACATGGCGTCTCCAGCATCCCGGGCATCCACTGGGTTCTCCACGGAGCCGATCAACCGTCCTTCACCCAGAGTTGCATTTCGTCCGAGGTCTTGAAAATCTTGTCTTAGTCCGGTCTTGATTATTTAATCAACCTCGCATCACTCGTGATATACAGTCAACCGATAACCCGTCTACTCAAGCATAGCATTAAGATATTGTCGTCCCGGGGCCAAGTATCGGGGTTGTTGTGTGCCTACCACATGATACTACAACTTATACTAAAGTTTCCAAGTACCTAGGCAGCATGCAATTGGGCAAAGAAGGTGATCTACCATGCATCGAAAACATAGGTAAAATAACATGATCAAAATGACTTGCCTTGATGATAGTTGTCTTGCTCGAGCGCTTCTAAGCAACACGCTTCGCACTCCGGATGATCTACCGATACAAACACAAAGCACACCATAAGCACTTCAATCAAGCCACAAGTAAAAATAACATCACAAGTAAGGATTTGCTAAAGCCTAAGTAAAAGAGTTCAACACGCGCCGGTATGGCAGAAACTTGTTTCTGTTGAAAACACCAGTAAAAAATACTTTAAATTTTTTTAAACTTCTACCACAGTAAGATTTTATCACTAGGAAGCAGTAGCAAAAAGAATCAACTCAAAATCATTTTTCAAACACCTGGAATAGGCAAAACAAGTTTTAAACTAAATCTGATCTAACTTATATTTGAAAATTTCAAACATAGACAAATTATATGTTTTTAAAAGACACAGGAAATTTGTGAGCTACTGGAAAAAGAATCAATGTCATTGGACTTCGGGATAAAAAGTTGTGGACAAAACAAAACAGAAACTTTCTGTTTTTGCAATTTAGACAAAAAAATATAAAGCTAACTAGTACTAAGAGGAGGGTACACGTGGCATGCTACTATAGGCTGCGGAGGCGTTTGTTGCAATGTTTTGAGCAAACGGTCGGGGCTAAGCAAACTCGCTGGCTAAAACATAAGTGAACTAAAAAAACCGCTGGTTTTCTAATCTAAACCGAAGAGGTACTTTAGAAGCTAATCTATACCATCCAACTAAGATCTAAGGGCTAAAAAGAAGAAAAAGAAGAAAGAACAGAGGAACGGAGAGGGGAGAGTCTACCGTGCTGGCTGTGGGGTAGCTCCGGCGAGGGGGTGGTTGCCGGCGAGGGAGGGCTCCGGGGGGGCGGTGGAGAGTCGGGGCGGCGGCGGTGGTGCTCCTCCTCCGCGGGGTGGGGCTCGGGGGGCGGAGAGGCGCTCGGGGGGGCGCTCCCAGGGGCTGCCGAAGTGGGCAGCAGCTCGGGCTCCTGCTGCTGCCGGCGAGGGTGGCTCGGGCGGCGGTTTGACGGGGAAGGGGTGGGAACGGGGGCGGCCGGGGGTAGGCTCTTATATAGGCCAGGGGAGGGGAGAGCTAAGGAAGGGGAGGGAGAGAATCGGGGTAGGAATCCCTGGTCAGCTTGGTCTCGGGCATGGAGTAAGGAAGGAGAGGGATGACCGACGGGGGGAGGGTTCGGTTGGTGGGGCCACTCGGAAGAGAGAGGGAGGCGGGGAAAGGTGGGGCGATCGGGCGGGATCTAGGGAATTAGTCCCTGGCGGAGGGGATCTCGGCCCAATGGCCTAAAAAGCGCTCGGGCGGCGGTGGCTAACTTTCCTATTTTAAACTTTTTTTCTGAAACAGAAAATAGAAACGAATAAAAAGGAAATAAATCAAAATATTAATATAGGGTATTATATACCAAAAAATCAGAAAAATATCCTCTACCCGAATAACATTTTTCCAAAGCAAAAATAAAAACTTTAAAAAATGTTTTTTTTCAGAAATTCCCAAATTTGCTTTATTTATTTTTGCAATTATTTTTGCAAATGAACTTTGGATTTTCTTGGCCCCAACATTTCAGAAATTGCCCGCACTTTGGAGGGTCATTTTCCTCCGCTCTCTCTCTTGCGTGCAATAGAGTATTTCTCCGGGGCTTTTCTCGCGTGAGGAAAAATGGAAAATGTGAATCAAAAGACGAAAGAAATTCACGTGCTAAATTTATTTCAATCAACATGCATAGATGCTTAGCTACAATGTAAAACATTCCCAATTAGGAAAATTGGGATGTTACAAACCTACCCACCTTAAGATGAATCTCGCCCTCGAGATTCGGGTTGGCTAGAAAATAGGTGCGGGTGGTCTCGACGAAGATCCTCTTCTCGTTCCCACGTGGCTTCTTCCTCGGTGTGGTGGCTCCACAACACCTTGCAGAACTTGATGATCTTGCTGCGGGTAACTCTGTTGGCAGTCTCGAGAATCCTGACGGGTTTCTCCTCATACGTCAGATCGTTGTCAAGCTGTATGGCCTCTAGGGGCACTGTATCTCTCAACGGAACATCGGCCATCTCAGCGTGGCATTTCTTCAACTGGGAAACATGAAAGACATCATGAACTCCGGACAATCCTTCCGGCAGTTCCAGTTTGTATGCAACTTCGCCTCTACGTTCAAGAATTTTGTAGGGGCCAATGAAACGAGGTGCTAATTTTCCTTTCACACCGAATCTCTTGATTCCTCGAAGTGGAGACACCCGAAGGTATGCTCGGTCTCCCACTTCGTACATTACTTCCTTACGTTTGCTGTCAGCATAACTCTTCTGCCTGGACTGAGCTATCTTGAGTCAGTCACGAATTAGCTTGACCTTCTCTTCAGAATCTCGGATAAGGTCGGGACCAAAAAGTTGTCGGTCTGCAACTCCATCCCACATCAACGGTGTTCTGCATCTCCTTCCGTATAGAGCTTCGAAAGGGGCCATCTTCAGACTGGTCTGGTAGCTGTTGTTGTATGAGAACTCGGCATAAGGTAAATTGTCATCCCAACTAGACCCATAGTCTAGTGCGCAAGCTCTCAACATGTCCTCCAGAATCTGATTAACTCTCTCGGTCTGTCCATCTGTCTGCGGGTGAAAAGCTGTACTGAACTCCAATCTCGTTCCCAAGGTTTCATGCAGTTGGTGCCAAAATTTTGATGTGAACTGAGTCCCTCTATCTGACACAATGCTCTTCGGTACTCCGTGCAGACATACGATCCTCGTCATATATATCTTGGCCAGCTTGGCACTCGTGTAAGTAGTCTTCACCGGAATGAAGTGAGCTACCTTGGTCAAACGATCGACCACAACCCAAATAGAATCATAGCCAGAACGGATCCTGGGTAATCCTGTGATGAAGTCCATACCAAGCTTTTCCCATTTCCACTCGGGTATCGGTAGAGGTTGGAGCAAACCTACTGGCTTCTGATGCTCGGCGTTTACTCGCTGACAAACATCGCATATTGCTATGAACTCGGCAATGTCTTTCTTTAATCCTGTCCACCAGAAACTTTCTTTCAGATCCAGATACATCTTGGTGTTGCCGGGGTGCATCGAGTACGGGGAATCATGGGCCTCCTGAAGTATCAACTTCCTGAGTTCGGGATCATTCGGCACATAGATGCGATCCTCAAACCATAAAGTTCCATGTTCATCCTCATGAAAACCTTTAGCCTTCCCGTCTTCCATTTTCTGCTTAATCTCAGCTATCTCCTTGTCTGATTTATGTGCTTCGTGGATCTTTGCTGTCAAGGTGGACTGAATTTCTAGAGTGGCAACAAATCCTCTTGGAATTATTTCCAATTTGAGCTCTCGAAGGTCATCGACTAACTCCTCGGGTAATCCTCCCGTTGTGAGCGTGTTTACATAACTCTTGCGGCTTAACGCATCGGCTACAACATTTGCCTTGCCTGGGTGATAATGCAACCTCATGTCATAGTCCTTGATCAACTCTAGCCATCGCCTCTGTCTGAGGTTCAACTCCTTCTGCGTGAAGATATACTTCAGGCTCTTGTGATCAGTGTAGACATCACAACTATTTCCGATCAGGAAATGTCTCCAGGTCTTGAGACCGTGCACTACGGCTGCAAGTTCCAAGTCATGTGTGGCATAATTCAACTCATGAGGTCTGAGCTATCTGGACGCATAGGCTACAACTTTGCCTTCTTGCGTGAGCACTCCTCCGAGTCCTTGACGAGAAGCATCACAATAAACCTGGAAATCTTTCCGAATGTTCGGCAATATCAGCACTGGGGCTGTAACAAGACGTTTCTTCAGCTCTTGAAAACTGGTTTCACATTCCTCAGTCCAAATATACTTGGATTCCTTCTTCAATAACTCTGTCATGGGCTTGGCAATCTTTGAGAAATTCTCAATGAACCTCCGGTAATATCCAGCAAGTCCGAGGAAACTGCGGATCTCCTTGACTGAAGTGGGTGCTACCCATTCGGTGACTGCTGCGACCTTGGCAGGGTCCCCTGCTATTCCTTCTCCTGAGATGACGTGTCCGAGGAATCCGACTTCCTTCAACCAAAACTCACATTTGCTGAACTTTGCGTATAGCTTGTGCTCTCGAAGTTTCTCCAGAACTAGACGCAGGTGTTCTTTGTGTTCCTCTTCGTTCTTGGAGAATATCAGTATGTCATCGATGAACACCACGACAAACTTGTCCAAGTATTCCATAAATACCTTGTTCATCAGATTCATAAAATATGTCGGAGCATTAGTCAGTCCAAATGACATGACTGTGTACTCATACAAGCCGTACCGAGTGGTGAAGGCTGTCTTGGGTATATCCTGTTCACGAATCTTCAACTGATGATACCCGGATCGAAGATCGATCTTTGAGAATACGCAAGCTCCAACTAACTGATCAAACAGATCATTGATCATTGGTAAGGGGTACTTGTTCTTGATGGTCACATCGTCCAATGCACGATAATCGACAACAATTCTCAAGGACTTGTCCTTCTTTTCAACCAAGAGCACTGGGGCTCCCCAAGGTGAAGAACTTGGGCGAATATACCCTTTGTCCAATAACTCCTTAATTTGCTTCTTGATTTCTATCAAGTCATTTGCGGGCATCCGATAAGGTCTCTTGGATATCGGGGCTGTTCCGGGTAATAGCTCAATCAAGAACTCAATCTCTCTATCGGGTGGCATGCCCGGCAATTTCTCCGGAAATACATCTGGGTACTCCTGTACAATCGGTACTTCCTCCTAGACTACTCCCGTGAGAGAGTTTACTCTCTTACTTCGTGTCGGGCGCTGAGACACGTACTTAATCCGCTTCTGCTCGGGGGTGGTGAGCAAAATAGACTTAAGGGCACAATCAATATTCCCTTCATACTTGGCCAACCAATCCATGCCTAGGATTACATCCGATCCCTTGGACTCTAATACAATGAGGTCGGTGGGAAAATTATGGTTCCCGATGTTGAGACTCAAAGCATGGCATCCTATCCCGGCTGTCATCATGCCTCCTGAGGAACTGATCTTAATAGGCTGGCTGAGGGTTCTAGTTGGCAAACTATACTTTTCCACAACTACCCTTGATATGAATGAATGTGTTGCACCAGAACCAAAAAGTACCAATACTGGATGTGAATTTAGCAAAAACTTACCAACCACAGTATCGGGGTGATCATAGACCTCTTCAACATCAATGTGGTTCACCTGAGCTCGAGGAAAAGGATTGGGCTTCTTTGCTGCAGAGTTGCCGTTGCCGTTTCCATTCCCCTGCTTGTTCTGGGGACATTCAGTGGCATAGTGTCCCGTCTTCTGACACTTGAAGCATGTGATGTGAGTCAGATCCTTCTGAGCTGGAGCTAAATGCTGCTGAGTGCCAGTACCGCCATTCTTGAAGTTGCTGTTGTTGCGGTGGTTCCCATTTCCTCCATGGTTGTGGCCTCCATGGTTGTGCACCGGGTGGTTATGTTGAACGTGTCCTCCAAACTTACCGGATCCAGTCCCGGTATTCCCTGGATAAGGGGTGTAGCGAGGCTTCTGCTGAGTGCCGGAGTTGAACTTTCCAACCCCATACTTTCGCTTGCGGTTCTCCATCTGCTGGTGTTTCCCCTCCAAGATGAGGGCCTTATCAACCAGCTCCTGGTAGTTGTTGAAGGTGGCTACAGTCAACTGAATGCTCCGCTCATCATTGAGTCCTTCGAAGAACTTTTCCTGCTTGGCCGCATCATCGGCCACATCTCCAGGTGCAAAACGAGCGAGCATGCTGAATTCATCAACGTACTGGGCCACAGAGTGATTCCCCTGGCGTAAGTTGCAAAACTCACGCTTCTTCAGGCTCATTGCACCAGCTGAGACATGTGCGGTGCGGAAGGCTTGCTTGAATTGCTCCCAAGTGACTCCAGCAATGGGATAAGTGGTGGTGTAGTTCTCCCACCAAGCAGCTGCAGGGCCTTCAAGTTGATGCGCGGCAAAACGCACCTTCTCAGCTTCAGTACAACCAGCAGTGATTAGTTCACGCTCCATCTTGCGGAGCCAATCATCTGTCACAATGGGCTCAATGCTGTTGGAGAAAGTTGGAGGGTTCAACCTCAGGAAACGGGTGAGATTGTCGGCCTGGGGTGGGTGACGGTTGTTGTTATTGTTCTGGTTCTGGATGATCAGCTGCATCAGGGTGTTCTGTTGCTGGATCAACTGGGTGAGTTCCGGTGGGAAGTTGGACTCAGGGGCGCGTCTCGGAGGCATCTGATGTTTGTGGAGGGGTGAGATTAGCATAGAACAATGGTCTAAGAGGAATTACACTACCCATATGAATGCAACACACAAGTATCACACCACACATTTATTCAATACCATCACAAAGGTTCACACGAGGATACAAAATTTGATAATCCTAAACATCGGCCTAAACGTATAACGATAAAGTAAATTTGGTGGTCTAGTCTAAGTGTCCTCCTCAGAAAAGCATGGTGACGGGTCCTTCGGTGGAGCTTTCTTCATAGTCCTTGTTGTTGCTGATCAAGGGGGCTACGTCGCCTTCAGGATGAAGGTTCTCGCCCATGTCCAGTTCCTCCTCCAGGTATGCAACTCGAGTCTTCAGCTTCTCGATCCGCTCCAGAAAGTCCTTCGCCTCCAGTTCATGTTCACAGTGGGCTTCCCGGGCAGCTTCTTCGAGTTCAAGCTCACGGAGTGATAGTTGCTTGATCTTCCTGGCGTCCTTGATCACATGATGCTCCAGAGTCCCGCTGTACTTCTCCAAGGTCTGAGCATAAGACAAGAGAGCGTCCTTGGTCTTGCTTGAGATGATTTCTCCGTCTTCGTTTCTCCGGGATACGGTGAATAGGTCTGGAGAAATAGGGCAGCCTTTGTATTCTTCCTTGATACGTCCGAGTGCACAATGGATCGCCATGTCCCTTCCGAGAATCCAGTTGGGTGCGATGAACTTGAAATCCATCGACTCAGTGCGCGGCTGGAATGTCCTTCCGGGAATATACACCTCGATCCTGTAGCGTGAATCCTCCGGGTAAGACGAAGTTGGCTTCCCTGTGATAGTCGGCACAGCAATCCTCAAATCCTTGATGATCTGCACCAGCTCCTTTCCGAATGGCATAGTGGTGTCGGGCTGGCAAAACTCCGTGAACTTAACAAGGACGAAGGTGGCCATCTAAACATTGGAAAATCGGAGAGAAGTCAGAAATGATCAGAAGAGGAAATAGAAGATTTATAGACATAAGAGAAAATAGTTTTCTTCCTAAGGCTTTTCCATTCCTAGAGGTTACGTCCTAAGGTCAGCGTGTGCTCTGAATACCATTTCTGTAGCGACCCGACTCAAGACGAGTCAAGCCTCTGGTGTTTCCGTACCATCCCAAGATCATGCTGGTACACACACAGTACACAATGTATATATTCAAGAGTTCAATCACACAGCTTTATTAATCGAAATCTCATAAAGAGTACTTTATTACAATAAAGGATTACAATAAAGTGGCTGAAGGCCATCTCATGAGATATCTAACGAAGACTAGCGGAAGCATCAGGTAGATGAGTCCATCCGACTCCAAGGGCATGTCGCTGAGCGTAGATCGTAGCCTCACTCCTGGTCGGAAAAGTACTCTGCAACATGATACGTTGCAGCCGTGTAGGTCAGCATATTGAATATTCCGGCAAGTCATCAAAGAGAGGAGTAAAAATAATAATCAACTATCTCTACATGCATGTTTGGCCGGTGGGGCTAAGTTTTGCATAAAGCCAGTTTTATCCTACAACAAGAATGGGTTGGAAGCAAAATATTACTACATAGTTTGTTGTTAACGAGATGGTTCCGCCAACCAATTCTCGTACCCGAATAGTTGTTAACACGCACATCATTATTAAGTTGTGTCAAGAGTTCAGGGGAAATTCAATGCCTTCGGCTCAAGTTGTCCATGACCGTGGACACGGCTAATCGATTAGGTTGGGCACTCTGCAGAGTTTTGCACACGTTCCCCACAAGATTTGATCGCCTCCGTGTATGTCCTCGTACTTCAGGGTGTTTGAAGACCGGATGATCAAAACATGGTCTTTCAACGGGTCCCTCTGAATCCCTGTCGGTGCCCATCCAATCCTACCGTTCTTCTACATCTGCTAGCACCGCCTGTCCAGAGTCGCGCGTTGTCCAACCAAGCCAGAGCCCATAATGACTTGTGGCTGTGCAGGTAAGCCTTGAGTCTTGAAGTCTCCGTCCGTCCCTTCGATCCTGGGTGAAGCTTTCCGCAGGATGACATGGCATCTCCAGCATCCCGGGCATCCATTGGGTTCTCCAGGGAGCCGATCAACCGTCCTTCACCCAGAGTTGCATTTCGTCCGAGGTCTTGAAAATCTTGTCTTAGTCTGGTCTTGATTATTTAATCAACCTCGCATCACTCGTGATATACACTCAACCGATAACCCGTCTACTCAAGCATAGCATTAAGATATTGTCGTCCCGGGGCCAAGTATCGGGGTTGTTGTGTGCCTACCACATGATACTACAACTTATACTAAAGTTTCCAAGTACCTAGGCAGCATGCAATTGGGCAAAGAAGGTGATCTACCATGCATCGAAAACATAGGTAAAATAACATGATCAAAATGACTTGCCTTGATGATAGTTGTCTTGCTCGAGCGCTTCTAAGCAACACGCTTCGCACTCCGGATGATCTACCGATACAAACACAAATCACACCATAAGCACTTCAATCAAGCCACAAGTAAAAATAACATCACAAGTAAGGATTTGCTAAAGCCTAAGTAAAAGAGTTCAACACGCGCCGGTATGGCAGAAACTTGTTTCTGTTGAAAACACCAGTAAAAAATACTTTAAAAAATTTTAAACTTCTACCACAGTAAGCTTTTATCACTAGGAAGCAGTAGCAAAAAGAATCAACTCAAAATCATTTTTCAAACTCATGGAATAGGCAAAACAAGGTTTAAACTAAATTTGATCTAACTTATATTTGAAAATTTCAAACATAGACAAATTATATGTTTTTAAAAGACACAGGAAATTTTTGAGCTACTGGAAAAAGAATCAATGTCATTGGACTTCGGGATAAAAAGTTGTGGCCAAAACAAAACAGAAACTTTCCGTTTTTGCAATTTAGACAAAAAAATATAAAGCTAACTAGTACTAAGAGGAGGGTACACGTGGCATGCTACTATAGGCTGCGGAGGCGTTTCTTGCAATGTTTTGAGCAAACGGTCGGGGCTAAGCAAACTCGCTGGCTAAAACATAAGTGAACTAAAAAAACCGCTGGTTTTCTAATCTAAACCGAAGAGGTACTTTAGAATCTAATCTATACCATCCAACTAAGATCTAAGGGCTAAAAAAAGAAAAAGAAGAAAGAACAGAGGAACGGAGAGGGGAGAGTCTACCGTGCTGGCTGTGGGGTAGCTCCGGCGAGGGGGTGGTTGTCGGCGAGGGAGGGCTCCGGGGGGGCGGTGGAGAGTCGGGGCGGCGGCGGTGGTGCTCCTCCTCCGCGGGGTGGGGCTCGGGGGGGCGCTCCCAGGGGCTGCCGAAGTGGGCAGCAGCTCGGGCTCCTGCTGCTGCCGGCGAGGGTGGCTCGGGCGGCGGTTTGACGGGGAAGGGGTGGGAACGGGGGCGGCCGGGGGTAGGCTCTTATATAGGCCAGGGGAGGGGGGAACTAAGGAAGGGGAGGGAGAGAATCGGGGTAGGAATCCCTGGTCAGCTCGGTCTCGGGCATGGAGTAAGGAAGGAGAGGGATGACCGACGGGGGGAGGGTTCGGTTGGTGGGGCCACTCGGCAGAGAGAGGGAGGCGGGGAAAGGTGGGGCGGTCGGCCGGGATCTAGGGAATTAGTCTGTGGCGGCGGGGGATCTCGGCCCAATGGCCTAAAAAGCGCTCGGGCGGCGGCGGCTAACTTTCCTATTTTAAACTTTTTTCCGAAACAGAAAATAGAAATGAATAAAAAGGAAATAAATCAAAATATTAATATAGGGTATTATATACCAAAAAAATCAGAAAAATATCCTCTACCCGAATAACATTTTTCCAAAGCAAAAATAAAAACTTTAAAAAATGTTTTTTTTTCAGAAATTCCCGAATTTTCTTTATTTCTTTTTGCAAATGAACTTTGGATTTTCTTGGCCCCAACATTTCAGAAATTGCCCGCACTTTGGAGGGTCATTTTCCTCCGCTCTCTCTCTTGCGTGCAACAGAGTATTTCTCCGGGGCTTTTCTCGCGCGAGGAAAAATGGAAAATGCGAATCAAAAGACGAAAGAAATTCACGTGCTAAATTTATTTCAATCAACATGCATAGATGCTTAGCTACAATGTAAAACATTCCCAATTAGGAAAATTGGGATGTTACATGTATCTACTCAAATCGTCATTGAAGTAAGAACATAATGATATCCACTGCGTGCCTCAGCACCCATTGGACTGCATACATCAAAATGTATCACTTCCAACAAGTTACTATCTTGTTTCATCTCAATGAAAACAAGGCCTTGCTCATGTGGTATGATTTGCATGTCACTAGTGATTCAAAATCAAGTGAGTATAAAGATCCATCAGCATGGAGCCTCTTCATGCAATTTATACCAACATGACTCAAGCGGGAGTGCCACAAGTAAGTGGTACTATCATCATTACCTCGTATCCTTTTGGCACCAATATCGTGAACATGTGTAACACTACGATCGAGATTCAATAAACCATTGAAGGTGATTATTCAAGCAAATAGAGTAACCATTATTCTCTTTAAATGAATAATCGTATTGCAATAAACACGATCCAATCATCTTCATGCTTAACGCAAGCACCAAATAACAATTATTTAGGTTTAACACCAATCCCGATGGTAGAGGGGGTGTGCGACGTTTGATCATATCAACCTTGGAAACACTTCCAACACGTATCGTCACCTTGCCTTTAGTTAGTCTCCGTTTATGTCGTAGCTTTCATTTCGTGTCACTAATCACTTAGCAACCGAACCGGTATCCAATACCCTCGTGCTACTAGGAGTACTAGTAAAGTACACATCAACATCATGTATATCAAATATACTTCTTTCAACTTTGCCGGCCTACTTATCTACCAAGCATCTAGGGTAGCTCCGCCTCAGTGACCGTTCCCCTCATAACAGAAGCACTTAGTCTCGGGTTTGGGTTTAGACTTGGGTCTCTTCATTAGTGCAGCAACTGTTTTGTTGTTTCACGAAGTATCCCTTCTAGCCCTTGCCTTTCATGAAACTTAGTGGTTTTACTAACCATCAACCATTGATGCTCCTTCTTGATTTCTACTTTCACAGTGTCATACATCACGAATCTCTCAAGGATCATTGTATCTATCCTTGATATGTTATAGTTCATCACGAAGCTCTCACAGCTTGGTGGCAGTGACTTTGGAGAACCATCACTATCTCATCTGGAAGATGAACTCCCACTTGATTCAAGTGATTGTCGTACTCAGACAATCTGAGCACACGCTCAACGATTGAGTTTTTCTCCTTTACTTCATGGACAAATAATCTTGTCGGAGGTCTCATACCTCTTAACAAGGGCACAAGCATGAAATCACAATTTCATCTCTTTAGAACATCTCTTATGTTCCGTGACGTTTCAAAACGTCTTCGGCGCCTTGCTTCTAAGCCATTAAGTATTTTGTACTGAACTATTGTGTAGTCATCAGAAACGTGTATGTCGGATGTTCACAACATCTACAGACGACGCTCGAGGTGCAGCACACCGAGTGGTGCATTAAGGACATAAGCCTTCTGCGCAGCAATGAGGACAATCCTCGGTTTTACAGACTCAGTCTGCAAAGTTTGCTACTATCAACTTTCAACTAAATTTTCTCTAGGAACATATAAAAACAGTAGAGCTATAGCGCAAGCTACATCGTAATTCGCAAAGACCATTAGACTATGTTCATGACAATTAGTTCAATTAATCATATTACTTAAGAACTCCCACTCAAAAAGTACATCTCTCTAGTCATTTGAGTGGTACATGATCCAAATCCACTATCTCAAGTCCGATCATTACGTGAGTCGAGAATAGTTTCAGTGGTAAGCATCTCTATGCTAATCATATCAACTATACGATTCATGCTCGACCTTTCGGTCTCATGTGTTCCGAGGCCATGTCTACACATGCTAGGCTCGTCAAGCTTAACCCGAGTGTTCCGCGTGTGCAACTGTTTTGCACCTGTTGTATGTGAACGTTGAGTCTATCACACCCGATCATCACGTGGTGTCTCGAAACGAAGAACTGTCGCAACGGTGCACAGTCGGGGAGAACACAATTTCGTCTTGAAATTTTAGTGAGAGATCACCTCATAATGCTACCGTCGTTCTAAGCAAGATAAGGTGCATAAAGGATTAACATCACATGCAATTCATAAGTGACATGATATGGCCTTCATCATGTGCTTCTTGATCTCCATCACCAAAGCACCGGCACGATCTTCTTGTCACCGGCGTCACACCATGATCTCCATCATCATGATCTCCATCAACGTATCGCCATCGGGGTTGTCGTGCTACTCATGCTATTACTACTAAAGCTACGTCCTAGCAATATAGTAAACGCATCTGCAAGCACAAACGTTAGTTTAAAGACAACCCTATGGCTCCTGCCGATTGTCGTACCATCGACGTGCAAGTCGATATTAACTATTACAACATGATCATCTCATACATCCAATATATCACATCACATCATTGGCCATATCACATCACAAGCATACCCTGCAAAAACAAGTTAGACGTCCTCTAATTGTTGTTGCATGTTTTACGTGGTGACCATGGGTATCTAGTAGGATCACATCTTACTTACGCAAACACCACAACGGAGATATATGAATTGCTATTTAACCTCATCCAAGGACCTCCTCGGTCAAATCCGATTCAACTAAAGTTGGAGAAACCGACACTCGTCGGTCATCTTTGAGCAACGGAGTTACTCATAGCGATGAAACCAGTCTCTCGTAAGCGTACGAGTAATGTCGGTCCGAGCCGCTTCGATCCAACAATACAGCGGAATCAAGAAAAGACTAAGGAGGGCAGCAAAACGCACATCACCACCCATAAAAACTTTTGTGTTCTACTCGAGAAGACATCTACGCATGAACCTAGCTCTGATACCACTGTTGGGGAACGTCGCATGGGAAACAAAAAAAATTCCTACGCGCACGAAGACCTATCATGGTGATGTCCATCTACGAGAGGGGATTTCCGATCTACGTACCCTTGTAGATCGCACAGCAGAAGCGTTAAGAAACGCGGTTGATGTAGTGGAACGTCCTCACGTCCCTCGATCCGCCCCGCGAACCGTCCCACGAACCGTCCCGCGATCCGTCCCACGATCCGCTCCGATCTAGTGTCAAACGGACGGCACCTCCGCGTTCAGCACACGTACAACTCGACGATGATCTCGGCCTTCTTGATCCAGCAAGAGAGACGGAGAGGTAGATGAGTTCTCTGGTAGCGTGACGGCGCTCCGGAGGTTGGTGGTGATCTAATCTCAGCAGGGCTCTGCCCGAGCTCTGCAGAAACGCGATCTAGAGGTAAAACCGTGGAGGTATGTGGTCGGGCTGCCGTGGCAAAAGTTGTCTCAAATCAGCCCTAATAGCTCCATATATATAGGAGGAGGGGAGGGGAGGCTTGCCTTGAGGCTCAAGGAGCCCCAAGGGCTGCGCCACCAAGGGAGGAGGAGTCCTCCTCCAATCCTAGTCCAACTAGGATTGGAAGGTGGAGTCCTTCTCTCCTTTCCCACCTCCTTTTTTTCTTTTCTCTTTGATTTTCTATCTATGGCACATAGGGCCTTCTTGGGCTGTCCCACCAGCCCACCAAGGGCTGGTGCGCCACCCCCAAGGCCTATGGGCTTCCCCGGGGTGGGCTCCCCCCCCCCTGGTGAACACCCGGAACCCATTCGTCATTCCCGGTACATTCCCGGTAACTCCAAAAACCTTCCGGTAATCAAATGAGGTCATCCTATATATCAATCTTTGTTTCCGGACCATTTCGTAAACCCTCGTGACGTCCGTGATCTCATCCGGGACTCTGAACAACATTCGGTAACCAACCATATAACTCAAATACGCATAAAACAACGTCGAACCTTAAGTGTGCAGACCCTGCGGGTTCGAGAACTATGTAGACATGACCCGAGTGACTCCTCGGTCAATATCCAATAGCGGGACCTGGATGCCCATATTCGATCCCACATATTCTACGAAGATCTTATCGTTTGAACCTCAGTGCCAGGGATTCATATAATCCCGTATATCATTCCCTTTGTCCTTCGGTATGTTACTTGCGCGAGATTCGATCGTCAGTATCTGCATACCTATTTCAATCTCGTTTACCGGCATGTCTCTTTACTCGTTCCGTAATACAAGATCCCGCAACTTACACTAAGTCACATTGCTTGCAAGGCTTGTGTGTGATGTTGTATTACCGAGTGGGCCCCGAGATACCTCTCCATCACACGGAGTGACAAATCCCAGTCTCGATCCATACTAACTCAACGAACACCTTCGGAGATACCTGTAGAGCATGTTTATAGTCACCCAGTTACGTTGCGACGTTTGATACACACAAAGCATTCCTCCGGTGTCAGTGAATTATATGATCTCATGGTCATAGGAACAAATACTTGACACGCAGAAAATAGTAGCAACAAAATGACACGATCAACATGCTACGTCTATTAGTTTGGGTCTAGTCCATCACATGATTCTCCTAATGATGTGATCACGTTATCAAGTGACAACACTTGCCTATGGTCATGAAACCTTGACCATCTTTGATCAACGATCTAGTCAACTAGAGGCTTACTAGGGACAGTGTTTTGTCTATGTATCCACACATGCACTGTGTTTCCAATCAATACAATTATAGCATGGATAATAAACGATTATCATGAACAAAGAAATATAATAATAACTAATTTATTATTGCCTCTAGGGCATATTTCCAACAATCCTTACACGCAAGAAAATCCTCAGCTATCTCTCCCTCCATAACGTAACCCTCAGGTATATCAGGCAATTCATATCTAGGAGAGCTAGATCTAACACGAGCAAAAGCAGGTTCTATCTCAATAGTATCGGCAATTTCAGAAGCATCACGAGCATTGGCAGTAACTCTAGCAATATGGGCATCAAGGAATACCCCTAGTGGAACATCAGGCAAAGTAGCATCTCTAGCAGTATCAAGCATAGCAGTATCAGGCATAGCATCTCTAACAATATCAGGCATAGTATCAAGCATAGCATCTCTAGCAGTAGCATCATAAGCATCATCAAGCACATGCGACATATCAAGATTTCTAGCAGGAGCTGATGTCGCAAACTTACTCATAACTGAAGGTGAATCAAGTGCAGAGCTAGATGGCAATTCCTTACCTCCCCTCGTAGTTGAGGGCGAGACTTTGGTTTTTTTGATCCTTCAGATTCTTCATAGTGATCAGTAGATATAAATCCCAAGTGACTCAGAGAATATAACAATACCTCCCCGGCAACGGCGCCAGAAAAATGCTGACTCGCACTCTCTGGCAATAGTTAGACGAATGCTGATGACAACAAACCTTCCCCTGCAACGGCACCAGAAAAATGCTGCTACCACTCCCCGGCAATGAAACTAGAAGAATGTTGTTGATGGTCCACTGGCGCGTGGGTTCGTAGCAGTTTTCGAGGGTAGAGTATTCAACCCAAATTTGTTGTTACGCCTATAGGAGGTGAGAGGATACTCTCAAGTATTAGCAGCTGAATGCATCAGATTCAACCACACCTGAAAGATTAGTATCTGCAAGCAAAGTAGTAACAGCAAAGTAGTATGATAACAACGGTGTCAGAAACGATCTGTTGACGGCAGACTATTCCTAACGATTGTATCAATGGCGCCAAGTTGCCTCGTTAACGGAATTGTCAGTTCCCGTCAACGACCAGCGAATCAAGATTGTAGCAGGTAGCACAGTATAACGAGTAATAGCAGTAGCAAGGAACAGCAGTAGTAACAGCAGTAGCAAGTAGCAACAGTAGCAAGCGACAGTAGTAGCAACAGTAGCAGCAGAGCAAGACAAGTAACAGCAGCAGAGCAAGACAAGTAACAGCAGCAACAACAGTAGTAACCGCAGCAGCAACAGTAGTAACAACAGCAGAGCAAGACAAGTACCAGCAGCAGCAACAGTAGGACAAACTCGTAGGCAATGGGTCGGTGATTTTTTTGGATGATATTCATCATGCAAGAGTTATAACATGGAGAGATATGTGGCTAGCTCCCGTTCGTCAATGTGATGTAGGCATGTATTCCGTGTGTCGTCATACGTACTTAGGGAAAAGAACTTGCATGACATCTATTGTCCATCCCTCCCGTGGCAGCGGGGTCCAAAAGGAAACTATGGGATATTAAGGTTCTCCTTTTAATAAAGAACCGGACCAAAGCATTAGCACTTGGTGAACACATTAACTCCTCAAACTATGGTCATCACCGGGAGTGGTTCCGGTTATTGTCACTCCGGGGTTGCCGGATCATAACACATAGTAGGTAACTACAACTTGCAAGATCGGATCTAAAACACACATATATTGGTGACAACATAATAATTTCAGATCTGAAATCATGGCACTCGGGCCCTAGTGACAAGCATTAAGCATGGCAAAGTAGTAGCAACATCAATCTCAGAACATAGTGGATACTAGGGATCAATCCCCATCAAAACTAACTCGATTACATGATAGATCTCATCCTACTCATCACCGCCCAGCGAGCCTACGAATAGATTACTCACGAACGACGAAGAGCTTCATGGAATTGGAGAGGGAAGAAGGTTGATGATGACGATGGCGACGATTTCCCCTCTCCGGAGCCCAAAACGGACTCGAGATCTGCCCTCTAGATAAGGAACAGGTTGTGGCGGCGCCTCCGTATCGCAAACGCGATGAAATATTCTCTTTTTTTTGGACGAATGTGAACTTATAGAGCTGAGATTGGGGGCGGCAGAGCCGTGTGGGCCCCACAAGCTTGCCCACCGCCACCAGGGGGTGGCGGAGGAAGAGCTTGTGGCCCACTGGCCCACCCCCTTAGGTGGATCTTGGCGCAGGTATTTTTCATATTTTCCAAAAAAGCTCCCCGTAAATTTTCAGGGCGTTTGGAGAACTTTGATTTCTGCACAAAAATAATACCAAGGCAATTCTGGTGAAAACAGCGTCAATCCAGGTTAGTTTCATTCAAATCATGCAAATTATACTCCAAAACAAGGGCAAAAGAGTTTGGAAAAGTAGATACGATGGAGACGTATCACGGGGTATCATTTATTGTATACATGTTTGTAGGGATGGCTTCCTTTTTTAAGTTAAAACCTGGTAAAAAGACAAGTCAAATGCACTTAAGCAGTTTATGAACCAACCAAAGGACAGGAGGGGATTTGAAGCACGCGGGAGCAGGGATGCGAAGCACATTCTATTTTTGACTTCCGATTTTCAATATGTCATATCTTTTCAACCAAAAGTGTGAATCAAGTTTTGTTTGTATATTCGTATTTCAGTGACAATGGACTACAAGTGAAATCCATTTAGATGATTTTTAAATTTTGTTGAGTTTTAATTTTGAAACTTGTTACAAGCAAGTGACAAAATCATATGTTTCAGAATCTGGGAGTGATAAAATTGTTTCAACTTCTGAAACATGATACGAGCAACTAACTAAATCTCATTTTTAGAACCTACTATCGGCAAACTCGTACGTTTTAAAAAATAAAATTTAAAACTTGTTGTGCCCTTGTGCGAGATTTAAGGACTTTGCAGATCATCACGCATTCGGGCGTCCGAAACTGGCTGGGCAGGTGCATGCCCATGTGAATATCCGGCAAAAGCACGACTACACAACCCTTTAATCTCCCGAACCACAAACGTTCCAGCAATTTTCATTATTGACCACTAGATGCAGGCCGAAGCCAAGAAGGAATAAGACCATTCAGCAGGAAATAAAAGAATAACACGTACATTCATGCAACAAACTACTCCCTCCAATCGCAAGTAAGAGCATGCAACACCCTGGATTTTGCCCATTTCTTTTTCTTTTGATTTTGGTTTGGATCTGCTTCTGTGTGGCTTGGTAGTATTGGAACCTAAAGGGATCACCCTTGATTTCTCTTCCCTAGTGACTTGCCAACCTCCAAAACCATCCCAACACCTTGTCATTTCCATCTTGGACCAATCCTAATAATCTTTTCCCTGGGAATATTCCTTTTCTATTAAAGGAACAATCATGTTTGCTCTCGGTTGTGAAGCAACCCACATTTCTTTCATTCCAAAAATTCCCAAATAATTCTTATAAATCTCTTGGGACATATCTTCCTCAGATATGACAAAATCCTTCCTTGCCATGTTCAAAAATATTCCTCAAATATTCCTTTTCTGATTCTACCCTAGTTATCAAGTTGTGAAGCAAGTACCCTTTATATGTGCTTGCTTGCTCTCAAAATTTGTGGTCACTCTTTCCTATCCATATCATTGCCTCATGCCAAAATTCAACCCCATTTGGCTAGTAAATATTTCTTGGCAAATTTCCGAAGTTTCTGATCCAGAGGAAGCTTTGTGAAGCAAGTGCTAGCTAAGGTATTTAAATGAGTTGAAATTTTGCCATGATCTCCACATGCTCAAAGCATGCCTCTCCACCAAATTTGAGCATGACCCCATCAATTGTGTGACCACATCATCAAATCTTTGTCTCTGGTCATTATTTTGGATTATGAGGCAACTATATCTTATGTTGCTCCATAATTTCTGAAATTTTACGAGAACATTCTCCTACCTATAAAACATCTCTCCACAAAATTTGAGCTCATTTTATCTAGCCATTTCTCCTCAGTAATTTTCCTAAAATTCTGATCAGTAGGATGTTGTGTGAAGGAAGTACCACTATGGTTTATCCAGATGGTATGAAATTTATACAGTGTCTTCATATGCCTAATCACTAGCCTCCACCAAAATTCAGCTCAGTCCAAGCAAGTATGTGAGATCTACCTCATATTTTGCAGTTCTGTCCAGTAGAGCCCTTTGAACTGCAAATGCTATTTATATTCATTCAAATGAGCTGGAAATTTGCAGAGATGATCACCTTAGCATGTGATCACCCTCAACCAAAAATCAGAGTCTCTCCCCACCTGGATCTCCTCCACCACAGTACAAACAGCTTGTTGTTGCTTTGGCTCCAAGCTACGTCTAGTCACCTCCTACGCCCATGTGCTTGTTTCTCTCTTCCTTGACCTTATTTGTTGAATGACCTATCCTTTGGACATGATTTGTCCGGCCAGGGGTCACAGGATGCCACGGTTCACGTGGTGACCACTGCCCTGGCATGCCATGGATGCGAGCTGTGTGTTTGCCATCTCGGGCCCCTCCTCTGCTTGTCGGTTTTGCATGCCTAGTCGTGTCCAACAGCTCCCCCTCATCGTCCTCTTCTCCCTAGAGCCCTATCCCCCTCCAATTTCTTCCTCGCCGCGCCGTGACGAGCCCTGCTTCTATTCCGCCCGTGACCGTCATTGTCCTCTTCCATTGCGAGCTCTCCCGAAGC
The DNA here is from genome assembly GCF_904849725.1 of Hordeum vulgare subsp. vulgare. Lineage (NCBI taxonomy): Eukaryota > Viridiplantae > Streptophyta > Magnoliopsida > Poales > Poaceae > Hordeum > Hordeum vulgare. Next base: position 449,532,815 of record NC_058518.1, on the reverse strand, counting down.
CACCTCCTGCTTCTCCTCGCCCCTGGAGGCCCTGGCGATGTTGCCGTCTCATGCCACATGCCCTGGAGCGCCAGTGCGGCGATAAGGCCACCACGGCGGCCGTGCTAATCCGGTTGCTCTGGCCGGCTATAAAAAGCCGCAGCCGAGCCTCTCCTCCCCTCCTCTCTTCCCTAGATGCCTCCCTGACTCCTCTCTACCTCGCTGGAATGCCTCCTCGCCTCCAATTGTCGCCATAGCTGCCGCACTCCTTCGCTCAAATTTGAGCACGGTCGGCCTCCTCCTCTCCTTCTTTCCCCACCTAAGAAGCCCTCGGAGTCCGTAGGAGCTTCTCCGCCTCTTTTCTCCTCTTTCCGACGCCTTGGAGCTTGAGCTCGAGCTTGCCACCGCGACCATCTGTCCCATCGCCGTCCGGCCGCCTCAGGGCACCCCTGCCTCCGCCTCAACCACCCACGGGCACGGGGTGGATCGGCGCATCCATCCCCATCGGCGCCCAAGACCGACGTGGTCTCCCGTCACGAGCGCTGGCGAGGCCGTCGCCTTTGATGCTCCCTGTCGGAGGAGGAAGAAGGACGCGAGAGGAGAGAGAGAGGGACTAGACAGGTGGGCTCCGACCCCACCTGTCGGAGAGACAAGGTCCGCCAGCTCGGATAAGTGGACCGCCCGCAATGTAATATGTTTCCCCTGCTCGGAAACGTATTCTAATCTAGTGCGCGATCGGCCGTGCTGCCAAGGACCCGTGTGTGAGTATATTTTTTACACATAGGTCCCTGGTAGAGAAACCCTCGTATCTTTTTATCCATAGATCCGATCGAGGTGATTCCAAGGCCCACGTCTTCGTCTCGTCGAGCCCGTCAAGTTGGTACCATTTTCACTATGTGTTCACATACTGGAAATGACCAGTTTGCCCTTGCCGTAAACAGCCCCTCCTCCGAGAGAGAACTGTTTCCGGTGATTCCTTCCGCGAGCTTCTCGCACTTCTTCCCGATGGATCCCTCATCCCAGGCAAGCCACAACTCTCATTTGCATAACTGCATTACAATATCATAGTATAACCAATAACTTTAATTGCAAGTATAATTATGAGATTATGCAATGTTTAAATAAATTCTGGAATAGGTGACTACTATGTTGAGTACGGGATCGTTAGTAACTAGTATTTTACCCACTAGATGATGCCATGATGTTGAGATTACTGTCTATGATTATTTCAGGTTTCATCCAACAGTTTGTGGATATGAATCGATAGCAGTGGCTTGAGCTTATTGCTTAGTGGATTACTATGATATCGGAGAGTGAGCTATGACAAAAATATTATTCGGGGATAATATACTTAGTGGTTGATCTAGAGTCACGTGTTCGGGCTTAACCGTGCAACCACATTTGCCGGTATGGGACGACCTTGACTTGGTCTGATCGCGTGCTCTTTTATCGGTACCACCAAAGAGGGAAGGTTATGCGCGCGCGCTACCCTGGCCCGGTGGGCGGCGATAATCTTGTGAGCCCAGTTGAGTTGTTTGGGCCCGGCCCCGTTTGGGACAGTTTAGTTTGGCCACGGCAGTGGCAGGTGTCATGAGGACACGTGGGCCACCCAGGGCAGGACTCCGGGGGAGGATGAATGTCGGTGGTACGATGGGAGAGTCACGGGTCAGACAAGTTTTGTTGGAGCAACACTGGTCCACCAGAATGGGATCACGAGGTCAGTGCTCCATGATGTGGGTAAAGTGTGCAACCTCTGCAGAGTGTCAAATCTATTCAAATAGCCGTGTCTGCGGTATTGGACAGCCCATCCAGACCTCAGTAGGTGGTCAACCATATCAGTGTTAATAATGATTGAAGAACTCGTCTGAGTATGGTAGCACTTGGGCATCATGCCGGTGACAAGTCTTGGTGTCCGTCTTGAGGATATTTGTTGAAGGTTCTTGGTGAGATCACGAGTTGGTCACCAGAGTACGGTGAGAGTAGCCTGGTATAGTTATTTTCAACTATCCCTTTGGTGATGATAAATCTTTAGCTAACATTGATTGCTATGATGTTGTCTTGCCTTAATGCTGATGTTTGTTGTGAGCTTGCGAGTACATTCAAAGTACTCACCTGGCGTGTCATGCCAGTTTGCAGGTCATGCCATGATTGCTTGCTTGTCGAGGATCACGAGTTGCGAGCTAGGATACGAGTTCCAGCCAGAGTCCCAGCGGAGTGGAGTTCATCACAACCGTCGTTGTTTCGCTGCTAGCATAGAATTTACCGTAGGCAAGTGTAGTATCGCCATGGCGATGTAATCCAAGTACCCTTGTAACCTTTTCCATAGTAATAAAGAGTTGATTTGTTCTAAGCCAATGGTGCCGTATTCCAGGAGACTTGTCCCTGGGCTGGAATATGGGGCGTTCCGGTTTCCTCTGAGCTGGGGTGCCACAAGCGTTGGTACCAGAGCAGGTCTGGCTGTAGGACGCCCTAGACCGCGCGAGCGTTAGTAACCGGTAGTATAGGATCCAGTTGGTTTGCTGCACTTGTTTGTTGCATTTGTTTGTGCATAGCATGCATATAGACTAGATATTTTATCACTAACGATGGGTCTGATGAGTGCAGGTGGCATCGGTTTCAATTCACTACCTACGCTCTCCAGCTTGCATGCTTGTTCCTTGGTGTGGTGTCATCTTCGCCCCAGCGGAGTGAATGCCAAGGTCAAATTGATGCACCGGTACCACACCAGCTCATTCTCTTCATCCGCCCTATTGTTTCTGTGATAGACATGCTTCTATCCTGGATCTTGCCCATCCCTCTAGCCGTGATGGCAACCCTTACTGATCTTGCTTATCTGAAAAGGGCAATGCCTGCAAGCCTTATTTTCATAGTTATCCCACCCTACCCTCCATCCTCTGGACGAGTACGGTTTTTCTCCGTACGCTTGATGATGATGCGGTCGTGACCCCTGTGTTCCGACCCACGATCATCAAGTTTGTCCTCATCGGCTTTCTTCCACACATTGATTCACTTTCGTGCACACGGCCACAACATGTTAGACCATAGAACCAGAGTTCTTGCGAGATCTGTGTGCTTAAGTAGGAATGCATATTATTGCTGTGAATAGTTGTAGAACATGATATTGCCTGTGTGCGATCTTGCTGCTTTGTGTGTTAGTCTTTTCTCTTGCTTCTTTCTTTGGGCCCTTGGTGTTACCTTATTTTCCCCTTATGTAAGTTGCTCACCGACACTGGACTCAAAGAATCAGTGAAGAGACAGTCATTTGGAAGCTCAGTTTAGCAATATAGCATTTTCAACAGATTGCATTGTATCGGGAATATCGGGCCTGAATATAAATGATATCTTGCCTAGATGGGTTATCAGCATCAAGTATACATCAATACAACCTTCGCAACAACAATCATTTAATAAACAAGAAGGAAGAGATGTGTACATTTCGAGTCAAAGGTATGATTCATATACGCGGTTGAGTCTGTTATGAGTACAATTTGAAACCTGCTGTACTACGGAAGGAAGCGAGAATGCACTATGAACTTAGTGTTCAGCAAGAAGGATAGCTGAATACCCTGTTGCATACAGCAAGTAACCGACAGCAGGAACATTAAGGATATATATATGCACTTAGATTGCATATGGCAAAAGAAAGCTTCAGGTATAAGCAACCCATTCTTTCCCCGCAAGCTACCAGAAAAGATTACGACGCAAGGTTTATGTGACTTCCTCAATATGACACATGAATATTTGCCCATATAAGACACCCATGCTTCTCCAGTAAGTTACCATGGCAAGCTTTTGGCATAAGGTACCGAGTCTTACCCAGCAAATATTTAAGGGGGAATCATTTGAGATATGGTACCCAATCTTCTTGAGGAAGCTACCCCAGTAGGAGCTTTGAGCACAAGCTATCCAGTCTTCCTTGATGCGGTACTCTTGATGGCTTACAAGATGAGCTAAGGAACCTTTGTTGGGAAGGCATCACATTCTCACTGGTACAAGTTATTCCACTGACAGTTGGCAGCATATGACCATGCATTCCAAGGATCAGATCCGCAACAGTTGGTCAGGAGGCAAAATAGTCAACCAGCACACAAGCCTACTTCAGGAATCAAGCGCTCAGCCGCATATACTCAATAAATATGGTGAACATGCTACCAAGGCCATTTAAGTCCATCATACAATGATGCCAGCCCGGTGAGAATCTGACTATTGCATGAGCTATATAAGAAGGAGAAGAATGCTAGTTATACACTTCAGTAAGATGACCAAACACCTATGGATAAGTTGTATGGGACGCAGATGAACCCTTGCCCGTCTTCCTTCGGTAACGACACCACGCCTATGTTCTGAGTTGTTTTCGGCCGTCCGGGGTGGATGCCAACTTTTATTTCTCTTGTCAACAACTGACCCGTGTTCTGAGCTGCTTTTCGGCTGTCTCGGGCAGCTATTGAATTTCTTTCCGTAGCAGTGACCCTATGCTCTGAGCTATTTCTCGGTTGTCTGAGGGAACTACTACTTTCTTCTTATCGACACCGTCTCATGCTCTGAGCTGCTTTTCAGCCGTCTTGAGTCGGGGTTGAGTTACTCCAGTAATGTCCCAGATCTGAGTTGTAAAGACCGTTCTGGCGGCTACTGGTTTAATTGTCGGTTTTATCCAAGGGTTCAGACGGTCGTTACCCTACAGCTAAAACTTGTTAAGTAATATGCCTGCCGGAATATTGTACCTGACAGCACCCATGGTCATCCGAAAAATCAATAACACATCAGGCCAAGCTCTTTTAGCTAAGGATCCAGGCAAAGAGAATCATAATGAAGGAGCTAGATTGGCCATACATGTATGATAAGGGTTGCAAGATCAACGTGGTACACATACTCAAAACAGTCTGGTTCGATACCAATCACCATGGGTACACACCCATGGGGTCTATTCCATTTGCAAGGACCCTATATCGAGTCAACCCGCTCAGACCAACCAGATATGCTCAGAATCGTCAGAAGGGCATATTCGAATCTGTGAGGAAGACTCAGCAGTTCGATTGCAGCAATAGTGTTAAAGCATTACACGGCCTACTATTCATTTAAAGGTGTCGACAGACGAAACGACCAGAATGTTGAACAACAACCTCGGAGCATGTATGGGAATCAGTCAAAGGATAGCCTCCCGTGAATAAGATCTTTCTGCCAGAACCTCCGCCAGTCAAGTCAGTATGCATAAATGGATGGAAGTCAGAGTAACATATGAGGATCCGGTGAAACAAACCACCTCGAAGCCAAGTAGTGAATCAGATAACCTAGTAGGAGCATCATACCAAGGCAAAAAAGAAACCCGAGTTGGAAACGGTTTTCTCAAGTGGGGATACTTATGTTTAACCCTTGAGCAACCAAATCTCGAGGAAGAGATTTCTTTAAGGGGGTAGGTTTGTAACACCCTGGATTTTGTCCATTTCTTTTTCTTTTGATTTTGGTCTCGATCTGCTTCTGTGTGGCTTGGTAGTTTTGGAACCTAAAGGGATCACCCTTGATTTCTCTTCCCTAGTGACTTGCCAACCTCCAAACCATCCCAAGACCTTGTCATTTCCATCTTGGATCAATCCCAATAATCTTTTCCCTGGGAATATTCCTTTTCTATTAAAGGAATAGTCCTGTTTGCTCTGGGTTGTGAAGCAACCCACATTTCTGTCATTCAAAAATTCCCAAATAATTCTTATAAATCTCTTGGGTCATATCTTCCTCAGATATGACAAAATCCTTACTTGCCATGTTCAAAAATATTCCTCAAATATTCCTTTTCTGATTTTGCCCTAACTGTCAAGTTGTGAAGCAAGTACCCTTTATATGTGCTTGCTTGCTCTCAAAATTTGTGGTCACTCTTTCCTATCCATATCATTGCCTCATGCCAAAATTCAACCCCATTTGGCCAGTAAATATTTCTTGGCAAATTTCCAAAGTTTATGATCCAGAGGAAGCTTTGTGAAGCAAGTGCTAGCTAAGAGTATTCAAATGAGTTGAAATTTTGCCATGATGTCCATATGCTCAAATCATGCCTCTCCACCAAATTTGAGCATCACCCCGTCAACTCTGTGAGCACATCATCAAATATTTGTCTCTGGTCATTATTCTGGATTATGAGGCAACTATATTTTATGCTGCAGCATAATTTCTGAAATTTTACGAGAACATTCTCCTACCTATAAAACATCTCTCCACAAAATTTGAGCTCATTTTATCTAGCCATTTCTCCTCGGTAATTTTCCTAAGATTCTGATCAGTAGAATGTTGTGTGAAGGAAGTACCACTTTGGTTTATCCAGATGGTGTGAAATTTATCCCGTGTCTTCATATGCCTAAATCACTAGCCTCCACCAAAATTAAGCTCAGGTCAAGCAAGTATGTAAGATCTACCTCATATTTAGAAGTTGTGTCTAGTAGAGCTCTTTGAACTGCAAATGCTATTTATATTCATTCAAATGAGCTGAAAATTTGCAGAGATGATCACCTTAGCATGTGATCACCCTCAGCCAAAAATCAGAGTCTCTCCCCAACTGGATCTCCTCCACCTCAGTACAAACAGCTTGTTGTTGCTTTGGCTCCAAGCTACCTCTAGTCACTCCTTCGTTCTTGTGCTTGTTTCTCTTTTACTTGACCTTATTTGTTGAATGACCTATCCTCTGGACATGATTTGGCTAGCCAGGGATCACAGGATGCCACGGTTCACACGGTGACCACCGCCCTGGCATGCCATGGACGCGAGCTGCGTGTTTGCTAGCTCGGGCCCCTCCTCTGCTCGTCGGTTCTGCATGCCGAGTCGTGTCCAACAGCTCCCCCTCATTGCCCTCTTCTCCCTAGAGCCCTCTCCCCCTCCAATTTCTTCCTTACCACACCGCGATGAGCCCCGCTTCTATTCCGCCCGTGACCGCCGTTGTTCTCTTCCATTGCGAGCTCTCCCGACGCCACCTCCTGCTTCTCCTCGCCCCTGGAGGCCCTGCTAACGTAGCCGTCTCCTACCACGTGCCCTGGAGCGCCAGTGCAGCGATAAGGCCATCACGGTGGCCGTGCTAATCTGGTTGCTCCGGTCGGCTATAAAAAGTCGTGGCCGAGCCTCTCCCCGGGCATCCCCGAGCCTCTCCTGCCCTCCTCTCTTCCCCAGATGCCTCCTTGTTGGAAATATGCCCTAGAGGCAATCATAAAATAGTTATTATTATATTTCCTGTTTCAAGATAATTGTTTATTATCCATGCTATAATTGTATTGAATGAAAACATATATACATGTGTGGATACATAGACAAAACAATGTCCCTAGCAAGCCTCTAGTTGGCTAGCCAGTTGATCAAGGATGGTCAAGGTTTTCTGACTATATGCAAGTGTTGTCACTTGATAACTGGATCACATCATTAGGAGAATCATGTGATGGACTAGGCCCAAATTATGAACGTAGCATGTGAAGTATTTATTCGTTGCTATTGTTTTCCGCATGTCAAGTATTTATTCCTATGACCATGAGATCATATAACTCACTGGCACCGGAGGAATACCTTGTGTGTATCAACTGTCGCAACTTAACTGGGTGACTATAAAGGTGCTCTACACGTATCTCCGAAGGTGTCCGTTGAGTTAGTATGCATCAAGATTGGGATTTTTCACTCTGTGTGACGAAGAGGTATCTCGGGGCCCACTCGATAATACAACATCACACACAAGCCTTGCAAGCAATGTGACTAAGTGTAAGTCACGGGATCTTGTATTACGGAACGGATAAAGAGACTTGTCAGTAACGAGATTGAAATAGGTATGCGGATACTGACGGTCAAATCTCGGGCAAGTAACATACCGAAGGACAAAGGGAATGACATACGGGATTATATGAATCCTTGACGGTGAGGTTCAACCGATAAGATCTTCGGAGAATATGTAGGATCCAAAATGGGCATCCAGGTCCCCCTACTGGATATTGACCGAGGAGTGTCCCGGGTCATGTCTACATAGTTCTCGAACCCGGAGGGTCTGCACACTTAAGGTTCGATGATGTTTTAGTATAGTTGAGTTATATGTGTGGTTACCCAATGTTGTTCGGAGTCCCGGATGAGACCACGGACGTGATGAGGCTTTCCGGAATGGTCCAGAAACGAAGATTGATATATAGGATGGTTTCATTTGGTCACTGGAAAGTTTCAGGCATTTTTGGGAGTATACTGGGAGTGACGAATGGGTTCCGGGTGTTCACCGGGAGGGGCCCACCCACCCGGGAGTAAGCCCAGTAACCCTAGGGTCGCGCACTAGCCCTTAGTGGGCTTTTGGAGCCAGCCCAAGAGGGATATGGTGCCACAAGTGAAAAAAAACAAAGGAAAAAAAGGAAAGAGGGAGGTGGGAAGGAAGAGGAGGACTCCTCCTTCCCCAAACTGAATTGGAGAAGGAGTCCTCCTCTCCCTTCGGCCGGCGCACCCTTGGGGTCCTTGAGCCCCAAGGCTAGCCCCTCCCCTCCTCCTATATATACTGGTGGTTTTAGGGTTTTTGAGACACAACTTTGCCACGTGCAACTCAAACCTATACCACATAGTTTTACCTCTAGATCGGATTTCTGCGGAGCTCGGGCGGAGCCCTGCAGGACTAGATCATCACCACCATCGGAAGCGACGTCACGCTGCCAGAGAACTCATCTACTTCTTCGCTCTTTTGCTAGATCAAGAAGGCCGAGATCGTCATCGAGCTATACGTGTGCTGAACACGGAGGTGCCGTTTGTTCGTTGCTAGATCGGACCAAATCGTGGGACGGATCGTGGGACGACCGTGATTTGAATCATGAAGCTGTACGACTACATCAACCGCGTTTCTTAATGCTTCCCGCTTAGCGATCTACAAGGGTATGTAGATCTCATCTCCTATCATAGATGGACATCACCATGATAGGTCTTCGTGTGCGTAGGAAATTTTTTGTTTCCCATGCAACGTTACCCAACAGTGGCATCATGAGCTAGGTTCATGCGTAGACGTTATATCAAGTAGAACACAAAAGGTTTTGTGCATGTTGATGTTCGATTTGCTGCCCTCCTTAGTCCTTTCTTGATTCGGCGATATTGTTAGATTGAAGCGGCCCGGACCGACATTTCTCGTACGCTTACGAGAGACTGGTTTCATCGACTGACATGCAACTCGTTGCATAAAGATGACTGGCGGGTGTCGGTTTCTTCAACTTTAGTTGAATTGGTTTTGACCGAGGCGGTCCTTGGAGAGAGGTTAAATAGCAATTTGTATATCTCCGCTGTGGTTTTTGCGTAAGTAAGTTGAGATCATACTAGATACCCATAGCAGCCACGTAAAACATGCAACAACAAATTAGAGGACGTCTAACTTGTTTTTGCAGGGTATGCTTGCGATATGATATGGCCAATGACGTGATGTGATATATTGTATGTATGAGATGATCATGTTGTAATAGTAAATATCGACTTGCATGTCGATGCTATGGCAACCGGCATATCCATAGGGTTGTCTTTAAACTAACGTTTGTGTTTGCAGATGCGTTTACTATATTGCTAGGTCGTAGCTTTAGTAGTAATAGCATAGATAGCACGACAACCTCGGTGGCGGCACGATGATGGAGATCATGGTGTGGCGCCGGTAACAAGAAGATCATGCCGGTGCTTAGGTGATGGAGATCAAGAAGCACAAGATGATGGCCATATCATGTCACTTATGAATTGCATGTGATGTTAATCCTTTTATACACCTTATTTTGCTTAGAACGACGGTAGCATTATAAGGTGATCTCTCACTAAAATTTCAAGATTAAATTGTGTTCTCCCCGACTGTGCACCGTTGCGATAGTTCGTCGTTTCGAGACACCACGTGATGATCGGGTGTGATAGACTCAATGTTCACATACAATGGGTGCAAAACAGTTGCACACGCGGAACACTCGGGTTAGACTTGACGAGCCTAGCATGTGCAGACATGGCCTCGGAACACATGAGACCGAAAGGTTGAACATGAATCGTATAGTTGATATGATTAGCATAGAGATGCTTACCACTGAAACTATTCTCAACTCACGTGATGATTGGACTTGAGTTAGTGAATTTGGATCATGTACCACTCAAATGACTAGAGAGATGTACTTTTTGAGTGGGAGTTAACAGTAATTTGATTAGTAAAACTCTAACTATCTTAAACATAGTCTAAGTCCACTTTGCAATATTTGTGTTCTAGATCAATGGCTCACGCAGTAGCAACCCTGAATTTTAATGCGTTCCTAGAGAAAGCTAAGTTGAAAGATGATGGAAGCAACTTTGTAGACTCGGCTCGTAATCTAAAGCTGCTCCTGCAAGCTGGGAAGAAGGATTATGTCCTTAATGCTGCGCTAGGAGATGAACCACCCACTATGTCTATCCAAGATGTTTTGAACGCCTTGTTAACACGTAAGGAGGACTACTCGGTAGTTCAATGTGCAGTCTTCTATGGCTTAGAGTCGGGACTTCAACGTCGCTTTGAGCGTCATGGAGCATATGAGATGTTCCAGGAGTTGAAGTTTATCTTTCAAAAGAACGCCCGGATCGAGAGGTATGAGACCTCTGATAAATTCTATGCTTGCAAGGTGGAGGAGAATTCGTGTGTCAGTGAACATGTGCTCAAAATGTCTGGGTACTCAAACCGTCTAGCTGAGCTGGGTATTGAACTCCCGCAAGAGGCTATCACTGATAGAATTCTTCAATCACTGCCACCTAGCTATAAGAGCTTTGTGTTGAACTATAACATGCAAGGGATGAACAAGTCACCCGGCGAGTTATTCGCGATGCTGAAAGTCGCAGAGTCAGAACTCCGGAAAGAGCATCAAGTGTTGATGGTCAATAAGACCACTGGTTTCAAGAGAAACGGCAAAGGAAAGAAGGGTAACTCCAAGAAGAGCGGCAAGCCTGTTGCCAATTCAACGAAGAAACCCAAGGATGGACCTAAGCCTGAAACAGAGTGTTATTATTGCAAGGGACTGGGTCACTGGAAGCACAACTGCCCCAAGTATTTGGCTGATAAGAAGGCGGCCAAGGAAAATCATGTATATTTGATATACATGTTATTGATGTATACTTAACCAACTCTCGTAGTAGTGCCTGGGTATTCGATACCGGTTCTGTTGCTCATATTTGCAACTCGAAGTGGGAACTGCGGAATAAACGAAGGCTGGCGAAGGATGAAGTGACGATGCGCATGGGAAATGGTTCCAAGGTTGATGCAATCGCCATCGGCACAGTCTCACTTCAGTTACCATCAAGATTAGTTATGAACTTAAATAATTGTTATTTAGTGCCTGCGTTAAGCATGAACATTATATCTGGATCTTGTCTATTGCGAGTGGGTTACTCGTTTAAGTCAGAGAATAATGGTTGTTCTATTTCTATGAGTAATATATTTTATGGTCATGCACCCAATGTGAGAGGATTGTTCATATTGAATCTTGATAGCCATGATACACATATACATAACATTGAGACCAAAAGATGTAGAGTTAACAATGATAGCACCATGTTTTTGTGGCACTGCCGCTTAGGTCATATTGGTGTAAAGCGCATGAAGAAACTCCATTCCGATGGGCTTTTGGAGTCACTTGATTTTGAATCACTTGACACGTGCGAACAATGCCTCATGGGCAAGATGACTAAGACTCCGTTCTCCGAAACAATGGAGCGTGCAAATGACTTGTTGGAAATCATACATACCGATGTGTGTGGTCCGATGAGTGTGGAGGCGCGCGGCGGATATCGTTATTTTCTCACCTTCACTGACGATTTGAGTTGGTATGGATATATCTACTTGATGAAGCACAAGTCTGGAACATTTGAGAAGTTCAAGCAATTTCAGAGTGAAGTGGAAAATCATCATAACAAGAAGATCAAGTTCCTACGTTCTGATCGTGGGGGTGAATATCTGAGTTTCGAGTTTGGTGCTCACTTAAGACAATGTGGAATTGTTTCACAGTTGACACCGCCTGGAACACCAAAGCGTAATGGTGTGTCCGAACATCGTGATTATACTTTGTTAGAGATGGTGCGATCTATGATGTCTCTTACCGATTTGCCCTTATCGTTTTGGGGTTATGCATTAGAGACCGTTGCATTCAATTTAAATAGGGCACCATCAAAATCTGTTGAGGCGACACCATACGAGCTGTGGTATGGCAAAAGACCAAAGTTGTCGTTTCTTAAAGTTTGGGGATGTGATGCTTATGTCAAAAAGCTTTAGCCTGAAAAGCTAGAACCCAAAGCGGAAATGTGCGTCTTCATAGGTTACCCAAAGGAGACAGTTGGGTACACCTTCTATCTCAAATCCGAGGGCAAAGTGTTTGTTGCTAAGAACGAAGCTTTTCTTGAGAAGCAGTTTCTCTCGAAAGAATTGAGTGGGAGGAAGATAGAACTTGATGAGGTTGTCGAACCTCTAATCCCTCTAGATGGTGGCGCAGGGCAAGGGGAAACCCCTGTCGAAGCGACACCGGTTGAGGAGGAAGTTGATGATCATGATCATGAAACTTTGGATCAAGTTCCTATCGGACCTCGTAGGTCGACGAGATCACGTACTACTCCTGAGTGGTACGGTAATCCTGTCTTATCAATCATGTTGTTGGACAACAATGAACCTGCGAATTATGAAGAAGCAATGGTGGGCCCGGATTCCAACAAATGGCTGGAGGCCATTAAGTCCGAGATAGGATCTATGTACGAAAGAAAAGTGTGGACTTTGGAAGTATTACCTAAAGGCCGCAAGGCTATTCAGAACAAATGGATCTTTAAGAAGAAGACGGATGCGGACGGTAATGTGATCGTTTATAAAGCTCGACTTGTGGCAAAGGGTTTTTCACAAGTTCAAGGAGTTGACTACAATGAAACGTTCTCACAGGTAGCGATGCTTAAGTCCGTCCGAATCATGTTAGCAATAGCTGCACTTTTCGATTATGAAATCTGGCAGATGGATGTCAAAACAGCGTTCCTCAACGGTTTTCTTAAGGAAGAGTTGTATATGATGCAACCCGAAGGTTTTGTCAATCCAATGAATGCTAAGAAAGTATGCGAGCTCCAGCGATCCATTTATGGACTGGTGCAAGCATCTCGGAGTTGCAATAAGCGCTTTGATGAGGTGATCAAAGCATTTGGGTTTGTACAAGTGGTTGGAGAATCTTGTATTTACAAGAAAGTGAGTGGGAGCCCTGTGGCGTTTCTAATATTATATGTGGATGACATATTGCTGATTGGAAACAACGTGGAGTTTTTGGAGAGCGTAAAGGATTACTTGAATAAAAGTTTCTCTATGAAGGACCTAGGAGAAGCTGCTTACGTTCTAGGCATTAAGATCTATAGGGATAGATCGAGACGCATGATAGGACTTTCACAAAGCACATACCTTGATAAAGTTTTGAAGAAGTTCAAAATGGAATAGTCCAAGAAGGGGTTCTTGCCAATGTTACAAGGTATAAAATTGAGTAAGACTCAGTGCCCAGCAACTGCGGAAGATAGAGAACAAACGGGTTCCGTCCCCAATGCTTCAGCCATAGGTTCTATCTTGTATGCAATGTTGTGAACTAGACCGGACATCAGCTTGGCCATAAGTATGACAGGAAGGTTTCAAAGTAATCCAGGAGTGGATCACTGGAAGGCGATCAAGAATATTCTGAAGTACCTGAAAAGGACTAAGGAAATTTTTCTCGTTTATGGAGGTGACGAAGAGCTCGTCGTAAAGGGTTACGTCGACGCAAGTTTTGACACTGATCCGGATGACTCTAAGTCTCAAACCGGATACATATTTATTCTTAATGTGGGTGCGGTAAGCTGGTGCGGTTCCAAGCAAAGCGTCGTAGCAGATTCTACATTTGAAGCGAAGTACATGGCTGCCTCGGAGGCAGCTAAGGAGGGTGTCTCGATGAAGCAGTTCATGACGGATCTTGGAGTTGTGCCGAGCGGACTAAATCCAACAACTCTGTTATGTGACAACACTGGTGCCATTGCTTTGGCAAAGGAACCAAGGTTTCACAAGAAGACCAAGCACATCAAACGACGCTTCAACCTCATCTGCGACTACGTCGAAGGAGAGGACGTAAATATTTGCAAAGTGTAGACGGATCTGAATGTAGCAGATCCGCTGACTAAACCTCTTCCACGGGAAAAACATGATCAACACCAGAACTGTATGGGTGTTAGATTTATTACGATGTAAATCGCATGGCGATGTGAGGACTAGATTATTGACTCTAGTGCAAGTGGGAGACTGTTGGAAATATGCCCTAGAGGCAATGATAAAATAGTTATTATTATATTTCCTGTTTCAAGATAATTTTTTATTATCCATGCTATAATTTTATTGAATGAAAACATAGATACATGTGTGGATACATAGACAAAACAATGTCCCTAGCAAGCCTCTAGTTGGCTAGCCAGTTGATCAAGGATGGTCAAGGTTTTCTGACTATATGCAAGTGTTGTCACTTGATAACTGGATCACATCATTAGGAGAATCATGTGATGGACTAGACCCAAAGTATGAACGTAGCATGTGATCGTGTCATTTTGTTGCTATTGTTTTCTGCGTGTCAAGTATTTATTCCTATGACCATGAGATCATATAACTCACTGGCACCGGAGGAATACCTTGTGTGTGTCAAATGTCACAACGTAATAGGGTGACTATAAAGGTGCACTACACGTATCTCCAAAGGTGTCCGTTGAGTTAGTATGGATCAAGACTGGGATTTGTCACTCCGTGTGACGGAGAGGTATCTCGGGGCCCACTCGGTAATACAACATAACACACAAGCCTTACAAGCAATGTGACTAAGTGTAAGTCACAGGATCTTGTATTACGGAATGAGTAAAGAGACTTGTTGGTATTGAGATTGAAATAGGTATGCGGATACCGACCATCGAATCTTGGTCAAGTAACATACCGAAGGACAAAGGGAATGACATACGGGATTATATGAATCCTTGACACTGAGGTTCAACCAATAAGATCTTCGGAGAATATGTAGGATCCAATATGGGCATCCAGGTCCCGCTATTGGATATTGACCGAGGAGTGTCCCGGGTCATGTCTACATAGTCCTCGAACCCTAAGGGTCTGCACACTTAAGGTTCGATGATGTTTTAGTATAGTTGAGTTATATGTGTGGTTACTGAATGTTGTTCGGAGTCTAGGATGAGATCACGGACGTCACGAGGGTTTTCGGAATGGTCCGGAAATAAATATTGACATATAGGATGGTTTCATTTGGTCACCGGAAAGTTTCGGTCATTTCCGGGAGTGTACCGAGAGTGACGAATGGGTTCCGGGTGTTCACCGGGAGGGGCCCACCCACCCGGGAGTGAGCCTAGTAACCCTAGGGTGGCGCACCAGCCCTTAGTGGTCTTTTGGAGCCAGCCCAAGAGGGATATGGCGCCACAAGTGAAAAAAAACAAAGGAAAGTAAAAAAGGAAAGAGGGAGGTGGGAAGGAAGAGGAGGACTCCTCCTTCCCCAAACCGAATTGGAGAAGGAGTCCTCCTCGCCCTTCGGTCGGTGCACCCTTGGGGTCCTTGAGACCCAAGGCTAGCCCCTCCCCTCCTCCTATATATACTGGTGGTTTTAGGGTTTTTGAGACACAACTTTGCCACGTGCAACTCTAACCTATACCACGTAGTTTTACCTCTAGATCGGATTTCTGCGGAGCTCGGGCGGAGCTGTGCAGGACTAGATCATCACCACCACTGGAGCGCCGTCACGCTGCCGGAGAACTCATCTACTTCTTAGTCACTCTTGCTGGATCAAGAAGGCCGATATCGTCATCAAGCTATACGTGTGCTGAACGCGGAGATGCCGTCCGTTCGGCGCTAGATCGGAACAGATAGTGGGACGGATCGTGGGACGACGGTGATTTGAATCGCGAAGTTGTACCACTACATCAACCGCGTTTCTTAACGCTTCCCGATTAGCGACCTACAAGGGTACATAGATCTAATCTCCTCTCATAGATGGACATCACCATGATAGGTCTTCGTGTGCATAGGAATTTTTTTGTTTCCCATGCAATGTTCCCCAAGACTCCCCGACTCCTCTCTACCTCGCCGGAATGCCTCCTCGCCTCCAATTGCCACCATGACCGCCGCACTCCTCTGCTCAAATTTGAGCATGGTCGGCATTCTCCCCTCCTTCTTTCCCCACCTAACAAGCCCCCGGAGTCTGAAGGAGCTTCTCCGCCTCTTTTCTCCTCTTCTCGATGCCCTGGAGCTCGAGCTCGATCTCGCCGCCGTAGCCATCTGTCCCATCGCCGTCCGGCCGTCTGAGGGCACCCCCGCCTCCGCCTCGACCAGCCACGATCGCGAGGTGGATCGGCGCATCCATCCCCATCGACGCCCAAGACCGACGTGGTCTCCCGTCACCGGCACCGGCGAGGCCGTCGCCTCTGCTGCTCTCTGTCGGGATAGATGGGGGAGGAGGAAGAAGGAGGCGAGAGGAGAGAGAGAGAGGGACCAGACAGGTGGGCCCCGACCCTACCTATCGGAGAGAGAAGACCCGCCAGCTCGGATAAGTGGACGTGCCCGCACTGTAATACGTTTTCCCTACTCGGAAACGTATTCTAATATAGTGCGCGACCGGTCGTGCTATCAAGGACCCCTCTCTGAATATATTTTTTACACATAGGTCCCTGGCAGAGAAACCCTCATATCTTTTAATCCATAGCTCCGATCGAGGTGATTCCAAGGCCCACATCTTCGTCTCGTCGAGCCCGTCAAGTTGGTACCATTTTCACTATGTGTTCACACAGCGGAAATGACCAGTTTGCCCTTGCCGTAAATAGCCCCTCCTCCGAGAGAGAACTGTTTCCGGTGATTCCTTCCGCGAGCTTCTCGCACTTCTTCCCGGTGGATCCCTCAACCCAGGCAAGCCACAACTCTCATTTGCATAACTGCATTGCAATATTGTAGTTTAACCAATTACTTTAATCGCAAGTATAATTATGAGATTATGCAATGTTTATATAAATTCTGGAGTAGGTGACTACTATGTTGAGTACGGGATCGTTAGTAACTAGTATTTTACCCACTAGATGATGCCATGATGTTGAGATTACTGTCTATGATTATTTCAGGTTTCATCCGGCAGTTTGTGGATATGAATCGATAGCACTGGCTTGAGCTTATTGGTTAGTGGATTACTATGATATCGGAGTGTTAGCTATGACAAAAATATTATTCGGGGATAAGATACTTAGAGATTGATCTAGAGTCACCTGTCCGGGCTTAACCGTGCAACCACATTTGCCGGTATGGGACGGCCTTGACTTGGTCTGATCGCGTGTTCTTTTATCGGTACCACCAAAGAGGGAAGGTTATGCGCACGCGCTACCCTGGCCCGGTGGACGGTGATAATCTTGTGAGCCCAGTTGAGTTCTTTGGGCATGTCCCCGTTTGGCATAGTTTAGTTTGGCCACGACGGTGGCAGGTGTCATGAGGGCACAGGGGCCACCCAGGGCAGGACTCCGACGGAGGATGAATGCCGGTGGTACGATGGGAGAGTCACCGGTCAGACAAGTTTTGTTGGAGCAACACTGGTCCACCCGAATGGGATCACGAGGTCAGTGCTTCATGATGTGGGTAAAGTGTGCAAGCTCTGCAGAGTGTCAAATCTATTTGAATAGCCGCGTCCACGGTATTGGACAGCCCGTCCAGACCTCAGTAGGTGGTCAACCATATTAGTGTTAATAATGATGGAAGAACTTGTCTGAGTATGGTAGCACTCGGGCATCATGCCGGTGACAAGTCTTGGTGTCTGTCTTGAGGATATTTGCTGAAGGTTCTTGGTGAGGTCACGAGTTGGTCACCACAGTACGGTGAGAGTAGCCTGGTATAGTTAATTTCAACTATTCCTTCGGTGATGATAAATCTTTAGCTAACCTTGATTGCTATGATGTTGTCTTGCCCTAATGCTGATGTTTGTTGTGAGCTTGCGAGTACATTCAAAGTACTCACCTGACATGTAATGCTAGTTTGCAAGTCATGCCATGATTGCTTGCTTGTCGAGGATCCCGAGTTGCGAGCTAGGATACGAGTTCCAGCCAGAGTCCCTGCAGAGTGGAGTTCATCACAACCGTCGTTGTTCCGCTGCTAGGATAGAATTTACCGTAGGCAGGTGTAGTATCGCTATGGCGATGTAATCCAAGTACCCTTGTAACCTTTTCCATAGTAATAAAGAGCTGATTTGTTCTAAGCCAACGGTGTCGTATTCCAGGAGACTTGTTCCTGGGCTGGAATACAGGGCGTTTCGGTTTCCTCTTAGCCGGGGTGCCACAGGGCATCTTCAACAGACGTGCGATATTAGCGCCGTGCCGAATAAATTGTATATTTTACGCGCGCGCACACGTTTCGGGTGCTTCAGCGAAGGCGTAAAAAACGCACGGGCGGCATAAATGGTTCAGCGCGCGGGCAAAACGACATTCGCGCCGCTCATTTCGTGCGCCCGCGCCGCACTGCCATCCTCTCCGGCCGCCGTGCCTTCGCCTCGCCATGCGCCGTCGCCAGAAAATTCGCCCGATGGACGGCTGCGCCGACATCCCCCTCATCCGTTTCTACGTCCGCGACCCTTCCGTCGTCGTCGCCGCCGTCGGTGCAAACCCTAACTCAGGAAGCTTTGGCTTCGCCTCTACCGGTTCTCCTCCAACCACCGGTCTCGCTCGCGGCCTTTTCATGACGCCATGGACAACCTCGGCGGATGGCGTCGCACCGGCGCTCGCCGTGAAGTCATGTGTCCCCCTCTTGAAGCTCCCAAATGCAGCGGTGATGAAGGCGGGCAAGGTGTCCGGAAAGAAGCACAAAGCGGCGAACAACTCCTCTAGGCGGCCGCTGAAGAAACTTGTTGCGACAAATGTGGCGGTGACCGAATCGCCGACGGGCTCGCTTGTTGCGCCGGCAACCGATGCGCACATGAACATGTTGTCAAAATGAACATGTTGCAAGCGTCTGTTGCTCGCGCGCGCTGAAGGTTTAGCACGTCTACTGAAACGACGCACGCGCAACTTTTTGCAGTGGATGCGACCCGTAAAAAATTGTTATTTCGACATTGTATTCTTATTTTAGCATGCAGTGCGGTTGCACGTCTGTTGAAGATACTCTAATTATTATACTTCTTATGTTCCTAAATATACACCGGTGAAATTTTAAAACAGACTTATATTTAAAATGAAGGGAGTAGTTTCGAACTGGGTTTTAAGTTCAAAACGGTGATACTTTTTATGAATCGGAGGTAGTAGTTTACAACTCGACATGGTGGAGCTTAAAACCACGACACAACAGATGATAGCGACACAAACGACACAAACTGCAAGCTACAACCCACATCACTGAGACTGACAACAGGACTCATGCGACAGATCACAGATGTGAGATGAGACGAGACTGGATGAACAATATCAAAAGACACAACCCTAGAAAGATAACCTCAGCACAGAAGCCTAACAAGCCGAGTCGAGAAGCAAGGACTCCATGCAAAAGCTCCAGCAAAACCAGTCCACGACCAAGTAATGCAGATCCACGGCCATATCCTCTAGCTACCCACTCTGAGTTCCAGTGAGCCTTTCTTTACTTCTCCCCGGCGCTAGCCCGCAGAAAATCCACGAACTCGTCCAGATTCTGGTCGGAGCTGCCGCCAACCGCGACCGCGGCGCGCGCAGCCTCGCTCCACCGACGCGCCGCCTCGAACGGGGAAGGTTCGGTGACGCCATTGTCCATGACGGCGCACGCGTACTCCAAGAACTCTCCCAGTTTCTTGTCTGAGGCGCCGCCAGGCGCGAGCACCGCCCGCGCCTCGTCGCTTAGCCGCCGAGCCGCCGCGCGGGCGGACGCTGCCCTGCAGTCCTCGTCTTCCATGATTGCGCGCACGCACTGCTCAATCTCGCCGCGTGGGAACACCCCCTCGGACGCGTTGCGGCGCGCGCGCACGCCGACGCCCCACGCCTCCTCGACGAGCCGGGCGTTGATCGGCTGGTCGGTCCACAGAGGCAGCGCCACCATCGGCACCCCGAAGCCGAGCGCCTCCAGCGTGGAGTTCCACCCGCAGTGCGTGACGAAGCAGCCCACGGCGCGGTGCGCCAGGACGTCCAGCTGCGGGCTCCAGCGTACGAGTAGCGCGCCGCCCGATGCCGTCGCGGCGTCCAGGAGGTGGCGCGGGAGCTCCGCCTCCTCGCTGGCCCTGACGACCCACAGAAACGGCTTGCCGATGGCGAGCAGGCCGCGGGCTAGCTCCTCCATCTGGGCGGCGCCGAGGTACGCGTCGCTGCCGAAGGATACGTAGACGACGGAGCGCGGGGACTTGGCGTCCAGCCACTTGATGCAGGTGTCCTCCGGGTCGAGCAGGTTGGCGCCGTAGTTAAAGCGGTCGGCGTCGCCGGAATCGTCGGTGTCCGGCACAGGAACGCACGGCCCGATGGCTCGGACCTTGAAGTGGCACTTGAGCCCATCCAGGACCTGAGAAAAGAAACAGCGAATGAATAGGAAGGCACAACTAATGTGACCCGATTCAAACCTATCAAAGATGTCTAAGAGCTACCCATCCCGTTCCATAGACAGAGGGAGTATCTATCCATAGTATTTGTACTAAAAAAAAAGTGGCAGCACAACTTAATTGGCACTAAGATGCAATATTAGATTTGTATCCAGTCAAACTTTACAAAGTTTGATCAAATATATATTAAAAAATATCAACATCTACAATATCAAATATAGATTTCATGAAACTACAATTCTAATGAATCTAATAATATTGATTTGGCATTGTGAATGTCAATAGATATTTCTATAAGTTCGATCAAAGTAGAGATATTTTAATTTCGAACAAATCTAATATATACAGACTAAAAAGATCAAATGAGAGTACAACAGCTAATTGAGTAGAATAGTATTACCCGTCTTATAATAAATTTGTTTGGATACAGATGTATCTACACACTAAAGCTTTCTAGTTACAAAGGAAGGAAGTAATTATAAGATGTTTTGGGTTAGTTATTAATACAGTCTATGTACATACTAAAACAAGTGAACAAACGCATTAAAACGTCTATATACATCGGATTCAAAAAAAGAAACAAAAGGAGTACCGGATATGTTGGATAAAAACATCAAGACCTGGAAGAAAAACATGCCTCCGATCGATCTTTACCTCGTACTCCAGCTCATCAAACGAGTTGACCAGAACCCAGTCACCGGCGCCCCGATCGGCGAACTGGGCGAGGGCGGGCGCGGTAAGCGCCGGGTACGGCCCGTCGTGGAACATGAAGGACGGGAACTCCCACCTCTCCAGCCCCGGCAGCCCCGCGAAAGGGTCGCTCCTGGCGCCAACTTCCCCCGCCGGCGGCGCGTCCAGCAGCCCGGAGTTGACGTAGTGGTACACAGCGCTCGCCGCACACGACTGGGTGGAGAACGGGACGGCCGGCAGGCCGCCCAGCTCCCGCGCCGTGCGCCCTGCCCAGTGCACGAACGAGTCGTACACCACGTGCGTGAAGGGCGCAGGGCCGTCGCCGGCCGCCGCGATGAGCGCGGCCAGGGACGCCGAGCCCGTGGACTCCAGCTTCTCCACGTACTCGTCGACGCTCCCCGCCGATGGGAGCCCGCCGTCGTCGTGGCCGTCGGAGATGGACGCGACGCGCACCGGGCCGGCGTCGAACCGGGCCGTTCTGGCGATGAAGCGGGTGACGACGAGGGTGACGGGCACACCCTTGGACGCAAGCCTCTTGGCGAACTGCAGCATGGGGTTGATGTGGCCCTGGCACGGGTAGGGCACCAGTAGGACGTTGGCCGTGGACATGGCTGGTTCTTTGTTGGCTGCTTGTTAGTAACGGGGAGAATAGAACGTCCGCGGTCTTAGGATGGATTGACGTACGTTGGTACCGCGGATCACCCCATTATATAACGCATGCGAAGGCTAACATGGATATGGTGAAAAATGGAGGAAGTTTATGTTGAGGTAAATATCTCCAATATCCAGTATGTGATCTCTTGTGTATCATAACCTGATTGTATAGAGATTCTAGGGATTCTAGGATCATTTAGACTGATCTCATTGAGATTGCCCTTGCTGTAAATATGTAATGTTAACTATATGTTGCATGCAATGCCCAAGAGGGAAGACACGGCAAAACATCTCTTTTGACCTGGTCATCACTCGTCAGAGCTTGATCCATCTTCTCCACGACTTCCCCGTGACAGGCACCTGCGGCACCCTCGTCTCCCAAACCGCCGGTGCCTTCGCTCTGGCAAAGCCCGCTCTCTCCATGTCGTCACTCGCCGGTGGCATCACTGTCCGACTCACCCGCCCCAACTTCATGTTGTGGATCCAAATCAGCTTTTTACGGAATAGCGCATAAACTGAGATTTAAGTTTCTCTCACTCTCGTAACCCATCATCTAATAACTACTCCATAATGCATTATCTTAGGCCCAAAGATGGTGAAGTGTTATATAGTTAACGTTCACTTAACACCACTAAGGGAATCACAATATTCATATCATTAAAATATCGAACAAATATCAATTTCACATGACTTGACTACTTGCAACATGACTTCTCCCGTGGTCTCAAGACAGTCTCGAGCACAAGGGGGTGCAGCCTGTGCGAGCGCAGAGGGCCCCCAGCTTTTTGGGGCCCCAGATTTTGCACGTAGTACTACTTACAAAAATTTGATGAGCCTCTTCTGAACTTAATACTTCCAATTGGGCTGCTGTTGTGTAGCATCTGGTGTGCGCCTGAAGTAGCCTGATCGACTGGGACGCATCTAGCGATCGATCGAAACGAGCAAACAGCAGAGCCACCGAAGCGACGTGCCAACGAAAATCTTGATCTTTTCGTCTGGTGGCCATGGGTGCCGCAACCGGCAGGTTAGGGCCCCTTGCTTCTGTCTTTATCGTCTCAGGAGGTCCAGACAAGGTGTCGAGGCAAGAATATCCTTTGTTGGTCTTTTTTATGGTCTTTTTTTTGCGGGTCCTTTCTAAGTCTCATCTGTTCTTCAGTTTGCCTTGATTACTTGCATCAGATCTCAATGAGAAACGGTAGCCGGCAGGCAGGATCTTAAGGCAAGGAAAGTTCAAGCCATCCCCTGATCTCCAAGTTCTTTAGTGTTGTCGCGTCCATAACTGGTGATCCCGTGAGGCCTTGTCTGTGAGTTCCGATTTTCTGCATGCTACTTACTTTTAGTAAAATGTCGGATATAGTTATTCTTCTCATATATTGCAAGATCCATGTCATGTCTTCATATAGAAAATATGATTTTGATCATCAAAAGCTTGAAGAAACAAAAATCGAGAATTTAACTTAGTCTGAGAAAAGAGATATGGATAATTCTCTATAAAAGAAACCACAAGTGTCCTCCCATAAGCAATCACATGATCAAGATCATGCACATGATAATAACATTGACAATGATCCTAGCTCCAAAGATGGCTAGGCAAAGACGAAAATAATGTTGAGGTCGAAACAAGTTGTGATAACATCGGGTCTAGTAATATTCAGGTTAACGTGAATACTTCACCTTTATTTATGTAGTTTTTTCTAGTTAAAGTATGGCCCATTTTAGAGTTTGGAACAGGGCCTCGGATATTGCCCGCCGGCCCTGCCTCAAGAACAAAAGTAATTACTCATAAGTGATAAACGTGCTCATGATCAAAGAGGTATTAAATAGCATATTGGATCTAAACATATGATCTTTCACCAAATAAACCACAAAGCATCAACTACAAGATGTAATCTACACTACTAGTCACCCCCGAGGTACCAATCTGAGGTTTCGGTACAAGATTGGGCACAAGAGATGAACTAGGGTTTTGAGAGGAGATGGTGTTGTTGAAGATGTTGATGAAGATTGGCCTCCCCAAGATGAGCAGGATGTTGGTGATGGCGATGGCCTTTATTTTGGCAGAAATGCTCCGACGAAGGACAAAAGTACTCCTGCCCAAGTTCCGCCTCGAGACGGTGGCGCTCCGTCCCGAATGTCCTCTCCTTATATTTTTCAGGTCAAACACGAATATATACCACAAGATGGTCGCCAGAAGTGGGCTGGGTGGCCCACTATCCACCAGGCTGCACCAAGGGGGGCTGGCGCGCCCTCGTACCTAGTGGTCAACTGGCAGCCCCCCTCTGGTACTTCTTTCTTCCAGTATTTTTATTTATTTCATAAAAAATCTCCGTGGAGTTTCAGCCCATTTGGAGATGAGCAGTATAGGTATCTTTGACGTAGCTTTTTCAGGTCCAGAATTCCATCCGCCGGCATTCTTCCTCTTGATGTAAACCTTGCATATTATGAGAGAAAGGTCATTAGAATTAGTACATAAAATGGTATAATGCATAAAACACTATAAATAAAAATAGCAAAACATGATGCAAAATTGAGGTATCACCCAAAAGTAATTTGTTTACCCACCATATGTTGCTTTTATGAGAGATGCAATTAGAGAACACTATGGCCCCTGGGTCTATTCACTTATATAGTCAGAAAACTTATAATTTTCTTGTTGTTATTGTTTGTCTATTATTTTATTTTGCAAGTCACAACTACCTACAATTATCTACACACCTCATTCGCTTGCAAATAACGATGTCAAAGGGATTAACAACCCTCTTGCCCACGTTGGGTGCAAGTTGTTTGCTCTTTTGTGTGCAGCCGCTGAAGAAGGTTGAGGATTGATATTCTTATTGGTTCGATAAACCTTGGTTTCTTAATCAAGGGAAATATTTACCCGCATTATGCTGCGATAACCCATTCGTCTTCACGGAGAACCCAACGCAGTTCAAAAGTATCAATCACTAGATTCAGATATAGATGGTTCCCATTGAAATCTCGCTTCTCAATCAAAATGCAAAACGCAGCATGCATTGTATAAAAATCTGTAAGTCACCATATGACTTATTGTCGTCGGTACATTTGGTACAACCGACATATAGTGCGTTCCTTATACACAAGGATTACTCCTACACTGATGATTACCCGTACATGTTAAGCATGTGATCATCATAATGGCAGAATTTGAGATGAAGAACTTAGGTAAAACCTTCAGCACCTTCACTCATTCATTACGGACACCATGTTGTCTATATCCATATTACATTTTGAGAAATTGATTGTGGACAAGTCTTATCCATCCATAATTTCCATGGTTGTTCATTCTCTAGATGTAGAGAAAGATTCATTTAGACCATGAGGAGATGGAAATATGATGTCGAGACGTAAAGTTCCATGTGAAAGGACGTGCATGTCGCCTACAGGGGGGTGACTAGGTGCTTTAAAATAATCACGGTTTAGGCTTGAACAAATGCGGAAGAAAACTGACGTTTAATTTGTTGAGCACAAAACCTAAAACAACTAGGCTCACCTATGTGCACCAACAACTTATGCTAAGCAAGATAACTAACTAAGTGATAGCAAGATATATGACAAGAAACAATATGACTATCACAAAGTAAAGTGTGTAAGTAAAGGATTCTGGTAGGAGATAACCGAGGCACGTGGAGACGATGATGTATCCCGAAGTTTACACCCTTGCGGATGCTAATCCTGTTTGAAGCGGTGTGGAGGCACAATGCTCTCCAAGATGCCACTAAGGCCATCGTAATTTCCCCACGCCCTTGCACAATGCAAGATGCCGTGATTTCACTAAGAGACCCTTGAGGGCGGTCACCGAACTCGTACAAACAAGGTTGGGACAATCTCCACAACTTAATTAGAGGCTCCCAACAACACCGCGAAGCTTCACCATAATGGCATATGGCTTCGAGGTGACCATAAATGATCGGGGCAATCTTCACAACTTATTGGAGACCCCGAAGTTTTGCTCGGAGCTTTGCACCATAATGATTGAGCTCTGAGGCACCACCAAGCTTTTAGGATGCCAAAACATCCATGAAGAACAATCTCTAGGGTTGCCAAGTACCCAAGGGTAACAAGTGATGACGAGATGATGAATGTACTCTGCTCGCAAGCAGCCACGAAGAAGAGGGAAGTTCAAATTTCAATTAAGGCACCAAGCGACCACAGCCATCCATCGTCGATCCAACGCCCTGGAGACGCCCGTACACCTTCGCTCAAGCCGAATACCCCCGAAGGCGTTGATCTCCGATCCAATGGTCCCCCTAAGCGCGTGTCGCTGTGCTTGCTACGCTGGCTGCTGGAGCACTTGCCTCTCTTTTCTTACAGTTTTACTTTACCTTTGTAAGGCTATAAAGCCATGGATTCCACCTCGCTTTGGAGCATAACTTGTCTAGGGTTTCCCCCTTATGCGCCGCCCGTGTTCCTGGACGGCTTAGGTGCCTCTGCGTGTATTAGAACCCTATGAAATCTCCTCTGAAATCAAGCTGGTTGCACTCACTTTCCTGCTGTCAGTGTTGTTCGAGTTCATCAGACTCCTCTGGGTCTGACATGGCGCTGGCCAACTGCCCGCCGAAGAAAGCTGTTGCGGTCGTAAAGGTCTCAGATGCTGGCCATCACGTCTGCCGGGTTGCATAGGCACCAGGCTCAGTAGTAGAGTAGCAGGAAAAGTGATGACTACTCACCCATTCATCTCAATAAGGAGTATATGTAGTAAATCATAGATGCGTGCAACTGTAGTGCAGAATAAAAATAAATGATCAAACGTTTTGTGGGTTTATTGTTGCAATGGCCATCTTCAGAAGCAGGAATTTTATAGTTTGATTCCCGCATAAATCATCAAAAAGGGGAAAATATTTATGCTCCGGAAAGGGTCTTCATCAACCCAGTTGCGAAACGATCATATCTTTTGTATTGCCAATTACAAAATATTCAGCTATGATTCGAACAGTGGGTCATCAGCTCTTAATCTCCTGTCAAGAACTTAGTGTACAACCGGCTTGTCTGAGCACTGATTGTAGAGGGAAAAGGGCATCAATGAAACTCTGTTTAACCATTGTGGTTCGCTCAACAGCCTGGTCTAATTATTTGATTATTTCTCCTAAGATGTGCGCGAGAAAACAAACAAGCGTAATCTGAGTCTACATATTGTGATGATTGTTGAATAATGTTATCGGCTTCCTCGTATTATCCTGAGTCTACATATTCAGGATAATCTGAGTCTACATATCCTGATTAATTCATACTAGCAGATTATATTCCTACTTGTGGCAACCAGGCGTGGGTAGGAATAAACTCAGTGTTATTTCCATGCCAACCCTGCTTATTTAATTTGTTTCTGCCATGATTTTGATACTGCTGCTAGAGTGCTGGGTCTCAGAAAACATGCTAATCTGAATGACACTGTACTCTGCCTTAAGTACGGTTAAATGATGAACCTCATGTACTGCTGCTAATTATATTGAGTCGAGACAGAAAAATGTTTTAGCTACTGCTAACTATATGATGTAAGATATACAAATGTGTTAATATGATTATATGATTGATGATATTTCTTCGGATCTTATGTTTAAATACCCCGAACTAAAGACATACCTAAACTGTATTTGTTCAAATTCCCAAGGCTCAGGATGTACCTATGTGCAAAAATTTCTCTTTGTGTCTCTGATCATGCCTGGACTGGAACTTTCAATCCTCCAAAATTATCTTCTGTAAGGCCATGATAATTCCAAGAAGCTTCTCATGGTACGATATAATTGTTTCGTTGTTATTCTCCCATGTTTTACTGCTAACAAGGTTTGATGCAAGTGTCTGTTGTTCAGATCAGATCTAAGATATACCATGATACATTATGCAAAATTTAAAATCGGATCCATTCATGTTGGTCTTGTGTGATTTGTCACACTCTACATTCATGTTGGTCTTGTGTAATTTGTCACGCTCTAAAGAAGATAGACGATGACTTATTTGTTGGTTCTTTTTTCGATTTTTCCCCACATCTAACCCTTGTACTAATTCATCTGCTTTTTATGGGGACCTGATCTTACGAAATCACGGATGATCACACTTTGCCGCCACAAGTCTGCTCTAAACTATGCCACCTGCAAACATGTCTCAGAGCTTTCGAGCTTTCGCCTATCAAACATGTGTTTATGTTATGATGAACCATTAACTTTTGCTGACCGAGCATCTTATATTTTTTTCATTTAGACTGTGGCATGTGTCATGTTATTCATTTGGACCGTCATAAGTCTGGTCTAAACTATGCCACCTGCAAACATGTTTATGTTGTGATGAACTATTAACTTTTGCTGACCAAGCATCTTATATTTTTTTTCATTTAGACCGTGGCATGTGTGAACCGTCGCATGTACCATTTTCATTTGAATCGTTGATGATACTCCAAGGCTACTATCAAAATTACAATTTGCATATATACAAGGCCACTAACACTAATCGATGCAATATTAATGATGTTTGCCTCGTAGTACTAGCAAAGGAGAACATTAATTATCATTGCATACATGCAAAAGTGAGATCATTGGTTTGATATGCATGAGAGAAAAAATACACGTTAATTTACACGGTAAACAAGGAGACAAGTTGACACCTGTATATAAAAAGATAGGGAGTACTTGTAACTGATTATATGAGCCTTTTGTTGTTTTGTGTGATCAAGTTCTAACTTTGTTGCAACTACAATTCTTCTGTTGGCTTTTGAAGTTGCAAAAATTGCATTTTTAATTATAATATAGTAATTTTATAAGCCTTGTGTACCAATCCATGTGTATCAAATAAGTACGGATATGCAATGAGGATTGGTAGGGTGGAAGGAAGGGATTCACCAAATCCACTGAAATACACTCCTCCCCAAACCTCCCAAATCCACCTCTACCAAACAAAGACTAAAGAGACTTCGAAAATGTCTGTTGCACATGAAATCAACACCAGCGATAGCAATTCAGAAGAGACATGGCAGCCCTCACAGTGACAAACTATGCCAAGACAGGTCAATACTACAATGTCTGATGTCTGTCGGAGTGGCGAGTACAGAGCTGACATAGTAAAGACCACGATGGGGAAAACAAACAGCACCAGACAATTAAACACCCACGAAAACAATCTGATAGCTAGCTCTTTCACAAAGAGCTTTATCCTTCCAAAACACCCACATTATCTGTCAAGACTATATAGTTTATAATACGTAAAGGCAGCATTAGTCCGAATATCCAGCTTATCCAGATCCATAGAAGCCCCTGCCGAGATGCTTCAAGCCTATATCAGCAAATTACAGACAGGTAGTTAGTTGCAGAAATCAATCAAGTAAGACCCCAGAGAGGAAAGACACAAATCTCGGAAGAGCGCTCAGTTGATTCATTATCCCCAAATCTGAGTAAAACTAAACAGCAATAATAGAAGAGAAAATGCAGACGCAGCATTTCCATATATTACTCCGTCCGGAAATACTTGTCCTAGAAATGTATAAAATGGATGTATCTATAACTTAAATAAGTCTAGATACATCTATTTCTAGGACAAGTATTTTCAGACGGAGGGAGTACTAAAGCTGCCAAGTACTCCCTCCGTAAACAAATATAAGGCTGTTTGGATCACTACTCTAGTGATCGTTTAGATCACTAGAGTAGTGATCCAAACAGTCTTATATTTGTTTATTTCTATATACCAGGTGGCAGCATGAGGAATCATGTGTGTTTGCACTAATTCAAAACCATCAAATGTCCGTAAGGTATCAAATGGACCTAGCTGCCATAGTATGTATGTTCGATCAATTAATCAAATAATAAGGCAAATAGCAAGGCCCGACGCACCTTGTTGGCAATGTTGTTGGACAGCCAGTCAAGCCCCTCATACAACCCCTCCCCAGAGGTAGCACATGTGCTCTGGATGTACCTGAAATGATTATCAGAGCACAAGTTCAAATCACATATAGAAAAATCAAGTCATATTGGAGAAGGACATAGAACATAGGTTGGATTGTGTAAGATGAGTACTTTACTTGGTTTGGAAATAAGCTTTCTTAATTTGTGTAACAATAGTAGTACCACCACTAAGTGGTTCACTCATGTTTTGTTGCTTCCCATTTAGAAAAATCTACTTAGTATTTTAGATAGGCCTTGCTATTGGAGATCAAATCATAAAACTCTAGTGCAACAATCCGCAAACTTCCATTCACCATAAAATCATACCAGTGTCGCTGACGCAGGGAATGCAGGCCAAGCTTGTCAGTGATTTCAGCAGCATTCATGGCATTAGGAAGATCTTGCTTGTTTGCAAACACCAGCAGGACAGCATCACGCAGCTCATCCTACAACAGTAATACAGAATTGCCATCATCAATAATTGTGTCACTGAAATGATGATAAGAGCTAAACTTCCACAAGGCAGCATCTTAAAACAGTAAAAAATACTCGTACATGCATTCCATTATCAGAGAGACACCAGTGCATTTACTACTATGGTTATTATGCTAAGGATCATCAACAGACAAGAGATTACATCCAATAAGTATTCAACACCCTAGTGATGGAATCTACACAACATAAGCCGCTTAAAAATTTCAATAGTGATCTATGTGTAGACATTGTTTTATGCCCTGTGTTGATACCTCATTCAGCATCCGGTGGAGCTCATCTCTGGCCTCAACAACACGCTCTCTGTCGTTGCTGTCCACGACAAAAATGAGACCCTGGGTGTTCTGAAAGTAGTGCCTCCACAGGGGCCTGATCTGTATTGAGCAAGTACACAAAATATTAGATGACAAGCACACAAGGAAAAGAGATTATGACATGAAGATAGAAATATTCAAAACAGCACGATGGCATGTTCCAAAATCCAATTAGAAGATGAAGTTAACCAAACTATAGTGCCAACTGTTAACGCCGATTCAAAAAAGGCATGCACCTCAGTATAATTTCAATAATTCCAATCTTGCAACTGATATATAAATGACTAAACTAAAGGTATATGTGGCCAAACAAAACTTATTAGCCTTCAGGAAATTTGCTTACCTTGTCCTGACCCCCGACATCCCAAACGGTGAAACTAATGTTCTTGTACTCTACAGTTTCAACATTAAACCCTGCAGATTCAAAAACATTCAGATTTCATCAAGGTTTATAGACGGTGATGCCAAAGTGGCAAAGTAAAGATCTAGAACATGAACATAGTCAAAATCCTCGGTAAAATCAGCATTTAAAAAATAAGCATCTGAACACACATCAACACCATGAGCTGCATATTGTTGTTAATAGAAAAATATCAATCATGCCAAGCCCAAACACACAGTCAGAACTCTGACAGAAGGTTATGCTGCTCATGAGTTGGCCACTTTGGAATGATTCGGCATTTGCTAGGACTCATGGTTACTAAACATAATTGTTTTCATCCAATATTAGTAACAATGAAAATGACATGAATGTGTATGATCACTATGAGAGTGCCGACACGCCTGAATCTGTGTGATCACTATGAGAGTGCTGACACGTCTGAATCTGTGTGATCACTATGAGAGTGCTGACACGTCTAGATCGGTATGATCACAACGACGGTGCAAACACTCTATCCTGCCTTGACTGAACTCCCAGGCTCAATTATCAAACTTAACTTGGTGATATGCAAAACAATTAGCAGACAGCTGACACACCGGGATCCATACGATCACAATGATGGTGCAGACATTCTATCCTGCCTTGACTGAACTCCCAGGCTCAATTACCAAACTGAGCTTGGTGATATGCAAAACAATTAGCAGACAACTTGCAATCTTAAACAAGAATGGTTTGCTTTTTATTAGGCTTCATTTGGGCAACGAATTGTTGCTTTTCAAATGTAAAAGTTTCAATGTACTTACAGATAACATAGGGCATGATGTTCATTTACAAAAAGTAGCACATACATAAGCTACCAAAATACTCCTATGACACAAATGAGACATAATCAACTCAAGATCAGCTTAAGTTATCTTCATTATCAAAGGCACTAATGTTATTGCTAGGGCAGGCAAGACCATCTTGTCTCTAACTTGCTTACTATGGAACATTCATTACATGCACACGGTCCTAGGCTAAAGCTGCCAAACAAGATAAACATGTCGAGAGTATATATATTTACAAACTAGCAACAAGATAAACAACATGCTGTGACAGAAAATTGACCGAGAACGTGGGCTTACCGATTGTGGGGATGGTGGTGACGATCTCTCCGAGCTTGAGCTTGTAGAGGATGGTGGTCTTACCAGCCGCATCGAGACCGACCATGAGGATCCTCATCTCCTTCTTGGCGAAGAGCCGACTGAACAGCTTAGTGAACGTGAGCCCCATGTCCGCTCCTGCGCTGAAATCAAACGAAACAAATTCAAGGCCGAAGCGTCAGACCCATAGATCAACACAGACACAGGCTCGTTCTATAATAACAACAATAAAAAAATACTCCAGAATTGAAGCCACCCAACTAGATCTACAAGATCTGAGGGCAGCAGCGCCAGATCCACGCCACGGCGCACGAACAGCGCTAAACCGGACCAGATTCGCGACCGGCTCGCGCGGGATTCCCGAGCACCCCGCGTGAGAACAACGCTGGGCCGACCGAAGCCGGTCAAACGCGGCAGATTCCTCGAGCCGCACCCTCGAGAAACGGATCGAATCTACCGGACACCGACAGGATGATGAGATCGAACACACCCGAACCACTAAACAGGTGAAGCCGGTCACAACAACGAAAAATAGTATGACGAATCGAGCGACCAAACCACCGATCGGATCACAGGAGGGGCGACGGGGGAAGGAGAGATCCGGCGAATGGTGGTTACCGGGATCGCGACGGCTGCTGCCCTGTGCGTGCGGTCGCGCGGTCGGCTGGGTGGTCTCCTCTTCTCTTCCTTTGCCCTCCTCGCGCCGGGTTCCTCCCTGGTTTGGGATCGGTGGCAGGAGGAGGAGGAGAGGAATGGAGGAGAGAGAGAGAGACCGAGATGGCCGCACACGAGGAAGTCTATATAGGGACGTGCTTGGAGGGTCACCGGCAGGTGGGGCCGGATTTCTTCGTGGAAGGCGCATAGAAGGCAGCGTGGGCCAGCTGTTAGGTGGGTCCGTCTGTGTGCGGTGACATTAACTTTTTCTTTTCTTTAGGTGCGGTCACATTAACTTGGGCGGTAAATGTGGACCGTGTACATCGACATTAGTAGTATGTCGGCAATAACTGCGATTTCCGTCTGAAAAAAAGGGAATAGTTGTGACTCATGAACAGAAAAAAAAATATAATGTCGGATTTTTAATAATAAGCATAGTAAATCAAATAGGAATATTTTTTATGGCAATTATTGGTGTAATGATGGTAAATTTACGCTGTGTTTGGTTTAAAGTTTCGGGCCAACTTCTGCTGCCTAAAAAAACTATGAGCAAGTTGAGCTCGCGACCGTTTCGGAAGATATAAAGATGTTGACCTTGAACATGAATGTGTTGGATGACGATGCAAAAATAATCGTAGAAACTGTCCGTGTTAGGATCTTGAAGTGCTTGACGGTCAAGTTGGGAAAGGTGAAGAAGGAGGTGGATGATAAAGAGAAGCCGACGAAAGAGTGAGCATGGAGGCTTCGATATCCGTTCTAACAGGGCAAAAATGACGAGGATCTT
The DNA here is from genome assembly GCF_904849725.1 of Hordeum vulgare subsp. vulgare. NCBI lineage: Eukaryota > Viridiplantae > Streptophyta > Magnoliopsida > Poales > Poaceae > Hordeum > Hordeum vulgare. The sequence continues at coordinate 449,499,340 of NC_058518.1, read as the reverse complement.
ATGTCCACTATACTTCTATGAATAATGAGGCGCATGTAAAAACTATGAAATTGCTCTTTGTTTGGTTGCGATCGAACATTATGACACTGTACTATAAATTGCTCATGTATTCGCAACTATGAAAGAAGAATTAAGATAACTCTAACCATAACATGAATCATGTAACATCCCAAAAAATGAAATGTTATAATAATCAATTATATGTTTTGCTTGCTTGAGTGATTGATTGGAATTGAGTGGAATTTAAATTTTTTGAAACTTTTAATGAGATAATAAAATAACTTTCGCCTTTTGATGACGAGAGATGTATATATATTTCTCGCACCTAGTTGATTACCCCAAGTGAAATGTTGAGATGTAATCAGCAACAAGTTTTTCCTCACACGGGAACTGTAAGGTTTAACAAACCAAGAGGACTCGTAGGACCAACAAGTAGGTGTCTCCTGTTCTGGTCAGTAGAAGACGTGGACCTGCACACACAACAAATAACTTTGCTCCCAACGAGTACAGAGAGGTTGCCAATCTCTCCGACCTTGTAGTTTGCAAAGGATCAAAACACAAGCGGGAAGGTAATAGTGATTGCAACGGAAAAGTAAATGAAAGCGGTAAATGATGGATGTGTAAACAATGGTGGTGATATTGACCGGTGTCACATGATGTTCACTAGTGATGTATCTCTTCCAAAAGACGATAAACAACTATGCTATGATAAACAAATCACAGTTGGGCAATTGACAGAATTATGAACGCACCACAATGCTAATTATGCTACTTGATAGTTATAGGCTCAATAGTAATGGGCAGTACGTCAAGACAAGTAGACCGTTTATTCATCAGCATCTACTTACTAATCATCCACCTTGAGATATCTATCCAGAACATCTCTCCGGTATTAAGTTGCGAGCCCCATCCAAAGTGTAAACTCAAAGTAACGGACAACTTCATTAACGAACTATGTGTGAGGTAAATAATCCTTGCAACTGAGGTCACAAGCATCATTTTTTTCTCCCTGGTGGCAACAGCACATCCCCTAGTCTCATGTTCATGTCACTCAAGCAAGACATCGAGGGGCATGAACCCATAATCATGCATAACGCTCCCTCTTGGAGTTACAATCTACTACTCGACCAAAGCAATAAATAGCAATAGAGAACATGCATGAATCACTAAGAAACGTTATATAAAAGGATAATCAAATATATAACTCATAACAATCTGAACATAATCTCATAATTCATCGGATCCCAACAAACCGAGCATAGCAATAGCAAGAGAATTACATAGATGCCTTGATCATGTAGGGCAGCTCACAAGGACTAACCAATGAAGCACAAGATTGGAGAGAAGACATCACATAGTTACTGGTCATGGACCCATGGTCCAAGGAGGACTACTCACGGCACGTCCGGGAAGCGTTGATTGCGGTGGAGAAGCTCCCGAAGGTCAATCCTCCCTCCGGCAGGGTATCGGGAAGAGGTCTCCTGACGCTCCCGATCTCGGAAGCGCTGCGGCAACGGAACGATGGAGAAATTCGCGATTCTGGAAGTTGTGGAAGGGTTTCCTCTCGGGACTCTAAATATAGGCCAAAGGAGGGCACCGGAGGAGGTGGGGCCCACCCAGGCGGCCTCCTGGCGTGGCCTAGGGCCTGGCCACGCCAGCAGGGCGCCTGGGCAGCCCCTGGCCCCCCTCTGGCCCATCTTCGGTGATCTAGAAGCTTCTGTTTCGCTGATTTTTTATATATTTTTTCCTGGAATTTTTCGGGCTTCGGAAAATTAGGTAAAAGCCCATGCAAAATAGACATCAGCACACAGAAACTGGCACTGGATGCACTGAGTTAATAGATTAGTCCAAATATGTGTAAAATGATATAAAAGTGTGGCAAAACATATAACAATGTCACCCAAAAGGTCATGGAACAAGCAGAAATTATATATACGTTTGGGACGTATCAACATCCCTAAGCTTAATTTGTCCTCATCCTCGAGTAGATAAATGATAACACAATAATTTCTATGGTGACATGCTAATAAACATATAAGAACTTTAAAGTAAAGCAAGTAAGATGTGCAATTCAAGTCAAGACAATAACAAGCAAGAGTTTATATCTAGTATTGAGTTTAGCAAAGTAAGAACATAAAGGTGCAAGAGCTCTCGCTGTCCGTGACTCGAATGTCTCCAAATGGTATTTGCGTGCAAGAAGTGGGAGATGGGTTGGGATCATAAAATATTTTTTAATTGAGAACTCAATCTACTAAAATTTCACACTTGGTCTCCTTCAGAATCTTATTTTGACTTATCCCGAGACCACTAGTCAGGCACAAGTCAAAACGATCCTCTCCCTTTCGACTTTGAGCACTCATGCAATGGATGAGCATAAGCAAGATATGTTGGCACTTAGGATGGCAAATAGAATAATGATGGGGAAGGAGGACAAAAAGGTGTGAAAGGATCACATCAATGAGGACAACCATAGGCGAGAGAAAGCCAAATAATAGATATTATGTGAGGAGTAGGGATTGCCATGTAATGGATGCACATATGAGCTAAGGTAAGCTCTCCAATCGAACTAGTGGGTTGCATCCAACTTGTTTGCTCATGAATACCTAGAGCTCATTTGATGAGGCTCATCATTGGAATATGCAAAACAAGTTCTATAGTGTAAGGGTCTCCACATAGTTATGCATGAATGATAATCTCTATGTAGTACCAATATAGCAATGAAGTACGAGTGTGGATCTTTCAAAGGAATAGTAGTGTTGCCCCCTTCTCTCATTTTATTTCTTTATTTAAAAAAATATGTATTTTTCTTTAATTTTTTTGTGGCCTCTTTGGCTCTTTCATTTTATCTCTCATTTGTCCTCTTTGGGATCTTTTGTTTGTCCTATTTGGGATCTTTTCCTCACTCAAGGGCAACACTCTATGATTTACATGAATAAAAAGAAGATCATCACACTTTATAAGAAGTACTCAACATAAAGACAAGTGAAAACTATCATGATGTATGCAAATGTATGCCTGTGCCAGTGTAGGAGGATATGCAATAATACTAGCGCGTCATGTAGCAATACTTGGGGCAAGGCCCAACTATCATGCGGCTCTACGATCAAGCAAAAGCATGTATAACATGAAGATCAAGTCATGAGATGGTGGATGTCGCATGTCAATGTATCTCGGAAAGGCTATGGAAATGTCTTAATAGGTAGGTATGGTGGTTGTTTTGAGGAAATATATAATGAGGCTTATGTATGACAGAGTGTATCATGTCATGGGTTTGGATGCACCAGCGGAGTTTGCACCAACTCTCAATCTGAGACAGGGCAATGCACGGTACCGAAGAGGTTAGCAAAATATGGATGGCGGAAGTGCCAACAATCGAATACTCACATTAGTCTGAAGAACTCATACACTTATTATCGGTAACTCTCTATCTAGTTAGGAAATTCACAAAGAGTCAAGTACCCCGAGGAGGTGTGTTTGATGGTTTCGTTATCCTTGCGCATCCTCGACTCATGGTAACGTGAGAGTACTCTATATATTCGAACCCTCGAAAGGTTAGCGATCAATTTAGTAGCTAGAGTTCTCAACTATTTTTTAGTTTTTGAATAACACAGGATTTCCCAAAATACGACACCTATCAGTAATAGGCTCAAGCTCTTGGCACCAATAGTCCAAACATCACTCAAATCAATACCTCAAAACTATTGCAAGTTACTACTATACTTAAATAGCAACATCAATTACCTACTCATGCAAGACACACAACTCAGTGCAACGAGCCAACTCTCTAAACAAGATAAGCATGATAACTCAAGAGAGTTCCAAAAGCAACCTAAATAAAAGCTCTTAAAAAGATAAGCATGAAAACTAAGAGCTAGGCATGACGGTAGCTATGGAAAGATAAAGAACACACAAAAAGATAAGCATGAAAACCTATGTTGTGTTCTAGAGTGGAATGGAGCGTGTTTCTCTCCCAAACAAGGTAGGCTAGGTTCCGACTTGTTATGAACAGCAAGCAAAACTAAAACAAACTAAAAATTAAAGAGTGGGACGCTCCAAGCATAGCACATAACATATGAAGTGATAAAAATATAGCATGGAGATGGACAAACTGATGATTGTTGATAGAGAAAGGGATGCACGGGGGCACCCCCAATCTTAGACGCTTGAGTCTCCTTGAATATTTCTTGGGGTGCATGGGGGAATCCCAAGCTTGAGCGCTTGACACTCATGTATCTTCTTTCATCATCTCCCATCGCATACTTGAAAACTCCCTTCATACGAAACTCATCATAAGCTGATTAGAGTGGTTAGTACCCTTAATAAAATAATTCATTACTTGCTGGAAATAAATATTTTCATGAAATGCTACTGTTTTTCATGATTGCCAAAAGGTTTTTTCAAATAAAAAGTAATTTTAGGATTTGCAAAACAATGAAAACGCAAAATATGGCAGAATCTATGGAAAACAGAACAACAAGTAGTAAATAATGTATTCGGAGTACTTGTGCAACTCAAATCAAAAAAATCAAAAAAGATTCCAGAAATACAATTATATAGATCATGTTTTCAAAACAATTCAGATAAAAAAGAGGACCTGGTGATTTTTGGCGAATTTTTCCGTCAGGCAGACATAATCTGTTTCTGGACAGCATGTCACAATTTTTGAACTTTCTTGCAATCGAAGTCTATAACTTGACACAAAGCTTAAAAATAAAGATACAATGATGTTGCTACAGTAGTAACAAGCATCAAGACCACTAAAAATGAAAGTAAATACTCAAAATAAAGATAACAAGGGTTGTCTCCCTAGAGCTCTTTTTTTATAGCCATAAAGATAGGCTTAAGATTTTAATGATGCTCTCATAGGAATAAGAGTTGTAGAACAAAAGAGAGCATCGAGAAGCAAATACCAAACACATTTAAGTCTAACACGATTCCTATGCATAGGAATATTGAAGTAGAATAATTCATTGAAGCACAAAGCAATAAGCATAGGAAGGCAAAACAAGTGCAGCTTCAAAACCTTCAACATAAAGAGAGGGAACTTGGTATTATTGAAATATCTATAAGCATATGTTCCCTTCTCATAATAATTTTCAGTGGGATCATGAATAAACTCAACAATATAAGTATCAGATAAAGCATTGTTACCATGATCCACATGGACTTCATGAAGAGGATAAAACTTGGAGTAAAAGAGAGACTGACTCTCTTCCCAATCCTGTAGGTGAGAATCATTTAGTAGCCTATACCATTCTAGTGCTTTTACTTTCAGTGACAAGGCAAATAATTTCCTCATGACTCCATCTCTTGTCAAACCTGAAATCTTAAACAACTCACAAAGTTCTGTAAGTTTCAACAAATGAATACTAGGTTTGACTGTTCCATCTCCTCCATAACAATCATTCCTAATTATTTCAATTATCCCAAGTGGTATTTTGAATGGGTTACATTCAGTAGGTGGAGGAGACTTCTCTACCACGGGTGTGGTAAAGCGGCCTTCCCCAAGCAGCGAACTAAGAGTGCAGTTTTCCATAAGTCGAGGTCATCTAATTTTTTTGTGGCTTTTTGGAATAAGACTCTAAAGCAAAAACTAAAAAGCAAACTAACAAGACTAAAAAGCAAAAGTAAAAGATAGCATGCAACTCCCCTATCTTGAAGACTGGAGTCCCCGGTAACAGCGCCAGATAACTTTGCTTGATGACGAGATGATGTATATACTTCTCGCATCTCGTTGGTTACCCCAAGTGGAAGGTTGAGATGTAGTCAGCAGGAAGTTTTCCCTCACACGGGAACTGTAAGGTTAATCGAACCAAGAGGACTCCTAGGACCAACAAGTAGGTGTCTCCTGTCCTGGTCAGCATAAGACGTGGACCTGCACACACAACAAATAACTTTGCTCCCAACGAGTACAAAGAGGTTGTCAATCTCTCCAGTCTTGTAGTTTGCAAAGGATCAAAACACAAGCGGGAAGGTAATAGTGATTCCAACGGAAAAGTAAATGAAAGCGGTAAATGATGGAGGTGTAAACAATGGTGGTGATATGGACCGGAGTCACATGATGTTCACTAGTGATGTATCTGCAAAAGACGATAAACAACTATGCTTGGATAAACAAATCACAGTTGGGCAATTGACAGAATTATGAATGCACCGCAATGCTAATTATGCTACTTGATAGTTAGAGGCTCAATAGTAATGGGCAATAAGTCAAGACAAGTAGACCGTATATTCATCAGCATCTACTTACTAATCATCCACCTTAAGAAATCTATCCAGAACATCTCTCCGGTATTAAGTTGCGAGCCCCACCCAAAGTGTAAACTCAAAGCAACGGACAACTGCATTAACGAACTATGCGTAAGGTAAACAATCCTTGCAACCGTGGTCACAAGCACCATTTTTTTATCCCTCGTGGTAACAACACATCCCCTAGTCTCATGTTTCTGTCACTCAAGCTAGACATCGAGGGGCATGAACCCACAATCATGCATAACGCTCCCTCTTGAAGTTACAATCTACTACTCGGCCAAAGCAATAAATAGAAACGGAGAACATGCATGAATCACTAAGGAACATAATATAAAAGGATAATCAAATATATAAATCATAACAATCTAAACATAATCTCATAATCCATCAGATCCCAACGAGCATAGCAATAGCAAGAGAATTACATAGATGCCTTGATCATGTAGGGCGACTCACAAGGACTAACCATTGAAGCACAATATTGGAGAGAAGACATCACATAGCTACTGGTCATGGACCCATGGTCCAAGGAGGACTACTCACGGCATGTCCGGGAAGCGTCCATGGCGGTGGAGAAGCTCCCGGAGGTCAATCCTCCCTCCGGCAGGGTGCCGCGAAAAGGTCTCCGGACGCTCCCAATCTCGGAAGCGCTGCGGCGGCGAAACGTTGGAGAAATTCGCGATTCTGGAAGTTGTGGAAGGGTTTCCACTCGGGACTCTAAATATAGGCCAAAGGAGGGCACCAAAGGAGGTGGGTGTTGGGGAATGTCGCATGGGAAACAGAAATTTTCCTACGCGCACGAAGACCTATCATGGTGATGTCCATCTACGAGAGGGGATTTCCGATCTACGTACCCTTGTAGATCGCACAGCAGAAGCATTAGTGAACGCGGTTGATGTAGTGGAACGTCCTCACGTCCCTCGATCCGCCCCGCGAACCGTCCCACGAACCGTCCCGCGATCCGTCCCACGATCTAGTGCCGAACGGACGACACCTCCGCGTTCAGCACACGTACAGCTCGACGATGATCTCGGCCTTCTTGATCCAGCAAGAGAGACGGAGAGGTAGATGAGTTCTCCGGCAGCGTGATGGCGCTCCGGAGGTTGGTGATGATCTAATCTCGGGAGGGCTCCGCCCGAGCTCCGCATAGACGCGATCTAGAGGTAAAACCGTGGAGGTATGTGGTCGGGCTGGCTTCAAAAAGTTTTCTCAAATCAGCCCTAATTGCTCCATATATATAGGAGGAGGGAGGGGAGGCTTGCCTTGAGGCTCAAGGAGCCCCAAGGGCTGCGCCACCAAGGGAGGAGGAGTCCTCCTCCAATCCTAGTCCAACTAGGATTTGAAAGTGGAGTCCTTCTCTCCTTTCCCACCTCTTTTTTTTTCTTTTCTCTTTGATTTTCTATCCTTGGCGCATAGGGCCTTCTTGGGTTGTTCCACCAGCCCACCAAGGGCTGGTGCGCCATCCCCAAGGCCTATGGGCTTCCCCGGGGTGGGTTGCCCCCCCCCCCCGGTGAACACCCGGAACCCATTCGTCATTCCCCGTACACTCCAGGTAACTCCGAAAACCTTCCAGTAATCAAATGAGGTCATCCTATATATCAATCTTCGTTTTCGGACCATTTCGGAAACCCTCGTGACGTCCGTGATCTCATCCGGGATTCCGAACAACATTCGGTAACCAACCATATAACTCAAATACGCATAAAACAACGTCGAACCTTAAGTGTGCAGACCGTGCGGGTTCGAGAACTATGTAGACATGACCCGAGTGACTCCTCGGTCAATATCCAATAGCGGGACCTGGATGCCCATATTGGATCCCACATATTCTACGAAGATCTTATCGTTTGAACCTCAGTGCCAAGGATTCATATAATCCCGTATGTCATTCCCTTTGTCCTTCGGTATGTTACTTGCCCGAGATTCGATCGTCAGTATTCGCATACATATTTCAATCTCGTTTACCGGCAAGTCTCTTTACTCGTTCCGTAATACAAGATCCCGCAACTTACACTAAGTCACATTGCTTGCAAGGCTTGTGTGTGATGTTGTATTACCGAGTGGGCCCCGAGATACCTCTCTGTCACACGGAGTGACAAATCCCAGTCTCGATCCATACTAACTCAACGAACACCTTCGGAGATACCCGTAGAGCATCTTTATAGTCACCCAGTTACGTTGCGACGTTTGATACACACAAAGCATTCCTCCGGTGTCAGTGAGTTATATGATCTCATGGTCATAGGAACAAATACTTGACACGCAGAAAACAATAGCAACAAAATGACACGATCAACATGCTATGTCTATTAGTTTGGGTCTAGTCCATCACATGATTCTCCTAATGATGTGATCCCGTTATCAACTAACAACACTTGCCTATGGCCAGGAAACCTTGATCATCTTTGATCAACGAGCTAGTCAACTAGAGGCTTACTAGGGACAGTGTTTTGTCTATGTATCCACACAAGTATTGTGTTTCCAATCAATACAATTATAGCATGGATAATAAACGATTATCATGAACAAAGAAATATAATAATAACTAATTATTATTGCCTCTAGGGCATATTTCCAACAGTCTCCCACTTGCACTAGAGTCAATAATATAGTTCACATCACCATGTGATTTCAACGAATCCAACACCCATATAGTTCTCGGGTCTGATCACGTCTTGCTCGTGAGAGAGGTTTTAGTCAACGGTTCTGAAACTTTCAGATTCGTGCGTTCTTTACAAATCTTTATGTCATCTTATAGATGCTGCTACTACGTGCTATCCGGAAATGCTCCAAATATCTACTCTACTATACGAATCCGTTTCACTACTCATAGTTATTCGGATTAGTGTCAAAGCTTGCATCGACGTAACCCTTTACGACGAACTTTTTAACCACCTCCATAATCGAGAAAAATTCCTTAGTCCATCAGTTACTAAGGATATTTTTTGACCGCTGCTAGTGATTCAATCATGGATCACTCTCTGTACCTCTCAACAGACTTTGAGTCAAGGCACAAATCAGGTGCGGTACCCAGCATGGCATACTTCAGATTCTACGGCTAAGGCATAGAAGACGACCTTCGTCTATTCTCTTTATTCTGCCGGGGTCGAGTGTTGAGTCTTACTCAAATTCACACCTTACAACGCAACCAAGAACTCCTTCTTTACTCATCTATTTTGAACTCCTTCAAAAACTTGTCAAGGCATGCATGTTGTTGAAACTTCTATCAAGTGCTTTCGATCTATCTCCATAGATCTTTGATGCTCAACATTCAAGTAGCGCGATCCAGGTATTCCTTTGAAAACTCCTTTCAAACAACCTTGTATGCTTTACAGAAATTCTACACTACTTCTGATCCACAATATGTCAACCACATATACTTATCAGAAATTCTATAGTGCTCCCACTCACTTCTTTGTAAATACAAGTTTCTCATAAACCTTGTACAAACCCAAAATCTTTGATCATCTCATCAAAGTGTATATTCCAACTCCGAGATGCTTGCACCAGTCCATTGAAGGATCGCTGGAGCTTGCATACTTGCTAGTATCTTTAGGATCGACAAAACCTCCTGGTTGTATCACATACAATGTTTGCTCAAGGAAACCGTCGAGGAAACAATGTTTTGACATCCTATGTGCAATATTTCATAAATAATGCAGCAACTACTAACATAATTCTAACAGACTTTTAGCATCGCTACGAGTGAGAAAGTCTCGTCATAGTCAACTGTTTGATCTTGTCGGAAACATCTTTGCGACAAGTCGAGCTTTTCTTAATAGTGACTTATCACCATCATCGTGTGTCTTCCTTTTAAAGATCCATCTTTACTCAATAGTCCTATGACCATCAAGTAGTTCTTCCAAAGTCTACACTTTGTTTTCATACATGGATCCTCTCTCGGATTTCATGGCCTCCAGCCATTTGTCGAAATCCGGGCCCACCATTGCTTTCTTCATAACTCGTAGGTTCACTGTTGCTCAACAACATGACCTCCAAGACAGGATTACCGTACCACTCTGCAGTAGTACGCGACCTTGTCAACCTACGAGGTTTGTAGTAACTTGATCCGATGCTCGATGATCACCATCATCAGCTTTCACTTCAATTGGTGTAGGCGCCACAAGAACAACTTCCTGCGCCCTGCTACACACTGGTTGAAGTGATGGTTCAATAACCTCATCAAGTTCTTCCACCCTCCCACTCAATTCTTTCGAGAGAAACCTTTCCTCGAGAAAGGATCCGTTTCTAGAAACAAACACTTTGCTTTCGGATCTGAGATAGGAGATGTACCCAACTGTTTTGGATATCCTATGAAGATGCATTTATCCGCTTTGGGTTCGAGCTTATCAGACTGAAACTTTTTCACATAAGTGTCGAAGCCCCAAACTTTCAAGAAACGACAATTTAGATTTCTCTAAACCTCACTCTATACTGTGTCATCTCAACGGAAATATGCGGTGCCCTATTTAAAGTGAATGCGGTTGTCTCTAATGCATAACCCATAAACGATAGTGGTAATTTGATAAGAGACATCATAGCATGCACCATACCAAATAGTGCGTGGTTATGACGTTTAGACACATCATCACACTATGATGTTCCAGGTGGCATGAACTGCGAAACAATTTCCACATTGTCTTAACTGCATATCAAAACTCGTAACTCAGATATTCATTTCTATGATCATATCGTAGACAGTTTATCCTCTCGTTACGATGAACTTCACTCCGAAACAGAATTGAACTTTACAATATTTCAGACTTGTGATTCATTAAGTAAATACTCTTGTATCTACTCAAATCGTCATTGAAGTAAGAACATAATGACATCCACTGCGTGCCTCAGCACCCATTGGACTGCATACATCAAAATGTATCACTTCCAACAAGTTACTATCTTGTTTCATCTCAATGAAAACAAGGCCTTGCTCATGTGGTATGATTTGCATGTCACTAGTGATTCAAAATCAAGTGAGTATAAAGATCCATCAGCATGGAGCCTCTTCATGCAATTTATACCAACATGACTCAAGCGGCAGTGCCACAAGTAAGTGGTACTATCATCATTACCTCGTATCTTTTGGCACCAATATCATGAACATGTGTAACACTACAATCGAGATTCAATAAACCATTGAAGGTGATTATTCAAGCAAATAGAGTAACCATTATTCTCTTTAAATGAATAATCGTATTGCAATAAACACGATCCAATCATGTTCATGCTTAACGCAAGCACCAAATAACAATTATTTAGGTTTAACACCAATCTCGATGGTAGAGGGAGCGTGCGACGTTTGATCATATCAACCTTGGAAACACTTCCAACACGTATCGTCACGTCGCCTTTAGCTAGTCTCCGTTTATGCCGCAGCTTTCATTTCATGTTACTAATCACTTAGCAACCGAACCGGTATCCAATACCCTCGTGCTACTAGGAGTACTAGTAAAGTACACATCAACATCATGTATATCAAATATACTTCTTTCGTCTTTTGCCAGCCTTCTTATCTACCAAGTATCTAGAGTTGCTCCGCCTCAGTGACTGTTCCCCTCATTACAGAAGCACTTAGTCTCGGGTTTGGGTTTAATCTTGGGTCTCTTCATTAGTGCAACAACTGTTTTGCCGTTTCACGAAGTATCCCTTCTAGCCCTTGCCTTTCTTGAAACTTAGTGGTTTTACTAACCATCAACTATTGATGCTCCTTCTTGATTTCTACTTTCGCCGTGTCAAACATCGCGAATCGCTCAAGGATCATTGTATCTATCCTTGATATGTTATAGTTCATCACGAAGCTCTCACAGCTTGGTGGCAGTGACTTTGGAGAACCATCACTATCTCATCTGGAAGATTAACTCCCACTTGATTCAAGCGATTGTCGTACTCAGACAATCTGAGCACACGCTCAACGATTGAGCTTTTCTCCTTTACTTTGTGGACAAAGAATCTTGTCGGAGGTCTCGTACCTCTTAACAAGGGCACAAGCATGAAATCACAATTTCATCTCTTCAGAACATCACTTATGTTCCGTGACGTTTCAAAACGTCTTCGGCGCCTTGCTTCTAAGCCATTAAGTATTTTGTACTGAACTATCGTGTAGTCATCAGAAACGTGTATGTCGGATGTTCACAGCATCCACAGACGATGCTCGAGGTGCAGCACACCGAGTGGTGCATTAAGGACATAAGCCTTCTGTGCAGCAACGAGGACAATCCTCTGCAAAGTTTGCTACTATCAACTTTCAACTAAATTTTCTCTAGGAACATATAAAACAGTAGAGCTATAGCGCAAGCTACATCGTAATTCGCAAAGACCATTAGACTATGTTCATAACAATTAGTTCAACTAATCATATTACTTAAGAACTCCCACTCAAAAAGTACATCTCTCTAGTCATTTGAGTGGTACATGATCCAAATCCACTATCTCAAGTCCGATCATCACGTGAGTCGAGAATAGTTTCAGTGGTAAGCATCTATATGCTAATCATATCAACTATACGATTCATGCTCGACCTTTCGGTCTCATGTGTTCCGAGGCCATGTCTGCACATGCTAGGCTCGTCAAGCTTAACCCGAGTGTTCCGCGTGTGCAACTGTTTTGCACCCGTTGTATGTGAACGTTGAGTCTATCACACCCGATCATCATGTGGTGTCTCGAAACGAAGAACTGTCGCAACGGTGCACAGTCGGGGAGAACACAATTTCGTCTTGAAATTTTAGTGAGAGATCTCCTCATAATGCTTCCGTCGTTCTAAGCAAGATAAGGTGCATAAAGGATTAACATCACATGCAATTCATAAGTGACATGATATGGCCATCATCATGTGCTTCCTGATCTCCATCACCAAAGCACCGGCACGATCTTCTTGTCACCGGCGTCACACCATGATCTCCATCATCATGATCTCCATCAACATGTCGCCATCGGGGTTGTCGTGCTACTCATGCTATTACTACTAAAGCCACGTCCTAGCAATATAGTAAACGCATCTGCAAGCACAAATGTTAGTTTAAAGACAACCCTATGGCTCCTGCCGGTTGCCGTACCATCGACGTGCAAGTCGATATTAACTATTACAACATTATCATCTCATACATCCAATATATCACATCACATCGTTGGCCATATCACATCACAAGCATACCCTGCAAAAACAAGTTAGACGTCCTCTAATTGTAGTTGCATGTTTTACGTGGTGACCATGGGTATCTAGTAGGATCGCATCTTACTTACGCAAACACCACAACGGAGATATATGAATTGCTATTTAACCTCATCCAAGGACCTCCTCGGTCAAATCCGATTCAACTAAAGCTGGGGAAACCGACACTCGCCGGTCATCTTTGAGCAACGGAGTTACTCGTAGTGATGAAACCAGTCTCTCGTAAGCGTACGAGTAATGTCGGTCCGAGCCGCTTCGATCCAACAATACCGCGGAATCAAGAAAAGACTAAGGAGGGCAGCAAAACGCACATCACCGCCCACAAAAACTTTTGTGTTCTACTCGAGATCACATCTACGCATGAACCTAGCTCATGATGCCACTGATGGGGAACGTCGCATGGGAAACAAAAAATTTCCTACACGCACGAAGACCTATCATGGTGATGTCCATCTACGAGAGAGGATTTCCGATCTACGTACCCTTGTAGATCGCACAGCAGAAGCGTTAGTGAACGCGGTTGATGTAGTGGAACGTCCTCACGTCCCTCGATCCGCCCCGCGAACCGTCCCACGAACCGTCCCGCGATCCGTCCCACGATCTAGTGCCGAACGGACGACACCTCCGCGTTCAGCACACGTACAGCTCGACGATGATCTCGTCCTTCTTGATCCAGCAAGAGAGACGGAGAGGTAGATGAGTTCTCCGGCAGCGTGACGACGCTCCGGAGGTTGGTGATGATCTAATCTCAGCAGGGCTCCGCCCGAGCTCCGCAGAGACGCGATCTAGAGGTAAAACCGTGGAGGTATGTGGTCGGGCTGCCTTCAAAAAGTTGTCTCAAATCAGCCCTAATTGCTCCATATATATATGAGGAGGGAGGGGAGGCTTGCCTTGAGGCTCAAGGAGCCCCAAGGGCTGCGCCACCAAGGGAGGAGGAGTCCTCCTCCAATCCTAGTCCAACTAGGATTGGAAAGTGGAGTCCTTCTCTCCTTTCCCACCTCTTTTTTTTCTTTTCTCTTTGATTTTCTATCCTTGGAGCATAGGGCCTTCTTGGGCTGTCCCACCAGCCCACCAAGGGCTGGTGCGCCATCCCCAAGGCCTATGGGCTTCCCCGGGGTGGGTTGCCCCCCCGGTGAACACCCGGAACCCATTCGTCATTCCCAGTACACTCCCGGTAACTCCGAAAACCTTCCGGTAATCAAATGAGGTCATCCTATATATCAATCTTCATTTCCGGACCATTTCGGAAACCCTCGTGACGTCCGTGATCTCATCCGGGATTTCGAACAACATTCGGTAACCAACCATATAACTCAAATACGCATAAAACAACGTCGAACGTTAAGTGTGCAGACCCTGCGGGTTCGAGAACTATGTAGACATGACCCGAGTGACTCCTCGGTCAATATCCAATAGCGGGACCTGGATGCCCATATTGGATCCCACATATTCTACGAAGATCTTATCGTTTGAACCTCAGTGCCAAGGATTCATATAATCCCGTATGTCATTCCCTTTGTCCTTCGGTATGTTACTTGCCCGAGATTCGATCGTCAGTATTCGCATACCTATTTCAATCTCGTTTACCGGCAAGTCTCTTTACTCGTTTCGTAATACAAGATCACGCAACTTACACTAAGTCACATTGCTTGCAAGGCTTGTGTGTGATGTTGTATTACCGAGTGGGCCCCGAGATACCTCTCTGTCACACGGAGTGACAAATCCCAGTCTCGATCCATACTAACTCAAGGAACACCTTCGGAGATACCTGTAGAGCATCTTTATAGTCACCCAGTTACGTTGCGACGTTTGATACACACAAAGCATTCCTCCGGTGTCAGTGAGTTATATGATCTCATGGTCATAGGAACAAATACTTGACACGCAGAAAACAGTAGCAACAAAATGACACGATCAACATGCTACGTCTATTAGTTTGGGTCTAGTCCATCACATGATTCTCCTAATGATGTGATCCCGTTATCAACTAACAACACTTGCCTATGGCCAGGAAACCTTGACCATCTTTGATCAACGAGCTAGTCAACTAGAGGCTTGCTAGGGACAGTGTTTTGTCTATGTATCCACACAAGTATTGTGTTTCCAATCAATAAAATTATAGCATGGATAATAAACGATTATCATGAACAAAGAAATATAATAATAACTAATTATTATTGCCTCTAGGGCATATTTCCAACAGTGGGGCCCACCGAGGCGGCCTCCTGGCGCAGACTATGGCCTGGTCGCGCCAGCAGGTCGCCTGGGCAGCCCCTAGCCCCCTTGGCCCATCTTCGGTGATCTGGAAGCTTGTGTTTCGCTGATTTTTTATATAATTTTCCTGGAATTTTTTGGGCTTCGGAAAATTGGGTAAAAGCCCGTGCGAAATAGACATTAGGATACAGAAACTCGCAGTGGGTGCACTGAGTTAATAGGTTAGTCCAAGTATGTGTAAAATGATATAAAAGTGTAGCAAAACATATAACAATGTCACACAAAAGATCATGGAACAAGCATAAATTATAGATACGTTTGGGACGTATCACCTTTGCAATTGAATTCAAATTTAAATCCAATTCAAATCATTGAGAGAAGATGACATGACTTCTTCAAAATAAAGGTTCAGTTTTTGGAAAATAGTGCAATTTTTTAGTTGGAATTTATTTCATAATTGGTTCTATTTCTATTTTTGAATTTGAATGAATTCAGATTCTCTTGCCCAAAGTCAATAAATGAGAGGAGGAATATGACCCTCCAATTCAAGGGTATTTTAGAAAAACATTTGACCATTAAAATGAAGGAGTATTTAAAAAATGAAATAGGATTTCAAATACGTTTTTGGATTTTTTTCAAAAAATATATTTATAAAAGAATTTATTTTGGCCATGGAGAAATGTTAATCAGATTACTCTTTTTTCTCCGATCATTTTAATATATGGTACTTCTGTTTTTAGAGTTTTCTTATTTTTTCCTTTTTAGTATTTCTGTTACTGTTTTCAAATAAAAAGGAAAACAAGTTTTAAAAAGGAAACACTCTGTATATTAGGAAACGCCGGCGCGGCGTAGCAATAGAATCTCCCAAAAATTTCCCCACTTCGGATCTAAATCCTTTCAAATCGAGCAACCGATGAGCGCAACACTCTTTCTCTCCCGCTAATGCCCCGGCCCCACCACTTGACCCGAATCCTGCTCGCTCATCTCCTTCCTTCCCTCACTCCCTCTTTCCTTCGTCGGCGATCTCACCGGACCGGATCCGTGCCGCCGCTCCCCTTCCTTTTCGGACGCACACGAGCCCCTGGCTATATAAGCTACATCGCCCGCACCCCGTTCACCCCTAAACACACCCTCCCATGCACTAGAGCCACCGCACCATGCTTGCCGGACTTCCACCCGCACCATCAAAACCCGCCGAGCTCGTGTCATTCCACAGTGTCACCCCCGAGCTCCACCGCCACCCTCAAACGACTCACCTCCCTCGTCTCCTTTGCTTGGACCCCTCCGCTGCCGTTGACGACCACTCGAGCGCCGGCTACGTCAACCCACACAGCCGCCCTCACCCCAGGATCATCGGAGCTCCCTTATTCTTGATAAGTCGTCGGCATCTTTCCTCCTCCGTTGGATCTCGTAGCAACGATCTACATTAGATCGTAAATGAACAGTTAGGTTTATTTCTTTAGATCGGTTATTTTTGTCCGGTTTAGTTAAATCGAGCCGCCGGTTTTTCTTTTATTACTTTAATCGAAACATTTTAGTTAAGTTGCGGCCGTCCACCATTTTAACCACGCAGCGCACATCCGAGAGCCAACCACTGATCGCCACGTGTACACCCAGTCCGTTAGTTTCACTTTTTCTTTTTTTGTTTTAATTTCAATTGGAGAAATAGTTCTGTTTTTAAATCTCTTTTAGGTTTTTAATTTTTTATGAGTGAAAAAAATTGAATTGTGTCACATATTATATCTACTTTTTGTAGATACCAAGTTTGCCCACATTTGAAAATTTTAAATTTGAGTTCAAACAGATTTGATTTAAATCATGTTTTGTGACTAACTTGAGTTTATAAATAGGTTTTCATTTCATTCTTTTTGCTACTCGTCACCTATGACCTTGTTTATCAGTATGTTTGATTTGAGAAATTTGAGAATATTTTAAATTAAGGTTTTAAACCAAAAACAATAATGTTTAATTATGCTTGTTCTAGCCTTTAGTTTATTTTGTTTTAAGTAGTTTTAATTTAATTTATTTTGTCACTTGTGACAAATTGTTGTACATTTTTGTTAGAAAACAATAGCTTCTCAACAAAATTATTTTTATGGTACTTTAAGTTTGATTTGCATGGAATCGAAATTATTTTTGTTAGTAAATAGTAGCTTCTCAACAAGATTGTTGGTAAATTTTGTGGTACTTTAAGCTTGATTTGCATGGAATCAAATCTAGTTGAGTAAATAACTTGAATTTGATTTTAGTGTTAATTAAGTTCTTTTGGAAAATAGTTTAGTGTTAATTGATTTTGTTTTTCAAAAGTAATTCTTTTTTATAGTGAAATATTTACTAAAATACTTTTTGTTATGTATTTTCTTTTGATGCTTTGTTGATGTTGATAATAGTTTATTCATAGGGAAAACTGTTGTTGGTTGCTTTGATAGAGTTTCATGGTTTTAAAATTTTGTTTTAAGTATTTACTTCATCTCCTCACTAGTGCGTTTGGTACTAGATTTTGCTTCTCGATTGTTAGTATTGATTGCTAGAATTATTTGCTTATGTGAATACTATGTTTGATTATATAGTTTTTCTTGGAGTGACGAATAGTTATATCAAGTTATTATTCTGAGAGCGATATTATCTTGACCAACTTACCAGGCAAGTTCACTTTGACCATGCTTTACATACCTATGCTTTTATTGCATTTAGTGTCACCATTTCACCATCTCCCCGAGTAGTGATATTGAATTCTTGTAGTTGAGTAGAATGCATGAGGTAGGAACCCACCCCGTGTTACTAAAACCCCGGGAACATTATTTATTTTAATTCTACGCTAAAGTAGACGAGGTTTGGTATGAGTGTTCATGAGTGGTGTGAGAAGGAGGACTCCACATGAAAGACAACAACTTCATGATGGCATATTCAAGGCATGCATCTTCAAGAACTCAAGATTTCAAGACTCGAGACAAGATTTCAATACACACTACTAGGTGGAGGATGGTTATGCGGCACCCTGGAGAATGCAATGGATGCGTTGTGAGCTGGAGTAGGCGAGTACTCATGTGGAGAGATCCATCCAGACTCAAAGAGACGGAAGAATACTTCATGCCCGGAAGCTTACCTATGCAGCCACAAGTCAATATGGGTGTGGCTTGGTTGAACTTAGTTGTGACTCTGGTCGGGGCGGTGCTAGCAGATGTAAACGGACGAACGACGGTAGGGTTGGGTGGGCACCGAACAGTGGTCAGAGGAACTCTTTGAAAGACCATGTTTCGTTCGTCCTGTTCTCAAACACCCGTCACTGTGAGGACTTATAAGGAGGGAATGATTCTTGTGGGTAAAGTGCACACCACTCTGTAGAGTTAAAACCTAATCGATTAGTCGTGTCCCCGGTTACGGACAATTTGAGCATGTGGACTTGGATGTATCTCTGAACTCTCAACACCAGATTGATAACTAATGATGGGCAACAAATGATACTTGTGGGCTATGAGACATCGGTTGGCGGAACCATGCCATATTAGATAACACTGTAGTGAAAACTCATGACAATTCAGTTGTTGTAGGAAAAAGAAATTAACCAGCTTTTATGCAAAAACTCAGACACAGAGCCACAAAGCCATAGTGCATATAGAATAGTTTTATCATCTGTTTTCTCTTATTGTGATCTTGTCGGTGCATTCAGTGTACTGAATACACGACTGTAACGTATCATATTACACAATTTCTATGATGCGTAAGAGTTACGATTTAGGGTTACGGTCTATACTCAACTTGTCGTTGGCGTTGATGGGACTCCACGCCCTTAATGTTTTCCGCTAAGACTCGTGAGGTATATATCAGTTTTACGTTATTTACATGTGATTGCATTTTGGTATATACATTGATGTATTCTGTCTATGTCACATCCCTGAATCCCTAATAGAGTTTAGCAAGATTGTGCTCATGTCTTTTTCTTTGCATCAAAAAATATGGAATAAATTTAAAAGGAAGAAAACTAAACAAAAGTAAACCCTAACAACTCTAATTCAAAGCAATTCCAAATTTGGTGGCAAATCAATGAACCCAAAATGAACATCATAAAAGTTCATCTTTTCTGATAATTCTTGAAAACAACATATCAAGGGTGAAATATATTTTCAAAATGTTTTTGGCATTTTATTTTAAACTTAAAAGTCACTGAAATCAATTATATATTTGATTTTAAATATTTCAGATTCTCATAAAATGTTCAATCTTTTATATTTGTTTGGAAATATTCCAAATAATGCCCCAGTATCATTTAAACTATTTTATAAATAGTTTTGAGTCAGAAATAAAATTAAACAAGGTCAGAAGAGATAAAACAGAAAATAGGAAAGGAAAAGAAATGGAAAAGGGTTATACCTCGCTCACCTGGCCCAAGCCCATTCCCCTCGTGTCGTCTTCCTCCTTCGCCAGTCGGAGCAGGAGATGGTCGCCGCTTCTCCCGGCGCGCCCACGCACCTATGTGTGTGCCTGGTTCACCGTGATGCACTGGAGAGGGAGGATAAGCCCCCCAGACCCGTTCCCATCCTCTCCCCCTCCTCACTCGCCCTCTGCGTCTCTCTCTCTCGGTCGCCATTGCTGCGAGCTCGAGCTTGAGCTAGCCATCGCTCCGACCGTCCTCCCTCGCCTCTGAGTGCGCCATCTGCTCCACCTCGACGAGTACGATGTCCCCGCTTAAGGAGAAGAGCCCCCGAGCCCAGCTTCGCCTCGTCACCGTCGTCTTCCACCTTCTGCCGCCGGCAAGCCACCATCGATTTGTCGGATCCTGTGCCTCCCCGAGCAGCCTGAGCCTTCCCTCGACACTGCAGTGAGCTCCGGAGTATTTCCCCCATCTACCCCTCAGTTTCATCCGCTCTAGCCCCGTAGTCATCGAGCCGAGCTCCGGCCACCGCCATGGCTCGTCGCCGGTGCCCTCCGGCCACCCTCATCCCCACCCGATGCCTCTCCTAGATGGGGTCGAGCCTGGGCTTCATCCCAGTGCCCTCAGATCCCGAGTCCGAGGCTTGCAGCGCGATCTAGACCAACTCCGGCGAGGATCCACCGTGGATTTGGTCGCCGCCGGCGAGATTCTGGTGGGGGCGACGTGGAGGGGTCATTAGGACCTCATTCCCCCAGTGCCACTGACTAGTGGGCCCCAGAGTGGGTCAAACCCCACTTAGTCTCTGGTCTACGCAGGATTAGCCCCGAGCCACTGACGAGTGGGCCCTTCTGGTCAGGTTTGACCTGGCCAGCCCCAGTTGACCATGATGATGTCATAATGACGCAATAAATCCTATTTTTGATTTAATAAAATTCCAGAATAATTGCAAAACTTTGGAATTTCATAGAAAATTAATTATAACTCCAAATATGACAAATAATATATGCAAATTGATCAAAAAATTCAATGAACACAATGGTGCTACTTTCATGCATGAAAAACAAAGTTATGAAACAACATCAGGTCAAATAAATTAAATGATTAAGATAAATATGCCATTTCAAATAATTTTTGAATTTGGATTTCAAACGAGATGCAAACTAAGGTTTTACCAACCACAGTGAATCATATCACTCTTCATTTCATGCCATGATCATGCATCATGATTGTTGCATATGATTGCTATTAATTGTATGTTGTTATTTCGGTAGGCCCCGCCCCTCCGGATACGTCTGAATATCCGACTGACGGATATTACCCCTCTGTTGAGCAACAAGGCAAGCACCCCTTTGATCATCAGATATCATCCCATGTTCTTGCTCCTGCTCCCACTTATTGCATTAGGACAAAATATTTCAAATGATTTACTTCGGTAGCTGAACCTATTCCTTTGCATGACCTGTCATTGTCACAGTAAATAGCCAAACCATGCAACCTATCGTACCTCGTAGATGCTTGAGCTATGATGTGTTTATACCTGCTATGCTTGCTATGCCTAGAAGTTGTGTCAGGTCTGTTACATCTGGGTGATGAACAGGAATGGAAGAATGTGTTCTAGTGACAAAGAATAAGTGTGGAACCTGTTTTGGTAAATGTACCGATGAAAGGCTATGTAGGAGTACATGGTGGGTTGTTTCATTGGGACCGTCCTTAGGAACCGAGTTCCGTGTATGTAATCCAAGACGAGATACTACCACATGCTGGGCCCTGAAATATGACCCCACTCGACTTATTAATCGCCTAGTACTCGATCCAGGAGTCGCAAGTAGTTTTTGGTGTTTATAGTCATGCTGGAGGCCGTGCATAGTGTTGACCTTAGAGGTGGGCTATGATGCGGTAGGCAGTGGCATGGTGTACCAAGTGGCACCCGGATGGTGGGCTTGGGAACCCTACGCACATCGTTTGTGGCCGTGACGGAAACCTCGGCCGGACTTCCGTGCGGGTTACCCTCAAATAGGCGATAAACGTGGACTAGGTACTAATGTGGTTAACGGTCGTGGCCGACTCCCTCGCTGGGCTTCGGCTTGAAGGTTGCCGAGGTGCATGACGTGCACACAACGATAAGTGGCGAGAGCGTGTGTGAAGAAGTACACCCCTGCAGGGTTATGATCTATTCGAATAACCGCGTCTGCGGATATGGACTACTTGGAGACATATGTTGTTCATAGATAACTTTAATGGCTACTCATAAAAGTATCAAGATAAGTGTGAGTGTCATGGATGGCATTTCCGTAGGAAGACGGGAGTGATTTCATGATGGTGTATTGTTGTGGAGTTAGTGCACTCTTGTGCGAGAAATCAAAGTAGTTAAAACTGTTTAAAAATGTAGTTTTGTCTAGCCAAGAGTCAAAGCTGGCTTGCAGCATGAAACACCACAACCCCTTTTATTGATACCTGAGCATGAGTAGATAGATCTGTTCTATAAGTCTTGCGGAGTACTCTTGTACTCATGTTTTCTTAATAATTGTTGCATAGGATACCCACGAGCCAACAGGTGGGTTCTTTCTAGACATCGATGATGACGAGTAGCTGGTGTCCCAGCTACGACCTGGCCCCTTTCAGAAGGGATCTGTAGATAGTCAGGCTTTATGCCTTATCCTTTCATCTGTTTGTACTCAGACAACTTTTATGCTTCCGTTGGTTTCTATGACTTGTTTGTATGACTTTGAGTGTCGGGTCATGTGACCCCAGCTTGTATGAACATATTATGCAAGACTCTTCCGAGTCTTCTAAATAAATGTCGTGATGTTGTATGGTTATGTTGTGATGCCATTGTTGTATCTATGCATATGTAGTATGTCATGCGTACGTGTGATGCACTGTGATATGTATGGGATTCGACACCTAGTCGTATGCCTTAGTATCTCTCTATACAGAGAAATGCCCCTTTGTGATTCCACCGAGCCTTGGTAGTTCGCTACTGCTCCGGACACATTGGTTGACCGGCATGTATCCTTCTTAGCTGTTGTGTCTGTCCCTTCGGGGAAATGTCACGTGGTGTAATGGAGTCCTTGTAGCTTGCTACGACTCGTCTATACTCGTTGTTGACCGACACCTGCTTTGCTGGGTTATGTATGCCTGTCTCTGTACACTCGAGCCACTTGAGTTTATGACTAGATATGTCGACCCGGGTTCTTTGACATTGGAATGCTAGCGACACTAATGCATACGTGAGTCAAAAGGAGCAAACGGTCCCGACTAATGTAAGGTGGCAGCCGTGGGGATAACCGTGCCTGAGACCGCAAAGGGATGCAATGTGTTACGGGCTGGATTCCTATGGCTTAGGATCGGGGTCCCGACAGTGTTGGTATCAGAGCCTGACTGACTGTAGGATTACCAAGCCAAACTGGTTGAAGTTGAGTCTAGAATTGCTTTAGTTATATATAAGGGAATTGTTTGTGGAAGGGAACGTAAGATTCTTGCTTCTCTTCTCAAAGTCATTCTGTTCTGGTCATCCTCGTCTTTTCTGCGGGGATTAAGAACTAGGTTACTTATCTTTCTCTCAGGATCGTGTATTACTAACCGATAGATTGTAGGACAAGGAGTCGAGAGTTACTCCGAGTATCTTTTGTTCCAAGGAAAAGAAAATAAGTTTTGATGACCATGGAATTGAACTTGATAGTTGAGTGGTTATGCTATCCTATCTTTCGTGGGTTGTCTCAAAATTGTTTTTGAGCATTTACACCCGTTATGCTGCCCAATTTTGTCTCTAGAGCTTTAATGCCTTTTGCATTACTCTCTATTTTTAGATGCCTGGCCGTCCTTCTCGTCAGGTGGTCCGTCTGACCAGGTGCATTGATGTGTCGGGTCACACGGCCATGCTGGTCAGGATGATGTCAGTAGCCGGTTACCGCTGGTACCCAGAGTATACAGTGGAGGAGCAGTACCGGGATTTCAACCAGAGTCAGTACCTGTGCACTGTTAGGGTATTCCCAGATTACCCTAGAGCCGAGGAGCCGATCCATTGGTCTTATGGATTGGGGGTTACTGTTGACATGGCGGTACAAGATGCTGCCTATTCAATGTTGACCATCATGAGAGCTAGACATGCACTGCTGCAGAATTCAGAATTCTGCTATGTTCCCGCCTCTCAGTCAGGAGAAGAAGGATACCTCAGTGGGGTCTACTTTGATTCCTCTATGGATGATCCGCTGCTGCAATCCACCGTTGAGATGTTAGAGAATAGAGACAGAGATGCTCGTGCCCTTCGTATGGAGCTCTATGCTACACATGCCTGTCTATGGACGGCTTTGACACAGCTGGCACCTGTAGTCCAGACATGGTATGGAGATATGGAGATGTTGAACCCTGTTAGGACCCATCTTCCAGCTCATGTTGACTGGCCTGCTATAGGAGGAGTCATCCCTCTTCGGGGACCTCTACTACCACCAGTCAGGGGACCAAGGCCACATCCGTGTTCTTACGGTTCCCAGGGGTCTCAGGCTCGAGTTTTTCCTTATCCGCAGGTTGAGCTCCCAAGCCATGGAGGCAACCTTTCTGAGATGTTTTATGCGGATGCCTGAACCGTGAGTGGAAGAATAGTATGGTAGTAGTTGTACTTCCACAGTCCTGTGTGTCTTGTGGAGTATGCTTATGTCGTGAGATGAGTTCCGGAGGCATAGATAAATATTGTATAGGAAGTTTGAAAAGCCTCTGATGAGTAGTATCATCTTTTCAGTAGTTTGCTCTTCGATTGAGGTTGTACTGAACTATGTAATGGTGTGTATGAACCATGGTGTATATATAGCAGTTGCTTGTTACCATGTTGTTCGGATGTTCATTTCCGCATTCCATGTGTTCAGTGCATTCTTAATCCATAACTAGTATTGATGTTGATATTAGTCTAAGCTGTGAGTTTGTTGCCAGGATGGTGTTCACCAGGCTGAACCGTACCCCTGCCCATGAGCAGGGAGAAGGTAGTCAGGCATCACAGGAGGAATTGCCTCACCCGCCTTCTCTCGCGAAAGTTATGTTGAGGCGAAAAGAAACAAAAGAGAAACCAGCCGTCTGCTAGAGCGTATTGAGCAAAATACGGCTCATCAACCGCGGAATGATGCAGTGTACCTCAATGACTTCGTGAAGCTGAATCCCCCAAAGTTCCATCACTCCGTCGATCCTCTTGACACTGATGATTGGTTGTGCAGTATATCACGCAAGAATCGCTCTGCCAATGTTTCTGAGGCCGACAAGGTTACCTTTGCGGCGTACTTTCTGGAAGGACCCGTCAATCTGTGGTGGGAGAACTTTGATGCTATGCGTCCTGTTGGACCAGCAGCCACATGGGCAGACTTCAGTGCAGCCCTCCGTCTGCACCACATTCCAGAGGGTCTGATGGATCATAAGAGAGAGGAATTCCGTGCCTTCACTCAGGGAAAATTGACCGTGGATGCCTATAGACGCGAGTTTGGTAACCTCGCTTGCTATGCAACTGAAGAGGTGTCAACTGATGCTAAGAAGCAATCAAGATTCCGCAAGGGTTTGAGCCCTGAACTTCATCATGACCTGCGCCTCCATGAATGTACAAGCTTTCAAGCTCTTATCAACAAGGCTATCAGTGCCGAGACTGGTCATACCGACTATTAAGCCACAAAGAAGCACTCCCGTGACTCTGGCTCTTCATCTGGTTCCGCGTTTCCAAAACGTAGGCTGTGGGTCCCAAATAGCTCTCTACCGCCAAGATATACCCCGAGGCCATCCTATGTGGCGCCTCAGGCGAACCAGACCAACCCTCCAGCAAAGACCTATGGTGGTCCAGTGATACGTCTCAAACGTATCTATAATTTTTGATGGTTTCACGCTGTTATCTTGCCTTCTTTGTATGTTTTATGTACCTTTTTATATCTTTTTGGGGACTAACTTATTGATTCGGTGCCAAGTGCCAGTTCCTGTTTTTCGTGTTTTTGACTCTTTTCAGATCTGATTTTGGAACGGGGTCCAAACAGAAGAAAAACCCCGAAATGATTTTTTTCCCGAACGGAAGAAGTCCAGGGGGCTTTTGGGCCAAGCCAGGTGGGCTCCAAGGAGCCCACAAGCCCCCACTCCGCCACCAGGGGGAGGCGGCGGTGGGCAGGCTTGTGGCCTCCCTGGCCGCCCCTGACCTAGGTCTTGCGCCTATATATTCCCAAATATTCCGCAAAAAATCAGTGGAGCCTCGAAAATACTTTTCCGCCGCCGCAAGCTTCCGTTTCCGTGAGATCTCATCTGGAGACCCTTCCCGGCGCCCTCTCGGAGGGGACTTTGGAGGTGGAGGGCTTCTTCATCATCATCATCGCCCCTCCAATGACTCGTGAGTAGTTCACTTCGGACCTACGGGTCCGTAGTTAGTAGCTAGATGGCTTCTTCTCTCTCTTGGATCTTCAATAGAAAGTTCTCCATGATCTTCATGGAGATCTATCTGATGTAATCTTCTTTGGTGGTGTGTTTGTCGAGATCCGATGAATTGTGGACTTCTGATCAGATTATCTATGATATATATTTGGGTCTTTGCTGATTTCTTATATGCATGATTTGATATCCTTGTAAGTCTCTCCGAGTCTTGGGTTTTGTTTGGCCAACTAGATCTATGATTCTTGCAATGGGAGAAGTGCTTGGTTTGGGGTTCTGCCATGTGGTGACCTTTCCCAGTGACAGTAGGGGCAGCAAGGCACACATCAAGTAGTTGCCATCAAGGGTAAAAAGATGGGGTTTTTATCATTGGTTTGAGATTATCCCTCCACATCATGTCATCTTGCTTAAGGCGTTACTCTGTTCTTATGGACTTAATACACTACATGCATGCTGGATAGCGGTCGACATGTGGAGTAATAGTAGTAGATGCAGAAAGTATCGGTCTACTTGTTTCGGACGTGATGCCTATAGAAATAAACATTGCATATATATCGTCACGACTCTGCACAGTTCTATCAATTGCTCGACAGTAATTTGTTCACCCATCGTCTACTTGCTTTCATGAGAGAAGCCACTAGTAAACACTACGGCCCCCGGGTCTATTCACACCCATCATTTATAACTCCGCTTTTACTTTGCTTTGTTACTTTGTTGCTTTCAGTTCTTACTTGGCAAACAATCTATAAGGGATTGACAACCCCTTCATAGCATTGGGTGCAAGCTTTTGTGTTTGTGCAGGATCTTGAGATACTCTTCCGCCGGATTGATACCTTGGTTCTCAAACTGAGGGAAATACTTACCGTCGCTGTGCTACATCACCCTTTCCGCTTCGAGGGAACACCAACGCAAGGCTCCAAGGCCACGGGGGAAATCCTTTGCATACTTGCCTAGGAAGTCCCTTAAGGCGTAGCCGTAGCTGAAGGATTCCTGGTGCCGTCGACACAACTATTTCTGGCGCCGTTGCAAGGGATACATAGCAGCCATCAGAAGTATTTTTGGCGCCGTTGCCGGGGAGGAGAAATCAATATCTATCGAAGTAGGTCTCACAAACTCTTCTCTTGCATTTACTTTTGTTGCCAGTTGCCTCTCGTTTTCCTCTCCCCCACTTCACATTTGCCATTTTCATTCGCCTTTCTCCTTCGCCGTTTTCTTTTGCCCTTGCCGTTTTCCTTTGCCGGTTTCTTGCTTGCTTGTGTGCTTGTTTGTTTGTTGAAGACATCATGTCTGAAAACACCAAACTTTGCGACTTCTCGAGCACTAATAATAATGATTTTATTAGTACTCCGATTGCTCCCGCCACTAGTGCGAAATCGTATGAAATCAATGCAGCTTTGCTGAATCTTGTTATGAAAGTGCAATTCTCTGGCCTTCATAGTGAAGATGCCGCATCCCATCTCAATACCTTCATTGAGCTTTGTGATATGCAAAAGAAAAGAGATGTGGATAATGACGTGATTAAGTTGAAACTTTTTCCTTTCTCGTTGCGAGATCGCGCAAAAACTTGGTTTTCTTCTTTGCCTAAAAATAGTATCAATTCTTGGGATAGGTGCAAAGATGCTTACATATCCAAGTATTTTCCGCCGGCTAAGATCGTCTCCTTACGTAACAATATCATGAATTTCAAGCAACTTGATCATGAACACGTTGCACAATCTTGGGAGAGGATGAAGCTTATGATTAGAAATTGTCCCGCTCATGGCTTGAGTTTCTGGATGATTATACAAATCTTTTACGCTGGCTTGAATTTCGCTTCTCGCAATATCTTGGACTCCGCCCCAGGTGGAACGTTCATGGAAATCACGTTAGGAGACGTTACAAAACTCCTAGACAATATCATGACCAACCACTCTCAGTGGCACACTGAACGGTCGCCTGCTAGCAAAAAGGTGCATGCTATAGAAGAGATTAACTCGCTTAGTGCTAAGATGGACGAGTTGATGAATTTGGTTGCTAGTAGAAACGCTACCGTAGATCCTAATGACATGCCACTATCTTCTTTGATTGAGAGTAGCAAAGGTAGTTTGGACGTGAATTTTGTTGGTAGGAACAATTTTGGCAACAACAATGCTTTTAGAGGAAACTATGTTCCTAGGCCTTTTCCTAGTAACTCCTCTAACAATTATGGCAATTCCTACGGCAACACTTATGGAAATCACAACAAATTACCCTCTGATCTAGAGAGTAATATCAAAGAGTTCATCAACTCTCAAAAGATTTTCAATGCGTCCATAGAGGAAAAACTACTCAAAATAGACGATTTGGCTAAGAGCGTTGATAGGATGTCTTGTGATATTGATGCTTTGAAAGTTAGATGCGCTCCTCCCAAGATAAACTTGGATGAAACTTTGAAAGCTATGTGTATCTCCATGAATGAGAGCAAAGAAAGAACCGCCCAAATTCGCGCTAGACATGAATGGTTTAAAAGGGTGCGTTCTAGTGATGCGAATCGCGAAGATCTTAAAGTGCTTGGTGTGTCTCCTCTTGAATCTTTGTTTTCGTGTGTCAAACCTACTTATGGAGGGGCTGGATATGAATCCACTTTGGTTGAAAAACGCCCCAATGATTCGTAGTCCACCTATCTTGATGATAAAGGTGTGGAAAGTGGAGTAGAAGAAGTCAAAATTTTGGATAGTAATGAAACTCCCACTTTGGATTTCAAGGAATTCAATTATGATAATTACTCCTTGTTTGAATGCATTTCTTTGATGCAATCCATTGCAAACTCTCCACATGCTTATAGCCAAAGTAAAGCCTTTACCGCGCATATCGTAGATGCCATGATGAAATCTCTTGAAGAGAAGCTCGAACTAGAAGTCTCTATACCTAGAAAACTTCATGATGAGTGGGAACCTTCTATCAAAATCAATATCAAAAACTATGAGTGCAATGCTTTGTGTGATTTGGGTGCTAGTGTTTCCGCGATTCCAAAGTCTTTATGTGATATTCTTGGTTTTCATGAGATTGAAGAGTGTTCTCTTAATTTGCATCTTGCGGATTCTACCATCAAGAAGCCCATGGGGAGGATCGATGATGTTCTTATTGTTGCAAATAAGAACTATGTACTCATGGATTTCATTGTACTTGACATAGATTGCAATCCTTCATGTCCCATTATTCTTGGTAGACCTTTCCTAAGGACTATTGGTGCTATCATCGATATGAAGGAAGGGAATATTAGATTTCAATTTACCTTAAAGAAGGACATGGAGCACTTTCCTATAAAGAAAATAAGATTGCCTTATGAATCTATGATGAGGGCTACTTATGGTTTGAGCACCAAAGATGACTATACGTGATTCCATCACTTTCGCCTAGCTAAGGGCGTTAAACAAAAGCGCTTGTTGGGAGGCAACCCAACGAATCTATCCTTTTTTTCTGTTTTGTGTTTTCCACACTTTCATAATTATGTTATTATTGTGTTTTTTGTGTTTCTTTTTGCGTTTGTGCCAAGCAAAACCGTTATGATTAGTCTTGAGGATGATCGTTTGGTCATGCTGGGAAAGACAGAAACTTTCTGCTCACGAAAAGAATTTTCATTTTTTTTCTGTAAGAACTTTTGAGTTTATTATTTTTTGTGCTGATTGCTACGCAAATTCTTCAGACTTTCGTAATTTTTCAGAATGTTTGAAATACGAGAGGTATACAAAACATACAGATTGCTACAAACTAGTCTGCTGTTAACATATTCTGTTTTTGTTGTGTTGGTTGCTTATTTTGATGAAACTATGGATAGTATCGGGGGGTATTATCCATGGAAGATTGAAAGTACAGTAACCCAACATCATCACAAGTAGAATTTAAGTTTTCTACAGTACCTAAGGAAGTGGTGGTTTGCTTTCTTGTACTAATGTTATCACGAGTTTCTGTTTAAGTTTCGTGTTGTGAAGTTCTCAAGTTTTGGGTGAAGTTCTTATGGACAAAAAGATAAAGAGTGTCAAGAGCTCAAGCTTGGGGATGACCAAGGCATCCCAAGATATTCAAGGATGCCGTAAAAGCCTAAGCTTGGGGATGCCCGAGAAGGCATCCCCTCTCTCGTCTTCAATCCATCGGTAATGTTACTTGGGGCTATATTTTTATTCACCACATGTTATGTGTTTTGCTTGGAGCGTATTGTATCGTAGGAGTCTTTTATTTTTGTTGTGTCACAATCATCCTTGCTGCACACCTGGAGAGAGAGACATGCATACGCCGTGATTTTGTCGAGCTTCACTTATATCTTTTGGTAGACAATTCAGCTCACATGTGCTTCACTTATATCTTTTGAGCTCGATACTTTTGCTCTATGTGCTTCACTTATATATTTTAGAGCGCAGCGGTGCGTGACTTGGTAGTTGATCTATTCTTTGAAAGTAGTCTCAAAAGGGGTAGTTATCCAAAGGGATACGAAAACTTCCACCTTCATGTGCATTGAATAGTTAGAGAAGTTTGATTCATCTCAATTAGTTTTGAGTTGTGGTTATGGTAATATTGAAGTCATGCTAGTAAGGTGTTGTGGATCTAGAAATACGTGTGTTGAAGTTAGTGATTCCTGTAGCATGCACGTATGGTGAACCGCTATGTGATGAAGTCTGAGCATGATTAGTATATTGATTGTCATCCTTTGCGTGGCGGTCGGGATTGCGCGATGGTTTATACCTACCAACCCTTCCCCTAGGAGTATGCGTTGAATGCTTTGTTTCGATTACTAATAAATTTTTTGCAACAAGTATATGAGTTCTTCATGACTAATGTTGAGTCCATGGTTTATGTGCACTTTCACCTTCCACCATCACTACCTTCTTAGTGCCGCGCAACTTTCGCCGGTGCACAAAACCCACCATTAGCCTCCCTCAAAACGGCCACCATACCTACCTATTATGGCTTTTGCAAAGTCATTCTGAGATATATTGCCATGCAACTACCACCATGACATGTGCCACCACATCTACATTTCCATTGCCCGATCGTAAGATAGCTAGCATGATGTTTCCATTGATGTCTATGCCATGCTAGATCGTTGCCATGGTACACTACCGAAGGCATTCCATATAGAGTCATAATTACTCTAAGTTTTGAGTTGAAAGTGTGATGATCATCATTATTGGAGCATTGTCCCATGTGAGGAAATAAAAGAGGCCAAAGAAGCCCATAAAAAGAGGCCAAAGAGCCCACCAAAATATAAAAAAATGAGAGAAAAAGAGAGAAGGTACAATGCTACCACTTTTTTCACACTTGTGCATATTGAGCACCATGATCTTCATGATTGAGAGTCTCTCGTTTCTTCACCACCATATAGCTAGTGGGAAATTCTCATTATATAACCTGGCTTGTTTATTCCAATGATAGGCTTCCTCAAAATTGCCTTAGGTCTTCGTGAGCAAGCAAGTTGGATGCACACCCACTAGTTTTCTTTAAGAGCTTTCACATACTTGTAGCTCTAGTGCATCATTTGTATGGAAATCCCTACTCATTCACATTGATATCTATTGATGAGCATCTCCACAGCTCATTGATTGCCTAGTTAATGTGACTATCTTCTCCTTTTTGTCTTGCAACCTCCACCACATTCCACACCATCTATAGTGCTATAACCATGGCTCACGCTCATGTATTGCGTGAGAGTTGAAAATGTTTGAGAAAGTAAAGGTGTGAAACAATTACTTGGCCAATACCAGGGTTGTGCATGATTTAAATTCATTGTGCAATGATGATAGAGCATAGCTAGACTATATGCTTTTGTAGGGATAACTTTCTTTTGGCCTTGTTATTTTGAAAGTTCATGATTACTTTGCTAGTTTGCTTGAATTATTATTGTTTCCACGTCAATAGAAAACTATTGTTTTGAATCTAATGGATCTGAACGTTCACGTCACATAAGAGGAATTACAAAGGACGCCTATGCTAGGTAGCATGAAAGCATCAAAAATTCATTCTTATCACTTCCCTACTCGAGGACGAGCAGGAGTTAAGCTTGGGGATGCTTGATACGTCTCAAACGTATCTATAATTTTTTATGGTTTCACGCTGTTATCTTGCTTTCTTTGTATGTTTTATGTACCTTTTTATATCTTTTTTGGGACTAACTTATTGATTCAGTGCCAAGTGCGAGTTCCTGTTTTTCCGTGTTTTTGACTCTTTTCAGATCTAATTTTGGAACGGAGTCCAAACGGAAGAAAAACCCCGAAATGATTTTTTCCCAAACGGAAGAAGTCCAGGGGGCTTTTGGGCCAAGCCAGGTGGGCTCCAGGGAGCCCACAAGCCCCCACTCCGCCACCAGGGGAGGCGGCGGTGGGCAGGCTTGTGGCCTCCCTCGCCGCCCCGTGACCTAGGTCTTGCGCCTATATATTCCCAAATATTCCACAAAAAATCAGGGGAGCCTCGAAAATACTTTTCGACCGTCGCAAGCTTCTGTATCCGCGAGATCTCATGTGGAGACCCTTCCCGGCGCCTTGCCGGAGGGGACTTTGGAGGTGGAGGGCTTCTTCATCATCATCATCGCCCCTCCAATGACTCGTGAGTAGTTCACTTCAGACCTAAGGGTCCATAGTTAGTAGCTAGATGGCTTCTTCTCTCTCTTGGATCTTCAATACAAAGTTCTCCATGATCTTCATGGAGATCTATCCGATGTAATCTTCTTTGGCGGTGTGTTTGTCGAGATCCGATGAATTGTGGACTTGTGATCAGATTATCTATGATATATATTTGAGTCTTTGCTGATTTCTTATATGCATGATTTGATATCCTTGTAAGTCTCTCCGAGTCTTGGGTTTTGTTTGGGCAACTAGATCTATGATTCTTGCAATGGGAGAAGTGCTTGGTTTTGGGTTCTGCCATGTGGTGACCTTTCCCAGTGACAGTAGGGGCAGCAAGGCACACATCAAGTAGTTGCCAACAAGGGTAAAAAGATGGGGTTTTTATCATTGGTTTGAGATTATCCCTCTACATCATGTCATCTTGCTTAAGGCGTTACTCTGTTCTTATGGACTTAATACACTAGATGCATGATGGATAGCGGTCGACGTGTGGAGTAATAGTAGTAGATGCAGAAAGTATCGGTCTACTTGTTTCGGACGTGATGCCTATAGAAATAATCATTGCATAGATATCGTCATGACTCTGCACAGTTCTATCAATTGCTTGACAGTAATTTGTTCACCCACCGTCTACTTGCTTTCATGAGAGAAGCCACTAGTAAACACTACGGGCCCCGGGTCTATTCACATCCATCGTTTACAACTCCGCTTTTACTTTGCTTTGTTACTTTGTTGCTTTCAGTTCTCACTTGGCAAACAATCTATAAGGGATTGACAACCCCTTCATAGCGTTGGGTGCAAGCTTTTGTGTTTGTGCAGGATCTTGAGATACTCTTCCGCCGGATTGATACCTTGGTTCTCAAACTGAGGGAAATACTTACCGTCGCTGTGCTACATCACCCTTTCCGCTTCGAGGGAACACCAACGCAAGGCTCTAAGGCCACGGGGGAAATCCTTTGCATACTTGCCTAGTAAGTCCCTTAAGGCGTAGCCGCAACTGAAGGATTCCTGGTGCCGTCGACACAACTATTTCTGGCGCCATTGCAAGGGATACACAACATCCATCATCCAGCTAGCAATGCTGCACCACGTGCCAACCAGGTGATCTGTTACAAGTGTGGAGAACCAGGGCACTACTCACGAGAGTGTCCCCAGAATATAGGTGCCAAGCAACCTGGAAAGTCCGTTGGGCAAGGCAAGTCGGGCAAAGCTTACTATGTGAAGCCAACTCCTGCACGTGGCCGCGTGAATTATGTTTCAGCAGAAGAAGCTGCAGAGGATCCCGACGTCATATTGGGTACGCTCCTTGTCAATCATCACCCATCGTCTGTCCTTTTTGACACTGGGTCATCTCATTCTTTCATTTCCGAAAGTTATGCACAGTTGCATAACATGTCCTTTTGTGATATGTCAATCCCATTAGTTGTTGAAACCCCTGGTAGTAAGTGGCAAATCTCCAGGATAACCTATGACAATGAAATCCTAGTAGACAGGCTAGTTTTTCTAACATCTTTCATAGCCCTAAAATCCTTGGATATCAATATCATCTTGGGTATGGATTGGATGTCAGCTCATTATGCCAAGATTGATACTCATTCTAGAAATGTTCAGCTTACCCATCCCTCGGGTGAGATACTTAATGTCTCTACTCGAGTTGCCAAATGCCAACTCTATTCCCTCAATGCAAATCCTCTTCAAGAACTTGAAGACTTTCCGGTAGTCCGTGACTTTTCGGATGTTTTTCCCAAAGAACTGACAAGAATTCCACCTGACAGGGATGTAGAGTTTGTGATAGACCTTGTTCCGGGAACTATTACAATAGCCAGAAGACCTTATAAGATGGCACCCCTGGAGCTAGCCGAACTTAAGAAGCAACTAGATGAGGCCTTGAATAAAGGTTTCATTCGTCCTAGCTCTTCTCCTTGGGCTTGTCCCGTCCTCTTCGTCAAGAAGAAAGATGGAACGGA
Source organism: Hordeum vulgare subsp. vulgare (assembly GCF_904849725.1). Lineage (NCBI taxonomy): Eukaryota > Viridiplantae > Streptophyta > Magnoliopsida > Poales > Poaceae > Hordeum > Hordeum vulgare. Next base: position 449,464,408 of record NC_058518.1, on the reverse strand, counting down.
TCGGATGGTTGTAGATTATCGACCAGTTAATCACCATAAAGAACAAGTATCCGCTTCCCAGGATCAACAATCTGTATGATCAGCTCGCTGGATCCTCAGTCTTCTCCAAAACGGATTTGAGGTTGGGTTACCATCAAATCAAGATAAAAAACGGGGACATTCCAAAAACGGCTTTTGTCACTCGTTATGGCCAATACGAGTACACCATCATGTCCTTTGGTTTAACCAATGCCCCATCCACCTTCTCTCGCTTGATGAATTCAATCTTCATGGAGTATTTGGATAAATTCGTCGTGGTATACCTCGATGATATTCTCATCTACTCGAAGAACGAACAAGAACATGCCAAGCATCTAAGGCTGGTATTGATGAAACTTCGAGAGCATTGCCTTTATGCCAAGTTTTCAAAATGTGAATTTTGGTTACCAGAAGTGACCTATCTAGGCCACGTAATCTCTGGTAAGGGTATTGCTGTCAATCCCGAGAGAGAGTTCAAGCCGTCCTTGATTGGACTCAACCTTAATCGGTTAAGCAAGTTAGGAGTTTTCTTGGTCTAGCGAGCTATTATCGCCGCTTTGTTGAGAATTTCTCCAAGGTTGCAAAGCCTCTAACTGAACTCCTCAAGAAAGATAAAAAGTTCGAGTGGACACCACAGTGTGAGCATAGTTTTCACGAACTGAAAAGACGCCTGACATCCGCACCTGTGTTGCTACCACCAGATTTTTCTAAGGACTTTGTTATCTATGGCGACGCCTCGCGACAAGGATGAGGTTGCATTCTCATGCAGGATCATCATGTGATTGCATACGCATCTCGAGAACTGCGTCCACATGAGGATAATTATCCCACACATGATCTTGAGCTTGCAGCTGTAGTCCATGCACTTAAAACCTGGCGACATTACCTTCTTGGTAATCGTTGCGAAATATTCACTGATCACCAAAGTCTGAAATATATCTTCACCGAGCCGGATTTGAATCTTAGGCAAAGACAGTGGGTTGAGTTGATCACAGATTACGACTTAGGGATAACTTACACCCCGGGGAAGGCCAATGTTATGGCTGATGCACTAAGTCGTAAGTCTTATTGTAACAATTTAATGTTACAACGAGGTCAACCACATCTCGATAAGGAATTTCAAAAATTAAATCTTCACATCGTTCCTCAAGGATTCCTTTCTAACCTGGTGGCGAAACCTACTCTTAGGGATCAAATCATAGCTGGCCAAAAACGTGATAAGGGTATATCACGGATCAAGAAAATATTATTAGCGGAAACGCTAAGGAATTCTCCATGAATGATCAAGATGTTGTGTTCTTCCAGAATCGTCTAGTGGTTCCTAAGAATCCACAACTAAGGCAGTTGATCCTTAAGGAGGCTCATGATTCTCCTCTCACTATTCATCCTGGTAGTACTAAGATGTATCAGGACCTACGCGAGAGGTTTTGGTGGACTAGGATGAAGAGAGAAATTGTTGAGTTCGTTGCTAACTGCGGCGTTTGTCGCCGAGTTAAGGCAGAAAATCAAAGGCGTGCTGGAACCCTTCAACCTTTAGCTATTCCTGAATGGAAATGGGATAAAGTCAGTATGGATTTCATCACTGGATTTCCCAAGACCAAGAAAGGAAATAATGCTATCTTTGTGGTCATTGACCGTCTTTCCAAAGTATCTCATTTTCTTCTAGTTCGTGAGAGTATAACAACTAGTCAGCTAGCAGAGTTATATATCTCTCGAATAGTGTCTCTTCATGGTGTTCCTCTGGAGATTAACTCAGATCGTGAAAGTATTTTTACTTCTTGCTTTTGGAAAAGTTTTCAGAATGCCATGGGGACTCACCTATCTTTTAGCACAACTTTCCATCCGCAATCAAGTGGTCAAGTAGAAAGAGTGAATCAAATCCTAGAAGATATGCTCCGAGCTTGTGTTATATCATTCGGTATGAATTGGGAGAAGAGTCTTCCATTCGCTGAATTTGCTTATAAAAATAGTTATCAATCAAGTTTGGGGAAAGCCCCTTTTGAAGTTCTCTATGGACGAAGATGTCGAACACCTCTTAATTGGTCAGAAACCGGAGAGAGGCAACTCTTTGGTACAGATATGATCCAGGAAGCAGAAGAGCAAGTTCGCATTTTCGTGAAAAGTTGAAAACAGCCCAATCTCGTCAAAAGAGCCAATATGATCGTCATCATAAGGCTGTGACCTTTGAAGTTGACGAGAAGGCTTACCTTCGGGTTACACCTCTGAAGGGTACCCATCGTTTCGGTATCAAGGGCAAGTTGGCTCCTCGTTACATCGGTCCTTTTCGCATTCTTGCCAAACGAGGAGAAGTTGCCTACCAGTTGGAACTTCCTCTGCATCTTTCTAGGGTTCATGATGTATTCCACGTCTCGCAACTCAGACGTTGCTTTTCGTATCCTATTCGTGAAGTGGACCACGAAACGCTTGATCTCCAAGATAACCTTTCATACCGAGAATACCCTGTTCGTATTCTTGATCAAGCTGAGCGCACCACTCGACGTCGAAACCTCATGTTTCTTAAAGTTCAATGGTGAAATCATTCTGAAAAAGAAGCAACATGGGAAAGAGAGGATCGTCTTCGACTTGAGTACCCCGTGCTATTCCCGACGACTTCCAAATCTCGGGACGAGATTCTTTTGAGTGGGGGGAGTTGTCACATCCCTCAATCCCTAATAGAGTTTAGCAAGATTGTGCTCATGTCTTTTTCTTTGCATCAAAAGCAATGGAATAAATTCAAAAGGAAGAAAATAAAACAAAAGCAAACCCTAGCAACTCTAATTCAAAACAATTCCAAATTTGGTGGCGAATCAATGAACCCAAAATGGCCATCATAAAAGTTCATCTTTTCTGATAATTCTTGAAAACAAAATATCAAGGGTGAAATCTATTTTCAAAATGCTTTTGGCATTTTATTTTAAACTTCAAAGTCACTGAAATCAATTATATATTTGATTTCAAATATTTCAGATTCTCATAAAATGTTGAATCTTTTATATGTGTTTGGAAATATTCCAAATAACACCCCAGTATCGTTCAAACTATTTTAGAAATAGTTTTGAGCCAGAAATAAAATTAAACAAAGTTAGAAGAGATAAAACAGAAAATAGTAAAGGAAAAGAAATGGAAAAGGGTTATACCTCGCTCACTTGGCCCAAGCCCATTCCCCTCCCGTCGTCTTCCTCCTTCGCGAGTCGGAGGAGGAGCTGGCCGCCGCTTCTCCCGGCGCGTCCACGCACCTATGTGCATGCCTTGTTCGCCCTGATGCGATGGAGAGGGAGGATAAGCCTCCCCAGACCCGTTCCCACTCTCTCCCCTCCTCATTCGCCCTCTGCATCTCTCTCTCTCGGCCGCCATTGCTGCGAGCTCGAGCTTGAGCTAGCCATCGCTCCGGCCGTCCTCCCTCGCCTCTGAGTGCGCCATCTGCTCCGCCTCGATGAGTACGACGTCCCTGCTGAAGGAGAAGAGCCCCCGAGCCCTGCTTCGCCCTCGTCAGCGTCGTCTTCCACCTTCGGCCGCCGGCAAGCCACTGTCAATTCGTCGGATCTAGTGCCTCCCCGAGCAGCCTAAGCCTCCCCTCGGCACCGCAGCGAGCTCCGGGGTATTTCCCCCCATCTACCCCTCTGTTTCCTCCGCTCTAGCCCCATAGTCATTGAGCCGAGCTCAGGCCGCCGCCGTGGCTCGTCGCTGGTGCCCTTTGGCCACCCTCATCCCCACACGATGCCTGTGCTAGATGGGGTCGAGCCTGGATTTCGTCCCAGTGCCCTCAGATCCCGAGTCTGAGGCCTGCAGCGCGATCTAGAGCAACTCCGGCGAGGATCCGCCCTGGATTTGGTCGCCGCCGGCGAGATTTCGGTGGGGGCCGACGTGGAGGGGTCATTAGGACCTAATCCCCCCAGTGCCACTGACTAGTGGGCCCAGAGTGGGTCAAACCCCACTTAGTCTCTGGTCAGCGCGAGATTAGCCCCGAGCCACTGACCAGTGGGCCCTTCTGGTCAGGTTTGACCTGGCCAGCCCCAGTTGACCATGATTATGTCATAATGACACAATAAGTCCTATTTCTGATTTAATAAAATTCCAGAATAATTGCAAACTTTGGAAATTCATAGAAAATTAATTATAACTCCAAATCTGACAAATAATATATGCAAATTGATCAGAAAATTTCAATGAACACAATGGTGCTACTTTCATGCATGAAAAGCAAAGTTATGAAACAACATCAGGTCAAATCAATTAAATGATTAAGATAAATATGTCATTTCAAATAATATTTGTATTTGGATTTCAAACGAGATGCAAACTAAGGTTTTACCAACCACACTGAATCATATCACTCTTAATTTCATGCCATGATCATGCATCATGATTGTTGCATATGATTGCTATTAATTGTATGTTGTTATTTCAGTAGGTCCCGCCCCTCCGGATACGACTGAATATCCGACTGACGGATATTACCCCTCTGCTCAGCAACAAGGCAAGCGCCCTTTTGATCATCAGATATCATCCCATGTTCTTGCTCCTGCTCCCACTTATTGCATTAGGACAAAATATTTCAAATGATTTACTTCGGTAGCTGAACCTATTCCTTTGCATGACCTGTCATTATCACAGTAAATAGCCAAACCATGCAACCTAGCATACCTGGTAGATGCTTGAGATGTGATGTGTTTATACCTGCTATGCTTGCTATGCCTAGAAGTTGTGTCAGGTCTGTTACATCTGGGTGATGAACATGAATGGAAGAATGTGTTCTAGTGACAAAGAATAAGTGTGGAACCTGTTTTGGTAAAGGTACCAATGAAAGGCTATGTAGGAGTACATGGCGGGTTGTTTCATTGGGACCGTCCTTAGGAACTGAGTTCCGTGTATGTAATCCAAGACGAGATACTACCACATGCTGGGCCCTGAAATATGACCCCGCTTGACTTATTAATCGCCCAGTACTCGATTCAGGAGTCGCAAGTAGTTTCTGGTGTTTATAGTCATGCTGGAGGCCGTGCATAGTGCTGACCTTAGAGGTGTGCTATGATGCGGTAGGCAGTGGCACGGTGTACCAAGTGGCACCCGGATGGTGGGCTTGGGAACCCTGCGCACATCGTTTGGGGCCATGGCAGAAACCTCGGCCGGACTTCCGTGCGGGTTACCCTCAAATAGGCGATAAACCTGGACTAGGTACTAATGTGGTTAACGGTCGTGGCCGACTCCCTTGCTGGGCTTCCGCTTGAAGGTTGCCAAGGTGCTTGACGTGAAGGGTTACCCTCATCAATTTTAAGCAGTTTTTTCCATCGAAGCATTGAAAATCTTTTGCAAAGTAATAAACTCCTTAATATTAGTCTGAAGATCAGAGGGTAATTTATTATAATTTCCATGAGTATTGTTGTAGGAATTGCCAAAATTATTAGAGGGATTACTAGGAAAAGGCCTACACTACTGGAAAACAGTTTTTTGCCATCTGCCTAGTCTTTGCCGTCTGCTAGCTGATGGCAAAGAGTGTCTTTGCCGTCAGCTTCAGCAAAACAGACGGCAAAGAACTGGCTAATGGCAAAGAAGGTCTTTGCCAGCAGTTAGATCTTTGCCGTCTGCCGCATACGACAAAGAAGGGGCCAGCAGAAGACAAAGAAGCTCATCTGGCAGGGGGAACCTTAGGTCAAACTACTCCCTTCTTTGTCGTGTGCTGGCTGACGGCAACGATGCCAGAGGCAGACGACAAAGAGTATAAACCCCTTTGCCGTCCGCCAGCAGACGACAAGTTCCTGAATCTAGTAACGGCTGTCCCGCCCCCACCCTGGCCCTCTCTCTCTCAAACAGCCACTCTCTCTCTCTCCTCCCCCGACGCCCAACGCTGCCACCACCGTCGCCCGGCCACCCCCGGTGCCGCCCCGGTGCCCCTGGTGCCGCCCCTGAAGCCCTACAACCCCCCGGCGCCCCTGGTGCCGCCCTCGAAGCCCCACCGCCGGCACCGCTGGTGCCCCTGGTGCCGCCCCGCTGCCCCACCCCCGGCCCCTGGTGCCGCCCCCACAGCCCCACCGCCGGCGCCGTCGGCCCAGCCACTGCCCCGCAGGCCCCGGCGCCGCCCCCGCAACCCCAACACTGCCGGTAAGCCCATCCACCCCCACCCCCTTGTTATTTAGTTATTTGGAGGAAGAAGAAGAAGAAGAAGAGGAGGAGGAGAAGAGGAGAAGAAGAAGAGGAGTAGGAGGAGGAGAAGAAAAAGAAGGGGAATAAGAAGAAGAGGAGAAGATTAGTAGATTAGTTAGTTGGTAGATTTAGTTAGTTAATTAGTAGATTTAGTAGGTAGTTTAGTGGTAGATTTTGTTTTGTTATTTAGTGGTAGCTAGATTCTTTTTTAGTTACTTAGTGGTAGACTCTTTTTTTGTTATCTTTTTGCTGTTTAGTGCTATCTATGTTTAGCGATAGGTTTAGTTAGCTTGGTTAGTTAGGTTAGTTAGTTAGTTAGGTTAATAGAAAGAATAGGAAGAGGAAGAAGAGGAGGAGGAGGAGAAGAGGAGAAGAGGAGGAGGAGAATAAGAAGAAGAAGAAGAAGAAGAGGAGGAGGAGAAGACAAAAATAAGAAGGAGAAGAAGAAAAGAAGAAGAGAAGAAGAAGAGAAGAAGAGAAGAAGAATACCTTCTCCTCCTCTTTCTTCTCCTCCTTCTTCTCCTCCTCCTCCTTCTCCTTCTTCTTGATTTCTTCTTATTCTTCTCCTCCTCCTCTTTCTTCTCCTCTATCTTATTCTCCTTACCTTATTTTCCCCAACAATGAGATAATTAGCCCATTTAGCTACAAAATGGCATAAAACCTTGGTTAGCTCATGAATATTATATTCTTAACTTGTTTTCCTCTAAAATGACATAATTAGAATATTTGTGTTGATCGGGTGGATTTACATGTGATAGTTGTCTCGTTGCTGTGAGGTCTGTTGTGCGAAGACCTGCTCGTGCGTTGTACGAGCTCCGCCCGTGCATTCGTGGGTCAGTACAAATTTCATCTCCTCCCCGCCCCTTCATTTACTGTGGCTCGGTTTCCGGATGAAACTTTCTAGATTTAGGTAATTAAATTAATTTATCAGTATGCGTCTCCCGTTCGAAAGGGCGACATCTATAAATATGCATGTCTTTGCATATTTATAACCGCCATCCTTTCGAATTGTCCAACATTATCCATGGACAGCCCGAGTATGTGTAGATTGGGTTCGTTTTCCCGTATGCTGTGCTCTGGATCCGATGTGGAATTTCGTCAGTGCCTCCCTGTTGTTCTCCGGATGCACATCCTCTCTGTTTATGGTGGAGACGTGTATCAGGCGAACAACTGGGAGGTGTTGCCGAAATTTTGCGTTGGATCTGGAGCAGAGCATGAGAAAACGAACCCAATCTACACATACTCGGGTGGGATTAGGACCTATCTTTACCTATTAGCGTGTAGGTTGCCTGGACATAATAAAAATGGTGAACCTGATTAGCCGATGAATATAAATGCTAAATTATATATAAATATATTTCTTCTGTCTTTAGTAGCTACGCAAGATGAGTGATCGTGCGTGGATGTATACCGGTCACCCTAGTCAGAAAGAGATGACGAAAGAATGGTTTGTAAAAACAAAGGAATTTGTGAAACCCACATTCGCAAATGGACAGGAAAGAAACTATTGCCCCTGTCCTGGATGCGACAACTATAAAAAGACGACAAAGGCTGTAATGATTAAACACCTGCAGAGGAGGGGTTTTAAGCCTAATTATATGGTGTGGACATTTCATGGCGAGTCTATACAACGCACAAGAGCTGAGGTGGTCCGCCGTCGCACGGACGAGCATGGTACCGGGATCGAAGACATGGTGCAAGACTTTGATGATGCTCGGGATTCGGAAGATGAGATGGAGGAATATGCAAAGGCCTTTTATGAAATGTTGGAGTCTTCAAAACGTCCTCTCCATGAGCACACTGAGCTCTGTCAGCTGGACGCAATTGCACAAGTAATGGCTCTGAAGGCTTAGTTCAACTTGGGAAGAGAATGCTACGACGCGATGATGACACTATTTGGACGTTTCCTACCCAAAGGCCATGTCATGCCTGCAAACCTGTACCAGTCGGACAAAATACTTCGTGTACTTAAGATGCCCTATGAGAAGATAGATGCATGTGAGAAAGGATGTGTCTTATTTAGGAAGGAGTATGCACACTTGGACTATTGTCCCAATTGCGAGTCTTGCAGGTATCTTGTGGTAGACAACGGTATGGGTGAGAAGAGGAAGACCAAAATCGTAGTTAGTGTTCTTCGGTATATGCCAATCGTACCAAGACTTCAACGTCTTTTCATGGTCGAAGAGACAGCCAGACAGATGACATGGCACAAATTGGGCAAAAGAACCAAACTAGATGCGGATGGGAATAAGATGATGGTACACACATCGGATGGGGAAGCGTGGAAACATTTTGATAGATTGCATCAGGATAAAGCGGCAGATCCAAGGAATCCTTGAGTCTGCGCCGCCACGGATGGTTTTAATCCCTTCGGCATGACGGCAACCCAATACAGTTGTTGGCCTGTATTTGTCATTCCACTCAATCTCCCCCCCGGGTAGATTATGCAAAGAAAGAACATATTTCTGACGTTGATAATTCCAGGGCCCAATTATCCGGGGAAGAATATGAATGTGTACCTGCAACCGCTTAAGGATGAATTGGAAGAAGCTTGGGATAATGGGGTCAAGACATACGATGCCGCTAGAAAAGAAAACTTCAAAATGCATGTGTGGTACATGTACTCTATGCATGACTTGCCAGCGTATGCGCTATTCTCTGGATGGTGTGTGCATGGAAGGTTCCCGTGCCCCCAATGCAAGGCAACTCTTCAGTTCCATTGGTTGCAGGAGGGTCGGAAGTATTCTTGCTTTGACTTGCATAGACAGTTCCTGGATCCTGACCATCAGTTCAGAAAAGACAAGAAGAACTTTACCAAAGGTAAAGTTGTCAAAAACTTGGCACCACCTACGTTCACAGGCCAACAGATCCTGGATCAGTTAAACGCCCTCGAGCCTGATCCAGAGCGTCCAGGGTATTTCAAGGGGTATAATTCAAAACACGCCTCGACTCACAAGCCATGCTTCTGGGATCTGCCTTACTTCAAAGACCTCCTTCTTCCACACAATATCGACATGATGCACACTGAAAAGAATATCGGAGAGGCTATTTTTGGTACATTGTTCGACATAGATGGGAAGACAAAGGATAATATTAAGGCTAGAGTCGATCAAGAGACACTATGTTATAGACCGTTACAAAACATGCGAGAAGGCAAAGGAAAGCAGAAGTGGTATGTCGTGGGTATAAGTCTGACAGTAGATGTGTAGGGTACGAAAGGATGGGCAGAGCCTTAGCTATGGCGAGGTTGTATGAGTTCAAGCCCCTCTGCGGTGGAGGTAAAAGCCCTACGTCTCAGTGCTCTTGGGGGCTTAGTGTCGAGTAGAATATAGGATTACAGTAAATGCCAACCCCTGCACCAGTGGGGAAGGGCGGCTTATATAGAGTGCGCTGCCCTTCACAACGGCCCGGTGGACAGGGGTGGAGTAGTGGCGAATAAATGCCTACGTTACAGGTAACATATGCCTTAAATGCTAATAATGGTGTATGAAAACGTATGACCGTTGCCCTCCTGGGAGGTTACGATGTACAGAGTGGAATTCAGTCGGTACGATAAATATGCTCCGAATGCTCGTCACCGACTGGATGATGGGGGGGTCCTTAGTTCTGTCGGAACTGTCTAAGGGCCTTGCCCTCTATGAAGGGTAGTCCTTGGGTAGGACCTATAGGGCAGGCCTATGACCCTACCCTAGGACTATAACCCCATCATTAGTCCCCGAATGGATCGAGGTTGGAACGACGAAGTGGTGCGTGGAGTACGGATCCGACTGGTATGGATGTGACTTTGGCGTTGTTTGCGTCGATCCATTTTATCCTTTCGACCGATGATCCGAGTGAATATACCAGTGAAATGAACCATCAGGGACCGAGTGCTTCCGCAGAATCTTTCGATGTGACCGGTCAAACTGACAACGGCGGATTTTCTGGGATCTTCAAATTTCGGTTGCCGCGTGCTCAGCGGGGATGTCGACATCATCATCGAGTAGTTGCTGCCGCCTCAATTACCGAACCTTTATCTTCTGCACTAATATCACAGCAGCCGGTCGGGGGATAAGATTTCGGGGCCACCTGTTAGTGACCCACTCGGAACCTTATTTAAGCCTCTCCGGCGGGGGTTTCTTGTTGCGCTGCCCTTGTTACTTGCACTCGCCTCGCTTCTTCGGTAGCTCCCTACGCGTTCCAAGCCTCCTTCTTCCTCTCCTCCTCTGCGGATCTGCTGCCTTCACCATGACGAAGGGGCAGACGAGCAAGCTCGAGTTGCAGAAGAAGAAGAAGAAGGCGGTGACTCCTGCTCAGCGGCAACAGCGAGCAATACCGGCGGGTTGGATCCACGGGAATTTCCTCCCCTCCACGGTGACGGCGGACGACCTGCTGGAGATGGTGGAGCAAGGCATGATTGCCAACAAGTCGTGGAGGCTGCCGGCGGAGGGCGAGACGGAGCCGGCGCCGCAGGAGGGAGAGCGCGTCTTGCTGCTCAGCCACGTGTACACAGGCTTCTCCTTGCCTCCCCACCCCTTCTTTAGAGGTATTATGAATCACTTCGGGGCGCAGCTCCATCGTTTTCCTCCCAACGCGATAGCCCATCTCGCAGCATTCGTCACTCTGTGCGAGTGATTTATTGGATGTCCCCCCATTGGGGGCTCTTTAAGTACATCTTCTCCGCTAGGTCTCAGACTGTCAAAAAGCTTAGCCAGTCGGACGATAAAACCCATCTCCTCCAGCTCTGCGGGGGCTTAGGTTTCCAAAAGAAAACAAAGAGTAGCTACCCCCTCTCCAGCTGTCCGAGTCAGTTAGGAACTGGCAGTCGACCTGGTTCTACTGCCAGGACATAGCTTGTCCGAATGCCGCGACTGGGTTGCCGCCCTTTAGCCTAGACCGTTCGGCCCCTCCCAGGCAGCTTGCACTCTCAAAGTTGGAAAAGATCCAGATCCAACCTCTGGTCGACGCGCTGATAACTGTCGTCCGCAAGGGAGTCACCGACACAGATTTGCTGGAGACTTTTCAGGGTCGGCGCATCCAGCCGCTGCAAGCCCGACACCACGCCATGTGGCACTACGTGGGGCCCGAGGATTCCACTCGGACTCATCCAGAGTGCGTGACCGGGAGACCGTCACAGCATGGGTCCGCGGCATTACAGGCGCATGTGAAAACCCCCAAGGAGCCCGGCGAGTGAGGCCCTTCCGCGCTGACAATCCTCCTCCGAATGAGGTGAGTGCATCTTGTCGAGTGCCTTCAATCTTCTTAGATCTATCGCTTTTCTTGTGTCGCCGCCTGGTGTCTGGTGTTGTCGACTGTATTTTGTGCAGGAGTGGACCAACTGGCACTCTCCCGTCTCGAACGGGAATCCCGCTGAGGAAGAGGAGGGCAGCCGGAGGGCAGCGTGGATAGCGCCGAGTACGTCTCCGACAATGGGGAAACGGAGGAGGAGTCTGGAGAGGAGGAGGGCGAGGTTGGGGAGCAGAGCTCGCCACCTCCACCATCAGAGCCTTGAACTAAGCGCCGTCACGAACCCGCGGCTCCGTCGGCTCCTCCAGCAGCTCCGAGTGCTCCGCCTGCTTCTCCCGTGGCGCCGAGTGCTCCGCCAGCTCCTCCCGTGGCTCCGAGTGCTCGGAGCGTGAAGAGGACCAGGGATGCTGCTGCCGAGCCCACGGACCAACCTTCTAAGGTGGCCACACCGAGTGGGTCCAAGCCTCGGAAAGCTTTGCCTCGGATGAGGATCACTGTTCCAGTTGCCTCAGTGTAAGTGTCTTGTTCTCCCATCTTCTTTCAGTATTTGATTGAACTCATGCTTATCGGTCGAGTGGATTTTACTCGACAGAGCTGCTACCTCCGCTACCTCTCTGTAGCGCCAGGACGATGATCCCATGGATAGGATAACGCTGCCACATCCCAGCAAGGTATGTTGTGACGACCTCGAGAGTTTGCATTATTGTTTCGCGAGTGCTGCCTTTAATCTTGCCCTTTCTCTGTAACCTCATGTTGTTCAGTCGGGCTTCCTTCGGAGGTGATTCATCTAGAGGAGGACGACCAAAGGGGATCAGGGCCAACTTTGGCGCCTGTCCTTGAGGTTGTTCCATCTGCTGTTGCTCCCACCACGGACGCGCCGCCGACCGAGACGATGCCGTCGACTTAGGCGGTGCCCCTCGCGGTGGAACCGACTGGAGCAGGACTTGGGATGCCCAAGGAGTCTTCTGTCGTGCCAGGTCCGTCGACCGTCCAGTACGACGCCCGACACCTCCCGGAAGACCAAGTGGGAGCCGCCAAGGAGGCCATGGTGCAAGTGGAGTTGATGGTGGGTGATGCCAAGGGAGCGTACGACTTCATCACGTCTTTGTACAAGAGAAGCTTGGAGCTCCGGGACGATATCTGAGTAAGTGCGCTAGTAAGTGTTTACTTTCCTCTTGTAACCCACTGGGGGTTTAAGTGATATACTCGGATACAGTAGGATTATTTTGCAGTGGGTTCACTCCGAGTGAACCGGGTTCACTCCGAGTGAACCCAGTGGGTGTAGTCCCCGAGACTTCTGTCGAGTGCTTGCACCGGCAGTTGTCTTTATATGCATTTTCAGTTATCTGAGCAGATCAGAGCTGGTCTGCCCGAATATTACCAGTGGGGGCACTCGGAGTGCATCCAGTGGATGTAGTCCCCGAGAGTAGTGTTACTCAGGTCGGGTAATAGCATTCTCGTAGATTTGTCTGTTTGTCATGTAGCTCAATAGGGCCTGCCTGTTCGAGCTTCATGCCACTGGGGTCACTCTTAGTGAACCCACTTGGTGTAGTCCCCGAGACCGCTGTCGAGTGCTTGCATCGGCAGGGGTCTGAGGAACTTTGAGATTTGTTTGTTTTCCTTGTTGAATGTGTCTGAGCTTCCCTTTGCGCTGATTTGGTAGAAGACTTGCGAAATGGGATCCGCGTACAATACTCTGAAGGCTGAAAAGGTTCAGCTTGCTGCGGAATTGGAGGCGGCTATGAATGACTTGGATGGTGTGAAGGGGGCTCTTGCTGACCGAGAGAAGTCTTTGGAGGAGTCCCGGGAGACCAACAAGGCATTGGTGGCCGAAATTGAGAAAATGGGCAAGCAAAGAACTGAACTACTGGGTCAGATGAAGGTGATGAACCGTCGATGAATTTCACAGGAGAAGTATGTCAACGACTGGGCAAGGAAGATGATTGCACTGCTCGGTGGTAAGCTTTTTGCCGAGTGCTTCTTGACTTTGTAATTCATTCTGCTCTTACTTTCTGCTCTTCTTTTCTTTGCAGATTTTTGTCTGGACACTGAGGCTGAAGCAGCCGACATTGAACGATCGGTTGTTCCGAACGTTCCACTCGGCGACGAAGCCAATCGGGACATGCTCCGAGCACATATTCGCCTTGGCAGAGTGGGACCTTTCATCGGCCGTCTGAGAGAAGTCATCGGCCGGATCGACAAGGAGCTGTGGCCCAAAGACGATTCCCGACAGGAAATAGAAGGGTTGATGACTCGGCTGGAGGACGTCCCGAGCAGAGTGCAGGCATGGAAGAAGTCTGCCGCTCGTTGTGGTGCGGACGTGTCGCTATCGCTGGTCCGAGTGCACTGCAAGGAAGCTCGCGAAGAAAAGCCGAAGGCGTTGCAGCTCGCCAACACCAAGAAGCTTCGATTCGAAGATTTCATGGAGACCTTCCTCGAGATAGCCACTCGTATCACGGACGGGATCGACCTTGAGACCTTTGTGGAGCCTGCCAGTCCCAGTGCCAGTCCTGAGGACGCTTGAAAAACTTTACCTCGGTATGCTGAGTGGTATCTGTACCAAACTTGGGCCACTGCTGTTGGCCGTCACATTCGTTGTTCGGTGTGGATAAGCTTGATCCACACCGAGCCGACTATCGTAGATCCAACTTTGAATTTGAATTGAATATTTTGCTCTTCTTTCGCCAAGTTTATTTTCTGACACGATTTTGGCTCGTGGTTTTTGTTTGGCGTTTCTTGGTGAAGCCAATGGCAAACATGCGGAGCATGTAATTGTCAGTTGTCTTCACATCCACATGAGCCTCAATGAGGGTCTGCTAAGCCTCCGTGTGGATCTCGAGGATACACTCGAAGGAAGCTTTTTACTTTGGCGATTCTGGATCACAACTAAGTCCCCGAGTGCGGCATCTCGTGCGCACTCGGAGTGAGTTGATACTCATGTAGTTGTCAGTTGACTTCACATCCACATGAGCCTCAATGAGGGTCTGCTAAGCCTCCGAGTGGATCTCGAGGATACACTCGAAGGAAGCTTTTTTACTTAGGCGATTCTGGATCGCAGCTAAGTCCCCGAGTGCGGCATCTCGTGCGCACTCGGAGTGAGTTGATACTCATGTAGTTGTCAGTTGTCTTCACATCCACATGAGCCTCAATGAGGGTCTGCTAAGCCTCCGAGTGGATCTCGAGGATACACTTGAAGGAAGCTTTTTTTACTTAGGCTATTCTGGATCGCAGCTAAGTCTTCGAGTGCGGCTTTTAGTGCGCACTCAGAGCGAGTTTTGTACTTAGGCGATTCTGAATCGCAGCTAAGTCCCCGAGTGCGGCTTTTGGTGCGCACTCGGAGCGAGTTTTGTACTTAGGCGATTCTGAATCGCAGCTAAGTCCCCGAGTGCGACTTTTAGTGCACACTCGGAGAGAGTTTTTTACTTAGGCGACTCTGGGTCGCAGCTAAGTCCCCGAGTGCGGCTGTTAGCGCACACTCGGAGAGAGTTTTTTACTTAGGCGACTCTGGGTCGCAGCTAAGTCCCCGAGTGCGGCTGTTAGCGCACACTCGGAGAGAATTTTTTACTTAGGCCACTCTGGGTCGCAGCTAAGTCCCCGAGTGCGGCTGTTAGCGCACACTCGAAGAGAGTTTTTTACTTAGGCGACTCTGGGTCGCAGCTAAGTCCCCGAGTATGACTTTTAGTGCACACTCGGAGAGAGTTTGTACTTAGGCGATTCTGGATCGCAGCTAAGTCCCCGAGTGCGACTTTTAGTGTACACTTGGAGAGAGTTTTTTACTTAGGCGACTATGGGTCGCAGCTAAGTCCCCGAGTGCGGCTGTTAGCGCACACTCGGAGAGAGTTTTTTTACTTAGGCGACTCTGGGTCGCAGCTAAGTCCCCGAGTGCGGCTGTTAGCGCACACTCGGAGAGAGTTTTTTGGACCGGAGTCTGCAAACACGGAAGAATTTTGGACCTGCAAAAAATCAGTCTGCTTTGTATTACTTCAATGATACTTGTTCTTTACATTGCCTCCGTCGGCGGTCACGTGTAGAAGCGCTTCAGGAGATCTCCGTTCCATGCTCGCGGCTCGTCCGTTTCCCTATCAAGCTTGTAGAGTCGATATGCTCCGTTGTTCAGCACCTTAGAGATGATGAAGGGTCCTTCCTAGGCGGGAGCCAACTTGTGAGGCCTCTGCTGGTCCACTCGGAGCACCAGGTCAGTTGCTTGGAATGTGCGACTCCTGACGTGCCGCGCGTGAAAATACTGCAGGTCTTGTTGATAAATTGTTGAGCGAGTCAGTGCCATCTCGCGCTCTTCTTCTAGTAGATCCACTCCGTCTTGCCTGGCCTGCTCCGCTTCGGCTTCGGAGAAGAGTTCGACTCGTGGAGAGTTGTGAAGCAAGTCACTCGGAAGGACTGCCTCTGCTCCATAAACGAGGAAGAACGGGGATCGCCCTGTAGATCTATTTGAAGTTGTGTGGAGGCCCCACAACACCGAAGGCAGCTCGGTGACCCATGCGCCGGCGGCATGTCCAACTTCTCGCAGGAGTCGAGGCTTCAACCCTTGAAGAATAGGTCCGTTCGCCCGCTTTGCTTGCCCGTTGGTTTGAGGATGCGCCACAGATGCAAAATCCACTCGGATACCTTGGCCTGTGCAAAAACCTTTGAATCTGTCCGAGTCAAAGTTTGTGCCATTGTCAGTGATTATGCTGTGCGGGTCTCCAAATCTGGAGATGATGTCTCTGACAAATTTGATGGCCGTAAGGGCGTCGAGCTTCTTGATGGGCTTGGCTTCAATCCGCTTGGTGAACTTGTCGACTGCGACCAACAGATGACTGAATCCCCCTTGGCCAGTTCTGAATGGACCGACTGTATCTAATCCCCACACTGCGAACGGCCAAATAAGAGGGATTGTCTTCAGCGCAGACGTTGGCTTGTGGGACTTGTTCGAATAGAACTGACAGCCTTCGCATCGGTCGACCATATCCTTTGCCATTTCATTCGCCTGCAACCAGAAGAAGCCAGCTCTGAATGCTTTGGCGACGATTGCTCTTGAGGAGGCATGATGGCCGCAAGTTCCCGAGTGAATTTCTTCCAGGATTAACTGTCCCTCCTCAGGGGAGATGCATCGCTGAAGGACTCCTGAAACACTTCCCTTGTACAACTGGCCATCAATGACGGTGAAGGACTTCGACCTGCGGACGATCTTCCTCGCTTGGACTTCGTCCTCTGGTAATTCTTGCCTCAGGATGTATGCAATGAACGGTGCAGTCCAATCGGGGATGATAGCAAGAATCTCCATGATCAAATCAACCACAACGGGGACCTCGACTACAGTCGGATCTGTTGAACTCTTCGGTTATACCGGTTCCTCTGTAAAAGGATCTTCTTTCACCGAAGGGAGATGTAGGTGCTCGAGGCAGACATCACTCGGGACTGGTCTCCGAGTGGATCCGAGTTTTGCCAACTCATCAGCTGCTTGGTTCTTCAGTCGCGGAACATGGTGAAGTTCCAGACCTTCAAACTTCTTCTCGAGCTTCCTTACTGCGTTGCAGTATGCAGTCATGGTGGGGTTCCTGACATCCCACTCCTTCATCACTTGATTAACCACCAAATCTGAATCGCCATAGACCATCAGGCGACGGACGCCGAGTGTGATGGCCATGCGCAATCCGTAAAGGAGAGCTTCATACTCTGCCTCATTGTTGGAAGAATCGAAATGTATCTGCAACACATACTTAAGCTAATCACCTTTTGGCGATATGATCACTACGCCAGCGCCGGAGCCATTCAACATCTTGGACCCATCGAAGAACATAGTCCAATGAGCCGAGTAGATGTGAGTCGGTTGCTGTTGTTCTACCCATTATGCTATGAAGTCAGCCAGAGCTTGAGACTTTATAGCCTTCTTGGCTTCAAACTTGATGTCGCAGTATAACATCTCCATAGCCCACTTCGCCACTCGGCCTGATGCGTCTCGATTGTGGAGGATTTCCGACAACAGAGCATCAGAAACGACAGACACCGAGTGGTCTTGGAAATAGTGAGCCACCTTCTTTGCAGTCATGTAGATCCCATAAATAAGCTTTTGATAATGGGGATACCTCTGCTTGGAAGGAGTCAGGACTTCAGAGACATAATATACTGGCCGCTGAACCTTATACGCTTTGCCTTCTTCTTCACGTTTGACTGTGAGAACAGTGCTGACGACTTGATTTGTAGCCGCGATGTACAGAAGAAGGGGTTCTTTACTGAGTGGGGCAGTAAGAACCGGCTGGGTGGAAAGCAGGGCTTTGAGGTCGTCGAATGCAATCTGGGCTTCGTCTGTCCACTCGAAAGTATCTGATTTCTTCATGAGTCGGTACAGAGGTAACGCCTTCTCACCGAGTCGAGCGATAAACCTTCTCAAAGCCGCTAGGCAACCTGCGAGCCTTTGAACATCATGTATTCTGACCGGCCGCTCCATTCGGACGATGGTCCCTATCTTTTCGGGGTTGACATCGATTCCTCGTTCGGAAATGAAGAAACCAAGTAACTTTCCGCTGGGAACACCGAATGAACACTTGGCAGGGTTGAGCTTGATATCGTACCTACGAAGGTTGGCGAATGTTTCTGCCAAGTCAGTCAGCAGGTCGGAACCTTTGCGTGACTTGACTATGATATCTTCCATATATGCCTCCACATTTTGACTGATCTGGTCAAGGAGGCATTTCTGGATCATGCGCATAAAAGTTGCTCCTGAATTCTTCAAACCGAATGGCATAGTGATGTAGCAGAAACACCCGAATGGGGTGATGAAGGCTGTTTTTAATTCATCCGGACCATACAGACGGATCTGATGATAGCCCGAATAGGCATCAAGGAATGATAAGCGCTCGCAACCCGTAGTCGAATCTACAATTTGATCAATGCGGGGGAGCGGGAAATGATCTTTCGGCAGACCTCATTGAGATGCTTGAAGTCGATGCACATACGGAGGGACTTGTCCTTCTTGGGCACCATGACAACATTGGCGAGCCACTCGGAGTGGTGTACCTCGCGAATGAAGTTGGCTGCCAAAAGTTTAGCCACCTCCTCTCCGATTGCCTTCCTTTTGTGCGCGGCGGACTGACGCAGGCGTTCTCGGACGGGCCGAGTGGTAGGATCCACATGCAGCCGATGCTCAGCCAACTCCCTGGGTACACCTAGCATGTCAGCGGGCTTCCATGCGAAAATGTCCCAGTTCTCACGGAGGAATTGGATGAGCTCGGCTTCCTATTTTGGATCAAGGGTGGTGGAGATGTTAGTCGGAGCGGCGGTGTCGTCCGTTGGGTGGATGCTGACTTTCTTCGTGTCGCCCGCCGATTGGAATGCGGACTCCGAAGCTGGCTTCTTTGAACGCATCAAGTCAGCGGGGTCGGCCGTCTTCTTGTACTCATCCAACTCGAGGATAGGCATCTGCTGATCGGCAATCCGCGACCCCTGCTGCAGACACTCTTCGGCCCGCTGCCGATTGCCTGTGATGGTGATCACACCTTTGGGACCCGGCATCTTCAGCTTCAAATACACGTAACATGGACGGGCCATGAAACGTGCATACGCCGGACGGCCCAGAATTGCATGGTATGCGCTCTGGAAGTCCACCACCTCGAATGTCAGCTTTTCCTTGCGGAAGTTCTTGTCGCAGCCGAAAATGACGTCCAACGCGATCTGGCCGAGTGACTTGGCCTTTCATCCTAGGACGAGTCCGTGGAATTGCATGCTGCTCTCGCAAAGTTTGGACATCGGAATGCCCATCCCCTTGAGAGTGTCAGCGTACATGATGTTCAAGCCGCTGCCGCCATCCATGAGGACTTTGCGCAGTCGGACTCCTTCCACCACCGGGTCGACTACCAGAGCCTGCCTCCCCGGGGTGGGCACGTGTGCTGGATGATCCAACTGATCAAAGGTGATCGCAGTCTGAGACCATTTGAGGAACGTGGGGTTGGTCGGGGTGGGCATGTTCACCTCCCTGTTCACCAGCTTCAGTCGACTCTTGCTTTCCACGCCAGCAAAAATCATCAATGTTGCGTGGACTTGGGGGAACGGATCCTCCTTGTCCTCATCATCCTTCTCGTTGTCCTTTTCACTCGGCTGCCCTTCGCCGAACCCTTGGATCAGGAGGCGACATTGTCGAGTGGTGTGCTTCGGGAATATGGCGTTGCCTTCTTCATCCTTCTTCGTGTGGATTGGACATGGCTGATCCATGATGGAGTTCCCGAACTGCTTCTTCTTGGGGGTGTACTGAGCTTTCCCCTTGCCCTTGAACTTGGCATTTGTAACGGCAGCTGCCTCTGCCTGTGGAGTGGATGGAGCTTTCTGCTGTTGCTTCCGATTGCTGTTCCCATCTCCGTCGGCGACTGCCTTGTGCTTGCCGCTACGTATGCGGTCCTCTTCTTCGCCATTTGCATAGCGTGCGGCTATCTCCATCATCTTGCTCATGGAGATGTCGCATGTCCGACCGAACTTCAGGTACAGATCTCTGTACTGCACGCCTGCCTTGAACACGCATACTGCTTGATGCTCTGTGACGTTCTCCATCGTGTGGTAGAGGGTCGTCCAACGCTGGATGAAATAGCGCAGGGGCTCATTCTGCTTCTGGACGCAGTGCTGGAGCTCCACGAGACCAGCATGGCGTTTGCACGTGCCCTCCAAGGTCCTGATGAACACTCGGGACAGATCTGCCCAGCTGTAGATGCTTGGTGGAGCTAACTGATTTAGCCACGCTCGTGCCGAGCCGTCGACCATCACGGGGAGATGTTTCATGGCGACCTGGTCATCTCCGCCACCGATCTGGACCGCCACTCGGTAGTCGTCCAACCACGTTTCTGGCTTGGATTCTCCTCTGAACTTGCTGATCCCCGTCGCCAATCGGAAGTTGGGAGGGATGTCAGCTGAACGGATGGCTCGACTGAAGCACTCGGGGCCAGAGACGATGGTCCTGCTTCCACTCGGATGGTCTCTATCGTGACTATCACGGTGGGCTCGACTCCTGTCGACCTTCCTCTGGGCGAAGTACCCTCTTGCGTCGGGCCTTGAATCATACGTGTCACCGACTGAACGTCGATCATCATGATGTTGGGGCCCGTAAGGCCCACCCCGCGGAGGGGTGCGTGAACGGCGACGATCTTCGGGATTCGTGGAACGGTTGCCCCCTCTGCGTCGCTGATGAGAGTGGGGGTTGTAAACCGACTGATGCGTGTTCACGTGAACAAAACTATTGCGGATCCTGTTGTGCGACTGGGAGACCACCGAATTCTGTTGCTGCGCCGTGTGCAATAGGGCACGGATCTGCTCGATCCCTCTACCAGCCTCCGAATCAGTCGGTTGAAGGGAATCGGTTATCTTGGCAGCGGCAGCCAGGTTGAGGACGGGTGTACGGAACACCTTGACGTTGCTCTGACGAGTGCGTCGACTGGCGGAACGGTGGTGTTGACGGCGAGCGCCGGACGATTCGCCGACCTCGTGCTCGTTCCGGCCAGTCCGGTGGGGACTTTCATGGGAATTTGCCATGAGAACTTCGGCTGCAGGCCCGCGACCCAAGTACTCGGATGGTAACTCAGTTGGAACTGAGTCCAAGCACTGGGACGGCGGCGCGACCACAACCGACTCGAGGACCGCCACTTGAGAGGACGCGTTCTGGCGTGCCTGGGCGTGTCGCACCCAACGCTGGAGCCGCGGACAGCGGGACCGCTTGTTGCGGCGCGTGACGGGGGCGAAGGTCGACACCGGGGCCGACTGCTGGAGAAGAAGGACGGCGCGGGCACGGGCACGGAAGTGCGTAGCCCCGCGACAGGGGAGCGCCTCGACGTCGAGAGACGCATCCCGAAGCCATGCCAAATCGTCGACGATGAAGGAGAGTGCGCCGAAGAGGATCTCCCGACCCATGCATAAATCTCCGCCGGACGACATGATGAAAAGATCAAGCTGCAAACTCGCCGGAAGTCGCTTAGACGCCTGCCCCACGGTGGGCGCCAACTGTCGTGGGTATAAGTTTGACAGTAGATGTGTAGGGTACGAAAGGATGGGCGGAGCTTTAGCTACGACGAGGTTGTATGAGTTCAGGCCCCTCTGCGGTGGAGGTAAAAGCCCTATGTCTCAGTGCTCTTGGGAGCTTAGTGTCGAGTGGAATATAGGATTACAGTAAATGCCAACCCCTGCACCAGTGGGGAAGGGCGGCTTATATAGAGTGCGCTGCCCTTCACAACGGCCCGGTGGACAGGGGTGGAATAGTGGCGAATAAATGCCTACGTTACAGGTAACGTATGCCTTAAATGCTAATAATGATGTATGAAAACGTATGACCGTTGCCCTCGTGGGAGGTTACGATGTACAGAGTGGAATTCAGTCGGTACGATAAATATGCTCCGAATGCTCGTCACCGGCTGGATGATGGGGGGGTCCTTAGTTCAGTCGGAACTGTCTAAGGGCCTTGCCCTCTATGAAGGGTAGTCCTTGGGTAGGACCTATAGGGCAGGCCTATGACCCTACCCTGGGACTATAACCCCATCATGGTCGAAGCCAAAGGCCTGGTTCAATCTTGGAAGGCCAGCTATGAGGGAAATTATCTTGGGTCAAAATGCACTTGATGTTCCCCGATGGGTATGCAGCGAATCTAAAGAGGGGAGCGAGTCTTGAAAAAAATAAAAAGCTTTGGTCTCAAGAGTCATGATTGGCACATATGGCTAGAGCGGGTAATGCCGGTGATGTTACGTGGCTTTATTCGTGAGGATGAATGGCTAGTACTAGCAGAGCTGAGCTATTTCTTTCGTGTTCTTTGTGCAAAAGAATTGTCGCCTGCCGTGGTAGAAGACATGGAGGAGTTTGCACCGGAGTTGTTGTGCAAGTTAGAGAAGATCTTTCAGCCGGGCTTCTTTAATCCAATGCAGCATTTGATTTTACATCTACCAACCGAGGCAAGATTGGGTGGGCCCGTGCAAGATCGTTGGTGCTATGCAACTGAGAGGATGCAGAAGACCCTTCGAGCTAAATGTAAAAATAAGTGTAGAATTGAAGCATCGATGGCTGAGGCATTCATTACTGAGGAGGTGGCAAACTTTGTGACAGCACACTACGAAGCCAAAAATCATCATTTGCATAATCCGAAGCCTCGGCACAATGATGCAGACCCTAAAAAAGGTGGGTCCAACTGGAGCCTATTCAAAGGGAAGCTCGCACCAGCCGGTGCTTCGAAACCAATAACGTTGGATGTCGAAGAATGGCGGAACATTTCGTTGTATATCTTCAACAACCTAACAGAAGTGCGACCGTACATCGAGTGAGTTCTTGGCACATTTTCCCGTAACTTCTAATTCATTTGAACTGCTCTTATTCCCGGATATTTCAAACAACCGTTACGTCGCCAAATTCTCGGATGGAGCGGTGATCGAAAATGATTCTATCGAAGAGTATGAGCTTCTGTCAAAGACAGGAGGCGGCTATCCCGGTTTCATCTCTTGGTTCAAACAAACGGTAATTATCAATAATGGACCATTTCATTCTTGGTCTAACTTGCGACTAATGCAACAACCGTTTCGTATTAAACTTGTAGGCTAATTCAGAGTCTATGGACGCCGAACTGAGACAAGTCGCTAATGGTTTTGACTATAAGGTCCGTTCATTTGAGAAATACAACATCAACAGGTATCTCTTTCGTACCTTTGGCAAAGAGCTATCTATGCCCGACCGGAAATCTACAAATTGTGGTGTCTCTGCTATCGTCGAAGGTGTTATCGAGTATTATGGAAGAGTTGAAGCAATTTATGAACTTCAATTCTATGGTGAAAACCCACCGAACGTCGTAGTCTTCAAATGTTATTGGTTCCAGCCGAAAAAGACTAGAAAGACTCATGAACATATAGGACTAGTCGAAATCAATCCAAACACCCATTTAGATGTTCCCGATGTCTATATTACGGCTCAACAAGCGACCCAAGCTTTCTATCTACCGTGGGCATGCCAAACGGATAAGAATCTGGAAGGTTGGTATGTTGTTTATGAAGTGCCGCCACATGTCACACCACCTCTCCCAAATGAACAGGATTATGAACCTCACATTAACCCAGACACATATGATGGAGAATTCTTCCAAGAAACACGTCTTTCGAAGAAACGTTTCAAGAACCGCCATGCTTCACCCAAGAACATGGAAGTAGACAGCGACAATGAATCCGACTCCAGCCCTGAGCCGGAACCAGAAGACCTGGAACTCATAGAGGTTACTGATGCAGATGACCTGTCAATGCTTCAACGATTAAAGGAAGGCCTTTCACAACTTCACGCCGTTGAACCCGACGAGCACGTCATTCATGAAGACATGCGTGATAGTGATGATGATGATGCATTTATTGATGATGATTATTAGTTTTTAAGATTCACAACTTAAATTATATATATTTTAATCTTTATTATTCATGTACATATTATTATTCATGTCAGTTATTCATTTTTTTATGTTGTACTAATTTCTTTTAATCTTTATCATGGCAGGTCACCAGGTGTGGAAAGATGGTGGGCGCTGGTCCAGATCGCTCGACGGGTTCTTCCCACGTGCCCCGCACGAGGGGTGGTACTTCCCTTCCACCCCTATCTCTCCGTAGAGCCTTGGAATACAGTCTGTCGACACCACCCGTGGGTTCTTCTTCGTCGGCGGCATTTCCCACTCGAAGAGGTGCTGGTCGGGTAGGGAAGAAGGGGGAGGGTACAGGGAGAGGTGGTGGCCGCGGAAGATCCAGGAGGACTGTTGAGCCGTCCTTGCCACCACCACCAGCTCATTCACCCGAGCATAGGACTACTATGGTCGACCCGTTTGCAGAGGAGGCTACGGGGACTCCGTTCCAGGAGCCTGTTGTTGACGGGCATTCGTCCCATGAGACTCCGGTCCAGGAGCAGCCTCGGGTCGTGGTGCATTCGGCCCAGGAGCAGCCGGAGGATACTACGGTTCCGGAGGCTTCACCCGACGTGGAGAGGCCCGGATGGGAGACCTGGACGGATCGTACCGAGTTGCCGGATTGGACCGAGGGTCCGGGTGGCTCAGGGGGCGGGGATGGCGGGGATGAGCTTACGGATAGTGAGGGCGATGTGCAGGTGGACGGGGCCACCGTGTACAAGTGTGGTAGTACACGTCTCCCGGTCGCGCCGGCTACCTGCGAGCAGAGGCCGGTGATTAAACTTGAAGGAGATAGGTAAGTACATTTACTCTTTTTTTCATCTTTTGCCTTCAAGTTTGTTCAAATATCTAATGCGTTGACCTTATCATACTGCAGGGGATGGGTACACCCTCTTGGAGTCCGCAGGCCGAACTCCGTCCTTGGTGTGCTTTGCCGGACAAATTTCCCGGGGTTTGTCATGTTGCCTGGTGAGGGTCAGGTTCCTGCACTAGGATTTTCCTGGGAGCACTACCAGGCTGCGCAGGCCCCGCCGGAGGAGATTATAGATGGTGTCTTGTGCCACACGAGGGCCAAGATGGTGATCAAGAGCTTTTGGGTAAATTATCCTTTTACAGAATCTAAAATTAACAATATAGCTAATTATTGTACTAATCGGTGTTTTCACGTTTGATTGCAGACCTTCTATAGGTGTGAGGATGGATATGAGGAGGAGGCGGCCAGGGTTCTCAAGGCTGAGTGTAGGCGGTTACTATAGAACTTGCGCCACGAGGCTCGACCGCAGGCTATTCGAGATTACTACGCCACGCGTGGTATTAAGAAGCAGAAGAAGGATTGCCGCGGAAAGTTTCTGAAGAAGGAGCAATACATGAAGGTAATTACCTATTCTTAAGTCCTTCTACGTAGTTTTCTTGATTTCATTCATAGGCGTAGCGCTGAAAATTCTTTCTAATAACTTACAGGTGCCCCCGAGATGGTGTGCGGATAAGATGGATTGTTGGGAGGCGTTGGTTGATGAGTGGTGCACAGGCAGCTGGCGAGCCATCCACGAGAATGTGAAGGATCGACGTAGCCAAATGGTTGGTGTGCCACACCATCAAGGCAGCGCCAACTTACTTCAGTTTGGACGAAACTGGGTATGTGATTTGCTTCATGAGTCATGCAATTCATTCTTGATGCTAATATTTTGTTCCTCTCTTTTAGGCGCATCACAATAAGACGGAGATGCCACACTTGTACGACCTTTATGACATGGCCCATACTGCCTCGTACAAGAAGGCGAAGGCATTCTCTGAGTCTGACCTGGATGATCCCAATAACTTCACCAACATATCATCCCACCAGAAGGTCGTGGCATACAGGGACGCGGGTAAGGCTACGAAAGGGGATGACTTTAACCCTAGCCAGGAACCTTTGGATCCAGAGCTGGTGATGATATCTGGTGGCGGGAGGCCCCATGGCTCGATAGTCATTGGAGATGGGATAATACGTTGTCCACTCACTCTTCTAGAGATCAAGGCGCGCCAGTCGAGCAGCTGTCCTGAGATAATGCGTCGTCTACGACCAGTCGAACTTGCCATCGAGGTTAGTTGTACGGACTAAGAACACTTTCATCCATTTCATTATGTGTGTCACCATAGATCATTAATGTGGTAACGAGGAATGGTGTTTCAGGCTGCTCTTCAGAAAGAGAGATTGGCAAACCAGGCTGCTCTTGAGAAAGAGAGATTGGCAAGTTAGGCTGCTCTTGAGGCCGCTCTTGAGAAAGAGAGATTGGCAAGTCAGGCTGCTCTTGATGAGAGGGACCAGACCATGACACGATTGATTGAGGAGGAGAGGTCCCGGAATGAGGCGGGTCAACGGGCCGTGTACGAGTTTTTTGTGGTAAGTTTTTTTGAAATTAGCCAAATCATGTGTGCAATGTCTATTTCATTACTAACTAATACGACCCACTCTTCAGTGTCTCTGCGAGAAGAGCGGTCAAGTCCCTCCGCCGATGCCCGTCTTCTCTTTGATTGGCACGGTGAGTTTGATTATAAACTAGTATTAATAATTGAGTGTCATCATGCTAACTAAGACATTGCAAAATATCTATTCTGTAGAATAACTCCCGAGCGGCATCACACGACCCTTCTCGAGGTGTTTCTCCTCCTTGATGACCACTACGGTAAGTTTCTCTTCTCCTCTTTCATATTCTCCTTGCCTTAATTTCCCCAACAATGACATAGTTAGCCCATTTAGCTCCAAAAAGACATAATTAGCCCATTTAGCTCCAAAACGCCATAATAACCTCAAAATGGCATAAGAACCTTGGTTAGCTCATTAATATTATATACTTAGATTATTTTCCTCTAAAATGAGATAATTAGCCCATTTAGCTCCAAAAAGACATAGTTAGCTAATTTAGCCCCAAGAAGAGGAGAAGAAATAGGAAAAATGAAAAGAAAGAAAGAAGAAGAAGAAGAGAAGAAGGAGAAGGAGGATGACGAGGAGGAGGAGAAGGAGGAGAAGGCCAAGGACCTTCTAGTCCTTCTCCTCCTCCTCCTTCTCCTCCTTCTCCTCCTTCTTCTTGATTTCTTCTTCTTCTCCTCATCCTCCTCTTTCTTCTCCTATTTCATATTATCCGTGCTTTAATTTCCCCAAAAGACATAATTAGCCCATTTAGCTCCAAAATGCCATAATAACCTCAAAATGGCATAAGAACCTTGGTTAGCTCATGAATATTATACACTTAGCTTGTTTTCCTCTAAAATGAGATAATTAGCCCATTTAGCTCCAAAAAGACAAAGTTAGATAATTTAGCTCCAAGAAGAGGAGCAGAAATAGGAAAAATGAAAAGAAAGAAGAAGAAGAAGAAGAGAAGAAGGAGAAGGAGGAGGAAGAGGAGGAGGAGAAGGCCAAGGACCTTCTAGTCCTTCTCCTCCTCCTCCTTCTCCTCCTTCTTCTTGATTTCTTCTTCTTATCCTCCTCCTCCTCTTTCTTCTCCTCTTTCATATTATCATTGCTTTAATTTCCCCAAAAAGACATAATTAGCCCATTGAGCTCAAAAATGCGATAATAACCTCAAAATGGCATAAGAACCTTGGTTAGCTCATGAATATTATATACTTAGCTTGTTTTCCTCTAAAATGAGATAATTAGCCCATTTAGCTCCAAAAAGACATAGTTAGCTAATTTAGCTCCAAGAAGAGGAGAAGAAATAGGAAAAATGAAAAGAAAGAAGAATAAGAAGAAGAGAAGAAGGAGAAGGAGGAGGAGGAGGAGGAGGGGAAGGAGGAGAAGGCTAAGGACCTTCTAGTCCTTCTCCTCCTCCTCCCTCTCCTCCTTCTCCTCCTTTTCTTGATTTCTTGTTCTGCTCCTCCTCCTGCTCTTTATTCTCCTCTTTCATATTATCCTTGCTTTAATTTCCCCAGAAAGACATAATTAGCCCATTTAGCTCCAAAATGCCATAATAACCTCAAAATGGCATAAGAACCTTGGTTAGGTCATGAATATTATATACTTAACTTGTTTTCCTCTAAAATGAGATAATTAGCCCATTTAGGTCCAAAAAGACATAGTTAGCTAATTTAGCTCCAAGAAGAGGAGAAGAAATAGGAAAAATGAAAAGAAAGAAGAAGAAGAAGAATAGAAGAAGGAGAAGGAGGAGGAGGAGGAGAAGGCCAAGGACCTTCTAGTCCTTCTCCTCCTCCTTCTCCTCCTTCTCCTCCTTCGTGTTGATTTATTCTTATTCTCCTCCTCCTCCTCTTTCTTCTCCTCTTTCATATTATCCTTGCTTTAATTTCCACAACAATGACATAATTAGCCCATTTAGCTCCAAAATGCCATAATAAGCTCAAAATGGCAGAAGAACCTTGGTTAGCTCATGAATATTATATAATTAGCTTGTTTTCCTCTAAAATGGGATAATTAGCCCATTTAGCTCCAAAAAGACATAATTAGGTAATTTAGCTCCAACAAGAGGAGAAGAGGAGAAGAAATAGGAAAAATGAAAAGAAAGAAGAAGAAGAAGAACAAGAAGAAGAAGAAGAAGAGAAGAAGGAGAAGGAGGAGGAGGAGGAGGAGAAGGCGAAGGACCTTCTAGTCCTTATCCCCCCTCCTTCTCCTCCTTCTTCTTGATTTCTTCTTCTTCTTCTCCTCCTCCTCTTTCTTCTACTCTTTCATACTATCCTTGCTTTAATTTCCCCAACAATGACATAATTAGCCCATTTAGCTCCAAAATGCCATAATATGCTCAAATCGGCATAAGAACCTTGGTTAGCTCATGAATATTATATACTTTTCTTGTTTTCCTCTAAAATGGGATAATTAGACCATTTAGCTCCAAAAAGACATAATTAGGTAATTTAGCTCCAACAAGAGGAGAAGAGGAGAAGAAATAGGAAAAATGAAAAGAAACAAGAGGAAGAAGAAGAAGAAGAGAAGAAGAAGGAGAAGGAGGAGGAGGAGGAGGAGAAGGCCAAGGACCTTCTAGTCCTTCTCCTCCTCCTCCTTCTCCTCCTTCTTCTTGATTTCTTCTTATTCTCCTCCCCCTCCTCTTTGTTCTCCGCTTTCATATTAGCCTTGCTTTAATTTCCCCAACAATGACATAATTAGCCCATTTAGCTCCAAAATACCATAATAAGCTCTAAATGGCATAAGAACCTTGGTTAGCTCATGAATATTGTATACTTAGCTTGTTTTCCTCTAAAATGGGATAATTAGCCCATTTAGCTCCAAAAAGACATAATTAGGTAATTTAGCTCCAACAAGAGGATAAGAGGAGAAGAAATAGGAAAAATGAAAAGAAATAAGAAGAAGAAGAAGAAGAAGATGAAGAGAAGAAGGAGAAGGAGGAGGAGGAGGAGAAGGAGAAGGCCAAGGACCTTCTAGTCCTTCTCCTCCTTCTTCTTGATTTCTTCTTCTTCTCCTCCTCCTCTTTCTTCTCCTCTTTCATATTATCCTTGCTTTAATTTCCCCAACAATGACATAATTAGCCCATTTAGCTCCAAAATACCATAATAAGCTCAAAATGGCATAAGAACCATGGTTAGCTCATGAATATTATATACTTAGCTTGTTTTCCTCTAAACTGGGATAATTAACCCATTTAGCTCCAAAAAGACATAATTAGGTAATTTAGCTCCAACAGGAGGAGAAGAGGAGAAGAAATAGGAAAAATGAAAAGAAAGAAGAAGAAGAAGAAGAAGAGAAGAAGGAGAAGGAGGAGGAGGAGGAGGAGGAGGAGAAGGCCAATGACCTTCTAGTCCTTCTCCTCCTCCTCCTCCTCCTCCTTCTCCTCCTTCTTGATTTCTCTTCTTCTCCTCCTCCTTCTCTTTCTTCTCCTCTTTCATATTATCCTTGCTTTAATTTCCCCAACAATGACATAATTAGCCCATTTAGCTCCAAAATGCCATAATAAGCTCAAAATGGCATAAGAACCTTGGTTAGCCCATGAATATTATATTCTTAGCTTGTTTTCCTCTAAAATGGGATAATTAGCCCATATAGCTCCAAAAATACATAATTAGGTAATTTAGCTCCAACAAGAGGAGAAGAGGAGAATAAATAGGAAAAATGAAAAGAAAGAAAGAAAGAAGAAGAAGAAGAAGAGAAGAAGGAGAAGGAGGAGGAGGAGAAGGCCAAGGACCTTCTAGTCCTTCTCCTCCTCCTCCTCCTCCTTCTCCTCCTTCTTCTTGATTTCTTCTTCTTCTCCTCCTCCTCCTCTTTCTTCTCCTCTTTCATATTATCCTTGCTTTAATTTTCCCAACAATGACATAATTAACCCATTTAGCTCCAAAATGCCATAATAAGCTAAAAATGGCATAAGAACCTTGGTTAGCTCATGAATATTATATTCTTAGCTTGTTTTCCGCTAAAAATGACATAATTAGCTCAAAAACATCATATTTTGTTCTTCTTCTGACTTTCTTATTCACATTTTTGCAGATTGGATATACTACATGCATGGAAGCTGGCATTCATGGAGTTGAACAATGTCGATGGATGAACTTTATATGTATATCATCTAGTTTTCATTTGAGTTGATGAACAATGTGGAACTATATGTATATGTATATATGGATAAACAGTGCAATACTTTGTATGTTGGTTCTTTCGATATATGGGGATGTACATTGATATATATGTGTTGGCAAGTATATGTGTGGTGAACTATATATCATATATGTGTGGTGAATTATATAAATGTGCTGTCAAATATATACATATATATATGCTGTGAAATAATATAAAACAAAAAAAAACAGGTACTATATGGGCTCTTTGTCGTCTGCCAGCTGATGGCAAAGACCTGTGCCATCAGCTGGCAGATGGCAAAGGTGCCACATGGCACCCAACTGTGCATCCTCGGGTGTCTATATAGGCTCTTTGCCGTCTGCCTCCAGGGTGGGTAGACGGCAAAGAAGAGGGCACAGAGGAGGGGGGGGGAGGAGGAGGCAGACGACAAAGAGTGGAGGGGGGGAGGAGGAGGCAGACGGCAAAGAATAAGGGGGAGGTAGACGACAAAGAATAAGGGGGAGGCAGATGACAAAGAATAAGGGGGAGGCAGACGGCAAAGCCTCCGTTAACCCCTAACGGAGGCAACGCCTGTCGGCTGCCGTCTTGAGCACTTTGCCGACTGCTCCTATGGAAAGCTGACGGCAAAGAGCTTTGCCGTCCGCTTTGTGGGGACAGACGACAAAGAAGGTACGATGCCGTCGTAGGCTGACGCAGAAATTTTGCCGGCCGTGAGATTATTTGCCGTCTGTGATTTAGTCTTTGCCGTCCGGGATTTAGTCTTTGCCGTCTGTGATGGCAGACGGCAAAGAAGCTGATTCCTGTAGTGCTAGGATTAAAGTTACCTCTATAAGCATTGTTGTTACCAAAATTATTCCTACCAACAAAATTAACATCCAAATTTTCATTGCAATTATCAATCAAGGAAGACAAAGGCATATAATTTGGATCTAGAGGAGCACTTTTACTAGCAAACAACTTCATTAACTCATCCATCTTAGCACTCAAAGAGTTAATTTCTTCTATAGCATGCACTTTTTTAC
This sequence comes from Hordeum vulgare subsp. vulgare, assembly GCF_904849725.1. Classification (NCBI taxonomy): domain Eukaryota; kingdom Viridiplantae; phylum Streptophyta; class Magnoliopsida; order Poales; family Poaceae; genus Hordeum; species Hordeum vulgare. The sequence goes on along the minus strand of NC_058518.1, from coordinate 449,433,099 downwards.
TAGTAGGTGATATTTCAGTGTGCCATTGAGAATAATTTGTCATGATATTATCTAGGAGTTTTGTGGCTTCTCCTAGTGTGATTTCCATAAAAGTTCCACCAGAGGCGGAATCCAAGATATTAGTATTGGAGAAGTCACACAATTTGGTGTTTTCAAACATGGTGACTTAGCAAGCAGACAAGCACACAAGCAAACAGAAAGCAAGCAAAAGAAATGGCGAACGAAAAAGGCAAATATTTTTGTAAATTTTGTTTTTTAGTAGTGGGGGAGAGGAAAATGAGTTTGCGACAGGTACTTGGTAGATATGCTTCACTTGAATACTCCCCGGCAACGACGCGAGAAATTCTTCCTGCGACTTCTTGAGCTTGCGTTGGTTTTTTCCCTTGAAGAGGAAATGGTGATGCGGCAAAGTAGAGATAAGTATTTCCCTCAGTTTGAGAACCAAGGTATCAATCCAGTAGGAGTATCAAGATGAGGCAGGTACTCTGGACACTTGGCTTGATTCTCCTACTGGATTGATACCTTGGTTCTCAAACTGAGGGAAATACTTACTGCTCGTGTGCTGCATCACCCTTTCCTCTTCAAGGGAAAAACCAACGCAAGCTCAAGAGGCAGCTGAAGGATTTCTCGCGCCGTTGCCGGGGAGGATCAAGTTCTAGGTGAAGCTCATCCAAGTAAGTGTCACAAAATCATCTCTTGCATTTACTTTTTTTGCCTCTCGTTTTCCTCTCCCCCAGTTCTGAAAAACAAAAATTTACAAAAATATTTGCCTTATTCGTTTGCCTTTTTCGTCCGCCCTTTTCTCTCGCTTGCTTTCTGTTCGCTTGTGTGCTTGTTTGCTTGCTGAAGTCACCATGACTGAAAACACCAAACTGTGTGACTTCTCGAATACTAATAATAATGATTTTATTAGTACTCCGATTGCTCCCGCCACTAGTGCGAAATCATACGAAATCAATGCTGCTTTGCTGAATCTTGTTATGAAAGAGCAATTCTTCGGCCTTCCTTGTGAAGATGCCGCATCCCATCTTAATACCTTCATTGAGCTTTGCGATATGCAAAAGAAGAAAGATGTGGATAATGATGTGATTAAATTGAAGCTTTTTCCATTCTCGTTGCGAGATCGAGCAAAAACTTGGTTTTCATCTTTGCCCAAAAATAGTATTGATTCTTGGAACAAGTGCAAAGATGCTTATATATCCAAGTATTTTTTTGCCGGCTAAGATTATCTCTCTCCGTAATGATATCATGAATTTTTAAGAAACTTGATCATGAACATGTTGCACAATCTTGGGAGAGACTGAAATTGATGATTAGAAATTGTCCCGCTCATGGCTTGAGTCTTTGGATGATTATACGAATCTTCTACGCTGGTTTGAATTTCGCTTCTAGAAATATCTTAGACTCCGCCTCAGGTGGAACGTTCATGGAAATCACATTAGGAGAAGCCACGAAACTCCTAGAAAATATCATGAAAAACTACTCTCAGTGGCACACTGAAAGGTCACCTACTAGTAAAAAGGTACACCCAATAGAAGAAATTAACTCGTTGAGTGCTAAGATGGATGAGTTAATGAATTTGGTTGCTAGTAGAAGTGCTCCTTTAGATCCTAATAATATGCCCTGGTCTTCCTTGATTGAGAGTAGTAATGTGAGCTTGGACGTTAATTTTGTTGGTAGGCATAATTTTGGCAACAACAATGCTTTTAGAGGAAACTATGTTCCTAGGCCTTTTCCTAGTAACTCCTCTAATAACTTTGGCAACTCCTACAACAATACTCATGGAAATTACAATAAATTACCTATGATCTAGAGAGTAATATCAAAGAGTTTATCAACTCGCAAAATATTTTTAATGCGTCCATAGAGGAAAAACTACTGAAAATTGATGATTTGGCTAGGAGCGTTGATAGAATGTCTATTGATATTGATGCTTTGAAAGTTAGATGTTCTCTTCCCAAGATCAATATGGATGAAACTTTGAAAGCTATGCGTGTTTCCATGAGTGAGAGCAAAGAAAGAACCGCCCAAATTCGTGCTAGACATGAATGGCTTAAAAAGGCGTGTTCTCTTGATAAGAATCACGAAGATCTTAAAGTGCTTGGTGTGACTCTGATGTTTGTTGTGTATCCCTGGCAATTGCACCAGAAATACTCCTACTACGGTACATTGGTATTCCCTCGAAGCGGAAAGGGTGATGTAGCACAGCGACGGTAAGTATTTCCCTCAGTTTGAGAACCAAGGTATCAATCCGGCGGAAGAGTATCTCACCAACCTGCACAAACACAAAAGCTTGCACCCAACGCTATGAAGGGGTTGTCAATCCCTTATAGATTGTTTGCCAAGTGAGAACTGAAAGTAACAACGTAACAAAGCAAAGTAAAAGCGGAGTTGTAAACGATGGATGTGAATAGACCCGGGGGCCGTAGTGTTTACGAGTGGCTTCTCTCATGAAAGCAAGTAGACGGTGGGTGAACAAATTACTGCCGAGCAATTGATAGAACTGTGCAGAGTCGTGACGATATCTATGCAATGATTATTTATATAGGCATAACGTGTGAAACAAGTAGACCGATACTTTTTGCATCTACTACCATTACTCCACACGTCGACCGCTATCGAGCATGCATCTAGTGTATTAAGTCCATAAGAACAGAGTAACGCCTTAAGCAAGATGACATGATGTAGAGGGATAATCTCAAACCAATGATAAAAACCCCATCTTTTTACCCTTGATGGCAACTGCTTGATGTGTGCCTTGCTGCCCCTACTGTCACTGGGAAAGGTCACCACATGGCAGAACCCAAAACCAAGCACTTCTCCCATTGCAATAATCATAGATCTAGTTGGCCAAACAAAACCCAAGACTCGGAGATACTTACAAGGATATCAAATCATGCATATAAGAAATCAGCAAAGACTCAAATATATATCATAGATAATCTGATCACAAGTCCACAATTCATCGGTTCTCGACAAACACACCGCCAAAGAAGATTACATCGGATAGATCTCCATGAAGATCATGGAGAACTTTGTATTGAATATCCAAGAGAGAGAAGAAGCCATCTAGCTACTAACTACGGACCCGTAGGTCTGAAGTGAACTACTCACGAGTCATTGGATGGGCGATGATGATGATGAAGATGCCCTCCACCTCCAAAGTTCCCTCCGGCAGGGCTGTCACGCCCAAGATGCGACCCTATCCTCAATTTGGCACGAAGGCCTCGTCAGGGATAGAAGCGCATCTCGTTGTGTCGCAAGAATGGATATCGTTACAAGTACATTTACTGAAAAGAAAAGGTATATAACAGAGTTGGCTTACACTCGCCACAAGCTACATGAGAGTCACATCAGTACATTACATAATCATCAAGAGTAAGAGCAGGGTCCGACTACGGATGAAAACAAACGACAAAAGAAGAACGACGTCCATCCTTGCTATCCCAGGCTGCCGGCCTGGAACCCATCCTAGATCGATGAAGAAGAATAAGAAGAAGCAACTCCAAATGAACAATCAACGCGCTCGCGTCAAGTAACCTTTACCTGTACCTGCAACTGGTGTTGTAGTAATCTGTGAGCCACAGGGGACTCAACAATCTCATTTCCAAAGGTATAAAGACTATCAAAGCTTAATGGGTGAGGCATGGTTAAGTGGTGAGGTTGCAGCAGCGGCTAAGCATATATTTGGTGGCTAAACTTACGAGTACCAGAAATAAGAGGGGAAGATCTACGCATAGCGGACGTGAACTACAGATGATCAAATGAATGATCCTGAACACCTACCTACGTCAGACATAACCCCACCGTGTCCTCGATCGGAGAAGGAACTCACGAAAGAGACAGTCACGGTTACGCACACAGTTGGCATGTTTTAATTAAGTTAATTTCAAGTTATCTAGAACCAGTGTTAAACAAAGTTTCCACGTTGCCACATAACCGCGGGCACGGCTTTCCGAAAAAGACTTAACCCTGCAGGGGTGCTCCAACTAGTCCATCACAAATTATCACAAGCCGCATAGAAATCCTCGATCACGACACTCGCGATCTCGTCGGATTCCATAGTGGAAAACCTCAACTCTGAGATTACCCAAAGCATCACTGGAATCCCGATGCACAAGATATTTCGTCAAAGGTAAAACTAATCCAGCAAGGTCGCCCGACGTGTCAACGATCTCGATAGGAGTCGCGTTCCTCGTTCTCAGGACACGACGGATGAGCGATGGTTACCACGCCAAACACCGAGTTGCCCCGGGTAGCATTAATAAGCTGCTCTGTTTTGGACCAACACTCATGAGGAGCACTGGCCCGGGGGTTGATTAAATTATCCTCGGGGTCCGGAAAGTCCCTATGCAATTTTATTAGGTGATTAGGCAAATGTAGTACCAAAGTTGGGCCTTGCGAGACCAGTATTAATCTAAAACGAATTATCAAGGGGGTCCCCATAAAAACCCCGATCGTGTTAGGAGCGCTCAATTATGGAACATAACACCGGTAGCCGAAACTAAGGGGGTAAAGGTGGAACAAAACACCAGGCTAGAAAGGCCGAGCCTTCCACCTTTTACCAAGTATATAGGTGCATTAAAATAGATAGCATTTAATATGGTGATATGACAAGGAACCCATGTTCACACATGGAAGCAACTGCACCTGCAACTAGCAACGCTAACACAGGGTTAAGCAAGCGGTAACATAGCCAATTAGTGGTTTGCTAGGTTGAACAGGTTGAAAGTTTACATGGCATTGTTGAGAGGCTGATATTAACATGTGGAAGGCAACGAGACATAAACGGTAGAAACGGTAAAACTAGCATGGCAATGATAGTAATGGTATCTGGGGAAATGGTCATCTTTCTTGAGATCCCGCTTGGAATAAGAATGACTCCGTGAAGCAGACGAACCGACGTAGTCGAACGGGTCCTCACAATCCGACACGCTTGCGGAACTCTATCGAGACGGGAAAACCGGAAACAAGAATCAACACACAAATTCACCACACGATGCACAACACAAATGATGCATGAGCATCTGAATACATGCAAGTCACGGCATGACAAATCACACAATCAAACACTACACATTAAGTGAAGTTCAATATGCAACGAGTTGCATATTGACGAAACTCCACATATGAATTATTTAGTTCACTCCTGGTTATTTACATGGCAATAGTAATGTTGTCAAACATGCACGAGCTGAAGCAGAAATTATACTACCTATCTTGACATTTTAAATGAGGTCGGAAATGACATATAGCATCTCCGAGACGACCTCACATGTTAATTTACAATTCTGTCCAGATCTGACTTAACACCTTTAATTAGTTGTTAAACAGAAAAACAAATAGGTTCACGTGATTCTACGCGTCGTGGCAAGCAATCTAGACATAAAGAACATCTCCAACGGAGCTACGGATCAAAAGATACAAGCACCGCAAGATATGATGACATGAATGCAATATGTGTGCAACGACGGCTACGAGCACTTCAAAACATACAACCAGCAAGAGAAAATGAAACTACATGAGATTCTAAGCAATTTTAATGTAGGACACAATCAAATCGGAGCTACGGTTCAAAAACTACGAGCAAAACAAGAAATGACTACAATCTGCCAAAATCAGCCACATAGCATTTTCTACGCCCCACAACTACGAGCTACTCAACTCAAATAAACTCAAGAAAGACATGACACGAAAGAGGGCAAGAAGCACTACCACATACAACTAACAATAACTAGCATGGCACCAAGGAACACTAGGAAAAGAAGACACAAAATGGCATCCCACACACTATTTCAGACTTACTGAAAATTACACCTCATGAAAGTGCAGTTTTCGATCTGAATCTATATTGACAACAGCAAAACCTATAGCTACAGGACTCCAAATGGCATGAAAATTCACAGCATGCTAGAGAAACACAAGGGCTACAACTAACTCCATTGGACCAACCTCAAAAGAGTTACAAATCTAAAGATAGAAGCAAAACAAAACAGCAACAAAATATAACAGATTCCAGACTTAGAAATATTTCAGCTCCTCCAAATCAGCACTATTTCTAGCAACTTGAGAGCAATCAAACCACACCTAAACATGCTTTTCTATTGCAACTAAAAATACCAGGGGCTAGACAAAACATGAAAGAACAAGTCTCTAGTTGACAACTCCGTCAAACGAAGCACGGAATAAATCCTACGAAAAAGACAAGAGGGCAACATAGCAAAATATCGCGCGAACTAACTTCCTCAAAAGCTAAAACTAATTGCATAGAAAAATCCAATGGATTTTTTTACCCCGGAAACATATAAAATATGTGGGGTTGCACAGCAAAATAATGCAACACATTAATGCGAAATAATTACCTATATACGGGAAAATAACTAGCGGCAAATCCCTACACACAAAAATACAAATGACCGCTCTAAGATGCATGGAAAAAACGGTTCCTAAAACATGGACATTTAATCTACGGTATACGGGCAATCCGGACACGCACGAGAAATAACTATGGAACGGATCCTATTGAAACAGCACGCAAAACGATGCATTAGGCACTTCAAACTGCCTCAAATAATTATGTAAGTTAGAAATTCGAAATCTATGCGGAATTCTACACAAAATCCATATGCTAGACACTCCGATCCGGCTTACGGATATTAAACTACGGGCGTTCTAATATTCATCTAATTTCTGGAATTTATATTAATTCCGAAATAAATCCCTAAAAGGAAAAAAAATTACCTACGGGCCTAACCACTAGGCGCAGCATAACTACAATGCAAATGGGCGAGGAAAATGAGGGCAGGGGGAGGGTCTACCTCGGCCTAGGAGGCCGGCCTGGAGGGGAGCGGTGCTGGGCCTCGAAGGGAGCGGTGCTGGGCCTCGAAGGGAGGCCGGCCCAACTCGGCGCTGGAGAGGCAGGCCGCTGGGGCTCTGCTCGCGCTGGTCGGCCCAAGTGCTGGCGAGGTCAACGCACACGGCTGGATGGATCTCCCGATCCAAATCGAGCATGGGGAGGAGGCGGCTCGGGAGCGGGTGCGGCGGTGCGGTTGCCTGGCTAGCTCGGGCACCGGATGGGCTCGGGCGGGCCCAATGCGGGCTAGAGCGGGCCGGCGGCGGTTGGAGGAGAGAGAGGGTGCGGTGGCTGGGTAGGTGATGCGGTTTTCGAGGCAGAGGGCTAGGGTTAGCCATTTTAGGCAGGGTAGGGCATCTATTTATAGGATGGGGCTAGGTTAGGGGGTATCTGGGGGTTTTTCGACCCTCCGATCGCGATCGTGCGGTCGGATTCGGACGATTCCGCACGCGGGAACGGGTACGCAGCCGTGTAGAGGGGATATCCGGAGATGAGAGGGGAAATGGGCGGCGCGACAACAATTTTAAAAACACCGACAAACGTCCGATGGTAGACCGAATACGGTGCCGCTACGGTCGACTGTTCGGTTACCAGACGAACTCCGATCGCGACGAAATTTGACAGGTGACCTACCTATATTAAAATAAGACCACACGTCAAATCTCAACCCGATCAGAGAAAGTTTTAAACGCACTTTAAAAACAGGGTTTCGACGATGCCGCGGGCGCGTGCGTGAGCGGCCGGGCTTGGAACGGACAACAACGCGAACCGGCAACTAACAACGGATGCAAGTTTTGAAAACTGGCGTCAACGGAGATGCCGATACAATGCTGATGATGCGCATGATGCGATGATGATGCGACAAAAGAAAATAGACACACGACGAAAACGGAAAGAAGGGAGAATCTTCTGGAACGTCGGCATCGGGCTGTCACAACTCTCCTACACTACAAGAGGATCTCGCCCCGAGATCCAAGAATGAAAGGGGGAGAGGATGAGAAAGAACAAGAGGTAAAAACTTAGTCGCTTCTTTGACAAACGAGTGAAACAATGACCCCTGAAGGTTGCAAAGCGACGAGGAATGATATGAGAAAGAAGCAAGAATTCACGGAAAATTTCGGCAACACTTCGGTAGGAAAATGGGACAAAAAATTCGATAAGCTCGAAGAAATAGACAAAATACATAACAAACAAGTAAATAGAGCAAGGGAACACCATGATCTTGATAGAACAACATAATAGACCCAAAGAGCAACATCACAAAGCCCCCGGAACAAGAGAATATGAACTAGCTCATACGAAAGAAGAGAATGAAGAAAAGAATGACAACTACTAACTCCAATGAACTTGGCAAGTATCCTTGCAAGAATAATTGGACGGAGTTGTTGGAAAAACAACAGCGAAAGTAACAAGATAGTAGTGGGCTTATGGGAACCTTTTCGAACTAATGAAGTGACAACCAACCACTAATAGAAACAAGGATTGTTTGGGAGAAACAAGATATGAACAATTTCTTACACCAAGAGGATACATTGAGAACTCGGATTAATGACAAGCACCATAATAGCAACAATCCCTAGGAAAATCTTTAGGTGAAATCCAAACCAAAATAACTCAATGAAGAAATCATGGGTTGCAAATATCTCATGATCATAGAATCGGTGGGTTTAATTATCTCATTCTTGAAAGGAATTTTTCTTCGAGGCTCCTACACTAACAAGAATGCTATAGTACCACCTCAAAGGATAAACGAAGAACAAATGCACTGAAATGCAAGGGAAAGAATGATTAAGGTTCTCCAACAAGAATCTTGAAGAACACTTGAGAATGGATTGAAACCTTGATGAACCACCAAGAAGGACCTCCGTATACGAATGAATGATGCAAAGATATCAAGGTAGAAAAGAATAAGATTATGACCTTGCCAGGATTTAGAAGAAGCCTGACAAAGAGATACTTAAAAGAACTTGCAACTCCGGAAAAATAAAGATAAGCACACGAGAAAAGAATTGAAACCATGAACCACTCCAGAAGAAGAATTCAGATTACTATGAACAAGAATAAGAATTATGTTATGCTTATCCTTCATCAAATTTGATTGATGACAAGCAACGGATTAAGCATGCAACTTATTCTTCTGAAAAGATTGAGGAGAGATATGAGCACAAACTAGAAGAATTGTTGCAAGATACACCAGTGAGAATTGAAATGAACGAGGCAACCATGAATGAATGGAGATACATGAGAATGAAGAGATCATGATCCACCTGGGGAAAAAAACTTAAACAAGACACCCGATAATCGAGAGACGAACGAAGAGACAACAATGGAGAAGAATTAGAGAGCGAAAGCTGCAAGCTAAGAACGAAGAAGTCTTCTGAAATGATGGCCTTCGGAGGAACGAGAATGAAAAACAAATCAGAAAAGCACCGGATAGCCAGAAAGGGATTGCTCATGACTGACAACAATTAAGAAGATGGCACCAAGCTGAAATGATGAATCTCCAAGTGAATGAACCAAGATTGAGAATGATGACGAGAAAGAGCACCAAGGATAAAGAGACACTCCGGAATAAAGAAGAATGGAATGTTGAGCCAAATATGAGAATTAATTCGAATAGATCTTGGAGAAGGGATATGACTGATGAAATTCATACTTACATCATAGTTGAAAAAAAATTAGAGGTCTCTCGAAAATATTAAAAGAGGCAGGTAAGTTCCTGGGAAAAACCTGTGGGTTATGGGCCCACTCAAAGAAACCACCGTTGAAAAGATTGCTAGAAAGAGAGATATTGCACCGGTAGAAATGAAAACTTGATGAGGTTGAGCACCTCAAAATAATTAAAAGAATTGAAAACGAGAAACTACTGAAATATCTTTAACACTCCGGATAGAAAAAGAGAGGAATTAATAAACAAGATAGGCTGAAAGAATTTCCAACGTCGGAAAGAATTACAAGGATAAAAAGGATATGATGACACAGACAACTGAATTAAATACACCGGTGAGGATGAGAAGAATGAACAAATATGACACGAATCTCCTGAGAATCTTCACAATGAAACACCGGATAGGACACGGAAGAAAAGATAGCGGAAGCAACAATGAAATGAAAATTCTTGGATGAAAATTGAATCACTGAAGAAAAGGGTGGGAGGGCGGGAAAAAACAAAGAGAATTTTGGACAGATGAGATGAACCCCGGAATAAAATGAGAGAATGATCTTGCAAAAATTGAAGAGGATTGTATCCACTTGGAGAGAACCACACCGGTTGGAAAAGAATTAACATGACGACTCCGGTTGACAATAATTAACAAGAGAATTGATTTGAGCCAAAGAATTAGCATTCACATAAAAATATGAGAACACCACTAGAAATATCTGAAATCACCACTTGACATCGAAGCAACTGAATTACCATATTCAACAAAACAAAGGGTTGAGGCTTATGAAACAAGCCAGAACAAACTCATGAGAAAGATTTCGTCCGATATTTTCGTGGACATGAATCCACTAGATGTCGAACCCCAACCTAACATCATGCGTTTGTTGGAAGATAGTCCTATAAGCAACTACTTGAATTCCCACCTAAGAATTCCTGAAATATCTGGTCATGCAATCTGGTACACGGATACAAGGAGTAATAATCACACAACTCCTATACTAACCCGTCACCTGTATCACATCCGTCAACACACGGCTAGAATCTCAGACCTTGATCTACTACAGACCCTCGTGATCACAACGATACAAAGTATGGCAGTACTCCCGAACAATCTGCACCAGTACTGGGGACATCGGGGTTATCTCGCCACTACTAGTATTGAAGCAATTACGAACATCCTTCGTTCTGAGATACTAAGAAATCTGAATGATAACGATGTGCTCGAGAATCCCTTGGAGCTCAACTCCCCTGAAACTCAAAGCAGATAGGAGGCACCAAGACAGAACTCCGTCACATCGGCATCATATAGATTCCAAAAATATCCGCATGATGCTAAAATTTTTTTTTGAGTGAGGAGTAGAATTAAATTATTACATCAAGATTCCTCACCAGAGCATAGAAGAGGAGAAAAAAGAATCCTACTCTCCGATATATAACTAGACTCAAAGCTGTTTTCACTAGACTCGACTCGGCCAAGTTCGATCAATGAAGGGGGCTCCTAGGTCGGTACTGCTCTGATACCAACTTGTCACGCCCAAGATGCGACCCTATCCTCAATTTGGCATGAAGGCCTCGTCAGGGATAGAAGCGCATCTCGTCTTGTCACAAGAATGGATATCGTTACAAGTACATGTACTGAAAAGAAGAGGTATATAACAGAGTTGGCTTACACTCACCACAAGCTACATCAGAGTCACATCAGTACATTACATAATCATCAAGAGTAAGAGCAGGGTCCGACTACGGACGAAAACAAACGACAAAAGAAGAACGACGTCCATCCTTGCTATCCCAGGCTGCCGGCCTGGAACCCATCCTAGATCGATGAAGAAGAAGAAGAAGAAGCAACTCCAAATGAACAATCAACGCGCTCGCGTCAAGTAACCTTTACCTGTACCTGCAACTGGTGTTGTAGTAATCTGTGAGCCACAGGGGACTCAGCAATCTCATTTCCAAAGGTATCAAGACTAGCAAAGCTTAATGGGTGAGGCATGGTTAAGTGGTGAGGTTGCAGCAGCGGCTAAGCATATATTTGGTGGCTAAACTTACGAGTACCAGAAATAAGAGGGGAAGATCTACGCATAGCGGACGTGAACTACAGATGATCAAATGAATGATCCTGAACACCTACCTACGTCAGACATAACCCCACTGTGTCCTCGATCGGAGAAGGAACTCACGAAAGAGACAGTCACGGTTACGCACACAGTTGGCATGTTTTAGTTAAGTTAATTTCAAGTTATCTAGAACCAGTGTTAAAGAAAGTTTCCACGTTGCCACATAACCGCGGGCACGGCTTTCCGAAAAAGATTTAACCCTGCAGGGGTGCTTCAACTAGTCCATCACAAATTATCACAAGCTGCATAGAAATCCTCGATCACGACACTCGCGATCTCGTCGGATTCCATAGTGGAAAACCTCAACTCTGAGATTACCCAAAGCATCACCGGAATCCCGATGCACAAGATATTTCGTCAAAGGTAAAACTAATCCAGCAAGGCCGCCCGACATGTCGACGATCCTGATAGGAGTCGCGTACCTCGTTCACAAGACACGACAGATGAGCGATGGTTACCACGCCAAACGCCTAGTTGCCCCGGGTAGCGTTAATAAGCTGCTCTGTTTTGGACCAACACTCATGAGGAGCACTGGCCCGGGGGTTGAATAAATTATCCTCGGGGTCCGGAAAGTCCCTATGCAATTTTATTAGGTGATTTGGCAAATGTAGTACCAAAGTTGGGCCTTGCCAGACCAGTCTTAATCTAAAACGAATTATCAAGGGGGTCCCCATAACAACCCTGATCGTGTTAGGAGTGCTCAATTATGGAACATAACACCAGTAGCCGAAACTAAGGGGGCAAACGTGGAACAAAACACCAGGCTAGAAAGGTCGAGCCTTCCAACTTTTACCAAGTATATGGGTGCATTAAAATAGATAGCATTTAATATGGTGATATGACAAGGAACCCATGTTCACACATGGAAGCAACTGCACCTACAACTAGCAATGCTAATACAGTGTTAAGCAAGCGGTAACATAGCCAATCAGTGGTTTGCTAGGTTGAACAGGTTGAAAGTTTTCATAGCATTGTTGAGAGGCTGATATTAACATGTGGAAGGCAACGAGACATAAACGGTAGAAACGGTAAAACTAGCATGGCAATGATAGTAACGGTATTTGGGGAAATGGTCATCTTGCCCGAGATCCCGCTTGGAAGAAGAATGACTCCGTGAAGCAGACGAACCGACGTAGTCGAACGAGTCCTCACAATCTGACACGCTTGCGGAACTCTACCGAGACGGGGAAAACCGGAAACAAGAATCAACACATGAATTCACCGCACGATGCACAACACAAATGATGCAAGAGCAGCTAAATACATGCAAGTCACGGCATGACAAATCACACAATCAAACACTACACATTAAGTGAAGTTCAATATGCAACGAGTTGCATATTGACGAAACTCCACATATGAATTATTTAGTTCACTCCCGGTTATTTACATGGCAATATTAATGTTGTCAAACATGCACGAGGTGAAGCGGAAATTATACTACCTATCTAGACATTTTAAATGAGGTCGAAAATGACATATAGCATCTCCGAGACGACCTCACATGTTAATTTACAATTCTGTGCAGATCTGAATTAACACCTTTAATTAGTTGTTACACAGAAAAACAAATAGGTTCACGTGATTCTACGCGTCGTGGCAAGAAATCTAGACATAAAGAACATCTCCAACGGAGTTACGGATCAAAAGATACAAGCACCGCAAGATATGATGACATGAATGCAATATGTGTGCAACGACGGCTACGAGCACTTCAAAACTTACAACCAGCAAGAGAAAATAAAACTACACGAGATTCTAAGCAAGTTTCATGTAGGACACGATCAAATCGGAGCTACGGTTCAAAAACTACGAGCAAAACAAGAAATGACTACAATCTGCCAAAATCAGCCACATAGCATTTTCTACGCCCCACAACTACGAGCTACTCAACTCAAATAAACTCAAGAAAGACATGAAACGAAAGAGGGCAAGAAGCACTACCACATACAACTAACAATAACTAGCATGGCACCAAGGAACACTAGGAAAAGAAGACACAAAATGGCATCCCACACACTATTTCAGACTTAGTGAAAATTACACCTCATGAAAGTGCAGTTTTCGATCTGAATCTATATTGACAACAGCAAAACCTATAGCTACAGGACTCCAAATGGCATGAAAATTCACAGCATGCTATAGAAACACAAGGGCTACAACTAACTCCATTGGACCAACCTCAAAAGAGTTACAAATCTAAAGATAGAAGCAAAACAAAACAACAACAAAATATAACAGATTCCAGACTTAGAAATATTTCAGCTCCTCCAAATCAGCACTATTTCTAGCAACTTGAGAGCAATCAAACCACACCTAAACATGCTTTTCTATTGCAACTAAAAATACCAGGGGCTAGACAAAACATCAAAGAACAAGTCTCTAGTTGACAACTCCGTCAAACGAAGCACGGAACAAATCCTACGAAAAAGACAAGAGGGCAACATAGCAAAATATCACGCGAACTAACTTCCTCAAAAGCTAAAACTAATTGCACAGATAAATCCAATGGATTTTTCTACCCCGGAAACATATAAAATATGTGGGGTTGCACAGCAAAATAATGCCACACATTAATGCGAAATAATTACCTAATACGGGAAAATAACTAGCGGCAAATCCCTACACGCAAAAATACAAATGAACGCTCTAAGATGCATGGAAAAAATGGTTCCTAAAACATGGACATTTAATCTACGGTATACGGGCAATCCGGACACGCACGAGAAATAACTACGAAATGGATCCTATTGAAACAGCATGCAAAACGATGCATTAGGCACTTCAAACTGCCTCAAATAATTATGCAAGTTAGAAATTCGAAATCTACACGGAATTCTACACAAAATACATATGCTACACACTCCGATCCGGCTTACGGATATTAAACTACGGGGGTTCTAACGCAGCATAAATTCAAAATTTTTCCTACGCATGTTCAGATCTTCCTATGGAGAGACCAGCAACGAGAGAGGGGTAAGAGCATCTTCATACCTTTGAAGATCGCTAAGCGGAAGCGTTGCTAGAACGCGGTTGATGGAGTCGTACTCGCGGCGATTCCGATCTAGTGCCGAACAACGGCACCTCCACGTTCAACACACGTGCAGCCCGGTGACGTCTCCCGCACCTTGATCCAGCAAGGAGGAGGGAGAGGTTGGGGAAGAAGTCCAGGAACACGACGGCGTGGTGTCAGTGGAGAGATGAGGTCTCCCGGCAGGGCTTCGCCAAGCGCCGGCAGAGAGGAGGAGGGAGAGGAGCAGGGCTGCGCCGAGAGAGAGATGAAACCGTGTGTCAAACAGCCCCGAGTCCTCATCTATATATAGGGGGAGAGGGAGGGGGCGCAACCCTTAGGGTTCCCACCCCCAAGGGGTGCGGCAGCCCCAGATGGGAGAGGGGGTGGCGGCCAGGGCAGGGAGGAGGGGTGGCGCACCCCTCTGGTGGGCCTTAGGCCCACCTATGCTAGGGTTCCCCCTTCCCCCCCTTTCTCAGGTGCATATGGGCTGGGTGGGGGGCGCACCAGCCCACTTAGGGGCTGGTTCCCTTCCCCACTTAGCCCATCTAGCCTCCCGGGGTCGTTGCCCCCCTTCGGTGGTCCCCCGGGACCACCTCCGGTAGTCCCGGTGGTCCCGGTACGTTACCGGTGACGCCCGAAACTCTTCCGGTGTCCAAAACCATCCGTCCTATATATCAATCTTTACCTCCGGACCATTCCGGAGCTCCTCGTGACGTCCGGGATCTCATCCGGGACTCGGAACAACTTTTGGTAACCTCGTACAACATTTCCCTATAACCCTAGCGTCATCGAACCTTAAGTGTGTAGACCCTACGGGTTCGGGAGACAGGCAGACATGACCGAGACACCTCTCTGGCCAATAACCATCAGCGGGGTCTGGATACCCATGGTGGCTCCCACTAGCTCCACGATGATCTCATCGGATGAACCACGATGTCAAGGATTCAATCAATCCCGTATACGAATCCCTTTGTCTGTCGGTATAGAACTTGCCCGAGATTCGATCGTCGGTATACCTATACCTTGTTCAATCTCGTTACCGGTAAGTCTGTTTACTCGTTCCGTAGCACGTCATCGTGTGACTAACTCCTTAGTCACATTGAGCTCATGATGATGTTCTACCGAGTGGGCCCAGAGATATCTCTCCGTCACACGGAGTGACAAATCCCGATCTCGATTCGTACCAACTCAACAGACACTTTCGGAGGTACCCGTAGTGCACCTTTATAGTCACCCAGTTACGTTGTGACGTTTGATACACCCAAACACTCCTACGGTATCCGGGAGTTGCACAATCTCACAGTCGAAGGAAAAGATACTTGACATTAGAAAAGCATTAGCATACGAACAATACGATCTAGTGCTAGGCTTAGGATTGGGTCTTGTCCATCACATTATTCTCCCAATGATGTGATCCCGTTATCAATGACATCTAATGCCCATGATCAGGAAACCATGATCATCTATTGACTACCGAGCTAGCCAACTAGAGGCTTGCTAGGGACACACTGGGATCTATTCATTCACACATGTATTACTGTTCCCTGTTAATACAATTATAGCATGAACGATAGACGATTATCATGAACAAGGAAATATGATAATAACCATTTTATTATTGCTTCTAGGGCATATGTCCAACAGTCTCCCACTTGCAGTAGAGTCGATAATCTAGTTACATTGTGATGTATCGAACACCCATAGCATCATGGTGTTGATCATGTTTTGCTCGTGGAAGAGGTTTAGTCAACGGGTCTGCAATATTCAGATCCGTGTGTACTTTACAAATATCTATCACTCCACTCTGGACATGGTCCTGGATGGAGTTGTAGCGGCGCTTGATGTGCTTCATCTTCCGGTGAAACCTGGGTTCCTTGGCTATGGCAATGGCTCCAGTGTTATCACAGAAGAGTGTCATAGGACCCGACGCGCTTGGAACCACTCCAAGGTCGGTGATGAGCTCCTTCATCCAAATTCCTTCATGAGCCGCTTCTGAAGCAGCTATGTACTCCGCTTCACATGTAGATGCTGCCACAACTTCTTGCTTGCTGCTGCACCAGCTCACTGCCCCACCATTCAACACATACACGTATCCGGTCTGTGACTTAGAGTCATCCGGATCTGTGTCGAAGCTAGCGTCGACGTAACCCTTTACGACGAGCTCTTCGTCACCTCCAGAAACGAGAAACATTTCCTTAGTCATTTTCAGGTACTTAAGGATATTCTTGACCGCTGTCCAGTGTTCCGCACCGGGATTACTTTGGTACCTCCCTACCAAGCTTATGGCAAGGTTTATATCAGGTCTGGTACACAACATGGCATACATTAGAGAGCCCAGGACTGAAGCGTAGGGGACATAACTCATCTTCTCTCTATCTGCTACCGTGGTCGGCGACTGAGTCTTACTCAATCTCATACCTTGCAAAACTGGCAAGAACCCTTTCTTTGAGTTTTCCATGTTGAACTTCTTCAATATCTTGTCAAGGTATGTACTTTGCGAAAGACCTATGAGGCGTCTCGATCTATCTCTATAGATCTTGATGCCTAATATGTATGCAGCTTCTCCAAGGTCCTTCATTGAAAAACTCTTGTTCAAATAGGCCTTTATGCTCTCCAACATCTCTATATCATTCCCCATCAATAATATGTCATCCACATATAGTACGAGGAAAGCTACAGAGATCCCACTCACTTTCTTGTACATACATGCTTCACCGTAAACCTGTATGAACCCAAACGCTTTAATCACCTCATTAAAGCGAATGTTCCAACTCCGAGATGCTTGCACCAGCCCATAGATGGAGCGCTGGAGCTTGCACACTTTGTTAGCACCCTTAGGGTCGACAAAACCTTCTGGTTGCATCATATACAACTCTTCCTTAAGGTTCCCGTTAAGGAACGCTGTTTTGACGTCCATTTGCCAAATTTCATAATCATAAAAAGCGGCAATTGCTAACATGATTCAGACTGATTTCAGCTTCGCTACGGGAGAGAAAGTCTCTTCGTAGTCAACTCCTTGAATTTGTTGAAAACCCTTTGCGACAAGTCGAGCTTTGTAAACGGTTACATTACCGTTTGCATCAGTCTTTTTCTTGAAGATCCATTTATTTTCTATGGCTCGCCGGTCATCGGGCAAGTCCACCAAAGTCCACACTTTGTTCTCATACATGGATCCTATCTCGGATTTCATGGCCTCAAGCCATTTGTTGGAATCTGGGCCCGCTATCGCTTCTTCATAGTTCGAAGGTTCCCCGTGTCTAACAACATGATTTCCATCACAGGGTTGCCGTACCACTCTGGTGCGGAGCGTACCCTTGTGGACCTTCGCCGTTCAGTAGCAACTGGATCCGAAGCTTCATGATCATCATCATTAACTTCCTCTTCAGTCGGTGTAGGCGCCATAGGAACAATTTCCCGCGCTGCGCTACTTTCCTGTTCGAGAGGGGGTGTAATTACCTCATCAAGTTCTACCTTCCTCCCACTTACTTCTTTCGAGAGAAACTCTTTCTCTAGAAAGGATTCGTTCTTGGCAACAAAGGTTTTACCTTCGGATCTAAGATAGAAGGTATACCCAATAGTTTCCTTAGGGTATCCTATGAATACGCATTTCTCTGCTTTGGGTTCGAGCTTTTCTGGTTGAAGTTTCTTCACATAAGCATCGCAGCCCCAAACTTTAAGAAACGACAACTTAGGTTTCTTGCCAAACCATAGTTCATACGGTGTCGTCTCAACGGATTTAGACGGTGCCCTATTTAAAGTGAATGCTGCAGTTTCTAATGCGTATCCCCAAAATGATAGCGGTAAGTCGGTGAGAGACATCATAGATCGTACCATATCTAATAAAGTGCGATTACGACGTTCAGACACTCCGTTGCGCTGCGGTGTGCCAGGCGGCGTCAGTTGTGAAACGATTCCACACTTCCTTAGGTGTGTGCCAAACTCATGACTCAAATATTCTCCTCCACGATCGGATCGTAGACATTTAATTTTTCTGTCACGTTGATTCTCAACCTCACTCTGAAATTCCTTGAACTTTTCAAACGTCTCAGATTTGTGCTTCATCAAGTAGATATACCCATACCTACTCAAATCATCGGTGAGAGTGAGAACATAACGATAACCACCGCGAGCTTCAACGTTCATTGGACCATACACATCAGTATGTATTATTTCCAATAAGTCGGTTGCTCTCTCCATTATTCCTGAGAATGGAGTCTTAGTCATCTTGCCCATGAGGCACGGTTCGCATGTGTCAAATGATTCAAAGTCAAGAGACTCTAATAGTCCATTAGTATGGAGCTTCTTCATGCGTTTAACGCTGATATGACCAAGGCGGCAGTGCCACAAGTATGTGGGACTATCATTATCAACTTTGCATATTTTGGTACTCACGCTATGAATATGTGTAACATCATGATCGAGATTCATCAAGAATAAACCATTCACCAGCGGAGCATGACCATAAAACATATCACTCATATAAATAGAACAACCATTATTCTCTGACTTAAATGAGTAGCCGTCTCGCATTAAGCAAGACCCTGATACAATGTTCATGCTTAAAGCTGGAACTAAATAACAATTATTAAGGTTTAAAACTAATCCCGACGGTAGATGTAGAGGTAGCATGCCGACGGCGATCACATCGACCTTTGAACCATTCCCGACGCGCATCGTTACCTCGTCCTTGGCCAGTCTCCGCTTATTCCGCAGTTCCTGCTTTGAGTTGCAAATGTGAGCAACAGCACCGGTATCAAATACCCAGGAGCTACTACGAGTGCTGGTAAGGTACACATCAATATCATGTATATCAAATATACCTTTAACGTTGCCGGCCTTCTTGTCCGCTAAGTATTTGGGGCAGTTCCGCTTCCAGTGACCCTTTCCCTTGCAATAGAAGCACTCAGTCTCAGGCTTGGGTCCGTTCTTTTTCTTCTTCCCAGCATCTGGCTTACCGGGCGCGGCAACAGCTTTGCCGTCTCTCTTGAAGTTCTTCTTACCCCTGCCTTTCTTGAAACTAGTGGTCTTGTTGACCATCAACACTTGATGCTCCTTCTTGATTTCTACTTCTGCAGACTTGAGCATCGAGTACAACTCGGGAATGGTTTTCTCCATCCCTTGCATGTTGTAGTTAAGCACAAAGCCTTTGTAGCTTGGTGGGAGAGACTGGAGGATTCAGTCAATGATAGCATCATCCGGAAGTTCGACTCCAAGTGAAGTCAGACGACCGTGTAACCCAGACATTTTGAGTATGTGCTCACTGACAGAACTGTTCTCCTCCATCTTACAGCTGAAGAACTTGTCGGAGACTTCATATCTCTCGACATGGGCATGAGCTTGAAAAACTAGCTTCAGCTCTTGGAACATCTCATATGCCCCGTGTTGCTCAAAACGTCTTTGGAGCCCCGTTTCTAAACTGTATAACATGCCACACCTGACCAGAGAGTAGTCATCACTCCGCGCTTGCCAGACGTTTAGAATGTCCTGGGCTGCTGCGGGAGCGGGAGGGTCACCTAGCGGCGCATTAAGGACATAAGCCTTTTTACTTGCTTCAAGGATGAGCTTCAGGTTGCGAACCCAGTCCGCATAGTTGCTACCATCATCTTTCAGCTTGTTTTTCTCTAGGAATGCGTTGAAGTTGAGGTTGACGTTGGACATCTACAATATTTATAAAGACAACTTTTAGACTAAGTTCATGACAACTAAGTTCATTTAATCAAATTAAGTATGAACTCCCACTTAAATCGACATCCCTCTAGTCATCTAAGTGATACATGATCCATGTTGACTAACCCGTGTCCGATCATCACGTGAGAAGGACTAGTCACCATGGTGAGCAACTCATGCTGATCGTATTCAACCATACGACTCATGTTCGACCTTTCAGTCTCTTGTATTCGAGGTCATGTCTGTACATGCTAAGCTCGTTGAGTCAACCTAGGTGTTTCGCGTGTGTAAATCTGGCTTACACCCGTTGTATGCGAACGTTAGAATCTATCACACCCGATCATCACGTGATGCTTCGAGACAACGAACCTTCGCAACGGTGCACACTTAGGGGAACACGTTCTTGAAATTTTAAGAGGGATCATCTTATTATGCTACCGTCGTTTTAAGCAATAAGATGTAAAACATGATAAACATCACAATGCAATCATATAGTGACATGATATGGCCATTATCATCTTTGCTCTTTCGATCTCCATCTTCAGGCATCGCATGATCATCATCGTCACCGGCGTGACACCATGATCTCCATCATCGTGTCTCCGTGAAGTCGTCACGCCAACTACTACTATCACTACTACTATGGCTAACCGTTAGCAATGAAGTAAAATAGTAAGCACATGGCGTTGCATCTCATACAATAAATTAAGACAACTCCTATGGCTCCTGCCGGATGTCATACTCATCGACATGCAAGTCGTGAAACCTATTACAATAACATGATCATCTCATACATCATACATGCAACATCACAACTTTGGCCATATCACATCACATGTCAAACCCTGCAAAAACAAGTTAGACGTCCTCTAATTGTTGTTGCAAGTTTTACGTGGCTGATTTGGGTTTCTAGCAAGAACGCCTTCTTACCTACGTGAAAGCCACAACGATGATATGCCAAAGCTATTTACCCTTCATAAGGACCCTTTTCATCAAATCCAATCCGACTAGAGTGGGAGAGACAGACACCCGCTAGCCACCTTTATGCACGATGTGCATGTCTGTCGGTGGAACCAGTCTCACGTAAGCGTACGTGTAAGGTCGGTCCGGGCCGCTTCATCCCACAATACCGCCGGAAAAGAATAAGACTAGGAACGGCAAGCAAATTTGCAAACCATCACCCACAACTTTTGTGTTCTACTCGTGCATAGAATCTACGCATAGAAAACCTGGCTCTGATGCCACTGTTGGGTAACGTAGCATAAATTCAAAAAATTTCCTACGCATGTTCAGATCTTCCTATGGAGAGACCAGCAACGAGAGAGGGGTAAGAGCATCTTCATACCTTTGAAGATCGCTAAGCGGAAGCGTTGCTAGAATGCGGTTGATGGAGTCGTACTCGCGGCGATTCCGATCTAGTGCCGAACAACGGCACCTCCGCGTTCAACACACGTGCAGCCCGGTGACGTCTCTCGCACCTTGATCCAGCAAGGAGGAGGGAGAGGTTGGGGAAGAAGTCCAGCAACACGACGGCGTGGTGTCGGTGGAGAGACGAGATCTCCCGGCAGGGCTTCGCCAAGCGCCGGCAGAGAGGAGGAGGGAGAGGAGCAGGGCTGCGCCGAGAGAGAGATGAAACCGTGTGTCAAACAGCCCCGAGTCCTCATCTATATATAGGGGGAGAGGGAGGGGGCGCAGCCCTTAGGGTTCCCACCCCCAAGGGGTGCGGCAGCCCCAGATGGGAGAGGGGGTGGCGGCCAGGGCAGGGAGGAGGGGTGGCGCACCCCTCTGGTGGGCCTTAGGCCCACCTATGCTAGGGTTCCCCCCTTCCCCCCTTTCTCAGGTGCGTATGGGCTGGGTGGGGGGCGCACCAGCCCACTTAGGGGTTGGGTTCCCTTCCCCACTTAGCCCATCTAGCCTCCCGGGGTCGTTGCCCCCCTTCGGTGGTCCCCCGGGACCACCTCCGGTGGTCCCGGTGGTCCCGGTACGTTACCGGTGACGCCCGAAACTCTTCCGGTGTCCAAAACCATCCGTCCTATATATCAATATTTACCTCCGGACCATTCCGGAGCTCCTCGTGACGTCCGGGATCTCATCCGGGACTCCGAACAACTTTCGGTAACCTCGTACAACAATTCCCTATAACCCTAGCGTCATCGAACCTTAAGTGTGTAGACCCTACGGGTTCGGGAGACAGGCAGACATGACCGAGACACCTCTCTGGCCAATAACCATCAGCGGGGTCTGGATACCCATGGTGGCTCCCACTAGCTCCACGATGATCTCATCAGATGAACCACGATGTCAAGGATTCAATCAATCCCGTATACGATTCCCTTTGTCTGTCGGTATAGAACTTGCCCGAGATTCGATCGTCGGTATACCTATACCTTGTTCAATCTCGTTACTGGTAAGTCTCTTTACTCGTTCCGTAGCACGTCATCGTGTGACTAACTCCTTAGTCACATTGAGCTCATGATGATGTTCTACCGAGTGGGCCCAGAGATACCTCTCCGTCACACGGAGTGACAAATCCTGATCTCGATTCGTACCAACTCAACAGACACTTTCGGAGGTACCCGTAGTGCACCTTTATAGTCACCCAGTTACGTTGTGACGTTTGATACACCCAAAGCACTCCTACGGTATCCGGGAGTTGCACAATCTCACGGTCGAAGGAAAAGATACTTGACATTAGAAAAACATTAGCATACGAACAATACGATCTAGTGCTAGGCTTAGGATTGGGTCTTGTCCATCACATCATTCTCCCAATGATGTGATCCCGTTACCAATGACATCTAATGCCCATGATCAGGAAACCATGATCATCTATTGACTACCGAGCTAGCCAACTAGAGGCTTGCTAGGGACACATTGTGATCTATTCATTCACACATGTATTACTGTTTCCTGTTAATACAATTATAGCATGAACGATAGACGATTATCATGAACAAGGAAATATGATAATAACCATTTTATTATTGCCTCTAGGGCATATGTCCAACAAGCCTACCTATATTAAAATAAGACCGCACATCAAATCTCAACCCGATCAGAGAAAGTTTTAAACGCACTTTAAAAACAGGGTTTCGAAGATGCCGCGGGCGCGTGCGTGAGCGGTCGGGCTCGGAACGGACAACGACGCGAACCGGCAACTAACAACGGATGCAAGTTTTGAAAAACTGGCGGCAACGGAGATGCCAATGCAATGCTGATGATGCGCATGATGCGATGATGATGCGACAAAAGAAAATAGACACACGACGAAAACGGAAAGAAGGGAGAATCTTCTGGAACGTCGGCATCGGGCTGTCACAAGGGCGCCGGGAAGGGTCTCCACATGAGATCTTGCGGAAACGAAAGCTTGCGGCGGCGGAAAAGTATTTTCGAGGCTCCCCTGATTTTTTGCAGAATATTTGGGAATATATAGGCGCAAAACCTAGGTCACGAGGTGGCCAGGGAAGCCACAAGCTTGCCCACCGCCGCCTCCCCCGTGGTGGCGTGGTGCAAGCTTGTGGGCTCCGAGGGGCCCACCTGGCCTGACCCAAAGGTTCCCTGGTCTTCTTTCGTTCGGGAAAAAATAATTTCGGGGATTTTATTCCGTTTGGACTCCGTTCCAAAATCAGATCTGAAAAGAGTCAAAAACACGGAAAAATTGGAACTCGCACTTGGCACTGAATCAATAAGTTAGTCCCCAAAAAGATATAAAAAAGGTACATAAAACATACAAAGAAGACAAGATAACAGCGTGAAACCATTAAAAATTATAGATACGTTTGAGACGTATCAAGCATCCCCAAGCTTAACTCCTGCTCGTCCTCGAGTAGGGAAGTGATAAGAATGAATTTTTGATGCTTTCATGCTACCTAGCATAGGTGTCCTTTGTAATTCCTCTTATGTGACATGAATGTTCAGATCCATTAGATCCAAAACAATAGTTTGCTATTGACGTGGAAACAATAACAATTTAAGCAAACTAGCAAAGTAATCATGAACTTTCAAAATAACTAGGCCAAAAGAAAGTTATCCCTACAAAAGCATATAGTCTGGCTATGCTCTATCATCAATGAACAACGAATTTAAATCGTGCACAACCCCGGTATTGGCCAAGTAATTGTTTCACACCTTTACTTTCTCAAACATTTTCAACTCTCACGCAATACATGAGTGTGAGCCATGGTTATAGCACTATAGATGGCGTGGAATATGGTGGAGGTTGCAAGGCAAAAAGGAGAAGATAGTCACATTAACTAGGCATATCTATGAGTTGTGGAGATGCTCATCAATAGGTATCAATGTGAGTGAGTAGGGATTGCCATACAAATGATGCACTAGAGATACAAGTATGTGAAAGCTATTAGAGAAAACTAGTGGGTGTGCATCCAACTTGCTTGCTCACGAAGACCTAAAGCAATTTTGAGGAAGCCTATCATTGGTGGTGACAAAACAAGAGACTCTCAATCATGAAGATCATGGTGCTCAAAATGCACAAGTGTGGAAAAAGTGGTAGCATTGTCCCTTCTCTCTTTTTCTCTCATTTTTTTTATTTTCGTGGGCTCTTTGGCCTCTTTTTTTATGGGCTTCTTTGGCATCTTTTATTTCCTCACATGGGACAATGCTCCAATAATGATGATCGTCACACTTTCAACTCAAAACTTAGAGCAATTATAACTCTATATGGAATGCCTTCGGTAGTGTACCGTGGCAACCATCTAGCATGGCATAGACATGAGTAGAAACATCATGCTAGCTATCTTACGATCATGCAAAGGCAAGTAGACGTGGTGGCACATGTCATGGTGGTATTTGCATGGCAATATATCTCATAATGACTTTGAAAAAGCCATAGTAGGTAGGTATGGTGGCTGTTTTGAGGGAGGCTAATGGTGGGTTTTGTGCACCGGCGAAAGTTGCACGACACTAAGAAGATAGTGATGGTGGAAGGTGAAAGTGCATCTAAACCATGGACTCAACATTAGTCATGAAGAACTCATATACTTGTTGAATTTTTTTTATTAGTAATCGAAACAAAGCATTCGACGCATACTCCTAGGGGAAGGGTTGGTAGGTATAAACCATCGCGCTATCCCGACCGCCACGCAAAGGATGACAATCAATATACTAATCATGCTCAGATTTCATCACATAGCGGTTCGCCATACGTGCATGCTACGGGAATCACTAACTTCAACACAAGTATTTCCAGATTCACAACACCTTACTAGCATGACTTCAATATTACCATAACCACAACTCAAAACTAATTGAGATGAATCAAACTTCTCTAACTATTCAATGCACATGAAGGAGGAAGTTTTCGTATCCCTTTGGATAACTACCCCTTTTGAGACTACTTTCAAAGCATAGATCAACTACAAAGCTACGCACCGCCGCGCTCTAAAAGATATAAGTGAAGCACATAGAGAAAAAGTATCTAGCTCAAAATATATAAGTGAAGCACATGTGAGCTGAATTGTCTACCAAAAGATATAAGCGAAGCTCGACAAACTCACGGCGTGTGCCTGTCTCTCTCTCTAGGTGTGCAACAAGGATGATTGTGACACAACAACAAAAATAAAATACTCCTACGATACAAGACGCTCCAAGCAAAAAGACATAACATGTGGTGAATAAAAATATAGCCCCAAGTAACGTTACCGATGGATTGAAGACGAGAAAGGGGATGCCTTCCCGGGGCATCCCCAAGATTAGGCTTTTACGGCATCCTTGAATCTCTTGGGGTGCCTTGGGCGTCCCCAAGCTTGAGATCTTGTCACTCTTTATCTTTTTGTCCATAAGAACTTCACCCAAAACTTGAAAACTTCACAACACGAAACTTAAACAGAAACTCGTGATAACATTAGTACAAGAAAGCAAACCACCACTTCCTTAGGTACTGTAGAAAACTTAAATTCTACTTGTGTTGATGTTGGGTTACTGTACTTTCAATCTTCCATGGCTAATACCCCTCGATACTCTCCATAGTTTCATCAAAATAAGCAACCAACACAACAAAAACAGAATCTGTTAACATCAGACCAGTCTGTAGCAATCTGTATGTTTCGTATACCTCTGGTACTTCAAAAATTCTGAAAAATTACGACAGTCTCAAGAATTTGCATAGCAATCAGCAGCAAAAAGAATCAACTCAAAAGCTCTTACATAAAAAAATGAAAAATCTTTTCGTGAGCATAAAGTTTCTGTCTTTCCCAGCATGAACAAACGATCATCCTCAAGACTAATCATAACGGTTTTGCTTGGCACAAACGCAAAAAGAAACACAAAAAACACAATCATAACAGAATTATGAAAGTGTGGAAAACACAAAACAGAAAGAAAAAGGATAGATTCGTTGGGTTGCCTCCCAACAAGCGCTTTTGTTTAACGCCCTTAGCTAGGCGAAAGTGATGGAATCACGTATAGTCATCTTTGGTGCTCAAACCATAAGTATCCCTCATAATAGATTCATAAGGCAATCTTATTTTCTTTCTAGGAAAGTGCTCCATGCCTATCTTTAAGGGAAATTGAAATCTAATATTCCCTTCCTTCATATCGATGATAGCACCAATAGTCCTGAGGAAAGGTCTACCAAGAATAATGGGACATGAAGGATTGCAATCTATGTCAAGTACAATGAAATCCACGGGTACATAGTTCTTATTTGCAACAATAAGAACATCATCGATCCTCCCCATGGGCTTCTTGACGGTAGAATCCACAAGATGCAAATTAAGAGAACACTCTTCAATCTCATGAAAACCAAGAATATCACATAAAGACTTTGGAATCGCGGAAACACTAGCACCGAAATCACACAAAGCATTGCACTCATAGTTTTTGATCTTGATTTTGATAGTAGGTTCCCACTCATCATGAAGTTTTCTATGTATCGAGACTTCTAGTTCGAGCTTCTCTTCAAGAGATTTCATCATAGCATCTACGATATGGGCGGTAAAGGCTTTACTTTGGCTATAAGCATGTGGAGAGTTTGCAATGGATTGCATCAAAGAAATGCATTCGAACAAGGAGCAATTATCATAATTGAATTCCTTGAAATCCAAAGTGGGAGTTTCATTACTACCCAAATTTTTGACTTCTTCTACTCCACTCTCCACACCTTTATCATGAAGATAGGTGGACTCCGAATCATCGGGGCGTTTTCAACCAAAGTGGATTCATATCCAGCCCCTCCATAAGTAGGTTTGACACGCGAAAACAAAGATTCAAGAGGAGACACACCAAGCACTTTACGATCTTCGTGATTTGCATCACTAGAACGCACCCTTTTAAACCATTCATGTCTAGCACGAATTTGGGCGGTTCTTTCTTTGCTCTCATCCATGGAGATACACATAGCTTTCAAAGTTTCATCCAAGTTGATCTTGGGAGGAGCGCATCTAACTTTCAAAGCATCAATATCACAAGACATCCTATCAACGCTCTTAGCCAAATCGTCTATTTTGAGTAGTTTTTCCTCTATGGACGCATTGAAAATCTTTTGAGAGTTGATGAACTCTTTGATATTACTCTCTAGATCATAGGGTAATTTGCTATGATTTCCATAAGTGTTTCCGTAGGAATTGCCATAATTGTTAGAGGAGTTACTAGGAAAAGGCCTAGGAACATAGTTTCCTCTAACAACATTGTTGTTGCCAAAATTGTTCCTACCAACCTAATTCACGTCCAAACTAGCGTTGCTACTCTCAATCAAAGAAGATAGTGGCATGTCATTAGGATCTACGGCAGTGTTTCTACTAGCAACCAAATTCATCAACTCGTCCATCTTAGCACTAAGCAAGTTAATCTCTACTATAGCGTGCACCTTTTTGCTAGCACGCGATCGTTCAGTGTGCCACTGAGAGTAGTTGGTCATGATATTGTCTAGGAGTTTTGTCGCGTCTCCTAACGTGATTTCCATGAACGTTCCACCTGAGGCGGAGTCCAAGATATTGCGAGAAGCGAAATTCAAGCCAGCGTAAAAGATTTGTATAATCATCCACAAACTCAAGCCATGAGCGGGACAATTTCTAATCATAAGCTTCATCCTGTCCCAAGATTGTGCAACGTGTTCATGATCAAGTTGCTTGAAATTCATGATATCGTTGCGTAAGGAGATGATCTTAGCCGGCGGAAAATACTTGGATATATAAGCATCTTTGCACCTATCCCAAGAATCGATACTATTTTTAAGCAAAGAAGAAAACAAGTTTTTGTGCGATCTCGCAACGAGAAAGGAAAAAGTTTTAACTTAATCATGTCATTATCCACATCTCTTTTCTTTTGCATATCACAAAGCTCAATAAAGGTATTGAGATGGGATGCAGCATCTTCACTAGGAAGGCCAGAGAATTGCTCTTTCATAACAAGATTCAGCAAAGCTGCGTTGATTTCATACGATTCCGCAGTATTGGCGGGAGCAATCGGAGTACTAATAAAATCATTATTATTAGTGCTCGAGAAGTCGCAAAGTTTGGCGTTTTCAGACATGATGTCTTCAACAAACAAACAAGCACACAAGCAAGCAAGAAACCAACAAAGGAAAACGACAAAGGCAAAGGAAAACGACGAAGGAGAAAGGCGAATGAAAACGGCAAATGTGAAGTGGGGGAGAGGAAAACGGGAGGCAAATGGCAACAAAAGTAAATGCAAGAGAAGAGTTTGTGAGACCTACTTGGATAGATCTTGATTTCTCCTCCCCGGCAACGGCGCGAGAAATAGGCGTGTTGTCAGGAGAATATCCTTAACGATCCTCCTCGGCAAACGATCCTCTTCCCCGGCAACGGCGCCAGAAATACTTCTGATGTTTGCTGTGTATCCCTGGCAATTGCGCCAGAAATACTCCTACTACGACACGTTGGTATTCCCTCGAAGCGGAAAGGGTGATGTAGCACAGCGATGGTAAGTATTTCCCTCAGTTTGAGAACCAAGGTATCAATCCGGTGGAAGAGTATCTCACCAACCTCCACAAACACAAAAGCTTGCACCCAACGCTATGAAGGGGTTGTCAATCCCTTATAGATTGTTTGCCAAGTGAGAACTGAAAGTAACAAAGTAACAAAGCAAAGTAAAAGCAGAGTTGTAAACGATGGATGTGAATAGACCCGGGGGCCGTAGTGTTTACTAGTGGCTTCTCTCATGAAAGCAAGTAGACGGTGGGTGAACAAATTACTGCCGAGCAATTGATAGAACTGTGCAGAGTCGTGATGATATCTATGCAATGATTATTTCTATAGGCATCACGTCCAAAACAAGTAGACCGATACTTTCTGCATCTACTACTATTACTCCACACGTCAACCGCTATCCAGCATGCATCTAGTGTATTAAGTCCATAAGAACAGAGTAACGCCTTAAGCAAGATGACATGATGTAGAGGGATAATCTCCAACCAATGATAAAAGCCCCATCTTTTTACCCTTGATGGCAACTGCTTGATGTGTGCCTTGCTTCCCCTACTGTTACTGGCAAAGGTCACCACATGGCAGAACCCAAAACCAAGCACTTCTCCCATTGCAAGAATCATAGATCTAGTTGGCCAAACAAAACCCAAGACTCGGAGAGACTTACAAGGATATCAAATCATGCATATAAGAAATCAGCAAAGACTCAAATATATATCATAGATAATCTGATCACAAGTCCACAATTCATCGGATCTCGACAAACACACCGCCAAAGTATATTACATCGGATAGATCTCCATGAAGATCATGGAGAACTTTTTATTGAATATCCAAGAGAGAGAAGAAGCCATCTAGCTACTAACTACGGACCCGTAGGTCTGAAGTGAACTACTCACGAGTCATTGGAGGGGCGATGATGATGATGAAGAAGCCCTCCACCTCCAAAGTTCCCTCCGGCAAGGCGCCGGGAAGGGTCTCCACATGAGATCTCGCGGATACGGAAGCTTGCGACGGCCGAAAAGTATTTTCGAGGCTCCCCTGATTTTTTGCGGAATATTTGGGAATACATAGGCGCAAAACCTAGGTCAGGAGGCGGCCAGGGAAGCCACAAGCTTGCCCACCGCCGCCTCCCCTCTGGTGGCGTGGTGCAAGCTTGTGGGCTCCCATGGGCCCACCTGGCCTGGCCCAAAGGTTCCCTAGTCTTCTTTCGTTCGGGAAAAAATCATTTCGGGGATTTTACTCCGTTTGGACTCCGTTCCAAAATCAGATCTGAAAAGAGTCAAAAACACGGAAAAACAGGAACTGGCACTTGGCACTGAATCAATAAGTTAGTCCCCAAAAAGATATAAAAAAAGTACATAAAACATACAAAGAAGACAAGATAACAACGTGAAACCATCAAAAATTATAGATACGTTTGAGATGTATCAGACTCCTATTGAATCTTTGTTTTATTGTGACAAACCTAATGATGATGGGGCTGGATATGAATCCACTTTGGTTGAAAAACGCCCCAATGATTCGGAGTCCATCTATCTTGATGCTAAAAGCATTGAAAGTGAAATAGAAGATATCAAAACTTTGAGTAGTAATGAAACTACTACTTTGGATTTCAAGGAATTAAATTATGATAGTTGCTCCTTGATTGAATCCATTTCCTTCATGCAATCCATGCTAAACTCCCCACACTCTTATAGCCAAAACAAGGCCTTTACCGATCATATCGTCGATGCTATGACAAAATCTCTTGAAGAGAAACTTGAGTTGGAAGTTTATATTCCTAGAAAGCTTCATGATGAGTGGGAACCTACTATCAAAATCAAAATCAAAAACTATGAATGCAATGCTTTGTGTGATTTGGGTGCTAGTGTTTCCGCGATTCCAAAGTCTTTATGTGATGTTCTAGGCTTTAATGAGATTGAGGAGTGCTATCTTAATTTGCATCTTGCGGATTCTACTGTCAAGAAACCCATGGGAAGGATCAATGATGTTCTTATTATTGCAAATAGGAACTATGTACCCATGGATTTCATTGTGCTTGATATTGATTTCAATCCTACATGCCCTATCATTCTTGGTAGACCTTTCCTAAGGACTATTGGTGCTATCATCGATATGAAGGAAGGGAATATTAGATTTCAATTTCCTTTAAAGAAGTGCATGGAGAATTTTCCTAGAAAGAAAATAAGATTGCCTTATGAATCCATGATGAGGGCTACTTATGGTTTGAGCACCAAAGATGACGATACGTGATTCCATCACCTTATGCCTAGCTAAGGGCGTTAAACAATAGCGCTTGTTGGGAGGCAACCGAATGAATTTATCTTTTTTATTTCTGTTTTGCTGCATCCACACCATCATAATTCTATTATGATTGTGTTTTTTGTGTTTCTTTTTGTGTTTGAGCCAAGCAAAACCTTTATAACTAGTTTGGTGTTGGTTGTTTGATCCTGCTGGAAAAAGACAGAAACTTTTCGCTCACGAAATTATTTTTCATTCTTATTCAAAAAGAGATTTTGAGTTGATTCGTTTTGCTGCTGGTTGATATACCTTTTGCCCAGGCTGTCGTAATTGTTCACAAGTTTTGAGGTACCAGAAGTATACAAAGTATACAGATTGCTACACACTGGTCTGTTTTTGACAGATTATGTTTTTGTTGTGTTGGTTGCTTGTTTTGATGAAACTATGGATAGTATCAGGGGGTACTAGTCATGGAAAAGTGAGAATACAGTAATATAACACCAATATAAATAGAAATCAAGATTGCTACAGTACCTAAAGAGGTGGTAGTTTGTTTTCTTATGCTAATGATATCACGAGTTTCTGTTTAAGTTTTGTGTTGTGAAGTTTTCAAGTTTTGGGTGATGTTCTCGTGGACAAAGGGATAAAGAGTGGAAAGAGCTCAAGCTTGGGGATACCCATGGCATACCAAGCCAAATTCAAGGACACCAAAAAGCCTAAGCTTGGGGATGCCCCGGGAAGGCATCCCCTCTTTCGTCTTCAATCCATCGGTAACATTACTTGGAGCTATATTTTTATTCACCACATGATATGTGTTTTTGCTTGGAGCGTCTTATATCGTAGGAGTCTTTTATTTTTTGTTGTGTCACAATCATCCTTGCTGAACACCTTTTGAGAGAGACACACACTCATCATGAATTTGCTAGAATACTCATTGTGCTTCACTTATATCTTTTGAGCTAGACAATTTTGCTCTGTGTGCTTCACTTAGATATTTTAGAACATGGCGGTGCATAACTTGGTAGTTGGCTTGTGCTATGAAAGTAGTCCCAAAGGTGATAGGTACCCAAAGAGGATACAATAAAACCTCCATCTTCATGTGCATTGAGTAGAAAGAGAAGTTTGATTCCGCTCAATTAGTTTTGAGACGTGGATTTGGTAATATTAAGAGTTATGTTAGTAGGATGTTGTGAATTTAGAAATACTTGTGTTGAAGTTAGTGATTCCCGTAACATGCATGTATGGTGAACCGCTATGTTAGGAAGTCGGAGCATGATTGATCTATTGATTGTCATCCTTTGTGTTGCGGTCGGGATCGTGCGATGGTTAACACCTACCAACCCTTCCCCTAGGACTATGCGTTTAGCACTTTGTTTCGATTACTAATAAAAACTTTTGCAACAAGTATGTGAGTTCTTCATGACTAATGTGAGTCCATGGTATATATGCACTTTCACCTTCCACCATTGCTAGCCTCTCTAGTACCGCGCAATTTTCGCCGGTGCACAAACCCACCATATGCCTTCCTCAAAACAGCCACCATACCTACCTACTATGGCATTTTCATAGCCATTCCGAGATATATTGCCATGCAACTCCCACCGTTTCGTCTCATGACTTGCGTCGTCACTCTCATATTGCCATTGCATGATCGTAAGATAGCTAGCGAGATGTTTCAACGTCATATGCCAAGCTAGATCGTTGTACATCCCGGTACACTGCCGGAGGCATTTCCTATAGAGTCATCATCGTTCTAAGCTTTGAGCTGTGAGTAAATAAAAGTGTGATGATCATCATTATTAGAGCATTGTCCCATGTGAGGAAATAAAAAATAAAAGAGGCCAAAGTTTCCCACAAAAAAAAGGAGAAAAGAAAAAAAAAAGGCCAAAGATCCCAAACAAAGAAAAGAGAAAAAGAGAGAAGGGACAATGCTGCTATCTTTTCTACACTTGTGCTTCATATTAGCACCATGTTCTTCATGATTGAGAGCCTCTTGTTTTGTCACACCATATACTAGTGGGAATATTTATTATATAACTTGGCTTGTATATTCCAATGATGGGCTTCCTCAAAATTGCCCTAGGTCTTCGTGAGCAAGCAAGTTGGATGCACACCCACTAGTTCTCCTTTTGAGCTTTCACATACTTATAGCTCTAGTGCATCCGTTGTATGGCAATCCCTACTCATTCACATTGATATCTATTAATGTGCATCTCCATAGTCCTTTGATACGCCGAGTCAATGTGACCATCTCCTCCTTTTTGTCTCACAACTTCCACTCTATTCCACCTATAGTGCTATATCCATGGCTCACGCTCATGTATTGCGTGAGAGTTGAAAAAGGTTTGAGAAAGTAAGAGTGCGAAAACAATTACTTGGCCAATACCGGGGTTGTGCATGATTTAAATTAGTTGTGTGGGGATGATAGAGCATAGCGAGACTATATGATTTTGTAGGGATAACTTTCTTTGACCTTGTTATTTCGAAAGTTCATGATTACCTTGCTAGTTTGCTTGAAGTATTATCGTTTTCATGTCAATAGCAAACTATTGTTTTGAATCTTACGGATCTGAACATTCATGTCACATGAAAGAAGTTACAAAGGACAACTATGCTAGGTAGCATTCCACATCAAAAATTGAGTCTTTATCACTTCCCTACTCGAGGACGAGCAGGAGTTAAGCTTGGGGATGCTTGATACGTCTCCAACGTATATATTATTTTTGATGGTTCCATGGTATTATCTTGTCAAACTTTGGATGTTTTGTATGCCTTTTTAGATCTTTTTGGGACTAACTTATTAACTCAGTGCCAAGTGCCAGTTCCTGTTTTTTCCGTGTTTTTGACCCTTTTGAGAGGAGGATTTTAAACAGTGTCCAAACGGAATAAAACTTCCAAAAAGATTTTTTCCGGAACAGAGGATATGCACGGGACGTGAGAACCAAGGCAGAAGCAACCAGGGGACGCCATGAGCCCCCTAGGCGCGGCCAGGGGCCCACGCGCCTAGCAGACTTGTGGGCCCCCTGTGGCTTGTCTGCCCTACCTCTTCCGCCTATAAATTCCTAAAAATTCCAAAATTGCGCGAGAGATCCACGAAAATACTTTTTTGTCGCCGCAAGCTTCTGTCTTCGCAAGATCCCATCTGGGGCACGTTCTCGTGCCCTGCCGGAGGGGGATTCAGATATGGAGGGCTTCTTCATCAACACCATGACCTCTCCGATGATGCGTGAGTAGTTCACCATAGACCTTCGGGTCCATAGCTAGTAGCTAGATGGCTTCTTCTCTCCCTTGGATCTTCCATACAAAGTTCTCCGTGATCTTCATGGAGATCTATCCGATGTAATCTTCTTTTGCGGTGTGTTTGTCGAGATCCGATGAATTGTGGATTTATGATGCGTGCCTCGCTACCCCTTGTGTCACTAGGTGAGGACACCGCACAGTATAAATCCACAATTCATCGGGTCTCGACAAACACACCGGAAAACAAAGTTACATCGGATAGATCTCCATGAAGATCATGGAGAACTTTGTATTGAAGATCCAAGAGATAGAAGAAGCCATCTAGCTACTAGCGATGGACTCGAAGGTTTGTGGTGAACTACTCATGCATCATCGGAGAGGCAATAGTGTTGGTGAAGAAGCCCTCCATGTCCGAATCCCCCTCCGGCAGGGCACCAGAACGGTCCCTAGATGGGATCTTGCGGAGATAGAAGCTTGCGGCGGCGGAAAGAATTTTCGTAACTCTCTTCTTTGGTTTCGGGATTTTTGGGAATTTATTGGCGAAAGAGGTAGGGCAGAGGAGCCACGAGCCTGCTAGGCGCCCCCCTAGGGCGCGCCTAGGGGGCTCGTGACCTCCCACGAGACCTCCTGCCTTGGTTCTCAAGTCCTGTGCGTATCTTCTGTTATGGAAAAAAAATCATCCCGTAGGTTTTATTCCGTTTGGACTCCGTTTAATATTCTTTTCTGAAAAAGGTCAAAAACACGAAAAAAACAGAAACTGGCACTAGGCACTGAGTTAATAGGTTAGTCCCAAAAATGATATAAAATGGCATATAAATGCATATAAGACATCCCAAGTTGATAATATAATAGCAAGGAACAATCAAAAATTATAGATACGTTGGAGACGTATCACTAAGCAAGCGCCTATAGATCCTCATGATGTTCCTTTAAATTATTTGGTTGCTCAAGAAAGAGAGCAAGTTTAATATAATAGCATGGAACAATAAAAAATTATTGATGTTAATTTTATCGCTAGGAACAACTTTAATAATAATGCTTATAGGAGCGGTTTTGGTAGCAATCCTATACCTTTCCCATCCAACAACTATGGGAATAGCAACACCTATAGTTACACTCCTAATGATAGAAGAATGCCTAGTTATGCAAAAATTTAGAGATAGAAAAAGCTACAAAGAATTATATGCACACCCAATATGAACAAAACAAGGCCTTCTCTAAACAATTAGATGGGCATTCTTCTATCTTGGAAAACATTGGAAGACAACTTGAGAGCCTGAATAGTGAGATTTCCAATCTCCAAACTAGACTCACCACCATGGAGACCCAAGTTTCCAATATGTCTCACACTTAGTCCACTTTGATAAGTCAAATGGCAGCCAAACCCCAAGTGGTTGTAACTCAAGAAGAGGAAGATAGGATTAAGAGCCTTCCTACACACACTACATTGCCACTATACAAGTTGTTGAGGACCTCAAAACTTTTAGAACCCATCACACCCCTAGTCCCGATGGACCTATTAATGGTGATGATAATACCTCAACTATAGGACAAGAAGGTCCTTTGAATTTAGACATGTAACGACTAAGATGCGGTCCTTTCCGATTTAGGGGGCGATGTCCCAAAATGGAAAGAAGCGCATCTATGCGTTTCGCAAGCAAGATAAACATAGCACATACATAATTAAAGAATGACAAATAGGGAATCGTTGCCATCTCAGATAGATAATATGAGAGTTTACATCCACACATTTATTCAGACAAGGTAGTTCCGCTAGAGACTACATAACATAAGAAAAGGCTATGCTATCCCGCATGCTTGCCCACGATCACGACCACGGCCTCAGTCTTCTGGATAGTTCACGTACAGTCGGTCGTTCTCCTCATTATACTGCCACGCCAGCTGCGTGCCATCTGGATCACCTGTGTCGGGCGTACCTGTACCTGTTGGGGTGTTGAAGTAATCTGTGAGCCACGGGGACTCAACAATCTATGACCTTGGTACCGAAACTAGTCAAGTTATTAGGTAAGGAAGGTACATTATTTAGGTTGCAGCTCCCTAAGCATTTATGGTGGCTAACTTACGAAGAACAAGTTATAGATGTGGTGGTCTACACTATCGATCAAAGACTAGCTGATCACTAAGTGATCCTGAACACCTACTTACGTCAAACATAACCCCACCATGTTCCCGATCGAAGAGAGGTCTTCGAACGGGACAATCATAGTTACGCACACGGTTGGCAGTTTTTATTAGAATTAGTTCAAGTTATCTAGGACCGGATGTTAACAAATAATCCATGTTGCCACATAACCGCGGGCAGGGCTTTCCGAAAGATTAAACCCTGCATGGGTGCTCCAACTAGTCCATCACAAACAGTCACGGGCCGCAAAGTAATCCACTATCATGAAACTCGTGATCTCATCGGATTCCTTAGAGGAAAAACCCCAACTCTGGGGAGAACCAAAGCTTCACGGGGATTCCTATACGCAAGATATATCGCTAAGGTAAGACAAGACTAGCAGTACCTCACATCATGTCGACGACCCCGATAAGAGCTGCGTATCTCAGTCTCAGGACAGGACGGATGAGCACAGCGTACAGTGGCCTGATAGACATCTCCCGAGTTGCCCCGGGTTGGCCCCGCACACGACTCTAGTTTGGACCAACACTCATGACGAGCACTCGCCCGGGTTGTTGATTAATTCCTCGGGGTAGCTATTCCCTATGCAAATTATTATTATGTGATTAGAAAATTAAAACCAATGTTGGGTCCTGCCGGACAAGTCTTAACACTACACGATTCATCAAGGGGGTCCCCATAACAACCCCGAACGTGTTAGGAGCGATCAGTTATGGAATCAAACACCGGTAGCCGGAAACTAAGGCGACAATAACGGAACAAATCACTTGGTAAAAGGCTAGGCCTTCCGTCATATACCAAGTATATAGGCGCATTAATTAAACAGATAGCAGTTTAAAGCATAATGATATTAAAACTCATGTTATCACATGAGACAGTTGGCACCTGCAACTAGCAACGCTAACATTAGAAGCTGAGCACGCCTACTTAGCCAGACAACATTAGCTAGGAGGAAAAAGTGTTTGGGTTTCATGGCAATATCAGGAGGCAAATATATCAGGTGGTAGGCAGCGAGCATATGACGAAGGAAACGTGAGTCTAAGCATAACAAAGCTATAGACGGTATCAAGGTCACGATCATCTTGCCTGTGATGTCTTCATCTTGGAACTGCTCTTGTTCGTCCTGCACGTACTCTCCCGAATCCACGTACTTGCTCTCCGATCCCGGTGCTACCCAATATAAAAACAACAGCCAATGAACAACAACACAACATGATGCAACAAACACATGATGCATGAGATGAGAATGTAGCATGCATCTCTATTCTAGTCACTTGCATATGCATGAGAAGAAAAGCAAACTTCTGGACAGAACTTCACTCTAAGCTATCTTGACATGCATGAAGATGACATGAACAGGTGCATCACGAGAAAACGATGCAAAAACATATAAAGAACGTTGAGAACGGAGCTACGGATCAATCGGAAACTACGAAACAATATATGGAGTCTACGGATCAAATCCATCACAAGCACACTCCAATGGCACACTTCTGGTATTCCCAGGTTTCCACATGACCAAACAAACAAATATAGGTGGGTGGTGCAAAGAAACTCACCACACCACCAACTATGCACTCACAAGCTTCAAAACAACAAAACTATGCAATCTGTCATAAACAGCATCATAGCAGTTTAGAGCAACATGCAAAGCACCTACAGCCACCCAAATGTACCAAACAAGATATGTGGCAAAAGCTATTCAAAATATCTACAAGCATGAGCAAGAAGATAATACAAAGGAGTTACACACAGAAAGATCTACACGTGCTAACTTGGACAAAAATAACAGATTTCAGGGACTTAGTGAAATTCTCAGACTTTCACCAGCTGCTTATGCTCTGAAGCATTTTGACAGCCCCCAAAACAATATCTACAGGAAGGGAAAGTGCATGAAAATTGACAGAGAGCTAGACGAACACAAAAGCTCCAACTCTCTGGTCTGAAGCATTTTGACAGCCCCCAAAACAATATCTACACGAAGTGAAAGTGCATGAAAATTGACAGAGAGCTAGACAAACACAAAAGCTCCAACTCTCTGGTTGATTGCAAGGGCTAATTCCCAACACATGAGCTTTTGCAACCACATCAACAAGGGAAGAGAATAACAGCAGTTTCTCAGACTTAGTGAAAATCACATATTTTCACTAAGGTGACAATTTCAGCCACATGCCTATTTTGACAAGGCACAACTTGCACATACAAACTCCTAAGCATAAAACAAAACCACCATGGTGTAGAGGGGTTCACCCACTACTGCCACATCAAGGAATCATCCTCTTAGGCTCATCACACCACATGGCACCAAGCTCTAAACAAAGCATCAAAACAGAAAAATGACTTCTCCATAAAGTGTTCCAAAGTGAAATCTGATTCCACCCATGGATTCCTGGGAAGATTCTACCCCCAAAACATATATAATACCTAGGTACTTGCATACAACATGTAGGCACAAAGTTGAAAGGAAAAAACAACATGGAATCATATAGCTCAAATAGTGCCATATCATATGTGATACTCACTAGTTCATCACCTACACATGCACTTGCACACACCCACACTCCAATGGTGAACATGAGGGTTGGACCTCATGTATGTGTGCCATAGCACATCACCATACACACTCACACATGCTTGCATCACAAGGCTCTTGCACACACACCTACACATGCTTTTGAGATCACACTCACAAGTCTACCCACAAGCACATACACACACACATGGGTGTGCTTGCAACCACATCAACTCTCTACTCCTACACATGCACTAGTGCACATATGCACAAGCACACATACACACACATGGATACATACACCTACATAAGCACTTGGGTGCTTGCACCACACAAGCACACACCTCATACAAAACTTCCCACACATGCACACAAGGAGAAACCCTGCTGGTTGTGATCTAGCAAAACACATGTTGCTGCCCAACCTTGCAACATCACACAATACTTCAAACAGAAAAAAAAGGAATAAAAATAAAAAAGGGGGCTGGCTTGGATTCGAACCCAAGTACCCCTGGTACTCCACCAGTGCTAGCACCACTGGGCTAGCAGCTCTTCTTCGACACAGAAGGGGGAATAGATCAAGTAAATCTCCCTTGTTGAGCTACTGTGCCCAAGCCAAGAAAAACAAAAGGAGTCGCCACTGGGTTTCGAACCCACAACGTTTTGGCAGCAAAACTGTCCTGCTGCCACTCTGCTACGCTGCGGTTCCTGGTCTAACAGGGGAATCCTACCAGGTAGCTACTCTGCTCCGCACTACCACACCGAATATCGCCGGAGACAAAAACGAGGGGGCGCTGGGGCTCGAACCCAAGACCTGCCACATCACAACGCGCGCAACAAACCACTACGCCACTGCTACGAAGTCTACCAGAGAGGGAAGCTTGCCCCTTTTGGGCAGATCCCACGCCCTACTGCACACATACGCGCACGCTCTGTCGGCACAGAGTGCCCTCAGGTGAGCCGCTCCGATCTACGCGAGGACGACGCACGGATGCGGTAGAAGAATAGGGGGAAGGTGTTGCTCACCCTAGGGTCCCTCGACGAAGCAGATCTCGTGGAAGAAGAGGAAGAAGAATGGTTGCTACAGGCTTCGGGTCCACCGGGAACTCGTCGGAGACGAGGTCGTGGCCGACGGTGTAGTCGTGCTCCGGCCTCACCGACGACGGGAATGGAATGCGGGGAGACCCCCCGAGTTCCCGGACATCCTCGCCAGCGCCGGAGATGAGGGATGCGCGGTTGAGACGGCGGCGCTCTTCTGCTGCTCCTGTGCTACTCTCTGATCTACCCTACAGAGCTTACCTGGGGAGTAAGAGAGATGGAGGAGGAGATGGCGGCGGCGACGAGGGGAATAGGGAAACCCTATCGGGCACGCACGCCGATGCAATAAATAGGCCGCGGATGGGATGCACAGCGTCAGCTCTCTCTCGCTCTCTCTGAAGTACTAACGGAAAGCAGCGCGGGGAAGAGATGGCGTTAGGAGGAAGGAGAAGGAGCGCGCGGGCCGACGCTGGGAAAAGAAAGGAGGAGGCCCAAGCGGAAGTAGGGAGGAAGCCCACCTACCTCTCGGCCTCACAGCTAAAACAAAAAGGGCTTTTCCCTTTTAGTTAAAACCACACCACAAAAGAAAATGTCCAGAGTCAAACTTGCACCATAAAAACATAATAAAACTACTCTAGGCATTAGGGAATTATACCCTAATAAGATAAAAAGGAAAACTGATTTTTAAGCAAACAAAATACAAATGGAAACCAGGGTTTAACCTACTGTTTTAAACAAAATAAAAATAACCCAAACCCCTCTACTCCAAGGGAGCTACCCAATCTGCCACAAATATTAAACACAAATTAACCAACATTTTTAAAACAGGGTTTAACCAAGTAAATTCCACAAGTTGACAAAATGAGGGAGATAGGGTATTTTTGAAACCTAGCTTTGGAAGAAGAAGTAAAGTAGAAACCAAGCCTTCACAATACTTCACTCCACTTGCACTCATCACACCACATACACAAGGATCAACACCACAACTCACATGATGGCAAGAATGATATGGATGCATGAATGCAAAGGGATAACAAGACATGAGAACATGAATTACGACATGAAATATAGCTCTCATAGCAATGACATCATGGACCCACACATGTCAAGGTTCCAAATATGGCAAGTTACACTTGGGGCATTAAAATAAACTACCAAAAGAATGAGCTTAGATGACATTATTACCACTTTAATTAATGGTAGTAACCTTGATTTTGACAATTGTAGTCTTTCTGAAGTTATCACTTTTTTGCAAAGAATGGCTAAAGACCCCCGCACTAGTACACTCAATACTGCCTTCACCGAGCATATTACCAATGCTCTTATCAAAGCTCAGGAGGAGAAGCTCAAGCTAGAGACTTCTATTACTAGAAAACTATAATATGGTTGG
The DNA here is from genome assembly GCF_904849725.1 of Hordeum vulgare subsp. vulgare. Classification (NCBI taxonomy): domain Eukaryota; kingdom Viridiplantae; phylum Streptophyta; class Magnoliopsida; order Poales; family Poaceae; genus Hordeum; species Hordeum vulgare. Next base: position 449,391,314 of record NC_058518.1, on the reverse strand, counting down.
GACCGTATGGTCAAAATTAAATTGAATAATATCTCTTGCTTTGCTTTATGTGATGTTGGAGCTAGTGCCTCTGTTATGCCCAAAAGAATGTATGATATGCTTGATTTGAAACCTTTTGATCCATGTTCTTTTGGTGTTCGTCTTGTTGATTCTTCCGCGAAGAAACCTTTAGGGAGAATTGATGATGTGCTTATTGTTGTCAATGATAATTATGTGCTCGTTGATTTTCTTATTATTGACATCGAGTGTGATCCCTCATATCCAATTATTTTGGGCGTCCTTTTCTCCGCACCGTTGGTGCTATCATTGACATGAAAGAGGGGACCATTAGATTCCAATTTCCCCTTAAAAAGGGAATGGAACACTTCCCTCGAAAGAAGATTAAGTTACCTTATGAGTCCGTCATTCGGGCAAGTTATTCTTATGGAGTTGATAATACTTGATCTTTTTGCATCATGCCTAGCTCAAAGGCATAAAAGAAAGAGCTTGTTGGGAGGCAACCCAATTTGTTTTTACTTTCATTTTCAGTGGTCTTGATGCTTGTTATACTTTATCAACATCATTGTATCTTTATTTTCATGCTTTGTGCCAAGTTTTAGCCTCCGATTGCAAGAAAGTTCAAAAGTTGTGACATGTTGTCCAGAAACAGCTTCTGTTTGCTTGACGGAAAAAAATCACTAGATCATATTTTTGATCTGAATTGTTTTGACATCATGCTCTATATAATTGTCTTTCTGGCATCTGTTCTGAGTTTTTTTTATTTGAGTTGCAGAAGTACCCCGAAAAAATTATTTACTACCTGTTGTTATGTTTTTCACAGATTCTGTCATGTTTTGCGTTTTCATCATTTTGCAAATCTTAAGCTTGCTTTTCCTTTGCAGAAACCTTTTGTCAATCATGAGAAACAGTAGATTTTCATGAAAATCATTATTTCGAGTAGGTAATGGATTATTTTATCATGGGTACTAACCAGTCTAATCAGCTTATGATGAGTTTCGTATGAAGGGAGTTTTCAAGTATGCGATGGAAGATGATGAAAGAAGATCCAGGAGTGTCAAGCGCTCAAGCTTGGCGATGCCCCCATGTACCCCCAAAAAATATTCAAGGATACTCAAGCGTCTAAGCTTGGGGATGCCCCCGTGCATCCCCTTGTCTATCAACAATCACCAGTTCGTCCATCTCCATGCTATATTTTTATCACTTCATATGTTATGTGCTATGCTTGGAGCATCCCACTCTTTAATTTTTAGTTTGTTTTAGTTTTGCTTTCTTTTCATAACAAGTCGGAACCTACCCTATCTTGTTTGGGAGAGAAACATGCTCCATTCCACTCTAGAACACAACATAGCTTTTCATGCTTATCCTTTTTGTGTGTTCTTTATCTTTTCATAGCTCTTGTCATGCTTAGCTCTTAGTTTTCATGCTTTATCTTTTTAAGAGCTATTATTTAGGTTGCTTTTGGAACTCTCTTGAGTTATCATGCTTATCTTGTTTAGAGAGTTGGCTTGTTGCACTGAGTTGTGTGTCTTGCATGAGTAGGTAACTCAGGTTGCTATTTAAGTATAGTAGTAACTTGCAATAGTTTTGAGGTATTGATTTGAGTAATGTTTGTACTATTGGTGCTAAGAGCTTGAGCCTATTAGTGATAGGTGTTGTATTTTGGTAAATCCATGTGTTTTTCAAAAACTAAAAATTAGTTGAGAACTCTAGCTACTAAATTGATCGCTAACCTCTGGAGGGGTTGGAATATATAGAGTACCCTCACGTTACCATGGGTCGAGGATGCGCAAGGATAACCAAACCCCAAAACACTCCTCCTCGGGGTACTTGTCTCTTTGTGAATTTCCTAACTAGATAGAGAGTTGCCGATAATAAGAGTATGAGTTCTTCGGACTAATGTGAGTATTCGATTGTTGGGACTTCCACCATCCATATTTTGCTAACCTCTTCGGTACCGTGCATTGCCCTTTCTCACCTTCAGAGTTGGTGCAAACTTCGCTGGTGCATCCAAACCCTTGGCATGATACACTCTGTCATCATAACCCTCATTATATATTTCCTCAAAACAGCCACCATACCTACCTATTAAGGAATTTCCGTAGCCTTTCCGAGATACATTGCCATGCAATATCCACCATCTCATGACTTGATCTTCATGTCATACATGCTTTTGCTTGATCAAGGAGCCACATGATAGTTGGGCCTTGCCCTTATTACTGCTACATGACGTGCTAGTATCATTGCATATCCTGCTACACTGGCAGAGGCATACATTTGCATACATCATGATAGTTTTCACTTGTCTTTATGTTGAGTGCTTCTTATAAAGTGTGCTGATTTTCTTTTTATTCTTGTAGAACATAGTGTGTTGCCCTTAAGTGAGGAAAAGATCCCAAAGAGGACAAATGAAAAGGTCCCAAAGAGGGCAAAAGAGAGATAAAAATAAAGAGCCAAAGAGGCCACAAAAAATAAAAATAAAAAGAGAAAAAGAAAATAAAAAAAGAAAAAAAGAGAGAGAAGGGGGCAGCGCTACTATTCCTTTTCGAAGATCCATACTCGTACTCCATTGCTATATTTGTACTACATAGAGATTATCATTCGTGCATAAGTATGTGGGAACCTTACACTATAGAACTTGGCTTGCATATTCCAATGATGAGCCTCCTCAAATGAGCTCTAGGTCTTCATGAGCAAGCAAGTTGGATGCACACCCACCAGTTCCATTGGAGAGCTTACCTTAGCTCATATATGCATCTGTTGCATGGCAATCCCTACTCCTCACATCATATCTATCATTTGGTTTTCTCTCGCCTATGGTTTTCCTCATTGATGTGAGCCTTTCACACTTTTTTGTCTTCCTTCCCCATCATTATTATATTTGTCATCGTAAGTGCCAACATATCTTGCTTACGCTCATCCATTGCATGAGTGCTCAAAAGTCGAAAGGGAGAGGATCATTTTGACTTGTGCCTGACTAGTGGTCTGGGGATGAGTCAAAATAAGATTCTGAAGGAGATCAAGTGTGAGGTTTAGTAGATTAAGTTCTCAATTAAAAAAATATTTTATTCTCTAAACCCATCTCCCACTTCTTGCACGCAAACACCATTTGGAGACATTCGAGTCATGGACAGCGAGAGCTCTTGCACCTTTATGTTCTTACTTTGCTAATTTCAATACTAGATATAGACTCTTGCTTGTTATTATCTTGACTTGAATTGCATATCTTACTTACTTTACATTGAAGTTCTTATATGTGTGTTAGCATGTCACCACAGAAATTATGGTGTTATCATTTACCTACTCGAGGACGAGAAGGAATTAAGCTTGGGGATGTTGATACGTCCCAAACGTATCTATAATTTCTGCTTGTTCCATGATCTTTTGGGTGACATTGTTATATGTTTTGCTACACTTTTATATATCTTTTTACACATATTTGGACTAACCTACTAACTCAGTGCACACAGTGCCAATTTTTGTCTGTTGATATCTTTTTTGCACGGGCTTTTACCCGATTTTCCGGAGCCCCAAAAATGTCGAGAAAAAAATATATATATTAGCGCACGAGAAGCTTCACGAAGCACGAAAGGGGGCCAGAGGGGTGCGAGGGGTCGCCCAGGCGACCCGTGGGTGCGGCCTAGGCCCACCCCTAGGCCGCGCCAAGAGGCCGCCTGGGTGGGGGCCACGCTCTCTGGTGCCCTCCTTTCGCCTATATTTACCCCTCGTCGAGGAAAACCCTATACGGGATCCAGAATCGTGAATTTCTCCATCGTTCCGCCGCCGCATCGCTTCGGAGATCGGGAGCGTCAAGAGACCTCTTCCCAAAACCATGACGGAGGGAGGATTGACCTCCGGGAGCTTCTACAGCGCCATGGACGCTTCCCGAACGTGTCGTGAGTAGTCCACCTTGGACCATGAGTCCATGATCAGTAGTTATGTGATGTCTTCTCTCCAATGCTCGGTTTGTTGGGATCCGATGGATTATGAGATTATGTTCAGATTGTTATGAGTTATATATTTTATTATCCTTTTATATTATGTTCTTTAGTGATTCAGGCATGTTCTCTGTTGCTTTGTATTTCTTTGGCTGAGTAGTAGATTGCGACTCCAAGAGGGAGCGTTATGCATGATTGTGGGTTCATGCCCCCTGATGTCTAGCTTGAGTGACAGAAACATGAGACTAGGGGATGTGTTGTTTCCACCGGGGATAAAACAACGGTGCTTCTGACCACGGTTGCAAGGATCGTTTACCTTACGCATAGTTCGTTAATGCAGTTGTCCATTGCTTTGAGTTTACACTTTGGGTGGGGCTCGCAACTTAATACCAGCGAGATGTTCTGGATAGATATCTCAAGGTGGATGATTAGTAAGTAGATGCTGATGAATAAACGGTCTACTTGTCTTGGCGTACTGCCCATTACTATTGAGCCTCTAACTTTCAAGTAGCATAATTAGCATAGCCCCGTCGGCCCCACTCCCTCCCTCCGGCGACCCGGCCCTCCCCTGCACCCATCGGCCTCCCTCCCTACGTCCCGCTCCGAATCAAGCAGAAGCCCCGCCGGTCGAGCCCCTCCACGTCGGCGGCTCCATCCCCGGGGGGCCCTCCTCACCGGGGCCCCTTTCGGCCACCCTCCGGCCGGCTCCCCCTCGCCGGCACGACCTCACCGTCCTCACCGCCACCGTCACCACCGTCACTGCCTCGTCCTCCTCCTCGCCGTCACCTCCGCCTCCCGAGAACTCCGGCTTCACCGGGCCCTCTCGTCAACGTCAGTGAGCCCCTCCTCGGGCTCGTCCCACCATCTCTTTCCTCGCGCCGTCCCGGTTCCGTTCCGGCAAACGGCACTCCGATCCGACGCCGTTAGGTTCGCGTAGGTGATCTTGGAGATGTGTCCCTCTCTCTATGATGTTGAGAGTCTTTGTTAACACAGAGGTTGAAGTTGTGAGATGTGAGAAAGAAATAAAAATAAATGAGGTATTTGCGTATGTATGTATGTATAAATGGCGTACGTATTTTTGTATGTATGAGATGCACGATTTATGTATTTATGTATGTCGGTATATGGATAATACGTGTATGTAGGAAATATGTGTATTTGGCCTAAGCCACTTACCGGTGGGGCTAACTCACCCCGCTGTCTATGACAGGGAGGCCACACAACCTCTTGTGAGAAAACTGAAAATTAAAATATAAAAATAAAAAGTAATGTTTTATTAAATAAATAAATAGATATATTATTTAATTAATTATCTAGGTAATTAGAATAATTAGAATATAACACGTGGGTCCCCCACTAAATTAATCTGATTAATTAATATTTAATCTTAATTAAAACTTATGCCTATGACGCTCGGGACCCACTGGTCAGTTGACCAATCAACTGTTGATGTCAGCATGACATCATGCTGATGTCATAATAGCATTTTATTAAATTATTTAAATCCGTTTTTAATTCCTAATTATTGAATAAAACTTTAAAAATTAATATAAAATAATCTGTAAGTCAGATCAAAATATTTTCAAAATTAAAGTTGATCAGCAGAACGAGACGAACCCGAATACACGGTCCATTCGTGTGTCACGCGTCCCTAGCATAGCAAACATGAAATATTTCCATCGTTTTCCATTTGTCCGGTAGTAGCCCGAGACCCGGAAAATATCGTCAGATATTCTTCCGACCCGTCTATGACGGATGTTGTTGCGTTAGCTCATGTCTAGCCTACATCTTGCCATGTCATGCATTGTGTTCCACAGTTGCTATTATTTATTGTTTCTTCCCCCTCTTCTTACCGGTAGACCCCGAGACTGACGCTGCTGCCGGGTACATCTACGACCCTGTAGATCAGTCCTTTGCCGCACAGTGATACATCTCAAACGTATCTACAATTTTTGATGGTTTCATGCTGTTATCTTGTCAACTTTGGATGTTTTATGTACCTTTTATATTTTTTTGGGACTAACTTATTAATTCAGTGCCAAGTGCCAGTTCCTGTTTTTTCTGTGTTTTTTACCCTTTTCAGATCTGATTTTGGAACGGAGTCCAAATGGAATAAAATCCCCGAAATAAATTTTTCCAGAACAGAAGAAGATCGGGGGACTAGAGGGCCAACGCAGGGGAGCCACAGGGGGCCCACAAGCCGTGTAGCCGCCACCAGGGGGCGGCGGCTACCAGGCTTGTGGCCTCCCTGGCGCCCCCCTGCCCTAGCTCTTTGGCCTATATATTCCCAAAAATCCAGAAAAAACTCAGGGCATCCACGAAAACACTTTTCCGTCGCCGCAAGCTTCCGTTTCTGCGAAATCTCATCTGGAGACCCTTCTCGGTGCCCTGCCGGAGGGGACTTGGGAGTTGGAGGGCTTCTACATCAACATCATCGCCTCTCCAATGACTCGTGAGTAGTCCACTTCAGACCTACGGGTCCGTAGTTAGTAGCTAGATGGCTTCTTCTCTCTCTTGGATCTTCAATACAAAGTTCTCCATGATCTTCATGGAGATCTATCCGATGTAATCCTCTTTGGCGGTGTGTTTGTCGAGATCCGATGAATTGTGGATTTGTGATCAGATTATCTATGATATATATTTGAGTCTTTGCTGATTTCTTATATGCATAATTTGATATCCTTGTAAGTCTCTCCGAGTCTTGGGTTTTGTTTGGCCAACTAGATCTATGATTCTTGCAATGGGAGAAGTGCTTGGTTTTGGGTTCATGCCGTGTGGTGACCTTTCCCAATGACAGAAGGGGCAGCAAGGCACGCATCGTGTTGTTGCCATCAAGGGTGACAAGATGGGCTTTTATCGTAGATATGAGATTGTCCATCTACATCATGTCATCTTGCTTAAGGCGTTACTCTGTTCTTATGAACTTAATACACTAGATGCAGCTGGATAGCGGTCGATGTGTGGAGTAATAGAAGTAGATGCAGAAAGTATCGGTCTACTTGTTTTGGACGTGATGCCTATAGATATAATCATTGCCATAGATGACGTCACAACTTTGCGTGGTTCTATCAATTGCTCAACAGTAATTTGTTGACCCACCGTCCACTTGCTTTCATGAGAGAAGCCACTAGTGAACACTACGGCCCCCGGGTTTATTCACAACTATCGTCTCCACTTTTGCTTTTACTTTGCTTTGTTTTCTTTTTGCTTTCAGTTCTCACTTTGCAAACAATCTATAAGGGATTGACAACCCCTTCATAGCGTTGGGTGCAAGCTCTTTGTGTTTGTGCAGGTACTTGTGACTCGACGTGCACCTCCCACTGGATCGATACCTTGGTTCTCAAACTGAGGGAAATACTTACCGCTGCTGTGCTACATCACCCTTTCCTCTTCAAGGGAACACCAACGCAAGGCTCCAAGGCCGCGGGGAAATCCTTTGCATATTTGCCAAGGAAGTCCCTATAGGCGTAGCCCGTGACAAAAGGATTCCTGGCGCCGTTGCTAAGGAAGGTCTGTTGTTGCAGTAGCAGAAGGATTTCTGGCGCCGTTGTCGGGGAGGAGGATCACTTGTCGAGGAGAGATCAAGTCAAGATCTATCCAAGTAGGTGTCACAAACTCATCTCTTGCATTTACCTTTTTTGCCAGCTGCCTCTCGTTTTCCTCTCCCCCACTTCACATTTGCCTTTTTCATTTGCCTTTCTCCTTTGCCGTTTTTTTTTGCCTTTTTGCTGTTTTCCGTTGCCAGTTTTCTTGCTTGCTTGTGTTCTTGTTGGTTTGTTGAAGTCATCATGGCTGAAAACACCAAACTTTGCGACTTCTCGAGTACCAATAATAATGATTTTATTAGTACTCCGATTGCTCCCGCCACTAGTGCGGAATCGTATGAAATCAACGCTGCCTTGCTGAATCTTGTTATGAAAGAGCAATTCTCTAGCCTTCCTAGTGAAGATGACGCATCCCATCTCAATACCTTCATTGAACTTTGCGATATGCAAAAGGAAAGAGATGTGGATAATGACGTGATTAAGTCGAAGCTTTTTCCTTTCTCGTTGCGAGATCGCACAAAAACTTGGTTTTCTTCTTTGCCTAAAAATAGTATTCACTCTTGGGATAAGTGCAAAGATGCTTACATATCCAAGTATTTTCCACCGGCTAAGATTATCTCCTTACGTAACGATATCATGAATTTCAAGCAACTTGATCATGAACACGTTGCACAATCTTGGGAGAGGATGAAGTTAATGATTAGAAATTGTCCCGCTCGTGGCTTGAGTTTGTGGATGATTATACAGATCTTTTATGCTGGTTTGAATTTTGCTTCTCGCAATATCTTGGACACCGCCTCAGGTGGAACGTTCATGGAAATCACGTTAGGAGATGCTACAAAACTCCTAGACAATATCATGACCAACTACTCTCAGTGGCACACTGAAAGGTCACCTGCTAGCAAAAAGGTACACGCTATAGAAGAAATTAACTCGCTTAGTGCTAAGATGGACGAGTTGATGAATTTGGTTGCTAGTAGAAATACTCCTTTAGATCCTAATGAAATGCCACTATCTTCCTTGATTGAGAGTAGCAACGCTAGTTTGGACGTTAATTTTGTTGGTAGGAACAATTTTGGCAAGAACAATGCTTTTAGAGGAAACTATGTTTCTAGGCCTTTTCCTAGTAACTCCTCTAACAATTATGGCAATTCCTACAACAACAATTATGGAAATCACAACAAATTACCCTCTGATTTAGAGAGTAATATCAAACAGTTCATCAACTCTCAAAAGATTTTCAATGCGTCCATAGAGGAAAAACTACTCAAAATAGAGGATTTGGCTAAGAGCGTTGATAGGATGTCTTGTGATATTGATGCTTTGAAAGTTAGATGTGCTCCTCCCAATGTCGTGGTTTTGTCACGGCAGATGTCCTCGTGAAAGGACTTAGTACTGGAGCCATCGCACCTTGGTGGCGACTCAAAGGGGTTAAGCGGGAGAGACACGGCGATTTACCCAGGTTCGGCCCCTCGTGAGGAGGTAAAGGCCTACGTCCTACTTTGGTTTTTATTGATGTTGTTTCGATTACAAGGAGGGCGTAACTCGCCAGACCTAGCGCTCGATGATTTCTAACCTGCCCTTTCCTCCCCTGGGACTCGCCTTTATATACAGGTCGAACCCCTAGGGTTTACAAGGATACTTTCCTTCCTACAAGTCGTGACCCTTGTGGTCTCTAAGTCGCCATCTTCCGAAGTTTGGGGACCTCCCAGGAATCATAAACCGTCACCCGACCTTGATCCGGCCAGGACAAGGCCCAAATAACTGTTTGGGTGAATCGCCTAATTGGTAACCCGGCCCAACTAGGGCGGGTTATTCACAGGTAATATCCCCAACATTAGGCCCCAAATTGACTTGAACTTCTTCTTTCATGTCAATACTTCCGCTTAGTTGAAGGCGATTCATCCCTCATTTTTCTTCATACGTCAGAAATTGTAACCCACCATCTGGCACCGAAAATTCTTTAAGTCGCCAAACCATTTCTTGTTGGCCTCTCCTTATCCCTCGATTTTCGGGAAGACGGACACAACTCCAACGGATCTTAGTGCATCGTTATCCCAAAATTTTCGGCACGCATTTATAGCGATTCTTTTTATTCCCCAGCGGTTCCCGCTCACGGCGCCTTGATTCCTGCGCCCGCCCTGATAAATAGACGGGGGGACAGGACTAGTGCTTCCCACCTACCAGTCTCGTCAACCTCCTCCCCATCATTGCAGCGAGGAAATCTCATCGCCTTCCGAGGACTCCGCCGCCGACCGTACTCTCCGTCTTCGCCCGAGAAGCTTCGGCGCCGCCCATAGGCCTTCGTCGTCGTCAAGCTTCACGCCGCGGTCGATCCGGCCGTCGCCATTGACCACCGCATCGTCGTTGACCACCTCGCCGTTCGCCACGAACTTCACCGCCGCTGAAGAGCTCTTCGCTCGACGGAACCTCCGTGCTTCTCCAACAACCTTCGTCACCGTCGGCCTCTTTCGTTCGAAAGCATCAGGTTAGGCCTCCGCCCATTTTAGGAATAGATCCAATCTCTGCCTGAAGCTCCAGCCAGTGCCATGTTCTTGATGTTCCTTGCGAGCAGACGTCGCCTACCCCGAACCGATTAGCATGAATGTCGATGAGATAACCAATGCTTTGAACACCTTTATTTATCCGCCTTTACTTGTGAATCTTTAGAATAGTGTTTCATCAAGCGAAGGGCGTCATCTTGCCCTGGTAATAAATTGCTGCATCCAATCATTTTTCTCAGGTTTTTTCATCTGCCTGGTAGATACATCATTTACCTACTGTTTGCGGAAAGCTGTTTGTAGTCTTCACACTTTGATATTTCGAACAAACGTCTCCATCATCTTTAGAACGCAGCTCTTGTGAATAGCCATACTCCGTAAGTCGCCATAGTAACTCAACTCGACCCTTTGATATGGCGGGTCAAGCACTTCCCTTAGTCCATGGACAAAGTACTTGGCGAGTTAAATGAACTTATTTCACCCCTTACAGTAGATGTTCGAGGCACGTAAGTTTATACTTTACTTCTTTGTAGCATGGGCGCCGTCTTCAAAAGTGACTGGCTTCCTACCAAGGTTGATGACACCATACTAGCTGATTATGTGAAAACGGGCAACTTGGACCCTCAGAATGTTATCGGCTGGCGCACCGGGTTCGGAGAAGATCTCCCTAACCCCAAAGAAGGGGAAATAGTCATTTTTGTTGAACACCTGGAGCGAGGTTTTAAGCCGCCCGGATCGAAGTTTCTGAGAGACGCCATGGCTTTCATGAACGTCCGCCTCCAAGATTTGGGACCCAATTCCATAAGTAACTTATGCCAATTCCAAGTTTTCTGTGAGGCTTATCTGCGGATTGAGCCCTCTGTTCCTTTATTCTGGCACTTTTTCCATCTGAATCGCCAAACAGAATTCCACAACGGCCCCAGCCTGGAACTCGGCGGCGTCAATGTCCAACGCTGCAGGGATAGCCCGTTTCCCTCACTCTCCATGCCTAGCCATCCCAAAGGTTGGGGCAAGTCTTGGTTCTACTGTCAAGAGACTTCTCCTTCAGGCGAAAACAAGCTTCTGGGCTACAGGCCAACTCGCCTTCCAACCAACTTCAAGCTTCCAGACAAGCTCACCGAGGAAGAAGAATCGGAATTCATCCCAATACTGTCCGAATTAAGATCCTTGACGAACACCAGCCTTACTGGGGTTGACCTAATCCGTTGCTGGGTCGAATGGCGTATCCTCCCTCTGAGTCGCCTGGACGGTCTGATGTGCGAATTTGATGGCACCCTAAATCATCCTCAATGTTATTTCCATACGGCTTTAACAAAAAAGGACATTGTTACCATTATCAAGAAGCTGATTGGCGAGCCTGCGGGAAAATGCGGACAAATCGGCCTCAAGCCTTTATGCAAACTTAACCCGGCGCCCAAGGTGAACAAATCTGACCCGCCTTCGGTCTTTACTTCTTATGCTTCAATTGTATTGTGATTTTTGTAACATATGCTATTTCATAAAGGCAATAAGTTTTGGTCCAGGAAGCCCAAAAGGCCAGCCATGAAAAATGTTAAGCCGCCTTCAAAGAAAACCAAGGGTAAGGGCAAAGCTGCTACGGCTGAGCCATCCGAAGTTGATGAATCTCAAGGCGGCGATGCACTTTCGGAGGTAAAAGTTCATCCTCTTTTACTTGCCATTCACTACTGTTAATCTTTGTATTTATATCTCCGTCTCTCTTGAAATAGAATGAAGGCAACAAAAGCCAGGAGGACTCCGTTGAGGTAATTTCTGTTTCCTCCGATTCATCTCCTTCTCCACCTAAGCCGGACATGCGAGTTTGTGGGAAAGTTCCCTTCTCACACCCAAATGCTTGTTTGGACCCAAATTTCCTACAGAGGAAAGCGCAACATACTTCAAATCGGAAGACCCGAAGTCATTCCGGTGATCTGGTGTCCGGCTTACCAGCAACGAACAAAAGGAAACCAAATGAGGTACTTATGAATAACAATTCTTCATGTTTCTTTGGTTCACATCTGTAACCCGCCTATATCTTTGACGTATAATTCTCGTAGAACTCTCCTCCTACATCTGGCGACTCAGTGATGTCGACACTCCCGCCAATGATTCGAGTTGCTGGGTAAGTCTTTTGATAATCTTACTTTGAATTCTAAGGGTAATAGACTTCCAGTTCCTTAATGCGCTTCTCCCTTCTTTTAGGGCACACGCCAAGAAAAGGAAAACCGGCGGATCAACTCCTGTCACAACATCAGAGCCCATCAAAGAATCAATGCCGACTCAGGACAACCCGGACCAAGGCGAACCTGAAAATCAAATGGACCTTCCAGACTCGCCCAAGGAAGCAATGGATGCCCCCAAGTCGCCAAGCCCATTGATGACAACAGAAGACCCGGATGCTATAGTTATCACTGGTACCGGCTTCTCTAAGCCGGCGGCAACGGTTTTTTCAAGGCATGTGGCATCCTCTTCTCAAGCCATTCCCGAATCTAGACTCTCCAAGACGAAGCTTTCTGAATATGAAAATCTGGAGTTCAAGGAACTCTGCTCTGGTTTTTCAAGTCGCCTGGAGGCGAGCTACGAGATGGAGAAAAACCTGCTGCGGATGTTGAAAAATAAACATGAGGTAAGTTTGCCATATTGTATTACTCCCATTAACCCCCAAGGGCCGGGTCATCAGTAAAAAGATGAGTCGGGTCTTGAGAAATTTAGAAAAAACTTTGCGACCAGTAACCCCCAAGGGCCGGGTCATTTGTAAAAAGATGAGCCGGGTCTTGAAAAATTTAGAAAAAACTTTGCGACCAGTAACCCCCAAGGGCCGGGTCATTAGTAAAAAGATGAGCCGGGTCTTGAAAAATTTAGAAAAAACTTTGTGACCAGTAACCCCCAAGGGCCGGGTCATCAGTAAAAAGATGAGTCGGGTCTTGATATTGTATAATTTCATCTGAAAAGAAAAAATTATAAATTAGCCCCCAAGTGTGAGGGATATTGCTTGCAATAGTTCTGAGACTTGCCCTTGCTTTGTACTTTCAACAGGAAACTCTTGCTCAGACTGAATCGGCGCTTGGCGATTTAAAGAAAAACTTATCTGGTCAGCAAGACGCCCGAGCTAAGTCGGAGGAGAAATATCAATTGGCCTTGGCTGAGCTGGAAAAACTCAAAGCCGAGTTGAAAAGAGCTCAGGCTGACCAAGATGCCGCCATAAAAAGAGCAGAGAAAGCTGAAGCGAGGCTGGCCACCGTGCAACAGGAATTGTCCGGCTTGAAGCGTCATATCTCCAACATGACGCAAGCCGTCTTCGGTAAGCTTACTCAAACCTTTGATCTCTTCTTCTTTTTTATAAATAATTCTTACCGTAAGTCGCTGATCATCATGACCCCTTACTCAGGTCCGAGAGCCGCCAACCTTCAAGAAGACTGCGTGCTGATGCTGAAGGCGATTTACACGCTGACAGAGCAACTGTACACCGGCAGTGTCTTGACTGTTAAAGCTGTGATGGGTGCCAAAGAGCCTATAACTTCCATAAAGAAGGTGCTTGGCTGCCTATCCACACTTCCCCCTCAGATTGGCGAGCTAACTCGGTCAGCCGCCCGAAAGGGTGTTCTGACTGCCCTGAGTCGCTATTTGGCGTATGCTCCAGAGATCAACCCGGAAGAGGTAGCAGCAGGCTTTCCTCAACTTAAAGACGATGGGTCAGAATTCGTTGAAGAGGACTATCAACGTGTTGTCAAGAACTCCCGGCTGGCAGCAACCCAACTCGCAGCAAGTCTTGATTTATCAAGGTATCAGGCGGCTTATGATAGCAAAAACAAGAAGGTCAACCCGCCAACCTTTGTGTCGACCAGTTTAACTCCTCGGCGACCCAAGAACCCTTTTGACTTGGAAGCGGACCTGGCATCAATCCTGACTGATGAAGATGACTTCGCAGCTCTGGCTAAGTGCAACTGGGTACTGGGCGACTTGCAAATTGAAGTCGGCCAAAGCTCACAACAGAATGATCCTAAGGTGCCAGCAGAATAAACCTCGTTGATTTGGCCTGAGAGCCATGTAATAGGTCCTTTTCATAAGTCGGTACTGTTTTTGTGATACCCTTTCGAAGGAATCTTTATATCGCCCTTAAGGCGATTTGAAATATTTGACCTGCCCTTTGAGAATCCTTTATGATGCTTAATTCACCATGGACGAAGTAATTCTGATCATTATCTTGACTTAAGCTTTGAAAATAGCATATGTGAAACCAAACAAATGATAACAAATATTTTCAATAGGCATCAGAAAGAAAGGTTAAAAACCCTCGAGGCTATGCCACGAAGAAAAGATAGCAAACAACAATTTCGTCGGCTCATAAGGTTGCGACAGGATGGGGTGAGTCAAAAAGCTCGAACACACACCCTAAATGCAGGTTTCGTCGGCTCATAAGGTCGCGACAGGATGAGGCGAGTCAAAAAGCTCGAGCACACACCCTAAATGCAGGTTTCGTCGGCTCATAAGGTCGCGACAGGATGAGGCGAGTCAGAAAGCTCGAGCACACACCCTAAATGCAGGTTTCGTCGGCTCATAAGGTCGCGACAGGATGAGGCGAGTCAGAAAGCTCGTGCACACACCCTAAATGCCAGTTTCGTCGGCTCATAAGGTCGCGACAGGATGAGGCGAGTCAGAAAGCTCGAGCTCACACCCTAAATGCACGTTTCGTCGGCTCATAAGGTCGCGACAGGATGAGGCCAGTCAGAAAGCTCGAGCACACACCCTAAATGCAGGTTTCGTCGGCTCATAAGGTCGCGACAGGATGAGGTGAGTCAGAAAGCTCGAGCACACATCCTAAATGCAGGTTTCGTCGGCTCATAAGGTCGCGACAGGATGAGGCGAGTCAGAAAGCTCGTGCACACACCCTAAATGCCGGTTTCGTTGGCTCATAAGGTCGCGACAGGATGAGGCGAGTCAGAAAGCTCGAGCACACACCCTAAATGCAGGTTTCGTCGGCTCATAAGGTCGCGACAGGATGAGGCGAGTCAAAAAGCTCGAGCACACACCCTAAATGCAGGTTTCGTCGGCTCATAAGGTCGCGACAGGATGAGGCGAGTCAGAAAGCTCGAGCACACACCCTAAATGCAGGTTTCGTCGGCTCATAAGGTCGCGACAGGATGAGGCGAGTTAGAAAGCTCGTGCACACACCCTAAATGCAAGTTTCGTCGGCTCATAAGGTCGCGACAGGATGAGGCGAGTCACAAAGCTCGAGCACACACCTAAATGCAGGTTTCGTCGGCTCATAAGGTCGCGACAGGATGAGGCGAGTCAGAAAGCTCGTGCACACACCCTAAATGCAGGTTTCGTCGGCTCATAAGGTCGCGACAGGATGAGGCGAGTCAGAAAGCTCGAGCACACACCCTAAATGGAGGTTTCGTCGGCTCATAAGGTCGCGACAGGATGAGGCGAGTCAGAAAGCTCGAGCACACACCCTAAATGCAGGTTTCGTCGGCTCATAAGGTCGCGACGGGATGACACAATTGCTTTTTAACGAAGCAACCCCCAAGCCAAGGAGTATTTGTAACTTTATTACTTCATAATGAAACTGAAAAACTTACAAAATGTAGAGCTTAAGAGCTCAAGTGTAATAAGGCCGCAGGTGGGCAATATTCGAGGGGCGAGTTGGCTCAGCCTCCGTGGTTGGCCGGTTAGGCCGGAGATCCACCAAATAATAAGAGCCATTGCGGAGGTTCTTGCTGACGACGAACGGCCCTTCCCAAGGTGGTGACAACTTGTGCATGCCTGCACGATCTTGTATCAACCGAAGAACTAAGTCGCCTTCCTGAAAGGTCCGACTTTTAACCCGGCGGTTGTGATAACGCCGCAGATCCTGCTGGTAGATAGCTGAACGGGCCGCAGCCAGGTCACGCGCCTCCTCTAAGGCGTCCAAAGAGTTTTTACGCGCCAGCTCATTGTCTTGTTCCACATACGCGGCGACTCTCAATGAGTCATGTCTTATGTCAGTAGGGAGAACAGCCTCTGCTCCGTAGACCAGAAAGAAAGGTGTGAAACCCGTGGATCGGTTCGGGGTGGTCCGAATACTCCACAACACTGAAGGTAGTTCTTCAACCCAACACCCTGGGGTTTTTTCCAGGGGAATCATGAGTCGGGGCTTAATCCCTCGCAACACCTCCTGATTCGCCCGCTCTGCCTGCCCATTAGATTGTGGGTGAGCGACTGAAGAAACGTCAAGTCGGATATGTTCTCGACGACAAAACTCCTGCATCGCCCCTTGGGACAAGTTAGTACCATTATCAGTAATGATACTGTGCGGATATCCAAACCGGAACATCAACTTCTTCAAGAATTTGACCGTTGTTTCCGCATCGCAAGCTCCAACAGGTTCCGCCTCAACCCACTTGGTGAACTTGTCAACCGCCACCAGCAGATGGGTCTTTTTGTTAGAGGACATTTTAAATGGGCCGACCATGTCCAGCCCCCAGACTGCAAAAGGAAAAGTGATGGGGATCAATCTTAATTCTTGAGCCGGCACATGAGCCTGCCGCCCATAACGCTGGCACCCTTCGCACCGACGAACTATATATTCTGCATCTGCATGAGCCGTCAGCCAAAAGAAACCATGACGGAAAGCCTTTGATACCAAAGAACGTGACCCGGCGTGATGCCCACAGTCTCCGGAATGAATGTCATTTAAGATTATGCATCCTTCTTCGGAGGAAACACATCGCTGAAAAACTCCAGAGGCGCTCCGCTTATATAACTCGCCATTCATGATGACCATGGACTTGCTGCGCCGAACGATTTGACGAGCCAAAACCTCATCTGTCGGTAACTCGCCCCGAGCGAGATAAGCCAGATAAGGAAGAACCCAATCCGGCGTGACATGGAGAGCCGCCACAAGCTGAGACTCAAGATCTGGTATTGCTAATTCCTCCTCCGACGGTGGAGTCACGGATGGTTTATGTAAGATATCCAGAAAAACATTAGGAGGAACCGGCTTTCTCTCGGAGCCAAGTCATGAGAGGGCGTCAGCTGCCTCGTTGAGGCGCCGATCAATATGGTCCACCTGATAACCATGAAAATGACCCACCACATCAGACACAACTCGCCGGTAAGCCGCCATCATGGGATCCCGAGAATCCCAGGTGCCCGAAACTTGCTGTGCCACCAAATCAGAGTCGCCAAAGCATCTGACTCGTGTTAAATTCATCTCCTTGGCGAGTCGCAAGCCGTGAAGCAGAGCTTCGTATTCCGCCGCATTGTTAGTGCATGGAAACATGAGTCGGAGAACGTAACCGAACTTATCTCCTTGAGGGGATACCAACACCACCCCAGCCCCCGAGCCTTCCAGCTGCCTAGACCCATCAAAATAAATGGTCCAATAAGTGAGATAAGGCCGTTCTTCCGGAGCCTGTAACTCCGTCCAGTCGTTGACGAAATCAACTAAGGCCTGGGACTTAATGGCTGTGTGGGGAGTATACTGTATGTGATGGGGCCCAAGTTCTATTGCCCACTTGGCGATTCGCCCTGTTACCTCCCAATTCTGGATGATGTCCCCAAGGGGGGTAGAGCTAACCACCGTGATAGGGTGTTCTTGGAAATAATGCTTAAGTTTTCGACTCGCCATAAATACCCCATATACCAATTTCTGCCAATGTGGGTACCGCTGCTTGGAAAGAGTTAGCACCTCGCTGATAAAATATACCGGACGTTGCACTGGGTATTCCTTCCCTTCCTCCTTTCTCTCAATGACAACCGCCACACTTACTGCTTTGGAATTTGCCGCAATATACAGGAGCATGGGCTCCTTTTCAGTTGGGGCAGCCAGGACCGGCGGTTTAACCAATTGGCGTTTCAAGGCTTCGAGCGCCTCGTCTGCCTCATTTGTCCAAACAAACCGATCGGATTTCCTCAATAACTGATAAAGAGGGATCGCCTTCTCCCCCAAGCGACTCACAAAATTACTTAGGGCCACAATGCGACCCGCCAGTCGTTGAACTTGATTAACGTTCGCCGGCTTTCCAAGGGATGTAACCGCTTCGATCTTGTCCGGGTTAGCTTCAATGCCGCGCTCCGATACCAGGAAACCCAGAATTTCCCTGCAGGTACACCAAAAACACACCTGGTGGGATTTAGCTTCATCTGATATACCCGTAGATTACCGAACGTTTCTTTGAGATCCTCCAGTAGCGTCTCCCCCTGGCGGGTCTTGATCACAATGTTGTCGACATAGGCATGGACGTTGCAACCAATTTGGTTACGGAGGCAATTTTGGATGCAGCGTTGATAAGTCGCCCCCACACTCTTGAGTCCAAAGGGCATGGACACATAACAAAAGGCCCCGAAGGGGGTTATAAAGGATGTTTCTCTTGATCCTCCACGGCCATCTTGATTTGATGATATCCTGAATAGGCGTCCAGAAAGCACAATCGTTCGCATCCCGCCACCGAGTCAATGATTTGGTCGATGTGGGGAAGAGCGAAGGGATCTTTTGGACAAGCTCTGTTGAGGTCTGTGTAGTCGATACACATACGAAAAGTACCATTCTTCTTGAGTACCAAAACCGGGTTAGACAGCCATTTGGGGTGAAAAACTTCCACGAGGAACCCGGCGGCTAAAAGGCGGGCGACTTCTTCCCCAATCGCCTTGCGTCGCTCCTCGTTAAATCTGCGAAGGTACTGTTGGATGGGTTTGCACTTTGGGTCAACATTAAGATGGTGCTCAGCGAATTCTCTCGGCACACCAGGCATGTCAGAAGGTTTCCATGCAAAGATGTCCCGATTCTCACGGATGAATTCGATGAGCGCGCTTTCCTATTTGGGATCCAGACCCGTCCCAATGGTGAACTGCTTGGATGAATCGCCAGGCAAGAAATTGATTGTCTTAGTGTCATCCGTTGGTTTGAACTTGAGGGGCGACTCAGAATCTATAGTCGGTTTCTTTAGGGGTGACATATCCGCCGGGTCAACATTGGCCCGATGGTGTTCGAGCTCTTCCGCAGCACAGGCGACTTCCGCATAAGCCGCGTCCCCCTCTTCACATTCCTTCGCAATCCTTCTATCTCCATCAACCGTGATGGGTCCTTTGGGACCAGGCATTTTGAGCTTGAGATAGACATAGCACGGGCGAGCCATGAAGCGGGCGTAAGCCGGCCGTCCAAACAGCGCATGGTAGGGGCTTTTCAATTTGACCACCTCGAAGATCAGTGACTCCGACCTATAATTCTGCGCAGTTCCAAACGCCACTGTGAGCCTGACTCGGCCTATGGGGTAGGCCGACTTGCGTGGGACAATTCCGTGGAAAATCGTAATTGTAGGCATCAGGTCTTTTTCCAATAGGTTCATCCTTTGGAAAGTGTCAAAGTATAGGATATTGATGCTGCTGCCACCATCCATTAGCACTTTTGATAGGGTGTAACCCCCAACTTGGGGAGCCACGACCAACGCCAGATCGCCCGGGTTATCAACTCTCGGCGGGTGATCCTCCCTGCTCCATGTTATGGTTTCCTCAGACCAATGGAGGTATCTGGGAAGCGTCGGTTCAGATACACTGTACGCCCGGTGACTCACCTTCTTCTCACGCCTGCAAGCATTAGTGGTGAAAACATGATACTGCCCGTTACTTAGCTGTTTTGGGGTTGCTGCGAAAGCCCCCATTGTCGTCCTGACCGTGCGGAGCCCCCTGTTGGGGTGGCTCCTGGAAAACTTCTGGCGGTTATACCGCCGCTGGTGGTGCACCGGGTATTGGCCGCCGCCTGGCTACGTGCCTCCCTGAGCCCCCTGTTCAGGAAAGCCGCCGAAAGGGTTCTGTCTTTGGTTGGGTGTGGCGAATTGCTCCTGACGCTGGTCCGGGTTATCATTTTGACTCTTCTTGATCGCCTCCGCCCGAAACTCTCGCATCACGAAGCAGTTTTCCCAAGAGTGAGTCGCCGGACCGTCTGCCGTGGCGTGGTGAGGGCAAGGGCCTTTGAGTAGCTCCTCGTAGTTACGCGGCCTCTTCCCGCTGAACCCCCGATTCTTCTTCTTGCCGTTGTTTGCGTTGGTGTTGGCGACTAAGTCCGAGGGCTCCTCCTGCGGTCTCCGCTTGCCATTGGTCCCTTGATTGTGACGGTTACGCCCCTGGAACCGGGTATGATTTTTGGATGACTCGCTCTTCTTAGGCGAGTTAGCCTTACCATCCTCGCCGGGATCTTTGGTATCATCGGCCTCAGCGTATCTAGTGAGGGTGTCCATCTGTTCTCCCATGTCTTGGACCTTTCGCTTGAGTCGCCCCAATTTTTGCACCAAGGGTTCGTAATGGCAATTATGCTCAAGGATGAGCACAGCTTGAGCCGCCGTAATGCCATCTGACGAATGGATAATTTTTGCAACCCGTCGTGACCAATGGTGGGCCGACTCATCCGGCGCTGAACAAAGTGCTGCAGATCGACGATCGTCATCGGACGTTTGCAAGTTCCTCGGAAGTTTTTGATGAAACGTTCTTTTAACTCGGCCCAGGACTGGATGGAATTGGGAGGTAAGTTTTTCAACCAAGTGTGTGCTGACCCTTCGAGCATCATCGTGAAGTATCTGGCGCAAACCGCCTCGTTCACGTCGAGCATGTCCATGGCGATTTCATAACTTTCGATCCATGATGTCGGCTCGAGGTCCGGGGTATAATTAGGCACTTTCCTTGGCCCTTTGAAGTCTTTGGGCATCTTTTCGTTACGAAGGGCGGGGGACAAGCATGGTACCCCAACTCACCCTCCGCCCCCGACGAGAGGGACCGGGGCGTCTTGGGTGTTCGGGAGATCCTGGCCCGGCGGGTTCCGTTCAGGCAGGTTGTCCTGTGGGACATGTCGCGGTCCACTGTTTACGGCGGGCTGGTCCTCTGGCCGGCTCCTGGTGTAACTTGCCTGGGGGGTGGAATGCAATCTCTCGAGGCTATGCGAGAACTGGGCGTTTTGAACCACCGCCGTCTTCAACATCTCGATGGCGTTCCTTGCCTCTATCTCGGCAGGGGTGTTGCCGTGAATCGGAAGAGACTCCAGATGGCGAGTTGCGGCAAGCACGTTATCCACCGGGTTGGAAAAGTGGCCTTGAGGCGTCCGGAATCGGGGAATGTGATCCTCAACCGGCTGAGCCGGCGGGTTAGGCGGGCGGCCCGGTCCTCCCCCCGGGGCGGCTCCCGCCCCAGGGGTTCGTGGAGTGTCGAACAGGCGGGTCGGGTTGAGATCATGGGGCAGGCGACCTGGGGTCTCCGCTGATGGACAGCGTCGGACGCGCGCTGCTGTCTCTCGAGCCGCCAGTTGTCAGTGTTTAAATGCATCCTTTCGGCCGTGATTTGAGCTTGCCGAGTCTCAATCCTGGCGGACTCCATCTCGGCGTCCCGATGAGCCTTTGCCACTGCCTCTCTGAGTTTCGACAGCTCCGTGTTTATCTCCTCTTGGTTCTCTGGTGTGAGGGGAGTCGCCATTAGCCTTGTGATCTCCGCCGCTAAATCCACTAGGACTGCGGCCGGGCTCCTGGACGTCTCGCCGGTTCCGTCGCCTCTAGTAGGGTTTTGTGTGGGCTGAGTCGCCCCAGCCATGTAGATGGCGATCTGGCAGCGAGTTCGGTCAAGGATTTCTGGGTCCATGGCCAGCGACAAGCCCCCAAGACAATCCCCATGCAGAGAGCGGATTGAATCTGAGTCGCCCATGGATGATTCGTCATCAGAGTTGACTGGTGTAATTTCCTGAGTCGCCGAGCGTTCTGGCTCCTCCGATCCCTGGGTGAACCCCACAAAGACCGAGCGAGTCAGATTTGGCATTATGACTTGGCGGACGTACCTGGCCGGCTCGACGATGTCAGCGGAGATGTCCAGCTCAGGCGCGGATGATCCGATCATGCCGATGAAGATGTTGATCTTGCCGAAGGGGACCCTGTAACCAGATTCAATCGAATCCGCTTCAGGTCCCCATTGCTGGTTGTCGATGTAGGTTATCCCGCGGCGGCTTCGAGTCATGAGCCCTGTCGCGTAACTCCCAAACCCTGGTAGGGCTCCCTTTGAGAACTCAACTCCACCGTGCGTAGGCCCCACGGTGGGCGCCAACTTTCGTGGTTTTGTCACGGCAGATGTCCTCGTGAAAGGACTTAGTACTGGAGCCATCGCACCTTGGTGGCGACTCAAAGGGGTTAAGCGGGAGAGACACGGCGATTTACCCAGGTCCGACCCCTCGTGAGGAGGTAAAGGCCTACGTCCTGCTTTGGTTTGTATTGATGTGGTTTCGATTACAAGGAGGGCGTAACTCGCCAGACCTAGCGCTCGATGATTTCTAACCTGCCCTTTCCTCCCCTGGGACTCGCCTTTATATACAGGTCGAACCCCTAGGGTTTACAAGGATACTTTCCTTCCTACAAGTCGTGACCCTTGTGGTCTCTAAGTCGCCATCTTCCGAAGTTTGGAGACCTCCCAGGAATCATAAACTGTCACCCGACCTTGATCCGGCCAGGACAAGGCCCAAATAACTGTTTGGGTGAATCGCCTAATTGGTAACCCGGCCCAACTAGGGCGGGTTATTCACACGTAATATCCCCAACACTATGCGTGTCTCCATGAATGAGAGCAAAGAAAGAACCGCCCAAATTCACGCTAGGCATGAATGGTTTAAAAGGGTGCGTTCTAGTGATGCAAATCACGAAGATCTTAAAGTGCTTGGTGTGACTCCTCTTGAATCTTTGTTTTCGCGTGTCAAACCTATTGATGAAGGGGCTGGATATGAATCCACTTTGGTTGAAAAACGCCCCAATGATTCAGACTCCACCTATCTTGATGATAAAGGTGTGGAGAGTGGAGTAGAAGAAATCAAAATATTGGGTAGTAATGAAACTCCCACTTTGAATTTCAAGGAATTCAATTATGATAGTTGCTCCTTGTTTGAATGCATTTCTTTGATGCAATCCATTGCAAACTCTCCACATGCTTATAGCCAAAGCAAAGCCTTTACCACTCATATCCTAGATGCTATGATGAAATCTCTTGAAGAGAAGCTCGAATTAGAAGTCTCTATACCTAGAAAACTTCATGATGAGTGGGAACCTACTATCAAAAGCAAAATAAAAAACTAAGAATGCAATGCTTTGTGTGATTTGGGTGCTAGTGTTTCCGCGATTCCAAAGTCTTTATGTGATATTCTTGGTTTTCATGAGATTGAAGAGTGTTCTCTTAATTTGCATCTTGCGGATTCTACTGTCAAGAAAACCATGGAAGGATCGATGATGTTCTTATTGTTGCAAATAAGAACTATGTACCCGTGGATTTCATTGTACTTGACATAGATTGCAATCCTTCATGTCCCATTATTCTTGGTAGACCTTTCCTAAGGACTATTGGTGCTATCATCGATATGAAGGAAGGGAATATTAGATTTCAATTTCCTCTAAAGAAGGGCATGGAGCATTTTCCTAGAAAGAAAATAAGATTGCCTTATGAATCTATGATGAGGGCTACTTATGGTTTGAGCACCAAAGATGACTATACGTGATTCCATCACCTTTTGCCTAGCTAAGGGCGTTAAACAATAGCGGTTGTTGGGAGGCAACCCAACGAATCTATCCCTTTTCTTTCTGTTTTGTGTCTTCCACACTTTCATAATTCTGTTATGATTGTGTTTTTTGTGTTTTTTTGCGTTTGTGCCAAGCAAAACCGTTATGATTAGTCTTGGGGATGATCGTTTGGTCGTGCTGGAAAAGACAGAAACTTTCTGCTCACGAAAAGAATTTTCATTTTTTTGTAAGATCTTTTGAGTTGATTCTTCCTACTGTGGATTGCTACGCAAATTCTTCAGACTATCGAAATTTTTCAGAATTTTTGAAGTACCAGAAGTATACGAAGTATACAGATTGCTACAGACCGGTCTGCTGTTAAGAGATTCTGTTTTTGATGAGTTGGTTGCTTATTTTGATGAAACTATGGATAGTATCGGGGGGGTATTAGCCATGGAAGATTGAAAATAAAGTAACCCAACATCAACACAAGTATAATTCAAGTTTGGTACAGTACCTAAGGAAGTGGTGGTTTGCTTTCTTATACTAATGATATCATGAGTTTCTGTATAAGTTTCGTGTTGTGAAGTTTTCAAGTTTTGGGTGAAGTTCTTATGGACAAAGATATAAAGAGTGGCAAGAGCTCAAGCTTGGGGATGCCCAAGGCACCCCAAGTTGATTCAAGGATGCCGTAAAATCCTAAGCTTGGGGATGCCCCGGGAAGGCATCCCCTCTTTTGTCTTCAATCCATCGGTAACGTTACTTGGGGCTATATTTTTATTCACCACATGTTATGTCTTTTTCTTGAAGCGTCTTGTATCGTAGGAGTCTTTTATTTTTGTTGTGTCACAATCTTCCTTGCTGCACACCTAGATAGAGAGACATGCACTCACCGTGATTTTTTCGAGCTTCACTTATATCCTATGGTAGACAATTCAGCTCACATGTGCTTCACTTATATCTTTTGAGCTAGTTGATTTTGCTCTATGTGCTTCACTTATATCTTTTAGAGCACGGAAGCGCGTGGGTTGGTAGTTGATCTATGCTATGATCTTGTTATCCAAAGGGATATGAAAACTTCCACCTTCATGTGCATTGAATAGTAAGAGAAGTTTGATTCATCTCAATTAGTTTTGAGTTGTGGTTGTGGTAATATTTAAGTTGTTAGTAAGGTGTTGTGGATCTAGAAATACTTGTGTTCAAGTTAGTGATTCTCGTAGCATGCACGTATGGTGAACCGCTATGTGATGAACTCTGAGCATGATTAGTCTATTGATTGTCATCCTTTGTGTGGCGGTCGGGATCGGGCGATGGTTAATACCTACCAACCCTTCCCCTAGGAGTATGCGTTGAATGCTTTGTTTCGATTACTACTAAAACTTTTGCAACAAGTATATGAGTTCTTCATGACTAATGTTGAGTCCATGGTTTAGATGCACTTTCACCTTTCACCATCACTATCTTCTTTAGTGCCGTGCAACTTTCGCCGGTGCACGAAACCCACCATTAGCCTCCCTCAAAACAGCCACCATACCTACCAACTATGGCTTTTTCAAATCCATTCCGAGATATATTGCCATGCAACTACCACCATGACATGTGCCACCACTTCTACATTGCCATAGCATGATCGTAAGATAGCTAGCATGATGTTTCCATTAATGTCTATGCCATGCTAGATCATTGTCACGGTGCACTACGAAAGGCATTTCATATAGAGTCATCATTGTTCTAAGTTTTGAGTTGTAAGTGTGATGATCATCATTGATGGAGCATTGTCCCATGTGGGGAAATAAAAGAGGCCAGCGAAGCCCATATACAAAAAGAGGCCAAAGATGCCCACCAAAAAAAGGCCAAAGAGCCCACCAAAAAATGAGAGAAAAAGAGAGAAGCGACAATGCTACTATCCTTCCACACTTGTGCTTATTAAGCACCATGATCTTCATGATTGAGAGTCTCTCGTTTTCTCACCACCATATAGCTAGTGGGAAATTTTCAATATATAACTTGGCTTGTATATTCCAATGATAGGCTTCCTCAAAATTGCCTTAGGTCTTCGTGAGCAAGCAAGTTGGATGCACACCCACTAGTTTTCTTTAAGAGCTTTCACATACTCTTAGCTCTAGTGCATCATTTGTATGGCAATCCCTACTCATTCACATTGATATCTATTGATGAGCATCTCCATAGCTCATTGATATGCCTAGTTAATGTGACCATCTTCTCCTTGTTTGTCTTGCAACCTCCACCACATTTCATTCCACTTATAGTGCTAAAACCATGGCTCACGCTCATGTATTGCGTGAGAGTTGAAAAGGTTTGAGAAAGTAAAGGTGTGAAAGCAATTATTTGGCCGGTACTGGGGTTGTGGATGATTTAAATTCGTTGTGCAAGGATGATAGAGCATAGCCAGACTATATGATTTTGTAGGGATAACTTTCTTTTGGCCTTGTTACTTTGAAAGTTCATGATTACCTTGCTAGTTTGCTTGAAGTATTATTGTCTCCACATCAATAGCAAACTATTGTTTTGAGTCTAATGGATCTGAACATTCACGTCACATAAGAGGAGTTACAAAGTACATCTATCCTAGGTAGCATGAAAGCATCAAAAATTCATTCTTTATCACTTCCCTACTCGAGGACGAGCAGGAGTTAAGCTTGGGGATGCTTGATACGTCTCAAACGTATCTATAATTTTTGATGGTTTCATGTTGTTATCTTGTCAACTTTGGATGTTTTATGTAACTTTCATATATTTTTTTGGGACTAACTTATTAATTAAGTGCCAAGTGCCGGTTCTTATTTTTTCTGTGTTTTTGACTCCTTTCAGATCTGATTTTGGAACGGAGTCCAAACGGAATAATATCCCCGAAATAAATTTTTTCAGAACAGAAGAAGATCGGGGGACTTGAGGGTCAAGGCAGAAGAGCCACACGGGGCCCACAAGCCCTGTAGCCGCCATCAGGGGGCGGCGGCTACCAGGCTTGTGGCCTCCCTGGCGCCCCCTGCCCTAGCTCTTCGGCCTATATATTCCCAAAAATCTAGGAAAAAATCAGGGCATCCACGAAAACACTTTTCCGCCGTCGCAAGCTTCCGTTTCCGCGAGATCTCATCTGGAGACCCTTCCCGGTGCCCTGCCAGAGGGGACTTTGGAGTTGGAGGGCTTCTACATCAACATTATCGCCTCTCCAATGACTCGTGAGTAGTCCACTTCAGACCTACGGGTCCGTAGTTAGTAGCTAGATGGCTTCTTCTCTCTCTTGGATCTTCAATACAAAGTTCTCCATGATCTTCATGGAGATCTATCCGATGTAATCCTCTTTGGCGGTGTGTTTGTCGAGATCCGATGAATATTGGATTTGTGATCAGATTATCTATGATATATATTTGAGTCTTTGCTGATTTCTTATATGCATGATTTGATATCCTTGTAAGTCTCTCCGAGTCTTGGGTTTTGTTTGGCCAACTAGATCTATGATTCTTGCAATGGGAGAAGTGCTTGGTTTTGGGTTCATACCGTGTGGTGACCTTTCCCAGTGACAGAAGGGGCAGCAAGGCACGCATCGTGTTGTTGCCATCAAGGGTAACAAGATGGGCTTTTCTCGTAGATGTGAGATTGTCCATCTACATCATGTCATCTTGCTTAAGGCGTTACTCTGTTCTTATGAACTTAATACACTAGATGCATGCTGGATAGCGGTCGACGTGTGGAGTAATAGTAGTAGATGCAGAAAGTATCAGTCTACTTGTTTTGGACGTGATGCCTATAGATATAATCATTGCCATAGATGATGTCACAACTTTGCGCGGTTCTATCAATTGCTCGACAGTAATTCGTTCACCCACCGTCTACTTGCTTTCATTAGAGAAGCCACTAGTGAACACTACGGCCCCCGGGTCTATTCACAACTATCGTCTCCACTTTGCTTTGTTTTCTTTTTGCTTTTAGTTCTCACTTTGCAAACAATCTATAAGGGATTGACAACCCCTTCATAGCGTTGGGTGCAAGCTCTTTGTGTTTGTGGAGGTACTTGTGACTCGACGTGCACCTCCCACTGGATCAATACCTTGGTTCTCAAACTGAGGGAAATACTTACCGCCACTGTGCTACATCACCCTTTCCTCTTCAAGGGAACACCAACGCAAGGCTCCAAGGCCGCGGGGAAATCCTTTGCATATTTGCCAAGGAATTCCCTATAGGCGTAGCCCGTGACAGAAGGATTCATGGCGCCATTGCTAAGGAAGGTCTGTTGTCGCAGTAGCAGAGAGCAGCAAGGCAAGCAAACCCCCCTTGATCATTCCTATATCACCTATGTCTTTCTTCCTACTGCTTGCATTAGTATTTTGCTATTGTTGTAGTTACATCCTATATCTGATGCATAGCCTATTTTTGATGAACCGTTACTTTCAGTCCTGTACCTTTAAACTGCTTGGTATAGGTGGAGCAGTCATCCCCTCTGACCCCGTAGTTCAGTTGCCCCGCTTGTTTTCAAATCTCGATCCCTGATCGATGAGCCAGACCCGACACAACACATACACCCCCCTTAGTTGTACGAAGCTACAGGGATACTATCGGGTACCGAGGGTGACACCTTGTTAAGTACTCCTGATGATATCTCTGTAGTATAGCTAGTCGGTCGTGGTTATCGAGGGTGATTCCTCTTTCACCATTCCCGACGATGCCTCTGTCGTGCAACCCCTCAAGTGTGGGACCCCCGAGGGTGATTCCTCTAAGCCCACCTTGATGGATACATCGTTCGGAATCCAACAAGGGTGATACCTCGGATTCCCCCCGATGTTACAACCACACAGTTACTCGACCATGTTACTGGGATCATTGGTGATTAGTTGTAAGACGGGTGGATTCCCGCGAGATTGTGTTGATGGCCTAATTAAAATGTTAATGGATTTGGGTATTTGATCTTGATTGGTCGGAGACCTTTTCGCACTAACCGGCTACGCGGGAAGAATTATGGGTACTCGGCGTCGCCGTATCAGCCGAAGCTTTTCAGATGTCAGCAACATAGTGGCGCGCACCCGAGTGGTCCCTAGATGCATTGCGCTTGTGATTAAGGTATGCTAGGACTGACGTCGGCCACCCTCGCATCGTGCAGGAGCACGGAGGGGAACTGGGCCCATGAACCCTTTGCGCTTAGGATTTAGACCGGCGGGCTCGCCTCTCTGATTAGTCTTAGGTAGGGCTGCGATGTGTCGATATTCCGAGGCTGGGCAGGACCCACAAAAGTATGTCCGGCCAGAGTGTTATCGAGCGTGACGGGACATGTGGTGCACCCCTGCAAGGATGAAAATTAACTATTCGGATAGCCGTGTCCACGGTTACAGGACGACTTGGAGTTGTGCCCTGATCTTATACAACTACAATTGTTACTTAATTGGATCATTAGTTTGCCTCGGGATTGCTTCCTCGCAGGGAGTCGAGGGAGGATCTCTAGGCGTGACCTCACTTTAATATTGCTGCAACAATATGACTATTATTTGTGTTCCCCTGTTCTACTCTCGTCTATTGCTGCAAGACCCTGAAGATGCTAGTCTTTGATAGGACTAGGCCTTCTCTCTCTATTCTTGCATTGCTCCAGTCAGTCCACATATAAACCCCCCCCCTCCTTTGATACTGATGCATACTTAGAATAGTTCTGATGTAAGACTTGTGAGTACTTTGGATGAGTACTCACCGCTGCTTTGCTGCCCCTTTGTCCCCTTGTTCCGTTGTTGTGACCAGATGATGGAGCCCAGGAGATGGAGTTTCCTGCCGACGCCTGTCGCCCCGTTGGTGTATTCTTCGTGGAGGCCGCTGAAGATAGGAGTAGTTAGGAGGTTCCCAGGCAGGAGGCCTCGCCTCGTTCGATCGTTGTATCTTTTGTGCTAGCCTTCTCTAAGGCACCCCATGTTTTATGTCTGTACTCAGATATTGTTGCTTCCGTTGACTCGTGTGTTTATCGAGCTTTCGTATTCTAGCCCTAGATGACCCTGGCTTGTAATATGAAGCAGATATTATTTTATTTGTGTCTAGAGTTGTGTTGAGATATCTTCCCGTGAGTCCTTGGGTTTGATCATACGCATTTGCGTGTATGATTAGCGTACGATTAAAACGAGGGCGTCACACGATGCTTACCATACCATGGGATCACTTGATCCCTCTCGGTACATCTTGTATGCTTTGTGTGCTGACCGTCTTGAATTACACTTTGCTTAGTCTTGATCAACCTTGTGTGTTTATGACCAATCTTTGGATAATACCTTGAATACCACCTTGGTCATCATATAAAATCCGTGAAACCAACAGATGAACTTCAAGAAGTGCCTATGGACAAATCCTTCGAATATTACTTAAGGCAACCATTAGTCCATAGGGATTGTCATCAATTACCAAAACCACATACGGAGAAATATGCTCTAACAACTACTCACACTTCATCAACAATGTTCAAGATCAGAGGTATATATTAGTAATTAAGGATGTGAACATAATATCTTCCGCCAAGTAAAGCAACAAGAATCAACTTCGAGATGTAATCAACACTACTAGTAACCCACACATACTAATATGAGGTTTTGTGACAAAGATTGAGTACAAGAGATGAACTAGGGTGTGAGATGAGATGGTGCTGGTGAATATGTTGATTAAGATTGGTCCTCCCACGAAGGAGGAATCGTTGGTGATGAGGATGGCTTCGATTTCCCCCTCACAGAGGGAAGTTTCCCCGACAGAAACTCTTTGCCGAAGAGCAAAAGGGATTGTGTCCAGGTTTCCGCCTCGAGACAGCGGCGCTTCATCTCTATAGTATCCTTATGATTTTTCTAGGTCAAAACACACCATATAGGAGAAGAGGGGGGTTGGGAGACCTGCTCGGGCCCCACAAGGCAACAAAGCGCGTCATGTTCGCGTGCGGCCAACAAGTGCCCCCTCAGGTATATTTTTGGCCCAATAATTCTTAAATATTTCATAAAAATTCTCTGCTAAATTTCAGGTCATTTGGAGTCCAATGATTTTCAGCCTTTTTCTTGGTTTTGAGGTCAAGAGTTCCATTTTCGAGTAATTTCCCTCTTTTGTGATGTACCTTGCATATTCACAGAGAAAAGACATAAGAATTGTATCATAATAGGGAATAATGGACAAGAATATCATAAATATCGATAAAAAATCATGATGCAAAATGGATGTCTCAAGGTGTTGCTAACGTTGTACGTGTGATACTTCTGATCCGCGTCGGGGTTTTCCTCGAAGAAGAGGGGATGATGAAGCATAATATAGATAAGTATTTTCCTTAGTAATAACCATGGTTATAGAACAAATTGGATAACCACGCAATTTCCTGTCTTCAGCACCTACACACAAAAGAGTACACACTTGCACCCAACGCGGGTAAGAGGGTTGTCAATCCCCTTGAACTCGTTACTTGCAAGTAATAAGTAGTGTAGTTGGATAGTTTTATAAATATAAAGAAAATAAATAAATGAAAAGTAAATAATGGCAACAAGCTATTTTGAGTTTTGTATTTATATTTTTGAATAAACCCGGGGGCCATAGTTTTTGGTAGAGGTTTCTCTCTCGTAGAAAGCATACAGTGGGTAAACAAACTACTGTTGGGAAATTGATAAAAAATGCATAGTTATGCAATATTTATTCATGGCAATGATCATTACATATAGGTATCATGTCCGTAGGCAAGTAGACTGACTCCTGCCTGCTTCTAATACTATTACTCCACCCATCGATTGCTATCCAGCATGCATCTAGAGTATTAAGTGAAACGAAGTAATGCTTGGAGCGCAACGACATGTTGTAGACAAAGTAAATCCAAATAACATGGATCAACCCCGTTGTTTTACCCATAGTGGCAGCAATACAATATGTGTCATGTCCCTTTCTATCACTCGGATTGAGCACCGCAGGATTGAGCCCACTATAATGCACATCCGCGAGTGAAGCTAAATGAATCTAGTTGGCCAAACCAAATCAATAGATCAGAGACAATTACGAAGCTATCATAATCATGCATATATATACATATATATAAGGATAAATTTTATCTACCACCGGTGGTAGTTACCACCACTTGTGTTTTGTATATTGTATATAGTATCTATCAAATTGGAGAGTATGTACGCGTACTATGTAGTATATAATAATGTTTATGTACTATATATATAATATATTTTTCATAATATCTATCATATTTTGTGTATGATCTTTTTTACGTACAAATATATACGTATTTCACAAATGTAATAAAAAATGTGGGTTAACGTATAATTTTTTCATGTAACTCATTTTGAAAAATCTTATATATAGCATATGAACATAATTAAAATGATAAAGTAGTATATATATTACCCCATAATAGTATATGAAACATGTGGGATAACTATCATCGGTGGTAGTATGTATTTATATATATATATATATATATATATATATAGGAAAAATACATTCTACCACCCAGGGGTAGTTACCCCACATGTTCCATATACTACCACGCATGAGTATATATACTAATTTATCATTTTTATTACCTTCATATACTATATATAAGATTTTTCAAAGTGAGTTACATGAAAAATTTACAAGTTGACCCATACTTTTTATTATATTT
Organism: Hordeum vulgare subsp. vulgare; assembly: GCF_904849725.1. Taxonomy (NCBI): domain Eukaryota; kingdom Viridiplantae; phylum Streptophyta; class Magnoliopsida; order Poales; family Poaceae; genus Hordeum; species Hordeum vulgare. Next base: position 449,359,229 of record NC_058518.1, on the reverse strand, counting down.
GTGAAATACGTATATATTTCTATGTAAAAAAGAGGATACACAAAATATGACACATATTACCAAAAAAATAGTATATATACTACCTAAACATGATGATATACTACATAGTACACATACATACTCTCCGATTTGATAGATACTACATATAACATACAAAACGCAAGTGGTGGTAACTACCACCGGTGGTAGATAAAAATATTCATATATATATATATATATATATATATATATATATATATATATATATATATATATACATATATATGAAAATGGTTATGTACTCTTGGAAGTACGTACTCCCACTCCTCATGTACCACATAGATGAGTCTTTTATACCTCATTATTATTTTTAATATACTTCACTAATGATTACTAGATACCTTAAAGTGAGTTTCATGAAAAATTCATGTGAGTTTACATATTTTTACAGGTTTACGTATATACTGCTTTGTTTATATGTGAAAAAAGTATATTATAAAAAGTACATCGCAACTGATATTTTTTCAACAAAACTCGTATTGAGGTATATTAGAATATTTAATGAAGTATATTGAAAATGATAAAGAGGTATAACCAATGCGTATATGAAGAATATTAAGAATGAGAGTACATACATCCAGAAGTACAAAAAGTTAGTCCTACACACACACACATATATATATATATATGAAAATATACTTGCAAGGAACCCTATATAATCTCATGAATAATCTTAACATAAGCCCACAATTCATCCCCAACAAACGCACCGCACAAGAGTGATTACATAAGATAGATTACCACGGGAATCACGGTGATCATGGAAACGAAGAACATATAGAGAGATAACCATCTAGGTACTAAATACGGACTCGTAGGTCTGTGATGAACTACTCACACATCACCATGGGAGCAGCAAGGTTGATGTAGATGCCCTCCATGGTCGACCCCCCTCCGACAGGGCATTGGAACATGGCTCCAAATGGGCAAACGGCGGAACAGAGACTTGCGGTGATGAAAAAAGTGTTTCCAGTGGCTCCTTAGGGTTTTTGGGATTAATGGGAATTTACAATACAAAGAGGAGGGACAGAGGCCAAGGGAGGTGGCACCAAGCCATTAGGGCGCGACCACCCCCGTGGGCGCCCTGTTGGCTTGGCGCCACCCTATGGGGCCTCCGGTCTCCTTCCGAAGCTTCCAGGTCCTTATTTTGTCCAGAAAAAATCATCAAAAAGTTTTAGGATATTTGGACTTTATTTCTACAGTATTCTTGAGAAGACAAAAATATGCAGAAAACACCAACTGACACTTGGCACTGGGTTAATAGGTTAGTGCTCAAAAATAATATAAATTAGCAAGAAAATGCCTAAAAAGCATCCTAGAATGATAATATAATAGCATGGAACAATAAATAATTATATATACATTGGGATGTATCAACATCCCCAAGCTTAATGCATGCTCGTCCTCGAGTAGGTAAATGATAAAAACATAGTTTTTGATGTGACATGCTATCTAACATGTAATCTCTTGTAGGTATGATCATTGAGGAATGATGAATTAACAAACATCAACATAGTAATATCCATGAACATAAGTAACATAATCATCAATTTTCAATATATATAATCCTTAAAGAATGTTTACCCCCCATTCATTTTATCATATTAGCATGGATGGATCCATCTTCATCACATAAATATAAATGCCAAGCACCACGATGTTAAGCCAGGCAATTGGATCGTATTTTTTAACGCACTTCAACTTTTTATTACTCACTCAATACATGAGCATGAATCTTGGACATAGCATATAGGTGTAATAGAATATGGTGGTAGGTTTAAAGGGGTAAAAGTGGAGAAGAAAGTCTAGCATCAACGAGGTATGGAGATGCCCATCAATTGATATCAATGCGACGAGTAGGGATTGCCATGCAACGGATGCACTAGAGCTATAAGTGTATGGAATCTCAACTGAAGCTAAGTTGGTGTGCGTCCAACTTGCTTGCTCATGAAGACCTCGGGCATTCTAGGAATCCCTTCATCAGAATATACAAGCCAAGTTTTATAATGAAAAATTCCCACTAGCATATGAAAGTGACAAAACATGAGACTCTCTCTATATGAAAAACATGGTGTTGCTTTGAAGGAGAAGTGTGAAAAAAGAGGTAATAGCACCATCCCTTCTCTCTTTTCTCTCATTTTTTCTCTATTCCTTTTACTTTTTTCTTTTTCTTTTCTTTTCTTTTCTTTCTTTCTTTCTTTCTTTTTTATTTCTCTTTTTCCCGTCCGGAGTCTCATCCCGACTTTTGAAGGAATCATTGTCTCCATCATCATTTCCTCACTCAGACAATGCCCTAATAATGAAAAGCATCACACTTCTATTTACTTACAACTCGATATGAAAAACTACTAAATAATACGACTCTATACGAATGCATGTGGCAGTATACTAGGATGTGTAATGATCTAGCGTACCATGTTTAATAATGATGAATGGTGGCTTTCCAACAAATACTATGTCAGCTACATGATCATGCAAAGCAATATGACAATGAGTGTACTAGTCATATGATGTAATGGTGGAAGCTGCATGGCAATATATTTTGGAATGGCTATGAAAATGCCATGATAGATAGTTATGGTGACTGTTTTGAGGAATATATAAGGTGGCTTATGTGCAATAGAGTGTATAATGTCACAGGGTTTGGATGCACCGCGAAATTTGCACCAATCCTCGAGATGAGAATGGGCAATGCACGGTACCGAAGAGGCTAGAAAATATGATGTGGTGAGAGTGTGTACATCCATGGTTTCACGTTAGTCATACAGAACTCACTTACTTGTTTCAAGGTTTTATTATCTCTATCGAAGCAAAGTACTACTCGCATGCCCCTAGGAAGGAGGTTGGTAGGAGTTAACCTTCGCACGTTGATACGTCCATTTTGCATCATGTTTTCCTACTGTTATTTATAGTGCTTTCATTCAATATAACACTTTGTGGAGTAATTATAATGCCTTTTTTCTCATAATATGCAAGGTTTTACACAAAGAGGAAGATTACCAGCAGCTGGAATTCTGGACACGAAACGCTATGTGAGAGATACCTATTCCGCACATCTCCAAATGAGCTGAAATTTCACACGGATTTATTTTGGAATCTGTAAAAATTATTGGAGAAAAGAAATACCAGAAGGGGGCCAACCAGGTGCCCACTAGGCACCAGGGTGCGCCGACCCCCACCCCCTTTGGTGCGCCCTGGTGGGTAGTGGGGACCCTGGCCAGTCTCCTGTGCCCATCTTCTGGTACATAAGTCCATTTTCCCTAGAAAAAATCAAGAGAGGACTCTCGGTATAGAGCACCGATGTCTCGAGGCGGAACTTGGGCAGGAGCACTTTTTCTCTCGGGTGGAGCGATTCAGTGAGGGACACTTCCCTCCGGGAGGGGGAAATCGAAGCCATCATCATCACCAACTACCCTCTCACCTTGGGAGGATCAATCTTCGTTAATATCTTGACCAACACCATCTCATCTCAAAACCATAGCTCATCTCTCGTGTTCAATCTTTGTATCAAAACCTCAGATTTGTACATGTGGGTGACTAGTAGTGTTGATTACATCTTGTAGTTGATGCTAATTGGTTTATTTGGTGGACAATTAAATGTTCAGATCCATTATGCTATTTATTATCCCTCTGATATTGAGCATGAATATGATTTGTGAGTAGTAGCTTTTGTTCTTGAGGACATTGGAGAAGTTTTGTCATAAGTAATCATGTGAATTTGGTATTCGTTCGGTATTTTGTTGATGTGTATGTTGTGATTCTTAGTGGTGTTATGTGAACATCGACTACATGACTCTCCACCATATTTGGGCCTAAGGGAATGCATTGTGGAGTAGTTATTAGATGATGGGTTGCGAGAGTGACACAAGCTTAAATCCTAGTTTATGCGCTATTCCGTAAGGGGCTCATTTGGATCCATATGTTTAATGTTATGGTTAGATGTTATATTAATTCTTATTTCATAGTTGCGGATGCGTGCAAGAGGGGTTAATCATAAGTGGGAGGCTTGTTCAAGTAAGAGCAGCACCCAATCACCGGTCCACCCACATATCAAATTATCAAAGTAGCAAACGCGAATCAGACAAACATGATGAAAGTGACTAGATGAAATTCTTGTGTGTCCTCGAGACGTTTTACTTAGATCATAATTAATGCATATGAGATCCACTCAACACTTTCATCGTGGTCTTGTCCTTTCTATGAATCAAAGAAAAAAAAATTCACAGAAACACACTGAAATATTTTTGGAGTTTTTATTTTTCTCTAAGCAAACAAGCAAAGGAAAAAACAAAAACGAGAAAAACTATTTACACGGGAAGGCTCTCAACAAGTAAAGAAAATCTTTTTGGGGTTTCTTTTAGTACTACAACTAATTAAACGGGAAATAAAAGCCAAAAAGAAGCGAGAAATATTTTTGGGTTTTCTAAAGTTTTTCAAACACACAAGAAGAAAGTGGAAAAATAAAACTATTAGGTTAGCATCGATGCCTCATTCGGAAACAAGGAAACTGAGTAACTTGCCGCTTGGCATGCTGAATGTGCACTTGGCGAGATTAAGCTTGATCCCATAGCGCCGCAGGTTCGCGAAGGTTTCTGCAAGGTCAGTTAGGAGGTCGGAACCTTTCCTATACTTGACCACAATGTCATCCATGTAATCCTCCATGTTTCGATTGATATGCTCTTTGCAAGCACTTCTGGATCATACGCTGGAAAGTGTCCCCCGTGTTTTGGAGACCGAGTGGCATAGTGATGTAGCAGAAACACCCAAATGGGGTAATGAATGCCATTGTTATTTCATCAGGCCCATACTTTTGGATCTTGTGGTACCCGGAGTACGCATCCAGGAACGGCACACGTTCACATATGGTAGTATAGTCTACAATCTGATCTATGCGAGGTAGGGGATGATCTTTCGGGCATGCCCGATTGAGATGCTTGAAGTCAATACACATTTGGAGTGACTTTTTCTTCTTGGTCACCATGACCACTTTCGTGAGCCACTCGGAGTGGTAAACCTCGCGAATGAACTCGACAGCTAGGATCCGAGCAATCTCCTTACCAATCTCCTTGCGTTTCTCCATGGAGGAGCGACACAAGTGTTCCTTGACGGGCTTGAACTTAGAGTCCACTCAAAGGCGATGCTCAACCAGCTCCCTAGGAACACCCAACATGTTAGATAGCTTCCATGCGAAGATGTCCCAATTCTCGTAGAGGAACTGGATGAGCTCGGCTTCCTATTTATCACCGAGTGATGTGGAGATGTTCCTCGCGGAGGCACTCTGATCATTTGAGTAAGTCGGCAGTGTCCACCGTCTTCTTGTACATATCGAGCTCGACCGCGAGGACTTGCTCGTTGGCAATTTTGGAGCCACCCTGAAGGCACTCCTAGGCGATCTTACTATTGACAGTCATCGTAATCACACCTTTCGGTCCTGGCATCTTAAGCTTAAGATACACGTAACATGGACGAGCCATGAAACACGCGTATGCAGTCCCTATGTATGCTTTATCGTCTCAAGTTCTATTCATGCTTCATCACAAAACTTGAATAAGCACTTCTCGATCCCTTTGTGTGAAGGAGAACTCGGAGTTCCCTATCGACAAAGGCTGCATTCCAAAACCTCTTTGTGAATCTCGGTGTAACCAACCCCAAAACCTCAGTTCCACCGAATTCAAAAGTTGATCTGGGTTTTCAATCTCGGTACAAGCAAAACCACTATATCGGATTCACCGAGTTTCCATGTCAACTAACAACCACAAAACTCGGTGGCACCGAAATCTTAGTCTCGGTGACACCGACAGTGACGGGTATAAAATCTAGCGGACCAAGCATTTGAAAATACCTCTTCAAATGCCTCGATCCCAAACCCTAATCTGCCGCACCTGGACCCCCTATCGTCGCCTTTGCATCCCTGAGCACCTCCGCTGTTGGGACTCGCCGTCGTCGACGGATTCTTCGCCGCCGTCGCCACTGTAATCGGACCGTCACCAAGCTAGGGTACGGCTCCGTAATTCTCTTGCATTCCATTGTTCCAATTCATGCGCATTAGAAAATTGTATCTATAAGCCACCATGTGCAAACCCTCTTCTCTACTAGAAGTTCTCATAGATCAGTGAAAGAAAGATTTTTAGGGTTAGCCATCCACAGAACACATCTCGGTGACACCGAATCGCAAAAATTGGTTCCACCGATTTTGAGTCTAGGTCTCCTGAGAATGGACTAGGTGAGACCGAGTGATCACTTTCGGTTCCACCGAAGTGATTGCCAAGTCTGTGTGAAGAAGTTCATTTGTCTTGGTGAATCCGAAAATTTAGACTCGGTGCTATCAAAATTTGTTCTACAGAAAGCTAAGACTAAGGATTTTTTTTGTTCAAAATTTTGAAAACCTTCTAACCGAGGTACCTCCAGCTCGAGGACATTCCGCCGAAGCCTTTGTCCACATTGTTCTGTCTACTCCATCATCGACTGTCGCTGGAGATAGAGCTGAGATAGACGATTAGCTCTATACTTTTGAACTTTTTGGTAACTTGTTGCCAAAGGGGGATAAATGTATAGATATTAGGGCTTCGAGTGAGAGAGAGAGCTTTTGACTTTATTTGCTCTCATTTGGTCATTTGGTTTTTACGAAACTTTGTCTCGTTTGATGAGTTTATCCAATTACCTATGTTTGATCATACGCTTTGCTTGGTTGATGCTACTACATTATTATCTTTGAGCTATTCATATGATGATCATTCATTATTCTTTTGGTGCAATGTCATTACTATTCATTCATATCATCTATGCGCACCACCAAGTTGTATGTGACATGAAAGAGTGACCCATGATCCTAATCGATTGTGCATTTGCATTCAAATGAAAATTATAAATAATGCACAAATTTATGGGGAGCTCTTGCTTTTCACATACTTCTCAAAGCATCGATGCTAATCATTGATTATATCTTTTGTGGGAGCTTTGATCTATATGTTGTCATCAATTTCCAATAAGGGGCAGATTGAAAGCACACTTGCTCCCTAAGGTGATTTTGATAATTGATCACAACATATGCATCATTGGACTAATGATTTTATCCTCGTATATTTCCGAAAATTTCAAAAGATGCATTGGCTAAAGGTTTATGTGGAGAATCCCCTTGGTGCAAGAAAGGAATAAGATTGGCTCGAGCTTCAAGCAAGAAGACTCTTCATTTTATATTTGTGAGAAATCACTTTTGACGCCATAGGAAAGCCAATACTATTAAAAGGTATTGAGGTATTAAAATGACCTGGTTGCTCAAGTGATTAGAGGTAGCCACCAAAAATACTCAGTCATTTTCCCACATAACACTTCTGTCCACAGCCACATATCCAAAATCGATGCCACTAAGTTTTCAGATTCAGCCCTACCGATTTTCAACCGGGACAGAACCCTAGCCAAATCTACCATTTTGGTACAACCGATTCTGCATCGGTGCTACCCAGTTCGGGTGACCAACTTTCTGTTGTCTCGGTACACAAAATCAGAATTTTCGAGTTTCGGTATCGGTGTGACCAAGTTGGGCCATCTCACCGTTAGCCACCTTTTCGGTTCCACCGAGTTGTGTATATCGTTCTCACCGAGATTCAAAAGTTGTTGCCTTTTGTGCAAGTCGGTACCATCGAGTTTATGACTTTGGTGTCACCGAGTTGGTCACTTTGGGTCTAACGGTTGGATTTTAGGTGCTGCCTATATATACCCCTCCACCTACCTCACATTCGTAGAGGAAGCACTCAAAACACACACTTCATAGCCAGAACCATTTTACTGAGAGAGAGGACCACCTACTCATGTGTTGAGATCAAGATATTCCAATCTATCCATTTGAAACTTGATTTCTAGCCTCCCCAAGTTGTTTTCCACCAAATAGATCTCTATTCCGTATGAGAGTGATTGAGTGTTGAGGAGACTATCTTTAGAAGTACAAGAACAAGGAGTTCATCGTTCTACCACATCTATTACCTTTTGGATGGTGGTGCCTCCTATATTGGTTAGGTGTCTCTTGGGAGCCTCCTACTTCGTGTTATGGAGTTGAACCAAGATGTTTGTAAGGGCAAGGGGGTCACCTACTTCGTGAAGATCTACCGTGAGTAAGGCTATTCCTTCGTGGACGGAATCCGTGGTGGAATAGACAAGGCCGCTTCTTCGTGGACCCCTTGTGGGTGGAGCCCTCCGTGGACTCTCACAGCCGTTATCCTCCTTGGGTTGAAGTCTCCACTAACATGGACGTACAATAGCGCCACCTATCGGAACCATGCAAAAAATCACCGTGTCAACCTCTTGCGTTCGATCTCCCTACCTTACTCTCTTTACTTTACACTTGCATGTTTTACATTCCGCTGCTATATTCTTAGATGTGCATGTGTAGGGTGTACTTGGCTTGCCATAATTGATAATACTTGCCCAGAACTAAAATTGGGAAAAAGCTAACTTTTTATTGGTCAAGTAGTCTAATCACCCCCCCTTTAGACATACTTTCAACCCTACACTTTCATATATAAAATATTTTCATCCGAGTTATAAAATATTTTCTATGATTTTTCAAAGTTTTAATTATTTTCTAAAGTTACACAATTAATATTAATTCAAAAAAATCCATTATGGCATCAGCATGACCTAATGCTCGCGTCATCAATCAAAAGTCAGTTTGAGTGGTCAAACTAACCGTTGGGGCCCACATGTCCGTGTCTCACGGGGTTTTAATTAACTCTAGATTAACTAGATTTAAACTAATGGCCTCGGGCCGAGCTATCGGTGAGTGTTAGCATTTTTAATTAGCCGCTAATGACGCCATGTCGGAATCCTAACGACGGCGAGCCGCCGGTGTTAAGTAGGGGCACGGGAGTTGCACGTCCGGCCAACTCCAGCAGCCATTTGGTGGGAGTCTCGGTTTGGCCCGGTGTGCTCCTGAGCTCGAGCTACATCGGTTGGTGGTGGCAGCGGGCCTAGAGGTGGCCGAAATCGAGCGCGACATCAAGAATGGCGGCGGCGACGCTCAGTTCAGCATGGGCGCGAACTAATTAGCGATCATTTTGAGCTTAGCTAGCATGTGATGGGTTCTACACAGGTGTAGGAGGCGGTTGGACGTGGGCGCAAGACCAAATGGTCATCGCTTGGTCGCCGACGTTGAGCTCCCATGATGATGGGATCGGCCGTGCGTGGGACTACAGCTACGAGGAGCAATCGATCCAGAGGAGGAGCGAGGAGAGGTGAATCTCACCGAGGGGGCTTACGCAGGCCCTTTGAGTGAACGGGAGCGCAGAGGGAGGACGAATTTTGCCGGAGTTTCTGGTGGGTCCGAAGGTGGAAGACGAGGAACATTGCGGTGCTGCAGCATGCTCCCGCTCGGTCCAGTGCTCCAGGGGGTCGAGGAATACGATGCCGAGCTCCAGGGCTTGACGGGGTGGAGAGAGGAGGGCGGTGGCAGCGAGCTCAGCTTGGTGCAACCATGGCTGCGCTCGGCCGAGGAAGAAACAGGGGAGAGAAGGCACATGAGGGGGCAACTTGTAGCGACCCGACTCAAAACGAGTCAAGCCTTTGTGTATCTGTGCCATCCCTGGATCAGTATGCTCGCACACACAGTACATCAATGTATATATGAAAGTGCAATCACATGTAAATAACGTAAAACTGATATATACCTCAAAGTCTCCGCGGAAACAGTCAAGGGAGTGGAGTCCCAATAAACACCAACGACAAGTTGAGTGCATACCATAACCCTGAATCGTACTCTTACTCGTCGAAGAAAATATCTGCAACATAAGTCGTTGCAGCCGTGTAGGTCAGCATATTGAATGTGCCGGCAAGTCACAAAAGAGAGGGGTAAAAACACCATCTATACTACAATGCATATATGGAAGGTGAGGCTGTAGTTTAAGTTTTGCGTAAAGCAAATTTTCCTACAACAAGAGAGATGCTTAAAGCAAAATTTACTACATTGTTGGTTGTTAATGAGAAGGTTCCACCAACCATTTCTCATACCCAACTTACCAATATTACCCACATCAAATAGATTAATGGTGTTGAGAATTCCTGATATTTCAGTTCCTTTAGCTCAAGTTGTCCATGACCGTGGACACGGCTAATCGATTAGGTTTGAGTACTCTGCAGAGTTTTGCACACGTTCCCCACAAGATTTGATCGCCTCCATTGAAGTCCTCGCACTTCAGGGTGTTTGAGAACCGGATGATCAAAACGTGGTCTTTCAACGGGTTCCTCTGAGCCTCTGTCGGTGCCCATCCAATCCTACCGTTCTTCTACATCTCATAGCACCGCCCGTCCAGAGTCACCACGTTGTCCAACCAAGCCAGGGCCCATAATGACTTGTGGTTGTGCAGGTAAGCCTTGGGTCTTGAAATATACATCCATCTCTTTGAGCCTAGGTGAAGCTTTCCGCAAGATGTCATGGCGCTTCTCCATGCATCCCGGGTCCTCCGCTGGTTTTCCCAGGGAGCCCATCTGAACCGTCCTTCACCCAGAGGTATATTTCGTTCTGAGGTCTTGCAAGTCTTGGAGTCTTCAGGTCTTGATTATTAAGTTTCTCACAACACTCATGATAAACACTCAACCAAACCCCGTCTACTAGAAGCATAGCAAAATAACATCCCGGCCAAAGTAACAAAGGTGTAGGGGTGCCTATCATAACGTACTACTCAATAACCAAAGTTTCCAAGTACCTACTTGCACGCAATGGGTGAAAAAGGTTGAAACTAATGCAATAAAATGATAGGTAAAAATATGATCAATGTGAACTTGCCTGGTATTACTTGATGAAGATAGTCACTCTCATAATCCTGATAATTCTACTCATCACACTCCAAGCAATATATTGTAAATGAATAGCATTCAATAAACATTCATGCCAAAAGGAAGAACCAAAAGAACATAAGAAAAAAACATATCTTGGTGCAAAATAACAACATACCAAGATTTAATAAGAAATGATGGGGACTTATGGTGTTGTAAAAGGAAAGGTGAAAGGGGTCAACTAAAAAGAGTCAAAGGATGATCAACTATCGCTATATAAGCTTGACTTGCATACACTATGGGAGATGATCAAAAATATTGGGAGAACAACATGAATGTTGTTGGACAAATAGTATAAGACATAAGAGTTTATTTGTAGAAAGAATTTCTTGAAATGGAGCACTACAACGCAAGTTATAGCGAATTGAAATATGAATAGAATTTGAATTCCATAAAGGTCAAAAGTATTTGAATTGGAGCATGGTTGTTACGAATAGAAAGTACATAACACAAGTGTTAAGGGGCAAAAGAAATCAATGGAAAAGGTGCTACTGTTTGCAAGGTAAGATCAAATGAATGTTCGAATACAAATTTGAATCGCTCAAATTTGTAAGGTTCAAAGGTTGAAACTAATGATGCTACTGGATATAGGAGATAAATATGAACATGTAGAAAAAAAGAATTACTAGATTTGAAATAGCGGATCAAAAGATACAAATACTTCAATATAACATTGAATCAGCATAGAACGATGTGAACATTTTTGGGCATTAATAGATAAATCTGATTTGATCAAAATTATAAGGTGAGAAGTTAAAAATAATTATACAAACGGGAAGATCACTTTGATACGAATCCGACGCAATTGGATTCATCTAAAACGGAGTTACGAATAAAAAGATATGATCAAAAGAAGTTTGAATATGAGTGTGAACAAATTTCGAAATTTGAAAATTTCAAAGGCTGATATGATAGGTTCACCGTATAGGTGGGATCAAAATGAAACTCTAGGCGTTGGTTTCATCTAATTCGGATAAATGAGTAAAGAGTTATGGCTATTTGAAAAATCAGGGTCAAGCTGTTTTACGGAAGAAAAATGATATGTCTAAAAGAATTCTAGGACTAATGTGTAAATACAGAGACTAATTGATAAATCTAATTACTCTACCATATACTAGTGTAGGAATACTAGTCCACAAATAATAAACTACGGGAGTATAAAAGAAAAAATACGAAGAGAAATACCTTTAGAATGCAGAGTAAGAATTAATTCCAATGAGGAGGCGACTTCGAGAAATCCCGCCGAAGAGAAGAGAATATTTTTATTTAATAAACCTAGTCAAACCAAAAGATTGATTTAACCCGAAATAGATGATTTTTGGATGCTCCTATGGGTCTATATTTATAGTTGGAAAGAAGGTCTAAAAGTCATTAGGTGGGCAATGTGGGACTAAACATAGATGAAAAGAGGAGAAAAGGAGGGAGAGGAGCCGCATGGGCCAAAAAAAATCGGCCACCCGCATCAGCCCAAATCGGCCAGACTTGTTTTTTTTATTTCAGATGAACAATGTTTTGTGATGAATAGTGCCTTTTTTATTTTTGAAAATAAACAGCGAAAAAAAATATAAACGAAATTAAGAGAATATTTTATATAGGCATATTATATATCAAAATTTTCATAATAAAATTTTCTATAACATGAACATATTTTCAAGACCGAATAAAATACTTTTAAAAAAATATTTTTTTGCAATAACTTTGAAACGAAAAGAAATTTGAATTTCAAATAAATTGCAAATACTTAAAAATTGAATCAAGACATTGTTTGTGATTTTGGAATGTCATTTTCCTCCTCTCATTTGATTTTTTTAATCAAAGGGTTTTGAAAATATTCAAACTTAAAATTGAAAAGGGATTCAAAATTAAAAAAATAGGAAGGTCATTTATTCCCTCTCATTATTTTTTTAAGAAGTTTCAAATTCCACTCAAGTTTCAATCACTCAAACAAACAAAAAATCAATCTAATAATTATATTAACATACCAAAATTTATAATTTTGGGATGTTACACAACTGAGGCCCTAGGGTTTCACGGGGTGAGAGAGAGAGGCTCGGGCTCGTTCTTATCCTCTCGGGGTGCTCGAAGGCCGCGCACGAGCGTCGATTGCCATGGCGTTCTCGGCCTTCTCATGTCGCTAGCGCGAGGAAGGATAAAGGTTGGTGCTGGTGGGTTGGACCAGCCTGTAGCACTTGGGCCTCACTACCCACTAGCTCTTTTCTTTTTATTCGTTTCTGGTTTTATTTATTTTAGCCACAAAAATACTTTTGTAAAATTATGGGACTTGGTCCATTATGCTTAATGCAATTTATGGCACTGTCACAAAAAGTTTGAGAGTTTTTAGAAAATCATTTGAAAATTGCCAAAATTAAAAAGGACATTTAATAATTGTTTTGGTCTCTAATAATTTGTTTTAGAGGCATTAAACACCTTACGAAAATGTGGGTTGCAATTTTAGAAATGCCTAGGGAATATTTGAAACCTATACATGGTTTTTAATTCCTGATTTGCAAGAACTTTTAAATCCACTTTGGAAATGAATTTGAATTGCAAGATAATGTATTTGGATTTGATTCCAACACTCATCATACTTGGATTAGCAAAATGGATTAGCTTAATCCCCATGTTACGGTAGCTTGATTACAAGGATTACTATAGCATAATCTGGGGATGTCACACCTACCCAGGATAGCGTGATAGGCGATGCAAAAGTCCACCACCTCGAACGTGAGTCGCTCCTTCTGGAAATTCTTCTCGCCTCCGTACACGACGTCCAGGGCAATCTGGCCGAGTGACTCCACCTTTTTCCCTGGGATAACCCCGTGGAAATGCATGTTGCTCTTGCTCAATCGAGACAACGGGATGTCCGTTGTTTTGAGCGTCTCAGCGTAGATAATATTGAGGCCACTGCCTTCATCCATCAGGACCTTGCGTAGTCGCACCCCATTGACTGCCGGATAAACAACCAGCGCCCGCCGCCCAGGGGTGGCAATGTGGGCTGGATGATCGGACTGGTCGAATGTGACGGACGTCTTCATCCAATCGAGGTACTTCATGACAGTCGGAACCGCCATGTTCACCTCCCGATTGATGACCTTTAATCGCTCTTGCTTTCGACATCAGCGAAGATCATGAGGACCTTCTTGACAATCAGATACTCAGGAGCATCCGGCTCGTCATTGTCATCGTCCTTAATCCCGAAGGTTTCTCCGCCCATATCATGCCAGAGCAGGCGACAATCTCGAGCTATGTGCTTGGGGAAGATGGGTTCTCCATCATTATCCTTCTCGGTGTGAATCGGGCACGGCTGGTCCAAAAGGTTGCTCTTGGATTTAGTTTTCTTCTTGCCTGTCCAATCCTTCTTTTTCTTCTCCTTGGGTTTTCTTTGGCCTTGCCGTGGAACATGAGCTACTTCGGCCTTGCCCGATGGGTCGGCCTTTTGCTTTTGCTTCTTCCCTGCGTTACCTGATTGAGGGGCATCACTGGCTCCGCTCTTTTCGCTATGGAGGTGGTCTTCTTCTTCGCCATTCGCGTACCAATTGGCGATCTCCATTGTCCAACCAAGGGATAGATCACCCGATCGGCCAAACTTGAGGATGAGATCCTGGTATCGAGTGCTTGCCTTGAAGCCGCACACGGCTTGATGCTCGGAGACGTTCTCCACGGTGTTGTGCAACATGGTCCATCGCTGGATGTACTCACAGAGAGTCTCATTGCTCTTCTGGACACAATGTCGCAACTCCACCAAATCACCCGGGTGCTTGTAAGTACCTTTGAATGTTTTAATGAACATTCGGGCCAAGTCACCCTAGCTGTGGATACTACTCGACGGTAGCTGATTGAGGCACGCCCTCGCTGACCCCGCCAATATGAGGGGTAAGTGCCTCATCGCGATGAAGTCGTCGCCGCCGCTGATCTGGACGGCCACTCGGTAATCTTCCACCCATGTTTTGGGCTTGGACTCATCATTGAACTTACCTATCCCCATAATCAACCGATAGTTGGAGGGAATTTCTGCTACCCGAATGTGCGTGCCGAAACACTCGAGACCAGAGACGCCACGACCTGCCCGCGATCGGTCAACCACGTGTTGCTTGATGATGGACCTGGCTTTGAACTATGGAGCGCGATAACCGTCGTCTTCATAGCCCCTACGCCGATTGGGGCTGGGCCTGCGGTCGTGACATCGATGTCCGAGTGAACCACTCTTCGGAGGAGGTGTCCTGCAACGAACCCGATCACCATACCTTCGATCCCCAAACGTGCCTCTTGGAAGAAGAGGACACATCTGGTGTCTTCCGGGTGCGTGAGGGATGTGGGATGACCGCACCGTGTCCGCCCGGATGGACTTGCTATGGATGCGGTTCTACGATTGGGACACCATAGAGTTTTTTTGCACAGTGGTCCTCAACAGAGTCTAGATCTGCCTAATGCCCTCCCCAACCGTGGAATCACTTGACTGAATAGATTTGGCGATTCGATTGGCCATGGCCAGGTTCAGCAAAGGTGTTCGCATCACCTGGATGTCATGCTGACGGTCGTCCGGGAACAACTCACGATGGTTGTGGCTAGAGCTCGGCTGATCTCTGGTATGTCTCCGTCGTATCTACTTTTCCGAACTCTTTTGCCCTTGTTTTGGACTCTAATTTGCATGATTTGAATCGAACAAACCCGAACTGACGTTGTTTTCAGCACAATTGCCATGGTGTTGTTTTTGTGCAGAAATAAAAGTTCTCGGAACGTCCTGAAAATTTACGGAGATTTTTTCTAGAATAAAAGTAAAATACCTGCGCAAAGATCCACCGGAGGGGGCGCGCTAGTGGGCCACAAGCCCACAGGCCGCGGCCACCGCCTATGGCCGCGCCGTGCAGGCTTGTGGGGCCCACGTGGCACCACCGCCCCCAATCTCAGCTCTATATCTTCCGTTTCGCCTGGAAAAAAATCAGAGAGAAGCTTTCATCGCGTTTTGTGATACGGAGGCGCCGCCACATCCTATTCTTCATTTGGAGAGCAGATCTGGAGTCCGTTTCGGGCTCCGGAGAGGGGAAATCATCGCTATCGTCATCATCAACCTTTCTCCATCGACAATTCCATGATGCTCTTCATCGTTCGTGAGTAATCTCATCGTAGGCTTGCTGGACGGTGATGAGTTGGATGAGATCTATCATGTAATATAGTTAGTTCTTGACGGGGATTGATCCCTAGTATCCACTATGTTCTAGATTGATGTTGCTACTACTTGGCTATGCTTAATGCTTGTCACTAGGGCCCGAGTGCCATGATTTCAGATCTGAACCTATTATGTTGTCGCCAATATATGTGTGTTTTAGATCCTATCTTGCAAGTTGTAGTCACCTACTATGTGTTATGACCCGGCAACCCCGGAGTGACAGTAGCCGGAACCACTCCCGGAGATGACCATAGTATGAGGAGTTCATGTATTCACCGCGTGTTAATGCGTTGGTCTGGTTCTTTATTAAAACGAGAACCTTAATATTCCGTAGTTTCCATTAGGAACCCGCTGCCACGGGAGGGATGGACAATAGATGTCATGCAAGTTCTTTTCCCTAAGCACGTATGACTACATACGGAATACATGCCTACATTAGATTGACGAACGGGAGCTAGTTACTTATCTCTCCGTGTTATAGCTGTTACATGATGAATCACATCTGCAATACTCATCCATCACCGATCCACTGCCTACGAGTCTTTTACTACTGGTTCTCGCTACGTTACTTTGCCAAGGCCTGTCCCTTGCTACCAAAGGGATTGGGCCACTTTGCTGCTGCTGTCACTACTACTGTTACTTGTTACTTTGCTGCTGCTACTACTATTGTTCCTTGCTACTCCATTGTTACTTGTTGCAAGACTTTGTTGGCGCTACCATCCCGTCAACGAGGCTTTTTCTGGCACCGTTGCTATCGTACTACCTTGTTACTGATACTTTGCTTGCAAACACTAATCTTTCAGGTGTGGTTGAATTGACAACTCAGCTGCTAATACTTGAGAATATTCTTTCGCTTCCCCTTGAGTCGAATCAATAAATTTGGGTTGAATACTCTACCCTCGAAAGCTGCTGCAATCCTATACGCTTGTGGGACATGAAGGCTTTTCTGGCGCCGTTGCCGGGGAGGCACAGCTAAATTCTTTGAGTCACTCGGGATTGACGTCTGCTGATCACTATGAGGAATCCGAAAGATCCAAGAAATAAAATCCTACCTTCCACTACGAGGAGAGGTAAGGAACTGCCATCTAGCTCTGCACTTGATTCACCTTCAGTTTTGAGTAAGTTTGCGACTTCGCCTCGTGCTAGAAATCTTGATATGTCGCGTGTGCTTGATGATGCTACTTCTGCTGCCCATGATGCTTATGATGCTATGCCTGATACTATGCCTGATGATGCTATGCTTGATACTATGCCTGCTATGCCTGATACTGCTTTGCCACTTGGTGCATTCCTTGATGCACATATTGCTAGAGCTGCTGCTAGATGTGATGATACTTCTGAAACTGCTGATACTATTGAAGTAGAACCTGCTACTATGTGTGAATTGTCTGTCATGCCTGATACGCGCTATGTTATGGAGGGAGAGATAGCTGAGGACTTTCTTGCGTGTAAGGATAGCTATGCTGTTGAGAAACTTCTGCGCAAGTGAAAGAAAAATCTCTGAATGCTAGGATGAAATACGACCCGAAGTTTGCCACTTCGCCTATCTTTGTGACCGATAAGGATTATGAATTCTCTGTCGACCCTGAGTTAATCACTCTTGTCGAATCTGATCCCTTTCACGGTTATGAGTCTGAAACGGTTGTAGCCCATCTTACCAAACTGCACGATATAGCCACCCTATTCACTAGTGAGGAAAAGATCCGCCACTACTATATGCTCAAGCTGTTTCCTTTCTCGCTAAAGGATGATGCTAAGACCTGGTTCACTTCTCTTGCTCCTGGATGTGTGCGTAGCCCCCAGGATATGGTCTACTACTTCTCTGAAAAATATTTCCCTGCACATAAGAAGCAAGCTGCCTTGTAGGAAATATACAACTTTGCTCAAGCTCAGGAAGAGAGTCTCCCACAAGTTTGGGGGAGGCTTATCCAGCTACTAAATGCTTTGCCTGATCACCCTCTTGAGAAGAATTAAATACTTGATATCTTCTATAATGGACTTGCCAATGCTTATAAAGACCATCTAGATAGTTGTGTCGGTAGTGTTTTTAGGGAACGAACCGTAGAACAAGCTGAGATTCTATTGAATAACATCTTGTGCAATGAGAATGCTTGGACTATTCCCGAACCACCTCCTAAGCCAACTCCGAAGAAAAGAGGTATTCTATTCCTCAGTCCTGAAGATATGCAAGAAGCCAACAAATCTATGCGAGAGAAAGGCATTAAATCTGAAGATGTCAAAAATCTACCACCTATCGAAGAGATCCATGGTCTCAATAACCCGATACAGGTAGTAGAAGTAAATTCTCTGCGTAGATTTGATGAGAGTGATATTCCTTTTGATAAACCTGCTAGCTTATACATGGCTGAATTTGATAACTTCGTTGTCAAACAACAGAGTTTGAATGATTATGTTAGCAAACAATTGGAAAAGAATGCTCGTATGCTTAGTCATTTAAGTGCTTGTGTGGACAGAAATGTCAATGATCTTAAACTTCTGAGTAAACATGCCTCTATGGTTACTACTCAGGTAGAACAAGTACTTAAAGCTCAGAATGACTTGCTCAATGAGTTGAATGACAATTCTGTCAGAGTCGTTACTAGAGGCGGTAGAATGACCCAGGAACCTTTGTATCCTGAGGGTCATCCGAAGAGAATTGAACAAGATTCTCAAGGAGTTAGCACTGATGCACCTAGTCATCCTAGAAAGAAGAAGAAAGATGATAGGAACCTGCACGCTAGCAACCCAGTTGCTGCTACCCCTGAGAGTCCAAATGATGCCTCTATCTTTGATGCTGAAACACAATCTGATGATGATCATGAACCTAATGATGATATCAATAGTGATGTTCATGAAGATGCTCAGCCTAGCAATGAAAAGGATGTGGAGATTGAACCTAGTGTTAATCTTGATAACCCACAGCCTAAGAATAGAAGATACGATAAGAATGACTTCACTGCTAGGAAGCACAGTAAAGAAAGGGAACCATGGGTTCAGAAACCTATGCCCTTTCCTCCCAAACCATCCAAGAAAAAGGATGATGAGGATTTTGAGAGATTCGTTGAGATGATCAGACCTGTCTTTCTGCAGATGCGGTTGACGGATATGCTCAAGATGTCTCTGTATGCTAAGTACATGAAAGATATTGTGACTAATAAGAGGAAGATACTGTCGGGGGGATAACCCCGGGGTAGGCTCATCAAGCGTATTCCTTCATTTCCGGCCCAATGGACATGAACGTATGAAGATTCCCAAGGCCCAAGTCTTCTGGCCGGCTAGGCATCACCTGCCGGCTGGAGGACGAGGCGGCCACCTTTCTGGCCGGCCAGGCAACCCCTGCCGGCTAGAATCCAGGCGGCCTCCCCTTCAGAGCCGGCCTGGTCCCGCCAGCCGGACTGGGGAGGAGGCGTCCACGCTCAAGCCGGCTGGCCAAGCAGGCTAGCCGGCCGAGGATCACAAGTCACATCAGATCGTAGGTCAAGAAGAGACCTCACGATTAAAGGTAGCTACGCGTGAGCAAAGGTACAGGATCAGGGCTCCCGGCAGGTATGAGCATCGGCGGCCACGCCGCTGACCTACCCCGGCTCTGATCCATCACCTAGCATAGTGTTGGACCGTCACACTCCCACTCCATTACTGCACTCGGCGCGGGGAACAGTGGAGGCGGTCGTACTACCTGCCCATGAAGAATCTCGCGGGGCGACGCTTGACGTACAGTGCGTGCTCAGCGTCAACCTTACGCGAGAGCCTCATTGGCCAGCCGGCGGGTCCCACAGGCAATTGAGACCATGCAGCTGGCGGGCCCCTCATCGACAAGACAAGACCCTTGTGGGCCCCTCGCCAGCCGACGAAGCAGCCAGCTGGGTCCCACGCTTGTACCCTTTATCCATATTGTAGGCCAGCGGGTTCGTCTATAGAACCCCCCGGTCGCCCCCCATGCAAGGGGGCCGATCCTTCACCAGTAATTCAACACAACACATTCACCAACCACATACAGAGAGGTAGGGACGAGCCGGCTGCTCCCCTCTTCCTCCTCCCAACACAGCTCCAGGAGCGACATTGTACACTGTTCCTATACATCAAACACTCCGGCAGGATCAGGGGTATTATCTCTACGGAGAGCCCTGAACCTGGGTACATCGTGTGTCCCATGCGTGTACCAACCTCGTTCCCAGCGCCCACCTTTGTCCCTTCGGTTCTCACCGACTTTAGCCTACCTATGGCATATGTTGTGAGTATTCACCCACATTTGGCGCCCACCATGGGGCCGATCGCTGCATCGGCTGGCTTTACGCGCTGGGCGGCGCCCCGCACCTACACCACCGGATGCATCGCATCCGGATCAGTTTGCATGCCCGTGGAGCCCGCTTTCGACGAGGCAACACCCATGATGATCGACGTCCCCGCCCGCCATGAGGATTTGGACAAAGATTCTAATGACGAGGCGCTCCCTAGCATCGTCGTCGCTGCTATGGAGAACCTCAGCGTTCTCTTCAGCGACCTTTGTCTCAACGACGGCCCGCGCTACTTCGGCAAGGACTTCGACGTTGAGGCACTCTGCGCCAGCTTCAGCAGGCTCTCTATCCCTGAGATGCCTGCCCGCAACGTTTACCCCAGTAACGTCCTCATCTTCGATGGCCCTCCGCCGTCACTGGGGTTCTTCACCCCATACCATGTTGCTGTCGTCTCCAACACCGTGGAGGTGATGGTTATCAGCGCTGGCACCAGCACGGCTCGCGGCAAGGCCTCCGCAGGCGCGGGCGAGCCTGCTGCAGCCACCGCTGATGCTCTTCGGGATGCCATCGCCGGCCTGAAGACACCAGTCACCACTTCCGCCGACTCTGCAGATGCTCGGGCCTCGCTGGAGGAGGCTCGCAAGCGTATCTTGGAGGAGGGCATCGCCGTGGCCTCGGCGAAACGTGAGTTAGAGGCTACGCAGCGCAAGTATAACTCCGCATGCGGTCTCACTCCGATTTTCGAGGCCCCTAGCCGGCTTGGATCGGTCCGCAGCCACGGCCGGTTCATCGCCGAGGTTCTAGGCGGGGACCTGCCCACCTACGAGACTCCTGCGGCCAACATGTGAGCGGCGCAGGCAGCCATGGAGGAGATGGCAAGCCTGGAAGGCGAGGAGCACGCCTTCCAGGAAAAGCGTGTCAAGGATCTCCTTGACGCTGCTAACCAGCAACACGCTCGGTTTGACCCCGGTCAGGCTCAATCAGAGTCCCCGGGACCGAACTCGTGGGCACGCCGCCACCCTAGCGGCCAGCACCACGCAGAAGGATCTTCCTCGCATCGCCCTTCCGGCTAGAGGGGCGAGGGAAGCCAAGACCGGCGCTCTCAGCGCCAGAACGAGCACACTTCGGGTTTGCGCCGCGGAGGCAACGAGGGCGATTCGGAGTGTGGGGATCTTCCCTCGCGAATAACTCACGCCTCCGGCTCCCGAGGCGCCTCCCCTCTCGCCACCGGGGCTGGCGCCCCCGTCACCCAGGATGAGCGGGACGCCCGCCGGCGTATCGTCGTCCTGGCCCAGTCAGCCCTCCTAAAGGAAGACAGACACGTCGGTACGGCATGCTTCGGCCCCCGGATCCGAGGGGAGCCATTCCCCCGAGGTTTCACCCTGCCTCGGGATATGCCGAAATACAACGGCACGGCCAAGCCAGAAGACTAGCTGATCGATTACACCACGGCCGTAGGCATCGCCAGGGGCAACAAGCGCGTAGCGGTTCGCTACGTGCCACTAATGTTGGCCGGCTCGGCCCGAACTTGGCTTAACAGCCTCCCGGCCGGCAGTGTCAACTCCTGGGTGGACTTCGAGGAGGCGTTCGCCCGCAACTTCACTGGCACCTACAAGCGCCCTGGCCAGCCCCACGAGCTGGCCATGTGCGTCCAGAAGGTCGACGAACCCCTTCGCGACTACGTCACCCGGTGGACTGAGCTCCGCAACTCCTGCGAGGGGGTGTATGAGGTACAAGCCATCCAGTACTTCATTGACGGATGCCGAGACGGCACCCTCCTCAAGCACAAGCTCATGTGCGCCGAGCCCACCTCTTTGGCGGTGCTCATGGCCAAGGCGGACAAGTACGCCATGGCCGACTCCGCAATGCGCATCAAGGTGACCGCCTTGGACAAGGTCGTGCCTACGCCGGCTACTTCCAAGCCGGTTGGGGACAACCGAGGCGGCGAGAACAACTACAAACGCAAGGCGGATCAGATGGATCCCTGCTCCAACAACAAGCTGGTGGCCAATGTGGGGGGCGAGGCGTCGGCTTCTCAAGCCGGCCCTCCACGAAAGCGTCCCAATCGGGGCAACCCCAAGTGGCTGCCCAGGCAGTCCCTCGAGCAGCTGCTCGACGCCCCCTGCAAGATACATTCGAGGGCAATGTCGTCTACCCATACCATTCGACAGTGCAGCGTCGCACGCCATCTGTCGCAAGGGGATGGCCTGCCGGCTCCTCCGGGTGCGCAGGCGGCGCCCCGTGCACCGGCTCCCAACCACGCTCCGCTTCCGCCGCCACCGCCTCGCGATGACGGTCCTCACCCAGACGACTATCCTCATCAAGACGGAGCGTTCGTCCTTTTCACCAGCGAAGGCGACGACAAACACAGCCTATGCCAAAGACGGCGCGAGGTAAACGCCACTGTCCCCCCGGTTCCCCAGTACATGCATTGGTCCGACAAACCAATCACATGGAGCCGGGTGGACCATCCTGCGGTGATGCCCAACCCGGGATCATACGCACTCGTCCTCGACCCCACCTTCGCCTCCAAAAGGCTCACCTGCTGATTCTCCCGGGTGCTAGTCGATGGCGGCAGTAGCATCAACATCCTCTACCTCGACACTCTCCTCAAGCTCGAGCTCAAGGAGACGGACGTCCTGCCAACCAGCACTGTCTTCCATGGCATCGTGCCTGGGCAGTCATGCTCGCCCATCGGCAAGATCCAGCTGGACGTCCTCTTCGGCGACAAGGTCCACTTCCGCCGAGAGTCCATATGGTTCTAGGTAGTGGACCTCAGTAGCCCGTATCACGCGCTGCTGGGAAGACCGGCTCTGGCCAAGTTCATGGCTATTCCGCATTACGCCTACCTGAAAATGAAGATGCCGGGTCCCAAGGGCATCATCACTGTTGTTGGCAACTACAAGAAGTCGCTCGAGTGTGCCCAAGATAGCAGCCGCCTCGCTGACGCCTTGGTGATTGCTGAGGAGAAGCGGCAGATCGACCGGCTCGTGGCGCAGGCTACCGAGCAGCCGGCGATTCCTTCTCCTCCGTCCCAATCGGTCGGCGAGGGCTCTTTCAAGCCGGCTAAAGAGACCAAGCAGGTCCCACTCGACCCTGCCAACCCGAAGCAGTGTGTCACCATCGGGTCTGGCCTCAGCCCCAAATAGGAAGGCGAGCTCATCGACTTCCTCCGTGAGAATCGGGACATCTTTGCATGGTCCCCCAAGGACATGTCGGGTGTTCCGAGGAAGTACGCCGAGCACAAACTTCACGTGTGACCGGATGCAAAGCCTGTGAAACAACCTTTGCGCCGCTTAGCCGAGGGGAAGCGGCACACAATCGGAGAAGAGATCACCCGGCTCCTTGTAGCCGGCTTCATCATGGAGGTTTTCCACCCGGACTGGCTGGCGAACCCAGTCCTGGTGCTGAAGAAGAACAACACATGGCGAATGTGTATCGACTACACTAGCCTGAATAAGGCCTGTCCGAAAGACCCTTTCGCGTTGCCTAGGATAGATCAAGTGATCGACTCCACTGCAGGCTGCGAACTGCTGTTGTTTTGGATGCTTATTCGGGCTACCATCAAATCAAGCTGGATCCAGCTGATCGCCTGAAGACCTCCTTCATCGCGCCCTTCGGGGCCTACTGCTACACCACCATGACGTTCGGTCTGAAGAACGCGGGTGCGACATTCCAACGTTGAATGCAGCAGTGCCTACTGCCACAGATTGGTAGGAACATCCACGTCTATGTGGATGACATCGTCGTCAAGACGAAGCAGCACTTCAGCCTCCTCGACGACCTGCGGGAGACATTCGCCAATCTGCGCGAATACAAGATCCGGCTCAACCCTGAGAAATGCGTCTTCGGGGTCCCTGGCGGCAAACTCTTGGGGTTCTTCATGTCCGCCCGCGGCATCGAAGCGAACCCTAAGAAGATTAGCACCATCGAGCGGATGGTGCGGCCGGCTCGGATCCTCGACGTCCAGAAGTTCGCTGGCTGCTTGGCATCCCTCAGCCGGTTCGTCAGCCGGCTTGGCGAGAAGGCTCTTCCACTCTACCAGCTCATGAAGAAGAAGACAAAGTTCGAGTGGAACGACCAGGCGAACGAAGCCTTCCGCGACCTCAAGCGGGTAATCTCGAGCCTGCCAATCTTGGCAGCCCCATCTGAAAGGGAACCCATACTCATATACATCGCGGCGACCACTCGCGTGGTCAGCATAGTGTTGGTAGTTCAGCGTAAAGAGGAAGGCAAGGCCCTGCCAGTGCAGCGCCCTGTCTACTACCTTAGCGAGGTCTTGTCTGCCTCTAAGCAGAACTACCCTCGTTATCAGAAAATGTGTTATGGTGTTTACCTTGCCGCAAAGAAATTGAAACAATACTTCCAAGAGCATGCCATCACTGTGGTGAGCACTGCTCCGCTTTCAGAGATCATGGGTAACCGTGATGCCACGGGCAAAATTGCCAAATGGTCCATCGCCATGGCGGACCATGATACCCGGTACGAGCCTCGCACCGCCATCAAATCACAGGTGGTGGCCGACTTCTTAGTCGACTGGGCTGAGACCCTGGTTGAGCCACCGCCTCCAGACTCCACGCGTTGGCGGATGCACTTCGACGACTCGAAGATGCAGACAGGACTGGGAGCCGGCATCATCTTGACGTCTCTGAAAGGGGACCAGCTCAAGTACGCTCTCCAGATCCATTTCGCCGCCTCCAACAACGTCGCTGAGTACGAAGCACTGGCTCATGGCCTCCGGCTTGCCAAGGAGATCGGCATTCGACGGCTCATATGCTTCGGCGATTCAGACTTGGTGGTGCAGCAGGTCTCTGGCAAATGGGACGCCAGGGACGCCAACATGGCGAACTACCGCTTCCTCATCCAGCAGATCAGCGGCCCCTTCGAGGGTTGTGAGTTCCACCATGTTCCCAGGGCGGAAAATGAGGCGGCTGATACACTGGCAAAAATCGGCTCCACGAGACAGGCCATTCCAGCCGGCGTCTCCCTCGAGCAACTCCACAAGCCGTCTATCAAGCTGTATCCTGAGTCGGCATCAATCTTCGTACCGGCCGACTCTACGATACAAGCGCGGCCGGCTCCGCCAGTTACGCCGGCTGTGGACCCCACGCCGGCTGCACTGACGGCACCGGCTCCAAATGCGGCACCAACTGAGTCTACGGTGCAAGCGCCGTCGGCTCCACCAACTACGCCGGCTTTGGATCCCATTCTGGCTCCATTGGCCCAACCAACTCCAATAGCGGCACCAGCTACAACGACAACCCCGGCCCTGTCCGGGCTCGAATCCTCCCAGTGGGTGGACGTCATGGAGATAGACGGTGAGCCGGCTGCAATAATAACACCAGAAACACCATCAAGCTCGGGGGCTGCAGAAGCCTCCAACAGTCAAAACGAAGCAGAGGCGACCCTTGTGTCGGCTCCATCATGGGCTCAAGCCATTCTGGCCTTCCTTCTTTGCGGCGAACTTCCTCAGAACGAGGCGGAGGCGAGATAGACCCAGCGCAGGTCCGCCGCCTACGCCATCATCAATCGCAAACTAGTGTGACGTAGCACGACCGGCGTGTTCCAGCACTGCGTCGAATCAGGAAAAGGGAAGGAGATCCTCAAAGACATCCACCAGGGGGAGTGTGGGCATCCTGCCGCCTCCAGAACCCTGGTGGCCAAAGCATTCCACCATGGATTCTACTGGCCCACAACCCTCGAGGAGGACGTGGATCTGATGGAAAAATGCGAAGGCTGCCAACGCTTCAGTGCACAAAGCCACATGCCGCCTTCGGCGCTGAAAACCATTCCCTTATCATGGTCATTCGCCATCTGGGGACTGGACATGGTTGGGCCCTTCAAGACGGCTCGCGGAGGGATGACACATCTTCTGGTAGCCGTCGACAAGTTCACCAAGTGGATCGAAGCCAGACCCATCAAGAAGCTTGACGGCCCCACCGCTGTCAGGTTCATCACAGACATCTCTGTCCGATATGGCATTCCCCACAACATCATCACCGACAACGGCACCAACTTCGCCAAGGGTGCCCTGGCACTCTACTGTTCCAAGGTAGGCATCCGACTCGACTTGGCTTCAGTGGCACACCCTCAGTCAAACGGACAAGCAGAGAGGGCCAACGGCCTGATCCTAGCCGGCATCAAGCCAAGGCTGGTGGCACCACTGGTTAGATCAGCCGGCTGCTGGATTGAAGAACTGTCGGATGTGCTATGGAGCCTCCGCACCACGCCCAACCGGCCGACCGGCTTCACTCCATTCTTTCTGGTATATGGGTCTGAGGCTATTATTCCCACGGATGTTGAGTTCGACTCGCCTCGAGTCACCCTATACACAGAAATGGAGGCGAAGGAGGCCAAAGAAGACGGTGTGGATCTCCTCGAAGAAGCAAGGGACTTGGCTTTGAGCCGGACGGCCATTTACCAACAGAAGCTGAGATACTACCATAGCAAAAAGATCAGGCCTCTCTCTTTCAGGGAGGGAGACTTGGTCCTCAGAAGAATCCAGCGCACTGCCGGCCAGCACAAGCTCTCATCCCCCTGGGAGGAACCCTTCATCATCAGCAGGGCGCTGCACAACAATGCTTACTACCTGATTGACGCCCAGAAGCCAAGGAAGCGGAAGAGGGACGACTCCGGCCAAGAAACGGAGCGCCAATGGAACGCGGCGTTGCTTCGCCCGTTCTATTGCTAAAAGGCAGAAGTCAAGCAAAGGAAAGAGCATGCACATGCATCTTCCTCCCTCTTCAGAGAACAACGAAGGCAATAAAAAGAGCATGCTCCATGTTTCTTTTTATTGAGAGTTTTCACTAATTGTACGGGCTACACCGTGTACCACCTCTTGCTGGCTTAATCAAGCTCGGAGGCTACGCAGCGCGGCCCCTTGCTGGCCTTAACAGGCTCGGGGGCTCGCCAGTCGCCTGAACGGCCCACCCTTGTAAATGGACACATAGTGTACCGGCTGATCCCTGGTCCCTCGCTCGAGCCTGCGAGCTGGCTCCGGTCGCTCAGTTCGCGAGGTGACGCCAGGTCAGGTCGAATACATGCAAAGTCCAGCTACACTTGGGTCGCCGGCTCAGGCTGGCTTGATCATATATACGATCTCCTTCAAGACTCAAGACGGCCTATGATTGCCGGGAACAACAAATACGATAAAAAGAGCATGCTCCATGTTTCTTCTTATTAAGAGTTTTCACTCAGTGTACGGGCTACACCGCGTACCACCTCTTGCTGGCTTAATCAAGCTCGGAGGCTACGCAACGCGGCCCCTTGCTAGCTTTAAACAAGCTCGGGGGCTCACCAGCCGCTCGGACGGTCCACCCTTGTAAATGGACACATAGTGTACCGGCTGATCCCTGGTCCCTCGTACGAACTTGTGGGCTGGCTCCGGTCGCCTAGTTTGCGAGGTGACGCCAGGTCAGGTAGAATACATGCAAAGTCCGGCTACACTTGGGACGACCGGCTCGAGTTGGCTCATTCAAGCCGGCCTCTGATTGGCTTATGTCTTGTTCTTTACGTCTTGATGGCTTCGGATAAGAGAAGTCAACCAGGAATCAAAAGACGGGATCATAAGACAACACGCTTGGTGACGAATATAATGCTGAATATATACATTCACAAAAGCATTGGCCCACGGCCCACGTTCGTTACATCCCTCCGGGGGTAGAACCAAAAACACAGAAGGACACCGGTTACGGGACAGTGGCCTCATTGGTCGTCTCGGCCGCTGCTCCTGATGTGGTAGCATCACCCCCTCCGGCTCCTCCCAAGGTGGTTGCGCCGTCTCCCCCGCTGAGGCCCCCGGCCCCGCCAATCCCGGAGTCGGCATACGCCGCACCACTGGAGGCGGCAGCAGGTTCTGCAGCCCGGACCGCTTCGTCGGAGCTACCGTCAGCGTCGTAGGGCTAGAGGACGTGCAGATCTTCGGCGATCACACCGCCATCTTCACCCCACTCCAAGACGAAGTCATCCCAGGCTGCGTACTCGGCGACGGTGCTGGCTCTCACGCGAAGCTCCTCCTCCATGCCTTGCAGCTCCGCCTCTGAGCCGTCGCGCTGGGCAGCTAGCTTGCCCAAGTTCAGGTTCCGATACCATGACTTGGCCAAGCATAGGGCCATATAAGCCCCAGATCGCGCTGCGGAGGCGCGCCAGGCGTCCAGGCGCTCTCCACCCACTGCAAGCCAGCGGGCGAGCCGGCTCATGGACGCCGGCTCCATGCCCTCCGGCCACAAGGCCGCCACCATCGACGAACCTGCAACCTGGAGCTGAACCACAGACTCGCCCAGGGCGTGTAGGCGGGCCCGAAGGCCCACCCCAATCTCCTCCATGCTCCAGCCGGAGGTAGTGTCTACCTCCTTCCCGGCCGCGCGGCGCTCCTCACGGCACACCTCGACGGCGGTGTCGGCTGCGATCTGGGTCTCGGGGAAGAGACCTGGAGTGACGGCAACCAGGACGTAAGAACACAGCAAAAGGAGGAGACGGCAAAAAGAAAAGACCAAACATAAGACGAGGAAGAGAGACCCACGATGGAAGGCGCCGTCAGTCTCATGAGAGACCTCGAGGACCTCGCGCTCCCACACCTCACTCGCATGAGTGAGGCGGGCGACTTCCTCCTGGAGGGTTGCCGTAGACTCTAGAGCCTTGGCCAGCTGCGTCTGCTTCTGGACAAGGGCCTCCTCCTTCTCCCTCAAGGCGGCGTCCTTGAGGTCCACCTCCTTGAGTTGAAGCGACGTGAGGCAGTCCACGTCGGCAGAGTAGGAGGCCTCCTTCTCCTGCAGCGTGGCCCGCAGCCGCTCCAACTCGACCTGGCCAGCCGCCTCGAGCTCCTTCTTCTCCGCCTGAAGAAGGTCCACCTGCTCTTGCAGCCGGCCGCCGGCGTTGCGCAGGGTATCACGCTCCGCGGCGATCTCGCCCAGCCGAGCTTCAAGCTCGGCAATCCGGCTATCGGCCCCCAGGTGCTGGTCCCGTAGCTCGTTGTACGCCTGTACCTAAGCATCATAAAGCACCTGCCCAAAGGGAGAAAAAGGGAGCAGAATTAAGATTCGACCTGGTTAAAAACCTAACCAGCCCGACTCTCGGGGGCTACACCCAGTGGGTGCGCTAGCGCGCCCCCACTGAAGAAGACTATGCTGGAAAAGAGGCCTCCAAGAGATTCGGATCGGTTGGCAATCAACCCGCCCGATTCTCGGGGGCTACACCCAGTGGCTGCGCTGTCGCGCCCCCACTAACGCCAAGGAGAAGAGAAAAAGAAATACAAAAACCAAAGAAGGCAATACCTACCTGGGTGCGGGCTTCCGGGTGCTCCATGTCGCCGCATACCACGCGGGCCGACTGCTCCACCTTCGATCGGCTGCTGGTAAACATCGTCACCAGCTCCGGTACGCCGGAAAGAACGGTGCCGGCGGGCAGTCGCAGGCGGGCCAAGTTCGCCGCCCGCCATGTCTTCATAGGCCGGCTCCCAGCCCGGCCCCCGGCTCTTGGCGCAACAGGGCTGTGCTGGGGAACGACGATGGCGCCGACTCCTGGTGCCGGCTCAACAGCCGGCTCGGACGCCGTCCCGACCGGTGCTACCTCCCCGCAGGAGGAGGATGGGCCGCGTCCGGCGCATCCATGGTCGCCCCTGGGGCATCAGGGGCCTCGTCCGACGCTGCCAGGTCCAACTCCGGTGTGTCAGGAGCCGCCTACGACAGGCTAATTAAGTCCTTAAATTTAAGAAAGGAGTCTTTCCTTACTTCCTTACACAAAACTGTTATGTTGCTCCAGGTCCATCTGCTCCGAGGCTGCCGGTTCAGATGGCTGGGCCCCCTCGGTCCTTGGGCCGGCCTGGAGGCGGCCTCGCTAGCTGGCTCCTTCGCACGGGCATGCGCGGAGGGGTCATGTCTAGCCTTCGCATGCTTCTCCGCCGGCCTCTCGACCCGGCTGGAGCGAGGCTGACCCACGGTGGCCTTCCCCACAGCCGTGTCCCACCGGCGCTTGGACTCTATCTCAAGCTCCCTCTCGGCAGCATCAGCTGCTGCCCAGCCAGCCCGTTCGGTTGCGGAGGCGGTGTCTTCATCCGCATCCTCCGCCTCCCCGTCAAGCAAAGCTCCTAAGGAACAAAGCTCATCTCAAGATGGGCAAAGGAAAAAAGGAGGAAACCATACCCTGCAACTATCAGGACCTGCCTCCGGCCACCACCACGGCGCCTCTTGGCACCGCCTGCTCGCTGCCCGGCTGGAGGACCCGGCGTCGGCCGCTTGGAGGCTGGCCGGGAAGTTGTGGCACCCTTGCCCTTCTTCCCCGCTGCCTCGTCAGCAGCGGTCGCTCCGCCACCCTGACGCCGGCCACGCGTCAGTAGTCGGTTGGTGACCTCCTCCACCTCGTCGGAGTCTTCCTCGAAGGCTGCATCAGAACAGAATGAGTACCTCGTCGTTGTCCGTCCAGTCTGCTACGGCGTGCCACGTGTACTCACCGGACGGCTCGGTCCCTTCCGACTCCAGGGGATCTTCCGAGCCGGCGGAGGAGTCTGAGCGGGGCTCCATCGCGCCCTCGTCCTCCATCTCGGAGGCGTCGGACACCTCCACATCAGGAGCAGGCTGACGGAGGGACCCCTGCAGAGTCTCGAACAACTACAAAAAAGGAATTCAACAAAAGGCTCAGCAACGCCACCGGCTTCAAGAAAAACCAATAGAGAAGAATGGATCAAGGCTACCATCGGAGGCGGGTGAGCCCTGTTGAACGGGGACATCCCCCATGTCCATTCCCCGCCCTCATCCATGCAGGCGGTGGAGATCAGATTCACCCTTCGCGCTACAGCGCCCGAGGTAAACCTCTTGGTGGACAGCCGGCATGGATCAAGCCAGCCGCTCATCTGGCAGACCAGATGCGACCGCCTTTGCAGAGGCAGAATCCGGCGCACCACCATGGTGGCGAGAAGGTCGCGGCCGAGGAGGCCGCTCTTCTCCAAGATGTCGAGGTGGGCACAGATAAGTGCCACCTCAGGATGCGACCTGGGAGTCTTCGCATCCCAGTTTCGCCGCGTTGGGGGAGCGATGGCAAATGGGGGCATGTTGAGGGCATCCTGGGCCGGGTCGGCGCTCTTCACGTAGAAGAACCCCTTCTGCCAATGCTTGATGGAGTCTTGTAGAGGCATCTGGGGGAAGCCGTACTTCAGGCGATGATGCACCAACGCGGCCCCGCACGGCGTCATGGGGCGCGGCCCCCTGAGCTTCTCCACCTCGGATTTCTCCATGGCGATGGACTGCTGCTTGAAGAAGAAGAGAATGCGCCACAGATCGACGCGAGGCTCGATCCCCACGAAGCCCTCGCACAGGACCACGAAGGCGGCCAGCTGCAGTATGGCGTTTGGCGCCAGATGATGCGGCTGCAGGCCAAAGAACTGGAGCCATTCGGCGAAGAAGGAGCTAGCCGGGAGCCCGAAGCCCCGGTAGAAGTGCTCGATGAAGAGCACGACCTCTCCCGCGGCGGGTGCGGGAGCGGTCTCAGAGCTGGGGAGGCACACCAAAACTTGGGAGGCCGGGGGCAGCAGGCGATGGTGACGAAGCGCTTCGATGTGCCCCTCATCGACGTCGCTGCCCAGCCAGGCCCCCTGCGAGGACGCCTTCTGCACCGACGACTTCTTCGAGGAGGAACCGCCGGCCATGGCTGCGGGTGGTGAGGGCTCGAAGCGGTTGGCGAGGTCGCGAAGGCGAAGAGGAAGAAGACGAAGGGCGCAAGCTCTTCTTCTCAGGACGCAAGGAGGAAGAGAGCGCGGATGCGGGGCGAGAAGAGGGGGCGAATGGCCTCCTCGAAACCCTCGCGTCCTATTTAAACCCCTACGAAGCATTGTGGGGAGGGGATCCGGTGCGCACCGGGCCCCATTAATCCTGTGTATTACGGGCGGTAACGCTCCCCTAAGCCCAACCGCCGCAGATTAAATCCACAAAGGATCTCCCGCACGGAGGCCGAGGGGGCGTCATGGCGGAACCCCGGGGCCCAGGCCCGGTCCCGTCAGCAGTAATCGCCATCATTACGCCAGGCGGGGCCTGGCACATGGCGTTCCCCTGGCCAGTCACGACTGGACCGAGGCGTAGCTTCGAAGCCATCCGGTTTCGAAGCCAGCGTCCTTCGCCGCGAATAACAGCCAAAACATCAAGACAAATCAACAAGCCGGTGAGGCCGCCCGCCCACAGGCGGCAGACCTCGTCAGCTTCGGGGACTAATGTCGGGGGGATAACCCCGGGGTAGGCTCATCAAGCCTATTCTTTCATTTCCGGCCCAATGGACATGAACATATGAAGATTCCCAAGGCCCAAGTCTTCTGGTCGGCTAGGCATCACCTGCCGGCTGGAGGACGAGGCGGCCACCTTTCTGGCCGGCCAGGCAACCCCTATCGGCTAGAATCCAGGCGGCCTCCCCTTCAGAGCCGGCCTGGTCCCACCAGCCGGACTGGGGAGGAGGCGGCCACGCTCAAGCCGGCTGGACAAGCAGGCTAGCTGGCCAAGGATCACAAGTCACATCAGATCATAGGTCAGGAAGAGACCTCACGATTAAAGGTAGCTACGCGTCAGCAAAGGTACATGATCAGGGCGCCCGGCAGGTACAAGCGTCGGCGGCCACACCGCTGACCTACCCCGACTCTGATCCATCACCTAGCATAGTGTTGGACCGTCACACTCCCACTCCATTACTGCACTCGGCGTGGGGAACAGTGGAGGCGGTCGTACTACCTGCCCATGAAGAATCTTGCGGGACGACGCTTGACGTACAGCGCGTGCTCAGCGTCAACCTTACGCAAGAGCCTCATTGGCCAGTCGGCGGGTCCCACGGGCAATCGAGACCATGCAGCCGGCGGGCTCCTCATCGACAAGACAAGACCCTTGTGGGCCCCTGGCCAGCCGGCAAAGCAGCCAGCCGGGTCCCACGCTTGTACCCTTTATCCATATTTTAGGCCGGCGGGTTCGTCTATTAAACCCCCCGGTCGCCCCCATGCAAGGGGGGCGATCCTTCACTAGTCATTCAACACAACAGATTCACCAACCACATAGAGAGAGGTAGAGGCGAGTCGGCTGCTTCCCTCTTCCTCCTCCCAACACAGCTCCAGGAGCGACATTGTACTCTGTTCCTATACATCAAACACTCCGGCAGGATTAGGGGTATTATCTCTACGGAGAGCCCTGAACCTGGGTACATCGTGCGTCCCATGCGTGTACCAACCTCGTTCCCAGCGCCCACCTTTGTCCCTTTGGTTCTCACCGACTTTAGCCTACCTATGGCATATGTTGTGAGTATTCACCGACAGATACCTGATCTTGAGATCTCCGCCATGCTTGCTAATTATACCTTCAAGGGTGGAACTCCGAAGAAACTAGGTGATCCCGGTGTGCCCACTATACCTTGCTCCATTAAAGGCAACTACGTTAGAACTGCGTTGTGCAATCTGGGAGCCCGTGTTAGTGTTATGCCTCTCTCTTTATCGAAGACTTGAACTGGATAAGTTGACACCCACTGAAATCTCTCTGCAAATGGCCGACAAATCAACTGCTTTCCCTATCGGTATTTGCGAGGATGTGCCTATTGTGGTTGCTAACACCACTATCTTAACAGACTTTGTTATCTTGGTTATTCCCAAGGACGATGCCATGGCTGTCGTCCTCGGAAGACCCTTTTTAAATACTGCAGGGGCTGTTATAGATTGCAACAAAGGCAATGCCACTTTTCATGTCAACGGTAATGAGCATACGGTGCACTTTCCGAAGAAACAATATCGAGTACACTGCATCAATGCTATCGAAAAAACTTCATCGATTCTTATTGGGAGCTTTGAATGTCCTATTCCTCGTGTCAAGATGAAGTACGATTTTCTTGTTGGGGAGATACACATCCCCATTGAGGTGACCTAGTGACTATTCGAAAATTCCCCGTTCTCTTTTGTGATTCGAGAAAGTTTTGTCGAGGGGATTTGATCAACCCCATTGACGGATTTCTTTCGATGACCATGAGATGGATGAATCAAGGAGTCACAAACCTCTATTCCAAGCTTTCACTTTAGGTTGCTTAGAAGAAAAATGATAGATTTAGTTTACTTTTCCCTGTTTTCTGTTTTAGCGTCCGGTAGAAAAGTACCCCAAAAATAAAAGTTCTCTGAACGTTGTGAAAATCTAGTATGATTTTTTCTGGAATATTTGAAAAATACTGGGACAAAGAGTGTGTCTCGGGGCCACACCAGTGGGCCACAAGCCCTAGGGGCGCGGGCACCCCCCTAGCCGTGCCACCCAGGCTTGTGGGTCCCACAGGCACCCCCTCCACTCATTCTTGCTCTCATCCGCTTCTCCTACCTCCAGAAAAAATCATTTCGCAGCTCAAACCCGTGTTCTTGCTCCTCTTGCTGGGATTTTCGATCTCTTTGCTCAAATCACCGTTCTCCGAACTGTTTTGGGGAAATTACTCCTTGGTAAGTGACTCCTCCATTGGTCCAATTAGTTTTTGCTCTAGTGCCTTATACTCCGCGTATTTTTGCTGCCTTGGTGACCATGTTCTTAAGCTTTGCATGCTGATTCTAGCTGGTCTCGAGTAGTTTTGATGCGTAATATGGCCTCTAGGCACTTGTGGGAGTAGTTGCTACAAGTTTAGTTGAACCTTGTTCACCTTTCCTTTGGGTCACTGAAAATTTCAGAAAAGGAAGATGTTCAGGAGAAACTTTCATGGTGGTTCCTCAAGCAAGAGAGGTCCCCGTCTTGCGATCCGGGAGCCTGATCCTTACCAATCTAGGGACGTGCAGGTTCAACCATGTGAATGGCCTTCTGATGAATTTATGATTGAGGCAGGTTTCAAAGATGAGTTTGATGCACTTGTTCGCAACGTCGGACTCGAAGAATTCATCTCCGATAAATGTGAACAGTATGTTGCTCTCACAGCCTCTTTTGTTCGTAGATTCAAATTTTTAGCAGGCCGTGAGCCATCGGTACTGTTTGATCTCTATGATAAATCGTATACCATGGATTTAGAGGATTTCAGTAGAATTTGCAAAATACCTATTTGGGGTAACCTCAATGATCCTCCTAAATCTTCGGTTAGAGATTTTTGCGCTGGTATTACGGTTGGAGAAACTAGAGACATTACACAAGCTACCATGGGGAGTATTCATTTTCCTGCCTTGCATTACTTTGTCCTCTTTATAGGCAGATGCATTAATGGCAAGATTGAGCATTGTCACCTCTGCGCACCCGACCTTAGTATCCTTAAGAGCGCAGTGACGGGTGACAAAAGCTTCAACATGGGAGCTATTATAGCAAGGAGGTTGAATAAGAATGCGATTGAAGGAGATTTCTTTGGTGGGATCTATACCACTCGCATAGCAAATTTTCTTGGAGTACCCATCCGTGAAGGAGATCCCCTGCTCCATACAACTTTCCTTGACCGTGTCGCTTTGACACGCTACCAGTTCCTTGAGAGGGATGACGAATCCCTCCTATACCGTTTGATATTTAACCGGCAGCATGTTTTCCATATTACCCTTCCTGCTCCTGCCTTCTTTGACTTTCAGGTAAAACGGAGATATTACATAACCAGAGGAGAGGCAGAGGAGTATGAGAGGGAGGCAAAGGCTGCTCGTCTCCGTGAGGCGGCTATTCAGGCAGTGGCTGCAGCGCTCCCGTATAACCCCGATAATGATTTTGGGTTTCGCCCGGACCATCCTTGAGAGTAGACCAAGTTAGGCCAAAAGCCTAAGCTTGGGGGATTACGTGTTCTCACCGACTTTACATTCTTGCTTATGCTTTCACTTTGTTACCCGGTGTTCACACTTTGCCACTGTATCATCCATGCTAGTTTATTTTCTTTTTCTCGTTTCCTTTTCGTGCGTCTGTCTAGTTTGAGAAAAACCAAAAATATTTTCTTTTTCTTCTTTTGCTTGTTGGGAGCTTTCCCGTGTATATAGTTTTCTTTTTCTTTGGGTCAAGGTAGAAGATATTGGTTACAATGTTTAGTGGCTTTTGCATGCATACATGTTTAGCTTTCAGAGAGACATATTAATTTGTCTTCTCCTTTGTGTTTGCTTGTAGATTCGAGCGTAGTCCAATGCACGAGCACGCTTATTATTGTTCACATCGTTCGGTCGTGCAAGTGAAAGGCAATAATGACGATATATGATGAAGTGACTGAGCCTGGAAAAGCTGGTATGAACTCGATCTATTTTGTTTTTGTAAATATGACTAGCTCATCATGCCTGATTCAGCTTTGTTGTGAGAGAAACATGTTTGCAATGACAACTTAGAGATCATAGTTTCTTATGCCATGCTTACTTAGCTAGGAGCTTATAATGGTTTATCTTGGTTGCCAACATGAATGTTGAGATGACTATGATGTAGTATGATAGGATGGTATCCTCCTTTGAATGATTCAAGTGGATTGACTTGGCGCATGTTCACGCATGTAGTTGAAACAAAATCAACATAGCCTTTATGATATTCATGTTCATGGTGATTTATGTCCTACTCATGCTTGCACTCAATGCTAGTTAATCTCAATGCATTTTGATGACTGTTGTCGCTCTCTAGTTGGTCGCTTCCCAGTCTTTTGCTAGCCTTCACTTGTACTAAGCGGGAATACTGCTTGTGCATCCACTTCCATAAACCCAAAGTTGTGCCATATGAGTCCACCATACCTACCTATGTGCGGTATCTACCTGCCGTTCCAAGTAAATTTGCATGTGCCACTCTCTAAATCTTCAAGAAATAATATGTTTTGCATGCCCGAACTGCTCATGTGGTGACAGGGGGCTATTGGTATCTTCCATGCTAGGCGTGTTATCCTCGATATGTGTTTATTCACTATCATTCACGAGAAAGGGGCCGGTAATTGGAATTCTCAATTCCATGCTCAAATCGAAAAGATAATTGCAAACAAAACTCCCCCAGGATTGATGTTGGTATGGACGGTACCCGAGGATTCGGCTAGCCGTGGAGTGTGATTGATTGGTGGTGGGGGAGTCAAAACTTTACTTTTATGTTTAGGAACCGCCTATAGCATGTGTAGCATGGAAGATGTTGAGAACTCTTAGTCATTGCGTTGACAATGAAAGCATGCTACCCAAAATTATTATCTCTGTTTTCAAAGCTTGAGCTCTGGCACCTCTGCAAATCAATGCTTCCCTCTGCCAAGGGCCTGTCTATTTATGTTCGTGTTGAGTCATCCTCCTCTTATAAAAGCACCAATTAGAGAGCACCTCTGTCGTTTTTATGCTTTGTTTTTAACTGTGTTGAGTGTGACTACGACTGGATCTTCATTGCCTTGAATTACAATGTTTAGTCAGCCCTTGTTCTTTGAAGATGCTCTGCATTTATGTTTTGAGGTCTTAGAAAGAGCTAGCAAGATACCATCTATTCGTACTGCTTCATGTTGTTTTGATTGAAGTGTTGACACTTGAGGTTTATTATTATTTGCTCGCTAGTTGATTATGTCATTGATATGAGTTTATCGTGAGACCTAGATGTCATTTGCTTATGTGGTTTGATTGTGATCTTGCTGAAATTCTGGTTGTGAGTTAGACATAGTTGCAACAACAAGATCAAACACAGTCCTTCAAAGTTTTTCTTTTGTCTCTCTCAGTTTGTCAACTGAGTTGCTTGAGGACAAGCAAGCCTTTAAGCTTGGGGGAGTTGATATGTCTCCGTTGTATCTACTTTTCCGAACTCTTTTTCCCTTGTTTTGGACTCTAATTTGCATGATTTGAATGGAACTAACCCGGACTAACGTTGTTTTCAGCAGAATTTCCATGGTGTTGTTTTTGTGCAGAAATAAAAGTTCTCGGAACGTCCTGAAAATTTACGGAGATTTTTTCTGGAATAAAATAAAAATACCTACGCAAAGATCCACCGGAGGGGGCGTGCAAGTGGGCCACAAGCCCACAGGCCGCAGCCACCCCCTATGGTCGCGCCATGCAGGCTTGTGGGGCCCACGTGGCACCACCGCCCCAATCTCAGCTCTATATCTTCCGTTTCGCCTGGAAAAAATCAGAGAGAAGGTTTCATCGCGTTTTGCAATACGAAGGCGCCGCCACATCCTATTCTTCATCTGGAGGGCAGATCTCGAGTCCGTTTCGGGCTCTGGAGAGGGGAAATCGTCGCCATCGTCATCATCAACCTTTCTCCATCGACAATTCCATGATGCTCTTCATCGTTCGTGAGTAATCTCATCGTAGGCTTGCTGGACGGTGAAGAGTTGGATGAGATCTATCATGTAATCGAGTTAGTTCTTGACGGGGATTGATCCCTAGTATCCACTATGTTCTAGATTGATGTTGCTACTACTTGGCTATGCTTAATGCTTGTCACTAGGGCCCGAGTGCCATGATTTCAGATCTGAACCTATTATGTTGTCGCCAATATATGTGTGTTTTAGATCCTATCTTGCAAGTTGTAGTCACCTACCATGTGTTATGACCCGGCAACCCCGGAGTGACAATAGCCGGAACCACTCCCGGAGATGACCATAGTATGAGGAGTTCATGTATTCACCGCATGTTAATGTGTTGGTCCGGTTCTTTATTAAAAGGAGAACCTTAATATCCCGTAGTTTCCGTTCGGACCCCGCTGCCACGGGAGGGTTGGACAATAGATGTCATGCAAGTTCTTTTCCCTAAGCACGTATGACTACATACGGAATACATGCCTACATTAGATTGACGAATGGGAGCTAGTTACTTATCTCTCCGTGTTATAGTTGTTACATGATGAATCACATCCACAATACTCATCCATCACCGATCCACTACCTACGAGTCTTTTACTGCTGGTTCCCGCTACGTTACTTTGCCTAGGCTTGTCCCTTGCTATCAAAGGGATTGGGCCACTTTGCTGCTGCTGTCACTACTGCTGTAACTTGTTACTTTGTTGTTGCTGCTACTACTGGACCTTGCTACTCCGCTGTTACTTGTTGGAAGACTTTGTTGGCGCTACCATCCCGTCAACAAGGCTTTTTCTGGCACCGTTGCTATCGTACTACCTTGTTACTGATAATTTGCTTGCAGACACTAATCTTTCAGGTGTGGTTGAATTGACAACTCAACTGTTAATACTTGAGAATATTCTTCCGCTTCCCCTTGACTCGAATCAATAAATTTGGGTTGAATACTCTACCCTCGAAAAGAGTTGCGATCCCATACGCTTGTGGGACATCATTCTCTCATGGTCCGAGCATCGAGTGAACTTTGGAACCGCTCGAGTCGCTTGCGCTCCGCCAGAGTGGCCTGACACGCGTTCTCGAGGGCCATCTCCTTCGGGGTGTTCTTAGTGATGGGGGTACGAAGAGCATGTTCATTCCTCCGCCTGAGTTCCTCCCACTGCTGCTCGTTGAGAGGCTGGGGAACATAGAGGTTGGAGTCGGCATGGAGATGATCGCCTCCATCGTTGTTAGAGCGTATATCTCCATATGTGGTTTTGGTAATTGATGACAATTCCTATGGACTAATGGTCGCCTTAAGTTATATTTATAGGATTTGTCCATAGGCACTTCTTGAAGTCCATATGTTGGATTCAAGGAGTTTATATGATGACCAAGGTGGTATTCAAGGTATTATCCAAAGAATGGTCATAGAGACACAAGGTTGATCAAGATCGTCAGACAGAGAGTAAATCAAGATGATCAACACATAAAGCGTACAAGATGTACCGAGAGGGATCAAGTGATCCCATGGTATGGTAAGCATTGTCCAGTACGTATTTGTGTACTAACCCATGGTCTTCTTGAGAGTTCTATGTGGGGTTAGGTGTGTTTCCATGGGCTTGCGTCAAGAGAAATATCTCATACAACCCATGGAGGATGACGTCAAGTGATGGAGGATGGTGGCAATGGACTTGTGAAGATATGATGAAGAGCGGCTCACCCGTAGTGTGTATGGGGGAGCAATCAACTAGTCTTCATGAAGCCAACACAAGCAAGAGGAATATCTCATACAACCCATGGAGGATGACGTCAAGTGATGGAGGATGGTGGCAATGGACTTGTGAAGATATGTTGAAGAGCGGCTCACCCATAGTGTGTATGGGGGAGCAATCAACTAGTCTTCATCAGGCCAACGCAAGCAAGAAAGGTGGTCCATCTTGAGGAAGCCAATATCATCGTCATCTAGCTCAAGAGGACGAGGTGCAAGGTATAGGTTTGCCCTTGATAGGTTTTCTATTTTAGGATAGATTGTCGTATTGTCAAGGGGGCTCTCAAGTGAGTAGCTTGATCGTATCGTTCGTTGAGAGCTCAAACCATTTGCATCTTTGCATCATACTTCTTGGTTCTTGTTTGGTATTTCTCTTTGTGAGTTTTAGAGCTTATGGTCATCTTCATGACACGCTCGAGTTCATCGAAAACGGAGTCCATATGCATCTTCTATGATGTTTTCGATGTTGGGAGTTTTTACCGGTCTTATTCGAGGAAGGGTTCTCACCATTATCTTATGAGACTTTTCTCACTTGCTTATTATTGATATTTCTATCAATATTGTGTTATCCCATATCGTTAGCTTTCCAACAAACTTGGTTTCGTTGAATTCGGAGTCCGTATGCGAAAGTTACACCAATTTCAGTATCCAGCTGTAGTACCACTCCTCGTGCCAGCGGTAGTACCGCTCTTGTAGCGGTAGTACCGCCCCCGGAGAGGTAGTACCGCCCCCGGAGCGGTAGTAATTTTTTACTACCGCTCCCTAGCAGTAGTACGCTCCAGGAGCGGTAGTACCGCTCCGTCGGACTGTTTTTTGCATCCTTTTTGGCCTCAGCAAGGTTGGTGAACCTATCGAGCGGTAGTACCGCTCCCATGAGCGGTAGTACCGCTCTATGCGGGCTGTGAGGCTTAACGGTTGGATTTTTCCCCACCTATAAAAGGGGGTCTTCTTCCCCCATTGAACCTTATCTCTTTAGCTCGTGTTCTTCCCCCATTGTTGACCTTCTTCGAGCTTGCTAACTCTCAATTCCTCCAATGATTCTTGCTAGTTCTTGAGGGAAAAGAGAGAGGAGATCTAGATCCACATTTCCACCAATCACTTTCTCCTCTAAGTGAGGGGAATCCCTTGGGTCTAGATCTTGGAATTCTTCGTGTTCTTCTTCGTTCTTCCTCTCATTTTCCTCCCTAGCATTAGTTGCTTTGGTGGGATTTGGGAGAGAAGGACTTGGGCACTCCGTGTGCCCTTGCCATTGCATTAGTTGCATCGGTTTGTGTTCTCCACAGTGATACGTGGAAGTGAAGTTTGCGAAGCTTATTACCTTTGATACTTAGTACCCTAGATATTGTTCTTCGTGGATGCTTTGGCGTCCTAGAAGCTTCGTAGTGTCTCGGAGCTCAATCATAGTGGTGTAAAGCTCTGGGCAAGCGTCGGGGTCTCCAATTAGGTTGTGGAGATTGCCCTGAGCAATTTGTACGGGTATCGGTGACCGCCCCCATGGTTTGCCATTTGTACGGGTTCGGCGACCGCCCTCAAGGGTACCTTAGTGGAATCACGGCATCTTGCATTGTGCAAGAGCGTGAGGAGATTACGGTGGCCTTAGTGGCATCTTGGGGAGCATTGTGCCTCCACACCGCTCCAACGGAGATTAGCATCCGCAAGGGTGTGAACTTCGGGATACATCATCGTCTCCGCGTGCCTCGGTTATCTCTTACCCGAACCCTTTACTTATGCACTTTACTTTGTGATAGAAATATTGTTTATTGTCATATATCTTGCTATCACTTAGTTGTTTATCTTGCTTAGCATAAGTTGTTGGTGCACATAGGTGATCCTAGTTGTTGTAGGTTTTGTGCTTGACAAATTAAACGTTAGTTTTATTCCTCATTTGTTCAAGCCTAAACCGTAATTATTTTAAAGCGCCTATTCACCCCCCCCCCCCCCTCTAGGCGACATACACGTCCTTTCAATTGTTATCAGAGCTAGGTCTCTCTTTATTAGGTTTAACAACCTAGAGAGTAAGGATGTCGACTAGGGGTTTAGGATTCACTGACACTCTTAGTTTCGATGGCACAAATTTTGATGTTTGGGTAATTCGCATGCTTAATCACTTTAGGGTCACGGACACAAATTTAGAGCGAATTGTAGATATGGGTTTTTCTCCTCCAAAGGATTCTCAAAATATATCTTTTGAGGATGAGAAAAACTCTTATCTCAATGCTCAAGCTTCTAATGTGCTTTTTGATGCTTTGAGCAATGTAGTTATATTTCAACTCATGCCATTCCGGGATGCTCATGAGTTGTGGACAAATCTTCAAGATAAATATGGTATGTCCAAGATTTGTGGGAATAATTGTTCTCCCTCCACCTCCGGTCGTGTGGTCTTCTCAACTTCATCTACTTCACCTACATATGGATTTCCACAAGGTAATGATATGGTGAGTAGTGGAGATCATTGCAATGATGATAGTGGGCTTATTGTTGATGATCCTTCATCACTATATTATTGCAATGCTTCATCTTTGGGCATTAACATTTCGAGCACTCTAAATGTTTTACATGCTTGTGTTGATAGTCCTTGCATATCATGTAAAAACTGCTTGACTAAATCTCATGATGATATGCTTCTTGTATCTTGTTGCCATGATAAAAATGTATATATTTCCTCGAGTTGTTGTGCTAACAATGTAGAGGAAATTCATAACTCCATGGAACAATATGTGGCCTTGAATGATGCTTCAAGGGATCCTACATCATCATCTATTGTGAATCACTTTTGCCTTATGGCTAAGGCTTCAAAGGTATCTCCTACTTTGAATCCCAATATATCTCATGATGATGATGTTGATGATAATGGGGATGAGAATAATGATTAAGAGAGTGATAATATTGCATCCTTCAAAATTAAGGGTGAAATGATTTTTAAATCTCTTTATAAGAATAAACTTGCTTGTTCCAACTTCTTGGAAATCATGTCTATTTCCACTGAGGGCAAGAAATACATTGAGGAGTTGGAAGTTCATCTCGAGGAGCATGAGGCCACCATTGAGACAATGGAAGGTCATGAGCGTGAATACGCTAACGAGATCGCAGAGCTATCTCAAGCTCTTGAAAATGAACAAACCACCAAGGAATCTCTTGAGGAAACCTTTGCTATAGAATTATCTAGATTAAAGGAATCCCATGATAGAGCTCTCGAGGTGGCTAATGATTTTAGAACTAAAAACGATAAGCTTGAAGTTGCACATGCTAAACTCGTTGAGGACTATGAGAACCTCGAAAATGGCTCAAAAGGCTATTAAGAGTTTGCTCATCAAACTCACCGAGTCTCATGCTCAACTTGAAGCTTCATATGCTAAAGAGCTTGCCAAGTTGCCTTCTGCTCTTATTGTTTATAATGATGCTTTTGCTACTAATTCTAATTCTTGTGAAGCATCCATTTTAAAGGAGAATGTTGAGCTAAGGGCTCAACTCGAGTTGCTATCTAGCAATTATGGGAAATTGGAAGAAAGTCATGTAATGCTCACAAGCTCTCATGATGATCTTCTAGTATCCCATAATGTGCTAAAATTAGCTCACGAGGCTATTACTACCAAGGTAACATCGAGTGAGCCTCATGTGGACATTAGCACTACTTCTAGTCAAAAAGCTATATTGCCATGTGCTAGTCCTCGTAATTCATCTACTCACAATGTTGCTACATCTTGTGATGAATTACTTTCCATGCCTTGTTGCTCTAACAATGA
This sequence comes from Hordeum vulgare subsp. vulgare, assembly GCF_904849725.1. NCBI lineage: Eukaryota > Viridiplantae > Streptophyta > Magnoliopsida > Poales > Poaceae > Hordeum > Hordeum vulgare. The sequence continues at coordinate 449,315,315 of NC_058518.1, read as the reverse complement.
AGCTTATACTTCCTCTTGTACTTGTGTTGATACTAACCATGCAGAGGAAATCAAAGAGCTCAAGGCCCAAGTCACTTCCTTGAAGAAAGACTTGGAAAAGAGTCATGAAGGAATGTCCACACTCAACAATGTTTTGTGTGGGCAAAAATCCCCAAATGAAAAATATAGACTTGGATTCAACTCCAACAAGAAGAATAAGTCCAAAAGCTTCAAGAAGAAGGTCCAAGAACAAGTCAAGAATTCGGCCAAGATTATTTGCTTCAAGTGCAAAATTGAAGGGCACCATGTTAGATCTTGCCCACTAAAGAAGAAGCCCCAAAGTCACAAGCAACAAGGGAAGAGGCCACAAGTGCACTCACATACTCAAATACAAGTTGAAGAAAGGCCCCTTCCCAAGAAGACCCAAGCCAACACTCCTCATGTTGAGAAATCAATGGGGAAGAAATTAAAGGGTAGATGTTGCTACTTATGTCATGAGAAGGGTCACTTCGCTTCTTCTTGCACGAGAGGTAATTTATCCAACCCAATCATTATTGATGATATCTATTCACTTGGGAAGGATAAGGTTGGCAATGTGTTTGCCAAGTTTGTTGGTACTCAAAGTGGTGTCAAGAAAAGTACTATTTGGGTTGCCAAGCCTATTGTGACTAACCTCTTAGGACCCAACATGGTTGGGGACCAACAAGCTCAAACTTGATCAATAGGTGTTTGTGGAGGACATTAGAGACTTGGATACATAATGAATAATTAAGGGGTCTTCATCATTCATATTTTTTCAAGCCAAGTCATTTGGATTATCGAGTTTCTATCTTATATCCAATGTGCCTCCTTACGGTAACTTCTACTTAAACTGTTTACATTGTTAGTTGCTTGCCCCTTTGCATGTTGTGGTTTTGTACCTTGCATGTGTTTGTACATGTTGTGCTTCCAACTTTCTTATGTTGAGTAATCGAGTATGTGTATGTTGGTTTGCATATCATGTACATGTGAGTCTTGTATTGAGTCTTTTTGCATCTTGTTTGTATCTTTGTTGGCTCTTGTGAGAGATTACTGGATTATCCCATTGTGGGGGAGTGATGTGCTTTGCACACCTCACAGTCCTATAAATGTGTATACATGGGGAATACCACTTAGGATTGATATTTCAAGATTATCTAGTTTCTATGTGGTATGTCTTACTCATGAGAAATTCAAATTCTATATGGTCCATTAATTATCCCTTGTTGGTTTTAATTTGCCACTTGTTAATTTTGTTGGGTTATCACATTATGGGGGAGTAATATGCTATGGGCATATTACAAGCCTAGAGAATGTGTACATTTGAGGTATTGCCACTTAGTGTTGATATTGTAAATTATCTTGTTCCTAGGTGGCATGTTTGCTCTACAAGTGTCATTTTGCTTGTGTTTTATGGGTAAATATGATCTTGGATATATTTGCGATCTACCAATGAGTATCATTTCCAAAATACTTCTTGTCCTTGACAATTGGTATTCCCATCATGTGGTAGGAATTGCTAATCGTCTTTACATTGGATTTTGTGTTTCGTTTGTCTTCCTTGCCTCTTGTGGGTCTATTTTAACATGTCTAGTGTTTTTATAGATATAGAGAAAGTGATGATCCTATCTTGTGCATTTTGTATTTAAATGCAAATTCTATATAATGCACATCCCTTGGGGGAGCTATCCTATTTTCTTTAGAACACTCTCTTTATTCGCCCATCATAAAATCTTTTGATCCCCATCAAGTGTGTGTTGATGGGAGGCAAGTCTTGCTCTTTATGATTCTTTGTGCCATCATGAAAATTTGTCGAGGGTTTGGTTTGTTGGAACCTAGCTCTCTTTTGGAAACTAGATACCTCGTGTTTGTTTTCCTTCAATTGGTATCTTGTTTCCTTTTATTTGGCATGTGTAAATGGATATCTCATTCCTTCAGGTATCTTTTAATTGATATCCTTCAAGTGATAGTTTTTCGTTTGGTATCTTATTATCACTTGATACCTTGTCTTTTGGTGTATTATCAACTTTGTGTTGAGTTGATTCTTGAAAGCCTTGAGCATACATATTTACTATATATAGCTTCTTTTGCTTGCTTTCTTTCTCTGACCCAATATATGGGGGAAACTCCACCTTGTCATAAATTGGCTAAAGTGTGTATGAAATTCAAATTCATATCCTTGTGCACATATGTATGTGGAGTTTGTCCTATGTATTGTTGGTTTTCTAACTCTTTGGTCCCAATGAGGCTGGGCACCATTTTGTTTGTTTTGTTGTTCCAGGAGCAATTGGAGATGCATTGGATGCTCGGCTCACCCACAAGGAAGGTGTTGAGACCATGTGATTACTGGAGGCAAGTTAGGATGATCAACGAACAACTATCTACTACATCAACCCATTGTTGTCTCGGTAACACGTATCTACTTCATGCATTCATTTCTTCCAAAGGCCCAAACTTGTCTTTTCTTTTCCAGGTTGCATCATGGCATGAATCTCTTGATTCGTTCTTGTAGTACTTGTTTCCTTTCTCAAAGCATCCAAACGATGATGTCTTATTGCTAGTTGGGATGTCTTTGATGTTCGTATGTTGGAATTTCATATTTTACAATAAGAAAATATTAGGCCATGTGCTATGCTTCCAAGCAAAGATCTTATTGATATATTTATGACTTCCTTTTGGATATCTTGTTTGTTCCTTCTTGTAACCATTTCGTGTGTACATCCTTCTTTGTGGATATATATCATCATAATTGTCTTCTACTTAGAATCTTTTACACATGAGAGAAGTTACATCTCTAATTGATATCCTCTTTTCTTTGACGTCCACCGTTGCATTTCCTTTTTTAGTTTTGGTGGCTTCGTGAAAGGATTTGTCTTGAGTGTGTATCTTATTTTCCTACATCTTGATGCACTCTTTGTCGGTGAAGATTATTTTTCCTCATGCTTGTCTTGATGAGGGTTTTGCCATTTCGATTGGTATTCCTCCTCTTGACAAGGTTCTTATTTCCTATCTTCACCATGGGTTGTCACAAGCATTGGTTCTTATTTTGTTTATTAGTAAGCTTGTGAACCCATTTTCTAGTATGTGTGTGGAATGATATGTCTTGCACTTTGTTTCTCATTTCATCAAGACTATGTTGACGAGTAATGCTCATCCTTATCTTAGTCTTCTCAAGTGCTTTGCCATGACTCACACACATTATTTTGGTTGAGCCTATTCTTAAGTTGCTTCTTTTACATGTTGCTCAACCATTTGTTTTGTGCAAGTGATATGCTTATTGTCTCATCTATCTTCTTGCACTCGTTGTGTGTTTTTATTAATTTTGGGGGAGCAACGATCCTATTTTGTGCACTTGTATCAAATACAAAAATCTCTTATTAGTGCACAAATCATGGGGAGCTTCTCTAGTTTTGATAAAACAGTCCTTTGCCTTTATCATAGTATCTTTTATTCATGTGGTTCGAAGGACCATGTGATTGTTTGTTCCATATGGTATCTTTGATTGCTTGCTTCTATTTTGTATGTCTTTGTGCCATACGATCCTTCTTTTTTCAATCTTTGGGTCCTCAATATAGTTTGTTTTCCTCCAACTACTTATCATTGTATTTGTGTATTTCTTTGCACTCATTTGCTGAGAAGTACACTTGGAGGACCACCTACTATATTGGCTTTCTAAACTTTTCGTCCATTTTGGCAATCGATGCCAATGGGGGAGAAGTTTAGAGAGTTTACTTTGGATATGTTTAGAGGGTTTTGCTTTTATAGCGTAAGCATTTACATCTTGCACGCATGCATTATTGCTTTGTATGTGTGCGCTTGGTTATGCTTATTTCCTTATATAAACTCTCTTGAAGTGGTTGTCATCAATTACCAAAATGGGGGAGATTGTTAGAGCATATATCTCCATATGTGGTTTTGGTAATTGATGACAATTCCTATGGACTAATGGTTGCCTTAAGTTATATTTATAGGATTTGTCCATAGGCACTTCTTGAAGTCCATCTGTTGGGTTCAAGGAGTTTATATGATGACCAAGGTGGTATTCAAGGTATTATCCAAAGAATGGTCATAGAGACACAAGGTTGATCAAGATCGTCAGACAAAGAGCAAATCAAGATGATCAACACACAAAGCGTACAAGATGTACCGAGAGGGATCAAGTGATCCCATGGTATGGTAAGCATTGTCCAGTACGTATTTGTGTACTAACTCATGGTCTTCTTGAGAGTTCTATATATGGGGTTAGGTGTGTATCCATGGGCTTGCGTCAAGAGAAATATCTCATACAACCCATGGAGGATGACGTCAAGTGATGGAGGATGGTGGCAATGGACTTGTGAAGATATGCTGAAGAGCGGCTCACCCATAGTGTGTATGGGGGAGCAATCAACTAGTCTTCATGAAGCCAACGCAAGCAAGATGAATATCTCATACAACCCATGGAGGATGACGTCAAGTGATGGAGGATGGTGGCAATGGACTTGTGAAGATATGCTGAAGAGCGGCTCACCCATAGTGTGTATGGGGGAGCAATCAACTAGTCTTCATCAAGCCAACGCAAGCAAGAAAGGTGGTCCATCTTGAGGAAGCCAATATCATCGTCATATAGCTCAAGAGGACGAGGTGCAAGGTATAGGTTTGCCCTTGATAGGTTTTCTGTTTTAGGACAGATTGTCGTACTGTCAAGGGGGGCTCTCAAGTGAGTAGCTTGATCGTATCGTTTGTTGAGAGCTCAAACCATTTGCATCTTTGCATCATACTTCTTGGTTCTTGTTTGGTATTTCTCTTTGTGAGTTTTAGAGCTTATGGTCATCTTCATGACACGCTCGAGTTCATCGAAAACGGAGTCCATATGCATCTTCTATGATGTTTTCGATGTTGGGAGTTTTTACCGGTCTTATTCGAAGAAGGGTTATCACCATTCTCTTATGAGACTTTTCTCACTTTCTTCTCATTGATATTTCTATCAAGATTGTGTTATCCCATGTCGTTAGCTTTCCAACAAACTTGGTTTCGTTGAATTCGGAGTCCGTATGCGAAAGTTACACCAGTTTCAGTATCCAGTTGTAGTACCGCTCCTGGTGCCAGCGGTAGTACCGCTCTTGTAGCGGTAGTACCGCCCCCGGAGAGGTAGTAATTTTTTACTACCGCTCCCTAGCAGTAGTACCTCTCCAGGAGTGGTAGTACCGCTCCGTCGGACTGTTTTTTGCATCCTTTTTGGCCTCAGCATGGTTGGTGAACCTACCGAGCGGTAGTACCGCTCCCATGAGTGGTCGTACCGCTCTGTGCGGGCTGTGAGGCTTAACGGTTGGATTTTGCCCCACCTATAAAAGGGGGTCTTCTTCCCCATTGAACCTTATCTCTTTAGCTCGAGTTCTTCCCCCATTGTTGACCTTCTTCGAGCTTGCTAACTCTCAATCCCTCCAATGATTCTTGCTAGTTCTTGAGGGAAAAGAGAGAGGAGATCTAGATCCACATTTCCACCAATCAATTTCTCCTCTAAGTGAGGGGAACCCCTTGGGTCTAGATCTTGGAGTTCTTCGTGTTCTTCTTCGTTCTTCCTCTCATTTTCCTCCCTAGCATTAGTTGCTTTGGTGGGATTTGGGAGAGAAGGACTTGGGCACTCCGTGTGCCCTTGTCATTGCATTAGTTGCATCGGTTTGAGTTCTCTATGGTGATACATGGAAGTGAAATTTGAGAAGCTTATTACCTTTGGTACTTAGTACCCTAGATATTGTTCTTCGTGGATGCTTTGGCGTCCTAGAAGCTTGGTGGTGTCTCGGAGCTCAATCATAGTGGTGTAAAGCTCCGGGCAAGCGTCGGGGTCTCCAATTAGGTTGTGGAGATTGCCCCGAGCAATTTGTACGGGTATCGGTGACCGCCCCCAAGGTTTGCCATTTGTACGGGTTCGGTGACCGCCCTCAAGGGTCCCTTAGTGGAATCACGACATCTTGCATTGTGCGAGAGCGTGAGGAGATTACGGTGGCCTTAGTGGCATCTTGGAGAGCATTGTGCCTCCACACCGCTCCAACAGAGATTAGCATCCGCAAGGGTGTGAACTTCGGGATACATCATCATCTCCGCGTGCCTCGGTTATCTCTTACCTGAACCCTTTACTTATGCACTTTACTTTGTGATAGCCATATTGTTTATTATCATATATCTTGCTATCACTTAGTTGTTTATCTTGCTTAGCATAAGTTGTTGGTGCACATAGGTGAACCTAGTTGTTGTAGGTTTTGTGCTTGACAAATTAAACATTAGTTTTATTCCGCATTTGTTCAAGCCTAAACCGTAATTATTTTAAAGCACCTATTCACCCCCCTCTAGGCGAGATCCACATCCTTTCAATCGTGCCCGCGGAATTTCAAGCAGAGAAACCAGGAGCTCCTCCCCTGGTCGTGTCGACCATCGAGACCCCCCAGCATCTCTGCTGCTCTCGCAGTCGGACGAGTCATCGCCTGATGAAGGGAAAAGGCTCACGATGGGCTCGTCAGAATCGAGCATGGACACTTGCCTTGATGTGGCTTGATGAGCCACCGCATGCATGATCCAACGCTGCAGCCGTGTGCGCCTGAAGCGCTTCCGACGGACCGCAGCGGGACGCAAGGGTGCCGAGTGATACAACACTGACGGCTGCCGGACCAGGACTCCGTGTGACACCACGCTAAAGTGAGAAGCACCTCGAGCGGGTAGAGCGTCGATGTCCAACAGCGCGTCCTGCAGCCACGCCGAATCGTCTGCGGTGAAGCTGAGAGAGCCGAAGAGGATCTCACCGCTGAGTGTCATCATGATGACGAAAAGGATGAAAACTCCAATTGCGCTAGAATTCGCTAGATGCGCAGCCCCACGGTGGGCGCCAACTATCGAGGGAATGAACCTGACAATAGTACGAGGGGTACGAATGAGGGGCGGAGTCTAGCTACGGTGCGGTTGTTACACTCAGATGTACGAGTTCACGCCCCACTCAGGAGTGGTAAAGACCCTACATCTCGAGCCCGGAGGCTTAGTTTTGCTTATGGGGGGTGTGAATACACGGGGTGCTTAACCCTTGTTCAGGAGCTCAGGTGCGGCTTATATAGAGGGCGCCATCACCAACCGAGCGTCATAACTAGGGCATTAAATGAGAGTAACTCCGGGCGTTACTTGAAACTGCTGCCTTAACTAGAGTTGTTACCGGTAACGCTAGGCTTTAAAACACTTCAAGTGAGAGGTAAAGTCTCGCAGCCGTTGCAGACCCTTCGTCGTCCATGCCTTGCCTCGTCCGAGTGCCGGTGTGCGTCTAAATGCGAGGAAGTCATCCGAGTGCCTTCGTTTGTCCGAGCGAAGCATCAATGGCCCTGGGACTTTAATGACTATGTGGGGCCCTTGGAGGGCCCTGAAATGCATGTCCATGGCCCTATCCTTAATGGACAACCCCATCAGACACCGTGCCCGAAACCCTAGCCAAGGCTAAGGGTCAGCAGCGAGCGTGGGAGGCCTCTATCGACGGATTTGGACAGATGGGAGGAAGGAGCGGGGCGAGGGGAAGTCGTTGGTGTGCCACCCGCCGCCGGGACTCGTCGAAATCGGCTGGCGTAGGTGGTGATGGTGCCGACGACGGCGAGGGGGTTGCGGGGGGAGAGAGAGCTCGCGAGAGAGTAAAGGAGGGGATGCTTGCGCGCGAGCGATGAAAAAAGCAGGGATCAATGGGCCATCATGTTTAAGTTTTTTTCGTTGGCTCAGTAGAATCGACGTGGCATAGGCGAGAAGACGTCCTTACCGCGTAACTTATTGTAGTGGGTGTCTTTGTACCCGGAGACGTATGCCGAAAGAAATTTACGGATTGTCCCCTAGTTATTTTCATTAAACCATCACCGGTTGTAACACCCTTTTCTTATATTGCAATAAAAGCTACGCTGCAAGCATTTGAGTCATTTTAATTGAACCCATGAACATCGTACTAGCAGCTCCATTTTGTAATTTTGTATCGATCAAAACCGCACCACAGTGTTTGCTGGAAGCTCAAACTGGAACACGACACGCCCCGCCCGAATGCGGCACTTTTTATCCGAATCACCCAGGCCCATTTCCGTCCCCCGTTGGGCCCAGCCCCCCTGTCGCCCACGGTTTTCCTTCTCCTCCACTTCCACTCCCACCATGGCTGCCTCCACCGTCGCCTCCTCCTCCCTTCCCCCAATGGTAGGCGCTAGCCTCAGCCAGCTCTGACCGCCACGCGGGGCCTTGATTCGGCGCCAGGCGGGCGGGAACCGCGCGGGAGCCCCGTTGAGTTCTGCGGGGAGTCCAGCTCGAAAGTCGGAGCAGCGGAGATCCGGTCGCCGGAGTACCCTCGAATCCGCTGCTCGACGTCGTATCCAGGGAAATTCGAGGTTGGATTGGATTCCTTGCGCGTCCCTCTTGTTCGCGCTTGTGTTTTTCTTCCCAAGTCACCTTGTCCGGGGACGATTGTGCGATTCTGTCTGATGCAAACGTGCCACTGTCTATATAGGAGGTTCGTCCGTGGGTGCCTGCTCCTGTGACTGCGTGCGGTCTTGTGGATCTGGGGATCGGCGATATCTGGGCCGGGACTCTGCGGCTGGAAAAGGGGACTGCTTTGGGCATCGTTGTTCCTGAGGTCTTTGTTCCCCATAGGGGCGACCTGTTCAAGAGAGCATCGGTTCATGATTCAGGCAATGGCGTCGCAGTCGCAGGCAGGAGGCGGCGGCACCGGCTGCTATGCAGGCCCGGGGCAGCGCGAGCAGCCGCAGGGCCTGGCGCGGCAAGGCTCCCTGTACAGCCTCACCCTTGATGAGGTGCAGAGCCAGCTGACAGAGCCTTTGCTTAGTATGAACCTCGATGAGCTGCTCAAGAGCGTGTTTCCTGAAGGCATGGATCCTGTCGGTGGCGTCGCCGGCCAGTCTGAGCCGACCCTGGGCCTGCATCGCCAGGGGAGCATCACGATGCCTCCGGAGCTGAGCAAGAAGACCGTGGACGAGGTGTGGAAGGGCATCCAAGATTCGCCCAAGAGAAGTGGCGAGGAGGGTAGTCGGCGCAGGCGGGAGAGGCAGCCGACGTTTGGGGAGATGACACTCGAGGATTTCCTGGTGAAAGCTGGGGTTGTCGCTGAAGGGCATTTGAAGGATTCCATGGACTTGCCAGCTAACATGGGTGCAATTGGGAGCAGTGTAATTGCGGCTGCTGCGCCCAGTTTGAACCCCGGAGCGCATTGGTTACAGCAGTACCAGCAGCAAACTTTGGAGCCCCAGCATCCCAGCATGGCAGGTCCTTTCATGGCAGGTCATTTGGGTCCTCGGCCATTGGCTGTTGCTACAGGTGCTATCATGGAATCGATTTACCCGGATGGCCAGATTACTTCACCAATGCTCGATGCACATTCTGATCCTCAGACACCTGGGCGCAAGCGTGGTGCCTCAGATGGTATACCTGATAAGGTCGTAGAAAGAAGGCAAAAAAGAATGATAAAAAACAGGGAATCAGCTGCAAGGTCCAGAGCGAGGAAGCAGGTTTAATTCTATTTTCCTGTCTACTTCTGTTTTCCTATGTATCGAGTTAGGTCCTCTTCACTGACGGAGCTAGGCAAGAAGTCTTGGGGGGGCTAAACCTAGAATAGGGATGTTTGGGGGGCCAAAAGCATATGCTTTTCCTAATCTGACCTCCCTCTAAAAGTTTCTTCAAGTATTTAATCTAGGCTGGGGGGCCATGGTCCCTGCAGCAATCTCCGCTGCTGGTCCTGTTATAATATTCTGATTGCAGTATCAACCTTAATGCAAAGTTATTGTTGAGTGTGTCGATTTATGTATTTCTGCTCATAGTTAAAAAAAAGTGCTAGGCGTTAATTGTGTGTATTGCCACCGCCTTGCTCTTTGCTGACCAAAGCGCACGCTCATGCACAAGTATGTGCAATTATGTGCAGATTAAGCGCTAGGCACTTTGCTATGGCCTAGGCAAAAATGTGGCCTTTTTTAACCATGTTTCTGTCACATTTTTAGTCTAAAATTGCAGGCATATCGTTAGGTACTATTTTACTCTATAAAAAACTATAAGCTACTGTATTCTGCTTGGCAGGCTTACACTAATGAGCTCGAAAACAAGGTGTCTCGTCTAGAAGAGGAGAACGAGAGGTTGAAGAAGCAGAAGGTAATTTGTCTCCTGTTCCTGTAACACTGCTACATTTCTCCCCTTCTTTTTGGTGGAGGATATCTAACTACAGCATTCCACTATTCATTGTAGTGAACCGCTGCTTATTCAAATTTAGAGGAAACTCTTATGAAGTTATTGAGCATGCTATTCAATTGAATATATCCCACTGCATTAAATTGACCAGTTTACTTAGGCTAAGCATGTCAATGTTTTGCATGGTGGACTTGATATGTGCATATACTCCTATTTATTTTTGAAAGCAGATATGTTATACTCAATTGTTTCGGTTGCTTCTTACTCCCTCCGTTCCTAAATATAAGTCTTTTTAGAGGTTTCAGTACGGACTACATACGGATGTATATAGACATATTTTAGAGTGTAGATTCATCCATTTTGCTCCGTATGTAGTCCATATTAAAATCTCTAAAAGGACTTATATTTAAGAACGGAGGGAGTATTTGTTAACCATGTGAGTGATTTCAGCTGTGCATATTATTTCTAACAGGCGGTTAGAACTGCACCGTTGATTCATAGAACTTTATTGGCCTTCTCTGTAGCGTAGCTATTCATTAAGATGCCTTGCGCCCTGATTTTATTTGCTTTGCTTGGCCAAGAGCTGAGTTGACGCTGAGAATTTAATACATACATGGGTTATCTTGATGAACATTTGTTTGAATCATGCCCCTATACTTGGCAAGTTACCGTTGTTATAGAATTGCTTCCCCGGTTGCAATTACACAGTTTAAAAAATGAAAGCCCCAGTTCTTCATACAATTGACAATCCTGGAGTTATCCATCAATACAGATTGCAGTCCTTCATGAAAGTAACATAAACACATGCCATGAACATTGACAGGAACCACACTTAACAAACAGATCACCATTAGAAATGAATACATTAGAGTTTGTACTCACTAAATCATAATCACATGCGAAGCAACAAAGGACCGGGTATAAGAAAACCACAGAGAGCACATATGCTTGTGTTTTCTGTATTTTGAGTGCAATTCCATTTGAGCCTTGCAATGGGCGCCTGCCATTTATCAGTTTAACACCACATCACCTAGATATGATGCTGGTGCTATAAATCATATCTATCAAATAGTTGTAAATAAGTTGTTCGACCCAGAAACCACGACTAGTCGTGACTAGTCGCTCGAGTCGCTCGAGTCGCTCGACTCATCCCAAGAGTCGAGTCGAGAGGTTGAGTCGACCCTGGAAGTGTGACTCATCGACTAGTCGGGCGTCTCAAAAACAGAGGTTGTAATCATATTCTTTTTTTAGCTTAACACAATGCTACCGAGATTACAGTAGTCATTACTTTGTGGCTATGAATAGTTTTAGGTCAGCATGATGTAATTGACTCTTGTTTCAATTCAGCAACACTTCTTTTGGATGCTAAGATCGGAGGGAGTAGCTTATATTATGTTATGTTCATGTCATGTCTGATGCCTTCCGTTTCATGATAATTTCAGGAGTTGGAGATGATGATAACCTCTGCGCCTCCCCCAGAACCCAAGTATCAACTCCGGAGAACAAGTTCTGCACCCGTTTGAGGTCGATAGTAAATTTTGTAGATTACACTGCTCGTATGTTTTCCGTGGTTATGATAGAAACAGTTGGTAGCCTGAGGTGTTGTAGCTTATCCCAGCCCGGTGGTTCAGAGTTTGTAGATGAGTAGCAGCCCTAGGCGACCCCTAGCATGTCCCAGATGATCTGTCTGTTCCGAGGCTTTGTCAGTGTGTGTAAATCTGCTAGGTACATGTTTTAATTTTATCAGAGCTCCTTCTTTGTATATGATAAGTTATGACTGTCTTTATCTCATCATATGGTCATTATGTGGCCATGCCCAGAGAAAGTGTCTTTTCATTGCTGTTTCTGTCAGACAGTAGCGTTGGGTGTGACCTGGCGAACACCTCTGTTTTGCTCCCTCCGTTTCTAAATATAAATCTTAAAAAAAAATATAAGTCTTTTTAAAGATTTTATTAAAAGACTACATATGAAGCAAAATAAGTGAATCTATACTTTAAAATATGTTTATATATATCCGAATGTAGTCTTTTACTAAAAAATTTAAAAAAAAACTTATAATTAAAACCGGAGGGTGAGCGCACGTATCATCAAAAGAGTCATGATTCATTCTCTCTCCTAACTCTCCCAGTAACGGGAAAATGGAGCCGACAGTTTGCCCCTCCCATTGTTGTCGAGATAGTGGCTCCCTGTATCCATATTTCATTGCTCCAAACGGGAGGGTGACGCTTCGATTCTACCGTAGTGAGGGTGACGTCGCACCATAATAATATAAGTTGCTCTCCAAATATTACGACAGACCATTCATGTCATATATTTTTCTTCTAGGAGAAACAACAATTAATTAATGAATAATTTACAATGTCACTTATAACCAGTGGCCTAACAACACAACTTCACCTGAGTTAACTTTCACCTGCTTATTCTGTACTTGTGACATGTGCGAAACGAATCTCTGAAATCTCGCTCGGTACTTTGTTGTAGTCGTTTTTGCGCCCCTAATTTGGTTCTACTTCCGCTGCACTTAGTTCATGACTGAGGACTTTTCTCACTTGGAATTTTCTCAGTGATGAAATTATAAAAATCGCCTATTCACCCTCCCTTTAGTCGATAACACACTTCCTCTTGTCTTCTCTTAAATAAAAAAAAGACAACCCTATTTTTATGAGTTATTTCTCCTCTACCTCATTATTTATTCTATGTGACACTTAAGATAGCACCATTATACATGCTCTTAATTAGTGAGGTTAATCTAGCGATGCTAATCAGGCTTGATACATTTGCTGGGTGGCTTTAAGAAAGAAACAATTTGCTTGTTTAACAGTACAAGTATATAGACATATATGAATGTATCTAACACTAAACATGACTAGATACATCAGTATCTACACAAATCTAATACTACCTCCATCCCAAAATTCTTGTTTAAGAAAAGAGGGAGTATAAGAATTTTGGTATGGAGGGAGCACATGATAAGTTATTACTGTCTCTACCTCGTCATATGGTATGTGGACATGCCCAAAGAAAGTGTTTTTCGTTGCTGTTTCTGCCGGACAGTAGCATTTCGTGTGTGTGACCTGACAAAACACCTCTGTTTTAGCAAAGATATCTCAGTGAAAAATTGGCATCCAATTCCTTCCTATACGAGTAGCGATTGTATTGGCGCATCAATTTGTAATCATCATTGTCGCACCTTTGGAAGTTGTGAGCAAATAGTTCCACACTTGTGCACAATCAATTCAACAGGAACAACTGCTGAATGAAAGAGTCGAATGATACCAACAATGTAACGAATCACATCAACTTTGAAGACAGAGCTAACTAAATGAAGATACACCTACAATACTTTCTAACGACGCAGTCAAACATATCGGACCACTATCACCCCACACCCACCCACCCACACATGAAACCTCTCCCCCCACACCCACCCACACATGAAACATCTCCCCCCACACCCACCCACACATGAAACACCCACCCACCCCACACCCACCCACACATGAAACACCTCCCCCCACACCCACCCACACATGAAACATCTCCCATTAGTATCACCAGAGTCTTTGCCCCCCTACGATGCAGAACACGTCTTCCATTAGTATCACCAAAGCTTCGACCCGCCGATACGCCTTGCGAGCTGTATGTCCTTTTGCACTGTAGCAGCACACAAAAAGTCAGGTTAACATGAACATGCTAGTCTATACATCTTCATATATAGTTCCATTTGTTCAGGAGCATCCTTTTTATTTATTAGAATAGAAGCAACAACCATGATGATGATGATTCTAGTGGGGCATGTATTTGTCACAGTAAAAGAGTGTCTCAGTTTTATAAGGAAACAAAAAATGTAACTTACAAATAAAATTCTAATGTGCTACAATGTTTATCCTTCAGATAAGAAATACTCCCTCCGTCCGGAAATACTTGTCATAGGAATGGATGCATCTAGATGTATTTTAGTTTTAGATACATCCATTTTTATTCATTTGCGTGACAAGTAATTCCGGATGGAGGGAGTAAAAAGGTAATCAACCCTGAATTTCCTGTTATAGTAGCCAGGTTTGATATCTAATATGCAGTGTATATACTGTTTGTTTGACATGTATGTTCATTGACAACAGATACGAGGAGCTGCGGAGATATAACAATTGTGGATCCTATCATTAATCGTTAGAATTCTTGCAACTTGAAACAACATCGAAACTAGATATCACCTCAAATGAAAGCAAAGGCGATCCTGTAATTGAAACTCTTACATAACTGGCATGTTTCCTTCTGCATAATATTGTAAAAGAAAGGAAGTTTTCATTCAGTGACAACTTACTGACGGTAACACGCTTTGCATGGATGGCACAGAGATGTGCCCTTTCAAATATGTCGACGAGGTGATACTCTGTAGCCTGCAGAGGGAAAGGAAAAGGGAATTATGTGTCAATTCAAAGCAAATACACAGGCCAGTGACTGAAAAATTCGGACATTCAACTAGTATAGTCAACTTTATGTTATGGTACAGAGGGAGTATTTGCTCGTTGTGCAGAAGAAGGCAATTCTGGCAAGAGGCTTAGTCAACTTTATGTTATTTTGCTCGTTGTACAGAAGGCAATTCTGGCAAGAGGCGACTAAAGTAAGTCTATTGTGCAAATAACAATCTTGTATAAATGCACAATAAACTTGAATGGTTCTAAAGTATTTATGTTGTTGTACTGGATATAGAGATAATCATTTGGGGTTCGGACAGATAAGCATGTACTGGATATAGAGATAATGATTTGGCGATCACCATAACATGCAATTTTCTGGATCGCACGATCCTCTTCCTGAATCAAAATTGAACGTAGCTCTGGTTGCTACCACTTGCTCTCCTCTCAGTTACACATCCTAAATTCCATAAGCAAAATGGAATCTAACCAATAGTTGAGTTTTGAGTGTGCGGGCAGGATCATGTTGCAAGACTTGTATATCGTAAAGAAACAACCAGATGTGCACAACACACAGAATAAGACAATTGATACCGTTTTGCTCGTAATCCCATTTCAGTTTTGAGTTACCAGCCAGCAAAATAATACCATGCTGCTAAATAAATAGTATATCATATCAAACTGAATTAATACGAGAGCATTCAGAAACTACTGTATGAATTAAGGCGATAAATGTATCTTGCATTCATGTGCATTATAGTACTCTAATCAAACCATCAGATCTAATAGTACATGGCAGGTCTGAGCATTGACCTCTTGAACTGCGAGGAGCGCCTGGGGAGTCCAGCGTTTGACTCGAGGGCAGTAGTATTCGGTGATCTCCCTGACCTGCAAATTTTTTAGCAACAAAAGATTCCAGTTTACAGTGTGCACTCGAGATGGTTGATAGAAAGTGCAGAGAGGATACCCACCAGACGAACAAACGGTGCAAACGGGATGAGAAAATTGACCGACTTCTGGTACTTCCTTATCTCCCGCAGTGCCACCGTGCCTGGCCTGAACCGGTGTGGCTTCCTCTTCGTCGGTTCCCCAGGTGCCCCTGCTTCCCCAAGAAAAGATAGATACTGGAGTCAGTCAGAAAACGAAAATAACAAGTGATAGGAAGAAGGCAATCCCAAAACTGAGAACTTCGTGTCCCATCATCCATCGTCTTGCTAAAAGATAAACCAAAGTCCTTTGCCTTGGTTTGGACAAACTAAGATGTGGACAAAGAAAGAGAAGAGAACTGCAGATCCACCCATCCCTAAGGGCAAAGGACAGCAGGAGGAAAAGCATGAAAACTGTTCCTGGTAGCATTCTCAAGAAATGTCCACAACAAGGAAGTGGGGAGAAATTACAAGTTGTCAAACAAGATCTAAATACTAGCACTAAACACGCGCCGTAAAACCGAAAAGAAGGTCGCACCTTCAGCCGCCGCTGGGGCCGGCCCCTGCCCGGCCCGCCTCTGCATTCCGTCGAACAGGTGAGGAGCAAGTCAGATCCCAAAAAGAAAAAAACACCAAACGAGACGAGACGAAACGAAGGAAGACTCGCATCCCCTCAAAAAAAAAAAGGAAGACTCGCGCACCGGAGTCTCGGACGTGCCGGCGCCATCTGCAAAGGAGAGGAAGAAGCCATTAGCATGACGCCCGCAACAAACAAGGAAGGGCCGACGGACGGACGGGCTGACCTGTCTCCTGCCGGCGCTGCGCCGCGCTCGGGGAGCTAGCGGACCCGATCTTCTTCTTGGGCGGCGCCTTGGACTTCCTCACGGCGGGGTGCTTGGTGCGGGCCATCGCTGTCGACGGCGGCGGGTCGGTTAGGAGGAAGGAGGGAGGGAGGGAGGGAGGGAGGGCGGGAGGAATTTCCTTTTTTTCGAGAGGAAGGAATTGAGACCCTGCCTGCCGATTGCGATGCTTTACTGCGGCGCGTGGTGGTGGTGGGGGGTGCGGGAGGAGCGGTTACTACTACTACTCCCCTCCCCTAGGGCCGGGCCCGTTCGCGGGGGTTGTAAAGAACTGGGCCGGAGTTCAAATTTGTGGAACGGGTGCGCAGATGCGAGTCGAGCGTTGGGCGCGTGGGCCTGAGGCGGAAGGCCTGAGGCGGGTGCGCAGATGCGAGTCCAAATCTTTGATATTTTTCTATTTCAAAAATGTCCGGATTTAAAAAAAAAACAGAAATTGTCGAAAATGTTCTTGCGTTCAAAATATGTTCATATTCCCAAAGAATGATCACGTTTCAAAATTTGTTCTGGATTTTTAAAAACTGTCCATGTCTCTAAAAATGTTCCCGGATTTCATAAAAATGTTTGTATTTCAAAGAGTGTCCAAAAATTTCAGAAAATGTTCTCGCTTTTAATTTTTTCACTATGTACAAAAAATGTTCATGTTTCAAAAAATATTCATGTTCTTGTAATTCAAAACTATTTTAAAATATTCTGTATATTCAAGAAATTCTTTGTATTTTTGAAAAATGTTCTTGTTTTCATTTTGTTCCTTTATAAAATGTTTGCTATTACCAAAAATTCGAATTTTAGTTTTTTTGCTATGTAATTCAGGAAATCCCAGGAATTCCGATGCTCACTTGCAGGAGGGCCTCGGTTTGACTCCTAAAATTGATTTTTTTTAACTATTGTTTAAGTTTTGCCACTACCGTGTATTACTTCTAGGATGGCACTGCAATTCTAACACAAGAACTTGTCGGTGATAGCGGCTTTTGTAACGCGTTTTCCTCTACGAAGTCGCAGGTTTGAGTCAGAGTGGTGTCATCGTTTTTTTTTGCTTTTTTAATCTCACGATCGTTACCCGCGTCTGTGCAAAATGCGGGCATTTGAAAAAAAGTAAGCAGGCCAGTCCAATAAGGAGTAGGATGTGCGTCCTTCAGAATTACTTTTTAATGAAAAAATGGTCATTAGACAACGCGAGGTTTTGATTTAGGGGAGCGCCGACGAAGGCAGCTGGCGCCTGCAATAGAGAGCCTGGCGGCGGATGGATCGCACAGATCCACCGGTGGAAGGTAAGACTTTCCCTTTTTCCATACGATCACGTTTTTCATTAATATATTAAAATAAAATAATTTAAAAATCTAAGTGAGGGACTGTACTTGTAGCGCTCCTACCGTGGTTCCTATATCAGTTCGCGCTCAAGTGAATCCCCGGCACCCAGTAGGTGTACCCGTTGACCAACCTCGAATACAAAAGTGTGTGGTCGTGAGTTTGATTCACAGAAAGCAACTTTTGCACGCAACAATACATTTGTTTTGGGGAAAGTCTTACCTTTCATCGGTGGATTTGTGCGATCCATCCGCCGCCTCCTCATCCGTTGATTTTTTCCCATCCCGCGCCCAACGTTTTCCTGAAATTGGACAGTTCTTTCAGAAACTGCCCATTCCGTTGTCAGCCTACCGCGGCTCCGCACGCACGCCGTCACCGGCCTACCGCCGCCCATGCTCCGCCGCCCTCCACCGTCGGCCTGTGCGCTGCCCCGCCGCCCTCCACCACCGGCCCACCCCTCACCAGATCACCACCTCGCCGGATCGCCGGATCCCCACCTCGCGCGGCGAACGAGGAGGTGTGGGGCGCGGACGCCGGCGAGCTCCCGTCGCAACAACCATGGCCAGCCCCGGATCCCTCGGCCTTGGAGCAAGGTGGTGGTGGAGGAGAAGGCCGTGGAGGTGGTGGACGGGAAGGCTGACGAGGCGGCAGCGGAGGACGAGGAGGAGAAGAAGATGGAGAAGGCGGAGGCGGAGGCCGGGGCGGTCATCGAGGGCACCACCGCGTCCTTCAAGGAGGAGAGCAACCTTGTCGCCGACCTCGCCGACCCCGAGCAGAAGGCGCTCGCCCAGATCAAGGAGCTCGTCGCCGCCGCGCTCGCCGGTGGGGAGTTCGACCTGCCCCCGCCGCCGCGTTTTGCAACTCGACCTTTGTTGCAAAAAGTTTCCTGCAACACGACATTTGTTGTAAAAAATTCTTCCGTAAGAATATCTATGTTACAGAAAGACGAAGGAAAAAAAATCTGCAACAAGCAAATTGTTTCTGAAACTCGGCCGTTGTTTCAGGAATTAACGGATCCAAAGTTTATTTTTTGCAACAAAGCGAAAGTTTCTGCAACTCGAGCATCGTTTCAGGAATTGCGTTCAGAGCGGATCAGGCGCAGCGGATCGGATGGCTACACGCGCGAGATCGAACGGCTGTCCAGGTGGTGGATATTTAATAAATATCCACCGGTAGATGCGTAGCAGTCCCCATGGGAAAATGTGAACGAATTTGAAAAGTTGACAAACATGTATAAAAAAGTTGATCAATGTAAAAAAGGTTCATGTGTTCAAACAAGTTCAAGAATTCGAAACCAAAAGTTCATGCAATGGGAAAAAAGTGCGCTATTTTTTAAAAAAAGTTAACAACAATGAAAACGACCATGAGTTTCAAAAAAAATCACACATGGTAGTGATCATATTCCTCCTCCCCCGATGGGAGGCATGCAGGTGAAAAAATTGTGTGTTAGCATCCCATCTCTTAACCATACCATCCTTGAACGTTGTCAAGCGATTGATCACTCAAGTGTTGAGAGAGCCAACGGCTTCTTCTTGAGTAGCCGACGTAGTGTCACCTCGGCTGGGGAGAGGTTTCAAGATTCCGCCGCTACATCGAGGCGTTGGATCAGTTCTAGGGCGAGACTAATCTGTAGCTTGATCTTCCCAATCCACTTGTCACTCCAATATCGTAGTTTCTTGGCAATTGCACGTAATTTTGCGTCCAGGACTGGATACGGGTTACCAACCGCCAGAACGGGGGCCCACGCTGCCGCGACCACATCTTTGAAGTCCTCTTTATTTGTCCAGGAAGCCTCAAACTTAATATTTTCCCTGTCTGGAACTCCCCATTGAGATCAAGAAGAAGGGGGCAGTGGCGACACCGCCGTGCCCAAAGCCGAGAGGAAACTAGAAGGGTAGCTTTCCACCCAAGAGATAGTCGCAAAAACATGGTTAATCTTCTCGAGGGTGGCATTGTACGTTTCGTCTTGGCACTGGGGAGCTGTAGGAGCAGCGGTGCGAGGCTTGTCCTTATCACAGCAGCACCGCCTCTCCTCCGTGGGGTCCCAGCCCCATCCTCATGTACATAAGGGACGGAAAGTACATCGCTCGGGGTGAGGGGTGGGCGTGAGGCGTGCATGTAGAGCATGGAGTGCATGGGCACGTCCCATCCCCACCAGCTCGCACGTCATCGTCTTCCGCGGAAGCGGATAGGCTGACCTGGAAAGTCTCCCAAGATGCTCGCGCGGGTGTACGTCAAGGAGAGAGGGATATTCACTCCTCATTCACTCAGAAGGATTCGCCTTCCCACGACCGAAGATGCAACTGTCTTTGGATCGGCCTCCGTCAAAAGATTCATGTCAGGCGACATCGGGTCCTCGTGTGGTGCAGCGAGCATGGCATATAGTAGGATCTGAAAAGAGCCAATCGGGATCCTCGTCGCGGCCCCCTCCTCCTGCTGTTGGTAGGGAATCATGTCCATGGGGCCCGCCTCTACCTCTCTGCTCGAGGCGCCATCCCCATCTCGCCAGCGTGCCAGACAGATCGAGCGGGGCGACTGGTCAACCTTGTTCTCTCCCGTGTTGGGGATATCTATTGTGAGGAATCATTCTGGAGAAACATGTAACATAAACGTTATGCAAGCCATTACCACCAGAGAACTGAAATCATAGAAATCAACTTTAGTTAGTAGGTTTTGTATGGCTGCTACACAAATTTATGGACATAATTATGTTGCATCTAACATCTCTCCAGGTTCCTACACCTGAATCGGAAAAGATGCCCCCTTGAGCCATGCGAGCCGAGTGCCTAAGTTAGCGGCGGAGCTTCAACCAAGGGCGGCGGCCAAACTCGGCGCAGAGGGAGGCGCCCATGGTTGTTGGCGGTGGCAGATGAGAAGTCGACAGGCACAATGGAGCATATCCTGGATAGGCTCTGCGACGTACCTACACGCTTTGTGGAGATGAGGCCATGGCGAGGCGGCGTCGGCTAGATAAGGAGCATCAAGGTTGGGTTGTTTAGCATGGTGCTAGCGTGAGGACAATGGCGGCAACACACCGTGGCATGCGCTTCCTCGGTTAGTGGGTGGAGGATGGCGGGCTATACCATAGAGGAAAGGAGGAGCTCGCGTGGTCGCGTATGGCGATTGTCCGGGCCGTGAGGAGTGGCTGAGTCCGCGCGATGGCCGGGAGGAATGCAGATTTCTGTCTTGTTAGAGCATGGTTAATAGTATAGCCAACTGCTAGCTATAAGCTAGATTTTTTTTCAAAACTAATAGAAAATTTGTAATAAATTCTAAAAGCATGTATGCGTTTTTAAAAATGCCAAAAGTAGCACTCCGTCGGCCCGTGGGTTGCCGATGGGGGACCTGTCGGCCTGCAGGTGGACGAAGTGCCACCTGTCGGCCTCGGGGTGGCCGAAGTGGGGTCGTCGGCCTCCACGAGGCCGAAGAGCCCCTAGATAGCCCCTGCCGACCCCTTCTTCCTCCTCCTTCCTCCCCATTTCTTGGTTTCTCTTTTCTCTCTCGTTTCCCCCCATTTTCTGTTAGAATTATACCCTAGAGGCAATAATAAATATAATTATTATTATAATTCTTGTATCAAGATAATCGTTTATTATCCATGCTATAATTGTATTGAATGAAGACTCATTTACATGTGTGGATACATAGACAAAACACCGTCCCTAGCAAGCCTCTAGTTGGCTAGCCAGTTGATCAAAGATAGTCAGTGTCTTCTGATTATGAACAAGGTGTTGTTGCTTGATAACTGGATCACGTCATTAGGAGAATCATGTGATGGACTAGACCCAAACTAATAGACGTAGCATGTTGATCGTGTCATTTTGTTGCTACTGTTTTCTGCGTGTCAAGTATTTATTCCTATGACCATGAGATCATATAACTCACTGACACCGAAGGAATGCTTTTGTGTATCAAACGTCGCAACGTAACTGGGTGACTATAAAGATGCTCTACAGGTATCTCCGAAGGTGTTAGTTGAGTTAGTATGGATCAAGACTGGGATTTGTCACTCCGTGTGACGGAGAGGTATCTCGGGGCCCACTCGGTAATACAACATCACACACAAGCCTTGCAAGCAATGTGACTTAGTGTAAGTTGCGGGATCTTGTATTACGGAACGAGTAAAGAGACTTGCCGGTAAACGAGATTGAGATAGGTATGCGGATACTGACGATCGAATCTCGGGCAAGTAACATACCGAAGGACAAAGGGAATGACATACGGGATTATATGAATCCTTGGCACTGAGGTTCAAACGATAAGATCTTCGTAGAATATGTAGGATCCAATAGGGGCATCCAGGTCCCGCTATTGGATATTGACCGAGGAGTCTCTCGGGTCATGTCTACATAGTTCTCGAACCCGCAGGGTCTGCACACTTAAGGTTCGACGTTGTTTTATGCGTATTTCAGTTATATGGTTGGTTACCGAATGTTGTTCGGAGTCCCGGATGAGATCACGGACGTCACGAGGGTTTCCGGAATGGTCCGGAAACGAAGATTGATATATAGGATGACCTCATTTGATTACCGGAAGGTTTTCGGAGTTACCGGGAATGTACCGGGAATGACGAATGGGTTCCGGGAGTTCACCGGGGGGGCAACCCACCCCGGGGAAGCCCATAGGCCTTGAGGGTGGCGCACCAGCCCTTAGTGGGCTGGTGGGACAGCCCAAAGGGGCCCTATGCGCCTAGGAAAGAAAATCAAAGAAAAAAAAAGAGGAGGTGGGAAGGGAAGGAAGGACTCCCACCCACCAAACCAAGTCCAACTCGGTTTGGGAGGGGGGGAGCCTTCCCCCCTT
Source organism: Hordeum vulgare subsp. vulgare (assembly GCF_904849725.1). Classification (NCBI taxonomy): domain Eukaryota; kingdom Viridiplantae; phylum Streptophyta; class Magnoliopsida; order Poales; family Poaceae; genus Hordeum; species Hordeum vulgare. The sequence continues at coordinate 449,292,836 of NC_058518.1, read as the reverse complement.
GGCTCGGCCGACCCCCTTAGGGATCCTTGAGCCCCAAGGCAAGGTCCCCTCCCTCCCACCTATATATACGGAGGTTTTAGGGCTTATTTGAGACGACTTTTCCACGGCAGCCCGACCACATACCTCCACGGTTTTTCCTCTAGATCGCGTTTCTGCGGAGCTCGGGCGGAGCCCTGCTGAGACAAGGTCATCACCAACCTCCGGAGCGCCGTCACGCTGCCGGAGAACTCTTCTACCTCTCCGTCTCTCTTGCTGGATCAAGAAGGCCGAGATCATCGTCGAGCTGTACGTGTGCTGAACGCGGAGGTGCCGTCCGTTCGGTACTAGATCGGGGGACTGACCGCGGGATTGTTCGCGGGGCGGATCGAGGGACGTGAGGACGTTCCACTACATCAACCGCGTTCACTAACGCTTCTGCTGTACGGTCTACAAGGGTACGTAGATCACTCATCCCCTCTCGTAGATGGACATCACCATGATAGGTCTTCGTGCGCGTAGGAAAATTTTTGTTTCCCATGCGACGTTCCCCAACAGTGGCATCATGAGCTAGGTTCATGCGTAGATGTCTTCTCGAGTAGAACACAAAAGTTTTTGTGGGCGGTGATGTGCATTTTGCTGCCCTCCTTAGTCTTTTCTTGATTCCGCGGTATTGTTGGATTGAAGCGGCTTGGACCGACATTACTCGTACGCTTACGAGAGACTGGTTTCATCGCTACGAGTAACCCCGTTGCTCAAAGATGACTGGCAAGTGTCGGTTTCTCTAACTTTAGTTGAATCGGATTTGACCGAGGAGGTCCTTGGATGAGGTTAAATAGCAACTCATATATCTCCGTTGTGGTGTTTGCGTAAGTAAGATGCGATCCTACTAGATACCCATGGTCACCACGTAAAACAAGCAACAACAAAATTAGAGGACGTCTAACTTGTTTTCGCAGGGTATGCTTGTGATGTGATATGGCCAACGATGTGATGTGATATATTGGATGTATGAGATGATCATGTTGTAATAGAAAATATCGACTTGCACGTCGATGGTACGGCAACCGGCAGGAGCCATAGGGTTGTCTTTATACTAACGTTTGTGCTTGCAGATGCGTTTACTATTTTGCTAGGATGTAGCTTTAGTAGTAATAGCATGAGTAGCACGACAACCCCGATGGCAACACGTTGATGGAGATCATGGTGTGGCGCCGGTGACAAGAAGATCGTGCCGGTGCTTTGGTGATGGAGATTAAGAAGCACGTGATGATGGCCATATCATGTCACTTATGAATTGCATGTGATGTTAATCCTTTTATGCACCTTATTTTGCTTAGAACGACGGTAGCATTATGAGGTGATCTCTCACTAAAATTTCAAGACGAAATTGTGTTCTCCCCGACTGTGCACCGTTGCTACAGTTCGTCGTTTCGAGACACCACGTGATGATCGGGTGTGATAGACTCAACGTTCACATACAACGGGTGCAAAACAGTTGCGCACGCGGAACACTCGGGTTAAGCTTGACGAGCCTAGCATGTGCAGACATGGCCTCGGAACACATGAGACCGAAAGGTCGATCATGAATCATATAGATGATATGATTAGCATAGGGATGCTTACCACTGAAACTATACTCAACTCACGTGATGATCGGACTTGAGCTAGTGTAAGTGGATCATGAACCACTCAAATGACTAAGAGAGATGTACTTTTTGAGTGGGAGTTTAGCGTATAATTTTGATTAAAGTTAAACTCTAATTATCTTGAACATAGTCTAAGTCCACTTTGAATATATTTGTGTTGTAGATCATGGCTCACGCGACAGTCACCCTGAATTTTAATACGTTCCTAGAGAAAGCTAAGTTGAAAGATGATGGAAGCAACTTTGTAGACTGGGCTCGTAATCTTAAGCTAATCTTACAAGCTGGGAAGAAGGATTATGTCCTTAATGCTGCGCTAGGAGATGAACCACCCGCTACGGCTGATCAGGATGTTAAGAATGCTTGGTTAGCACGTAAGGAGGACTACTCAGTAGTTCAATGTGCAGTCTTGTATGGCTTAGAACCGGGACTTCAACGTCGCTTTGAGCGTCATGGAGCATTTGAGATGTTCCAGGAGTTGAAGTTTATCTTTCAGAAGAACGCCCGGATCGAGAGGTATGAGACCTCCGATAAATTCTATGCTTGCAAGATGGAGGAGAACTCGTGTGTCAGTGAACATGTGCTCAAAATGTCTGGGTACTCAAACCGTCTAGCTGAGCTGGGGATTGAACTCCCGCAAGAGGCTATCACTGACAGAATCCTTCAATCACTGCCACCAAGCTATAAAGGCTTTGTGTTGAACTACAACATGCAAGGGATGAAGAAGTCTCCCGGCGAGTTGTTTGCGATGCTGAAAGTCGCAGAGTCTGAACTCCGTAAAGAGCATCAAGTGTTGATGGTGAATAAGACCACTAGTTTCAAGAGAAACGACAAAGGCAAGAAGGGTAATTCAAAGAAGAGCGGCAAGCATGTTGCCAATCCGACGAAGAAACCCAAAGCTGGACCTAAGCCTGAAACAGAGTGTTACTATTGCAAGGGTATGGGTCACTGGAAGCGCAATTGCCCCAAGTATCTGGCAGATAAGAAGGCGGCCAAAGAAAAATCAGGTATATTTGATATACATGTTATTGATGTGTACTTAACCGGCTCTCGTAGTAGTGCCTGTGTATTCGATACCGGTTCTGTTGCTCATATTTGCAACTCGAAACAGGAACTGCGGAATAGACGAAGGCTGGCGAAAGATGAAGTGACGATGCGCGTAGGAAATGGTTCCAAGGTTGATGCAATCACCGTCGGCACAGTTTCACTTCAGTTACCATCAGGATTAGTGATGAACTTAAATCATTGTTATTTAGTGCCTGCGTTGAGCATGAACATTATATCTGGATCTTGTTTATTGCGAGACGGTTACTCTTTTAAGTCAGAGAATAATGGTTGTTCTATTTCTATGAGTAACATCTTTTATGGTCATGCACTTAATGTGAGCGGATTGTTCATATTGAATCTTGATAGCGATATGCATATACATAACATTGAGACCAAAAGAGTTAGAGTTAACAATGATAGCGCCATATTTTGGTGGCATTGCCGCTTAGGTCATATTGGTGTAAAGCGCATGAAGAAACTCCATGCTGATGGACTTTTGGAGTCACTTGACTTTGATTCACTTGACACGTGCGAACCATGCCTCATGGGCAAGATGACTAAGACTCCGTTCTCCGGAACAATGGAGCGCGCAAGTGACTTGTTGGAAATCATACATACCGATGTGTGTGGTCCGATGAGCGTGGAGGCACGCGGCGGATATCGTTATTTTCTCACCTTCACTGATGATTTGAGTAGATATGGTTATGTCTACTTGATGAAACACAAGTCTGAAACATTTGAAAAGTTCAAGCAATTTCAGAGTGAAGTGGAAAATCATCGTAACAAGAAGATCAAGTTCCTACGGTCTGATCGTGGGGGTGAATATGTGAGTTTCGAGTTTGGTACTCACTTAAGACAATGTGGAATTGTTTCACAGTTAACACCGCCTGGAACACCACAGCGTAATGGTGTGTCCGAACGTCGTAATCGTACTTTATTAGAGATGGTGCGATCTATGATGTCTCTTACCGATTTGCCGTTATCGTTTTGGGGTTATGCATTAGAAACAACTTCATTCACTTTAAATAGGGCACCATCAAAATCCGTTGAGACGACACCATACGAACTGTGGTATGGCAAAAGGCCAAAGTTGTCGTTTCTTAAAGTTTGGGGATGTGATGCTTATGTCAAAAAGCTTCAGCCTGAAAAGCTGTAACCCAAAGCGGAAAGGTGCGTCTTCATAGGTTACCCAAAAGAGACAGTTGGGTACACCTTCTATCTCAAATCCGAGGGCAAAGTGTTTGTTGCTAAAAACGGAGCTTTTCTCGAGAAGGAGTTTCTCTCGAGAGAATTGAGTGGGAGGAAGATAGAACTTGACGAGGTTGTCGAACCTCTCATCCCTCTGGATGGTGGCGCAGGGCAAGGGGAAACCTGTGTCGTTGCGACGCCGGTTGAGGAGGAAGTTAATGATGATAATCATGAAACTCCGGTTCAAGTTTCTGTCGAACCACGCAGGTCGACGAGACCACGTGCTGCTCCAGAGTGGTATGGTAATCTCGTCTTGTCAATCATGTTGTTGGACAACAATGAACCTGCAAATTATGAAGAAGCAATGGTGGGCCCGGATTCCAACAAATGGCTAGAAGCCATGAAGTCCGAGATAGGATCCATGTATGAGAACAAAGTGTGGACTTTGGAGGTACTGCCTGAAGGCCGCAAGGCTATTCAGAACAAATGGATCTTTACGAGGAAGACGGACGCTGACGGCAATGTGACCGTTTATAAAGCTCGACTTGTGGCAAAGGGTTTTTCACAAGTTCAAGGAGTTGACTATGATGAGACATTGTCACCCGTAGCGATGCTTAAGTCCGTCAGAATCATGTTAGCAATAGCTGCATTTTTCGATTATGAAATCTGGCAGATGGATGTCAAAACGGCATTCCTTAACGGTTTCCTTAAGGAAGAATTGTATATGATGCAACCCGAAGGTTTTGTCAATCCTAAGAATGCTAACAAGGTGTGCAAGCTCCAGCGATCCATTTATGGACTGGTGCAAGCATCTCGGAGTTGGAACAAACGCTTTGATGAGGTGATCAAAGCATTTGGGTTTATACAAGTGGTTGGAGAATCTTGTATTTACAAGAAAGTGAGTGGGAGCTCTGTGGCGTTTCTAATATTATATGTGGATGACATATTGCTGATTGGAAACAACGTAGAGTTTTTGGAGAGCATAAAGGATTACTTGAATAAAAGTTTCTCTATGAAGGACCTAGGAGAAGCTGCTTACATTCTAGGCATTAAGATCTATAGGGATAGATCAAAACGCCTGATAGGACTTTCACAAAGCACATACCTTGATAAAGTTTTGAAGAGGTTCAAAATGGAACAGTCCAAGAAAGGGTTCTTGCCGGTTTTACAAGGTACGAGATTGAGTAAGATTCAGTGCCCAGCAACTGATGAAGATAGAGAGCATATGCGCTTCGTCCCCTATGCTTCAGCCATAGGTTCTATCATGTATGCAATGTTGTGCACTAGACCGGATGTTAGCCTGGCCATATATATGGCAGGTAGGTTCCAGAGTAATCCAGGAGTGGATCACTGGACAGCGGTCAAGAATATCCTGAAGTACCTGAAAAGGACTAAGGAGATGTTTCTCGTGTATGGAGGTGACGAAGAGCTCGCCGTAAAAGGTTACGTCGATGCAAGCTTTGACACAGATCCGGACGACTCTAAGTCGCAAACCGGATACGTATTTATTCTTAATGGGGGTGCGGTAAGCTGGTGCAGTTCCAAGCAAAGCGTCGTAGCAGATTCTACATGTGAAGCGGAGTACATGGCTGCCTCGGAGGCGGCTAAGGAGGGTGTCTGGATGAAGCAGTTCATGACGGATCTTGGAGTGGTGCCAAGCGCACTGAATCCAATAACCTTGTTCTGTGACAACACGGGTGTCATTGCCTTAGCAAAGGAACCACGGTTTCACAAGAAGACCAGACACATCAAACGACGCTTCAACCTCATCCGCGACTACGTCGAGGAAGAGGACGTAAATATATGCAAAGTGCACACGGATCTGAATGTAGCAGACCCGCTGACTAAACCTCTTCCACGGCCAAAGCATGATCAACACCAGAACTGTATGGGTGTTAGATTTATTACAATGTAATTCGCATGATGATGTGAGGGCTAGATTATTGACTCTAGTGCAAGTGGGAGACTGTTGGAATTATGCCCTAGAGGCAATAATAAATATAGTTATTATTATAATTCCTGTATCAAGATAATCGTTTATTATCCATGCTATAATTGTATTGAATGAAGACTCATTTACATGTGTGGATACATAGACAAAACACCGTCCCTAGCAAGCCTCTAGTTGGCTAGCCAGTTGATCAAAGATAGTCAGTGTCTTCTGATTATGAACAAGGTGTTGTTGCTTGATAACTGGATCACGTCATTAGGAGAATCACGTGATGGACTAGACCCAAACTAATAGACGTAGCATGTTGATCGTGTCATTTTGTTGCTACTGTTTTCTGCGTGTCAAGTATTTATTCCTATGACCATGAGATCAAAGATAGTCAGTGTCTTCTGATTATGAACAAGGTGTTGTTGCTTGATAACTGGATCACGTCATTAGGAGAATCACGTGATGGACTAGACCCAAACTAATAGACGTAGCATGTTGATCGTGTCATTTTGTTGCTACTGTTTTCTGCGTGTCAAGTATTTATTCCTATGACCATGAGATCATATAACTCACTGACACCGGAGGAATGCTTGGTGTGTATCAAACGTCGCAACGTAACTGGGTGACTATAAAGATGCTCTACAGGTATCTCCGAAGGTGTTAGTTGAGTTAGTATGGATCAAGACTGGGATTCGTCACTCCGTGTGACGCAGAGGTATCTCGGGGCCCACTCGGTAATACAACATCACACACAAGCCTTGCAAGCAATGTGACTTAGTCTAAGTTGCGGGATCTTGTATTACGGAACGAGTAAAGAGACTTGCCGATAAACGAGATTGAAATAGGTATACGGATACTGACGATCGAATCTCGGGCAAGTAACATACCGAAGGACAAAGGGAATGATATACGGGATTATATGAATCCTTGGCACCGAGGTTCAAACGATAAGATCTTCGTAGAATATGTAGGATCCAATATGGGCATCCAGGTCCCGCTATTGGATATTGACCGAGGAGTCTCTCGGGTCATGTCTACATAGTTCTCGAACCCGCAGGGTCTGCACACTTAAGGTTCGACGTTGTTTTATGCGTATTTGAGCTATATGGTTGGTTACCGAATGTTGTTAGGAGTCCCGGATGAGATCACAGACGTCACGAGGGTTTCCGGAATGGTCCGGAAACGAAGATTGATATATAGGATGACCTCATTTGATTACCGGAAGGTTTTCGGAGTTACCGGGAATGTACCGGGAATGACGAATGGGTTCCGGGAGTTCACCGGGGGGGCAACCCACCCCGGGGAAGCCCATAGGCCTTGAGGGTGGCGCACCAGCCCTTAGTGGGCTGGTGGGACAGCCCAAAGGGGCCCTATGCGCCTAGGAAAGAAAATCAAAGAGAAAAAAAAGAGGAGGTGGGAAGGGAAGGAAGGACTCCCACCCACCAAACCAAGTCCAACTCGGTTTGGGGGGGGGGAGCCTTCCCCCCTTGGCTCGGCCGACCCCCTTAGGGCTCCTTGAGCCCCAAGGCAAGGTCCCCTCCCTCCCACCTATATATACGGAGGTTTTAGGGCTGATTTGAGACGACTTTTCCACGGCAGCCCGACCACATACCTCGACGGTTTTTCCTCTAGATCGCGTTTCTGCGGAGCTCGGGCGAAGCCCTGCTGAGACAAGGTCATCACCAACCTCCGGAGCGCCGTCACGCTGCCGGAGAACTCTTCTACCTCTCCGTCTCTCTTGCTGGATCAAGAAGGCCGAGATCATCGTCGAGCTGTACGTGTGCTGAACGCGGAGGTGCCGTCCGTTCGGTACTAGATCGTGGGACTGATCGCGGGATTGTTCGCGGGGCGGATCGAGGGACGTGAGGACGTTCCACTACATCAACCGCGTTCACTAACGCTTCTGCTGTACGGTCTACAAGGGTACATAGATCACTCATCCCCTCTCGTAGATGGACATCACCATGATAGGTCTTCGTGCGCGTAGGAATTTTTTTGTTTCCCATGCGACGTTCCCCAACATTTCCCCCCCTCCGATCTCCTCCATCCTCCGCCCATTTTCCTATTCAATCCACGGAATCAATAGATCCTACCCATCTTCACCGGCCTACGGTCTCATTTTGTGCGATGCGGTAGTTTTGGATGGTGGAGTTGTGGATGGTGAGGTGAGGAGGTGGTGTGGTGCAAAGGAAGAAGAAGGTGGATAGGAAGAAGAAGGGGACACACGCGTGGAAGGTATGCCGATTTTTTACTATACGTTCTTTTTAGTGTTGGTTTATTTAGTCTGTGTAGGTTTATTTTTGTATAAATTTGTTCGTTGCGAATAATGACAAGCTCGCAATGCCTGACAGGTGAAAATGTTTGAATTTGTAAATTTGACTGTATATTATGGCTGAAAGGATCGATATGGTTGACTAGAGGGGGGTGAATAGGCAATGACCAATTTTTAGCTATTCTTAACAAGTTAGGGTTAGCAACATAAAGGTTCTCTAAAATGAAAACTAGGTGAGCAACCTATATGATGCTACCAACTATAACCGCTAAAGCAAGTAAGAAATACTCTACAACAATAACATACACAATGTAAAGGTTAGAGATAACCACAAGTGGAATCGATGAAGACGAGGATGTGTTACCGAAGTTCCTTCCCTTTGACAGGAAGTACGTCTCCTTTGGAGCGGTGTGGAGGCACAATGCTCCCCAATAAGCCACTAGGGCCACCGTATTCTCCTCACGCCCTCACGCAATGCAAGGTGCCGTGATTCCACTATAGGTGCCCTTCAAGGTGGCAATCGAACCTTTACAAACAAGGTTGGGGCTATCTCCACACAAAGCTTGGAGGCTCCCAACAAGACCACGAAGGTTCACCACAATGGAATGTGGCTTCGAGGTGACCTCAACCGTCTGGGGTGCTCAAACACCCATGAGTAACAAGATCCGCAAGGGATTAGTGGGGGGAATCAATTTTCTCTTGGTGGAAGTGTAGATCTTGGCCTTCTCAACCAATCCCTAGGAAATCAACAAGTTTGATTGGCTAGGGAGAGAGATCGGGCACATATGAGCTTAGGGAGCAACAATGGAGTCTTGGAGGTTCAAAGGTAGGGTTCACGGAGTGGAAGAACCCTTTATATAGTGGGGGAACAAAACCAACCGTTACCCCACTTACTGCACGAGCAGAGCGGTACTACCACTCAGGGGTAGCGGTACTACCGCTGCCTCCAGCGGTACTACCGCTGACCCCAGCGGTACTACCACAAGCCCCAGCAGTACTACCGCTAGGACTAGAGCGGTACTACCGCTTTACCCAAGGTAGTGCGAGAGCTACTACCGGGCCTACCACCGCTGAGAAAGTCTTCGCAAAAAGTCCGATGTAGCACAACCGCTACGAGAGCGGTACTACAGTCTTGGAGCGGTACTACCGCTAGCCCGGGGGCGGTACTACTGCTTACTAGCGGTACTACCGCTATGCTAGCAGTACTACCGCTCACCTCTAGCGGTACTACCGCTATAGACTTTTTGCCAAGAGAGAGAAAGAACAAGGGGGGAAGCTCCATAGCAGCAAGGGAAAAGCGATGGAGATAAAATGTGCGCGTGAGAGTTTGATTCCACCCAACCTTTCCGATACGGATCCCCTCTTAATAGGACGGCGTTCCTATGACTCAAAACCACCAAAGAGAATCGTAGAAGCCACTGTGCTTCTAATCCACGGAGGGGAGCCGAAACGTCTTGTGCCTTTGTCATGTATTATTTGAAATTCTCAATGCACACGATTAGTCCGTTGAGGTACTATCATCAATCACCAAAATCACTTAGGGATAAATATGTCCTAACAATCTAGCCCTTTTTGGTGAATTGATGACAATACCGGATTTGCACAAAAGGAAAGTATACTGGATACAACTGCAAACCCAGAGTCTATGGTCTAGGGACTGGCTCCCCCTGGATGAGTGCATGATTTAGGTTAGTGCTATGAACAGCAGTGCACTCAGTCCAAGGAGAAGGCTCCTTCTAGAAATCATATGCTAATACTTCTTGCAATGACCTGATATAATATTAAGTGAGTAAGCAAGGTAAAGCATGTGAGCATGAAGATAATTAGTAAAGGTAATATATGGATGTCATATGACTAAAACAATGTCTCACAACGATGAAAGGTAATCGAACACGATAAGACCAGCCAAGTTCAACACAGAAAGACTCAGAAAATAATCAAAGCAAAGCAAATCCAAATCCCTACACTCTCTCCCTCTTTGGCATCAAGACACCAAAAAGGGCAGAGAGGACACCTAGGACACAGGTGGTAGCCCAGGCATCCGCATGAGACTCTTCCGTAGCATCCGCATCCTCCTCCTCCTCAGCGTCCTCGTCATATGCCTCCTCCTTAGCGTCGGACTCAGCCCACTGGTAGTCTCGTGCCTGCATCCAATCAGCCTCTGGAGTGATGATGTCCTCAGAGCCGCTCGAAATATGCACATCAAGCGTCCTCAAGACACGCTTGTGCCTCTGACGGTTCTCCTTTTGGGCCACATGAGTCTGATACTGTCCCTTGTCCTGCATGCAGAAGAGGGTCTTCATCTGGTCCTTCAGCTTCACGGCCCAAGATGGCACAACATAGGAGCGGGTATGCGAGGCAGGGCCTCCCTCAGCAGCAGCAGTCTCCCTGTCATGTTGAGCAGAACTTGAAGTTGAGGTGCTGGTCCACTTCTCCTTATGGCGCAGCTTGATAGGGGCATGGCTAACACACCCAGAGCCAACAGAAAGGGCACTTGCGGAAAGGACTATGCCCACTTTTTCTTGTTGAAAAAGAACAAGTAAGGCCCATAGATGGGGACCTTACGGTGAGAGATCGAACTCTTAAGCTCATTGAACATCACATCAGATACGTCGAGTGTCCCGGTGTTCTTTGTCCTTCCCTCCTCACATCAGAAGCATGTCCACCAAATAGGAATGAACCTCGACTTTGTTGCCAACACGAGGAAACAACGTGTTGCAGAAGATCCGATGCATGATATCCAAGAGCGGGGGAAGCACATTCTTCCTCACATGGAGATGTTGCAGCTTGTTCTTGGGGGTGGCCCCAGGTTGGGCATGAGGATGCAAGCCAACAACAGTCCACGGCCCCTCGTCAGGCGCATTCAGAAGCTTCATGAACTCTACCCAAGTTCCAGACATTCTCCCGCCATTCGTCATCCAAGTGAAAGTACGATCCTCATCACTATGAAAGTGGACAGTGACATAGAATTGAGCCACAATCTCCGGATCGAAGTCGTGATGGAAGGTGATGACGTTCTCAATACCAAGTTGCTCAATCAAAGAGAGGGCCTCTCCAAAATAATCAGGATACCTCTGGAGATGATGGAGATCAATCCACTGCATAGGGACATAGGTCTTCTTGAATGATAGGATCACATCTTGATATATCAGGGCTTGCTGCTTTGTCCATAACAACTCACAGCCTCTGAGCAGAGCTCTTTTATTGACATACGGATTGCTCCCACGGTGCCGCATAAACTCTTTAGGAGGCATAGTGATGTAGTCAATGTTGGCCTCCTTTTCCTTCAAAGCAGTCTTCTTGAAATGGCGCTTTGGAGGATTGAGATTGGAACTTTATGAACCTTCTGGGATGTGAGGATTGCGGAACCTCTTCGATTGGGTGTCACGGACCGGATTAGAATGATGGGAACCACCACATGTGACACACAACACAAACACGCAGAAAATGCGGCAAAAAGGGTCATGGCAAGGTCCAGAACACATAAGAAGAAGCACAAGACATCAAAGAGAAACAACCATAGATGGCACAGTGGTAGTACCGCTAGCCCCCAGCAGTAGTACCGCTAGCGAGCGGTAGTACCGCGTGGGGCTGGATTTTTAGATAGGATCCACATCTAAACCACATCCATAATAATCTTGACAAGAACCAGCAGATTTTTAAAACATGTAGAACTCTAGGGCATGTCGGATTGATTCAACAGAGAACATTGGACCTAAAATCCCCTAAGATTTCTCCTCCATTCCAACCAAAGACTAAGCATACATCAAAACAATGAATCTAGTACATCAAGCTCCTAACCCTAGAAGCAAGAACACCAACCAAGAGAGGAAGGAGAGGAGTTGTACCGGAATCCATAAGACCCGAAGGAGGAAGGAGGAGGGGGAGCAATCCCTCCAACTTGAAAGGGAGGAGAAGCTCCACGGAGGAGGGCTAGATCTGGGGATTTCAGAATAGAGAGAGAGCTCCATGAAGAAGAAGCAAAATGGGGCAGAGAAAATGACCCCTGATACGTCTCAAACGTATCTATAATTTTTGATGGTTTCACGTTGTTATCTTGTCTTCTTTGGATGTTTCATGTACCTTTTTATATCTTTTTTGGGTCTAACTTATTAATTCAGTGCCAAGTGCCAGTTCCTATTTTTTCTGTGTTTTTTGACTCTTTTCAGATCTGATTTTGGAACGGAGTCCAAACGGAATAAAAACCCCGAAATGATTTTTTCCCGAACGGAAGAAGATCAGGGGGCCTCTCGGCCAAGCCAGGTGGGCTCCAGGGAGCCCACAAGCTCCCACTCCGCCACCAGGGGAGGCGGCGGTGTGAGGGCTTGTGGCCTACCTGGCCGCCCCCTGACCTAGATCCTTGGCCTATATATTCCCAAATATTCAGCAAAAAATTAGGGGAGCCTCGAAAATACTTTTCCGCCGCCGCAAGCTTCCGTTTCCACGAGATCTCATCTGGAGACCCTTACCGGCACCCTGCCGGAGGGGACTTTGGAGTTGGAGGGCTTCTTCATCATCAACATCGCCCCTCCAATGACTCGTGAGTAGTTCACTTCAGACCTACGTGTCCGTAGTTAGTAGCTAGATGGCTTCTTCTCTCTCTTGGATCTTCAATACAAAGTTCTCCATGATCTTCATGGAGATCTATCCGATGTAATCTTCTTTGGCGGTGTGTTTGTCGAGATCCGATGAATTATGTATTTGTGATCAGATTATATATGATATATATTTGAGTCTTTGCTGATTTCTTATATGCATGATTTGATATCCTTGTAAGTCTCTCCGAGTCTTGGGTTTTGTTTGGCCAACTAGATCTATGATTCTTGCAATGGGAGAAGCGCTTGGTTTTGGGTTCTACCATGTGGTGACCTTTCCCAGTGACAGTAGGGGCAGCAAGGCACACATCAAGTAGTTGCCATCAAGGGTAAAAAGATGGGGTTTTTATCATTGGTTTGAGATTAACCCTCTACATCATGTCATCTTGCTTAAGGCGTTACTCTGTTCTTATGGACTTAATACACTAGATGCATGCTGGATAGCGGCCGACGTGTGGAGTAATAGTAGTAGATGCAGAAAGTATCGGTCTACTTGTTTTGGACGTGATGCCTATAGATATAATCATTGCATAGATATTGTCACGACTTTGCGCAGTTCTATCAATTGCTCGACAATAATTTGTTCACCCACCGTCTACTTGCTTTCATGAGAGAAGCCACTAGTAAACACTATGGCCCCCGGGTCTATTCACATCCATCGTTCACACCTCCGCTTTTACTTTGCTTTGTTACTTTGTTGCTTTCAGTTCTCACTTGGCAAACAATCTATAAGGGATTGACAACCCCTTCATAGCATTGGGAGCAAGCTTTTGTGTTTGTGTAGGATCTTGAGATACTCCTCCACTGGATTGATACCTTGGTTCTCAAACTGAGGGAAATACTTACCACCGCTATGCTACATCACCCTTTCCGCTTCGAGGGAACACCAACGCAAGGCTCCAAGGTCACGGGGGAAATCCTTTGCATACTTGCCTAGGAAGTCCCTTAAGGCGTAGCCGCAGCTGAAGGATTCCTGGTGCCGTTGCTGAGGAGTATCAAGCAACACTCCTATTTCTGGCGCCGTTGGAAGGTCTTTTGTTGCAGTAGCAGAAGTATTTCTGGCGCCGTTGCCGGGGAGGAGAGATCAAGATCTATCCAAGTAGGTCTCACAAACTCATCTCCTGCATTTACTTTTGTTGCCAGTTGCCTTTCGTTTTCCTCTCCCCCACTTCACATTTGTTGTTTTCATTTGCCTTTCTGCTTTGCCGTTTTCTTTTGCCTTTTGCCTTTTTCGTTCGCCCTTTTTCTCTCGCTTGCTTTCTGTTCGCTTGTGTGCCATGTGCCTTCAATATTCTTGCATCTTTGTTTGTTAATCTCTTTAAGAGACCCACTTATGTGGAACGAATTGCTAGTGAGTAGAGGGCACTTGACTATCTTTATGGAGTTTTGCGTGAGATGCGTGAATCTGAAAATTGTGAGGAAGAAATTTATGAAGTGATTCACGAGGTCTCCTTGGATCAAAAGCATGATTGCAATGGTTTCACTATAAATTCTATTAGTGACAATCATGCTAAAATTATGCAAAACCCTAAGCTTGGGGATGCTAGTTTTGCTATGTCCCCTAGTTTTTGCAATAATCATGATTGGGGTGATGATCTTTCTTATGATCTTGAGAATTTGTTCAAACCTCATGATGAATATGATATTTGCAACAATACTGAAAGTGGGATTGGAGAAGTCATTACTTTATTTGATGATAATCCCACTATTTTTGAAGAGCGTCAGCTTTGCATGCACGTGGGTCATGAAAAGAATATCCTATGGGATAGCTATATTGTTGAATTTGAATATGATCCCACATGTAATTGCTATGAGAGAGGAAAATATTTTGGTAGAAACTTTCATGTTACCAAATCACCTCTCGTGATGTTGAGATTGCTCTTGTCTCTTTCTTCTTCCTTGCATATGGCAACTATTGGTTGTCTTGACAATCTATTTTCCTATAAAATGCCTATGCATAGGAAGTATGTTAGACTTAGATGTGGTTTTCACATGCTTTAGGATGCTCTCGTTATGCTTCAATTCTTGTCTTTTGTGAGAGCATCACTGAATGCCTAGCTAAGGGCGTTAAACAAAAGCGCTTGTTGGGAGGCAACCCAACGAATCTATCCTTTTTCTTTCTGTTTTTTGTTTTCCACACTTTCATAATTTTGTTATGATTGTGCTTTTGAGTTTCTTTTTGCGTTTGTGTCAAGCAAAACCGTTATGATTAGTCTTGGGGATGATCGTTTGGTCATGCTGGAAAAGACAGAAACTTTCTGCTCACGAAAAGAATTTTATTTTTTTTCTATAAGAGATTTTGAGTTTATTCTTTTTGCTGCTGATTTCTACGCAACTTTTTCAGACTGTCGTAATTTTTCAGAATGTTTAAAGTACCAGAAGTATACGAAATATACAGATTGCTACAGACTGGTCTGCTGTTAACATATTCTGTTTTTGTTGTGTTGGTTGCTTATTTTGATGAAACTATGGATAGTATCGGGGGGTATTAGCCATGGAAGATTGAAAATACAGTAACCCAACATCAGCATAAGTATAATTTAAGTTTGCTACAGTACCTAAGGAATTGGTGGTTTGCTTTCTCATACTAATGTTATCACGAGTTTCTGTTTAAGTTTCGTGTTGTGAAGTTTTCAAGTTTTGGGTGAAGTTCTTATGGACAAAGAGATAAAGAGTGGCAAGAGCTCAAGCTTGGGGACGCCCAAGGCACCCCAAGGGATTCAAGGATGCCGTAAAATCCTAAGCTTGGGGATGCCCCGGGAAGGCATCCCCTCTTTCGTCTTTAATCCATCGGTAACGTTACTTGGGGCTATATTTTTATTCACCACATGTTATGTGTTTTTGCTTGGAGCGTCTTGTATCGTAGGATTCTTTTATTTTTGTTGTGTTACAATCATCTTTGATGCACACCTAGAGAGAGATACATGCACACACCATGATTTTGTCGAGCTTCACTTATATCTTTTGGTAGACAATTCAGCTCACATGTGCTTCACTTATATCTTTTGAGCTAGATACTTTTGCTCTATGTGCTTCACTTATATCTTTTAGAGCACAGCGGTGCGTGGCTTGGTAGTTGATCTATGTTTTGAAAGTAGTCTCAAAAGGGGTAGTTATCCAAAGGGATACGAAAACTTCCACCTTCATGTGCATTGAATAGTTAGAGAAGTTTGATTCATCTCAATTAGTTTTGAGTTGTGGTTATGGTAATATTGAAGTCATGCTAGTAAGGTGTTGTGGATCTAGAAATACTTGTGTTGAAGTTAGTGATTCCCGTAGCATGCACGTATGGTGAACCGCTATGTGATGAAATCTGAGCATGATTAGTATATTGATTGTCATCCTTTGCGTGGCGGTCGGGATCGCGTGATGGTTTATACCTACCAACCCTTCCCCTAGGAGTATGCGTTGAATGCTTTGTTTCGATTACTAATAAAACTTTTGCAACAAGTATATGAGTTCTTCATGACTAATGTTGAGTCCATGGTTTAGATGCACTTTCACCTTCCATCATCACTATCTTCTTAGTGTCGTGCAACTTTCGCCGGTGCACAAAACCCACCATTAGCCTCCCTCAAAACAGCCACCATACCTACCTACTATGGCTTTTTCAAAGTCATTCCGAGATATATTGCCATGCAACTACCACCATGACATGTGCCACCACGTCTACATTTCCATTGCATGATCGTAAAATATCTAGCATGATGTTTCCATTGATGTCTATGCCATGCTAGATCATTGCCACGGTACACTACCGAAGGCATTCCATATAGAGTCATCGTTACTCTAAGTTTTGAGTTGAAAGTGTGATGATCATCATTAATGGAGCATTGTCCCATGTGAGTAAATAAAAGAGGCCAAAGAAGCCCACAAAAAAAGGCCAAAGAGCCCACCAAATAAAAAAAATGAGAGAAAAAGAGAGAAGGTACAATGCTACCACTTTTTCCACACTTGTGCATATTAAGCACCATGATCTTCATGATTGAGAGTCTCTCGTTTTGTCACCACCATATAGCTAGTGGGAAATTTTCATTATATAACTTGGCTTGTATATTCCAATGATAGGCTTCCTCAAAATTGCCTTAGGTCTTCGTGAGCAAGCAAGTTGGATGCACACCCACTAGTTTTCTTTAAGAGCTTTCACATACTCGTAGCTCTAGTGCATCATTTGTATGACAATCCCTACTCATTCACATTGATATCTATTGATGAGCATCTCCACAGCTGATTGATGTGCCAAGTTAATGTGACTATCTTCTCCTTTTTGTCTTGCACCTTCACCACATTCCACACCATCTATAGTGCTATAACCATGGCTCACGCTCATGTATTGCATGAGAGTTGAAAAGGTTTGAGAAAGTAAAGGTGTGAAACAATTACTTGGCCAATACCGGGGTTGTGCATGATTTAAATTCGTTGTGCAATGATGATAGAGCATAGCCAGACTATATGCTTTTGTAGGGATAACTTTCTTTTGGCCTTGTTATTTTGAAAGTTCATGATTACCTTGCTAGTTTGCTTGAATTATTATTATTTCCACGTCAATAACAAACTGTTGTTTTGAATCCAATGGATCTGAACATTCACGTCACATAAGAGGAATTACAAAGGACATCTATGCTAGGTAGCATGAAAGCATCAAAAATTCATTCTTTATCACTTCCCTACCCGAGGACGAGCATGAGTTAAGCTTGGGGATGCTTGATACGTCTCAAACGTATCTATAATTTTTGATGGTTTCACGTTGTTATCTTGTCTTCTTTGGATGTTTTATGTACCTTTTTATATCTTTTTTGGGTCTAACTTATTAATTCAGTGCCAAGTGCCAGTTCCTGTTTTTCTGTGTTTTTTGACTCTTTTCAGATCTGATTTTGGAACGGAGTCCAAACGGAATAAAAACCCCGAAATGATTTTTTCCCGAACGGAAGAAGATCAGGGGGCCTCTCGGCCAAGCCAGGTGGGCTCCAGGGAGCCCACAAGCTCCCACTCCGCCACCAGGGGGAGGCGGCGGTGTGAGGGCTTGTGGCCTCCCTGGCCGCCCCCTGACCTAGATCCTTGGCCTATATATTCCCAAATATTCAGCAAAAAATCAGGGGAGCCTCGAAAATACTTTCTACCGCCGCAAGCTTCCGTTTCCGCGAGATCTCATCTGGAGACCCTTCCCGGCACCTTGCCGGAGGGGACTTTGGAGTTGGAGGGCTTCTTCATCATCATCATCGGCCCTCCAATGACTCGTGAGTAGTTCACTTCAGACCTACGGGTCCGTAGTTAGTAGCTAGATGGCTTCTTCTCTCTCTTGGATCTTCAATACAAAGTTCTCCATGATCTTCATGGAGATCTATCCGATGTAATCTTCTTTGGCGGTGTGTTTGTCGAGATCCGATGAATTGTGGATTTGTGATCAGATTATCTATGATATATATTTGAGTCTTTGCTGATTTCTTATATGCATGATTTGATATCCTTGTAAGTCTCTCCGAGTCTTTGGTTTTGTTTGGCCAACTAGATCTATGATTCTTGCAATGGGAGAAGCGCTTGGTTTTGGGTTCTACCATGTGGTGACCTTTCCTAGTGACAGTAGGGGCAGCAAGGCACACATCAAGTAGTTGCCATCAAGGGTAAAAAGATGGGGTTTTTATCATTGGTTTGAGATTATCCCTCTACATCATGTCATCTTGCTTAAGGCGTTACTCTGTTCTTATGGACTTAATACACTAGATGAATGCTGGATAGCGGTCGACGTGTGGAGTAATAGTAGTAGATGCAGAAAGTATCGGTCTACTTGTTTTGGACGTGATGCCTATAGATATAAGCATTGCATCGATATCGTCACGACTTTGCGCGGTTCTATCAATTGCTCGACAGTAATTTGTTCACCCACCGTCTACTTGCTTCATGAGAGAAGCCACTAGTAAACACTACGGCCCCGGGTCTATTCACATCCATCGTTTACATCTCCGATTTTACTTTGCCTTGTTACTTTGTTGCTTTCAGTTCTCACTTGGCAAACAATCTATAAGGGATTGACAACCCCTTCATAGCGTTGGGAGCAAGCTTTTGTGTTTGTGCAGGATCTTGAGATACTCCTCCACTGGATTGATACCTTGGTTCTCAAACTGAGGGAAATACTTACCACCGCTACGCTACATCACCCTTTCCGCTTCGAGGGAACACCAACGCAAGGCTCCAAGGCCACGGGGGAAATCCTTTGCGTACTTTCCTAGGAAGTCCCTTAAGGCGTAGCCGCAGCTGAAGGAGTCATGGTGCCGTTGCTGAGGAGTATCAAGCAACACTCCTATTTCTGGCTCCGTTGGATGGTCTTTTGTTGCAGTAGCAACCCCCTCCCTTTATATACCCCCAAGGTCACGGGCAGGGAAGTAGTACCGCTCGGGCCAGAGCGGTAGTATCACTGGGCTGGCGGTAGTACCGCTCGCGTCATGAGCGGTAGTACCGCTCTCCCTGACAAAAATGCAGAATCAAGCCGACCTAGCCCTAGCCAGCGATAGTACCGTGTTGGTCATCGCGGTAGTACCGCTCGGGTCATAGCGGTAGTACCACTACCCGGGCGGTAGTACCGCTCCCCCTGGTGGTAGTACCGCTTCCTCTGAACGGTAGTACCGCTCCAGAAAACACAGAGAGCTTCAGAACTTGCCAGAACAGCGCGAAATCATCGTGGGCACCGACTAGTAAGTATGGAAGAAATAAAATCACAAGCAAGATATACTGACTAGCCATATTATAACCTTCCTTTATCTGGAGAGAAAAGGGGGCGCGATGGCTGGAGTCACCTATGTTTGAGACAAAAGGTATGACAGGGCGAAGAATTATCCTTGGGTTCATAACCAATGCTCATCTTTGAAGCACAAGTGCCATCAATAATGGCCTATGTGAAAGACTTGATTGCTTTATGCATAATGGGGGGAGGGAAAGTTCATTGAGAGAACAACACTCCCCCTGTGTCCATGCCTACACCTAGAACTAGATATAATGCGGAATGAGGTGCAGAGTGCCTATTTGCAATCCACATTACTTGAATCAATGATATTTAGCTCATGGCTTAACTCCGAGAACCTTGCTTCATCTAGGGACATAGTGAAAATATCTGCAAGTTGCTCTTCAGTGTTGATTAAGTGAACCTCAATATCACCATGCTTGATATGCTCACGAATTAAGTGATGACGAATATCAATGTGCTTGGCCTTGCTATGTTGCACTGGATTGAGGGAAATCTGGATAGCACTTTGATTGTCACATAGAAGAGGCACTTTGTGACAAGTGACACCGTAATCCTTTAAAGTTTGCCTCATCCATAGCAACTGTGCAGAACAACTCGCAGCTGTAACATACTCAACTTCGGCGGAAGACAATGAGACACAGTTCTGCTTCTTTGAAGACCAACTTACCAGTGAACGACCAAGAAATTGACATCCTCCAGAAGTTGACTTCTTCTCCACACAGTCTCCCGCCCAATTTGAGTCAGAATAGCCCACTAGGTTGAAGTTTGCTCCTTTGGGATACCATAGGCCAAAGTTTGGGGTATGAGCCAAATATCAAAAGATTCGTTTGACAACCATAAAATGGCTTTCCTTTGGTGCAGATTGAAACCGTGCACAAATCCCTACACTCAACATGATATCCGGTCTAGATGCACAAAGGTAAAGAAGGGATCCAATCATGGAGCGATATACCTTTTGATCCACTGTTTTACCATTGGGATCAATGTCAAGCTTGCATCCGGTTGGCATGGGAAACTTGACCGGCTTGACGTCCTCTAGCTCGAACCTCTTGAGCATGTCTTGGGTGTACGTGGCTTGTTTGATGAAGGTCCCTTCTAAACCTTGTTTAATCTAAAACTCGAGGAAGAACTTCAACTCACCCATCATTGACATCTCAAATTTCTCGGTCATTAGTGCAGCAAATTCTTCATTGAAAGATTCGTTAGGGGAACCAAAAATGATATCATCAACATATAGTTGGCATATGAACAAATCCCCATTGACCTTCTTAGTAAAAAGAGTGGGATAAATCTTCCCAATTTCAAACCCACGATCTTGTAACAACTCGGTAAGGTACTCATACCACGCACGTGGGGCTTGTTTAAGGCCATAGAGTGCCTTATTAAGTTTGTATACATGATTGGGGAGCTTGGGATGTTCGAATCCCGGGGGTTGTTTGACATACACCAACTCATTTAAAGTACCATTAAGAAAAGCACTTTTCACATCCATTTGTTATAATTTGAAATCATGATGAGATGCAAATGCAAGCAGCATGCGAATAGATTCTAGACGAGCAACAGGGGCAAAGGTTTCACCGTAGTCGATACCCTCGACTTGGGAGTAGCCTTGAGCCACCAATCTTGCCTTGTTTCAAACCACGATCCCATTGGCTTCTTGGTTGTTTTTGAAGATCCATTTGGTCCCGATGACATTATGTTTCTCCTCTAGTCTTGGCACTAATTTCCGGACTTGATTACGCTCGAAGCTGTTGAGTTCTTCATGCATGGACATAAGCCAATCCTCATCATCGAGCGCTTCCTGTACCTGTTGAGGTTCACAATACGAAACAAACGTGTGATGCTCACAATAATTTGAAATTTGTTGACGAGTGGATACTCCCCTTTTTAAACTTCCAAGCACGTTCTTCATAAGATGTGATTTGACTCTCAGCTTGGATGCAATCTTGGCGGCGCGACGCTGCAAGAGTTCTGCGCTTGATAACTGGTGTAAGTGCATCTAGTGCCCCTTAGTGATTTTGGTGGTTTGAAGACTTATAGGTTAAGTATCTAATGTGTTTTTAAGTGTACACAAGATCTATAAGTCATTGAGAAGTTTGAGATATTTGAAGAATATCGACCCCTAAAAATATATGTCTTCAGTTGAAGAAATTGGTCTGAAGCTGAAGAAATGAATCGCGAAGAATTTGCGATGAAATGGATATTCCTCATGAAGATATTGATATTGAGAAGATCGGTGGTTCCTGAAGAAAATCGTTCTGAAGAAATTGAAGCGTGAAGATTTTCGTTTTCTGTTTTACTTTCTTCGCATTTGATGAATAGGAACACCGTACTGTTAAAGGGGGTCAAAGTAACACTATGGAATGGATTTCCTCATGATGCTCAACCCAAACCAAATCCTACCAAAAGCCTCAAGTGAGGAATATGAGTGACATGAGGACTCTCACAGTTGAGGGTCCCGACCGTTTCGATAAGCCGCGCCAAGTCACTGATCTTATCCACTCCAACGGTCATATTATTTAAGGGCATTAATGTAAAATCATGTCGGGATGCTCCCAGGCTATAAATAGCCGCCCCCCACAACCACTAGCTGGTTGGCTGCTCCGTTAGAAACTGACACTTGTCATAAGAGCAACCCAATTCCTTAGAGCCTTCGAGAGAAAATCATCAGTGAGGAAATACACCACCCACCGAAACCACAAACCAAATCTAGTGATTGAGCATCACTGAAGAAGTTGTTCCTGTGTGGGACTGAAGCCTTTTACCTTTGAGGACTGTGCATCCTCCAGACGGTTAGGCGTCATGGTCTAGCGCAATCCAGCAGTCAATTGTGGATCGCCAGGTGACCGAGTTTGTGAGGGTTTGGAAGTCTGCCCTGAAGACTTACCACGAGTGTTGGGCGCGGACTGTGTGTCCTTAGCTCAAGGAGAATACGGTAGGGACTGTGTGTCCCGGGACTGGGTGTCCTTTGGTTTAAATACCAAGCCGCTCCAAACTAGATGTACAACTGTCACAACAGTTGGAACTGGGTTATCAACAACAGTCTTCACCAAGAATCGGGTTCTAATTCCTCATCTCTTTACATTCTCTGTATTATGTGTTGATGACTTCCACTGTGACTGTTTGAAGAATTTGCTGAAGACTCTCTCTGAATTTCCTCAACCCCAAATTCTTCACTTGAGTAAATCATCATCTGTATTCTGCGTGCCTGCTTGTTGTGCAATTTGTTTTCATAATCTTCACTCTGTAATACTGCTGTTTTGAACAATTGCACAACTGATCCTTAACTGTTTCCGCTGTAAGTTAGTCATCAGTGAGGAATTTCCTCAAAAGGAATTTCCTCAGTGATGAAATTCTAAAAATCTCCTATTCACCCCCCCTCTAGTCGATATAACGCACTTTCAATTGGTATCAGAGCGAGGTACTCCCTTGTTCTGTGTGATTTTGGTTTAACCACCTGGAGTTTTAGTTATGTCGACTACAGGCATGTTCAAGGTGACTGCACCATGTCCCACCTACGAAGGGAAGAACTTTCCTTTCTGGAAGAACAAAATGCAACTGCATCTGCAAGCAATTGACAATGATCTCTGGTATATTGTGGAAAATGGCGTTCCCCTCGTTTCTGCTAGTGTCACTGCAGCTGATGTGAAGAGATTTAAGCAACTCGATTCTCAAGAGAAGAACATAATCTGTGGCTATTTGAGCCCAGGTCAGTTTGGAAGAGTAAGTGCTTTGGGATCTGCAACACTGATCTGGGAGAGATTGTGCAAGGTAAATGAAGGAGTATCAACCCAGCGTGACTCTCGTGTTGATATTCTTCGCAATCTCTTCAATTGCTTCAAGAGACATGACAATGAATGCTGCCAAGACACCTTTGATCGCCTCACTGATATATCCAATGAACTGTAAGCACTGGGAGCTCGAGACATCACTGATCACGAAGTTGTGAAGAAACTGCTGAGATCCTTGGATTCCTCATTTGACACTCTAGTTCTGATGATTCAAGAAAGACCAGACTACAAGATGCTAGATCCGGCTGATATTCTTGAAAGGCTAAATACTCATGAATTCCAGCAGGAAGAAAAGAGAGATCTATATGGACCAAGCTATTTCAGACCTTTTGCACTGAAGGCTAGAGCAATTTCCTCATCTGAAGAAGAAACGGATGACAGCAGTTGTGACCGTGAAGAATTTGGACAGGAGCTTGCAATGCTTGTGAGGAAATTCCAGAGATTTACACGACGAGGACAGTTTGGTAAATCATCAAGAAGAGACATGAGGAAATTAGAATCTGCATCTGAGGACTACAAGAAACGGACCTGTCACAAGTGCAAGAAATCAGGCCATTACATTGCTGATTGTCCTCGCTGGGGAAAGGAATCAAAGAAAAAGAAATACAAGGATGACAGTTCTGATGACTCAAAGAAAAAGAAGAAATCTTCAAAATCCTCATCATCAAAGTCCTCTTCACACAAGAAGACTAGCTTCAGAAAGGCTCGGGCACTTATTGGCAAGGAAATGGATTCCGAGGCAGAATCAGAAGAATGTGATGATGAAGAAGGCTCTGGAGAAGATTCAGAATCCGGACAGGCTAGTCTTGCACTAGCAACCAATTTCGTCAGCAAGTCAATCTTCAATCTTGAAGAAAATGAGTGCACCATCCATACTGATGACTATGCTGATGACTTCGCTCCAACCTATTGCTTCATGGCAAAAGGCTCAAAGGTATCACATAATGCCTCCTCCTCTGATTCAAGTGACTGTGAACATGATGATTACAAAAAACCCAGTTACAGTAAACTTGCCATCATTGCCACTAAACAACAAACTACTCTGGAAAAGCTTCAAAAACTGCTAGACAAAAGTGATGATCTGTTGAATGAAGAAATGAATCTTAATCAAATCCTCGCTGATGACATGAAAAATCTTCAGTCTAGATTTGATATTCTTCAGGATCGTTATGATACACTCCTCACTGATCATGAGAAGCTTTCCTACGAATTTCTTCAAAGGAAGCTTGATCTTGAGAAGCTGAGGATGTCTTATGATGATCTTCGTATGGAAAATGATTCATTACTAGCTCAACAGATGAGCGCTAGTCAAGTTGAATTTATTCCTCCATGTCTTAAATGCATTGATCGTGAAACTGCTAATTCTTCACCAGAATCTTCAAATGCTACCACTGCTACAGATTCTTCAACTGCACCTGTTGTGTCAATTTCCTCACTTGAGGAAAACACAAATGTCACTGATGAAAATGCAGGATTGAAGGAATTGTACGTGACAGGCATGTACAAAAGCCTCAAAGGACATCAAAATCCTTTGTGATGTGCTCAAAAAGCAGATCTTGAACAGGAACCCGAGGAAAGAAGGAATTGCCTTTGAGAGGAAATTGAATGCTGATGGATCTTATTGGAAACCTGAGCAGTATCCCAAAACCTCATGGGTTGCTGCTATTGGGCCTCCTTTTGATCCATCTAATCTAACTGGCTTCTCATGTGAATTATCCTATTCCTCGGATGAGTCATTTGATTCCAACTATAAACTGTTCAAAGATCAATCTGGTGAAGTATTTGCTCGATATGTTGGAACTAACTGCAGGAATGGCCCTCCTCTGAGGAAAATCTGGGTTCCCAAAAGCTGTCTTGAAAATCTTCAAGTGAATGTCCTCATGACATCACCTCTGAAGAATCTGAACCCCAGATCAAAATCCTCAGGAGGACCAAAGTCTTCAAGAGGATCAAAATCCTCAACTGGTCAAAACTATGCTCGTACCCATGCTTCTACGTCTAACATGCAGGGAAACTACAAGGAATATGATTATGAGCGCTACTCCTCAAATCATTATGTCCATAAATTCTCAAACCAATTCTCTGCATACTCATATGAGTACTTTAACCCCCCTACTGTTAAGAGAAGTGCTTCAGCTTCAATGCAACCTTTCTCACATGGTGCTCGCAGGATGTTGAACGCTTTGCCACCCCTTCAGATGTGGGTGGTGAAGAAATCAAACTAATCACTTCTACAGGCCAGGTCTCCAGATGAAAATCATCATCTGAAGAATTTGCTGTAGACCTGAGGAAATGCTTGATAGGACGCAAGCTAATGATTGATGAAATAGAAATATTTCACACGTCCTTACATTTCTGTTATGATGAAATTACTATACTGATGAAATTAGTATCATATTCTTCAAACTTGAAGCATATGAGATGGTAAGCTGTACTAATTCATCTGCAGGATGACAAACCCAAAAATACTGAGTGGGTTCTCGATAGTGGCTGCACACATCACATGACTGGTGATAAAAGCCTACTGATGAATATGCCACTAACTCCTTCACCTCTGAGGCAAATCACATATGCTGATAAAGGTAAAAGCAAGGTATTGGGACTTGGCAAAGTAGCTATTTCCAAGGATAGGCATATGGACAAAGTGATGCTTGTTGAATCCCTTGGTTTTAACCTCATGTCAGTCTCGATGCTTTGTGATCTTGATATGATTGTTATCTTTGGTAGATATAGATGTGTAGTCATCATGGAATCTGATAGATCCAAAGTCTTCGAAGGTGTAAGAAGAGGGGATTTGTACATTGTTGACTTATCTACAGGTCCTCAACCAGCCACTTGCTTACTAGCAAAAACCTCGGAAGGATGGTTGTGGCACAAAAGACTAGGTCATGCAGGCATGAGGAATTTGCACACACTTGCAAAGAAGAAGTATGTCATTGGCATCGAATCAGTCAAATTCCTCAAGGATCATCTCTGCGGTGCTTGTGAATCTGGGAAAATGACCAGATCCAAGCATCCCTCCAAAACCATCATGACCACTACACGTCCATTTGAATTGCTTCATATGGATTTATTTGGACCTACACACTATACAACACTAACCAATGCAGCATCTCTATATGGCTTTGTCATAGTTGATGATTATTCCAGATACACTTGGGTGCATATCATAGTGTATAAAACTGAAGTGCAGGAAATCTTCAAACAATTCTCTTCAAGGGCCTCGACGAACTTCAGCATCAAGATCAAACATATTAGGAGTGATAATGGAACCGAGTTCAAAAACACTGGTCTTGATGATTATCTTGATGAACTTGGTATTACTCACGAATTGTCTGCTCCTTATACTCCTCAGCAGAATGGTGTTCTCGAAAGAAAGAACAGGACTCTGGTTGAAATGGCAAGAACTATGCTTGAAGAATATCAGACTCCTCGTCGCTTCTGGCCTGAAGCAATCAACACTGCATGCCATATCATCAACAGAGTATATCTTCACAAATTCCTCAAGAAAACCTCATATGAACTCCTCACTGAGAAGAAACCCAATGTAAGTTATTTCAAAGTCTTCGGTGCAAAATGCTGGATTAGAGATCCTCACCATAGCTCAAAATTTGCACCTAAGGCACATGAAGGTTTTATGCTTGGTTATGGAAAGGACTCGCACACCTACAAAGTCTTCAACAACTATCACAACAAAGTTGTTGAGACTGTAGATGTGCGGTTCGATGAAACTAATGGCTCGCAAAGAGAGCACTTGCCTTCTGATCCAGATAAACTGTCCCCTGAGGAAGCGATAAAGCATAAGCCTACTGAAGACATAGTTCCCACTGAGGAAATTGAAGAAGAAATAATCCCTATCGCTGACAGAAACCAAGAAGATGCTCCTGAGGAAATTGCAACTACACCACTTCCTCAGCCCAGACAAAATCCTCAACCAGCTCATCCGAGGATTGCAAATGAAGTAGAACTTGACAAAATCCTCAACGACATCAACGCGCCATGTCCTCTCACTCGCTCAAAAGCTTCACACTTAGTTAACTTTTGTGGGCATTTCTCTTTTGTATCTATCACAGAACCCTCAAAAGTAGCTGAGGCTTTTCTGGAACCGGAGTGGATCCAAGCTATGCAAGACGAACTTCTTCAATTCAAGCTGAATGACGTATGGGAGCTCGTCAAACGACCCGATCCTCGCAAGCATAACATCATCGGCACCAAGTGGATTTTCCGAAACAAGCAAGATGAGGACGGTCAAGTGGTGAGGAACAAGGCACGACTTGTAGCCCAAGGCTACACCCAGGTTGAAGGAATAGATTTTGATGAAACTTTTGCACCTGTTGCTAGACTTGAAGCTATTCGAATTCTACTTGCTTATGCTAATCATCATAACATCATCTTATATCAAATGGATGTGAAAAGTGCATTCCTCAATGGTAAGCTTGAGGAAGAAGTATATGTTGCTCAGCCCCCAGGTTTTGAGGATCCAAAGAATCCAGACAAAGTCTTCAGACTCAAAAAGGCTCTGTATGGCCTCAAGCAAGCCCCTCGGGCATGGTATGATAAATTGAAGGAATTCCTCATCAAGAAAGGCTTCAAACCTGGTTCACTCGATCCAACTCTTTTCACAAAATCTTATGATAATGAACTGTTTGTATGTCAAATTTATGTTGATGATATCATATTTGGCTGTACTGACAAAAGATACAGTGATGAATTTGCCTATATGATGAGTGAAGAATATCAGATGTCTATGATGGGGGAGCTGAAATTCTTCTTAGGTCTTCAAATTCGTCAACAAAACAATGGAATCTTCATATCATAGGAGAAATACCTCAAGGATGTTCTGAGGAAATTCGACATGCATGAATGCAAAGGTGCCAAGACTCCAATGCCTACCAACGGTCACCTCGGCACTGATGAAAATGGTAAAGATTTCGATCAGCAGGTATACCGTTCCATGATTGGCTCTTTATTGTATCTATGTGCATCTAGGCCAGTCATAATGCTTAGTGTTTGCATGTGTGCACGGTTTCAAGCAAAACCAAAGGAATCACACCATAAGGCTGTGAAACATATTCTTCGATACTTAGCTCACACACCAACACTAGGATTATGGTATCCCAAGGGCTCCAATCTACATCTGGTAGGGTATTCTGATTCAGACTATGCTGGTGACCGTGTGGATCGCAAGTCAACATCTGGCACATGCCATTTCCTCGGAAGATCACTGGTTTGCTGGTCCTCAAAGAAGCAGAACTGCGTCTCACTCTCCACTGCCGAAGCTGAGTACATTGCTGCTGGTTCTTGCTGTGCTCAATTACTATGGATGAAGCAAACCCTCAAGGACTACGGCATCAACATGAAGAATGTGCCTCTCTACTGTGACAATGAGAGTGCTATCAAGATTGCCTACAACCCAGTACAGCACTCGAAGACCAAGCACATCCATATTCGTCATCATTTTCTTCGGGACCATGTTCTCAAGGGCAATATCCTCATCGACCATGTGAAGACTGATGATCAACTGGCTGATATCTTCACTAAGCCCTTGGATGAGAAAAGGTTTTGCAAGTTGCGGTGTGAGCTAAATATCTTAGAGTCTTCAAATGTTTTGTAAAAGCATGCACACATCCTAACACTTATGCAAAGTTGATGACTCAGATGTGCAACACATGATGAAACGATTTTCTTCAACAAATGAAGAAAATCACTCTAAATGTGAAAAAATTAACGAAGAAATTGATTCTCAGGGCCCTACGACAATTGTACGCGACGTCTGTAATCAACATTCTTATATGGTGGGCAACGCCACCGCCCAATGTGAAATTCCTCAAGTTGATTTTCTTCAAATGATCAAATTCCTCACAATGCATTTTTCATCAAAACAGCTGTTCTTAATTGTGATGATCTATTGCAAAATATTCAAAAACACTTGATGACTTTCATTTGTCTAGGTAGACTGTGATTTCTAGTCCTCAACAACATTCACTTATTGCTATTTCTTCAAGTTGATGTTTCTGCTAAGTGAATGTGATCGGACCCTTTTTCCCTCTATGCTATACTTATCCAGTCTATTCAATTCTTCATATGCGTTCTACTTGAAACTTTGTTCAAAATCCTCACTGCATCCTTGTCAGCTGATGATTTTGTAACGAAAATCCTCAAATCTTCGAAAAATTGTTTTCTTCAAAGGAACAGTAACGGAAACCCCACTTCCCACGATTGGATAGCCACGATCTCCACTATCTCCACCGCATCGTACGGGAGCTACACGTGTCCTGCGGAGACGTAGAGGCAAGGGCTATTCGGTCCGAAACTTTCGCGCCAAACAGTAACTTTCGGGCTATAAATATGTCCTTAACCCCCTCGGTATCATCTTCTTCGCCTCATCGCTCTCCTGCCACAGCACACCGAACCCTAGCGCCACCGCTGGTAGTCTTGTCGCCGGCAAGGAAGAGCTTCACTGCCTCAACCTTCTCGCCGCCAGGATCACGCCGGAGACGGAACATCTACGTCCGCCGCCGCCGTAGACGTCCTCTGCTGCCAAGTTAGGGTGCATTGGACACTTGACCGAAGAACCTCTCCAACACCACCTTTTTTGTGTTCTTCGCTCGCACCTTCCAGGGTAATTATATCCCACTTTTACAACAGATTAGATCTAAAATTTTACCTCTCCCCTGTGAAATCTGTTTTTCTTCAAGATACGATGCGCACATGATTCCTCAAACACTATCCATCACCACAATCATTGATGAACTAGCTAAGCATCTAAGATTTTCACGAGATTCCTCAATTATGCGAATTTTCGGATCTGTACAACTCTGGAACCCAAGAATAGAATGCTTAAGCAAATTCCTCAACCACTGGTTATATTCCTCAAACTGTCAAACTTTTCATTTTCTTCAAATCTGAGAACGCATATGACCTCTCCAAATTCCTCGCAACTATACTATGTTCACAGGTACGCACATGTCAGCTGATGAATCTCTCGGTTCTCATCACATTAACTCATTTGCAGCGTTTCTGGAAGAAACTCTTCAAGGCTCATCAGAATCCTCAAGAGTTCAAAATCCTCAGATAATTCCTCGTCTGAAGAAAATGGAGGAAGAAAGGAAACAGAGGGGAGGAAAGAAACTGGAGCAGAACACAGCTGTGGACATTCCTGATGACATATACCTGGACTACTGCACGCCTGATGATGAACCTGAGACTATGCCTAAAAGAAAGATTAGGCTGCAGAAAATTGAACGCAGATGGGCAAAGGAGTGGAAGGAGTACAGGTTTGTGACTCCAAAATATGCGAAGAAATTCGCTTTGAAGCCTCCTGGCAGAAGGGCCCCACTTGAGGATCATCAAGTTGCTCATCCCTCAAGTCTCATGACACTTGATGACTACCCAGAGGAAAAAGAAAGACATCTGGCCAAGCTCAAGAAGCAAGCAGAAACAACAGTGAAGAAATTTCATGAATCTTCAGCTGCTGCCTCTGGTGCTGCTCATTCCTCAGCAGCAGAAACCTCAGGCTCCGAGATTCCTCAACCAAAGTCTGTGCCAGCAAAGGCAAAAGCTTCAAAACCCCAAGAAAAGTTTGCACAGGCCTCTGTCACCAAACCCTCAGCTCCAAAACCATCGGTTCCAAAACCGTCCACACCAAAACCATCAGCGCCAAAACCCTCAGCACCAATCGCATCTACACCAAAGTCCTCAGCTCCACCTCCAAAGCCAGTACAGAAGAAAGTCGTGAAGACTACGACTGCCAGCTCCAGCTCCTCACTCCCAGCTGCAACTAGCTCGGAGACAAAGTCTTCAACACCCCATGTGAAGACTTTGGCAACTACTGAACCTGCACCTCCGCCCAGCCCAAGCAAAATCATCACAGTCCCGTCTGCATCAGAGGGAAGTGAAGAATATGATGATGAAACTCTGGAAGCCATCATCAGGAACAAACAAGAAAGGGTAGCACAAGCATCAGGCAGTGCTATTCCTCTGGCGATGGACCCCAAGGTCCTCCTCGATTTCATCAATGTGTGGTATGAAGATCCAAACACACCCATTGATGATTTGAAACTTCCTCCTGGTGTTAGCCACATGGTGGCTACTTTCATAAACGAAGCTAAGTGGAAGGAACAGAAGGCCAAGCAGGCAAAGATTGCAAAGGCCAGAAAGGAGAAATTCCTCAGGCAGAATGTTCTCAAACTGACGCCTGAAGCATTGGTGTCCACCCAGGCAGAACTGCAAGTCTTGACTGACAAGTGTGAGAAACTGTCAGATCGAACAAGCATCAAAAGCAATTTCATCAAGCTAGCCACTAGTGCTGTTGATGACTACAACAGACGTCACCCCCCACCAGCACCAACTCCTCAGCCCCTGGTTGAACAGCCAAAAGATGCATCTCCTGTTGAGGAGGAAATTCCTCAAGCTGAGGAACCATACCAAGAGCGTCGTGCTGATGAGCCGGCCATTGAAGAAATCATCACTGAGACCGCTCCTGATGAAACTGCAAACCCTACCGATCCAGCTGCTTCACCAAAGCAGGCTGATGACTATGTTCCAGCTGGTTCCTCACTGCCAGCTGAAGAATCTGTTAAGAATACACCTTCCCCAAAAACTTCAATGGTGAAGAAGTTAATTCCGTCTGCATCAGACGCGAAAAAGACAAGGGCTGCTGAGAAGGAAGCGAAGAAGAGAAAAGCTTCCTCAGCAGAAGAAAATATTGAGGCAAAACGCCTCAAGGAAATTGAAGAATCTGCCCCACTGGACCCGGTGCCTCTTAATGTTGCACCCTCATTTGAAATGGTCGTCGTTGGTGACCACACTACGAGGGCAGATGAGGAAATGAAGGATGCTGCCTCTGAGGAGCATACTGATGAGGAAATACAAATTGATGACAGTCCTCAACCTCATATTCCTCAGAAAGAGACTACTGAAGCCTCAGCTGCAGCAGCTGATGAATCTGCTTCTGCCACAAAGTCAGCTGATGAAAATCATGCTGAAGAAAATGTCCAGTCTGAGCAGGCTCCTCCCACTGAACAAGCTGATCAAACTCCTCCAGCTGAGAAGGATGAAGAAATTCCTCAGCCTGATGCTCAGCTAGAACAAGAAATTCCTCATCCTGAGGAAACTGCTGAAGAAAATGTTCCCGCCCCTGACAATGAGTTCATTGTCCTCAACCCAGAATCTGCCATGGTTGTTTCCCCTCCCATTCCTCAGCACAATCTCAATCCAGTTCAGCGCCTGCCATTCTCGAAAAGGCCAAAGTTCCAGAAAGAAAATTTCTTTGAGGAACGCATGTATTTCATCGGAGAGAATCCTTATGACAAGCCTCAAATGCGGCATCTGAAGTTTTGGACAAGAACGCAGATGAACTACTATGCTTCTGTGCTCTGTGGCCGCAACAAGATATTCCAGCACAGGCACATTCCTCATGCTGACCTTGAAGAAATTCCCTGCATGGAACCAGTCCTCAGTGTACTACATGATGCAGGTTTGCTCCCTATGTGCTCCGACATATCAGATTGGAATAGTGAGCTAATTCTTCAGTTCTATTCAACTCTGCACATCTCAGGCAATGCTGATGACATCAACACTTGGGTGTTCGACTGGATGACCCAAAATACTCACTACAAGGCTCCAGCGTCTGAACTCCTCAGAGAACTGCCCGTACCAATTCCTTCAGAAGGGGCAGTGAAGCTTTATGGTGAGCGTGAGCTGCCAAATGGAATGATGGAAGTCCTCATGAAGCCTTTGGCTGCAGGAAAACCCTCAAGAACCACATTCCTCGTCCATGAGCTAAAGTACACACCACGGTATGTCTACCGCATTCTCTGCAGTGTGCTAGCGCCAATCAAAGGCCATGATGATGACGAAGATGTCGTCGGCCTCATGAAGAACATCCTCTTCAACATCATTCACGGTATCCCCATGAATATCCATGATTTCTTCTTGAGGACTTTGGCTGACAATGCAATGTGCCCCTATGATCACAAAATCTATTCACCATGGATCATGAGATTCCTCAGGACAAGGACAGGCATCAACTTTCACGCAAATTTCCAGAACCATGTTGGTTATATGCCTCCTATCCGGGTCAACAAGAAGACTTTCGAGCCCATTGAGGGAAAAGGAAAGTCTGTGATTGATGAAGGAAACAGGCCCCTTGATGGCCAGTTCAAAGAACCAGATGCATATTCCTCATGGGACGACACTGAGACTCGTCCGCCAAGCCCAATTCCTCCTCGCGTGCTAACCACCAGAGAACTTCTTCTCAGTCTTCATCAGCAGGTGGATCACAACCACAAATGGGTCAAACGCCAGTTTGGTGCCATTGTGAAAACCCTCACTGAGACACAGAACAGTGTGAAGCTTAATCATCACTATCTGCATGAGGTTTTTGATCGCACCTGGTCTACCCTTGCACATCTGAAGACCCAGACTGAGCTTGAAGAATTGAACTTTGAGCAGGACTTTGACTGGTCGTGGCCTCCCAAGAAGAAGTTCAGGCCCATTCCAGTGCCAGATCTTGAAGACAGCTCCTTCTCGTCCTTCCGCACCGCCGAATCTGATGAGGAACAACTTGACACCGCGACAGGCCCAAGGAAGAAGACTACACCCAAGAAGCGCCAAGGATCTTCATCAACTGCCAAGCAATGAAGTCTTCACGGGCGTTAGTCCTCAGTTTGTCCCTTTTTGTCCCTTGATGACAAAGGGGGAGAAACTTGAGAGTTAGTCTTCAAACGGGATTTATTTTTGGGGCTTATGAACTATATTTAAGTTACAAACTCTTGGCTCTTCTGAAGTTTTTATGTAATGAGTTGTAACTTAAGCCCGATGGTACTCTGACGCTTTTGAACGTTTTTCTTCGCATGCTTATTCCTCAAGTTTTAATGCACGCATGCTGAAATTCGTCAGATACCATTTGCCATCATGCACCCTCATTCTCTTCATATGATATGTTATATGTATGCATGATTTACAAGATTCAGGGGGAGATCTCCATGATAGAAATCATCAATGTGCATATGCTATAAAAGCAAAATCCTCAAGGTATGCACATCTTCAGGGGGAGTCTTTGTGAATCTTGTTTTCAAATTCCTCAAATGAGCATTTACACTTCATATTTTTGATCCCTGTTGAAGACTTAACCTAATTGTCATCAACCACCAAAAAGGGGGAGATTGTAAGTGCATCTAGTGCCCCTTAGTGATTTTGGTGGTTTGAAGACTTATAGGTTAAGTATCTAATGTGTTTTTAAGTGTACACAGGATCTATAAGTCATTGAGAAGTTTGAGATATTTGAAGAATATCGACCCCTAAAAATATATGTCTTCAGTTGAAGAAATTGGTCTGAAGCTGAAGAAATGAATCGCAAAGAATTTGCGATGAAATGGATATTCCTCATGAAGATATTGATATTGAGAAGATCGGTGGTTCCTGAAGAAAATCGTTCTGAAGAAATTGAAGCGTGAAGATTTTCGTTTTCTGTTTTACTTTCTTCGCATTTGATGAATAGGAACACCGTACTGTTAAAGGGGGTCAAAGTAACACTATGGAATGGATTTCCTCATGATGCTCAACCCAAACCAAATCCTACCAAAAGCCTCAAGTGAGGAATATGAGTGACATGAGGACTCTCACAGTTGAGGGTCCCGACCGTTTCGATAAGCCGCGCCAAGTCACTGATCTTATCCACTCCAACGGTCATATTATTTAAGGGCATTAATGTCAAATCATGTCGGGATGCTCCCAGGCTATAAATAGCCGCCCCCCACAACCACTAGCTGGTTGGCTGCTCCGTTAGAAACTGACACTTGTCATAAGAGCAACCCAATTCCTCAGAGCCTTCGAGAGAAAATCATCAGTGAGGAAATACACCACCCACCGAAACCACAAACCAAATCTAGTGATTGAGCATCACTGAAGAAGTTGTTCCTGTGTGGGACTGAAGCCTTTTACCTTTGAGGACTGTGCATCCTCCAGACGGTTAGGCGTCATGGTCTAGCGCAATCCAGCAGTCAATTGTGGATCGCCAGGTGACCGAGTTTGTGAGGGTTTGGAAGTCTGCCCTGAAGACTTACCACGAGTGTTGGGCGCGGACTGTGTGTCCTTAGCTCAAGGAGAATACGGTAGGGACTGTGTGTCCCGGGACTGGGTGTCCTTTGGTTTAAATACCAAGCCGCTCCAAACTAGATGTACAACTGTCACAACAGTTGGAACTGGGTTATCAACAACAGTCTTCACCAAGAATCGGGTTCTAATTCCTCAACTCTTTACATTCTCTGTATTATGTGTTGATGACTTCCACTGTGACTGTTTGAAGAATTTGCTGAAGACTCTCTCTGAATTTCCTCAACCCCAAATTCTTCACTTGAGTAAATCATCATCTGTATTCTGCGTGCCTGCTTGTTGTGCAATTTGTTTTCATAATCTTCACTCTGTAATACTGCTGTTTTGAACAATTGCACAACTGATCCTTAACTGTTTCCGCTGTAAGTTAGTCATCAGTGAGGAATTTCCTCAAAAGGAATTTCCTCAGTGATGAAATTCTAGAAATATCCTATTCACCCCCCTCTAGTCGATATAACGCACTTTCAACTGGGGAGCATCAACTTGATCACGTTGCTTGGCCTTGAGTTTTGATCCTTCCTTGCCACAGCGACCCCTCTTAGGTGCTGCAGAAGGAAATTGAGAAGCAGCATCCTGATCAACTTGATTTTCATATTGAGCAGGCTCACTGGTTTGTTCTTGATCTTGTGGCTGCTCTTGATCTTGATCTTGTGGCTGCACTTGATCTTGATCTTGTAGCTGCACTTGATCTTGATATTGAGCAGATTCGGAACCTTGTGTAAGCACTTGGACGTCATGCGGTGCATCACCATCTTCGAGTGGTTGATCTTGCCCTTGATCCTGTTCAGCTGGTTGAGGGTTTTCTCTTTGTTCATCGGAAGCGTGTGGGGCTTGCGAGGGTGATGGCTCCACTTGAGTAGAGCATTATTCTTCTACTTCGGCCACAAGGGGTTCCTCAATGGGGAGTATTTGACCAATCCCCATTCTTCTTATGGCTTGGGGAGGAATTTCATCACCTACATCACAAGGACCACTTTGCTCCACTTAGGAGTCATTATTTTCATCAAACTCCACGTTACACGTTTCCTTAATGATCCCGGTGGACTTGTTGAGGACACCGTAAGCATGAGAGTTTGTGGCATAACCAACAAAAATGCCCCCTTGAGCTCTAGAATCAAATTTAGCTAAACGTGCACCTTTCTTGAGAATGAAACACTTACACCCGAATACCCGGAAGTACTTGAGATTGGGTTCGTTTCCGGTAAGAATATCATATGGGTTCTTGTTCAAGACTTTGTGGATATAGAGCCGATTGGATGCATGACATGCTGTGTTGATGGCTTCGGCCCAAAAGTTATACGGAGATTTGAATTCCACCATCATTGTTCTTGCCACGCGATGAGCAGTTTCGTGAATCTTCCCTTCAATACAGGCACTGCAAGCACGATCTCTGGCAAAACTCACATTCGTTAGTCCACGGACATGGTCCCCTTTGAGGATACTTTGCAAAGATCTCATATTGACATGAGCTAGTCGGCGATGCCAAAGCCAACCCACATCAACTTTAGCCATTAGACAAGTCGCGTTCTTAGTGGGTCGCTGTGAAAAGTTCACCACATAGAGACCATTTTCGACATATCCAACATAGGCTACTTTAAGAGTCTTGCTCCACAAAAGGACCACGGTATCAAGATTAAAGAATGTGGCAAAGCCCATAATTGCAAGTTGTCAAACGGAAAGTAAATTGTAAGCAAGGGACTCAACAAGCATGACCTTCTCAATAGATAACTCTTGAGAGATGACCACCTTACCAAATCCCAATACCTTGAACGTTGAAGCATCAACAAATTGGAAATGGGTGGACATAGATGGGGAAGGATGCACATCCACCACTAAGTCCTTGCTTCCAGTCATATGATTTGTTGCTCCACTATCGAGCAACCATGACACCCCACCGGAAGCAAACTCATGCAATAGATCAAGGCTTGGTTTTAGGTACCCATTTTTGAATGGGTCCTTGAATGTTAGAAACAAGGGTCTTAGGATCCCAAATATCCCATTCAACGGACTCATAGTAAGAACCAACAAATCTGGCATAAACATGCCCATCACCAGCACGACATAAAACATAAGATGGATTAAGTTTGCCAGCTGTGTTGGTAGGAATGGTTTTGCCCTTCTTGACGCTACCATCCTCCACCTTGTTCATGTTCTCCTTCTGAGTCCCTTCGCCCTCTTTGACAAAGATGTCCATGAGGGTAGGAGATCGCTTATTCCTGTTCTTCCTTTTCCTTTTCGACTTGGATGTAAGTCCAAGTCCCTCCTTTCCTACAACTCCCTTTTTATTACTCAAAAGATCGTTTAGGTTCTTCTCGCCTTGCATGCATGACACAAGGCCCTTCTCAAGTTGATCCTTCAACTTAGCATTTTCCTCCACAAGATGTACATGCTCACAACAAGGGTTAGTTGTACAAGCATTATCAATTATAACAAAAGGAGGACAGGTAGAGATCTCCTTGGTAAGCTTTGCTTGGAGTTGATCATGTGACTCTTTTAGGGAGAAATGAGCACCTTTCAAGACCTTGTGAGCCTTGTCAAGTGTACCAAACTCCTCATTGAGTCT
This sequence comes from Hordeum vulgare subsp. vulgare, assembly GCF_904849725.1. Classification (NCBI taxonomy): domain Eukaryota; kingdom Viridiplantae; phylum Streptophyta; class Magnoliopsida; order Poales; family Poaceae; genus Hordeum; species Hordeum vulgare. The sequence continues at coordinate 449,254,963 of NC_058518.1, read as the reverse complement.
GTCATGGCCAACCCCAAGTGCAGCCTTTTCAGACTTAAGCACACATGTAAGGACAATAGCGTGATCTAGCTCCTCTTGTAATTTCGCACAATCATCATTATGTGACTCCTTAAGAGCCAAACGAAGACTGCGCTCTTTTTCTAGAGCAATAGATAATTCAGTAATCTCATCGGCATAGTCACGACTATGTCCTTGCACCTCGGAGATAGTCTCCTCATGAGATTCGATGAGGTCATTAGCCTCACCCAGTTGTTCCAAAAGAGCAACAAAGTGCTTCTTGGATTCTTATTTGATTTTACACAGAAATTTGTCAAAATCATGCTCATTAAGTTCCACAACATCACTATCATCAACACAATTTAACAATGAAGGAGCAGTAGTGATGGTGGTCTTAATGTTGGGTTTTACCTGATTGATACCTTTGGCCATAAGGCACTTGGCGATGCGGTTATCGTTGGGAGCACCGAAGAGAGACACCTTGGGAGAGGGGGTGGCAATGGCTACAGTAGCCGTTGCCACCATATCATCATCGTCATCATCATCGGAGGGGTACTCTTCAAGTGCCACCATACCCTTTGGATGGGGTTTCTGGACAAAGTAGTTCTTGGTTAGGAAAGACTTGGCTTTGTCTTTGCGAATGAGCTTGCCCCTGTTGTCTTCCCTCTTCTCATAGGGACACTCTGCCACGAAGTGACTCACATTGCCACAGTTATAACATGTCCTCACACGTTGCTTGGTATTGAACCCACTTGAGTTATTGTTGGAGGAATTGGGCCTTGAGTTTCTCTTTTTGCCCCAGAATTTCCTTGACGCAAGAGCCATGTGCTCGTGATAAGCATACTTAGTGTCTTCAGGGCAGCCTTCCTCTTCCTCCTCCTCCTCTTCTTCTTCAGAAGCAGCCTTTGCTTTTAAGGCAAGGTTGGGTGAAGCTGTCTTTGACCGAGCGCGAGCAAGAGCATTATCAGTGGTCTTGTTCATGATTGACATTGCAATGAATTCATCCAACACCTCACTGGAGGACAAGGAGTGGAAATCTGGCCGTTGGTGAATGAAGGATGACATGGCTTTGTTGAATGGCATGATGGCCTTGAGAAACTTGCGCTTGATCCATGTGTCATCCACATCCTTGCTTCCATGATCCTTGAGGGAAACAACAATAGCAGTCACCCTTCGATAGAGATCTCGAGGGTCCTCATCTTCCTTCATCACAAACTCATCGACCTCATCAAGAACCACTTCATAGTTGGACCGTTGAATGTTTGAGCTTCCCTTGTACAACACCATAATGTGCTCCCAACAGTCCTTAGCCAGAGTGAAGGGGCGCAAGTGAGGAAGATCTTCGGGAGGCACTGCGGACTGGATAATGAATAATGCGGAGTGATTATATTGATTGTCCGCTTCTTCTCTTGGAGCGAGGTTGCTTGGGTCATGCGGATAGTAGCCTTGCTCAATGACTCTCCATAAATTTGTTGAGCTATGATTCAAATGAGACTTAATGGAAAACACCCACTTAGCAAAATCACCCTTAACAAGCTTAGGAGGAGGACCAACAGGATTAATACGCGGTGTAGGAACCGGTCCTCCATAGACCATGGGAGGTGGAACTGAGGTATAGGTTCCAGTCCCATTATTGTCGAGAGGGGAAGAAGGTTGCATACCTTTAGCCGCTTCCTTGGAGGAATTGGCCTCCGAATCCGTGTTGGCGGGTTTAGCCACCAACGCCGGTTCGGGAGAACTTTTAATCCCCTCAATTAACTCTTTAAGCATGGTCTTGACTTCGTTCGTCAATGACGTCCTGAGGTTGGCCATAGCCGCATTCAAGTCATCCCTTGTGACCGAAGTCAAGACAACGGTCTCGGGTAGTCCATGGACTCCCCCCTCATCATCATCCATACTCTTCAGGTGGTGAAACCCTTAATAAAGAGATGTGGCTCTGATACCAATTGAAAGGATCGATATGGTTGACTAGAGGGGGGGTTTGAATAGGCAACTACCAATTTTTAGCTATTCTTAACAAGTTAGGGTTAGCAACATAAAAGTTCTCTAAAATGATAACTAGGTGAGCAACCTATATGATGCTACCAACTATAACTGCTAAAGCAAGTAAGAAATACTCTACAACAATAACATACACAATGTAAAGGTTAGAGATAACCACAAGTGGAACCGATGAAGACGAGGATGTGTTACCGAAGTTCCTTCCCTTTGATAGGAAGTACGTCTCCGTTGGAGCGTTGTGGAGGCACAATGCTCCCCAATAAGCCACTAGGTCCACTGTATTCTCCTCACGCCCTCACACAATGCAAGGTGTCGTGATTCCACTATAGGTGCCCTTGAAGACGGCGACCGAACCTTTACAAACAAGGTTGGGGCTATCTCCACACAAAGCTTGGAGGCTCCCAACAAGACCACGGAGCTTCACCACAATGGAATGTGGCTCCGAGGCGACCTCAACCGTTTAGGGTGCTCAGACACCCAAGAGTAACAAGATCCGCAAGGGATTAGTGGGGGGAATCAATTTTCTCTTGGTGGAAGTGTAGATCTTGGCCTTCTCAACCAATCCCTAGGAAATCAACAAGTTTGATTGGCTAAGGAGAGATATCGGGCACATATGAGCTTAGGGAGCAACAATGGAGTCTTGGAGGGTCAAAGGTAGGGTTCACGGAGTGGAAGAACCCTTTATATAGTGGGGGAACAAAACCAACCGTTACCCCCACTTACTGCACGAGCAGAGCGGTACTACCGCTCAGGGGTAGTGGTACTACCGCTGCCTCCAGCGGTACTACCGCTGACCCCAGCGGTACTACCGCATGCCCTAGCAGTACTACCGATAGGACTAGAGCGGTACTACCGCTTTACACAAGGTAGTGCGAGAGCTACTACCGGGCCTACCACCGCTGAGAAAGTTAAATTCCGACGTAGCACAACCGCTACGAGAGAGGTACTACAGTCTTGGAGCGGTACTACCGCTAGCCCGGGGGCGGTACTACCGCTTACTAGCGATACTACCGCTATGCTAGCGGTACTACACCTCACCTCTAGCGGTACTACCGCTAGAGACTTTTTGCCAAGAGAGAGAGAAAGAACAAGGGGGAAGCTCCATAGCAGCAAGGGAAAAGTGATGGAGATAAAATGTGTGAGTGAGAGTTTGATTCCACCCAACCTTTCCGACATGGATCCCCTCTTAATAGTACAACGTTCCTACGACTCAAAACCACCAACGAGAACCGTAGGAGCCACCGTGCTTCTAATCCACGGAGGGGAGCCGAAACGTCTTGTGCCTTTGTCATGTATTATCTGAAATGCTCAATGCACACGATTAGTCCGTTGAGGTACTGTCATCAATCACCAAAATCACTTAGGGATAAATATGCCCTAACAACGGCCCTGGTAATGTTCTGTATAATGAGTTGGAGGTTGATCTTAGCGAGTTTAAGAAAGGCACACTGACACTTTCAGACCCGGACAGACTGTACATTAGGCAGTTGAAGCACTGGTTGACTACTAGTTTTGGGCTGGATCCTGAAGTCTATTCCGTCAGTATTCATGCATTGTGGACTAAATCCTGTAAAAATGTCAAGTGGGAGTTGATGCCGATAGATAGGAGCCAACATTGGCTGTCCCTGTTAAATCGTTCCAGAGACCGAAGAATCCACCCATATGTCCTAGTGCAACCAGTGGCGAAGGAGGAGAATTTCGTACAAGTCAACGTGGGGTGTGAACCAGGACATGGTAGTCATGTATCCGAGTCACAGCCACCGGATGTGGATGCTAGCCAAGCCGAGAAAGAGTCAAATTATGTGCCACACAATGAGACTGGGCAGAGTATTCAGTCGATACTATTAGCTGGCTCTGCTGTTGCTGATGGGGATGAGGAAGGCGATGAAATGCAGAGGGTGATGGAGGAAGAGAACAAGGATGAGTTTGCAGAGGATCTGGATTTTGAAAATTCTGAGGATGAAGTGGATGTACCGATCCTTCCGGATGTGATAAGGACATGCCCGATGGCATTACTGTCAACGATGGCCATGAGACTCCATCGCAATATAATCTGAACCAAGTCCAGATCGGGGCTATGTTTGACACAAAAAAATGAAGTATGCGGTGATAAGGTGGGCTATGTCTATGTGGAGGGTTTTCCGGACACACATATCGACTCCAACAAAATATACCGTGAATTGTGTTGAAACAGGTTGTCCTCCGAAGGTGCACGGGCACATGCCGAAGTATAACATCCACTGGGTTGTCACCAATGTGGTCCCACATAATTGTGTGAGGAAAAATCTGTTGGTTCGTCATCCAAACCCGAGTTCAACTCTCATAGCGCAACTCATGTATACTGAGATAGTTGAGAAGAAAGATATGGAAGAAAAACATATCCAGAAAGCAGTGAAGGTTAGATGGAATTATGACATTCCATATGGGAAGGCATGGAGGGCTAAGCAGAAGGCTATGGAGGAAAGGTTTGGGACGTTCTTCGACTCAGATGATAATGTTGTCCGTCTCCTTGACATACTGAAGGATAGGCATCCCGACATTTATGTTAACATACAACACACGAGGTTGGATATTATACCAGATTACAAGGTGTTGAAACGAGTATTCTTCTCTTTCGGTTTGTGCGTTGAAGCTTTCCGACATTGTCCTACTGTGATGTTTGTGGATGGTACATTCCTGACTGGTCAGTACAAAGGGCAAATCCTTACTGCTATTGGTGTGGACGGGAACAACCAAATCATCCCACTAGCCATGGCATTTGTGGAGGGCGAGAATTTTCAGAGTTGGGTATGGTTCTTCTGGCAAGTTAAAATTGCTATCGTGAAGGACCGACCAAACGTGTGTGTTATTCATGATAGACATCCTGGTATATTAAAGGTCGTGAAGGCACTAAGTAATCCAACAGCCGACGAGCCAACACCTTGGAAGGACTTGCAAAGCCGGTGGTGCATGCGCCATCTGGGTGCAAAAAAATTCTCACAGTTCAAGAACATACGGTTGATGAACTTGTTCAAAAAGTTATGCAAGCAGAACCAGCAGTGCAAATATGAATTTATTTGGTCAAAACTAGATGGGTTTACTAAGAAGCAGGTCCTTGCTAGGAAGAAAATGGAAAAAAAGGGTCCTTGCTAGGAAGAAAATGGAAAAAAGACCAGGTTAAATTAACAGCACTCATCGCGGAGCTAGAGGAGCCAGTAGGTCTTTGTGACTTGCCAGGAATTGACCCTCCCAATACGAAGAGAAAGAAGGGCAGGGCAATAAAGAATTTTTCTGAGTGGATAGAGAAAGAGCCTCTAGTGAACTGGTCTTTGCTGCATGACACCCATGGAGCCAGGTATGGCCACATGACAACCAATCTTGTAGAGGTGTATGACTTTGTACTCACATGGAATAGAGCATTTCCACTGACACCTATTGTGGAGGGTGTATTCCAGGGGACTTTGAGATATTTCATAGAAAGGCACGAGTTAGCAAAGAATCATATTGCAGTTAATCAGAACACACCTTATTGTAGCCGTGTCATGGAGTACATGGATCAGAAGATAAAGAAAGGAAAAAAGCACACTGTCACGCTCATAGGTAATCAGGAAAGGAGGTATGAGGTTCAGCCTCCTACTGATGGTTTTGGTTCTGCAAATGAAGTGAAGACGCATGAAGTTAAAATTGGAACGAAATTTTATCCAACTTGCGAGTGTACATGCAACAAACCGAAGTTGTTGCACATGCCTTGCTCACATGTGTTGGCAGCCTGTGGCCAGATTGAGTTAGACAATATCTCCTTCGTGTCTCCGTACTATTCAAAAGAGGTAGTACTCAATGTCTGGACAAGTGAGATGACAGGGTTTAGAGTCGTCGGCAATTTCAACAAGGTTATTGATGGTGAGAGAGTATACATCCCGGATCCTGGACTTCGACGAACTAGCAGGGGCAGAGATAAGGTAAAGCGGATCTGAAACGATATGGATCAATCTGAAGCTGGTGGAGCAACCAGACAATGTTTGCTCTGCGCGGCTTATGGACATAGGATGAAATATTGCCCCGACCTGAACAAAGACAGTGTTTCCACATCGACGGCTGCGACGATAATAGCAAGAGGTGGTCGTGGCAGTCGTGGTGGACGTGGCAGTCGAGGCCGAAGGGGTGGACGAGGAATAAATAACTCAGAAGCTACATAATGTGTCGGCCTACGGTTTAATTTGTAATATTTCTGCACTATGTTTTAATGTGTACTATGTCGCACCATGTTTGCACTATGTTTTAATTTGTAATATGTCTGCACTATGTTTAAATTTATAATATGTTTGCACTATGTCTGCATGAGCTTAGTTAAAAAACATAATTACTGATACTACTGGATAATTCTGCTAGATAATTACAGATACTACTGAATAACTCTACTGCATAATTTAATACAAATTCTAGTACTGGATAGTTCAACTACTGAATAGTTCTGCTGGATAATTCAATATACAAATTCTAGTACTGGATAGTTCTACTACTCGATAATTCCATACAAATTCAACCGTTACGTACTTAAAATTCATCACAGATCTCCTTCAACTTCTTCACCTTGTCCTTATAGCCATGGCTCTGTTTCATCATATCAGAAATGATGTGCTCCAGCTTCTTCTTCTCTTCCTTCATTTGGTCTCTCTCTAGCACAAGTTGGTCCCTCTCCTTCTCTGCCTTCGCCCTGAGTACCTGATGTAGATTGGTGTAAGAATGGTCTGCCAACTTCTTCTTCTCAAGCTCCTTTTTCATATCACTGATAGCCAACCTAGCACTGCCAAGCTAACTAATAGCCTCCTCCTTGTCAGCCATCATTTTTGTAAAATCAAGTTAAAAAAATGGAAGCTCTTCCTCCATCCTCCTCTTTTTTCCAACTATTTTGAATTTTTCTTCACCCAACTTCAGATTATCTCTGATTCTGTCCTCGTTTTCTTTGTCATGCATGCTCCACAATTGACCTATAAAAAATTGCATAGCAACTAACCACTCAGGGTTTATCCACTCCAGATAGCAACACTTTTCTTCTGCCTAAAATTCAAAACAATTTCACTGATTAACATACATGAAATTGAGTGGAGCAGAAAACTAACTAAGATTAACTAATTACATTGCAACATACATTCTCCTTTGCACAAGCAAACAAACGACGTCCACTGTCAGTAGATTGAAATGCAACTTGCCCAAGGCAAGGCTCTAGATGCATACATCGAGAAGATAGTTCATGAGCAATGCTACTCCATTCATAGCATGGGATAGTCCTAGAAAGCTGAAAACAAAAGACACCAAACTGTTATGAAATCCCGAAATGAAGAACGGTAAACCTACCTGTAAATGCTGGAAACCCGAAATTAACGCACCTGGCTAGTCACGCTATCGTCATCCCAAGAAGAGCTTGATCCCCCGCTCCAAGAAACCATGGCAGATTAATTGGCAGAACTAAATCTACCGGAGAACCTAAATATATTTAAACAAATTAACTAGTTGACTTAAACATATCTACATTGAGAACCTAAAAATATTTAAACAACTTAACTATATCTACCGGATAACCTAAAATATATCTACGTGACAGACTTAAATATATCTACCGGAGAACCTAAAATATATCTACCTGACAGACTTAAATATATCTACCGGAGAACCTAAAATATATTTAAACTAATTAACTGACAGACCTAAAATATATCCAAATCTACTGGACAACCTAAAATTATTTAAACTACTTAACTGAGTCACCTAAATATATCCAAATCTACCGGAGCACACGGAAACGATTGTTGAATTTACCCTTGAAGCGTGCGAAGAAACGACGAACATCGAACGACCACCACCACGTTTACCCACACCTCAACCTCGAAAATGAGACCGTAGTCCAGTGGAGATGGGTAGGATGTGTTGATTCTGCGAATTGAATAGGAAAATGGACGGAGGATGGAGGAGATCGGAGGGGGGCCAAAATGGGGGAAAACGAGAGAGAGAGAAGAGAACCCAGGAAACGAGGAGGAAGGAGGAGGAAGAAGGGGTCAGCAGGGGCTATCCAGGGGCTCTTTGGCCCCCTGGAGGCCGACGACCCCACTTCGGCCACCCCGAGGCCGACAGGTGGCACTTCGGCCACCTGCAGGCCGACAGGCCCCCATCGGCCACCCAGAGGCCGACAGGTCCCCCATCGGCCACCCACAGGGCGACGGGGTGCTACTTTCGGTATTTTTAAAAACGCATACATGATTTTGGAATTTATTACAAATTTCGTATTAGTTTTGAAAAAAAAATCAATAAGCCATCTTATAGCTAGCTTGTACTATAGTTAGCTATAAAAGAGTACTAATTTTATCATATATGAACCACCTTTCATTCTCACAAAGCACCCAGGAGCACGTGCTAGAGCTAGCTCTTCATGAAGAGCCCGCTTCCCTTCTCTCTCATCCAACTCAACAAAAATAAAGTATTTTAATCCTTACAGCCTGCTAACTGTACCTTATTGTACTTGCTCTTAAACGCGGATAGCGCGCCCCTAAAAAAACAAGGATAGTGCGGATGGTACGAGATTACGGGAATATGTTGGTCGGGTCGTACGGAATTTACGTGAGCTGATAAAAGTTTTTTTGGGGGAGAGGTGATAAAAGATTTGGGCGGAGTTACGAATGTGGAGGGTCATATTTTCCTCTGCTTGCAGGCTATCGTCCGTTCAATGAAATTGCTAAGCGCACACTTATTGTGGGACTAAAATTATCTTAGCGGTTGGATTTAATCAGGTGGGCTAATCTGATGATGTCAATCTTCCTGTGTACGTTTGTGGGGTGGTTTTAGGAATGAAAATGTTGGTTTGTTTAATACTCCTCTTTTTTTATGGAAGACATTTACCTACGGCGCGCCGGCGGAAGCAACGCGTCATCGGTCGCTCGCTGTTCATGTGCATGGCCATGCAACATTTTTTTCTGTAGTAATCGTTTAAATTTGCTAGATTCGGTGTTCAAATTTGCTACATTTATCTACTAAAAAAGCTGCATATACGTCTGGTTGCAACCTCAGTTCGTCGGATTTTTTGCTACAACCGTTTTTTTGCTACAACCGGTATCATTTTTTCCTGCAACCGTGCGTTAAAAAAGTTACATACACATTCGTCAGAGTTGCAATCCGAGTTTACCGGATTGTTTTGCTACAACCCTTATTTTGTTTTGCTTCCACACATCATCAGTTTCGTTTTTTTACCATATCAATATTTTGTTTTGATATAACTATATTTTATTGCAATCGTGAACAAAAATTACTACATTGTGGATGAAATTTTTTGAATCGAATTTTTTTGCTGCCCGAAGATCTAAGATGGAGCCTGCGCGTGGCTGGCCGAAAGTTTTGAGGCACGTGTGCGCTGAGCACTGCGCTTTTCCTCTCGTGGTACAGAGAGGGAGTAGTATCTACTAGCACTAAAAAAGCACGAGAGGGCAGATCCAACTCACAATCTCAGCCGTTTAATTGCATCATCAATGGTTTAAAATCGTCGTTAACGAAAAGTGAAGCTTCGTTAGCACTAATCCCCCGTCCACCTCGCCAACTGCCCGCCCGCATGCACGACAGTTTTGCCCTCGCTCTGCGCGCTGCCCCTGTCTCGCCGCGGCTCTTCCTTCCCAGGCTCGACGCGCCTCCTCCCGCCGCTCGCCGCGCCTCCTCCTCCCCCGCTCGCCGCGGCCCCCCTCCCCCCTTAGTACAATACCTTTCACATCGTCATCCAGTTGTTGGCTAGAGCTTGACCCTGCTGGCGGCGCTCCTTTGGGCCACCAAACGTGGCGCAGCCGCTCAGAGGAGAAGCCGAGGTTGTCTCGTTGCCAGCGCCGAGGAGACTGGAGTGAGGTATGTCTTCTTCTCTTCTTCTTCTTCTTCTTCTTCTTCTTCTTCTTCTTCTGCTGCTGCTGCTGCTAGATCTGCCTGTTTCTACCAACAATTGTAGTTAGTTGGTTATTGTAGTGTGGCATGGGCATCCCTCTGGTCTCACTTTGGAGTTTGGATAGCTATGACCTGGATGGCTTCAACCCACTCCTAGATTCTAACCTTAAAGGAAGGAATAGGCCTTCATAACAACATAATTGCAGAAGTACAGCAGAAGGCATGTGAGATTAACAACGCGTAGATCATCATTGCCTTTGTTTGCCCACAGGAGTGGAGCGCCCAGGTATCTGGTCACTTACTGACCAAACACTTTGAACAAGAAGCATCTCTACACCAACATGGCATCAAATCAGCCAATAAACAAGGTAACTACATCTTCAGGCCACGTCTCTCCCCATTCTAGATGATTACCTGTTTTCAATACCGTACTCTTTGAACTAAGCTTAATTCCTTTATATGATTTCAACAGTCCTCTATTATGGCCATGGCTTGGGGATTATTCAATGATGGTGTTGGGGTGCTTTCCAACCTCAATGCTGGGTACAATTATTTATCGAAAACAGATTCATTTATCGAAATTACGATACAAAATTTGGAAATACAATCATTTTTTGAATTTCCCTGCAAAAAAGTTCAGTTATGTGCTTTGATTTTTTGCACTTGCCTCCCACTTCCAATTTATCTTGTTATGTTTAAGACATTTTTAACAACAACAACCTTTCACACTCCCAGCTAGCCCAGGAATTGAAACTGACATTTTTTTATGTTACTTCACTCTGGTGAAGCAGGAGATAGCCTGGCTGGCATGAAGCAAGGGGATCTAATCATTTGGTATGTTGAGCAGCAGAATGTCCAAGGTGCATATAGTTGTACAGAAGAGGTGAAGGAAGAAGTGAAGTGCATCATGGCCATCACAAAGGTAACACCTATCATTTATCTATGTTTAGAATATGATGGAACTTTCAAACTACTTGCATTATAAAATTGTACATGAAATGCACCCACGGAATATTCATCTTTTACCCTAGCAAATAAACTCCAATCAGCATATAAGCCATCACGAGTCCTTTGCGCGTTTACTGAAATTCATCAGGAATGCCTTGAAAGACAACCTAGGGTGCATCCTTCTGTTGTCATCCTGGTCCGATGGATCATTCTTTGCACCTCCCCATCTGATTTCTTCAGCTGTTTGTGACCTGAACCAAAAAAGAATATCATTGGAATTGATCTTAGCCACTGCTATTCCACAAACCATATCACCAAGAGCAGAGGCTCCTGGGTAGCCAGCATCATGGAGGCTCTCAGTACTCAGGCCAGTGGAGTCCATGTGAACTTCTGACAGGCACAAGGCAATATGACATATCTGAGACTCGGTTGGAGCATTACCCAGACGCCATACTTTGTCCCCATACAAAAGAGCAGCACCATCACATTTGATTAGGTCCATGATATTAGGTGTCCCTAATACAATAGTCAGGGGGGAGGCTTCCTTGAACAACATGTCACAGAAAATTGTTTGCATCCTCAATATGCTTTTTTCACGTAATTGTTTCTGTACTTCAAACTCCTTGTTCACATGGACAACAAACACCTGTGCTAACAATTCACAAGCATACCGCAACGGAAAAGGGACATATTTGGGGCTCTCATGGTGGCAAATCAGCCTGGACACGGTCCGTCCCGGTCCGGTCCGGCGTTTGGACCGGCCGCCGGCGGTCCGGACCGGACTGAGCTCTCCAGCGGGCTGCTTTCCAAGGACCGGACCGTTTTAGAGGTGGCTCGGTCAAGCTTTTCTGGACCGACTGGACCGATTCCAGAACAAGGTCCAGATGCCGTTTACTCCTATTACAGCAACAGCAGCAGACTTTCAGTACCAACAACAATAGAATTACAGCAGCAAAAAAAAACTTGATGCATGTCCAGATGTCCTGATCCTCGTCGGCATATATTATAGTAGCAGCAGCAGAATTTCAGTAGCAACAGCAGCAGAATTACAGCAGCAAGAACTATAGACGGAATTCAGGGTTCACTTATTCATAGTTCACCAAACATTCTGCACAACAACATAAGTTTCAGAACAAGCTGGTAACACTGCATAACAGTACTGTAGAAACAAAGACACCCACAACTCCCACTAAGGCACCAAGACTTGTTAACCCAGAAACAGAAGCACAATCTCCAGGAGCTTGCTCGCACCAGCCCACCACGGATCGGGAGCACCACGGAATCACGGATCCACCACCACCAGCCACCAGTAGCAGTGACACTAGAGACTAGACTGAAAGAAAATACAACACCTACTCCGAAGTCTGAACCAGTCAACCAGGGAGGGAGGGAAGGCGGCGAGCCCGCGAGGTTACCTCTTCCTCCTCGTGGTCGTGGAGCTCGGAGAGGAACCAGGGAAGGCGTGATTAACGGTGTGCTGGCCTTGCTGCGACCCCGGCGTGCAGGTGCAGCAGGTGCTCGGCGAGAAACGGAAGAAAGATGTATTGTTTGACGAAACTGAATTCTAACAGTTTCCTGCTAGGACCGACGAAACTGTATTTTTTGAAACTTCGACAGCAGCTGTAAACTGACATGGTCAACGACAACCAGACAAGGAGGAGGTACTCTACTACGGGAAGATGAAACAACGACGGTTTAGAGGTTACCTTTCAAATCAATAGGATCGTGTGGAGGTGGAATGCATCTGAATAAAAGGAAAACTGCTCTTGTTGGACTCGGTCCGCTCGTTTGGCCCGGTTAAAGACTGGACCGGACCGAACTTTTTTCGGTCTGGATTACTGGGCCAGGGCCGGCCTGTTTTGCTATCGGGCCTGGACCGAGCGGGCCACGAGCGGGCCAGAAAGCCCGTTCGGTACATCCAGGCTGAGTGGAAAACAACAAGGCCCCATAGTATCTTCTTCTTCTGCTGCTGTGCTGGTTGTTCGGACTCGGTCTCGTCATCCTCTTCACTCTCATTAACCACAACAGCCATGACAAGGGATGCAATCGAGTTCATGTTCTCCATATACTGAAGGTGATAGCTGTGTGCTGCCCTGAGTGATGAACCACACAAGCTAATATCAAAGGGGAGTGCCTCATCTTCGATGACCTTTAGGGTTCTTGCGCGGACATCGCAAATCATCCGCACTTTGTTCTTCATGAACAGAAACCTAGCTGCTTGAGGTATATCAGTGGCTGGATAGTGCATGCCGAGATAAGGCTCAAGGCTAGGCTTTGTGATCTCGGCAAAGACCTCGCCATGGTTATCTTCATGGAACTTATAAGCCATAACCCTATCATACCCTGTAAGTTCAAAGACTTCCTTGACCACAGTGTTGCATAGCAGCTCCATGCTTCCACCTGGCAGTGCCTGGATCTTGGAGATTGCCTTGGCAACAAGCTTGTAGGACTGCAAGGCCCCAACAGCAGTGGCAGGAAATTCTGTGGGGGTATACAGGCTCAATGTCTACCACCAAACAATCGGTTCCTCGATGAACAATGGCATAGAAAGGCTTGCCTGAGGTCTTGCACTGAACCAGGATAGGATTCAGCAAAGAAACATCAGCAGTTACATAATAAGCAAGACCACCAATAGGGATAGAATGGCCAGAATATTCAGATTCTTTCCATATACCGAGAAATAGATAACTATCAGAAAGACCAACACAGTAGCAAGTAAATTGGTCACATTTGGCAGATTCTGACGGTATAAAGCCTCTCGTAGGGCATGGATTTTGTATGATCGAGTAATCAACAGATGGAACAATGCAATGATAGCCCCTTCAAACTCAGCACCGTGTCCACTGTTGATGGTGGTGGGGCTAAATGCCTTCCAGATGATGTTCTCACTACATAAGATCAAATTTACCATAAGCCAACTAGCAACAGAGTAGCAGCACATCAACAAGCAACAAAAACTAAGCACAATATGCTTACCAGATATTGGTAGCAATGAAGAGAGAAATGCCAGAACCCAAACCATATCCTTCCTGGAGAAGTTCATCTAGACAGATGACAATGATGCCACCAAAGAAAAGCTGAAGTATAATGAGAATAGCATTTCCAGTTCCAAGTTGACTCGCACTGCCATACATTCCAGACACAACATATGCCACAGCTTCCCCAATGGCAATCAGGATACCCAGCAATTTCTGTGCACCATTCCTGAAGAGACAACAATGTTTATTTTCAGGCCATGTCTTCCTTCATTTCACCGTTGTTTTGTGGCGTCGTTGCTCTTGTTGGCCTTCATTAGGGGGATGTACTATTCCCTTCTTAATATATTTATACACGCAATTCTCGTGCATGTTCTTTGAAAAGAAGGAAATGAGTTCTTGTTACATTTGAGCATTGCATTTTAAAGTAAAGTTTCAGCCATTACATGTTAATACTTCATATGCAGGAACATGGCGAGATGGTGGGCTCCAAGGCCATGGAGATATTGTTTCCCTTGCAGCTTGAGATGTAATTGGTCCAAATGAATAACCACCATTTCGAAGGGTTAGTAGATGATGCTCAATGCCATAAACCTGCATTGATCTTCACTCATGTCATCTGATAGAAGCCTATTGAATTTCGATTAAATTTTACTGTATGTTGTCGATGATGTAAGTGGAGATAGGAAGGTCCCAAAAAATTAAAAATTGCGGCACAAAGGGGACGGTCACCAATGATTTACATGATGAAATGTTTGTGAAGTATGGAAAATTATGACCTTACCCAAACTTTTATTTAGATATATTCATATATACTTTGAGTTTTAGAAACGTGCATTGTACGTAAATGGTTAGATCTTATTTTTTTCATTATTCAAAATACTTGTACCCACTAGGATTTGTTTTTTTATGTACCTTGAAGGAGTATTATATTACTGTTATTTGTTGTCCACCTTGATCATGCACTGCTATTTTTTCTAGGCAACTCCGCTTAGAATTAGGATCACTTAATAAGGTTATGATATCTTTTCCATGTGTGTAGAATTATTAGCATGTGAGACGACATTTACAATTTGATTGTCTGTTTTGTTGACTATGTTGGCAATTCATTTGTATAATAATATGTTCATTACATATCCTGAACAAGGAGTGAGATAATTAGTTCCTGAAGTTTCTCTGTTGGGATGCACATGCCGTAAGAAAAACTGTAGCCGACATCGCCTTTGTCACTTATGGAGCTCCATACAAGTGCCTATTCCTGAACCTATGTGTTTTTTATGATTGAATTAGATAAAACAAGTCTTTATATATTTCTTCAGATTATGACGAGCATGCTGGGACGTTTTATCAATCTCTGTAGGTTTTGTTTTGTGGGGATGCCCCTAAAGTTGTATCCAAGGGTTCACCCCTTTCTTCTGTGTCAAATAAAATTAAACAAATCCCTTTTGGTCAGCAAAATTAGAACAATTAACGTAGTTCCTCCTTTTGAACTTCAGAAGACTCATGTAGTAGATGAGTTGTATACAAATTCTATCATTGTGTTGTATAGTGGGTATCTGATTCAGTAACAAATTACAAAAAGGAATATAGTCCATGCTTTATTGTGACACATGGATATCTCACTTGATATCTTGTGCGTGTGCTACTCCCTGTGATAGAGTCGAATATATGCAAGAATGCCTTTATTTTGTTCCCCAATAAAATGATGAGTTTACACCCTTTATGCATTTCATTCTTGTAGTGAAGGTTCCCTGTGATAGAGTCGAATATATGCAAGAATGCCTATTTTGTTCCCCAATAAAATGATGAGTTCACGCCCTTTATGCATTTCATTCTTGTAGTGAAGGTTCCTATGATCTGTTTCAAATCACACATCCGTCCATTATGCTTTTCACTGTTGTAGTTGTTGTAGTGAAGGTACCTATCTTCTGTTTCAAATCACACATCCATAAAATAATTCTTATGACCAGAATATAATTCTTTTGTAGTGAATATATTCTTGTCATGTCTATTATTGTTGTGACCGGAATCGAGAAAATAATCCTGTATTGCAAACTTCCTTTTCTTCACTTGGCATTGTAAAGACAACTACTGCATTGGTTAAGTTGGCAGGCTAGACTACCTCAAGTAGTGAAATTTAACTAAATCGCTATTTTGTGCACTGTCACAGGACAAGGAAGGGATTGTTGGTGCTTAGGGACGCCGCTCCCAACACCTTTAGCCTTGGCCCGATGCCCCAGTTCGCACGGTCAGGAGGTTTTCCGTATCATCTTGATTTTGTTCATGGTGTTTTATCAATGATGATGTACTGCTTCAAAATTTGTTCCCGTACTCTCCAAATTTATATGACCCAAGAATATGTCCTGGATCACTGTTTTATATTCAGAAGTTTATTCTTGTCAACCCGTTGGTTTGAATTCTTCTAGCCTTCCATCCAATTTTTATGTAAACCACCAATGTAGGGTCACTCTGCATCAAGAAGATGGTTGTTCTAGCTAAGGAGAATACACCAAGAAAAGCAACCGAGCAGAATTCAACAGCATGCCTACAATGACATCTCACTTTTGAAAATATAACTTGAGCAACATCATAAATATTGTGTATCTATTTAATCCATATATACCTGGGATCATTTTTCTATATTGATGTAGTATCATTTGATCAACATTTTAGGTGTGCGTTGCACGGGCAATTTTCCTGGTAGTATAGAAGTACTCATACTCGCTCTGCCTGCTTTCCCCACCGGCTATGGATCGCACGAAGCACACGGTGGGGGCGACGAAGAGGCGGCTCATCTTCGAGCGCTCCCCTCCCCCAAGGTCGCCGCCGCCGCTGCAGGAGATAACGCCGGAGCCGCAGTCGCAGCCGGAGAAAAAGAAGAAGCGGGCGTACCGGTTCCGGCCGGGTACGGTGGCGCTGCGGGAGATCAGGAAGTGCCGGAAGTCCACCGATCTGCTCATCCCCTTTGCGCCCTTCGTCCGCCTGGTGAGTGCGGGTTGGAATCGGAGACTGTGTGTGATGGAAGCTTGCTCGTCTTGTGCTGATGGTAAATTTGCAGGTTAGGGACATCGCCACCAACTACGCGAAGGACGGGAAGCCGATGCCATGGACTCCTCACGCGCTCCTCGCGTTGCAAGAGGTCGGTCAATGGCCAGTGCTGGAACCTGCAGTGTACTATTAGACCTGATGTTTCCCATTAAGGCCTTGTTTGGTTTCTCGAAATTTAAAGGGGTTTGGAGGGGATTGAAAGGGATTAAATCCCCTACAAGTCAAAATTCACCTTAATCCACTCCAATCTCCTTGTGGAAGGGATTAACCAAACAAGCCCTAAAGAAACCAGCAACTGCAATATACTAGTTCTGAGAATTGTGGCACGGATAAATTTATCACCATAATTCATAGTTTCTGAACCTGAATGCTCCGGTAGTAATGCAGTTGATTGTTTAACAGTATGGTTTCTTTTTTGGTGAGTGGTGGCTCGTAAATCAAAACCGAAATCAACTGTCTTTGTGTCATAATTCATACTCCCTCCGTTCCTAAATATAAGTATTTTTAGATATTCAACTAAAGACTACACACGGATGTATATAGACATACTTTAGATTGTAGATTCATTTATTTTGCACTGTATGTAGTCCGTAGTGAAATATGGACTTATATTTAGGAACGGAAGGAAGTAGTTCCTTGTTGTTTGGTCTAAGTTTTGCAGTGTGTCTTGCAACATAATCATGACACATACGCAAAACTGAATTATTGTTCAGATTGCATTTTGCTTGGAACAGGTAGTGACCACTGACCAGCGCGACCTTCAATTTTGATACAGGAATAAGGTCGCACGATCCAAAAAAAATTGAATTTTATCATGTGATGGTTATGAGTCTGAACGCCCAAGGATTAATCTTTATCCACTATCCAGTACTGCAGAAGTACTTTAGAACCACTCAAGTTTATTGTGCATTTATACAAGATTGTTATTTGCACGATAGACTTACTTCAGTCGCCTCTTGCCAGAAATGCATTCTTCTGCAGAAGCAGCAAAATTAACATAGAGTTGACTATATTCCATATGTTGCCCGTGAAATAAGTTGAATGTCCTAACTCCTAACTGTACTTTCAGTCACTGTCCTGTATATTTGCTTTGAATTGACACATGATTTTCTTTTCCTTTCCCTCTGCAGGCTGCAAAGTATGACATGGTTGATGTATTTGAAAAGGCAATTCTGTGTCTCATTTATGCGTAGCGTGTTACCATCCGTAAGTTATCACTGAATGAACACTTCCTTTCTTTTACATTATTATGCAAAAGGAAATATGGTAGTTATAAAAGCATTTCAATTTCAGGGTCATCTCTGCTTTTATTTGATGTGATATCTAGTTTTGATTTTGTTTCAAGCTGCAAGAATTCAGTGATTATTTATGATCAGAAGATCCACAGTTATCCGATCTCAGCAGCTTCTTCTAAATTTTGTTCTTAGTGAACATGTCACAAACAAACAGCAGATATGCTAATGGCTTGTGAATGGGCCAGAGTTTCCTAATGATGCATTTTAGATATAAAATCTGGTTACTGTGTAGCAGGAAATTCAGGGTTGATTACCCTGATTACTACTCCCTCCATATCAAAATGTAAGACATACTTTGATACTGTCATAGTCTTATATTTTGATACAGAGGGAGTACTTACCTTGAGGATATAAATATGGTATCAAATCAGAACTTCTTTTCGAGAAAATGCAAGAGGTATTGCGTTTCATTGCATTGAAAAGAGAGAAAGAGTTGTGACAATCCTCCTAGGAAGCCATTACAGGTTCCAAAACAGAAAACTCAGTGAACACCCCATGTTTGGGGGATGATGGCTCTAAGCCCTAGAGCACCGACGCTTGCCCAAAGAGCGGCCTCGTCTTTAATCTTCGTGAGCATTGTGTCCACCAATGGTTGTTCTGCATTGAAAACGCAGTCGTTGCGCTGTTTCCACAACATCCATGGTACGAGGAGGGTCATGGTGCCCAGGCCTTTGTGGATGGGCAATGGGACAGATTGCCTTGCAGATTGCCACTAGTCGAATAGTGAGGGCTTGCTGTCCAGTGGAACACAAGGGATCCGTAGCCAGTGCAACGCTACATGTCGTATCTGTCTGGCGAACGGGCAGGCGAGGATGAGGTGGTGCATGGTTTTAGGTGCATGGTTTGGTCGTAGAGGGGGCATCACGCGGGGTGTTGCAGCCCTCGATGGGCAAGCCGGTCTGTGGTCCAACATCGATCGTGGTGGGCAAGCCAGTGGAAGAAGCGGACATACGAAGGTGCCCAGTTCTTCCATGTGAGCTTCCAAGTGAGGCAATTAGTGGAGCCGGCGAAGGTGGCATTGTAAGCAGATTTGGTGGAGTAGGCGCCATTAGCGCTCCATCTCCAAATGAGGCGATCCGGCTCCGGAGAGAGGGTTGTGCCGTCGGTCGTGTGCTAAAGCTGGAGATATTGCCCGGTCTCGTGGAGGCCTACCGTGCGTTGGATGTCATGCGCCCAACGGTTAGCATGTAGCCTCTTTGTGACCATCCTGATCTTGCGCCGACACTTTGGGATGCACGCGTATAGGAGCGGGGCTATCTCACGGATAGAGCGTCCGCTAATCCATCGATCCTCTCAGAAAAGGGCATCCCTACTGTTGCCCAACTGCATAGTGATGGAGGCGGAGAAGAGTGCGTGCTCCTCGGCAGAGAATTACAGGTCTAGGCCTGCCCATGCTCTAGTGGTATCCGTGCGGCTGAACCAGAGTCATCAAGTGCGCAATGCGAGGCTGGAGCGTGCAAGGTCATGGACGCCAAGATCGCCAAGAGAGATCGGATGGGCCACTCGTTGCCGGTTGACGTGGCAGTGCCTGTTATTTGTCTCCGCACGCCCGGCCTAGAGGAAGCCGCGTTGGATCTTCTCGAGTGCCTTGAGGGTCTTCGGGGGGGGGGGGGGGAGTGCAAGAAGCTGGTGAATCGAAATTGCGCTGAGGATGGGCTTCACATACGCGAGGCATCCGACCCTGTTCATGAGATGCGCTTTCCAGCAGGGGAGCATGTTGACGGTCTTGTCAACCATGGGCTGCAGCTGGGCAGCAGACGACCGTCGTAGCGTAAGTGGAATACCCAAGTAAGTAATGGGCAGCTCAACGATGGGGCAACCTAGTAGCCCCACAACGTGCGCGACCGTATCTTCCTCGTTGCGGATCAGGGTGGCCGTGCTCTTTGTGAAGTTGACTTGAAGGCCGGAGGCGCGCCCAAACAGCCGCAAGATCCTGTTGACGGCAGTGATGTCACTCAAAGTGAGGTGACATAAGGTGATCATGTTGTCCGCGTCGAGGGAAACCGATGACATCTGGCGTTGCGGGTGAAGCTGTTGCAGGAAGCCCATCTCAGTGGTGCGGTGGAGCAGACAGCCAAGCGTGTCGACCGCGAGCACGAAGAGCTGGGGTGACAGCGGGTCACCTTGGCGGAACCCACACATGTGCCACACCGTTGGGCCTGGCTCTCCGTTGACGAGCACCCTGGTGCTAGTGGAGGAGAATAGGATGGCCAACCAATCAAGGAACCTGGTGCCAAAGCCGCATTGGCGGAGGGCAGCAAACAGGAAAGGCCACCTGATGGAGTCAAAGGCGCGGGCTAGGTCTAGCTTCAGTAGTACGTGCGGGCGAGCTGATGCAAAAGGCGAGCAAACTGGCGCATGAGGATGGAGTTGTCGTGGAGGCTTCGCCCTAGGATGAATGCATTTTGACTCGCACTGACGAGGGGATTAAGCTTGGGGGCGAGACGAAGCGACAAGATCTTGGCGAGTATCTTGGCCACCAAGTGTATGAGGCTTATGGGCCTGAAGTCGCCAAGGGCGTGGGCGTCCGTGCGCTTGGGGAGTAGGGTGAGTAGCGCATGGTTAAGGCAGCCAAATCCATGCCCTCGCAGCTCGTATAACTGGCGGAAGACGACGACGAAATCCTGCCGGGGATGGGCCAACACACGTGTAGGAACTCGACGGTGAAGCCATCGAGGCCAGGGGCCTTGCGTGCGGGGAGTCTTTTGATCGCCTGCCAAATTTCCTTGGCGTTGAAGGGAGCATCCAGGTCCTTTAGGCAGGAAGGAGAAAGGAGCTCGTTGAGGTCGAGGGCGCAATCACGGGGTGCGTCGGAGCCGAGCGTGTCGAAGTGCGCGTAGGCCCCGACTACCATGTCTGGTGCTCGGTGATCACAACCTCGTCGAGTCGGAGGCTATGAATCCTATTTTTTTTATGCCGGTAAGTGCACTGTCGATGGAAGAACGACGTGTTGGCGTCACCGTCCTTGAGGTTTGCAAGGCAGGCGCGTTGTCGGGTGATGGTGCGCTCGAGGGACACAAGGCCTAGGTAAGATGGCTTGATCTGCCGAGGCAGCCAATCCTCACGTCGAAGGGGTCAAGTCAAAGGGGTCATCCATTGACAAATCATGGGTATGTGTCACGCCCAAGATGCGATCCTATCCTCAATTTGTCACGAGGGCCTCGTCAGGGATAGAAGCGCATCTCGTCGTTTCGCAAGAATGGATATCGTTACAAGTACGTGTACTGAAAAGATGAGATATATAGAATTGGCTTACACTCGCCACAAGCTACATCAGAGTCACATCAGTACAATACATAAATAACACGAAAAAGAGCAGGGACTACGGACGAAAACAAACGAGAAAAGAAAACGACGTCGATCCTTGCTATCCCAGGCTGCCGGCCTGGAACCCAACCTAGATCGATGAAGATGAAGAAGAAGAAGCAACTCCAAATGGACAATCAACGCGCTCGCGTCAAGTAATCTTTACCTGTACCTACAACTGGTGTTGTAGTAATCTGTGAGCCACACGGGACTCAGCAATCTCATTTCCAAAGGTATCAAGACTAGCAAAGCTTATTAGGTTAGGTATGGTTAAGTGGTGAAGCTGCAGCAAGCGACTAAGCATATATGAGGTGGCTAACTTACGAGTACAAGAATAAGAGAGGAATGATCTACGCAAAATGGACGGAACTACTGATGATCAAATGAATGATCCTGAACACCTACCTACGTCAAACATAACCCCACCGTGTCCTCGATCGGAGAAGGAACTCGCGAAAGAGACAGTCACGGTTACGCACTCAGTTGGCAAGTTTTAATTAAGTTAACTTCAATTATCTAGAACCAGTGTTAAACAAAGTTTCCACGTTGCCACATAACCGCGGGCACGACTTTTTGAAAAGATTTAACCTTGCAGGTGTGCTCCAACTAGTCAATCACAAATTACCACAAGCCGCATAGAAATCCTCGATCACGAAGCTCGCGATCTCGTCAGACTTCTTAGTGGAAAACCTCAACTCTGAGATTACCCAAAGCATCACCGGAATCCCGATGCATAATATATCTCATAAAAGGTAAAACTAATCCAGCAAGACCACCCGGTGTGTCGACGAACCCGATAGGAGCCGCGTATCTCGTTCTCAGGACACACCGTCTATGCATAGTGGACGCTAGCCAAACGCTCGAGTTGCCCCGAGGTGGCACCACCGACTGCTAGGTGGGTGGACCAACACTCATGCGGAGCACTGGCCCGGGGGTTGATTAGTTATCCTCGGGGTCCGGAAAGTCCCTATGCAATTTTATTAGGTTATTAGCCAAATGTAAAACCAATGTTGGGCCTTGCCAGACCAGCTTTAATTTAAAACGAATTATCAAGCGGGTCCCCATAACAACCCCGATCGTGTTAGGAGCGCTCAATTATGGAAGATAACATTGGTAGCCGAAACTAAGGGGGCAAAGGTGGAACAAAACACCAGGCTAGAAAGGCCGAGGCTTCCACCTTTTACCAAGTATATAGGTGCATTAAATTAATAGCAATTATAGGATGATATAACAAGGAACCCATGTTATCACATGGAAGCAACTGCATCTGCATCTAGCAACGCTAACACATGTTGGGGAACGTCGCATGGGAAACAAAAATTTTCCTACGCGCACGAAGACCTATCATGGTGGTGTCCATATACAAGAGGGGATGAGTGATCTACGTACCCTTGTAGACCGTACAGCAGAAGCGTTAGTGAACGCGGTTGACGTAGTGGAACGTCCTCACGTCCCTCGATCCGCCCCGCGAACTATCCCGCGATCAGTCCCACGATCTAGTGCCGAACGGACGGCACCTCTGCGTTCAGCACACGTACAGCTCGGCGATGATCTCGGCCTTCTTGATCCAGCAAAAGACACGGAGAGGTAGAAGAGTTCTCCGGCAGCGTGACGGCGCTCCGGAGGTTGGTGATGATCTCGTCTCAGCAGGGCTCCGCCCGAGCTCCGCAGAAACGCGATCTAGAGGAAAAACCGTGGAGGTATGTGGTCGGGCTGCCGTGGAAAAGTCGTCTCAAATCAGCCCTAAAACCTCCGTATATATAGGTGGGAGAGGGGGGACCTTGCCTTGGGGCTCAAGGAGCCCCAAGGGGGTCGGCCGAGCCAAAGGGGGAAGGACTCCCCCCAAATCGAGTCCTACTTGGTTTGGTGGGTGGAGTCCTTCTTTCCTTTCTCACCTCCTCCTTTTTTTTCCCTTTTCTCTTTGATTTTTCTTCCAATGCGCATAGGGCCCTTTTGGGCTGTCCCACCAGCCCACTAAGGGCTGGTGCGCCACCCTCAAGGCCTATGGGCTTCCCCGGGGTGGGTTGCCCCCCCGGTGAACTCCCGTAACCCATTCGTCATTCCTGGTACATTCCCGGTAACTCCGAAAACCTTCCGGTAATCAAATGAGGTCATCCCATATGTCAATCTTTGTTTCCGGACCATTCCGGAAACCCTCGTGACGTCCGTGATCTCATCCGGGACTCCGAACAACATTCGGTAACCAACCATATAACTCAAATACGCATAAAACAACATCGAACCTTAAGTGTGCAGACCCTGCGGGTTCGAGAACTATGTAGACATGACCCGAGAGACTCCTCGGTCAATATCCAATAGCGGGACCTGGATGCCCATATTGGATCCTACATATTCTACGAAGATCTTATCGTTTGAACCTCAGTGCCAAGGATTCATATAATCCCGTATGTCATTCCCTTTGTCCTTCGGTATATTACTTGTCCGAGATTCGATCGTCAGTATCCGCATACCTATTTCAATCTCGTTTACCGGCAAGTCTCTTTACTCGTTCCGTAATACAAGATCCCGCAACTTACACTAAGTTACATTGGTTGTAAGGCTTGTGTGTGATGTTGTATTACCGAGTGGGCCCCGAGATACCTCTCCGTCACACGGAGTGACAAATCGCAGTCTTGATCCATACTAAATCAACGAACACCTTCGGAGATACCTGTAGAGCATCTTTATAGTCATCCAGTTACGTTGCGACGTTTGATACACACAAAGTATTCCTCCGGTGTTAGTGAGTTATATGATCTCATGGTCATAGGAACAAATACTTGACACGCAGAAAACAGTAGCAACAAAATGACACGATCAACATGTTACGTCTATTAGTTTGGGTCTAGTCCATCATGTGATTCTCCTAATGACGTGATCCAGTTATCAAGCAACAACACCTTGTTCATAATCAGAAGACACTGACTATCTTTGATCAACTGGCTAGCCAACTAGAGGCTTGCTAGGGACAGTGTTTTGTCTATGCATCCACACATGTAAATGAGTCTTCATTCAATACAATTATAGCATGGATAATAAACGATTATCTTGATACAGGAATTATAATAGTAAATATATTTATTATTGCCTCTAGGGCAGAATTCCAACAGTCTCCCACTTGCACTAGAGTCAATAATTTAGCCCTCACATCATCATGCGAATTACATTGTAATAAATCTAACAACCATACAGTTCTGGTGTTGATCATGCTTTGGCCGTGGAAGAGGTTTAGTCAGCGGGTCTGCTACATTCAGATCCGTGTGCACTTTGCATATATTTACGTCCTCTCCTTCGACGTAGTCGCAGATGAGGTTGAAGCGTCGTTTGATGTGTCTGGACTTCTTGTGAAACCGTGGTTCCTTTGCTAAGGCAATGGCACCCGTGTTGTCACATAACAAGGTTATTGGATTCAGTGCGCTTGGCACCACTCCAAGATCCATCATGAACTGCTTCATCCAGACACCCTCCTTAGCCGCCTCCGAGGCAGCCATGTACTCCGCTTCACATGTAGAATCTGCTACGACGCTTTGCTTGGAACTGCACCAGCTTACCGTACCCCATTAAGAATAAATACGTATCCGGTTTGCGACTTAGAGTCGTTCGGATCTGTGTCAAAGCTTGCATCGACGTAACCTTTTACGACGAGCTCTTCGTCACCTCCATACGCGAGAAACATCTCCTTAGTCCTTTTCAGGTACCTCAGGATATTCTTGACCGTTGTCCAGTGATCCACTCCTGGATTACTCTGGAACCTACTTGCCATACTTATGGCCAGGCTAACGTCCGGTCTAGTGCACAACATTGCATACATGATAGAACCTATGCCTGAAGCATAGGGGATGGAGCGCATATGCTCTCTATCTTCATCAGTTGCTGGGTACTGAGTCTTACTCAATCTCGTACCTTGTAAAACCGGCAAGAACCCTTTCTTGGACTGTTCCATTTTGAACCTCTTCAAAACTTTATCAAGGTATGTGCTTTGTGAAAGTCCTATCAGGCGTTTTGATCTATCCCTATAGATCTTAATGCCTAGAATGTAAGCAGCTTCTCCTAGGTCCTTCATAGAGAAACTCTTATTCAAGTAATCCTTTATGCTCTCCAAAAACTCTACGTTGTTTCCAATCAGCAATATGTCATCCACATATAATATTAGAAACGCCACAGAGCTCCCACTCACTTTCTTGTAAATACAAGATTCTCCAACCACTTGTATAAACCCAAATGCTTTGATCACCTCATCAAAGCGTTTGTTCCAACTCCGAGATGCTTGCACCAGTCCATAAATGGATCGCTGGAGCTTGCACACCTTGTTAGCATTCTTAGGATCGACAAAACCTTCGGGTTGCATCATATACAATTCTTTCTTAAGGAAACCGTTAAGGAACGCCGTTTTGACATCCATCTGCCAGATTTCATAATCGAAAAATGCAGCTATTGCTAACATAATTCTGACGGACTTAAGCATCGCTACGGGTGAGAATGTCTCATCGTAGTCAACTCCTTGAACTTGTGAAAAACCCTTTGCCACAAGTCGAGCTTTATAACGGTCACATTGCCGTCAGCGTCCGTCTTCCTCTTAAAGATTTATTTGTTCTGAATAGCCTTGCGGCCCTCAGGCAGTACCTCCAAAGCCCACACTTTGTTCTCATACATGGATCCTATCTCGGACTTCATGGCTTCTAGCCATTTGTTGGAATCTGGGCCCACCATTGCTTCTTCATAATTAGCAGGTTCATTGTTGTCCAACAACATGATTGATAAGACGGGATTACCGTACCACTCTGGAGCAGCACGTGGTCTCGTCGACCTGCGTGGTTCGACAGAAACTTGAACCGGAGTTTCATGATCATCATCATTAACTTCCTCCTCAACCGGCGTCGCAACGACAGAGGTTTCCCCTTGCCCTGCGCCACCATCCAGAGGGATGAGAGGTTCGACAACCTCGTCAAGTTCTATCTTACTCCCACTCAATTCTCTTGAGAGAAACTCCTTCTCGAGAAAAGCTTCGTTTTTAGCAACAAACACTTTGCCCTCGGATTTGAGATAGAAGGTGTACCCAACTGTCTCTTTTGGGTAACCTATGAAGATGCACTTTTCCGCTTTGGGTTCCAGCTTTTCAGGCTGAAGCTTTTTGACATAAGCATCACATCCCCAAACTTTAAGAAACAACAACTTTGGCCTTTTGCCATACCACATTTCGTATGGTGTCGTCTCAACGGATTTTGATGGTGCCCTATTGAAAGTGAATGCAGCTGTTTCTAATGCATAACTCCAAAACGATAACGGCAAATCGGTAAGAGACATCATAGATCGCACCATCTCTAATAAAGTACGATTACGACGTTCGGACACACCATTACGCTGTGGTGTTTCAGGCGGTGTCAACTGTGAAACAATTCCACATTGTCTTAAGTGAGCACCAAACTCGAAACTCAGATATTCACCCCCACGATCAGACCGTAGGAACTTGATCTTCTTGTTACGATGATTTTCAACTTCACTCTGAAATTGCTTGAACTTTTCAAATGTTTCAGACTTGTGCTTCATGAAGTAGACATAACCATATCTACTCAAATCGTCAGTGAAGGTGAGAAAATAACGATATCCACCGCGTGCCTCTATGCTCATCGGACCACACACATCGGTATGTATGATTTCCAACAAGTCACTTGCACACTCCATTGTTCCGGAGAACGGAGTTTTAGTCATCTTGCCCATGAGGCATGGTTCGCACGTGTCAAGTGAATCAAAGTCAAGTGACTCCAAAAGTCCATCGGCATGGAGTTTCTTCATGCGCTTTACACCAATATGACCTAAGCGGCAGTGCCACAAAAATATGGCGCTATCATTGTTAACTCTAACTCTTTTGGTCTCAATGTTATGTATGTGTGTATCGCTATCAAGATTCAATATGAACAATCCTCTCACATTGGGTGCATGACCATAAAAGATGTTACTCATAGAAATAGAACAACCATTATTCTCTGACTTCAAAGAGTAACCGTCTCACAATAAACAAGATCCAGATATAATGTTCATGCTCAACGCAGGCACTAAATAACAATGATTCAAGTTCATAACTAATCCTGATGGTAACTGAAGTGAAACTGTGCCGACGGCGATTGCATCAACCTTGGAACCATTTCCTACGCGCATCGTCACTTCATCTTTCGCCAGTCTTCGTCTATTCCGCAGTTCCTGTTTCGAGTTGCAAATATAAGCAACAGAACCGGTATCGAATACACAGGCACTACTACGAGAGCCGGTTAAGTACACATCAATAACATTTATATCAAATATACCTGATTTTTCTTTGGCCGCCTTCTTATCTGCCAGATACTTGGGGCAATTGCGCTTCCAGTGACCCATACCCTTGCAATAGTAACACTCTGTTTCAGGCTTAGGTCCAGCTTTGGGTTTCTTCGTCGGATTGGCAACAGGCTTGCCGCTCTTCTTTGAATTACCCTTCTTGCCTTTGTCGTTTCTCTTGAAACTAGTGGTCTTATTCACCATCAACACTTGATGCTCTTTACGGAGTTCAGACTCTGCGACTTTCAGCATCGCAAACAACTCGCCGGGAGACTTCTTCATCCCTTGCATGTTGTAGTTCAACACAAAGCCTTTATAGCTTGGTGGCAGTGATTGAAGGATTCTGTCAGTGATAGCCTCTTGCGGGAGTTCAATTCCCAGCTCAGCTAGACGGTTTGAGTACCCAGACATTTTGAGCACATGTTCACTGACACACGAGTTCTCCTCCATCTTGCAAGCATAGAATTTATCGGAGGTCTCATACCTCTCGATCCGGGCGTTCTTCTGAAAGATAAACTTCAACTCCTGGAACATCTCAAATGCTCCATGACGCTCAAAGCGACGTTGAAGTCCCGGTTCTAAACCATACAAGACTGCACATTGAACTACTGAGTAGTCCTCCTTACGTGCTAACCAAGCGTTCTTAACATCCTGATCAGCCGTAGCGGGTGGTTCATCTCCTAGCGCAGCATTAAGGACATAATCCTTCTTCCCAGCTTGTAAGATTAGCTTAAGATTACGAGCCCAGTCTACAAAGTTGCTTCCATCATCTTTCAACTTAGCTTTCTCTAGGAACGTATTAAAATTCAGGGTGACTGTCGCGTGAGCCATGATCTACAACACAAATATATTCAAAGTGGACTTAGACTATGTTCAAGATAATTAGAGTTTAACTTAATCAAATTATTCGCTAAACTACCACTTAAAAAGTACATCTCTCTAGTCATTTGAGTGGTTCATGATCCACTTACACTAGCTCAAGTCCGATCATCACGTGAGTTGAGTATAGTTTCAGTGGTAAGCATCCCTATGCTAATCATATCATCTATATGATTCATGATCGACCTTTCGGTCTCATGTGTTCCGAGGCCATGTCTGCACATGCTAGGCTCGTCAAGCTTAACCCGAGTGTTTCGTGTGCGCAACTGTTTTGCATCCGTTGTATGTGAAGTTGAGTCTATCACACCCGATCATCACGTGGTGTCTCGAAACGACGAACTGTAGCAACGGTGCATAGTCGGGGAGAACACAATTTCGTCTTGAAATTTTAGTGAGAGATCACCTCATAATGCTACCGTCGTTCTAAGGAAAATAAGGTGCATAAAAGGATTAACATCACATGCAATTCATAAGTGACATGATATGGCCATCATCACGTGCTTCTTGATCTCCATCACCAAAGCACCGGCATGATGTTCTTGTCACCGGCGTCACACCATGATCTCCATCAACGTGTCGCCATCGGGGTTGTCATGCTACTCATGCTATTACTACTAAAGCTACATCCTAGCAAAATAGTTAACGCATCTGCAAGCACAAACATTAGTATAAAGACAACCCTATGGCTCCTACCGGTTGTCGTACCATCGACGTGCAAGTCGATATTTTCTATTACAACATGATCATCTCATACATCCAATATATCACATCACATCGTTGGTCATATCACATCACAAGCATACCCTGCAAAAACAAGTTAGACGTCCTCTAATTTTGTTGTTGCATGTTTTACGCGGTGACCATGGGTATCTAGTAGGATCGCATCTTACTTACGCAAACACCACAACGGAGATATATGAGTTGCTATTTAACCTCATCCAAGGACCTCCTCAGTCAAATCCGATTCAACTAAAGTTGGAGAAACCGACACTTGTCAATCATCTTTGAGCAACGGGGTTACTCGAGCGATGAAACCAGTCTCTCGTAAGCGTACGAGTAATGTCGGTCCAAGCCGCTTCAATCCAACAATACCGTGGAATCAAGAAAAGACTAAGGAGGGCAGCAAAACGCACATCACCGCCCACAAAAACTTTTGTGTTCTACTCGAGAAGACATCTACGCATGAACCTAGCTCATGATGCCACAGTTGAGGAACGTCGCATGGGAAACAAAAATTTTCCTACGCGCACGAAGACCTATCATGGTGATGTCCATCTACAAGAGGGGATGAGTGATCGACGTACCCTTGTAGACCGTACAGCAGAAGCGTTAGTGAACGCGGTTGATGTAGGGGAACGTCCTCACGTCCCTCGATCCGTCCCGCGAACTATCCCGCGATCAGTCCCGCGATCTAGTGCCGAACGGACGGCACCTCCGCGTTCAGCACACGTACAGCTCGACGATGATCTCGGCTTCTTGATCCAGCAAGAGAGACGGAGAGGTAGAATAGTTCTCCGGCAGCGTGACGGCGCTCCGGAGGTTGGTGATGATCTCGTCTCAGCAGGGCTCCGTCCGAGCTCTGCAGAAACGCGATCTAGTGGAAAAACCGTGGAGGTATGTGGTCGGGCTGCCGTGGAAAAGTCGTCTCAAATCAGCCCTAAAACCTCCGTATATATAGGTGGGAGAGGGGGGGACCTTGCCTTGGGGAGGGTCGGTCGAGCTAAAGGGGGGAAGGACTCCCCCCCAAACCGAGTCCTACTTGGTTTGGTGGGTGGAGTCCTTCTTTCCTTTCCCACCTCCTCCTTTTTTTTCCTTTTCTCTTTGATTTTTCTTCCAATGCGCATAGGGCCCTTTTGGGCTGTCCCACCAGCCCACTAAGGGCTGCTGCGCCACCCTCAAGGCCTATGGGCTTTCCCGGGGTGGGTTGCCCCCCGGTGAACTCCCGGAACCCATTCGTCATTCCCGGTACATTCCCGGTAACTCCGAAAACCTTCCGGTAATCAAATGAGGTCATCCTATATATCAATCTTCGTTTCCGGACCATTCCGGAAACCCTCGTGACGTCCGTGATCTCATCCGGGACTCCGAACAACATTCGGTAACCAACCATATAACTCAAATACGCATAAAACAACATCGAACCTTAAGTGTGCAGACCCTGCGGGTTCGAGAACTATGTAGACATGACCCGAGAGACTCCTCGGTCAATATCCAATAGCGGGACCTGGATGCCCGTATTGGATCCTACATATTCTACGAAGATCTTATCGTTTGAACCTCAGTGCCAAGGATTCATATAATCCCGTATGTCATTCCCTTTGTCCTTCGGTATGTTACTTGCCCGAGATTCGATCGTCAGTATCCGCATACCTATTTCAATCTCGTTTACCGGCAAGTCTCTTTACTCGTTCCGTAATACAAGATCCCGCAACTTACACTAAGTTACATTGCTTGCAAGGCTTGTGTGTGTTGTTGTATTACCGAGTGGGCCCCGAGATACCTCTCCGTCACACGGAGTGACAAATCCCAGTCTTGATCCATACTAACTCAACGAACACCTTCGGAGATACGTGTAGAGCATATTTATAGTCACCCAGTTACGTTGCGACGTTTGATACACACAAAGTATTTCTCCAGTGTTAGTGAGTTATATGATCTCATGGTCATAGGAACAAATACTTGACACGCAGAAAACAGTAGCAACAAAATGATACGATCAACATGCTACGTCTATTAGTTTGGGTCTAGTCCATCACGTGATTCTCCTAATGACGTGATCCAGTTATCAAGCAACAACACCTTGTTCATAATCAGAAGACACTGACTATCTTTGATCAACTGGCTAGCCAACTAGAGGCTTGCTAGGGACAGTGTTTTGTCTATGCATCCACACATGTAGATGAGTCTTCATTCAATACAATTATAGCATGGATAATAAACGATTACCTTGATACAGGAATTATAATAATAACTATATTTATTATTGCCTCTAGGGCATAATTCCAACAACACATGGTTAAACAAGCGGTAACATAGCCAATCAGTGGTTTGCTAGGTTGTGAACAGGTTGAAGGTTTTCATGGAAATGTTGGGAGGTTGATATTTAACAGGTGGTAGGCAACGAGACATAACGATAGAAACGGTAAAACTAGCATGACAATAATATTAATGGTATCTAGAGAAATTGTCATATTGACTGAGATCCTGCTTGGAAGAAGAACGACTCCGTGAAGCAGACAAACCGACGTAGTCGAACGGGTCCTCATATTCCGACACGCTTGCGGAACTCTATCGAAACGGAGGAAACCGGAAACAAACATCAACACAGATATTCACCATGGCATATGCACGACAAGATGCAATCCAGGTATGATGCATGATCAGAGAATATATGCAAGACATGGCATGGCAAATCACAACAATCAAACACTACACATTAAGGGAAGTTCAATATGCAACAAGTTGCATATTGACGAAACTCCACATACGAATTATTTAGTTCTATCTTGATTAGGTACGCGACAATATTAAATGTTGTTAAACATGGCAAAAAGGTGAAGCACAATTAAATTACCTATCTAGGCATTTTAAATGAGGACGGAAATGACATATAGCATCTCTGAGATGACCTCATATGTTAATTTATAATTCTGTCCAGATCTGGACTAACACTTTTAAATATTTGTTAAACCGTAAAATAAATAGGTTCACGTGATGTTACAAGCAATTTACACATAGAGAACATCTCCAACGGAGCTACGGATCAAAAGATACAAGCATCGCAAGATATGATGACATGAATGCAAAATGTGTGCAACGACAGTCACAAGCATTTGAAAACACACAACCAGCAAGATAATATGAAACTAAACGAGATTCTAAGCAAGTTTCATAGGACACGACCAAAACAAAGCAACGGTTCAACAACTACGAGGTAAACAAGAAATCACTAAAATCTGTCAAAATCAGCCACATAACATTTTCTACACCCCACAACTACGAGCTACACAAAACCAAAATACTCAACCAAGGCATGAGGCAATAGAGGGCAAGATGCACTACCACATACAACTAATAACATCTAGCATGGAAGCATGGATCACTAGGAAAAGAAGTTACAAAATGGCTTCTCACACACGGTTTCAGACTTAGTGAAAACCACAGTTTATGAAAGTGCAGTTTCCGATCTGAAGGCATATTGACAGTAGCAAAACCATAAGCTACAAGATTCCAAATGGTATGAAAATTGACAACATGCTAGAGAATCCTAAAGTCTACAACTAACTCCATTGCACCAACCTCAAAAGAGCTACAGATCACCAGATAAACTCATGCAAAGACAGCAACAAAATATAACAGATTTCAGACTTAGAAATATTTCAGCATCTCTAAAACAACACTATTTTCTAGCAAGTAGAGAACAAGGAAACCACATCTAAACATGGATTTCTATTGCAACCAAAATTACCAGGGGCTAGACTAAACATCCAAGAGCAACTCTCTAGTTGACAACTCCTTCATATCACACTCGGATTAAATCTCACAAAAATAAACAAAAGGGCAACATGGCAAAATATCACGCAAACTAACTTGCTCTAAAGCTAAAACTAAATGCACAGTTAAATTCTATGGATTTTTCTACCCTGAAAACATATATAACATGTGGGGTTACACAACAATAATATCACCACACGTATATGCGAGATTATGTCCTAAACGCGATAAAATAAACTAGCTACGGAATCCTACATGCAAAAATACAAACAACCACTCTAAAATACATGGCAAGAGGTTCCTAAAAACATGAGCATTTTATCTACGAGATTTGAGCAATTCGGACACGCACGAAAAATAAATACGGGATAATTCCCTATTGGGACAGCACGCAAATATAGGCATTTGGCGGGTCAAATCACTTCAAACATGCATGCAAGTTGCAAATTCATAATTTACGCGAAATTCTACATGAGGTACATATATAATTCGCTGCGATCCGAGTCACGGTTAAAAAGTTACACGCGTTTGAAATATCTAAAATATTCCTGAAATTAACTAATTCAAAAAATCTAAAAAAAACTATCGGGCCGAATTCTACAACAGATGGGCCTACAGTACATGGGCGCAGGATAGTTAAATCATGCTCGGGACACAACATAGGGGGGCCAGGGGAATCTCACCTTCGGGCCTTGGCCCGGCTCGAGGTGGGCCGAGGTAGGAGGCCGATCGGCTGGGCCAGTCGGGCATAGCTGGGCCGGCTCGGCTGGCGAGGCCCAAGAGCGGGGGTCGGGCAGCTCCCTGGCTCTCCCGCACGAGCACGAGGGCAGCCATGGCGGCGACTAGCTGCGCCACGCAGACGAGGCGGGGCGAGGAAACCTGCGGGCGGCGGCTGGGACCCTCCTGATCTGGCGGGATCCAGCCGGATCCGGCCGTCGGCGGGGCGAGGCAGCAAGGGCGGCGCGAGCTTGCAGGAGGCGGGGAACCGGGCAAGCGACGGTGCGCTGGCGGGGCTGCGGCCGACGCGGCGGCTGCGAGCAGAGGATGCTCCGACGGTCGCCGACAGGCTGGCTGGAGGCGGCGGGCAGGGCGGCACGAGGAGGCGACGGGATCGGGCGCCATGGGGCTGCGGCTTGGAGGCTGCAGGAGCTCTGCGGGGAGCCGGCGACGGCTCGGGTGATCCGGGCCCGGCGGGTCGGATCTGCGCTCGCGGGGCCCGCGGCGGCTGGACTAAGGAGAGAGGAGGGAGGTGGCTGTGGGAGACTAGGGTTTGCACGGAAATCGAGGAGGGAAGAGATGGGCTGCTAAAAAAATGGCATGAGGTCCTATTTATAACAATGGGGGGCTAGGTTTAGCAGTTTTTCACCCCGGTTTCAACCGCGCAAACGGAATCAGACGGTTTCGCACGCGGGGACAGGTAAGTGGCCGTGTAGAGTAGGGTAGCCGGAGATGAGAGGGAGAACGGGCACCCGACAACGTATTTTTAAAACACCGACAAACGTCCGACGATAGACCGGAGATGATGCCGCTACGGTCGACCGTTCGGGTACCAGACGGACTCCGATTGCGACGAAATTTGGCAGGTGGTCTACCTATAATATATTAAGATCGCACGCCAAGTTTCAACTCAATCAGAGAATATTTTATACACACTTTTAAAACATGCTTTGACGATGCCGCGGGCGCGTGCGAGTGCGTTCGGGCCGAGAACGGGTAACGACGAGAACCGGCAACTAATAACGGATGCAAGTTTTGAAAACTGACGGCAACGGGATACCGATGCAATGCAGATGATGCGCATGATGCGATGATGATGCCACAGATAAAATAAACACACGACGAAAACAGAATAAAGAGGGAATCTTCTGAAACATCGGTCCCGGGCTGTTACAGTATGACTGTTGCATGTGAAATCATCCTTAGTGCCACATCTTAGTTCAATTTGAGCATCTCGAGAAGCTCTACCGTTGCATTGTAGGTTACGTAGTTGACTAGTGCACCATCGGCGCTGGCGGTGGTAAGGCAATGTGATTTTCATTTCCTTTAACCCCTTTGCATTATACTCCCTTCATAAACTTTTTTTTTTTGCGGATCCCTTCATAAACTAATATAAAAACGTTTAGATCACTATATTAGTTATTTAAACACTCTCATATTAGTTTACAAAGGAAGTATATGTTACGGGCATCACCTTACTATTGCGTTCATTATACATGCCCTAATACTTTGCTGAACTAGAGACAAAAGGGACTGGCTCAATTGCTGCTGCTAGGACTGTGCAGCTGACAGAGCATCTGCCAAAAGAATTGAAGCCCGAGCATCTGTCAAAAGAATTGAAGCCCGTGGGAATGCCAAAGGTAAATGCTTCCACGCGGCGCGCCGGCCGAATCGTTCGGCCGGTCGGGTTGCGCCCCTCGTTGGCAGCCATGCAACATTTTTTATATCCGATTTACTGCAACCATGTTTAATTTAGCTTCAAACGTTTGTCATTTTTGCTACATTTTGTCCATTTAAAAAGTTGCATTCATGGTTGGTTGCAACTCGGTTTCGTTGAATTTTTGCTACAACCGGTGTTTAACTTTTGTTACAACCGTGTTAATTTTTGCTACAACCGACATCATTTTTTGCTGCAACTGTTCACTAAAAAAGTTACATACACGTTCACGTAGATATTTCCTATAACCGGCGTTTGACTTTTGCTACCACGCATCATCAGTTTTTTTTTGTTACGATCACGTAGATATTTATTTTGCTACAATTATTTTTTTGTTGCAACCGTTGACGAAAATTGCTACATCACGTTGAAATTTCTTTATCGAGAAAAAAATGTTCCATGAATAGATCTAACTATCCCCTCGCAGATCTGACGGTCACGCTGGTACTACCCAATGCCAGAGCTTGCAGCTACTCCTACTTGTTACACAACGTTAACTCGGATCCAAGCTTCGTAGCAAAAAAAACAAAAAAAACTCGGATCCAAGCTCCGTGCCACAGAACACCACGACGACCCCACAACGTGTGATCCACATAGAAATAATATCCACGATGAGTTTAACCAATAACCGCACGTGGCACAACCTTTTCCCCTCTACAGCGGCCGGTGGAGGAGACTGAAGTTCAGATAAGAAGTTCAACTGGTGCAACAAATTCCAACTGAACGGAGCTACTGCTGTCCGGGTCGCAGGGAGGAGAGGACGACGTCTTGGAGGGCGCTGTCCTTCTGCATCGCCGCCTTGAACTCGTCGAAGGTCACCTCGCCGTCCCCGTTGGCGTCCATCGTGTCGAACATCTCGTCCAACTTCCCCGGCTCCGCGATGTCCCCCGGGAGGCACTCCTCAGGCAGCGCCTGCCAACCACAACAACAGCTTTGTCAACCAAACCCCACTCATGAAAGTTTGTTCGATGATCTGGTGTCCGGCCTGCTTACCCGGAGCATCGACGTCAGCTCCTCCTTGCTGATGCAACCCGACCGGTCCGCGTCGTACATCTGAAACAGTAGCATTTAGCTGTTTATATTGTGTTTTCAATTAAATGTTGTGCATCTTGTCGGAATTTAGAAATGTGTCAAAGCTAAACATCCATATGCGTTGATACTGCAATCTGTAAGATCATTCGTTAAAAGAACCATCTCCAGCAGAATTGCGGTGTTTCTGGGTATACCTGGAAGCAGAGTCGCAGCGCATCGTCGCCCCGCGAGTTCCTCAGGCTCGAGAGCCCGCAGAGGATCTCCCTCATGTCCACTGTTCCATCCCGGTTGTTGTCAAACAGATCAAACACACGGGGAGCTAGAGGGATTAGTGAGTCCATCTTCATTGCTTTCAGCACCTGCTCGAATTCTGCTAGCGTGGCGTTCTCTCCGTCTGCACATCTGCACCAGCATCAATTTGTAAATAATAAATTCAAGTATTGAAACAACATTATGCAGGCATGAATGTACAGACTCAATAAACATTAGCATGGCTTGATATTAAAAAAAGCATCAGAATAACTGATCATTATCTCATTGAATACTATGCAACAACTTGCATGCATTTGTGTAGCAAAATCGAGAGTTTGTTGATGTTTAAAATAGCTATTTTGATAGAATATCTTGTCACTAACTGAGATGTTCAAGTAAGAAATAATATTTTGAAGCAACGATAAGCAATATTTTAAAGTAATAAACAATGTTTTGAATTGGACAAGTCCATATATCAGGCAACTCACATCCTTGCAAAATGTTGCCGCAAGTTATCTAGCTCTTCCGAGCTAAGGTCATGGGTTCCCAAAAGACTCCTCAGCCTTTTTGTCCTCAATGCCACTTTGCTGCTCAGGACGCTGGCTATTGCTGCCGCCCGTAATTTCCTTCTAGCATTGAACCTTTGCAGTTTCGAGACGACCTCTGCATCAATGCGATCTTGCTTGGCGCAGTCTCCTATCACCCAAGGATGCATCAAGAGCTGTTTTTTCATCATAAACGGGCCCACGGTCAGCTAATGTCAAGTAAAGTAAGAAGAAGCAGAAAAAGGGAGTGTGAGACGGACATCACTTGCGGTGGGCCTTTTGTAAGGTTCGACGGAAAGAAGACTGGAAATCAGATCTTTGGCTGATGAAGTTATTGTTTTCCATGTATGTTCCTGAAAACTAAATTCACCCTGAATGAAGCACAGCAAACAAATGACATTAGATTAGACCCTGACTAGTAGTGCAAGATTGGTGGTTTATTTGTTGAAGCAAGTAAGCAATCAGGAGTATTAGTATAGATACTCAAGTGCTCAAGTTGTTCAGACACAATATCCTATTAGTTTTAGGGACTTAATTCTTCAAAGACAAAGCTGCCAATTCCCTTTTTAGTGGCTTATGACACAATCTCCAGTTAACCCCACATTCATAATACCCACCAAAAAAAAACACTCATGTAAGAAAATATTTTGTTTGTACGCTCGAAGGAATCTCCAGTCAGCTACTGACTTAACACATCTCAAAGAAACTTGGCCCATTGGAAGTTTGGAACTGGACATCAGATAAGACAAATCGAAATTCAAGGGCCAACAAATAAAAGAAGAATAAAATCCAGCAATGATTGACAGTCATGTCTCTGTACTATTCAAGGTCAATGCTCCATGCCAGCTGATAGAAGGTGGACACTCATGCTAATTTTGCAGAGTGAATCAAAATGCCTCACCCATAATTTATACTGTAAGAGCGTGTGCAGAACTTAAACCTCAAATTACATTCATGGGAATGGTGATTCTGTTTATTAAGTAAATGCAAAGATACTGCCGGAGAAACTGATTGAACGCCCTTTCAACAACTCCCTCCGTTCTTAAATATAAGCCTTTTTAGAGATTTTAAATACGGACTACATACAGATCAAAATGAGTGAATCCACACTCTAAAATACGTCTATATACATCCGTATGTAGTCCGTATTGAAATCGCTAAAAAGGCTTATATTTAGAAACGGAGGGAGTACAAGTGTGTCAACGTGATCAATCGTTATTTACATAGCTGGTTTTACAAAACTAACAAGGTGGAAACAAGGATATATGAATCACAAGAAAATTCCAAACCAATTTGATCACCACTGCAGAACATTTTGCCCATATGAATCACAATAAAATTCCAAACCAGTTTAATTACTACTGAAGTACATTTTCCATTTCCACAAAAAGAGACGTTTTCCTCAGTTGTTAGTTGAGAGGAGTACTTACTTGCAGTATCCTTTGCTGCTTTTCTTGATTAGTCGCAGCATGAAATGGTGGGCATCTGAAATATACAGATCAAAGTCTGCAAAGTGCAATGATAAAATCAAGCCAAGGGAATTATTAGAAGACAGGATGAGCAACATACCCGGATAAAAGAATATACAGAATCACCCCAACAGACCACATATCGCTAGCAGTCGAAACCTCTTGCCGCGAGAGTGCTTCTGGCGAAACATAATCTACCGACCCAAACAGCGCCACAACCGGGTCACTGAAGTCTTCTACAGAACTCAAGCCAAAATCCATGATCTTCAGCGTGGAATCTTCTTTTCTGTCCGAGAAGAGGCAGTTCTCTGGCTTCAGGTCTCTGTGTATGATGTTCGCCTTGTGAAGAGCCTTCAACCCACTAGCAATCTGCCTGACAACAGCAGCAGCATCGAACTCCGAGTACCGCTCACGCCCTATGATCCTGTCGAACAGCTCACCACCCGAGCACAGCTCGAGGATGAGGTGCACACCATGCGCATCCTCATACACGTCGTGCAGGCAGATGACGTTCGGATGCGGCGCGACGTTCTCCACTATCCTCCTCATGACAAGAATCTCGTTAGTGAGCAGCGCATCGGAGATGGATACCTGTTTCCACAGCGGGAGACCTCCCGAGCTCGGGGCGGCCTTTGACCCCTGCTGCATCCCCATCATCGCAGGGCCAAGCCTTCGGAGAGTCTTTATCGCGACCTGGGTCTTTCCTTCATCAGACTTGCTCACACCTCTTCTCACTATGGAGAAACCGCCTCGGCCGAGGACATCTGTGACTTCATAGTCGTCGGACAGCCTTCTGCTTTCAGTTGTTGACATTGTGCAGCACCAAAGAGCAACCTTCAGCTGGCTATTTGACCAAAGAAACTCAAACTTGAGGAAGCAAACACCAGTAAGGCCGCCCCTAGAGCCTTAGAGGGCAGGAGCAACTGAAGCTGGCGGTGAACCGGCACGAATCGATCTGCTTCACACGAGAAACGAAAACGGTAAGCACTGCTGCAGGAAGAAGAAACTGATCATAGGTCTCTGGGGGGAGAGAGAGAGAGGGAGAGATTGGGGAACAGCAGAGCAGGAGTGGAAACAGCAGTTGTGGAGCTGATAGGGACCTGTATATTAACATCTGCCCTGTGACAATTATACAGAGAGAGAGAGAGCATAACGGAGGGGGTTTGGAGATTGTGACGGCAGAAGAGAGGGACGTGCGCCAACAACCAGCAAAAGGGAATAAACTCACCAGGCACTTCCTTTTTGTGCAGAGGGCAAGATGACAAGAGCAGAGCAGATAACAGTTGATAAGATGCTAATTGTGTTGACCTGGTTGCCACTGCTCTGGTCCGGGGCTGCTACTTTGACTTGGCCTTCACTCGGCGTCGGTGAGGCCAGACTTGGTTCTACACCTGCGTGCATTGTCTTGCGTTATTATTCATGGAGCTTTCTTCTTCAGCTGGTGAACACTGGAGCATATATATATTGTGCCTCAACATAACCTTTTTTTTTTAATTGCAGAGAAGAGGTCCAGTAGAGCAACTGTGTCCACTTTGCAGTTGATCTATCTGACTTAGTAGTACAGTAACTTAATTACATTTTACAACTACTGGCAATACTATACTAAACAAATGGAGATAACAGTGGGGTGTTTGTTTATGCATGAAACTAACCAAGATTGCTCAACGAAACAAAGAATGTATTATTACCAGTTAGTACTACCAGATATCATGAGGAACAGCTACTTTCTACTACTAGGGCGTATCCCCAACTACAATTATTTAGGTACAGAGGGAGTACTACCAGATATCATGATGAACAGCTACTTTCTACTACTAGGGCGTATGTGATTTCATCTGTCAAATCATAGAGATCCATGATAATTTAGGAAGATAACCATTCCTTTAAACCACTCCTCAAGAAATCACAAGCAAAATAAACTGTAACAGCAAAACAAACAAATCGTATCTTTCACGAATGGACAGCCTTCAAAACTTTCAGAGACAAAGAGGTTGCTACTAGGATAACAGTGGGTTCATAGCTTCAGAGATTAGACGATAATAATATCCTACATAGATAGTATACTGATTGCTCAAACAGGCGTTTCCACTACTGCAACACCCACACAGAGGTGCATTGAAAAACTTAAGTTTTCAGATGAACTATGCTGAATCCCCAAAATCAACTGCTCTTCTGACTCTTCAGATCTATCAACCCATATGCCCCTTGTCTGTCCCTGGATATTTTCAACTCCTTCCTCCGACGGTTCCTTCGCTCACTTCTAGTTGATTTTTTCTTGGCACCTGTTTCTTCTTCTTCACTTGTTAACTTGCCCTTCTCTGGCTTTCCAGAACTAGGGTGCTCCTCGGACCTGGATTCCTTGCCAGTCTTGATCTTCTTGCTCTTCGACTTTGTCTTGGCATCAACATCTTCTTCTTCATCTGTCAACTTGTCTTCCTCTGGCTTTTCAGAACCAGGGCCATCCTCAGACCTGGATCTCTTGCCGGTCTTGAGCTTCTTGCGTTTCAACTTCATGTCACCATCTGTTTCTTCTTGTTCACTTGTTGGCTTATCTTTCTGTGGCCTCTCAGAACTAGGGCCTTCTCCAGACTTAGATTTCTTGTGAGCTTTGACCTTCTTGCCTTCTATCTTCTGTCCTCCAAGGATCAAATCTTTGCTCAGCTTCTTATGATGAGTCACGCGCCATTCGTCCTCCCTATATGGCGCTAGCTTCTTCATGGATACATATTGGTTCAGATCCCTGTCATCTGATTGCAATATCTCGTACGTCTCCAGGCCAAAACTGTTTGGCTGAACTTGCCTGT
Source organism: Hordeum vulgare subsp. vulgare (assembly GCF_904849725.1). Classification (NCBI taxonomy): domain Eukaryota; kingdom Viridiplantae; phylum Streptophyta; class Magnoliopsida; order Poales; family Poaceae; genus Hordeum; species Hordeum vulgare. The sequence goes on along the minus strand of NC_058518.1, from coordinate 449,213,285 downwards.
ACTTGAACCGTGTCTTCAGATCTCCAATGGTGTCCTCATAGTCGAGCTTATAATACTCGTCAAGCTCCTTCTCAAGCTCCACCTTGTCCTTGAGAGAGATCTTCCCCTTCCTTTTCTCGCCTTCCTCCTCACCATTTGCAAGCTCCTTATTTTTCTTCTCCTTTTTCTTCTTCTTCTTCTCACCAGTGGAAGTAGACCCTTCTTTACCATCAAGAGACCAATCTTTAGGTAGCCCAAGCAATTCATCTTCCTTGTCAAAATCAGGTTTAACCAAATCCAAATCATCTCCACTTCCAAACTCAGGATCAACCTCATCAGCACCATAGTAGTTTTCATCAAACATCTCCTGCATTTTCCTGTCATAATCCTCTGGATCAAAATCTTCCTCCAAGTCATCTGCACCAAGCTTACAAGCAGCTTCCCCTTCAATTCCAGCAATCATCCGGATTTTCTCAAGCTTCTCAGCAATCTCTTTCTTCTTCAAATTCTTGAGATGCTTCAGCTCCTCAGCCTGCTCCTGCTTGGCTCGTGCAAGCCGTTCCTCCTTGCTCTTGCGCTGCTTCTTTCTGCTGCTCTCCTTCTTCCTCACCGATCCCTCAACAACCCGGGGATGTCCCATTACCCGATCAGTCACCACTCCCTCTGAAGCTTCCACCTCCTCATGCCGGAAATTATATTTTCCCACCTTATTATATGTCTCCTCATAGTCCTCCTGCCTTTCGATCTCAACCTCTTCCTCTGATACCTCCTGGATATCATCCAGCGAGAACTTGTCGGGCACTGGTTCAAGGTAGGGCCTATTGAGGATGTAATTCTTCAAAAACTTCTCATTGTCATCCAGCTTCTCATCATCCCCAAAAACCTCACCCAACAGCTCTTCAGTTTGCTTCTCATCTTCATCCTCTTGGCTGTCGTCACCATCTCCGTCGGCCTGCTTGGCCATGAACAGATCGTCGTCCTCCTCGCCATCACCATCGCCCAATGCCTTCTTCTCCGCCTCAAGGAACTCCTTGAGCCCCTCCCTCTGGCGCTCGTCGTACGCAATCCTGTCATACTTGCTGCCGCGGCCAGTCTGCGCGGCGAACTCGGGGCCCTCCTCGAGCAGGTGCTGGGCGTTGACGTCCTTGAGGTACAGTGGGCGCTCCTTCTTGGCCTTCTTCCCCTCCTTGGGCTCCCCCTCGGCGTCGTCGTCCTCGTCCTCCGACGAGGACGAGTACACCTTGGCGTCCTTGTCGAAGATGGCGCTGTCGCCGGTGCGGATGCGGCGGATGACCTGGAGCACGCGGCGGTCGACGCGGCGGGAGGCTGCGGCGACGGCCTCGTCCTCATCCGACTCGTCGTCGTCGTCGTCGTCGGGGTCGGCGACGAGGCCCTTCTTCTTCTGCTCCTCGAGGCGATGCAGCGCCTCGCGCCGCTTGTTGTGCTCGTATTTGCGCGCGTACTCCTCGTTGATCTGGATCTTCGAGTTGTCCTCGGCGGGGACATCCGAGTCGTCGTCGGAGCCCGCGAGGATGTCCAGCGCCTTCCCCTTCCCCCTCATCTCCTCCGGCGACGGCTTGACTGCTGCTGCGGCGTGTGGCGGCGGCGGCGCTGCTCGTGCTAGGGTTTTTGCGACTGGAGAGTTGGAGACACACCACGTACGGGCTACGGATCAGCCAGCGCCATTTTTACGATCGTAGCAGACTGGCAGGACAGGCCCACCTCGTCAGCTCTACGCAACGGCCCATTGGGTTCATATCCGGCCCATGCAGGCCCAGTCCAGCCCAGCTCCGTCCCGGCAGTTTCAACCCCGCAGGCCGCAGCCGCACCTATATAGCCCCTGTCTCTAAACCCTAGCGAGCCCTCCATTTGCGTCTGCGCCGCCGCCTCCCCCGAAGCCATCCGCATCCCCACGCTCGCTCGCCGCGGCCGCCCGACGCGATGGCTCCCACCAAGAAGGCGGTACGAACCCTAATCGATCCCCGTCCGCCGCCACTCCTCCCATTTCGGCTCGATTTGTTCCTCTCCTTCCGGGAGATCTTCTCACTGATTTGCTTTTCAATCCATTGGGCGCGCTCTGCAGAAGAAGAGCGGGGAGAACATCAACAACAAGCTGCAGCTGGTGATGAAGAGCGGCAAGTACACGCTCGGCTACAAGACCGTCCTCAAGACGCTCCGCAGCTCCAAGGGTATAGACAGATCGGCTCTTCTCTTTTAACGGCTTTTTTTTGTCACTGTTGAATGATGCTTCGCTGTGGCTGATCTGCTGGTTCGTTACTTCTATGTATCTGATTGTCTAGAATAATTTGGGTTACGGTCTGTGTTAATTCCGAGATGCGTGATTACCTTGTGTAGAACGAAGTGGTAGTTAATTTATGTTTTGTGTCTATCAATTACTTGATGTACTCGGTGAAGTGTTGAGACTATTAGTTCCTATACTAGATATTCGGGACTGAAGTTTACCTCATTGGCTTGCTTTTGCTGTGCCTCGGAGATGAATACAGCGCCCTAGAACAAGTCACCTCCTAATTTGGACTTCTATGAGACCTCTTTAATGTCTAGTGGACCATGGAATGTTGAAATATTTTGGTTTGCTGGTACCAGTTTATACCTTGAGCCTTTTGTTGATAGATGCCGTAGTTTTTAGTTTGTAGGATGGGACTGAAGTTTACCTCATTCTGATCAATTTAGTTTGTAGGATGGGACTGAAGTTTACCTCGTTGGCTTGCTTTGGCTGTGCCTTAGAGATGAATACAGGGCCCTAGAACAAGCCAGCTCCTAATTTAGATTCTACACGACCTCTTTAATGTCTAGTGGATAGTGGGAGGATGAAATATTTATGTTTGTTGATAGCAGTTTTACTGCAGTTTGTCTTGTTGGCTTCACTTCTGTGTGCCTAAGAGGTAAATGCATTGTACGACAGCAATTACATCCTTGTTAGGTGTTTTGAATTGTTAAATTGATGCAGCAAGATGGAATTGCTTGCCATTTAGGTAATTCATAGGTATTTCTATAATTCTATTCCAGTGGTTCGTGCTTTCCTAATGATTTTTACTGTAATTTGTTATGTTAGAATATTGGATTGTAGAACGGGACTGAAATTTGGCTCCTTGGCATCTTTTGCCGCCATGGAGATGAATGCAGTGCCCTAGAATCATGTCAGCCTCTCTTTTAAAACTTATCCAAGATCTCCTTATCTGGGGTACAATGGGAGGATGCAATATTTTTTGTTATTTGCTGCAGAAGTTCTCTATTGTTTGATTGAAGTAGTTACATGGAATCACTCTGGGGCTCTGCCCTGTCATGGCATTGCTATATTTGTTGCGTACATAATATTTCTGGATGTTTGATCTATTGGTCACCTGTTTACATGTTATTCTGAGTACTAACCAGGCAATTTGTTTCACTGTTCAGGGAAGCTGATCATCCTCGCGAACAACTGCCCTCCCCTTAGGAAGTCAGAGATTGAGTACTACGCTATGTTGGCGAAAATTAGCGTGCACCATTTCCACGGAAGTACGATAAATTTATCCTTTGAGTTCCTTATTTGTCGCATTGCTTCTAGCACCTTATGGATAAATTGTTGTCTGTCTTTTTAACTTTGCTAATAATTTGCATTACGTGTTTCAGACAATGTTGATCTTGGAACTGCCTGCGGCAAGTACTACCGGGTGTGCTGCCTCAGCATCCTTGACCCTGGTTCGTTGCCATTCAGATCACTTGCATTTGTATCCACTTGCTCTCTGTAACGTCTGCTGACACACTACTTAAATCCTTCAGGTGACTCGGACATCATCAACACCACCACCACCACCCAGTGAAGAGAAGAGAGCTCTCTACCTATTTTATTTAGTCGAGTTGTAGGTTCCAGTTGTGCTCTTGAAACCACCATTGTTATCTTTGGTTTATGTACTCTTTTGCGACGCTGAGTTGGTGCTGTCATACAGATAATCCTTCATATGGTTGTTCTGCTGGACATTCATGTGGTTTTGTTTCCATGATATCGTTGTTTCCATTATACTTATACTGAATGTGCGTGGTTTGGATTGCTCAGCTTTGTTCGTTTAAGCATTGCGTGATTCACTGATTAGCATATAATCTTCTTAGTACAAAACCTCGTGATTAATCTCTATGGAACTGGCATCTCCAGCGGTAGCCCCCAAACGGCATAGTAGTATTAGGCCTTCACTATGTTGCCGGTGCCATCAAACCCATTAACCTACAAGGAAGGGGTTGCTTCTCGCACTGTCCACGTCAGCATGAGCTACTGTTTCAACGTTGAAATATTTTTGCCTCGTTGGTCCAACTTGCTTTTCCCAGATACATCGCCCCTGTCGCTCCCTTTTCTCCTTGTACACGCAAGCCGTCCAGGCCGCCGTCGCCGCCTCTTCCATCCTAGATCCTTCTCTCCTTTCTATCTCGTCGATCTGTGGTGGGTTCGAGGACGCGCATGGATGGAGAAATCACGTGGTGGTTGGGCGTCATTGACCTCGTGCACGGAGGTGAGGCAGAGGGTGGCGGTGGAGGCGCTTGAGGTTTGCTCCTTCCCCACAGCCGCGCGCCGGGAAGAGAGCCTCCTTGATTGGTGGTCTTCCCTCGCATGTAGCGGTGATGGTGTGCTTCGGCCTCGAATACAACCAACACAGGTGAGCTCTCTCTCATCCTTCTCTCCTTCCCTGCCTTTGCATACGATTAGATTCAGACTTATGTGTATCGGTATGTTCAGATTCACTCCCCCACCTCCATCCGTATTCTTCACCTTTGGACAAAGCAACAAAGTTAATTTCTGTTACTGGTGTAGACCAGATCCATCTCCTGCGATGGGCCGCACCTCCTTTGCTCGCCTCCCCACCTAGAACTAGTATCCCATCGAGGCGTCCCATTCTTCATCCCCTCACCCCGATGCTAAAACCAGCAGCAACAAGAAGGTCAAGTTAGGTGGTGCTCCTCTCTCTCTCACACACACACACCCACACACACGTTTTAGTTTCCTAGTATGTGATTCTTGTTTTTTTATTTCTTTTTCATTCTGCTCTTGATCACATTCAGGTAGAATGCTTCTCTGTTTTTCTGTCACTAAGCAAATTTATAGCTGGTCACTATCTTACACGTATTGTACTCACTCTCTACTCTATATCTTGCAGCATTCGTTGAGGAACCAAGGCAGTTCTTCAGCATGGCAGATAATTCTCTACACATGATTCAGCATGGCGGATTTGTATATTGTGTTATTACTGTTTGAGACCTAATGAGAAAGTACACCCTAGAGTTTCTGGGGACTTTGATGATGTGCTTTCTTTAGTTTCGGACCTACGTATTACTTGATGGGTAGGATTTCTAGGTTCTATACAATCTAATTAGGGATTCAATTCACCAAATGTCTACACAGGGAATTCAAGAACCTCTTTTTTTTTAGGAAAGTGGATTAGTCGTTTTAGGGCAACACAAGATTTATTCAGTCTACTTCTCTCTGTTTCGTACAAACATAAAATATGTATTTTTTTACTTCGATCTATTTTTTCAATTTACTTTCGTCCAGTAATCCAATTTAATATGTGCAAACTATACTCTGTTCTGATGGAATTTGTTTGATGGTGTTGTTCCGGTCATGCAGTGTATATGCATCAAGAAGACGGCACCTGAGCAATATTTATTGAAAGCAACATGTGAAACAAAAATATTCACGCTTTTAGATTTCATCTGAGGATTTATTATTTGTGATGTTTTTTCCGTGGCTGTGCAGGATTGGATATATCATGATCACTGATGCCGAGAAGGGTTCATCGTCCCAATCAAGGTGAGTAAAATCGACCGCCTCTTTTGGTGCTTCTGCAATTGGGACTGGTGTTACTTATGGCTTGAGTGGCTTCAGTTCACTAGAGAACACAACTTATTTGAAATTCCTGGAATATAATTATCATTTGTGATTTTGCTATGTATTAGTTGTGACTTTACTGATTTTAGGTCAAAACATGATTAGGCTGTTGTATTTTGCATAACCATGGGAAGACATTGTTTCCTATCATCCTATGATATAATTAGTGTGATGGCACAAATTTATAGCGTTAGTCATAACATACCGATGCTTTATGCGATTTCAGAGAAGTTGTCTATTGATGGCCTTGCTATTGGGTTGCATTATGACGATTAGCAGCTACCAAGTTCCATTTGCCTATTTTATTTGGTCAATATTTTCATCATAAACTTAGTACTCCCTCCAATCCATATTACTTGCCGCTCAAACGGACGTATCTAGATGTATTTTAATGCTAGATACATCCGTATGAGGGAAAAGAAATATGGAACAGAGGGAGTAGTGTAATTGAAAATTGTCTAGGAGGTTAGGATTAAAGTTGCACGTAACACCTGTATTTTTTGTGTTAGGTTTTTGTTTTTTGTCTAGCTTCTACCCTTCAGTTCTAGACTTTTAATGTTTTCCTAGCGAATTGGTAAGAAATATATGCTTCTTACCATGATATGTTAAATTTACATCTCCTTTATCAGTCTCGTGATGATGATTGGATGGCCTACAGAGAGATGTGTCTGAACCACATGAACGCCAAAAAAATTTAAGCAATCAAGTGGTTCGGTACCAAAAAAATCATTCATTATAACATATGAAGCATGGCTAATAACCGCACCTATGGTTTTGCTCCTATTTCCTGTTATGAAGGCCAAAAATACAATAACTAGAAATACTTTGCATATGTTTTGTATTGATGTTTGCAACTAGCCTTTTTTGTTTCTGCACTAGCGGAGTGCATTCTATATTTTCATCAGATAATCATATGTTGGTTGTTGTTGCGTTCACACATTTGTACCGGAACTATATGTTAAGTAAGGCCTTGCAGAGCTCCCAATTTTTTTATAGATTACCAAGTGCACCCCCCTTTTTTGCTATTTTCAATATGCCATTAATTTCGTTTTATTTCCCAGCATTTCTGTTTCTTTGTGTGAGTTCCAAGTTTACACTAGGAAACTAAGGGAGCATTTAGATTGAGGGTCAGGATGGATCAGTTGAGGGTACCCACATCCAAAAAAACATCCTAATATGTTTATGGGAGATTGTTTAGTTGTGTTTTTTCCAGATTAAAATTTGAGTTGATATTGGGTTTTGTGTAGATGGCGTGAGAATTGTAAAACACATGAATTTCTGGAAGAAAGGATGCAGAGAAACATGAGGGAGATCCACTCGATCCAAGATGTTGCAGGTTCCCTGCTCCACCCCCACAGAAGGCTCATCAACATCAAGTTCTTTTCCCTATAATCTCCTCCCTACTCCCTATGGTAGAATTTAAATCCAATGCATGTTTCGTTCTACTTGCTAGAACCAGAATGAATGCATTTTACTGTGTGACAAAGATAATTCATAGATTGTATTGTGTGGCAGCACAAAACCATGTACGTGTTGTTACAACAAGTTGACTACGAGTATATGAAGTAGATGTGCCATGGCCTTGTCCATGGACCTATCCTCTTTTTTTTCAAGCTCTATATAGGAGATTGGGGTTATGTTTGCAGCTTCAGGTTACACCAACTCAACCAGAAGTTTCCCTAAATTTAGAGTTTTAACTACTCAACTTCTCTATATTTTTTCTTTAATGGGTTGGGTTCAAGATTGCGAACCATGGGCCGAAAAGGTGTGGCCTCATAATACACCAGTGTGATCTGAATTTATGTGTGATATGTATTATCAGCTCTCATTTCACATGTATGCCTTCTACTTTTGCATCTATGGATCTCTTAAACTGAAACAATGTGGTGCTGGTCCAACTAATGGTGGTTTTTTCTACTTGTCAAGAAAACTTGAGGCCTACAACCATTAGTTCATTGTCACTGGAGAGCTAATGTGTGTAAACTGTGAAAATATCTGCATGGAAGGCGCTTGAGCAAGACAGGGGCGTCACAAGCACGCATTCAGAAGGCCCGCCATTGGCGGGCCCCAACCACCAGTATTGATCAAAAAGGTGGTATGTCATCACCGATGCCTAAATGAAATTTTTTGGCACCAGTGTAGGGCACCGATTTGGACTACATAGTGGAGGGCATCGGAGCATCTACTTGTTCCACTCCCTCCGTCCCAAAATAAGTGACTTAAAAGTGAGTCTATTTTGTACTAATGTTAGTATGAAAGAAGTGAGCCATTTTTGAGTCATTTATTTTGGGACGGATGGAGTACTTCCTCCGTCTCAAAATAAGTTTCACAGATTTAGTATTAAATTAGTATAAATTTTATGCTAGATCAACGATATTTATTTTGGGATAAAGGAAGTATATTTATATTATACTTTTGATTATAGAACCTAAAAAACCCATAAACTAGCTTCTAGAGGATGGTGAGGCCAGCGGAACCGTCAAACCTATACACATTTATATGCCTTTTTTCTTTCTCTTTTTAAAACAGAGGCAAAAGATTTGCCTATAGAATTTTCTAGCTAATCTAGATTTTGGATTTTTTTTAAAGAAAGGTAATACAAACAAATCACGTGTGGACTACTCATAGAGTATGCAACCTCATAAACGTATGATCAGGCTGACAATCATATGCAATACATAACGACCATTAACCCTCACGCTGCTACATTGCAAAGAAACCTTCAACCAACGAGGGTAACTCGGCTGAAGACTAGAGGCATCTCCAAATCCACTGAGACAAGCCAAGCTATAAGGGAAAACCAATAGACTCATGACTATCCATCAAGGAGCTGGTGATTCCTTTTTGCGATGCTACTCTTCTTGCTCTTGCTCCTGAGAGCCTCCTCCACAGTCGTCTTGCGAGATCCATCACTAGCCCTCTCCAAACATGCAAGCAAGCTATGGATCAATATCTCGAAGAGAATCTCGTTGACCTTGTCACGCACACAAACCTGACCAAGGATCAAATCGAGTGGGTGACCAAAACGGTTGAAAGTCCACGATTCACAAAGGCAAGTGGCTGGCTTGGCTCCAAAGGATCGGGTGCCAGCATACCGACTGCCTCAACATCATCAGCCACAGGTGCCACTGACACGATGGACTCATGTGCCTCCACTTGCTCACATGACAGAGGCGAATCTTGTCCCTCATTGTCCATAACGACGAATGGTGGGCTTGCTGTCAACATCGATGGTAACGTGTCATGGGCATCACCAAGCCCATCTCCTTTGGTAGCTCCATCGACAAAGGCGGAGATGGTTCCTCACATAGCTCTTGCAGCCCAGGCATAATATGCATAACTAGAGTGACAACCTCAGCGATATACCTACCACGAGGAGAGAAACAACCATATGGGTCTGCTTCACCCTCGCATGCGGAATCAACCTGGAGCTCGGCCGGCGTAGGCACATTTGGCATGATTCTGAATATGCATAGAACCGCCTCGGCCCTCGTCGAAAACCTCTCAACTCTCGTCAAACATTCTTGCAGCTCGGCCTACTCCACGAGGACACATTGCAGCGACACCTCTACCATGGTAGCATCCTTGGTAGAAGCAAGCACTCGGGGGGACGATGGAACACTTGAGAGATCTATGCTCTTACCTTTAAGAGTTTCTACAAGAGTTACCTTTTGTATTCATTACCTCTTTGAAGCCTTCCATGTATTCCATATATTGAACATTTCTTCGTGTGAACTCATGAGCTTCTTAAATGTACCAGTGTTCTCCGGTGGCTACTATAGTTTGCATGAACTTTCAAATTCTTCTGTCGTCAAAGATATGAATACTCCAGCTACACTACCATCGAGAGCTTTTTTAGATTCATCGTTTAGTCAATTATAAAAACGTGAATTATAACATCATTAGCAAATTGATACATCTCTCACGTATCTACAATTTTGTCATGTTCTTGATACTTTTATATCATTTATACATAGTTTTGACACCTTTTTATACTATTATATTAGACCAACATATTGATTTAGTGCCCTAGTGTGAGTTGATATTTTCTTATTATTTTTATGTAATAGATAAAATATTTTCCAAGGACCAAAGTAATTACAAAAAAATGTGTCATTGATGAATCTATAGGAGGCACTAGAGGGCCAAAATCCTATCAGAGAGGATGCCCAGGGACCCACAATATCAGGAGGGGGCATGTCCATTGATGTCCTGCAAGTGCATATGGTCGTTGTAGAACCTTCGTGGTAAGTAAAGTGTCGAACCCACAGGGAGCTGATAGTAAGGCACCACAAACCCCGAAGCTACATTGTCACTTAACGAGCTACGTACCCACCCAAACCGGAGTTTGGAAATAGCTTATTCTATAAGTGGCTAGGGAAACTAGAATAAAATGGGTAATTAACTAAACTAATAGCAAGAGAGTAAAACCACTAAATAAATATAGACTACGTTACGGGTGAAATGATGGGGAACGTTGCGTGGGAAACAAAAAATTTCCTACGCACACGAAGACCTATCATGGTGATGTCCATCTACGAGAGGAGATTTGGATCTACGTACCCTTGTATATCGCACAACAGGAAGCGTTAAGAAACGCGGTTGATGTAGTGGAACGTCCTCACGTCCCTCGATCCGCCCCGCGAACCGTCCCGCGATCCGATCCAATCTAGTGCCGAACGGACGACACCTCCGCGTTCAGCACACGTACAACTCGACGATGATCTCGGCCTTCTTGATCCAGCAAGCAAGACGGATAAGTAGATGAGTTCTCCGGCAGCGTGACGGCGCTCCGGTGGTGGTGATGATCTACTCCTGCAGGGCTCCGCCCGAGCTTTGCAGAAATACGATCTAGAGGTAAAACTATGATGTCTAGACCTGAGTTGCACGTGGCAAAAGTTGTCTCAAATCATCCCTAAATTACCACTATATATAGGAGGGAAGGGGAGGAGGCTTGCCTTTAGGGCCAAGCCCTCAAGGGTGCGCCGACCAAGGGAGAGGAGGAGTCCTACTCCAATCCTACTCCAATTAGGATTGGAAAGTGGAGTCCTTCTCTTCCTTCCCACCTCTCTTTTTCTTTTCTTTTTCTTTGGTTTTCCTTCCTTGGCGCCAAGGCCCTCTTGGGCTGTCCCACCAACCCACTAAGTGCTGGTGTGCCACCCCTAGGGCCATTGTGCTTCCCCCGGGTGGGTTCCTCCCCCGGTTGAACTTCCGGAACCCATTCGTCACTCTAATAAATAGATAACCCCAAAACGATAACGACAGATCGATAAGAGACATCATAGATCGCACCATCTCTAATAAAGTACGATTACGACGTTCCGATACACCATTACGCTGTGGTGTTCCAGGCGGCGTCAATTGTGAAACAATTCCACATTGTCTCAAGTGAGCACCAAACTCGTAACTCAGATATTCACCCCCACGATCAGACCGTAGGAACTTGATCTTCTTGTTACGATGATGTTTAACTTCAGTCTGAAATTGCTTGAACTTCTCAAACGTTTCAGACTTGTGTATCATTAAGTAGACATAACCATATCTACCCAAATCGTCACTGAAGGTGATAAAATAACGATATCCGCCGCGCGCCTCCACACTCATCAGACCGCACACATCGGTATGTATGATTTCCAACAAGTCACTTGCACGCTCCATTGTTCCGGAGAACGGAGTCTTAGTCATCTTGCCCATGATGCATGGTTCGCATGTGTCAAGTGAATCCAAAAGTCCATAGGTATGCAGTTTCTTCATGCGCTTTACACCAATATGACCTAAGCTGCAGTGCCATAAAAACATGGCGCTATCATTGTTAACTCTAACTCTTTTGGTCTCAATGTTATGTATATGTGTATCATCGCTATCAAGATTCAATATGAACAATCCTCTCACATTGGGTGCATGACCATAAAAGATATTACTAATAGAAATAGAACAACCATTATTCTCTCACTTAAACGAGTAACCGTCCCGCAATAAACAAGATCCAGATATAATGTTCATGCTTAACGCGGGCACTAAATAGCAATTATTTAAGTTCATAACTAATCCTGATGGTAACTGAAGTGAAACTGTGCCGACGGCGATTGCATCAACCTTGGAACCATTTCCCACGCGCATCGTCACTTCATCTTTCGCCAGCCTTCGCTTATTCCGCAGTTCCTATTTCGAGTTGCAAATATGAGCAACAGAACCGGTATCGAATACCCAGGCACTACTACGAGAGCTGGTTAAGTACACATCAATAACATGTATATCGAATATACCTGATTTTTCCTTGGCCGCCTTCTTATCAGCCAAATACTTGGGGCAGTTGCACTTCCCGTGACCCATACCCTTGCAATAATAACACTCTGTTTCAGGCTCAGTCCAACTTTGGGTTTCTTCGTCGGATTGTCAACAGGCTTGCCGCTCTTCTTGGAATTACCCTTCTTTCCTTTGTCGTTTCTCTTGAAACTAGTGGTATTATTCACCATCAACAGTTGATGCTCTTTACGGAGTTCCGACTCTGCGACTTTCAACATCTGAAATAACTCGCCGGGTGACTTGTTCATCCCTTGCATGTTATAGTTCAACACGAAGCTCTTGTAGCTTGGTGGCAATGATTGAAGAATTCTGTCAGTGATGGCCTCTTGCAGGAGTTCAATCCCCAGCTCAGCTAGACGGTTTGAGTACCCAGACATTTTGAGCACATGTTCACTGACACACGAATTCTCCTCCATCTTGCAAGCATAGAATTTATCGGAGGTCTCATAGCTCTTGATCCGGGCGTTCTTCTGAAAGATAAACTTCAACTCCTGGAACATCTCAAATGCTCCATGACGCTCGAAGTGACGTTGAAGTCCCAACTCTAAGCCATACAAGACTGCACATTGAACTACTGAGTAGTCCTCCTTACGTGTTAACCAAGCGTTCTTAACATCTTGGTCAGCCATGGCGGGTGGTTCATCTCCTAGCGCAGTATTAAGGACATAATCCTTCTTCCCAGCGTGCAGGAGCAACTTAAGATTACGAGCCCAGCCTACAAAGTTGCTTCCATCATCTTTCAACTTAGATTTCTCTAGGAACGTATTAAAATTCAGAGTGACTATCGCGTGAGCCATTGATCTACAACACAAATATTTTCAAAGTGGACTTAGACTATGTTCAAGATAATTAGAGTTTAACTAATCAAATTACTTGCTAAACTCCCACTCAAAAAGTACATCTCTCTAGTCATTTGAGTGGTACATTATCCAAATTCACTAACTCAAGTCCGATCATCACGTGAGTTGAGAATAGTTTCAGTGGTAAGCATCTCTATACTAATCATATCAACTATATGATTCATGCTCGACCTTTCGGTCTCATGTGTTGCGAGGCCATGTCTGCACATGCTAGGCTTGTCAAGCTTAACCCGAGTGTTCCGCGTGTGCAACTGTTTTGCACCCGTTGTATGTGAACGTTGAGTCTATCACACCCGATCATCACGTGGTGTCTCGAAACGACGAACTGTAGCAACGGTGCACAGTCGGGGAGAACACAATTTCGTCTTGAAATTTTAGTGAGAGATCACCTTATAATGCTACCGCCGTTCTAAGCAAAATAAGGTGCATAAAAGGATTAACATCACATGCAATTCATAAGTGACATGATATGGCCATCATCTTGTGCTTCTTGATCTCCATCACTAAAGCACCGACACGATCTTCTTATCACCGGCGCCACACCATGATCTCCATGATCATGATCTCCATCAACGTGTCGCCATCGGGGTTGTCGTGCTACTTATGCTATTACTACTAAAGCTACGTCCTAGCAATATAGTAAACACATCTGCAAACACAAACGTTAGTTTAAAGTCAACCCTATGGTTCCTGTCGGTTGTCGTACCATTGACGTGCAAGTCGATATTAACTATTACAACATGATCATCTCATACATCCAATATATCACATCACGTCATTGGCCATATCATATCACAAGTATACCCTGCAAAAACAAGTTAGAAGTCCTCTAATTTGTTGTTGCATGTTTTACGTGGCTGCTATGGGTATCTCGTATGATCGCATCTTACTTACGCAAAAACCACAACGGAGATGTGCAAATTTCTATTTAACCTCTCCAAGGACCGCCTCGGTCAAAACCAATTCAACTAAAGTTGGAGAAACCGACACCCGTCGGTCATCTTTATGCAACGAGGTTGCATGTCAACCGATGAAACCAGTCTTTCGTAAGCGTACAAATAATGTCGGTCCGGGCCGCTTCAATCCAACAATACCGCCGAATCGAGAAAAGACTAAGGAGGGCAGCAAATAGAACATCACCGTCCACAAAACCCTTTGTGTTCTACTCGAGATACCATCTACGCATGAACCTCGCTCATGATGCCACTGTTGGGGAACGTTGCATGGGAAACAAAAAATTTCCTATGCACACGAAGACCTATCATGGTGATGTCCATCTACAAGAGGAGATTTGGATCTACGTACCCTTGTAGATCGCAGAGCAGGAAGCATTAAGAAACGCAGTTGATGTAGTGGAACGTCCTCACGTCCCTCGATCTGCCCCGCGAACCGTCCCGCGATCCGATCCGATCTAGTGCCGAACGGACGACACCTCCGCGTTCAGAACACGTACAACTCGACGATGATCTCGGCCTTCTTGATCCAGCAAGAAAGACAGAGAAGTAGATGAGTTCTCCGGCAGTGTGACAGCGCTCCGGTGGTGGTGAGGATCTACTCCTGCAGGGCTCCGCCCGAGCTCCGCAGAAATACGATCTAGAGGTAAAACTATGGTGTCTAGATCTGAGTTGCACGTGGCAAAAGTTGTCTCAAATCAGCCCTAAATCACCACTATATATAGGAGGGAGGGGGAGGAGGCTTGCCTTGAGGGCCAAGCCCTCAAGGGTGCGCCGACCAAGGGAGAGGAGGAGTTCTACTCCAATCCTACTCCAATTAGGATTGGAAAGTGGAGTCCTTCTCTTCCTTCCCACCTCTTTTTTTATTTTTCTTTGGTTTTATTTCCTTGGTGCCAAGGCCCTCTTGGGCTATCCCACCAGCCCACAAAGGGCTGGTGCGCCACCCCTAGGGCCATTGGGCTTCCCCCGGGTGGGTTGCCACCCTCCCGGTGAACTTCCGGAACCCATTCGTCACTCTATAAATCAATCTTCATTTCCGGACCATTCCGGAAACCCTCATGATGTCCGTGATCTCATCCGAGACTCCGAACAACATTCGGTAACCACACATATAACTCAACTATACTAAAACATCATCGAACCTTAAGTGTGCAGACCGTGCGGGTTCGAGAACTATGTAGACATGCCCCGAGGCACTCCTCGGTCAATATCCAATAGCGGGACCTGGATGCCCATATTGGATCCTACATATTCTCCGAAGATCTTATCGGTTGAACCTCAGTGTCAAGGATTCATATAATCCCGTATGTCATTTCCTTTGTCCTTCGGTATGTTACTTGCCCGAGATTCGATCGCCGGTATCCGCATACCTATTTCAATCTCGTTACCGACAACTCTCTTTACTCGTTCCGTAATACAAGATCTCGTGACTTACACTTAGTCACATTGCTTGCAAGGCTTGTGTGTGATGTTGTATTATCGAGTGGGCCCCAAGATACCTCTCCGTCACACGGAGTGACAAATCCCAGTCTTGATCCATACTAACTCAACAGACACCTTTGGAGATACCTGTAGAGCACCTTTATAGTCACCCAATTATGTTGTGACATTTGATACACACAAGGTATTCCTCCGGTGCCAGTGAGTTATATGATCTCATGGTCATAGGAACAAATACTTGACACACAGAAAACAATAGCAATAAAACGACACGATCAATATGCTACGTTCATAGTTTGGGTCTATTCCATCACATGATTCTCCTAATGATGTGATCCAGTTATCAAGTGACAACACTTACAAATAGTCAGAAAACCTTGACTATCATTGAACAATTGGCTAGCCAACTAGAGGCTTGCTAGGGACATTGTTTTGTCTATGTATCCACACATGTATCTATGTTTTCATTCAATACAATTATAACATGGATAATAAACGATTATCTTTAAACAGGAAATATAATAATAACTATTTATCTTTGCCTCTAGGGCATATTTCCAACATGAAGGTGCTTGAGTAATAAAGCATTCTCGTGGGTGTCAGAATCACTACCACTAATATGAATTATCGGATCCTCTAGTCACTCGTCAAATGAATAAGTGGATGGATTTAGATAGATTACATGTTCTACTCTAACGTAGACTTCGTGCCATGCACGCCACCATCATAGTCCCCCCGTAGGATTACAACTCATGATGATTACGGGTTACCCTGTGGATGCGGCTCATACTTGTGACTTGCGTTGGGTTTTCCCCCTAAAGAGGAGGGGATGATGCAACATAGTAGAGGTAAGTATTTCCCTCAGTGAGAACCAAGGTTATCGAACCAATAGGAGAACCACGGAATTTCCTGTCTTCAGTGTCTACACACAAAAGAGCACACACTTGCACCTAACACGGGCAAGAGGGTTGTCAATCCCCTTGAATTTGTTACTTGCAAGCGATAGGTAGTGATAGATAGATAATTTAAATATATTAAATATAAAAATAAAATACAAATAATAAAATGCAGCGAGGTATTCAGAGTTTTTTTAAATATATTTGTGAATAGACCTCGGGGGCGTAGTTTTCGCTAGAGACTTCTCTATCGTAGAAAGCATACAGTGGGTAAACAAGTTATTGTTAGCCAATTGATAGAAAAGTGCATAGTTATGCAATATTTATTCACGACAATGATCACACATATAGGCATCACGTCCGTAAGCAAGTAGGTCGACTCCTGCGTGCATCTACTACTATTACTCCACCCATCGACCGCTATCAAGCATGCATCTAAAGTATTAAGTAAGAAAAGAACAATACTTGGAGGATAATGACATGATGTTGATAAAGTAACTCCAATTAATATGAATGAACCACATTGTTTTACCCTTAGTGGCAGCAATAGAATACATGTCATGTCACTTTCTGTCACTCTGTTTGAGCACCGCAAAGATTGAACCCACTACAACACACCTCTCCCACTAAGGATAAATCAATTTAATTGGCCAAACCATATCGATAGATCAGAGAGAATTATGAAGCTATCACAATCATGCATATAAGAATTCAGAGAAGACTCAAATATTATTTATTATTAATCTGAACATAAACCCACAATTCATTGGGTCCCAAAAAACGCACCACACGAGAGTGATTACATACGATAGATTACCGCAGGAATCACGGTGATCATGGTAGCGAAGAACATCGAGAGAGAGAGATAGCCATCTAGGTACTAACTACAAACCCGTAGGTCTATGGTGAACTACTCACACATCACCATGGGAGCAACAAGATTGATGTAGAGGCCCTTCGTGATCGACCCCCCCTCCGGCAGGGCACCGAAACAGGGACAACATGGGCACACGGTTGAACAGAGATTTGTGGTGGCAAAAAAGTGTTTTGGGAGGCTCTCTATGGTTTTGGGAATATATGTGAATTTATAGGCCAGAGAATGAGGCCTGGAGAGTTGGGAGGTGGCCCCAAGCCATCAGGGCACGACCACCCCCTAGGTGTGCCCTGTTGGCTTGGGGGCACCCCGTGTGTCCTTCACTCTTCCTCCGAAGCTTCGAGGTCTTTATTTGATCGATAAAAAAATCATGAAAACGTTTTGGGTATTTGGACTTCGTTTGGTGCAATATTCGTGAAAAGCAAAAAAATGCAGAAAACAACAATTAGCACTTGGCACTGGGTTAATAGGTTAGTGCTCAAAATAATATAAAATAGAAAGTAAATGCTTAAAAAGTATCCTAGAATGATAATAGAATAGCATGGAACAATAAAAATAATATAGATACGTTGGAGATGTATCAACATCCCCAAGCTTAATTCATGCTCGTCCTCAAGTAGGTAAATGATAAAAAAACAGAATTTTTGATGTGACATGCTACCCAACATGTTGCCTCTTTTTGGTATGATCATTGAGAAACTATGAATCAATAAACATTAACATAGTAATATCCATAAACATAAGTAACACAATCATCAATTTTCAAAATATACAATCCTTAAGGAATGTTTACCCCCCCATTCATTTTATCATATTAGCATGGCATGGCTCCGTCTTCGCCATATAAAAACAAATTACAAGCACCACGGTGTTAAACCAAACAATTAGATCATACTTTTTAACGTGCTTCAACTTTTTATACCTCACTCAATACATAAGTGTGATCCATAGAGATATCATATAGATGGAATAGAATATGGTGGTAGGTTTCAAAGGGGTAAAAGTGGAGAAGAAAGTCTCGCATCAACTAGGTGGATCAATGGGCTATGGAGATGTCCATCAATCAATATCAATGCGAGGATTAGGGATTGCCATGCAAGTGATGCACTAGAGCTATAAGTGTATTAACGCTTAACTCAAGCTGAATGGGTGTGCATCCAACTTGCTTGCTCATGAAGACCTGGGCATTTGAGGAAGGTTGTCGTCGTAATATACAAGACAAGTTCTATAATGAAAATTTTCCACTAGCATATGAAAATGACAAAACATGAGACTCTCTATATGAAAAACATGGTGCTACTTTGAAGCACAAGAGTGGAAAAAGAGGTAGTAGCACTATCTCTTCTCTCTTTTATCTCATTTGATTTTTTTGATTTTTTTCCTTTATTTTTTTTCTTTTTTTGTTTTTTTCATCTGGAGTCTCATCCCGACTTGTGGGGAGATAACAGTGCCCTAATAATAAAAAGCATCACACTTCTATTTACTTACAACTTGATATGAAAAATACTAAACAATATGACTCTATAAGAATGCCTCTTGCAATGTACCAGGATGTGCAATGACATACAGTGGCGAAGATGGGGGTGCCAGCCAGGGCCCTGGCCCCCCTAACATTAGTGATTTAAGCCTAGAATGAATAATAATAGTTATTTTTTGTGTGCTAAAGTGGTGTTTTTTGATGGATTGGCCCTCCCTAACAAGGGTTAACTATACTTGGCCCCCCTTGTCCTAATTTTCTGGCTCCTCCACTGATGATATATCATGTAAACAATGATGAACAATGGCTTTGCCACAAATACTATATCAGCTACATGATCATGCAAATCAATATGACAATGAGTGTACTAGTCATATGATGTAACAGTGGAAGTGCATGGCAATATATCTCAGAATGGCTATGGAAATGCCATGGTAGGTAGGTAGGGTGGTTGTTTTGAGGAAGATATAAGGAGTCTTGGATGCACCGGCGAAGTTTGCACCGATCCTCGAGGTGAGAATGACCAATGCACGGTACGGGAGAGGCTAATAAATATGTGGAGATGAGAGTGCGTACATCCATGGATTCACATTAGTCATAAAGAACTCACATACTTATAGCAAAGATTTATTAGCTCTCTCGAAGAAAAGTACTACTCACATGCCTCTAGGGAAGAGGTTGGGAGGAGTTAACCATCGCGCGCCCCTGACCTAAACAACACTAGGATTTCAACGAGGAATAAGAATGCTCACACATCATCACCATACCATAACCAATATATAGATGAAAAACAAATTAACGCCCTTTAACTATTGATATTTGTAATAAATAACAATTGTGCCCTCATGCCCTTTCATATTATCACATTAATATCATTAACCCATAATTTCTCTTTTATGTGCTACATGAAGGTTTTGATTATGCACTCCTTGAATACCTATTATTTTTGGACTAGTCTTATAACCGATACAAATTACCATCACTATTTATTGAACTCTCAAACAAATTTAAGTGGTCAATGTGAGTGCGATTATTTCTATAAAATCTATATGCCACTATACTCTAAAAGATATAATTGAAGAACTAGAGCAACTACTTAGCTCAAAACATATAAGTGAAGCACATAGAGTATTCTAACAAATCTGGTGGACATGTGTATCTCTCAAGTAGGTGTGTCCAGCAAGCCATGATTGTGTAAAACTAAAATTAAAACAAACTAAAACACAAGACGCTTGAAGCAAAACTCATATTATGTGATGAATAAAAATGTAGCTCCAAGTGACATACATGGATTGGGACGAAAGAGGGGATGCCTTCTCGGACATCCCCAAGCTTAGACGTTGAGTCTTTCTAGAATTTGACTTGGGGTGCCTTAGGCATCCCCAAGCTTAGGCTATTTGTTGCTCCTTATTCCTTCATCCACCGTGATAAGACCCAATACTTGAAAACTTTATCACACAAAACTCAACAGAAAACTAGTGAGATCCGTTAATAGGATATGAGAACCATAAACTTTAGGTACTGTTATAAATTGATTCATATTTTATTATTGCATAAGGTATTGTATTCTAACTTATCCATGACTTATGCCCCCCGATATAATCCATAGCATCATCAAAGCAAGCAAACTATGCAAGCAAAAACAATATCTATTTAAAACAGAACAATCTATAGTGATCAGCAAAAACACGATACTTATGTAACTCCAACAATTTTGAAAAAATAGGTAAACCGTTAGGAATCTGTATACCAATACTTTGTAAAAACTTCAGATCATAACGAGGTTCTAGTAAAATCAAATAAATTCTACACTAGACGTAAAAGTTTAGGTTTTTGCCATATCAGTTTTACTTATCATCCAAATCATCCAAATGTTTTACGTGGCACAAACACTAATTAAAACATAAAAACTCCATCATTACAATGGGAATAATCATGTTAACTCACAAAAATATAAAGTATTGGGTTGTCTCCCAACAATCTCTTTCTTTCTAACCATTAAGACAGGTGTGGGATAATAATGATGCCCACATAAAAGACAAGTATTGAAACACAAAGAGGGCATCATATAGTATGTGAAGAACACATCTAAGTATGACATACTTCCTATGCATAGGCATTTTCTAGTAAGTAAATTATCAAGACAAATAATATTTAACATATGCAAATAGGAAGGGTGAAGCATTAATAATTTCAACACAAAGAGAGGTAATTGAGTAACATGCAAATTCCTATAACCATATCTGCCTCTCTCTCATAATAATTACATGCATGATCATAATCAAATTCAACAATATAACTTTCACGTAAAGCATTCTCTTTATGATCCATATGCATAGAAGTCTTATAATCTTCCAAGGTAGTGGGATCAACGTCAACTAAAGTCATGACCTCTCCAAACCGACATTTATCGATAATTTTGTGGGATTGATCATTCTCCAAAATAGTGGGATCATTATTACCTAATGTTGACGCTCTTCCAAACTCACTTTTAGTAGTATTGCAAATATCATAATCAATAATAGATTTGTCATGAAGGTTAGAATTATCTAGATCACAAGAAATATCATGATTATCACACAAATCATGATCATTAGCACAATTGATATTCACAGAGTTATACTAATAACATTGCAATCATACTTTTCATCCAAGTAACTATCATGAATCACATTATAAATTTCTTTTAACACTTCCTTACAATTTCTAGATTCACGATTTTCAAGGAAAACCTCATAAAGATAAACTAGCGGACTCAACTCAATAGAAATTGGTTCAACGTAATTGGGTCTTTTGAAAAGATTAGCAAGTGGATTTGGATCCATTTATCTTAAACTGTGTATTTTACTTTCTATTTTTGTTTGACAAAGATAGAGATAGCATTGCTAGGCAAGTAGGGAGTAGAACGAGTGAATGATAATTTGTGTGTAGCTACTTGATATGAAGTTGGTGATACTCCCGGGTAATAGTGCCAGAAATCCTTTCTCATACTTGTGATCTGCGTTGGATTTTCCCCCGAAGAGGAGGGGATGATGCAACACAGTAGAGATAAGTACTTCCCTCGGTGAGAAGCAAGGTTATTGAACCAATAGGAGAACCACACAATTTCCTTTCTTCACCTCCTACATATAAAATAGCAAACACTTGCACCCAACACGGGCAAGAGGGTTGTCAAACCCCTTGAACTTGTTAATTGCAAGCGATAAGTAGTGATAGATAGATAATTTAAATATATTAAATATAAAAATTAAATACAAATAACAAAAGGAAGTGAGGTATTTGGAGTTTTTGTAAATATATTTGTTGAATAGTCCCGGGGGGCACAGTTTTTGCTAGAGGCTTCTCTCTCATAAAAAACATACGGTGGGTAAACAAATTAATGTTGGGAAATTGGTAGAAAAGTGCATAGTTGTGCAATATCTATTCATGGGTGATCACCCATATAGGCATCACGTCCGTAAGCAAGTAGACTGGCTCCTGCCTGCATCTACTACTATTACTCCACCCATCGACCGCTATCGAACATGCATATAGAGTATTAAGTAATAACAGAGTAATGCTTGGAGGATAATGACATGATGTAGACAGAGTAAATCCAATAAGTATGAATGAACCCCATTGTTTTACCCTTAGTGGAAGTAATACAATATGTTTCATGCCCCTTTTTGTCATTAGGATTGAGCACCGCAACATTGAGCCTACTACAATGTACCTCTCTGAGTGAAGATAACTCAATCTAGTTGGCAAAACCATATCAATAGACCGAAGAGAATTACAAAGCTATCACAATCATGTATATAAGAATTAAGAGAAGACTCAAATATTATTCATGAATAATCTGAACATAAACCCACAATTTATTGGATCCCAACTAACGTGCCGCAGATGAGTGATTACATAAATAAATCACCGCGAGAATTGCGGTGATCATGGCAACGAAGAACATATATAGAGAGACAACCATATAGGTACTAACTACAGGCCCATAGGTCTATGGTGAACTACTCACACATCAACATGGGAGCAGCAAGGTTGATGTAGAGGCCCTCCATGATCGATCCCTCCTCTAACACAACATCGTAACAGGGCTCGAGATGGGCACACGATGGAATAGAGACTTGCGGTGGTGGAAAAAGTGTTTTGGGATGATCTCTAGTTTTTTTGGAATATATGAATTTATAGGATAGAGAACAAGGGATCGAGAGCTGGGAGGTGGCCCCAAGCCATGAGGGCGCGACCACCCCCCTGGGCGCGCCCTGTTGTCTTGGGGCCACCCCGTGTGCCCTCCGGTCTTCCTCCAAAGCTTCCATGTCTTTATTTGGTCCAGAAAAAATCACCAAAAGTTCCAGGGTATTTGGACTTCTTTTGGTGCAGTATTCCTGAAAAGCCAAAAACATGTAGAAAACAACAACTGGCACTTGACACTGGGTTAATACGTTAGTGTTAAAAAATAAGATAGAACAGCAAGTAAATGCTTAAAAAGTATCCTAGAATGATAATATAATAGCATGGATCAATCAAACATTATAGATACGTTTGAGACATATCAGCGATCTCTCTAAGGGTTCTTCGTATCTCCCCTATCAATTGTGATGGAGAGGTATCAAAGGCTTTTATTGTCATCTTAAATTACCACGACACCCCAACCCTTCACAATGATAGTAATATACTTCACGGCACAAGACACAAATGTGAGTGAGCGCTCCTCAACATTCGTGAATGCTACTATCTCGAATCATGAACATGTAATATTGGATCGCAAAAATTATCATAAGAGGTTCAACCATATCCTCAAGAACTAGTAAACTACTCAAACAAGTTAATGGTACACATAGAGGTGAGGGTCAAGCTACAAGCTGACATAGAGTCAGTGAAGGGGGAGGCATGGTGGTTATGATGATGGTGGTGACAACGCGATGGAGATTGTGGTGATGAGGGCGCCGACATGGTGGAGAGGGCACCATCCCAAAGATCGGTGCTCACGTGGTGGAGCCTCCTCTTCTTCCTCTTGATCTTGTCCCTCTTCTGTGGTGGTGGACAAAGCATGAATGGAGATAGAAATGTGTGTATTATTGGTGTATGAGGATGGATGATGATGTATGGCGGCTGCTAGGGTTGAGGGAGACATGTATAGAGAGCCTACCTAGCCTCCTCTCTTGATGGGCGTCATCCAAGGGCTCACCATGAGCCAAATCCTCTCCCAATCTCTTCTTTACGAGCCAAGGATCTTGTGGGATCGAACGGGGAAGAAATCGATGAAGAATACCATCTATAAGGGCAACTTTTAGAGTTGTTTACACGTCAAACAACCGCCAAAAGTATCGCTCGCGGTCATTTGGAACACTGTCTTTTGTTCTGACCTCCTCCGGTAAAACGACGGGAAAATCTTCTTACGAACTCAGAATTTTATGTTCTTGGGTTGTTGGATTTGTATGAATGGCGCCGATCCATTCTTGGTCTTGGATCTTAGTTTGGATCAATTTAGAAAATAAATACTTTTTCCGACCTCTGAAATTGCTAAGTCTGCCCCCTAAGCACCTCTCTATCAATCCCATCCTTAGTCCTTTCATCGTTCTTGGTCCTAGGTTGCTCCAAAACACCTGTACCCACAAGAAAATAAATAAAAGTAATAAAACACTAAATTTACAATGCTCATAATGATAAGTGCAAATACCAGTAAACATGCATAATGGACAACTATTTGGTTCAACGGAAGCTGGTATATAAAGAGAACATGCGACAAATGAGCTCTAAAAATACGTAAAAGTTAGAGTCATCAACCATGTCGCATGACCCCCTTGAATTCCGTATCAACATTATGGCATCCTACTTAATGAATGCTTTGTTTTTTTACTTAATACTTCAGGATGCATGCTGGATAATGGTCTTGGAATGGAGTATTAGCTCCATATGGAGTTGGATAATGGTCTATGGACATAAAGGTGTAATGCCTATGTGCAATGATGACATGTATGATTACTCATAAATAGTGCAATCCAATAGATACGTAACTGTAATTTGCTGACCAAACCTAGGGGTGAAATTCAAGTAGAGTCGAGCCAGTTCGGCTTGACTCGTTAGAGCTCGTTAATATAATGAGTAGCTCGGCTCGACTTCTTAACATAACGAGCTTGGATTCAAACTCGGCTACTTATCGGTCATTTTCTCCTCCTGTCAGTTCGTGTTTGGAGGCAATCTTTGTTTTTAGCTCTAATATGGTACTCTATTGGAGGGAGAATTCATCGTCGTATTTATCAACCCCGATCATTGATGCTCCAACATGAATTGTGAGTAGTCCATCCGCTAGAGTACGGGTTCATGATAGTACCCAAGATGTAATCTCTCCTTTTTGTTCATCAATACAGTAGCCATATGAGCTGCCATACATGATTGTGGTTAACCTATTGTAAACCCTAGTGACAATATTGATCATGTGATGATTTTTTCTTTGCGTCAAGATTGTGTTGATGCCCTATGTTTGATCCATAGATGCATAAGTTTCTACGATTATGTATCTTCTCTTGGCCAGTTTAGATGAGTAATCAGTAGTGGGTTTAATCTTACAAGTGAACTATACTATAATAGTAAATGGAAAATGCTAGCATTGTATTATTGCCACCAAGTATAAATGTATGTATGAGGCCTCTAATGAAACCATGCAATACAATAGTATGTCATCTTGCTTAAAGCAATTATATATGTTGTACTTAAAACTTGGATGGTGCAAAGGATATCTCAATCGAGAAGGGAACTATTAGCTATAAATGCTGGGAGGGTATCATTCTATAGAACTACATATGTCTTGCATATATAACATCAATACATCACACACAATTTAGCATGAGCATGAGATATTTCATATGCCTCTTTCACATGACTATGTTACTTGAGACATATTTATCTATTGGAGAGTTACACTTGGTGAACATATGAACCTGAGCCAGATTTTAGCATAAGAAACCACTTCAAACAAATTTTACTCACACTTCTATTTTCAGATATAATTTATTCCAAAAATACTAATATTACGTGTAACACTACGTTTTAATATCTTGTACAACTAGCAAAGCTAGCAAGTTTGACACATTGTTAGTGTTTTGGTGGTCATAGGTGAAGTTTAATTTGTGTTTCACATGTTAGAGCATATTTCTCCATATGTTTTTTTGGTAATTGATGACAATCCCTATGGACTAATGGTTGTCTTAAGTTATATTTGAAGGATTTGTCCATAGGCACTTCTTGAAGTCCATTTGTTGGTTTCAAGGAGTTTATATGATGACCAAGGTGGTATTCAAGGTATTATCCAAAGAAGGTCATAAAGACACAAGGTTGATCAAGACTAAGACAAAGAGTAAATAAAGTTGATCAACATACAAAGTGTACAAGATGTACCGAGAGGGATCAAGTGATCCCATGGTATGGTAAGCATTGTGCATTATGCGTTTGTGTACTAACCCATGTTCTTAATGAGAGTTCTATGTGGGGTTAGGTGTGTTTCCATGGGCTTGCGTCAAGAGGAAGATCTCTTTCATCCCATGAAGGATGACATCAAATGGTGATCGTCATCAAGATTGCGGTGTGCAAGTTCAAGTGGAGCATCACAAAGATATCATGCTTGAAGCTTGCCTTCCATTGTGGTGGAAATGGACTTGTGAATATGTGCTGAAGAGTGGCTCACCCGTAGTGAGTATGGGGAGCAATGAACTAGTCTTCATCAAGCCAACACAATCAAGAAAGGTGGTCCATCTTGAGCAAGTCAAGATCATCATCATCTAGCTCAAGTGGACTATGTGCATGGTATAGGTTTTCCCTTGATAGGTTTTTCTATTTTAGGATAATTGTCGTACTGTCAAGGGGCGCTCTCAAGTGAGTAACTTGATTGTATTGTTCGTTGAGAGTTCCAAACATTTGCATCCTTGCATAATGTTTTTTGGTCTTGTTTGGTGTTTCTCTTTGTGAGTTTTAGAGCTTATGGTCATCTTTATGACAAGCTTGAGTTCATCGAAAACGGAGTTCATGTGCATATTCTATGATGTTTTCGATGCTAGAGTTTTTATTGGTTCTTCATTCATAGAGGTTTCACATCTCTATATCATTAGCATTTTCATAACTGAACGTTCTTAAGTTTGCTATCCACCAAGCTTCAGTTTGCTCAATTTGAGCTCGTATGCGAAAGTTATGGCAGTTATGGGCAGGTTTTCTCTCTCAAATAGAAGTACCGCTCGGGCTGAGCAGTAGTACTGCTCTGGCGGTACTGCCGCCCTCCCGTGCCGGCCTCTCTTCCGCCTATAATTTCTCTCTGGCTTCATCGGTGCGTTTTTTCGCTTTGAGCCGAAGTACCGCTTGGGGGGAGCGATAGTACCGCTCTAGCGGTACTGTCGCCCTCCCCTTTCGTCCCTACTTCCGCTTGTTTTTTCTCTCTGGATTCCAATGAGCCATTGCCCATTTTTAGTGGAAGTACCGCTTAGGTTGGGCGGTAGTGCCGCTCCAGCGGTAGTACCGCTTGTTCACGATATTTGCACATGACAGTTTGATTTGGGGAGGCCTATAAAAGGGGGTCTTCTTCCCCAATGGTTTTCTATCTATTGAGGTCGTATCCCCCCCATTGTTGACCTTCTTTGAGCTTGATAACTCTCAGTCCCTCCAATGATTCTTGCTAGTTCTTGAGGGAAAACAGAGATGAGATCCAGATCCACATTTCTTTTGGGGAACGTACTAGTTTCAAAATTTTCCTACGTCACACAAGGATCTATCTATGGAGAAACAAACAACGAGCAAAGGGATAGAGCATCTTCATACCTTTGAATATCGCTAAGCAGAACAGTTGCTAGAACACGGTTGATGGAGTCGTACTCGCAGCGATTCAGATCGCGGTGGATTTTGATCTATGCACCGAACAAGGGTGCCTCCGCGTTCAACACACGTGCAGCCCGGTGACGTCTCCAATGCCTTGATCCAACAAGGAGGGAGGAGAAGTTGAGGGAGACCTTCGGCAACACGACGACATGGTGACGGTGGAGCTGCATGGTACTCCGACACGGCTTCGCCAAGCACTGCGGAGGACGAGGAGTACGAGGAGTAGGGTTGCGTCGTGGAGAGAGGCAATTGTGTCTCAAAACATGCCCAAACCCTCCACTATATATAGGAGGAGAGGGAGGAGGGTTGCCACCCTTACGGTTTCCCATCCTAAGGGGTGCGGCAGCTCTAGATTGGGCAAGGGGCGACGGCCAAGGGTGGAGGCGCCCTAGGGTGAGCCTTGAGGCCCAAGGCAGCCCCTCCACGCCTAGGGTTTGCCCCTTCCACCCCTTGTTGCGCCTTGGGCCTTTAGTGGTGGTGCACCAGCCCACCTAGGAGCTGGTTCCCATCCACGTTTAGCCCATGTAGCAGTTTGGGGCTGGTGGCCCTTCCCGGTGGACCCCCGGAACCCTTTCGGTGGTCCCGGTACATTACCGATGACGCCCCAAACACTTCCGGTGATCAAATACTCACTTCCTATATATGAATATTTACCTATGGACCATTCCGGAACTCCTCATGACGTTTGTGATCTCATCCGGGACTCTGAACAACCTTCGGTAACCACGTACACTATTCCCACATAACCCTGGCGTCATCGAACCATAAGTGTGTAGAACCTACGGGTTCGGGAACCATGCAGACATGACCAAGACACCTCTCCAGCCAATAACCAACAGTGGGGTCTGGATATCCATGTTGGTTCCCACATGTTCCACGATGATCTCATCGGATGAACAACGATGTCGGGGACTCGATCAATCCCGTATGCAATTCCCTTTGTCTACCGGTATGACACTTGCCAGAGATTTGATCGTCGGTATCCCTATACCTTGTTCAATCTCGTTACCGGTAAGTCTCTTTACTCATTCCATAACACATCATCCCGTGGCTAACTCCTTAGTCACATCGAGCTCAGTATGATGATGGATTACCGAGTGGGCCCAAAGATACCTCTCCGTCACACGGAGTGACAAATCCCAGTCTCGATTCGTACAACCCAACAGACACTTTCGGAGATACCTATAGTGCACCTTTATAATCACCCAGTCACGTTGCGATGATTGATACACCCAAAGCACTCCTACAGTATCCGGGAGTTACACAATCTCATGGTTTAAGGAAATGATACTTGACATTAGAAAAGCTTTAGCAGACGAACAATACGATCTAGTGCTATTCTTAGGATTGGGTCTTGTGCATCACATCATTCCCCAATGATGTGATCCCATTATCAATGACATCCAATATCCATGATCAAGAAACCATTATCATCTATTGATCAACGAGCTAGCCAACAAGAGGCTCACTAGGGACACATTGTGATTTATATATTCACACATGTATTACAGTTTCCGGTTAATACAATTATAGCATGAATAATAGACAATTATCATGAACTGGAAATATAATAATAACCACTTTATTATTGCCTCTAGGGCATATTTCCAATAGTCTCCCACTTGAACTAGAGTCAATAATCTAGTTACATTGTGATGAATCGAACACCCATAGAGTTTCGGTGCTGATCATTCTTTGCCCGTGCAAGAGGTTTAGTCAACGGATCTGCGACATTCTGATCCGTATGTTCTTTACACATATCTATATCTCCATCGTGGATGTATCCACAAATGAAATTGAAGCGATGCTTGATGTGTTTGGTCTTCTTGTGAAACCTGGGCTACTTTGCAATGGCAATAGCTCCAGTGTTGTCACAGAACAGAGTCATCGGGCCCGACGCACTGGGAATGACTCTTAGGTCGGTGATGAACTCCTTCATCCAGACTCCTTCCCGCGCTGCTTCCGAATCAGCTATGTACTCATCTTCACATGTAGATGCCGCCACGACGCTTTGCTTGCAACTGCACCAGCTGACTGCTCCATTATTCAAAATATACACATATCCGGTTTGTGACTTAGAGTCATCGAGATCTGTGTTGAAGCTAGCATCGACGTAACCCTTTACGACGAGTTCTTCATCACCTCCATAAACGAGAAACATATCTTTAGTCCTTTTGAGGTACTTTAGGATATTCTTGACCGCTGTCCAGTGATCCACTCCTGGATCACTTTGGTACCTCCCTACCAAACTTATGGCAAGGTTCACATGAGTTCTGGTACACAACATGGCATACATAATAGAGCCTATGGCTGAAGCATAGGGGACGGTACTCATCTTTTCTTTATCTTCTGCCATGGTCGGGCGTTGAGTCGTACTCAACCTGACACCTTGTAATACAGGCAAAACCCTTTCTTGGCCTTATCCATATTGAACTTCTTCAATATCTTGTCAAGGTATGTGCTTTGTGAAAGACCTATGAGGCGTCTCGATTTATCTCTATAGATCTTGATGCCTAATATGTAAGCAGCTTCTCCAAGGTCCTTCATTAAAACTCTTATTCAAATAGGCCTTTATGCTTTCCAATAGATCTATATCATTTCCCATCAACAATATGTCATCCACATATAACATGAGAAATGCTACAGACTTCAGCATTGCTAGGATCGACAAAAATGCTTGCAAAACGCATAGATGGAGCGCTAGAGCTTGCATACCTTGTTAGCATTGCTAGGATCGACAAAACCTTCCGGCTGTATCATATAATTTTTTTCCTTAAAAATCCGTTCAGGAATGCCGTTTTGATGTCCATTTGCCAGATTTCATAATCATAAAATGCGGCAATTGCTAACATGATTCAGACTGACTTCAGCATCGCTACGGATGAGAAGGTCTCATCGTAGTCAATCCCTTGAACTTGTCGATAACCCTTAGCGAGAAGTCGAGCCTTATAGATGGTCACATTACCATCCACGTCAGTCTTCTTCTTAAAGATCCATTTATTTTCTATGGATCGCCGATCATCGGGCAAGTCCACCAAAGTCCATAGTTTGTTCTCGTACATGGATCCTATCTCGGATTTCATGGCCTCAAGCCATTTGTTGGAATCCGGGCCCACCATCGCTTCTTCATAGTTTGAAGGTTCACTGTTGTCCAACAACATGATTTCCATGACAGGGTTGCTGTGCCACTCTGGTGTGGAATGTGTCCTTGTGGACCTTCGAGGTCCAGTAGCAACTTGATCTGGAGTTTCATGATCATCATCATTAACTTCTTCTCTAGCTGATGCAGGCACCTCAGAAACATTTTCTTGTGCAGTGCTACTCTCCGGTTCGAGAGGAGGTACAATTACCTCATCGAGTTCTACTTTCCTCCCACTTACTTCTTTTGAGATAAACTCTTTTTCTAGAAAGGATCCTTTCTTGGCAACAAAGATTTTGCCTTCGGATCTAACATAGAAGGTGTACCCAATAGTTTCCTCAGGGCATCCTATGAAGACACATTTTTCCACTTTGGGTTTGAGCTTCTCTAGTTGAATTTTCTTCACATAAGCATCGCAGCCCCAAACTTTCAGAAACGACAGCTTAGGTTTCTTGCCAAGCCATAATTCATACGTTGTCGTCTCAACGGATTTAGACGGTGCCCTATTTAAAGTGAATGCAGCCGTTTCCAATGCATATCCCCAAAATGATACCGATAAATCAGTAAATCACATCATAGATCGTACCATATCCAATATAGTGCGATTACGACGTTCAGACACACCGTTACGCTGTGGTGTGCCAGGCGGCGTGAGTTGTGAAACAATTCCACATTTCCTTAGGTGTGTGCCAAACTCGTGACTCAAATATTCTCCTCCACGATCAGATCATAGAAACTTTATTTTCTTGTCATGTTGATCCTCCACCTCACTCTGAAATTCCTTTAACCTTTCAAAGGTTTCAGACTTGTGCTTCATTAAGTAAACCTACCCATATCTACTTGAATCATCAGTGAGGGTGAGAACATAACGATAGCCACCACGAGCCTCAATGCTCATTGGACCGCATACATCGGTATGTGTTATTTCCAATAAGTTGGTTGCTCGCTCCATTGTTCCGGAGAACGGAGTCTTGGTCATCTTTCCCATGAGGCATGGTTCACATGTGTCAAATGATTCAAAATCAACAGACCCCAAAAGTCCATCTATATGGAGTTTCTTCATGCGCTTGACACTTATATGACCAAGGCGGCAGTGCCACAACTATGTGGGACTATCATTGTCAACTTTACATCTTTTGGTACTCATACTATGAATATGTGTAACATTGATGACCCACAAGTATAGGGTATCAATCGTAGTCCTTTCGATAAGTAAGAGTGTCGAACCCAACGAGGAGAAGAAGGCTCTGATAAACGGTTTTTAGCAAGGTAATAACTGCAAGCACTGAAAGTAGCTGTAACAAGTGATGGTGTCGTAAGGTGAAACGTAGCAAGCGAACAGTAACAAGTGACAAGTAGTAGCAATGGTTCAGCAAAGAGGCCCAAACCCTTTTGTAGCAAGGGACAAGCCTGAGCAAAGTCTTATAATAGGAAAAACGCTCCCGAGGACACACGGGAATTTCTGTCATGCTAGTTTCATCATGTTCATATGATTCACCTTCGTTACTTTGATAGTTTGATATGTGGGTGGACCGGTGCTTGGGTACTGCCCTTACTTGGACACGCATCCCACTTATGATTAACCCCTCTCGCAAGCATCCGCAACTACGAAAGAAGAATTAAGACAACGTCTAACCATAGCGTTAAACTAGTGGATCCAAATCAGCCCCTTACGAAGCAACACATAGACTGGGGTTTAAGATTCTGTCACTCTAGCAACCCATCATCTACTTACTACTCCCCAATGCCTTCCTCTAGGCCCAAATGTGGTGAAGTGTTATGTAGTCAACGTTCACATAACACCACTAGAGGAAACACAACATACATCATATCAAAATACCGAACGAATACCAAATTCACATGACTATTATTAGCATGACTTATCCCATGTCCTCAGTAACAAAAGTAACTACTCACAAAGCATAATCATAATCATTATCAGAGGTGTAATGAGTAGCATCAAGGATCTGAACATAAACTCTTCCACCAAGTAATCCAACTAGCATCAACTACAAAGAGTAATCAACACTACTAGCAACCTTACAAGTACCAATCGGAGTCGCGAGACGGAGATTGGTTACAAGAGATGAACTAGGGTTCGGAGAAGAGATGGTGCTGATGAAGATGTTGATGGAGATGACTCCCCTCCGACGAGAGGAATGTTGGTGATTACGAAGGCGACGATTTCCCCCTCCGGGAGGGAAGTTTCCCCGGCAGGATCGTCCTGCCGGAGCTCTAGATTGGTTTTGCTCAAGTTCCGCCTCGTGGCGGCGGCGAATCCACGAAAAAGCTCCACCCTGATTTTTTCTCGGACGAAACCCTTCATATAGCAAAAGAGGGGGCCAGTGGGCCACCAGGGTGCCCACAAGCCCTGTTGCCGCGGCCAGGGGGGTAGGCCGCGGCAACCAGACTTGTGGGCCCTTGGCTGCTCCCCTCTGACACTTCTTTCGCGCAATATTTTTTATATATTCCCAAAAAAATCCACGTTGATTTTCAGGGCATTTGGAGTTGCGCAGAATAGAGGACTCAGACTTGCTCCTTTTCCAGTCCAGAATTCCAGCTGCCGCTATTCTCCCTCTTCAAATTAACCTTGCAAAATAAGAGAGAAAAGGCATAAGTAAGGTTCCACAAAGTATAATAACAGTCCATAAAGCGATAAATATCAACATGAAAGCATGATGCAAAATGGACGTATCAACTCCCCCAAGCTTAGACCTCGCTTGTCCTCAAGCGAAAACCAAGACCCAAAACATGTCCACATGTTTAGGGATGAAGGTGTCGATAAAACATAATACGAACATGAGGGCATCAAGATCACACATAGAACAGCAATAGATCATAAAGATTCTTATGGGAAAGTAGCAATTCCTTCACAAAGCAAAGTATGAAACAAAAACCTTACCGAGAAGTAGCCAACAACAATCCATAGTCATTGAAGCAATTGCAATTTATCATATTATCAGAAAGAGTCAAATAAGAGCTTGTAAGGCAAATCCACATACTCAATCATCTCTTTTGTTTTCCACAATTGTTACAACTCACGTGGTACTCATGATATTAAATTTTCAATTGGACACAGAGAAAGATAGGGGCTTATAATTTTGCCTCCCAACCATTTACCTCAAGGGTAAAGTCAGCAATAATAAAGCATAAGTACTCAGCTCCAAGTTGATATATGAATATAGATATCCCAAGCATATGACGTTCACCAAGAAAAAGGCTAAATAAGGAATTGGTGAAGATCACCATGACTCATCCAAAGGCAAAAAGTAAAGTTACAAGATAGGCCCTTCGCAGAGGGAAGCAGAGGTTGTCATGCGCTTTTGAGGTTTGGATGCGTGTCCTCTTAGTGCGGAGGAACGTCACTTTATATCGCCTCCTGTGATAAAGAACTTTATTATGCAGTCTGTCGCTTTTATGTCTTCCTCATCACAGGTTCGTACAAAGCTTATTTTCCACACACTAATAGATCATACATATTATAGAGAAATTTTTATTGCTTGCACCGATAACAACTTACTTGAGGGATCTTATTCAATCCATAGGTAGGTATGGTGGACACTCATGTCAAAACTGGGTTGAAGGTTTATGGATGCACAAGTAGTATCTCTACTTGGTGCGGGAGTTTTGGCTAATATGAGGTGGAAGCAATCGTCACATGCTAAGGGATCTCTAATCATATAACATTGTTTGGAACCAAGCAAACACAATTCATTATGTTGTCTTCCTTGTCCAACATATACTTCTAGGCATGTAATAGTTTGGTGAGTGCTCACAATTGTAGAAAGTGTCTAAGATTATATATTTATATGTGAACCTCTATTTCCTTATTACTTATTGTTAATTGCAACAATGACTGAGGTCTATGTTGGTCTATTCTCAACAAGTTTCAATCATCATACTTGTTATATGCGAAGCTATCACTTTCCATAAGATCATCTCATGATCTTTCATGCTATTGTTCTTTTCATACTTTTGATCACGGCACAAAGCAAAGCCCTTGACTAAGATACTCTTTATTATATAGCTCGCAAGCTCGAATACATCGGGGGAGACACAAGGCAAAAGACTCAAACTAAAACACTAAAGAATTATTCCACTAAGAAAAGAAATAAAAATTGAAAAGGAAAGAACTAAAACAAAGGTAAAAGCAAAAGATATAAAGGTGGTATGATACCAGGGAAACTCCCCCAAGCTTTGCAAAAGCCAAGGGAGTTGCCCATACCAATGCTTAGTTGCCTTCCTTTGGTGGTGATGGTGGTGGAGTTGTTGAAGCAGTCTTGAGCTTGTCTAATTTGCACTTGAGCATAAAGTTCTGCTCCCTCAGATCGTCATTTTCCTCCTCAAGCTTCAACACTCTATGGCAAAGTTCCTGCTTACTCTCCTGCAAGAAACGAGAAGGGATAAGCAAGGTCTTAGGCTTCTTCCTTTGGTCAGGGAGGCTTGACTTCTTGAACTCCACATGAGTGCATCCAGGTTGAGGTAGAGGAGCCTCCTCTTCATCGGAACTTGTTTGTTCCTTCCCCTTGGGATCATAGTCCTCTTCCTCGTGAGTGGTCAACCATATGGTTCCAAGTCCCCATAGACCTTGGGGTTAGCTAGGTAATCAGCCACATAGCTCTCCCCCTCTGAATCCTGAGAAGACATCTTTGCTCTAAATCTGCGGAAGACAAGAGGCTCGAAACGAAAACACAGGAAAACTGCGCGATACGGAGATCAAAACCCTCGGGCGTATATATAATGATTTTTTCTGGACCAGAAGGAGTGCCCCGCAAGAAAACGGAGTCCAGGGGGCACACGAGGTGCCCACAAGCCCGGTTGCCGCGGCTAGGGGGGTAGGCCGCGACAACCAAGCTTGTGGCCGCCTCGTGCGCTCTCCGGACTCCTTTTTATTTTTCTAATTTTCCATAAATTCCAAAACGGAGAAAATTTCCTATTGGAAAAGTTTCGGAGTCCAATTACTTACCGAAACACATACTCTTCGTTTTCAGGGTCTGAAACAGGTTGATAAACATCCCTTATGTACTCCTGTGGAGTTATGATATTGATGATATTGGTCTGAACATTTATGGGAGTACCAGAGATGTAATGCTTGATTCTTTGCCCATTTACCACTCTAGGAAAATTGCCTTCCGTGTTATGGATTTTGATGGCACCGGAACGATACACTTCCTCGACAACATAGGGACCTTCCCATTTAGAGAGAAGCTTGCCTGCGAAGAATCTTAAACGAGAATTGTATAGCAGGACATAATCACCTACATTGAACTCTCGTTTTTGTATTCTTTTATCATGCCATCTCTTAACCTTTTCCTTGAACAACTTGGCATTCTCATATGCATGGGCCCTCCATTCATCCAATGAGCTGATATCAAACAACCGCTTCTCACTGGCAAGTTTGAAATCGAAGTTGAGCTCTTTGATTGCCCAATAAGCTTTGTGTTCCAGCTCAAGAGGTAAATGACAGGCTTTACCGTAAACCATTTTATACGGTGACATGCCCATGGGATTCTTGTAAGCAGTCCTATAAGCCCATAGTGCATCCTCAAGTTTGCTAGACCAATTCTTTCGAGATCTATTGACGGTCTTTTGTAAGATCAATTTGATCTCCCTATTACTCAACTCCACTTGACCACTAGACTGAGGATGATAAGGAGATGCAACTCTATGGTTGACATCATACTTAGCGAGCATCTTGCGGAAAACACCATGAATGAAGTGTGAACCACCATCAGTCATCACATATCTAGGGACTCCAAATCATGGGAAAATGACTTCTTTAAGCATCTTAATAGAGGTGTGGTGATCAACATTTCTAGTGGGGATAGCTTCTACCCACTTAATAACATAATCCACAACAACTAATATGTGAGTATACACATTGGAACTCGGGAAAGGTCCCATATAATCAAAGCCCCAGACATCAAATGGTTCAATGACAACTGAATAGTTCATAGGAATTTCCTGACGCTTACTGATATTCCCTATTCTTTGGCATTCGTCACAAGACAAGACAAATTTACGGGCATCCTTGAAGAGAGTGGGCCAATAGAAACCTGATTGCAATACCTTATGAGCAGTTCTGTCTCCAACATGGTGTCCTCCGTAGGCTTCGGAATGACACTTCTGCAGGATCTGTCCCTGTTCATGCTCA
Organism: Hordeum vulgare subsp. vulgare; assembly: GCF_904849725.1. Classification (NCBI taxonomy): domain Eukaryota; kingdom Viridiplantae; phylum Streptophyta; class Magnoliopsida; order Poales; family Poaceae; genus Hordeum; species Hordeum vulgare. The sequence continues at coordinate 449,176,476 of NC_058518.1, read as the reverse complement.
GGCACACAACATCTAATAACACCATCTACTCCTTCCTTATAAAGGTGAGGGTCATCCCAAAAGTAGTGTCTCAAATCAAAGAAGAATTTCTTCTTTTGCTGGTAGGTGAAACTGGGTGGTATGTATTTGGCTACGATATAGTTTGCGTAATCAGCATACCACGGTGCACTATGTGAAGTGCGGATGACATTCAATTGCTCATCAAGAAAGCTGTCATCAATAGGTCGTGGGTCATCAAGGACATTCTCTAGCCTAAACAAGTTATCTTCTACAGGGTTATCAGCACCCTTTCGGTCAACAACGTGCAAATCAAATTCCTGTAGCAGGAGAACCCATCTGATTAGCCTAGGCCTAGCGTTCTTCTTCTCCATAAGGTACTTAATAGCAGCATGATCAGAGTGAATAGTGACTTTGGAGTCAACTATATAAGATCTGAACTTTTCACATTCAAACACAACTGCTAAAAACTCCTTCTCCGTAGTGGCATAGTTTCTTTGGGCACTGTCTAGAGTTTTACTAGCGTAGTGAATGACATTCAACTTCTTGTCAACTCTTTGTCCTAGAACAGCAGCAATAGCATAATCACTAGCATTGCACATGATTTCAAAGGGCAAGTTCCAATCAGGTGGTTGAACAATAGGCGCGGTTATCAAGGCCTTTGTCGGGGGGATAACCCCGGGGTAGGCTCATCAAGCCTGTTCCTTCATTTCCAGCCCAAAGGACATGAATGTATACATATTCCCAAGGCCCAAGTCTTCTGGCCGGCTAGGCAGCACCTACCGGCTAGAGGACGAGGCGGCCATCCCTCTGGCCGGCCAGGCAACCCCCGCCGGCTAGAGTCGAAGCGGCTACCTCTTCTGAGCCGGCCTCGTCGTGCCAGCCCGGCTAGGAATGAGGCGGTCGCACACCAGCCGGCTAGCCAAGCAGGCTAGCCGGCCGAAGATCACAAGTCACATCAGATCGTAGGTCAGGATAAGACCTTACGATTAAAGGTAGCTATGCGTCAGCAAATGTACTGGATCGGGGCGCCCGATAGGTACGAGCGTCGGCGGCTGAGCTCTGATCCATCACCTAGCATAGTGTCAGACCGTCACACTCCCACTCCATTACTGCACTCGGCATGGGGAACAGTGGAGACGGCCGTACTACCTGCCCATGACGAATCTCGCGGGGTGCGCTTGACGTACAACGCATGCTCAGCGTCAACCTTACGCGAGGGCTTCATTGGCCAGCCGGCGGGTCCCACTTCCAATCGAGACCATGCAGCCGGCGGGCCCCTCGAGTGACAAGACAAGACTCTCGTGGGCCCCTGGCCAGCCGGCGAGGCTGCCAGCCGGGTCCCACATTTGTACCCTTTATTCATATTGTAGGCCGGCGGGTTCGTCTATAAAACCCCCCGGTCGCCCTCCATGCAGGGGGTCCGATCATCTCACAGTCCCACGACACTATACGCTCACCAACCACAGAGAGAGAGGCCGAGACGAGCCGGCTGCTCCCCTCTTCCTCCTCCCAACACAGCTCCAAGAGCAACATTGTACTCTATTCATACACATCAAACACTCCGACAAGATTAGGGGTGTTATCTCTACGGAGAGTCGTGAACCTGGGTACATCGTGCGTCCCATGCGTGTACCAACGTCGTTCCCAGCGTCCACCTTTGTCCCTTCGGTTCTCACCGACTTTAGCCTACCTATGGCATATGTTGTGAGTATTCACCGACATTTGGCGCCCACCGTGGGGCCGGTCGCGACATCGGCTGGCTTTACGCGCTGGGCGGGGCCCTGCACCTACACCCCCGGATGCATCGCGTTCGGATCAGTTTGCATGCCCGTGGAGCCCGCTTTCGACGAGGCAACACCCATGATGATCGACGTCCCCGTCCGCCATGCGGATTCGGACGAAGATTCTGATGACGAGGTGCTCCCTAGCATCGTCGTCGCTGCTATGGAGAACCTCAACGTTCTCTTCAGCGACCTTCGTCTCAACGACGGTCCGCGCTACTTCGGCGAGGACTTCGACGTTGAGGCGCTCTGCGCCAGCTTCAGCAGGCTCTCTATCGCTAAGATGCCTGTCCACGACATATATCCCAGCAACGTCCTCATCTTTGACGGCCCACCGCCGTCGGTGGGGTTCTTCACCCCATATCATGTTGTTGCCGTCTCCAACGCCGTGGATGTGATGGTTATCGGCGCCGGTGCCAGCACAACTCCCGACAAGGCCTCAGCAGGCGCTGGCGAGCCCACCGGTGCCACCGCCGATACTCTTCGGGACGCCATCGCCGGCCTAAAGGCACCCATCACCGCTTCCGCAAACCCCGCTAACGCTCGGGCCTCGCTGGAGGAGGCTCGCAAGCGTATCCTGGAGGAGGGCATCGTTGTAGCTTCGGCGAAACGTCGGTTGGAGGCTACGCAGCGCGAGTATAACTCCACGTACGGCCTTACTCCGATTTCCGAGGCCCCTAGCCGGCTTGGATCGGTCCGCAGCCGCGGCCGGTTCATTGCCGAAGTCCTAGGCGGCGATCTGCCCACCTACGAGACTCCTGCGGCCAACGTGCAAGCGGCGCAGGCAGCCATGGAGGAGATGGCGAGCCTGGAAGGCGAGGAGCGCGCTTTCCAGGAGAAGCGGGTCAAGGACCTCCTTGACACCGCCAACCAGCAACACGCTCGGCTTGACCCGAGTCAGGCTCAATCAGAGTCCCCGGGACCCAACTCCGGGGGACGCCGCAACCCTAGCGGTCATCATCATGCAGAAGGATCTTCCTCGCATCTCCCTTCCGGCCGGAGGGGCGAGGGAAGCCAAGACCGGTGCTCTCAATGCCAGAGCGAGCACACTTCGGGCTTGCGTCGCAGAGGCGACGAGGGCGATTCAGAGTGTGAGATTCTTCCCCCACGAAGAACTCACGTCTTCGGTTCACGAGGCGCCTCCCCTCTCGCCACTAGGGCCGATGCTCACGCCACCTAGGATGATCGGGACGCTCGCCGACGTCTCATCGTCCTGGCCCAGTCAGCCCTCCTAGAGGAAGACGACCCCGTTGGTCCGGCCTGCTTCGGCCCCCGGATCCGAGGGGAGCCGTTCCCCCGAGGTTTCACCCTGCCTCGGGACACGCCAAAATACAATGGCACGGCCAAGCCAGAGGACTGGCTGATTGACTACACCACGATCGTCGGCATTGCCAGGGGCAACAAAGGCGTAGCAGTCCGCTACGTACCACTCATGTTGACCAGCTCGGCTCGGACTTGGCTTAACAGCCTCCCGGCCGGCAGTGTCAACTCCTGGGTGGACTTCGAGGAGGTGTTCGTCCGCAACTTCACTCGCACCTACAAGCACCCTGGCCGGCCCCGCGAGCTGGCCATGTGCGTCTAGAAGGCCGACGAACCCCTTCGCGACTACCTCACCCGATGGACTGAGCTCCATAATTCCTGCGAGGGGGTGCATGAGGTACAAGCCATTCAGTACTTCATCGACAGTTGCCGGGATGGCACCCTCCTCAAGCACAAGCTCATGTGCACCGAGCCCACCTCTCTAGCGGTGCTCATGGCCAAGGCAGACAAATACGCGACGGCCGACTCAGCGATGCGCGTCAAGGTGACCGCCTCGGACAAGGTTATGCCTACGCTGGCTACTCCCAAGCCGGATGGGGACAACCGAGGCGGCCAGAACAACTACAAGCGCAAGGTGGATCAGATGGATCCCCGCTCCAATAGCAAGTTGGTGGCCAGCATGGAGGGAGAAACATCGGCTCCTCAAGCCGGCCCTCCACGAAAGCGTCCCAACAGAAGCAACACCAACTGGCTGCCCAAGCAGTCCTTCAAGCAGCTGCTCGACGCCCCCTTCAAGATACATTCTGGGGCGCAGCCGTCTTCCCACACCCTTCTGTTGGGGAACGTCGCATGGGAAACAAAAATTTCCTACGCGCACGAAGACCTATCATGGTGATGTCCATCTACGAGAGGGGATGAGTGATCTACGTACCCTTGTAGATCGTACAGCAGAAGCGTTAGTGAACGCGGTTGATGTAGTGGAACGTCCTCACGTCCCTCGATCCGCCCCGCGAACAATCCCGCGATCAGTCCCACGATCTAGTACCGAACGGACGGCACCTCCGCGTTCAGCACACGTATAGCTCGACGATGATCTCGGCCTTCTTGATCCAGCAAGAGAGACGGAGAGGTAGAAGAGTTCACCAGCAACGTGACGGCGCTCCGTAGGTTGGTGATGACCTTGTCTCAGCAGGGCTCCGCCCGAGCTCTGCAGAAACGCGATCTAGAGGAAAAACCGTGGAGGTATGTGGTCGGGCTGCCGTGGAAAAGTCGTCTCAAATCAGCCCTAAAACCTCCGTATATATAGGTGGGAGGGAGGGGAGGAGGCAGCCTCAAAACCTAAAGGTTTGGCCGAAATTGGAGGTGGAGGAGTCCTACTCCAATCCTACTTGGAGTAGGATTCCACCTTCCCACTTGGAAACTCTTTCCACCTTGTGTTTTTTCCTTCTCAAACCTTATGGGCCTTAGTGGGAACTTATTCCAGCCCACTAGGGGCTGGTTTATCTCTTCCCATAGCCCATGAGACCCCTTGGGGCATGACACCCCTCCCGATGGTCCCCGGCACCCCTCCCGGCACTCCCGGTACACTACCGATGAGCCCGAAACTTTTCCGGTAATGCACGAAAACCTTCCGGTAACCAAATGAGGTCATCCTATATATCAATCTTCGTTTCCGGACCATTCCGGAAACCCTCGTGACGTCCGTGATCTCATCCGGGACTCCGAACAACATTCGGTAACCAACCATATAACTCAAATATGCATAAAACAACGTCGAACCTTAAGTGTGCAGACCCTGCGGGTTCGAGAACTATGTAGACATGACCCGAGAGACTCCTCGGTCAATATCCAATAGCGGGACCTAGATGCCCATATTGGATCCTACATATTCTACAAAGATCTTATCGTTTGAACCTCAGTGCCAAGGATTCATATAATCCCGTATGTCATTCCCTTTGTCCTTCGGTATGTTACTTGCCCGAGATTCGATCGTTAGTATCCGCATACCTATTTCAATCTCGTTTACCGGCAAGTCTCTTTACTCGTTCCGTAATACAAGATCCCGCAACTTACATTAAGTTACATTGCTTGCAAGGCTTGTGTGTGATGTTGTATTACCGAGTGGGCCCCGAGATATCTCTCCGTCACATGGAGTGACAAATCCCAGTCTCGATCTATACTAACTCAACGAACACCTTCGGAGATACCTGTAGAGCATCTTTATAGTCACCCAGTTACGTTGCGACGTTTGATACACACAAAGCATTCCTCCGGTGTCCGTGAGTTATATGATCTCATGGTCATAGGAACAAATACTTGACACGCAGAAAACAGTAGCAACAAAATGACACGATCAACATGCTACGTCTATTAGTTTGGGTCTAGTCCATCACATGATTCTCCTAATGATGTGATCCCGTTATCAAGTGACAACACTTGCCTATGGCCAGGAAACCTTGACCATCTTTGATCAACGAGCTAGTCAACTAGAGGCTTACTAGGGAGAGTGTTTTGTCTATGTATCCACACAAGTATTGTGTTTCCAATCAATACAATTATAGCATGGATAATAAACGATTATCATGAACTAAGAAATATAATAATAACTAATTTATTATTGCCTCTAGGGCATATTTCCAACAGTCTCCCACTTGCACTAGAGTCAATAATCTAGTTCACATCACCATGTGATTCCAACGAATCCAACACCCATATAGTTATGGGGTCTGATCACGTCTTGCTCGTGAGAGAGGTTTTAGTCAACGGTTCTGAAACTTTCAGATTCGTGTGTTTTTATGTCATCTTATAGATGCTGCTACTACGTGCTATTCGGAAATGCTCCAAATATCTACTCTACTATACGAATCCGTTTCACTACTCATAGTTATCTGGATTAGTGTCAAAGCTTGCATTGACGTAACCCTTTACGACAAACTCTTTAACCACCTCCATAATCGAGAAAAATTCCTTAGTCCATTAGTTACTAAGGATAAATTTCGACCACTGCTAGTGATTCAATCATGGATCACTCTCTGTACCTCTCAACATACTTTGAGTCAAGGCACACTTCAGGTGCGGTACACAGCATGGCATACTTTAGATTCTACGGCTAAGGCATAGAAGACGACCTTCGTCTATTCTCTTTATTCTGCCGTGGTCGGGTTTTGAGTCTTACTCAAATTCACACCTCACAACGCAACCAAGAACTCCTTCTTTGCTGGTCTATTTTGAACTCTTTCAAAAACTTGTCAAGGCATGCATCTTGTTGAAACTTCTATTAAGCGCTTTCGATCTATCTCCATAGATCTTTGATGCTCAACGCTCAAGTAGCGTAATCCAGGTACTCCTTTGAAAACTTCTTTCAAACAACCTTGTATGCTTTACAGAAATTCTACATTACTTCTGATCCACAATATGTCAACCACATATACCTATCAGAAATTCTATAGTGCTCCCACTCACTTCTTTGGAAATACAAGTTTCTCATAAACCTTGTACAAACCCAAAATCTTTGATCATCTCATCAAAGTGTATATTCCAACTCCGAGATGCTTGCACCAGTTCATTGAAGGATCACTGGAGCTTGCATACTTGCTAGTATCTTTAGGATCGACAAAACCTTCTGGTTGTATCACATACAATGTTTGCTCAAGGAAACCGTCGAGAAAACAATGTTTTGACATCCTACGTGCAATATTTCATTAATAATGCATCAACAACTAACATAATTCTAACAGACTTTTAGCATCGCTACGAGTGAGAAAGTCTCATCATAGTCAACTGTTTGATCTTACCGAAAACATCTTTGCGACAAGTCGAGCTTTTCTTAATAGTGACTTATCACCATCATCGTCTGTCTTCTTTTAAAGATCCATTTTTACTCAATAGTCCTATGACCATCAAGTAGTTCTACCAAAGTCTACACTTTGTTTTCACACATGGATCCTCTCTCGGATTTCATGGCTTCCAGCCATTTGTCGGAATCTGGGCCCACCATCGCTTTCTCCATAACTCGTAGTTTCACTGTTGCTCAACAACATGACCTCCAAGACAGGGTTACCGTACTACTCTGCAGCAGTACGCGACCTTGTCGACCTACGAGGTTTGTAGTAACTTGATTCGAAGCTCAATGATCATCATCATCAGCTTCCACTTCAATTGGTGTAGGCGCCACATGAACAACTTCCTGCGCCCTGCTACACACTGGTTGAAGTGATGGTTCAATAACCTCATCAAGTTCTACTACCCTCCCACTCAATTCTTTCGAGAGAAACCTTTCCTCGAGAAAGGATCCGTTTCTAGAAACAAACACTTTGCTTTCGGATCTGAGATAGGAGATGTACCCAACTGTTTTGGATATCCTATGAAGATGCATTTATCCGCTTTGGGTTCGAGCTTATCAGACTGAAACTTTTTCACATAAGTGTCGAAACCCCAAACTTTCAAGAAACGACAGTTTAGATTTCTCTAAACCTCAGTCTATACTGTGTCATCTCAACGGAAATACGCGGTGCCCTATTTAAAGTGAGCGCGGTTGTCTCTAATGCATAACCCATAAACGATAATGGTAATTCGATAAGAGACATCATAGTATGCACCATACCAAATAGTGCGTGGCTATGACGTTCACACACATCATCACACTATGATGTTCCAGGTGGCATGAACTGCGAAACAATTTCCACATTGTCTTAATTGTGTACCAAAACTCGTAACTCAGATATTCATTTCCATGATCATATCGTAGACAGTTTATCCTCTTGTTACGACGAACTTCACTCTGAAACGGAATTGAACTTTTCAACATTTTAGACTTGTGATCCATTAAGTAAATACTCCTGTATCTACTCAAATCGTCAGTGAAGTAAGAACATAATGATATCCACTGCGTGCCTCAGCACCCATTGGACTGCATACATCAAAATGTATCACTTCCAACAAGTTACTATCTTATTTCATCTCAATGAAAACAAGGCCTTGCTCATGTGGTATGATTCGCATGTCACTAGTGATTCGAAATCAGGTGAGTACAAAGATCCATCAGCATGGAGCCTCTTCATGCAATTTATACTAACATGACTCAAGCGGCAGTGCCACAAGTAAGTGGTACTATCATCATCAACTCGTATCTTTTGGCACCAATATCATGAACATGTGTAACACTACGATCGAGATTCAATAAACCATTGAAGGTGATTATTCAAGAAAATAGAGTAACCATTATTCTCTTTAAATGAATAATCGTATTGCAATAAACACGATCCAATCATGTCCATGCTTAACGCAAGCACCAAATAACAATTATTTAGGTTTAACACCAATCCCGATGGTAGAGGGAGCGTGCGACGTTTGATCATATCAATCTTGGAAACACTTCCAACACGTATCGTCACCTCGCCTTTAGCTAGTCTCCGTTTATGCCGTAGCTTTCATTTCGCGTCACTAATCACTTAGCAACCGAACCGGTATCCAATACCCTCGTGCTACTAGGAGTACTAGTAAAGTACACATCAACATCATGTATATCAAATACACTTCTTTCGACTTTTGCCAGCCTTCTTATCTACCAAGTATCTTGAGTTGCTCCGCCTCAGTGATTGTTCCCCTCATTACAGAAGCACTTAGTCTCGGGTTTGGGTTTAATCTTGGGTCTCTTCATTAGTGCAGCAACTGTTTTGCCGTTTCACGAAGTATCCCTTCTAGCCCTTGCCTTTCTTGAAACTTAGTGGTTTTACAAACCATCAACTATTGATGTTCCTTCTTGATTTCTACTTTCGCAGTGTCAAACATCGCGAATCGCTCAAGGATCATTGTATGTATCCTTGATATGTTATATTTCATCACGAAGCTCTCACAGCTTGGTGGCAGTGACTTTGGAGAACTATCACTATCTCATCTGGAAGATTAACTCCCACTTGATTCAAGCGATTGTCGTACTCAGACAATCTGAGCACATGCTCAACGATTGAGCCTTTTCTCCTGTGCTTTGTGGACAAAGAATCTTGTCGGAGGTTTCGTACCTCTTAACAAGGGCACAAGCATGAAATCACAATTTCATCTCTTTAGAACATCACTTATGTTCCGTGACGTTTTACAACGTTTTCGGCGCCTTGCTTCTAAGCCATTAAGTATTTTTGTACTGAACTATCGTGTAGTCATCAAAAACGTGTATGTCGGATGTTCACAGCATCCACAGACGACGCTCGAGGTGCAGCACACCGAGTGGTGCATTAAGGACATAAGCCTTCTGTGCAGCAACGAGGACAATCCTCGGTTTTACAGACTCAGTCTGCAAAGTTTGCTACTATCAACTTTCAACTAAATTTTCTCTAGGAACATATAAAATAGTAGAGCTATAGCGCAAGCTACATCGTATTTCGCAAAGACCATTAGACTATGTTCATGAAAATTAGTTCAATTAATCATATTACTTAAGAACTCCCACTCAAAAAGTACATCTCTCTAGTCATTTGAGTGGTACATGATCCAAATCCACTATCTCAAGTCCGATCATCACGTGAGTCGAGAATAGTTTCAGTGGTAAGCATCTCTATGCTAATCATATCAACTATACGATTCATGCTCGACCTTTCGGTCTCATGTGTTCCGAGGCCATGTCTGCACATGCTAGGCTCGTCAAGCTTAACCCGAGTGTTCCGCGTGCGCAACTGTTTTGCACCTGTTGTATGTGAACGTTGAGTCTATCACACCCGATCATCACGTGGTGTCTTGAAACGACGAACTGTAGCAACGGTGCACAGTCGGGGAGAACACAATTTCGTCTTGAAATTTTAGTGAGAGATCACCTCATAATGCTACCGTCGTTCTAAGCAAAATAAGGTGCATAAAAGGATTAACATCACATGCAATTTATAAGTGACATGATATGGCCATCATCACGTGCTTCTTGATCTCCATCACCAAAGCACCAACACGATCTTCTTGTCACCGGCGTCACACCATGATCTCCATCATCATGATCTCCATCATCGTGTCGCCATCGGGGTTGTCGTGCTACTCATGCTATTACTACTAAAGCTACGTCCTAGCAAAATAGTAAACGCATCTGCAAGCACAAACGTTAGTTATAAAGACAACCCTATGGCTCCTGCTGGTTGCCGTACCATCGACGTGCAAGTCGATATTATCTATTACAACATGATCATCTCATACATCCAATATATCACATCACATCGTTGGCCATATCACATCACAAGCATACCCTGCAAAAACAAGTTAGACGTCCTCTAATTTTGTTGTTGCATGTTTTACGTGGTGACCATGGGTATCTAGTAGGATCGCATCTTACTTACGCAAACACCACAACGGAGATATATGAGTTGCTATTTGACCTCATACAAGGACCTCCTCGGTCAAATCCGATTCAACTAAAGTTGGAGAAACTGACACTTGCCAGTCATCTTTGAGCAACGGGGTTACTCGTAGCGATGAAACCAGTCTCTCGTAAGCGTACGAGTAATGTAGGTCCAAGCCGCTTCAATCCAACAATACCGCGGAATCAAGAAAAGACTAAGGAGAGCAGTAAAACGCACATCACCGCCCACAAAAACTTTTATGTTCTACTCGAGAAGACATCTACGCATGAACCTAGCTCATGATGCCACTGTGGGGGAACGTCGCATGGGAAACAAAAATTTCCTACGCGCACGAAGACCTATCATGGTGATGTCCATCTACGAGAGGGGATGAGTGATCTACGTACCCTTGTAGATCGTACAGCAGAAGCGTTAGTGAACGCGGTTGATGTAGTGGAACGTCCTCACGTCCCTCGATCCGCCCCGCGAACAATCCCGCGATCAGTCCCACGATCTAGTACCGAACGGACGGCACCTCCGCGTTCAGCACACGTACAGCTCGACGATGATCTCGGCCTTCTTGATCCAGCAAGAGAGACGGAGAGGTAGAAGAGTTCACCAGCAACGTGACGGCGCTCCGGAGGTTGGTGATGACCTTGTCTCAGCAGGGCTCCGCCCGAGCTCTGCAGAAACGCGATCTAGAGGAAAAACCGTGGAGGTATGTGGTCGGGCTGCCGTGGAAAAGTCGTCTCAAATCAGCCCTAAAACCTCCGTATATATAGGTGGGAGGGAGGGGAGGAGGCAGCCTCAAAACCTAAAGGTTTGGCCGAAATTGGAGGTGGAGGAGTCCTACTCCAATCCTACTTGGAGTAGGATTCCACCTTCCCACTTGGAAACTCTTTCCACCTTGTGTTTTTTCCTTCTCAAACCTTATGGGCCTTAGTGGGAACTTATTCCAGCCCACTAGGGGCTGGTTTATCTCTTCCCATAGCCCATGAGACCCCTTGGGGCGTGACACCCCTCCCGATGGTCCCCGGCACCCCTCCCGGCACTCCCGGTACACTACCGATGAGCCCGAAACTTTTCCGGTAATGCACGAAAACCTTCCGGTAACCAAATGAGGTCATCCTATATATCAATCTTCGTTTCCGGACCATTCTGGAAACCCTCGTGACGTCCTGATCTCATCCGGGACTCCGAACAACATTCGGTAACCAACCATATAACTCAAATATGCATAAAACATCGCCGAACCTTAAGTGTGCAGACCCTGCGGGTTCGAGAACTATGTAGACATGACCCGAGAGACTCCTCGGTCAATATCCAATAGCGGGACCTAGATGCCCATATTGGATCCTACATATTCTACAAAGATCTTATCGTTTGAACCTCAGTGCCAAGGATTCATATAATCCCGTATGTCATTCCCTTTGTCCTTCGGTATGTTACTTGCCCGAGATTCGATCGTTAGTATCCGCATACCTATTTCAATCTCGTTTACCGGCAAGTCTCTTTACTCGTTCCGTAATACAAGATCCCGCAACTTACATTAAGTTACATTGCTTGCAAGGCTTGTGTGTGATGTTGTATTACCGAGTGGGCCCCGAGATACCTCTCCGTCACATGGAGTGACAAATCCCAGTCTCGATCTATACTAACTCAACGAACACCTTCGGAGATACCTGTAGAGCATCTTTATAGTCACCCAGTTACGTTGCGACGTTTGATACACACAAAGCATTCCTCCGGTGTCCGTGAGTTATATGATCTCATGGTCATAGGAACAAATACTTGACACGCAGAAAACAGTAGCAACAAAATGACACGATCAACATGCTACGTCTATTTGTTTGGATCTAGTCCATCACATGATTCTCCTAATGATGTGATCCCGTTATCAAGTGACAACACTTGCCTATGGCCAGGAAACCTTGACCATCTTTGATCAACGAGCTAGTCAACTAGAGGCTTACTAGGGAGAGTGTTTTGTCTATGTATCCACACAAGTATTGTGTTTCCAATCAATACAATTATAGCATGGATAATAAACGATTATCATGAACTAAGAAATATAATAATAACTAATTTATTATTGCCTCTAGGGCATATTTCCAACACCTTCGACAGTGCATCTTTGCGCGCCGGCTGTCGCAAGGGGATGGCCTACCGGCTCCTCCAGGTGCGCAGGCGGCCCCTTGTGCACCGACTCCCAACCATGCTCCGGCTCCGCCGCCTCCACCTCGCGATGACGGCCATCACCAAGACGACTACCCTCATCAAGACGGAGCATTCGTCGTCTTCACCACCGAAGGCGACGACAAGCATAGCCTGCGCGAGAGGCGGCGCGAGGTAAACACCACTGTCCCCCCGGTTCCCCAGTACAAGCATTGGTCTGACAAACCAATCACATGGAGCCGGGTGGACCATCCTGCGGTGATGCCCAACCCGGGATCATACGCACTCGTCCTCGACCCCACCTTCGCCTCCAAGAGGCTCACCTGCCGATTCTCCCGGGTGTTGGTCGACGACGCAGCAGCATCAACATCCTCTACCTCGACACTCTCCTCAAGCTCGGACTCAAGGAGACGGACGTCCTACCGACCAGTACTGTCTTCCACGGCATCGTGCCTGGACAGTCGTGCTCGCCCATCGGCAAGATCCAGCTGGACGTCCTCTTCGGCGACAAAGCCCACTTCCACTGAGAGTCCATATGGTTCGAGGTAGTGGATGTCAGTAGCCCGTATCACGCGCTGCTGGGAAGACCGGCTCTGGCCAAGTTTATGGCTATTCCGCATTAAGCCTATCTGAAGAAGAAGATGCCGGGTCCCAAGGGCATCATCACTGTTGTTGGCGACTACAAGAAGTCGCTCGAGTGTGCCCAAGATAGCAGTCGCCTCGCCGACGCCTTGGTGATCGCTGAGGAGAAGTGCGGATTGACCGGCTGATGGCCCAGGCTACCGACCAGCCGACGATTCCTTCTCCTCCATCCCAATCAGTCGGCGAGGGCTCTTTCAAGCCGGCTAAAGAGACCAAGCAGGTCCCACTCGACCCTGCCAACCCAAAGCAGTGCGTCACCATCGGGGCTGGTATCAGCCCCAAATAGGAAGGCGAGCTCGTCGACTTCCTCTGTGAGAATCGGGACATCTTCGCATGGTCCCCCAAGGACATGCCGGGTGTTCCGAGGAAGTACGCCGAGCACAAACTTCACGTATGACCGGATGCATAGCCGGTGAAACAACCCTTGCGCCGCTTCGCTGAGGGGAAGCGGTGCACGATCGGAGAAGAAATCACCCGGCTCATTGCAGCCGGCTTCATCATGGAGGTTTTCCACCCGGACTGGCTGGCTAATCCAGTCCTGGTGCTGAAGAAGAACAACACATGGCGAATGTGTATTGACTACACTAGCCTGAATAAGGCCTGTCCGAAAGACCCTTTCGCGTTGCCTAGGATAGATCAAGTGATCGACTCCACTGCAGGCTGCGAACTGCTGTCGTTTCTGGATGCTTATTCAGGCTACCATCAAATCAAGCTGGATCAGTTGATCGCCTGAAGACCTCCTTCATCACGCCCTTCGGGGCCTACTGCTACACCACCATGACGTTCGGTCTGAAGAACGCAGGTGCGACATTCCAACGCTGCATGCAGCAGTGCCTACTGCCACAGATTGGCAGAAACATCCACGTCTATGTGGATGACATCGTCGTCAAGACGAAGTAGCACTTCAGCCTCCTCGACGACTTGTGGGAGACGTTCGCCAATCTGCGCGAGTACAGGATCCGGCTCAACCCGGAGAAGTGCGTCTTCGGGGTTCCAAGCGGCAAACTCTTGGGGTTCTTCGTGTCCGCCCACGGTATCGAGGCGAACCCCGAGAAGATCGGCACCATCGAGCGGATGGTGCGGCCGGCTCGAATCCTCGACGTCCAGAAGTTCGCCGGCTGTTTGGCGTCCCTTAGCCGGTTCGCCAGCCGGCTTGGCGAGAAGGCCCTTCCACTCTACCAGCTCATGAAGAAGACAACGAAGTTTGAGTGGAACGATCAGGCGGACGAAGCCTTCCACGACCTCAAGCGGGTAATCTCGAGCGTGCCGATCTTGGCAGCGCCGTCTGAAAGGGAACCCATACTCATATGCATTGCGGTGACCACTCGCATGGTTAGCGTAGTGTTGGTAGTTCAGCATAAAGAGGAGGGCAAGGTCGTGCCAGTGCAGCGCCCTGTCTATTACCTTAGCGAGGTCTTCTCCGCCTCTAAGGAAAACTATCCACATTATCAAAAAATGTGTTATGGTGTTTACCTTGCTGCACAGAAGTTGAAGCAATACTTCCAAGAGCAGGCCATCACAGTGGTGAGCACTACTCCACTTTTAGAGATCATGGGCAACCATGACGTCACGGGCAGGATTGCCAAATGGTCCATCGCCATGGCAAACCATGATATTCGGTACGAGCCTCGCACTGCCATCAAATCTCACGTGGTGGCCGACTTCTTAGTCGACTGGGCCTAGACCCATTTTGAGCCACCGTTGTTGTAAATATGCCCTAGAGGCAATAATAATTAGTTATTATTATATTTCTTTGTTCATGATAATCGTTTATTATCCATGCTATAATTGTATTGATTGGAAACACAATACTTGTGTGGATACATAGACAAAACACTGTCCCTAGTAAGCCTCTAGTTGACTAGCTCGTTGATCAAAGATGGTCAAGGTTTCTTGGCCATAGGCAAGTGTTGTTACTTGATAACGGGATCACATCATTAGGAGAATCATGTGATGGACTAGACCCAAATTAATAGACGTAGCATGTTGATCGTGTCATTTTGTTGCTACTGTTTTATGCGTGTCAAGTATTTGTTCCTATGACCATGAGATCATATAACTCACTGACACCGGAGGAATGCTTTGTGTGTATCAAACGTCGCAACGTAACTGGGTGACTATAAAGATGCTCTACAGGTATCTCTGAAGGTGTTCTTTGAGTTAGTATGGATCAAGACTGGGATTTGTCACTCCGTATGACGGAGAGGTATCTCGGGGCCCACTCGGTAATACAACATCACACACAAGCCTTGCAAGCAATGTGACTTAGTGTAATTTGCGGGATCTTGTATTACGGAACGAGTAAAGAGACTTGCCGGTAAACGAGATTGAAATAGGTATGCGGATACTGACGATCGAATCTGAGGCAAGTAACATACCGAAGGACAAAGGGAATGGCATACGGGATTATATGAATCCTTGGCACTGAGGTTCAAAGGATAAGATCTTCGTAGAATATGTAGGATCCAATATGGGAATCCAGGTCCTGCTATTGGATATTGACCGAGGAGTCTCTCGGGTCATGTCTACATAGTTCTCGAACCCGCAGGGTCTGCACACTTAAGGTTCGACGTTGTTTTATGCGTATTTGAGTTATATGGTTGGTTACCGAATGTTGTTCGGAGTCCCAGATGAGATCACGGACGTCACAAGGGTTTCCGTAATGGTCCGGAAACAAAGATTGATATATAGGATGACCTCATTTGGTTACCGGAAGGTTTTCGTGCATTACTGAAAAGTTTCGGGCTCATCGGTAATGTACTGGGAGTGCCGGGAGGGGTGCCGGGGACCATCAGGAGGGGTGTCACGCCCCAAGGGGTCTCATGGGCTATGGGAAGAGATAAACCAGCCCCTAGTGGGCTGGAATAAGTTCCCACTAAGGCCCATAAGGTTTGAGAAGGAAAAAACACAAGGTGGAAAGAGTTTCCAAGTGGGAAGGTGGAATCGTACTCCAAGTAGGATTGGAGTAGGACTCCTCCACCTCCAATTTCGGCCAAACCTTTAGGTTTTGAGGCTGCCTCCTCCCCTCCCTCCCTCCTATATATAGTGGGGGTTTTAGGGCTGATTTGAGACAACTTTTGCCACGGCAGCCCGACCACATACCTCCACGGTTTTACCTCTAGATCACGTTTCTGCGGAGCTCGGGCGGATCCCTGCTAAGATTAGATCACCACCAACCTTCGGAGCGTCGTCACGCTGCCGGAGAACTCATCTACCTCTCTGTCTCTCTTGCTGGATCAAGAAGGCCGAGATCATCGTCGAGCTGTACGTGTGCTGAACGCGGAGGTGCCGTCCGTTCGGCAATAGATCGGAGCGGATCGTGGGACGGATCGCGGGACGGTTCGTGGGACGATTCGCGGGGCGGATCGAGGGACGTGAGGACGTTCCACTACATCAACCGCGTTTCTTAACGCTTCTGCTATGCGATCTACAAGGGTACGTAGATCGGAAATCCCCTCTCGTAGATGGACATCACCATGATATGTCTTCGTGCGCGTAGGAAATTTTTTGTTTCCCATGCGACATTCCCCAACAACCGCCTCTAGACTCCACGCATTGGCGGATGCACTTCGACGACTCGAAGATGCGGACAGGACTGGGAGCCGACATTGTCCTGACGTCTCCGAAAGGGGACCAGCTCAAGTACGCTCTCCAGATCCATTTTGCCGCCTCCAACAACGTCGCCGAGTACGAAGCACTGGCTGATGGCCTTCGACTCGCCAAGGAGATCGGCATCCGGCGGCTCATATGCTTCGGTGATTCAGACCTAGTGGTGCAGGAGGTCTCTGACGAATGGGACACCAGGGACGCCAACATGGCAAGCTACCGCTTCCTCATTCACCAGCTCAGCGGCCCTTTTGAGGGTTGTGAGTTTCACCACGTTCCCAGGGCAGAAAATGAGCCAGCCGATACACTGGCGAAGATCAGCTCCACGAGACAGGCCATTCCAGCCGGCGTCTCCCTCGAGAAACTCCATAAGCCGTCTATCAAGCCGTCTCCTGAGTCGGCATCGACCTTTGTGCTGGCTGACTCTATGGTGCAAGCGCCGTCGGCTCCATCAATTATGCCGGCTGCGGTCCCCACGCCGGCTGCACTAACTACGCCGACTCCAAAAGCGGCACTGGCTGAATCTACGGTAGAAGCACCGTCGGCTCCACCAACTATGCCGGCTCCAGTTCCTATGCCGGCTCTATTGGTCCCACCGACTCCAATGGCGGCGCCGGCTACGACAACAACCCCGGCTCTGCGTGGACTCGAATCCTCCCAGTGGGTGGACGTCATGGAGGTAGACGGTGAGCCGGCTGCCGCGGCAGCACCAGAGACACCTTGTCTCGAGCCCGCAACCACGGCACCATCAAGCTTGGGGGCTGCAGAAGCCCCCAACAGTCAAGACGAAGCAGAGGCAACCCTTGTGTTGGCTCCATCATGGGCCCAAACTATTCTGGCCTTCCTTCTTCACGACGAACTTCCTCAGAACGAGGCGGAGGCGAGACAGATCCAGCGCAGGTCCGCCGCCTACGCCATCATCAATCGCGAACTGGTATGACGCAGCGTGACCGGCGTGTTCCAACGCTGCGTCGAATCAGAAAAGGGACAGGAGATCCTCAGAGACATCCACCAGGGGGAGTGTGGGCATCATGCCACCTCCAGAACCCTGGTGGCCAAAGCATTCGGCCATGGATTCTACTGGCCCACGACCCTCGAGGAGGTCGTGGATCTGGTCGACAAGTGCGAAGGTTGCCAACGCTTCAGCACACAGAGCGACATGCCGCCTTCGACCCTCAAAACCACCCCCCTGTCATGGCCATTCGCCGTCTGGGGACTGGACATGGTAGGGCCCTTCAAGATGGCTCACGGTGGGATGACACATCTTTTGGTGGCCGTCGACAAGTTCACCAAGTGGATCGAAGCCGGACCTATCAAAAAGCTTGACGGCCCTACCGCTGTGAAGTTCATCACAGACGTCTTTGTCCGATATGGCGTTCCCCATAGCATCATCACCGACAACGACACCAATTTCGCCAAGGGCGCTCTAGCGCTCTACTGTTCCAAGGTAGGCATCCGGCTCGATTTGGCATCAGTGGCACACCCTCAGTCGAACGGCCAAGCAGAAAGGGCCAATGGCCTGATTCTGGCCGGCATCAAGCCAAGACTGGTGGCACCACTGGTCAGAGCAGCCGGCTGCTGGATCGGAGAACTGCCGGCTGTGCTATGGAGCCTCCGCACCACACCCAACCGGTCCTCCGTCTTCACTCCATTCTTTCTGGTATACGTGTCCGAGGCTATTATTCCCATGGATGTTGAGTTCGACTCACCTCGGGTCACCCTATACACAGAAACAGAGGCGAATGAGGCAAGAGAAGACGGTGTGGATCTCCTCGAAGAAGCAAGGGACTTGGCCTTGAGCCGGCCGGCCATCTATCAACAGAAGCTGAGATACTACCAGAGCAAAAAGATCAAGCCTCTCTCTTTCAGGGAGGGAGACTTGGTCCTCAGAAGAATCCAGCGCACTGCCGGCCAGCACAAGCTCTCATCCCCATGGGAGGGACCCTTCATCATCAGTAGGGCGTTGCACAACAACGCTTACTACTTGATCGACGCCCAAAAGCCAAGGAAGCGCAAGAGGGACGACTCCGGTCAAGAAACGGAACGTCCATGGAACGCGGCGTTGCTTCACCCGTTCTATTGCTAAAAGGCAAGAATCAAGCAAGGGAAAGAGTATGCACATGTATCTTTCTCCCTCTTCAGGAAACAACAACAAATGCAATAAAAAGAGCATGCTTCATGTTTCTTTGTATTGAGAGTTTTCACTCAGTGTACGCCCTCTGACTGGCTTCAATAAGCTCGGGGGCAACACCGCGTAAACCTCTTGCTGGCTTTATCAAGCTCGGAGGCTACGCAGCGCACACCCCTTGCTGGCTTTAACAAGATCGGGGGCTCGCTAGCCGCTCGGACGCCTTCCCTAATGTAAAAGAACACATAGTGTAAACGGATGATCCCTGGTCACCTCGTACGAGCCTGCGGGCTGGCTCCGGCCGCCTGGTTTGCGAGGTGACGCGAGGTCAGGTCGGATACATGCAAAGTTCGGCTACAGAGGGTCGCCGGCTCGGGCTGGCTCGATCATATATACGATCTCATTCAAGCCGGCCTCTGTTGGTTTATGTCTTGTTCTTTAAGTCTTGATGGCTTCGAAAGATCTGAGTCTCGTATTCTAAAATCAGAAACCTCGACCCAGCCACAGACCGGCTCCTGGCTGTCGGGTTGGCGGGGTGGAAGATTAGGAATGCGCGGGTTGGAGAAAAAGGAGTCAACCAGGAATCAAAAGACAGGATCATAAGACAACACGCTTGGCAATACGAATATAATGTTGAATATATACATTCACAAAAGCATTGGCCCACGGCCCGCGTTCATTACATCCCTCTGGGGGTAGAACAAAACAGAAAAGGACACCGGCTACGGGGCTGTGGCCTCATCGGTCGCCCCGACCGCTGCTCCTGACGTGGTAGCATCACCATCTTCGGCTGCTCCTGAGGCGGTTGCGCCGTCTCCCTCGCGAGGGCTCCCGACTCCGTCCACACCGGAGTCGGCGTACGCCGCACCGCTGGAGGCGGCAGCAGATTCCATAGCCCGGGCCGCCTCGTTGGAGATGCCATAAGAGTCATAGGGCCGGAGGCCATGCAGATCTTCAGCGATCACACCACCATCTTCACCCTGCTCCAAAACGAAGTCATCCCAGGCGGTGTACTCGGCGATGTCGCTGGCCCTCACGCGAAGCGCCTCCTTCATGTCTCGTAGCTCCGCCTCCGAGCCATCACGCTGGGCGGCAAACTTGCCGAAGTCCAGGTTCTGATACCAGGACTTGGCCAAGCGCAAGACCATGTAAGCCCCAGCCCGCGCGGCAGAGGCGCGCCAGGCATCTAGGGTTCTCTGCCTGATGCAAGCCAGCGGGCGAGCCGGCTCGTTGACGCCGGCTCCACGCCTTTCGGCCACAGGGCCGCCACCATCGACGAGCCTGCAATCTAGAGCTGAGCCACAGACTCGCCCAGGGCGCGTAGGCGGGCCCGAAGGCCCACCCCGATCTCCTCCGCGCTCTAGCCGGAGGTAGCATCTACCTCCTGCCCGGCCGCGCGGCGCTCCTCGCGGCTCACCTCGACGGCGGTGTCGGCCGCGATCTCGGTCTCAGGAAAGAGACCTGGAATGGCAGCAGCCAGAACGTAAGAACACATCAGAAAGAGGAGACGACCAAAAAGACCAAAAACAAGACAAGGAAGAGAGACTCACGATGGAAAGCGCCATCGGTCTCATGGGAGCTCTCGAGCACCTCGCGCTCCCGCACCTTGCTCGCATGAGCAAGGTGGGCAACCTCCTCGTGGAGAGTCGCTGCAGACTCCAAGGCCTTGGCCAGCTCCATTTGCTTCTGGACAAGGGCCTCCTCCTTCTCCCTCAAGGCGGCGTCCTTGAGGTCCATCTCCTTCAGATGAAGCGACGCGAGGCGATCCACGTTGGCGGAGTAGGAGGCCTCCTTCGCCTGCAGCGTAGCACGCAGTCGCTCCAGCTCGACCCGGCCGGCCGCCTCGAGCTCCTTCTTCTCCGCCTGAAGAAGGACCAGCTGCTCCAGGAGCTGGTTGCCGGTGTTTCGCAGGGCGTCCCGCTCCGTGGCAGCTTTGCCCAGTCGGACTTCGAGCTCGGCGATCCGGCTATCAGCCCCCAGGTGCTGGGTCTGTAGCTCGTTATAAGTCTGCGCCTGAGTGTCATAAAGCTCCTACCAAAAAAGCAAAAAGGAACAGGATTAAGATTCGCCCTGGCTAAGCCCTAACCAGCCTGATTCTCGGGGGCTACACCCAGTGGGTGCGCTAGCGCTCCCCCACTGAAGAAACAATACAGGGAAAAGGACCTCCAAGAGATTCGAACCGATCGACGATCGACCGGCCCAATTCTCGGGGGCTACACCCAGTGGGTGCACTGTCGTGCCCCCACTAATGCAAGAGGAAGAGAAAAAAGTTCAAAAAGCCAAAGAGGAAACACCTACCTGGGTGCGGGCCTCCAGGCGCTCCATGCCGCCGCACACCACGCGGGCCGACTGCGCCACCTTGGACCGGCTGCTGGTAAACATCGTCACCAGCTCCAGGACGCCGGAAAGCGCGGTGCCCGTGGGCAGTCGCAGGCGGGCCAGGTTTGCTGCCCGCCATGTCTTCATGGGCCGGCTCCCAGCCCGGCCCCCAGCTCCCGGCGCAACAGGGTCGTGCTGGGGAATGATGATGGCACCGGCTCCTGGTGCCGGCTTGGCAGCCGGCTCTGGCGCCATCCCGCCTGACGCTGCCTCCTCTGCGGGAGGCGAATGGGCCGCGTCCGGTGCATCCATGGTCACTCCTGGGGCATCAGGGGCCGTGTCCGGCGCAGCTAGGTCCAGCTCCGGCGCGTCGGGTGCCGCCTCGGCCCTGGGGGAGTCAGGGACCGTCTCCAGGTCCACCTGCGCCGAGGCTTCCGGCCCTGAAGGCTGGGCCCCCTCAGCCCTTGGGACCGGCCTTGAGGTGGCCTCGCTAGCTGGCTCCTCCACACGAGCATGTGCGGAGGGGTCATGTCTATCCTTCGCACGCTTCTCCACCGGCCTCTCGAGCCGTGTGGGGCGAGGTTGGCCCACGGCGGCCTTCCCCGCAGCCGTGTCCCACCGGCGCTTAGACTCCGTCTCAAGCTCCCTGTGGGCAGCATCGGCTGCTGCCCAGCCAGCCCGCTCGGCTGCGGAGGTTGTGTCTTCATCCACATCCTCCGCCTCCCTGTCAAGTAAAACTCCTAAGTAACACAGCTCCTCGCAAGATAGACGAAGAAAAGGGGGAGGAAATCTTACGCCGCTACCACAGGGACCTGCCTCCGGCCAGCACCGCGGCGTCTCTTCGTACCGCCTGCTCGCTGTCCGGCTGGAGGACCCGGCGCCGGCCGCTTAGGAGCCGATCGGGAAGCTGTGGCACCCTTGCCCTTCTTCCCGGCTGCCTCATCACAGCGGTCGCTTCAGCCCTTTGGCGCCTGCCGCGTGTCAGTGGCGGGCTGGTGACCTCTTCCACCCCATCGGAGTCCTCCTCGAAGGCTGCACCAGAAATGAATGAGGAAATCTCGTCGCCATCCGCCCAGTCCGCAACGGAGGGACGTGCATACTCACCAGACGGCTCTGTCCCTTCCGACTCCAGGGGATTCTCCGAGCCGGCGGAGGAGTCCGAGCGGGATTCAATCATGCCCTCGTCCTCAATCTCTGAGGCGTCGGACACATCCACGTCAGGAGCGGGCGGACGGAGGGACCCCTGCAGATTCTCGAATAGCTGCGGAAAGGGATTCAATCGTCGGCTCAGCAACACGACCGGCTTCAAGGCAAACAACAAAGAATAAATAGGCCACCTACCATCGGAGGCGGATGGGCCCTATTGAAGGGGGACATCCCCCACGTCCATTCCCCGCTCTCATCCATGCGGGCGATGGAGATCAGGTTCACCCTTCGCGCTACACCGCCGAGGGTGAACCTCTTGGTGGATAGCCGGCACAGATCATGCCGGCCACTCATCTGGCAGACCAGATGCGGCCGCCTCTGCAAGGGCAGGATCCGGCGGGCCACCATGATGGTGAGAAGGTCGCGGCCAAGGAGGCCACTCTTCTCCAAAATGTCGAGGTGGGCACAGATCAGCGCCACCTCGGGAATCGGCTTGGGGGTCTTCGCATCTCAGTTCCGCCTCGTCGGCGGAGCGATGTTGAACGGGGGCATGTTGAGGGCATCTTTGGGCCGGGTCAGCGCTCTTCACATAGAAGAAACCCTTCTACCAATGCTTGATGGATTCTTGCAGAGGCATCTGGGGGAAGGCCGACTTCAAGCGATGGTGCACCAACGCAGCCCCGCACGGCGTCATCGGGCGCGGCCCCTGGAGCTTCTCCACCTCGGATTTCTCCATGGCGATAGACTGCTGCTTGAAGAAAAACAGGCCGCGCCACAGGTCGACGCGGGGCTCGATCCCCATGAAGCCCTCGCAGAGGACCACGAAGGCCGACAGCTGCAGAATTGCGTTCAGCGCCAAGTGATGCGGCTGCATGCCGAAGAAGTGGAGCCACTCGGCGAAGAAGGCGCTGGCCGGGAGCCCAAAGCCACGGTAGAAATGCTCGACGAAGACCACGACCTCTCCCGCGGCGGGCGCGGGAGAGGTCTCGGTGCCACGAAGGCGCACCAACACTTGGGAGGCCAGGGGCAGCAGGCGGTGGTAACGGAGCGCTTCGATGTGCCCCTCGCCGATGTCACTGCCCAGCTAGGCTCCCTGCAAGGACGCCTTCTGTGTCGAGGGCCTCTTCGAGGAAGAACCACCGGCCATGGCTGCGGATGACGGGAACCCGAAGGGGTTGGCGAGTGGGCGACTTCGCGGCAACGAAGACGAAGAAGATGAAGGATGCGAGCTATTTCTCTCTGGGCGCAGGGAGGAAGAGAGCGCGGATGTGGGGCAAGAAGGGGGATGAATGGCCTCCTCGGAACCCCCGCATCCCATTTAAACCCCCACGAAGCGTCGTGGGGAGGGGATCCGGTGCGCTCCGGACCCCCATTAATCCCGTGTATTACGGGCGGTAACGCTTCCCTAAGCCCAACCGCCGCGGAGTAAATCCATAGAGGATCTCCCGCGCGGAGGCCGAGGGGGCGTCGTGGCGGGACCCAGGGCCCAGGGCCGGTCCCGTCATCAGTAATCACCATCATTACGCCAGGCGGGGCTTGGCACGTGGTGATCTCCGAGCGAATTGCGACGAGGCCGAGGCGTCGCTTCGAAGCCAAACGGTTTCGAAGCCGATGCCCTTCGTCGCGAGTAGCGGCAAAAATATCAAGACAAATTGACAAGCCGGTGAGGCCGCCCGCCCGCAGGCGGCAGGCCTCGCCAGCTTCGGGGACTACTGTCGGGGGGATAACCCCGGGGTAGGCTCATCAAGCCTGTTCCTTCATTTCCAGCCAAAAGGACATGAATGTATACAGATTCCCAAGGCCCAAGTCTTCTGGCTGGCTAGGTAGCACCTACCGGCTAGAGGACGAGGCGGCCATCCCTCTGGCCAGCCAGGAAACACCAGCCAGCTAGCCAAGCAGGCTAGCCGGCCGAAGATCACAAGTCACATCAGATCGTAGCTCAGGATAAGACCTTGCGATTAAAGGTAGCTACGCGTCAGCAAAGGTACTGGATCGGGGCGCCCGACAGGTACGAGCGTCGGCGTCCACGCCGCTGATCTACCCCGACTTCTGATCCATCACCTAGCATAGTGTCGGACCGTCACACTCCCACTCCATTACTGCACTCGGCCGTACTACCTGCCCATGACGAATCTCGCGGGGCGACGCTTGATGTGCAACGCGTGCTCAGCGTCAACCTTACGCGAGAGCCTCATTGGCCAGCCGGCGGGCCCCACTGCCAATTGAGACCATGCAGCCGGCGGGCCCCTCAAGCGACAAGACAAAACTCTCGTGGGCCCCTGGCCAGCCGATGAGGCTGCCAGCCGGGTCCCACACTTGTACCCTTTATCCAGATTGTAGGCCGGCGGGTTCGTCTATAAAACCCCCCGGTCGCCCTCCATGCAGGGGGGCCGATCATCTCACAGTCACACGACACTATACGCTCACCAACCACAGAGAGAGAGGCAGAGACGAGTCTGCTGCTCCCCTCTTCCTCCTTCCAACACAGCTCCAAGAGCAACATTGTACTCTATTCATACACATCAAACACTCCGGCAGGATTAGGGGTTTTATCTCTACGGAGAGCCCTGAACCTAGGTACATCGTGCGTCCCATGCGTGTACCAACCTCGTTCCCAGCGTCCACCTTTGTCCCTTCGGTTCTCACCGACTTTAGCCTACCTATGGCATATGTTGTGAGTATTCACCGAGAACCTTCTTAAGTATTTCAAAAGCTTCCTCACAATCCTCATCGAAAACAAAAGGAACAGCCTTCTGCAAGAGGTTGGTAAGAGGCATAGAAATCTTAGAGAAGTCTTTAATGAACCTTCTATAGAAACCAACATGACCTAGGAAACTTCGTATACCTCTGATATCTGTGGGGCGAGGCATTTTCTCAATTGCATCTACCTTAGCCTTATCAACTTCAATGCCTTTCTCAGAGATTTTGTTTCCTAAGACGATGCCTTCATTAACCATGAAGTGGCACTTCTCCCAGTTCAAGACGAGGTTAGTATCTTTGCATCTCTGTAAGACTCGATCAAGGTTGCTGAGGCAATCGTCCAAGGAAGAACCGTAAACGGAGAAATCATCCATGAAAACCTCAACAATCTTTTCACAAAAGTTAGAGAATATAGCCATCATACATCTTTGAAAGGTGGCAGGTGCATTGCACAAGCCAAAAGGCATACGTCTATAAGCAAAGATATCGAAGGGGCAGGTGAAAGTGGTTTTCTCCTGATCAGATTGTGCAACAGGTATCTGCGAGAAACCTGAATAACCGTCTAGAAAGCAGAAGTGTGTGTGTTTAGATAGCCTTTCTTGCATCTGGTCGATAAACGGCAAATGATAATGGTCTTTCGTGGTTGCCTTGTTCAGTTTCCGGAAGTCTATCACCATCCTATAGCCAGTAATAATCCTCTATGGGATTAGTTCATTCTTATCATTAGGAACGACGGTGATGCCTCCCTTCTAAGGTACGCAATGTACTGGACTTACCCAATCACTATGAGCAACAGGATAAATGATTCCTGCTTCCAGAAGCTTTAATATTTCTTTTCTCACGACCTCTTTCATCCTCGGATTTAATCTCCGTTGATGATCAGCAACTGGCTTAGAATCAGGATCGGTTTTTATCTTGTGTTGACATAGAGTGGGACTAATACCCTTAAGATCATCAAGAGTATATCCAATGGCAGCACGGTGCTTCCTCAAAGTTTTTAATAACTTCTTCTCTTCGTGATTCGAGAGGTGAGCACTAATAATAACAGGATATATCTCCTTCTCATCAAGGTAGGCATACTTAAGAGTATCTGGTAACTGTTTTAGCTCGAACACAGGATCACCCTTTGGTGGGGGAGGATCCCCAAGCAGTTCAACAGGAAGATTATTCTTGAGAATAGGATATTGTTCTAAAATAATTTTATCTATCTCATCACTTTCATCCATATGCATATCATTTTCATGCTCAAGAAGATATTGCTCTAAAGGATCCATAGGAGGTACGACAATAGAGGCAAGAGCAATGATTTCATCCCTACCAGACGACTCTTTTTCATGGGGTTGTCTTCCAAACTTGGAGAAGTTAAATTCATGAGACACACCCTCGAAACTAACAGTGACAATCTGTTTAATGCAGTCAATGTGAGCATTGACAGTGTTGAGAAAGGGTCTACCAAATATGATGGGACAAAAGCTATCTTGTGCAGTAGCAAGGATGAGTAAATCAGTAGGATACTTCGTCTTACCACACATGACTTCTACGTCTCTCACAATTCCCAGAGGGCAGATAGTGTCTCTATTAGCTAGCGTAATAGTGACATCAATGGGTTCTAACTCAACAGGTGCAATCTCATCTTTGATTTCATCATATAGGGACCGGGGTATTGCACTAACACTAGCACCCATATCACATAAACCATGATAACAGTGATCTCCTATCTTGACAGAAACAACGGGCAGGCCAACTACAGGTCCGTATTTGTCTTCCGCGTGAGGTTTAGCAATTCTAGCGGAGTCCTCATAGAATTTGATAACATGCCCGTCTATGTCTTAGGCTAATAGATCTTTGATAATAGCAACACTAGGTTCAACTCTAATTTCCCCAAGGGGTGCAAGTGGTCTAATGTAACCCCTACGTATCACAGTTGGATCTTTAGAATAGTCCTTTTTCCTAGCAGGGTAAGGTGGTTTCTCAGCGTAGGCACAAGGAACAATAGGATCACTAAAGGCAATGACTTTCTCTTCAACTAGATTGGGTTTAACTATGTTGACTTCTACAGGCGGATGATACTTAAACCACTTCTCTTTGGGAAGATCAACATGAGCAGCAAAAGATTCACATAGAGAAGCTACTATCTCAGAGTCAAGTCCATACTTAGCGCTAAAATCTCTAGAAGTGTTTGTTTCAACAAAATATTTAACGCAATCAAACTGGAAATTCATACCTGACTCCTTACCTTCCTCAAGCTCCCAATCTTCAGAGTTACGTTTGATTCTTTCCAATAAATTCCACTTGTGATCAATATCCTTCTTCATAAAAGAACCGGTACAAGAAGTATCAAGCATGGTACGATCCTCATGAGAAAGCCGAGCATAAAAGTTTTGAGTGATAATTTCTCTCGAGAGCTCATGATTGGGGCATGAATATAGCATTGATTTAAGCCTCCCCCAAGCTTGAGCTATGCTTTCCCTGTCACGAGGCCAAAATTATAAATATAATTCTGATCACGATGTACTAAATGCATAGGATAAAACTTTTGATGAAATTCCAATTTCAACTGATTGTAGTCCCATGATCCAGTATCATCACATAGCCTATACCATGTCAACGCCTTATCCTTTAAAGATAAAGGAAAGACTTTCTTATTTACCTCATCCTCGGGCAAACCTGCAAGCTTAAATAAACCACAAACTTCATCTACATAGATTAGATGCAAGTCTGGATGTGAAGATCCATCTCCTGTAAAAGGATTAGCCAGCAGTTTCTCAAGCATACCCGAAGGAATCTCATAAAAGATATTTTCAGAAGGTACCTCAGGTTGAGGAACAACTCCTTGTGCTTCCGTTCATGATGAAGATACCCCTAACAAACTCCTCAAAGGAAGAGTTTCCATAGTGACAAGTGACAATAAATTTCAGCACAATATATAAATGTTTCCTTACCAAATTCCACTTACCAAAGGCGCTTACCTCCCCGGCAACAGTGCCACAAAAGAGTCTTGATGACCCACAAGTATAGGGGATCAATCATAGTCCTTTTGATAAGTAAGAGTGTCGAACCCAACGAGGAGAAGAAGGCTCCGATAAACGGTTTTCAGCAAGGTAATAACTGCAAGCACTGAAAGTAGCGGTTACAAGTGATGGTGTCGTAAGGTGAAACGTAGCAAGCGAACAGTAACAAGTGACAAGTAGTAGCAATGGTGCAGCAAAGTGGCCCAATCCCTTTTGTAGCAAGGGACAAGCCTGAGCAATGTCTTATAAGAGGAAAACGCTCCCGAGGACACACGGGAATTTCTGTCATGCTAGTTTCATCATGTTCATATGATTCGCGTTCGTTACTTTGATAGTTTGATATGTGGGTAGACTGGCGCTTGGGTACTGCCCTTACTTGGACAAGCATCCCACTTATGATTAACCCCTCTCGCAAGCATCCGCAACTACGAAAGAAGAATTAAGACAACGTCTAACCATAGCATTAAACTAGTGGATCCAAATCAGCCCCTTACGAAGCAACGCATAGACTGGGGTTTAAGCTTCTGTCACTCTAGCAACCCATCATCTACTTACTACTCCCCAATGACTTCCTCTAGGCCCAAATATGGTGAAGTGTTATGTAGTCGACTTTCACATAACACCACTAGAGGAAAAACAACATACATCAATATCAAAATACCAAACGAATACCAAATTCACATGACTATTACTAGCATGACTTATCCCATGTCCTCAGGAACAAAAGTAACTACTCACAAAGCATAATCATAATCATGATCAGAGGTGTAATGAGTAGCATCAAGGATCTGAACATAAACTCTTCCACCAAGTAATCCAACTAGCATCAACTACAAAGAGTAATCAACACTACTAGCAACCTTACAAGTACCAATCGGAGTCACGAGATGGAGATTGGTGACAAGAGATGAACTAGGGTTCGGAGAAGAGATGGTGCTGATGAAGATGTTGATGGATATGACTCCCCTCCGATGAGAGGAGTGTTGGTGATGGCGAAGGCGACGATTTCCCCCTCCGGGAGGGAAGTTTCCCCGGCAGGATCGTCCTGCCGGAGCTCTAGATTGGTTCTGCTCAAGTTCCGCCTCGTGGCGGCGGTGAATCCACGAAAAAGCTCCACCCTAATTTTTTCTCGGACGAAACCCTTCATATAGCAAAAGAGGGGGCCAGTGGGCCACCAGGGTGCCCACAAGCCCTGTTGCCGTGACCAGGGGGTAGGCCGCGGCAACCAGGCTTGTGGGCCCCTGGCTGCTCCCCTCTGACACTTCTTCCGCCCAGTATTTTTTATATATTCCCAAAAAATCCACGTTGATTTTCAGGGCATTTGGAGTTGCGCAGAATAGAGGACTCAGACTTGCTCCTTTTCCAGTCCAGAATTCCAGCTGCCGGTATTCTCCCTCTTCAAATAAACCTTGCAAAATAAGAGAGAAAAGGCATAAGTAAGGTTCCACAAAGTATAATAACAATCCATAAAGCGATAAATATCAACATGAAAGCATGATGCAAAATGGACGTATCAAACATCACTATCGAGATTCATCAAGAATAAACCATTGACCAGCGGGGCATGACCATAAAACATACCACTCATATAAATAGAACAACCATTATTCTCAGATTTAAATGAGTAGCCATCTTGCATCAAGCGAGATCCCGATACAATGTTCATGCTCAAAGATGGTACTAAATATCAATTATAGATGTTTAAAACTAATCCCAAAGTTAGATGTAGAGGTAGCGTGCCGGCGGCGATCACATTGACCTTGGAACCATTCCCAACGCGCATCGTCACCTCGTCCTTAGCCAGCCTATGCTTGTTCCTTATTTCCTACTTAGAGCTGCAAATGTGAGCAACAACACCAGTATCAAATACCCAGGAGATACTATGAGCGCTGGTAAGGTACACATCAATAACAAGTATATCACATATACCTTTGACGTTGCCGACCTTCTTATCCCTAAGTACTTAGGGAAATACCGCTTCCAGTGACCGGTTCCCTTGCAGTAATAGCACTCAGTATCATGCTTGGGTCCTTTATTTGGCTTCTTCCCGGCAACTGGTTTACCGGGCATGGCAACTGCTTTGTCGTCCTTCTTGAAGTTCTTTTTACCCTTGCCTTTCTTGAAACTGGTGGTCTTATTCACCATCAACACTTGATGTTCTTTCTTGATTTCTACCTCCGTAGATTTCAGCATTGAATACAACTTGGGAATAGTCTTTTCCATCCCTTGCATGTTGGAATTCACCACAAAGCCTTTATAGCTAGGTGGAAGCAACTGGAGGATTTTGTCAATGACCGCATCATCCGGAAGTTGAACTCCCAGCCGAGTCAAGCGGTTGTGCAACCCAGACATTTTGAGTATGTGTTCACTGACAGAACTATTATCCTCCATCTTACAGCTAAAGAACTTGTCAGAGACTTCATATCTCCCGAACCGGGCATGAGCTTGAAAAAAAGTTTCTGCTCCTCGAACATCTCATATGCTCTGTGTTGCTCATAACGCCTTTGGAGACCCGGTTCTAAACTGTAAAGCATGATGCACTGAACCAGAGAGTAGTCACCACTCCACGACTACCAGGCGTTCCTAACGTCTTGGGTTGCCGGGGGAACGGGAGGATCACCTAGCGGTGCATTAAGGACATATGCCTTCTTGGAAGCAGTGAGGATGAGCTTTAAGTTACGAGCCTAATCCGCATAGTTGCTCCCATCATCTTTCAGCTTGATTTTCTCTAGGAACGCGTTGAAGTTGAATGAGACATTTGCGTTGGCCATTGGATCTACAATATTTAAAAGACAATTTTAGACTAAGTTCATGATAATTAAGTTCTTCTAATCAAATTACTAATGAACTCCCACTTAGATCGACATCCCTCTAGGCATCCAAGTGTTACATGATCCACGTCGCCTAGCCCGTGTCCGATCATCACGTGAGATGGATTAGTCATCAATAGCGAGCATCTCCATGCTGATCGTATCAACCGTACGACTCATGTTCGACCTTTCGGTCTCTCGTATTCGAGGTCATGTCTGTACATGCTAGGCTCGTTGAGTAAACCTAAATGTTTTGCGTGTGTAAACTGGCTTACACCCGTTGTATGCGGATGTTAGTATCTATCACACCCGATCATCACGTGGTGCTTCGAGACAACGATCCTTCACAACGGTGCACACTTAGGGGAATACATATCTCCAAATTTTAATGAGGCATCTTATCTTTGCTACTGTTGTTCTAAGCAATAAGATGAAAAACATGATAAACATCACATGCAATCATATAGTTGCATGATAAGGCCAATATCATCTTGCTCCTTTGATCTCCAGCTTCGGGGCACCATGATTATCATTGTCACCGGCATGACACCATGATCTCCATCATTGTGTCTCTGTGAAGTCGTCACGCCAACTATTACTTCTACTACTATAGCTAACGTTTAGCAATAAAGTAAAGTAATCATATGGCGTTGCATCTCATACAATAAATAAAGACAACTCCTATGGCTCCTGCCGGTTCTCATACGCATCGACATGCAAGTCATGAATCCTATTACTTGAACATGATCAATCTCATAAATCACATCCTTTTGGCCATATCACATCACATAGCATACCCTGCAAAAACAAGTTAGACGTCTTCTAATTGTTGTTGCAAGTTTTACATGGCTGATTAGGGTTTCTAGCAAGAACACTTCTTACCTACGTGACAGCCACAACGTTGATATGCCAATGCTATTTACCCTTCATAAGGACCCTCATCATCGAATCCGATCCGACTAAAGTGGGAGAAACAGACACCCGCTAGCCACCTTATGCAACAAGTGCATGTCGGTCGGTGGAACCAGTTTCATGTAAGAGTACGTGTAAAGTCGGTCTAGGCCACTTCATCCCACGATGCCACTGAATCAAGATAAGACTAGTAACGACAAGCAATTGACAAAATCAGCGCCCACAACTTTTGTGTTCTACTCGTGCATAGAATCTACACATAGAACCTGGCTCGGATGCCACTATTGGGGAACGTAGTAATTTTAAAATTTTCATACGTCACACAAGGATCTATCTATGGAGAAACCAGCAATGAGCAAAGGGGTAGAGCATCTTCATACCTTTGAATATCGCTAAGAGGAAGCGTTGCTAGAACGCGGTTGATGGAGTCGTACTCGCAGCGATTCAGATCGTGGTGGATTCCGATCTATGCACTGAACAACGGTGCCTCCGCGTTCAACACACGTGCAGCCCGGTGACGTCTCCAATGCCTTGATCCAGCAAGGAGGGAGGAGAAGTTGAGCGAGAGCTCCGGCAACACGACGATGTGGTGACGTTGGAGGTGCATGGTACTCCGACAGGGCTTCGTCCAGCACTACGGAGGACGAGGAGGAGGACGAGTAGGGCTGCACCATGGAGAGAGGCAATTGTGTCTCAAAACAGCCCCAAACCCTCCACTATATGTAGGAGGAGAGGGAGGAGTGTGCCCACCCTTAGGGTTTCCCACCCTAAGGGGTGCGGCAACCCTAGATTAGGCAAGGGGCGGCAGCGAAGGGTGGAGGCACCCTAGGGTGGGCCTTGAGGCCCAAGGCAGCCCCTCCACGCCTAGGGTTTGCCCCTTCCACCCCTTGCTGTGCCTTGGGACTTTAGTGGTGGTGCACCAGCCCACCTAGGGGCTGGTTCCCATCCACTTTTGGCCCATGTAGCAGTTTTGGGCTGGTGGCCCTGCCCGGTGGACCCCCGTAACCCTTCCGGTGGTCCCAGTACATTACCGATGACACCTGAAACACTTCCGGCGATCAAATCCCCACTTCCTATATATATATATATATATGAATATTTACCTACTGACCATTCCGGAACTCCTCATGACGTTTGTGATCTCATCCGGGACTCCGAACAACCTTCCGTAACCATGTACACTATTCCCATATAACCCTAGCATCATGGAACCTTAAGTGTGTAGACCCTGCGGGTTCAGGAACCATGCAGACATCACCGAGACACCTCGCCGGTAAATAACCAACAGGGGGGTCTGGATATCCATGTTGGTTCCCACATGTTCCACGATGATCTCATCGGATGAACCACGATGTCGAGGATTCGATCAATCCCGTATGCAATTCACTTTGTCTACCTGTATGATACTTGCTCAAGATTCGATGGTCGGTATCCCTATACCTTGTTCAATCTCGTTACCGGCAAGTCTCTTTACTCGTTCCATAACACATCATCCCGTGGATAACTCCTTAGTTACATTGAGCTCAGTATGATGATGGATTATCGAGTGGGCCCAGAGATACCTCTCCATCACACGGAGTGACAAATCCTAGTCTCGATTCGTACAACTTAACACACACTTTCGGAGGTACCTGTAGTGCACCTTTATAATCACCCAGTTACGTTGTGATGTTTGATAGATCCAAAGCACTCCTACAGTATCCGGGAGTTGCACAATCTCATGGTCTAAGGAAATGATACTTTACATTAGAAAAGCTTTAGCAGACAAACAATGCGATCTAGTGCTATGCTTAGGATTGGGTCTTGTCCATCACATCATTCCCCAATGATGTGATCCCGTTATCAATGACATCCAATGTCCATGATCAGGAAACCATGATCATCTATTGATAAACGAGCTAGCCAACTAGAAGCTCACTAGGGACGCATTGTGATCTATATATTCACATATGTATTACTGTTTCTGGTTAATACAATTATATCATGAATAATAGACAATTATCACGAACTGGAAATATAATTATAACCACTTTATTATTGCCTCTAGGGCATATTTCCAACAATTTCCACCAATCACTTTCTCCTCTATGTGAGGGGAACCCCTTGTATCTTGATCTTGGAGTTCTTTGCGAGCTCCTTGTTCTTACTCTCATATTCCTCCATAGCTTTTGTGGTTGTGGAGTGATTTGAGTGTGAGGGACTTGACCACTTCATGTGTTCTTGCCATTGCATTAGTTGCATCAGTTGAGTTCTCGACGGTAATACGTGGAAGTGAAAAAGTTTGATAAGCTTATTACCCTTGGGTGCTTTGTACCCTAGAGATTTTTCTTCGTGGATGCTTTGGCGTCCTAGAAGCTTGGTGGTTCCTTGGAGCTTAATCATTTTGGTGTAAAGCTCCAAGCAAACTTTGGGGTCTCCAATTAGGTTGTGGATATTGCCCCGAGCATTTGAGGTTACTCGAAGCCATATTTCATTGTGGTGAAGCTTCGTGGTGTTGTTGGGAGCCTCCAATTAAGTTGTGGAGATCGCCCCAACCTTGTTTGTATGTGTTCGGTGACCGCCCTCAAGGGTCCCTTAGTGGAATCACGACATCTTGCATTGTGCAAGGGCGTGAGAAGATTACGGTGGCCTTAGTGGCATCTTGGGGAGCATTGTGCCTTCATACCGCTCCAAACGGAGATTACCATCCACAAGGGTGTGAACTTCGAGATACAACGTCGTCTCCGCGTGCCTCGGTTATCTGTTACCCAAGCCCTTTAGTTATGCACTTTACTTTGTGATAGACATATTACTTTATATTGCTATCACTTAGTTGTTTATCTTGCTTAGCATAAGTTGTTTGTGCACATAGGTGAGCCTAGTTGTTTTAGGTTTTGTGCTTGACAAATTAAATGTTAGTTTTATTCCGCATTTGTTCAAGCCTAAACTATACTTATTTTAATGCGCCTATTGACCCCCCCTCTAGGCGACATCCACGTCCTTTCAGCAGAGCTTATCATAATAACCTTGTACCTCTACGAGCTGATATCTTCATTTCTTACCGGGGAGAGAATCATGCTACTACCTACAAACTCTTAAATTTGGGATCCCAACTAGTTGCTAGGCTATACCCCTAGCAACAAGTAGGTATATATGGTTTTCCTGAGCACGTAGATCAGATGTGTTGGATAGTGTTCATATACAACAACAATTCCTATAGATTAGTCAAGAAAACAATGCAAGAAAAGAGCTTGATGTGTTGTAAGTGCACAAGGCTGGTTGAGGCACACTATCGAGGAAATATTATCCTAGTTCGTATGACGTTCCCAACAAAGAGAATATGTGAGTGTTATGATGATTGTTTCGATCGAATTCGAGGTTCCACTAGTCTCAAGTGAATCGACTAGTGTGGTATCTGAAAGTCTCATAAAGATTATGATGGAAAAGTGATGGCAATGGAAAGTAATAGAACTTGAGAATAAAGAGTTGAAAGTAAATAACTAAAAGTAAATGTTGTTTCTAACAATGAAGAAGTTAGGCGCGGAGAGATTCATTTCATGGTGAATAATGAATGTGCCTTTGTGTGCAATGGTGATGTGGTGTTACCCTTCACTTTGGGAATTTGGTAGGCTTATTTGGATAGCCAAACTCCACCTGTCGGGATTTTTTAAACCATATTATCCGTCCTACTATTACAATCATCAATGGTCGGCTCAGCGATTAAGGTTGTTAGACTGGACCAATGTGTTAATTATCGTGGATCCTCGTATAGTCTCCGCTCTTCATTGATATGAACACCTATTACTTGTAGGTCACAGATTTGCTGGAAAACAGAAGTGCGAGTAAAATTTGTTTGAAGTAGTTCCTTATGATGTTGTCTAGACCGTTAAATTGGGCAACAAGCACAACCTAATAACCAATCATCAAAGTAACCCCATACAGGAATAATTATGAATCAGTCACAAACATATCTCGTCAATCCCTTATATTATCTCCCATGCCCAAAGGGTCACAATCAAACACATAAATCAAATGTAAGGGAATCATCTTGGTATTATCATAGTTTGCTAATAAGATGAATGATTAATTAAATAATAATCTCCGAGTCAAGGGATGAATAGAATTACAAACCCCAGACTTACACATTGGAATATCTTCCTAGTGGTGGTTTTCTTGATGGTGGAATGGAGGATCTTGCTGTAGAGGATCTAGATGATGCAATTATTCTCTGGATCTCTCTTCCTCCACTATGGTCTATGGTTCTGCCTCCTCCATCACATTGATTATTGTGTCCAGTTACGTAAGTTTTTGTGTAGATGAGGGTAAGGCGGTGTGATAGCCTGGCTTATTAGGGATGATAGACTACTCATATCAATAAGGAATTCCTTCTTTTTCGGGAGCCCATTCGAACAGAACTCTCAGGTTAAGCGTGCTTGGCTTGGAGTAGTTTTAGGATGGGTGACCGACCGGGAAGTTGATCCCGGGTACGCATGAGTGAGGACAAAGTGCGCAGAAAAGACTAGTATTGATATGTGGGGCCAGTCTAGATCCCGCGAGGAGTAACGACCGCCGGCGGGTGTGTCCGGGGCGTTACAAGTTTGGTATCAGAGCCGACCCTCGTGGTTACACGGATGTTTGCGGACAGGTGTGCGGTGTTCATGACGTTTGTGACCCATCGTGGCACACGGCATGGTACATGTACTGAACTGGATGCAAAAACGTTTGTACCAAGAGGGAACGCTCCTGTGGCCCGACGAGGACGTCGGTTCCTCTGAGTGGTGGTGTATGTGATAGCCTGGCTTATTAGAGATGATAGACTACTCATATCATTAAGGAATTCCTTCTTTTCCGGGAGCCCATTGAGAGTTGATCCCGGGTACGCATGAGTGAGGACAAAATGCGCAGAAAAGACTAGTATTGATATCCATCGGCGGGTGTGTCTGGGGCGTTACAGGCGGTACGAATGTTAGCATGGGCGGATGCGCTTATACAGTAGGTTGTATTCACTAGATGGAGTTTTATCAAAAAAGGAAGTTGTTCATTTTCTCCTAGGTAATCCAAATATGGTTTCATATCCTTCAAAAAATGCTTGATCCTAAAAAGAGCAATGATACAAGGTCTCTCCATTTTCAATAAATATTAGTTACTGAAGTGGCGATAACTGGCAAAATCATGGGTTAGATCATGCAATAATCCCTCGGAAGACACTATATAGAAGTCGATCCATCAATACACTCGGGAAACATTAATGATTCCATGGTCGCATATACTAGGAAAACAATGTCCCACTATCATCCCAATGCTAGGATCACCCTTAGTTATTCATTTCCAATGGAAAACTGAGGCAAGATAATAGGCTTCGAGGTAACTACGAGACCCATTTTCTGAAGGAATACTTAACTTTACATATGGAAAGTAATAAATGCCAAGACCAAATGTTTATTGATTAATTTATTATCACTCATACATTATATACTCTCTTCATCCAGAAACAGTTGACTTTTTTTAGTTCAAATTTGAATTACAACAACGTCAACTATTCGAAATGGAGGAAGCATATTTTAGTGTTGTATTTTGGAACTTATCTTCTACACTGTGACTCTCAAATGCGTTCTTCATAATCTCACAAAGAAGGTTGAAGCCTCGCGCTATGTATGATTAGTAATAAGTTAATGCACTACTTATCCTAAATTAATGCATCGCTTATCCGTTGAACCCTCACATATATGAGTAGTACTTCCTCTATCACAGTTTATAAGACGTGCACGTGTACCTAGGTCGTCAATTTGGTTTATATAAAATATATTGTTTAACATAAAAATTATATCATTAAAAAATAGAACATCTAAAGTTTCTAATGATATATTTTTTGTAATATATGTCTCTTATTAAGTTGATCAAATTAACGACCTAGATACACGTTTCGGACTTATAAACTGAAATGAGTAGTAAGTTAATGCAACATTTATTCTAAATTAATGCATCGCTTATCCTAAATTAATGTAACACTTATCCATGTCTTAAGTAGTAATTCCTCTCTATAAAAAAACCAGTACTTCATTTCCAAATATAAATCATTTTAAAGGTTATACTACATACTACATACGAATGTATATAGACATATTTTAAAGTATAAATTCATTCGTTTTGTTTTGTATGTAGTCCATACTAGAATATTTAAAACGACCGATATTTGAAAACAGAGGGAATACAACACATTAAAGGCTTTCTCAAGCTCAGCGTACACTGGCGTATATATAGCGACCTATATACAGCATATGTGATACAAGACAGAAACATAAGACAGTATAAAGAGAAACTGTGCGCACATCTTAGTGATAAGCATGGAGCCCAAGCTCGTAGTCATCCTTGCCACTTGCTTGTTGCTTTTCTTTATCAATGGAGGTACGCATGTGTATAGTGTCTTTTTTGCACACAAATACCTCAACACACCGTTGATTTGCATTGAAAACATTCGCGTTCTCCATTTCATAAGTATGAGCGTACAAATGCACGAGATGCACAATGCACAGTGTGTTGACTTTTGAACTTGCTAGATCAAATCTCCCAGGAATACGTATGAGCAAGCTAGCTAGACAAGCAGTCAAGCACACAGCTTGATTGATGAACAGTAGTCTAGCATGCACGCACACACGGTGACCTGAGCTTTGACTAGCGCTAGGATCAGATCGATCTCTTGACGGAACGTCTCTCCAACTTGCGAACGTGGACGTTAAACTGATCGGGAGATTTTTGTGATAGCAACAGGGGCGTGTCGCTCCTGTCTTCTTTTTCTCTTTTTATTTTTCTGGTTTCTTACAACGTGGGTTACATAGGTATATATAAGAGCTAACTAGTCCTATAGCTAATCTAGTCGGTTTCCTGTACTAGTCCGTCTCGGACTAGCACTTGAAAATTTCAAGCCGTGTTTAACTCTAATATTCACCCCCTTAAACATGGCGTTCTCTTTGTTCCCTACCTGGATCCTAAATGCGACTACTTGTAGGCTTCATCCTGGACGTTGTCTCCATCGTTCCTTGTAGACTCCCAGTCACTGTGTTTGCTATCGTCGGCTCATTCGTAGCTTGACGACAACACTCCTTCTTAGTCGCATCTTCAATCTTCACCTCTTATTCGGTGCTTTGTAGACTGTCCTTCGAACCATCGAGGGCACATCTTTTGAACCCGAGCGTGACCATACTTTGGTCTAACTTTGAATTCCAAGCTCTTGGCGCTTGCTTCAACCCGTAAAGTGCCTTCTTGAGCTTGTAAACTTTCGCTTGTTCGTCTTTCTTCTCGTAGCCGAGGGGTTGTTCCACGTACACTTCCTTTGTGAGATCACCGTTGAGGAAAGCGGATTTAACATCCATATGATGAACCTTCCAATCCTCTTGTGCCGCCAAAGCTAGGAGCACTCTCACCGTCTCGATTCGAGCAACCGGTGCAAACACCTCATCATAGTCAACTCCTTGACGTTGAACGTAGCCCTTTGCAACGAGTCTTGCTTTGTACTTCACAATGGCACCCTCCGTGTCCTTCTTTAACTTGTAAACCCACTTCAAACCTATCGCCTTTTGGTTTGTAGGTCGGGTTACCAAAGTCCACGTGCCATTGCTCTCAATCGCCTTCATCTCCTCATCCATGGCGTGCGTCCAGCCAGGACTTTTGCTCGCCTCTACGAAGTTTGCCGGCTCCTCAACTCCGAACATACATAGTCCGGAGTACTCGAGCGTAACTGGCTTTGTGTACTTGTAGACTTTCTTGAGTATCTTGTAGCGACGAGGCCCTGAGGAGTCCGTTGTAGCTTGCGAAGGAGGTGACACAAATTGTGTCGATGTTGATGCACTTGAGGAAGACGGCTGAGACCCTGGTGTGTCATCGACATCCGCGTCGTCGGCGTAGTCATCGTGACCGTGACCATCATCTTGATTGTCGTCGTCACTATGCGCCTCGTTGTCGATGTTGTCGTCGAGATCTCCGCCTGTGTCGTGCGCTTTGTTGTCGCTATCTCCTTGCGACCTATGCACGTCGTCGTCAGTGTCGGCACCATGATGATCACTACCATTGTGGCCACCTTGGTTCGGCGTCTTGCCAACCACCTGGACATCTTCTCCTGCATCATCGTCAGTTGGAAATTCAATTGCAAATATGTTACTGTTTGGAGCATCGTCGGCTGCTGCGCTCCAATTCCACGCTTGGTTTTCTTCAAACACGACGTCGCGTGAAATCCGTAGACGCTTGGTTTGTGGATCGTAGAAACGGTATGCCTTGGTGCCAGAACTGCTCTCGTATCCGATGAACACCATCTTGGTGCTACGATCGGCAAGCTTTGAGAGATATGGCTCCGCTGTCTTCACATGTGCCACGCACCCGAACGTCCATAGATGAGACACATTCGGCTTACGTCCGTAAATTGCTTCATACGGAGTCTTGCCGATCACCGCCTTCGTTGGAGCCCGGTTGAGAAGATAGACCGCCGTCGAGACAGCTTCTCCCCAAAAAGTCCCCGGCAGGTTCTTGCTCTTGAGTAAACTCCTTACCATGTCAACGACGGTTCGATTGCGCCTTTCAACGACCCCATTCTGCTGCGGCGTGTAAGGTGCCGTGAGGAACCTCTTTATGCCAATCTTCTTGCAGTAGTCGTTGAACTCATTCGACGTAAACTCTCCGCCGCGATCTGTCCGTAGAGCGCGAACCTTCAGCTTGTGTTCCATCTTTGTTGCAGCCTTCAGCTTCTTGAATGCTTCAAACGCCTCATCTTTAGACCGTAGGAGAACGACCCACATATATCTCGAGTAGTCATCTACCACAAGGAAGAAGTACTTCTTTCCTCCGTGAGTTGCCGGGGTGATAGGGGCACATAGATCACCATGGAGCAGCTCGAGTGCATCACTTGCACGATAGGTAGACTGAGCAGGGAACGGCCCGCGGTGCTGTTTTCCAACCAAGCACCCGTCACATACTCGTTCAACATGGTCGATAACTGGCATCCCTGATACCATCTCCATCTTTGACATCTTCTTCAAGGCGTAGAAGTTAACATGTCCAAATCTAGCATGCCATTGTTGGAATTATGCCCTAGAGGCAATAATAAATATAGTTATTATTATAATTCCTGTATCAAGATAATCGTTTATTATCCATGCTATAATTGTATTGAATGAAGACTCATTTACATGTGTGGATACATAGACAAAACACCGTCCCTAGCAAGCCTCTAGTTGGCTAGCCAGTTGATCAAAGATAGTCAGTGTCTTCTGATTATGAACAAGGTGTTGTTGCTTGATAACTGGATCACGTCATTAGGAGAATCACGTGATGGACTAGACCCAAACTAATAGACGTAGCATGTTGATCGTGTCATTTTGTTGCTACTGTTTTCTGCGTGTCAAGTATTTATTCCTATGACCATGAGATCATATAACTCACTAACACCGGAGGAATGCTTTGTGTGTATCAAACGTCGCAACGTAACTGGGTGACTATAAAGATGCTCTACAGGTATCTCCGAAGGTGTTAGTTGAATTAGTATGAATCAAGACTGGGATTTGTCACTCCGTGTGACGGAGAGGTATCTCGGGGCCCACTCGGTAATACAACATCACACACGAGCCTTGCAAGCAATGTGACTTAGTGTAAGTTGCGGGATCTTGTATTACGGAACGAGTAAAGAGACTTGCCGGTAAACGAGATTGAAATAGGTATACGGATACTGGCGATCGAATCTCGGGCAAGTAACATACCGAAGGACAAAGGGAATGACATACGGGATTATATGAATCCTTGGCACTGAGGTTCAAACGATAAGATCTTCGTAGAATAT
This sequence comes from Hordeum vulgare subsp. vulgare, assembly GCF_904849725.1. NCBI lineage: Eukaryota > Viridiplantae > Streptophyta > Magnoliopsida > Poales > Poaceae > Hordeum > Hordeum vulgare. The sequence goes on along the minus strand of NC_058518.1, from coordinate 449,134,868 downwards.
GTAGGATCCAATATGGGCATCCAGGTCCCGCTATTGGATATTGACCGAGGAGTCTCTCGGGTCATGTCTACATAGTTCTCGAACCCGCAAGGTCTGCACACTTAAGGTTCGACGTTGTTTTATGCGTATTTAAGTTATATGGTTGGTTACCGAATGTTGTTCGGAGTCCCGGATGAGATCACGGACGTCACGAGGGTTTCCAGAATGGTCCGGAAACGAAGATTGATATATAGGATGACCTCATTTGATTACCGGAAGGTTTTCGGAGTTACCGGGAATGACGAATGGGTTCCGGGAGTCCACCGGGGGGGGGGGGCAACCCACCCCGGGGAAGCCCATAGGCCTTGAGGGTGGCTCACCAGCCCTTAGTGGGCTGGTGGGACAGCCCAAAAGGGCTCTATGCGCCAAGAAGAGAAAATCAAGAGAAAAGAAAAAAAAAGAGGAGGTGGGAAGGAAGGGAAGGACTCCCACCAAACCCTTGGGGGTCCTTGAGCCCCAAGGCAAGGTCCCCTCCCTCCCACCTATATATAAGGAGGTTTTAGGGCTGATTTGAGACGACTTTTCCACGGCAGCCCGACCACATACCTCCACGGTTTTTCCTCTAGATCGCGTTTCTGCGGAGCTCGGACGGAGCCCTGCTGAGACAAGGTCATCACCAACCTCCGGAGCGCCGTCACGCTGCCGGAGAACTCTTCTACCTCTCCGTCTCTCTTGCTGGATCAAGAAGGCCGAGATCATCGTCGAGCTGTACGTGTGCTGAACGCGGAGGTGCCGTCCGTTCGGTACTAGATCGTGGGACTGATCGCGGGATTGTTCGCGGGGCGGATCGAGGGACGTGAGGACGTTCCACTACATCAACCGCGTTCACTAACGCTTCTGCTGTACGATCTACAAGGGTACGTAGATCACTCATCCCCTCTCGTAGATGGACATCACCATGATAGGTCTTCGTGCGTGTAGGAAATTTTTTGTTTCCCATGTGACGTTCCCCAACAGTGGCATCATGAGCTAGGTTCATGCGTAGATGTCTTCTCGAGTAGAACACAAAAGTTTTTGTGGGCGGTGATGTGCGTTTTGCTGCCCTCCTTAGTCTTTTCTTGATTCCGCGGTATTGTTGGATTGAAGTGGCTTGGACCGACATTACTCGTACGCTTACGAGAGACTGGTTTCATCGTTACGAGTAACTCCGTTGCTCAAAGATCACTGGCAAGTGTCGGTTTCTCCAACTTTAGTTGAATTGGATTTGACCGAGGAGGTCCTTGGATGAGGTTAAATAGCAACTCATATATCTCCGTTGTGGTGTTTGCGTAAGTAAGATGCGATCCTGCTAGATACTCATGGTCACCACGTAAAACATGCAACAACAAAATTAGAGGACGTCTAACTTGTTTTTGCAGGGTATGCTTGTGATGTGATATGGGCAACGATGTGATGTGATATATTGGATGTATGAGATGATCATGTTGTAATAGAAATATCGACTTGCACGTCGATGGTACGGCAACCGGCAGGAGCCATAGGGTTGTCTTTATACTAACGTTTGTGCTTGCAGATGCGTTTACTATTTTGCTAGGATGTAGCTTTAGTAGTAATAGCATGAGTAGCACGACAACCCCGATGGCAACACGTTGATGGAGATCATGGCGTGGCGCCGGTGACAAGAAGATCGTGCCGGTGCTTTGGTGATGAAGATCAAGAAGCACGTGATGATGGCTATATCATGTCACTTATGAATTGCATGTGATGTTAATCCTTTTATGCACCTTATTTTGCTTAGAACGACGGTAGCATTATGAGGTGATCTCTCACTAAAATTTCAAGACGAAATTGTGTTCTCCCCGACTGTGCACCGTTGCTACAGTTCGTCGTTTCGAGACACCACGTGATGATCGGGTGTGATAGACTCAACGTTCACATACAACGGGTGCAAAACAGTTGCGCACGCGGAACACTCGGGTTAAGCTTGATGAGCCTAGCATGTGCAGACATGGCCTCGGAACACATGAGACCGAAAGGTCGATCATGAATCATATAGATGATATGATTAGCATAGGGATGCTTACCACTGAAACTATACTCAACTCACGTGATGATCGGACTTGAGCTAGTGTAAGTGGATCATGAACCACTCAAATGACTAGAGAGATGTACTTTTTGAGTGGGAGTTTAGTGAATAATTTGATTAAGTTAAACTCTAATTATCTTGAACATAGTCTAAGTCCACTTTGAATATATTTGTCTTGTAGATCATGGCTCACGCGACAGTCATCCTGAATTTTAATACGTTCCTAGAGAAAGCTAAGTTGAAAGATGATGGAAGCAACTTTGTAGACTGGGCTCGTAATCTTAAGCTAATCTTGCAAGCTGGGAAGAAGGACTATGTCCTTAATGCTGCGCTAGGAGATGAACCACCCGCTACGGCTGATCAGGATGTTAAGAACGCTTGGTTAACACGTAAGGAGGACTACTCAATAGTTCAATGTGCAGTCTTGTATGGCTTAGAACCGGGACTTCAACGTCGCTTTGAGCGTCATGGAGCATTTGAGATGTTCCAGGAGTTGAAGTTTATCTTTCAGAAGAACGCCCGGATCAAGAGGTATGAGACCTCCGATAAATTCTATGCTTGCAAGATGGAGGAAAAACTCGTCTGTCAGTGAACATGTGCTCAAAATATCTGGGTACTCAAACCGTCTAGCTGAGCTGGGGATTGAACTCCCGCAAGAGGCTATCACTGACAGAATCCTTCAATCACTGCCGCCAAGCTATAAAGGCTTTGTGTTGAACTACAACATGCAAGGGATGAACAAGTCACCCGGCGAGTTGTTTGCGATGTTGAAAGTCGCAGAGTCTGAACTCCATAAAGAGCATCAAGTGTTGATGGTGAATAAGACCACTAGTTTCAAGAGAAACGGCAAAGGCAAGAAGGGTAATTCGAAGAAGAGCGGCAAGCCTGTTGCCAATCCGCCGAAGAAACCCAAAGCTGGACCTAAGCCTGAAACGGAGTGTTACTATTGCAAGGGTATGGGTCACTGGAAGCGCAATTGCCCCAAGTATTTGGCAGATAAGAAGGCGGCCAAAGAAAAATCAGGTATATTTGATATACATGTTATTGATGTGTACTTAACCGGCTCTCGTAGTAGTGCTTGGGTATTCGATACCGGTTCTGTTGCTCATATTTGCAACTCGAAACAGGAACTGCGGAATAGACAAAGGCTGGCGAAAGATGAAGTGACGATGCGCGTAGGAAATGGTTCCAAGGTTGATGCAATCGCCGTCGGCACAGTTTCACTTCAGTTACCGTCAGGATTAGTGATGAACTTAAATCATTGTTATTTAGTGCTTGCGTTGAGCATGAACATTATATCTGGATCTTGTTTATTGCGAGACGGTTACTCTTTTAAGTCAGAGAATAATGGTTGTTCTATTTCTATGAGTAACATCTTTTATGGTCATGCACCGAATGTGAGAGGATTGTTCATATTGAATCTTGATAGCGATACGCATATACATAACATTGAGACCAAAAGAGTTAGAGTTAACAATGATAGCGCCATATTTTTATGGCACTGCCATTTAGGTCATATTGGTGTAATGCGCATGAAGAAACTCCATGCTGATGGACTTTTGGAGTCACTTGACTTTGATTCACTTGACACGTGCGAACCATGCCTCATGGGCAAGATGACTAAGACTCCGTTCTCCGGAACAATGGAGCGTGCAAGTGACTTGTTGGAGATCATACATACCGATGTGTGTGGCCCGATGAGCGTGGAGGCACACGGCGGATATCGTTATTTTCTCACCTTCACTGACGATTTAAGTAGATATGGTTATGTCTACTTGATGAAGCACAAGTCTGAAACATTTGAAAAGTTCAAGCAATTTCAGAGTGAAGTGGAAATCATCGTAACAAGAAGATCAAATTCCTACGGTCTGATCGTGGGGGTGAATATCTGAGTTTCGAGTTTGGTACTCACTTAAGACAATGTGGAATTGTTTCACAGTTAACACCGCCTAGAACACCACAGCGTAATGGTGTGTCCGAACGTCGTAATCGTACTCTATTAGAGATGGTGCGATCTATGATGTCTCTTACTGATTTGCCGTTATCGTTTTGGGGTTATGCATTAGAAACAGCTGCATTCACTTTAAATAGGGCACCATCAAAATCCGTTGAGACGACACCATACGAACTGTGGTATGGCAAAAGGCCAAAGTTGTCGTTTCTTAAAGTTTGGGGATGTGATGCTTATGTCAAAAAGCTTCAGCCTGAAAAGCTGGAACCCAAAGCGGAAAAGTGCGTCTTCATAGGTTACCCAAAAGAGACAGTTGGGTACACCTTCTATCTCAAATCCGAGGGCAAAGTGTTTGTTGCTAAAAATGGAGCTTTTCTCGAGAAGGAGTTTCTCTCGAGAGAATTGAGTGGGAGGAAGATAGAACTTGACGAGGTTGTCGAACCTCTCATCCCTCTGGATGGTGGCGCAGGGCAAGGGGAAACCTCTGTCGTTGCGACGCCGGTTGAGGAGGAAGTTAATGATGATGATCATGAAACTCCAGTTCAAGTTTCTGTCGAACCACGCAGGTCGACGAGATCACGTGCTGCTCCAGAGTGGTACGGTAATCCCGTCTTATCAATCATGTTGTTAGACAACAACGAACCTGCAAATTATGAAGAAGCAATGGTGGGCCCAGATTCCAACAAATGGCTAGAAGCCATGAAATCCGAGATAGGATCCATGTATGAGAACAAAGTGTGGACTTTGGAGGTACTACCTGAGGGTCGCAAGGCTATTCAGAACAAATGGATCTTTAAGAGGAAGACGGACGCTGACGGCAATGTGACCGTTTATAAAGCTCGACTTGTGGCAAAGGGTTTTTCACAAGTTCAAGGAGTTGAATACGATGAGACTTTCTCACCCGTAGCGATGCTTAAGTCCGTCAGAATCATGTTAGCAATAGCTGCATTTTTCGATTATGAAATCTGGCATATGGATGTCAAAACGGCGTTCCTTAACGGTTTCCTTAAGGAAGAGTTGTATATGATACAACCCGAGGGTTTTGTCGATCCTAAGAATGCTGACAAGGTGTGCAAGCTCCAACGATCCATTTATGGACTGGTGCAAGTATCTCGGAGTTGGAACAAACGCTTTGATGAGGTGATCAAAGCATTTGGGTTTATACAAGTGGTTGGAGAATCTTGTATTTACAAGAAAGTGAGTGGGAGCTCTGTGGCGTTTCTAATATTATATGTGGATGACATATTACTGATTGGAAACAACGTAGAGTTTTTGGAGAGCATAAAAGGTTACTTGAATAGAAGTTTCTCTATGAAGGACCTAGGAGAAGCTGCTTACATTCTAGGCATTAAGATCTATAGGGATAGATCAAAACGCCTGATAGGACTTTCACAAAGCACATACCTTGATAAAGTTTTGAAGAGGTTCAAAATGGAACAGTCCAAGAAAGGGTTCTTGCCAGTTTTACAAGGTACGAGATTGAGTAAGACTCAGTACCCAGCAACTGATGAAGATAGAGAGCATATGCGCTCCGTCCCCTATGCTTCAGCCATAGGTTCTATCATGTATGCAATGCTGTGCACTAGACCGGATGTTAGCCTGGCCATAAGTATGGCAGGTAGGTTCTAGAGTAATCCAGGAGTGGATCACTGGACAGCGGTCAAGAATATCCTGAAGTACCTGAAAAGGACTAAGGAGATGTTTCTCGTGTATGGAGGTGACGAAGAGCTCGCGGTAAAAGGTTACGTCGATGCGAGCTTTGACACAGATCCAGACGACTCTAAGTCGCAAACCGGATACGTATTTATTCTTAATGGGGGTGCGGTAAGCTGGTGCAGTTCCAAGGAAAGCGTCGTAGCAGATTCTACATGTGAAACGGAGTACATGGCTACCTCGGAGGCGGCTAAGGAGGGTGTCTGGATGAAGCAGTTCATGACGGATCTTGGAGTGGTGCCAAGTGCACTGAATCCAATAACCTTGTTCTGTGACAACACGGGTGCCATTGCCTTAGCAAAGGAACCACGGTTTCACAAGAAGACCAGACACATCAAACGACGCTTCAACCTCATCCGCGACTACGTCGAGGGAGAGGACGTAAATATATGCAAGGTGCACACGGATCTGAATGTAGCAGACCCGCTGACTAAACCTCTTCCATGGCCAAAGCATGATCAACACCAGAACTGTATGGGTGTTAGATTTATTACAATGTAATTCACATGATGATGTGAGGGCTAGATTATTGACTCTAGTGCAAGTGGGAGACTGTTGGAATTATGCCCTAGAGGCAATAATAAATATAGTTATTATTATAATTCCTGTATCAAGATAATCGTTTATTATCCATGCTATAATTGTATTGAATGAAGACTCATTTACATGTGTGGATACATAGACAAAACACCGTCCCTAGCAAGCCTCTAGTTGGCTAGCCAGTTGATCAAAGATAGTCAGTGTCTTCTGATTATGAACAAGGTGTTGTTGCTTGATAACTGGATCACGTCATTAGGAGAATCACGTGATGGACTAGACCCAAACTAATAGACGTAGCATGTTGATCGTGTCATTTTGTTGCTACTGTTTTCTGCGTGTCAAGTATTTATTCCTATGACCATGAGATCATATAACTCACTAACACCGGAGGAATGCTTTGTGTGTATCAAACGTCGCAACGTAACTGGGTGACTATAAAGATGCTCTACAGGTATCTCCGAAGGTGTTAGTTGAATTAGTATGAATCAAGACTGGGATTTGTCACTCCGTGTGACGGAGAGGTATCTCGGGGCCCACTCGGTAATACAACATCACACACGAGCCTTGCAAGCAATGTGACTTAGTGTAAGTTGCGGGATCTTGTATTACGGAACGAGTAAAGAGACTTGCCGGTAAACGAGATTGAAATAGGTATACGGATACTGGCGATCGAATCTCGGGCAAGTAACATACCGAAGGACAAAGGGAATGACATACAGGATTATATGAATCCTTGGCACTGAGGTTCAAACGATAAGATCTTCGTAGAATATGTAGGATCCAATATGGGCATCCAGGTCCCGCTATTGGATATTGACCGAGGAGTCTCTCGGGTCATGTCTACATAGTTCTCGAACCCGCAAGGTCTGCACACTTAAGGTTCGACGTTGTTTTATGCGTATTTAAGTTATATGGTTGGTTACCGAATGTTGTTCGGAGTCCCGGATGAGATCACGGACGTCACGAGGGTTTCCAGAATGGTCCGGAAACGAAGATTGATATATAGGATGACCTCATTTGATTACCGGAAGGTTTTCGGAGTTACCGGGAATGACGAATGGGTTCCGGGAGTCCACCGGGGGGGGGGGGCAACCCACCCCGGGGAAGCCCATAGGCCTTGAGGGTGGCTCACCAGCCCTTAGTGGGCTGGTGGGACAGCCCAAAAGGGCTCTATGCGCCAAGAAGAGAAAATCAAGAGAAAAGAAAAAAAAGAGGAGGTGGGAAGGAAGGGAAGGACTCCCACCAAAGCAAGTCCAACTCGGTTTGGGGGGGGGAGTCTTCCCCCCTTGGCTCGGCCGACCCCCTTGGGGCTCCTTGAGCCCCAAGGCAAGGTCCCCTCCCTCCCACCTATATATACGGAGGTTTTAGGGCTGATTTGAGACGACTTTTCCACGGCAGCCCGACCACATACCTCCACGGTTTTTCCTCTAGATCACGTTTCTGCGGAGCTCGGGCGGAGCCCTGCCGAGACAAGGTCATCACCAACCTCCGGAGCACCGTCACGCTGCCGGAGAACTCTTCTACCTCTCCGTCTCTCTTGCTGGATCAAGAAGGCCGAGATCATCGTCGAGCTGTACGTGTGCTGAACGCGGAGGTGCCGTCCGTTCGGTACTAGATCATGGGACTGATCGCGGGATTGTTCGCGGGGCGGATCGAGGGACGTGAGGACGTTCCACTACATCAACCGCGTTCACTAACGCTTCTGCTGTACGATCTACAAGGGTACGTAGATCACTCATCCCCTCTCGTAGATGGACATCACCATGATAGGTCTTCGTGCGCGTAGGAAAATTTTTGTTTCCCATGCGACGTTCCCCAACAGCCATAACCAAGAATCATCATCACTCTTGGCAAGCCAGCACTCCGGTTGAGATTGATCAAGGTTGAGGATATAGAGCCTATTCCGTGTGCGATTAACATGAGCTAGCACGTTTCGGAGGTTGTCGAAGATCGTCATCACTCCGATCTCGATATTCACCTTGCATCCATTCTCGTCAAGCTTCCCGATAGAGATGATGTTGTTGCGAAGTCGTGGGATGTAGTACATTCCGGTGAGTATGCGATGTTCGCCTGTGAGACCCTCGAAGAGGACAGATCCTTGCCCACAAATCTCCACATTTGAACCATCACCAAACTTGACCGAGCCTTCAACATCATACTCCAGCTCGAGAAATTTCTCCTTGCATCCCGTCATGTGGTCACTCGCACCCGTGTCGAGATACCACGACACGTTGTGATCCCCGGATAACTTAGGTGTCACATTCTTCTCATGAAGTAGCACCTTCTGGCTTGGTTTCACAACCACCGTTTCAGCGAGATCACAAACTTTGGCCATCAGAAGACCTGGACCTTTGTCTTCCTGCTTTGCCAAATTTGCCTTGATCTCCCATTTGTCAGGCTCCGGACAATCTTTTTCAAAGTGACCCATCTCGTTGCAGTTATAACACTTGACCTCGGACATATCCAAGTTCCGTTGCTTCCGCCTTTTAGATCGGTCTGCCTTACCACGACCTTGTGGCTGGCCTTTTCCTTTGCTTTCTCCGGTTTGTCTGCCGCGCGTTCCGTTGCTTGAGCCTTCGTTGCCATCACGCCTTCCTTTGCTACTTGGGGACTCCCAATCTGCACGCGAGTACATGAGTTGGTCACTACCTCCTTCGTTGCCTTTTCGACAGCCACGAGCATTCTCTTCCCACGTCCGCAGGCGTCCGATCGCCTCCGTTATGGTCATGTCGTCGATGTCGTGAAGCTGCTCGAGCGTGCCGATGATGTACGTGAATTTGTCAGTCACTGAACTGAAAAGTTTCTCCACAATCTCGGTCTCCTCGAGCTTTGCACCAAGCGCGCGGATCTCTCCCACCAAAGTAGTAAGACGCATGGCATAGTCGTTCACCGATTCAGTTTCCTCCATCTGCAACTTGTGAAATTGGCGCTTCAGCACTTGTGCACGAGCCTTGGTGACACGATCTTCTCCGATCCTCATCTCCTTGAGTGCGTTCCATGCCTCTCTTGCCGTCTCGATCTCCGCCAATGTCATTAGCACGGAATCCGGCACGGATTGGGCAATGGCGGCCATGGCACCTTCGTCGGACTCGTCATCGACGTCGTCGTCCGTGATTGCCTGCCACACTCGAAGGGTTCGGAGAATAATCTTCATCTTCACCGCCCACACGCCATAGTTGGCGTCGGTGAGCATCGGGTACTAGATGGGGATGTTGCGATGCGCCTGGACGTTGGCGCCGCTCGTTCCTCCACCACTCGTTGCTGACTTGCCGCCTTTCTTGTTCGCCTTCGAACCGCCTTTGCCGGACTTGACTGACTCAGCGTCGCTGTCCGTCATCGTAGATCGTAGATCGTCGAGGCTCTGATACCAATTGTTGGCTTTTGAACTTGCTAGATAAAATCTCCCAGGAATACGTATGAGCAAGCTAGCTAGACAAGCAGTCAAGCACATAGCTTGATTGATGAACAGTAGTCTAGCATGCACGCACACACGGTGACCTGAGCTTTGACTAGCGCTAGGATCAGATCGATCTCTTGACGGAACGTCTATCCAACTTGCGAACGTGGACGTTAAACTGATCGGGAGATTTTTGTGATAGCAACAGGGCGTGTCGCTCCTGTCTTTTTTCTTTTCTTTTCGTTTTTCTGGTTTCTTACAACGTGGGTTACATAGGTATATATAAGAGCTAACTAGTCCTATAGCTAATCTAGTCGGTTTCATGTACTAGTCCGTCTCGGACTAGCATTTGAAAATTTCAAGCCGTGTTTAAATTTAATACAGTGAAAGACCTCGTCGTCACCCAGACAACCGCGCCGAAGCAGCCCGGAGGGATGTACCCGGAGCACGTGGTGACGGTGAAGAACACGTGCGTCTGCATGCAGCTCAACGTGAAGATGGCATGCGCGGGGTTCGACTCCTCTATCAATGTCATCCCGGCTGGCACGATCACGTCGGACGGCGACAATGCGCTCTGCACCCTCAATGGCGGCCGTCCCGTGTATGGAAACGGCACGGTCATGTTCAACTACGTGTGGAGCACAAGCATCAGCTTCCAGCCCGTCGCGTCGTACATTGAATGTTCTGTATCATCCTCGTCTGCTGCGTGGGCAACATAGCTTTTTAACTTTCAAGGACTCCAAACTCATGGAAAAGTATACAGTTGGTAGGTGAAAGAACCAAGCGTAGGAAATAAATGAAGTACTACCCTACTTGCTGGACTCTCACTGAATTTTTTATGCGATGGATCTCTCACTGATTGTCAAACTGTTGAAATAGAGATTAGTCATAAGTTTGTCAATATGCCGTCCCAGTTTACAATACGGTCAAGGCACCAACCATCTGACTGAAGAAACATTTATTGACATCAACAAAGTGAACCAATAAAATATATTTATCAAATGGCAATGACATTTTTGTATTCTTTCAAAGAACTCTTAAAAATGCATCATTAAATTATACCACCTACTCCATGAAAGCCCTAACCATGTGGTGAAAGAGCGGCCATAAGTTTATCAATACTTTTTTTTTGCTGGGACAAGTTTTTCAATACGTTATGAGGGTTTACAGTATGGTCAAAACCCTAAGCACTGACCCTAGCCGCCACTCCCCTCTAGCCCTCCCACCAGTTCCCTCGTCTCCTCCAACCATTGTGAGGTGAGATGGGGGAACCTCAAATCTGAGTTTGGTGGGAAGATGATGTTATCTTTGCCTATGTTGACATGGTGGTTTCTCCACTCCTGGATAGACATAAATGTCTACAACAACATGCGGGGTTATTATCTTGATAACATAATTTTAGATTTAAATATGGAACATACCTTGTTCTAACACAAATAAAATGCCCACTCAGTTGTTTGCATCGATTATGTTCTCAATTGACATAGAGTAAATATATTGGATCCATGGCAGATGACATGGATACAGGAAGGAGATTCAAAAAATAAAGGGCAATAAAAACACCGAGATAAGCTTATGCAAGTGCATCTAGTGCCCCTTAGTGATTTTGGTGTATTGGAGACTTATAGGTTAAGAGACTAATGTGTTTACGAGTGTACACATGCTCTATAAGTCGCTGAGGAGATTGAGTTATTTGAAGAATATCGATCCCTAAAAATGTATGTCTTCGGTTGAAGACTTTGGTATTTCCTCGAAGACTTTGAAAGTGAGGAAATGGTGTGTCCGTGAAGAAATTGACACGGGGACTTTGAAGCTTGAAGACTTTTGTTTTCGTAGTTTCATTTCTTGTATTTTGAGTCATAGGACCACCGTACTATTAAAGGGGTCGAGGTAAAACTAAGGAAAAGTTTCCAAGTAATGCTCATCTCAAAGCCTACACATACCCAATCCTTCGAGTGAAGCCTTCGAAAATCTTTTACAGTTTAGTCAAATTCTTCAGTGACAGAGACGAAGATCTTATGGTCTCTCGGAAATTTGCTCTAACTGAGGAGTTCAGTTTTCGCCAGTGCGAATTACCTACGAGTGACGAACATAAGAGACATGAGGACTTCCACAGTTGAAACGTTTCGTCTGCCGCTGCGCCGCGCGCCAGCTGTCCCCAACCTTATCCACATAACGGTCATATCATTGGGGCATTTATGTGAATTCATGTCGAGACTGCTCCGAGGCTATAATAGCCGCCGCCCATAACCACTAGCTGGTTGGCTGCTGTGCGAGAGAAACTAACACTTGTCATTTAAGACCAACTCATTCCTCGAAGACTGTGAGAGAAAATCATCAGTGAGGAAAAACCCCAAACACCCAAACCAAAACCCAAAAACCCCCAAAGTGATTGAGCATCACTGAAGAGATTGTTCTTGTGTGAAACCGACGCTTGTTACCTTTGAGGATTGTGCTTCCTCCAGACGGTTAGGCGTCATGGTCTAGAGCATCCAGCAGTCAATTGTAGATCATCGGGTGACCGAGTTTGTGAGGGTTTGGAAGTTTGCCCTCAAGACTTACCACAAGTATTGGGCGAGAACTGTGTGTCCTTAGCTCAAGGAGAATACGAAAAGGATTGTTTGTCCTTCGGTTTAAATACCAAGCCGCTCCAAACCAGATGTACGACTGTCAGAGCAGTTGAAACTGGGTCATCAAATCACTTTCTTCACCGAGTACATGGTTCTATTTCCTCGACCCTTTCATTTCCTCAGTTGTAGGTTGATGAAATTGATCGTTACTGTTTGAAGAATTTGACTGAATACTTTCACAATTTCCTCACCCCAAATTCTTCACTTGACTTGTTCTTCACCTGCATATCCTGACCACACTACTTGTGCAAACTATGTGTTTCTTTTCATCATGAAGACTATGCTATTGTTGTGTTGCATGCTTGACTGAATACTTAATCCGCTGCTCGTCGTTCATGACTGAGGAATTTCCTCACAGGAATTTCCTCAGTGATGAATTCATAAAAATCGCCTATTCACCCCTCTCTAGTCGATATAACGCACTTTCAATTTGTATCAGAGCAAGGTACTCCCTTATTTTGTATGATTTTAGTTTAACCACCTGGAGTTTTAGTTATGTCGAATGCAGGTATGATCAAGGTCACTGTGGGTTGTCCTACCTTTGAAGGGACGGACTACCCCTACTCGAAGAACAAGATGTGCATGCACCTTGAAGCAATTGACAACGATCTCTGGTATGTTGCTGAAAATGGTGTTCCCTCTCTCACCGCAACTATCACCTCTGCAAATGTGAAGAGATTCAAGCAACTCGACTCTCAAGCAAAGAATATCATATGTGATCATATGAGCAAAGGTCGGTATGGCAGAGTGAGTGCATTGGGATCTACAAAGATTATCTGGGAAAGGTTGTCCAAGATCAATGAAGGAGTGTCTACTCAACGTGACTCTTGGGTTGATGTTCTTCGCAATCTCTTCAACCGCTTCAAAAGACTCGATAATGAGAGCTGTCAGCAAACCTTCGATTGCCACACTGATATCTCCAATGAGCTACAAGCTCTTGGATCCACAGACGCCACTGACCACGTGGTGGTGAAGAAACTGCTAAGATCTCTTGATTCTTCATTCGATACACTTGTTCTGATGATTCAAAAATGAAGAGACTACAAGTTACTAGATCATGCTGATATTCTTGAGAGACTCAATACTCACGAATTCCGACAAGATGAGAAGAGAGATCTCTATGGACCTAGCTATGGAAAACCTTGTGCGCTGAAGACAAAGGTTGTTTCCTCATCTGGAGAAGAAGGATCTGATTGCAGTCTTGGTGACCCCGAAGAACTTGGTCGTGAACTTGCTATGCTCATGAGGAAATTCCAGAAGTTCTCCACAAGTGGCCAGTTCAGAAAATCTTCAAGAAGAGATATGAGTAAATCAGAATCTTCATCTGAGGACTACAAGAAAAGAACCTGCCATAAATGCAAGAAGTCTGGTCATTACATTGTTGATTGTCCTTGCTGGGTGATGGGATCAAAGAAGAAGAAATACAAGGATGACAGTTCTCATGACTCGAAGAAAAAGAAGAAATCTTCAAAGTCCTCATCGCACAAAAAGAACGGTTTCAGAAAAGCTCGGACTCTTGTTGGAAAGGAAATGGATTCTGAGAAAGAATCTGAAGAATGTGATGAAGAGGAAGGATTTGAAGAGGAGTCAGAGTGTGGTGTGGCAAGCCTAGCCCTTGCTACCACATTTGTCACCAAGTCCATCTTTGACCTCGAAGAATATGACAATGCCAACAACACTGATGACTACTACGACGACTTTGCTCCCACCTATTGCTTCATGGAAAAAGGTACCAAGTACCCAGCCACACTTCCTCTTTCGACTCAAGTGACTCTGAACCTGATGACTATCAAAAACCCAGTTACTACAAGCTTGTTAATATTGCCACTAAGCAACAAACTGCGTTTGAAAAGCTTCAGAAACTGCTAGACAAAAGCGATGACATGTTGAATGAGGAAATGAATCGGACTCAAACCGTGACTGATGATGTCAGAAGTATTTAGTCTAGGTTTGATAGTCTTCAGGAACATCATGGGACTCTCTTGGCAGATCATGAGAACCTTTCTTATGAATTTCTTCAAAGAAAGCAAGATCTTGAAAAACTAAGGGTGCCTCATGATGATATTAAAAGTGAAAATGATTCTTTGCTTGCTCAACAGATCAGTACCTCTTAGGAAGAATTCATTCCACCATGCTTGAAATGTATCAAACGTGAATGTCGTAATTCTTCACCTCAAAGTTCAAATGCTTCTATTGCTACAAATTTTTCAACTGTATCTGTGGTTACAAATTCCTCACTTGAGGAAACCACAAATGTCAGTGAAGAAAATGTAGGGTTCAAGGAAACGTATGTGAGAGGCATTTACAAAAGCCTCAAAGGGCATCGAACCCTTTGTGATCTGCTGAAAAAGCAGATTCTGAACAGAAACCCTAGGAAAGAGGGTATTGTATTTGAGAGGAAATTGAATGGTGATGGATCATAATGGAAATCGAAGCAGTATCCCAAGACCTCATGGGTTGTTGGAAAAGGACCTCATGTTGATCCATCTACTTTATGAGGCTTTGCATGTGAAACTTAGTATTCTTGTGGTGACCACCCTTGAGGAAAATTTGGGTTCCCAAAAGCAGTTTGAAAATTCTTCAGGTGAATGTCCCGATGACACCACCCTTGAAGAACATGAACCCCAAATCATATTCCTCAAGTGGACCAAAGTCTTCACGGGGATCAAATTCCTCATATGGTCAAAATTCTGTGTGTACTCGTGTTGATGCTTCTGATATGCAGGAAGACTACAAGGGACATGGATATGTGCACTATTCCTCAAATCATTATGTTCATAAGTCCTCGAAGAATTTCTCTGTATATTCATTTGAGTACACTACCCCCCCCCCCCACCGCCCTCCTGTGAAATGAACTGCATTAGCTTCATTGCCAAAATTATCTTCTCGTGCTCCCGGGATAATGAACTCTTTGCCACCCCTTCAGATGTGGGTGGTGAAGAAATTGAACTAATCACTTCTGCGGGTCAGGTCCCAGATGAACATGAACATCTGAAGAACTTGTGGGATACCTGAGCAAATGCTTGAAAGGATGTAAGCTAATCATGATGGAATGTTTATCATTTCACACGTCCTCATATTGTCTTAACTCTACTCTATGTGATGAAATTCAAGTTTGATGAATTTGATATCATATTCTTCACTCTGAAGCATATGAGTTGGTAAGTAGTACTAATTCATCTGCAGTATGACAACCCCAAAACCACTGAGTGGGTTCTTGATAGTGGATGTACCAATCACATGACTGGTGACACAAGTCTATTGATGAACATCCCACTGACTCTATCACCACTGAAGCATATCACCTACACAAACAAAGGAAAAAAGCAAGGTATTTGGCCTCGGTAAGGTAGCTATATCCAAGGATTGACACATGGGCAAAGTGATGCTTGTCGAATCCCTTGGGTTTAACCTCATGTCTGTCTCAATGCTTTGTGATCTTGATATGATTGTAAACTTTGGCAAATATCGATGCGTAGTCATCATGGAATATGACAAATCCAAAGTCTTCGAAGGCTTTAGGAGAGGAGACTTGTACATTGTTGATTTCTCTACAGGTCCACAAATGGCCACATGTCTACTTCCAAAAGCCTCAGAGGGGTGGCTATGGCATCGATGACTTGGCCATGCCCACATGAGGAATCTGCACACTCTGGCAAAGAAGAAGCATGTCATTGGCATCGAAGGTGTCAAATTCCTCAAGGATCATCTGTGTGGGGCTTGTGAGTCTAGAAAGATGACCAGATCCTAGCACCCCTCAAAGACTATCATGACCACCACTCGTCCTTTTGAATTGCTTCACATTGACCTCTTTGGACCTACTCATTATGCTACTCTAACCAATATAACATCACTATATGGATTTTTCATCGTTGATGATTATTCTCGTTACACTTGGGTTTATATTATCCTTTACAAAACTAAAGTGCAGGAAGTCTGCAAACGATTTTCCTCAAGGGCATTGGCGAACTTCGGCGTCAAGATCAAGCACATCAAGAGTGGCAACGGGACAGAGTTCAAGAACACTGGTCTTGATGACTATCTTGATGAACTTGGTATTACTCATGAGCTGTCTACACCTTATACTCCTCAACAAAATGGCGTCGTGGAGCGCAAGAACATGACTCTTGTTGAGATGGCACGCACTATGCTTGAATAATATCAAACTCCTCGTCGCTTCTGGCCTGAGGCAATCAATACTACTTCCCACATCATCAACACGGTATATCTTCACAAATTCCACAAGAAGACCTCATATGAACTCCTCACTGACAAGAAACCCTATGTAAGTTATTTCAAAGTCTTTGGTGCAAGATGCTGGATTAGAGATCCTCACCACAGTTCAAAATTTGCACCGAAAGCACATGAGGGTTTTATGCTTGGTTATCAAAAGGACTCGCACACCTACAGAGTCTTCAAGAACTACCACAATAAAGTTGTTGAAACTATAGATGTGCGGTTTGATGGAACTAACGACTCGCAAAGAGAGCACCTGCCTCATGTGCTAGATGAAATGCCTCCTCAGGAAACAATTAGGTTCAAGTCTACTGAAGATATTATACCCACTGAAGGACAACCGCCTGTTGAAAAAGTCATCCCAAAAAACGAAGAAATTTGGGTGGGTGCACCTGAGGAAATTGCTCCTGATCAAATTCCTCAACCCGATCAAAGTCTTCAACCCGCGCATCCAAGGATTGCAAATGAAGTGGAAATCCTCGATGACATCAATGTGTCAGGTCCCCTTACTCTCTCAAAAGCTTCACATTTAATTAACTTTTATGGGCATTCTTCCTTCGTGTTTACCAGAGAACCCTCAAAAGTTGATGAAGCCTTCATGTAACCTGAGTGGATTCAAGCAATGCAAGAAGAACTTCATCAATTCAAGCTTAACAATGTGTGGTAACTTGTCAAGCGGCCTGATCCTCGCAAGCAAAATGTCATCGGTACCAAGTGGATCTACTGAAACAAGCAAGACGAAGATGGTCAGGCAGTGAGGAACAAGGCACGACTCGTAGCACAAGGCTACACAAAGGTTGAAGGAATTGACTTTGATGAAACTTTTGCACCTGTTGCTAGACTTGAAGCTATTCATATATTGCTTGCTTACGCTAACCATCACAATATCACCTTATACCAAATGGATGTGAAAAGTGCATTCCTCAATGGTAAGCTTGAGGAAGAAGTAAATGTTGCTCAACCCCCAGGTTTTGAAGATCCAAAGCATCCGGACAAAGTCTTCAGACTCAGCAAGGCTCTCTATGGCCTCAAGCAAGCCCCTCACGGGTGGTATGACACATTGAAGGAATTCCTCATGAAGAAAGTCTCCAAACCCATCTCACTTGACCCTACTCTTTTCAAAAAATCCTATGGCAATGAACTATTTGTGTGCCAGATATATGTGGATGATATTATCTTTGGTTGTACTAACAAATGTTACAATGATGAATTTGCCTACATGATGGGGGAACAATAACAAATGTGCATGATGGTGGAGCTGAAATTATTCCTAGGACTACAAATTTGTCAACAACGCAATGGCATCTTCATCTCCCAAGAGAAATACCTCAAGGATCTGCTGAACAAATTCGCCATGCATGAATGCAAAGGTGTCAAAATTCCCATGCCTACCAACGGCCACGTGTGCACTGACGAAAATGGTAAAGATTTCGATTAGGAGGTATATCACTCTATGATTGTCTCTTTATTGTACCTGTGTGCATCTAGGCCAGATATAATGCCTAGTGTTTTCATGTGTGCTCGTTTCCAAGCAACACCGAAGGAATCACACCATAAGGCTGTGAAGCATAGTCTTCGATATCTACCTCACACACCAACACTTGGATTATGGTACCCCAAGGGCTCAAATCTTCATCTCGTTGGATATTCTGACTCTCACTATGATGGTGATCAGTGGATCGCAAGTCAACCCGAGGCACCTGCCATTTACTTGGATGATCCTTAGTGTGTTGGTCCTCGAAGAAGCAGAACCGCGTGTCACTTTCCACTGCTGAAGCTCAATACATTACTGCTGGGTCGTGTTGTGCTCAACTACTATGGATGAAGTAAACCCTCAAGGACTACGACATCAACATGAAGAATGTTCCACTCTAGTGCGACAATGAGAGTGCAATCAATATTGCAAACAACCCACTACAACACTCGAAGAACAAGCACATCCAGATCATGTATTCAAGGGAAACATCTTCCTCGACCACATGAAGACTTAAGAACAACTGGCAGATATCTACACTAAGCCCTTGGATGAAAAGAGATTTTGCAAGTTGCGATATGAGCTAAATATCTCTTCGAATGTTCTCTGAAAGGACACACATCCTAACACTTATGCAAAATTGATGACTTAGATGTGCAACACACGAAGTAACGTTTTTCTTCAATCAATGAAGAATAACACTCTAAGTGTGAAGATATTAATGAAGAACTTGATTCTCAGGACCCTTCGACAATTGTACGTGGTGTCTGAAATCATCATTCTTATATGCTGGGTTATGCCGCCAACCCAATTTGAAATTCTTCAAAGTTGAGATTTTTGCAAATTCTTCAAATCTTCAAATTCTTCAGATTTTTAGATTCCTCAAGGTTGCAAATTCCTCAAAAGTTCAAATTCTTCAAAATTTTCAAAATGTGTTCTTGATTGACTATATACTTATTTGTGAGCTTTCAAAGTCCTCAACATCATTCACTTATTGTTAAGTCTTCATATTGGTTTTTTCCTCTAAGTGAATGTGATCGGACCCATTCCCCCTCTATGGTAAGCTCAATCCAGTATGTTCTCAAATTATTCATATGCTTTTTATTTGAAACTCGTTCAAAGTCTTCACTGACTCCTTATCAGCTGAAGAATTTGCGAAAAAAATCCGCAAAAAAATATCAAAATTTTCGGTCGTTGCCGCTCAAACCGCTCCCACCACCCACGATTAGACAAGCACGATTTCCACTAACTCCACCGCTTAATGCGTGGGTACCACACGTTGAGTGGAGAGGAAGGGTCAGGGGCGGTTTGGTCCGAAAACTTTCGGCTGGACCGTGTTCACCTGGGCTATAAATACCCCACTCTCACCCTTTAGTCACTTTCTTCCTCTCGTTTCCACTTCTCAGCGATCGAAGCCCAAACCTAGTGTCGGCGCTAGAAATCATCATCGTCGGTGAGGAAGAGCTTCACTGTCTCGACCTCGTCGTCGAAGTACTCACATCGGCCATGGATATCCTCCCTCTGCCGCCGTCGTAGCCGTCTTCAGCCACCAAGTTAGGGCGTTGAAGATCTGAACCGACGAGCCTCTACTTCACCTTCTCCCGTTCGTCGTGTTCTTCGTGTTCTTCGGCATGGGTAATTAAAATCTGATTTTACCGACCTTATAGATCTTTGAGTTTCCATAAAATCTTCAAAAAGTGTTATTCCTTAGCAAATTCATCATATGAACACTTCATATACCTAGAACACTTTATTAATTTCACTAAGTTACTCTATTCTTCAAGAGATTCCTCAACTGTGTGAATTTTTGGGTGTGCACAACTCTCGAAGCCAAGACAAGAACACTTAGCGTAATTCTTCAAAACAGTATTGGTAAATTTCCTCAACTTGAGTCATTTCTGAAAATCTTCTCACAATGCATATGACCTCTTCAAATTCTTCGCACCCATACTCTGTTCACACGTACAAAATGTGTGCTGACAAGTCACTAGGTTCTCATCAACTTAACTCATTTTCAGCATTTCTAGAAGAAAATTTGCATACCTCATCAGATTTGTGAAAAGTTCAAATTCCTCAAGTGACGAAAATGGATGATGAGAAGAAACATGTCGGTGAATACTCACAACATATGCCATGGGTAGGCTAAAGTCAGTGAGAACCGAAGTGGCAACGGAGGGCGCTGGGGGCGAAGTTGGTACAAGCATGGAATGCACGATGTACCCAGGTTCAGGGCTCGCTGTAGAGATAATACCCCTAGTCTTGCCGGAGTGTATGATGTATATGGATGGGATTACAAGGTTGCTCCTAGAGCTGCATTACGGAGGAGGAAGAAGGGAGCAGCCGACTCGTCTCTGCCTCTCCTATGTGGTCGGTGAGTGTGTGTGTAATCTGTTGACCGAGACTCTGCATGGAGGGGGGCCGGGGGGGGGGGGTTTATAGACAAACCCACCGACCTACAATATCGATAAAGGGTACAAGAAGGGGGCCCAGCTGGCAGCCTTGCCGGCTGGCCAGGGGGCCCTCGGGGGTCTTGTCCTGTCGCTTGAGGGGCTCGCCGGCTGTGAGGTCCCGTCTGGAGGTAGGACCCGTCGGCTAGCCAATGAAGCTCTTGCGTAAGGTTGACGCAGGGCATGCACGGTATGTCCGACGTTGCCCATCGAGTTTCGTCATGGGCAGACGGTACGGCCGCCTCCACTGTTCCCATGCTGAGTGCAGTAATGGAGTGGGAGTTTGACGGCCGACACTGTGTTGGGTGATGGATCAGAGCCGGGGTAGGTCAGCGGTGTGGCCGCCGACGCTGGTACCTGCCGTGCACTCTGATCCAGTACCTTTGCTGACGCGTAGCCACCTTTAATCGTAGGGTCTCGTCATGACCTACGATCTGATGTGACTTGAGATCCTCGGTCGGCTAGCTCGCTTGGCTAGCCGGCTTGGGGACGGCCGCCTCGTTCCTAGCCGGCTGGTTGGGCCTAGGCGGTCAGGAAGAGGTAGTCGTCTTGCTTCCAGTCAGCACGTGCTGCCTGGCCGGCCAGAGAGTTGGCCGTCTCGCCCTCTAGCCGGTAGGCGTAGCCTAGCCGACCAGAAGACTCGGGCCTTGGGGAATTATACTTGGTCATTCCTTTTGGGCCAGAGACGAAGGAGCAGGCTCGATGAGCCTACCCGCGGTTATCCCCCCGGCAGTAGTCCCTGAAGGTGGAGAGGCCTGCCGCCTGCTGGCGGGCGGCCTTACCGGCTTGATTTCTTGTCTTTATATTCCTGCCGCCACCTGCGCCACAGGGTGTCGTCTCAGAAGCCGGGTGGCTTCGAAGCAACGCCTCGGCTTCGTCGTAGGCTGCGCAAATAGCGCCATGTGCCAGGCCCGGCCTGGCGTGATGATGGTTTTTACTGGTGACGGGACCGAGTGTGACAGCCCGATGCCGACGTTCCAGAAGATTCCCCTTTATTTCTATTTCCATCGTGTAGTTATTTTATTTTGTGGCATCATCAAGTAGTTTGCATCATGACATCTTGCATCATCTGTTGCGTGCGGTGTTTTGAGTGTGTGTGCTTCAAGTGCTCTCGGTGTCTTTGGTGCAATAGGAAAACTCCCCTTCTCCCCCTCTTATTTTGTTTTGTGGTTGCGTTCAGATTTCAGTTTTAACCCCTTCAAGAAAGGTTCATCTTCTTTAAAAAATCATTTTATTAAAGGTGGAGGCAACCCATCTGGTTTTCTTTATTTATTCTTTTGTTTTATTTCAAAATAGAGTCACATTTTATTCAAAAAAAGGGGTTTTATTCTTATTCTTTAAAAAAGGTTTCATTTTTATTCTTAAAAAAAGCCTAATCTATTTTTATAGTTGGGGTATATGTTTCAAGAAGCCAAAAGCATGTTTTTTTATTTTGTTTAAACCTTTTCTTGTGTTTGAGTTTTTCTGTTTAAAAAAAAGGAAAGAGAGGAGGAGCCAGCCCAGCCTGTGGTCGAGTTGGGCCAACGCCCAGTCGGCTCACCCGGTCCCCTATCCCTAGCGTCAGGGAGGAATCCCCCGATCCCATCCCCCTCCTCAGCGTCTTCCTCCCCTACGCGTCTCCTTCCTCTGTCTGCCCGATCCCCTCTCCTCCCAGCACCGCCAGCCCCGCGCCGCCCCTCGCCTCCCGTGGTCGCCGCCCAGCGCCGCCATGCTAGCCTCCCCGCTGCCACCTTAGTTCCCTGCGTCGCCCTGGCCCCGTCGTGCTGGCCTCCCGCGCAGGTGCCGCACCACCTCTCTGCTCTCCCCGCGCGCCAGGGCCTCCTCGCCACGCTGCCGTGGGCTCGCCGGACCGAGCCGCGCGTCCCCCGCTGCCAGTTCGGTTCCCCCTTCACGCCCAGATGCCTCGGCCTCACCTCCTCTTGCCGGTGCCCGCCGTGGTCGCCGCGCCGCCGGTGCCCGACCTCGCCATGGCCGCCCGTTCCCCTGCCGAGCCGCGTGCTGCAGGAGCCGTGCCGCCGTTCCCCTGCCGAGCTTAGCTTGCCTACCTGCTATGCTGCTGTTGCTTAGCCGCCGCTGCTGCTTGCAAATCCTCCTGTGGCTATTGTCGTTTTCCTGTTGATGCCGCCGTTTTGCTGCTTGCTGCTACAGATTGCTGTGTGTTGCTGCTTGCTATAGCTGCCGCTGCTGCCGAAGATTGCCGCGAGCTGATCCTGCTGGTTGCTATGTGGTGCTATTGCCATGCTAGATAGCTGCTAGCGATGCATAGCTGTTGCATGCTTGTGTTGCTGTCGGCCGCTGCCAACGTGTTGCTGCCGAGTTTGCCTGCATGCGCGCCGTGATGCATGTTGCTGTTGTTAGTTGTTATGCTAGATGTTGCTTAGTTGCTGCTGCCTGATGTCGCTGTTAGCCGCCGGGTGCTCGCCGATGCTATCGCCGAGCTGTTGCCTGCTTGTGCTGCTGCTGGCGCTGCCTGTTGTTGCTGCCAATGCATGCTAGGCTAGTTGCTTTGCTCCTATTGCTAAGCTTGCCTGCTAGTTGCTGTAGCAAGACGAAGCTAGTTGATGTAGTTGTTGCTGGCTGCTCCTTGTCGTCGATGCCGCTAGGTTGCTGTCGCAGTTGCTGCTGTGCTTGCCTGTCATCGCCGGTGCATGCTGTTGTCGTTGCTATGTAGCTTGCCTGCGCTGATGCATGTTGCTGTTAGTTGCTGTTGTTGGCTGCTGTTAGTTGATGTTGCTTGATGCTTGCTGTAGCTTTCCGCTGTTGTTTGTAGCGTTGCCTGATGTTGCTGTTGCTTGCCGTCGCCGCTTGCTGTTGCCTTGCCCGGTTGCCTTTCGGGAACGTCAACGAAGACCCGTCTTCCGACGCCTAGTGTACGACTACCGGCGAGAAGACCCGTGTGCCGACACCAAGAGTCCGACTACCGTCGACGAGATCGCGAGTACCACGACTTCCATGACGACCTATGTTCTCCTTCGACCGCAACGATCCGAACCGCTCCGATATGCACCTTCGAAGGTATACTGCTGGAACGTGTCGTGAACCGTGTGCATGTGATGTATTAGATGTATCGTATGTTTGCGCCTATATATGTTGCCTGTTGCACGTGTTCCTCTTTTGTTGTGCCCCCGACACATGGGAACCCGGTAACCGGGATCACCCCATCTTTATTTGGTTTGTCCCGCACGCGCTCCCTATACGTTGGCACCGATATCTCATTGAGTTATCGGGATAGGAACGTTGCCGTGGCATCGTTTCCGTTTTGCCGCCATGGTTCCCTTTCGATCGGCGTGGAGACACTTGCTTCTTTCTCTTCTTGCCCGTGCTGTTATGTACTTGCATGCATGACACATTCATGGCATATATCTTGTGTTGCATGTCTCTTGTACGGAGCTCCGTTCTCTGTTCCGCGTGTTAACCAGCTAGGATGACAGGTAGAATCACCGCTTCACCCCTTGCCATGTTAACCACATTTAATATTGCGTGTAAACAAACGGGAGTGAATTAAATATTTAAACGTGGAGTTTCGTCGATAGGCAACTCGTTGCATATCGAGCTTCACTTCATGTGTAGTGTTTGCGTGAGGTGAATTTCCATGCCATGCCTTGTATCAGTGAAATTGATCATGCATCATAGTAGGTTGTGCATCATGTTGTGCATCGTGTGGTGAATATCTGTGTTAATGTTTGTTTCCGGTTTGCTCCGTCTCGATAGAGTCCGCAAGCGTGTCGGAATGCGAGGACCCGTTCGACTACGTTGGTTCGCTGACTTCACGGAGTTGTTCTTCTTCCAAGCGGGATCTCAGGCAAGATGACCATTTCCCCAGATACCATTACTATAATTACCATGCTAGTTTTACCGTTTTTGCCGTTTATGTCTCGTTGCCTACCACATGTTAAATATCAGTCTCTCAACAATGCCATGAAAACCTCAATCTGTTCAACCTAGCAAACCACTGATTGGCTATGTTACTGCTTGCTTAACCATGTTGTTAGTGTTGCTAGTTGCAGGTGCAGTTGCTTCCATGTGATAACATGGGTTCCTTGTTATATCACCATATTAAATGCTATTTAATTTAATGCACCTATATACTTTGTAAAAGCTGGAAGGCTCGGCCTTTCTAGCCTGGTGTTTTATTCCACCTTTGCCCCCTTAGTTTTCGGCTACCGGTGTTATGTTCCATATTTGAGCGCTCCTAACACGATCGGGGTTGTTATGGGGACCCCCTTGATAATTCGTTTTACATTAAAGTTGGTCTGGCAAGGCCCAACTTTTGTACTACATTTGCCTAATAACTAATGAACTGCATAGGGAGTAATTAACCCGAGGAAATTTAATCAACCCCCGGGCGAGTGCTCCTCATGAGTGTTGGTCCAAATTGATAGACTATGGGGCCACCGCAGGGCAACCCGAGGTTTGGTTTCTCCTAGTGTGACCCATCCGTCGTGTCGTGAGAACGAGATACGCGGCTCCTATCGGGATCGTCGACACGTCGGGCGGTCTTGCTGGATTACTTTTACCTTTGACGAAATATCTTGTGCATCGGGATTCCGGTGATGCTTTGGGTATTCTCAGAGTTGAGGTTTTCCACTAAGGAATCCGACGAGATCGCGAGTGTCCTGATCGAGGATTTCTATGCGGCTTGTGGTAATTTGTGATGACTAGTTGGAGCACCCCTGCAGGGTTAAATCTTTTCGGAAAGCCGTGCCCGCGGTTATGTGGCAACATGGAAACTTTGTTTAACAATGGTTCTGGATAACTTGAAGTTAACTTAATTAAAATATGCCAACTGTGTGCGTAACCGTGACTGTCTCTTTCGCGAGTTCCTTCTCCGATCGAGGACACGGTGGGGTTATGTCTGACATAGGTAGGTGTTCAGGATCATTCGTTTGATCAACCGTAGTTCACGTCCGTTATGCGTAGATCATCCCCCTCTTATTTCTTGTACTCGTAAGTTTAGCCACCTCATATATGCTTAGCTCCTGCTGCAACCTCACCACTTAACTTTACCTCACCTAATAAGCTTTGCTAGTCTTGATACCTTTGGAAATGAGATTGCTGAGTCCCCTGTGGCTCACAGATTACTACAACACCAGTTGCAGGTACAGGTAAAGGTTATTTGACGCGAGCGCATTGATTGTTCATTTGGAGTTGCTTCTTCTTCTTATTATTCATCGATCTAGGATGGGTTCCATGCCGGCAGCCTAGGATAGCAAGGATGGACGTCGTTCTTCTTTCTCGCTTGTTTTCGTCCGTAGTCGGACCCTGCTCTTATTCGTGATGATTATGTATTGTACTGATGTGACTCTGATGTAGCTTGTGGCGAGTGTAAGCCAATTCTATATATATATCTCTTCTTTTCAGTACATGTACTTCTAACGATATCCATTCTTGCGACACGACGAGATGCGCTTCTATCCCGGACGAGGCCCTCGTGCCAAATTGAGGACAGGATCACATCTTGGGCGTGACAAGTTGGTATCAGAGCAGTACCGACCTAGGAGCCCCCTTGATTGATCGAACTTGGCCGAGTCGAGTCTAGTGAAAAACTGCTTTGAGTCTAGTTATATATCAGAGAGTAGTTTTCTTTTTTCTCCTCTTCTATGCTCTGGTGAGGAATCTTGACGTAACAATTTATTCTACTCCTCTCTCACTCAAAAAAAAATAGGATCACGTGGATATTTTTGGGATCTATATGATGCCGATGTGACAGAGTTCTGTCTTGGTGCCTCTTGTCTGACTTGATTTCTTTCAGGGAGTTGAGCTCCACGGGATTCTTGAGCACATTGTTACCATTCAAATTTCTTAGTATCTCAGAACGAAGGATGTTCATAATTGCTTCAATACTAGTAGTGGCGAGATAACCCCGATGTCCCCAGTACTGGTGCAGATTGTTCGGGAGTACTGCCATACTTTGTATCATTGTGATCACGAGGATCTGTAGTAGATGAAGGTCCGAGATTCTGGTTGTGTGTTGACGGATGTGATACAGGTGACGGGTTAGTATAGGAGTTGTGTGTTATTACTCCTTGTATCCGTGTACCAGATTGCATGACCAGAAATTTCGGGAATTCATAGGTGGGAATTCAAGTAGTTGCTTATAGGACAATCTTCCAAGAAATGCATGATGTTAGGTTGGGGTTCAACATCTAGTGGATTCGTTTGTTGATGGTCGACTTACAGCGGTTCTCGTTGTGTCTTAAGAGTCCTTGTAGCTTGCTACGACTCGGGGACGCTTCGTATGTCGGGTGCACTGCCTTGCACTTGATGGCTACTGTAAGGTTCGAGCCCGTGCGATCCTGTCCACGAAAATATCGGACGAAATCTTTCTCATGAGTTTGTTCTGGCTAATTGCAAGCCTCTCCCTTTATTTTGTTGTATATTGTAATTCAAGTTGCTTCGATGTCAAGTGGTGATTTCAGATCTTTTCTAAGTAGTGTTCTCATATTCATATGAGAGTGCTAATCCTTTTGCTTAATCAAATGTCTTATCAATTCTTTTCAACCAGAGTCATCGTATCAATTCCATTCAACCGGTGTGCTTCTCTTCAACTGAATTCAATCCTCTCCAATTTTTGCAGATCATTCTCTCAATTTTTTCCGGAGTTGTCTCATGTGTCTCAAGTTGTCTTTGTTTTTCCCCGCCCTCCCACCCTTTTCTTCAGTGATTCAATTTCCATTCAAGAGTTTTCTTTTCATTGTGCTTCCGCTGTCTGTTCTCTTCTCTCTTACCCAGTGAGTCATTGTGAAGATTCTCAGGATATTCGTGTCACATTTGTTCATTCTTGTCATCCTTACCGGTGAATTTAATTCAGTTGTTCGTGTTCATCATATCCTTTACATCCTTGTAAATTCTTTCCCATGTTGAAGATTCTTATCAGCCTATCCTGTTATTCATTCATCTCTTTTTTATCCGGTGTGTTGAGGATATCTCAGAGTTTCTTGTTTGAGATCTTTAATTATTTTGAGGTGCTCAACCTCATCTAGTTTTCTTTGTACCGGTGCAATATCTCTCTTCTAAGCTATCTTTTCTAACGGTGGTTTCTTTGAGTGGGCCCATAACCCACAGGTTTTTCCCAGGATATTATATGTCTCTTCTAATTTTCCGGAAATCTCTAATTCTTTTCCACTATGACGTAACTATGAATTTCATCAGTCATATTACTTCTTCAAGATCCATTTATATTAATTCATTCTTTGGCTCAACCTTTCATTCTTCTTTATTCCGGAGTGTCTTAGTTATTCTTGGTGGTGTTCTCCTCATCGTTTTAGCTTTGAAGTCTGAAGGAGTGTTTCTCTCTAATCTTGGTCCATTCTCTTGAAGATACCATTTCAGCTTTGTGTTGTCTTCTCAGTTTTTTTCGATCATGTGTATCCCTTTCTTGCTATTCAGTGCAGTTCTGAGTTGTTTTTATTTCTCGTTCCTCCGAAGCCCATCATTTCAGAAGAATCTTCGTTCTCAGCTTTCAACTTTCATCCTCAATTCTTCTCCATTGTTGTCTCTTCGTTCGTCTCTCGGTTATCCGGTGCCTTGTTCTAGTTTCTCTCAGGTGGCTTATGATCTCTTCATTCTCTGGTATCTCCATTAATTCGTGGTGTTCCCATTCAATTGTGAATTCTTACCGGTGCTTCCTTTAATTATGCCTCAAGTGGTGCTTATCTCTCTGTCTCTTCAAGATTCTTTCAAGAGGAATACGTGTTACGCTAAATCCGTTGCTTGTCATCAATTAAACTTGATGAAGGACTAGCATAACATAATTCTTATTCTTGTTTCATCAAATGATTTCAATTCTTATTCCGGAGTGGCTCATGATATCATTTTTTTTCTCAAGTGTTCTTATCTTTCTTTTCCGGAGTTCCAATATTTCTCAAGTATCTCTTCGTGAAGCTTCATCGAAGTCTTTGCAAGGCTGCAATCTTATTCTTTCATCCTTCATATCTTGCATAATCCTTTTGATACGGAGGCTCGTTAGGGTGGTTCTTCAAGATTCTTTTCTGGAGAACCTAAAGTTTTCTTCTCTTGCATTTCCAAGTGCATTTGTTCTCCTTTATCCTTTGAGGTGGAATTATAGCTTTCTTGTTAGTGTAGGAGCCTTGAAGAGTTTTCCTTTCAAGAATGAGATAATTAAATCCACCAATTCTTTGATCATGAGATATTTTTAACCCATGATTTCTTCATTGAGCTATCTTGGTTTGGACTTCACCTAAAGCTTGTCTAAGGATGTTGCTATTATGGTAATTATCATTTATCCAAGTTCTCAAGGTATCCTCTTGGTGAAAGAAGTGTTCATATCTTGTTGCTCCCAATCAATCCTTGTTTCTGTTAGTGGCTGGTTGTCACTTCATTAATTTGAAAAGGTTTCCATAAGCCCACTACTATCTTGTTCTTTTAGTTGTTGTTTTCCAACAACTCCGTTCAATTCTTCTTGCAAGGATGCTTGCCAAGTTCATTTGTGATGATAGTTGTCATTCTTTTCTTCATTCTCTTCTTCCGCTTGAGCTAGTTCATATTCTCTTGTTCCGGAGGCTTTGTGATGTTGCTCTTTTGGGTCTATCATCTTGTTCCGTCAAGATCATGGTGTTCCCTTGTTCTATTTAGTTGTTTGTTATGTATATTGTCTAATTCTGTCTTCTTATTGAATTTTTGTCCCATTTTCCTACCGAAGTGCTCCCGAATTTTTTCGTGAATTCTTGCTTGTTTCTCATATCAGTCCTCATCTCTTTGCAACCTTCAAGGATTTTTGGTGTCACTCATTTGTCAAAGAAGCGACTAAGTTTTTACCTCTTGTTCTTTCTCATCCTCTCCCCCCTTTCATTCTTGGATCTCGGGGCGAGATCCTCTTGTAGTGTAGGAGAGTTGTGACAGCCCGATGCCGACGTTCCAGAAGATTCCCCTTTATTTCCGTGTCCGTCGTGTGGTTATTTTATTTTGTGGCATCATCATGTAGTTTGCATCATGGCATCTTGCATCATCTGTTGCGTGTGGTGTTTTTAGTGTGTGTGCTTCAAGTGCTCTCGATGTCTTTGGTGCAATAGGAAAACTCCCCTTCTCTCCCTCTTATTTTGTTTTGTGGTTGCGTTCAGATTTTAGTTTTTACCCCTTAAAAAAAGGTTCGTCTTCTTTAAAAAATCATTTTATTAAAGGTGGAGGCAACCCCTCTGGTTTTTCTTTATTTATTCTTTTGTTTTATTTCAAAATAGAGTCATGTTTTATTTAAAAAAAGGGGTTTTATTTTTATTCTTTAAAAAAAAGTTTCATTTTTATTCGTAAAAAAAGCCCAATCTATTTTTATAGTTGGGGTATATGTTTCAAGAAGCCAGAAGCATTTTCTTATTTTGTTTAAACCTTTTCTTTTGTTTGTGTTTTTCTGTTTCAAAAAAAGGAAAGAGAGGAGGAGCCAGCCCAGCCTGTGGCCGAGTTGGGCCAAGGCCTAGTCGGCCCACCCGGTCCCCTATCCCTAGCGTCACGGAGGAATCACCCGATCCCACCCCCTCCTCAGCGTCTTCCTCCCCTGCGCGTCTCCTTCCTCCCTCTGCCTGATCCCCTCTCCTCCCCAGCGCTGCCCCTGGCCTCCCGTGGTCGCCGTCCAGCGCCGCCATGCTACCCTCCCTGCTGCCACCTCAGTTCCCCGCGTCGCCCTGGCCCCGCCGTGATGGCCTCCCGTGCAGGTGGCGCGCCGCCTCTCTGCTCTCCCCGCGCGCCAGGGCCTCCTTGCCGCGCCGCCGTGGGCTCACCGGACCGAGCCGCTCGTCCCCTGCCACTAGTTCGGGTCCCCCATCGCGCCCAGATGCCTCGGCCTTGCCTCCTCTTGCCGGTGCCCGCCGTGGTCGCCGCGCCGCCCGCCATGGTCACTGCGCCGTCGGTGCCTGACCTCGCCATGGCCGCCCGTTCCCCTGCCGAGCCGCCTGCTGCAGGAGCCGTGCTGCCGTTCCCCTGCCGAGCTTAGCTTGCCTGCCTGCTATGCTGCTATTGCTTAGCCGCCGCTGCTGCTTGCAAATCCTCCTATGGCTATCACCGTTTTCCTGTTGCTGCTGCCGTTTTGCTGCTTGCTGCTACAGATTGCTGTGTGTTGCTGCTTGCTATAGCTGCCGCTGCTGCCGAAGATTACTGCGAGCTGATCCTGCCGGTTGCTGTGTGTTGCTATTTTCATGCTAGATAGCTGCTAGCGATGCATAGATGTTGCCTGCTTGTATTGCTGTCGGCCGCTGCCAGCGTGCTACTGCTGAGTTTGCCTGCCTACGCGCTGCGATGCATGTCGCTGCCGTTAGTTGATGTGCTAGTTGTTGCTTAGCTGCTGCCGCCTGATCTCGCTGTTAGCCGCCGGGTGCTCGCCGATGTTGCTGCCGAGCTGTTGCCTGCTTGTGCTGCTGCTGGCCACTACCTGTTGCTGCTGCCGATGCATGCTAGGCTAGTTGCTTTACTCCTGCTGCTAAGCTTGCCTGCTAGTTGTTGTAGCAAGCCGAAGCTAGTTGATGTAGTTGCTACTGGATGCTGCTTGCCGTCGATGCCGCTAGGTTGCTGTCGCAGTTGTTACTGTGCTTGCGTGTCGTCGCCGATGCATGCTGTTGCCGTTGCTATGTAGCTTGCCTGCGCAGATGCATGTTGCTGCTAGTTGCTGTTGCTGGTTGCTGTTAGTTGTTGTTGCTTGATGCTTGCTGTAGCTTGCCGCTGTTGTCTGTAGTGTTGCCTAATGTTGATGTTGCTTGCCGTTGCTGCTTGCTGTAGCCTTGCCCGGATGCCTTTCGGGAACGTCACCGAAGACCCGTCTTCCGACGCCTAGTGTACGACTACCAGCGAGAAGACCTGTGTGCCGACGCCAAGAGTCCGACTACCATCGATGAGATCGCGAGTACCACGACTTCCACGACGACCTATGTTCTCCTTCGACCGCAACGATCCGGACCGCTCCGATATGCACGCTTCGAAGGTATACCGCTGGAACGTGTCGTGAACCGTGTGCATGTGATGTATGAAATGTATCGTATGTTTGCGCCTATATATGTTGCCCGTTGCACGTGTTCCTCTTTTGTTGTGCCCCCGACACATGGGAACCCGGTAACCGGGATCACCCCATCTTTATTTGGTTTGTCCCGCACGCGCTCCCTATTCTTTGGGTCCGATATCTCGTTGAGTTATCGGGATAGGAACGTTGCCGTGGCATTGTTTCCGTTTTGCCGCCATGGTTCCCTTTCGATCGCCGTGGCGACACTTGCTTCTTTGTCTTCTTGCCCGTGTTGTTATGTACTTGCATGCATAACGCATTCATGGCATATATCTTGTGTTGCATGTCTCTTGTACGTAGCTCCGTTCTCTGTTCCGCGTGTTAACCGGCTTGGATGACAGGTAGAATCACCGCTTCACCCTTTGCCATGTTAACCACATTTAATATTGCATGTAAACAAACGGGAGTGAATTAAGTATTTAAACATGGAATTTCATCGATAGGCAACTCGTTGCATATCGAGCTTCACTTAATCTGTTGTGTTTGCGTGAGGTGAATTGCCATGCCATGCCTTGTATCAGTGAAACTGATCATGCATCATAGTAGGTTGTGCATCATGTTGTGCATCGTGTGGTGAATATCTATGTTAATGTTTGTTTCCGGTTTGTTCCGTCTCGATAGAGTCTGCAAGCATGTCGGAATGTGAGGACCCGTTCGACTACGTTGGTTCGCCAACTTCACGGAGTTGTTCTTCTTCCAAGCGGGATCTCAGGCAAGATGACCATTTCCCCATATACCATTACTATCATTGCCATGCTAGTTTTACCGTTTTTGCCGTTTATGTCTCGTTGCCTACCACAAGTTAAATATCAGTCTCTCAACAATGCCATGAAAACCTCAACCTGTTCAACCTAGCAAACCACTGATTGGCTATGTTACTGCTTGCTTAACCATGTTGTTAGCGTTGCTAGTTGCAGTTGAAGTTGCTTCCATGTGATAACATGGGTTCCTTGTTATATCACCATATGAAATGCTATTTAATTTAATGCACCTATATACTTGGTAAAAGGTGGAAGGCTCGGCCTTTCTAGCCTGGTGTTTTGTTCCACCTTTGCCCCCTTAGTTTTCGGCTACCGGTGTTCTGTTCCATATTTGAGCGCTCCTAACACGATCGGGGTTGTTATGGGGACCCCCTTGATAATTTGTTTTAGATTAAAGCTGGTTTGGCAAGGCCCAAATTTGGTACTACATTTGCCTAATAACTAATGAACTGCATAGGGAGTAATTAACCCGAGGAAATTTAATCAACCCCCGGGCGAGTGCTCCTCATGAGTGTTGGTCCAAATTGACAGACTATGGGGCCACCGCAGGGCAACCCGAGGTTTGATTTCTCCTAGTGTGACCCATCCGTCGTGTCGTGAGAACGAGATACGCGGCTCCTATCGGGATCGTCGACACGTCGGGCGGTCTTGCTGGATTACTTTTACCTTTGACGAAATATCTTGTGCATCGGGATTCCGGTGATGCTTTGGTTATTCTCAGAGTTGAGGTTTTCCACTAAGGAATCCGACGAGATCGCGAGTGTCGTGATCGAAGATTTCTATGCGGCTTGTGGTAATTTGTGATGGACTTGTTGGAGCACCCTTGCAGGGTTAAATCTTTTCGGAAAGCTGTGCCCGCGGTTATGTGGCAACGTGGAAACTTTGTTTAACACTGCTTCTAGATAACTTGAAGTTAACTTAATTAAAATATGCCAACTGTGTGCGTAACTGTGACTGTCTCTTCCGTGAGTTCCTTCTCCGACCGAGGACACGGTGGGGTTATGTATGACATAGGTAGGTGTTCAGGATCATTTGTTTGATCAACCGCAGTTCACGTCCGTTATGCGTAGATCACCCCCCTCTTATTTCTTGTACTCGTAAGTTTAGCCACCTCATATATGCTTAGCTGCTGCTGCAACCTCACCACTTAACTTTACCTCACCTAATAAGCTTTGCTAGTTTTGATACATTTGGAAATGAGATTGTTGATTCCCCTCTGGCTCACAGATTACTACAACACCAGTTGCAGGTACAGGTAAAGGTTATTTGACGCGAGCGCATTGATTGTTCATTTGGAGTTGCTTCTTCTTCTTATTATTCATCGATCTAGGTTGGGTTCCAGGCCGGCAGCCTGGGATAGCAAGGATGGACGCCGTTCTTCTTTTCTCGTTTTTTTTCGTCCATAGTCGGACCCTGCTCTTATTTGTGATGATTATGTATTGTACTGATGTGACTCTGATGTAGCTTGTGGCAAGTGTAAGCCAATTCTATATATATATATATATATATATATATATATATATATATATATCTTCTTTTCAGTACATGTACTTGTAACGATATCCATTCTTGCGACATGGCGAGATGCGCTTCTATCCCTGACGAGGCCCTCGTGCCAAATTGAGGATAGGGTCGCATCTTGGGCGTGACACCAGGCCTGGGCCCTGGGTCCCGCAACGACGCCCCTTCGGCCTCCGCGCGGAAGATCCTGTGCGGATTTACTCCACGACGGTTGGGTTTCGGGAAGCGCTACCGCCCGTAACACACCGGGGTAGTGGGGCTCTGCGTGCACCGGATCCCCTCCCCACGACGCTTCGTGGGGTTTAAATGGGATGCGGGGGTTCCGAGGAGGCCACTCGCCCCCTTCTCGCCCCGCATCGACGCCCTCTTCCTCCCTGATCCCAGAGAGAAAGAGCTATTCCACCTTCGTCTTCTTCTTCTCCGTCGCCGTCGCGCCACCAGCCTTCCTAAGCATCCGCCTCTCGTAGTCATGGCCAGAGGCTCTTCCTCGAAGAAGACTTTGTATCACGGAGCTTGGCTTGGTAGTGAGATCTGCGAAGGCCGCATCGAGGCGCTCCGCTACTGCCGGATGTTGCCCCGGCCTCCCAGATATCGGTGCGGATCCCTGGCGCCGAGACAGCTCCAACACCGGAAGAGGGAGAGATCATCGTATTCGATGAGCACTTCTACAGGGGTTTGGGATCCCGGCGAGCCCCTTCTTCTCCGTCTGGCTCAACTTCTTCGGCCTGTAGCCGCACCACCTGGCGCCGAACGCCATCCTGCAGCTGTCGGCCTTCGTTATCTTGTGCAAGGGCTTCCTTGGGATCGAGCCCTGCCTCGACCTCTGGCGAAGCTTGTTTTTCTTCAAGCAGCAGTCCATTATGATGGACAAGGCCGAGCTGGAGAAGCTCGCCAGGCCACGCCCGATGACGTCGTGCGGAGCCGCACTGGTGCATCATCGCTCGAAGTCCGGCTTCCCCCAGATGCCGCTGCAGGAGTCCATCAAGCAGTGGTAGAGGGGCTTCTTCTATGTGAAGAATGACGACCCTGCACACGACGCCCTCAACATGCCCCCGTTCAACATCAATCCTCCGACGAAGTTGAACTGGGGGGCGAAGTTCCCGAAGCCGATTCCCGAGGTGGTGCAGATCGGTGCCCACCTCGACATCTTGCAGGATTGCGGCCTCCTTGGCCGCGACCTGCTTACCACCATGGTTACCCGCAGGATTCTGCCGCTGCAGTGGCGGCCCCATCTGGTCTGGCAGATGAGTGGCCGGCATGACCCCTGCCGGACCTCCACCAAGAGATTCACTGCCAGCGCGGTGGCGCGGGGGGTGAACCAGATCTCCATCGCCCGCATGGATGACAGTGGGAACTGGGCGTGGGGATGGCCCCTTACAGTAGGTCTCGTCCGCCTCCGGTGGTAAGCATTTTGTGTTGCTCTATTCTTGTTGTTTGTCTCATTGTCAGACGTCTTTTTGAGCCGGCCGTCAACTCCTTTGCGCAGGTGTTCGAGAAGCTGCAGGCACTCAACCCGCCTGCCCCCGACGTGGCGACGTCTCACGCCTCGGAGATCGAGGACGAGGGCATGATCGAGTCCCGTTCCGCCTCCTTCGCAGGCTCGGAGGATGCGTTGGAGTCGGAGGGGACGGAGCCGTCTGGTGAGCATATGATGCCCTCCATTGTAGACTGGACGAATGATGATGAGACTCCCTCCTCCCTATGTGATGAAGCCTTCGCGGAAGACTCCGACGGGGTGGAGGAGGTCACCAGTCCGCCCCTGACGTGCGGACGTCGCCTTAAGGCCGAGGCGGCCGGTCTTGATGAGGTGGCCCAGAAGAAAGGCAAGGGTGCCACAGCTTCCAGGCCGGCTCCTAAGCGAGCCGTGACGGGCCCTCCAGTCTGGGCACGAGCAGGTGGCGCTAAGCAGCGCCGTGCTGGTGGCTGCAGGAGGCAGGTGCCCATCATCGCGGGGTAAGGGCTCCCCTTTCGCTCTTTTACTTTGTCTTGTGTGAAGCTTCGTTCCTCAAAATGTCGCTTGGCGGGGAGGCGGAAGACGTGGAGGAAGACACCGCCTCCGCAGCCGAGCGAGCCGGCTGGGCAGCGGTTGATGCTGCCCGGAAGGAGCTCGAGGAGTAGTCCACCGGCTGGTGGGATGCGACCGCGAGGAAGACGGCCGAGGGCCAGTCTCGCCCTAGCCGGGCCGAGAAGCCGGCGAAGAAGCATATGAAGGCTAGACATGACCCCTCAACGCGTGCTCGCATGGAGGAGCCAGCTAGCGAGGTGGCCTCGAGGCGCGCCCCGAGGACCGAGGAGGCCCATCCCTCCGAGCCGGACGCCTCCGCGCCGGTGGATCTTGAGGTGGTCCCTGATTCACCTGAGGTCGAGGCGGGGCCCGACGCACCGGAACCGAACCTGGACGCGCCAGACGTGGCCCCGGATGCGCCAGGGGTGAACATGGATGCGCCGGACGCGGCCCATCCACCTCCTGCTGAGGAGACGGCACCGACTGGGGCATCGGTGGAGCCGGTCGTCATGCCAGCACCTGGAGACGACACCATCGTCGTCTCCAACCGCGGTCCGGCTGCTCCAGGAGCCGGTCCCAGAGTCGGGAGCTGATGTCAGCTGTGCTTCCCCGGCAACAGTGACAGGAATAGTCGTGTTGACGGCACCTGGAATCCTTCTGCTACGGCTATGGAGCCTTGCGTTGGTGTTCCCTCGAAGCGGAAAGGGTGATGTAGCACAGCGATGGTAAGTATTTCCCTCAGTTTGAGAACCAAGGTATCAATCCAGTGGAGGAGTATCACAAGATCCTGCACAAACACAAAGAACCTGCTCCCAACGCTATGAAGGGGTTGTCAATCCCTTATAGATTGTTCGCCAAGTGAGAACTGAAAGCAACAAAGTAATAAAGTAACGTAAAAGCGGAGGTGTAAACGATAGATGTGAATAGACCCGGGGGCCGTAGTGTTTACTAGTGGCTTCTCTCATGAAAGCAAATAGACGGTGGGTGAACAAATTACTATCGAGCAATTGATAGAACCGCGCAAAGTCGTGACGTCATCTATGGCAATGATTATATATATAGGCATCACGTCCAAAACAAGTAGACCGATATTGTCTGCATCTACTACTATTACTCCACGCATCGACCGCTATCCAGCATGCATCTAGTGTATTGAGTCCAAAAGAACAGAGTAACGCGTTAAGCAAGATGACATGATGTAGATAGACAATCTCATATCAACGACAGAGCCCACCTTGTTACCCTTGATGGCAACTACTTAATGTGTGCCTTGCTGCCCCTACTGTCATTGGGAAAGGTCACCACGTGGTAGAACCCAAAACCAAGCACTTCTCCCATTGCAAGAATCATAGATCTAGTTGGCCAAACAAAACCCAAGACTCGGAGAGACTTACAAGGATATCAAATCATGCATATAAGAAATCAGCAAAGACTCAAATATATATCATAGATAATCTGATCACAAATCCACAATTCATCGGATCTCGACAAACACACCGCCAAAGAAGATTACATTGGATAGATCTCCATGAAGATCATGGAGAACATTGTATTGAAGATCCAAGAGAGAGAAGAAGCCATCTAGCTACTAACTATGGACCCGTAGGTCTGAAGTGAACTACTCACGAGTCATTGGAGGGGCGATGATTATGATGATGAAGCCCTCCAACTCCAAAGCCCCCTCCGGCAAGGCGCCGGGAAGGGTCTCCAGATGAGATCTCGCGGAAACGGAAGCTTGCGGTGGCGGAAAAGTAT
The DNA here is from genome assembly GCF_904849725.1 of Hordeum vulgare subsp. vulgare. NCBI lineage: Eukaryota > Viridiplantae > Streptophyta > Magnoliopsida > Poales > Poaceae > Hordeum > Hordeum vulgare. The sequence goes on along the minus strand of NC_058518.1, from coordinate 449,097,374 downwards.
TTTCGAGGCTCCCCTGATTTTTTGCTATATTTTAGGGAATATATAGGCCAAAGATCTAGGTCAGCGGGCGCTCAGGGAGGCCACAAGCCCTGCCACCGCCGCCTCCCCCTGGTGGCGGAGTGGGGGCTTGTGGGCTCCTCGGAGCCCACCTGGTTTGGCCCACAGGCCCCCTGATCTTCTTCCGTTCGAAAAAAAATCATTTCGAGCATTTTATTCCGTTTGGACTCCGTTCCAAAATCAGATCTGAAAAGAGCCAAAAACACAGAAAAAACAAGAACTGGCACTTGGCACTGAATTAGTAAGTTAGTCCCGAAAAAGATATAAAAGGTACATAAAACATCCAAAGATGACAAGATAACAGCGTGAAATCATCAAAAATTATAGATACGTTTGAGACGTATCAAGCATCCCCAAGCTGAACTCCTGCTCGTCCTCGAGTAGGGAAGTGATAAAGAATGAATTTTTGATGCTTTCATGCTACCTAGCATAGATGTCCTTTGTAACTCCTCTTATGTGACGTGAATGTTCAGATCCATTAGATTCAAAACAATAGTTTGCTATTGACGTGGAAACAATAATAATTCAATCAAACTAGCAAGGTAATCATGAACTTTCAAAATAACAAGGCCAAAAGAAAGTTATCCCTACAAAAGCATATAGTCTGGCTATGCTCTATCATCATTGCACAATGAGTTTAAATCATGCACAACCCTGGTATTGGCCAAGTAATTGTTTCACACCTTTACTTTCGCAAACCTTTTGAACTCTCACGCAATACATGAGCGTGAGCCATGGTTTTAGCACTATAGATGGTGTGGAGTGTGGTGGAGGTTGCAAGACAAAAAGGAGAAGATAGTCACATTAACTAGGCATATCAATGAGCTGTGAAGATGCTCATCAATAGATATCAATGTGAATGAGTAGGGATTGCCATACAAATGATGCACTAGAGCTACGAGTAAGTGAAAGCTCTTAAAGAAAACTAGTGGGTGTGCATCCAACTTGCTTGCTCACGAAGACCTAAGGTAATTTTGAGGAAGCCTATCATTGGAATATACAAGCCAAGTTATATAATGAAAAATTCCCACTAGCTATATGGTGGTGAAAAAACGAGAGACTCTCAATCATGAAGATCATGGTGCTTAATATGCACAAGTGTGGAAAAAAGTAGTAGCATTGCCCCTTCTCTCTTTTTCTCTTATTTTTTTATTTTTTTTACTTTTTTTGGTGGGCTCTTTGGCCTCTTTATTTTTTTGGTGGGCATCTTTGGCCTCTTTTATTTCCTCACATGGGACAATGCTCCATTAATGATGATCATCACACTTTCAACTCAAAACTTAGAGCAACAATGACTCTATATGGAATGCCTTCGGTAGTGTACCATGACAATGATCTAGCATGGCATAGACATCAATGGAAACATCATGCAATGGAAATGTAGACGTGGTTGCACATGTAATGGTGGTAGTTGCAAGGCAATATATCTCGGAATGACTTTGAAAAGCCATAGTAGGTAGGTATGGTGGCTGTTTTCAGGGAGGCTAATGGTGGGTTTTGTGCACCGGCGAAAGTTGCACGACACTAAGAAGATAGTGATGGTGGTAGGTGAAAGTGCATCTAAACCATGGACTCAACATTAGTCATGAAGAACTCATATACTTGTTGCAAAAGTTTTATTAGTAATCGAAACAAAGCATTCAACGCATACTCCTAGCGGAAGGGTTGGTAGGTATAAACTATCACGCGATCCCGACCGCCACGCAAAGGATGACAATCAATAGACTAATCATGCTCAGATTTCATCACATAGAGGTTCACCATACGTGCATGCTACGGGAATCACTGACTTCAACACAAGTATTTCTAGATCCACAACACCTTACTAGCATAACTTCAATATTACCAAAGCCGCAACTCAAAACTAATTGAGAGGAATCAAACTTCCCTAACTATTCAATGCACATGAAGGTGGAAGTTTTTCGTATCCCTTTGGATAACTGCAACGACCAAGATGCGGACCTTTCTGATCTGGGGGTCGAGGCCCCGAATAGGAAAGAAGCGCATCTAAGCGTTTCGCAAGCAGGTTACACAATACAAATAATAATAAAAGTAGACAATCCGGGATTCAATTGTCTTCTCATTAATAACTCAGAGTACATCAAAGATACAATCAAGGTAGTTCCGCTATGGACTACAAAACATAGAAATGCTATGCTACCTTTCCTGCAGGCCCACGATCGCGACCACGCCTCAATCCTCTGGATAGTTGACGTAGAGGCGATCCGTCTCCTCGTCGTACTGCCACGCCAGCTGAGTGCCGTCGGGTTCATCTGTCTCTGGGGTACCTGTACCTGTTGGGATTTCGGAGGAATCCGTGAGTCACGGGGACTCAGCAATCTAATACCTTGGTGCCAGAACTAGTCATGTTAATAGGTAGGGTTAGGGTGAAGTGTATAAGGTCGCAACATCCTAAGCTTGATCTAGTGGCTAACTTACGTATAGCAATTATGAAGGTGGTCTACACTAGCGGTCGTGATTACTTGATCACTAAGTGATCCTGAACACCTACCTACGGCATTCATAACCCCAGTATGTTCCCGATCGACGAGAGATCTTCGAGGGGACAGTCACGGTTACGCACACAGTTGGCAATTTTATTAGCTTATGTTTGAGTTATCTAATACCGGATGTTAACAAAATATTCCAAGTTGCCACATAACCGCGGCCACGGCTTTCCGAAAGATTAAACCCTGCAGGGGTGCTCCAAATAGTCCATCACAAACGTACACAGGCCGCAAAGGCATCCTCTATCATGAATCTCGTGATCTCGTCGGATTCCTTAGAGGAAAACCTCAACTGTGGGGGAACCAAAGCTTCACTGGGATTCCTATACGCAAGATATACCGCTAAGGTAAGACAAGGCTAGCAGGACCTCCCGACATGTCGACGACCCTGATAAGAGCCGCGTATCTCAGTCTCAGGACACGCTGGATGAGCGATGGTTGCCACGCCAAAACACCGAGTTGCCCCGGGAGCGTAATAAGCTGCTCTAGGTTGGACCAACACTCATGAGGAGCACTGGCTCGGGTTGTTCATTAAAGTCCTCGGGGTAGCTATTCCCTATGCAGTTTATTATTAAGTGATTAGCAAATTAACACCAATGTTGGGTCCTGTCGGACAAGCCTTAGCACTACGCGATTTATCGAGGGGGTCCCCATAACAACCCCGAACGTGTTAGGAGCGATCATTATGGAATCAAACACCGGTACCCGGTAACTAAGGCGGCAATAACGGAACAAAATACCCGGCAAAAGTCTAGGCCTTCCATCATTTTCCAAGTATATAGGTGCATTAATTAAATAACAGAATTTAAGATAATGATAACAAGCTCATGTTATCACATGAGTCAAAGCACATGCACCTAGCAACGCTAACATTAGTAGATGAGCAAAGCCTACTTAGCCATTCAAGTTTGCTAGGAAGGGATCAGTGTTTGGGTTCATGGCATAGCAGGAGGCAATATAATTCAGTGGTAGGCAGTGAGCAATATGACATGGAAACGCAAACTAGTATAACAAGTCTAGAGATGGAATCAAGGTTATATCATCTTGCTTGTGATATCCTCAGCTTGGAATGGTTCTTGTTCGTCCTGCACGTACTCTCCCGAATCCACGTACTCGTTCTCCGATCCCGGTGCTACCCAACATAAAAATAACATCCAATGAACAACATCACCTCAAGATGCAACAAGCACATGATGCATGAGATGAAAGATGAGCATGCATCACTATTTCTAACTCTAGCACAAGCAAAAGAAGTACTGCAAGTTTCTGGACATAACTGTACAATAAGCTATCTTGACATGCATGAGAATGACATGAGCAGATGCGTCTCATGAAAATGATGCAAAACCATATAAAGAACGTTACGATCGGAGCTACGGATCAACGGGAATCAACGAAACAAGGTATGAAGCTCTACGTGTCAAAACAACACCACACACTCCAATGGCACAAATCTGGTATTCCCAGGTTGCCAAGACATATAACAACCCAACATGAATGGTTTGGAGCAAGGAAGAACACCACAACATCAACTAATCACCCACATTCATCAAAATGACTATACTACACAATCTGCCATAATCTGCATCTTAGCTCTTTGTGAGCTACATGCAACATAGCTACAACACTCCAAATATGAAAAATAATATATGTGGCTGTAGCCAACAAAGAACACTACAAGCACCGGCAAGAATCAGACCAAAAGGAATTAAACACAAGAAGACACAAGGCTGCAAACTTTCCGAAAACCATCAGATCTCAGGGACTTAGTGAAAATTCCTACACCTGACTTTCTGTCTTTGTTCTGAAGCTTTTTTACAGCAAGCAAAACATAACCTACAGGACTCCAAATGAGATGAAATTTGACAGGGAGCTTAAAAAACACATCAGGTCCAAATTCCTAGCATTGAACTAAGGCTATATCACAACACAATGACCAGAACAACCTCATCTACATGAGAAGAAAATGTTTCCAGATTCCCAGACTTAGTGAAATTCCAGATTTCACTAAGCTGGAATTTTCAGCCACATGCCCACTTTGTCTAGGCATAGCTTGCACACAACTAACACCAAGTGATAATTGACACCACTATGGTGGAGCAAAACCCCTACTACTATCACACAAAAGCTCATGCCCTTGGGCTCCACCTATTCCATGGAAACAAAGAGCAAACTTGCAACACATCTGAATATGTCAACTCCATAAAGTATCCCAATGGAAAAAACTAACTTCACCACTGGATTCCTTGGGAGATTCTACCCCAAAATCATATATAATATGTGGGCACTTACTTGGAACAAGTGACCACAAATTAAGGAAGAGGAAACTACTTCAAATCATGCCTAGTGAATAGGGCATCATTTCATGTAGTTCCACCATATCAACAACTACATGGTTGAGCTCATGTGCACAATGACAAAGTGACATGGGGGTTTGAACCCCATGTTTGTGTCATGCACATCAACTTCACAACCCCTTCTACTAAGCTTCCCACACAAACAACATACCATGCCCTCTCACATATGGTCATGTGAAGGTGCAAAGCTTGCTTGCAACGGTGGAATGCTACTCACACACACACCTAGTCCACATCACCCACAAGCACATCATGCTCTAGATCAACACACATACCTACACATGTTTTCATAGCATCCATCACTGGAACAAGATCAACTATATTTATACACACACAACCTAGTGCAAACATCAAGTGCTAGTACCTACAACAAAGAAGAATCTACACATGCTATATCTACACTTGCTATCATATTCCTAGGATCAACTACTAAGAAGCGTCACTATACACACACACTCACATGTGGCCAACATCATGTGTATGCACACACATCACATACACCACTCCAATGAACACACACATGCACACATGATATGGCACTACTTATTGCAGCAAAGGATAAAAATAAATGCCAAGCCATCTATGGATTGTGGAACAAGTATGGCATCAAGCAAAGAAGGCAAGAAAAAAAATAACATGAAGGAAAAAATAAAAGGGGCACCCTCGGATTCGAACCCAGAACCCACTGGTTGCAACAACAGAGCCACACCACTCTGCCACAGCCATTCTATCGACAGGGAAGGGGGTGTGTACAGGGTAACAAGTCCCTGCTGGCTACTATGCTGAAGCAAACGAGGAAAAATAAAAGGTGCCGAGGGGGGATCGAACCCACGCCCTCTCATCAGGCACAACACACTGCTACCACTAGGCTACGGATCGATACTTGACAGGTAAGAGGGGGTAACTCTGAAGAGCATTCCCATCTGCATCTCTGCTGCCCGACGAACGACCGGAACAGGGGAGGTGCTCGCCGGCGTTGTGCTGCAAATCGAATTGCGGGTCCTAGATGGAAGGTTGCTGGGGCAACCAGGGTTCCATTTCTAGCGTTACTACGGCCCGAGGAACCCTACGACGACGGATCCACGGCGAGCGGCGGCTCCGGTGACAGAGGCGAAGCACGCGTCGATCCTACTGCTACCGCGCTCGATCTGGGACAGGGAGGAGGGAGGAGGCACACTACCTCGCGCACGACTCGAGGAGGGAGCGGATCATAGAGGAAGTAGAGGAAGATGGCCGTCGGCGAAGCTTCTCGTCGGAGGGGAAGCGCCGCCGGGAAGTAGTGGATGCAGCGCGGGGGTGGTCGATCCAGCGCCGGGAACGGACTCCTGGAGGCGTCCTCGAGCTGCTGGTGCCGTCGTAGAGGAGGTACAGGTAGCACATCGATGGCGGCGACGACCTTCTACCCGTCGGCCATGGCGGACCCGAGCTCTCCTTACCTTGCTGCGACGAGAGAGAGAGAGAGAGGGGATCGAGATCTGGACGGTGCGGCAGCGGGGAGGAACCCTAACGCGTCTGCACGGACGCCAAGGAATTATATAGCATGAGAGGAGGAGGCGAGGGCGTGCCGTCGGCCATGTGATGTCGCTCCTCTCGGTGGAGCAGAGGGGAGGGAAAAGAGAGGATGACAGGTGGGGCCACCTGCCTCGCTGGAAAGGGAGGAGGAAGAAGCGCCGCGCGCGTGAGCGAGGGGAGTAATGGGCTGGGCCGTCGGAAGGCAGCGCTACTGGCAACAGATAGAGGAGGGAGCCCTGAGGTTTTTTTATTAATTTAAACAAACACAGAAAAGGATTTAAAACAAGTGGCAATTCTTTTGGGGTTAAAAACAAAACAAAAATGCCCCTGGTCATAAGGAATTATGACCTATTTGAATTAAATAGAAAAGAAATATTTGGAGCAATTTGAATAAATGCAAAACAGCAATTTATTTACTGTTTTGGATTTATTTGCACCCTTAAAACTAAGATACAAAACAGCAAAACACCTCTTGACATCCTCCACAAAATATACTAAAATCATGGGCATTTTTGAATCAAGGTTGGGATAAGTGAATATTGGCTTGAGAAAATAAGAGAGAGAGAGAGAGAGGTTGCAAACATGACAAGCCCACTACATTTAGTACCAACATCACATGAAATCATAGAGCACCTCAACACATACACAACATCACAAAGTAGCTATCCACAAGACCACCACATCACATGAAATGCTAAGATCCTAAAACACAACACAAGACAAGGCATACCATGATATGCTATGCATGCATGCATGGGAAGGAAGGAAAATACAAGGGACACCACATGAGGTCATGGCACAATTGGATACATCAAATCACTCACAAGGTGGACCCACATGCAATAGGTTCCAAATATGGCAAGGTTTACATCTGGGGCACTACAATAACTACCCCTTTTAAGACTACTTTCAAAGCATAGATCAACTACCAAGCCACGCACCGCTGTGCTCTAAAAGATATAAGTGAAGCACATAGAGCAAAAGTATCTAGCTCAAAATATATAAGTGAAGCACATGTGAGCTGAATTGTCTACCAAAAGATATAAGTGAAGCTCGACAAAATCACGGTGAGTGCATGTCTCTCTCTCTCTCTAGGTGTGTAGCAAGGATGATTGTGACACAACAGAAATAAAAGACTCCTACGATACAAGACACTCCAAGCAAAAACACATAACATGTGGTGAATAAATATATAGCCCCAAGTAACGTTACCGATGGATTGAAGACGAGAGAGGGGATGCCTTCCCAGGGCATCCCCAAGCTTAGGATTTTATGGAATCCTTGAATCTCTTGGGGTGCCTTGGCATCCCCAAGCTTGAGCTCTTTCCACTCTTTATCTCTTTGTCCATAAGAACTTCACCCAAAACTTGAAAACTTCACAACACGAAACTTAAACAGAAACTTGTGATAACATTAGTATGAGAAAGCAAACCACCACTTCCTTAGGTACTGTAGCAAACTTAAATTCTACTTATGCTGATGTTGGGTTACTGTATTTTCAATCTTCCATGGCTAATACCCCCCGATACTATCCATAGTTTCATCAAAATAAGCAACCAACACAACAAAAACAGAATCTGTTAACAGCAGACCAGTCTGTAGCAATCTGTATATTTCGTATACCTCTGGTACTTCACAAATTCTGAAAAATGACGACAGTCTGAAGAATTTGCGTAGCAATCAGCATAAAAAAGAATCAACTCAAAATCTCTTACAGAAAAAAATGAAAATTCTTTTCGTGAGCAGAAAGTTTCTGTCTTTTCCAGCATCCTCAAACGATCATCCCCAAGACTAATCATAACAGTTTTGCTTGGCACAAACGCAAAAAGAAACACAAAAAACACAATCACAACAGAATTATGAAAGTGTGAAAAACACAAAATAGAAATAAAAAGGATAGATTCGTTGGGTTGCCTCCCAACAAGCGCTATTGTTTAACGCCCTTACCTAGGCATTGATTTCAATGATGCTCACATAAAAGGTAAGGATTGAAACACAACGAGAGCATCATGGAGCATATGGCTAGCGCATTTAAGTCTAACCCACTTCCTATGCATAGGGATTTTGTGAACAAACAACTTGTTGGAGCAAGAATCAACTAGCATAGGAAGGCAAAACAAGCATAGCTTCAAAAATTTCAACACATGGAGAGGAAGCTTGATACTATTGCAATAAGTAGAAGCATATGATCCTCTCTCATAGTAATTTTCAGTAGCATCATGAATGAATTCAACAATGTAACTATCACATAGGATATTCTTTTCATGATCCACATGCATGCAAAGTTGACGCTCTTCAAAAATAGTGGGATTATCATCAAATAAAGTCATGACTTCTCCAATCCCACTTTCAGTATTGTTGCAAATATCATATTCATCATGAGGTTTGAACAAATTTTCAAGATCATAAGAAAGATCATCACCCCAATCATGATTATTGCAACAAGTAGTGGACAAAGCAAAACTAGCATCCCCAAGCTTAGGGTTTTGCATAATTTTAGCATGATTATCACTAATAGAATTTATAGTGAAACCATTGCAATCATGCTTTTCATCCAAGGAGACCTCGTGAATCACTTCATAAATTTCTTCCTCACAATTTTCAGTTTCACGCATCTCAAGCAAAACTCCATAAAGATAGTCAAGTGCCCTCAACTCACTAGCAATTCGTTCCGCATAAGTGGGTCTCTTAAAGAGATTAGGAAGTGGATGAGGATCCATATCACTAGATTTTTTTGCAAGCGAAGATGCAAGCATATTGAAGGCACATAGCACACAAGCAATGGAAAGGCAAACGAGAGAAAAGGGCGAACGAAAAAGGCAAATGAAAACAACAAATGTGAAGTGGGGGAGAGGAAAATGAGAGGCAACTGGCAAAAAAGTAAATGCAGGAGATGAGTTTGTGAGACCTACTTGGATAGATCTTGATCTCTCCTCCCCGGCAACGGCGCCAGAAATACTTCCGATGTCAGCTGTGCTTCCCCGGCAACGGCGACAGGAATAGTCGTGTCGACGGCACCAGGAATCCTTCTGCTACGGCTATGGAGCCTTGCGTTGGTGTTCCCTCGAAGCGGAAAGGGTGATCTAGCACAGCGGTGGTAAGTATTTCCCTCAATTTGAGAACCAAGGTATCAATCCAGTGGAGGAGTATCACAAGATCCTGCACAAACACAAAGAACCTGCTCCGAACGCTATGAAGGGGTTGTCAATCCCTTATAGATTGTTCACCAAGTGAGAACTGAAAGCAACAAAGTAACAAAGCAAAGTAAAAGCGAAGGTGTAAATGATAGATGTGAATAGACACGGGGGACGTAGTGTTTACTAGTCGCTTCTCTCATGAAAGCAAGTAGACGGTGGGTGAACAAATTACTGTCGAGCAATTGATAGAACCGCGCAAAGTCGTGACGTCATCTATGGCAATGATTACATCTATAGGCATCACGTCCAAAACAAGTAGACCGATATTGTCTGCATCTACTACTATTACTCCACACGTCGACCGCTATCCAGCATGCGTCTAGTGTATTAAGTCCAAAAGAACATAGTAACGCCTTAAGCAAGATGACATGATGTAGATGGACAATCTCATATCAACGACAGAGCCCACCTTGTTACCCTTGATGGAAACTACTTAATGTGTGCCTTGCTGCCCCTACTGTCACTGGGAAAGGTCACCACATGATAGAACCCAAAACCAAGCACTTGTCCCATTGCAAGAATCATAGATCTAGTTGGCCAAACAAAACCCAAGACTCGGAGAGACTTACAAGGATATCAAATCATGCATATAAGAAATCAGGAAAGACTCAAATATATATCATAGATAATCTGATCACAAATCCACAATTCATCGGATCTCGACAAACACACCGCCAAAGAAGATTACATCGGATAGATCTCCATGATGATCATGGAGAACTTTGTATTGAAGATCCAAGAGAGAGAAGAAGCCATCTAGCTACTAACTATGGAACCGTAGGTCTGAAGTGAACTACTCACGAGTCATTGGAGGGGCGATGATGATGATGAAGAAGCCCTCCAACTCCAAAGTCCCCTCCGCCATGGCGCCGGGAAGGGTCTCCAGATGAGATCTCGCGGAAACGGAAGCTTGCGGCGGCAGAAAAGTATTTTCGAGGCTCCCCTGATTTTTTGCTGTATTTTAGGGAATATATAGGCCAAAGATCTAGGTGAGGGGCACTCAGGGAGGCCACAAGCCCTGCCACCGCCGCCTCCCCCTGGTGGCGGAGTGGGGGCTTGTGGGCTCCCTGGAGCCCACCTGGCTTGGCCCACAGGCCCCTTGATCTTCTTCTGTTCGGGAAAAAATCATTTCGAGCATTTTATTCCGTTTGGACTCCGTTCCAAAATCAGATCTGAAAAGAGCCAAAAACATAGAAAAAACCCTGGAACTGGCACTTGGCACTGGATTAATAACTTAGTCCCAAAAAAAGATATAAAAGGTACATAAAACATCCAAAGATGACAAGATAACAGCGTGAAACCATCAATAATTATAGATACATTTGAGACGTATCAGGAGCCGGCCCATGAAGGCTTAGCGAGCGGCTAATCTGGAGCGCCAGAAGCTGCTCGCACGCACCATGCTCCACGGTGTCCCAGAGCTGGTATCGATGTTTGCTAGCAGCCGGTACAAGGTGGACCAGGCGGCCCGCGTGGTGAGCAGCGATCTGGTGCGTTTGGAGGAGCGCACCAGGGTAAGTGCCTCGTCTTTGTCTTTGGTTTTTTCTTTTCTTCTTCTTGAATCAGTGGGGGCGCGCCAACACACCCACTGGGTGTAGCCCCCGAGAGTTGGGCCGGCCGAGCATCGGCCGGGCCGAATCTCTCTGAGCTTCTTCTCTTGCTTTGCTTCTTTAGTGGGGGCGCGCTAGCGCACCCACTAGGTGTAGCCTCCGAGAATCGGGCTGGTTATGATTTAACCACGCCGAATCTTACCTTTGCTTCTTCCTTGCTTTGTAGGATCTTTATGATGCCCAGGTGCAAGCCTACAACACGCTACGGGCTCAAAACCAGGCGGGTGATGGCCAGGTCGCCGCGCTTCAGGCCCGACTGGGCGAGGCTATCGTGGAGCGGGACACCCTGCGCGGGGCGGACGGCCGGCTCCAGCAGTAGCTGACTCTTCTCCAGACGGAGAAGAAGGAGCTCGAGGCGGCCCACCACGCCGAGCAGGAGCAGCAGCGTGCCTCCGTGCAGGAGAAGGACGCATCCCATACTGAGACGTGGAGCGTCTTGAGATGCTTCATCTCGAGGAGATGAAGCTCAAGGATGCTGCCTTGAAGGAGAAGGAGGACGCCCTGATCCAGAAACAGGCGCAGCTAGCCAAGGCCCTGGATACGGCTGCGGCCCTCCAGGACGAAGTCACCCGCCTCACTCAAGCAAGCAAGGTGCGGGAGCTTGAGGCCCTCGAGGGCGCTCATGAGACTGATAGCCACTTCGACCGTGATTCTTCTTTTGTTTTGTCTTGAATTTTCTTCTTTGCCACCCCCTTTTCTCACTCTTCTTTGTGCCCCTTCCCTATCTCAGGATTCTTCCCCGAGACACGAGACGCGACCGACACGACCGTCGAGGTGAGCCACGAGGAGCGCCGCGCAGCCGAGCAGGAGGTAGATGTTACCTCTGGCTTGAGCGTGGAGGAGATCGGGGTGGGCCTCAGAGCCTGCCTGCGTGTTCTGGGCGAGTCTGTGGCTCGGCTCCAGATCGCTGACTCGTCGATGGTGAAGGCTATGTGGCCTGATGGCATGGAGCCGACATCGATAAGCCGACTCTCCAGTTGGCTTGCGGCTGGCGAAGACCGCCTTGACGCCTGGCGCGCTTCGGCCGCGCGTGCTGGAGCCTACATGGCCCTGCGCTTGGTCAAGTCCTGGTATCGAAACCTGGACTTGGGCAAGCTCGTCGCTCAACGCGACAGCTCGGAGGTGCAGCTGCATGCCGTTGAGGAGGAGCTGCGCGTGAGGGCCAGCGACATCACCTCGTACGCCGCCTGGGATAAGCTCAACTTGAAGCGGGGCGAAGGCGGCAATGTGATCCCTGAGGATCTGCATGGCCTTCAGCCCTATGACGCCGATGGCAGCTTCGACGAGGCGGCCCATAAGGTGGACAATGCTGCCGCCTCCAGCGGCGAGGTGTATGCCGACTCCGACACGGACGGAGCAGGAAGCCCTCGTGGAGGAGACGACATCATCGCCTCGGGAGCAGCCGGCGATGGTGAAGCCACCACTTCACGAGCAGCAGCCGGGGCGACCGACGAGGCTGCAACCCCTTAGCCGATCCTGTTTTTTCTTTTTGTTGTCTACAATTATCTTGTCAGTCCAACAGTTCCACCCACTGGGGGGTGTGATACATCTCCAACGTATCTATAATTTTTGATGGTTTAATGCTATTATCCTGTCGAACTTTGGATGTTTTGTAGGCCTTTTATATCTGTTTGGGACTAACTTATTAACTCAGTGCCAAGTGCGAGTTCCTGTTTTTTTCGTGTTTTTGACCCGTTTCAGAGGAGGATTTTAAACGGAGTCCAAACGGAACGAAACTTCCAAAAATATTTTTTCCGAAACAGAAGAAGATCGGGAAACTTGAGAACCAAGGCAGGGGGCCACCAGGGACCCCACAAGCCCCCTAGCCGCGACGAGGGGGGGGCCGCGCCTCCCAGGCTTGTGGGCTCCCTGGGCCACCTCTGCCCTAGGTATTTCGCCTATATATTCCCCATAATTCCAGAAAAAATCAGGGGAGCCACGAAAATACTTTTCTGCCGCCGCAAGCTTCTGTCTCCGCAAGATCCCATCTGGCGCATGTTCTGGTGCCCTGTTGGAGGGGGGGATTCGGATACGGAGGGCTTCTTCATCAACACCATGACCTCTCCGATGATGCGTGAGTAGTTCACCATAGACCTACGGGTCCATAGCTAGTAGCTAGATGGCTTCTTCTCTCTCTTGGATCTTCAATACAAAGTTCTCCATGATCTTCATGGAGATCTATTCGATGTAATCTTATTTTGCGGTGTGTTTGTCGAGATCCGATGAGTTGTGGATTTATGATCAGATTATCTATGAATTTTATTTGAGTTTCTTCTGATCTTTTATATGCATGATTTCATATCCTTGTAATTCTCTTTGAGTTGTGGGTTTTGTTTGGCCAGCTTGATCTATGATTCTTGCAATGGGAGAAGTGCTTGGTTTTGGGTTGGAATATATGCTTGTAATTCTCTTCTCGGAGTTGGAATATATGCTTTGATGAGTTGATCAAAGCTTTTGGGTTTGTACAAGGTTTATGAGAAACTTGTATTTCCAAAGAAGTGAGTGGGAGCACTATGGAATTTCTGATAAGTATATGTGGTTGACATATTGTTGATCAGAAGTGATATAGAATTTCTGTGAAGCATAAAAAGGTTGTTTGAAAGGAGTTTTTCAAAGGAATACCTGGATTGCGCTACTTGAACATTGAGCATCAAGATCTATGGAGATAGATCGAAACGCTTAATAAAAGTTTCAACAAGATGCATGCCTTGACAAGTTTTTGAAGGAGTTCAAAATAGATCAGCAAAGAAGGAGTTCTTGGTTGTGTTGTAAGGTGTGAATTTGAGTAAGACTCAAAACCCGACCACGGTAGAAGAAAGAGAAAGGACGAAGGTCGTCCCCTATGCCTTAGCCGTCGACTCTACAGTATGCCATGATGTGCACCGCACGTGATGTGTGCCTTGCCACAAGTCTGTTAAGAGGTACAGAGAGTGATCCAGGATTGAATCACTGAACAGCGGTCAAAGTTATCCTTAGTAACTAATGGACTAAGGAATTTTTCTCGATTATGCAGGTGGTTAAAGAGTTCGTCGTAAAGGGTTACGTCGATGCAAGCTTTGACACTAATCCGAATAAATATGAGTAGTGAAACGGATTCGTATAGTAGAGTAGATATTTGGAGTATTTCCGAATAGCACGTGGTAGCAACATCTATAAGATGACATAAAGATTTGTAAAGAACACACGGATCTGAAAGTTTCAGAACCGTTGACTAAAACCTCTCTCACGAGCAACACGTGATCAAACCCCAGAACTATATGTGTGTTGGATTCGTTGAAATCACATGGTGGTGTGAACTAGATTATTGACTCTAGTGCAAGTGGGAGACTGTTGGAAATATGCCCTAGAGGCAATAATAATTTAGTTATTATTATATTTCCGTGTTCATAATATTCGTTTATTATCCATGCTAGAATTGTATTGATTGTAAACTCAAATACATGTGTGGATACATAGACAACACACTGTCCCTAGTGAGCCTCTAGTTGACTAGTTCGTTGATCAAAGATGGTCAAGGTTTCCTGGCCATAGGCAAGTGTTGTCACTTGATAATGGGATCACATCATTAGGAGAATCATGTGATGGACAAGACCCAAACTATGAACGTAGCATATTGATCGTGTCGTTTTATTGCTATTGTTTTCTGTGTGTCAAGTATTTGTTCCTATGACCATGAGATCATATAACTCACTGGCACCGGAGGAATACCTTGTGTGCATCGAACATCGCAACATAACTGGGTGACTATAAAGGTGCTCTACAGGTATCTCCGAAGGTGTCCGTTGAGTTATTATGGATCAAGACTGGGATTTGTCACTCCGTGGGACGGAGAGGTATCTCGGGGCCCACTCGGTAATACAACATCACACACAAGCCTTGCAAGCAATGTGACTAAGTGTAAGTCACGGGATCTTATATTACGGAACGAGTAAATGGACTTGCCGGTAACGAGATTGAAATAGGTATGCAGATACCGACGATCAAATCTCGGGCAAGTAACATACCGAAGGACAAAGGGAATGACATACGGGATTATATGAATCCTTGACAATGAGGTTCAACAGATAAGTTATTCGGAGAATATGTAGGATCCAATATGGGCATCCAGGTCCCGCTATTGGATATTGACCGAGGAGTGTCTCGGGTCATGTCTACATAGTTCTCGAACCCACAGGGTCTGCACACTTAAGGTTCGGTGACGTTTCAATATAGTTGAGTTATAGGTGTTGGTAACCGAAAGTTGACCGGAGTCCCAGATGAGATCCAGGACGTCACGGGGAGCTCCGGAATGGTCCGGAGGTAAAGATTGATATATAGGAAGTCCTGTTTTGGTCACCGGAAAAGTTTCAGGCTCATCGGTAGTGTACGGGGAGTGCCGGGAGGGGTGTCGGGGACCATCGGAAGGGGTGTAACGCCCCGAGGGGTCTCATGGGCTATGGCAAGAGATAAACCAGCCCCTAGTGGGCTGGAATAAGTTCCCACTAAGGCCCATAAGGTTTGAGAAGGAAAAAACACAAGGTGGAAAGAGTTTCCAAGTGGGAAGGTGGAATCCTACTCCAAGTAGAATTGGAGTAGGACTCCTCCACCTCCAATTTCGGCCAAACTTTGAGGGTTTGAGGCTGCCTCCTCCCCTCCCTCCCTCCTATATATACTATAGGTATTGAGGGTTTTGAGACACAACTTTGCCACGTGCTACTCGACCCTATACCACACAGTTTTTCCTCTAGATCGTATTTCTACGGAGCTTAGGCGAAGCCCTGACGGAGTAGATCATCACCACCACCGGCGCGCCGTCACGCTGTCGGAGAACTCTTCTACCTCTCCGCCCCCTCTTGCTGGATCAAGAAGGTGGAGATCGTCATCGAGCTATACGTGTGCTGAACGCGGAGGTGTCGTCCGTTCGGCACTAGATCGGAACGAATCATGAGACGGATCGCAAGACGGTTCATGCAACGGATCGCGAGATGGTTCGTCGGACGGATCGCGGGACGGATCGTGGGACGGATCACGAGACGGTTCATGGGACGGTTATTGGGGCGGTTCGAGGGACGTGAAGACGTTCCACTACATCAACCGCGTTTCTTAACGCTTCCTGCTGTGCGATCTACAAGGGTACGTAGATCCAAATCTCCTCTCGTAGATGGACATCACCATGATAGGTCTTCGCGCGCGTAGGAAATTTTTTGTTTCCCATGCGACGTTCCCCAACACACTCATTTCTTGCATTTACTTTTTTGCCTCTCGTTTTCCTCTCCCCCACTTCTGAAAAACAAAAATTTACAAAAACTATTTGCCTTTTTTTCGTTTGCCTTTTTGGTTCGCTCTTTCTTTCGCTTGCCTTCTGTTCGTTTGTGTGCTATGTGCCTTCAATATGCTTGCATTGGGCTTGCTGAAAATCTATTGATATGGATCCTCATCCACTTGCTAATCTCTTTAAGAGATCCAATTATGTTGATCCAATTGCTAGTGAGTTGAGTGCACTTGACTTTCTCTATGGAGTTTTGCTTGAGATGCGTGAATTTGAAAATCGTGATGAAGAAATTTATGAAGTGATTCACGAGGGCTCCTTGAATGAAAAGCATGATTGCAATGATTTCATTATAAAATTTATTAATGATAGTCATGCTAAAAAGATGCAAAACCCTAAGCTTGGGGATGCAAGTTTTGCTATGTCCACTAGTTGCAATGATCATGATCGGGGTGATAATTTTTCATATGATCTTGAAAATTTGTTTAACCCTCATGATGATTACGATGTTTGCAATAATATTGAAAGTGGGTTTGGAGAAGTCATGACTTTAGTTGATGATAATCCCACTATTTTTGAAGATCGTCAACTTTGCATGCATGTGGATCATGAAAAGAATATCCTTTGTGATACATATATTGTTGGATTTGATTATGATCTCACATGTAATTTCTATGAGAGAGTAAAATATTGTGGTTACCAAATTACCTCTCGTTATGTTGAGATTGCTATTGTCTCTTTCTTCTTCCTTGCATATGGTAACTATTGGTTGTCTTGCCAATTTGTTTTCCTAGCCTATGCATAGGATGTATGTTAAACTTGGATGTGATTATCACATGCTTTATGATGCTCTCATTGTCCTTCAATTCTTGTCTTTTATGTGAGCATCATTGAATTATCAATGCCTAGCTAAGGGCGTTAAACCATGGCGCTTGTTGGGAGGCAACCCAATGAATTTATATTTTCTTTTTGCTTTCTGTTTTTTTGCGTCCACACCATCATAATTCTGTTATGATAGTGTTTTTTATGTTTCTTTTTGTGTTTGAGCCAAGTAAAACCTTTATGACTAGTCTTGGTGATGGTTGTTTGATCCTGCTGGAAAAAGATAGAAACTTTTCGCTCACGAGATTATTTTTCATTTTTATTCAGAAAGAGCTTTTGAGTTGATTCTTTTTTCTGCTGGTTGATATGACTTTTTCACAGGCAATCGTAATTTGTTAGAAGTTTTGAGGTACCAGAAGTATACGAAGTATACAGATTGCTATAGACTGGTCTGTTTTTGACAGATTCAGTTTTTGTTGAGTTGGTTGCTTGTTTTGATGAAACTATGGATAGTATCAGGGGGTACTATCCATGGAAAAGTGAGAATACATTAATCTAACACCAATATAAATAGAAATCAAGACTGCTACAGTACCTAAAGAGGTGGTAGTTTGTTTTCTTGTGCTAATGTTATCACGAGTTTCTATTTAAGTTTTGTGTTGTGAAGTTTTCAAGTTTTGGGTGATGTTCTCATGGATAAAGAGATAAGGAGTGGAAAGAGTTCAAGCTTGGGGATGCCCAAGGCATCCCAATCCAAATTCAAGGACACCAAAAAGCCTAAGCTTGGGGATGCCCCGGGAAGGCATCACCTCTTTCGTCTTCAATCCATCGGTAACATTACTTGGAGCTATATTTTTATTCACCACATGATATGTGTTTTGCTTGGAGCGTCTTGTATCGTAGGAGTCTTTTCTTTTTGTTGTGTCACAATCATCCTTGCTGCACACCCTTTGAGAGAGACATGCACTCATCGTGATTTTGCTAGAATGCTCATAGTGCTTCACTTATATCTTTTCAGCTAGATAATTTTTCTCTAGGTGCTTCATTTAGATCTTTTAGAGCACGGCGGTGCGTGACTTGGTAGTTGGCTTGTGCTATGAAAGTAGTCCCCAAAGGTGATAGGTACCCAAAGAGGATACAGAAACCTCCATCTTCATGTGCATTGAGTAGAAAGAGAAGTTTCATTCCTCTCAATTAGTTTTGAGACGTGGATTTGGTAATATTAAGAGTTATGTTAGTAGGGTGTTGTGAATCTAGAAATACGTGTGTTGAAGTTAGTGATTCCCGTAGCATGCACGTATGGTGAACCGCTATGTTAGGAAGTCAGAGCATAATTGATCTATTGATTGTCATCCTTTGTGTTGCGGTCAGGATCGCGCGATGGTTAACACCTACCAACCCTTCCCCTAGGAGTATGCGTTTATCACTTTGTTTTGATTACTAATAAATACTTTCGCAACAAGTATGTGAGTTCTTTATGACTAATGTGAGTCCATGGTATAGATGCAATTTCACCTTCCACCATTGCTATCCTCTCTAGTGCCGTGCAATTCTCGTCGGTGCACAAACCCACCATATGCCTTCCTCAAAACAGCCACCATACCTACCTATTATGGCATTTTCATAGCCATTCCGAGATATATTGCCATGCAACTCCCACCATTCCGTCTCATGACTTGTGTCGTCACTCTCATATTGCCATAGTATAATCGTAAGATAGCTAGCGAGATGTTTCAATGTCATACGCCAAGCTAGATCGTTGGCATCCCGGTGCACTGCCGGAGGCATTTCCTATAGAGTCATCATCGTTCCGAGCTTTGAGTTGTGAATAAATAAAAGTGTGATGATCATCATTATTAGAGCATTGTCCCATGTGAGGAAAAAAAAGAGGCCAAAGAGCCAAGTAAAAAAAGAGAGGCCCAAGAGCCCAAATAAAAAAAGAGAGAAAAAGAGAGAAGGGACAATGCTACTATCTTTTTCCACACTTGTGCTTCATAATAGCACCATGTTCTTCATGATTGAGAGCCTCTTGCTTTGTTACCACCATATACTAGTGGGAATTTTATTATATAACTTGGCTTGTATATTCCAATGATGGGCTTCCTCAAATTGCCCTAGGTATTCGTGAGCAAGCAAGTTGGATGCACACCCACTAGTTCTCCTTTTGAGCTTTCACATACTTATAGCTCTAGTGCATCCTTTGTATGGCAATCCCTACTCATTCACATTGATATCTATTAATGGGCATCTCCATAGCCCTTTGATACGCCGAGTCAATGTGACCATCTCCTCCCTTTTTGTCTCACAACCACCACCACACTCTATTCCACTTATAGTGCTATATCCATGGCTCACGCTCATGTATTGCGTGATAGTTATAAAAGGTTTGAGAAAGTAAGAGTGCGAAAAAAATTACTTTGCCAATACTGGGGTTGTGCATGATTTAAATTAGTTGTGTGGGGATGATGGAGCATAGCCAGACTATATGATTTTGTAGGGATAACTTTCTATGGCCTTGTTATTTCGAAAGTTCATGATTACCTTGCTAGTTTGCTTGAAGTATTATTGTTTTCATGTCAATAGCAAACTATTGTTTTGAATCTTATGGATCTGAACATTCATGTCACATGAAAGAAGTTACAAAGGAAAACTATGCTAGGTAGCATTCCACATCAAAAATTCAGTCTTTATCACTTCCCTACTCGAGGACGAGCAGGAGTTAAGCTTGGGGATGCTTGATACTCTCCAACGTATCTATAATTTTGATGGTTTCATGTTATTATCCTATCGAACTTTGGATGTTTTGTAAGCCTTTTATATCTTTTTGGGACAAACTTATTAACTCAGTGCCAAGTGTCAGTTCCTGTTTTTTCCGTGTTTTTGACCCCTTTCAGAGGAGGATTTTAAACGGAGCCCAAACGGAACGAAACTTCCAAAAAGATTTTTTCCAAAACAGAAGAAGATCGGGAAACTTGAGAACCAAGGCATGGGGCCACCAGGGACCCCACTAGCCCCCTAGCCGCGGCCAGGGGGGCCCGTGCCTCCCAGGCTTGTGGGCTCCCTGGGCCACCTCTTTCCTAGGTATTTCGCCTATATATTCCCAATAATTCCAGAAAAAATCAGGGGAGCAACGAAAATACTTTTCCGCCGCCGCAAGCTTCTGTCTCCGCAAGATCCCATCTGGCGCACGTTCTGGTGCCCTGCCGGAGGGGGGATTCGGATACGGAGGGCTTTTTCATCAACACCATGACCTCTCCGATGAGGCGTGAGTAGTTCACCAACCTACGGGTCCATAGCTAGTAGCTAGATGGCTTCTTCTCCGTCTTGGATCTTCAATACAAAGTTCTCCATGATCTTCATGGAGATCTATCCGATGTAATCTTCTTTTGCGGTGTGTTTGTCGAGATTCGATGAATTGTGGATTTATGATCATATTATCCATGAATCTTATTTGAGTTTCTTCTGATATCTAATATGCATGATTTCATATCCTTGTAATTCTCTTCGAGTTGTGGGTTTTGTTTGGCCTGCTTGATCTATGATTCTTGCAATGGGAGAAGTGCTTGGTTTTGGGTTCATACCGTGCGGTGACCTCACCAAGTGACAGAAGGGGTAGCGAGGCAGGCATCGTGTTGTTGCCATCAAGGATAAAAAGATGGGGTTTTCATCATTGGTTTGAGTTTATCCCTCTACATCATGTCATCTTGCTTAAGGCGTTAGTCTGTTCGTCATGAACTCAATACACTAGATGCATGCTGGATAGCGGTCGATGTGTGGAGTAATAGTAGTAGATGCAGAAAGTATCGGTCTACTTGTCTCGGACGTGATGCCTATATGTATGATCATTGCCTTAGATATTGTCATGACTTTGCGCGGTTCTATCAATTGCTCGAAAGTAATTTGTTCATCCACCGTAATATTTGCTATTTTGAGAGAAGCCTCTAGTGAACATGACGGCCCCCGGGTCTACTTCACATCATATTTTCAGCCTTACACTTTTACTTCGTTGCACTTTCCGCCTTCAGATCTCACTTTGCAATCAATCTTGAAGGGATTGACAACCCCTTTATAGCGTTGGGTGCAAGCTCTTTTGTGTTTGCGCAGGTACTCTGGACTTGACGAGATTCTCCTACTGGATTGATACCTTGGTTCTCGAACTGAGGGAAATACTTATTGCTCCTGTGCTGCATCACCCTTTCCTCTTCACTGAGGTAGTAGTAGGGCGCTGCAGTAACAGTACCTTGCCCTCCTGTAACGCCCAAGATGCGATCCTATCCTCAATTTGGCACGAGGGCCTCGTCAGGGATAGAAGCGCATCTCGTCGTTTCGCAAGAATGGATATCGTTACAAGTACTTGTACTGAAAAGATGAGGTGTATAGAATTGGCTTACACACGCCACAAGCTACATCAGAGTCACATTGCTACTGCGTCAACAGACCTTCCCTCGCAACGGTGCCAGGAATCCTTCTGCTACGGGCTACGCCTATAGGGACTTCCTTGGCAAATATGCAAAGGATTTCCCCGCAGCCTTGGAGCCTTGCGTTGGTGCTCCCTTGAAGAGGAAAGGGTGATGTAGCACAACGGTGGTAAGTATTTCCCTCAGTTTGAGAACCAAGGTATCGATCCAGTGGGAGGATCGCGTCAAGTCACAAGTACATGCACAAACACAAAGAGCTTGCACCCAACGCTATGAAGGAGTTGTCAATCCCTTATAGATTGTTTGCAAAGTGAGGACTGAAAGCAAAAAATGAAAACAAAGCAAAGTAAAAGTGAAAGTGGAGACGATAGTTGTGAATAGACCCGGGGGCCGTAGTGTTCACTAGTGTCTTCTCTCATGAAAGCAAGTAGACGGTGGGTGAACGAATTACTGTCGAGCAATTGATAGAACCGCGCAAAGTCATGACGTTATCTATGGCAATGATTATATCTATAGGCATCACGTCCAAAACAAGTTGATCGATACTTTCTGCATCTACTACTATTACTCCACACGTCGACCACTATCCAGCATGCATCTAGTGTATTAAGTTCAAAAGAATAGAGTAACGCCTTAAGCAAGATGACATGATGTAGATGGACAATCTCAAATCTATGATGAAAGCCCATCTTGTTACTCTTGATGGCAACAAAACGATGTGTGCCTTGCTGCCCCTTCTGTCACTAGGGAAGGTCACCGCACAGTATGAACCCAAAACCAAGCACTTCTCCCATTGCAAGAATCATAGATCTAGTTGGCCAAACAAAACTCAAGACTCGGAGATACTTACAAGGATATCAAATCATGCATATAAGATATCGGCAAAGACTCAAATATAATTCATAGATAATTTGATCACAAATACACAATTCATCGGATCTCGACAAACACACCACCAAAGAGGATTACATCGGATAGATCTCCATGAATATCATGGAGAACTTTGTATTGAAGATCCAAGAGAGAGAAGAAGCCATCTAGCTACTAACTACGGACCCGTAGGTCTGAAGTGGACTACTCACGAGTCATTGGAGAGGCGATGATGTTGATGTAGAAGCCCTCCAACTCCAAAGTCCCCTTCAGCAGGGCACCGGGAAGGGTCTCGAGATGAGATCTCACGGAAACGGAAGCTTGCGGCGGCGGAAAAGTGTTTTCGTGGATGCCCTGATTTTTTTCTGGGATTTTAGGGAATATATAGGCAAAAGAGCTAGCGCAGGGGAGCTCCAGGGGGCCACAAGCCTGGTAGCCGCCCCCCGTTGTGGCGGCTACAGGGCTTGTGGGCCCCCTGTGTCTCTCCTTCCTTGGCCCTCAAGTCCCCCGATCTTCTTCTATTCTGGAAAAATTTATTTGGGGGATTTTATTCCGTTTGGACTCCGTTCCAAAATCAAATCTGAAAAGAGTCAAAAACACAGAAAAAACAAGAACTGGCACTTGGCACTGAATTAATAAGTTAGTCCCAAAAAAGATATAAAAGGTATATAAAACATCCAAAGTTGATAAGATAACAGCATGAAACCATAAAAACTTATAAATACGTTTGAGACGTATCAAGCATCCCCAAGCTTAACTCCTGCTCGTCCTCGAGTAGGGAAGTGATAAAGAATGAATTTTTGATGCTTTCATGCTACCTAGCATAGATGTCCTTTGTAACTCCTCTTATGTGACATGAATGTTCAGATCCATTAGATTCAAAACAATAGTTCGCTATTGATGTGGAGACAATAGTACTTCAAGCAAACTAGCAAGGTAATCATGAACTTTCGAAATAACAAGGCCAAAAGAAAGTTATCCCTACAAAATCATATAGTGTGGCTATGCTCTATCATCCTTGCACAATGAATTTAAATCATGCACAACCTCGGTATTGGCCAATTAATTGTTTTCACACTTTTACTTTCTCAAACTTTTTCAACTCTCACGCAATACATGAGCGTGAGCCATGGTTTTAGCACTATAAGCGGAATGGAGTGTGGTGGAGGTTGCAAGACAAACAAGGAGAAGATGGTCACATTAACTAGGCATGTCGATGAGCTATGGAAATGCTCATCAATACATATCAATGTGAATGAGTAGGGATTGCCATACAAATGATGCACTAGAGCTAAGAATATGTGAAAGCTCTTAAAGAAAACTAGTGGGTGTGCATCCAACTTGCTTGCTCATGAAGACCTAAGGCAATTTTGAGGAAGCCTATCATTGGAATATACAAGCCAAGTTATATAATGAATATTTCCCACTAGCTATATGGTGGTGACAAAATGAGAGACTCTCAATCATGAAGATCATGGTGCTTAATAAGCACAAGTGTGGAAGGATAGTAGCATTGTCCCTTCTCTCTTTTTCTCTCATTTTTTTGTGGGCTCTTTGGCCTCTTATATATATATATATATATATATATATATATTGGTGGGCATCTTTGGCCTCTTTTTGTAAATGGGCTTCGTTGGCCTCTTTTATTTCCTCACATGGGACAATGCTCCATCAATGATGATCATCACTCTTTCAACTCAAAACTTAGAGCAATGATGACTCTATATGGAATGCCTTCGGTAGTGTACCGTGACAATGATCTAGCATGGCATAGACATCAATGGAAACATCATGCTAGCTATCTTACGATCATGCAATGGCAATGTAGAAGTGGTGGCACATGTCATGGTGGTAGTTGCATAGAAATATATCTCGGAATAGCTTTGAAAAAGCCATAGTAGGTAGGTATGGTGGCTGTTTTGAGGGAGGCTAATGGTGGGTTTTGTGCACCGGCGAAAGTTGCACGGCACTAAAGAAGATAGTGATGGTGGAAGGTGAAAGTGCATCTAAACCATGGACCCAACATTAGTCATGAAGAACTCATATACTTGTTGCAAAAGTTTTAGTAGTAATCGAAACAAAGCGTTCAACGCATACTCCTAGGGGAAGGGTTGGTAGGTATAAACCATCTCGCGATCCCGACCGCTACACAAAGGATGACAATCAATAAACTAATCATGCTTAGACTTCATCACATAGCGGTTCACCATACGTGCATGCTACGGGAATCACTAACTTTAACACAAGAATTTATAGATCCACAACACCATACTAAGATAACTTAAATATTACCATAACCACATCTCAAAACTAATTGAGAGGAATCGAACTTCTCTAACTATTCAATGCACATGAAGATGGAAGTTTTCATATCCCTTTGGATAACTACCACTTTTGAGACTACTTTCATAGCATAGATCAACTACCAAGCCACGCGCTTCCGTGCTCTAGAAGATATAAGTGAAGCACATAGAGCATAATCAACTAGCTCAAAAGATATAAGTGAAGCACATGTGAGCTGAATTGTCTAACCAAAGGATATAAGTGAAGCTCGACAAAATCACGGTGAGTGCATGTATCTCTCTCTAGGTGTGAAGCAAGTAAGGTTGTGACACAACAAAAATAAAAGACTCCTACGATACAAGACGCTCCAAGAAAAACACATAACATGTGGTGAATAAAAATATAGCCCCAAGTAACGTTACCGATGGACTGAAGACGAAAGAGGGGATGCCTTCCCGGGGCATCCCCAAGATTAGGCTTTTACGACATCCTTGAATCAACTTGGGGTGCCTTGGGAATCCCCAAGCTTGAGCTCTTGCCACTCTTTATCTCTTTGTCCATAAGAACTTCACCGAAAACTTGAAAACTTCACAACACGAAACTTAAACAGAAACTCGTGATATCATTAGTATAAGAAAGCAAACCACCACTTCCTTAGGTACTGTAGCAAACTTAAATTCTACTTATGTTGCTGTTGGGTTACTGTATTTTCAATCTTCCATGGCTAATACCCCCCGATACTATCCATAGTTTCATCAAAATAAGCAACTAACTCATCAAAAACAGAATCTGTTAACAGCAGACCAGTCTGTAGCAATCTGTATACTTCGTATACTTCTTGTACTTCAAAAATTCTGAAAACTTACGACAGTTGGAAGAATTTTCGTAGCAATCAGCAGCAAAAAGAATCAACTCAAAATATCTTACAAACAAAAATGAAAATTCTTTTCGTGAGCAAAAAAGTTTCTGTCTTTTCCAGCATGACCAAACGATCATCCCCAAGACTAATCATAACAGTTTTACTTGGCACAAACGCAAAAGAAACACAAAAAACACAAGCATAACAGAATTATGAAAGTGTGGAAAACACAAAACAGAAAGAAAAAGGATAGATTCGTTGGGTTGCCTCCCAACAAGCGCTATTGTTTAACTGCCTTAGCTAGGCATAAGGTGATGGAATCACGTATAGTCATCTTTGGTGCTCAAACCATAAGTAGCCCTCATCATAGATTCATAAGGCAATCTTATTTTCGTTCTAGGAAAAGGCTCCATGCCCTTCTTTAGAGGAAATTGAAATCTAATATTCCCTTCCTTCATATCGATGATAGCACCAATAGTCCTTAGGAAAGGTCTACCAAGAATAATGGGACATGAAGGATTGCAATCTATGTCAAGTACAATGAAATCCACGGGTACATAGTTCTTATTTGCAACAATAAGAATATCATCGATCCTTCCCATGGGTTTCTTGACAGTAGAATCCGCAAGAAGCAAATTAAGAGAACACTCTTCATTCTTATGAAAACCAAGAATATCACATAAATACTTTGGAATCACGAAAACAGTAGCACCCAAATCACACAAAGCATTGCATTCATAGTTTTTGATTTTGATTTTGATAGTAGGTTCCTACTCATCATGAAGTTTTCTAGGTATAGAGACTTCTAATTCGAGTTTCTCTTCAAAAGTTTTCATCATAGCATCTATGATATGTGCGGTAAAGGCTTTGCTTTGGCTATAAGCATGTGGAGAGTTTGCAATGGATTGCATCAAAGAAATGCATTCAAACAAGGAGCAACTATCATAATTGAATTCCTTGAAATCCAAAGTGGGAGTTTCATTACTACCCAATATTTTAATTTCTTCTACTCCACTCTCCACACCTTTATCATCAATATAGGTGGACTCCGAATCATTGGGGCGTTTTTCAACCAAAGTGGATTCATATCCAGCCCCTTCATCAATAGGTTTGACACGCGAAAACAAAGATTCAAGAGGAGTCACACCAAGCACTTTAAGATCTTCATGATTTGCATCAGAAGTTTCAGGTTTAGCTGCCATCTTAGTGACTAAGGTAGCCTCCTTGTCAGAAATTTGGCCCACCAATTTTTCAAGGTGAGAAAGCTGAGAGTTTAGTGCAAGGAATTCTTTGGCCATATCATCAACTTGTTTATTCAAATAGGCCATAAAAGAATTTTGCTCTTTTAATTCCCTACTGAAGTAACTATTTTGGTCAAACTGAGAAGACATGAAACCTTTGACACTTGTTTCAATCTCTTCCAACCTTCTGAAATAGTTTGGTTTGGCCATGAGGAAAGGTCTCTCACGAACAAGCCCAAGAGCAAGCGAGGAAAATGGGCAAAAGAGTACGAAAAAAGGGAAAAGAAAACGGCAAGGGAGAAAGGCAAATGAAAACGACAAATGTGAAGTGGGGGAGAGGAAAATAGAGGCAACTGGCAAAAAAGGTAAATGCAAGAGATGAGTTTGTGACATCTACTTGGATAGATCTTGACTGGATCTCCCCCCCCCCCCCCGCCAACGGCGCCAGAAATCCTTCTGCTACTGCGTCAAAAGACCTTCCCTCGCAACGACTCCAGGAATCCTTCTTCTATGAGCTATGCCTATAGGGACTTCCTTGGCAAATATGCAAAGGATTTCCCCGCGGCCTTGGAGCCTTGCGTTGGTGTTCCCTTGAAGAGGAATGGGTGATGTAGCACAGCGGCGGTAAGTATTTCCCTCAGTTTGAGAACCAAGGTATCGATCCAGTGGGAGGATCGTGTCAAGTCACAAGTACGTGCACAAACACAAAGAGCTTGCACCCAACGCTATGAAGGGGTTGTCAATCCCTTATAGATTGTTTGCAAAGTGAGAACTAAAAGAAAAAAGGAAAACAAAGCAAAGTAAAAGTGAAAGTGGAGATGATAGTTGTGAATAGACCCGGGGGCCGTAGTGTTCACTAGTGGCTTCTCTCATGAAAGCAAGTAGACGGTGGGTGAACGAATTACTTTCGAGCAATTGATAGAACCGCACAAAGTCATGACGTTATCTATGGCAATGATTATATCTATAGGCATCACGTCCAAAACAAGTAGACCGATACTTTCTGCATCTACTACTATTACTCCACACGTCAACCGCTATCCATCATGCATCTAGTGTATTAAGTTCAAAATAATAGAGTAACGCCTTAAGCAAGATGACATCATGTAGATGGACAATCTCAAATCTATGATGAAAGCTCATCTTGTTACCCTTGATGGCAACAACATGATGTGTGCCGTGCTGCCCCTTCTGTCACTGGGGAAGGTCACTGCACGGTATGAACCCAAAACCAAGCACTTCTCCCATTGCAAGAATCATAGATCTAGTTGGCCAAACAAAACCCAAGACTCGGAGAGACTTACAAGGATATCAAATTGTGCATATAAGAAATCAGCAAAGACTCAAATATAATTCATAGATAATCTGATCACAAATACACAATTCGTCGGATCTCGACAAACACACCACCAAAGAGGATTACATCGGATAGATCTCCATGAAGATCATGGAGAACTTTATATTGAAGATCCAAGAGAGAGAAGAAGCCATCTAGCTACTAACTACGGACCCGTAGGTCTGAAGTGGACTACTCACGAGTCATTGGAGAGGCGATGATGTTGATGTAGAAGCCCTCCAACTCCAAAGTCCCCTCCGGCAGGGCACCGGGAAGGGCCTCCAGATGAGATCTCGCGGAAACGGAAGCTTGCGGCGGCGGAAAAGTGTTTTCGTGGATGCCCTGATTTGTTTTGGGATTTTACGGAATATATAGGCGAAAGAGCTAGGGCAGGGGAGCTCCAAGGGGGCCACAAGCCTAGTAGCCGCTGCCCCCCTGGTGGCGGCTACAGGGCTTGTGGCTCTCTTGCCTTGGCCCTCAAGTCCCCCGATCTTCTTCTGTTCTGGAAAAATTTATTTCGGGGATTTTACTCCGTTTGGACTCCGTTCCAAAATCAGATCTGAAAAGAGTCAAAAACACAGAAAAAACAGGAACTGGCACTTGGCACTGAATTAATAAGTTAGTCCCAAAAAAGATATAAAAGGTATATAAAACATCCAAAGTTGACAAGATAACAACATGAAACCATCAAAAATTATAGATACGGTTGAGATGTATCACACATCAGTACAATACATAAATTACACGAAGAAGAGCAGGGTCCGACTACGAACGAAAAAAACGAGAAAAGAAGAACGACGTCCATCCTTGCTATCCCAGGTTGCCGGCCTGGAACCCATCCTAGATCAAAGAAGAAGAAGAAGAAGAAGAAACTCCAAATGAACAATCAACGCGCTCGCGTCAAATAACCTTTACTTGTACCTGCAACTGGTGTTGTAGTAATCTGTGAGCCACAGGGGACTCAACAATCTCATTTCCAAAGGTATCAAGACTAGCAAAGCTTATTAGGTAAGGTATGGTTAAGTGGTGAGGCTGCGGCAAGCGACTAAGCATTATATGAGGTGGCTAACTTATGAGTACAAGAATAAGAGGGGGAAGATCTACGCATAGCGGACGTGAACTAATGATGATCAAAGGAATGATCCTGAACACCTACTTACGTCAAACATAACCCCACCGTGTCCTCGATCGGAGAAGGAACTCGCGAAAGAGACAGTCACGGTTACGCACTCAGTTGGCATATTTTAATGAAGTTAACTTCAAGTTGTCTAGAACCAGTGTTAAACAAAGTTTCCACGTTGCCACATAACCGCGGGCACGGCTTTCCGAAAGATTTAACCCTGCAGGGGTGCTCCAACTAGTCCATCACAAATTACCACAAGCCGCATGGAAATCCTCGATCACGACACTCGCAATCTCGTTAGATTCCTTAGTGGAAAACCTCAACTCTGAGATTACCCAAAGCATCACCGGAATCCCGATGCACAAGATATCTCGTAAAAGGTAAAACTAATCCAGCAAGGCCACCCGGTGTGTCGACGAACCCGATAGGAGCCGCGTATCTCGTTCTCAGGACACGCCGTCTATGCATAGTGGACAGTAGCCAAACGCTCGAGTTGCCCCGAGGTGGCACCGCCGACTGCTAGGTGGGTGGAGCAACACTCATGCGGAGCACTAGCCCGGGGGGTTGATTAATTATCCTCAGGGTGTGG
This sequence comes from Hordeum vulgare subsp. vulgare, assembly GCF_904849725.1. Classification (NCBI taxonomy): domain Eukaryota; kingdom Viridiplantae; phylum Streptophyta; class Magnoliopsida; order Poales; family Poaceae; genus Hordeum; species Hordeum vulgare. The sequence continues at coordinate 449,067,345 of NC_058518.1, read as the reverse complement.
AAAGTCCCTATGCAATTTTATTAGGTTATTAGGCAAATGTAAAACCAATGTTGGGCCTTGCCAGACCAGCTTTAATCTAAAATGAATTATCAAGGGGGTCCCCATAACAACCCCGATCGTGTTAGGAGCGCTCAATTATGGAACATAACACCGGTAGCCGAAACTAAGGGGGCAAAGGTGGAACAAAACACCAGGCTAGAAAGGTCGAGCCTTCCACCTTTTACCAAGTATATAGGTGCACTAAAATAATTAGCATTTAATAGGGTCATATAACAATGAAGCCATGTAGTCACATGGAAGCAACTGCACCTGCAACTAGCAACTCTATCACATGGTTAACCAAGCGGTAACATAGCCAATCAGTGGTTTGCTAGGTTGTGAACAGGTTGAAGGTTTTCATGGCAATGTTGAGAGGCTGATATTTAACATGTGGTAGGCAACGAGACATAACGATTGAAACGGTAAAACTAGCATGGCAATGATAGTAGGTATGTGGGGAAATGGTCATCTTGCCTCAGATCCCGCTTGGAAGAAGAATGACTCCGTGAAGCAGACGAGTCGATGTAGTTGAACGGGTCCTCACAATCCAACACGCTTGCGGAACTCTATCGAGACGAAGCAAACCGGAAACAAGCATAAACACACTATATTAACCACACTATGCACAACACATATGATGCATGAGCGGTAACATAAATGCAAGACATAGCATGACAATTCACACAATCAAACACTACACATTAAGTGAAGTTCAATATGCAACGAGTTGCATATTGACGAAACTCCACATACGAATTATTTAGTTCTATCCCGATTAGGTACTTGGTAATATTAAATGTTATTAAACATGTCAAGAGGTGAAGCACAATTAGTCTACCTATCTAGGCATTTTAAATGAGGTCGGAAATGACATATAGCATCTTCGAAACGGCCTCACATGTTAAATTCTAAATCTGTCCAGATCTGAACTAACACGTTTAAATGTTTGTTAAACCACAAAATAAGTGGGTTCACGTGATTCTACGCGTCGTTACAAGCAATTTACACGTAGAGAACATCTCCAACGGAGCTACGGTTCAAAAGATACAAACACCGCAAGATATGATGGCATGAATGCAATATGTGGGCAACGACAGTCACAAGCATCTCAAAACACACAACCAGCAAGATAATATGAAACTACACGAGATTCTAAGCAAGTTTCATATAGGACACGATCAAAACGGAGCAACGGTTCAACAACTATGGGCTAAACAATAAATCACTATAATCTGCCAATATCAGCCACATAGCATTTTCTACACGCCACAACTACGAGCTACATAAGACAAATATGCTCAACCAAGGCATGATGCGGTAGAGGGCAAGATGGACTACCAAATGCAACATGTAACACCTAGCATGGAAGCATGGATCACTAGGAAAAGAACCCACAAAAAGGCATCTCACACACAGTTTCACACTTCGTGAAAACCACGGTTTATGAAAGTGCTGTTTTTGATCTGAAGGCATATTGACAGCAGAAAAACCATAAGCTACAAGACTCCAAATGGCATGAAAATTGACAGCATGCTAGAGAATCCTAAAGTCTACAATTAACTCCATTGCACCAACCTCAAAAGAGCTACAGAACACCAGATAAAATCATGACAAGACAGCAACAAAATATAACAGATTTCAGACTTAGAAATATTTCAGCAACTCCAAATTAACACTATTTCCTAGCAAGTTGAGAGCAAGCAAACCACACCTAACATGGATTTCTATTGCAACCAAAATTACCAGAGCCTAGCCTACACATCGAAGGGCATATCTCTAGTTGACAACTCCTTCATATCTTGCACGGATTAAATCCCATAAAATAAAAAAGGGCAACATGGAAAAATATCACGCAAATAACTCGCTCTAAAGATCAAACTAAATGCACAGCTAAATTCTATGGATTTTTCTACCCCGAAAACATATATAACATGTGGGGTTGCAAAATAAAAACAACTCCACACGTATATGCGGGAATATGTCCTAAACACGGTATAGCAAACTAGCTACGGAATCCTAAATGCAAAAATATGTGAACACTACTCTAAAATAAAAGGAAATATGGTTCCTAAAACATGAGCATTTTATCTACGGGGTTTGAGCAATCCGGACACGCACTAAAAAGTAAACACGGGATAGTCTCCTATTAGGACAACATGTATTTCTAGGCAAACAACGGGTCAAACCACTTCAAACATGCATGCAAGTAGCAAATTACGAATCTACGCGGAAAACTACACAAGTTACATATACAACACATCGCGATCCGACACACGAGTTAAAAGTTAACACCGATTTAAAATTACTCTATCTCCTGAAAATAACTAGCTCGGGAATAAATAAAAACTTCGGGCCGAATCTATACATGGGCTGAACTGAGCATGGGCGCAAATCAACTAAACAACGCACTGGGCGCTAGATAGTAGGGACGCTCACCTTCGTGGCTCGACCCACGTCGGAGGAGGCTGGGGCGGCCTGGAGGCGGCTAGCTGGGCATGGGCCCAGGCGGGACGAGGCCGGCCTGGGCGATGGCGACGGGAGCAGGGCCGAGGCGGCTGGCGCTCGGCCTGGGACGCTAGAACAGGCCACAGGGGTGATGGGAGGCCGGATCTGGGCTCACGGGCCCGCGGCGGCTGAGGTGCTCGAGGAGAGAGAGAGGTGGGAGTGGGATGTGCACGGATTAGGGTTAGCACGGGTTTCGATGCGGGGTTGGGTGGCTGTCTAAAACAATAGCATGGGGTCTATTTATCGACAAAGGGGGGCTAGGTTTAGAAGAATTTCGCCCCGGTTTCATCCGCGCGGTCGGAATCTAACAATTCTTAACGCGGGACGAGCTAAGTGGTCATGTAGAGTAGGTTAGCCGGAGAGAGAGGGAAACAGCACATGGCAACGTATTTTAAAACACCGACAAATGTCCGACGATAGACCGAATACAGTACTGCTACGGTCGACCGTTCGGGTACCAGACGGACTCAGATTGCGACGAAATCTGATAGGCGACCTACCTATATTAAAATAAGACCGCACGTCAAATTTCAACCCAATCAGAGAAAGTTTTATACACACCTTTAAAAATAGGGTTTGACGATGCCGCGGACGCGTGCGAGTGTGGTCGGGCTTAGAACGGACAACGACGAGAACCGGCCACTAACAACAGAAGCAAGTTTTGAAAACTGGCGGCAACGGGATGCCGATGCAATGCTGATGATGCGAATGATGCGATGATGATGCAACAATTAAAATATGCCACACGACGGAAACGAAATAGAAGGGGAATCTTGTGGAACGTCGGTCTCGGGCTGTCACACCTCCTCCTTGCGTTGAACTATCAGCACTACACTAACCACGCGAGTGGTCGCTGCAATGTATATGAGTATGCGTTCCCTTTTAGCCGGCGCTTCCAGGATTAGCAGGCTCGAGATGACCCTCTTCAGGTCGCGGAGGGCTTCGTTCTCCTGGTCGTTCCACTCGAATTTCGTCATCTTCTTCATGAGCTGGTAGAGTGGAAGGGCCTTCTTGCCGAGCCGGCTGACGAACCGTCTAAGGGACGCCAGGCATCTGGCGAACTTCTGGAGGTCTAGGATCCGAGCCGGCTTCACCATCCGCTCGATGGTGCCGATCTTCTCGGGGTTCGCCTCGATGCCACGAGAGGACACGAAGAACCCCAAGAGCTTGCCGCCTGGAACCCTGAAGACGCACTTCTCCATTTTGTACTCGCGCAGGTTGGCAAACGTCTCCCGCAAGTCATTGAGGAGGCTGAAGTGCTGCTTTGTCTTGACGACGATGTCATCCACATAGACGTGGATGTTTGTACCGATCAGCGGCAGTAGGAACTGCTGCATGCAGCGCTGGAATGTCGCACCAGCGTTCTTCAAACCGAACATCATGGTGGTGTAGCAGTAGGCCCCGAAGGGCGTGATGAAGGAGGTCTTCAGGCGATCAGTTGGATCCATCTTGATTTGATGGTAGCCTGAATAAGCATCTAGAAATGACAGCATTTCGCAGCCTGCAGTGGAGTCGATCACTTGATCTATCCTAGGCAACGCGAAAGGGTCTTTCGGATAGGCCTTATTAAGGCTAGTGTAGTAGATACACATTCGCCATGTATTGTTCTTCTTGAGCACCAGGACTGGATTAGCTAACCAGTCCGGGTTGAAAACCTACATGATGAAGCCGGCCGCAAGGAGCCGGGTAATCTCTTGCCCGATTGTGCGCCTCTTCCCCTCGGCGAAGTGGTGCAAGGGTTGTTTTACCGGCTTTGCATCCGGTCGCACTTGAAGTTTGTGCTCGGCGTACTTCCTCGGAACACCCGGTATGTCTTTCGGGGACTATGCAAAGATGTCTCGATTCTCACGGAGGAAGTCGACGAGCTCGCCTTCCTATTTGGGGCTGAGGCTAGCCTCGATGGTGACGCATTGCTCGGGGTTTGCAGGGTCGAGTGGCACCTGCTTGGTTTCTTTAGTCGGCTTTAAGGAGCCCTCGCCAGCCGACTAGGACGGAAGAGAAGGAATCACCGGCTGCTCAGTAGCCTGAGCCACGAACCGGTCGATCTGTCTCTTCTCCTTAGCAATCACCATGGCGTCGGCTAGGCGGCTGCTGTCTTGTGCACACTCGAGTGACTTCTTGTAGTCGCCAGCAATGGTGATGATGCCCTTTGGAACCGGCATCTTCATCTTCAGGTAAGCGTAGTGCGGGATAGCCATGAACTTGGCCAAAGCCGGTCTGCCCAGCAGCGCATGATACGGGCTCCTGAGGTCCACTACCTCGAACCATATGGACTCGCGGCGGAAGTGAGCCTTGTCGCCGAAGAGGACATCCAGGTGGATTTTGCCGATAGGCGAGCAGGACTGCCCCGACACGATGCCGTGGAAGACAGTGTTGGTCGGCAGGACGTCCGTCTCCTTGAGCCCGAGCTTGCGGAGAGTGTCGAGGTAGAGGATGTTGATGCTGCTGCCACCATCGACCAGCACCCGGGAGAACCGGTGATGACCCACAAGTATAGCAGATCAATCGTAGTCTTTCGATAAGTAAGAGTGTCGAACCCAACGAGGAGCAAAAGGATCTGACAAGTGGTTTTCAGCAAGGAAATATCTGCAAGCACTGAAATTATCAGTAACAAGTGATTGTGTGGTGAGATGATTCGTAGCAAGCAACAAGTAACAAAGGTAGCAACGGTGCAGCAAAGTGGCCCAATCCCTTTTTAGCAAGGGACAAGCCTGGACAAAGTTTTATAGGAGGAAAAACGCTCCCGAGGACACACGGGAATTTCTGTCATGCTAGTTTCATCATGTTCATATGATTCACGTTCGTTACTTTAATAGTTTGATATGTGGGTGGACCGGCGCTTGGGTATTGCCCTTACTTGGACAAGCATCCCACTTATGATTAACCCCTCTCGCAAGCATCCGCAACTATAAAATAAGAATTAAGACAAAGTCTAACCATAGCATTAAACTAGTGGATCCAAATCAGCCCCTTAGGAAGCAACACATAAACTAGGGTTTAAGCTTCTGTCATTCTAACAACCCATCATCTACTTACTACTTCCCAATGCCTTCCTCTAGGCCCAAGTAATGGTGAAGTGTTATGTAGTCGACGTTCACATAACACAACTAGAGGAAAAACAACATACGACACATCAAAATACCGAACGGATACCAAATACACATGACTACTAATAGCATGACTTATCCCATGTCCTCAGGAACAAAAGTAACTACTCACAAAGCATAATCATATTCATGACCAGAGAGGTAATGAGTAGCATCAAGGATCTGAACATAAACTCTTCCACCAAGTAATCCAACTAGCATCAACTACAAAGAGTAATCAACACTACTAGCAACCTTACAAGTACCAATTGGAGTCGCGAGACGGAGATTGGTTACAAGTGATGAACTAGGGTTTGGAGATGAGATGGTGCTGATGAAGATGTTGATGGTGACGAGTCCCCTCCGATGAGAGGAGTGTTGGTGAGGACGATGGCGACGATTTCCCACTCTGGGAGGGAAGTTTCCCCGGCAGGATCGTCCTGCCGGAGCTCTAGATTGGTTCTGCTCAAGTTCCGCCTTGTGGCGGCGGCGAAACCACGAAAAAGCTCCTCCCTAATTTTTTCCTGGACGAAACCCTTCATATAGCAAAAGAGGGGGGCAAGTGGGCCTGTAGGGTGCCCACAAGCCCTCATGGCGCGGCCTGGGGGGTGGCCGCGCCGTGCAGGCTTGTGGCCACCTGCACGCCCCCGTGTGGCACTTCTTCGGCCCAGTATTTTTGATAAATCGGGAAAAAAATCCTCGATTATTTTTACGGCGTTTGGAGTTGCCCAGAATAGGTATCTCAACTTTGCTCCACTTTCAGGCCAGAATTCCAGTTGCCGGCATTCTGCCTCTTCATGTAAACCTTGCAAAATAAGAGAGAAAAGGCATAAGAATTGTACCGTGAAGTGAAATAACAGCCAAAGAAGCGATAAATATCAACATGAAAACATGATGCAAAATGGACCTATCAACTCCCCCAAGCTTAGACCTCGCTTGTCCTCAAGCGAAAGCCTAGCTCAATAAATATGTCCACATGTTTAGGGAGAGAGGTGTCGACAAAACAAGATACGAACATGCAAGCATCATGATCATGATCAGAACAGCAATACCAACATATAATCTGTCATGCTAAAGTGACAATTCCTTCACAAAGTAAGGCATGGATCAAGAACCTTACCGAGAAGTAACAACCGATAGCCTTTAGTCCTTGAAGCAATTGCAATTTATCACAACATCACAAAGAGTCAAATAAGAGCTTGTAAAGCAAATCCACATACTCAATCATTCTTTCGTTCTCTACAATTGCTACAGCTCACGTGGTACTCAGGAGATCAAAGTTTTAGTTGGACACAGAGAAAGATAGGGGCTTACAGTTTTGCCTCCCAACTGCTTACCTCAAGGGTAATGTCAACAATAATAATTCATGAATACTTACCTCCAAGTTGACACATGAATATAGATCTTTCCCTAGCATATGACGTTAGCCAAGATAAAGGAGAAATAGGGAATTGGTGAAGATCACCATGACTCTTTCAAGGGCAAAAAGTAAAGGTACAAGATAGGCCCTTCGCAGAGGGAAGCAGAGGTTGTCATGCGCTTTTGAGGTTTGCATGCGTGTCCTCTTAGTGCGGAGGAACGTCACTTTACATTGCCTCCTATGATAAAGAACTTTATTATGCAGTCTGTCGCTTTTATGTCTTCCTCATCACAGGTTCGTATAAAGCTTATTTTCCACACACTAATAGATAATACATATTAGAGAGCAATTTTTATTGCTTGCACCAATGAAAACTTACTTGAGGGATCTTATTCAATCCATAGGTAGGTATGGTGGACACTCATGGAAAAACTGGTTTGAAGGTTTATGGATGCACAAATAGTATCTCTACTTGGTGCGGGAGTTTTGGCTAATATGAGGTGGAAGCAATCGTCACATGCTAAGGGATCTCTAATCATATAACATTGTTCAGATCCAAACAAACACAATTCATTATGTTGTCTTCCTTGTCCAACATCTACTCCTTGGCATGCAATAGTTTAGTGAGTGTTCACAATCATAGATGGTGTCAGAGATGATATATTTATATGTGAACCTCTCCTTGTTTATCACTTCCTATTAATTGCAACAATGACCAAGGTCTACGTTTGCCTACCCTCAACAAGTTTCAATCCTCATTCTTTTTATATGTGAAGGCATCACTTCCCATAGGATCATTACATGATCTTTCATGCTTTTGTTCTATATTCTCACTCTATTGATCATGGCAAGAGGCAAAGCCCTTCAACTAAGACACTCTTTATTATATGGCTCACGAGCAAGAATACATCGGGGGTGACACCAAGCAAAACTCAAAACTAAAACACTAAGAATTTTAAACTACTAGAGAAAAAGAAAACTGAAAAGGAAAACTAGAACAAAGGTAAAGGCAAAAGATGTGATGGTGATACGATACCGGGCAACTCCCCCAAGCTTGGCATAAGCCAAGGAGATTGCCCATACCAATGCTCAGCTGTCTTCCTATGGTGGTGAAGGTGGAGGAGTTGTTGCAGAGGTCTTGAGCTTGTTTAATTTCCACTTGAGCATAAAATTCTGCTCCCTCAGATCATCGTTTTCCTCTTCAAGCTTCAACACCCTTTGGCATAATTCCTGCTTACTCTCCTGCAAGAAACGAGAAGGTATAAACAAGGTCATAGGCTTCTTCCTTGAGTGAGGGAGGCTAGACTTCTTGAACTCCACATGCGTGTGTCCAGGTTGAGGTAGAGGAGCCTCCTCTTCATTGGAACTTGTTTGTTCCTTCCCCTTCGGATCATAATCTTCTTCATCATCAGTGGTCCAGCCATAAGGATCCAAGTCCCCATAGACCTTGGGATTAGCAAGGTAATCTGCCACAAATCTCTCCCCCTCTGAATCTTGAGAAGACATCTTGCCCTAAATCTGCGGCCCAAAACAGGCTTGAAACGAAAAACAAAGGAAATCTGTGTGATGCAGGGGTCAGACCAAACGGGAGTATATATAATGATTTTTTCCACACCAGAAGGAGTACCCTACACGAAAACGGAGTCTAGGAGGCGCACGAGGTGGCCACAAGCCCTCACAGCGCAGCCAGGGGGTGGGGCCGCACCGTGCAGTCTTGTCGCCACCTCGTGCACTTTCTGGACTACTTTCAATTTTTGTATTTTTTCAAATATTCCAAAACAGAGAAAATTTCCTACTCGAAAAGTTTTGCACTCTGTTTTCTTACCGAGTCACATACCTCTTCGTTTTCGGAGTCTGAAACACGCTGATAAATATCCCTTAGGTATTCTTCCGGAGTTATGGTATTGATGATATTGCTTTCAACATTTATGGGAGTACCTGAGATATAATGCTTGATTCTCTGCCCATTTACCACTCTCGGACAATTACCTTCCGTGTTGTTGATCTTGATAGCACCGGAACGATATACTTCCTCAACAACATAGGGACCTTCCCATTTAGAGAGAAGCTTGCCTCCAAAGAATCTTAAACGAGAGTTATATAGCAAGACATAATCACCTACATTGAACTCACGCTTTTGTATCCTCTTATCATGCCACCTCTTAACCTTCTCTTTGAACAGCTTGGCATTCTCATATGCCTGAGTTCTCCACTCATCAAGCGAGCTAATATCAAATAACCTCTTCTCACTGGCAAGTTTGAAATCAAAGTTGAGCTCTTTGATTGCCCAATAAGCTTTATGCTCTAGCTCAAGAGGTAAATGACATGCTTTCCCATACACCATTTTGTACGGAGACATGCCCATGGGATTCTTATAGGCAGTTCTATAAGCCCACAGTGCATCATCGAGCTTCTTAGACCAATTCTTTCTAGACCTGTTGACAGTCTTTTGCAGAATCAGTTTAATTTCTCTATTACTTAGCTCTACTTGACCACTGGACTGAGGGTGATAGGGAGACGCAATTCTATGGTTGACATCGTACTTAGCAGGCATTTTACGGAAAGCACCATGAATGAAGTGTGAACCACTGTCGGTCATTAGATATCTAGGGACTCCAAATCTAGGGAAGATAACTTCTTTCATCATCTTGATTGAGGTTTTGTTATCAGCACTACTAGTGGGGATAGCTTCTACCCACTTAGTGACGTAATCAACAACAACTAAGATATGAGTATACCCATTGGATTTTGGAAAAGGTCCCATATAATCAAAGCCCCAAACATCAAATGGTTCAATGACAAGTGAATAGTTCATAGGCATTTCCTGACGTTTACTAATATTACCTATTCTTTGACATTCGTCACAAGACAAGACAAACTTACGTGCATCCTTGAAGAGAGTGGGCCAATAGAAACCTGATTGCAATACCTTATGTGGAGTTCTATCTCCCGCATGGTGTCCTTCGTAGGCCTCAGAGTGACACTTCTGAAGGATCTGTCCCTGTTCATGTTCAGGTACACAACGTCTAATAACACCATCTACTCCTTCCTTATAAAGGTGAGGATCATCCCAGAAGTAATGTCTCAAGTCAAAGAAGAATTTCTTCTTTTGCTGGTATGTGAAACTAGGTGGTATATATTTGGCAACGATATAGTTTGCATAATCAGCATACCACGGTGCACTACGTGAAGCATTGATGACATTCAATTGCTCATCGGGAAAGTTATCATTAATAGGTTGTGGGTCATCAAGAACGTTCTCCAACCTAGACAAGTTATCTGCTACTGGGTTATCAGCACCCTTTGTGTCGAGAACGTGCAAATCAAATTCTTGTAGCAAGAGAACCCATCTGATAAGTCTAGGTTTAGCGTCTTTCTTCTCCATGAGGTACTTAATAGCAGCATGATCAGTGTGAATAGTGACTTTGGAATCAACTATGTAAGACCTGAACTTTTCACATGCAAATACGACTGCTAAAAATTCCTTCTCCGTAGTGGCATAGTTTCTCTGGGCACTGTCTAGAGTTTTACTAGCGTAGTGAATAACATTCAAATTCTTATAAATCTTTGCCCTAGGACAGCACCAACAACATAATCGCTAGCATCACACATTATCTCAAAAGGTAAGTTCTAATCAGGTGGTTGAACAATAGGTGCAGTTATCAAAGCCCTCTTAAGTATTTCAAAGGCTTCCTCACAATCATCGTCAAAGACAAAAGGAATATTCTTTTGCAAGAGATTGGTAAGAGGCCTAGAAATCTTAGAGAAGTCTTTGATGAACCTTCTATAGAAACCAGCATGACCAAGGAAACTTCTTATACCTTTGATATCTGTGGGGTATGGCATTTTCTCGATTGCATCAACCTTAGCCTTATCGACTTCAATACCTCTTTCAGAAATTTTATGTCCTAAGATGATGCCTTCATTAACCATAAAGTGGCACTTCTCCCAATTCAAGACAAGATTGGTGTCTTTACATCTCTGTAAGACTCGATCAAGGTTGCTGAGGCAATCATCAAAGGAAGACCCGTAAACAGAAAAGTCATCCATGAAAACCTCGACAATCTTTTCACAAAAGTCAGAGAATATAGCCGTCATACATCTTTGAAAGGTGGCAGGTGCATTACATAAGCCAAAAGGCATACATCTGTAAGCAAAGGTACCGAAAGGGCAAGTGAAAGTGGTTTTCTCCTGATCAGATTGTGCAACTAGTATTTGGGAGAAACGAGAATATCCGTCTAGAAAGCAGAAGTGTGTGTGTTTGGACAACCTTTCTAGCATTTGGTCGATAAAAGGCAAAGGGTAATGATCTTTCCTAGTGGATTTATTAAATTTCCTAAATTCGATCAACATCCTATAGCCAGTAATAATCCTCTCTGGGATCAATTCATCCTTATCATTAGGGACAACGGTAATGCCTCCCTTCTTAGGGACGCAATGCACCGGACTCACCCAATCGCTATGAGCAACAGGATAGATAATACCCGCTTCCAGGAGCTTTAGTGTTTCTTTTCTCACTACTTCTTTCATCTTAGGATTTAATCTCCTTTGATGATCAGCAACTGGTTTGAAGTCAGGATCAGTTTTAATCTTGTGCTGGCATAGGGTAGGACTAATGCCCTTAAGAATGCTATGAGAGGCTAGCACTAATAATGACAGGGTATATCTCCTTTTCATCAAGATAGGCATACTTAAGAGTATCAGGCAACTGTTTAAGCTCGAACACAGGATCACCCTTTGGTGGGGAAGGATCCCCAAGCAGTTCAACAGGCAAGTTATTCTTAAGGATAGGATATTGTTCTAAGACAACTCTATATATCTCATCCCTTTCATCCATATGCATATCATTTTCATGCTCAAGCAAGTATTGCTCTAAGGGATCAGTAGGAGGCACAACAATAGAGGCTAAGGCAATAGTTTCATCCCTACTAGGCAACTCCTTTTCATGAGGTTGTCTACCAAACTTAGAGAAATTGAACTCATGTGACACACCTTCAAAGCCAACAGTGACAATTTGCTTCTCACAATCAATATGAGCATTGACGGTATTGAGAAAAAGTCTACCAAATATGATGGGACAAAAGCTATCTTGTGCGGTAGCAATAACGAGGAAATGAGCAGGATACTTTGTTTTACCACACAAGACTTCAACATCCCTTACAATTCCCACAGGGCAGATAATATCTCTATTGGCAAGCTGAATAGTGACATCAATAGGCTCTATCTCAATAGGTGCAATCTCATATTTGATTTCATCGTATAAAGATTGAGGTATTGCACTAACACTAGCACCCACGTCACATAAACCATGATAACAATGATCTCCTATCTTAACAGAAACCACAAGCATGCCGACAACAGGCCTATGTTTGTCTCTAACGTGAGGTTTAGCAATTCTAGCAGCATCTTCACAGAAGTGAATATTATGTCCCTCAACATCGTTGGACAGAAGATCTTTGATAATAGCAATGCTAGGTTCAACTCTAATTTGCTCAGGAGGTGTAGGTGTTCTAATATATCCTCTACGTATCACAGTTGAAGCTTTAGAATGATCCTTTATCCTTACACGGAAAGGTGGTTTCTCAATGTAAGCACTGGGAACAACAGGATCATTATAGGCAATGACTTTCTCTTCAACTGGAGTGGGTTTAACTACATTGACTTCTAAAGGAGGATGATATTTAAACCACTTCTCTTTGGGGAGATCAATATGAGCAGCAAAGGATTCACACAATGAAGCTACTATCTCAGAGTCAAGTCCATACTTAGTGCTAAAATCACTAAAGGTATTTGTCTCAACAAAGGATTTAACGCAATCAAACGTGAAATTCATACCTGACTCCTTACCTTCTTCAAGCTCCCAATCTTCAGAGTTGCGTTTAATTCTCTCCAATAAATTCCAATTGAAGTCAATATCTCTCTTCACAAAAGAACCGGTACAAGAAGTGTCAAGCATGGTGCGATCATCATGAGAAAGACGAGCATAGAAGTTCTGAGTACTAATTTCTCTCGAGAGCTCATGATTGGGGCATGAATATAGCATTGATTTAAGCCTCTCCCAAGCTTGAGCGATGCTTTCTCTGTCCTGAGGCCAAAAATTATAAATATAATTCCGATCACGATGTACTAAATGCATAGGATAAAACTTTTGATGAAATTCCAATTTCAACCGATTGTAGTCCCATGATCCAGTATCATCACATAGCCTATACCATGTCAACGCCTTATCCTTCAAAGATAAAGGAAAGACCTTAGTCTTGACCTCATCCTCGGGCACACCTGCAAGCTTAAATAAACCAAAAACTTCATTTACATAGATTAGATGCAAGTCTGGATATGATGTTCCATCTCCTGTAAAAGGATTAGCCAGCAGTTTCTCAAGCATACCCAAAGGAAATTCAAAGCAAATATTTTCAGTAGGTGCAGCAGGTTGAGGGTCAACTATTTGTGCCTCCGTTCGAGGTGAAGATACCCCGAACAAGCTCCTCAAAGGATTAGTATCCATAGTGACAAGTGACAATAAATTTCAGCACACTATATGAATGTTTCCTTACCAAGTTTCACTTACCAAAGGCACTTCACTCCCTGGCAACGGCGTCAGAAAAGAGTCCTGATGACCCACAAGTATAGGGGATCAATCATAGTCCTTTCGATAAGTAAGAGTGTCGAACCCAACGAGGAGCAGAAGGATCTGATAAGTGGTTTTCAGCAAGGAAATATCTACAATCATTGAAATTATCGGTAACAAGTGATTCTGTGGTGAGCTGATTCGTAGCAAGCAACAAGTAAAAAAAGTAGCAACGGTGCAGCAAAGTGGCCCAATCCCTTTTGTAGCAAGGGACAAGCCTGGACAAAGTTTTATAGGAGGAAAAACGCTCCCGAGGACACACGGGAATTTCTGTCATGCTAGTTTCATCATGTTCATATGATTCATGTTCGTTACTTTAATAGTTTGATATGTGGGTGGACCGGCGCTTGGGTACTGCCCTTACTTGGACAAGCATCCCACTTATGATTAACCCCTCTCGCAAGCATCTGCAACTACGAAAGAAGAATTAAGACAAAGTCTAACCATAGCATTAAACTTGTGGATCCAAATCATCCCCTTACTAAGCAACGCATAAACTAGGGTTTAAGCTTCTGTCACTCTAGCAACCCATCATCTACTTACTACTTCCCAATGCCTTCCTCTAGGCCCAAATAATGGTGAAGTGTTATGTAGTCGACGTTCACATAACACCACTAGAGGGAAAACAACATACAACACATCAAAATACCGAACGGATACCAAATTCACATGACTACTAATAGCATGACTTATCCCATGTCCTCGGGAACAAGAGTAACTACTCACAAAGCATAATCATATTTATGACCAGAGAGGTAATGAGTAGCATCAAGGATCTGAACATAAACTCTTCCACCAAGTAATCCAACTAGCATCAACTACAAAAAGTAATCAACACTACTAGCAACCTTACAACTACCAATCGGAGTTGCGAGACGGACATTGGTTACAAGTGATGAACTAGGGTTTGGAGATGAGATGGTGCTGATGAACATGTTGATCGTGACGAGTCCCCTCCGATGAGAGGAGTGTTGGTGATGACGATGGCGACGATTTCCCCCTCCGGGAGGGAAGTTTCCCCGGCAGGTTCGTCCTGCCGGGACTCTAGATTGGTTCTGCTCAAGTTTCGCCTCGTGGCGGCGGCGAAACCACAAAAAAGCTCCTCCCTATTTTTTTTCCTGGACGAAACCCTTCATATAGCAAAAGAGGGGGAAAGTGGGCATGTAGGGTGCCCACAAGCCCTCATGGCGCGGCCTTGGGGGTGGCCGCGCCGTGCAGGCTTCTGGCCACCTGCACGCCCCCCTCTGGCACTTCTTCGGCCCAGTATTTTTGATAAATCAGGAAGAAAATCCTCGTTGATTTTTATGGCGTTTGGAGTTGCGCAGAATAGGTATCTCAACTTTGCTCCACTTTCAGGCCAGAATTCCAGTTGCCGACATTCTCCCTCTTCATGTAAACCTTGTAAAATAAGAGAGAAAAGGCATAAGAATTGTACCGTGAAGTGAAATAACAACCAAAGAAGCAATAAATATCAACATGAAAACATGATGCAAAATGGACGTATCAATGGTCAGGTGAGCCTCTTGGAGGCGAAGGTGGGGTCGAGGACGAGCGCGTATGAGCCCGGGTTGGGCATCACCGCAGGATGGTCTACCCGGCTCCATGTGATTGGCCTGTCAGACCAATGCATGTATTGGGGAACCAGGGGACCGTGGCATTCACCTCATGTCGTCGCTGGCGCAGGCTATGCTTGTCGTCGCCTTCGCTGGTGAAGACAACGAACGCTCCGTCTTGATGGGGGTAGTCGTCGTGGAGGCGACCGTCATCATGGGGCGGTGGTGGTGGAGCCGGAGCAGGACCCGGAGCCGGGGCTTGAGGCGCAGCCTGTGCACCTGGGGCACCCGGCAGGCCCTCCCCTTGCGACAGCCGGCGTGCAAAGCTGCACTATCCAAGGGTGTGGGTAGAAGGTTGTGCCCCAGAGTGTATCTTGCAGGGGCGTCAAGCAGCTGCTCGAAAGTCTGCTTGGGCAACCAGTTCGTATTGCCCCTGTTGGGCCGCTTCCGTTGAGAGCCACCTTGAGAAGCCGACGCCTCACCCTCCACGCTGGCCACCAACTTGTTGTTGGAAAGCGAATCTAGCTGATCCGCCTTGCGCTTGTTGTTGTTCTGGCCGCCTCGACTGTCTCCAGCCGGCTTGGGAGTAGCTAGCATGGGGACAACCTTCTCTGAGGCGGTCACCTTGACTCGCATCGCGGAGTCGGCCGTGGCGTACTGGTCCGCCTTGGCCATGAGCACCGCCACAGAGGTGGGCTCGGAGCACATGAGCTTGTGCTTGAGAAGAGTGCCATCTCGGCAACCGTCGATGAAGTACTGGATGGCATGTACCTCGTGCACTCCCTCGCAGGAGTTGCGAAGCTCCGTCCAACGAGTGACGTAGTCGCGAAGGGGTTCGTCGGGTCTCTGGACGCACATGGCCAGCTTGCAAGGACGGCCAGGGCGCTTGTAGGTGCCGGTGAAGTTGCGGACGAACGCCTCCTCGAAGTCCACCCATGAGTTGATTGCTGCCGGCTGGAAGGCTGATGAGCCAAGTCCGAGCCGAGCCGGCCAACATTACTAGCACGTAGCGGACGGCTACGCGTTTGTTGCCTCTTGCAATGCTAACGGCGGTGGTGTAGTCGATCAGCCATTCCTCTGGCTTGGCGATGCCGTTGTACTTGGGAGTGTACCAGGGCAAGGTGAAGCCTCGGGGAAACGGCTCCCCCCGGATCAGGGGGCCTTAGCAAGGCCGGACCGATGGGGCCGTCCTCCTCCAGGAGGGCTGACTCGGCCAGGGCGTTGAGACGCCGGCGGGCATCCTGGTCGCCCTGGGGAATGCGAGCGCCGATCCGAGCCGTGATTGGAAGGGCACCTTGTGAACCGGTGGAATGAGTCCTCCCCGGACGAGGAACCTCATACACCGAGTCGCTTTCGTCGCCTCCGCGACGCCTGCTTGAAGTATGCTCGCTCTGGCGCTGGGAGCGCCTGTCTTGGATTCCCTCGCCCTTCCGGCCGGAAGTGCGATGCGAGGAAAATCCCTCCGCGTGCTGATGACCGCTAGGGTTGCGGCGCGCTCCGAGGTTGGGTCCCGGAGACTCTGACTGGGCCTGGCCGGGCTCAAGCCGGGTCTGCTGCTCGTTGGCGGCGTCAAGGAGATCCTTGACCCGCTTCTCCTCGAAGGCGCGCTCCTCGCCCTCCAAGCCTGGCATTCCTGCCATGGCCACCTGTGCCGCCCGTAGGTTGGCCGCAGGAGTGTCATAGACGGGCTTCTTGCTGCCTAGAATCTCGGCAATGAACCGGCCGCGACCGCGGACCGACCCAAGCCGGCTAGGGGCCTCGGAAACCGGAGTGAGGCCATATGTGGAGTTATAATCGCGCTGTGTGGCCTCCATCCAGCACTTTGCCGAGGCAACGGTGATGCCCTCCTCCAAGATCTGCATGCGAGCCTCCTCCAGCGAGGCTCGCGCATCGTTAGGGTTTGTGGAGGCGGCAATGGGTGTCTTCAGGCCGGTAAGCGCACCCTGAAGAGTGTCAGCGGTAACAGCAGCAGGCTCACCAGCGTCTGATGACGCCTTTCCATGAGCTGTGCTGGTGCCAGCGCCGATGACCATCACCTCCATGATGTTGGAGACGGTGGCGACATGGTATGGGGTGAAGAACCCACGGACGGCCGAGGGCCGTCGAAGACGAGTACGTTGATGGGGTACACGTCGTGCGTTGGCATCTAAGCAATAGAGAACTGATCCGTCTCCGTCGTATCGATAATTTTTGATTGTTTCATGCCAATATTCTACAACTTTCTTATACTTTTGGCAACTTTTTATACTATTTTTGGGACTAACATATTGATCCAGTGCCCAGTGCCAATTCCTGTTTGTTGCATGTTTTTTGTTTCGCAGAATATCCATACCAAACGAAGTCCAAACGTAATAAAAACTTACGGGATTTTTTTTGGAATATTTATGTTTTTTGGGAAGAAGAATCAACGCGAGGCGATGCACGGAGGGCCCACAAGCCCTGTAGCCGCCACCAGGAGGTACGGTGGCGGCTGGCAGGCTTGTGGCCACTCCTTAAGGCGGTTGGAGCCCTTCTTTCGCTGCAAGAAAGACAATATCCGGAAGAAGATCGTATTAAAGTTTCAGCCCAATCGGAGTTACGGATCTCCGGGAATTTAAGAAACGGTGAAACGCAGAATCTGGGAGCGCAGAAACAGAAGGACACACAGAGACAGATCCAATCTCGGAGGCGCTCCTGCCCCTCCGCCGCCATGGAGACCATGGACCATAGGGGAAACCCTTCTCCCATCTAGGGAGGAGGTCAAGGAAGAAGAAGAAGGAGGGGGCTCTCTCCCCCTCTCCCCCGGCGGCGCCGGAACGCCGTCCGGGACATTATCGTGTGACGACGATCTACACCAACACCTCCATCATCTTCACCAACATCTCCATCATCTTCCCCCATCTATATTCAGCGATTCACTATCCCACAACCCGCTGCACCCTCTACTTGAACATGGTGCTTTATGCTACATATTATTATCCAATGATGTGTTGCTATCCTATGATGTCTGAGTAGATTATCGTTGTCCTATCGGTGATTGATGAATTGATATGATTTGTTTAATTTGCTTGTGGTTATGTTGTTGTCCTATTGGTGCCCATCATATGAGCGCGCGCGTGGATCACACCATAGGGTTAGTTGTATGTTGATAGGACTATGTATTGGCAGGCTAGAGTGACAGAAGCTTCAAACCTAGCATAGAAATTGATGCATATGGGATTGAAGGGGGACCAATATATCTTATTGCTATGGTTGGGTTTTACCTTAATGAACGTTAGTAGTTGCGGACGCTTGCTAATAGTTCCAATCATAAGTGCATATAATTCCAAGTATGGGATGACATGCTAGCAGAGGCCTCTCCCACATGATACTTGCTATCGATCTAGTAACGTAGTCAATTGCTTAGGGACAATTCCGCAACTCCTACCACCACTTTTCCACGCTCGTTAGACACTCGTAGTTGTTTCTTTATCTAACCAGCCCCTAGTTTTATTTACGTGTTCTTTAATTTCTTGTAAGCCTGTCCTATCCCTTCTTCAAAGTACTTCTAGCTTCATACTTGTTCTAGGTAAAGCGAACGTAAAGTGTGCGTAGAGTTGTATCAGTGGTCGATAGAACTTGAGGGAATATTTGTCCTGTCGTTAGCTCCTCGTTGGGTTCGACACTCTTACTTATCGAGAAAGGCTACAATTGATCCCCTATACTTGTGGGTTATCAAGACCTTTCTCTGGCGCCGTTGCCGGGGAGCAATAGCGCGGGGTGAATATCCTCGTGTGTGCTTGTTTGCTTTATCACTAAGTAGATTTATTTGCTGTTCTAAGTTTTTCTCTATCTTTAGTTATGGATATGGAACACGAAATACCAAAAAAATTAGGTGTACTTTCTACTCATGGAGATGGGGAACCTCCTAAAACCCTCGAGGCTCGTTATGTGGAAAATATTATGTAATTCTTTAATAATCCTGAGAAAGCCCCATTCAATTATATAATGGGATACACATTGGATCAACGTGAATACTTTAGGGATTATTGCTTGACTCAAAAAGGGAAACTTTTATGGGATCAAATCCATTTGTTGAAATGGTATGCTTGGGAACTATGCAAGAAATATGGTGTTACTTGTTCCTCTAGGATGAAGGCTCCACACCTTCCCTTTCCTTGTGAATTTAATGATCATAGAACCTTGGCTTCTTATGCTAATGGTATATATGATTACTATGATGTGGATCAAATAGAAGAGTTTGTTGCTTTTATGGGTGCTTATGAAATTGAGGCTCTGTTTAAAAGGTGTGATGATAATGACGATGCTCCTTACCGATCTAAAAATTTGGCTATGCTTCGTTATTGTTATACTAATTATGAATATAATGCCCATATTGAACGATTTAAGGAGAAATCCTATGCTGCCCAAGAAGAGACTATTATTTTGCAGGAAACTATGGAAGAATAAAATGCTGAAATTACGAGCTCATTAGATGAAAAAGATGACGAGGAGAACAAAGAACAAAAGGAGGAAGAACGGACTAGCTACCTGTGTCCACCTTCTAATGAGAGTAACTCTTCTACTCATATATTATTTAATTTCCTTCGTTCTTACCGAAGGATGAATGCTATGATCCCTTGGATTCGTTTGAAATATCCTTTTTTGATGAACTTGATGCTTGCTATGCTTGTGGCCATGATGCCAATATGAATGATGCTTATGAAGATGATCTAGCTATAGTTCCTTATGTTACACGTGATGATTTTGATGAATATAATATGCATGTGCTTGCTGCTCCTACTTGCAATTATTAGGAGAGAGGAACTACATCTCCACCTCTCTATGTTTCCAATACGATAAAATTGCAAGAAACTGCTTATGCCATGTATTGGCCTTTACTTGCTATGCATGAATTGTTCTTTTATGACATGCCAATGCATAGGAAGAGAGTTAGAATTCGTCATTGCATGATATATGTTACCTTGTGCTCACTACTAAATTACAAATCATTGCTAATTAAAATTGGCTTTGATATACCTTGGGATCCGGGTGGATCCATTACTTGAACACTTTATGCCTAGCTTAATGGCTTTAAAGAAAGCGCTGCCTGGGAGACAACCCGGAAGTTTTAGAGAGTCATTTATTTCTGTTGAGTGATTTTATTTAGTTTAAAAACAAAATAATATAGAGGGGAACTTAAAACTTTTTCAAAAAAGAGAAGCGATTGAAAGGTGATGCATTGCGGAAGTGAGGGTCGACCTTGAACACTTGTGTTCATGCTCATGGAAACAATGCAGAATTTTTCATGGAAGTTTCTCACAAAAATAATTATCCCCTTGTATAATTCCTTTGTGTTTTTAAAAATAATGTGCCAAGCAAAGCCTTTACGATTAGTTTGGGTGATAGTTGTTTGATCACGCTGAGAAAAGACAGAAACTTTCTACTCACGAAATTAATTTTCATTTTTATTATGGAGGAGCTTTTGAGTTGATTATTTTTTCTGCTGATTGATATGCAAATTTTCCAGAAGTTCGTAATTTTTCATATTTTTTGAGATATCAGAAGTATACGGAATATACAGATTGCTACAGACTGTTCTGTTTTGACAGATTCTGTTTTCTATGCATTGTTCTCTTATTTTGATGAATCTATGGGTAGTATCGGGGGGTATGAACCATGGTGAAGTTGGATTACAGTAGATATAATGCAAATATGAATTTGGAATGATTTCACAACAGTACTTGAAGTGGTGATTTATTTTATTATACTAACGGATCTCACGAAGTTTTGTTGAGTTTTGTGTGATTGAAGTTTTCAAATTTTGGGTGAGAGCACGATGGATGAAAGAATAAGGAGAGGCAAGAGCCTAAGCTTGGGGATGCCCGAGGAACCCCAAGGTAATATTCAAGGAAGACTCAAGCGTCTAAGCTTGGGGATGCCCCGGAAGGCATCCCCCTTTCGTCTATAATCTATCGGTAATTTTACTCGGAGCTATATTTTAATTCGTCACATGATATGTGCAAATGCTTGGAGCGTCTTTTGTCTTTATTTTTCCTTTTTCATTTATGCACCATGCTGGTATGAGATAGTCCTTGGTTGGATTTATAGAATGCTTCATGTGCTTCACTTATATCATTTGAAGTTTGGATTGCCTATTTCCCTACACATAGAAAACCGCCATTTGTAGAATGCTCTTTTGCTTCACTTATATTTGTTAGAGCGGGGCATATCTTTTGTAGAACGAATTAAACTCTCATGCTTCACTTATACCTATTTAGAGAGTTAACAGGAGTTGGCCATTCACATGTTTAGTCATAAAATCCTACATAAAACTTGTATATCACTGGATATGATATGTTTGATTCCTTGCAATAGTTTTGCGACATGAATATGTGACATTAGAGTCATGCTAGTGAGTAATTGTGTATTCGTAGAAATACTTGTGTTAAGGTTTGTGATTCCCGTAGCATGCACGTATGGTGAACCATTATGTGATGAAGTCATAGCATGATTTATTTATTGATTGTCATCCTTTGTGTGGAGGTCGGGATCGCGCGACGGTTAACTCCTACCAACCTTTCCCCTAGGAGCATGCGTGTAGTACCTTGTTTCGATGACTAATAGACTTTTGCAATAAGTATGTGAGTTCTTCATGACTAATGTTGAGTCCATGGATTATACGCACTCTCACCCTTCCACCATTGCTAGCCTCTCTAGTACCGTGCAACTTTCGCCGGTGCATTACACCCACCATATAGCCTCCCTCAAAACAGCCACCATACCTACCTATTATGGCATTTTCATAGCCATTCTGAGATATATTTCCATGCAAATACCACCGTTCCGTCTCATGACATGTGCCCCCACTTCCATATTTCCATTGCATGATCGTAAGATAGCTAGCATGATGTTTCCATGGCTTGTCCGTTTTTTTGATGTCATTACTATGCTAGATCATTGTCACGGTACACTACCGAAGGCATTTCATATAGAGTCATCATTTCTCTAAGTATTGAGTTGTAAGTGTGATGATCATCATTAATAGAGCATTGTCCCATGTGAGGAAATAAAAGAGGCCAGCGAAGCCCATTTATAAAAAAGAGGCCAAAGATGCCCACCAAAAAAAGAGAGGCAAAAGAGCCCACAAAAAATATGAGAGAAAAGAGAGAAGGGACAATTGCTACTATCCTATTTCCACACTTGTGCTTCAAATAACACTATGATCTTCATGACAGAGAGTCTCCTATGTTGTCACTTCCATATACTAGTGGGAAATTTTCATTATATAACTTGGCTTGTATATTCCAATGATGGGCTTCCTCAAAATTGCCCTAGGTCTTCGTGAGCAAGCAGGTTGGGTGCACACCCACTAGTTTCTTTTGTGAGCTTTCATACACTTATAAGTTCTAGTGCATATGTTGCATGGCAATCCCTACTGACTCACATTGATATCTATTGATGGGCATCTCCATAGCCCATTGATACAACTAGTTGATGTGAGACTATCTCCTCCTTTTTGTCTTCTCCACAACCACCATATTCTATTCCACCTATAGTGCTATGTCCATGGCTCACGCTCATGTATTGCGTGAAAGTTGAAAAAGTTTGAGAACACTAAAGTATGAAACAATTGCTTGGGTAAAACCAGGGTTGTGCATGATTTAAATACGTTGTGTGGGGAAGATGGAGCATAGCCAGACTATATGATTTTGCAGGGATAACTTTCTTTGGCCATGATATTTTGAGAAGACATGATTGCTTTGTTAGTATGCTTGAAATATTATTGTCTTTATGTCAAATGATAGACCATTGCTTCGAATCACTCTATTTTAGTATTCATGCCATGATTAGATTATATGATCAAGATTATGCTAGGTAGCATTCCACATCAAAAATTATCTTTTTTATCATTTAGCTACTCGAGGACGAGCAGGAATTAAGCTTGGGGATGCTGATACGTCTCCGTCGTATCTATAATTTTTGATTGTTTCATGCCAATATTCTACAACTTTCATATAGTTTTGGCAACTTTTTAAACTATTTTTGGGACTAACATATTGATCGAGTGCCAGTTCCTGTTTGTTGCATGTTTTTTTGTTTCGCAGAATATCCATACCAAACAAAGTCCAAACGTAATAAAAACTTACGGGGATTTTTATTAGAATATTTATGATTTTTGGGAAGAAGAATCAACGCGAGGCGATGCACGAAGGGCCCACAAGCCTTGTAGCCGCCACCAGGAGGTACGGTGGCGGCTGGCAGGCCTGTGGCCACTCCTTAAGGCGGTTGGATCCCTTCTTTCGGTTCAAGAAGGATATTATCCGGAAAAAAATCGTGTTAAAATTTCAGCCCAATCGGAGTTACGGATCTCCGGGAATTTAAGAAACGGTGAAACGCAGAATCTGGGAGCGCAGAAACAGAAGGACACACAGAGACAGATCCAATCTCGGAGGCGCTCCCGCCCCTCCGCCGCCTTGGAGACCATGGACCAGAGGGGAAACCCTTCTCCCATCTAGGGAGGAGGTCAAGAAAGAACATGGAGGGGGGCTCTCTCCCCCTCTCTCCCGGCGGCGCCGGAACGCCGCCCGGGACATCATCGTCTGACGGCGATCTACACCAACACCTCCGTCATCTTCACCAACATCTCCATCATCTTCCCCCATCTATATTAAGCGGTTCACTCTCCCGCAACCCGTTGTACCCTCTACTTGAACATGGTGCTTTATGCTACATATTATTATCCAATGATGTGTTGCTATCCTACGATGTCTGAGTAGATTATCGTTGTCCTATCGGTGATTGATGAATTGCTATGATTTGTTTAATTTGCTTGTGGTTATGTTGTTGTCCTATTGGTGCCCATCATATGATCTCGGGCATGGATCACACCATAGGGTTAGTTGTATGTTGATAGGACTATGTATTGGCAGGCTAGAGTGACAGAAGCTTCAAACCAAGCATAGAAATTGATGCATATGGGATTGAAGGGGGACCAATATATCTTATTGCTATGGTTGGGTTTTACCTTAATGTACGTTAGTAGTTGCGGATGCTTGCTAATAGTTCCAGTCATAAGTGCCTAGAATTCCAAGTAAGGGATGACATGCTAGCAGAGGCCTCTCCCACATGATACTTGCCATCAATCTAGTAACGTAGTCAATTGCTTAGGGACAATTCCGCAACTCCTACCACCACTTTTCCACACTCGTTAGACACTCGTAGTCATTTCTTTATCTAACTAGCCCCTAGTTTTATTTACGTGTTCTTTACTTTCTTGTAAGCCTATCCTATCCCTCGTTCAAAGTACTTCTAGCTTCATACTTGTTCTAGGTAAAGCGAACGTAAAGTGTGCGTAGAGTTGTACAGGTGGTCGATAGAACTTGAGGGAATATTTGTCCTGCCTTTAGCTCCTCGTTGGGTTCGACACTCTTACTTATCGAGAAAGGCTACAATTGATCCCCTATACTTGTGGGTTATCAAGAGCCTACTGAAGCTGGCGCACAGCGCCTCGACATTGAAATCCTCGCCGAAGTAGCGAGGACCATCGTTGAGGCGCAGGTCGCTAAAGAGAACACTCAGGTTCTCCATAGAAGCGACAACGACGCTAGGAGGCGCCTCGTCATCAGGCTCTCTGTCCGAATCCGCATGGCGGACTGGGACGGTTATCATCATAGGTGTTGCCTCATCGAAGACGGGCTCCACGGGCATGCACATCGATCCGGATGTGATGCATCCGGTGGTGTAGGTGCGGGGCCCCGCCCAGCGCGTAAAGCCAGCCGATGCCGCGATCGGCCCCATGGTGGGCTCCAAATGTTGGTGAATACTCACAACATTTCAGCCCCTGGGTAGGCTAAAGTCAGTGAGAACTGAAGTGTCAACGGAGGGCGCTGGGGGCGAGGTTGGTACAAGCATGGAACGCACTATGTACCCAAGTTCAGGGCTTTCCGTAGAGATAATACCCCTAGTCCTGTCTGAGTCTATGATGTATATGGATGGGATTACAAGGTTGCTCCTAGAGCTATATTACGGAGGAGGAAGAAGGGAACAGCCGGCTCGTCTCTGCCTCTCCTATGTGGTTGGTGAGTGTGTGTGTAATCTGTTGACCGACCCTCTGCATGGAGGGGGACTGGGGGATTTTATAGACGAACCCACCGACCTACAATATGGATAAAGGGTACAAGAGGGGGGGCCCGGCTGGCCAGGGGGCCCACGGGGGTCTTGTCCTGTCGCTTGAGGGGCCCGCCGGCTGCGAGGTCCCGTCTGGAGGTGGGACCCGCCGGCTAGCCAATGAAGCTCTTGCGTAAGGTTGACGCAGGGCATGCGTGGTACGTCCGGCGTTGCCCAGCGAGATTCGTCATTCGCAGACGGTACGGCCGCCTCCACTGTTCCCACGCCGAGTGCAGTACTGGAGTGGGAGTTTGACAGCCCACACTGTGCTGGGTGATGGATCAGAGCCGGGGTAGGTCAGCGTCATGGCCGCCGACGCTGGTACCTGCCGTGCACTCTGATCCAGTACCTTTGCTGACGCGTAGCCACCTTTAATCATAGGGTCTCGTCATGACCTACGATCTGATGTGACTTGAGATCCCCGGCCGGCTAGCCCGCTTGGCTAGCCGGCTTGGGGACGGCCGCCTCGTTCCTAGGCGGCTGGTTGGGCCTAGGTGGTCAGGAAGAGGTAGCCGTCTTGCTTCCAGCCGGCAGGTGCTGCCTGGCCGGCCAGAGAGTTGGCCGTCTCGCCCTCTAGCCGGTAGGTGTAGCCTAGCCGTCCAGAAGACTCGGGCCTTGGGGAATTATACTTGGTCATTCCTTTTGGTCCGGAGACGAAGGAGCAGGCTCGATGAGCATACCCCGGGGTTATCCCCCCGACAATACAACACAAGGGTGGAAAGAAGCTTGAGACCAACACTGCCTTCGAGATACATGAAGACATCTATGATGAATATTGCACCCGTAATGAAGAAATATATGGCAAGGAGACAAAATAAAAGCGCAAGACACGCTTGCAGAAAATAGAGAGGAGATTGGCCAGGGAATGGAAGGAGTACAGGTATGTGACTCCAAAATATATGAAGAATTTTGCTTTGAAGCCTTCATGCCCAAGACCCCCTCTAGGTAATAAACAAGTTGTTGATCCCACAAGCCTGGCCACTAGTGAAGACTACAGAAAACTGCAGAAAATTTTGAAACACACCATGAAGAATGGGCAAAGCAACAAGCAAAACTGCAGAAAAATGCAAAACATACCGTGAGGATATTTAATGTTGAATATGTTGCTGCAGTTGTTGTTGCCTCCTCCTTTGTAACTGAGGTATCTGGTACTCAAAATGCTCCGAAGCGAGCTTTGGTGAAGAAATCGGCCATCAAGCCAAAGTCCTCAGCAACTGCCTCATAGTCCTCACTGCCACTACAACTGGAGGCAAGCCAGCGTCCAATGGGGTCTCCAATTCCCTTATGACCCTGTGCTTCTAGCTCTGCACACACTTCCTATAGTGCAACCATGAAAAAAAAGATGACCGTTGGGCGAGAAAAAAGGCCTAGCCCAAACATGGTGGTCCTCAATATCCCCTGTATCATAGGAAGAAGAAGAAGCTAATGATGAAGTACTTGGTGAATCATTGGAAACAAGCAAGAGAAGGTTGCACGGGCCAAAGGCACCAACATTCCCCTCATGCTGGATCCAAAGGTGGTGTTAGACTTCATTGATCTCTAGTATAAAGATCCTCAAACCCCTATTGATGACTTGAAGCTTCCACCTGGACCAAGTCATGTGCTGACGGCTTTCATAAATGAAGAAAAATGGAAGGTTAAGAAGGCCAAACGGGCCAGAAAAGCATAGAATTAGAAAGAAAAATTTCTACAGAATAACATTCTATCTTTGACCCCCGATTAGCTCGTCTCCACACAAACTAAGATCAAAAACCTTAGTGAAGCATTCAGTCGCTTTCAAGCGGACTAGAAGGGTGCAAAGGTCAGATTTGTCAACATGGCTACCAAAGCCATCACAGACCACAAAAAAGGGTAGCAGCTTCAACGCAACAACAAATTCCTTAGGCCAGCTACACTATTGAACTGCCTAAAGAAACTAATAGGGCTGAAGAAATTCAAGCGCGTGAAGAATCTACACCTCACTAACATGTCAAGCCAGCCAAAGAAACTATTGCGCATGAAGAAACTGCTACTGCCACGGCGACTGCAATAGCCGTGCCTGAAGTATCTGCACCGGCACCAAAGTCTTCAAAAGTGAAGAAAGTGACACTTCCTTATGCATTAGAAGTGAAGAAAACTAAGGCTACTGAAAAGGAAGCAGCTAAGAAGAGAAAGGCATCAACAAGTTCAAAGTCCTCTGAAGCAAAACGCTTGAGGACTTTGACAAGTTCCTCAACTACACCTATTGACGCCCCTCCTATCAGCATGATACGCTCTTACGAGGTGGTGCCATTTGGTGTCGAACACGTCATCCTAGAAGGGGATGAAGAAATGGGAGATACTCGATCTGTTGCTTCCACACAGCAGGTTGGTGACGAAATTGAAAATAACCAAATCCTTCAATTCCTCAAGTCTCATCTCCTCTGCCTCAGCAAGGAACAGAGGCAAGAGATGAATAAAAATATGAAGATGTGGACATTGGATGCCAAACACCTATTCTGAACAATGAATATTGGGAATAAGCTCATCCCAACTCACCACTAGCGACACCACTTCCACAAAATCCTCACACCCCTGCAGTTACTGAAGAAATTCATACCGGGTATGATGACAAACATACTTCGATGAAGTCTATTTCGGAGAATGAATCAGCTGCATCAGTTGAAGAAACTTTGAATCAAACCACCACTAAAGAGACTGCTGCTCAAGAAATTGATGAATCTGCACAACATATTCCTCACGCTGATGAAAATGTGGTTGAAGAAACTGCTACTCCTCAAGGTGAGGACAATGCTGCTGAACCTCATGTTGAAAATCCCCAGTCTGCAGTGGTCGTGGCTGAAATTCCTCAAACTAAAGATCTCCAAAGACTTGTGGGCCGATTCAAGTCAAATCTTCAACCCAAGTATCGTCAGCCTTACGTGGTATAAAAATACCAAAATTCCAGAACGAGAGATTCTTTGATGCACATCGTTTCTTCATCGGTGCAAATCCGTATGATTCTCCAAGAATAAGGTGCAAGAGATTCTGGACTGGTGCACAGATGAACTACTATGGTGATGTGCTCTTTAACAAGAACAAGCTCTTTCAACACCAAAAAATTCCTCATGCAGACATGGAACTCACCCTGCTTTGGGTCAGTCCTCAGTGTCATGTTTGATGCTGGCCTACTGTCATTCTGCATGGACATCTGCGACTGGAATGAAGAACTCAGTCTTCAATTATGCGCTAGTTTGCATTTCTCGAGTGAAGCATCAAATGTAAACACTTGGGTTCTCGATTGTATGACTGAACACACTCATTACACGGCTCCTGCAACGGAATTACTTCGTGTAGTCCCAATTCCAATTCCTTCAGAAGGAGCTTGGTGCATCTATGATGAAGCTGAACTACCTGATCACCTGACGCAAGTGTTGATGAAGCATTTGGCTCCTGGCAAGCCACCCAGGACCACATTCCTCGTCAAAGAACTGATCTATGTGCCCAAGACAGTATACCCATCTTGACCAAAACCCTCAGTACCATCAAGGGACATAACTCTAAATAAGAAGACATTATGGGAATCATGAAGAATCTTCTATTCAACATCATTGATGGGATTCCAATAAATCTTCATGATTTCTTCATGAGGACTTTGGCCAACAATACTTTGTGACCTTTTGATCTTAAGCCTTATGCGTCGTGGATTATGAAATTCATCATGGCGAGATCCTCAATTCCTTACAAGGCTGACTTTCAGGATCACCTTAGCTATTTGCCCCCACTCGAAGTCTTCAAGAAATCCTTCGAGCTAATTGAAGGCAAGGGAAAATCAGTGATTGATGAGGGATCTCGGCCCCTTGATGGCCAATTTCGCAAGGCTTCATCCTACTCTACAAATGATGGCACTCCATCACAAGACTCAGCTGCAAAAGCCTCACCTAAAGCTCCTTGCGATTCTGCCCCGCGTGTGATGACTGGCCGTGAGCTACTACTCAGTCTTCATCAAAAGGTTGATCACAATCACAAGTGGGTAAAGCATCAGTTTGGAGCCATTGTGTGAAATATAAATGCGACGCAAAATGCAGTGAAGAAAAAGCAGTATTATCTTCATGAAATATTCGACCGCGCATGGGCCATTCTGTCTCACCTCAAGACTCCTAAGGAACTCACTGAAATGGAGTTTTAGCAAGACTTTGATTGGTCCTGGCCGCCTAAGAAGAAAATCAAGAAAATTCCAGTTCCTCCTTTGGTGGCTAGTTCATATTCTTCATCACGCACAACTCATGAAGCTGGAGATCTTGATGACACTGCTGCCGGTCCAATCACGACAAACGACCCCGACAACGATGGTGCTCCTCCTCCACCAACAAGCTGATATTCTTCAGGGGTGTTAGTCCTTGGTTTCATCCTTTTTCATAACTTCATGAAAAAGGGGGAGAAATCTGAGTTAGTCTTCAAGCGGGTCTACCTTATAGGCTTATGAACTATATTTCCTTTAAGGTGTAACTCTCGTTCTTCTGAAGTGTTTGGTTGTATGAGTTGTAAACTTATGCCCGGTGGTGGTTTGAAACTTTTGAATCATTTTCTTCGTATGCTTATTCCTCACGTTGATTAATGCACGCATGCTAAAAAATTTCAGACACCACTTTCCATCATGCATTTCAATTTCCTCATGATATATGTCAAATGCTTGCATGGATTACAAGATGTAGGGGGAGATCTCCATGGTATAAACCTACAATGTGCATTTCAGCCCAAAGCAAATTCCTCAAATATGCACATCTTCAAGGGGAATCTTTCTATATCTTGCAATCAAATTCCTCAAACAATATACTTACACTTCATATTATTATCCCCGTTGAAAACTTAACCTATTTGACATCAATCACCAAAAAGGGGGACATTGGAAGTGCATCTAGTGCCCCTTAGTGACTTTGGTGTATTGAATACTTATAGGTTAACAGACTAATGTGTTTATGAGTGTACACGGGCTCTATAAGTCGCTGGGGAGTTTGAGTTATTCAAAGAATATCGACCCCTAAAAATGTATGTCTTCGGCTAAAGACTTTGGTATTTCCTCGAAGACTTTGAAAGTGAGGAAATTGGTGTGTACGTGAAGAAATTGATGCGGGGACTTCGAAGCGTGAAGACTTTTGTTTTCATAGTTTCATTTCAAAGCCTAAGTAAAGGGGCACTGTCACTGAAGAATTTCTCAAATCTTTAGTGACTTATAGAGCCCGTGTAAAGGGGGTCACATTACATTTGTTTAAAGGGGGGCGAGGTAAAACTAAGGAAAGGTTTCCAAGTGATGCTCATCTCAAAGCCTACACATACCCAATCCTTCGAGTGAAGCCTTTGGAAATCTTTTACAGTTTAGTCAAATTCCTCAGTGACAGAGCCGAAGATCTTCTGGTCTCTGAGGAATTTTCTCTAACTGAGGAGTTAGGTTTTCGTCAGTGTGAATTACCTACCAGTGAGGAACATGAGATACATGCGTACTTTAACAGTTGAAACGTTCCGACCATTGCTGCACCGCGCGCCAGCTGTCCCCAACCTTATCTACATAACGGTCATATCATTGGGGCATTTATGTCAAATCATCTTGGGGATGCTCCCAGGCTATAAATAGCTGCCCCCCCCCCCCAAAAAAAACCACTAGCTGGTTGGTTGCTCTGCGAGAGAAATTGTCACTTGTCATTTGAGAGCAACCCATTCCTCGAAGACTTTGAGAGAAAATCATCAATGGGGAAAAAACACCAAAACCCAAATTAAAACCCAAAAACCCCAAAGTAATTGAGCATCAATGAAGAGATTGATCTTGTGTCAAACCGACGCTTGTTACCTTCGAGGAATGTGCATCCTCTAGACGCTTAGGCGTCATGGTCTAGAGCATCCAGCAGTCAATCGTGGATCGTCGGGTGACCGAGTTTGTGAGGGTTTGGAAGTCTGCCCTGAAGACATACCACGAGTGTTGTGCGAGGACTATGTGTTCTTAGATCAAGGAGAATACGGTAAGGACTGTGTGTCCCTTGTTTTAAATACCAAGCCGCTCCAAACCAGAAGTACAACTGCACAACAGTTGGAACTTGGTCATCAAATCACTGTCTTCAGCGAGTACCTGGTTCTATTTCCTTGACCCCTTCATTTACTCAGTTGTATGTTGATGAAATTGACCGTTACTATTTGAAGAATTTAACTTAAGACTTTCACAATTTTCTCAATCCAAATTCTTCACTTCACTTGTTCTTCACCTGCATATCCTGAACATGCTACTTGTGCAAACTGTCTGTTTCATTTCATCATGAACACTATGATATTGTTGTGTTGCACGCTTGACTGAATGCTTAATCTGCTGCCGCCGTTCGTGACTGAGGAATTTCCTCACGAGGAATTTTCTGAGTGACGAATTCATAAAAATCGCCTATTCACCCCCCCTCTAGTCAATATAATACACTTTCAGTTTATAAGTTGTTGCTTGTCGTGCACATTTCAATACATTATGCCTTCAAAATTTGATTCGGTGCAGCCATGAATATGCTAAAAGTAATACATTTGTGTTCCAAAATAAAAAAAAAAAAAATTTGCATGTCTTGAGTGTGCAACCTTCATTGTTATCGCTTCTATGAATATGTGAAGATTCAAAAATATTTTCATGAAAAATCTAATGGTGCAATTTCTAGATGACTAATATATATATATATATATATATATATATATATTAATTGATAATCAAAGATAAAGATGTTTCAGTTCATGTTTTACAAAGGAAAATTATCTTTTCTGAATGAAGGTACGTACATACATACATACATACATATGTGTGTCTTCAAAGTTTATATTTCCATGATATTATCTTCTTGCAATATGTTTCATCCTGCAATCAAATATGCACACATGTCCTATATAGAATAATATTGAATATCTACAGAGGCCATACTATTGTTAGAAAAAAGCATCATGTCAAATGCTCATATATTTACATAGGGCACTATGCTAGTTTGCATAACAACAGCACACATGTGAATTCCAATTCATTCCTCTCATGATGATAATTAATGGAGAAATGAAGGAAAAAAATAACTACTCCATTAATTGTTTTGCCAAGTAGTATATAGTATATTTTGGGCAGTATGAACAAACTGCGCATTCTTCTTGGGAAAACAAGACCCAGGTAACTAGGATGTCTAGGGAAATCGCCAAGCATTCCCTAATTTATCACCTCGTCTCCATGTAACAATCATTGTAGATCAAACTCTTGTTGACCATCGATACCAAATTTGAGGAAGAAATACAATAACAAACATTTAGATGATTGCATCTTGTGTGTGGCAAAGATTCTCAAGGCTTCTTGGCAGTGGAGACATGCTCCATGGTGGGCCTACATCTATGGAGTGTAAAATAACCCCTACTCATCGTATTTCGCTTCAGCATGACCTGATGGAATTGCAATCAACATAAATAAATGTTGTTATTCGTAGATTATTAAGTAAGCAAAAGAAACAAAAAGCTCAATTTGTTGGAATGTATTGGGAAAAGTTTCGAACACAACTCATATGTTCGACCACATGCACCCCACAAATGGATGGATAAACTAAATTTGTGAATTGCCGGTTCTTAAGAAGATTCAAATCAACAAATATATTTTTAGACATGCTTTAATGAGCACACGGTGAACAACTCGTTAATGCACCTCTGATTAGCAAGTTCGAAGATAACAAAAACCATTTTTCAAGGATACACCACAAAGAGGTGTACCAAAATCATAGAAGAAGAGGATGTCTCCTACAATGCCAAACAGTATACAACGCAACCCAAGAGGATAGCAACCATAACACACTACCACTATAACGACATACAACTCATAGTGCCCAACCTCCAACCACGAATGGCGAAGAGACACAACACATAAGAGAAACTCTAGCAGATGCGATATATCTTTATGTCTTGCAACATAACTGCCCGTATACAGGACCGGGATGACAAATCGTCCCGACTAGGTCATGTATATGGGTGCACGAGTAATTGTTTTGCGGTGACCTCCATATTTCGGCCCGCAGCCGCCAAATCTGAGCCCCCCTCATTTTTCTGCTTGCGTTATTCCCTCGCACAACTTGGCGGGAGGGAAACTACCTCCCCTTCCGCGCCACCACTGTGAATCCCTCTAGCCCAAGCCGTCACACGCCTCGTCGCGCCCCAACCGCTGTGATGGAACCATCGCAACCCCGACCTATGTTTTCCATGCGTCAGCAACCTAATTAGTGCAGCCTAATCCCACCGCTGGTCCTGCAGCCTTGTTCCCCGCTAACGAGCCTACTCCTTCCACTGCATGCGTGAAGCAAAAGTTGCAGGGCAACCACGTCATCCATGGAGCCGTGCCCGTTGGTGCACCAACCTCCATTGCGGCCATAAATATTCCCATCACGGCAACCGGCTTGCATACGGCCACCTCCTCCACCCCCTCCGTTGGACAGAAAAATACCCAAGAAAAGGGCCCAAACAAGAAGGTGGTGGCAACGGGGGGATGGGCCCCACCTCCAACCCCTGTGGCAAGCAATGAGCCATGCGATCCCATCGACATCACCGATGCTCGCAACATGCTCGATCAAACGTTGGAGAGGTAAAAAATCATTTTGCTCTGGTGAACTTTGATTGAATTTTTCTTCGGGTTCTTAGTGTTTCGGCCATCAGATTTGGTAGCTACCCCATTGATACATCATATACTGAGTTGTTGCAGGAGAATGAAGTGGACTTGGATGCTTCAGCTGACGATTTTGAACCGGGCATGCATCCGGAGGTTGAAGCCGAGGTTGAGGAGGGGATGACGGTAATGATGAAGTGGAAGAGCTTGAGGAGGAGAAGTTTGATGCTAGCCAAGCCAAATTTGGGGAAATAACTGGTAATTACACAGAGCTAGAAGACATTTGCTTTATTTGAACATGGGAGAATGTGTCCCTTGATGCGGTGACCGACAAAGATCAAAATGGCAAGAAGTATTGGCAACACATCAAGGATAAATATAACAACCTCTTGCCATTCCCATTGAGCCATTCCTTGAAATCAATCCAAGATTGGTGGGTAATGAACTAACGATCAAGAAAACTTGTAGCCGTTGGAGTGGTTGTTTGGAGCAAGTTAAAAATGCACCTCCAATTGGATGCATGATCAACAACTACGTGAGTTGCTTGTGTTTGTATTTCACGCTTGATAATCTTGATTTTGTTGATGACAAGTTGAACTCATCCTTTCTTATTTTCCAAATGTAGGATCACATTGCCAATGACTTGTTTAAGCAAAACCCGGGATTGAAGGGAAAGTCATTTGTGCTTGGACATTGTTGGCTCTTGCTTAAGGATATTGGGAAATTGAGGTTGAGGAACAAGGAGGCTCCTCCAAATAAAGGTGCACTTGTTAACTTGGAGGACGAATATGATAGTGCACCATGGTGAAGAAGAAACAAGGGCAAACCAGGTTGAAATAGGAAGGAGAAAGAGAGGGGGAAGAGGATGCCTGAGGCATCTACTTTGAGGGAGCAAATTAGTGACATGATGAAGGTCAAAGAAACTTTGTTGACCAAGCATTTGGATACCAAGGTTGCCTTGTCCAAGAATAAATACAAACATAAGGAGGAAAACCGGGAGAGAAGGTGTGCCTTTGAGTAGTGTATGACCTCCCTAGAGGAGAAGAAGAGGATGGACGAGAAGACAACCAAGGAGGACCGGTTCATGGTGATAAAACTGGATGGCATGGATGCAATAGAGTTTTGGTGGATGGGAAGAATGGATATCATGTGCTAGAGGAGGATGGAGCTTCAAAATCTTATGGTCGATGGTGGTTTTTCTTTCGGCAATGTTAAAGGGGGGTAGAGGTGGTGTTGGTGGGGTTTTTGGAGGTGGGATGACTTCGGCAATGGTGTTGTTGTTTGGATTTTTTAGAAGGTTTTCCTTTCGGTCATGATGGCCATCGCCCCCTCCTTCTTGAGGCATTTGCCTCTCAAGAGCGTGTTGTTTTTTGTTTGCTTCTCTCCAAGTTAATTTCTCTCTGTTTTTTTTTGTTTCTTCACAACTTGCAGTGTCACCCTCACCATGACGTGTTTTAATGTCTCATTACACTTTGTGGTACCAAGAATTATGTTTTTCTGCATGTTTTTTGGCCGACTGGGGCGGTACTACCGCTGCCCTCAATGGTACTACCGATGATAATAGGTAGTACCGCTGGCCGCAGCGGTACTACCGCTTATGTGACTCCGTGAGGGGGTTATGGGGCATGGAAAGGGGCATTTTCCACTCCCCATACCCATTCATCCCCACTCCTCCTCATGGGTGTCTCTCTCCAGGTGACCCAAGGGCTCCGATGGTTGCTGCTGATCTCTATTTTATGTCTTTCGTCCATGATTCCAATCGGTGGAATCTATCTCCACCCCTTCCTCTTCCGATGGATACCGGTATTGCCCCCGTCCTTCTCTTCGTTTGGTATATTTTTCAGATCTAGGTTATGGTCAATATGGGTTGTATCCCTCATTTTTAGTCCTGATTTGCAGCATGTGAAAGGTGTAGAAGGTGGCTATGGAGTAAACTTGATGTTCTTGTAGGAATTTAGTTCTCGTGGCATCCCTCGTAGTCCCATATCTGACCACTGGTGGTTTTCACCCCACAATCTCTGCCTTGAGCGGTACTTCCAATCTTTCGGGCGGTACTACCGCTCATAAGAGGTAGTACTACTCTTGGCAGCGGTACTACCGCTTTGGGATGGCATGTGCACTTCATTCCTACTATTTCATCACCTCTTTCTCACATTTATTGGTTTCCTATATCTTTTGCACATCATTCACTCTTGTGTTTTCCTCTGGTTATGTTTTGGATGTCAGGAGGTGGCAGCTTTGCTCATCAGGAGTGTAAGATGAACCCCAGCCATGAAAGCCGGAAGCATTGTTGTTCATCTAAGGCGGATAGCTCAAGTCAACCGCAGGGGTCTGTTCCTGAGGAAAGTGCTAGCCAAGCTGCTTCCAAGTCAAAGGGGAAGCGCCCTGCTGTCAGGCCCTTGAAGTCCCAACCCATGGCCTCTCTCGATGCTAAGGACTTCTGGATGTCCCGCAAGGCATATCCCTATGGCAAACCCCAGGAGCCATCTATGTGCAACCGTCCCTTTGGAATAGGAAGCAACCGCCAGTATATAATGACATTCTGAGGACAAGGGAGAACCTGTATGTTCCACATGTCAAATCCATTGATGTTGAATATTTGCAGCTGAACGCGAGGTACTTCGAGACTTCTCTTTCTGTCTGTGAAAAACTGGGCATTCTCAACATTATGCAGTTCAACAAATACTTCGATGCCGAGATTATTGTTGTCTTCTTTGCCACAGTGCATCTGGGAACTGATGAGGACATGACTTTGACTTGGATGACAAACGACAGGTTACTTTTTGCTCCCTGGAAGACATTTATGAACATGCTTAACATTGAGGACAAGGGACTTGAGAACCCTCTTGGTTTCCGTACCCACAAAGAGACTGCCGCAACCCACAAGCAAGCACTCTACAAGTACAGTACTGAGAAGATCTCCTTTACAACAGGCAAGTCCATTTGGGTGCTGGAAACATTTTTAGATACCATGCACCGCATCTTTCGTCACACTCTATTTCCTCGAGTTGGGAATCTGGATCAGGTTCACTCATACTTGGTGGATATGCTTCTTTAGTGCGAATTTCATAAGTTCAAGGTTAATGTGAAGCCATTGGATGTTTCTCATGTTATGTGGTCTGAGCTCCATTCTGCTGTTTTTGACTGTAAGTGCCCCGTCTATGGGCCCTTTCTGATGCTTCTGATTGAGAATACATGGGCAGAAACCTTCATTGGTGAGTTGTTTGAGGCTGGGGAGCTGGTATCACACAAGGTTGTGCAACTTCGGCAGAAGGACAAGTGGGCTACTCCAACTTCCCTTCAGCAGGATGTGCCAGAAGGTATGGATGAGGATTCTGATGATGAAGAGGCTGATGAGGATTTTGTGGCTTAAGATGACACTACATCCCGTGTTGTGCCCCCTACTGAAGAACCATCTTGGGCTAAGAATCTCAAGAAGAAGATGAAACACCTCTTCTGTCTGCACGCCAAGGGTCGGTACAGGGCTCATGCGGCTAAAAAGGCGGCTATCAATCATCACAATGTTCTTGGTAGGCATGTTGGTTTAACGATTGAGAGCAGTTCTGAGGATAGACTCACTGATGAGGACACCTAGATTGCTCGTCACTACCCATGGGATTCCAATGATGAGTTATCTGGCTCTCCTGCTCCTCCTGGCACC
Organism: Hordeum vulgare subsp. vulgare; assembly: GCF_904849725.1. Classification (NCBI taxonomy): domain Eukaryota; kingdom Viridiplantae; phylum Streptophyta; class Magnoliopsida; order Poales; family Poaceae; genus Hordeum; species Hordeum vulgare. Next base: position 449,029,786 of record NC_058518.1, on the reverse strand, counting down.
GTTCAGCGCAGCTCTGAGTCTGACGATTATTGATGTTCAGCATTACCGCCCTTCCTGGATCCTTGTTGTTCTCCCTATCCTTTTTGGCGTCCTGCTACCAAAGGGGGAGAGAGTTTGGATTTGCGAGAGTCACAAGTGCTCTTTTCATTGCCCATCTTTATTCACTCGTGAACTCTTTTATCATTTGCTTTGCTTTTTTATGTTTGTGAGACTCTTGTGAGAATATGTCATATGGTGTGAGACATATGTTGCCTTAATTTTAACATATGTCTTAAGTTTGTGAGATGCTTATCTTGTGCCCTATTGTTAATGCTGACATCACTTCTTGCATCTATATTACTTTTAGTTTCCCCTAAGTGCAAGTAGTGTCTGTCTATAAAATATAGCGGGGTGTTGATCCTAGTGTGTGCACTTTGCATTCCAAAAGCATACTTAAATAGTGCACACATCTAGGGGGAGCCTGTCCATATTTTGTAGAGAGTGGGGTTTGCATTCTATCTCATATTTATCTTCTATGCAAATCTCGTTTTGTCATCAATCCACCAAAAAGGGGGAGATTGTAAGGGCATATTTATACCCTAGTGGTTTTGGTGATTGATGACAATGCGTTTGCGGACTAATCGTGTGCACTAAGCCTTTCAGGTATTTTTTTCATTTGGCACAAAGATGATTCATGCCCCTCGATGTATTGATATGAAGACGGCTTTCTCTCTTATGTTTCATTGTCGGTGGACTTGACTCGTAGGAAAAGTCATGCTATTAAGAGGGGGTCCGCTTCGGAAAGGTTTGCGTGGAATCATCATGTACACATTCCTTCGCACACTCATTCCCGCCTCATTGGAGCATCATTCCTTGCCCTTTCCTCCCTAAAAAGATCCAAGTGGTAGTACCGCTCTGGTGAGTGGTACTACCTCTTATCATCGGTAGTACCATCCAAGCCAGTGGTAGTACTACTCCAGGGCAGAAGTGGCCTAGCTAGTGCCGCTGCTCATGGGTCTCGACACTTTTTGTGTCGGACTGAGCGGTTTCTGGAGCGGTAGTGCACGAGGTAGTACTGCCGGCGGTAGTACCGACTTTTACTACTATTCAGAAACCCTCGGTACTTCTGGGCCAGGTCCGCAGCATATCATGAGTGGATATTGGAGGCAGTACTACCTATTATGAGCGTTAGTACCGCTCCTGGCAGCGGTCATACCGCTCCGGCCATACTACTGGCACATGCCTTCCTCTCTGGTTGTTGCCCTATCCCACAACGGTAGTACCTCCCCTCTCTGGAGCGGTACTACCTCTTATCATCAGTAGTACCGCTCCCTCGAGCATTAGTACCGCTCTGGTGCAGGAAGAGAAAGTGGGTAATGGTTGGATTCATTCCCCCGCTATATAAAGGGGTTCTTCTTCCCAAAGAACCTTACCTTTTCCTAACCCTAAGCTCCATTGTTGCTCCAAGCTCCATTTTCACTCGATCTCTCTCCCTAACCAACAAAACTTGTTAATACTCTAGGGTTTGCTTGAGAGGGCCTTTCTCTACACTTCCACCAAGAGAAATTTGATTCCCTCGTTAATCCCTCACGGATCTTGTTACTCTTGGGTGTTGGAGCACCCTAGACGGTTGAGGTCACCTCGAAGCCATATTCCATTGAGATGAAGCTTCGTGGTCTTGTTGGGAGCCTCCAATTCAGTTGTGGAGATTGCCCCAACCTTGTTTGTAAAGGTTCGATCGCCGCCTTCAAGGGCACCACTAGTGTAATCAAGGCACCTCACATTGTGTCGGGGCGTGAGCATAATACGGTGGCCTTAGTGGCATCTTGGGGAGCATTGTGCCTCCACACCGCTCCAACTGAGACGTACTTCCCCTCAAAGGGAAGGAACTTCAGAAACACTTCCTCGTCTTCATGGGTTCCACTTGTGGTTACTTCTTACCTTTACTTGTATTTGTTACTTACTTGTTATTCTTGTTGCTAGCATCTTATAGGTTGCTCACATTAGTTGCATATATAGACAACCTATTTGTTGCTAATCTTAATTTATTTAAGAAAATCTTAAAAATTATTAGTTGCCTATTCACCCCCTTCTAGTCAACCATCTTCATCCTTTCACCTGTGCCTAGTGCTAGTTGTTGTTTTCTGTGTGTTTTTGGATTTCAGGAAATCAATACCAAACGAAGTCCAAATGGAATGAAACTTTTAGATGATTTTTTCTGGACAAAAATAGGACATGGAAGCTTCGGAGGGAGACCAGACGCCACAAGGTGGCGCCAAGCCAACAGGACACGCCGATGGAGGTAGGTGTGCCCCGATGGCTTGGGACCACCTATTGATGCCTCTTGCCCTAACTTCGCCTCTATAAATACTAATATGTTGTGAAAACACGAGAGAGACGCCCAAAATACTTTTTCCGCTACCGCAAGTCTCTATTCCGCCATGATACCATCTGGAGCCCTATTTTGGTGCCCTGTCGGAGGGTATGAATCTTGGAGGGCCTCTACATCAATCTTGTTGCACCCATGGCGATGTGTGAGTAGTCTACCACAGATCTACGAGTCCATAGTTAGTACCTAGATGGCTATTTCTCTCTCTATGTTCTTCAATGCAAAGTTCACCGAGATTCCCGCGATGATCTATCCTATGTAATCCTCTTTGTGGTGTGTTTGTTGGGAACCGATGAATTACGGGTTTATGTTCAGATTATTCATGAAAAGTATTTGAGTCATTTCTGAATTCTTATATGCATGATTATGATAGCTTCGTATTTCTCTCCAATCTATCGGTTTGGTTTGACCAACTAGGTTGATTTATCTTCAATGGGAGTGGTGCGTTGTGATGGGTTCAATCTTGCGGTGCTCAATCCCAGTGACAGAAGGGGACATGACATGTATTGTATTGCTGCCATTAAGGGTAAAATGACAGTTTGGTGTTTTCAGCCATGATGACTTCAACAAACAAACAAGCACACAAGCAAGCAAGAGAACCGGCAAAGGAAAACGACAAAGGAAAAAGAAAACGGCGAAGGGGAAAGGCAAATGAAAACAGCAAATGTGAAGTGGGGGAGAGGAAAACGAGAGGCAACTGGCAACAAAAGTAAATGCAAGAGAAGAATTTGTGAGACCTACTTGGATAGATCTTGATTTCTCCTCCCCGGCAACGGCGCCAAAAATGCTTCTGATGTCAGCTATGCTAATGCACAAAAGTCCTTCCAATGGCGCCAGAAACAGGTGTGTCGACGGCACGAGGAATCCTTCAGCTGCGGCTACGCCTTAAGGTACTTCCTAGGCAAGTATGCAAAGGATTTCCCCCGTGGCCTTGGAGCCTTGCGTTGGTGTTCCCTTGAAGCGGAAAGGGTGATGTAGCATAGCGACGGTAAGTATTTCCCTTAGTTTGAGAACCAAGGTATCAATCCAGTGGAGGAGTATCTCAAGATCCTGCACAAACACAAAAGCTTGCTCCCAACGCTATGAAGGGGTTGTCAATCCCTTATAGATTGTTTGCCAAGTGAGAACTGAAAGCAACAAAGTAACAAAGCAAAGTAAAAGCAGAGGTGTAAACGATGGATGTGAATAGACCCGGGGGCCGTAGTGTTTACAAGTGACTTCTCTCATGAAAGCAAGTAGACGGTGGGTGAACAAATTACTGTCGAGCAATTGATGGAATCGCGCAAAGTCGTGACAATATCTATGCAATGATTATATCTATAGGCATCACGTCCAAAACAAGTAGACCGATACTTTCTGCATCTACTACTATTACTCCACACGTCGACCGCTATCCAGCATGCATCTAGTGTATTAAGTCCATAAAAACAGAGTAACGCCTTAAGCAAGATGACATGATGTAGAGGGATAATCTCAAACCAATGATAAAAACCCCATCTTTTTACCCTTGATGGCAACTACTTGATGTGTGCCTTGCTTCCCCTACTGTCACTGGGAAAGGTCACCACATGGTAGAACCCAAAACCAAGCACTTCTCCCATTGCAAGAATCATAGATCTAGTTGGCCAAACAAAACCCAAGACTCGAAGAGACTTACAAGGATATCAAATCATGCATATAAGAAATCAGCAAATACTCAACTATATATCATAGATAATCTAATCACAAATCCACAATTCATCGGATCTCGACAAACACACCGCCAAAGAAGGTTACATCGGATAGATCTCCCTAAAGATTATGGAGAACTTTGTATTGAAGATCCAAGAGAGAGAAGAAGCCATCTAGCTACTAACTACGGACCCGTAGGTCTGAAGTGAACTACTCACGAGTCATTGGAGGGGCGATGATGATGATGATGAAGAAGCCCTCCTACTCCAAAGTCCCCTCCGGCAGGGCGCCGGGAAGGGTCTCCAGATGAGATCTCGTGGAAACGGAAGCTTGCGGCGGCGGAAAAGTATTTTCGAGGCTCCCCTGATTTTTTTGCAGAATATTTGGGAATATATAGGCCAAGGATCTAGGTCAGGGGGCGGCCAGGGAGGCCACAAGCCTGCCCACCGCCGCCTCCCCCTGGTGGCGGAGTGGGGGCTTGTGGGCTCCCTGGAGCCCATCTGGCTTGGCCCAAAGGCCCCCTCATCTTCTTCCGTTCGGGAAAAAATCATTTCGGGGTTTTTCTTCCGTTTGGACTCCGTTCCAAAATCAGATCTGAAAAGAGTCAAAAACACGGAAAAAACAGGAAGTGACACTTGGCACTGAATTAATAAGTTAGTCCCAAAAAAGATATAAAAGGTACATAAAACAACCAAAGAAAACAAGATAACAGCGTGAAACCATCAAAAATTGTAGATAAGTTTGAGACGTATTAGTAACCCTACGCCACCCTATGTCTGGCGAGAGGAGGACCGACCCCCTCCTCTAGTAAATCTCGCATGGGCTTTGCTTGACGGCGCATACGACAATGGCGAGGGGAGGGGGTGGGGAGAGAAGCCTAGCCGACATCTAGGTTTTGGTTTCTAGGTCCCCCGCGGGGAGCGATCCACCAAGGAGCAGGAGAGAGTCTCCTCGTTCTAACCACAAACCATGGTCGCTTGGGTACCAAGAATAAAACACGAGATTTTGGTAAACGAGTTTTTGGAATACTGGTTCGGTTAGTTCTTTTCTCAAGGTAAGTATATGAAAAAAAATGGATGGGTCATACATTGTTGCAATTTACTATACACAAAGGTTGATTCCATAAATATGTCTATTAGTACTTTTTCTAAAAGCTAGCTTTTCTTTCTTCTGTAAAACCAAGTTTTACATGTCCATGGGTTGGTTAGATAACGCAAGCGAGGTTTGAGTTTGTTACACCATAGATCATGCTTACATAGAACTTATTCTTATAATCCTTCAAATTTTAACATGAAAAACAATAAATGTCAAGATTGCAAACCTATCATGTAGTTGCCCATTATTCAAACACTGCATAATATTGATGATATACCGTGGATAGTTATCCTACTAGAAAATGTTGTATGTGCAATGCACGTTGATATTTGAAAAAATTAATTGTATGTATATTCAATGCACGTTGGAGTAGGATATCAATTACGTACATGTTGATGACGTGGATAATGTGGTTGTTGACATGTGGCATGATATTAATTGCATGCTAAACATGTTGATCACTCATCATTGAAGCAATATAAACGTTGGGTCAACATGGCTTAATGGTCTAGATTTGTTGAATCTATCCCCTTGGGTCTTTTTATATTGGTAATTTGGTATAGATATGGCCATGATGAATCAAATTAATACTTCACAATCACAATCTTACATAAGATTTAAATTCTCGCGCTATGTAGCAATAGCGGTACTTCCTAAAATTAATACAACGTTTATCCATGGGTTATAATAACACAAATAAAAGACTTCCTCAATTTCACCACACGGTGGGCTATAAAAATTGGCTGTGATGCAGAAAAAAACATACTAATACAGTAGTAGTATAGGTCAACCGTGACAACATCTCGGTGATCAGCATGGAGGCCAAGATCATGGTGGTCCTTGCGACCTGCATGCTGATTTCCTTCAGCAATACAGGTACATGAACTATTTTTGCACACAAGGAACTTGGTATATCTATCCGGACACCAAAACAGGAAGTAACAATTGGATGATGAAGGTGATGCACAACCGTGCACACTGTCGGATCTCCTCGTCAACCACACCACCATGTCGGGGAAGTTCGGAGGGCACCCGCATTACGTGGTGACGGTGGAGAACAGGTGCATGTGCACGCAGCTCATCGTGAAGCTGGCGTGCGTGGGGTTCAACTCCATCGTCAACGTCGACCCAACAGGCGTGGTCGCGCCCAACGGGGACGACGGTCAGATCCCGTTGGTGATTTCGCAAGAATTGAGTAGATCGAATGGGGAGAAAAGAAAGAGTATCGGCTAAGCATTGGAGCCATCGTATATATTAAGCCTATAGGAGTATATTCGCTAGTCTTAGCAATAGGATAGAAATGACGGGATACCCCTTTCCAGCCACAGCCCGACTGTTATAACCATAACCGAGCAACATGTGTAAAGTAATCTAATCTCTACCGTACATAGATACGAGATCCAACGGTAGGAACGCCCCAGATGTAAGTCAATTTTTACATTGCCCCCTTCTAAAGAACCGACGAGACCTCACGGCATTCTTGATCTGCTCTCCACACTTCGGTTCTTGTTTTGAAAAAGTCTGGGAAGGTATACTTGATGAAATCTTCATCTTCCCATGTGGCTTCCTTTGGTTATAAGTTGATCCATTAGATGTGCCATTGTACCACTAGTATCTTGTTCCTAGGTACCTACCTTACCTGCAACACTGCCTCAGGACCAGTCTTTATAGTCCCATCATTGTTGACCATTGGCAGATTAGGACTAGGTATGGACTTCTGCCCAATATGTTTCTTCAGCTCACCGACATGAAACACTGGATGTATCAGTTGGAAATATGCCCTGGAGACAATAATAACGTGGTTATTATTATATTTCCTAGTTCATGATAATTGACTATTATTCATGCTATAATTGTATTAACCGGAAATTGTAATACATGTGTTAATATATAGATCACAATGTGTCCCTAGTGAGCCTCTAGTTGACTAGCTCGTTGATCAATAGATGATCGTGGTTTCCTGATCATGGACATTGGATGTCATTGATAATGGGATCACATCATTGGGGAATGATGTGATGGACAAGACCCAATCCTAAGCATAGCACTAGATCGTGTTGTTCGTCTACTAAAGTTTTTCTAATGTTAAGTATCATTTCCTTAGACCATGAGATTGTGCAACTCCTGGATACCATAGGAGTGATTTGGGTGTATCAAACATCACAACGTAACTGAGTGATTATAAAGGTGCACTACAGGTATCTCCAAAAGTATCTGTTGGGTTGTATGAATCGAGACTGGGATTTGTCACTCCGTGTGATTGAGAGGTATCTATGGGCCCACTCGGTAATAAATCATCATATTGAGCTCAGTGTGACTAAGGAGTTAGCCACGGGATGATGTGTTACGGAATGAGTAAAGTGACTTGCCGGTAACGAGATTGAACAAGGTATAGGGATACCGACGATCGAATCTCGGGCAAGTATCATACCGGTAGACAAAGGGAATTGCATACGGGATTGATCGAATCCCCGACGTCGTGGTTCATGCGATGAGATCATCGAGGAACATGCGGGAACCAACATGCATATCCAGACACCGCTGTTGGTTATTCACCGGAGAGGTGTCTCGGTCATGTCTGCATGCTTCCCGAACCCGTAGGGTCTACACACTTAAGGTTCGATGACGCTAGGGTTATATGGGAATAGTATACGTGGTTACCGAAGGTTGTTCAAAGTCCTGGATGAGATCTCGGACGTCACAAGGATCTCCGGAATGGTCCGGCGGTAAAGATTCATATATAGGAAGTGAGGATTTGATCACCGGAAGTGTTGCGGGCGTCACCGGTAATGTACCAGGACCACCGGAAGGGTTCCAGGGGTCCACCGGGAAGGGCCATCAACCCCAAAGTGATACGTGGGCGAAGAGTGGAAGGGAACCAGCCCTAGATGGGCTGGTGCGCCTCCCATCTCAGCCCAAGGCGTGCAGGGGGTGGGAGGGGCAAAACCCTAGGCGTGGAGGGGCTGCCTTGGGCCTCAAGGCCCACCCTAGGGCGCCTGCACCCTTGGCCGCCGCCCCTTGCCCATCTAGGGCTGCCGCACCCTTTAGGGTGGAAACCCTAAGGGTGGTCACCCTCCTCCCTCTCCTCCTATATATAGTGGGGGTGTGGGGCTCTTTTGAGACACAATCTCTCTCTCTCTCTCGGCGCAGCCCTACTCCTCGTCCTCCGTAGTGCTTCGCGTAGCCATGTCGGAGTACCACAAAGCTTCGCCGTCACCACGCCATCATGCTACCGGAGCTCTGCCTCAACTTCTCCTCCCTCCTTGTTGTATCAAGGCGTTGGAGACGTCACCGGGCTGCACATGTGTTGAACGCAGAGGCGCCGTTGTTCGACGCATAGATTGGAATCCACCGCGATATGAATTGCTGCGAGTACGACTCCATCAACCGTGTTCTAGCAACACTTCCGCTTAGTGATAACCCACAAGTATAGGGGATCATAACAGTTTTTCGAGGGTAGAGTATTCAACCCAAATTTTTTGATTAGACTCAAGGGGAAGCGAAAGAATATTCTCAAGTATTAGCAGCTGAGTTGTCAATTTAACCACACCAGAAAGATTTAGTGTATGCAGCAAGGTATCAGTAGCAAGGTGGTATGATAGCAGCAGTAGCAACAGTAACCAGTAGCAGTAGAGTAATAGCAGTAGCAACAGAGTAATAGCAGCAGCAACAAAGTAGCGTAGCAAGGACCAGTAGTAAAAGACTCGCAGGCATTGGATCGGTGATGGATGATTGTGTGGATGTGATTCATCATGTAACAGCTATAACACGGAGAGATAAGTAACTAGCTCCCGTTCGTCAATCTAATGTAGGCATGTATTCCGTATGTAGTCATACGTGCTTAGGGAAAAGAACTTGCATGACATCTATTGTCCATCCCTCCCGTGGCAGCGGGGTCCTAATGGAAACTACGGGATATTAAGGTCTCCTTTTAATAAAGAACCGGACCAACGCATTAACACTTGGTGAATACATGAACTCCTCATACTATGGTCATCTCCGGGAGTGGTTTCGGTTATTGTCACTCCGGGATTGTCGGGTCATAACACATAGTACGTGACTACAACTTGCAAGATAGGATCAAGAACACACATATATTGACGACAACATAATAGGTTCAGATCTAAAATTATGACACTCGGGCCCTAGTGACCAGCATTAAGCATGCCAAAGTAGTAGCAACATCAATCTCAGAACATAGTGGATACTAGGGATCAATCCCTGTCAAAACTAACTCGATTACATGATAGATCTCATCCAACTCATCACCGTCCAGCAAGCCTACGATGAGATTACTCACAAACAGTGAAGAGCATCATGGAATTGGCGATGAAGGAAGGTTGATGATGACGATGGCGACGATCTCCCCTCTCCGGAGCCCAGAACGGACTCCAGATCTGCCCTCCAGATGAAGAATAGGAGGTGGCGGCGCCTCCGTATCGTAAAACGCGATGAACTCTTCTCCTTGATTTTTTTCGGGCGAGACAGACTAAATAGAGCTGAGTTTGAAGGCGGTGGAGCAACATGGGCCCCACAAGCCTGGTAGGCGCGACAAGGGGGGTGGTCGCACCTCCTGGGCTTGTGGCCCACTGACTCACCTCCTCCGGTGGATCTTTGCGTAGGTATTTTTCATTAATTCCAGAAAAAATCTCCGTAAATTTTCAGGTCATTCCGAGAACTTTTATTTCTGCACAAAAACAACAACATGGCAATTCTGCTGAAAACAGTGTTAGTCCGGGTTAGTTCCATTCAAATCATGCAAATTAGAGTCCAAAACAAGGGCAAAAGAGTTCGGAAAAGTAGATACGACGGAGGCGTATCACTTAGCGATCTTCAAAGGTATGAAGATGCTCTACCCCTTTGCTCGTTGTTGGTTTCTCCATAGATAGATCCTTGTGTGACGTAGGATTTTTTTTGAAATTACTACGTTCCCCATCAGTGGCATCCGAGCCAATGTTCTATGTGTAGATTGTATGCACGAGTAGAACACAAAAGTTGTGGGCGCTGATTTGTCAATTGCTTGTCGTTACTAGTCTTATCTTTTTTCGGCGGTATTGTGGGATGAAGTGGCCCGGACCGACCTTACACGTACACTTATGTTAGATTGGTTCCCCGACTGACATGCACTTGGTGTATAAGGTGGCTAGTGGGTGTTTGTCTCTCCCACTTTAGTCGAATTGGATTCGATGAAGAGGGTCCTTATGAAGGGTAAATAGCATTGGCATATCAACGTTGTGGCTGTCACGTAGCTAAGAAGCGTTCTTGCTAGAAACCCTAATCAGCCACGTAAAACTTGCAACAACAATTAGAGGACGTCTAACTTGTTTTTGCAGGGTATTCTATGTGATGTGATATGGCCAAAAGGATGTGATGTTACATATGTGATGTACGAGATTGATCATGTTCTTGTAATAGGATTCACGACTTGCATGCCGATGAGTATGACAACCGGCAGGAGCCATAGGAGTTGTCTTAATTTATTGTATGAGATGCAACGCCATGTGATTACTTTACTTTATTGCTAAACCATTAGCTATAGTAGTAGAAGTAATAGTTCGCGAGACGACTTCGCGACGACACAATGATGGAGATCATGGTGTCATGCCGGAGACAATGATGATCATGGTGCCCCGAAGATGGAGATCAAAGGAGCAAGATGATATTGGCCATATCATGTCACTATATGATTGCATGTGATGTTTATCATGTTTTTCTTCTTATTGCTTAGATCGACGGTAGCAAAGATAAGATGATCCCTCATTAAAATCTCGAGATGTGTATTCCCCTAAGAGTTCACGCTGCAAAGGATCATTGTCTCGAAGCACCACATGATGATCGGGTGTGATAGATTCTAACGTTCGCATACAACGGGTGTAAGCCAGTTTACACACGCAAAACACTTAGGTTGACTCAACGAGCCTAGCATGTACAGACATGGCCTCAAATACGGGAGACCGAAAGGTCGAACATGAGTCGTATGGTTGATACGATCAGCATGGAGATGCTCACCATTGATGATTAGTTCGTCTCACGTGATGATTGGACACGAGCTAGTCGACGTGGATCATGTAACACTTGGATGACTAGAGGGATGTCTATCTAAGTGGTAGTTCATTAGTAATTTGATTAGATGAACTTAAATCTCATGAACTTAGTCTAAAATTGTCTTTACAAATATTGTAGATCCAATGGCCAATGCAAATGTCTCATTCAATTTCAACGCGTTCCTAGAGAAAACCAAGCTGAAAGATGATGGGAGCAACTATGCGGATTGGGCTCGTAACTTAAAGCTCATCCTCACTGCTTCCAAGAAGGCATGTGTACATAATGCACCGCTAGGTGAGCCTCCCAGTCCCGCGGCAACCCAGGATGTTAGGAACGTCTGGCAGTCGCGGAGTGATGACTACTCTCTAGTTCAGAGCGGCATGCTTTACAGTTTAGAACCGAGGCTCCAAAGGCGTTTTGAGAAACACAGAGCATATGAGATGTTCGAGGAGATGAAACTTGTTTTTCAAGCTCATGCCCGGGTTGAGAGATATGAAGTCTCCGACAAGTTCTTTAGCTGTAAGATAGAAGAGAATAGTTCTGTCAGTGAGCACATACTCAGAATGTCTGGGTTGCACAACCGCTTGACTCAGCTGGGAGTTGAACTTCCGGATGATGCGGTCATTGACAGAATCCTCCAGTTGCTTCCACCTAGCTATAAAGGCTTTGTGATGAATTACAACATGCAAGGGATGGAAAAGACTATTCCCGAGTTGTATTCAATGCTGAAATATGCAGAGGTAGAAATCAGGAAAGAACATCAAGTGTTGATGGTTAATAAGACCACCAGTTTCAAGAAGGGCAAGTGTAAGAAGAACTTCAAGAAAGACGGCAAAGCAGTTGCCGCGCCTGGTAAACCAGTTGCCGGGAAGAAGCCAAAGAAAGGACCCAAGCCTGAGACTGAGTGCTATTACTGCAAGGGAATCGATCACTGGAAGCGGAATTGCCCCAAGTACTTAGCGGATAAGAAGGCCAGCAACGTCAAAGGTATATATGATATACTTGTTATTGATGTGTACCTTACCAGTGCTCGTAGTAGCTCCTCTGTATTTGATACTGGTGCTTTTGCTCACATTGCAACTCTAAACAGGAACTACGGAACAATCAAAGGCTGTCAAAGGACGAGGTAATGATGCGCGTCGGGAATGGTTCCAAGGTCGATGTGATCGTCGTCGGCACGCTACCTCTGCATCTACCTTCGGGATTAGTTTTAAACCTTAATAATTGTTATTTAGTACCAGCTTTGAGCAAGAACATTGTATCAGGATCTAGCTTGATGCAAGATGGCTACTCATTTAAATCTGACAATAATGGTTGTTCTATTTATATGAGTGGTATGTTTTATGGTCATGCCCCGCTGGTCAATGGTTTATTCTTGATGAATCTTGATCGTGATGTTACACATATTCATAGTGTGAGTACCAAAAGATGTAAAGTTGATAATGATAGTCCCACATACTTGTGGCACTGCCGCCTTGGTCATATCGGTGTCAAGCACATGAAGAAACTCCATACAAATCGACTTTCTGAGTCTCTTGATTTTGAATCATTTGACACATGCGAACCGTGCCTCATGGGCAAGATGACCAAGACTCTGTTCTCTGGAACAATGGAGCGAGCAACCAACTTATTGGAAATAATACAAACCGATGTATGTCGTCCAATGAGCGTTGAGGCTCGCGGTGGCTATCGTTATGTTCTCACCCTCACTGATGATTTAACTACATATGGGTATGTCTACTTAATGAAGCACAAGTCTGAAACCTTTGAAAGGTTCAAGGAATTTCAGAGTGAGATGGAGAATCAACGTGACAAGAAAATAATGTTCTTACGATCAGATCATGGAGGAGAATATTTGAGTCATGAGTTTGGCACACACCTAAGGAAATGTGGGATTGTTTCACAACTCATGCCGCCTCGCAAACCGTAGCGTAACGGTGTGTCTGAACGTCGTAATCGCACCCTATTGGATATGGTGCGATCTATGATGTCTCTTACGGATTTACCACTATCATTTTGGGGATATGCATTGGAAACTGTCGCATTCACTTTAAATAGGGCACCGTCTAAATCCGTTGAGACGACACCGTATGAATTATGGTTTGGCAAGAAACCTAAGCTGTTGTTTCTGAAAACTTCAACCCAAAGCGGAAAAATGTGTCTTCATAGGATACCCTAAGGAAACTATTGGGTATACCTTCTATCTTAGATCTGAAGGCAAAGTCTTTGTTGCCAAGAACAGATCCTTTCTAGAGAAAGAGTTTCTCTTGAAAGAAATAAGTGGGAAGAAAATAGAACTTGATGAGGTAATTGTACCTCCTCTCGAACCGGAGAGTAGCACACCGCAAGGAAATGTTTCTGAGGCGCCTGCACCGGCTAGAGAAGAAGTTAATGATGATGATCATGAAACTTTAGATCAAGTTGCTATTGAACCTCGAAGGTCCACAAGGGTACGTTCCACACCAGAGTGGTACGGCAACCCTGTCATGGAAATCATGTTGTTGGACCATAGTGAACCTTCGAACTATGAAGAAGCGATGGCATGCCCGGATTCCAACAAATGGCTTGAGGCCATGAAATCCGAGATAGGATCCATGTATGAGAACAAAGTATGGACTTTGGTGGACTTGCTTGATGATCGGTGAGCCATAGAAAATAAATGGATCTTTAGGAAGATGACTAACGCGGATGGTAATGTGACCGTCTATAAGGCTCGACTTGTTGCTAAGGGTTATCGACAAGTTCAAGGGATTGACTACGATGAGACCTTCTCACCCGTAGCGATGCTGAAGTCGGTCCGAATCATGTTAGCAGTTTTTGCATTTTATGATTATGAAATATGGCAAATGGACGTCAAAACGGCATTCCTGAACGACTTTCTTAAGGAAGAATTATATATGATACAGCCGGAAGGTTTTGTCGACCCTAATAATGCTGAGAAGGTATGCAAGCTCCATCGCTCCATCTATGGGATGGTGCAAGCATCTCGGAGTTGGAACATTCGCTTTGATGAGGTGATCAAAGCGTTTGGGTTTGTACGGACTTATGGAGAAGCATGTATTTACAAGAAAGTGAGTGGGAGCTCTGTAGCATTTCTTGTTGGGGAACGTCGCATGGGAAACAAAAAATTTCCTACGCGCACGAAGACCTATCATGGTGATGTTCATCTACGAGAGGAGATTTCCGATCTACGTACCCTTGTAGATCGCACAGCAGAAGCGTTAGTGAACGCGGTTGATGTAGTGGAACGTCCTCACGTCCCTCGATCCGCCCCGCGAACCGTCCCACGAACCGTCCCGCGATCCGTCCCACGATCTAGTGCCGAACGGACGGCACCTTCGCGTTCAGCACACGTACAGCTCGACAATGATCTCGGCCTTCTTGATCCAGCAAGAGAGACGGAGAGGTAGATGAGTTCTCTGGCAGCGTGATGGCGCTCCAGAGGTTGGTGATGATCTAATCTCGGCAGGGCTCCGCCCGAGCTCCGCAGAGACGCGATCTAGAGGTAAAACCGTGGAGGTATATGGTCGGGCTGCCTTGAAAAAGTTGTCTCAAATCAGCCCTAATAGCTCCATATATATAGGAGGAGGGGAGGGGAGGCTTGCCTTGAGGCTCAAGGAGCCCCAAGGGCTGCGCCACCAAGGGAGGAGGAGTCCTCCTCCAATCCTAGTCCAACTAGGATTGGAAGGTGGAGTCCTTCTCTCCTTTCCCACCTCCTTTTTTTTATTTTCTCTTTGATTTTCTTCCTATGGCGCATAGGGCCTTCTTGGGCTGTCCCAGCAGCCCACAAAGGGCTTGTGCGCCACCCCCAAGGCCTATGGGCTTCCCCGGGGTGGGTTGCCCCCCCCCCCCCGATGAACACCCGGAACCCATTCATCATTCCCGGTAACTCCAAAAACCTTCCGGTAATCAAATGAGGTCATCCTATATATCAATCTTCATTTTCGGACCATTTCGGAAACCCTCGTGACGTCCGTGATCTCATCCGGGACTCCGAACAACATTCGGTAACCAACCATATAACTCAAATACGCATAAAACAACGTCGAACCTTAAGTGTGCAGACCCTGCGGGTTCGAGAACTATGTAGACATGACCCGAGTGACTCCTCGGTCAATATCCAATAGCGGGACCTGGATGCCCATATTGGATCCTACATATTCTATGAATATCTTATCGTTTGAACCTCAGTGCCAAGGATTCATATAATCCCATATGTCATTCCCTTTGTCCTTCGGTATGTTACTTGCCCGAGATTCGATCGTCAGTATCCGCATACCTATTTCAATCTCGTTTACCGGCAAGTCTCTTTACTCGTTCCGTAATACAAGATCCTGCAACTTACACTATGTCACATTGCTTGTAAGGCTTGTGTGTGATGTTGTATTACCGAGTGGGCCCCGAGATACCTCTTTGTCACACAGAGTGACAAATCCCATTCTTGATCCATACTAACTCAACGAACACCTTCGGAGATACCTGTAGAGCATCTTTATAGTCATCCAGTTACGTTGCAACGTTTGATACACACAAAGCATTCCTCCGGTGTCAGTGAGTTATATGATCTCATGGTCATAGGAACAAATACTTGACACGCAGAAAACAGTAGCAACAAAATGACACGATCAACATGCTACGTCTATTAGTTTGGGTCTAGTCCATCACATGATTCTCCTAATGATGTGATCCCGTTACCAAGTAACAACACTTGCCTATGGCCAGGAAACCTTGACCATCTTTGATCAACGAGCTAGTCAACTAGAGGCTTACTAGGGACAATGTTTTGTCTATGTATCCACACAAGTATTGTGTTTCCAATCAATACAATTATAGCATGGATAATAAACGATTATCATGAACAAAGAAATATAATAATAACTAATTATTAT
This sequence comes from Hordeum vulgare subsp. vulgare, assembly GCF_904849725.1. Lineage (NCBI taxonomy): Eukaryota > Viridiplantae > Streptophyta > Magnoliopsida > Poales > Poaceae > Hordeum > Hordeum vulgare. The sequence goes on along the minus strand of NC_058518.1, from coordinate 449,013,718 downwards.
TGCCTCTAGGGCATATTTCCAACAGTCTCCCACTTGCACTAGAGTCAATAATCTAGTTCACATTACCATGTGATTTCAACGAATCCAACACCCATATAGTTCTGGGGTCTGATCACGTCTTGCTTGTGAGAGAGGTTTTAGTCAACGGTTCTGAAACTTTCAGATCCGTGCGTTCTTTACAAATCTTTATGTCATCTTATAGATGCTGCTACTACGTGCTATTCAGAAATGCTCCAAATATCTACTCTACTATACGAATTCGTTTCACTACTCATAGTTATTCGGATTAATGTCAAAGCTTGTATCGACGTAACCCTTTACGACGAACTCTTTAACCACCTCCATAATCGAGAAAAATTTCTTAGTCCATCAGTTACTAAGGATAAATTTTGACCGCTTCTAGTGATTCAATCATGGATCACTTTCTGTACCTCTCAACAGACTTTGAGTCAAGGCACACATCAGGTGCGGTACCCAGCATGGCATAATTCAGATTCTACGGCCAAGGCATAGAAGACGACCTTCGTCTATTCTCTTTATTCTGCCGGGGTCGGGTTTTGAGTCTTACTCAAATTCACACTTTACAACGCAACCAAGAACTCCTTTGCTGATCTATTTTGAACTCCTTCAAAAACTTGTCAAGGCATGCACCTTGTTGAAACTTCTATTAAGCGCTTTCGATCTATCTCCATAGATCTTTGATGCTTAACGTTCAAGTAGCGCAATCTAGGTATTCCTTTGAAAACTCCTTTCAAACAACCTTGTATGCTTTACAGAAATTCTACATAACTTCCGATCCACAATATGTCAACCACATATACTTATCAGAAATTCTATAGTGCTCCCACTCACTTCTTTGGAAATACAAGTTTCTCATAAACCTTGTACAAACCCAAAATCTTTGATCATCTCATCAAAGTGTATATTCCAACTCCGAGATGCTTGCACCAGTCCATTGAAGAATCGTTGGAGCTTACATACTTGCTAGTATCTTTAGGATCGACAAAACCTCCTGGTTGTATCACATACAATGTTTGCCCAAGGAAACCGTCGAGGAAACAATGTTTTGACATCCTATGTGCAATATTTCATAAATAATGCAGCAACTACTAACATAATTCTAACAGACTTTTAGCATCGCTACGAGTGAGAAAGTCTCATCATAGTCAACTGTTTGATCTTGTCGGAAACATTTTTGCGACAAGTCGAGCTTTTCTTAATAGTGACTTATCACCATCATCGTTTGTCTTCCTTTTAAAGATCCATCTTTACTCAATAGTCCAATGACCATCAAGTAGTTCTTCCAAAGTCTACACTTTGTTTTCAAACATGGATCCTCTCTCGGATTTCATGGCTTCCAGCCATTTGTCGGAATCCGGGCCCACCATTGCTTTCTCCATAACTCGTAGGTTCACTGTTGCTCAACAACATGACCACCAAGACAGGGTTACCGTACCACTCTGCAGTAGTACGCGACCTTGTCAACCTACAAGGTTTGTAGTAACTTGATCCGATGCCCGATGATCACCATCATCAGCTTTCACTTCAATTGGTGTAGGCGCCACAGGAACAACTTCCTGCGCCCTGCTACACACTGGTTGAAGTGATGGTTCAATAACCTCATCAAGTTCTACCACCCTCCCACTCAATTCTTTCGAGAGAAACCTTTCCTCGAGAAAAGGATCCGTTTCTAGAAACAAACACTTTGCTTTCGGATCTGAGATAGGAGATGTACCCAACTGTTTTGGATATCCTATGAAGATGCATTTATCCGTTTTGGGTTCGAGCTTACCAGACTGAAACTTTTTCACATAAGTGTCGAAGCCCCAAACTTTCAAGAAACGACAGTTTAGATTTCTCTAAACCTCAGTCTATACTGTGTCATCTCAACGGAAATACGCGGTGCCCTATTTAAAGTGAATGCGCTTGTCTCTAATGCATAACCCATAAACGATAGTGGTAATTCGATAAGAGACATCATAGCATGCACCATACCAAATAGTGCATGGCTATGACGTTCAGACACATCAGCACACTATGATGTTCCAGGTGGCATGAACTGCGAAACAATTTCCACATTGTCTTAACTGCGTACCAAAACTCGTAACTCAGATATTCATTTCTGTGATCATATCGTAGACCGTTTATCCTCTTGTTATGATGAACTTCATTCCGAAACAGAATCGAACTTTTCAATATTTCAGACTTGTGATTCATTAAGTAAATACTCTTGTATCTACTCAAATCGTCATTGAAGTAAGAACATAATGATATCCACTGCGTGCCTCAGCACCCATTGGACTGCATACATCAAAATGTATCACTTCCAACAAGTTACTATCTTGTTTCATCTCAATGAAAACAAGGCTTTGCTCATGTGGTATGATTTGCATGTCACTAGTGATTCAAAATCAAGTGAGTATAAAGATCCATCAGCATGGAGCCTCTTCATGCAATTTATACCAACATGACTCAAGCGGTAGTGCCACAAGTAAGTGGTACTATCATCATTACCTCGTATCTTTTGGCACCAATATTATGAACATGTGTAACACTACGATCGAGATTCAATAAACCATTGAAGGTGATTTATTCAAGCAAATAGAGTAACCATTATTCTCTTTAAATGAATAATCGTATTGCAATAAACACGATCCAATCATGTTCATGCTTAACGCAAGCACCAAATAACAATTATTTAGGTTTAACACCAATCCCGATGGTAGATGGAGTGTGCGACGTTTGATCATATCAACCTTGGAAACACTTCCAACACGTATCGTCACCTCGCCTTTAGCTAGTCTCCGTTTATGCCGTAGCTTTCATTTCGTGTTACTAATCACTTAGCAACCGAACCGGTATCCAATACCCTCGTGCTACTAGGATTACTAGTAAAGTACACATCAACATCATGTATATCAAATATACTTCTTTCGACTTTTGCCAGCCTTCTTATCTACCAAGTATCTAGAGTTGCTCCGCCTCAGTGACTGTTCCCCTCATTACAGAAGCACTTAGTCTTGGGTTTGGGTTTAATCTTGGGTCTCTTCATTAGTGCAGCAATTGTTTTGCCGTTTCACGAAGTATCCCTTCTAGCCCTTGCCTTTCTTGAAACTTAGTGGTTTTACTAACCATCAACTATTGATGCTCCTTCTTGATTTCTACTTTCGCAGTGTCAAACATCGTGAATCGCTCAAGGATCATTGTATCTATCCTTGATATGTTATAGTTCATCACGAAGCTCTCACAGCTTGGTGGCAGTGACTTTGGAGAACCATCACTATCTCATCTGGAAGATTAACTCCCACTTGATTCAAGCGATTGTCGTACTCAGACAATCTGAGCACATGCTCAACGATTGAGCTTTTCTCCTTTACTTTGTGGACAAAGAATCTTGTCTGAGGTCTCGTACCTCTTAACAAGGGCACAAACATGAAATCACAATTTCATCTCTTTAGAACATCACTTATGTTCCGTGACGTTTCAAAACGTCTTCGGCGCCTTGCTTCTAAGCCATTAAGTATTTTGCACTGAACTATCGTGTAGTCATCAGAAACGTGTATGTCGGATGTACACAGCATCCACAGACGACGCTCGAGGTGCAGCACACCGAGTGGTGCATTAAGGACATAAGCCTTCTGCGCAGCAACGAGGACAATCCTCTGCAAAGTTTGCTACTATTAACTTTCAAGTAAATTTTCTCTAGGAACATAAAAAACAATAGACCTATAGCGCAAGCTACATCGTAATTCGCAAAGACCATTAGACTATGTTCATGACAATTAGTTCAATTAATCATATTACTTAAGAACTCCCACTCAAAAAGTACATCTCTCTAGTCATTTGAGTGGTACATGATCCAAATCCACTATCTCAAGTCCGATCATCACGTGAGTCGAGAATAGTTTCAGTGGTAAGCATCTCTATGCTAATCATATCAACTATACGATTCATGCTCGACCTTTCGGTCTCATGTGTTCCGAGGCCATGTCTGCACATGCTAGGCTCGTCAAGCTTAACCCGAGTGTTCCGCGTGTGCAACTGTTTTGCACCCGTTGTATGTGAACGTTGAGTCTATCACACCCGATCATCACGTGGTCTCTCGAAACGAAGAACTGTCGCAACGATGCACAGTCGGGGAGAACACAATTTCGTCTTGAAATTTTTAGTGAGAGATCACCTCATAATGCTACCGTCGTTCTAAGCAAGATAAGGTGCATAAAGGATTAACATCACATGCAATTCATAAGTGACATGATATGGCCATCATCATGTGCTTCTTGATCTCCATCACCAAAGCACCGGCACGATCTTCTTGTCACCAGCGTCATACCATGATCTCCATCAACGTGTCGCCATCCGGGTTGTCGTTCTACTCATGCTATTACTACTAAAGCTACGTCCTAGCAATATAGTAAACACATCTGCAAGCACAAACGTTAGTTTAAAGACAACCCTATGGCTCCTGCCGGTTGTTGTACCATCGACGTGCAAGTCGATATTAACTATTACAACATGATCATTTCATACATCCAATATATCACATCACATCGTTGGCCATATCACATCACAAGCATACCCTGCAAAAACAAGTTAGACGTCCTCTAATTGTTGTTGCATGTTTTACGTGGTGACCATGGGTATCTAGTAGGATCGCATCTTACTTATGCAAACACCAGAACGGAGATATATGAATTGCTATTTAACCTCATCCAAGGACCTCCTCGGTCAAATCCGATTCAACTAAAGTTGGAGAAACCGACACTCCCCGGTCATCTTTGAGCAATGGAGTTACTCGTAGCGATGAAACCAGTCTCTCGTAAGCGTACGAGTAATGTCGGTCCGAGCCGCTTCGATCCAACAATACCGCGGAATCAAGAAAAGACTAAGGAGGGCAGCAAAATGAACATCACCACCCACAAAAACTTTTGTGTTCTACTCAAGATTACATCTACGCATGAACCTAGCTCATGATGCCACTGTTGGGGAACGTCGCATGGGAAAAAAAATCCTACGCGCACGAAGACCTATCATGGTGATGTTCATCTACGAGAGGGGATTTCCGATCTACGTACCCTTGTAGATTGCATAGCAGAAGTGTTAGTGAACGCGGTTGATGTAGTGGAACATCCTCACGTCCCTCGATCTGCCCCGCGAACCGTCCCACGAACCGTCCCGCGATCCGTCCCACGATCTAGTGCCGAACGGACGGCACCTTCGCGTTCAGCACACGTACAGCTCGACGATGATCTCGGCCTTCTTGATCCAGCAAGAGAGACGGAGAGGTAGATGAGTTCTCCGGCAGCGTGACGGTGCTCCGGAGGTTGGTGATGATCTAATCTCGGCAGGGCTCCGCCCGAGCTCCGCAGAGACGCGATCTAGAGGTAAAACCGTGGAGGTATGTGGTCGGGCTGCCTTGAAGAAGTTGTCTCAAATCATCCCTAATAGCTCCATATATATAGGAGGAGGGGAGGGGAGGCTTGCCTTGAGGCTCAAGGAGCCCCAAGGGCTGCGCCACCAAGGGAGCAGGAGTCCTCCTCCAATCCTAGTCCAACTAGGATTGGAAGGTGGAGTCTTTCTCTCCTTTCCCACCTCCTTTTTTTTCTTTTCTCTTTGATTTTCTTCCTATGGCGCATAGGGCCTTCTTGGACTGTCCCAGCAGCCCACAAAGGGCTGGTGCGCCACCCCCAAGGCCTATGGGCTTCCCCGGGGTGGGTTGCCCCCCCCCCCCCGGTGAACACCCGGAACCCATTCGTCATTCCCGGTACATTCCCGGTAACTCCGAAAACCTTCCGCTAATCAAATGAGGTCATCCTATATATCAATCTTCATTTACGGACCATTTCGGAAATCCTCGTGACGTCCGTGATCTCATCCGGGACTCCGAACAACATTCGGTAACCAACCATATAACTCAAATACACATAAAACAACGTCGAACATTAAGTGTGCAGACCCTGCGGGTTCGAGAACTATGTAGACATGACCCGAGTGACTCCTCGGTCAATATCCAATAACGGGACCTGGATGCCCATATTGGATCCTACATATTCTACGAAGATCTTATCGTTTGAACCTCGGTGCCAAGGATTCGTATAATCCCATATGTCATTCCCTTTGTCCTTCGGTATGTTACTTGCCCGAGATTCGATCGTCAGTATCCGCATACCTATTTCAATCTCGTTTACCGGCAAGTCTCTTTACTCGTTCCGTAATACAAGATCCTTCAACTTACACTAAGTCACATTGCTTGCGAGGCTTGTGTGTGATGTTGTATTACCGAGTGGGCCCCGAGATACCTCTCTGTCACACAGAGTGATAAATCCCAGTCTCGATCCGTACTAACTCAACGAACACCTTCGGAGATACCTGTAGAGCATCTTTATAGTCATCCAGTTACGTTGCGACGTTTGATACACACAAAGCATTCCTCCGGTGTCAGTGAGTTATATGATCTCATGGTCATAGGAACAAATACTTGACACGCAGAAAACAGTAGCAACAAAATGACACGATCAACATACTACGTCTATTAGTTTGGGTCTAGTCCATCACATGATTCTCCTAATGATGTGATCCCGTTATCAAGTAACAACACTTGCATATGGTCAGGAAACCTTGACCATCTTTGATCAACGAGCTAGTCAACTAGAGGCTTACTAGGGACAATGTTTTGTCTATGTATCCACACAAGTATTGTGTTTCCAATTAATACAATTATAGCATGGATAATAAACGATTATCATGAACAAAGAAATATAATAATAACTAATTATTGTTGCCTCTAGGGCATATTTCCAACATTTCTCATATTATATGTGGATGACATATTGTTGATGGGAAATGATACATAACTATTGGAAAGCATAAAGGCCTATTTGAATAAGAGTTTTTCAATGAAGGACCTTGGAGAAGCTGCTTACATATTAGGCATCAAGATCTATAGAGATAGATCGAGACGCCTCATAGGTCTTTCACAAAGCACATACCTTGATAAGATATTGAAGATGTTCAATATGGATAAGGCTAAGAAGGGGTTCTTGCCTGTATTACAAGGTGTGAGGTTGAGTACGACTCAATGCCCGACCACGGCAGAAGATAGAGAAAAGATGAGTACCGTCCCCTATGCTTCAGCGATAGGCTCTATTATGTATGCCATGTTGTGTACCAGACCTGATGTGAACCTTGCCATAAGTTTGGTAGGGAGGTACCTCAGTGATCCACGAGTGGATCACTAGACAACGGTCAAGAACATCCTTAAGTACCTGAAAAGTACTAAAGATATGTTTCTCATTTATGAAATGCAGGTGCCGAAGAGCTCGTCGTAAAGGGTTACGTCGATGCTAGCTTCGACACAAATCCGGATGACTCCAAGTCACAAACCGGATACGTCTATATTTTGAATAATGGGGCAGTTAGCTGGTGCAGTTGCAAGCAAGGCGTCGTGACGGCATCTACATGTGAAGCGGAGTACATAGCTGATTTGGAAGCAGCACAGGAAGGAGTCTGGATGAAGGAGTTCATCACCGACCTAGGAGTGATTCCAAGTGCGTCGGGCCCGATGACTCTATTTTGTGACAACACTAGAGCTATTGCTATTACAAAGGAGCACAAGTTTCACAAGAAGACCAAGCACATCAAGCGTCGCTTCAACTCCATTCATGGATACATCCAGGATGGATATATAGATATTTGTAAAGTACATACGGATCTGAATGCCGCAAATCCGTTGACTAAACCTCTTCCACGAGCGAAACATGATTAGCACCAGAACTCTATGGGTGTTTGATTCATCACAATGTAACTAGATTATTGACTGTAGTGCAAGTGGGAGACTGTTGGAAATATACCCTAGGGGCAATAATAAAGTGGTTATTATTATATTTCCTAGTTCATGATAATTGTCTATTATTCTTGCTATAATTGTATTAATCGGAAACTGTAATACAGGTGTGAATATATAGATCACAATGTGTCCCTAGTAAGCCTCTAGTTGGCTAGCTCGTTTATCAATAGATGATCGTGTTTTCGTGATCATGGACATTGGATGCCATTGATAACGGGATCACATCATTGGGGAATGATGTGATGGACAAGACCCAATCCTAAGCATAGCACTAGATCGTGTTGTTCGTCTGCTAAAGCTTTTCGAATGTCAAGTATCATTTCCTTAGACAATGAGATTGTGCAACTCCCTGATACCGTAGGAGTGCTTTGGGTGTATCAAACGTCACAACATAACTGGGTGATTATAAAGGTGCACTACAGGTATCTCCTAAAGTATCTGTTGGGTTGTACGAATCGAGACTGGGGTTTGTCACTCCGTGTGATGGAGAGGTATCTCTGGGCCCACTCGGTAATTGATACGTCTCAAACATATCTATAATTTCTGCTTGTTCCATGATCTTTTGGGTCACATTATTATATGTTTTGCTACACTTTTATATCTTTTTACACATATTTGGACTAACCTACTAATTCAGTGCACCCAGTGTCAGTTTCTGTCTGCTGATGTCTTTTTTGCATGGGCTTTTACCCAAATTTCCAGAGCCCCAAAAATCCTGAGAAAATATATATAAATCAGCGTGACGGAAGCTTCCATACGCCCAAAGGAGAGCCGAAGGGGGGCCACCTGTCACCCAGGCGTCCTGCCCGCGCGGCCTAGGGGGAGGCCATGCCAGGAGGCCGCCTGAGCGACTGGGACGACCCCTGGTGCCCTCCTTTGGCCTATAGTTAGCCCCCGTCGAGGAAACCCTGATTCCGGAACCCTTTTTTCCAGAAGCAATGCCGATCTCCACCGCCATCGCTGACAAGTTTCGGGGGACGGAATTCCTGTGCCGGCACCCTGCCGGGACGGGGAAGTGCCCCGTGATTCATCTCCATCGATGTTGCTTCCTCCATCCATGAAGCGGGAGTAGTTCCTCCTCGGGGCCGAGGTATTCTACAGTAGCTATGTGGTTAATTCTCTCTCTCTCTCATGATGTGATCTTGATTGTGATCATGGGATATGTTAATCTAGGATGATCCCATGATGTTTCCCCTTCTTCTATGTATTGGATTGATGTACTCACTTGATCTTATCTAGTATAATCCCCGAGACCATGGTGACAGCGGTCTATTACACATGGGTTTAGAAGAATATTTTCATGAGTGATTTCCTCTTTTGTGAATTGATTGAAGATTGAGAGTCTCTTGGTGCTTGTCTTTGACTATACTTGAGATATGTTCTGGTGATTGTGGTACTCTCTTTGGATAGCCGCGGTGACATTGGGAAATCCATAGAGAGAACTACGAACTCTGAGGTGTGATTTTGTAGCCCTACATAATTCTCGTCCTCTCTTGATCACAAAGGAACGACCTCCGAGTACGTCTCCATTGCATGTTTTAGTGGAAATATCATGTGATTAGACTATGTTAATATTGTTGGGAGTTGCCACTAGTGAAATTATGAAGCCTAGGCCCTATTTCTCACCATTATTACACCATTTATGCTCACTTTTGTCACTTGCTACCTTGCTGCCATTTTTACTTCAGATTTATATTACCTTGCTTTGCCACACCTATCACCCATATTTTACCATCTGTTCGCCGAACTAGTGCACCTATACAATTTACCATTGTATTAGATGTGTTGGGGACACAAGAGACTTCTTGTATCTTAATTGCAGGATTGCTTGAGAGAGACCATCTTCAACCTCTACTTCCCTGAGTTCGATAAACCTTAGGTCATCCACTTGAGGGCAATTGCTGCTGTCCTACAAACCTCTGCGCTTGGAGGCCCAACATAGCCTACAAGAATAGAAGTGTGCGTACACATCAGTAATCCACCATCATATTGAGCTCAGTGTGACTAAGGAGTTAGCCATGAGATGATGTGTTACGGAACGAGTAAAGTGACTTGCCGGTAACGAGATTGAACAAGGCATAGGGATAGCGACGATCGAATCTCGGACAAGTATCATACCGGTAGACAAAGGGAATTGCATACGAGATTGATCGAATCCCCGACATCGCGGTTCATTCGATGAGATCACCGAGGAACATGCGGGAACCAACATGGATATCCAGACCTCGCTGTTGGTTACTGACCAGAGAGGTGTCTCGGTCATGTCTGCATGCTTCCCGAACCCGTAGGGTCTACACACTTAAGGTTCGATGATGCTAGGGTTATATGGGAATAGTATACGTGGTTACCGAAGGTTGTTTGGAGTCCTGGGTGAGATCTCAGACGTCACGAGGAGCTCCGAAATGGTCTGGAGGTAAAGATTCATATATAGGAAATGAGGATCTGATCGCTGGAAGTGTTTCGGGCATCACGGGTAATGTACCGGCACCATCGGAAGGGTTCTGGGTGTCCACCGAGAAGGGCCACCAGCCCCAAAGCACTACATGGGCCAAGAGTGGAAGGGAGCCAGCCCCTAGATGGGCTGGTGCGCCTCCCATCTCAGCCCAAGGCGCACAAGGGGTGGAGAGGGGCAAAACCCTAGGCGTGGAGGGGCTGCCTTGGGCCTCAAGGCCCACCCTAGGGCGCCTCCACCCTCTACCGCCGCCACTTGCACATCTACAGCTTTCGCACCCTTTAGGGTGTGTCGGCGGATGCGAGGTCTACACCTATGGGAATCAACGTGAAACCCCTGTGATCGTAGGGCGAGGATAGGTGACGTGAAGAGAAGAGCTAACAATCAGCACCCGGCAAGCCTTTTTACCCAGGTTCAGGCCGTTTACGTGTAAAACCCTACGTCCTGCTTGTTTGGTTGTATTAAGAGTTTTGATGTTGACCGTTACAATGACCGTTGATGATCGCCTTATGGGTCGATGTCCAAAAAGTCTAACCCCTTTTATAGGCAAAAGGGTCACCTACAGTGCTTGGTGGTAGGTTCATGAGGAATTACAGTGAACCTAGGGCGGTGCTTATCCATCTACCGTTGTCAGGTGCATTAAATCCACGTCTTGTCCTTGTTTGCGATGTGCTGGTGAAGACACGTAGCCAGGTGTTTCGACACCTGGACATTGTGCTGGTGCATGCGGAATGCGCTGGAACTTTGGGGGCGGTGGCACTGTGGCAAGGGCGGTTGCCCACCAGTGTCCAGCCCCTTCATCCCGGCAAGGAGCTTGACAGGGCCTTGGGTCTTCGTCCTGGCAAGGGAGCTTGTCGGGGGCTTCAGTCATCATCCCGGCAAGGGAGATTGTCGGGGTCTTGTACTTGGCGAGTTCATCACCCCCACTGAATGGGCGCGGCCTTCGTCATCTTCCCGGCAAAGCGGTCTTGCCGAGGCCTTGATAATCTTGGGGGATGTATCTTGACTGGGTCCTGCCACGCCCTGCCGGCAGGGGCTCTTCGCGCGTGTGCACAAGTCTGGGGCACTAGGGACCCCAGTCTTTAGTGCATCGACAGGGTGGAAACCCTAAGGGTGGGCACCCTCCTCCCTCTCCTCCTATATATAGTGTAGGGTTTGGGGCTGTTTTGAGACACAATCTTTCTCTCTCTCTCTCTCTCGGCGCAGCCCTACTCCTCCTTCTCCTCGTCCTCTGTAGTGCTTGGCGAAGCCCTGTCGGAGTGCCACGTAGCTCCACCGTCACCACGCCGTCGTGCTGCCGGAGCTCTCCCTCAACTTCTCCTCCCTCCTTGTTTGATCAAGGCGTTGGAGATGTCACCGGGCTGCACGTGTGTTGAACGCGGAGGCACCGTTGTTCTGCGCATACATCGGAAGCCACCGCGAGCTGAATCGTCGCGAGTACGACTCCATCAATCGTGTTCTAGCAACGCTTCCTCTTAGCGATCTTCAAAGGTATGAAGATGCTCTACCCCTTTGCTCGTTGATGGTTTCTCCATAGATAGATCCATGTGTGAAGTAGGAATGTTTTTGAAATTACTACATTCCCCAACAGTATCTTCACATGTTGAGGAAATTGGAGTTTGTAAGCAGATTTGCCCACTTTTTGAATAATCAAAAATGGGCCATAGTATCTATGTTGTAATTTGAGATCTCCTCTTAACCCAATGCTGCTAGTGTGTATGGTGCCATCTTGACATAGACCATGTCCCCGATATCAAAAACTCTTTCCACTCTTTTTAAATCAGCATAGCACTTCATTTTGTTCTGAGCTTTGTGCCAGTTTTCTTTCAAATGCTCCAGCATCTATTGTTTAGCTAGCAAGAAGTTTTGTGCCTCTTCATCTTCACAACCAGGTAGAGCCAGTTCAGAAATTAATGGAGGGGCAAAACCATGCAAAGCTTGAAATGGTGACATTTTTATAGCAGTGTGATATGTGGTGTTGTACTAGTATTCAGCTAGAGAAATCCATGAACTCCATTTGGTTGGATGTGAGTGAGTCATGCAGCTGAGATATGATTCCACACATTGGTTCACTCTCTCGGTCTGTCCATCAGTTTGAGGATGATAAGAAGTATTGTATCTGGGCTAACTTTTCCACGCAGAAAAGATATCTTTCCACAGTTTGCTAGTAAAGTTTCCGTATCTATCTGAGATAATGAGTTGTGGAGGTCCATGAAATGTGAGGATGTTATCCACAAAGGCTTGAGCAACAGTCGGCACTATGTAAGGATGAGACAATGGGATAAAATGTTCATACTGTTGGAATTATGCCCTAGAGGCAATAATAAATATAGTTATTATTATAATTCCTGTATCAAGATAATCGTTTATTATCCATGCTATAATTATATTGAATGAAGACTTATATACATGTGTGGATTCATAGACAAAACACTGTCCCTAGCAAGCCTCTAGTTGGCTAGCCAGTTGATCAAAGATAGTCAGTGTCTTCTGATTATGAACAAGGTGTTGTTGCTTGATAACTGGATCACGTCATTAGGAGAATCACGTGATGGACTAGACCCAAACTAATAGACGTAGCATGTTGATCGTGTCATTTTATTGCTACTGTTTTCTGCGTGTCAAGTATTTGTTCCTATGACCATGAGATCATATAACTCACTGACACCGGAGGAATACTTTGTGTGTATCAAACGTCGCAACGTAACTGGGTGACTATAAAGATGCTCTACAGGTATCTCCGAAGGTGTTCATTGAGTTAGTATGGATCGAGACTGGGATTTGTCACTCCGTGTGACGGAGAGGTATCTCGGGGCCAACTCGGTAATACAACATCACACACAAGCCTTGCAAGCAATGTGACTTAGTGTAAGTTGCGGGATCTTGTATTACGGAACGAGTAAAGAGACTTGCCGGTAAACGAGATTGAAATAGGTATGCGGATACTGACGATCGAATCTCGGGCAAGTAACATACCGAAGGACAAAGGGAATGACATACGAGATTATATGAATCCTTGGCACTAAGGTTCAAACGATAAGATCTTCGTAGAATATGTAGGATCGAATATGGGCATCCAGGTCCCGCTATTGGATATTGACCGAGGAGTCTCTCGGGTCATGTCTACATAGTTCTCGAGCCCGCACGGTCTGCACACTTAAGGTTAGACGTTGTATTATGTGTATTTGAGTTATATGGTTGGTTACCGAATGTTGTTCGGAGTCCCGGATGAGATCACGGACGTCACGAGGGTTTCCGGAATGGTCCGGAAACGAAGATTGATATATAGGATGACCTCATTTGATTAGCGGAAGGTTTTCGGAGTTACCGGGAATGTACCGGGAATGACGAATGGGTTCCGGGTGTTCACCGGGGGGGCAACCCACCCCGGGGAAGCCCATAGGCCTTGGGGGTGGCGCACCGGCCCTTAGTGGGCTGGTGGGACAGCCCAAGAAGGCCCTATGCGCCATAGGAAGAAAATCAAAGAGAAAAGAAAAAAAAGAGGAGGTGGGAAAAGGGGGAAGGACTCCTCCTTCCATACCTAGTTGGACTCGGTTTGGAAGGGGAGGGTTGCCCCCCTTGGCTCGGCCGAAGTCCTTGGGGGTCCTTGGACCCCAAGGCAAGGCTCCCCCTCTTCCCCCTATATATACGGAGGTTTTAGGGCTGATTTGAGACAACTTTGCCACAGCAGCCCGACCACATATCTGCACGGTTTTACCTCTAGATCGCGTTTCTGCGGAGCTCGGGCGGAGCCCTGCTGAGATAAGATCACCACCAACCTCCGGAGCGCCGTCACGCTGCCGTAGAACTCATCTACCTCTTCGTCTCTCTTGCTGGATCAAGAAGGCCGAGATCATCGTCGAGTTGTACGTGTGCTGAACGCGGAGGTGTCGTACGTTCGGCACTAGATCGTGGGACTGATCGCGGGACGGTTCGCGGGGCGGATCGAGGGACGTGAGGACGTTCCACTACATCAACCGCGTTTCTTAACGCTTCTACTGTGCGGTCTACAAGGGTACGTATATCGAACATCCCCTCTCGTAGATGGACATCACCATGATAGGTCTTCGTGCGTGTAGGAAATTTTTTGTTTCCCATGCGACGTTCCCCAACACATACTTGGTCAATCTTTCAACCACCACTAATATCACTTCCTTTCCCTATGACTTGGGCAGTCCTTGAATAAAATCCATTGAAATATGTTGCCATGCCATGTCAGCTATAGGAAGAGGGTCCAATAACCCAGGTTGCAAACACTTTTCATGTTTAGCTCTTTGACAAATGGGGCAGGCTGTAATAAAAGTTTCCACTTCATGTTTCATACCAGGCCAATAAAAGATGCTCTTAACTCTTTGATATGTAGCTCTCAAGCCTGAATGACCCCCAACTGGAGAGATGTGCAGAGCTTCTAGTAACCATATTTTCAATTCTTGGACATTACCAACTAAGATTCTTCCTCTGTATCTGATAATACCTTCTACCAATTAGTGATCCTCAATAGTATGTGAAGGTTGAAGCACAAGTTTTTCCAGCAATTGTTTTGATACAAGGTCATGTTGGTAGCTATCCACTAACTCTTGTGCCCATAGAGGTGTTACAGTAGATAATGCCATGCAAGATGGTATTACTTTGTATAGAGCATCATCCACTTTGTTCATCACTCCTTTCTTATACTGGATCTTGAAATTAAATTCCAACAATTTCATCATTAACTTATGTTGAACCCCTTCAGTGATCTTTTGATCTGTAATGAATTTGAGAGATTGTTGGTCAGTCTTTATCACTAATTCTCTTCCTAACAGATAATGTCTCCATCTTTTCAGGGCTTCCAAGATTGCCAATCATTCTTTTTCATATGTGGACATAGCAGCATTTCTTGGGCATAAGGTTGCGCTGTAAAAAGCTATTGGTTTGCCTTGTTGCATTAATACTGGTCCAATGCCTTTGCGTGATGCATCAGTTTCCAAAATGAAGGGTTGTTAAAAATCAGGTAGAGCTAATACAGGAGCAGTAATGAGTGCTTTTTGGACTTGGTGGAATGCTTGAGTATGAATTTCTGACCAACAAAATTGGCCTTTCTTCAATAAGTCGTGCAAAGGTCTACAGGTCAGGCCATAATTTTTGATAAATCTTCTGCAATACCTAGCTAAGCCCAAAAAACTTCTCAGCTCGGTAGCATTATCTAGAGTAGGCTAGTCCATTATAGCTTGTATTTTCTTTGGATATGTTGCCACTCCTTCTGCATATATAACATGTCCTAAGTATTCCACTTGTTCCACACCAAACACACATTTGGACAATTTTGCACACAACTGGTTATGTTTGAGAATCTATAAAATTGTTTGTATGTGTGCTAAATGATCTTTGAGTGTTTTACTCTAGATGAGTATATCATCAAAGAAAACCAAGACAAACTTCCTCAGATAAGGGCCAAATATATCATTCATAACTGCCTCAAAGGTACCTCATGCATTGGAAAGACCAAATGGCATGACCAAATATTCAAAGTGGCCTAAGAATGTTCTGAAAGCTATTTTAGGGACATCTTCAGGGTGCATCCTTATCTGATGATAGCATGCTCTGAAGTCCAATTTGGAGAAGTATTTAGCTCCATGTAGTTCATCCAACAGATCCTCTATGACAAGTATAGGGAATTTGTTCTTGATTGTAGGAGCATTTAATTTTTTGAAATCGGTACACAGCCTCATTGAACCATCTTTCTTTTTTACTAATAGAACAAGGGCTACATATGGACTCTCGTTGTGTCTAATAAATTGAGCAGCTAGCAATTTCTTGATTTGCTCTTCCATTTCTTGCTTTTGATGCCGAGGAACACTATAAGGTCTTGAATGGGGAGTAGTTTTAGAGGAATTGTGTGGTCAAACTCCTATGAGGAGGGAGTGATGCAGGCTCTTCAAACAGATCAGCATAGCCAAGAGTAATTTTTGTAGCTGAGGAGTAGTTTGGAAACCCTTTGGTGCTTCCAAAACTATATTGTGCATTTGCAAAAAAAATCCTTCTGCTCCTTTTTCCAAGATTTTACTAGCTGTTTTGCTGGCACTTCTTTGACTGTCTCAGCATTGTTATAGATAGCAGTGGATATAGTTTTCTTTCCTTGGAAAGTGAAACTTAAAGTATTTGCTAGAATGTTGAAAGCAACAGGACTGAAAGTGGCAAACCAATCATACCCTAAGATTGTATCATGACTAGGGAGTGGAAGTACCCTGAAATCATGGAAAATTTTGAGCTTAGCTAATTGAAATGCACACTTTGGAGCTACAGGAGTAGACATGAGTTTGCCACCTCGAACAACAGCAATAGCTCTTGGTTTAACTAGAATTAAGTCACAGTTACATTTGATAGCAAAATCCTGGCTAAGGAAAGAAGTTGTACTGCCAGAATCCAGTAATGCTACTCCTCTTTTTCCATTGATGTGCACAATGACTGTTGGTGTTGTGGTAGGAAACTGATGCCCAATAGCATGAGCAAAAACAAACATTACATGTTCCTCCTCTTCATTGATTTCTTCTTGTTGTATGATCTCCTCAGCCATATCCTCATGATCTGTATTTTCTTGTTGCATTAAATGGACATTGGGAATTAGCTTACACTTGTGACCATGTACCCATTTGTAACCACATCTCCAACATTCTCCAGGTTTTCTGAATGTTTGGTTGCTGAAAAAAGTTGTCTCACGTTGTTTTGCCGGTGCTCGGTATTGCGGAGTAGCAGAAGTTGAAGACTTATTATGTATGTTGACCTGCTGTTTCTGAAAGAAATTGTTATAAAAAAAACTAGGCTTCTTTGTTTGAAGAACCATAGGAGGATGGCAGGGTTCCACCTCTTTTGCTAAACAATAGGCATATGTGAGTGTTTGTGGTTCGTGAGGTCTGATCTGATATTTGATTCCATCTCTTAGTCCATTTACAAAACATTTGACAAACCAAAGTTCACCCAGCTCTCGATTTTCTTCCTGTACTTCTGCCATTAAATCTTTAGACAACTTGGTATATTCATACACTGAATTGTTCCCATGTTTGAGAGTGTTGAATTTTTCAGTTAAATCATAGGATCCTTAACTTGAGAATCTTTTTACCACTTCTCTAAATTATTTCCACGACAATTGTTTCTTTAGGAGGCCAGATCTTCTTAACAATGTATCAGCTTCATCAATGATATACATCTGAGCTAAGGAGACCTTATATTCTTCAGGTGCAACTGACATTTGGAAGTATTTGTTGCACTGCCTAATCCATCCCATAGGATCTTCACTAGAGAACCTAGGGAAATCCAACTTTGGACCCTTGGTTATGGACTTCATGAACTGTGCTTGCATTTCCTGTTCATAGGTTGTGTGGTATCCTTGCCACATTTGTCTATCCTTGGTTGGATTATAGTACTTGTTGAAGATGGGAGTGTTTCCTGCATCTCTAGCAATCATTGGAGTGGCCACTCTACTTGTTTGGTCTTGTCTCTGCTGAACATCATAACCAGGAGGAACTGTTTGTCTGTTCACTCGAATGGGAGGTAAATTCTGCAATTGCAATTCTTCTATTATTCTTGTTTTTCCTTTTTCTTACTCCAGTTATTTCCTAAGAAGATCTGCTCTATTATGGTGAACACCGATATACTCTTGTTGTAAAGTGGGAGACTTAACCAATTGACTCGAACTTGGGTGATGATCTTCTCCTTGGTGCATCTCGCTAGATTGCTTCATATTGTTTAAGGCAGAACTGATTGGTGATAACTATTTGCTCAGATCAAATACTGCTTCATCAATGCCTCCAACTTGCTGAGAAATCTCTGCCTATTTGGACCCAATAGATTGCACATCTACCTACAATTTAGATACCTTTGCACGCATCAGTGAGCTATCCTTCTACAGCACGCCAAAATCATCACACGGGGACAACACCTCCTAAAGATCCGCATTGTCAATCGCCTTCAGACGCCCCATCGCCTTGATCTGAAAAAAAGAGAGAGGGAATTGTACTGCCTGAATTCTACCAGTAATGAGTCTCTCTTCCCAAATCCTGCCACCTTCTCAATCCACACCTCCAAAACTGCACGAACCAGCAACGGATCAGGAATTTTACCGCTAGAGAAGTGATCTCTAGCAACCCATCCTCACTACTGATTTGGAGCCGAACGGTTCACCGCCACCAACTCCGCCCTGGTTCAGATCACCGCCCCCAGCATTGCCATAGCATATCATGCTCAGATCAGGTCAACACAGAGCATCGGTAGGGTAGTTGGGTGGGAATCTCTCCTCACGAAAAAGAGGGGAAATTTTGGCTCAGGAAAGCCTTGCTCTGAATACCAATTTGTCAGATCCCGCTAGTGATTTCGCAAGAACTGAGTAGATCGAATGGGGAATCGAGAGAGAAAACCAAGAGTATCGGCTAAGCACATGATCCATTGTATCTATTAAGCATATGTGAGTATATTCGCTAGTCTTGGTAATAGGATAGAAATGACAGGATACCCCATTCCAGCAACATCCCGGTTGTTATAAGCATAGCCCAGCAACAACTATAAAGTAATCTAATCTCTACAATACGTACATACGAGATCCAACTGTGGGAATGCCCCAGCTGTAAGTCAGTCTTGACAACGATGCGCTCTGCACCCTCAATGACGACCAACCCGTGCATGCAAACGAGACGGTTTTGTTCACGTACGCGTCGAGCATGAAAATCAGCTTCACGCCCATCTCGGTGTACATCGACTACTCCATCGCCCCCTCACCGGCTGTGCAGGCCGCGTGACGTTCACATAGACTCTAAAAACTATGAAACGGTACCGCTTTAGAAGGTGGCACCAACGATCTTGTTTCGTAAAATCTCTCATAAATAAGCAACAGTCCTTTCAGAATTCTTGGAGTATGAAGCATAAACTTTACTGAAAATCAACAAACTATGTTCTCAGTCATTAGGGCAATCATAATTCATCATAATCCAGAGGAGAGTCTATGTAATAGCTTTATTTTTGGCAAGTTCACATACTCAACTATCATTTAATCATCTATGATTGCTCACATTCAAGGCATATTTTTGGAGCTCATGTTTCTGTAGGACACATAGGAAGATGGGGGCTTAAGTGATTTTCCACCCAACTTATTTATCTCAAGGATAATGTCAAGAATAATAAATCATGATCATGTGCATTCACTTGGATACATAAATCTGAATCTTTCCTCGACACATGATGTTTACCACTATAGAATTATTAGGTTAGAAGAGGAACAAACTTAATTGACTCAAGCACGGAGTTAAACTCCTGCAAGTAAAAGATAGGCCCTTCGTAGAGGGAATCCGAGGTTGTCATGCACTTTTAATTTTTTTGGATGTGTGAACTCTTAATGCAAGGGAACGTCGCTTTATATTGCCCCTTATGATAGCAAACTTTATTATGCACTTTGTCGCTTTTATTTCTTTGCCATCACAAGATAGTACACAGTTTATTTTCCCTTGCAACAAAAGATTATACATATTTAGGAGCAATTTTTATTTCTTGATGCACCAATGACAACTTACTTGAAGGATCTTACTCAATCCATAGGTAGGTATTGTGGACTCTCTTAGCAAGAAACTGGGTTTCACAATTATGGATGCACACGTAGTATCTCTACTTTGTGCATAATTTTTGGGCTAGCAAATGATCTAAGGCAAGCATCACATGTTGAAGGATCCAAGACGATATAACTTCTATGTGAATATAAACTATCATGATCATTACGCTGCCTTCCATGTCCAACATCAACACTTGATCATTATATAATATTTGATGAAGGCTCACAATCATAAAAGATGTTTAGGATAGTGTATTTGTATGTGAGTCTCCCCTCCTCTATCATAATTTTGCTTAGATTGCAACAATAAAAATTACTATGTTTGTTTATTATCAACAACTTTTATCACTTATACCTTTTTTGTGTGATGTCATTACTTCTCATGGGATGAGCATGTGATCTATATCTTTCTTTTTATTGACATGCTATGATGATGGGTGCCCATGGGTAAACCACAAAAGCTCAACTAATCTTTATTATATATCTCGCATACATGATTGCAAGGATAGATGAAACTCAAAGCAAAAATCCTCAGCAAAGAAAATCTGGAATTTATTTCTCTAAATCACAAAAAAACTAAGGATCGAACTAAAATAGATAGTAATGATGGAAGTGATGGTGATACGATACTGGGGCACCCCCAAGCTTGGAACAAGCCAAGGGTGGTGCCCATACCCAAATACTCAAGCGTCCTCCTTGGGTGATGGTGGTGGTCTAGCGGGAGTGTCCTTAGTACTGCACGGTGTAGACTCCCTGTCATAGAAATAAATTTTTGTCTCATGAGTCCTGAAACCAGCAGCAAAGCTCATCCTTTGAAACCTAGATTCATACTCATAGTTTTGACCTTGGAGGTGATCGATCCGATCTTAAATCTTAGAGATAATCTCCCCCCACATTCTTGGTGTCCAGCTTATTTTATCGAATGAAATCCGTGATCATGGAGTGGTTAGCACTCACACCACACTCCGCCATCCCTTGGCACTTGAAGATCTCCTGTTCCACCGTTGCAAGCTTGGCCTTCTCGCTTCCCTCCTTCTTGGGAGCTTGAACATACCGGATGTGAAGCACCCCCTCATGCATCTCAATGGCTTGAGGGTTCTTCATCACCTCCGACAGGTAGGGCTTGATGACCTTCTCAAAGAACTTGTCCTTGGAAGGGCTTCGTGAAGTCATGGTGATCTAAATCTGTCCTTAAAATAGCTCGAAACAAGAACAGAGGAAAATCTCGTGATGCGGTGGTAAAAACACCCGGGAGTATATATAATGAATTTTTCCACGTAATAATACATGCTCAAGAAGAATTCGGATTTCGGGAGGCGCACGAGGGCCCCACAAGCTATTAGTGCGCGACCGGGGGGCGCCTTGTTACCAAAACTAGTAAAAATATATATATTAGATTTTTTGGAGTCGGTTTACTTACCGTACCACGTACTTGCCCCTTTTTCAGGTTTTTGGAGTGTTCTAGAAAACTTCCTTTACGTGTTCCTCCGGTGTTATGACTTGGATGACATTAGTTTCCTCATTAATGGGTGTACCTGCAATATATTGTTTGATTATTTGCCCGTTCACCACTCTTGGGTTTTTACCTTCGAAATTCTGTGTTTTTATAGCACCAGAGCGATAAACCTCCTTGGTAACATAGGGTCCTTCCCATTTGGAGAGTATTTTCCCTGCAAAAAATCTAAAACGAGAATTGTACAAAAGCACTAAGTCTCCGACATTGGATTCTCGTTTTTGAATTCTTTTGTCATGCCATCTTTTAACTTTTTCCTTAAACAACTTAGCATTTTCATAAGGTTGTGTCCTCCGTTCATTGAGTGAGCTAATATCGAATAACCTTTTCTCACCGGCAAGTTTAAAATAATAATTAAGTTCTTTAATTTCCCAATAAGCTTTATGTTCTAACTCAAGAGGTAAATGACAAGCTTTTCCATAGACCATTTTATATGGGGACATCCCCATGGGATTCTTATAAGCGGTCCTATAAGCGCACAAAGCATCATCAAGTTTCTTAGACCTATTCTTTCTAGACCTATTGATAGTCTTTTAAAATTAATTTGATTTGATGATTGCTAGTTCAACTTCACGACTAGACTCAGGATGATAAGGTGATGCAATTTTATGGTTAACATCATACTTAGCTAGCATTTTACGGAAAGCACCATGAATAAAATGTGAACCACCATCACTCATTAAATATCTAGGAACACAAAACCTCGGAAAGATAATATCTAGGAACACCAAGGTTGCCTCGCCGTGTAACACATCCTCAATTTGGTAGCCCACAATCCTGGATCTAGGAACCAAACAACCGAACGTGAGATCCACGCGCCGCTCGGGGAAGAGTGTCGTCGTGAGCCAGAGGCAGACAGGGAGAGGGTCACCACGAGATCTCGGAGCCACCACGTGGTCGCCCCGTCGTCATGCACAACGACCATGTGTTCAGCGCAACATGGCGCCACCACGCCTCCGCTAGAGAGACCACCTACGCACTGTGCCTCTACCACACTGCGTAACCCCCACTCCACCCTATGTCTGGCGAGAGGAGGACCTACCCCCTCCCCTAGTAAATCTCGTGTGGGATTTGCCAGACGGCACATACGACAACAACGAGGGGAGGGGTAGGGAAAGAAGCCTAGCCGGCGCCTAGGGTTTGGCTTCCAGGTCGCCCGTGGGGAGGGATCCACCGAGGAGAAGGAGAGGGTCTCCTCGTTCTAACCACAAACCATGGTCGCTTGGGTTCCAAGAATAAAACACGGGATATTGGTAAATGAGTTTTTGGAATGCCGTTTGGTTAGTTTTGTCGATGTAAGTATATGAAAAAATGGATGGGACATAGATTGTTGTAATTTACTATACAAAAATGCTGATTCTATAAATATGTATTAGTAGTTTTTCTAAAAGCTAGCTTTTCTTTCTTTTGTAAAACACAGTTTCACATGTCCATGGGCTGGTCAGATAATGCAAGCAAGGTTTGAGTTTGTTACACCATAGATCATGCTTACAGAGAACTAATTCCTATAGTCCTTCAAATTTTAACATGAAAAGCAATGAATGCCAAGACTGAAAACCCATCGGGTAGTTGCCCATTATTCAAACATTGCATAATATTGATGATATACTGGGGACAGTTACCTTACTAGAAAATGTCGTATGTGCAATGCATGTAGATATTTGAAAGAAATTGATTGTATGCATGTGGAATGCACGTTGGAGTAGGATATCAATTACGTACATGTTGATTACGTAGATAATGTAGATGTTGATATGTGGCATGATATTAATTGCATGCTAAACATATTGATCACTCGTCATTGAAGCAATATAAGCGTTGGATCAACATGGTTTAATGGTCGAGATTTGTTGAATCTATCCCTTTGGGTCTTTTTATATTCGTAATTAATTTGGTATAGATATGGACATGATGAATTAAATTAATACTTCACAATCACAGTCTTACATAATATTTAAATGACTTCCTAATTTGGTAAGTAGCAATAGCGGTACTTCCTAAAATTAACATAACGTTTATCCATGGGTTATAATAACCACAAATAAAAGACTTCCTCAATTTCACCACACAGTGGGCTATAAAAATTGACTGTGATGCAGAACAGAAACATACAAATATAGTAGTAGTATAGATTAACCGTGACAACATCTCGATGATCAGGATGGAGGCCAAGCTCGTGGTGATCCTTGCGGCCTGCATGCTGTTTTCCTTTAGCAACATAGGTACGCATGTACGCGAACTGTTTTTGCACACAAGGAACTCAGTATCTCTATCCGGACACCAAAAGAGTAAGTAACAATTGGATGATGCAGGCAATGCACAGCCGTGCACACCGTCGGATCTCCTCGTCAACCACACCACCATGCCAGGGAAGTTCGGAGGGCACCCGCATTACCTGGTGACAGTGGAGAACAGGTGCATATGCACGCAGCTTGGCGTGAAGCTGGCGTGCGCGGGGTTCAACTCCACCGTCAGTGTCGGCCCGGTCGGCGTGATCACGCCCAACGGGGACGACGCGCTCTGCACCCTCAACAGCGGCCAACCCATGCATGCAAACGAGACGGTCTTGTTCACGTACGCGTCGAGCATGAAAATCAGCTTCATGCCCATCTCGTCGTATGTCGACTGCTCCATCGCCCCCTCGCCGGCTCCGCAGGCCGCGTGACGTTTAGATAGACTCTGAAAACCATGAAACGGTACCACTTTAGAAGGTGGCACTAGCAATCTTGTTTTGTTTTTTGCGGGGGAGCAATCTTGTTTCGTTGTTCGCCCTCGCCACAGCATACTGCAACAGGTGGCTTTTTTTCAGAGCAAACAAATTATGTATCATATTTTTATAGAAGAAAGATGTTTAATATAAGATCCTAACAAGATGCGAATATCGTCATAGGAACACCCACTCAGAACTAACTAAGCTACTTGATAGAGGCGAGGGTCCCGATCTTTCGATGAGATGATGGCTATCGATTTGGTGGAGACGACTTTGACGATCCGACTACAAACATGCACGACTAATGTCTACGCACGCTTCTATTCTTGTAGACTATGTTGGGCCTTCATGTGCAAAGGTTTGTAGGACAACAGCAATTTCCCTCAAGTGGATGACCTAAGGTTTATCGAACTCGGGAAAGTAGAGGTTGAAGATGGTCTCTCTCAAGCAACCCTGCAATTAAGAAACGAGAAGTCTCATGTGTCCCCAACACACCTAATACAATGGTAAGTTGTATAGGTGCACTAGTTCGGCGAAGAGATGGTAAAATATGGGTGATAGGTGTGGCCAAGCAAGGTAATACAAATCTGAGATAAAAATGGCAGCAAGGTAGCAAGTGACAAAAGTGAGCATAAACGGTGTAACAATGGTGAGAAACATGGCCTAGGCTTCATACTTTCACTAGTGGCAATTTCCAACAATGTTAACATAGTCTAATCACATGATATTTCCACTAAAAGATGCAATGGAGACGTACTCGGAGGTCATTCCTTTGTGATCAAGAGAGGACGAGAATTATGTAGGGCTACAAAAGCACACCTCAGAGTTCGTAGTTCTCTCTATGGATTTCCCAATGTCATCGCGGCCATCCAAAGAGAGTACCACAATCACCACAACGTATCTCAAGGATAGTCAAAGACAAGTACTAAGAGACTCTCAATCTTCAATCAATTCACAAAGGAGGAAATCACTCATGAAAATATTCTTCTAATCCATGTCCAATAGGCCACTGTCACCATGGTCTCGGGGATTATACTAGATAAGATCAAGTGAGTACATCAATCCAATGCATAGAAGAAGGGGAAACATCATGGGATCACCCTAGATTAACATAGCCCATGATCACAATCAAGATCACGTCATGAGAGAGAGAATTAACCACATAGCTACTGTAGAAGACCTCATCCCCGAGGAGGAACTACTCCCGCTTCATGGAGGGAGGAAGCAACGTCGATGGAGATGAATCCGGGGGTACTTCTCCGTCCTGGCACGGTGCCGGCACAGGAATTCTGGTCCCCCGAAACTTGTTGGCAGTGGCGGCCGAGATCAGAATTGCTTCTGGAGAAAAGGGTTTCGGGCTCAGGGTTTCTCCACGGGGGGTAAATATAGGCCAAAGGATGGCGCCAGAGGGTGTGGGGCCCACCCGGGCGACCTGTTGGCGCGGCCAGGGGCTAGGCCTCGCTGGGAGGCCGCCTGGGCAGCCCATGGCTCCCCTCTGGCCCATCTTCGGTGATCTGGAACCTTCCGTCACACTGATTTTTATATATTTTTCTCGGGATTTTTGGGGCTCTGGAAATTTGGGTAAAAGCCCCTGCAAAAACGACATCAGCAGACAGAAACTGTCACTGGGTGCACTGAGTTAGTAGGTTAGTCCAAATATGTGTAAAAAGATATAAAAGTGTAGCAAAACATATAACAATGTCACCCAAAAGATCATGGAACAAGCAGAAATTATAGATACGTTTGGGACGTATCAACGACGTTGCGCCTTCACAATCGCTAAACCAACTCCAAAAGGTTATTCACCACGTCGGAGCACGATCAACCTGACCACGAAGGTCTCTTCCTGCAAGCAATTGAAGAACAAGCAAGAATATGATAAAAGCAATCTGAATATTGCAAATATATATATGAAGTATTGATAAGGGTGGAAATTCGAAAGCGATCTTGGTCTGGTCATGGACACAACACTACTGGAATCCAGAAATTTGCCGTCAGCCAGTTCTTTACCGTCTGCTGGCTGACGGCAAAGAACCTCTTTGCCATCAGTTGACACAATACAGACGGCAAAGAACTGACACATGGCAAAAATACTATTTGCCATGTGTGGGTCCTTTGCCGTCTGCCAGCGGACGGCAAAGAGCCCCAGGGCAGACGGCAAAGGGGACGTGTGGGCCCCATGCCTGCCGCGTCCGAAATCCGGGCCCTTTGCCGTCCGCGGGCCTTTGCCGTCAGCCGTAAGGCCCTTTGCCGTCTGCCTTACGTCCCTTTGCCGTCGGGGGGCGGACGGCAAAGGGGCCTCCCTATAACGGCCGTTACCCCCCACCTCGCTCACTGTCTCTCTCTCTCTCTCTCACCCCGACCACTCTCACCCCTGCCGGCGAGATCCCCTCCCCGCGGCGAGCCTACCCCCCGGCGAGCCCACCCCCCCGGCTACCCCCTTCCCGCGGCGACCCACCCCCGCCCCCTGCCGCCGCCGCCCCCTGCCGCGCGCCGCCCCCTGCCGCCGCCCCCTGCCGCGCGCCGCCCCCTGCCGCCGCCCCCTGCCGCGCGCCGCCCCCTGCTGCCGCCGCCCCCTGCCGCCGCCCCCTGCCGCCGACGCCCCCTGCGGCGAGCCCCCAGCCGCGCGCCCCCGTGCCGCCGGCGCCCCCTGCCGCCGCCCCCTGCCGGTGAGTTTTTTTTGTTTTTTTTTTAAAAAAAGTTAATTACTTTAGTTAGTTTATTAGGTTAGTTTTTTATTATATATAGGGTAATTTAGTTAGTTAGTTAGTTAGTTAGGCTAATTAGGTTAGTTAGTTAGGTTAGAAGAAAAAAAGCAGAAGGAAAAAAAGCAGGAGAAGAAGAAGAAGAAGAAGAAGAAGAAGAAGAGGAGGAGGAGGAGGAGAAAAAAGAAGAAGAAGAAGAAGAAGAAGAAGAAGAAGAAGAAGAAGAAGAAGAAGAAGAGGAGAGGAGGAGGAGGAGAAAGAGGAGGAGAAAGAAGAAGAAGAAGAAAAAGAAGAAGAAGAAGAAGAAGAAAAAGAATAGAAGGAGAAAAAGAGGAGGGGGAGTAGGAGGAGAAAAAAGAAGAAGAAGAAGAAGAAGAAGAAGAAGAAGAAGAAAAAGAGGAGAGAGGAGAAGAAGAAAGAAGAGGAAAAGGGAACCCCGGCACCCCGAAACTGACCCTCGACCCCCGACCCCTGACGCCCGACGCCACTGACCCCCGACCATCGACCTCCGACGCCACTGACCCCCGACCCCCGACCCCCGACGCCACTGACCCCCGACGCCACTAACCCTCGACCCCCGACGCCACTGCCCCCGACCCAGCCCCTCGGCCCACGACTCCCGACCCCCGACGCTCGACGCCACCAACCCCCGACCCCCGAGGCCACTGACACCCGACGTCACTGACCCTGGACCCCCGACGCACTAACCCTGGACCCCCGACGCCACTAACCCTGGACCCCCGACGCCACTGACCCCCGACCATCGACCTCCGACGCCACTGACCCCCGACCCCCGACCCCCGACGCCACTGACCCCCGACGCCACTAACCCTCGACCCCCGACGCTCGACGCCACCAACCCCCGACCCCCGAGGCCACTGACACCCGACGCCACTAACCCTGGACCCCCGACGCCACTAACCCTGGACCCCCGACGCCACTGACCCCCGACCACCGATGCCACCGACCCTCGACGGCACTGACTCCCGACGCCACCTATAGTTAGCTAGGGTTCCACCTAAATGACATAATTAGCTTAGTTAGCTCCAAAATGGCCTATTTAATAATAAATGACCTATACTTAGCTAATTATCCTCGAAATGACATAATTAGCTCCAAAAAGGCATTCTTAGCCAATTTAGCCCGAAGAAGGGGACAAGAATAGAAAAAGAGGAAAATGAAAGCAAGGAAGAGGAAAAAGGAGAAGAAGAAGGAGGAGAGGGAGGAGGATAAGAAGAAGGGGACAAAAGGATAAGAAGAAGAAGGAGAAGAAGGAGAAGGAGAAGGAGAAGGAGAAGGAGCTCCCGCTCCTTCTCCTTCTCCTTCTCCTTCTTCTTCTCCTTCTTCTCCTTCTCCTCTTCCTTCTCCTTCTCCTCCTCCTCCTCCTCCTTTTTCTTCTTCTTCTCCTCTTCCTCCTCCTCCTCCTTCTTTTACTTCTTCTTCTCTTTCTCTTCTCCTATAGTTAGCTAGGGTTCCACCTAAATGACATAATTAGCTTAGTTAGCTCCAAAATGGCCTATTTAATAATAAATGACCTATACTTAGCTAATTATCCTCGAAATGACATAATTAGCTCCAAAAAGGCATTCTTAGCCAATTTAGCCCGAAGAAGGGGACAAGAATAGAAAAAGAGGAAAATGAAAGCAAGGAAGAGGAAAAAGGAGAAGAAGAAGGAGGAGAGGGAGGAGGAGAAGAAGAAGGGGACAAAAGGATAAGAAGAAGAAGGAGAAGAAGGAGAAGGAGAAGGAGAAGGAGCTCCCGCTCCTTCTCCTTCTTCTTCTCCTTCTTCCCCTTCTTCTCCTTCTCCTCTTCCTTCTCCTTCTCCTCCTCCTCCTCCTCCTCCTTTTTCTTCTTCTTCTCCTCTTCCTCCTCCTCCTCCTTCTTTTATTTCTTCTTCTCTTTCTCTTCTCCTATAGTTAGCTAGGGTTCCACCTAAATGACATAATTAGCTTAGTTAGCTCCAAAATGGCCTATTTAATAATAAATGACCTATACTTAGCTAATTATCCTCGAAATGACCTAATTAGCTCCAAAAAGGCATTCTTAGCCAATTTAGCCCGAAGAAGGGGACAAGAATAGAAAAAGAGGAAAATGAAAGCAAGGAAGAGGAAAAAGGAGGAGAAGAAGGAGGAGAGGGAGGAGGAGAAGAAGAAGGGGACAAAAGGATAAGAAGAAGAAGGAGAAGAAGGAGAAGGAGAAGGAGAAGGAGCTCCCGCTCCTTCTCCTTCTCCTTCTTCTTCTCCTTCTTCTCCTTCTCCTCTTCCTTCTCCTTCTCCTCCTCCTCCTCCTCCTCCTTTTTCTTCTTCTTCTCCTCTTCCTCCTCCTCCTCCTTCTTTTACTTCTTCTTCTCTTTCTCTTCTCCTATAGTTAGCTAGGGTTCCACCTAAATGACATAATTAGCTTAGTTAGCTCCTAAATGGCCTATTTAATAAAAAATGACCTATACTTAGCTAATTATCCTCGAAATGACATAATTAGCTCCAAAAAGGCATTCTTAGCCAATTTAGCCCGAAGAAGGGGACAAGAATAGAAAAAGAGGAAAATGAAAGCAAGGAAGAGGAAAAAGGAGAAGAAGAAGGAGGAGAGGGAGGAGGAGAAGAAGAAGGGGACAAAAGGATAAGAAGAAGAAGGAGAAGAAGGAGAAGGAGAAGGAGAAGGAGCTCCCGCTCCTTCTCCTTCTCCTTCTCCTTCTTCTTCTCCTTCTTCTCCTTCTCCTCTTCCTTCTCCTTCTCCTCCTCCTCCTCCTCCTCCTTTTTCTTCTTCTTCTCCTCTTCCTCCTCCTCCTCCTTCTTTTACTTCTTCTTCTCTTTCTCTTCTCCTATAGTTAGCTAGGGTTCCACCTAAATGACATAATTAGCTTAGTTAGCTCCAAAATGGCCTATTTAATAAAAAATGACCTATACTTAGCTAATTATCCTCGAAATGACATAATTAGCTCCAAAAAGGCATTCTTAGCCAATTTAGCCCGAAGAAGGGGACAAGAATAGAAAAAGAGGAAAATGAAAGCAAGGAAGAGGAAAAAGGAGAAGAAGAAGGAGGAGAGGGAGGAGGAGAAGAAGAAGGGGACAAAAGGATAAGAAGAAGAAGGAGAAGAAGGAGAAGGAGAAGGAGAAGGAGCTCCCGTTCCTTCTCCTTCTCCTTCTCCTTCTTCTTCTCCTTCTTCTCCTTCTCCTCTTCCTTCTCCTTCTCCTCCTCCTCCTCCTCCTCCTTTTTCTTCTTCTTCTCCTCTTCCTCCTCCTCCTCCTTCTTTTATTTCTTCTTCTCTTTCTCTTCTCCTATAGTTAGCTAGGGTTCCACCTAAATGACATAATTAGCTTAGTTAGCTCCTAAATGGCCTATTTAATAAAAAATGACCTATACTTAGCTAATTATCCTCGAAATGACATAATTAGCTCCAAAAAGGCATTCTTAGCCAATTTAGCCCGAAGAAGGGGACAAGAATAGAAAAAGAGGAAAATGAAAGCAAGGAAGAGGAAAAAGGAAAAGAAGAAGGAGGAGAGGGAGGAGGAGAAGAAGAAGGGGACAAAAGGATAAGAAGAAGAAGGAGAAGAAGGAGAAGGAGAAGGAGAAGGAGCTCCCGCTCCTTCTCCTTCTCCTTCTCCTTCTCCTTCTTCTTCTCCTTCTTCCCCTTCTTCTCCTTCTCCTCTTCCTTCTCCTTCTCCTCCTCCTCCTCCTCCTCCTTTTTCTTCTTCTTCTCCTCTTCCTCCTCCTCCTCCTTCTTTTATTTCTTCTTCTCTTTCTCTTCTCCTATAGTTAGCTAGGGTTCCACCTAAATGACATAATTAGCTTAGTTAGCTCCAAAATGGCCTATTTAATAATAAATGACCTATACTTAGCTAATTATCCTCGAAATGACATAATTAGCTCCAAAAAGGCATTCTTAGCCAATTTAGCCCGAAGAAGGGGACAAGAATAGAAAAAGAGGAAAATGAAAGCAAGGAAGAGGAAAAAGGAAAAGAAGAAGGAGGAGAGGGAGGAGGAGAAGAAGAAGGGGACAAAAGGATAAGAAGAAGAAGGAGAAGAAGGAGAAGGAGAAGGAGAAGGAGCTCCCGCTCCTTCTCCTTCTCCTTCTCCTTCTCCTTCTTCTTCTCCTTCTTCCCCTTCTTCTCCTTCTCCTCTTCCTTCTCCTTCTCCTCCTCCTCCTCCTCCTCCTTTTTCTTCTTCTTCTCCTCTTCCTCCTCCTCCTCCTTCTTTTACTTCTTCTTCTCTTTCTCTTCTCCTATAGTTAGCTAGGGTTCCACCTAAATGACATAATTAGCTTAGTTAGCTCCTAAATGGTCTATACTTAGCTAATTTCTCTCCGAAATAACCTATATATACACTACTTCATCTAGTATTATTTTTCTAACTTTCTTATTTGTCATTTTGCAGATTACCTTCACTTCATGGGAAGCTTGGTTGATGGAATGCTTGAAGACGATTTCTTGTACCATGTGTTGTATTGAAACTATTGTAGTATATGAAACTTTGTATGCACGTGGATGAAACTAGTGTAATATATGGTTTGGTACGGATGTAACTTCCATAATATGTATGCACTATGGATGAGAGTTATTTTAATATGGTTATGAGTACGGAAAGATATTTATTTATGTCAAATATATATATATATCCTGATTATTGTTAAAAATGCTGGATATAACAAAAAACAAATAAAAAAGGGGTTGGTTCCCCTCTTTGCCGTCTGCCCCCGCATGGCAAAGGGGGGGAGGCAGACGGCAAAGGGGGGAATCTGCCCCCCTCTCTCCCCTCTTTGCCGTCTGCCACCACATGGCAAAGGGGGGGAGGCAGACGACAAAGGGGGGAATCTGCCCCCCTCTCTCCCCTCTTTGCCGTCTGCCACCACATGGCAAAGGGGGGGGAGGCAGACGGCAAAGGGGGGAATCTGCCCCCCTCTCTCCCCTCTTTGCCGTCTGCCACCACATGGCAAAGGGGGGGAGGCAGACGGCAAAGGGGGGAGGCCTCCGTTAACACTTAACGGGGACGTTGCAATATATGCCGTCCCACTTATTTTGCCGTCCGCCCCCTCATGGCAAAGATTCTTTGCCGTCCGCTTTGTGAAAGCAGACGGCAAAGAGCCTCTTCACCGGATTTTTTTTTACCGTCTACTTTGCCGTCTGCTGACCGACGGCAAATCCTTTGCCGTCCGTGGTAGCCACCTTTGCCGTCCGCCTTGGTAGACGGCAAATTTCTGAATTTCAGTAGTGCAAACAAAGTACACGAAGTTGCAATGGATAACTTTTAACTAAACAAATCACAAGCAAAAAGCTACTAGGTTGATCTACTTATATGGAAGCAAGGGAAGGCGTCCAAGGAGGTGGGAGGACGTCCCAAGACAGCCTAAAACTAACCCTATGTCGTACAAGGCATATGGGCTCAAGTGGAGGTGATGCAACACCTTTGGACTTGTAGTTTGACTCAGATTCTGGTGCAACGTCAGATTGTTTCGTCAATATCTTCCCGCTCCGAATGCATTTTAAGTTGATTCTAATTGGGTTGGAAGGTACATAAAATCTAATTTCCAAGAAAAAAATGAATCACCCAATTTGGAGTCCGTATGAAAAAGTTGTTGATGTTTTGAGACAGGTATGTCTGTGTAGTCCGAATCTGAGTTCAGAACGTGAGAGACTTGGACTTTATCTTTTTTTGGGCTAAAAGTGACATGAGAAAAACTTATTGAACAACACATAATCATTTCCTTTGATGTGAGAGGACTTCTTGAAGAACACTTAATCATTTCCTCTTCCTTTATCTTTACACGTGGTTCGTGCAAGCATTCGACAATTCTGCATCTAGGCATGGAATAAAAGTAGGTGAAGTAATTTTGTTCCGGATAACATAAATAAATTATTGCATAATTACTATAAGAAATTACCTCATAAATATGTAAATATGAAATATTTTTGGTCGTATACAAGGTAGTCATGTCCTCATCACTACTCTTTCACAAAATGACTTAAACCTCGTACTCCGCTACAAGTCGTTCTTCACTCCTTGACCTCATCTAGAATCATTGTAGCGAGAGATCCGGCTTCAATTTGTTGTTGCACTCGATTGAATACACGAGCGTTACATTGCTTCCACATCGACTAGGCAGTGAAGACTATGAATGAGTCGAAGCACCTCCTCCCATATTTCCTGAATACCCGGTGATGCATTATGAATGAGTGAATTCCGGTTTTGCTAGGGTTTGGACACGTTTGGAGGAAGAAGAAGAAAAAAAAGATGGGGGAATCTACCTCCTTCATCGGGCTACTTGTAGCCGCCAGGGTGCCATACGACCGCCCCAAAATCGCTCGTATAAAAGGCCGTCATCAACGCTGGTGGCTTACTTGTGCCCATGCATACCTCAAACAACTGCTGGAACGGGTGGGAGCGTCCTCATAGAACGCCATTGAACGCTCTGGAATTCTTCTTCTTCTGGTCGAGGATGTCATATAACCGCTCAAATGGGCATCTGCGCTAGTGTCGAACGCCGATGAATGCTCTTGATTTCTTGCTTGTTTCTTGAAAGATGTCAAACGACCGTTGGAACGGGTGGCATAGCCCGTATGATACGTCGTCGTTCAACCTCTTTCCTCTGATTGTTTTCTGCTCGAACCTGATACTTCCAAAACGTATCTATAATTTCTGCTTGTTCCATGATCTTTTGGGTGACATTTTTATATGTTTTGCTACACTTTTATAGCATTTAACACATATTTGGACTAACCTACTAACTCAGTGCACCCAGTGCCAGTTTCTATCTATTGATGTCTATTTTGCAGGGGCTTTTACCCAATTTTACGAAGCCCGGAAAATTCCAGAAAAAATATATAAAAAAATCAGCAAAACAGAAGCTTCCGGATCACCGAGGATGGGCCAGAGGGGGCCCAGGGGCCTCCCAGGCGGCCTGGTGGCGCGGCCAGGCCCTAGGTCGCGCCAGGAGGTCGCCTGGGTGGGTCCAACCTCCTCCGGTGCCCTCCTTTGACCTATATTTAGAATCCTGAGAGGAAACCATTACAGAACTTCTGTAATTGCGAATTTCTCCATCGTTCCACCGCCACAGCGCTTCCGAGATCGGGAGCGTCAGGAGACTTCTTCCCGGCACCCTGCCGGAGGGAGGATTGACCTCCAGGAGCTTCTCCACCGCCATGGACGCTTCCCGTACGTGCCGTGAGTAGTCTTCCTTGGACCATGAGTCCATTGACCAGTAGTTATGTGATGTCTTCTCTCCAGTCTTGTGCTTCAATGGTTAGTCCTTGTGAGGTGCCCTACATGATCAAGGCATCTATGTAATTCTCTTGCTATTGCTATGCTCGGTTTGTTGGGATCCGATGGACTATGAGGTTATGTTCAGATTGTTATGAGTTATATATTTGATTATCCTTTTATATTATGGTCCTTAGTGATTCATGCATGTTCTCCGTTGCTATTTATTGCTTTGTCCAAGAAGTAGATTGTAACTCCAAGAGGGAGTGTTATGCCTGATTATGGGTTCATGCCCCTTGATGTCTGGCTTGAGTGACAGAAACATGAGACTAGGGGATGTGCTTGTTGCCACCAGGGAGAAAACAACGGTGCTTGTGACCACGGTTGCAAGGATTGTTTACCTTACGCATAGTTCGTTAATGCAGTTGTCCGTTGCTTTGGGTTTACACTTTGGGTGGGGCTCACAAATTAATACTGGCGAGATGTTCTAGATAGATATCTTAAGGTGGATGATTAGTAAGTAGTTGCTGATGAATAAACGGTCTACTTGTCTTGGCGTACTGCCCATTACTATTGAACCTCTAACTATCAAGTAGCATAATTAGCATTGCGGTACGATCATAATTCTGTCAATTTCCCTACTGTGATTTGTTTACCCAAGCATAGTTTTTATCGTCTTTTGGGAGAGAGACATCACTAGTGAACATCATGTGACTCCGGTCCATATCACCATCATTGTTTACACCTCCATCATTTACCACTTTCATTTACTTTTCCGTTGCAATCACTATTACTTTCCCGCTTGTGTTTTGATCCTTTGCCAACTACAAGGCCGGAGAGGTTGACAACCTCTTTGTACTCGTTGGGAGCAAAGTTATTTGTTGTGTGTGCAGGTCCACGTCTTCTGCTAGCGCCAGGGTGGAAGACACCTACTTGTTGAGCCTATGAGTCCTCTGGTTCGATAAACCTTACAGTCTCCGTGTAAGGGAAATCTGTTGCTGGCTACATCTCCACCTTCCACTTGGTATAACCAATGAGGGGCGAGAAATATATCCATCAACTCGTCATCAGAACCGTTAGCAGGTCATACGACCGCCGACAGTTTTTTGATTTGTTTCTTTCAAAACTTTTCTTTTCATTTATTCTCTTATGTGGGTAGTTCCAACACACTACATAAGTATATTTTCACGCACTCAAACGTTAGTACAATATATTTAATTTGCACAAAGCAAAGCCCTCATTAGAACGAGTCTTCCAAACTAAATTCTTTATCTAGGATTTCAATCACTTTATATTAGAACAAAAAGAAAAACTTACTTATCTACTTTATTTGCATGGGTTGCCTCCCACGAAGCGTTTGTTTTTGGTCGGTTAGCTCGACCGTAGTGGTGATCAAAATGGTGCTAGGACACCAAGACTGTAGTTTCTAGTATTTAGAATGATGCCATTTGTTGTGTAGGTCTTCATTCTCATTTTTCAGGAGAAACATCTCATAAAAGGATCTTTAGCTGGTAAGTCTAATCTAACATTCCCCTCAAACACATTTATTACAGTTTTGATAGTCCTTGAAAAAGGTCTAACGATAATTATAAGAGCAATAGGACCTTCAGGTATATCAACTATCACAAAATCAATGATGGTAGGGCAATTATTTATTTGAATTATAACCCCATGCTTAATTCCTACTACCTAAGTGAAAATAGAATTAGACATATTCAAAATAATCTGAGTAGTATCATAATGACCTAGATTAAGACTAACATAAACAAATTTAGGGATAGTGGAAACACTAGCCCCAAGATCACATAAAATACTGAATTTATTTAAACTAGTCTTAATTTCTATAGTAGGCTCAAAAGCATCTTCTTGTTTTGCAGTTGATTTATCGTAAAGCTTCTTTATTTCATCATCTAACTCATGTACCTTGGCTACAACTTGATCAACGAAAACATTACATGTCTGATTATTAGATACCTCTGGTAGTGGGTACTTCATTGATATCATCTTTACAAAATCTGCAACGGTATAGTTATGTTCTAACACATGGCTTGTATCTGGTCATTCTGCCTTCTGTTCGCTGCTTCTCATCATCTTGCCATCTTCAACCATATTACGTTCAGGTTTACCTTCAAACTTAACTAAGATCAATGTTTGGATCTGTGTAATTTTAACCACTTGTGCTTACATATTCTTGGATCTTTCTTCGAGTATTTGCACATAATTTGTTAATCCAGCAATCTTACTCATCAATTGACCAAGTAAGTTATCATGATTCTTCAAAATATTTTTGAAGTTCTCGTTTTGCTCAGTTTGACTAGCAATAAAACTTTTGAGAGTTTCTTCAAGAGTATTTCTATTGCTGCTATTAGCTCCATTAAAATTATGTGGTGCTCCATTATTATTGGGATAAGGAAGTCTGGAAGCATATCCATTATTTTTCCATTTGGGATTATAGGTATTACGAGAAATAAAATTCACATCACTGCCTTCTTCAGTAGTGATGGCATTAACGTTTATCTCTTATCTACCTTTCATGGCGGAGATAAGTTCAATCAAGCTTGGTTGTGAGCTCCGCATTATTTTCTTAAATAGCATTCACCTCTTGGTGGTGGTTCTCTCAACATGCCGTTGGGTATGGTTCTCTTGCATATCATTGTAATGCCCAAGATGCGGTCCTATCCTTATTTTGGCGCGAGGGCCTCGACAGGGATATAAACGCATCTCGTCGTTTCATAAGAATGGATATCGTTACAAGTACATGTACTGAAAAGATGAGTATAAGGAGTTGGCTTACACTCGCCACAAGCTACATCAGATTCACATCAGTACAATACATACAATAATCATGAAGAAGAGTAGGGTCCGTCTATGGATGAAAACAAACAATAAAAGAATGACGTCCATCCTTGCTATCCCAGGCTGCCGGTCTGGAACCCATCCTAGATCGATGAAGAAGAAGAAGAAACTCCAAATGAACAATCATCACGCTCATGCCTTAATATCACTTTACCTGTACCTACAACTGGTGTTGTAGTAATCTGTGAGCCACACGGTCTCAGCAATCTCATTTCGAAAGGTATCAAGACTAGCAAAGCTTAATGGGTGAGGTATGGTTAAGTGTGAAAGGGATCGAGATGGACCTAGAGGGGGGTGAATAGGTACAGTTACATTTTTTATCGGTTACTTAGCAATTTTAGGCAATAATGCGGAATATGAAAATGAGACTAAAAATTGCAAGGGTGAAGGGATATAATAAATCACAAGTAAATAACCAAAGGACTAACAACAAGAAGGAAGTTAAGGTTAGGGATAACCGCAACTCTGAGAGACAAGGATGTATCCTGATGTTTACTTCCTTGGAGGGAAGCTACGTCACCTTTTAGAGAGGTGGGTGTTACCACGAAGGCTCACCCTATTCTCTCCTTGAGACAACACCACGAAGGCGTTCCTCAACCACTAGTGGTAAGCCTTTGAGGTGGCTACCAAACCCTCACAAACTTTCCGGGGAAATCACAATGGTTTGATTCCTCTCTGAAGAACTCCTACCGCCTAGGAGTCTCCAACCTCCAAGAGTAACAATATCACCGGGACTGCTCAAAATTTGCTCAAATCACAAATAGCTTGGGTTGAGAGGAGGAGAGGGAGACGATCTATCTTTTGATTGGAACAACACTCAAAGGGGCTCACAAATGCTCTTGGGGTCTAGAATTTGGTGTAAGCAAATGGGAGTGAGAGAGAAAGATATTCTTAGAGTGTTTCAGCTGTGTTGAGCCACCCCCACTCGAGGTGGCGGAAGACTATATATAGTGGTGGTAGAAAACTCGCCGTTAGAGCCACTTATGTTGTCTAGTTGCCGGACGTCCGGCAGTTCACGGTCGTCCGGCCACCCACGAAGATTCGGACGTACGACGGTGGTCGGTTGTCCGAAGATGGAGATGGCATCTGATTACCATAGTATTTTGTGGAGAGGTAACCAGCATACGGTCGCCCCGAGCTCGTCGGTCGTCCGAAGACACAGAAGATATTAGGTCAGCATCAAGTGAAAAGGTAAATAGCGCACGGACAATCGAAGGGCATCGACCGTCCGAGGCATGGTCGCCCGGAAAGGTCGGAAGTCCGACATTTTGGATCTGTTGGGTGGCAACGGAATTCCTACGGTACCCAGACGCCAGGTCCTCGGACGACCGTAGGGGGCCGGAAGTCCGACATTTTAGATCTGTTGGGTGGCTCAGGATTTCCGCATGGCATCGGCCATCCGGGGTCTGGACGCCCGAGAACCACGGGATGACCGGACAGGAGCAGATCAACCATGAAGATGGAGAGAGGAATTTCTAATAGTTTTGAGCAAGTTTCTCGCGAGACTCGGTGATCCCCTCTTAATAGTGCAGGGTCCCTACACTCAAGAAAGACAGGAAAAATGATAGACCGCTTTGTCTTGTTTCTTGGTTTTGAGCCTCCTGGACAAATTAGTCATGATCCATACAGAAACTCTCATGGGAACAAAACCTAAGATACACTTTATTAATATGATTAGTTTCCTATATGTGTGTTGTCAGCAACATCAAAATATGATTAAGGGCATGATTGCACTTTCAATCTCCCCCTTTTTGGTAGTTGATGACAACATACATATAGCTCTCAAAAAAGTAAAGTAGGCATATGTAGCTTAGGAGAGATTTGTTATGGAGCTCCCCCTGATTATATGCATGGTAAAGTAATTATGGTCGGGACCTACCCCTTACTTGATAATGAGTGCA
This sequence comes from Hordeum vulgare subsp. vulgare, assembly GCF_904849725.1. Classification (NCBI taxonomy): domain Eukaryota; kingdom Viridiplantae; phylum Streptophyta; class Magnoliopsida; order Poales; family Poaceae; genus Hordeum; species Hordeum vulgare. Next base: position 448,974,973 of record NC_058518.1, on the reverse strand, counting down.
TCGAATATATCATATGGATCAATAAAATAGCATGATAACACATCATCATATGGATCAATAAAATAGCATGATAACACATCATAATAGTTCAACATAACATGATAACACATCATCCATAAGTAGCATTACATGATAACACATCATAATAGTTCAACATACTGTATCATCCATACATTAAGGGTAGCAAGTCGAATGCTAAGATAATCTCCTCCCCCTTTGGCATCAAGTACCAAAAAAGGGAAGGACCAGGTCATGCCACCACACACTCAGAGACCACTGTCATCATCATCATCACCATGGGTGCCACTGCCACCGGCCTTGTCAAGGAAATCATCCCACTCAGGGCCAGAGGGAAAACCGAAGTCGGAAGGAGGAGCAGGGGGAAGAGCCTCATCGTCACTCACATCAGTTGCACCCGAGCCTCTCAGACGAGCCTTGAGGGCATTCTTAGAGGAGATCATGCGAGTGACCACATCGTGGTTTTGCGAGCACTAAAAGGTGAAAGCCTTCATCATGGCAGAATGTGCTATCCCAAGAAAACTAGCAAAGCGACCATAGGAGACAGAGCTAGATGAGAGGGACCTAGAACGAGCAGCAGCCCGTCGAGTAGGAGCGGATGAGGATTTCTTGGGAGCCCAATCATCCGCCATGTGAGGGGGAATGACCCATTTTTATGCACATGAGTGCAAGCAACAGAAAAAGGGGCCACGTGTTCAATGAGAGCCTGAATAAAGGGGGCATGAGGAAAGGCTCGCTTGTATTGAAAACTAGCGAGGCGAATCTCATGCCATAAAAAGTGAGGGGCATTGATCTTCCTTTTAGGATGTTCATTGAGATGGGTTATGATATCAATGAAATATGCGCTACAGGTTCCCCTGTCACCCATCTTGGGATAGATGGTGCGGTTGACGCACTGGAAAAGAATGAAGAAGGGAGATCTCCAAATAGAAACTTGATTGATATATTTCCTCTTTTCCTCTTCATCAAGCTCATCAAGGCTCTTTAAAAGATAGTCACATGCTTCAATGGCCCTAGGTGCATGATTTGGGTCACTCTTATGGATTTTAAAACCGGTGTCTCGAAAACCAAGAGCAACGACAAACTGGGCATAAGAGGCCGAGAGCTCAGCGTCGGACATCATCCAAGTGACGGTGTTAACTGGACCAAAAAACAAGTTGCATAGAACTGATGAATGGCAGCATGGTTGAAGTCATGCTGAAAAGCAAAGGGAGTAGCAAGACCAGATGACTCTATGAGATTAATGGCACCCGGATATTTCGCCGGGTGAGTGCGAATATGCTCTAAGTCAATGTACTGATGAACCGATAGACCTTTTGGAACAATGACAGTGGAGAAAATGCCTACCTGAACATTTGTGTGAAAACGTGAGTCCCTGGAATCACGCACAACAAAGAATTGATCAGTGTCGGGACGAACCTTAAGATAGGCAGATTTAGGGACCTTGGTGAAATCCTTAATTTCGCGACCTAGAGAAGGAGGGGGTTCAAGAGAGATGCGACGAGCATCACCTTAAGGCTAATCCAGAAGCGGAGAAGGCATGTACGACGGTCTCTGAGTGTCGGGCTTTGGAAGTTTTCTTCGAACCCCAACAAATTCAGCCCGTTCTTCATACTCGAGCTCTTCTTGATAGTCAGAACCATCCGAAGATGAGACGGTTCCACGAACGAGATTCTTGGTGACGCATTTGAAGGGATGAGCCCATTCTTGAGAGTAGTCGGACCCCGCACCATGGGCGGCACGAGAGGACGAACCGACAGGGGTCTTGCGTGTGGAGTGTTTGATATTTGGCATGGCGAAAACTCCTACAACCATGTTTGAGAGAATCTAGGTCATGGACCGGATGCATTGGGATACCCACAGGCAGAGCTTTGGGGAAGGAATCAATTGAAGAAATTGTTTGAAAGAGAGGAGGAGGTTACCTCGGGGCCCAAGGAGAGAGGGGCTCCGGCCGGAGAAGCGGTCGAAGGGAGGCCTAGCGACGGCCCGGCGACGGCCTGCGATGTAGGGCCGGAGGGAGGCCTGACGGCGGCCTGGCGATGCACAGGAGAGGAACGAAGGGGAGGAGGCGGCGCGGAGAGTTAGGGCAAATGCCCAGACATGTGGGCCTACAGAAATTATATGGGGCCGAATCATCGGACGACCGGAGGATAGTAAATCATCGAGTGACCGACTCTTGTCGGACGTCCGGACATCAGAGGTCACCGGTCGACCGAAACACGTTGGACGTCCGAGAGGGGCAAACAAGAGGCAGAGGCAAACATGAGAGTTTTTCTATTTTCTGTGTCACCCATGATAGTGAGATGATGAAGAGTATCCTAGCACATGTAACACCCAAGGTTATCTCAAATAGTGACCATACTTGCTAAACAGCTCTAACGATGGTGTGGGCGGTGGTTTTACCCACCATGTTTGAGTAAACGTGGGATGGCACTGCGAAGATAACTTGAGCCCATCACCACAACTCCATTATTTAAAGCACCAAGTCACCAAGGTGAGCAAAGTAACTTTGAGAGTGTTGGGTTGATTTATGCATCATATAGGGTGGGAGAACTCATGAATTGAATGTCTCCCCCTAAATACATGCCTACACCTAGACAAAACATGAAGTAGGTGTATGTAGATGTACAAGATTTCACATAATGTTATCAAGATCCAAGATACCAAGTTCACGCCTGAGTAGACAAAACCTTGCTTCGTCCAATGGCTTGGTGAAGATGTCTGCTAGTTGCATATTTGTACCCACATGAGCAATATCAATGTCACCCTTTTGCACATGATCTCTCAAGAAGTGATACCTAATATTATTGTGTTTTGTGCGAGGGTGATCAATGGGGTCCTCAGCAATCTTGATGGTACTTTCATTATCACATAAAAGAGGCACATGTCTATAGGTGATACCATAATCCTTTAAAGTTTGTCTCATCCATAGCAATTGAGTTGCACAGCTTGCAGTTGCAATGTATTTAGCTTCGGCAGTGGAGAGGGAACACAATTATGCTTCTTCGAGGACAAACTTACCAAGGAGCGTCTAAGAAACTGACATGCACCGGAAGTGGATTTCCGTCCCACTTTGTCACCAGCCCAATCCGCATCTGTGTACCCAATGAGGTCAAACTTTGCATCCTTGGGGTACCATAGGCCCAACTTCGGGGTGTGAACAAGGTATCTAAGGATATGATTAACCACCTATGATGGCTTTCCCTAGGGGAAGCTTGAAATCTTGCACATATGCCTACACTTAACATGATGTCTCGTCTAGATACACAAAGATAAAGTAATGAACCAATCATAGAGCGGTAGATAGATGGGTCAAAAGGAATACCGTAGGTGTCTTCAATAAGAACAAGCTTTGTGGACATGGGTGACTTACATGGTTTAGCATTTTTCATGTCAAACTTCTCTAGAATGTCCTTCAGGTATTTTGTTTGAGACAAGAAAATTCCTTCTTGAAATTGTTGTATTTGAAATCCGAGAAAGAAATTCAAGTCCGTGTTGAGTGACATTTCAAAGGTCTTGGTCATGGAGGCCGCAAACTTCTTGCACAAATGAATGTTAGGAGAACCAAAGATGATTTCATCCACATAGATTTGGCATAAGATCAAATCACCATTATCCCTCTTAGTAAAAAGAGTGGGATCAATCACCCCTTTCACAAAGCCATCATCGAGTAGAAACTTCTTAAGATGATCATACCAAGCACGTGGTGCTTGTTTGAGGCCATACAAAGCCTTGTGAAGTTTATACACATGGTTTTGGGATCAGGATCAATAAATCCAGGTGGTTGTGATACATATACTTCTTGTTGTAGAGGACCGTTAAGGAAAGCACTCTTCACATCCATTTGATGCAACGTAAAACCATTGAAAGCAGCATAAGCTAGTAAAATGTGAATAGACTCAAGACGAGCAACACGAGCAAAGGTCTCACCAAAGTCCAAACCTTCAATTTGGGAGTACCCTTGTGCCACTAACCTTGCCTTGTTGTGGATGACTATGCCATTCTCATCTTGTTTGTTCTTAAGAATCCATTTTGTTCCAATGACATTGTGTTCCTCACGTGGTCTTTCGACTAATGACCATACTTTATTGCGTGTAAAACTGTTCAACTCTTCTTGCATAGCAACGAGCCAATCATTGTCCCACAATGCATCTTGTACCTTGAGTGGCACAACACTAGAGACAAATGAAAAGTGAGCACAAAAGTTTGTTAATTGTTTATGTCGGGGATATACCCCGCGGTGTAACCCGGCTTTAAGTATGACCCGGCTGGGACTTGACGATCCACTGGTGACTCATCAGTGACCTGGCGGGTGACTCATACTTGACCCCGTAGGCGACTCACACAAACGATGAAGGCCCAAGGCCCGGCGTACACCCTGGCATAAAGCGACTCATAGAGAGGCTAGGAGGGCCGGCTCACAAGAGAAGGCCCAAGAAGAGGAAAAACTCCCTCACAAAGGAAACAAGACCCGGATTAGGATTCAAGAGAGACTAGTCATATTCCTACTCCTAGTACGACTCTACATGTAAACCTACCCCTTCCACCTATATAAGGAGGGGTAAGGCGCCCAAAGAGGGACAAGATTCATATGTTCAAGTCATTAGAGATAGACAGATTAGACACCCTCGAGATTAGAGGTAGCGATTCCGCACCCTTGTAATCGAGATCATCACCTTCGTCAATGAAGCACAAGCAGAACATAGGCTTTTACCTCCATCGGAGGGGCCGAACCTGGGTAAACTCGCGTCTCTCGATTCCGACCAACCCCTCTCAAGCCGCCACACAGCTGTGGTGGCCTCACACCTAAGTTCTGTCACGAGGACAAATGCCGTGACAAAACCACGACAGTTTATGAGTGACTCTACCTTCCGATATGTCGGTAACAATTTTATCAACATTGACACGACCGACCACTCGTGGCATGATGAAGGTTAGGGTTTCACGGGGTTCAACCTCATTTACATCATCTATATCCTCAACATATGGATCATTAATGTGTGGTGGAAGATATGCTTCTTCATGTTGAAACTGTTGAGGTTCATCATCAATGATAGCATTTTCTTGGTCTAGCTCTTGACGATGATCTTGTTATTGAATGTGATCGTGGTGAAGGATGTGTTCTCCTTCTTGATCCTGAACAACTGGCACGGTTTGAGCACTAGGATCTTGTGGAGGTATGGGTGTTGAGTCAACTTGAGGATGAGGGAAACTTCCATCTTCTTCATCATCATCATGAGGTTCTTGTTCCATTGGAAGAAGGGCACCAACACCCATGGTCAAAATGTCTTGAGATGGATCTTCTTCACCTGCATCACTTAGATCAACTTGCTCCCCATGGGAGCCGTTAAATTCATCAAACATCACGTCACAAGTTTCTACAACACATCCATTGGATTTGTTGTAGACTCTATAGGCGTGAGAGTTTGATCCATAACCAACAAATATCCCCTCAGTTGTCTTGGATTGAAATTTTCCTAACCGTTCTCGTTTGTTTAGGATGAAACACTTGCACCCGAATACACGAAAGTACTGACATTTGGCTTGTTCCTGGTTAGGAGCTCATATGGAGTCTTCTCCAATATTGGGAGGAGGAAGAGTCGGTTTGATGCATGGCATGTTGTGTTGACAGCCTCAGCCCAAAAACTATGTGGTGACTTATATTCGTCCAACATGGACCTTGCCATTTCCACAAGTGTACGGTTCTTCCTCTCGGCTACACCATTTTGTTGAGGAGTGTAGGGTGCGGAATATTGATGCCCAATCCCCTCATCACTAAGAAATTCTTCCAAGGTGTAGTTCTTGAACTCGGAGCCATTGTCACTTCTTATTGCCAAGATAGCTTTGTCAAACTTGCATTGGGCTTGCTTGGCAAAATCAATGAAGGTGATCTTCGTCTCGTCCTTGGACTTGAGGAAAAACACTCATGTATATCTTGAGTAATCATCAACAATGACAAGTCCATACTTTTTCCCACCAAGACTATCCCATGACGGAGGCCCAAAAAGATCCACATGAAGGAGCTCCAAAGGCCTTGAAGTAGATACAATATTCTTGGGTGGGTGCTTTGATTGATGTTGTTTCCCAGCTATGCATGCACTACACACACTATATTTCTCAAAAGATACATTGGTTAGTCCAAGGATGTTATTACCCTTTAAGAGATTTTGAAGATTTCTCATGCCGACATGGGCTAGCCGGAGATGCCATGGCCATCCCATATCGGCCATGGCCATTAGACAAGTTGCATGGAATGTGTTCTCTTTCCAGAAATCAATCGTGTAAAGGTTGCCATCCAACTCTCCAACAAAAGCCACTTCGAGAGTATCTTTGTTAAAGACTTTCACATCCGTTAGTCCAAATAGTGTATCATAACCAACGGAAGCCAATTGGCGAACGAAAAGCAAATGGTATTTAAGGAATTGGACAAGCATGACATTTGCAAGAGACATGTCAGTTGTGATCGCCACCTTTCCCAACCCGAGTACCTATCCTTTTGATCCTCCACCGAATACAATGCTCATAAATGGTTGAATAGCTTCCATGAAATCAGAAAGCAATTTGCTATCTCCGGTCATATGGTTGGTGCATCCACTACCGATCACCCATTTTACTCCACCAGAGAAAGCAACCTACACATAATTCATGACTTGGTTAGAGGTGCCCATTTTACAATGGGACCTCTGAGGTTAGTCACAAGGGTCTTAGGGACCCAAATAGCATAGAACTGGAATGCATTACGAGGACTAACAAATTTAGCATAAACCGCTCCATCCTTTATTTTACTAAGTACATATGATGGAGGCGTGAACTCTTTTGGCTTGTTGAGAGTGTGCATGCCCCTAGTGGCCTTCCCACTCACAACCTTACCTTTCTCCTTGTTCCCTTCTCGTCCAAATGTTTCTTTGATAGGGGTGGTGCACTTGAGAGGAGACATATTTTTCTTGCTTGTGCTTGGGTTAAACCCGAGCCCTTCCTTGGAAAACACCTCATTGTGTTGGCTTAAAATCTCATTAAGATTCTTTTGTCCTTGTTCACATGTCATGAGTCCTCTCTCTAGTTGTGCCTTTAGAAAACAGTTTTCCTCAAGAATAGATGCTAGGTCACCACTAGAGTTAGTTGTACAAGTATGAAAATTGATAATAGGTGAGGAGTAAACCTTGGCTAGAGTTTCAAGATAAGTAATTTTGAGTGTCTCAAAGCTCTTTGTAAGAAGAGTGAGCTCCTCTTCCTTAGCCTCGAGGGACACGGATAAGATCTCAAAATCCTTAGAGAGAGAAGCATGAGATTTCACAAGCTTACTTTTATCATTCATTAACTCCTTGCACGAGTTCTCAGCCTTTTCCAAGGAGGCAAGATTGTTAGCATGATTATCAAGGTTTGCACCAATTTTTAAGCATAGATCATCATTTTGTGCTTCCTCATATTGGACATTCCGCTCAAGGATTTCGTTCTTTTCCTTTTCCTCGGTGAAGAGGGTTTCGAGTTCCTTAATGGTATTGGTGTGTTTACTCACCATTTCCATGAGCATACGAAACATAGTGAGCTTCTTTCCTTTAAGGGATCACATGAATTTAATTATTTTAGCAAGCATAGGATGATCTATATCGTCATCATCATACTGACCCTCTGTATCAAGATACTCACCTAAAGGAGTAGACAATAGACGGGGGGAATTTGAGCGTGGAGTTACCTTAACCTTGTCAGGGAAGTTTTGGTCCTCCCCATCTTCTATGACAGCCTTTGCCATCAAGCACTTGTGAGCGTTGCCCTTGTATTCTTTCATATAGTTGTAGGCCACAACATCACCGCTCTTGTTGACTAACCTCAAGGTGTTTTGTGAATCTTGAGCTACTCCGGCAACCCCACCAACATCTTTTGGTGCAACCATTGCTTTCCCATCTCTCCTCTTGAGCTTGGAGTTCATAGGGTTTGACAACTTCTTCTTTGCAAAGGTCTTGGGAAACCTTGGTTTATCTTCTCTATTCTCATAGGGGCAATCGTTGGAGAAGTGGTTGGTTTCCTCATGGTTGTAGCATTTTCTCACCTTCTTCTTCTGGAATCTTCCCTTCAATTTTCCTGCACTAAACTTCTTTACAAAGAGGGCAATGTCTTCATATGATGGGATCCCATCGAAGTCAATCTCATCACCATCTTCATAATCATAATCATCTTCTTCTTCTTCTTCACTTTGCTCTTCCTCACATTCATGCTTGGCCTTCAAGTCAAGATTGATCTTTGATGTTGAGGTACCATGCATGGCAAGATGTTTTGTAGCATTTGCCTTTGACTCTTCAAATAGTTGGAAAGTGGATATGATGACATCTGGAGTCATTTCCTTGAACCCATGACGATGTCTTATATCCCACACCATTTGGTGATCGTATGGAGCAAGGGCATGAAGTAGCTTATCCACGAGAAATCTCTTGGTTAGGTTGAATCCATCTTGTGTCTTGTCACAGTCACAAGACTCAATGTCGGCGGCGAGAGTCATGAGCCGTTCTAGAAGCTGCTTGGGGGATTCACCTTTTTCCATACAAAAGTTCTATAATTGCCCCTTGGCAATTTCATAGTGAGCAAGCCAGAGGGTGAAGGTACCAGTCTTGGTCCTTACAATGTTGTCCCATAATTCCTTGGCGCTTGTGATGTGTATGTAAGGTCTCCGTTGCTTATCATTCATTCCTTTTCTTGTGCACATGATTGCGGTGTCGTTGAGATGCTTGTCATAAGTTTCTCTTGGAGTGAGACTCCTTGGGTCGACAGGATGGTAGCCATGCTCCAGAATGTCCAACATTTCATCACTGGCGTACCTAAGATGATCCTGCATACCAACTCTCCACAAAGCAAAATCAGAATTGTCATCAAGCAAAGGAGGTTTTCCTCCAGGATTGTACTTAGGTTTCTCAACTTGAGGTCTAGCATAAAGCCATGGAACACTAGTTTGGTCATTGCCAGGAGGTTGTTGGCCAGGTGAAGAACTAGGTACATTTGGCCTCCAGGCCCCACCACTTGGAGGTGATGCAATCATCGTGGATAATGTGGCTAGTCTCATTTGGACCAAGGCCTCAAGAGGAGCATCATGCTCCTCCGTTTGCTTAGCAAGGGCTCGTTCCAGATCCTCAGAAGTAAAGGACTTGACTTCCGTGGAAGTCGTGCCCTTCTCCATTTGATCTGCAACTCGGGGAGTCCCAACGGGGTTCATCTCGCTCTAGGGCGGTGTAGTGCCCCAAGTGTAAACCTTCCCTATTTGGAACCTGTTGCAAGTGGGTCCACCTTGTCAGGAATATGATGATATCATTTGTCCCATGACTTCATGTGATGTCCCTTGTATTTTCTTCCTTGCATGCATGCATGCCATATCATATCTTCCATGTTTCTTTGAGACTTTGTGATTGCAAGTGTGGTGGTGATGATGTTGTGGTCTTTTGCTTCATGTGGTGTTTGTGTTCTTGTGGACATATGTGTGGTGTGGTGCAACTCTACTAGGTTGCTTGTCCTAGTAGGATAACATGTGGATGCTTAGGTTTCAAATAATCTTCACCCCTCCTCTATTCCTCCTATGTCAAGATTCACTTCTTCCTTTTCTGTTTTTAAAATGTCCCTGTTTTAGCTCTTATTTGTGGTGGATTTGTGAGGAAAAGATGTTGTTTTAAGGAGGGGTGCAAGAGGTGCAAATAAATATAAAACAGGTCCAACAATGGCTGTTTTGTAATTATTAATTTGCCCCATATATTCATGTTGCATTTTATTCAAATAGTTCATGATTTGTCATGACCAGGGATGTGCTAGCTTATTTTTTTTCTCTTATAGTTTTCCTTGTGCATTTCTTCCTTCTTTGGTAATTCCTGTTAAAAGAAAATACCAGGGAATTGTCTTCTCTCTATATGGCGCCTAAGTGGGCTTCCTCCCTCTCTGGTGGCCCATCTTCTCCTCCTCTTCGCAGCGCAGGAGCCCAGCTGGCGACCCTCTCTTCTTCCTCCCGACGTCACCCCTGTACGATCGTTCCTCAGCCTCCCGATCAACGTGGCCTCGATCTTGCGGCTCCAGCTCGCCCCCTAGGGCCATATAAGCTCTCCTCTCCCTTCCCCAGGCGGCTAGGGTTCCTCCTCTCCCTCCTCTTCTTCCTCCCGCGCCGCCACAGACCTTGTGGTCGTTCCCAAAGCCATGATCAGCTCCGGGTCGCCCTCGTCGCCGGCGTAGCTTCAACCTCGTCGTCTCCCCGTAGCTGCGCAAGCAAGAGGACCCAGGAGGGGTTCCATTTTCGCACGGAGCCGGAGCCGGGACTTCTTCCTCGACGTCCCCGACGTGCACCTTCTTCCTCGGCCAGCGGCTTCTTCGTGCAGCAGTAGACGCGCTTCTTCATCTTCCATGTCGGGCGCCTCTCCTCTCGACACTTGGTGAGCGAGACCGTGCCCCCCTCCTCATTTTTCCTCTTCGGTAGTGGCGTCGAGCCTCCTGCTCGAGGCTTGTCGGAGATGCACCGGCAAGCTGTGTAGTTGTTGCTCTGATCGTTAGAGCACCACAGGGTAGTCTTCGGCCGTTCGTATCCATGTAGACGAGGTAGCCCCGCGGCTGTGCGTAGGTAGTGGAAGGGGTTCCTTCTCCTCAGGTTGCTTCGGCTCCTCCGGTAGCAGTAGCAGCAGCAGGACGCCGGGGAACTCTCTGTCGCCGTGCCTCCCTATTCGTTTTAGTCCAGCAGCAGAGGTGCATGTGTGTGTGTATCCAGTCCTAGCAGAGTAGCAGTAGCTTGGTGCGTGTCCGTGGCTGTTGTCGCATAGCAGTCGCAGCGGTAGCGTGGGTAGATCTTCCGGTAGTGCAGCACCAGCAGCAACCCCGGCGAAGACAGCCCCGTCGTTCTCCCTGACGCCGGTGCTCCCCTGTAGACAGGAGGAGAGCAGCAGTAGCATTCCTTGCACGCGACCCCTTCTGTGTCAGACTTCCAATCGTACCGCAGTGGTTGAGCCTTGTGGTTGTTATCGTCAGGTGCAGGGTTCGAATCCCATGTGTTGCACCCCCCTTTTTATCGCCTATTTTCTTTCCTGTTTCGCAGTAGAGCAGCACAACAGAGTATATCCTCTGCTTGGGTCCTTCTCTGTCGAGCCCCATCGGCATAGCAGAGTGGGTTGTTGCAGTAGAGAGCACCGGGAGGTTCAGGGTTCAAATCCTGACGCCTCCTGCTATTCTTTTCTATTCCTTTTGTTTTTTCTTTGTTTTGAGCTTTCCCCTTAGCATGTGTAATTGATGTTGGGGTGTATTGCACATGTCGGAGTTGTTCATTTTTTCCCCTTTCAACAGCATGTGATGTTTTTACATTGTTAGCATGAGCACCTATTATGTGGGCTTAGGGCTAGTAGATATGTGTGAGAGGTATGTGTGTGTGTGTGTGCTCTAGAGGGAATGCATGTAGGTGCATATGCTAGTATGATCTTGAGCTTGCAAGCATAGCTATTTGTTGTGTGTGATGCACTAGAGTTTCATGTGTATGTGATCTTGTGAGGGTTATGATGTGTGTATGTTTACCATGTGATGCAAGCTATGTTTAGCATGTGTAGATAGGTGTGTTGATCTTGATCTTAATGTGCTTGTGTGTGAAGTGTAGTAGATGTGTGTGTGAGAGGCACTCCACCTTTGCAAACAAGCTTTGCACCTCCACATGACCATATGTGAGAGGGCATGGTATGTTGTTTGTGTGGATAGCTTGGTAGTAGTGTTTATGAAGTTGATGTGCATGACACAAACATGGGGTTCAAACCCCCATGTCACTTTGTCATTGTGCACATGATCTCAACCTTTGTAGTTGTTGTTATAGTGGAACTACATGAAATGATGCCCTATTCACTAGGCATGATTTGAAGTAGTTTCCTCTTCCTTAATATGTGGTCACTTATTCCAATTAAGTGCCCATATATTATACATGATTTTGGGGTAGGATCTCCCAAGGAATTCTGTGGTGAAATTAGTTTGGCCATTGGGAGACTTTATGGAGTTGACATATTCAGATTTGTTGCAAGTTTGCTCCTTGTTTCCATGAAATAGGTGGAGCCCAAGGGCATGAGTTTTTTTGTGTGATAGTAGTAGGGGTTTTGCTCTACACCATAGTGGTGTCATTTATCACTTGGTGTTATTTGTGTGCAAACTATGCCTAGACAAAGTGGGCATGTGGCTGAAAATTCCAGTTTAGTGAAATCTGGAATTTCACTAAGTCTGGGAATCTGAAAACATTTTCTTCCCCTGTAGATGAGGATGTGCTGGTCATTGTGTTGTGATCTAGCCTTAGTTCAGTGCTAGGAATTTGGACCTGATATGTTTTTGAAGCTCCCTGTCAAATTTCATCTCATTTGGAGTTCAGTAGGTTATGTATTGGTTGCTGTAAAAAAGCTTCAGAACAAAGACAGAAAGTCAGGTGCAGGAATTTTCACTAAGTCCCTGAGATCTGATGGTTTTGGGAAAGTTGGCAGCCTTGTATCTCCTTGTGTTTAATTCCTTTTGCTGTGATTCTTGCTGGTTCTTGTAGTGTTCTTGGTTGGCTACAGCCACATATATTATTTGTCATATTTGGAGGGATGTAGCTATGTTGCATGTAGCTCACAAAGAGCTAAGATGCAGATTATGGCAGATTGTGTAGTATAGTCATTTTGATGATTGCGTGTGCTTAGTTGATGTTGTGGTGTTCTTCCTTGCTCCAATCCATTCATGTTGGGTTGTTATATGTCTTGGCAACCTGGGTATACCAGATTTGTGCCAATTGTGGGTGTGGTGTTGATTCTTACACGTAGGGCTTCATATCTTGTTTCGTTGATTCCCGTTGATCCGTAGCTCCGATTGTTATGTTCTTTATGCGGTTTTGCATCTTTTCACGAGACGCATATGATCATGTCATTCTCATGCATGTCAAAACAGCTTAGTGTACAGTTCTGTCCAGAAACTTGTAGTAGTTTCTTTTGCTTGTGCTAGAGTAGAAATAGTGATGCATGCTCATCTTTCATCTCATGCATCATGAGTTTGTTGGATCTTGTGGTGCTGCTGTTCATTGGCTGTTATCCTTTTGTTGGGTAGCACCGGGATCAGAGAACGAATACGTGGAGTCAGGAGAATACGTGCAGGACGAACCAGAACCATTCCAAGCTGAGGATATCACAAGCAAGATGATATGACCTTGATTCCATCTCTCGACTTGTTATGCTAGTTTGCGTTTCCATGTCATATTGCTTGCTGCCTACCACTGAATTAAATTGCCTCTTGATATGCCATGAGCCCAAACACTGATCCCTTCCTAGCAAAACTTGAATGGCTAAGTAGGCTTTGCTCAGCTACTAATGATAGTGTTGCTAGATGCAGGTGCTTTGACTCATGTGATAACATGAGCTTGATATCATTATATTAAATTCTGTTATTTAATTAATGCACCTATATACTTGGTAAATGACGGAAGGCCTAGCCTTTTGCCGGGTGCTTTGTTCCGTTATTGCCGCCTTAGTTACTGGTTACCGGTGTTTGATTCCATAATGATCGCTCCTAACACGTTCGGGGTTGTTATGGGGACCCCTCGATAAATCGCGTAGTGCTAAGGCTTGTCCAGCAGGACCCAACATTGGTGTTAATTTGCTAATCACTTAATAATTAACTGCATAGGTAATAGCTACCCCGAGGAATTTAATCAACAACCCGGGCCAGTGCTCCTCATGAGTGTTGGTCCAAACTGGGCACTGCTCGGGGCCAACTCAGGGCAACTTGAGTGATTCCTATCAGGCCATCGTGCGCGTAGCTCATCCGGCGTGTCCTGAGACTGAGATACGCGGCTCTTATCAGGGTCGTCGACACGTCGGGAGGTCCTGCTAGCCTTGTCTTACCTTAGCGGTATATCTTGCGTATAGGAATCCCTCTGAAGCTTTGGTTTCCCCGAGAGTTGAGGTTTTCCTCTAAGGAATTTGACGAGATCACGAGATTCGTCATAGAGGATACCTTTGCGGCATGTGTACGTTTGTGATGGACTAGTTGGAGCACCCCTGCAGGGTTTAATCTTTCGGAAAGCCGTGCCCGCGGTTATGTGGCAACTTGGAATATTTTGTTAACATCCGGTATTAGATAACTAAACATAAGCTAATAAAATGGCCAACTATGTGTGTAACCGTGACTGTCACCCTCGAAGATCTCTCTTCGTTCGGGAACACGGTGGGGTTATGAATGCCGTAGGTAGGTGTTCAGGATCACTTAGTGATCAAGTAATCACGACCGCTAGTGTAGACCACCTTCATGAATGTTACGTAAGATAGCCACCAAATCAAGCTTAGGATGCTGCAACCTTATACACTTCACCCTTACCCGACCTAATAACATGACTAGTTCTGGCACCAAGGTCTTAGATTGCTGAGTCCTCGTGGCTCATGGATTCCTCCGAAACTCCCAACAGGTACAGGTACCCCAGAGACAGATGATCCCGACGGCACTCAGCTGGCGTGGCAGTACGACGAGGAGACAGACCGCCTCTACGTGAACTATCCAGAGGACTGAGGCGTGGTCGTGATCGTGGGCCTGCAGGCAGGGTAGCATAGCATTTCCATGTTGTGTAGTCCGTAGCGGAACTACCTTGATTGTATCTATGATGTACTCTGAGTTATTAATGAGAAGACAATTGAATCCCGGATTGTCTACTTTTATTATTATTTGTGCTATGTTACTTGCTTGCGAAACGCTTAGATGCGCTTCTTTCCTATTCGGGGCCTCGACCCCTAGATCGGAAAGGACCGCATCTTGGTCGTCACAAGTTGGTAATCAGAGTCTTACGACCATAGGAGCCTTTGTGTGATCATACTTGGCCGAGTCGAGTCTAGAAAATGTTTTGAGTCTTAGTTATATCGGAGAGTAGGATTCTTTTTTCTCCTCTTCTATGCTCTGGTGAGGTTCCTGTCTTAGGAAATCTTTAACTCTACTCCTTTTCTCGCTCAATTTTTTTTTTAGGATCACGCGGGTATTTTATGAAATCTATATGATTTCGATGTGACGGAATCCTGTCATGGTGCCTCCTATCTGCTCTAAGTATCAGGGGAGTTGAGCTCCAGGGATTATCGCGCACATCGCCATCATTCAGATTTCTGAGTATCTAAGAACGGAGGATGTTCGTTATTGCCTCAATATTGGTAGTGGTGAGATAACCCCGATGTCCCCAGTACTGGTGTAGATTGTTCGGGGGTACTACCACACTTGGTATCGTTGTGATCACGAGGATCTGTTGTAGATGAAGGTCCGAGATGCTGGTTGTGTGTTGAAGGATGTGATACAGGTGACGGGTTAGTTTAGGAGTTGTGTGAAATACTCCTTGTATCCGTGTACCTGATTGCATGACCAGTTATTTCGGGAATACATAGGTGGGATATCTAGTAGTATCTTATAGGACTATCTTCCTACATACGCTTGACTGAGGTTTGGGAAATCTCGGTCTTATGTTTGTTCCGAGCAGTTCTAGCTCACACTTGTTTGCAGTGGTCCTTATCGGAATTTTGTCGTCTGTTACTTTGAGGATGCACTCTTGCTACGTTGTTCGAGTGCAATGCTAAATTCTGTTTAGATATTCCTGTCTTTTGATTCAGCAATATCTTCAATTATTCTGTGGACTAATATGATGTCCGTCTTCAGGATGGCTCCACCGACTCGTCAGACCCCAGGGCGTGAGGATATGTTGCCTCCGCCACCTCCTCCTTCGCCGCCGCCGCCTCCTCCTGCAGAGGCCTGGCAGGCGATGATGGCAGCTACTAATGCAAACACTCAGATGATGTTGTAGTTGATCCAGGAGAGAGCCAATCATCAGCAGGGCAATTTCCAGCAGGGTGGCAATCACTTCGCCAATCTGAGTCAGTTCCTGTCAAACCAGCCTAAGACGTTCACTTCTTGCGACCAGCCATTTGATGCAGAAGATTGGATCCCTGATATGAACAAGCATTTCGAGTATAGCAATGTGCGTCTGCAGGACTATGTCAAGTTTGCAACGTTTCAGTTGAAGGGACAGGCTTCTATATGGTGGCAGCAGCTCAAGGACTCCAGAGGCGACAGGGTGATGTCTTGGGACGAGTTTTGTTGTGACTTCAGGTCCCACTACATCCCTTCCAGCTTTCTGGAGGAGATGCGTGAGAAGTTCAGGCGTTTGAAGCAGGGCAGCAATTCTGTGTACAAGTACAATGTCGAGTTCCACGAGCTGGCCCGTTACGCGCTGCAGGATGTCCCGGATCAGAAGAGCAAGATCTATCAGTTCAGGGGTGGCTTGAAGGAAGACTTGCAGTTAGCTCTTGCTTTGCACGATCCTGAGGAATTCGACAAGTTCTACAACCTAGCTCTCAGAGCAGAGGCAGCCTTGCTCAGGGTGGAAAATTCCAAGAAGCGCTTCAGAGATTCCAGCTCTTCCTCGACTCAGGTGGTTCAGAAGCAACAGAGGTTTTGGGTTTCTCCTCCTCCTCCTCCTCGGCACTCATAGCAGCTGAAGCACTCAGGTGGACGTGGTTCTTCCCACCCACCCAACCCTGGCTTCCAGCAGAGATACCAGTTTCAGAAGCAAGGGCCTCCTCAGACTTAGTTCCGGCAGCCAGCAGATGTCACTTGTCACAAATGTGGGCAGAAGGGTCACTATGCCAACAAATGTACTTCTCAGCTCCGTCTGCCGCCTCTTCCTCCAGGCAAACCTCCAAGCAACGCTCTTGTCAAATTCAACCCCAGATTAGCTCGAGTCAACATGGTGAACGCAGCTGAAGCAGAGAACTCGTCTGATGTGATCATGGGTAACCTCCTCGTCAATGATATTCCTGCTAAAGTGTTATTTGATTCTGGTGCTTCTCATTCATGTCTAGACCATTTGCATGGAATCATGATTTCATTTCTAAGACCTTGGACAAACCTTTTCGTGTGGTTTCCCCGGGAGCGCTGTTGAGCTCTAATGTGGTCATTCCGGATGTTTCTGTTAAGATGGGCGCTTATGCTTTTCTGGCATCTCCTATTGTCTTGGGCAATTCCGACATCGACTTGATTCTTGGTATGGACTGGTTGGCCATGAACAAGGCATCAATTGATTGTGAAGCCAAAGAAGTCAAGCTTACCCACTCTTCGGAGGATGTGATTATATTCGCGGCGCGCGATGATACAATCCGTCTATTCTCCTTGAATGAAAAGGGTGAGATCAATCCTATTGAGCAAGTTCTAGTAGTCTCTGAATATCAAGATGTGTTTCCTGAAGAGCTGCCAGGCATGCCTCCGCACCGTGAAGTTGAGTTTGTCATTGAGCTTGAGCCAGGCACAGAGCCAGTGTGCAAACGGCCGTACAAGCTGGGTCCAGAAGAATTGAAGGAACTTAAGAGGCAACTCGATGAGCAGGAGCGTTTGGGTTTGATCAGACCAACCTCGTCTCCGTGGGGATGTCGTGTTCTATTTGTCAAGAAGAAGGATGGATCGGACCGGTTGTGTGTTGATTACCGCCCATTGAACAAGAAGACAATCAAGAACAAATATCCACTTCCGAACATAACTGAGTTGTTCGAACAGTTGAAAGGTGCTAAAGTATTCTCCAAGCTTGATCTCAGAATGGGCTATCATCAGATTCACATTCGTGAGGAAGACATTCCGAAGACGGCATTCAGGACTAGTTTTGGCTCGTATGAGTATACGGTCATGTCTTTTGGTCTGGCTAATGCTCCTCCGACATTTTGTCAATTAATGAACTATATTTTCTCCCCATACAAGAATGAATTTGTCTTGCTCTATCTCGACGACATTCTGGTCTTTTTTGAGACTGAGGAAGAACATGAGAAACATCTCAGGTTGGTGCTTGATAAACTGAGAGAGTACAAGTTGTATGCTAAGTTTTCCAAGTGCGAGTTCTGGCTGAAAGAAGTGGTTTATCTTGGGCATATTATCTCTGCCGAGGGCATTAAGGTTGACCCGTCCAAGGTTCAAGCCATTGTTGAATGGGAGCCTCCGCAGAATGTGAAGCAGCTTCGAAGCTTTCTCGGGCTTGCTGGATATTGCAGAAGATTCGTTGAGAACTTCTCCAAGATCGCCAAGCCGCTCTCTAGTCTTCTTCAGAAGGGTGTTAAGTATGTTTGGTCTCCAGAGTGTCAACTGGCTTTCGATACACTCAAAGAGAAGCTTATCTCCACTCCGGTCTTGGCTCCTCCGGATGATTCCAAGCCGTACCAGGTCTTTTGCGATGCTTCTCTCCAGGGTCTTGGTGCAGTCTTGATGCAAGATAGGAAGGTGGTTGCTTATACCTCCAGGCAGCTGAAGCCTGCGGAGAAGAACTATCACGTGCACGATCTTGAGCTAGCAGCTGTTGTGCACGCCTTGATGACTTGGAGACATCTCTTGTTGGAACGTAAGGTTGAAGTTTTCACCGATCACAAGAGTCTCAAGTATATCTTCACTCAGCCTAACTTGAATCTTCGGCAAACACGTTGGGTGGAAATGCTCCAAGATTTTAATCCGAGTGTTGAATACACGCCAGGCAAGGCAAATGTTGTGGCGGATGCATTGAGCAGGAAGGAATATTGCAACAGTCTGATTCTGCAACCTCTCTAGCCGGGTCTTTCTGAGTCTTTCAGGAAGCTTAATCTTCAGCTAGTACCTCAGGGTTTTATTGCGAACCTTCAGATCTCTCCTACCTTGGAAGATCAGGTCAGAGCAGCTCAGCTTCTTGGCGCTATGGTGAAGAAGGTCAAGATTGGCGTGGGAAAGAGTCTCCCCAAGTATAAGTGCTTCACTGTTGATGCCAGGGACATGTTATTTTTCGAGGATCGCCTTGTCGTCCCGAAAGGTGATCTCAGGAAGGTGATCATGGAAGAAGCTCATAACTCTCTGCTCTCTATTCATCCTGGAATCTCCAAAATGTACAATGACTTGAAATAGACATTCTGGTGGACTCGTATGAAACGTGAAATTGCTCAGTTTGTAAACGAGTGTGATGTATGTCGAAGAGTGAAAGCAGAACATCAACGCCCAGCAGGCCTATTGCAGCCTTTGCCGATTCCCGAGTGGAAGTTTGATCACATTGAGATGGATTTCGTCACCGGGTTTCCGAAGTCCAAGAAGGGCAATGATGCTATCTTCGTCGTCATCGACAAATTGAGTAAAGTGGCTCATTTCCTTCCAGTCAAGGAGTCCATTTCAGCAGCTCAGCTGGCAGAGTAGTACACCTCCAAGATTGTCTCTTTGCACGACGTACCTATGATGATCTCGTCAGATCGCGGAAGTATCTTCACTTCCAAGTTTTGGGACTCCTTTCAGTCTGCTATGGGCACGAAGATCCGCTTTAGCACAGCGTTCCATCCTCAGACAAGTGGTCAAGTGGAGAGAGTGAATCAAGTTCTTGAGGATATGCTGAGAGCCTGTGTTATCTTTTTGGCATGAAGTGGGAAGATTGTCTGTCTTTTGCGGAGTTCTCGTATAACAACAGTTATCAAGCTAGTTCTGGCAAGGCTCCGTTTGAAATTCTCTATGGCAGGAAGTGTCGTACTCCGCTCAACTGGTCCGAGACCAGCGAGCGTGAGATCCTTGGGAATGATATGATAGAAGAAGCTGAGGAGATGTGTCGGATCATTCGCGACAACCTCAGAGCAGCTCAGTCCCGTCAGAAGAGCTATTACGATAGCAAGCACCGCGACATGTCTTATGAGCTTGATGACTTTGTCTATCTCAAGGTGTCGCCTATGAAGGATATGCAGCGCTTTGGCATCAAAGGCAAGCTTGCGCCTCGTTTCGTTGGTCCGTTCAGAGTGGTTGGCAAGAGGGGCGACCTTGCGTACCAGCTCGAGCTTTCGTCAACCTTTGCAAATGTCCATGATGTGTTCCATGTTTCTCAGCTTCGGAGGTGTTTCAAGAACCCCGAGCGCACTGTGCATCTTCAAGATATCGACCTTCAGCCTGACCTTTCTTATCGTGAGCACCCAGTTGCGGTTCTCGAGGCGACTAAGCGCAAGACCCGTAACAAGACTGTCAAATTTCTCAAAGTGCAGTGGTCTCACCATTCCGATAAAGAGGCTACGTGGGAACACGAGGATCACCTCCGTTCCGAATTTCCCGATTTCTTTCAGTCTTAGATCTCGAGGGCGAGATCTTCTTTGTAGTGTGGGAGATTTTGTAGTGCCCCAACTGAAAACCTTCCCTATTTGGAACCTATTGCAAGTGGGTCCACCTTGTCAGGAATATGACGATATCATTTGTGCCATGACTTCATGTGATGTCCCTTGTATTTTCTTCCTTGCATGCATGCATTTCATATCATCTCTTCCATGTTTCTTTGAGACTTTGTGATTGCAAGAGTGGTGGTGATGATGTTGTGGTCTTCTGCTTCATGTGGTGTTTGTGTTCTTGTGGACATATGTGTGGTGTGGTGCAACTCTACTAGGTTGCTTGTCCTAGTAGGATAACATGTGGATGCTTAGGTTTCAAATCATCTTCACCCCTCTCTCTATTCCTCCTATGTCAAGATTCACTTCTTCCTTTTCTGTTTTTAAAATGTTCCTGTTTTAGCTCTTATTTGTGGTGGATTTGTGAGGAAAAGATGTTGTTTTAAGGAGGGGTGCAAGAGGTGCAAATAAATATAAAACAGGTCCAACAATGGTTGTTTTGTAATTATTAATTTGCCCCATATGTTCATGTTGCATTTTATTCAAATAGTTCATGATTTGTCATGACCAGGGATGTGCAAGCTTATTTTTTTTCTCTTATAGTTTTCCTTGTGCATTTCTTCCTTCTCTGGTAATTCCTGTTAAAAGAAAATACCAGGGAATTGACTTCTCTCTATATGGTGCCTAAGTGGGCTTCCTCCCGCTCTGGTGGCCCATCTTCTCCTCCTCTTCGTAGCGCAGGAGCCCAGCTGGCAACCCTCTCTTCTTCCTCCCGACGTCACCCCTGTACGATCGTTCCTCAGCCTCCTGATCAACGTGGCCTCGATCTTGCGGCTCCAGCTCGCCCCCCCCCCTAGGGCCATATAAGCTCTCCTCTCCCTTCCCCAGGCGGCTAGGGTTCCTCCTCTCCCTCCTCTTCTTCCTCCCGTGCCGCCAGAGACCTCGTGGTCGTTCCCAAAGCCATGATCAGCTCCGGGTCGCCCTCGTCGCTGGCGTAGCTTCAACCTCGTCATCTCCCCGTAGCTGCTCAAGCAAGAGGACCCAGGAGGGGTTCCATTTTCGCGCGGAGCCGGAGCCGGGACTTCTTCCTCGACGTCCCCGACGTGCACCTTCTTCCTCGGCCAGCGGCTTCTTCCTGCAGCAGTAGACGCGCTTCTTCTTCTTCCACGTCGGGCGCCTCTCCTCTCGACGCTAGGTGAGCGAGACCGTGCCCCCCTCTTCATTTTTCCTCTTCGGTAGTGGCACCGAGCCTCCTGCTCGAGGCTTGCCGGAGTTGCACCGGCAAGCTGTGTAGTTGTTGCTCTGATCATTGGCGCACCACAGGGTAGTCTTTGGCCGTTCGTGTCGATGTACACGAGGTAGCCCCGCGGCTGTGCGTAGGTAGTGGCAGGGGTTCCTTCTCCTCAGGTTGCTTCGGCTCCTCCGGTTTCTGTAGCAGCAGCAGGACACCGGCAAACTCTCTGTCGCCGTGCCTCCCTGTTCGTTTTAGTTCAGCAGTAGAGATGCATGTGTGTGTGTGTGTATCCAGTCCTAGCAGAGTAGCAGTAGCTTGGGGCCTGTCCGTGGATGTTGTGGCATAGCAGTCGCGGCGGTAGTGTAGGTAGATCTTCCGGTAGCGCAGCACCAGCAGCACCCCGGCAAAGACAGCCCTGTCGTTCTCCCTGACGCCGGTGCTCCCCTGTAGACAGGAGGAGAGCAGCAGTAGCATTCCTTGCACGCGACCCCTTCTCTGTCAGACTTCCAATCGTACCGCAGTAGTTGAGCCTTGTGGTTGTTATCGTCAGGTGCAGGGTTCGAATCCCATGTGTTGCACCCCCCTTTTTATCGCATGTTTTCTTTCCTGTTTCGCAGTAGAGCAGCACAACAGAGTATATCCTCTGCTTGGGTCCTTCTCTGTCGAGCCCCATGGGCATAGCAGAGTGGGTTGCTGCAGTAGAGAGCACCAGGAGGTTCAGGGTTCAAATCCTGAACCCTCCTGCTATTCTTTTCTATTCCTTTTGTTTTTTCTTTGTTTTGAGCTTTCCCCTTAGCATGTGTAATTGATGTTGGGGTGTATTGCACATGTGGGAGTTCATTTTTTCCCCTTTCAACAGCATGTGATGTTTTTTACATTGTTAGCATGAGGACCTATTATGTGGGCTTAGGGCTAGTAGATATGTGTGAGAGGTATGTGTGTGTGTGTGCTCTAGAGGGAGTGCATGTAGGTGCATATGCTAGTATGATCTTGAGCTTGCAAGCATAGCTATTTGTTGTGTGTGATGCACTAGAGTTTCATGTGTATGTGATCTTGTGAGGGTTATGATGTGTGTATGTTTACCATGTGATGCAAGCTATGTTTAGCATGTGTAGATAGGTGTGTTGATCTTGAGCTTGATGTGCTTGTGTGTGAAGTGGAGTAGATGTGTGTGTGAGAGGCACTCCACCTTTGCAAACAAGCTTTGCACCTCCACATGACCATATGTGAGAGGGTGTGGTATGTTGTTTGTGTGGATAGCTTGGTAGTAGTGTTTATGAAGTTTATGTGCATGACACAAACATGGGGTTCAAACCCCCATGTCACTTTGTCATTGTGCACATGATCTCAACCTTTGTAGTTGTTGTTATAGTGGAACTACATGAAATGATGCCCTATTCACTAGGCATGATTTGAAGTAGTTTCCTCTTCCTTAATATGTGGTCACTTGTTCCAAGTAAGTGCCCATATATTATACATGATTTTGGGGTAGGATCTCCCAAGGAATTTTGTGGTGAAATTAGTTTGGCCATTGGGAGACTTTATGGAGTTGACATATTCAGATTTGTTGCAAGTTTGCTCCTTGTTTCCATGAAATAGGTGGAGCCCAAGGGCATGAGTTTTTTTTGTGTGATGGTAGTAGGGGTTTTGCTCTACACCATAGTGGTTTCATTTATCACTTGGTGTTATTTGTGTGCAAACTATGCCTAGACAAAGTGGGCATGTGGCTGAAAATTCGAGTTTAGTGAAATCTGGAATTTCACCAAGTCTGGGACTCTGGAAACATTTTCTTCTCCTGTAGATGAGGATGTGCTGGTCATTGTGTTGTGATCTAGCCTTAGTTCAGTGCTAGGAATTTGGACCTGATATGTTTTTGAATCTCCCTGTCAAAATTAATCTCATTTGGAGTTCAGTAGGTTATGTTTTGGTTGCTGTCAAAACGCTTCAGAACAAAGACAGAAAGTCAGGTGCAGGAATTTTCACGAAGTCCCTGAGATCTGATGGTTTTGGGAAAGTTGGCAGCCTTGTATCTCCTTGTGTTTAATTCCTTTTGCAGTGATTATTGCTGGTGCTTGTAGTATTCTTGGTTGGCTACAGCCACATATATTATTTCTCATATTTGGAGGTCTGTAGCTATGTTGCATGTAGCTCACAAAGAGCTAAGATGCAGATTATGGCAGATTGTGTAGTATAGTCATTTTGATGATTGTGTGTGCTTGGTTGATGTTGTGGTGTTCTTCCTTGCTCCAATCCATTCATGTTGGGTTGTTATATGTCTTGGCAACCTGGGTATACCAGATTTGTGCCAATTGTGGGTGTGGTGTTGATTCTTACACGTAGGGCTTCATATCTTGTTTCGTTGATTCTCGTTGATCCGTAGCTCCGATTGTTATGTTCTTTATGCGGTTTTGCATCGTTTTCACGAGACGCGTTTGATCATGTCATTATCATGCATGTCAAAACAGCTTAGTGTACAGTTCTGTCCAGAAACTTGTAGTAGTTTCTTTTGCTTGTGCTAGAGTAGAAATAGTGATGCATGCTCATCTTTCATCTCATGCATCATGAGTTTGTTGCATCTTGTGGTGCTGTTGTTCATTGGCTGTTATTCTTTTGTTGGGTAGCACCGGGATCGGAGAACGAATACGTGGAGTCAGAGAGTACGTGCAGGACGAACCAGAACCATTCCAAGCTGAGGATGTCACAAGCAAGATGATATGACCTTGATTCCATCTCTAGACTTGTTATGCTAGTTTGTGTTTCCATGTCATATTCCTCGCTGCCTACCACTAAATTAAATTGCCTCTTGATATGCCATGAGCCCAAACACTGATCCCTTCCTAGCAAAACTTGAATGGCTAAGTAGGCTTTGCTCAGCTACTAATGATAGTGTTGCTAGATGCAGGTGCTTTGACTCATGTGATAACATGAGCTTGATATCATTATCTTAAATTCTGTTATTTAATTAATGCACCTATATACTTGGTAAATGACGGAAGGCCTAGCCTTTTGCCGGGTGCTTTGTTCCGTTATTGCCGCCTTAGTTACCAGTTACCGGTGTTTGATTCCATAATGATCGCTCCTAACACGTTCGGGGTTGTTATGGGGACCCCCTCGATAAATCGCGTAGTGCTAAGGCTTGTCCTGCAGGGCCCAACATTGGTGTTAATTTGCTAATCACTTAACAATTAACCGCATAGGGAATAGCTACCCCGAGGAATTTAATCAACAACCCGGGCCAGTGCTCCTCATGAGTGTTGGTCCAAACTGGGCACTGCTCGGGGCCAACTCAGGGCAACTTGAGTGATTTCTATCAGGCCATCGTGCGCGTAGCTCATCCGGCGTGTCCTGAGACTGAGATATGCGGCTCTTATCAGGGTCGTCGACACGTCGGGAGGTCCTGCTAGCCTTGTCTTACCTTAGCGGTATATCTTGCGTATAGGAATCCCAGTGAAGCTTTGGTTTCCCCCAGAGTTGAGGTTTTCCTCTAAGGAATCCGACGAGATCACGAGATTCGTGATAGAGGATACCTTTGCGGCATGTGTACGGTTGTGATGGACTAGTTGGAGCACCCTTGCAGGGTTTAATCTTTCGGAAAGCCGTGCCCGCGGTTATGTGGCAACTTGGAATATTTTGTTAACATTCGGTGTTAGATAACTTAAACATAAGCTAATAAAATGGCCAACTGTGTGCGTAACCGTGACTGTCACCCTCGAAGATCTCTCTTCGTTCGGGAACACGGTGGGGTTATGAATGCCGTAGGTAGGTGTTCAGGATCACTTAGTGATCAAGTAATCACGACCGCTAGTGTAGACCACCTTCATGAATGTTACGTAAGATAGCCACCAAATCAAGCTTAGGATGCTGCAACCTTATACACTTCACCCTTACCCGACCTAATAACATGACTAGTTCTGGCACCAAGGTCTTAGATTGCTGAGTCCTCGTGGCTCACGGATTCCTCAAAAACTCCCAACAGGTACAGGTACCCCAGAGACAGATGATCCCGACGGCACTCAGCTGGCGTGGCAGTACGACGAGGAGACAGACCGCCTCTACGTGAACTATACAGAGGACTGAGGCGTGGTCGTGATCGTGGGCCTGCAGGCAGGGTAGCATAGCATTTCCATGTTTTGTAGTTCATAGCGGAACTACCTTGATTGTATCTGTGATGTACTCTGAGTTATTAATGAGAAGACAATTGAATCCCGGATTGTCTACTTTTATTATTATTTGTGCTATGTTACTTGCTTGCGAAACGCTTAGATGCGCTTCTTTCCTATTCGGGGCCTCGGCCCCCAGATCAGAAAGGACCGCATCTTGGTCGTCACAGGCGGTTAAGCCACAAGAATAGAGCATGAGGCTCTAATACCAATTGAAAGGGATCGAGATGGACCTAGAGGGGGTGAATAGGTACAGTTACAAATTTTATCAGTTACTTAGCAATTTTAGGCAATAATGCGGAATATGAAAATGAGCCTAACAATTGCAAGGGTGAAGGGATATAATAAAGCACAAGTAAATAATCAAAGGACTAACAACAAGTAGGAAGTTAAGGTTAGGGATAACCGCAACTTCGAGAGACAAGGATGTATCCCGATGTTCACATCCTTGGAGGGAATCTATGTCACCATTTAGAGAGGTGGGTGTTACCACGAAGGCACACAAACGCCAAGAAAGGCTCACCCTATTCTCTCATTGATACAACAGCACGAAGGCGTTTCTCAACCACTGGTGGTAAGCCTTTGAGGTGTCTTCCAAACCCTCACAAACTTTCCGGGGGAAATCACAAAGGTTTGATTCCTCTCTGAAGAATTCCTACCGCTAGGAGTCTCCAACCTCCAAGAGTAACAAGATCACCGGGACTGCTCAAAACTTGCTCAAATCATATATAGCTTGGGTTGAGAGGAGGAGAGGGAGACGATCTTTCTTTTGATTGGAACAACACTCAAAGGGGCTCACAAATGCTCTTAGGATCTAGAATTTGGTGTAAGCAAATGGGAGTGAGAGAGGAACATATTCTTAGAGTGTTTCAGCTATGTTGAGCCACCCCCACTCGAGGTGGGAGAAGACTATATATAGTGGTGGTCGAAAACTGACCGTTAGAGCCACTTATGTTGTCCACTTGCTGGACGTCGGATAGTTCACGGTCGTCCGGCCAGCCACGAAGGGTCGGACGTCCGACAGTGGTCGGTCGTCCGAAGATGCAGATGGCATCTCATTACCATAGTATTTTGTGGAGAGGTAACCAGCATACGAACACCCGGAGCTCGTCGGTCGTCCGAAGACACAGAAGAAATTAGGTCAGCATCAGGTGAAAAGGTAAACAACGCACGTACAACCGAAGGGCATCGGCCGTCTGGGGCACGGTCGCCCGAAAAGGTCGGAAGTCTGACATTTTGGATCTGTTGGGTGGCAACGGAATTCCTACGGTACCCGAACGCCAGGTCCTCGGACGACCGGAGGGGGCCGGAAGTCTGACATTTTAGATCTGTTGGCTGGCTCAGGATTTCCGCACGGCGTCGGCCATCCGTGATCCGGACGTCCGAGAACCATCGGACGACCGGACAGGAGCAGATCAACCAGGAAGATAGTGAGAGGAATTTCTCATAGTTTTGAGCAAGTTTCTTGCGAGACTGAGTGATCCCCTCTTAATAGTGCGGGGTCCCTACACTCAAGAAAGACAAATAAAATGATAGACCACTTTGTCTTATTTCTTCGTTCTTGAGCCTCCTGGACAAATTAGTGATGATCCATACAGAAACTCTCATGGGAACAGAACCTGAGATGCACTCGATTAAGATGATTAGTTTCCTATATGTGTGTTGTCAGCAACATCAAAATATGATTAAGGTCATGATTGCACTTTCAAAATGATGAGGCTGCAGCAAGCGACTAATCATTTATTTGAGGTGGCTAACTTACGAGTACAAGAATAAAAGGGGGATGATCTAGGCATAGCGGACTTGAACTACTGATGATCAAATGAATGATCCTGAACACCTACTTACGTCAGACATAACCCCACCGTGTCCTTGATCAGAGAAGGAGCTCACTAAAGAGACAGTCACGGTTACACACTCAGTTGGCAAGTCTTAATTTAATTAACTTCAAGTTATCTAGAACCAGATGTTAAACAAAGTTTTCCACGTTGCCACATAACCGCGGGCACGACTTTCCGAAAGATTTTACCCTGCAGGGGTGCTCCAACTAGTCCATCACAAATTACCACAAGCCGCATAGAAATCCTCGATCATGAAACTCGCGATCTCGTCGGACTCCTTAGTGGAACACCTCAACTCTGAGATTACCCAAAGCATCACCGGAATCCCGATGCACAAGATATTTCATAAAAGGTAAAACTAATCCAGCAAGGCCACCCGGCGTGCCGACAGTCTCAATAGGAGCTGCATATCTCGTTCTCAGGGCACAACCGGATGAGCTAGACGTCGGGTTGGCTAAACCCCGGGTGACCAGGGGGCGCCGGATACCGCTCAGATTGGACCAATACTCATGAGGAGCACTGGCCCGGGGGTTGATTAATTATCCATGGGGTCCGGAAAGTCCCTATTCAATTTTATTAGGTTATTAGGCAAATGTAGTACCAAAGTTGGGCCTTGCCAGACCAGTTTTAATCTAAGAAGAATTATTAAGGGGGTCCCCATAATAACCCCGATCGTGTTAGGAGCGCTTAATTATGGAATATAACACCGGTACCCGAAACTAAGGCGTCAAAGGTGGAACAAAACACCAGGCTAGAAAGGCCGAGCCTTCCACCTTTTACCAAGTATATAGGTGCATTAAATAAAATAGCAATTAATAGGGTGATATAACAAGGGACCCATGTTAACACATGGAAGCAACTGCATCTGCAACTAGCAACTCTAACACATGGTTAAGCAAGCGATAACATAGCCAATCAATGGTCTGCTAGGTTGTAGAAAGGTTGAAGGTTTTCATCAATGTTGGGAGGCTGATATTTAACAGGTGGTAGGCAGCGAGACATAACGATAGAAATGAAATAACTAGCATGGAGATGATTGTAATGATATCTGGGGAAATGTTCGTCTTGCATGAGATCCCGCTTGTAAGAAGAATGACTCCGTGAAGAAGACGAACCGACGTAGTCGAACGGCTCCTCGCATTCCGACACGCTTGTGGAACTCTATCAAGACGAAGCAAAGCAGAAACAAGAATCAACACCGATATTCACCACGACACATGCACGACATGATGAACCTCCTAATATGATGCATGATCAGTTCAAATATGCAAGGCATGGCATGGCAATTCACAACAATCAAACACTACACATTAAGTGAAGCTCAATATGCAACTCGATATGCAACGAGTTGCATATTGACGAAATTCCACATACAAATTATTTAGTTCATTCCCGTTTAGTTACTGTCAATATTAAATGTTGTTTTAAACATGGCAAGGGGTGAAGCACAAATTAAACTATCTATCTAGGCATTTTAAATGAGGCCGGAAACGACATATAGCATCTCCAAAACGACCCCACGCGTTACATTCTAATTCTATCCAGATTTTTCCTAATCACACTTTATATTTGTTAAACGGCAAAACAAAGTGGTTCACATGATTCTACTCGTCGTTCTCGTCCATTTACATATATGGCTCATCTCCAACAGAGCTACGATTAATTAACTACACCCTAATTTGCTTTTATCACATTGACACGCAAACCGATGCAAACAACATGCTAAAGAGCCTTAAACGTGCATGAGAGTTAGAAAATTTTAATCTACGCAAAAATCTGGTCAAGTTACATATATAACTCTCTGCGATCCGACGCACGGATTAGAACTTACGGGCGTTTGAAAAATATGCGTTTTGTGAAAAAGAATAAATTCGTAGGACCTAAAAAAAACTACAACGGGCTAAATGTGCTATGCAGAATATAACTATACAGTGCAAAGGGCAAGGCTTAGACGTCGGGTGCTCACCTCGTGGCCATGGGTCGGCCTGGTGGTGAAGGAGAGGTCGCGCAGGGCTGGGCTGAGGGGTGGCTTCGGGCCGTGGTTGGGCCGGCTGGAAGGGGCGGCTGGGCCTGCCTGGCACTGGGCCAGCTAGGCGCAGAGGCTGCGAGCTGGGCCGGGGCAAGGCCATCCTGGCCTGGCGGGCGAGCGGTCAACGCGGGGGATCGGGCAAATCGAGCCTCGTGCTCGATCTCCCGATGGAGGCTGGCGACGGGAGCACAGGGGCTCAGCGGCGGGGTCCGGCACCGGAGTTGGAGGGCGCGACCGACGGCAGGTCTTGCGGTCGGAGAATCAAGGGGACGGCCAGATTCGAGGGAGATTGACCGGATCCAGCAGCTACGGGGCTTCGTGACCGGCAGCAGCAATTCCCAGGGGCGGCGGCGCCATGGCTGGCTCCTGCGAAGTGGTGGCTGAGGCGGGGTGATGACGGCGGCCCTGGGTGGCACACCGGTCGGAGGTGGTGGAAGGCGAGGCACGACGACCTGGGGTAGATCCGGCTCGGGGCAGCCGTTGCTACTCCTGGAGCTCGGGACTGCGCTTGCGGAAGGACATGGCGGCTCGGGCGAATTGAGCCCGGTTGGCTGAGGGCGGGCCCGCGATGGGCTCCGGTGAGCCGCGATGGCTGTGGTGGGAGAGGGGCACTGGCGGCGCCAAGTGGAGCAAAATTGACAAAAATGACCCCTGGGGCGAAAGAACTCACGGAGTGACCCCTCGGGGGAAATATTTCACCGACCTGACCCTTTTGTGTGGCGCCCGACACCTAGGCGCCACACTACACTGTGTGACGCCTAGCCGTTCGGCGCCACACCCCCCGACCACCTGGCAGGGAGGGGCCCACCCCCCCCAGGCCGTGTGACGCCTAAGCCTCAGGCGTCACACATTGTAATGTGTGGCGCCGAACGCTTAGGCGCCACACATGGACTTAACTGGCCACGGGCCAGCCCCCCTCCCCACCCCCTCCCTCATCCAAACAGAAACTGCAACTGCGGCGGCGGCTGGCTCTCACCCCCTCCCTAATCCCCTCCCCCATCTCCTTCAGATCTGGTGATTTCTTCCTTGGATTGATCCCCCAAGGTAATCTCCTCCCCCATCCCTTCCCTTTCCCATCCTTCTATCCAAGTGTATTAGGTTTTGGTTGAGTAGATTGATTTTAGTAGATTGATTTGAGTAGGTTCTTAGGATTTGTCTAGTTAGGATATGAGTTATTATATGAGTAGATGAGTAGTAGTAGTTCATATTTGTAGTTAGTATTAGTAGTTAGTATATGAGTATATTAGTAGTAGTAGTTCATATTTGTAGTTAGTATTAATAGTTAGTATTAGTAGTTAGTAGTAGTAGTTAGTATTAGTAGTTAGTATATGAGTATATTAGTAGTAGTAGTTCATATTTGTAGTTAGTATATGAGTATATGAGTAGTAGTAGTTCATATGAGTTCTTAGGATTTGAGTAGTTAGGATATGGTGAATATGAGTTAGTATATGAGTAGATGAGTAATTTGAGTTCTTAGGATTTGAGTTCTTAGGATTTGAGTAGTTAGGATTTGAGTTCTTAGGATTGTAGGATGGTGTAATTTTTTGAATATGAGTCTTATTTGAATATTAGTTAGTATATGAGTAGATGAGTAATTTTTTGAATATTAGTTAGTATATGAGTAGATGAGCAATTTTTTGTGATTTGTAGGATGGTGTGGCTTCTGAATAATGTTTATGACGTTGAACACCGGGCCTATTTCATGTCGGAGAAGAAGATGGTAAGTAGAAAATGATTAGTAGATGAGTAATTTTTTGAAAATGTAATAAGCACTTGATATCTTCTTCTCCTATATGTTTGCAGGATCTTACGCCCTTGAAGATCCGGTCTCATGGGGCATCCTGTGTAATGCAGTACGATGAGCGGTACACCCCATACATCGAGATGACCAGACTCCTTCCATTCGTGCAGCTTGTGAGTCGGTCAACTCCCAATCTGAACGATGTGGCAGTCACAGCACTTATTGATCGTTGGAGGCCGGAGACACATAGTTTTCACCTCCGGACCGGAGAGATGACGGTTACTCTTCAAGATGTTTCCATGATCACCGCTCTTCCGATCGAGGGGAAGCCTCTATGTATGAGCACTGATTCCGAGGGATGGCGGCAACAAATGGAGGCTCTTATTGGTATGTCGCCGCAGGAGCCGGAGGTAGAAGATGGAGGGAAGAAATATAGAGTCCCGGCCGGCGCTCCTTTCATTTGGATTGCCGCCAACTTTGCTCATTGTCCTGAGGACGCAGATGACGAGGTGATCCAGAGGTATGCTCGCGTCTACATGTGGTACGTCATCTCTAGGACTATCTTTGCTGACGGCACAGGCAAGAATGCTCCATGGATGTGGCTGAAGGCGTTGACTGTTTTCGACAACAAGTTCAGCTGGGGCTCGGCCGCACTGGCTTACTTGTATCGGCAGGTAATAAATTGTTAGTATTAAGTACTCTCTGTTATCTTTTTCTGCTAAACTGATGCATGTTTGTTGTTACTTGTAGTTGGACGATGATTGTCGCAGGACGACAAAGGACGGTGGAGTTGGTGGTTGTATGCTCCTACTTTCAGTATGGAGCTGGGAACGCCTACCTGTTGGATGCCCTAAAAGCTCACAGTGGAATACCTGGGATGACCACGGCAACCCTGTACGGCAACCTACATGGGCTTACAAGTGGGACTTGGTATCGGAGGTGGCAAGCGAAGTGAACCTATTGTACAAGCAATACACCAACGAGATGGATTCGCTTACCCCCGAGCAGGTAAGATGGTTTCAGAGTTGACTTCCAGCTTCTATATTGTGAGTAAAATGAATTGTGCCTTTCATCTTGTGTTGTAGGTTGAATGGGAGCCATATGGTGTCGGGCCAAACTTTGGTGATGCACACACGTTCGACCTGAATCCACTATGCGTGCAGGAAAGACATCTTTGGCTAATGCGTTGTCCCCTAATATGCAATTGGGCGGTTGAGTTTCATCTCCCGCATCGTGTGATGCGTCAATTTGGGTACTTTCAGCCACACCCACCGGAGTGGGTGGACACGGACACACAGCTTCACAGGTAACAAAAAATAAGTACTGATTAGTTTTGTTCTTAGTGTTGAGCGAGCTACTGATGTGTTTTGTTAAAAGCAGGTTGGATAGGAGGAGGCAGCGAAAAATCAAGGATTGGCAGAAGCATCATAAGAGCTATGTCGTTATGTTCGAGCAAAGTGTGCAGGCAGCTTCGAGCATACGACGAACCCAGTACCGCCAGCATTGTCCTCTTGCGTTCAGCAACTACTTAAGATGGTTTCAGGCGAGTACTCGTGTCGAGATTTGTCCGCCGGCTTACGAGGAGGACATATTGGAAGAACCCACTGAGTACGATGCACTTGCCCAAGGCCGTTACAACAAGTTGATTCGCGAAGGGTACCAAACTTCCTTTGCCCCTGTCCTGAACTTTGTGGTAAGTGTGCTCACCTATGTAAAGTATGAATTCTAGTGCACCTATTCACTTGCACTTATTTTTTGTCATTGTCTTGTGATCATAGCGCAAAGAGGTCAAGAAACAAGCTGATGAGTCCGAAGATATTCTAGATAACACAGCTGGAGGAAAAAAGGGAGAATCTGCACTTCGTCTATTCATAAAGGTGTTGTGTCATTATTATTATTTTGCCCACGAATGCAACATTATAGGTTACCAAATATATGTCATTTATATTTGAATCTAACAGGAACAGGGCCAGAAGTTACAGCGCCTATCCAACATTTTAGGTTGCCGTGACCCTGAATATGTTTCACCTTCGAGATCCGGTTCATCCGAAAGAAATACTCTTGACGATTCAGCTTCTTCGGGCGCTCGTATGGACGATGGTGACATTACCTCGGAAGCTAATACCCAAAGAAATACTGTAGAGGATGATGTTGACACTCTGAGGTATGACATAGCCATACAATTTGCACTTTCACCCTTGAACTTTGAACCTTCAACTTTGAACTTTCAACCTTCATATGTTTTAGGTTGCGGACGAGATGACGTTGAAGGCTTTCCAACGCTCCGCTTACATGTTGAAGCCCAGGAAGGAATTTAGGCGGTACTCACCGGATGATTATGCGAAAGGAAAGAATCCGGTGGCCGGGGCTCTCGTTTGTCAAGGATGAGAAGCATGGACGATGAGGATGACGATGACGATGACGATGAGTCGGATGACCCGAAGCAATTTGTGGTTGCGAGAAGGAAGAAGCTAGTATCTAAGAGGGGACGAGGCCCCAAGGTGTGAACCGGAGTCATTTGGAGTTGGTGTTGCACTTGTTTTGTGAACTATTTACTTTCGTTGTGAACTATTTCGAGTTGTGAACCATTTAGTTGTTGTTGCACTTGTTGTGAACCATTTAGTTGTTCTCTAAATATATGATGATGATGCTATCAAAAATGTTGTCTACATATATGATGATGTTGTTGCAATTGTTGTGAACTATTAAGTTGTTGTCAAAAATGATGTATTGCTGTCAAAATTAAGCTTCCAGCAGGTTTTCACATGTGTGGCGCCCAAGGCTTAGGCGCCACACATGTGCAACGCCTAAGCCTTAGGCGCCACACATGTGCAACGCCCAAGGCTTAGGCGCCACACATGTGAAAACCTGCTGGAATCTCAAAGCACACTATTTCCCGCCACCTATCCCTCCTCCGTTCCCGCCAAAATTTCCACGTCTTCTTTCCCGCCACCTTTCCCTCCTCCATTCCCGGCAAAATTTCCACGTTTCCTTTCCCGCCACCTTTCCCTCCTCCGTTCTCGCCTAAATTTCCACGTCTTCTTTCCCGCCACCTTTCCCTCCTCCGTTCCCGCCACCTTTCCCTCGTCCGGTCTATAAAAGGAGGCATTGGACTGCCTTCCTCCGTTATCCAGCCTCACTTGAGAACACTACCACCGCTTTAGTCAATATGAGTTTGCCTTGCTCGGATCAAAGCATCAGGCCTAAGAAAATGAAGAGTGCGAGTTTACCTCGGGGTGTGGAAGCAGTTCGATGTTGGTGCGGTGATCTCTGCAAGGTGAAGGAGGTGGAGGATTTTTCAGATTGGTTGGGCATGAAGTTTTTCATGTGCGCCAATTATGAATCTGATCCACCCGAATGTATTTCTGCATACATCAGGCCTCCGGTATGCTCAAGTCATCCAGATTATTGTTTACTTGATATTTTTGTTTACTTGAATCTGATCCTCCTCGTAGTCTCCTCCTCCTCTCTGCATGTACTATCGTTGGATTGAAACGGAAATGCCGGACTGGGCGGTGACCGAGATTCGTGAAAGAGGTCGCCGTGCATGGGCTAGCTAGGACTTGGAAGAGCGCCGCGAGAAGGCTGAAGCAGAGGAGAAAGCAGCGAAGAAGAAAGAGTGGGAAGAGTACTGTGTGGAGCAGAGGGCTTTTCTTGATGAGATGATAAGGAAAAACCAAGAAGAGAAACTACGGCTGGAGGAGGTTTACAGACAGCGGGAACAAGCCCGTGAAGCTGAGAGGGAGAGAAAGAGAGAAAGAGCTCGTGCGGCCAAGGCAGCAGAAGAAGCCAATGATGGAAAAGGAAAACATCCACGTTGGACTCGGTAGATTTCACGAAGTTGTATGAGCAAGTTGTATCTTAATTTCAACAAGTTGTATCTTAATTTCAGCAAGTTGTATCAGCAAGTTCTAGCAACACTTGAGAAGACTAAGATAAGGATAATGATCAACAGAGTCTTGATGAAATGATAAACATAGTCTTGATGAAATAGAGAACAAAGTGAAACTAAGACAAAAATGAGAACAAAGTGAAACTAAGACCAACATAGTGAAACTAAGACCAAAATGAGAACAAAATGGGAACATAGTGAAACTAAGACTTAGGATGAGCATTACTCATCAAAAGAGTAGCCAAGTTACTCTATTTCACATGTGTGGCGCCTAAGCCTTAGGCGCCACACATGTGATGTGTGGCGCCTAAGGCTTAGGCGCCACACATGTGAAATAGAGTAACAGAAAGTGTGCATTTGGGATGCCAGTAGGTTTTCAATTGTGTGGCGCCTAAACACATGTGAAATAGAGTAACAGAAAGTCTACATTTAGGCGCCACACAATTGAAAACCTACTGGCATCCCAAATGCACACTTTCTGTTACTCTATTTCACATGTGTGCCGCCTAAGCCTTAGGCGCCACACATGTGCAACGCCCAAGGCTTAGGCGCCACACATTCTGTCATGCTGAAAACTGCAGCACATAGTGGTGGAGGAGTTCAAATATACATCACAAATATGCACAAATATACAACACATAGTAGTGGTGGAGGAGTTCAAACATACAACACAAAGAGGGTGGAGTTCAAACATACATACGGTTCTTGAAGTAACATATGTCCAAAAGTGCATACATAGTGGAGTTTCATAGTAAGAAAGCGCGGAACCGAACAAGGTTCAACAACACATAGAATAGAAGCATCCGGCTCTATTGGGTCGAGCAAGGCCCCTTACCGTTCTTCTTCTTCCTCTCTTCTTCCTCTTCCTCTTCCCTTTTGCGCATTTTTGAAGCCTCTTCCTTAACCCTCTCCGTGAAGCGTTGATGCTCCCGCTCTCTCTTTGCTGCGGCCTCTGCCCACATCTTCTTAAAGTTAGCTTCATATTCTTTTTTATGTTTCTCTAGCGTCTTCCTATCATTCTCCTTTATCCTAGACTCATATCGCTTATGCTCAAGGAACATTTGCCACTCCTCATCCATCTTTGCCTTATGCTCCTCATCCTTCTTCTTTCGCGCTTCCGCTGCATCCTCCTCTCTCAACTTCTTTGCAGCCCTCTCCATCAATAGCTGCTCCTCACTGGCTGCATCCTTCTCCTTCCCCCACTCCGCTTTTGCCTTGTTGGGTTGAGAAGCGGCCATACCTACAAAACAGGCATCAAAGCTCATAGTTAGTAAAATAACACACAAAGGAGCATGAAAAACAACATGATAAAGATAAGTGAAATATGTGACATACGGAAATGGTCCTCGTAGGTATCCACGCATACCAATCCTAGTAAGTCCACCACCTATCCCACCACTTTCTCTAGCAGCACCACCACCTATCCCACCCCTGCCTCTAGCACAACCATGACCTATCCCACCCCTTCCTCTAGCAGCACCCCTGCCTCTACCACCACCACTTCCTCTAGCACCACGTCCTCTAGTAAGCCCAAGTCGGCTAGGAGCATGCTGAGTAGGAACTTGTTGGGTCGTTCTTGCTTGACCCGTCCCTTGTTGGCTCGTGCTTCCTTGACCCGTCCCTTGTTGTCTCGTGCTTCCTTGACCCGTCCCTTGTTGGCTCGTGCTTCCTTGACCCGTCCCTTGTTGGCTTGAACTTGGTTGGCTAGGACTTGGTTGGCTAGGACTTGGTTGGCTTGACCTGGAATCATTGTTTTTGGACTTCTTCTTTCGCGTCGTACACCTTCTTGTGTTGTGCCCTGTTACACCGCAATCTCCACAATGTGATCTCTCAGTAGGCTCTTGGAATTGGTTGTTCCCCATTTCTCTGCCACCACCATGGCCCCATCCATCCATGTCTCCTCTAAAACGCTTTGTCTTTCGTCTTCCCGGTTTCACAACCTTCCACTCTGGGTCGGGCCATAGTTGTACTCCATGATACTCTGGCCATTGTGATTGGTCAAAGTATGGTTCAAATCTAGGAGCCCATGTATGCTTCGTGGTCATGATCGAGAACTCGGACTCCCTCACGGTTAGTGGATGGTTGACGTCCACATTCCTACTGCGAGCTGCCGTGTACAAATGCGAGCATGCGAGATGAAGCAACCTTGGCCACCCACAAGAGCAATCACACAAGGATAAAGATACCTTGAATGCCCTGTTTCCGTGTTGCTGGCCATCGTTTGTCGTTCCTCCGGGCTCATTTACTTCGTATGTCCAATCCTCGTTGTTGTACAGGATAGCCGTTTGGGAGTCAGCCTTCCGTGATTGAAATACCATCCATTTGTCAACCTTTGGTGGAAACTGGTACTTATACTTTTTCTTGTTCTCTCCCGCAATTTGATCATCTGTTTCTTGCGAGTACTTTAGAAAGTATGCTCTCAACTTGTTGAATGTGTATTGAACTATTGCCGTCACCGGCAAAGCACGGACACCCTTCAACACCCGGTTGAAGCATTCTGCCATGTTACTTGTCATTTGACCATATCTTCGGCCATCTTCGTCATAAGCTCGTGCTCACTTGGCCCGAAGTTCAATGTGCCTGTTAAGAAACTCAAGCCCACCTGCATCAAGTTTTTTGTTTACAAGAAAAGCATTGTACAATCTTGCAAATCGTTTGTCCGAAAATGCTTGACAACAATCTTGAAGATCATCCGCCAACTCCTTGCTACCACATGCCCGGTAGAAGTTTGCACAGAAATGTCTCATGCACCATCGATGATGCAAAGGAGCATGGCCGGGAATGACAATGTCAACCGCGTTAAGTATGCCTTGATGGCGATCCGATATGACACATATTTCCCTCTCAAACGGTAATACTTTGGTTCTCAAAATATGCAAGAACCATTCCCAGTTAACATTGTTCTCTGCCTCAACCAAAGCAAAAGCCAAAGGCATCAACCGGTTATTGGCATCACTTGCTATTGCAACCAACAAAGTGCCCTTGAATTGTCCGGTCAAAAACGTGCCATCGATGGAGATGACAGGACGACAGTGCTGGAAAGCCCTCACACATTGCTCAAATGCCCAAAATGCACGGCCAAATACGCGGACCCTATTTCCATTCAGAATCCTTGTTTTCTCCCCATACGGCTCGACCACATGAACCATGCCCGGGTTAGTGTGGGCAATAGCTCCCAACAACCTAGGTATGCGGTTGTATGCTTCCTCCCAATCACCATACAACATCTTGAATGCGGCTTGCTTTGCTTTCCATGCCTTACCATATTTCACCTCGTAGTGAAAGAGGGCTTTCACAAGGTCTTGTACGCTTTTTATGCTCATTGTAGGAAGAGAGGAGATGGAGTTGGAAATCCTGTAAGCGATGAACTCGGAGGTTAGTTGTCTATGGCTTTGCGATGATAGGGCACCATCAACCCTCTTGCCTCGACACATGTGAGGCATACAACTGACAATGTTCCATCCTGGCCCTCCTTTCCATGGTCTTGCATGGACAATCCAAGGACAACCTCTATCCTCACATGCAACCGTGTAACGCAGCTTCATGTTTGAATGAACAACTTTGTGTGGCCTATAATGCGTAACAGAATATTCATCCAACCACATCTTCAGTTCAAAGAATGTTTCGAACTTTGACCCCGGCAAAATAATATTCTTCCCATGTGTGTCCCGATGAGAAGGTGGCCTAACTCCAAACAATATGCCTTCGCCTCCGTCAACCACGGCTTCATCCGCAAGGCTAAGATCCTCGAACAATGGTGTCCGGTGATCACGCTTTAATACATTCGTGAAAGCTTCAGCCTCCTTTGCCGTGAACCCTTCCTCATCAACTTCTTCATCGGGACCCTCATCGTCAGACTCAGAGGCATAGCCACGTGAGTACGGAATGGAATGGTCCATTGTCTCTTGCAAATTATATTTTTCCAAATCACCAAGATTGTTGTCATGAAGAACATTACCATCATCACCGTGCTCATCATTAGCCTCTACCAATGGTTCATGTTCAATGTTGACCTCTTCGTTAGCCTCATAGACACAAGAAAGAGGTTCAATGTTGGCCTCTTCTTTGATGGTTGCAGGAATAGCTTCAACAATCGAAGAGGCAACCCGGTTCAAATCCAACAAGTTAGGAACATTTGTTTTTATGGCAAATAACTCTAGAGCCTTGTCTAGTGATTCGGCCACCTTATCCTTGTATGCAAGCCAACGTTGCTCGGAGTTGACACGCATGATCTTCCAACGAATGTGCATTCCGAATCCCACATTATGCCTACCATCAAACTCAACTACATCACTAGGGTCCATCCAATTCAAATCCTTTCGGACTTGTTCCAACAATTCACCATAGCTAGGACACAAATCGAACACCATGTCAAGCTCATCCGGGTCCGGATCAATATTGCCTTTCAAAAAGGCATCCTTGTCCACGTGATGAACATAAACACATGTTCTTCCCATACCTAAACAACAAAACATAGAACCTTTTTTATGAGCAATCATACAATTACAATAACCATAGCCTAACTTCCAAATAACCCTAACCCCATCATAACCCTAACACAACCAAACATCCCTAACCCTAGCCTAACCCTAGCCTAACCCTAAAACAACCATAATGCACACATCCAAACAACCCTAATCCTAACCCCATCATACCCCTTATCCTAACATACAAACAAATAAAACAATATCATATACATCCCACATTTCATGAAAAACTAGGGTTTCCTCAAATTTGCAAAAAAAAGAACACAAAAGATTTTCCTTTGGATGAGAATGAGGGGAGAGGTGGGATTACCTTAGGGGAGTGATTGGACAACAAATGCCCGGTCCAAACCTTCAGATTTGGTGATTTAGAGAAGGATTTGAGGGAGGGGCAGTGGCTGGGAGAGGGGGCTGGGGGAGGGGAATGGGGAGG
This sequence comes from Hordeum vulgare subsp. vulgare, assembly GCF_904849725.1. Lineage (NCBI taxonomy): Eukaryota > Viridiplantae > Streptophyta > Magnoliopsida > Poales > Poaceae > Hordeum > Hordeum vulgare. The sequence continues at coordinate 448,935,039 of NC_058518.1, read as the reverse complement.
GGTGGGGAGGGGGTGGGGAGGGGGGCTGGCCCGTGGCCAGTTAAGTCCACGTGTGGCGCCTAAGCGTTCGGCGCCACACATTACAATGTGTGACGCCTGAGGCTTAGGCGTCACACGGCCTGGGGGGTGGGGCCCTCCCTGCCAGGTGGTCGGGGGGTGTGGCGCCGAACGGCTAGGCGTCACACAGTGTAGTGTGGCGCCTAGGTGTCGGGCGCCACACAAAAGGGTCAGGCCGGTGAAATATTTCCCCCGAGGGGTCACTCTGTGAGTTCTTTCGCCCCAGGGGTCATTTTTGTCAATTTTGCCGCCAAGTGGCAACGGGGTTTTGGGGATGCGCGGAATTCAAGGAGGAGACAGAGGGGCCAGATTAGGCAGGGGGAGGTGGTTTAAATAGGAAAGTGGGCTAGGGTTAGCAGATCTCAGCCCGATTCGAACCGTTTGATTGCAACCTGACGGCTCCGGACACGGGGTAGGGTTAGGACGGATTTGGTGGGCTCTGTTGAGGGGGCTAGGTGGAGATGAGAGGGAAAACGGGCACCCAACGACAGAGTTTTAAAACACCAAAAATGTCTCACGATAAACCGATGGCGGTGCCGCTACGGTTGACCGTTCGGGCATCAAACAAGCTCTGATTGCGAGAAATTTGGCAGGCGGTCTACCTACACTATATTAAGACTGCACACCAAGTTTTGACCCAATCCGAGAATATTTTCAAGACACTTTTAAAAACAACATTTTATCGATGTCGCGGGCGCGTGCGTGTGCGGTTGGTCTCGATACAGTCAACGCGAGAACGAAGAGAACCGGCAACTAATAACAGATGCAGGTTTTGAAAACTAGCGACAATAGAGTGCCGATGCAATGCAGATGATGTGCATGATGCGATGATGAATGCGATAGACAATCTAACAACACGACGACAACGGAATAAAAGGGGAATCTTCTGGAGCGTCGGTCTCTAGTTGTCATAATCATCAAGTAGTTTTTTGACATCATCCATGAGCTTTTCCATGATTGTTCCTCCTACGGCTGTATGAAGCATAGTTCTGGACATATGATTTAAACCATTATAGAACATATGAAGGATTAGCCATTCTTCCATCCCATGGTTAGGAAAGTTTCTCATTGCTTCCTTTATACTTTCCCATGCAAGCACTAGTGGCTCATGTTCTTCTTGCTTGAAACCCATAATCTGAGAACGAGGTTGCATAATTTTTGCATGTGGAGAAAACTTAGATAAAAAATTGCTGCAACAATCAGCCCAAGAAGTTATATTTCCTTTAGGTAAGGCTAGAAGCTATCCTTTTGCTTTTTCTCTAAGGGAGAAAGGAAGTATACGCAACTTCAAAGTGTGAGGGTCATAATCTTTAATGCATGTCATGTTGCACAATTCAGTAAAATTATGCAAGTGCATACTGACATCTTCAGAAGTAGAGCCTCTAAATTGGTCTTATTGGAACATGTAAGTATTTATGTTTAATCTCATACTCAGCGGTTGCAACCTCGGGTTGGGCTATGAGTTCACGCATGAAGTTATTGCTAGGAGTAGCAAAACTTCCAAGATTATGAGCCATGGTAATATTTTTCGTGATTTTAAACTAACAAGACTTGTAACAAAAAAACTGAAATTAAACTTTAACAAAAAACTCTAAACACGAAGACTAGGAACTCTAAATTGCTCCCTGTCAATGACGCCAGAAAAAAGGGCTTGATACTTCCTTTTTGTGTGATCCGGTAATGGAATAGAAAGTACCTCACACCTATTTCACCAAAGAGGTGACTTTGGGTTATCGAACCTGGGAGAGGAAGGTTCTCTTGGAGCCATGGTATCTAGCAAGCAATTGTTAAAGGACTAAATCCAGTTTTGACCAAATCAATCAAGCTAATAGTGATGTAACACTTATAATAAAAAAGAGGTACGGGTATGAGGTATTTGATGCTTACAACCATGTATTTTTGTGTTGGGACTAGATAAGGTATTAATTTGTGTGCTCGAAAACACCCATTGGGATGTGCTTGTTACGAACCGAAGTGAGGGACGTGTCCAAATAACATCTTGACCGACACGAGTCCTCCATGAAGAATCAATTGTCCTAGTCCCTATCTGTCTCGTGGGGTTACCTCAATAATTAAGATTATAATAATTGGACAAGAGATTTGGGTTTTTAATGACTACAACTCTAGAATCCCCAAGGATTAGATGCATGTTATCATATTAAACCCTTCTGTCACTCATGTTCAGAATAACACTTATGTGTCTCCTTGCTCCTAGCCTTCCCATGAATCAATCTCCATCATCCTTGGTACCTACACGGATGAAGAACAAGGGCAATACAAGAGACATCACTGTAACAACTTTACGCTACACATACGAGACGTTAATTCAGAGCTCTTCCATTGACCCTACAACAAATACATTAGGTTGCAAGGCCTATGCCTCAACCCATACCTTACTGAACTACTCACGCATGAAGATCAGATCATATGAAGAAAACATTGAAGAACATATCTTGAAGATCGATTGATTGATGATATGTCTTATAATGGTTGCCTTGTGCGATACATGATTACAAGTATGAACTAGAGGGAGATGGAGTCTGGTGGTGATGGTGGCTATGAATATTAGATGGCGGTGGCTAGGGTTGATGAAGGCGATGAATATGACTCTGTTGTGGATGACTTCCTTGATGTTTTGTTGACATTTAAACGTGTTCCCCTTTATAAAAGTTGGTCAGGTGGACGAGTTGCCTTGGTTTCCATGCCATAAGACCGCTCATACAAGCGGTCATGGTGATATGGAACGTCGTCTTTTGCTCTAGAACCTCTGGTGCGCCTCATGTTGACTTCTTCTATATCCTCTTTTACTTCTTTCCATGTTTTGACTTGATTTAGTCTTTTTATAGTCCATTTTGTGTAGATACACAGTAAAGAGAGGATTTGTGAAATATTTTGCATTCATTAGTCATTAGTGCTAATATTGAAGCGAATATCTCAGTTTTAAACAAAGATGAAACAAGTGTAAAAATATCACTCTTGAGCCACCACATTTATGAGAGCTTCACTTCCATCTAAGAACATCGTCCTCTCTTTCCAACCATTTACAATCTCCATGATCCTTTCAATAAGATGTTCAAAATAGTCCACTTTGTTTGATCTAGTCATGGAAGACACGTGTTCACTTTTTTTGATAAAAAATCAACTTTATTAATAAAAAATAATTGTTACATCATTAATGAAAAAGGTGCAATATATTTTATAGGCTCCTCAAACCAATCCTTTGTGAGATAAAAGTGCAATATATTTTATAGGCCCCTAAGCAGATCATGATCAAAATAAGCATCAACATCCAATTTGACAAAACACGTAGGAGGTCTACTCCACCCCCTGTTTTACTAGTTGCGTTAGGGGGCATTGACATAGTTTTCCGTTATAGCACGATGTAACGCCCCGGACACACCCGCCGGCGGTCGTTACTCCTGGCGGGATCTAGACTGGCCCCACATATCAATACTAGTCTTTTCTGCGCACTTTGTCCTTATGTTGACTTCCTCTATATCCTCTTTTACTTCTTTCCATGTTTTGACTTGATTTAGTCTTTTTATACTCCATTTCGTGTAGATACACAGTAAAGAGAGGATTTGTGAAATATTTTGCATTCATTAGTCCTTAGTGCTAATATTGAAGCGAATATCTCAGTTTTAAACAAAGATGAAACGAGTGTAAAAATATCACTCTTGAGCCACCACATTTATGAGAGCTTCACTTACATCAAAGAACATCGTCCTCTCTTTCCAACCATTTACAATCTCCATGATCCTTTCAATAAGATGTTCAGAATAGTCCACTTTGTTTGATCTAGTCATGGAAGACACGTGTTCACTTTTTTGATAAAAAATCAACTTTATTAATAAAAAATAATTGTTACATCATTAATGAAAAAGGTGCAATATATTTTATAGGCTCCTCAAACCAATCCCTTGTGAGATAAAAGTGCAATATATTTTATAGGCCCCTAAGCAGATCATGATCAAAATAAGCATCAACATCCAATTTGACAAAACACGTAGGAGGCCTGCTCACCCCCTGTTTTACTAGTCGCGTTAGGGGGCATTGACATAGTTTTCCGTTATAGCACGATGTAACGCCCCGGCGGGATCTAGACTGGCCCCACATATCAATACTAGTCTTTTCTGCGCACTTTGTCCTCACTCATGCGCACCCGGGATCAATTTCCCGGTCGGTCAGCCATCCTAGAACTACTCCAAGCCGAGCACGCTTGGCTCCCGAAAAAGAAGGAATTCCTTATTGATATGAGTAGTATATCATCCCTAATAAGCCAGACTATCACATACACCACCACTCAGAGGAACCAACGTCCTCGTCGGGCCACAGGAGCGTTCCCTCTTGGTACAAACGTCTGTGCATCCAGTCCAGTACATGTATCATGCCGTGTGCCACGACGGGTCACAAACGTCATGAACAACGTGACCGCACACATGTCCGCAAACATCCGTATAACCGCGAGGGTCGGCTCTGATACCAAACTTGTAACGCCCCGGACACACCCACCGGCGGTCGTTACTCCTGGCGGGATCTAGACTGGCCCACATATCAATACTAGTCTTTTCTGCGCACTTTGTCCTCACTCATGCGCACCCGGGATCAACTTCCCGACCGGTCACCCATCCTAGAACTACTCCAAGCCGAGCACGGTTAACCTGAGAGCTCTGTTCGAATGGGCTCCCGGAAAAGAAGGAATTTATTATTGATATGAGTAGTCTATCATCCCTAATAAGCCAGGCTATCACACACGAGCCCTCATTGAAGTCACATACACATATTGAAACTTTCTTTCATGAACCAACTGATGTATTCCATCATAAACACCAAGCGCTTATAGCAACCAATTCACCTGCATTATGGAGGCTCAGTATAGATAGTTTTTGGTCTTGCATAAGAAGTAAGAATTCAAGTACCGCCTCTCCCGCGCGATCAGTAGCACAACCTTTATTAATCACCTCATACATCCCCAATTTATATCGAACCTCCTTCGCCTTCTCACAAAGAAACAACACATGTTTTGTATCTTCTCGCCCACTCGAGCATGGTGAGCAAACGAGCAAAAGTTTCATGTGTGTTGGCAAACGTAACATGACACAGGATGGTTCCATGCAATGTACGCCAAATAATTTCTTTTACCTTCGTCGGACAAGATAACTTTCAAATTTTATCCCAAATAGGATTGACATTGATTCTACCCATGCCACTTGCATATTACAAATTTGTCCCATGCTGTTGTTTACATCCCTCCAAATAAGCTGATCATACCGTGAAGAAATTGTTTTTCTGTAGCTCCAAGCAATAAAGTCCGACATATTATGCATGTGGAGGAAAACCACAAGAACCCTTCGAACGTCAATTGGTCACAATGTTTGCCTCATCAAATTTTCATCCCAAAATTCCATGACGGGGTGAGTAAGGTCAGAAACCTTTGACACATAAGTCTTCTTATAGGAATAATATTTTTTCTATTCGTACCGTTTGGGAACCATGCATCTCTCTAAATATCGATATTTTGTTCATTTCTAACTCGCGGGATAGAACCATTTTTCACGGAGGTAACTCTTGCCATAATGCTTTTTCAAGTAAAATAAAAACATTTTTTCTTTTCGTCCAATATTTTTTATAATCATTCGACAATTAAAAAATTGTTTCTTTGCTTTTGTCTATATTATACCTAGGCATCTCCGGTCCGGCCTGGGCGGGGGCCCAACCCCAAAATCCAGTGCTTAGGCCCTATGGGCTTGCCCGTGGACCAGGCTTGGACCTGAGTTTTGAGTCCACCAGCAGGGCCGTACCGGGCTTAGGCTTGACATATTGAGTTTATAAGAAAGAGGCCCGGCCCATGGCCCCAGACCCGACGGACTTTTCAGCAGATGGGCTGGGTTTGAGTTTTAAAGTAGGTCCGATGACAGGGCCTGATCCTCAGTTTTCTGCCGTGGGCTTTTTTAGGCCCGGCCCAGCCCGGCCCATGGTCTATATCCACATTGGGAGGCGTTCACACATGCTTGATCAGTCAAAAATCGAAGATCTAAAAGCACACGCACCGCACGCCCTCCCCTACTTTAGCCGGGGAGTAGATCTCTTCGGGTCGACAAAACTGACCGTGTTGGTGCCGGACCCGGAAGAGGAAAGCGTCCGACCACCATCGATCGAAGGTTCCAGATGCCAGCCGAGACGCGCACCTGGGTTAGGCCACCTACGAATCGCGTGCACCGGTGCACGTCACGTCTTCCTACTCTATACTGTAACTAGTCTGCAATACGAGGTGGTAGATCCCGTGGGCGGGCGGCTTCCCAACCGAACCCGGCCTGCCACGTCGGCGGAGTCCAACGCATTTCCGACGCCGCGGGCCAACGGCGCCGCGCCACGTGGACCGCGTGCGCCATTACCGCGTCCGTCCGTCCACGCCATCCCCCCCTCCCCTCCTCGTAATCATCTCCGATTCTTCTTCCCACCCCCGTCCCCGCTACCCCCCCGAGGCCTCGGCTCGCTCGTAATCCCGACCCGCACCCGCACCCGGCGGAATCTCGCGCCGGTCAAACCCTATCGCACGCGCGCGCGCGCGCGCTCGGATCGGGAGGGCTAGGGTTCGCCGGCTGCTGCCTTCCGGCGGCCGCCGAGGAGGGAGATGGACGGGCTCCTGTCCAAGCTCAAGGGGCTCGACGCCTACCCCAAGGTCAACGAGGACTTCTACAAGCGCACGCTCTCCGGCGGCGTCGTCACGCTCCTCTCCGCCTTCGTCATGCTGCTCCTCTTCGTCTCCGAGACGAGTAAGTGCCGCTTCCTTCCCCACCCCCTTCACGCTCCGTGGCCCGCAACGGCGTCGACGCGATGCGGGATTCAAGGCCTACCACGCCCCTCAAAGATGTTGAATTACACTACCTGCTCTAGATGCCTCTAGGAATAGGAACCGACGGGCTAGCTGTATCAGCTCGGATTGGGGCGAGGCTTGATTCCATGGACGCGGATTTCGTGTGCTCCCATCCCATGGTATACCCGTTTGCTTCAAATCGAATGCTGCGCAAGCTTTCGACATGCTTTTGGGCTTGCCGCTGGTAAATTTCTTTTGGGTTAGACAAAGGTGGTCTATTTGCCCAAGCAATGTCTTTGCCGTCCGGGGAAGGAAAAGGTTCCACTTTTTTGGTGGACATGTCTGGCTGTGCTGCGCTGGGCATTGCCGCAGATTACAATGTCTGAGCTGTTTGAAGATTCCTGATAAGCTTTCCGTTCTAGTCCATTCTGTTGTGACGGTTTGGTGGGGGGCAAGATTCAGTTTTTAATTCTATATGTGGTCATCAAAGGTTATGCCTTCAGTGCTTTGTTCTTGCCTGTGGTTCAGATCATGTGTTCAGAAATACTCCCTCTGTTGCTGAATTGATGGTATTTTAGTGCATACCAAGGCAGGGTGACAGCGTGGTTTGGCAGACAATTTCACCCTCTCTGGACATTGGATGCATGGCTAGGCGCGCAATGCCGGTGTAATTGAGGTCGCATGCAGAGGGCGCGCCCGAGTTAGGAGGGTAGGGTAATAAGTGCACTCGAGGGGTATTAGATGGCACCGAGTTAGGAGGGTAAGGTAGTTTTTGGAAAATATATCTAGGAACCGCGGCAAAACCTAATCGACCATATAAAATCGAAACGGAGGGAGTAGGTTGTCCTGTGGGTTAGCACACCTGCGCTGTTAGTATTTCTTGGGAAAGGCTTCTGGCAAAAACGCTATATTTCTTAGTCAACATATTTGAACCAGAATGGACTTGCAGTTCGTTTTGGAGAACCCAGCGTAGTCATAGTTGATTTGTTGTATTCATTTTAGTTATCATTTGCCGCCTTCTGATGCAGTAGAGATTCTCTCTTGCGAGAATTTTGTGGATGGCTTCTTTGTGATTTGCAATTGGAATAAGTTGTGGGTTTCTCGGTTGGGCAAGTTTGGATGTGCTTTTTTGTCCAGTGTCTAGTCATGAAATCTGCTGTGCATTTGGTCTCAGCTTTTTTCCTTTTATTTCAATCTCGTGACCCTTTATATACCTAACATTTCCATTAATGCTATATATGCTAGTTTATAGCAAATAAATGAAGTAGGACAAAAATTCTAATAGCCACTATTTATGTCTGCTATTTTTGCAGAGTCGTATTTTTATTCAGCAACCGAGACCAAGCTAGTGGTAGACACGTCAAGAGGAGAAAGGCTAAGAGTAAATGTTAGTATTTGCCTTGTAATCTTGTATTGATTAGACTTGATTCATTTTTTAGCTGCCTTAATTTAACTGTTTCTCTAAAAGCATACTTCCATATAGAGTAACATTTTGTTAACATGGTATGCATATCCATTGTAATACTAAATCTGTTTTGCAGTTTGATATTACTTTCCCGAGTATTCCTTGCACCCTTCTCAGTGTTGATACAAGGGATATTAGTGGCGAGCAGCACCAGGACATTGTATGGACTTCAGTCATCTCCTTTTGTGCTAATTCTTACTTTATATGCTGATCCATCATCTTATTATCTCCATTTCTTGTTGTAGAGGCATGACATTGAAAAGAAAAGATTGGACTCACATGGTAACGTCATTGAATCAAGAAAAGAAGGCATTGGTGGAACAAAGGTTGGTGTCTCAGTTTCACTTAGTCTGTTGAGTTCATTAAAAATTCTAGGTCTTGAAGGTGTTCATCAATTTAGTATGGATGATACTTGGAGCTGAGGAACCTGTTTCCATAGATAACTGTAGAAACTGTGGTTGAAGTATAAGTACTTGAGTAAAAAAAATCCCTATTCCTTACTTTCTATGTTAATCACCTATTTGGGGGTAGTGGAACAAGGGGAAATAAATACCTGTTGTTATTATTTAGTGTGAATAAAGTGTACATATTTACAAACAGGGGACTGAAATTTGAGAACCTTTCTGGCTCCTATATCTTGCACGTGTGCACATACTGTGCGTCTGTGTAGTTCTCTGCTGGAACATGGGTTTCTTAAGGGTATCAAAAGATCAAGGAGAAACTTGTAATTGCTAGTTAACACTGAATAATTGGTACTCAATAATATGTTGACATAGAAACATTTTTTCTATTATACATGCCTCGATGCAAAATCCTAATATCTATATTAGTTTCCTTGTACAGGCTGTTATATTTGTCATTGTTCTAAAGGGTTTTCTGTATATTTCCACCTGTGCTTTGTGTATTTATGCTGGCCCTTGGCCTCTGATAAAAATAAGTTGCATATTTGCTAACATGGTATCATAGTCTAGGGTTATGCCCTTCTTCCTCTTCACGTGAGGGTCTTATGTTCAGATCAAAAAATGGTTATCTGCGATGAAACTGTAGCTCATCAAAATTATAGGGCTAACCTAGTCTTAACCAATATTTCTCACTTATCTCAGCAAGTAACCTATATGATATGGCTATATTCTACTTTGTCATTTGATGCATATGCTTGATTGATCTTTGTTATAGATTGAGAAACCATTGCAAAAACATGGAGGAAGGCTTGGCAAAGGCGAGGAATATTGTGGCACCTGTTATGGTGCGGAGGAGGTGTGCACACTTTTGTGTTGTTCTTTGAGCTTAACTTCCCTGTGTTAATCTCATTTTCTGTTATCTGTTTGCCTTTTTAACTTTGCACTCCTTGCGATTTTTCGGAGTCCAGTCAGATGAACAATGCTGTAATTCATGTGAAGAAGTTAGGGAGGCCTACAAGAAGAAAGGGTGGGCTCTTACAAATCCTGACCTAATCGACCAGGTATATGAATTATTTTGGAATATTTTTGCCTGGATGTATCCAAAAAAATATCTTTGTTTTGAGTTGTTGTTTATAGGATTAAAAAGAAATCCATTGTATGGTATACTATGTTGAAGATTGTGGATAACTTGCTGTGCTGTCTCGAATGACAGATGGCCCATCCCTGAGATAGTTGCATGCCATGCACTCTGCTGCATCACGTGCAACTTTGCACATGATACTGTCCCTTCTGTATCGTTGTTAGCCATAAGCCTTCTCTTCTCTTTTTCAGGCGTTAATTTACATACCAGTGGCCAGTTAGCACTTATGCTTGTACACGAGGTTGCTTTGCCACGTGGCAATTTGTGAATCGAAGGAATAATGCGCCACCCTATTTCCCATTCCCTTCGTTCACTATTATAAGATGCTTTAAATTTTTTTCTGAATCGCATGTGTATATAGACACGTTTTAGTGTGTTTGTTCACTCATTTCAGTCTGTACGTAGTCTATATTAAAATATCCAAAACATCTTATAATAGTGAATGGAGGGAGGAGTATTGTTGAAGGGAAATTACACACCATAGATTATTTCTGAAGATAAAATTGAGGCATGCTCTACTATTCGATGGCCGATTCTGTTAGACCTAATGTTGACAATGCATGATGCTGCAACTGTTATGCAATAAGCTTGCAGGTGCAACATGCCCCTAGAGTTATACTCCCTCCGTCCCAAAATAAGTGTCTCAACTTTGTACTAGTTCTAGTACAAAATTGTGCTAAGCTTGAGACAGTTATTTTGGGACGGAGGGAGTATAATGTATTCTTTGGATCCTATAATGTCCAACGGAACTTCTTTTTATGTGATTTCTCTTTCTGTGTGCCTGCTGTTTGCAACTGCTAAGATTTAATACAGTCTATGATGGCTATCGCAGTGCGCTAGAGAGGACTTTGTTGAAAGAGTTAAAACCCAACATGGTGAAGGCTGCAGTGTTCATGGCTTTCTAGATGTTAGTAAAGTTGCTGGAAATTTCCACTTTGCACCAGGCAAAGGATATTATGAATCAAACGTAGATATGCCTGAGCTGTCTGCTGAAGGAGGTTTCAATGTAAGTAGGTTACATTTTTTTTTCCTTCTTCCTTGGTTTATTGAAATGTTTGCCTTCAGTGTTCTCTAATATGTTGTGTGTGATTTTACCAGATTACCCACAAAATAAACAAACTGTCCTTTGGGACAGAATTCCCTGGTGCTGTCAATCCACTTGATGGGTAAGTCTACACCTTCAGCACATCCAGCATACAATGAACACAATCCTATTTGGAGCATTAACGTTCTCCTAAATTTAAATATTCCAATTTTTTCTTTCTTCTGCCCTCAAGCACTAACCAGTTCATGAACACAGTGCTCAGTGGACACAGCCCGCTTCAGATGGGACATACCAATACTTCATAAAAGTGGGTATTACCTGCACTCATTCTGTTGGAGTTCTATCTCTTGCTTCTGCCCTTTGTTTATGCATCTAAGGTTTACTGGGTGTTTCTTTCCAGGTTGTCCCTACAATTTATAATGATATAAGAGGGCGCAAGATCGATTCAAACCAAGTTAGTATAGTTGATTGAATGATTGCATGCTCAACCTTTCTGTTAACAACCTTGATGATGTTTATTGTTACTTTTATTCACAGTTCTCAGTAACGGAGCACTTTAGAGATGGAAATGTTCAACCGAGACCCCAACCTGGAGTATTTTTCTTCTATGATTTCTCACCTATAAAGGTAATAATGAAGATATGAAAGATGCAGATACGAATTTCTGCAGAAATATTTAATTGAGTCAAACCCAGGTGGAGTAAATCCACAATTTGCATGGATACTTCATAGTTCATACAATACTCTGATTTTGTTAAGTTAATTCTTTGTAGTTTGTATGTTTGTATTTAGTTTAGCCATTTATATAGACTATAGTGTGCAGAAGATTAAAAGCTACTCCCTCCGTCCCATAATATAATATTGTTTTGCAAGCTTAAAACAGCTTGCAAAACGATCTCATCTTATGAGACGGAGGGAGTACTCTATTGAGCTCTTCATGCCAGTGGGCAACTATGATTGAGTTTTAACTCCAGCTTTATGGCTAATGTCTTGTGCAGGTGATATTTACAGAGGAGAATAGATCCTTCCTCCACTACCTGACAAACCTGTGTGCTATAGTCGGAGGTATGAACACTGCCTCTAGTTTATGCACAAACTACCTTATTTTATTTTATATAATGTTAAAGGTTGTCATCTCTTTTAGTACAGAAGGTGTCCTTATATTTGTAGTCTGTTGCGTTCTACAGTATTATTAAACTGTGTTGAGTTTTAGTTGAGGTCTCCACATAGTAGTGCACCTTATTGACCTATTTTTCTGCATGATCCTCAGGGATCTTCACTGTCGCTGGCATCATCGACTCGTTCATATACCATGGACAGAAGGCACTTAAGAAGAAAATGGAGATAGGCAAGTACAGATGAAACCTGGACCACACCTAACATTTTCCAAGTTTTGTGGCTTGTAAGGAGGTGGATCCCGTGTATGCGCTACAAAGACGACGAGATGCCGAAGGCCATGAAAAGTGATGATAGTTCACATTAGTTGATGAAAACTTGTAAAAAAGGAAAACAGAATAGGCTGGGTCTTGGGGGCAAGTGCTTTCATGTCCATGGGTAGAGATTAGTTGAATGGCCTGAACTGGCGTGCAGTGCTGTACTTGGAAGTCGATACATCACAGAATGTTATCTTGTCAATTGCTTCACTCATTGTGTGCTGATTTTATTTAGGCCCGGTCATCCGCTTCTGTGCTTGCAATTTTGCGTAACTATTGGGTGCAAGTCCAGTACAACGTACTTTCATAATTGAATTGCATTTTAGTGCTTTGACAAAGATATACTCCCTCCGTCCGAAAATACTTGTTCTAGAGATAGATGTATCTAGACTTATTTTAGTTATAGATACATCCATTTTATACATTTCTAGGACAAGTATTTCCGGACGGAGGGAGTAGTTAGTCTCGAGCTCTTATGAAATTATTTTCGTAATCAGTCAACTTTATTTTCATTTGATTCGAAATGCAAGTCTTTTAGGACATATCCAGTCTTGAAGACTTTGGCCAGCAAATTTTATGCAGACAATATTGCCTAGTATGAAAATAGTTTTAAATACCTAGCAGGAGTATAATTTATTACAAATCTGTAGTAATATCGAATTGATATGTTTGATGTTGTTTGTTATTTCTTTATAGATGGTCAACCTTGTTAAAAAAAATCTATGATTGGTAAAATTCTGAAAGGGTATTCCCTCCGTTCCTAAATATAAGTCTTTTTAGAGGTTCCACTAGTGAACTATATACGGATGCATATAGACATATTTTAAAGTGTATATTCATTCATTTTGTTCCGTATGTAGACACCTAGTGAAATCTCTTAAAAGACTTATATTTATGAACGGAGGGAGTACTATATTTCAGACCAAAGTTGGTAGTAGGCCATTACTGATTAACAACAGCATGAGTTTGTTATTGTAGTTTGATCAGATCAGATGAGATCGTATGTAGTATGTGTAATCTGAAGAGCTGAATGGATAAGAACATATCAGAGATGGAGGTATGCGCACCTGGGTGTCAGGCTGACACCACCTGCATCGACCGATCTGATCTTGATGCAAGTGCCGAATCTTTTATCCACAGGACATGCTTATCAGATCTGTTCCCAATTCTGAACATAAAAGAACCTGTAATGTTAAGAGGTGTTATATGAGAGCAAATCCAGCTTAATCCAGCCAAAAGAAGAAGAAAAAACAATGTATGCTTTGCTTTGTGATGGCCATGTCTTCAGCAAACTCAATTTAGATATAGACAGTACTACATCCTAGAATGAACGTTTGGAGGCCCATTATTGGCAAGCAATTCTAGTCTGAGAAAAGACCAATTTTCCTGCTGGACGGCAATTTTTTGCTTTTCTTTTTCTGAAACCCATAGGCCTGCACAGGACATTCTAAGGCAGTTTCTGGATCAGCATAATCTTTTCTGCATTTAGAATGTCCAAAAACTACGGTTTTGTTACGCATTCTTTTTGATGAGGATCTTCTCTCCTTCACCTGCCAGCAACACACAGACGTGTTCTTACGGAGAAATTTCTGCACTTTTCCTACTTCATGTGCCATATGGTATCCCTCCCTTTCCTTTCCTGGAACCTCGCCTTGATTCAGTGTTGTATAAATATGAGATTTAAAGCAGTTCTTCGCGCATTAACTCGCTTATTATGGCAAAAGATGTAGCTTTCAAACTAAGTGTAGATAATATGTTTAGTGTGGCAATAAACATACGTGTTCAAATAACACCGAAATTCACGGTCTTTTCAAAGAGAGAGATAGCGCACGTTAGCAGATTCTTATCGATCTTTTCAGTAGGAATTGAAAAAAAAAATCCTTCTCAAAGAAAGATGCCAAACTACACCATGGAGCTACAGAGACTATATCACATTTGTGAATCATTAGACCAATCATACATAGATGTGCATTTGATTTTTTAAAAGAATAGGCCATCAAACAAACAAAATATGTGCAACTTGAACTTAACTGAGAAACAATTAGGTGCCTGAAAGTATATAATCTAACTTATTTCCAAAAAATACACACTTGAGATGTCAGGCTTGTACTGATGTACATTATCCAAAGATTCTCCAAAGTCATGATCAGTTTAGCTTATTCACAAGTACACATGCCAGCTTATTATTATTTAGGGGAAGTACACATGCCAGCTGAATCCAAATGCCATATATTTAGCCATGTAGGGAATCATTCTCGGGCCAGCCTTACAAATGACCCCACTAAAGATCCCAAGGCCTCAATTATTCACAAAAACAATGAGCAAATTATTGCTGTAACCTCACAAGGATGGATACAGCACGTTCACATCTTCTGAAGCATTCTTGTAAGATAAGATATTCCACTGCCAACTTATTTTTGTGTCCTTTTTTAGATAATGGTTGACGTGTTCTTACTAACTGGATCATGATCCGAATTAAAGGTATGAGTTAAGTCTGTCTGCATCTTGTCATTAATGGCACGGCCAAGGATAATTGACTAGTGATAATTAATCTGACATTGCAATTGTTTTTACCAACGTAGTAGTACTTCACGAGCTAGATGAAGATGAGTAGAACTATATCCATGCAACCCAAAGGAGATGAGAGTAGGCGAGTAGCAGTAAACTAACTTATTAGCAAAGTCAACTTCAGGAAAGCATCGTCACAACTATAACTACAGGATCAAAATAAGGAAAGCATCCTCACAACTGTAACTACAGTATCAAAGTGAACACGCAAATCAAAATCAGGTGGCAGCTGTTCCCCTGCACGAATTTGCCAGTCAGCATCAGATTAGTCGTTTTCATTTCTTAATCCGAGACGGATAACATGTACCTGGAAGAAGAGTCTGGTCTCTATTAATGCCGCCTCGTGCTTCCTTGTATGAAACTGCTGTATATAGGTTTGGACCAGATTTCCTGGAAGCATAAGACAAGTTGTGAGGGAATTATTTTACCCCTGTAGTGGCACAAACACAAGCTCAAGCCAGTGATTGAATCTGAATCTGAAGCTCCCATACAGACACAATGGATAAATATACAAAGGGCAACCAACACTACATGTGGTTTCTCAGTCGCACAGGTCTTTTTACTTGATGTGGTTTGGCTAAGAAAAGGTAGAGGCGGAAAATGGCAAAATGCACATTGGGTTTTTAGGCATCTCATCTGGCAGAAGCAAAAATATAGACTGGTAAGGGTAAAAAGATCAGCTTTGCATTAATTAGAATGAAAAACACCAGGGAGGGGAGCGATGAGAAAATGTAGTAATTCGATATGATTTTTATATAACCAACCAAATGTCACCACCACTGTACAAAGAGCTAGTAACACACCAGACAACAAAGCACAGACTATTACACAGAACAGAAGTTAAAGCAGTGCAAGCAGATTCCCAGGAAGAACTCGGGGGATATCTAGAAGCCATTCATCTCCAGAAGGTATGTGCGCCTCTTCATCAGCGCCTTGGCAGCAAATTTGAACGGCCCATCAAATGCTCCAGAGATAAACGCGTCCGTTTCCTTGCGGCTGATATGGCCGCAATTGCTTCCCTCGGTGGAGGGCTTGATAGCAACTAGTGTGGCTCCCTGCAGCGCAATTCCTCCGGGCAGCTCAAGATATGGAGCATATTTGAGCTTCATGTTGCAGGCTGGGACATGGGTTCTGTTGGAGCATGCTGAGGCAGACAACTGGTTCTCTCTGAAGTCCTTGAGCTGCTCTGCTCCCATGGTGAGCGTGCCCTGGCCATCAGCATCGGTGAGCACCAGGCTCACAAGCGTGGGGTGTTCCTTGATGATTGACCGGAGAAGATAATGCCTCGTTGATGCTGCAATCAGGGAGCTGATTGTCCACACGACACGGAGCTTGAGCCCGCCATTGGTATAGAAAGACTCCGGCATGCTCCCGTTGTCCTCCGAGGATGGCTCGTGCTCTGCACCAACAGGCTTGCGGTCAACCCTGGTGCCCCCGAGGATGACACAGTTCTGGAGCGTGCTCCCGTACTCCGCCCGCCATTTCAGGAGCACCCCATCCTCAGTCCCGACATCCCCAGAAGGGAGCTCGATATGAAGGTTGCGTACGTGGGTGAAGCTCCGGAGCACCTGCGCCGGCGAGTGGTGCGCGAGCTGCGGGAAGAGCGGTCGCCCGGCGCCGCGCGCGTTGTGGAACGGCTTGATGATTGTGAAGAGCATCAGCTTGAGGAAGTGCGAGAGGATGTTCCGGGGCTTGGGCGACGACAGGTTGAGGGGGTCCTCGGCGTCGCCGTCGACGGCCACGACGTGGTCGATCTTGACGCAGACGTCGTGGACGAGCGGGACGAGCCCGTTGAAGCGCTTGGACGCGGCGGAGCAGCGGCCGAGGGAGCGCACGTCCTCCACCTTGTTGAGGATGAGCAGGACGATGGAATCCGGCAGGCAGTCGAAGCGGTCGTCCTCGAGCTCCAGCGCCGGGTCCGCGTGGATTCGGGCCTTGGGAAGCATCGCAGGGCCGGAGGGTCACGCCTTCTGCGCCGCCCGCCCAGCGGAAGAAAGAAACAGCACCGAGGTCGCCGGAGATGCCGAGAACAGGCCGCTCAACCTCGGTTCGCGCAATGGCAGCAACGGACCGCCAAATCCACCAACGGGGGCGAAACCTGAAGGAAACGAGACCAGGAACACCTCTAGTAAGAACGCAGACGAGAATGAAATGTCTCAAGGGATTAAAAGCAGCATGCGCCCTGAAACGAAGAACTGAGCAAGCCGAATCCACAACGGCACATACCTCGGTGGCGCCGGTCAGCACGGCCACGGCAGCCGCGCGCGGACCAACCAGCCGAGGCGAGCGAATCGAGCCCGAAGAGGAAGATACAATCGCCCAGAGCCCGCCCTCGCCGCCGGATCCGACGCCGTCGAGCACCTGGCGTGCAACCCGGCCAGGGAGGGACAGCCCGAGAAAGCCTCTCCCCGCCGCAATTCGACCGCAGCGCAGCTCCTCCGGCGAGCCGGCGCGCCCGCCAGCGAGCTCCGATTCGGCGGGTTCCCGGCGCCAATCCGGCGAGACCGGACTAGGGTTTATCGGAGGCGAGAAGGATTGGGGATATTTCCTCCCGGCGGCGGTTTTTTTTTTTCTTCCCTTGCCTCGTGCGGTCGCAGAGGAACGGCGAGGGGTGTGCTTCTGCTCTCCGGCACCACTCGACGGAGGGCGGCTTTTAATATCGCCCCGGACAGGAGGACGGAGGCGGTGGCGCCGTCAACACGTAACGGCTCCCCGCTGTTAAGCGGCGGCGGAGGTGGCGCGCGCGCCGTTTGGTTAAATCGGTAACGGCGGGGAGGGCCGTTGCCACCGCTCCACGTCAGCGGGGGGGAGGCGAGGGTTGGCGAGGGTGATGTAGCGAACGTTCGCTGCCAAGGATGACATCTGCGAACGCTTTTTATGCTGGTTCTTCGTAACACGAGTTTAAACAGAAAAAGGATCATTTCGAAGAACGCATGCCAGTTTCTGGCAACAAAAGATTTTGCTGTGAAAACTGTCGTGGGTTCGTTTGCGGGAGTTGCCCTGCTCCCGCCACTAAAATCGACGCGAAAAACCTCGTTTTGTCATGCGGCTCCAGCTGATGTTCGCTGGATAGCATTGATGTTTACATAAACATGTTATAAATGCTCACGCACCCATGATCACCTTCGAGACACTAAGCTGACAAATTGTTCCTGCGCCCGTGCATAACTTATATGCATATCATGTAAGTACTGAATTGCGAGATTTCCAACCAGCCATATGAGAAAGCTAAACTTTGGGCTTTCACGGTATAACCTCATGTGCTATTACTCCGATAATATTAGCGCACAAATGCCACCGTTTCAGCCTCCATGTCTTGCAAAGCTTTGAAATGGCCTCCTCAAGCATCTCCTTCTCGACTGAAAAGAAAAAAAGAGCTGTCCCTGCTAGGGCCAACGTCAAGCTCTGCCACTGCTCACACGACCAACATATCTCAATAACGCTCGGATTTTTTTATTTTTTTTACGGCAGCTCTTCTTGTTGACTGGTAGTACGTAGTATTCTCTCCGTTCCAAATTAACTGTCTTAACTTTATACTTCCTCCGTCCCAAAATAAGTGTCTTAAGCTTAGTATAATTTTATATTAAAGCTAGTATAAAGATGAGACAATTATTTTTGGACGGATGGAGTACTATCTTTAATAGTACAGAGTTATACTAAGTTTAAAACACTTATTTTAAAACATAGTGAGTACATAGTAGAGTTGATTTAGCATGCGTGGGATGCCGCCGTTTGATCTGACGGCGAGGCAGGACAAAAGACGAGAGAGCCGTGACACACAAGACGCAACAAAACTATGAGAAGATGAATGTGAACCCGATGATCCAAAGGAATAACAACGAGGAGAAGACAAACGCCACGGCCAGGGGGGTGAAGCTCCATTTGCATCGAGGCCGGTCGAAACCAAGGAAAAGATCAGCAGCACGGAAAAGCGGGGCAGCAGCCAGCCACCAACGCGTCATTTCCCCTCTTTCTTTGGATTTTTTTACTGTTTTGACCTATTGTTTAAAGTTGTGTACAAAATAAATTCAGTTTAAAAAAATTTCACGACCTAACCCTTTTTAAAACGCCATAGGTCGTGGCGTTGCAGACGTACTACCAAACGCCACTCAAGTGTGGCGTTTCTTACCACCATCAAAACGTCAGTCTATCGTGGCGTTTTCATTTTTCTGCAATGCCAGTCTATTGTGGCGTTTCTAACAAGAGCCGCAACGCCAACAGCTATAGCGTTTCTACCGGTGTATTTATGGGCCACCCTCCACTCACTCTCAAAGACGGTGCGATGGGGCGTTGCTGCCTCACCTCAAAACGGCAGGCGTTTCTGCCTCACTTCCAAACGTCAAGGGGGGCTGGTGTTTCTGCCTCACCTCAAAACGCCAAGGGGGCTGACGTTGGACACATGGCCAACAACGTCATAGTAGACTGACGTTTCACTGTTGACGTGCAACGTCACGGTCTACGGCGTTTTTAAAAGGGTTAGATCGTGATTTTTTTTCGAAAAGAGTTTGTTTTGTAAAAAAATTATCGTTAGCGGATCAAAACAGTGAAAAAACCCTCTTTCTTTGCGATCTTGCGTTTGTGTTGTGCGCTAGGCAGCAAATCCAGTGATGCGCGCGACGGATCTAGTCGTGAGGTGCCTGTTTTTCTGATTATCTCTAGTCTCTAGTATAATATGAGTAGCTGTGAGGTGTGCATCGATCGTGTGTCGTGTACCGGGAGGTCACGCTGCGTCAGTACGTTGCTGGCATCAAACAAAAGACTAGGTAGCTATCACGCGGGTAACGGAGACAAATTTAGCAGGGATCGATGTGATGGCACCGCACATGTATGTGGCTTGGGATTCTCGGGTGGTACAAAGTAAGTACGTAGCTGGAGAACAGGCTCTGACATTTTCTAGAAAAAAAACTCTAGGTACAGGTGCGCTTGTACGTGGTACAAACTGTTTTAACATGGCGACATGTTTATCGGATGTCAGTTGCCTGAGTTTTAATCCAGTGGAGAGCCGCGCGTGTTGATTTGAGCAGTTGGAGGACAAACAAAATGCCCCGCCCGTTCGTATCCAACGGATAAGAAAATCAAATGGCAGACAGAAAAATGACCCGAATATAGATTTGGCATCACTTTTTATTGTTGCCCCGGCCACGTTGGATCCTGAATCGAACAAATGGCAAGCACTCACTTGCAGCATGGTAATTCTTTTTAACAATTTTCACTGTCGAACATGGCAAATCATTATACAGGAACATGGTAAATTTATTTGGTCATTTCTTGACGTTCACCGCAAAACTTTTAAAATGTTTCGTTACATTTTTTATAGAATATCATCACACAAGCATCAACCAAGTCTTTTCGACGAACCAACCTGTGATTGGATGGTTAGAGAGGCAGTGATATTCTCAGTCCATCAGGATTCAAGTTCTGATGCATTCATTATTTCTGAATTTATTTTAAGATTTTTGACGATGCACATTCAGTGAGAAATGACGTTTTCGTCGACGACGAGGCACCTACGATAACTTTGTAAATCTTAAGATAATATGACGGTCCAGTGTCTTAAGATGCTTACAAGATAAGATGTATGTATGCCCATAGGATGAGTATATGTGCGTTTATATGAATATTTGCGTCTGTATTCTGTTAAAAAACCTAGTCCGTGAAAGGATTTATGGAATTTTTATGTAATTTAAATTTGAACAAAAGCATAGCATACCACCAACCAAGACATACGTGTGAGACAACAGACCAAGCATCGCGTGAGATCTATAGCGTTCCACACAGTGCCTGTAAGGTCTAGGTGGCAGGTTCATGAACCAGGCCAGGTTGCTGCTAATGTGACCCGGATAAAAAAAGGCCAAATCTCTACCAACTACGCACACTGGGTGCAAGTGCGAAGTCGACGAGGGAGGGCACACTAACCCTAGCTAGCACAACGTGCTAAGGCTGTGTTTAGTTAATTTTTTTACCAACTTCTACTTTAAAAACTAAAAGCTAACTAAATGAGTAACTCTGAGAGCAGTTTTTAAGAATTTGTAGTTTTTTTCTAACTTAAATTTTAAAGCTGGTCGTATCCAATTTCAGCTTCCAGCTTTTCTGCAACAATCTTTTTAGAATCTGCAGCTCAACCAAACACAGCTTAAGAACTGGTCACCTGAAAGCATCTACAACAGAACCCCTCATATTTATCTAAACATTTGTACAGGCCATCCGGTCACTGACCGGTTATAAAAAATCAATCCAGTCAAACCCTTCAAACGGGTCTCAAGCCCGGGCTGATCGGCACCCCACATATTCATCCCAAATATGTGACGGATATGGGAGCCCGGGCACGCCCGCAAGACCCGCACTGGCCCACATGGATCCCACATATATTCGTTCCCATCCGCTTGTCGAACCAAACCCTAGCCAATTCACTCCACTCTCCTCCACTTCCATCCGCCACCCAAGCTCACCTTCGGCCTTCTCCGGCATGGCACGCAGCGGACATGAGTCCTTCATCTTCATATCAGTCGACCATGAGCTCATCCCACGCAGCCCCGAGGAGGAGATGGCTGTCCGGCTTGCACTCCGCCGCTCCTGGGAGGCGGCCGGCCTTCGACAGCACGGGGACTCGCAGCGTCGGAAATCCATTGTGTCGGCTCAGCCGCTGCCTAGATCCGGCGTCACTGCCTCACGGGAGGTGGTGCGGTCCATCTGGCGTCTGAACACCGTGGTGGACGCGCAACCCCTCTGTTGGTGCGCCGAGGACGCAACTTGGTTGTCCTAGGACGCTAACATGGCACGACATGCCCGTCGTGCAAGGCATCAAGAGCGGGGGGTGGCGAAGTGTCACGCCCAAGATGCGACCCTATCCTGAATTTGGCACGAAGGCCTCGTCAGGGATAGAAGCGCATCTCGTCGTGTCGCAAGAATGGATATCGTTACAAATACATGTACTGAAAAGAATTGGCTTACACTCGCCACAAGCTACATCAGAGTCACATCAGTACATTACATAATCATCAAGAGTAAGAGCAGGGTCCGACTACGGACGAAAAACAAATGACAAAAGAAGAACGACGTCCATCCTTGCTATCCCAGGCTGCCGGCCTGGAACCCATCCTAGATCGATGATGAAGAAGAAGAAGCAACTCCAAATGAACAATTAACGCGCTCGCGTCAAGTAACCTTTACCTGTACCTGCAACTGTGTTGTAGTGATCTGTGAGCCACAGGGGACACAACAATCTCATTTCCAAAGGTATCAAGACTAGCAAAGCTTAATGGGTGAGGTATGGTTAAGTGGTGAGGTTGCAGCAGCGGCTAAGCATATATTTGGTGGCTAAACTTACGAGTACAAGAAATAAGAGGGGGAAGAGCTACGCATAGCGGACGTGAACTACTGATGATCAAATGAATGATCCTGGACACCTACCTACGTCAGACATAACCCCACCGTGTCCTCGATCGGAGAAAGAACTCACGAAAGAGACAGTCATGGTTACGCACACAGTTGGCATATTTTAATTAAATTACTTTAAGTTATCTAGAACCAGTGTTAAACAAAGTTTCCACGTTGCCACATAACCGCGGGCACGACTTTCCGAAAAGATTTAACCCTGCAGGGGTGCTCCAACTAGTCCATCACAAATTACCACAAGCCGCATAGAAATCCTCAATCACGAAGCTCGCGACCTCGTCGGATTCCCTAGTGGAAAACCTCAACTCTGAGATTACCCAAAGTATCACCGGAATCCCGATGCACAAGATATTCCGTCAGAGGTAAAACTAATCCAGCAAGGCCGCCCGACGTGTCGACGAACCCGATAGGAGCCGCGTATCTCATTCTCAGGACACATCGGATGGAAAAGCCTACAGGTACCAAACCTCGTGTTGCCCCTGGTGGCCCCGCAGTCTGTCCTTTTGGGACCAACACCATCAGCACTAGCCCCCTGTTTTATGTAAAATTACTCCTCAGGTTCATGACGCCTTATGCATTTCAGTGTTAACAAAATTATTATGTTGGGCAAATGTAGAACCAATGTTTGGCCTTGCCGGACCAACTTTAATCTAAAACGAATTATCAAGGGGATCCCCATAACAACCCTGATCGTGTTAGGAGCGCTCATTTATGGAACATAACACCGGTAGCCGAAAACTAAGGGGGCAAAGGTGGAACAAAACACCAGGCTAGAAAGGCCGAGCCTTCCACCTTTTACCAAGTATATAGGTGCATTAAATTAAATAGCATTTAATATGGTGGTATAACGAAGAACCCATGTTATCACATGGAAGCATCTGCACCTGCAACTAGCAACGCTAACAACAGGGTTAAGCAAGCGGTAACATAGCCAATCAGTGGTTTGCTAGGTCGAACAGGTTGAAGATGATCATGGCATTGTTGAGAGGCTGATATTTAACATGTGGTAGGCGACGAGACATAATCGGTAGAAGGGATAAATCTAGCATGGCAATGATAGTAATGGTATCTGGGGAAATGGTCATCTTGCCTGAGATCCCGCTTGGAAGAAGAATGACTCCGTGAAGCAGACGAACCGACGTAGTCGAACGGGTCCTCACTTTCCGACTCGCTTGCGGAACTCTAACGAGACGAAGCAGACCAGAAACGCAAATCAACACACGGTATTCACCACACGACAACCACAACAGGAAGCACTAACTAAAATGATGCATGGATTCTCGATCCCAACTATGCACTTTCACCAGCCTACAAAGGTAAACAAGTGCCACCTCATCACCAAGTGACACTTCTACAGAACTGTTCAAAACTGGAATCCAGTGCAACCATTGGATTCCTTGGGTTCTGCTACCCCAAATCCATATATTACACTGCTATATATGCATGCAGAAAAACACCAGAAACAACAAAGGAAAAACTACACAAGATCAAACTCTGCTAATAACAAGAAGAGGGGTTGTTCTTGATATGCCAGATTTGGCATATACCTCTTCTGAAATATCCACATATGGAAATACATCACAACACTAATCAACAAAATTATATAATCCTCAGGGGGTCCCACTGGTCATTCTCACCATGGCCCCTAGTAAGGCATGTGGGCTCTGGACCCACTGACAGAGGCACACTACAACAAGCAACTAAAACACACGGGGCGAAAAACTAACATGGGAGTAGGGGGACTCGAACCCACTACCTACTGGCGCTGCAGTGGCTCCGTTGCCACTACGATGGTGAAGTATTACTGCTAGAACAGGGGAAGAAATGCACATATGCAGGCTCTGCTAGCTACCACAGGAGAACAAAATCGCAGAGAATAAAAGGGGGGGGGCGCTGGGTCTCGAACCCGAGACGCTGCGAACGAAAACATGCTCGATGCCACTGCGCTACCGTGGGGGTTCTTGCCTAAGAAGGAAGCAAAACAAAACTAAAAGAAAACATGGGGCATTGCTGGAGCAGGGAGACGCCGGCGACGACGACGCTCGCCAGAGCCACGCACCTGCATGCGCACAAACGGCGCACATCCACGCTACGCGCTGCGCCCCTCGCGGCACTACACAACAGTCGCTGAATCTAAGCCTATAAGGACACATGCACACAGAGCTGCGACAATTAGCGCATCCTGCCGGTGCAACTCCGGCAAGGCGGCGACCACGAGCAACAACGACGACCTGCTGCAGCGAGGGAAACGGAGGGGGGAAGAGCTGCGCTCACCCAGGGTGCAGAGAGAGGGGCTCGCGGGAGGAGAGACACGTCGGCGCGACGACGACCTACTGCAGAGAACTCGCCGGAGAGGAAGAAGAAGCACCATCCGCCGAGAAGGTCGGGGCCGTCGTCCTTGGCGCTTGCTGCTCGCGGGAACGAAACCCCATGGGCGCCCGCGAGCTTCTGGTCCAGGAGGGGGAAGGAGAGGGTGTCAGGCTACCACGCATCGGGCACTTGCCTGAGCCGGCCATGGTGCGGTGGAGCTCGGGAACTCGCCCCGACGGCGCTAGGAGGGAGAGGAGGAGGGGAAAACGGCGAGGGTTAGGGTTACAGAGGGTCCGGGGGTGCTAAGTATCTCGCAACACCCGCTCGGGGCCGTCTGATCGAGGGAAGATACGATCTATTGTGGACAGGGGGTTCGTACGTGCTGACGTGATCGAGGAGGAAGAAGCTGCCGCCAGCCAGGCCTGGGCCGATTGCACTCACCTGGGCCTGGTGATCCCTCTCTCACTGAGAAGGCCTTCCCAATAAAACCTTACAGCGAAAATCAAATCACAGGGTTAAAGGAAAATAGTTTTGGTGGAAACAAAAATATAACTGGGCTTTTAAAATGTTGCCACTGCTTATAAAAATAAGTGGAACATTTTTAGAAGTCCAAAATTATATTCATCTAATTTAAATGGGCTCTGATTTTTAAATAAAATAAAAAGGAAAATAAAGTAGAAACCAGAGGGGTTGCCTCCACAAAATGAAAAGGATTTTTTTAGGGAAAGATGAACATTTTTTTAAAGGGGAGAAACAAAGCCTTTTAAACCTGCCACAAATTAAGAGAGAGAGAGAGAAGTTTTTTTTTCCTTATGGAGCAACATGTGGGTTTTGACATGCACTTGTTGCTCCCACACCCAGACAATCACGAAGCACATCAACACAAAACTTGCACATCACAACAAGGACACCCACATCAACACAACCACAACAAAAGGTAAAGAATGCAATGCAAGAAGGCATGATGCACATGAAATGATGGCACAAAGTTAGGCTCACCCCACATCATACCAACATGCCAAGGTTGCCATACAAGGAGGATACAAAAGGGGAGGGGAGATTGCATTTGGGCTGTCACACGAAGGACCTAGCTGCGGTGGATGTTGGAGAGGCGGAGTCGCACTCTGTGATAGCCCGAGACCGACGCCCCAGAAGATTCCCCATTATTCCGTTTCTGTCGTGTGATTATTTTATTTGTCGCATCATCATCGCATCATGCGCATCATCAGCATTGCATCGGCACCTGCGTTGCCGCCAGTTTTCAAAACTTGCATCCGTTGTTAGTTGCCGGTTGTCGTCGTTGTTCGTTCTAAGCCCGACCACACACGCCCGCGCCCGCGGCAGCGTTTAAAACCTCATTTTAAATGTGTGTATAAAACTTTCTCTAATTGGGTTGAAGTTTGACGTGCGGTCTTATTTTAATATAGGTAGGCCGCCTGCCAAATTTCATCGCAATCGTAGTCCGTCTGGTACCCGAACGGTGGACCGTAGCGGCACCGTCTTCGGTTATTCGTCGGACGTGATTCGATATTTTAAAACGCGTGTCACGGGTGCACCCCTTCCCTCTCACCTTAGCCTAGCCACTCCACACGGCCACTTAACCGTCCCCGCATTCGAGATTGTCCGATTCCGACCGCGCGGTTGGATCCGATACGAAATTTCGCTAAACCTAGCCCCCTTTGTCTATAAATAGACCCTCCTCCTAATTTTGGGCAGCCAACCCCCCTGTGCCTCGAAAACCATGCCTCCCCGAAACCCTAACCCCACTCTCTCTCTCCCCCTCCAGCCGTCGCGGACCCGCGAGCCCAGATCGGGCCCGCCCGGGCCCGGATCGCCCCGCCGCCGCAGCCTCCCGAGCACCTCTACGTGCCTCGAGCTGCCCCGCGCCGCCGCCCGTACTCCGTCGGCCGCTGCCTCCTGCAAGCCGCTGGTGCCCCGCGCCTCGGCTGCCCCGCCGCCAGCACCTTCGAGCCGCCGCCATGACCGCTCCTTGCCGGCCAGCCTCCGGCCGCCGCACGGACTGGCTGCCCCGGCGAGCCGTTGCCCCAGCCGTTCGTCGCCCTCGTGAGCCCCGCCGTTGGCCGAGTCCCCGTCTCCCCCGCTGTCTCCCCCGCCGCGTCTCGCCGGATCCGGCCTCGCTCGCCGGAGCCCCCAGATCTGTCGCCGCCGGTTCCCCGCTCGCGAGAGCTCCGCCCGCTCTCGATCTGGAGCAAGGGCCAGATCGGGCCCCGTTGACCGCGCCGCTGTGGGCCGTGGCTAGCGCCTCCCGCGGCCCAGGTTCCGCGCCAGGCCGAGGCCCCGACGTCGGCCAGCTCCGCCGCCTTCGGCCGAGCTCCATTCGTCGACCGGCCTCCTCTACCTTGCCCAGGCCGAGCCCATCACCGAGTCGGCCCAACTTCCGCTGGCCCAAGGTGAGCCTCCAGTTTGCCCCATCCATTGCACTAAGCGCAATATAATATCACACGCTTGCCTATTTAGTTCTTTTAGAACAGATTCGGCCCGTTAGTGATTCTTTTAGGTTTTAGGATTTATTTCTTTTTCAGGATATATTAGATATTTTAAATGCCCGTATGTTTTTAACCGTATTTCGGATCGATGCGAGTTGTATATGTAACTTGTGTAGTTTTTCGTGTAGATTATGAATTTGCAACTTGCATAAATGTTTTAAGTAGTTTGAACCGCCAAATGCCTAGATTAGTGTGCTGTCCATTATGTTTTATCCCGCATTTATTTTTCCGTGCGTGTCCGGGTTGCTCAAACCCCGTAGATAAAATGCTTATGTTTTAGGAACCCTTTTGCCATGTATTTTAGGGTAGTCGTTGGTATTTTTGCATGTAGGGTTTAGCCGCTAGTTTATTATTTCGTGTTTAGGACTTTATCTCGCATTTACGTGTGGCGATATTCTTGTGTTGCAACCCCTCATGTTATATATGTTTTCGGGGTAGAAAAATCCATAGGATTTAACTATGAATTTCGTTTTAGCTTTCGAGCAAGTTAGTTCGCGTGATATTTTGTCATGTTGCCCTTTTGTTTATTTTGTGGGATTTAATCTGTGCTTCATTTGAAGGAGTTGTCAACTAGAGAGTTGCCCTTGGATGTTTAGTCTAGCCTCTAGTAATTTTGGTTGCAATAGAAATCCATGTTTAGGTGTGGTTAGCTTGCTCTCAACTTGCTAGGAAATAATACTGATTTGGAGATGCTGAAATATTTCTAAGTCTGAAATCTGTTATAAATTGTTGCTGTCTTTGCATGAGTTTATCTGGTGTTCTGTAGCTCTTTTGGGGTTGGTGCATTGGAGTTTGTTGTATACTTTGGGTTTCTGTAGCATGCTGTGAATTTTCATGTCATTTGGAGTCCTGTAGCTTATGGTTTTGCTGCTATCAATATGCCTTCAGATCGAAAACTGCAGTTTCATAAACTGTTACTTTCACTAAGTCTGAAACTGTGTGTGAGAAGCCATTTTGTGACTTCTTTCCCTAGTGATCCATACTTCCATGCTAGGTGTTAATAGTTGTATGTTGTAGTGCTTCTTGCCCTCCTTCGTCTCATGCCTTGGTTGAGTATGTTGGAGTTGTGTAGCTCGTAGTTGTGGGGTGTAGAAAATGCTATGTGGTTGATTTGGCAGATTGTAGTGATTTCTTGTTTAGCTCGTAGTTGTTGAACCGTAGCTCCGTTTTGATCGTGTCCTACATGAAACTTGCTTAGAATCTCGTGTAGTTTCATATTTTCTTGTTGGTTGTATGTTTTGAACTGCTTTTGACTGTCGTTGCACACATATTGCATTCATGCCATCATATCTTGCGGTGTTCGTATCTTTTGTTCCGTAGCTCCGTTGGAGATGTTCTCTATGTGTAAATTGCTTATAACGACGCGTAGAATCACGTGAACCTATTTTTTTTGCCGTTTAACAACTATTTAAACGTGTTAGTTCAGATCTGGACAGAATTGTAAATTAACATGTGAGGACTCCTCGGAGGTGCTATATGTCATTTCCGACCTCATTTAAAATTCCTAGCTAGGTAGTTTAATTACGCTTCACCTCTTGCCATGTGTAACCACATTTAATATTACCGTGTACCTAATCGGGATAGAACTAAATAACTCATACGTGGAGTTTCATCAATATGCAACTCGTTGCATATTGAACTTCACTTAATGTGTAGTATTTGGTTGTTGTGAATTGTCATGCCGTGACTTGCATGTATTGAGCTGCTCATGCATCATATGTGTTGTGCATCGTGTGGTGAACATCGTGTGTTGATTTGTGTTTCCGGTTTCTTTCGTCTCGATAGAGTTCCGCAAGCGTGTCAGAGAGTGAGGACCCGTTCGACTACGTCGGTTCGTCTGCTTCACTGAGTCGTTTTTCTTCCAAGCGGGATCTCAGGCAAGATGACCATTTCCTGAGATACCATTACTATCATTGCCATGCTAGTATTACTGTTTCTATCGTTTATGTCTCGTTGCCTACCACATGTTAAATATCAGCCTCCCAACATTGCCATGAAAACCTTCAACCTGTTCACAACCTGGCAAACCACTGATTGGCTATGTTACCGCTTGCTTAACCATGTGTTAGCGTTGCTAGTTGCATGTGCAGTTTCTTCCATGTGATAACATGGGTTCCTTGCTATATCACCATATTAAATTCTATCAAAATTAAAGCACCTATATACTTGGTAAAAGGTGGAAGGCTTGGCCTTTCTAGCCTGGTGTTTTGTTCCACCTTTGCCCCCTTAGTTTCGGCTACCGGTGTTATGTTCCATATTTGAGCGCTCCTAACACGATCGGGGTTGTTATGGGGACCCCCTTGATAATTCGTTTTAGATTAAAGCTGGTCTGGCAAGGCCCAACATTGGTACTACATTTGCCCAACATAATAATTTTGTTAATACTAAAAGCATAGAGCGTCATGAACCCGAGGAGTAATTCTACATAATACAGGGAGGGCCAGTGCTGATGGTGCTGGTCCAAAACAGAGCACCGTGCGGGGCCAACCCGGGGCAACTCAAGAGATGTCTATCAGGCCACCGTACGCTTCGCTTATCCATCGTGTCCTGAGAACGAGATACGCAGCTCCTATCGGGATCGTCGACACGTCGGGTGGCCTTACTGGATTAGTTTTACCTTTGACGAGATATCTTGTGCATCGGGATTCCAGTGATGTTTTGGGTAATCTCAGAGTTGAGGTTTTCCACTATGGAGTCCGACGAGATCGCGAGCTTCATGATCAAGGATTTCTATGCGGCTTGTGGTAATTTGTGATGGATTAGTTGGAGCACCCCTGCAGGGTTAAATCTTTCGGAAAGCCGTGCCCGCGGTTATGTGGCAACGTGGAAACTTTGTTTAACACTGGTCTAGATAACTTGAAGTTAACTCAATTAATACTTGCCAACTGAGTGCGTAACCGTGAATGTCTCTTTCGTGAGTTCCTTCTCCGATCGAGGACACGGTGGGGTTACGTCTAACGTAGGCAGGTGTTCAGGATCATTCATTTGATCATCAGTAGTCACGTCCGCTATGCGTATGTGACAGCCCGATGCCGACGTTCCAGAAGATTCCCCCTTCTTTCCGTTTTCGTTGTGTGTCCATTTTCTTTTGTCGCATCTTCATCGCATCATGTGCATCATCTGCATTGCATCGGCATCTCTATTGCCGCCAGTTTTCAAACGTTGCATATCGGAGTTGTGTAACCCGTAGTTGTGGGGTGTAGAAAATGCTATGTGGCTGATTTTGGCATATTGTAGTGTTTTCTTGTTTTGCTCGTAGTTTGTGAACCGTAGCTCCGTTCTGATCGAGTCCTATATGAAACTTGCTTAGAATCTCGTGTAGTTTCATTTTCTTTTGCTGGTTGTATGTTTGAAGTGCTCGTAGCCGCCGTTGCACACATTTTGCATTCATGCCATCATATCTTGCGGTGCTTGTATCTTTTGAACCGTAGCTCCGTTGTAGATGTTCTTTATGTGTAGATTGCTTGAAATGACGCGTAGAATCACGTGAACCTATTTGTTTTGCTGTTTAACAACTACTTAAATGCATTAGTTCAGATCTGGACAGAATTGAAAATTAACATGTGAGGTCGTTTCGGAGGTGCCATATGACATTTCCGACCTCATTTAAAATACCTAGATAGGTAGTTTATTTACGCTTCACCTCTTGCCATGTTTAACCACATTTAATATTGCTGTGTATTTAATCAGGATAGAACTAAATAATTAACGTGATGTTTCTACAATATGCAACTCGTTGCATATTGAACTTCACTTAAAGTGTAGTGTTTGATTGTGTGGATTGTCATGCCGTGACGTGCATGTTTTCAACTGCTCATGCATCATATGTGTTGTGCGTCATTTGGTGTATATCGTGTGTTGATTTTTGTTTCCGGTTTTCTTCGTCTCGATAGAGTTCCGCAGCATGCCGGATTGTCAGGACCCGTTCGACTACGTCGGTTCGTCTGCTTCACGGAGGCATTCTTCTTCCAAGCGGGATCTCAGGCAAGATGACCATTTCCCTAGATACCATTACTATCATTGCCATGCTAGTTATTTCGATGCTATCGATTATGTCTCGTTGCCTACCACATGTTAAATATCAGCCTCTCAACAATGCCATGATTACCTTCAACCTGTTCAACCTAGCAAACCACTGATTGGCTATGTTACTGCTTGCTTAACCCTGTGTTAGCGTTGCTAGTTACAGGTGCAGTTGCTTCCATGTGAAAACATGGGTTCCTTGTTATATCACCATATTTAAATGCTATTTAATTTAATGCACCTATATACTTGGTAAAAGGTGGAAGGCTCGGCCTTTCTAGCCTGGTGTTTTTGTTCCACCTTTGCCCCCTTAGTTTTTGGCTACCGGTGTTATGTTCCATAAATGATCGCTCCTAACACGAACGGGGTTGTTATGGGGACCCCCTTGAAAATTCGTTTTAGATTAAGACTGGTCTGGCAAGGCCCAACTTTGGTACTACATTTGCCTAATCACCTAATAAAATTGCATAGGGACCCGCCGACACCCGCAGACTAATTTAATCAACCCCCCGGGCCAGTGCTCCTCATGAGTGTTGGTCCAAACTGGACGGACTGCGGGGCCACCACGAGGCAACTCGAGGTTTGGCACCTGTAGGCTTTTCCATCCGTCGTGTCCTGAGAAAGAGATACGCGGCTCCTATCGGGTTCGTCGACAGGTCAGGCGGCCTTGCTGGATTAGTTTTACCTTTGACGAAATATCTTGTGCATCGGGACGCCGGTGATGCTTTGGGTAATCTCAGAGTTGAGGTTTTCCACTAGGGAATCCGACGATATCGCGAGCTTCGTGATAGAGGATTTCTATGCGGCTTGTGGTAATTTGTGATGGACTAGTTGGAGCACCCCTGCAGGGTTAAATCTTTTCGGAAAGTCGTGCCCGCGGTTATGTGGCAACGTGGAAACTTTGTTTAACACTGGTTCTAGATAACTTGAAGTTAACTTAATTAAAACATTCCAACTGTGTGCGTAACCGTGACTGTCTCTTTCATGAGTTCTTTCTCCGATCGAGGACACGGTGGGGTTATGTCTGACGTAGGTAGGTGTTCAGGATCATTCATTTGATCATCAGTAGTTGATGTCCGTTATGCGTAGATCTTCCCCCTCTTATTTCTTGTACTCGTAAGTTTAGCCACCCAACATATGCTTAGCCAATGTTGCAACCTCACCACTTAACCATGCCTCACCCATTAAGCTTTGCTAGTCTTGATACCTTTGGAAATGAGATTGTTGAGTCCCGTGTGGCTCACAGATTACTACAACACCAGTTGCAGGTACAGGTAAAGGTTACTTGACGCGAGCGTGTTGATTGTTCATTTGGAGTTGCTTCTTCTTCTTCTTCTTCATCGATGTAGGATGGGTTCCAGGCCGGCAGCCTGGGATAGCAAGGATGGACGTCGTTCTTCTTTGGTCGTTTGTTTTCGTCCGTAGTCGGACCCTGCTCTTACTCTTGATGAATATGTAATGTACTGATGTGACTCTGATGTAGCTTGTGGCGAGTGTAAGCCAACTCTCTATGTATATATCTTCTTTTCAGTACATGTACTTGTAACGATATCCATTCTTGCAACACGACGAGATGCGCTTCTATCCCTGACGAGGCCTTCGTGTCAAATTGAGGATAGGGTCGCATCTTGGGCATGACAAGTTGGTATCATAGCAGTACCGACCTAGGAGCCCCCTTGATTGATCGAACTTGGCCGAGTCAAGTCTAGTGAAAAACTACTTGGAGTCTAGTTATATATCGGAGAGTAGGATTCTTTTTTCTCCTCTTCTATGCTCTGGTGAGGAATCTTGACGTAATAATTTAATTCTACTCCTCTTCTCACTCAATATTTTTTTTAGGATCACGCGGATATTTTTGGAATCTATATGATGCCGATGTGACGGAGTTCTGTCTTGCTGCCTCCTATCTGCTCTAAGTCTCAGGGGAGTTGAGCTCCAGGGGATTCTTGAGCACATCGTTATCATTCAGATTTCTTAGTATCTCAGAACGAAGGATGTTCGTAATTGCTTCAATACTAGTAGTGGCGAGATAACCCCGATGTCCCCAGTACTGGTGCAGATTGTTTGGGAGTACTGCCATACTTTGTATCATTGTGATCACGAGGGTCTGTTGTAGATGAAGGTCCGAAATTCTGGTTGTGTTGACGGATGTGATACAGGTGACGGGTTAGTATAGGAGTTGTGTGATATTACTCCTTGTATCCGTGTACCAGATTGCATGACCAGATATCTCGGGAATTCATAGGTGGGAATTCAAGTAGTTACTTATAGGACAATCTTCCAACAAATGCTTGATGTTAGGTTGGGGTTCGACATCTAGTGGATTCCTGTCCACGAAAATTTTGAACGAAATCTTTCTCATGAGTTTGTTCTGGCTTGTTTCATAAGCCTCATACTTTGTATTATTGAATTTGGTAATTCAAGTTGCTTCGATGTCAAGTGGTGATTTCAGATCTTTGTTAATTCTTTTGCTCTATCAATTATCATGTCAATTCCTTTTAAACCGGAGTCGTCGTATCAATTCCATTTTACCAGTGTGCTTCTCCTCAAGTGAATTCAATCTTATCTAATTTTGCAAGATCATTCTCTCTTTTATGCCGGAGTTCATCTCATCTGTCTCAAGCTATTTTTGTTTTTCCCTGCCCTCCCACCCTTTTCTTCAGTGATTCAATTTTCATCCAGGAGTTCTTTTTCTTGTCTTTGTGCTTCCGCTGTCTATTCTTTCTCTCTTACCCGGTAATTCATTGAGAAGTTTATCACGAGCTTCGGGTTCCTCTTTATTCATTCTTGTCATCCTTACCGGTGAATCTAATTCAGTTGTCCGTGTCACCATATCCTTTTCATCCTTGTAATTCTTTCCTATTTTGGAGATTCTTTCAGCCTATCTTGGTTATTCATTCCTCTCTTTTCTTCCGGAGTGTTGAAGATATCTCGGAAGTTTCGTGTTTTCAATTCTTTTAATTATTTCGAGGTGCTAACCTCATCTAGTTCTCTTCATACCGGTGCAATATCTCTCTTCTAAGCAATCTTTTCTAACGGTGGTTTCTTCGAGTGGGCCCATAACCCACAGGTTTTCCCACGATCTTTCCTGACTCTTTTAATTTTTCCCGGAGATCTTTAATTCTTTTCAATTATGACGTAAGTATGAATTTCATCAGTCATATCCCTTCTTCAAGATCTATTTCAATTAATTCATTCTTTGGGTCAACCTTTCATTCTTCATTATTCCGGAGTGTGTCATTAATTCTTGGTGTTGCTCTCGTCATCATTCTCAGCTTTCAATTCAAAGGAGTGTTTTTCTCGAATCTTGGTCTATTCTCTTGGATATTTGTCATTTCAGCTTCGTGTTATCATCTTGAATTTGTTCCAATCATGGGTATCCCTTTCTTGCTATCTGGTGCATTTCTGAATTGTTTTTATTTCTCGTCCTCCGAAGGCCATCATTTTAGAAGATTCTTCGTTCTCAGCTTTCAGCTTTCATCCTCAATTCTTCTCCATTGTTGTCTCTTCGTTCGTCTCTCGATTATTCTGGTGCCTTATTCAAGTTTTCTGTTAGGTGGGTCATGATCTCTTCATTCTCATGTGTTTCCATGCATTCTTGGAATTCCCATTCAGTTGTGAATTCTCACCGGTGCTTCCTTCAACTATGCTTCAAGTGGTGCTTATCTCTGTGTCTCCTCAAGATCATTTCAAGAAGAATAAGTCATATGCTAAATCCGTTGCTTGTCATCAATTTAACTTGATGAAGGATAAGCA
Organism: Hordeum vulgare subsp. vulgare; assembly: GCF_904849725.1. Taxonomy (NCBI): domain Eukaryota; kingdom Viridiplantae; phylum Streptophyta; class Magnoliopsida; order Poales; family Poaceae; genus Hordeum; species Hordeum vulgare. Next base: position 448,900,121 of record NC_058518.1, on the reverse strand, counting down.
TAACATAATTTTTATTCTTGTTCTTCCTTCTTTCAAGGCATTTCAATTCTTCTTCCGGAGTGGCTCATGATATCGATTATTTTCTCAGGTGCTTATCTTTCTTTTCCGGAGTTCTAAGTTTTCTCAAGTATCTCTTTGTGAGGCTTCATCTAAATCTTGGCAAGGTCATAATCTTATTATTTTCTACCTTCATAGTTGTGGCATCATTTTTTTGTATACGGAGGTCCTTCATGGTGACTCATCAAGATTTCAATTCATTCTGAAGTGTTCTTCAAGATTCTTGTTGGAGAACCTCGAGTATCCTTTCTCTTGCATTTATATGTGCAATTGTTCTTCCTTTATCCTTTGAGGTGGTATTATAGCGTTCTTGTTAGTGTAGGAGCCTCGAAGAGATTTCCTTTCAAGAATGAGATAATTAAAACCCACCAATTCTATGATCATGAGATATTTTCAACCCATGATTTCTTCATTGAGCTATCTTGGTTTGGATTTCACCTAAAGCTTTTCCTATGGATTGTGCTATCATGGTGCTCGTCATTAATCCAAGTTCTCAATGTATCCTCTTGGTGTAAGAAATTGTTCATATCTTGTTTCTCCCAATCAATCCTTGTTTCTTTTAGTGGTTGGTTATCACCTCATATATGTTGAGATGATTTTCATAAGCCCACTACTATCTTGTTCTTTTCGTTGTTGTTTTTCCAACAACTCCGTCCAATTCTTCTTGCAAGGATGCTTGCCAAGTTCATTGGAGTTAGTAGTTGTCATTCTCTTCTTCCGTATGAGCTAGTTCCTATTCTATTGTTCCGGAGGCATTGTGATGTTGATCTTTTGTGTCTATTATGTTGTTCTATCAAGATCATGGTGTTCCCTTGTTGTATTTAGTTGTTGGTTGTGAATATTGTCGATTTCTTCCATCTTATCGAATTTTTTGTCCCATTTTCCTACCGAAGTGCTACCAAAATTTTCCGTGAATTCTTACTTCTTTCTCATATCACTCCTCATCGCTTTGCAACCTTTCAAGGATCATTGGTTTCACTCGTTTGTCAAAGAAGCGACTAAGTTATTACCTCCCGTTCTTTCTCATCCTCTCCCCCTTTCATTCTTGGATCTCGGGGCGAGATCCTCTTGTAGTGTAGGAGAGTTGTGACAGCCCGATGCCAACGTTCCAGAAGATTCCCCCTTCTTTCCGTTTTCGTTGTGTGTCCATTTTCTTTTGTCGCATCTTCATCGCATCATGCGCATCATCTGCATTGCATCGGCATCTCCGTTGCTGCCAGTTTTCAAACGTTGCATCCGTTGTTAGTTGCCGGTTATCGTCGTTGTTCGTTCCGAGCCTGACCGCACACGCACGCGCCCGCGGCACCGTCGAAACCCTGTTTTAAAAGTGTGCGTAAAACTTTCTCTGATCGGGTTGAGATTTGACGTGCGGTCTTTATTAGATATAGCCAGGCCGCCTGTCGAAATTCGTCGCGATCGGAGTTCGTCTGGTACCCGAACGGTCGACCGTAGCGGCACCGTATTCGGTCTACCGTCGGACGTTTTTCGGTGTTTTAAAATCGCGTTGCCACGTCGCCCGTTTTCCCTCTCGTCTCCGGATATCCCCTCTACACGGCCATGTTCCCATTCCCTCGTTCGGAATCGTCCGAATCCAACCGCGCGGTTGAAACCGGGGCGGAATTTCGCTAAACCTAGCTCCCCCATTTGTCTATAAATACTCTCCCCCATGCATTTCAGACAGCCTCCCTCTAAACCCTCCTTGTTTTCCGCGCCACCTACCCCTAAACCTAGCTCTCCTCCCGCAGCCTCTTACTTCCGCAGCCGCCGCCGGCCCGCGAGACCCGTTTCGGGCCCGCCGAGCCCATCTGGGCCCGGATCACGCCGCCGCCCACGTTCTGCCCCGAGCTCCCTCCTCCCATCGCCGAGCTCCGCCGTCCGCGCCTCGCTGGCGCCCTGTTGGCCGCCTCCCGCACGCAGTTGCAGCCTCCCCGCCGCCTTGCCCTTCGGCCTCCGCGCCGCCATGCGCCACCAGCCCCGCCGGCCAAGTCCAGCAGCTGCCGGCGTCTTCCCGCCACCGGCCAGCAGCCGCGCGCCGCCCCGCGCCCGTTTCGCCTCGCCGTCGCCTGGATCCGGTGCGGGCAGGCCGGAGCTGCCCGTTCCCAGCCGGATCCCGCCGCCCCTCGCCGGTGTTCGACCCCCACGTCAGTGCCTTGCATGCTGCGCCGCCGCCAGCAGTCCCAGGTCGGGAGGACGAGGGAACGTGGAACCCTGCGCCTGGGCCTTGCCTCGCGTGGGCCTGCGCCTCCCTCCAGGCCTGGCCGAGCCGGCCCAGCTGGGCAGTGGCCTCCCCACCACCAGCGCCAGCAGCTCCCCAGCGTCTCCCTCTCGGCCTAGCTACCTCGGCCCAACCAGCCTTCCGGCCCAAGGTGAGGCTCCCCCCAGCCCCTTTATATAACGCCCATGCACTGGTTTGTTATATTGCGCCTGAGCTTTCGGCCCATTTAGGCTTTAGGTGTTTATTTATTTTTCCTGCGATTTATTCTGTTTTCAGAAAAATGTCATATTTTCAAACGTACGTAACTTTTTATCCGTAAGTCGGAACGAGGCGTATTGTATATGGTTTTGGCATAGAATTTCGCGTAGAATACGATTATCCAACTTGCATAATTATTTGAGGTAGTTTGAAGTGCCTAATGCATCGTTTTGCATGCTGATTCAATAGGATCCGATCCGTAGTTATTTCTCGTGCGTGTCCGTCTTACCCGTATACCGTAGATTAAATGTCCATGTTTTAGGGACCATTTTTCCATGTATTTTAGAGCGAACATTTGTATTTTTGCGTGTAGGGAATTGCAACTAGTTTATTTTCCCGTATATAGATTATTTATCTCGCATTTATGTGTGGCTATATTTTGTGTTGCAACCCCACATATTTTATATGTTCCCGGGGTAGAAAAATCCATGAGATTTTTCTGTGCAATTAGTTTTAGCTTTTGAGCAAGTTAGTTCGCGAGATATTTTGCTATGTTGCCCTCTTGTCTTTTTCGTAGGATTTATTCCGTGCGTCGTTTGATTAAGTTGACAACTAGGGAGTTGTTCTTGGGTGTTTAGACTAGCCCCTGATATTTTTGGTTGCAATAGAAATGCATGTTTAGGTGTGGTTTGATAGCCCTCAAGTAGCTAGAAATAGTGCTGATTTAGAGGAGCTGAAATATTTCCAAGTCTGGAATCTGTTATAATTTGTTGCTGTTTTGTTTTGCTTCTAGCTTTTGATATGTAGCTCTTTTGAGGTTGGTCCAATGAAGTTAGTTGTACCCCTTGTGTTCCTCTAGTATGCTGTAAATTTTCATGCCATTTGGAGTCCTGTAGCTATAGGTTTTTCTGCTGTCAATATTGCTTCAGATCGAAAACTGCACTTTCATGAGGTGTAATTTTCACTAAGTCTGAAATAGTGAGTGGGATGCCTTTTGTGACTTCTTTCCCTAGTGATCCATGATGCCATGCTAGATGTTGTTAGTTGTTTGTAGTAGTGCTTCTTGCCCTCTTCCGTGCCATGCCTTTCTTGAGCATATCGGAGTTGTGTAGCCCGTAGTTGTGGGGTGTAGAAAATGCTATGTGGCTGATTTTGGCAGATTGTAGTGTTTTCTTGTTTTGCTCGTAGTTTGTGAACCGTAGCTCCGTTCTGATCGAGTCCAATATAAAACTTGCTTAGAATCTCGTGAATTTTCATTTTCTTTTGCTGGTTGTATGTTTGAAGTGCTCGTATCCGCCCTTGCACACATTTTGCATTCATGCCATCATATCTTGCGGTGCTTGTATCTTTTGAACCGTAGCTCCGTTGTAGATGTTCTTTATGTGTAGATTGCTTGAAATGACGCGTAGAATCACGCGAACCTATTTGTTTTTCTGTTTAACAACTAATTAAATGCATTAGTTCAGATCTGGACAGAATTGAAAATTAACATGTGAGGTCGTTTCGGAGGTGCTATATGACATTTCCGACCTCATTTAAGATACCTAGATAGGTAGTTTATTTACGCTTCACCTCTTGCCATATTTAACCACATTTAATATTGCCGTGTATTTAATCAGGATAGAACTAAATAATTAACGTGGTGTTTCGTCAATATGCAACTCGTTGCATATTGAACTTCACTTAAAGTGTAGTGTTTGATTGTGTGGATTGTCATGCCGTGACGTGCATGTTTTCAACTGCTCATGCATCATATGTGTTGTACGTCGTGTGGTGTATATCATGTGTTGATTTGTGTTTCCGGTTTGCGTCGTCTCGATAGAGTTCCGCAGCGTGCCGGATTGTGAGGACCCGTTCGACTACGTCGGTTCGTCTGCTTCACGGAGGCATTCTTCTTCCAAGCGGGATCTCAGGCAAGATGACCATTTCCCTAGATACCATTACTATCATTGCCATGCTAGTTATTTCGATGCTATCGATTATGTCTCGTTGCCTACCACATGTTAAATATCAGCCTCTCAACAATGCCATGATTACCTTCCACCTGTTCAACCTAGCAAACCACTGATTGGCTATGTTACTGCTTGCTTAACCCTGTGTTAGCGTTGCTAGTTACAGGTGCAGTTGCTTCCATGTGAAAACATGGGTTCCTTGTTATATCACCATATTTAAATGCTATTTAATTTAATGCACCTATATACTTGGTAAAAGGTGGAAGGCTCGGCCTTTCTAGCCTGGTGTTTTGTTCCACCTTTGCCCCCTTAGTTTTCAGCTACCGGTGTTATGTTCCATAAATGAGCGCTCCTAACACGATCAATGTTGTTATGGGGACCCCCTTGATAATTCGTTTTAGATTAAGACTGGTCTGGCAAGGCCCAACTTCGGTACTACATTTGCCTAATCACCTAATAAAATTGCATAGGGACCCGCCGGCACCCGCGGACTAATTTAATCAACCCCCCGGGCCAGTGCTCTCAAGAGTGTTGGTCCAAACTGGACAGACACCGGGGCCACCACGGGGCAACTCTGTTGGAGAACGTCGCATGGGAAACAAAAAATGTCCTACGCGCATGAAGACCTATCATGGTGATGTCCATTTACGAGAGGGGATATTCGATCTACGTACCCTTGTAGACCGCACAGCAGAAGCGTTAGTGAACACGGTTGATGTAGTGGAACGTCCTCACGTCCCTCGGTCCGCCCCGCGAACCGTCCCGCGATCAGTCCCACGATCTAGTGCCGAACGGACGACACCTCCGCGTTCAGCACACGTACAGCTCGACGATGATCTCGGCCTTCTTGATCCAGCAAGAGAGACGGAGAGGTAGATGAGTTCTCCGGCAGCGTGACGACGCTCCGGAGGTTGGTGATGATCTTATCTTAGCAGGGCTCCGCCCGAGCTCCGCAGAAACGCGATCTAGAGGTAAAACCGTGGAGATATGTGGTCGGGCTGCCGTGGCAAAGTTGTCTCAAATAAGCCCTAAACCCTCCCTATATATAGGGGGAAGAGGGGGAGCCTTGCCTTGGGGTCCAAGGATCCCCAAGGGGTTCGGCCGAGCCAAGGGGGGCAACCCTCCCCTTCCAAACCGAGTCCAACTAGGTTTGGAAGGAGGAGTCCTTCCCCCTTTTCCCACCTCCTCTTTTTTTTCTCTTTGATTTTCTTCCTATGGCGGATAGGGCCTTCTAGGGCTGTCCCACCAGCCCACTAAGGGCTGGTGCGCCACCCCCAAGGTCTATGGGCTTCCCCGGGGTGGGTTGCCCCCCCGGTGAACACCCGGAACTCATTTGTCATTCCCGGTAACTCCGAAAACCTTCTGGTAATCAAATGAGGTCATCCTATATATCAATCTTCGTTTCCGGACCATTCCGGAAACCCTCGTGACGTCCGTGATCTCATTCGGGACTCCGAACAACATTCGGTAACCAACCATATAACTCAAATACGCATAAAACAACGTCGAACCTTAAGTGTGCAGACCCTGCGGGTTCGAGAACTATGTAGACATGACCCGAGAGACTCCTCGGTCAATATCCAATAGCGGGACCTGGATGCCCATATTGGATCCTACATATTCTACGAAGATCTTATCATTTGAACCTCAGTGCCAAGGATTCATATAATCCCGTATGTCATTCCCTTTGTCCTTCGGTATGTTACTTGCCCGAGATTCGATCGTCAGTATCCGCATACCTATTTCAATCTCGTTTACCGGCAAGTCTCTTTACTCGTTCCGTAATACTAGATCCCGCAACTTACACTAAGTCACATTGCTTGCAAGGCTTGTGTGTGATGTTGTATTACCGAGTGGGCCCCGAGATACCTCTCCGTCACACGGAGTGACAAATCCCAGTCTCGATCCATACTAACTCAACGAACACCTTCGAAGATACCTGTAGAGCATCTTTATAGTCACCCATTTACATTGCGACGTTTGATACACACAAAGCATTCCTCCGGTGTGAGTGAGTTATATGATCTCATGGTCATAGGAACAAATACTTGACACGCAGAAAACAGTAGCAACAAAAATGACACGATCAATATGCTACGTCTATTAGTTTGGGTCTAGTCCATCACGTGATTCTCCTAATGACATGATCCAGTTATCAAGCAACAACACCTTGTTCATAATCAGAAGACCCTGACTATCTTTGATCAACTGGCTAGTCAACTAGAGGCTTGCTAGGGACAATGTTTTGTCTATGTATCCACACATGTATATAAGTCTTCATTCAATACAATTATAGCATGGGTAATAAACGATTATCTTGATACAGGAATTATAACAATAACTATATTTATTATTGCCTCTAGGGCATAATTCCAACAAACTCGAGGTTTGGCACCTGTAGGCTTTTCCATCCGTCGTGTCGTGAGAACGAGATACGCGGCTCCTATCGGGTTCGTCGACACGTCGGGCGGCCTTGCTGGATTAGTTTTAGCTTTTACGAAATATCTTGTGCATCGGGATGCCAGTGATGCTTTGGGTAATCTTAGAGTTGAGGTTTTCCACTAGGGAATCCGACGAGATCACGAGCTTCGTGATAGAGGATTTCTATGCGGCTTGTGGTAATTTGTGATGGACTAGTTGGAGCACCCCTGCAGGGTTAAATCTTTTCGAAAAGCCGCGCCCGCGGTTATGTGGCAACGTGGAAACTTTGTTTAACACTGGTTCTAGATAACTTGAAGTTAACTTAATTAAAACATTCCCACTGTGTGCGTAACCGTGACTGTCTCTTTCGTGAGTTCTTTCTCCGATCGAGGACACGGTGGGGTTATGTCTGATGTAGGTAGGTGTTCAGGATCATTCATTTGATCATCAGTAGTTCACGTCCGTTATGCGTAGATATTCGCCCTCTTATTTCTTGTACTCGTAAGTTTAGCCACCAAACATATGCTTAGCCGCTGTTGCAACCTCACCACTTAACCATGCCTCACCCATTAAGCTTTGCTAGTCTTGATACCTTTGGAAATGAGATGGTTGAGTCCTGTGTGGCTCACAGATTACTACAACACCAGTTGCAGGTACAGGTAAAGGTTACTTGACGCGAGCGTGTTGATTGTTCATTTGGAGTTGCTTCTTCTTCTTCTTCTTCATCGATCTAGGATGGGTTCCAGGCCGGCAGCCTGGGATAGCAAGGATGGACGTCGTTCTTCTTTGGTCGTTTGTTTTCGTCCGTAGTCGGACCCTGCTCTTAATCTTGATGAATATGTAATGTACTGATGTGACTCTGATGTAGCTTGTGGCGAGTGTAAGCCAACTCTCTATGTATATCTATTCTTTTCAGTACATGTACTTGTAACGATATCCATTCTTGCGACACGACGAGATGCGCTTCTATCCCTGACGAGGCCTTCATGCCAAATTGAGGATACGGTGGCATCTTGGGCGTGACAGCGTAGATCTTCCCCCTCTTATTTCTTGTACTCGTAAGTTTAGCCACCAAATATATGCTTAGCCGCTGCTGCAACCTCACCACTTAACCCTACCTCACCTTTTAAGCTTTGCTAGTCTTGATACCTTTGGAAATGAGATTGTTGAGTCCCCTGTGTCTCACTGATTAATACAACACTAGTTGCAGGTACAGGTAAAGGTTACTTGACATGAGCGTGTTGATTGTTCATTTGGAGTTGCTTCTTCTTCTTCTTCATCGATCTAGGATGGGTTCCAAGCCGGCAACCTGGGATAGCAAGGATGGACGTCGTTCTTCTTTTCTTGTTTGTTTTCGTCCGTAGTCGGACCCTGCTCTTCTTCATGATGATTATGTATTGTACTGATGTGACTCTGATGTAGCTTGTGGCGAGTGTAAGCCAATTCCATATATCTCATCTTTTCAGTACATGTACTTGTAACGATATCTATTCTTACGAAACGACGAGATGCGCTTCTACCCCTGACGAGGCCCTCGTGCCAAATTGAGGATAGGATCGCATCTTGGGCATGACACACTCTCCGTTGCCGGGTATAATGCACGGGTTTGGGTGCCGCAACCACGTCGTGGTCGACATCGTCTCCTCCCAAGAAGGATGCGTCATCAACCTAACGTCCACCGACACCGTCTGAGTCATGGGCTCTGACGAGGAAGAGTAGGGCATGGGAGACGGCGGGAGCTTGACTCCCGTGAGCCGGCTAGTGTCCCATGTACTACTCTACCTCGTCGCTAACCGGACCGACACTGTGAGGGGCACAGCCGACCACCGGACATGGGCACGATGGAGTTGGAAGAGCTCCGCTTGTAATAGGTTTACGTTGCATGTTATAATATCAATTTGGGGTTTCTAATTTGAGGTGTCCGGTTGTGGAATAAATTATTTGAGGTGTGAATGGTCAGTGTCCGTGGACGCGCCCGGGCGCGTCCGCGGGCATTCGAGGGGCCGGATTTGCACGTTGTGGTTGTAGATGCTCTCATGTCAATCCTGATCTATGCTAGTACTACACAAAGTTGACTTCCGTGGCCACGACTCTTGTTAACATACCTATGTGCTTGCGTGTGTGTCAACAATAGGTCTTTGTGTTCTCCATTCTTAGGGCATCTTCAACGTTGATCCACAAATTTGCTCTGGTATCCGTTCGTGAACAAGGCGACCACCCAATGGACAAGGATGTTGGAGGCGGCTATTCAATGGTATCTTATATATGTCCGTCAGTTAAGGACAATTTGAAATTCAAATAGAAGTTAGATGAATAGCGCACACCCAATCACAGCAGCGTCGGACCACTTGCCCGATTACATCTAAAAGTGACAAGTATGCTTAGTTTTTACATGTTCGATGAAAAAAGAATATCCGTCTGACTGTTCATGCAAAAATTTGAGATTCTTTGCCATCCGAGACCAGCAATCTTACCATTCTCGATGCTCAAGGTGCCATCGCTGCCGCCATTTGTTGGGGAACGCTGCATGGGAAACAAAAAATTTCCTACGCTCACCAAGATCAATCCAGGAGATGCACATCTACGAGAGGAGAGACTATATGTACATACCCTTGTAGATCGCTTAGCGGAAGCATTAAAGAACGCGGTTGATCTAGTGGAACGTCTTCGCGATCTAATCACGATTTGTCCCGCGAACTCCCGATCAAGCGCTGAAAGGACGGCACTTCCGCGTTCGGCACACGTACAACTCGATAACGTCTCCGCCTCCTCGATCCATCAAGCAAGGGCGGAGTGTTAGATGAGTTCCCCGGCAACACGACAGTGTGACAGTGATGGTGGTGTAACTGTCCCGGCAGGGCTTCGCCAAGCACTACCGGAAAATCTAGAGGAGAAACTGATCTAGAGGGAGAGGGAGAGGGAGAGGTTGGGCCGTGGCTTGTGTTGATCCAGCCCTCCCTCCCTTCTCATATATATATATATATATATATATATATATATATATATATATATATATATATATGTATAGGAGGAGAGGAGGGGGCTGATGACCCACAAGTATAGGGGATCAATCGTAGTCCTTTCGATAAGTAAGAGTGTCAAACCCAACGAGGAGCAGAAGGATCTCACAAGTGGTTTTCAGCAAGGTAAAATCTGCAGGCACTGAAATTGTCGGCAACAAGTGATTGTGTGGTGAGATGATTCGTAGCAAGCAACAAGTAACAAAAGTAGCAACGGTGCAGCAAAGTGGCCCAATCCCTTTTGTAGCAAGGGACAAGCCTGGACAAAGTCTTATAGGAGGAAAAACGCTCCCGAGGACACACGGGAATTTCTGTCATGCTAGTTTTCATCATGTTCATATGATTCACGTTCGTTGCTTTGATAGTTTGATATGTGGGTGGACCGGCGCTTGGGTACTACCCTTACTTGGACAAGCATCCCACTTATGATCAGCCCCTCTCGCAAGCATCCGCAACTACGAAAGAAGAATTAAGACAAAGTCTAACCATAGCATTAAACTAGTGGATCCAAATCAGCCCCTTACGAAGCAACACATAAACTAGGGTTTAAGCTTCTGTCACTCTAGCAACCCATCATCTACTTACTACTTCCCAATGCCTTCCTCTAGGCCCAAATAATGGTGAAGTGTTATGTAGTCGACGTTCACATAACACCACTAAAGGAAAAACAACATACAACACATCAAATTACCGAACGAATACCAAATTCACATGACTACTATTAGCATGACTTATCCCATGTCCTCAGGAACAAAAGTAACTACTCACAAAGCATAATCATATTCATGACCAGAGAGGTAATGAGTAGCATCAAGGATCTGAACATAAAGTCTTCCACCAAGTAATCCAGCTAGCATCAACTACAAAGAGTAATCAACACTCCTAGCAACCTTACAAGTACCAATCGGAGTCGCGAGACGAAGATTGGTTACAAGTGATGAACTAGGGTTTGGAGATGAGATGGTGCTGATGAATATGTTTATGGTGATGAGTCCCCTCCGATGAGAGGAGTGTTGGTGATGACGATGGCGACGATTTCCCCCTCCGGGATGGAAGTTTACCCGGCAGGATCGTCCTGCCGAAGCTCTAGATTGGTTATGCTCAAGTTCCGCCTCGTGGCGGCGGTGAATCCACGAAAAAGCTCCTCCTTGATTTTTTTCTGGACAAAACCCTTCATATAGCAGAAGAGGGGGGCCAGTGGGCCAGCAGGCTGCCCACAAGCTCCCTTGGCGCGGCCAGGGGGTGGTCGCGCCAAGCAGGCTTGTGGCCACCTGCTGGCACCCCTCTGGCGCTTCTTCGGCCCAGTATTTTTTATAAATCCGGAAAAAAAATCATCGTTGATTTTTACGGCGTTTGGAGTTGCGCAGAATAGGTATCTCAACTTTGCTCCTTTTTTAGGCCAGAATTCCAGCTGCCGGCATTCTCCCTCTTCATGTAAACCTTGCAAAATAAGAGAGAAAAGGCATAAGTATTGCACCGTGAAGTGAAATAACAGCCCAAGAAGCGATAAATATCAACATGAAAACATGATGCAAAATGGACGTATCAACTCCCCCAAGCTTAGACCTCGCTTGTCCTCAAGCGAAAGCCTAGCTCAATAAATATGTCCACATGTTTAGGGAGAGAGGTGTCGACAAAACAAGATACGAACATGCATGCATCATGATCATGATTAGAACAGCCATACCAACATATAATCTCTCATGCTAAAGTGATAATTCCTTCACAAAGTAAAGCATGGATCAAGAACCTTACCGAGAAGTAACAACCGATAGCCTTTAGTCATTGAAGCAATTGCAATTTATCACACCATCAGAAAGAGTCAAATAAGAGCTCGTAAAGCAAATCCACATACTCAATCATTCTTTGGTTCTCTACAATTGCTACAACTCACATGGTACTCATGAGATCAAAGTTTCAGCTGGACACAGAGAAAGATAGGGGCTTACAGTTTTGCCTCCCAACTGCTTACCTCAAGGGTAATGTCAACAATAATAATTCATGAATACTTACTTCCAAGTTGACATATGAATATAGATCTTTCCCAACCATATGACATTAGCCAAGATAAAGGCGAAATAAGGAATTGGTGAAGATCACCATGACTCTTTCAAGGGCAAAAAGTAAAGGTAGAAGATAGGCCCTTCACAGAGGGAAGCCGAGGTTGTCATGAGCTTTTGAGGTTTGGATGCGTGTCCTCTTAGTGCGGAGGAACGTTACTTTATATTGCCTCCTGTGATAAAGAACTTTATTATGCAGTCTGTCGCTTTTATGTCTTCCTCATCACAGGTTCGTACAAAGCTTATTTTCCACACACTAATAGATCATACATATTAGAGAGCAATTTTTATTGCTTGCACCGATGACAACTTACTTGAGGGATCTTATTCAATCCATAGGTAGGTATGGTGGACTCACATGGCAAAACTGGGATTGATGGTTTATGGATGCACAAGTAGTATCTCTACTTAGTGCGGGAGGTTTGGCTAATGTGAGGTGGAAGCAATCGTCACATGCTAAGGGATCTCTAATCATATAACATTGTTCGGAGCCAAGCAAACACAATTCATTATGTTGTGTTCCTTGTCCAACATCTACTTCTAGGCATGCAATAGTTGAGTGAGTGTTCACAATCATAGATGGTGTCCGGGATGATATATTTATATGTGAACCTCTCCTTCTTTATCACTTCCTATTAATTGCAACAATGACCAAGGTCTACGTTTGTCTACCCTCAACAAGTTCCAATCATCATTCTTTTTATATGTGAAGCCATTACTTCCAATAACATCATTACATGATCTTTCATGCTTTTGTTCTTTTTTCAATCTATTGATCATGGCAAGAGGAAAAGCCCTTCAACTAAGACACTCTTTATTATATGGCTCACGAGCTCGAATACATCGGGGGTGACACAAAGCAACACTCAATACTAAAACACTAAGACTTTTAATCTACAAGAGAAAGAGAAAACTGAAAAGGAAAACTAAAACAAAGGTAAAGGCAAAAGATGTGATGGTGATACGATACCGGGGCAACTCCCCCAAGCTTGGCACAAGCCAAGGGGATTGCCCATACCCATGTTTAGTTGTCTTCCTTTGGTGGTGGTGGAGGAGTTGTTGCAACATGGGTTTGATCCACCGTCTTCCAAGGCATAGGTGCTCCATCATGGAAAGATGAACGAGTCTCGGGAATCCTCAAATCTGCATCCAACCGTATTGATTTAAATCTATACTCATACTCACAGTTTTGGTTCTGCAGGTCATAGATCTGGGCTTGGAGTTGATCAATCCTGTCATAAAGCCTGGAGAGGTGCTTCCCAATGTCATTGGCATCAATCATGTGCTTGTTGGTGAACTCCGTGATCATCATGTGGTTGGCGTTGAGTCCACGCTCCACCATCCCTTGGCACTTGAAGACTTGTTGCTCCATTGCTTCGAGCCTCGTCTTCACGCTTCCGGTCTTCTTGGGCCCCTCAACATCACGGATGTGCAACATCCCCTCACGCATCTCGATAGATTGAGGGTGTTGCAGCACTCCCGTGAGGTAGGGATTGATGACCTTCTCGAAGATCTTGTCCTTCGGAGTTTTTGGGGAAGTCATAGCGATCTAGATCTGCAACAGAAACAGGCTCGAAGCGAAAAACAAAGGAAATCTGCATGATGCAAGGGTCAGACCAAACGGGAGTATATACAATGATTTTTTTCAGACCAGAAGGAGTACCCCGCACGAAAACGGAGTCCCGGAGGCGCACGAGGTAGCCACAAGCCATCCCGGCGCGGCCAGGGGGTGGGCCCGCGCCGGGCAGGCTTGTCGCCTCCTCGCGCACTTTGCGGACTACTTCCATTTTTTGTATTTTTTCAAATATTCCAAAACGGAGAAAATTTCCTGCTGGAAAAGTTTTGGACTCTTGTTTTCTTACCGAATCACATACCTCTTCGTTTTCGGAGTCTGAAACAGGCTGATAAGTATCCCTTAGGTATTCTTCCAGATTTATGGTATTGATAATATTGCTTTCAACATTTATGGGAGTACCAGAGATATAATGCTTGATTCTCTACCAATTTACAACTCTCGGACAATTACCTTCCGTGTTGTTGATCTTGATAGCACCGGAACGATATACTTCCTCAACAACATAGGGACCTTCCCATTTAGAGAGAAGCTTGCGTGCAAAGAATCTTAAACGAGAGTTATATAGCAAGACATAATCACCTACATTGAACTAACGCTTTTGTATTCTCTTATCATGCCACCTCTTAACCTTCTCTTTGAACAACTTGGCATTCTCATATGCCTGAGTTCTCCATTCATCAAGCGAGCTAATATCAAATAACCTCTTCTCACCGGCAAGTTTGAAATCAAAGTTGAGCTCTGATACGTCTCCATCGTATCTACTTTTCCAAACTCTTTTGTCCTTGTTTTGGACTCTAATTTGCATGATTTGAATGGAACTAACCTGGACTGACGTTGTTTTCAGCAGAATTGCCTTGGTGTTATTTTTGTGCAGAAATCAAAGTTCTCCAAACGTCCTGAAAATTTACGGGGAGCAGTTTTGGAAAATAAGAAAAATATCTGTGCCAAGTTCCACCTCAGGGGGTGGGCCAGTGGGCCACAAGCCTTGGCTCCGCCACCACCCCTTGGTGGCGGTGGTTAGGCTTGTGGGACCCACACAGCTCTGCCGCCCCCAATCTCAGGTCTATAAGATCCCTTTCGTCCCAGAAAAAATAAAAAGAGAAGTTTTCGTCGCATTTTCGATACAGAGGCGCCGCCACCACCTGTTCTTCATCTGGACGGTAGATGTGGAGTCTGTCTTGGGCTCCGGAGAGGGGAAATAGTCGCCATCGTCATCATCAACCTTCTTCCCTCTCCAATTCCATGAAGCTCTTCGTCGTTCGTGAGTAATCTATTCGTAGGCTCGCTGGGCGGTGATGAGTAGGATGAGATCTATCATGTAATCGAGTTAGTTTTGATGGGGATTGATCCCTAGTATCCACTATGTTCTCAAATTGATGTTGCTACTACTTTGCCATGCTTAATGCTTGTCACTAGGGCCCGAGTGCCATGATTTCATATCTGAAATTATTATGTTGTCACCAATATATGTGTGTTTTAGATCTGATCTTGCAAGTTGTAGTTACCTACTATGTGTTATGATCCGCCAACCCCGAAGTGACAATAACCGGAACCACTCCCGGTGATGACCATAGTTTGAGGAGTTCATGTGTTAACCAAGTGCTAATGCGTTGTTCCGGTTCTTTATTAAAAGGAGAATCTTAATATCCCGTAGTTTCCTTTTAGACCCCGCTGCCACGGGAGGGATGGACAATAGATGTCACGCAAGTTCTTTTCCCTAAGCACGTATGACGACACACGAAATGCATGCCTACATCACATTGACGAACGGGAGCTAGCCACATATCTCTCCGTGTTATAGCTATTGCATGATGAATATCATCCAAACAAATCACCGAGCCATTGCCTACGAGTTTGTCCTACTGCTGTTACTTGTCTTGCTCTGCTACTGCTGCTACTACTGTTGCTACTGTTGTTACCTGTCTTGCTCTGCTGCTGCTGCTACTACTGTTGCTACTGATGTTACTTGTTTTGCTCTGCTGCTGCTACTACTGTTGCTATTACTGTCGCTTGCTACTGTTTCTTATTGCTACTGTTGCTACTTGCTACTACTGTCACTACTGCTTTTCCTTGTCGTTGCTATTGCTCGTTACACTGCTGCTACCTGCTACAATTTTGGTTCACTGGACGTTGACGGGAACTGACAATTTCCGTCAACGCGGCAACTTGGCGCCATTGATACAATCGTTAGGAATAGTGTGCCGTCAACAGATCGTTTCTGACCCCGTTGTTATCATATTACTTTGTTGTTACTACTGTGCTTGCAGATACTAATCTTTCAGGTGTGGTTGAATCTGACAAATTCAGCTGCTAATACTCGAGAGTATTCTCTCACCTCCTGTCTGGCGTACCAACAAATTTGGGTTGAATACTCTACCCTCGAAAACTGCTGCGAACCCACGCGCTGGTGGGCCATCAACAACATTCTTCTAGTTTCGTTACCGGGGAGTGCTAGCACCATTCTTCTGGTGCCGTTGCAGGGGAAGGATTGTTGTCATCAGCATTCGGCTAGCCATCGCCAGAGATTGCAATCAGCATTTTTCTGGCGCCGTTGCTGGGGAGGTATTGCTATATTCTCTGAGTCACTTGGGATTTATATCTGCTGATCACTATGAAGAATCTAAAGGATCCGAAGACCAAAGTCTTGCCTTCAACTACGAGGGGAGGTAAGGAATTTCCATCTTGCTCTGCACTTGATTCACCTTCAGTTATGAGTAAGTTTGCGACATTGCCTCGTGCTAGAAATCTTGATATGTCGCCTATGCTTGATGATGCTTGTGATACTACTGCTAGGGATGCTATGCTTGATACTATGCCTGATACTGCTAGAGATGCTATGCTTGATACTATGCTTGATACATCTAGAGATGCTATGACTGATACTGCTTTGCCTGGTGATGCTATGCTTGATACTGCTAGAGATACTCCTTTGCCTAATGTTCCACTAGGAGTGTTCCTTGATGCTCATATTGCTAGAGTTACTGCCAATGCTCGTGATGCTTCTGAAACTACCGATACTATTGAGATAGAACCTGCTTTTGCTCCTACTAGATCTAGCTCTCCTAGATATGAATTGCCTGATATACCTGAGGGTTACGTTATGGAGGGAGAGATAGTTGAGGATTTTCTTGCGTGTAAGGATGCCTATGACGCTGAGAAATTACTTCTCAAGTGGAAGGAAAAATCTCGGGAAGCTAGGATGAAAAATGACCCGAAGTTTGCCACTTCGCCTATCTTTGTCACCGATAAGGATTATGAATTCTCTGTCGACCCTGAGATAATCTCTCTAGTCGAATCCGATCCTTTTCACAGTTATGAGTCTGAGACGGTCATAGCCCATCTTGTCAAACTATCCGAAATAGCCAACCTTTTCACTAATGAGGAGAAGATCCGCCACTACTATATCCTTAAGTTATTTCATTTCTCTCTAAAGGATGACGCTAAAGTCTGGTTCACCTCTCTTGCTCCTGGATGTGTGCGTAGTCCCCAGGAGATGGTATATTACTTCTGTGAGAAATATTTCCCTGCACATAAGAAGCAAGCTGCCTTGCAGGAAATATACAACTTTGCTCAACTCCAAGAAGAGAGTCTTCCACAAGCTTGGGGGAGGCTCGTCCAGCTACAGAATGCTTTGCCTGATCACCCTCTTAAGAAGAATGAGATACTTGATATCCTCTATAACGGACTTACCGATGCCTCTAGAGACCACCTAGATAGTTGTGTCGGTTGTGTTTTTAGGGAACGAACTGTAGAAAAAGCTGAGACCCTACTGAATAACCTCTTGATCAACAATAATGCTTGGACTATTCCCGAACCACCTCCTAAGCCAACTCCTAAGAAAAGAGGTATTCTATTCCTCAGTCCCAAAGATATGCAAGAAGCCAAGAAATCTATGCAATAGAAAGGCATTAGATCTGAAGATGTCAAAAATCTACCACCTATCGAAGAGATCCATGGTCTCGATAACCCGATAAATGTAGTAGAAGTGAATTCTCTGCGTAGGTTTGACGAGAGTGATATTCCTTTTGATAAACCTGCTAGCCTATGCTTTGATGATTTTGACAACTTTGTTGCCAAACAACAGAGTTTCAATGATTATGTTAGCAGACATTTGGAACAAAGTACTCGTATGCTTAGCCATTTAAGTGCTTGTGTAGACAGAAATGTCAATGATCTGAAGCTGCTGAGTAAACATGCCTCTATGATTACTACTCAGGTAGAACAACTACTTAAAGCTCAGAATGACTTGCTCAATGAATTAAATGACAACTCTGTCAGAGTCATTACTAGAGGAGGCAAAATGACTCAGGAACCTTTGTATCCTGAAGGTCATCCTAAGAGAATTGATCAATATTCTCAAGGAATCAATGCTGATACACCTAGTCATCCTAAGGAGAAGAAGAAGGATGATAGAAGCCTACACGCCAGTTCACCAAATACTATCACACTTGAAGAACCTAATGATATTTCTGCGTCTGATGCAGAAACACAATCAGGTGATGAACATGAACCTGGTAACAATATGGACAGTGATGTTCATAATAATAGCCATGACGAGGATGTGGAGATTGAACCTACGGTTAATCCTGATAATCCACAACCTAAGAGATATGACAAGAATGACTTCACTTCTAGGAAGCATGGTAAAGAAAGAGAGCCATGGGTTCAGAGACCTATGCCCTTTCCTCCTAAGCCATCCAAGAAAAAGGATGATGAGGATTTTGAGCGCTTCGTTGAGATGATAAGACCCATCTTTCTGCAGATGCGGTTAACTGATATGCTCAAGATATCTCCGTATGCGAAGTACATGAAAGATATCATGACTAATAAACGAAAGATACCAGATCTTGAGATCTCCACCATGCTTGCCAACTACACTTTTAAAGGTGGAACTCCTAAGAAACTTGGTGATCCCGGAGTGCCCACTATACATTTCTCCATTAAAGGAAACTACGTAAGAACTCCCTTATGTGACCTTGGAGCCAGTGTTAGTGTTATGCCGCTCTCTCTTTATCATAGACTTGAGTTGGATAAGTTGACACCCACTGAAATTTCTCTGCAAATGGCCGACAAATCAACTGCTTTCCCTATCGGCGTTTGCGAGGATGTGCGTGTTGTGGTTGTTAATACGACTATCTTAACAGACTTTGTTATCTTGGATGTTCCCGAGGACGATGCCATGGCTATCATCCTCGAAAGATCCTTTTTAAACACTGCAGGGGCTGTTATAGATTGCAACAAAGGCAATGTCACTTTCCATGTCAACGGTAATGAGCACACAGTGCACTTTCCGAAGAAACAATATCCAGTACATTGCATCAATGCTATCGAAAAGACTTCATCGATTCTTATTGGGAGCTTTGAATGCCCTATTCCTCGTGTCAAGATGAAGTATGATTTGCTTGTTGGGGAGATACATATCCCCATTGAGGTGACTTAGTGGCTATTCTAAAATTCTCCGTTCTCTCTTGCGATTCGAGAAGGTTTTGTCATAATGACTTGATCAATCCCATTGACGGATTTCTTTCGATGACCATGAAACGAATGAATCAAGGAGTCACATACCTCTGTTTTAAGTTTTCCTTTTCTGTTGCTTAGAAGAAAAATGATAGAATTAGTTTAGTTTTTCCTGTTTTCTGTTTTAGCGTCCCGGAGAAAAATACCTCGAAAATAAAAGTTCTCCAATGGTCCTGAAAATTTAGTATGATTTTTTCTGGAATTTTTGAAAATTTCTGGGCGTGAGAACTGGCCTGGGGCCCAGACCAGTGGGCCACAAGCCCTGCAACAGCCACCTACCCCCCCGGTGGTGGGGTGCAAGCTTGTGGGGCCCACAGGCACCCCCTCCACTCATTCCAGCTCCCAGCCTCTTCTTCCACCTCCAGAAAAAATTTGTTTCGCAGCTCAAACCCGTGTTCTTGCTCATTTGGCTGTGATTTTCGGTCTCCTTGCTCAAAGCACCATTCTCCAAACCGTTTTGGGGAAATTGCTCCTTGGTAAGTGACTCCTCCATTGGTCCAATTAGTTTTTGCTCTAGTGCTTTATCCTTCGTGAATTCTTGCTACCTTGGTGACCCTGTTCTTGAGCTAGAAATGTTGATTTTAGCTGGTCCCAAGTAGTTTTAGCGCGTGATATGGTCTCTAGGCACTAGTAGGAGTAGTTGCTACAAGGTGTGGTGGGTCTTTATTCACTTTTCTCTTGAACTTCAAAAATTTCAGCATAAGGAAATTATGTTCAGGAGGAAGTTTCGTGGTGGTTCCTCAAGTAAGAAGGGTCCTCGTCTCTCCTTTCGGGAGCCCAAACCTTTTCAACTAAGGGACGCACCGGTACAACCATGTGAATGGCCTTCCAATGAGTTCATGATCGAAGCAGGTTTCAAGGATGAGTTTGATGCACTTGTCCACAATGCCGGTTAGAAGAATTCCTCTCAGATAAATGTGAACAGTATGCTATGCTCACTGCCTCTTTCGTGCGTAGATTTAAATTTTTAGCTGGCCGTGACTCATCCATACTGTTTGATCTGTACGATAAATCCTCTACCGTGGATCTGGAGGATTTCAATAGGATTTGCAAGATACCCGATTGGGGTAGTGTTAATGATCCTCCTAAGTCTTCGGTCAAAGACTTCGTCTCCAGTATAACTGTTGGAGAAACCAGAGATATCACGCAAGCCACCATAGGAAGCATCCATTTCCCTGCCTTGCACTACCTTGCCCTCTTCATCGGTAGGTGCATTAACGGCAAGGGTGCACATTGACACCTATGCGCTTCCGACCTTAGTATCCTTAAGAGCGCAGTAATAGGTGACAGGAGCTTCAATATGGGAGCTATTATAGCAAGGAGTCTGAATAAAAATGCCAGTGAGGGGGATTTCTTTGGTGGAGTTTATGCTACACGCTCAGCAAATTTTCTTGGGGTATGCATCCGTCCAGAAGACCCTCCTCTCCGTACAGCCTACCTTGATCGTGTCGCTCTAACACGCTACCAGATCCCCGAGAGAGATCATGGATCCCTCCTATACCGCTTGATATTTAACCGGCAGCGTGTTTTCCATATTACCCTTCCTGCTCCTGCCTTCTTTGACTTTCAGGTAAAACGAAGATACTACATAACCATAGGAGAGGCGGAGGAGTATGAGAGGGTGGCGACGGCTGCTCGACTCCGTGAGGCAGCTATTCAGGCAGTGGCTGCAGCACTCCCGTATAACACCCATTATGATTTTGGGTTTCACCAGGATCATCCTTGGGAGTAGACCAAGCTAGGCCAAAAGCCTAAGCTTGGGGGAGTACGTGTTCTCACCGACTTTACATTCATGCTTATGCTTTCGCTTTGTTAGCCGGTGTTTACACTTTGCCACTGTATTATCCATGTTAGTTTCTTTTCGTTTTCTTGTTTTCTTGTTATTGTGTCCTTTTGAGAAAACCCAAAAAGATTTTTCTTTCTCCTTTTACTTGTTGGGATCTCTCCCGTGTAAATAGTTTTCTTTTTCTTTGTGTCAAGGTAGAAGATATTGGTTACAATGTTTATTGGTTCTTGCATGCTTACCTGTTTAGCTTTCAAAGAGCAATATTATTTTGTCTTCTCCTTTGAGTTTGCCTGCAGACTCAGCTTAGTCCAATGCGCTTATTATCGTTTTCATCGTTCGATCATGCAAATGAAAGGCAACAATGATGATATATGATGAAGTGACTGAGACTGAAAAGCTGGTATGAACTCTATCTATTTTGTTTTTGTAAATATGACTAGCTTGTCGACCCAGATTTAGCTTTGTTGTGAGAGAACCATGTTTGCAATGACAACTTAGAGATCATAGTTTCTGATGCCATGCTTATGTAGCTGAGAGCTTTTAATGGTTTGTCTTGAATGCCAACATAGATTTTGAGATGACTATGATGTAGTATGATAGGATGGTATTCTCCTTTGAATGATTCAAGTGGCTTGACTTGGCACATGTTCATGCATGTAGTTGAAACAAAATCAACATAGCCTCTATGATGTTCGTGTTCATGGTGATTGATGTCATGTTCATGCTTGCATTCCATGTTAGTCAAACTCATTGCATCTTGATGACCGTTGTCGCTCTCTAGTTGGTCGCTTCCGAGTCTTTTGCTAGCCTTCACTTATACTAAGCGGGAATATTGCTTGTGCATCCACTTCCATAAACCCAAAAGTTTTTCCATGAGAGTCCACCATACCTACCTATTTGCGGTATCTACCTGCCGTTCCAAGTAAATTTGCATGTGCCATTCTCTAAACCTTCAAGAAATAATCTGTTTTGCATGCCCGAACCGCTCATGTGGTGACAGAGGGCTATTGGTATCTTCCATGCTAGGAGTGTTATCATCGACATGTGTTTACTCACAGTCATTCACGAGAAAGGGGCTGGTAATTGGAATGCCCAGTTCCACGCTTAAATTGAAAACATAACTGTAAAACAAGACTCCCCCCGGATTGATGTTAGTATGGACGGTGCCCGAGGATTCGGCTAGCCGTGGAGTGTGATTGATTGGTGGTGGGGGAGTTAAAACTTTACTTTTCTGTTTGGGAACCGCCTATAGCATGAGTAGCATGGAAGATATTGAGAACTCTTGGTCATTGCGTTGACAATGAAAGCATGCCACCCAAAATTATTATCTCTGTTTTCAAAGCTTGAGCTCTGGCACCTTTGCAAATCAATGCTTCCCTCTGCGAAGGGCCTGTCTATTTATTTTCCTGTCGAGTCATCCTCCTCTTATATAAGCACAAATTAGAGAGCACCTCTGTCATTTTTATGCTTTGCTTTTGATTGATATTGAGTATGACTATGACTGGATCTTCGTTGCTATAAATTACAATGTTTAGTCAACCCTTGATCTTTGAAAGTGCTCTGCATTTATGTTTTGCGGTCTCAGAAAGAGCTAGCGAGATACCATCTATTCATATTGCTTCATGCTTGTTTTGATTGAAGTGTTGGTATTTGAAACTCATTATTATTTGCTCGTTAGCTGATTATGCCATTGATATTAGTTTACCGTGAGACCTTTGTGTCATTTGCTTATGTGGTTAACTTGTGATCTTGCTGAAATTCTGGTTATGAGTTAGACATAGTTGCAACAACAAGATCAAATAGAGTTTGTCAAAGTTTTTCTTTCTCTCTCAGTTTGTCAACTCAGTTGCTTGAGGACAAGCAAGGTTTTAAGCTTGGGGGAGTTGATACGTCTCCATCGTATCTACTTTTCCAAACTCTTTTGTCCTTGTTTTGGACTCTAATTTGCATGATTTGAATGGAACTAACCTGGACTGACGTTGTTTTCAGCAGAATTGCCTTGGTGTTATTTTTGTGCAGAAACCAAAGTTCTCCAAACGTACTGAAAATTTACGGGGAGCAGTTTTGGAAAATAAGAAAAATATCTGCGCCAAGTTCCACCTTAGGGGGTGGGCCAGTGGGCCACAATCCCTGGCTCCGCCACCACCCCCTGGTGGTGGTGGGCAGGCTTGTGGGGTCCACACGGCTCTGCCGCCCCCAATCTCAGGTCTATAAGACCCCTTTCGTCCTGGAAAAAATAAAAAGAGAAGTTTTCATCCCGTTTTCGATACGGAGGCGCCGCCACCACCTGTTCTTCATCTGGAGGGCAGATCTGGAGTCCGTCTTGGGCTCCGGAGAGGGGAAATCGTCGCCATCGTCATCATCAACCTTCTTCCCTCTCCAATTCCATGAAGCTCTTCGTCGTTCGTGAGTAATCTATTCGTAGGCTCGCTGGGCGGTGATGAGTAGGATGAGATCTATCATGTAATCGAGTTAGTTTTGATGGGGATTGATCCCTAGTATCCACTATGTTTTGAGATTGATGTTGCTACTACTTTGCCATGCTTAATGCTTGTCACTAGGGCCCGAGTGCCATGATTTCAGATCTGAAATTATTATGTTGTCACCAATATATGTGTGTTTTAGATCCAATCTTGCAAGTTGTAGTTACCTACTATGTATTATAATCTGGCAACCCCGGAGTGACAATAACCGGAACCACTCCCGGTGATGACCATAGTTTGAGGAGTTCATGTGTTCACCAAGTGCTAATGCGTTGGTCCGGTTCTTTATTAAAAGGAGAACCTTAATATCCCGTAGTTTCCTTTTGTACCCCACTGCCACGGGAGGGATGGACAATAGATGTCATGCAAGTTCTTTTCCCTAAGCACGTATGACGACACACGGAATGCATGCCTACATCACATTGACGAACGGGAGCTAGCCACATATCTCTCCGTGTTATAGCTGTTGCATGATGAATATCATCCAAACAAATCACCAACCCATTGCCTACGAGTTTGTCCTACTGATGTTACTTGTCTTGCTCTGCTGCTGCTGCTACTACTGTTGCTACTGTTGTTACTTGTCTTGCTCTGGTGCTGTTGCTACTACTGTTGCTACTGCTGTTACTTGTTTTGCTCTGCTACTGCTAATACTGTTGCTATTACTGTCGCTTGCTACTGTTGCTACTTGCTACTGCTGTCACTACTGCTTTTCCTTGCCGCTGCTATTGCTCGTTACACTGCTGCTACCTGCTACAATTTTGGTTCACTGGACGTTGACGGGAACTGACAATTTCCATCAACGCGGCAACTTGGCTCCATTGATACAATCGTTAGGAATAGTCTGCCGTCAACATATCGTTTCTGACACCGTTGTTACCACATTACTTTGTTGTTACTACTGTGCTTGCAGATACTAATCTTTCAGGTGTGGTTGAATCTGGCAAATTCAGCTGCTAATACTCGAGAGTATTCTCTCACCTCCTGTCTGGCGTACCAACAAATTTGGGTTGAATACTCTACCCTCGAAAACTGTTGCGAACCCACGCGCTCGTGGGCCATCAACAACATTCTTCTAGTTTCGTTGCCGGGGAGTGCTAGCAGCATTCTTCTGGTGCCGTTGCAGGGGAAGGATTGTTGTCATCAGCATTCGTCTAGCCATCGCCAAAGATTGCAATCAAGCTCTTTGATTGCCCAATAAGCTTTATGCTCTAGCTCAAGAGGTAAATGACATGCTTTACCGTACACCATTTTGTACGGAGACATGCCCATGGGTTTCTTATAGGCAGTTCTATAAGACCACAGTGCATCATCGAGCTTCTTAGACCAATTCTTTCTAGACCTGTTGACAGTATTTTGCAGAATTAGTTTAATCTCTCTATTGCTTAGCTCTACTTGACCATTGGACTGAGGGTGGTAGGGAGACGCAATTCTATGGTTGACATCTGATGTTTGCTGTGTATCCCTTGCAACGGCGCCAGAAATAGTTGTGTCGACGGCACCAGGAATCCTTGAGTTACGGCTACGCCTTAAGGGACTTCCTAGGCAAGTATGCAAAGGATTTCCCCCATGGCCTTGGAGCCTTGCGTTGGTGTTCCCTCGAAGAGGAAAGGGTGATGTAGCACAGCGACGGTAAGTATTTCCCTCAGTTTGAGAACCAAGTTATCAATCCGGCGGAAGAGTATCTCAAGATCCTGCACAAACACAAAAGCTTACACCCAACGCTATGAAGGGGTTGTCAATCCCTTATAGATTGTTTGCCAAGTGAGAACTGAAAGCAACAAAGTAACAAAGCAAAGTAAAAGCGGAGTTGTAAACGATGGATGTGAATAGACCCGAGGGCCGTAGTGTTTACTAGTGGCTTCTCTCATGAAAGCAAGTAGACGGTGGGTGAACAAATTACTGTCGAGCAATTGATAGAACTGTGCAGAGTTGTGAAGATATCTATGCAATGATTATTTCTATAGGCATCACGTCCGAAACAAGTAGACCGATACTTTCTGCATCTACTACTATTACTCCACACGTCGACCGCTATCCAGCATGCATCTAGTGTATTAAGTCCATAAGAACAGAGTAACGCCTTAAGCAAGATGACATGATGTAGAGGGATAATCTCAAACCAATGATAAAACCCCCATCTTTTTAACCTTGATGGCAACTGCTTGATGTGTGCCTTGCTGCCCCTACTGTCACTGGGAAAGGTCAGCACATGGCAGAACCCAAAACCAAGCACTTCTCCCATTGCAAGAATCATAGATCTAGTTGGCCAAACAAAACCCAAGACTCGGAGAGACTTACAAGGATATCGAATCATGCATATAAGAAATCAACAAAGACTCAAATATATATCATAGATAATCTGATCACAAGTCCACAATTCATCAGATCTCGAAAAACACACCGCCAAAGAAGATTACATCGGATAGATCTCCATGAAGATCCTGGAGAACTTTGTATTGAAGATCCAAGAGAGAGAAGAAGCCATCTAGCTACTAACTACGGACCCGTAGGTCTGAAGTGAACTACTGACGAGTCATTGGAGGGGCGATGATGATGATGAAGAAGCCCTCCAACTCCAAAGTCCCCTCCGGTAGGGTGCCGGGAAGGGTCTCCAGATGAGATCTCGTGGAAACGGAACCTTGCGGCGGCGGAAAAGTATTTTCGAGGCTCCCCTGAGTTTTTGCGGAATATTTGGGAATTTATAGGCCAAAGACCTAGGTCAGGGGGCGGCCAGGGAGGCCACAAGCCTGCCCACCGCCACCTCCCCCTGGTGGCGGAGTGGGGGCTTGTGGGCTCCCTGGAGCCCACCTGGCTTGGCCCAAAAGCTCCCTGGACTTCTTCCGTTCGGGAAAAAATCATTTCGGGGTTTTTCTTCCGTTTGGACTCCGTTCCAAAATCAGATATGAGAAGAGTCAAAAACGCGGAAAAAACAGGAACTGGCACTTGGCACTGAATTGTATATGATGCAACCCGAAGGTTTTGTCGATCCTAAAAATGCTGACAAGGTGTGCAAGCTCCAGCGATCCATTTATGGACTGGTGCAAGCATCTCGGAGTTGGAACAAACGCTTTGATGAGGTGATCAAAGCATTTGGGTTTATACAAGTGGTTGGAGAATCCTGTATTTACAAGAAAGTGAGTGGGAGCTCTATGGCGTTTCTAATATTATATGTGGATGACATATTACTGATTGGAAACAACGTAGAGCTTTTGGAGAGCATAAAAGGTTACTTGAATAAAAGTTTCTCTATGAAGGACCTAGGAGAAGCTGCTTACATTCTAGGCATTAAGATCTATAGGGATAGATCAAAACGCCTGATAGGACTTTCACAAAGCACATACCTTGATAAAGTTTTGAAGAGGTTCAAAATGGAACAGTCCAAGAAAGGGTTCTTGCCAGTTTTACAAGGTACGAGATTGAGTAAGACTCAGTGCCCAGCAACTGATGAAGATAGAGAGCATATGCGCTCCGTCCCCTATGCTTCAGCCATAGGTTCTATCATGTATGCGATGCTGTGCACTAGACCGGATGTTAGCCTGGCCATAAGTATGGCAGGTAGGTTCCAGAGTAATCCAGGAGTGGATCACTGGACAGCGGTCAAGAATATCCTGAAGTACCTGAAAAGGACTAAGGAGATGTTTCTCGTGTATGGAGGTGACGAAGAGCTCGTTGTAAAAGGTTACGTTGATGCAAGCTTTGACACAGATCCGGACGACTCTAAGTCGCAAACCGGATACGTATTTATTCTTAATGGGGGTGCAGTAAGCTGGTGCAGTTCCAAGCAAAGCGTCGTAACAGATTCTACATGTGAAGCGGAGTACATGGCTGCTTCGGAGGCGGCTAAGGAGGGTGTCTGGATGAAGCAGTTCATGACGGATCTTGGAGTGGTGCCAAGTGCACTGGATCCAATAACCTTGTTCTGTGACAACACGGGTGCCATTGCCTTAGCAAAGGAACCACGGTTTCACAAGAAGACCAGACACATCAAACGACGCTTCAACCTCATCCGCGACTACGTTGAGGAAGAGGACATAAATATATGCAAAGTGCACACGGATCTGAATGTAGCAGACCCGCTGACTAAACCTCTTCCACGGCCAAAACATGATCGACACCAGAACTGTATGGGTGTTAGATTTATTACAATATAATTCACATGGTGATGTGAGGGCTGGATTATTGACTCTAGTGCAAGTGGGAGACTATTGGAATTATGCCCTAGAGGCAATAATAAATATGGTTATTATTATAATTCCTGTATCGAGATAATAGTTTATTATCCATGCTATAATTGTATTGAATGAAGACTCATTTACATGTGTGGATACATAGACAAAACACCGTCCCTAGCATGCCTCTAGTTGGCTAGCCAGTTGGTCAATGATAGCCAGTGTCTTCTGATTATGAACAAGGTGTTGTTGCTTGATAACTGGATCACGTCATTGGGAGAATCACGTGATGGACTAGACCCAAACTAATAGACGTAGCATGTTGATCGTGTCATTTTGTTGCTACTGTTTTCTGCGTGTCAAGTATTTATTCCTATGACCATGAGATCATATAACTCACTGACACCGGAGGAATGCTTTGTGTGTATCAAACGTCGCAACGTAACTGGGTGACTATAAAGATGCTCTACAGGTATCTCCGAAGGTGTTAGTTGAGTTAGTATGGATCAAGACTGGGATTTGTCACTCCGTGTGATGGAGAGGTATCTCGGGGCCCACTCGGTAATACAACATCACACACAAGCCTTGCAAGCAATGTAACTTAGTGTAAGTTGCGGGATCTTGTATTACGGAACGAGTAAAGAGACTTGCCGGTAAACGAGATTGAAATAGGTATGCGGATACTGACGATCGAATCTCGAGCAAGTAACATACCGAAGGACAAAGGGAATGACATACGGGATTATACGAATCCTTGGCACTGAGGTTCAAACGATAAGATCTTCGTAGAATATGTAGGATCCAATATGGGCATCCAGGTCCCGCTATTGGATATTGACCGAGGAGTCTCTCGGGTCATGTCTACATAGTTCTCGAACCCGCAGGGTCTGCAGACTTAAGGTTCGACGTTGTTTTATGCGTATTTGAGTTATATGGTTGGTTACCGAATGTTGTTCGGAGTCCCAGATGAGATCTCGGACGTCACGAGGGTTTCCGGAATAGTCCGGAAACGAAGATTGATATATAGGATGACCTCATTTGATTACCGGAAGGTTTTCGGAGTTACCGGGAATGTACCGGGAATGACGAATGGGTTCCGGGAGTTCACCGGGGGGGGGTAACCCACCCCGGGGAAGCCCATAGGCCTTGGGGGAGACACACCAGCCCTTAGTGGGCTGGTGGGACAGCCCACAAGTGCCCTATGCGCCAAGGAGAAGAAAATCAAGAGAGAAAAAAAAAGGAGGAGGTGGGAAGGAAGGGGGACTCCCTCCCACCAAACCTAGTCCAACTACGTTTGGGTGGGGAGAGTCCTCCCCCATGGCTCGGCCGACCCCCTTGAGGGTCCTTGGACCCCAAGGCAAGGCCCCCTCCCTCCCACCTATATATACGGAGGTTTTAGGGCTGATTTGAGACGACTTTTCCACGGCAGCCCGACCACATACCTCCACGGTTTTTCCTCTAGATCGCGTTTCTGCGGAGCCCGGGCGGAGCCCTGCTGAGACAAGGTCATCACCAACCTCCGGAGCGCCGTCACGCTGCCGGAGAACTCTTCTACCTCTCCGTCTCTCTTGCTGGATCAAGAAGGCCGAGATCATCGTCGAGCTGTACGTGTGCTGAACGCGGAGGTGCCGTCCGTTCGGTACTAGATCGTGGGACTGATCGCGGGATTGTTCGCGGGGCGGATCGAGGGACGTGAGGACGTTCCACTACATCAACCGCGTTCTCTAACACTTCTGTTGTACGGTCTACAAGGGTACGTAGATCACTCATCCCCTCTCGTAGATGGACATCACCATGATAGGTCTTCGTGCGGGTAGGAAAATTTTTGTTTCCCATGCGACGTTCCCTAACAATAGGCTCTATCTCAACAGGTGCAATCTCGTCTTTAATTTCATCATATAAGGATTGGGGTATTGCACTAACACTAGCACCCACATCACATAAACCATGATAACAATGATCTTCTATCTTAACAGAAACAACAGGCGTGCCAACAACAGGCCTATGTTTGTCTCTAGCGTGAGGTTTAGCAATTCTAGCAGCATCTTCATAGAAGTGAATATTATGTCCCTCAACATCGTTGGACAGAAGATATTTGATGATAGCAATGCTAGGTTCAACTCTAATTTTCTCAAGGGGTGTAGGTGTTCTAATATAGCCCCTATGTATCACAGTTGAAGCTTTAGAATGATCCTTTATCCTAACAGGGAAAGGTGGTTTCTCAATGTAGGCACTGGGAACCACAAGATCATTATAGGCAATGACTTTCTCTTCAACTGGAGTGGGTTTAACTACATTGACTTCTAAAGAAGGAGGATATTTAAACCACTTCTCTTTGGGGATTTCAATATGAGCAGCAAAGGATTCACACAATGAAGCTACTATCTCAGAGTCAAGTCCATACTTAGCGCTAAAGTCACAAAAAGTATTTGTCTCAACAAAGGATTTAACGCAATCAAACTTGAAATTCATACCTGACTCCTTACCTTCTTCAAGCTCCCAATATTCAGAGTTGCATTTAATTCTCTCCAATAAATTCCATTTGAAGTCAATATCTCTCTTCATAAAAGAATCGGTACAAGAAGTGTCAAGCATGGTGCGATCATCATGAGAAAGACGAGCATAGAAGTTCTGAATGATAATTTCTCTCGAGAGCTCATGATTGGGGCATGAATATAACATTGATTTAAGCCTCCTCCAAGCTTGAGCGATGCTTTCTCTTTCACGAGGCCAACAAATATAAATATAATTCCGATCATGATGTACTAAATGCATAGGATAAAACTTTTGATGAAATTCCAATTTCAACCGATTGTAGTCCCATGATCCAGTATCATCACATAGCCTATACCATGTCAACGCCTTATCCTTCCAAGATAAAGGAAATAACTTCTTCTTGACCTCATCCTCGGGCAAAACCTGCAAGCTTAAATAAACAACAAACTTCATCTACATAGGTTAGATGCAAGTCTGGATGTGATGTTCCATCTCCTGTAAAAGGATTAGCTAGCAGTTTCTCAAGCATACCCGAAGGAAATTCAAAGCAAATATTTTCAGTAGGTGCAGCAGGTTGAGGAGCAACTCTTTGTGCTTCCATTCGAGGTGAAGATACCCCGAACAAGCCCCTCAAAGGATTAGTATCCATAGTGACAAGTGACAATAAATTTCAGCACACTATATGAATGTTTCCTTACCAATTTCCACTTACCAAAGGCGCTTCACTCCCCGACAATGGCCCCAGAAAAGAGTCTTGATGACCCACGAGTATAGGGGATCAATCGTAGTCCTTTCGATAAGTAAGAGTGTCGAACCCAACGAGGAGCAGAAGGATCTGACAAGTGGTTTTTAGCAAGGTAAAATCTGCAGGCACTAAAATTGTCGGCAACAAGTGATTGTGTGGTGAGATGATTCGTAGCAAGCAACGAGTAACAAAAGTAGAAACGGTGCAGAAAAGTGGCCCAATCCCTTTTGTAGCAAGGGGCAAGCCTGGACAAAGTCTTATAGGAGGAAAAACGCTCTCGAGGACACACGGGAATTTCTGTCATGCTAGTTTCCATCATGTTCATATGATTCGCGTTCGTTACTTTGATAGTTTGATATGTGGGTGGACCGGCGCTTGGGTACTTCCCTTACTTGGAAAAGCATCCCACTTATGATTAACCCCTCTCGCAAGCATCCGCAACTACGAAATAAGAATTAAGACAAAGTCTAACCATAGCATTAAACTAGTGGATCCAAATCAGCCCCTTACGAAGCAACACATAAACTAGGGTTTAAGCTTCTGTCACTCTAGCAACCCATCATCTACTTACTACTTCCCAATGCCTTCCTCTAGGCCCAAATAATGGTGAAGTGTTATGTAGTCGACGTTCACATAACACCACTAGAGGAAAAACAACATATAACACATCAAATTACCGAACGAATACCAAATTCACATGACTACTATTAGCATGACTTATCCCATGTCCTCAGGAACAAAAGTAACAACTCACAAAGCATAATCATATTCATGACCAGAGAGGTAATGATTAGCATCAAGGATCTGAACATAAAGTCTTCCACCAAGTAATCCAACTAGCATCAACTACAAAGAGTAATCAACACTACTAGCAACCTTACAAGTACCAATAGAAGTCGCTAGGCGGTGATTGTTTACAAGTGATGAACTAGGGTTTGGAGATGAGATGGTGCTGATGAAGATGTTGATGGTGATGAGTCCGCTCGGATGAGAGGAGTGTTGGTGATGACGATGGCGACGATTTCCCCCTCCGGGAGGGAAGTTTCCCCGGCATGATCGTCGTGCCGGAGCTCTAGATTGGTTCTGCTCAAGTTCCGCCTCGTGGCGGCGGCGAATCCACGAAAAAGCTCCTCCTTGATTTTTTCTAGACGAAACCCTTCATATAGCAGAAGAGGGGGGCTAGTGGGCCAGCAGGCTGCCCACAAGCCCCCTTGGCGCGGCCAGGGGTGGCCGCGCCAAGCAGGCTTGTGGCCACCTGCTGGCGCCCCTCTGGCGCTTCTTCGGCCTAGTATTTTTTATAAATCTGGAAAAAAATCCTCGTTGATTTTTACGGCGTTTGGAGTTGCGCAGAATAGGCATCTCAACTTTGCTCCTTTTCCAGGCCAGAATTCCAGCTGCCGGCATTCTCCCTCTTCAAGTAAACCTTACAAAATAAGAGAGAAGGCATAAGTATTGTACCGTGAAGTGAAATAACAGCCCAAGAAGCGATAAATATCAACATGAAAACATGATGCAAAATGGACGTATCATGGGCCGCTCGGCCTAGGGTTCCCCCCTCAAGGGGGCGGCAGCCAAGGGGTGGGGTGGCTTCCCTAGGGGTGCCTTGCCACCCAAGGTAAGGGTGGTCGGCCACTTGTGGGCTTAGCCCTCCACCTCCCGTCGTATGGGCCTTGGTGGGAGGGGCGTACAACCAACCAAGGGCTGGTGCGCCCCCTGTCAGAGCCCATGGGACCCTGCGGGGTAGGTGTACCCTCCCGATGGACCTCCGGAACACTTCCGGCACTCCCATCACAAAATCGGCATGTTTCAGAACTTTTCAGGAACTCGAATACCAACTTCCTATATATCAATACTTACCTCCGGGACCATTCCGGAGCTCCTCGTGACGTTCGGGATCTCATCCGGGACTCCGAACAACTTTCGGTTACCATCACACATAACTCAATAATACCAAATAGTCACCGAACCTTAAGTGTGGAGACCCTGCGGATTCGAGAACTATGCAGACATGACCGAGACACTATCCAGTCAATAACTAATAGCGGGACCTGGATTCCCATATTGGCTCCTACATATTCTTCTAAGATCTTCATCGGTCAAACCATGATGTCAAGGATTCAATCAATCCCGTATACGGTTCCCTTTGTCTATCGGTATGTTACTTGCGCGAGATTTGATCGGCGGTATCTCCATACCTAGTTCAATCTCGTTACCAGCAAGTCTCTTTACTAATTTCGTAATACAAGATCCCGTGGCTAACTCTTTAGTCATATTGCTTGCAAGCTCATTGTGATGTTGTATTACTGAGTGGGCCCTGAGAAACCTCTCTGTCACATGAGTGACAAATCCCAATCTTGATCCATGCCAACTCAACAGACACCCGCGGATATGCGTGTAGAGCACCTTTATAGTCACCCAGTTATGTTGCGACGTTTTATACACACAAGGTACTCCTCCAGTGTCAGTCAGTTGCATAACCTCTTGGTCATGGGAACAGATACTTGACATGCAGAAAACAATAGCAATAAATTGACACGATCATATGATATGTTCATAGATTGGGTCTTGTCCATCACATGATTATCCTAATGATGTGATCCAGTTTATCAAATGACAACTCATGTCTATGGCCAGGAAATCTTGACCATCTTTGATCAACAAGCTAGTCCATTAGAGGCTCACTAGGGACACAGTGTTGTCTATGTACACACACATGTATTTGAGTTTCCAATCAAAAGAATTATAGCATGGACAATAAATGATTATCATGAACAAGGAAATATAATAATAACCACTTTATTATCGCCTCTAGGGCATATTTCCAACAGTCTCCCACTTGCACTAGAGTCAATAATAAAGCTCACATCACTAGGTGATTTACGTTGTAATGTATCTAACACCCATACAATTGCGGTGTTGATCATGTTTTGCTCGTGAAAGAGGCTTAGTTAACAGGTCTACAATATTCAAATCCGTGTGCACTTTGCAAATATTTATGTCCTCCTCCTTGATGTAATTGCGGATGGAATTGAAGCGTCGCTTTATGTGTGTGGTCCTCTTGTGAAACCTTGGTTCCTTGGCCAGAGCAATGGCACCAGTGTTGTCACAGAACAAAGTCATTGGATCCACTACATTAAGCACAACTCCAAGATCCATCATGAACTCCTTCATCCAAACACCTTGTTTAGCCGCCCCCGAGGCAGCTGACTCCACTTCACATGTAGAATCAGCTACCACGCTTTGCTTAGAACTATACCAGCTTACCGCTCCCCCATTGAGAATATATATGTATCTGGTTTGAGACTTAGACTCATCCTGATTAGTGTTGCATCGACGTAACCCTTTACGACGAGCTCTTGATCACCTCATAAATGAGAAACATTTCCTTAGTCGTTTTCAGGTACTTCAGGATATTCTTGACCCATGTCCAGTGTTCCATTCGTGGATCACTTTTAAACTTTCCCGCCATACTTATGGCAAGGCTGACATCAGGTCTTGTGCACAACATTGCATACATGATAGAGCCTATGACAGAAGCATAGGGGGCGACACTCATATTTTCTCTATCTTCTGCAGTCACTGGGCATTGAGGCTTACTCAACTTCACACCTTGCAATACAGGCAAGAACCCTTTCTTGGACTGATCCATTTTGAACTTCTTCAAAACTTTGTCAAGGTATGTGCTTTGTGAAAGTCCTATTAAGCGTCTCAATCTATCTCTATAGATCTTGATGCCTAATATGAAAGCACCTTCTCCAAGGTTCTTCATTGACAAACTCTTGTTCCAATATTCCTTAAAGCTTCCCAGAAATTCTATATTGTTTCCAATTAGTAATATCATCCACATATAATATTAGAAATACTATAGAGCTCCCACTCACTTTCTTGTAAATACAAGCTTCTCCATAAACTTGTATAAACCCAAACGCTTTGATCACCTCATCAAAGCGTTGATTCCAACTCCGAGATGCTTGCACCAATCCTTAAATGGATCGCTCGAGCTTGCATACTTTGCCAGCATTCTCTGGATCGACAAAACCTTCCGATCGCATCATATACAACTCTTCCTTAAGGAAACCGTTAAGGAACATTGTTTTGGCATCCATCTACCAAATTCCATAATCGAAAAATGCAGCTATTGCTAGCATGATTCTGGCGTACTTAAGTATTGCTACAGGTGAGAATGTCTCATTGTATTCAACTCCTTCAACTTGTGATAAACCTTTTGCCACAAGTCAAGCTTTATAGATGGTGACATTACCGTCCGCGTCCATCTTCTTCTCAAAGATCCATTTATTCTGAATGGCCTTTCGCCCTTCAGGTAATACTTCCAAAGTCCATACTTTGTTTTCATACGTGGATCCTATCTCGGATTTCATGGCCTCTAACCATTTGTTGGAATCCAGGTCCACCATCACTTCTCCATAGCTCGTAGGTTCATTGTTGTCCAATAACATGACTGTTAAGACAGGGTTACCGTACCACTCGGGAGAAGTGCGTGCCCTCGTCAACCTACGAGGTTCGATAACAACTTGATCCTAAGCTCCATGATCATCATCATTAGCTTCCTGTTCAAATGATGTAGGCTCCACACAAACATCTTTCTACATTGCGCTACTCTCTGGCTGAAGTAAAGGTTCAACAACCTCATCAAGTTCTAGCTTCCTCCCACTCAATTCTTTTGATAGAAACTCTTTCTCAAGAAATGTTCCATTCTTAGTGACAAACACTTTGCCTTTGGATATGAGATATAAGGTTTGCCCAACTGTCTCTTTTAGATATCCTATGAGGACGCATTTCTATGCTTTGGGTTCGAGGTTTTCTTGCTGGAGCTTTTTGACATAAGCATCGCATCCCCAAACTTTAAGAAAAGACAACTTCGGTTTCTTGCCAAACTACAGTACATACGGTGTCGTCTTAACGGATTTAGATGGTGTCCTATTTAAAGTGAATGCAGCTGTCTCTAGCTCATAACCCCAAAACGACAATGGCAAATCGACAAGCGACATCATAGAACGCACCATATCTAATATGGTTCGATTACAACGTTCGGACATACCATTACATTGGGTGCATGACCATAAAAGATATTACTCATGTAAATAGAACAACCATTATTCTCTGATTTAAACGAGTGACTGTCTCGCATCAAACAAGATACAGATATAATGTTCATGCTCAACGCACACACTAAATAACAATTATTCTGGTTCATCACTAATCCTTATGGTAATCGAAGAGCGAGCATGCCGACGACGATCACATCAACCTTGGAACCCTTTCCCACTCATATGTCCCAAATGTATCTATAATTTCGGCTTGTTCCATGATCATTTGGGTGACATTGTTATATGTTTTGCTACACTTTTGTATCATTTTACACATATTTGGACTAACCTACTAACTCAGTGCACCCAGTGCCAGTTTCTGTCTCCTGATGTCTATTTTGCACGGGCTTTTACCCAATTTACTGAAGCCCGAAAAAATCTAGAAAAATATATAAAAAATCAGTGAAACATAAGCATTCGGATCACCGAAGGAGGGCCAGAGGGGGGCCGGGGGCCTCCCAGACGGCCTGCTGGCGCGGCTAGGCCCTAGGCCGCGCCAGGAGGTCGCCTGGGTGGGTCCCACCTCCTCCGGTGCCCTCCTTTGGCCTATATTTAGAGTCCCGAGAGGAAACCTTCGCAGACTTTCTGGAATCGCGAATTTCCCCATCATTCCGCCGTCGCAGCGCTTCCAAGATCGGGAGCATCGGGAGACCTCTTCCCGTCACCCTGCCGGAGGGAGGATTGACCTCCGGGAGCTTCTCCACCGCCATGGACGCTTCCCAGCGCGCAAGAGATCCCCCGCTCCATACAGCTTTTTTTGATCACGCCGCTATGACACATTATCAGTTCCTTGAGAGGGATAATGAATCCCTCCTATACAGGTTAATATTTAACCGACAACGTGTTTTCCATATTACCCTTCCTGCTCCTGCCTTCTTTGACTTTCATGTCAAACGGAGATATTACATAACGAGAGAAGAGGCAGAGGAGTATGAGAGGGAGACGAAGGCTGCTCACCTCCGTGAGGCAGCTATTCAGGCAGTGGTTGTCGCGCTCCCGTACAACCCCCATTATGATTTTGGATATCCCCGGACCAGCCATGGGAGTAGACCAGCTTAGGCCAAAAGCCTAAGCTTGGGGGAGTACGTGTTTCTCACCGACCTTATATTCATGTTCACACTTTCACTTTGTTAGTTGGTGTTCACACCTTGCCACTGTATCATCCATGCTAGTTTATTTCCTTTTCTCGCTTTCTTCTCGTGTGTTTGTTTAGATTGATAAAACCCAAAAAGATTTCTCATTCTTGTTTTGCTTGTTGGGAGCTTTCTAGTGTAAATAGTTTTCTTTTTCTTTGGGTCAAGGTAGAAGACCATGGTTAAAATGTTTATCTGTTTATCTCTCAAAGAGCCATTTTACTTTGTCTTCGCCTCTATGTTTGCTTGCAGATTCCAGCTTAGTCCCATGCACGAACCCTCTCGTTATGATTCACATCATTCGGTCGTGCAACTGAAAGGCAATAATGACGATATATGATGAAGTGAATGAGCCTGGAAAAGATGGTATGAACTCAATCTATTTTGTTTTTGTAAATATGACTAGCTCATCGTTCCTAATTCAGCTTTGTTATTAGAGAAACATGTTTGCAATGAAAACTTAGAGATCATAGTTTCTGATGCCATGCTTAATTAGTTAGGAGCTTATAATGGTTTGTATTGGATGCCAACATGAATTTCAAGATGATTATGATGTAGTATGATAGGATGGTATCCTCCTTTGAATGATTCAAGTGGCTTGACTTGGCGCATGTTTCGCATGTAATTGAAACAAAATCAACATAGCCTCTATGATATTCATGTTTATGGTGATTTATGTCCTACTCGTGTTTGCACTCAATGTTGGTTAATCTCAATGCATATTGATGACTGTTGTCGCTCTCTATTGGTCGCTTCCCAGTCTTTTGCTAGCCTTCACTTGTACTAAGCAGGAATACTGCTTGTGCATCCACTTCCATAAACCCAAAGTTGTTCCATATGAGTCCACCATACCTACCTATATGCGGTATCTACCTGACGTTCCAAGTAAATTTTCATGTCCCACTCTCTAAACCTTCAAGAAATAATATGTTTTGTATGCCCGAACCGCTCATATGGTGACAAGGGGCGGTCAGTATCTTCCATGCTAGGCATGTTATCCTCGATTAGTGTTTATTCACTATCATTCACGAGAAAGGGGCTGGTAATTGGAATGCCCAGTTCCATGCTCAAATCGAAAAGATAATTGCAAACAAAACTCCCCCTGGATTGTTCTTGGTATTGACGGCACCCAAGGATTCGGCTAGTCGTGGAGTGTGATTGATCGGTGGTGGGGGAGTCAAAACTTTACTTTTCTGTTTGGGAACCGCCTATAGCATGTGTAGCATGGAAGATGGTGAAAACTCTTGGTCATTACGTTGACAATGAAAGCATGCCACCCAAAATTATTTATGTCTGTCTTCAAAGCTTAAGCTCTGGCACCTGTGCAAATCAATGCTTCCCTCTGCGAAGGGCCTATCTATCTACGTTTCTGTTGAGTCATCCTCTCCTTATAAAAGCACCAATTAGAGAGCACCTCCGTGATTTTTATGCTTTGATTTTAATTGATATTGAGTATGACTGTGACTGGATCTTCTTTGCCATGAATTACAATCTTCAGTCAGCCCTTGGTCTTTGAAGGTGCTCTGCATTTATGTTTTGCGGTCTCAGAAAGAGCTAGCGAGATACCATCTGTTCATATTGCTTCATGATTGATTTCATTGAAGTGTTGACGTTTGAAACTTATTATTATTGCTCGCTAGTTGATTTTGCCATTGATATGAGTTTGCCATGAGACCTAAATGTCATTGCTTATGTGGTTAGCTTATGATCTTGCTGAAAATCTGAATATGAGTTAGACATAATTACAACAACAAGATAAAACAGAGTTCGTAAAAGTTTTTATTTTGTCTCTTTCAGTTTGTCAACTGAATTCCTTGAGGACAAGCAAGGATTTAAGCTTGGGGGAGTTGATACGTCTCCATCGTATCTACTTTTCCAAACTCTTTTGCCCTTGTTTTGGACTCTAATTTGCATGATTTGAATGGAACTAACCCGGACTAACGTTGTTTTCAGCAGAATTGCCATGGTGTTGTTTTTGCACAGAAATAAAAGTTCTCGGAATGACCTGGAAATTTACGAGGATTTTTTGTGGAATATATAAAAAATGCTGGCGCAAGAATCAACCGGAGACGTGGAGCGAGGAGCCCACAAGCCTAGGAGGCGCGGGCCCCCCCTGGCCGCGCCTAGCACGCTTGTGGGGCCCTCGGGGCTCCGCCGCCTCCAACTCCAGCTCTATTTAGTCTCTTTCGCCCGGAAAAAAATCAAGGAGAAGAGTTCATCGCGTTTTACGATACGGAGGCGCCGCCACCACCTGTTCTTCCTCTAGAGGGCAGATCTGGAGTCCGTTCAGGGCTACGGAGAGGGGAGATCGTCACCGTCGTCATGACCAACCTTCCTTCATCGCCAATTCCATTATGCTCTTCATCGTTCGTGAGTAATCTCATCGTAGGCTTGCTGGACGGTGATGGGTTGGATGAGATCTATCATGTAATCGAGTTAGTTTTTATGGGGATTGATCCCTAGTATCCACTATGTTCTGAGATTGATGTTGCTACTACTTTGCCTTGCTTAATGCTTGTCACTAGGGCACGAGTGCCATGATTTCAGATATGAACCTATTATGTTCTCATCAATATATGTGTGTTCTTGATCCTATATTGCAAGTTGTAGTCACCTACTATGTGTTATGACCCGGCAACCCCAGAGTGACAATAGCCGGAACCACTCCCGGAGATGACCATAGTATGAGGAGTTCATGTATTCACTAAGTGCT
Organism: Hordeum vulgare subsp. vulgare; assembly: GCF_904849725.1. Taxonomy (NCBI): domain Eukaryota; kingdom Viridiplantae; phylum Streptophyta; class Magnoliopsida; order Poales; family Poaceae; genus Hordeum; species Hordeum vulgare. The sequence continues at coordinate 448,860,469 of NC_058518.1, read as the reverse complement.
AATGCTTAGTTCTAGTTCTCTATTAAAAGGAGAACCTTAATATCCCGTAGTTTCCATTAGAACCCCGCTGCCATGGGAGGGATGGACAATAGATGTCATGCAAGTTCTTTTCATAAGCACGTATGACTATATACTGAATACATGCCTACATTACATTGACGAACTGGAGCTAGTGACATATCTCCCCATGTTATAACTGTTGCATGATGAATGGCATCCGACATAATTATCCATCACCGATCCAATGCCTACGAGTCTTTTCCTACTGGTCCTTGCTATGTTACTTTACCGCTACTGCTGTCACTGCTACTACTGTTGCCGCTACTGCTGTCACTACTACTGTTACCGTTGCTACTGTTGCTATCACACTACTCTGTTACTAAAACTTTGCTGCAGATACTGAGACTTTCAGGCGTGGTTGAATTGACAACTCAACTCCTAATACTCGAGAATATTCTTTTGCTTCCCCTTGTGTCGAATCAACAAATTTGGGTTGAATACTCTACCCTCGAAAACTATTGCGATCCCCTATACTTGTGGGTTATCAATTGGCAACAGTCTTGCCGCTCTTCTTGGAGTTACCCTTCTTGACTTTGCCGTTTCTCTTGAAACTAGTGGTCTTATTGACCATCAACACTTGATGCTCTTTCCTGAGTTCTGACTCTACGACTTTCAGCATCGCGAATAACTCGCCGGGTGACTTGTTCATCCCTTGCATGTTATAGTTCAACACAAAGCTCTTGTAGCTTGGCGGCAGTGATTGAAGAATTATGTCAGTGATAGCTTCTTGCGGGAGTTCAATGCCTAACTCAGCTAGACGGTTTGAGTACCCAGACATTTTGAGCACATGTTCACTGACAGATGAATTCTCCTCCATCTTGCAAGCATAGAATTTATCGGAGGTCTCATACCTCTCGATCCGGGCGTTCTTCTGAAAGATAAACTTCAACTCCTGGAACATCTCATACGCTCCATGACGCTCAAAGCGACATTGAAGTCCCGGCTCTAAGCCATACAAGACTGCACATTGAACTACTGAGTAGTCCTCCTTACGTGTTAACCAAGCGTTCTTAACATCTTGGTCAGCCGTAGCGGGTGGTTCATCTCCTAGCGCAACATTAAGGACATATTCCTTCTTCCCAGCTTGTAGGATCAACTTAAGATTATGAGCCCAGACTACAAAGTTGCATCCATCATCTTTCAATTTAGCTTTCTCTAGGAACGTATTAAAATTCATAGTGACTCTTGCGTGAGCCATTGATCTACAACACAAATATTGCAAAGTGGACTTAGACTACGTTTAAGATAATTAGAGTTTAAATAATCAAATTACTTATAAACTCCCACTCAAAAAGAACATATCTCTAGTCATTTGAGTGGTACATGATCCAAATTCACTAACTCAAGTCCGATCATCACGTGAGTTGAGAATAGTTTCAGTGGTAAGCATCTCTATGCTAATCATATCAACTATACGATTCATGCTCGACCTTTCGGTCTCATGTGTTCCGAGGCCATGTCTGCACATGCTAGGCTCGTCAAGTTTAACCCGAGTGTTCCGCGTGTGCAACTGTTTTGCACCCGTTGTATGTGAAGTTGAGTCTATCACACCTGATCATCACGTGGTGTCTCGAAATGACGAACTGTCACAATGGTGCACAGTCGGGGAGAACACAATTTTGTCTTGAAATTTTAGTGAGAGATCACTTTACAATGCTACTGTCATTCTAAGCAAAATAAGGTGCATAAAAGGATTAACATCACATGCAATTCATAAGTGACATGATATGGCCATCATATTGTGCTTCTTGATCCCCATCACTTAAGAACCGGCATGATCTTCTTGTCACCAGCGCCACACCATGATCTCCATCATCATGATCTCCGTCAACGTGTCGCCATCGAGGTTGTCGTGCTATCTATGCTATTACTACTAAAGCTACAACCTAGCAATATAGTAAACGCATCTGCAAACACAAATGTTAGTTTAAAGACAACCCTATGGCTCCTGCCGGTTGCCGTAGCATCGACGTGCAAGTCGATATTAACTATTACAACATGATCATCTCATACATCCAATATATGACATCACGTCATTGGCCATATCATATCACAAGCATGCCCTGCAAAAACAAGTTAGACGTCCTCTAATTTGTTGTTCATGTTTTACGTGGCTGCTGTGGGTATCTAGTATGTGTTGGGGAACTTTGCATGAGAAACAAAAAAAATCCTACGCACACGAAGACCTATCATGGTGGTGTCCATCTACGAGAGGAGATTTGGATCTACGTACCCTTGTAGATCGCACAACGGGAAGCGTTAAGAAACGCGGTTGATGTAGTGGAAAGTCTTCACGTCCCTCGAACCACCCCATGAACCGTCCCACGAACCGTCTAGCGATCTGTCCCAAGATCCGTCCCGCGATCCATCCAACGAACCGTCCCGCGATCCGTCCCACGAACCGTCTTGCGATTCGTCTTCATGATCCGTTCCGATCTAGTACCGAACGGACGACACCTCCGCGTTCAACACACGTACAGATTGATGACAATCTCCACCTTCTTGATCCGGCAAGAGGGGGCGGAGAGGTAGAATAGTTATCCGACAGCGTGACGGTGCTCCGGTGGTGGTGACGATCTAATCCTGTAGGGCTCCGCCCGAGCTCCGCAGAAATACGATCTAGAGGAAGAACTATGGTGTCTAGGTCTGAGTTGCACGTGGCAAAAAGTTGTCTCAAATCAGCCCTAAATCACCACTATATATAGGAGGGAGGGAGGGGAGGAGGCAGCCTCAAAACCTCAAGGTTTGGCCGAAATTGGAGGTGGAGGAGTCCTACTCCAATCCTACTTGGAGTAGGATTCCACCTTCCCACTTGGAAACTCTTTCCACCTTGTGTTTTTTCCTTCTCAAAACTTATGGGCCATAGTGGGAACTTATTCCAGCCCACTAGGGTCTGGTTTATCTCTTCCCATAGCCCATGAGACCCCTTGGGGCGTGACACCCCTCCCGATGGTCCCCGGCACCCCTGCCGGCACTCCCGGTACACTACCGATGAGCCCGAAACTTTTCCGGTGACCAAAACAGGACTTCCTATATATTAATATTTACCTCCGGACCATTCCAGAGCTCCTCGTGACGTCCTGGATCTCATCCGGGACTCCGAACAACTTTCGGTTACCAACACCTATAACTCAACTGTACCGAAACGTCACCGAACCTTACGTGTGCAGACCCTGCGGGTTCGAGAACTATGCAGACATGACCTGAGACACTCTCCGATCAATATCCAATAGCGGGACCTGGATGCCCATATTGGATCCTACATATTCTACGAAAATCTTATCGGTTGAACCTCTATGTCAAGGATTCAGTTAACCCTGTATGATGTTCCCTTTGTCCTTCGGTATGTTACCTACCCAAATTCGATCGTCGGTATCTTCATCACTAACACTTCCGTGGGGAAAATCAAAGCCATCGTCATCACTAACACTTCCTCCATCATAGGGGGACTCATATCCATCAACACCTTCATCATCATCATCTTATTACAAACCCTAGTTCATCTCTTGTATTCAGTCTTTATCCCTAAACCTCAGATTGGTACCTGTGGGTTGCTAGTAGTGTTGATTACATCTTGTAGGTGATACTAGTTCGTTTATTTGGTGGAAGATTATATGTTAAGATCCTTAAGCATATTAAATACCCCTCTCATCTTGAACATGAATATGGTTTGTGAGTAGTTAATATTTTTATTGAGGACATGGGAGAAGTCTTGTTATAAATTATCATGTGAAGTTGATATTCGTTCAATATTTTAATGGCATGCATGTTGTGTTTCCTCTAGTGGTGTCATGTGAACGCCGACTACATGGCACTTCAACATATTTCGGGCCTAGAGGAAAGCATTGTGGAATAGGAAGTATATGGTGGGTTGCAAGAGCGACACAAATTTAAACCCTAGTTTATGTACTATTCTGTAAGGGGCTGATTTGGATCCATATGTTTCATGCTATGGTTAGATTTATATTGATTCTTCATTCGTAGTTGTGGATGCTTGCGAAAGGGAGTAATGATAAGTGAGTTTCTTGTTCAAGTAATAGCAATACATTAGCACTTGTCCACCCACATTACAATTTATCAAAGTAGTGAACGCGAATCAACTAAAACATGGCATGAGTAAACAATATTACCATGTGTCCTCGAGAATGTGTGTTCAATATAAGAAACATTTTTGGCATGTCCTTTTCTAATAAGTATTTGGCTATCTTGTTGCACCTTGATACTATTGTTACTTGTCAGTTGCTATGAATTATCTTGCTACCAAATTACACGTTACTACTATTTTTAGTGCTTGCACAGAATACCTTACTGAAAATCGCTTATCATTTCCTTCCGCTCCTTGTTGGGGTTCGACACTCTTACTTATCGAAAGGACTACAATTGATCCCCTATACTTATGGGTAATCAGTGATGGCGGGAGGGGATAAGAGAGTGGGAGAAAAGGACGAATGTTAGGTGAAAAGCCACAGAGTGAAAGAAGAGTTTGGGAATTGTTGAAATATGGCGTGGGTTGTAGGCCCATCCAACAACTTCTAAAAATCTTTAAGGGACCATGTAGGTGTCATGACAAGGGTTGGTAGGAGGTTTAGTCCCACACCGCTAGTGGAGGAGTTGGACCTCCTTATAAGGGATTCTCTTCCACATGCTATTGGAGCTTGAGCAGAGAAGTGGTCTGTTGACGTGCAACTATTCCTGACTTGATGCCTCCACGGCAACGGAGCCAGAAAAGAGCTGCTCCCAGTTGCTCAACAATTAGCAATTGTCTTGCAATGGCCCCACCAGCGTGTGGGATCGCGACAGTTTTCGAGGGTAGAGTATTCGATCCAAATTTGTTGGTTCGCACGACGGGAAGTTAAAGAATATTCTCAAGTATTAGAAGCTAAATGTGTCAGATTCAACCACACCTGAAAGATTAGTGTCTGCAAGCAAAGTATCAGTAGCAAAGTAGTATGATAGCAACGGTGCGACAAACGATCTGTTGACGGTAGACTATTCCTAACTGTTGTATCAATGGCGCCAGTGAGTTGCCCGTGGACGGGAAATATTCTTTCCCGGCAACGGTGCCAGAAAAAGTATTGTAGCAGGTAGTAGCAGTGTAACGAGTAACAAAAATGGCAAGGAACAACAGTAGTGACAGCAGTAGCAACAGTAGTGGCAGCAGCAGCACGACAAAGCAAGTAACAGTAGCAGCAACAATAGTAACAGCGGCAGAGCAAAGCAAGTAACAGTAGCAGCAACAGTAGTAACAACAGCAGAGCAAAGCAAGTAACAGCAGCAGCGGGACAAACTCGTAGGCAATGGATCGGTGATTTGTCAGATGACATTCATCATGCAACAGCTATAACACGGAGAGATATGTGGCTAGCTCCCGTTCGTCAATGTGATGTAGGCATGCATTCCGTGTGTAGTCATACGTGCTTAGGGAAAAGAACTTGCATGACATCTATTGTCCATCCCTCCCGTGGCAGGGGGCTCCAAATGGATACTACGGGATATTAAGGTTCTCCTTTTAATAAAGAACCGGACCAACGCATTAGTACTTGGTGAACACATGAACTCCTCAAACTATGGTCATCACTGGGAGTGGTTCCGGTTATTGTCACTCCGGGGTTGCCGGATCATAACACATAGTAGGTAACTATAACTTGCAAGATCGGATCTAAAACACACGTATATTGGTGACAACATAATAATTTCAGATCTGAAATCATGGCACTCGGGCCCTAGTGACAAGCATTAAGCATGGCAAAGTAGTAGCAACATCAATCCTAGAACATAGTGGATACTAGGGATCAATCCCCGTCAAAACTAACTCGATTACATGATAGATCTCATCCTACTCATCACCGGCCAGCGAGCCTACGAATAGATTACTCACGAACGATGAAGAGCTTCATGGAATTGGAGAGGGAAGAAGGTTGATGATGACGATGGCGACGATCTCCTTGATCCGGAGCCCAAAACGGACTCCAGATCTGCCCTCCAGATGAAGAAACGGGTATGGCGGTGCCTCCCTGTCGCAAACGCGATGAAATCTTCTCTCTTGATTTTTTTCCGGGACGAAAGGGAATAAATAGCGCTGAGTTTGGGGCGGCAGAGCCCCGTGGGCCCCACAAGCCCTGACGCCGCGGCCACAGGGCTTGTGGCCCACTGGCTCACCCCCTCCGGTGGATCTTTGCGCAAGTATTTTTCATATTTTCCAGAAATATTCTCCGTAAATTTTCAGGACGTTCCGCGAACTTCCATTTCTGCACAAAAACAACACCATGGCAATTCTGCTGAAAACAGCGTCAGTCCGGGTTAGTTCCATTCAAATCATGCAAGTTAGAGTCCAAAACAAGGGCAAAAGAGTTTGGAAAAGTAGATACGTTGGAGACATATCAAACTCCCCCAAGCTTAAAACCTTGCTTGTCCTCAAGAAACTCAGTTGACAAACTAAAAGAGAAAGAAAAACTTTGACAAACTCTGTTTGATCTTGTTGTTGCAACTATGTCTAACTATAACCAGAATTTCAGCAAGATCACAAGTTAACCGCATAAGCAAGTGACACAAAGGTCTCACGGTAAACTAATATCAATGGCATAATCAGCTAGCGAGCAAATAATAATGAGTTCGAGATACCAACAATTCAATCAAAACAAGCATGAAGCAATATGAATAGGTGGTATCTCGCTAGCTCTTTCTGAGACCGCAAAACATAAATGCAGAGCACTTTCAAAGATCAAGGGCTGACTAAACATTGTAATTCATGCAACGAAGATCCAGTCATAGTCATACTCAATATCAATCAAAAGCAAAGCATAAAAATGACAGAGGTGCTCTCTAATTGGTGCTTATATAAGAAGAGGATGACTCAACAGGAAAATAAATAGACAGGCCCTTCGCAGAGGGAAGCACTGATTTGCAGAGGTGCTAGAGCTCAAGCTTTGAAAACAGAGATAATAATTTTGGGTGGCATGCTTTCATTGTCAACGCAATGACCAAGAGTTCTCAATATCTTCCACGCTACACATGCTATAGGCGGTTACCAAACAAAAAAGTAAAGTTTTAACTCCCCCACCACCAATCAATCACACTCCACGGCTAGCTGAATCCTCGGGTACCGTCCATACTAACATCAATCAGGGGGAGCCTTGTTTTACAGTTATGTTTTCGATTTAAGCGTGGAACTGGGCATTCCAATTACCGGCCCCTTTCTCGTGAATGACAGTGAATAAACACATGTCGAGGATAACACACCTAACATGGAAGATACCAATAGCCCCCTGTCACCACATGAGCGGTTCGGGCATGCAAAACAGATTATTTCTTGAAGGTTTAGAGAATGGCACATGCAAATTTACTTGGAACAGCACGTAGATACCGCAAAAAGGTAGGTATGGTGGACTCTCATGGAAAAACTTTTGGATTTATGGGAGTGGATGCACAAGCAGTATTCCGCTTAGTACGAGTGAAGGCTAGCAAAAGACTGGGAAGCGACCAACTAGAGAGCGACAACAGTCATCAAGATGCAATGAGTTTGACTAACATTGAGTGCAAGCATGAGAAGGATATAAATCACCATGAACACGAACATCATAGAGGCTATGTTGATTTTGTTTCAACTACATGCATGAACATGCGCCAAGTCAAGCCACTTGAATCATTCAAAGGAGAATACCATCCTATAATACTACATCATAGTCATCTCAAAATCTATGTTGGCATTCAAGACAACCCATTATAAGCTCCTAGATAAATAAGCATGGCATCAGAAACTATGATCTCTAAGTTGTCACTGCAAACATGGTTCTCTCACAACAAAGCTGAATCTGGGATGACAAGCTAGTCATATTTACAAAAACAAAATAGATAGAGTTCATACCAGCTTTTCCAGTCTCAGTTACTTCATCATATATCATCATTATTTCCTTTCACTTGCATGATCGAACGATGTGAACTATAATAAGAGTGCTCGTGCATTGGACTAAGCTAAAATCTGCAGGCAAACACAAAGGAGAAGACAAAGTAATATGGCTCTTTGAAAGCTAAACAGGTATGCATGCAAGAGCCACTAAACATTGTAACCAATATCTTCTACCTTGACCCAAACAAAAAGAAAACTATTTACACGGGAAAGCTCCCAACAAGCAAAAGAAGAAAGGAAAATCTTTTTGGGTTTTCTCAAACTAGACAGACACACGAAAAGAAAAACGAGAAAAAGAAAATAAATTAGCATGGATAATACAGTGGCAAAGTGTAAACATCGACTAACAAAGTGAAAGCATAAGCATGAATGTAAAGTTGGTGCAAACACGTACTCCCCCAAGCTTAGGCTTTTGGCCTAGCTTGGTCTACTCCCAAGGACGGTCCTAGCGAAACCCAAAATCACAATCGGGGTTATACGGGAGCGCTGCAACCACTGCCTAAATAGCTGCCTCACGGAGACGAGCAACCTTCGCCTCCCTCTCATACTCCTCTGCCTCTCCTCTGGTTATGTAATATCTCTGTTTTACCTGAAAGACAAAGAAAGCAGGAGCAGGAAGGGTAATATGGAAAACACGTTGTCGGTTAAATAGCAATCGGTATAGGAGGGATTCATCATCCCTCTCAAGGAACTGGTAGCGTGTCATAGCGACGCGGTCGAGGGAAGCTGTATGGAGCGGGAGATCTCCTGCGCGGATGGGTACTCCAAGAAAATTTGCTATGCGAGTGGCATAGATCCCGCCAAAGAAATCCCCATCAATAGCATTCTTATTCAGCCTCCTTTCTATGATAGCTCCCATGTTGAATCTTTTGTCACCCGTCACTGTGCTCTTAAGGATAATAAGGTCGGATGCGCATATGTGACAATTATCAACCTTGCCGTTAATGCATCTACCTATGAAGAGGGCAAAGTAGTGCAAGGCAGGGAAATGAATGCTTCCTATGGTAGCTTGCGTGATGTCTCGAGTTTCTCCAACAGTTATACTAGAGACAAAATCTCTAACTGAAGACTTAGCAGGATCATTAAGACTACCCCCATTAGGTATCCTGCAAATCCTATTGAAATCCTCCAAATCCATGGTGTAGGATTTATCATACAAATCAAACAGTATGGATGAGTCACGGCCAACTGAAAATTTAAATCTACACACGAAAGAGGCAGTGAGCATAGCATACTATTCACATTTCTCTGAGAGGAATTCTTCTAACCCAGCATTGCGAACAAGTGTATCAAACTCATCCTTGAAACCTGCTTCGATCATGAACTCATCGGAAGGCCATTCACATGGTTGTACAGGTGTGTCCCTTAGTTGATAAGGATCGGGCTCCCGAATTGAAAGACGGGGACCCTTCTTACTTGAGGAACCACCATGAAACTTCCTCCTGAACATAATTTCTTTTTGCTGAAATTTTTGAAGTTCAACAGAAAAGTGAATAAAGACCAACCACACCTTGTAGCAACTACTCCTACTAGTGCCTAGAGACCGTATCATGCGCTAAAACTACTTGGGACCAACTAAAATCAACATTTCAAGCTCAAGAACAGGGTCACCAAGGTAGCAAGAATACGCGAAGGATAAAGCACTAGAGTAGAAACTAATTGGACCAATGGAGGAGTCACTTACCAAGGAGTAATTTCCCCAAAATGGTTCGGAGAATGGTGCTTTGAGCAAGGAGATCGAAAATCACAGCCAAATGAGCAAGAACACGGGTTTGAGCTGCGAAACGATTTTTTCTGGAGGTAGAAGAAGAGGATGGGAGCTGGAATGAGTGGAGGGGGTCCTTGTGGGCCCCACAAGCTTGGTGGCCGTGGCCAGGGGGAGCCCACGGTGACAGGGCTTGTGGCCCACTCGTGTGGCCCCCAGGCCAGCTCTCAGTCCCAATATTTTACAAAAAATCCAGAAAAAATCATATTTGATTTTCAGGACCATCGGAGAACTTTTATTTTCGGGGTACTTTTCTCCGGGACGCTAAAACAGGAAACAGGGAAAACTAAACTAAATCTATCATTTTTCTTCTAAGCAACAGAAAATGAAAGCTTAAAATAGAGGTATGTGACTCTTTGATTCATCCATTTCATGGTCATCGAAAGAAATCCGTCAATGGGGTTGATCAAATCCTCATGACAAAACTTTTCCAAATCGCAAAAAGAAACGGAGAACTGTCGAATCTCCCCAACAAGCAAATCATACTTCATCTTAACACGAGGAATAGGGCATTCAAAGCTCCCAATAAGAATCGATGAAGTTTTTTCGATAGCATTGATGCAATGTACTTGATACTGTTTCTTCGGAAAGTGCGATGTATGCTCATTACCGTTGACATGGAAAGTGACATTGCCTTTGTTGCAATCTATAACAGCGCCTGTAGTGTTTAAAAAGGGTCTTCCAAGGATGACAGCCATGGCATCGTCCTCGGGAATATCCAAGATAACAAAGTCTGTTAAGATAGTGGTGTTATCAACCACAACAGCCACATCCTCGCAAATGCCGACACAGAAAGCAGTTTATTTGTTGGCCATTTGCAGAGAAATTTCAGTGGGTGTCAACATATCCAGTTCAAGTCTACGATAAATAGAGAGAGGCATAACACTAACACATGCTCCAAGGTCACATAAGGCAATTCTTACGTAGTTTCCTTTAATGGAGCAAGGTCTAGTGGGCACTCCGGGATCACCAAGTTTCTTAGGAGTTCCACCTTTGAAAGTGTAATTGGCAAGCATGGTGGAGATCTCAAGATCTGGTATCTTCCGTTTATTGGTTACGATATCTTTCATGTACTTGGCATATGGAGACATTTTGAGCATATCAATTAACCGCATCTGTAGAAAGATGGGTCTTATCATTTCAATGAAGCGCTCAAAATCCTCATCATCCTTTTTCTTGGATGGCTTAGGAGGAAAGGGCATGGGCCTCTGAACCCATGGCTCCCTTTCTTTACCATGCTTCCTAGAAGCGAAGTCATTCTTATCGTATCTCTTTGGTTGTGGGTTATCAGGGTTAACCGTAGGTTCAATCTCCACATCCTTAGCATTGCTAGGTTGAGCATTATTATGAACATCGTTGTCCATATTGTCACCAGGTTCATGTTCATCACTAGATTGTGTTTCTGCATCAGACGCAGAAATATCATCTGGTTCTTCACGTGTGACAGTATTTGGTGAACTGACATGTAGGTTTCTATCATCCTTCTTCTTAGTATGACTGGGTGTATCAGCATTAATTCCTTGAGAATCTTGATCAATTCTCTTAGGATGGCCTTCAGGATACAAAGGTTCCTGAGTCATTTTGCCTCCCCTAGTAATGACTCTGACAGAGTTGTCATTTAATTCATTGTGCAAGTCATTCTGAGCTTTAAGTACTTGTTCTACCTGAGTAGTAATCATAGAGGCATGTTTACTCAGAAGCTTCAGATCATTGACATTTCTGTATACACAAGCACTTAATTGACTAAGCATACGAGTACTTTGTTCCAATTGTCTGCTAACATAATCATTGAAACTCTGTTGTTTGGCAACAAAGTTGTCAAATTCATCAAAGCATAGGCTAGCAGGTTTGTCAAAAGGAATATCACTCTCATCAAACCTACACAGAGAATACACTTATACTACTTGTATCGGGTTATCGAGACCATGGATCTCTTCGATAGGTGGTAGATTTTTGACTTCTTCAGCTCTAATGCCTTTCTCTTGCATAGATTTCTTGGCTTCTTGCATATCTTCGGGACTGAGGAATAGAATACCTCTTTTCTTAGGAGTTGGCTGAGGAGGTGGTTCGAGAATAGTCCAAGCATTATTGTTGATTAAGATGATATTCAGCAGAATCTCAGCTTGTTCTATAGTTCGTTCCCTAAAAACACAACCGGCACAACTATCTAGGTGGTCTCTAGAAGCATCGGTAAGTCCGTTATAGAAGGTATCAAGTATCTCGTTCTTCTTAAGAGGGTGATCAGGCAAAGCATTCTATAGCTGGATGAGCCTCCCCGAAGCTTGTGGGAGACTCTCTTCTTTGTGTTGAGCAAAGTTGTATATTTCCTGCAAGGCAGCTTGCTTCTTATGGGCAGGGAAATATTTCTCACAGAAGTAATAGACCATATCCTGGGGACTACTCACACATCCAGGAGCAAGAGAAGTGAACCAGGCTTTAGCGTCATCCTTTAGAGAGAAAGGAAACAGCTTAAGGATATAGTAGTAGCGGATCTTCTCCTCACTAGTGAAAAGGGTGGCTATATCGTGTAGTTTGGTAAGATGGGCTACGACTGTCTCAGACTCATAACCGTGGAAAGGATCAGATTCGACTAGAGAGATTATCTCAGGGTCGACAGAGAATTCATAATCCTCATCGGTGATAAAGATAGGTGAAGTGGCAAACTTCGGGTCGTATTTCATCCTAGCTTTCAGAGATTTTTCCTCCCACTTGAGAAGTAATTTCTCGGCGTCATAGGCATCCTTACACGCAAGAAAATCCTCAGGTATCTCTCCCTCCATAATGTAACCCTCAGGTATATCAGGCAATTCATATCTAGGAGAGCTAGATCTAGCAGGAGCAAAAGCAGGTTCTATCTCAATAGTATTGGCAGTTTCAGAAGCATCACGAGCATTGGCAGTAACTCTAGCAATATGAGCATCAAGGAATACCCCTAGTGGCATATCAGGCAAAGTAGCATCTCTAGCAGTATCAAGCATAGCATCATCAGGCAAAATAGCATCTCTAGCAGTATCAGGCATAGTAGCATCATAAGCATCATCAAGCACAGGCGACATATAAAGAATTCTACCAGGAGGTGGTGTCGCAAACTTACTCATAACTGAAGGTGAATCAAGTGCAGAGCTAGATGGCAGTTCCTTACCTCCCCTCGTAGTTGAGGGCAAGACTTTAGTTCTTGGATCTTTCAGATTCTTCATAGTGATCAGCAGATATAAATCCCAAGTGACTCAGAGAATATAGCTATCGCTTCCCCGGCAACGGCGCCAGAAAAATGCTATTGACGTGCAACTATTCCTGACTTGATGCCTCCATGGCAACAGAGCCAGAAAAGAGCTGCTCCCAGTTGCTCAACAATTAGCAATTGTCTTGCAATGGCCCCACCAGCATGTGAGATCACGACAGTTTTCGAGGGTAGAGTATTCAACCCAAATTTGTTGGTTCGCAGGACGGGAAGTGAAAGAATATTCTCAAGTATTAGCAGCTGAATGTGTCAGATTCAACCACACCTGAAAGACTAGTGTGTGCAAGCAAAGTATCAGTAGCAAAGTAGTATGATAGAAACGGTGCCAGAAACGATCAGTTGACGACAGACTATTCCTAACTGTTGTATCAATGGCGCTAGTGAGTTGCCCGTGGACGGGAAATATTCTTTCCCGGCAACGGTACCAGAAAAAGTATTGTAGCAGGTAGTAGCAGTGTAACGAGTAACAGCAGTGGAAGGAACAGCAATAGTGACAGCAGTAGCAACAGTAGTGGCAGCAGCAGCGGGACAAAGCAAGTAACAGTAGCAACAACATTAGTAACAGCAGCAGAGCAAAGCAAGTGACAGTAGCAGAAACAGTAGTAACAACAGCAGAGCAAAGCAAGTAACAGCAGTAGTGGGACAAACTCGTAGGCAATGGATCGGTGATTTGTCACATGACATTCATCATGCAACAGCTATAACACGGAGATATATGTGGCTAACTCCCGTTCATCAATGTGATGTAGGCATGCATTCCGTGTGTAGTCATACGTGCTTAGGGAAAAGAACTTGCATGACATCTATTGTCCATCCCTCCCGTGGTAGCGGGGTCCAAATGGATACTATGGGATATTAAGGTTCTCCTTTTTATAAAGAACCGGACCAATGCATTAGCACTTGGTGAACACATGAACTCCTCAAACTATGGCCATCACCGGGAGTGGTTCCGGTTATTGTCACTCCGGGGTTGCCGGATCATAACACATAGTAGGTAACTACAACTTGCAAGATCGGATCTAAAACACACATATATTGGTGACAACATAATAATTTCAGATCTGAAATCATGGCACTCGGGCCCTAGTGACAAGCATTAAGCATGTCAAAGTAGTAGCAACATCAATCTCAGAACATAGTGGATACTAGGGATCAATACCCGTCAAAACTAACTCGATTACATGATAGATCTTATCCTACTCATCACCGCCCAGTGAGCCTACGAATAGATTACTCACAAACGATGAAGAGCTTCATGGAATTGGAGAGGGAAGAAGGTTGATGATGACAATGGCGACGATCTCCTTGATCCGGAGCCCAAAACGGACTCCAGATCTGCCCTCCAGATGAAGAACAGGATGTGGCGGCACCTCCGTGTCGCAAACGCGATGAAATCTTCTCTCTTGATTTTTTCCGGGACGAAAGGGAATAAATAGCGCTGAGTTTGGGGGCGGCAGAGCCACGTGGGACCCACAAGCCCCCACGTCGCGGCCTGGGGGTGGCCGCGGGCACAGGGCTTGTGGCCCACTGGCTCACCCCCTCCGGTGGATCTTTGCGCAGGTATTTTTCATATTTTCCAGAAATATTCTCCGTAAATTTTCAGGACGTTCCGAGAACTTTCATTTCTGCACAAAAACAACACCATGGCAATTCTGCTAAGAACAGCGTCAGTCGAGGTTAGTTCCATTCAAATCATGCAAGTTAGAGTCCAAAACAAGGGCAAAAGAGTTGGGAAAAGTAGATACGATGGAGACGTATCATGGTATGATACTTGTGATCTGTGTTGGGTTTTTACCCGAAGAGGAGGGGATGATGCATCACAATATAGATGAGTATTTCATTCAGTGAGAATCAAGGTTATCGAACCAATAGGAGTACCACGCAATTTCCCGTCTTCAACGCCTACACACAAAAGATCACACACTTGCACCCAACGCTGGCAAGAGGGTTATCAATCCCCTTGAACTCGTTACTTGCAAGCAATAAGTAGTGTAGTTGGATAGTTTGATAAATATAAAGGAAAAATAAATAAAAATTAAATAAGAACAACAAGGTATTTGGAGTTTTTGTATATATATTTTTGAATAGACCTATGAGTCATAGTTTTCGCTAAAGGCTTCTCTCTCATAGAAAGCATACGATGGGTAAACAAATTACTGTTGGGCAACTGATAGAAAAGTGCATAGTTATGCAATATTTATTCATGGTAATGATCATTACATATAGGCATCACGTATGTAAGCAAGTAGACCGACTTCGGCCTGCATCACTACTATTACTCCACCAATCGACCGTTATCCAACATGCATCTAGAGTATTAAGTAAAAACAGAGTAATGCTCGGAGAATGATGACATGATGTAGACAAAGTAAATCCAATTCATATGAATGAACCCCATGGTTTCACCCTTAGTGGAAGTAATACAATACGTGGCTTGTCCCTTTTTATCTCTTGGATTTAGCACCGCAAGATTGAACCACTACAACGCACCTCTCCCTCTGAAGATAAATAATTCTAGTTGGCCAAACCATAACGGTAGATTGGGGAGAATTACGAAGCTATCATAATCATGCATATATACAAAAGACCGGCAAGGAACTCAATATAATCTCATGAATGATCTAAAAACACAATTCATCGGATCCCGACAAATGCACCACACAAGAGCGATTACATAAGATATATCACCGTAGGAATCGCGGTGGTCATGGCAACAAAGAACATAGAGAGAGATAGCCATCAAGGTACTAACTATTGACCCGTAGTTCTATGGTGAACTACTCACACCTCACAACGGGAGCAACACGGATGATGTAGAGGCCCTCCATGATCGATCCTCCCTCTGACAGGGCACCAAAATAGGATTCGAGATGGGAAAACGGTCAAAGAAAAGCTTGCGGCAGCGAAAAAGTGTTTCAGGTGGCTCTCTAGGGTTTCGAGATATTAGAGAATTTATAAGCCAAATAACGTGTTTTAATGTGTGGGAGGTGGCCCTAAGTCATCAGGGCTCGGCCATTCCCCTAGGCATGCCCTGTTGGCTTGGGGCACCCAATGTCCCCTCCGGTCATCCTCCCAAGATTACAGGTCTTGATTTTGTCCACAAAAAATCATCAAAAAGTTTTGGGCTATTTTGACTTCATTTGGTACAGTATTCCCGAAAAGCCAAAAACACGCAAAAAACAACACGTGGCACTTGGTACTGTGGTAATAGGTTAGTGCTTAAAAATAATATAAATCAACAAGTAAATGCCTAAAAATCATTCTAGAATGATAATATAATAGCATGGAACAATAAAAAATTATAGATACGCTGGAGACATATCAGCATCCCCAAGCTTAATTCCTTCTCGTCCTGGAGTAGGTAAATGATAAAAACAAATTTTTTGATGTGACATGCTACCCAACATGTAATCTTCGTAGGTATGATCATTGAGAAAAGATGAATTAACAAACATTAACATAGTAATATCCATAAACATAAGTAACATCATCATCAATTTTAAAAATATTTGATCCTCAAAGAATGTTTACCCCCCATTCATTTTATCATATTAGCATGGCATGGCTCCTTCTTTGATACGTATCCAATGTATCAATAATTTATGAAGTATTCATGCCAATATTCTACAACTTCCATATACTTTTGGCAACACTTTATATTATTTTTTGGGACTAACTTACTTACCCAGTGCCCAGTGTGAGTTCCTATTTTTTTGTGTTTTTTGTTTCACAGAAATTCCATATCAAAGAAAGTCCATACGCGCTAAAAAATTACGGAGATTTTTTTTTGGAGTATATGTGAATTTTTGCAAGAAGAATCAACGCTACATGGTGCCCGAGGAAGGCACAAGCCAACAGGGCACGACCATGGGGGTTGGCCGCACCCTGATGGCTTGTGGCTACCACTTAAGTCGGTTGGGGGCCTTCTTTCGCTGCAATGAAGATTTTTCATGATCCACGTGCATGCAAAGTTGACGCTCTTCAAAAATAGTGGGATTATCATCAACTAAAGTCATGACTTCTCTAAACCCACTTTCAACATTGTTGTAAATATCATATTCATCATGAGGTTTGAACAAATTTTCAAGATCATAAGAAAAATCATCACCCCAATCATGACCTTTGCAACAAGTAGTGGTCATAGCAAGACTAGCATCCCCAAGCTTAGGGTTTTGCATAATTTTAGCATGATTGTCACTAATAGAATTTATAGTGAAACCATCGCAATCATGCTTTTCATCCAAGGATCCTTCATGAATCACTTCATAAGTTTCTTCATCACGATTTTCAGACTCACGCATCTCAAGCAAAACTCCATAAAGATAGTCAAGTGCCCTCAACTCACTAGCAATTCGTTCCACATAAGTGGGTCTCTTAAAGAGATTAGCTAGTGGATGAGGATCCATATCACTAGATTTTCAGCAAGCGAAGATGCAAGCATAATGAAGGCACATGGCACACAAGCGAACAGAAAGCAAGCCAGAGAAAAGGGCGAACGAAAAGGCAAACGAAAAAGGCAAAGGAGAAAGGCAAACGAAAACGGCAAATGGGAAGTGGGGGAGAGGAAAACGAGAGGCAACTGGCAAAAAAAGTAAATGCAGGAGATGAGTTTGTGAGACCTACTTGGATAGATCTCTCCTCCCCGGCAACGGCGCCAGAAATACTTCTGCTACTGCAACAAAAGACCTTCCAACGGCGCCAGAAACACGTGCTGACGGGAGACTGTTCTTGTCTTGATTCTCCTCATCAACGACACCAGGAATCCTTCTGCTACGGCTATGCCTTTAGGGACTTCCTAGGCAAATATGCAAAGGATTTCCCCGTGGCCTTGGAGCCTTGTGTTGGTGTTCCCTCAAAGTATTTCCCTCAGTTTTGAGAACCAAGGTATCGATCCAGTGAAGGAGTATCACAAGTGCCTGCACAAACACAAAGAACCTGCTCCCAACGCTATAAAGGGGTTGTCAATCCCTTATATATTGTTCGCAAAGTGAGATCTGAAAGCAACAAAGTAACAAAGCAAAGTAAAAGCGGAGGTGTAAACGATAGATGTGAATAGACCCGGGGGCCGTAGTGTTTACTAGTGGCTTCTCTCATGAAAGCAAGTAGACGGTGGGTGAACAAATTACTGTCGAGCAATTGATAGAGCCGCGCAAAGTCGTGACGTCATCTATGGCAATGATTATATCTATAGGCATCACGTCCAAAACAAGTAGACCGATACTGTCTGCATCTACTACTATTACTCCACACGTCGACCGCTATCCATCATGCATCTAGTGTATTAAGTCCAAAAGAACAGAGTAACGCCTTAAGCAAGATGACATGATGTAGATGGACAATCTCATATCAATGACAGAGCCCACCTTGTTACCCTTGATGGCAACTACTTAATGTGTGCCTTGCTGCCCCTACTGTCACTGGGAAAGGTCACCACATGGTAAGAACCCAAAACCAACTTCTCCCATTGCAAGAATCATAGATCTAGTTGGCCACACAAAACCCAAGACTCGGAGAGACTTACAAGGATATCAAATCATGCATATAAGAAATCACCAAAGACTCAAATATATATCATAGATAATCTGATCACAAATCCACAATTCATCGGATCTCGACAAACACACCGCCAAAGAAGATTACATCGGATAGATCTCCATGAAGATCATGGAGAACTTTGTATTGAAGATCCAAGAGAGAGAAGAAGCCATCTAGCTACTAACTACGGACCCGTAGGTCTGAAGTGAACTACTCACGAGTCATTGGAGGGGCGATGATGATGATGAAGAAGCCCTCCAACTCCAAAGTCCCCTCCGGTAGGGTGCCGGGAAGGGTCTCCAGATGAGATCTCGCGGAAACGGAAGCGTGCGGCGGCGGAAAAGTATTTTCGAGGCTCCCTTGATTTTTTCTGCTTTTTAGGGAATATATAGGCGCAAGATCTAGGTCAGGGGGGCGCCAGGGAGGCCACAAGTCGTGCCACTGTGGCGGAGTGGGGGCTTGTGGGCTCCCTGCAGCCCTCCTGGCTTGGCCCACAGGCCCCCTGATCTTCTTCCGTTCGGGAAAAAATCATTTCGGGTATTTTATTCCGTTTGGACTCCGTTCCAGAACCAGATCTGAAAAGAGCCAAAAACACAGAAAAAACAGGAACTGGCACTTGGCACTGAATTAATAAGTTAGTCCCAAAAAATATATAAAAGGTACATAAAACATCCAAAGATGATAAGATAACAGCTTGAAACCATAAAAAATATAGATACGTTTGAGACGTATCAAGCATCCCCAAGCTTAACTCCTGCTCGTCCTCGAGTAGGGAAATGATAAAGAATGAATTGTTGATGCTTTCATGCTACCTAACATAGATGTCTGTTGTAACTCCTCTTATGTGACGTGAATGTTCAGATCCATTTGATTCAAAACAATAGTTTGCTATTGACGTGGAAACAATAATAATTCAAGCAAACTAAGAAGGTAATCATGAACTTTCAAAATAACAAGGCCAAAAGAAAGTTATCCCTACAAAAGCATATAGTCTGGTTATGCTCTATCAACATTGCACAACGAATTTAAATCATGCACAACCCCGGTATTGGCCAAGTAATTGTTTCACACCTTTACTTTCTCAAACCTTTTCAACTCTCACGCAATACATGAGCATGAGCCATGGTTATAGCACTATAAGTGGTGTGGAGTGTGGTGGAGGTTGCAAGACAAAAAAAGAGAAGATAGTCACATTAACTAGGCATATCAATGAGCTGTGGAGATGCTCATCAATAGATATCAATGTGAATGAGTAGGGATTGCCATACAAATGATGCACTAGAGCTAAGAGTAAGTGAAAGCTCTTAAAGAAAACTAGTGGGTGTGCATCCAACTTGCTTGCTCACGAAGACCTAAGGCAATTTTGAGGAAGCCTATCATTGGAATATACAAGCCAAGTTATATAATGAAAATTTCCCACTAGCTATATGGTGGTGAAAAAACAAGACTCTCAATCATGAAGATCATGGTGCTTAATATGCACAAGTGTGGAAAAGTGGTAGCATTGTCCCTTCTCTCTTTTTATCTCATTTTTTTTATTTTTTTTTTGGTGGGCTCTTTGGCCTCTTTTTTTTATTTTGGTGGGCTTCTTTGGCCTCTTTTATTTCCTCACATGGGACAATGCCCCATCAATGATAATCATCACACTTTCAACTCAAAACTTAGAGCAACGATGACTCTATATGGAATGCCTTCGGTAGTGTACCGTGGCAATGATCTAGCATGGCATAGACATTATGGAAACATCATGCTAGCTATCTTACGATCATGCAATGGCAATGTAGACGTGGTGGCACATGTCATGGTGGTAGTTGCATGGCAATATATCTCGAATGACTTTGAAAAAGCCATGGTAGGTAGGTATGGTGGCTGTTTTGAGGAAGGCTAATGGTGGGTTTTGTGCACCGGCGAAAGTTGCACGGCACTAAGAAGATAGTGATGGTGATAGGTAAAAGTGCATCTAAACCATGGACTCAACATTAGTCATGAAGAACTCATATACTTGTTGCAAAAGTTTTATTAGTAATCGAAACAAAGCATTCAACGCATACTCCTAGGGGAAGGGTTGGTAGGTATAAACCATCGCGCGATCCCGACCGCCACGCAAAGGATGACAATCAATAGACTAATCATGCTCAGATTTCATCACATAGCGGTTCACCATACGTGCATGCTACGGGAATCACTAAATTGAACACAAGTATTTCTAGATCCACAACACCTTACTAGCATGACTTCAATATTACCATAACCACAACTCAAAACTAATTGAGATGAATCAAACTTCTCTAACTATTCAATGCACATGAAGGTGGAAGTTTTCGTATCCCTTTGGTTAACTACACATTTTGAGACTACTTTCAAAGCATAGATCAACTACCAAGCCACGTACCGCTGTGCTCTAAAAGATATAAGTGAAGCACACAGAGCAAAAGTATCTAGCTCAAAAGATATAAGTGAAGCACATGTGAGCTGAATTGTCTACCAAAAGATATAAGTGAAGCTCGACAAAATCACGGTGTGTGCATGTCTCTCTCTCTAGGTGTGCAGCAAGGATGATTGTGACACAAAAAAAATAAAAAAACTCCTACGATACAAGACGCTCCAAGCAAAAACACATAACATGTAGTGAATAAAAATATAGCCCCAAGTAACGTTACCGATGGATTGAAGACGAGAGAGGGGATGCCTTCCCGGGGCATCCCCAAGCTTAGGCTTTTACGACATCCTTGAATCTCTTGGGGTGCCTTGGGCATCCCCAAGCTTGAGCTCTTGCCACTCTTTATCTCTTTGTCCATAAGAACTTCACCCAAAACTTGAAAACTTCACAACACGAAACTTAAACAGAAACTCGTGATAACATTAGTATGAGAAAGCAAACCACCACTTCCTTAGGTACTGTAGCAAACTCAAATTCTACTTATGCTGATGTTGAGTTACTGTATTTTCAATCTTCCATGGCTAATACACCCGATACTATCCATAGTTTCATCAAAATAAGCAACCAACACAACAAAAACAGAATCTGTTAACAGCAGACCAGTCTGTAGTAATCTGTATATTTAGTATACCTCTGGTACTTCAAAAATTCTGAACAATTACGACAGTCTGAAGAATTTGCGTAGAAAACATCAGCAAAAAGAATCAACTCAAAAGCTCTTACAGAACAAAAATGAAAATTCTTTTTGTGAGCAGAAAGTTTCTGTCTTTTCCAGCATGACCAAAGGATCATCCCCAAGACTAATCATAACAGTTTTGCTTGGCACAAACGCAAAAATAAACACAAAAAACACAATCATAACAGAATTATTAAAGTGTGGAAAACACAAAACAAAAGAAAAAAAGGAGATTCGTTGGGTTGCCTCCCAACAAACGCTATTGTTTAACGCCCTTAGCTAGGCATTCAATGATGCTCTCACAAAAGACAAGAATTGAAGCACAACGAGGGCATCCTAAAGCATGTGAAAATCCCATCTAAG
Source organism: Hordeum vulgare subsp. vulgare (assembly GCF_904849725.1). Taxonomy (NCBI): domain Eukaryota; kingdom Viridiplantae; phylum Streptophyta; class Magnoliopsida; order Poales; family Poaceae; genus Hordeum; species Hordeum vulgare. The sequence continues at coordinate 448,838,483 of NC_058518.1, read as the reverse complement.
TATAACATACTTCCTATGCATAGGCATTTTATAGGAAAATAAATTTTCAAGACAACCAATAGCTTCCATATGCAAGGAAGAAGAAAGAGACAAGAGCAATCTCAACATCACGAGAGGTGATTTGGTAATATGTAAGTTTGTACCAAAATATTTTCCTCTCTCATAGCAATTACATGTGGGATCATATTAAAATTCAACAATATAGCTATCCCATAGGATATTCTTTTCATGATCCACATGCATGCAAAGTTGACGCTCTTCAAAAATAGTGGGATTATCATCAACTAAAGTCATGACTTCTCCAAACCCACTTTCAATATTGTTGCAAATATCATATTCATCATGAGGTTTGAACAAATTTTCAAGATCATAAGAAAAATCATCACCCCAATCATGATCTTTGCAACAAGTAGTGGTCATAGCAAGACTAGCATCCCCAAGCTTAGGGTTTTGCATAATTTTAGCATGATTGTCACTAATAGAATTTATAGTGAAACCATTGCAATCATGCTTTTCATCCAAGGAGCCCTCGTGAATCACTTCATAAGTTTCTTCATCACGATTTTCAGATTCACGCATCTCAAGAAAAACTCCATAAAGATAGTCAAGTGCCCTCAACTCACTAGCAATTCGTTCCACATAAGTGGGTCTCTTAAAGAGATTAGCTAGTGGATGAGGATCCATATCACTAGATTTTCAGCAAGCATAATGAAGGCACATGGCTCACAAGCAAACAGAAAGCAAGCGAGATAAAAGGGCGAACGAAAAGGCAAACGAAAAAGGCAAAGGAGAAAGGCAAACAAAAACGGCAAATGTGAAGTGGGGGAGAGGAAAACGAGAGGCAACTGGAAAAAAAAGTAAATGCAGGAGATGAGTTTGTGAGACCTACTTGGATAGATCTCTCCTCCCCGGCAACGGCGCCAGAAATTCTTCTGCTACTGCAACAAAAGACCTTCCAACAGCGCCAGAAACACGGGCTGACGGGAGACTATTCTTGTCTTGATTCTCCTCAGCAACGGCACCAGGAATCCTTCTGTTACGGCTACGCCTTAAAGGACTTCCTAGGCAAATATGCAAAGGATTTCCCCGTGGCCTTGGAGCCTTGCGTTGGTGTTCCCTCGAAGCGGAAAGGGTGATGAGGGGCAGCGGTGGTAAGTATTTCCCTCAGTTTTGAGAACCAAGGTATCGATCCAGTGAAGGAGTATCACAAGTGTCTGCACAAACACAAAGAACCTGCTCCCAACGCTATAAAGGGGTTGTCAATCCCTTATAGATTGTTCGCAAAGTGAGATCTGAAAGCAACAAAGTAACAAAGCAAAGTAAAAGCGGAGGTGTAAACGATAGATGTGAATAGACCCGGGGGCTGTAGTGTTTACTAGTGGCTTCTCTCATGAAAGCAAGTAGACGGTGGGTGAACAAATTACTGTCGAGCAATTGATAGAACCGCACAAAGTCGTGACGTCATATATGGCAATGATTATATCTATAGGCATCACGTCCAAAACAAGTAGACCGATACTGTCTGCATCTACTACTATTACTCCACACGTCGACCGCTATCCAGCATGCATCTAGTGTATTAAGTCCAAAAGAACAGAGTAACGCCTTAAGCAAGATGACATGATGTAGATGGACAATCTCATATCAACGACAGAGCCCACCTTGTTACCCTTGATGGCAACTACTTAATATGTGCCTTGCTGCCCCTAGTGTCACTAGGAAAGGTCACCACATGGTAAGAACCCAAAACCAAGCACTTCTCCCATTGCAAGAATCATAGATCTAGTTGGCCAAACAAAACCCAAGATTCGGAGAGACTTACAAGGATATCAAATCATGCATATAATAAATCAACAAAGACTCAAATATATATCATAGATAATCTGATCACAAATCCACAATTCATCGGATCTTGACAAACACACCGCCAAAGAAGATTACATCGGATAGATCTCCATGAAGATCATGGAGAACTTTGTATTGAAGATCCAAGAGAGAGAAGAAGCCATCTAGCTACTAACTACGGACCCGTAGGTCTGAAGTGAACTACTCACGATTCATTGGAGGGGCGATGATGATGATGATGAAGCCCTCCAACTCCAAAGTCCCCTCCGGCAGGGTGGCGGGAAGGGTCTCCAGATGAGATCTCGCGGAGACGGAAGCTTGCGGCGGTCAAAAAGTATTTTTGAGGCTCCCTTGATTTTTTTCTGATTTTTAGGGAATATATAGGCGCAAGATCTAGGTCAGGGGGGCGCCAGGGAGGCCACAAGCCCCGCCACCGCCGCCTCCCCCTGGTGGTGGAGTGGGGGCTTGTGGGCTCCCTGCAGCCCTCCTGGCTTGGCCCACAGGCCCCCTGATCTTCTTCCGTTCGCGAAAAACATCATTTCGTGGATTTTATTCCGTTTGGACTCCGTTCCAAAATCAGATCTGAAAAGAGCCAAAAACACAGAAAAAACAGGAACTGGCACTTGGCACTGAATTAATAAGTTAGTCCCAAAAAAGATATAAAAGGTACATAAAACATCCAAAGATGATAAGACAACAACGTGAAACCATCAAAAATTATAGATACGTTTGAGACGTATCACATATGAGCAATATTGGAGCAAAGAACCACCATAGGGGAGCCACCTGTGGGCCATAAGGCAACAGAGTGCGAGCACCCCCCTAATCGCGTGTTGATGCCTTGTGGGGCCCACATGGCTCCGTTTGGCGTGATTCCATCGCAAAAAGTTCCTATACACACACACACACACACACACACACACACAAAAACCCTTAGAAATAAAAGGAGAACTTTCGCTTCGCCACTGCAATTTTCTGTATCAACGAAAAACCCATCTAGAGCCTTTCCAGTACCCTGTCGGAGAGGGGAAATCATCTTCGATAGCCATCTTCATCATCCCGGTGGACGCCATGACGAGGAGGGAGTATTTCACCCTCGGGGCTGAGGGTATGTACCAGTAGCTATGTGTTTGATCTCTCTCTCTCTCTCTCTCTCTCTCTCTCTCCCGTGTTCTTGACATATCCCGATCTTGATGTTTCACGGAATTTCTTCATATGGTTAGATCATATGGTGTTCTTCCCTTGCTATCTTGTTGTGATGAATTGAATCTTTCCCTTTGGGATCTCATTATGTTGGATTGAATATTGGATTTGAGAACACTTGGTGTATGTCTTTCATGCAGATACCCGTAGTGACATTGGGGTATTCTATTGATACACTTGATATACGTTATGGCATCAACTTGCGGATTCTGGTGACCCTAGGGATCTATCCATAGGGCTTGATTGCACGTTTTCATACTACATTCTTTGATAGAAATCTTAGGGCACTCTTGGATGTTCTTTGTGTTGGATTGAATATGATGAATGTGAAATTGTTTGATGCATGTCGCATAATTAGACCACTCATACTTGAGGTGACATTGTAGTATCTAGGTGACATGAGGGTTGATTGATATGTACCATGGGTGTTATTCTAGTATGAACTCTAGGGTTGTTTGTGACACTTACAAGAATAGCTCAAAAGATTGACAAGAAATAATAACTTTGAGTTGGTTCGACTACCTACACCAATCTCATCTTATGTTCTCCGCTACGTATGAACTATCGAATGATTCTTTGTTGTACATTGAGGGATGATCATATTATTCTACTATGTTAGCATTGTTGAGAGATTGCATTAGTGAAATTATGTAACCTAGGCATTATTTCCAAGCATTTATACAACGTTTTTCTCGTTGTTTTCTACTTGCTACCTTGCTGGGTTTTTTTCAGATTATAAAAACCTATATCTACTATCCATACTACAATTGTATCGCCATCTCTTTGCTGAACTAGTGCACCTATACACTTTGCCATTGTATTGAGTGTGTTGGGGACACAAGAGATTTCTTGTATTTGATTGCAGAGTTATTTGAGAGAGACCATCTTCATCCTACACCTCCCACAAATTGATAAACCTTAGGTCATCCACTTGAGGGAAATTTGTTGTTGTACTACAAAACTCTACACTTGGAGGCCCGACAATGTGTACAATAATAAATTTGCATAGTATACATGAGGGAGACTCTCTCCCCCTCTCTTTCGGTGGCGCCGTAGTACCGTCAGCGGAACCATCGTTGCGGTGATTGTCTTCGTCAACATCACCGCCTCCATCACCTCCCCTCATATATCTATGGCGGTCCACTCTCCCGCACCCCGATGTAATCCCCTACTTGAACATGGTGTTTCATGCCACATTTTATTAATCAATGATGTGTTGACATCCTATGATGTTTGAGTAGATTTATATTGTCATTTGGGTTGATTGATGATCTTGATTGATTTGAGTGTATGCTTTATTTTTGTGTTGTCCTATGGTGCCCTTCGTGCTGCGCACATGTGAGTGAATTCTTGTTGTACAATTTGCAATATGTTCATAATTCGCTTATAGTGGGTGGCTAGAGTGACAGAAGCTTACACCCGAGTAAGGGAGTTGTTTGTGTATAGGAGTAAAGGGGACTTGATGTTTAATCTATGGTTGGGTTTACCTTAATGATTTCTAGAAGTTGCGGATGCTTGCTAGAGATCCAATCATAAGTTCACAAGATCCAAGTACAGAAAGTATGTTAACTCATGTCTCTCCCTCATATAAAATTACAAGAATGATTACCGATCTTGTTATCAATTGCCTAGGATGATTCCACACACAACACCATCATTATTCCACGCTCCCTATTTGTAATATATTATTATATATTCTAACTTTATTTAGACAGTGACTATTTTCATATTTTTGTACTCCAATTTCATGCAAAGATATGCCCTTTATACCCACAACGCAGTTTTATTTTTTGTTACTAGATAGAAGCAAACGTTCGGTGTATGTAGAGTCGTACCGGTGGCAGATAGGGCTTGAGAGAATATTGATCTTACCTTTTGATCCTTGTGTTTTCGATTCTCCATACTTATTGTTAGAGCATATATCTCCGTATGTGGTTTTGGTAATTGATGACAATTCCTATGGACTAATGGTTGCCTTAAGTTATATTTATAGGATTTGTCCATAGGCACTTCTTGAAGTCCATCTGTTGGGTTCAAGGAGTTTATATGATGATCAAGATGGTATTCAAGGTATTATCCAAAGAATGGTCATAAAGACACAAGGTTGATCAAGATCTCAGACAAAGAGTAAATCAAGATGATCAACACACAAAGCGTACAAGATGTACCGAGAGGGATCAAGTGATCCCATGGTATGGTAAGCATTGTCCATTACGTGTTTGTGTACTAACCCATGGTCTTTGTGAGAGTTCTATGTGGGGTTAGGTGTGTTTCCATGGGCTTGTGTCTAGAGGAAGATCTCATACAACCTATGAAGGATGACGTCAAGTGATGATCGTCATCAAGATTGCGGCGTGCAAGTTCAAGTGGATTAGCACGAAGATATCATGCTTGGAGTTTGTTTTCCATTGTGGTGGCAATGGGCTTGTGAAGATATGCTGGAAAGAGGCTCACCCATGTTGTGTATGGGGGAGCAATCAACTAGTCTTCATCAAGCCAACGCAATCAAGAAGGTGGTTCATCTTTAGGAAGCCAAGATCATCATCATCTAGCTCAAGAGGTCGAGGTGCAAGGTATAGGTTTTCCCTTGATAGGTTATCTGTTTTAGGATAGAATGTTGTACTGTCAAGGGGGGCTCTCAAGTGAGTAACTTGATCGTATCGTTCGATGAGAGCACAAACCATTTGCATCCTTGCATCATACTTCTTCGTTCTCCTTTGGTGTTTCTCATTGTGAGTTTTAGAGCTTATGATCATCTTCATGACAAGCTCGAGTTTATCGAAAACAGAGTCAATATGCATCTACTATGATGTTTTTGATGTTGGAGTTTTTGCCGGTTTATCATTCATAGAGGTCTCACATCTCTATATCATTGGCATTTTCATATCTGCATGGTCATATTTGTGAGGTCGCTGTTTGGATAGCTCTTGTCGTCCTGAATCCGACAAGCTTGGGTTTGCTCGATTCGGAGCTCGCATGCGAAAGTTATGGCTGTTTCAGTGACGAGCGGTAGTACCGTTGGACCTAGCGGTAGTACGGCTGGCCCTAGCGGTGGTACCGCTAGAGCTGGTGGTAGTACTGCTGGCCCTAGCGGTGGTACCGCTAGCGCTAGCGGTAGTACCGCCCCTGGTCAGCGGTAGTACCGCTCCAGGACTTTAGTACCATCATCTTTGCGGCTGTACAACGTCGGACTTTTTGCGAAGACTTTTTGGTGGTGGTTGGCCTGGTAGTATCTTTGCGCTACCATGGGCTCAGCGGTAGTACCGCTGCAGCCAGCAGTGGTACCGCTGGAGGGCGAGCGGTAGTACCGCTAGAGCGAGCGGTAGTACCGCTGGGCTCGGGCTGTAAGTGGGGGTAACGGTCTGATTCCCTCATGGGCTGATCTATCCGTTGAGCTCATGTTCTACCTCCATTGTTGACATTCTTAGAGCTTGCTTACTCTCAATCCCTCCAATGATTCTTGCTTGTTCTTGAGGGAAAAGAGAGAGGAGATTTAGATCCACATCTCCACCAATCACTTTCTCCTCTATGTGAGGGGAACCCCTTGGATCTAGATCTTGGAGTTCTTTGTGAGCTCCTTGTTCTTCCTCTTATATTTCTCCATAGCTTTTGTTGTCGTGGAGGGATTTGAGTGTGAGGGACTTGTCCACTTCGTGTGTTCTTGCCATTGCATTAGTTGCATCGGTTTGAGTTCTCCACGATGATACGTGGAAGTGAAGTTTGAGAAGCTTATTACCTTTGGTACTTAGTACCCTAGATATTGTTCTTCGTGGATGCTTTGGCGTCCTAAAAGCTTGGTGGTGTCTCAGAGCTCAATCGTTGTGGTGTAAAGCTCCGGGAAAGCGTCGGGGTCTTCAATTAGGTTGTGGAGATTCCCCGAGCAATTTGTACGGGTACCGGTGACCGCCCCCAAGGTTTGCCATTTGTACGCGTTTGGTGACCGCCCTCAAGGGTCCCTTAGTGGAATCACAGCATCTTGCATTGTGCGAGGGCGTGAGGAGATTACGGTGGCCTTAGTGGCATCTTGGGGAGCATTGTGCCTCCACACCGCTCCAACGGAGATTAGCATCCGCAAGGGTGAACTTCGGGATACATCATCGTCTCTGCGTGCCTCGGTTATCTCTTACCCAAACCCTTTACTTATGCACTTTACTTTGTGATAGTCATATTGTCTCTTGTCATATATCTTGCTATCACTTAGTTGTTTATCTTGCTTAGCATAAGTTGTTGGTGCACATAGGTGAGCCTAGTTGTTTTAGGTTTTTTGCTTGACATATTAAACGTTAGTTTTATTCCGCATTTGTTCAAGCCTAAACCTTAATTATTTTAAAGCGCATATTCGCCCCTCCTCTGGGGGACATCCACGTCCTTTCACTTATCACTTCCATCTTTCAAAAATGCTACGATTATTCCTTGCACTTGGGGATTATCAAGCTCTTTCCTCGTGTCGTTGTCAAGGATAAATAGTGTAGGGTTAATATTTTCGTGTATGCTTGTTTGCTTCTATCACTAAGTAGATTTTGTTTTCCTTTTATTTCTGTTTTCTTGTTTTATTTAATTAGTTGTGGTTTAAAAGAATAAAAAAATAAAAACACAAAAAATACTTGCCTTTTATAAGAGAAGCGATTGGAAAGGTATACCTTGAAGAAGTGGGGGTCGACCTTGGACACTTGTGTTCATGCTCATGGAAACAATGTAGATTTTTTCATGGAAGTTTCTCATAAAAATAGTTATCACCTTGTATATACCATTGTACCATAAAAATAATGTGCTTGTCATAATTTCCATGATGCTCTTTTGCATGTTACACGAGCTATGCTTATGTGAGCCTCATTAAAATTATCATGCCTAGCTAAAAGGATTTAAAGAAAAGCGCTCATTGGGAGACAACCCAACACTTATCATTTATGTTTATGTGTGTTCACATGATTAATCTACTATATTAATCATGTTTTGTGTCTCTTATTTTAATAATTTTCCAAGTAAAGACTTTAGGATGATTTGGATGATAAGTAGAAATGATACAATGCAAAAAACAGAAACTTTGATGTCGAGTGCAGAATTTCTACGATTTTATTGGAACACCTTTTTAATATTAATTTTCTGCACAACATTAATATACAAATTCCCCAGGTCCTCCTAATTATCAGAATTATTTGAGTTACACAACTTTAGTATTTGTGTTGATCATTACAAATTGTTCTCTTTTATATAGATTCTGTTTTTTGCTTGCATAGTTTGCTTGTTTTTATGATGCTATAAATTGTATCGGAGGGTATAATCCATGGAGAAGTTAGAATACGGTAACTTATGCAATAATTAAATATGAATCAATTTATAATGGTACCTAAAGTTTATGATTTGCCTATTATACTAACACATCTCACGAGGTTTCTGTTAAGTTTTGCGTGATTGAAGTTTTCAAGTTTTGGGTGAGATACCGATATGAGGAGAATAAGAAGCTTAAATACCCTAAACTTGGGGATGCCCAAGAAACCACCAATGTAATATCGAAGGAAGACTCAAGCGTCTAAGCTTCAGGATAACCCAGAAGGCATCCCCTCTTTCGTCTTCAACACTATCGGTATATCTTACTTGGAGCTATTTTTTTTGTCGCATAATATGTGTTTTTCTTAGAGCGTCATTTTATTTTTTTAGTATTTGCTTTATGTTACTTACAATCTTGTTTATCAACAAAAAGTTCCAAGAATTGCCTTTGAATGTTTGAATTGCATGTGTGAGGTCTGCTGTATAAAAACAGAAACTGTTGTTGTGGTATTCGAATTATTAGATTTTACTCGAACTTGGAAAATATCTGAAATTTTTATACAGTACTTTCATACAAATTCTTTAGCCTTCCCTAGATTTTCAGAATTTGTGGAGATACATAAGTAGATTTTTCAAATGAATTGCTACAGACTGTTCTATTTGGGTAGATTGTTATCATAGTTTTGTTATCTACTTATCATAGAGTTTTCACGGCTTATATTGGTAGATATAAATTGTGGAAATGATAGTATACAGTACTTTGTATTTGAAAATTATTATGAAACTTGCCTTGTAAATACATGAAGTATAGAATTATTCTTATGTGTACTAAACTATCTCATGAATTCTTTTCAAGTTTTCTCTGGATGAAGTTTTCGAGACTTACATGAAACCGGAATATGATATGATTGAACGGAATACAAAAGCTCAAGCTTGGGGATGCCCCTGAGCGATTTGGCTCTTTGGATCAGATGAGCCCGGCATGAACAGTAAAATCGTAGAAAATAGAAAAATAGTTCAAAAAAAATCTAATTTTTTTGTGGTGAAAGATGCATGAATGTCTAATGTTCGTACCAAATTTGAGATAATTTGGACATCTGAGAAGCTCCGAGCAAAAAAGACAAAATTGGGAGCTGTGAAAAAGTTTATTGTTTTGTACTGTTTAGACCTGATTTTATCATTTTTACTGAGACCTGCTCAAATGCCTAAATGCTCTGAAAATTGGCACGGAGATCACGCACTCATGCATCTTTTACCACAAAAAATCAGAATTTTTTTTTATTTTACTCTTCACCGGATGCATCTCAGCTTGGGCTCAGAGATGGATTATCGATTCTCTTCCACGTATTATTGCAGCTTGAGAAGAGAAGTGGTCCTCGTGCACTCATCCTCCGCCGCCCGCCTCTCCACGCCACACCTTGTCAAGACACGGCGTGGCACGACGCGGGTTACGAGAATGAGCCGAGTCAAGGTCATACATATGCGCTTTATGCGTAAATGTTTATGTTGTTAGCGTAGTGTGTGCTTGTGTGATCAAATATCAACATGTGTTTAATATTGTTAGTGTCATGCTCCTCGTTGTTTCTTGGATTAAATTAATCAAAAAAATCCTATTTACTCGACAATTCAAAAACCTAATTTATTTAGGCAATTTATAATTCAAGGTTTTGTTGTTGCACTGAAACCGACACCGTTTACGGAGACATACTTTAAGCGTTGGCGGACCAAATTCACACTGTGGCTCATTGCTATGAACGTGTTATGAGTCGCTGGTGCGACTTGCGTAAAAACGATTGCTCCTGAAAAGGAAAAGCCATTCACGAAGGCCATCGTCGTATTTGTCGGAGTAGTTCCGAGCGTGATGAGAGATAAGTTGGTTAACGTATATTTACATACGGAGCTTCTTAAGGACTGGTGGGAGACGTTCGAATCTAAATTCAGTGCCAGTAATGCTGGAAGCGAAATGTATGTCATCGAGCAGTTTTACGATTACAAAATGGTTGAAAACCGTTCTGCATTGAAACAGGCCCATGAGCTACAGTGCATCGCTAAGGAGCTGGATGCGGTTGGCGTTGGAGATGCCCTAATTTGATCTGAACCTAATTTTCTGTATCTAAATAGCTAGCCCCCATTAACTATTGATCTCAACATGCAAGCACGCCGCATCATCCCACAACATGCGTGAAAAAAAAGCCCACCTTCACTATCATATGTCTTTCAACATGTAAGAATGTCACTTCATCATTAAACATGCGTGAAAAAAAGACTCATCTCAACATGCAAACACACATGAATTTATTTTATTTTATTACGTAACTTATATTTAATAAACATTTTACAACTATATAGTAATTAAACATAATAAATTGTATGTATTCTTAGTTCTAGCTTACTTCAAATATTCATATTTCATATTACAAAATATTCGCGCAAGTGTGGTTTATCGTCTACTCCCTCCGTTACTAAATATAAGTCTTTGTAGATATTTCACTAATGGACTACATACAGATGTATATAAACATACTTTAAAGTATAGATTCAATCATTTTGCTCCGTATATAGACCCTTAGTGAAATCGCTTAAAACTTATATTTAGAAACGGAGGAGGGAGTACTGGTTATAGATGCGAGGGGCGACACACTGGGGCCGTGATCATGGTGCAGAACCGGAGATGTAAAATAGCAGCACTGCACAAGCACAAGCACTGGATTTAACGTGCATGTTTCCATGTTTGGTGCATGCACGCCCCGCAATATCTGGAGCCGTGCTTCCGTCGATGCAGAGAAGAAGATGGGCAACAAAATAATAGAGTAGTTTTCAGTGTGGCATTCAAGTCCGGTGCCTCTCTCTCCGGGTCTACAAAATTAAGCAGGGACGGTGAGGAGATCAATTCAGATAGATGGGTTTACGCGCATGGTGCCAAGCCGGGAACTGCTGCCTATGGCAGGAGCGCTACATGGGGGCGTGCAGGCTTTTGTTGGTTCGGGAGGCGGGCCCTCTGCCTCTGGCCGTAGATATTTGCGCATGCCCTGGCTGACATGGCGGGCCCCGTCTTGGGTAGTAGATGGTAGGGTAGCTGTGCGTATTTGCTCCAGCATTGACTGCCTGCCTGACCGACATGGAACCGTGAAGAAAATTGCGATGGGTTCTTCCATGTTGGCTTGAGATCCAAATACATATTCCCTCCTTCTGGAATTACTCGTCGTATAAATGTATGAAAGTAAATGTATCTAGAATTAAAGTATTGTTAGATGCATTCATTTTTATGACAAGTATTTTTAGACGGAGGAAGTATCAACCAAGATGCCACGAATGGTTTCGAAAATTCAAGTGTGATTTTTGGAGATTTTTGGACGAAACATCGTTGAACCCCCCTTCGTCTTTGCGGCTGCCAAGCAAAGCTAAACACGTGCGCATGGCTGCTGCCACATGCATGGCGATGGTGCCGCTGCGTGTTGCACTATCCCATACCGTACCCATGGGTATGTATGTAATGTACGTGTTCTTGGACCGGATTTAATTAGCCTCCTGTCAGCATTGAAATTAGTCAAGGAAACCGTATGGCTTATGCGTTTGTTGTCAGATGATGCGAGGGTCATACACAAGGCAGCACGGTGATTGAGCAGATGCCGACGGTTTCTTTGGTCAGGTGATCTAAGAAATGCCCACGCACTACTCCGCTGATCATTTTGCCGCCGTTAGTTAATAACCGTATCGGATCCCAAGATTTCCACACTGTAACGTATGCTGACCCCCATTGATTTCTTTCTTTTCCCTAGCTCCGTCCCGTGCCATCAGCCCAGCAGTTGATTAATATCGAGGCTGACGGCTCGGGCGAGGAGTATGTCCACTAACAGTCATCTACTAATGCAGAATCAGGACAAACATTGTGACAGTTTGAATAAAATTTGTCTCAAAAAAAACTAATGCAGAATCAGGATAAGCCCTCCGTTTCCTTGAGGGAAAAAAATCGTACGGTGGACGACGTGCCAGCAGCCCAGCATGTGATGTTTCTACGCATTCGTTGTCGGCTACTGTAGGTACGAGAGCGAGAGAGTGGCTGGTGAATGACCGGTGCAGCAGGCACTGCAGCACGGTGATTGAGCCAGTGATGAAGGCGACGCCCATGCTTTCCTTAAGTTGCTCATAGAAATGTCCACGTGTATTAGCTTTGACGCCGTTAATTGGCATACCAGGGGCAAGATTTCCGTTACGCTGTTGTAACATACGCTGACCCACATTGATTGCTTTTCCTCGCTACGTCTTGTACCATTTCTTTGGTCGGATATTTGATTCGATTGGACGGCTCGGATGAGTGGTACGTATCTCGACACGCACTTTTTCTTTTGGGATGACATTTTGGATTAGGACGTCCGGTCACTTTCCATGTGTCTGACCGATCCTGCACGCTTGATTCCGTCTTCCATTCCATTGGACGGTCGGGTCAGTAGTCTAATCTCTAATATCCAGTGTTGCCTTGTTTGTTACGCTCTAAAATAATCGAGGACGACGTCTCGCACCAGGGAAGCTCAGCCTTCATTTTTCGATAATGAGACAAGACACTGCAGCACAAATGTGTAGCCAAATGAGATAATGCATCATTCGCATCACTGGCCATGCAGCGTGACAGGACGCGAGCCGCAGCATTTTATGGCCAGATCGCCGGGACAAGTTAGAATTTGAGAGGAAGAATATAAAGAGCGAGAAGAAAGAAACATTTCTCAAATGGAAGCTTGAGAAGGAGATGTTGCAATTTGCTCTAGACACACGAAGAATTTAAGAATAATGTTGATGAACACAAGCCTTTTGGACCAAGAAGAAAGTGGCTTGAGGAGAAGATCAACGAACGTAAAAAAATAATACAAAATGATGAGGCAAAACAGGTGGCACCGGATGGCGCCCATGCAAGTGATCTCGTGTTGGGCAGCCGTGGCTCGGACTTGGATTTTATTGTGACATGTCCATGTTCATTTGTTGAAGAACGATTTAATTTTGCTTTGTTGAATTGTGATAAATTTATGCTATATGAACGTGAATTTGAGGAGTGTGACGGTCCCGCAGCAAATAGGAGGGACTTCCGGTGCTGTTTGCGGACACATCCACAGACGTCAATCATGCACACGCAAGCAAGATCAAGATTGGGTTTGCTTTGGGGGCTTTTCTTCTGCTGCTCCTTGAATTGTGTGACCCGAAGATGGATTTTTCTTTCTTTTTTGTCACTGAAGCGACCGTGTGCTTGTGCGTGTGTGTGACATGGCAGCAGCAGGAATGCTTGCTTCCAACCGGGGAAAAGAATCTTGAGACAGACCACAGGCCAAGAATCTCACAAGTTCCAACTCTTGGGGGGCAGCTGGCCACTGTTCTAGATAATGCGGCTCCACATTGCATCAGAGCTGGAAACTTCTGCTAAAAGCAAACAGGAATCAGGGTTGAAAATCTCATGTAGTTATTCAACACCCTCTTTTTTCTTTTGAGAATTAGTTATTCAACATTCTCTAGCATGGAATACATGTAACAGACACAAATCTCATGTTCCTTTTTTCCTTTCATTGCTGGAACTTTACAACGCACGTGTTCAAAGAATGGCAGCTGGAACATTATGATGTTTCTATTCATATTACATTCACAAAATGTACAGGGGAGAACTTTGATGTCTTGATCAGATGATTAGGACCCTATGTTGCAGTATCGTCCACTGGCCCAGACTCCATCCCATTGGTGGCAGCAGCATTCAGAGTTTCCTCACCCACAGAATTGCCCATGTCAGGGCATTTGCTTCCAGCGTTTTCAAGATCACTTTCCTGTCTTAGCAGCTCTGGTGCCAAAAGGAAATCCCTTTTGACGAGGTCGTTGCGGTCCTCTTTATCGGTGACCGACGAAATGTTATCAGATTCAGTAACAACGCTCTGCTTCGACACGCTCTTGTCGCTGAACTGCCTCTGGAAGTACCAAAGGAAATCCTTGTTGAAGTCGGCGCGCTCCTCTTGATCGCCGACCATAGAAATGGTGTCGGATTCAGAAACAACGGTTACTTTCGACACGCTCTTGTCGCTGAACTGCCTCTGGAAATACCAACGGAAGTCCTTATTCATGAGGTCACTGTGTTCCTCCTGATCAGCGACCAAAGGAAGGGTATCTAGCTCAGAAACAACGCTCAGCCTCGACAAGCTCTTGTCACTAAACCACCTCTGGAAATCCTTCTTGACGAGGTCGTTGCACTCCTCCTGATCGGCGACCGAAGAAAGGGTATCAGACTCGGACACAGCGCTCAGTTTCGAGAAGCTCCTGTCACTGAACTGCCTCTGGAAACTGCCCGCGCTTTCTTCCTCGATGTCCATTGCATCGAGCACAAAACATGGCTTGAATCTAGAACGTTGTCTCTCTTGGCCGCCAAAGTTGAAGGTATCATGCCTCTTGAAGACCATGTCTCGGCGGGAACCTGTCATGATTTCTTGAGAGTCCAAGTTATCATCTGCAGATACACCACTATCATCTGATTGTTCAGAAGGGGGTTCAAACAGGTTATTTCGCCGATGCATGATTGAAGGAGCCGAGCCAGGAATGGCTGCCTCATCAGGATCAGAAGCAAGGTCAAAAGGGTTTCTCCTTGATACTGAAATAGGCTGAACTTGCATACGGAACCGTGAAAATCTATCTGCACTCTGACAAGCATCATTTCCATCAAGATCAAATATTATGTTCTTCCTTGATCTTCTCTTGGCCATCAAGAACTCCAACCTACGACTTCTTTCCACCTCGGAGTACCCAAGATCCATCGCATTTTTATCTTCATCTGATGTCCCAAGAAATCCAGGTTTATTCCCATCATCATCCTTCTTCTCTTCTCCGTCCTTAGCATCATTCTCAGCTTTACCAGTATCGGCCTTGTTGTTAGTATCACTGTCCATTTGAGAATCCGGACAGCAGAAGTTGGAACCACAGCCAGAATCATCATTGTCAATGGGATCAGGGCTAGGGAAATCGTTGCCTAAAGGAGGATCAATCTCATCAAGCATTGGAGCACAGTCAGCCATAGTGGTATCACAAGAGAAACTCTCTGGCTTGACAGAATCATCATTGCCTGAAGGAGGATCAATCTCATTGAGCATTGGAGCAACATCAGCCATAGTGATATCAGAAGAGGAACTCTTCGGCTTGGCAGAACCAAAACCTGACGAAACATCATGGTCACTAACTCTTGCACATGGTGAAACTAGAGAAGAGTCTAATTGGCTGTTGACACCAACATTGATAGCCTCAATCTTTATGCCATCAAGCTTCTTTCTTTGACGCACGGAAAAAGCACGGCCCCATTTACAAGTAGGTGCAGGTTTTTGAGCTGGTTCATCTTCTGAAGCCCCTCTCACATTATCACTTTGTGAATCTGTTAGCTCCCTTTCTTGGTTTTCCTTGGCCACCGCTTCACCATTTTCCCTATCATTCTCACCAGAAGAGCATAAGCCAAATGCAACCTCCTTCTCATCAACTCTACTCTGATCGACATCCTCAAAGAAATTATCATAATCAGTACTCTTATCACAGCTGGAAAATGGATCTTTGGACTCGCGTTCGTGACTAGCCTTCATGAATTTCTCCATACAAAACTCTTGCTGCAGTGTCACCATGGAAGGAATAGAAGAGATCACTTCATTGAGTCTATCATCTGCTTCAACCCTCTCATCTCCTTGATCAACTGATCCCTTCAGAAGAGGAACAGTATCATCCAGCTCAGCAAACTTGAGAGCCCTCTCCTTGCCAAAACTTGGGTTTCTGATTTCCCAGCATTTGAAGCCAACCGTGTTGTCCTCAACTGCAGGCACTGAAAATTCCTTATGTGCTTCAAAATGAATATTTCCTGGAAAACATCCAAACTTGGGAGCTGAATAATCTGCGTCAGTCTTCCGGTCTTCAACGGCCTCAGGAAGATCTGTGCTCCCATAACTCAGCAGTATGCCAAGAAGAAAGGTGGCACATATAACTACAGGGGACGAGGATATAATGAAACCGAAAAGACCCGGTGAAGACCTGTACAGCAGGTAGAGCAGCAGGACTAGACTGAAGAGAGCCCAGTGTTCAGAGGCACATCTATAGCTTATTCTGATCGAGCACCTCAGAACTCTCTTGATGCCTAATGTACCACTACCATGCTTTGCCTCAGCACCCATGGCCACTCCTCTCTCACCTCCCAGCACAAACCTAGCAGAAGAAAAAAAAAACGGCAACATTAGCTCATTGAAATGAATTCTGCCAGAGGTTTAATTCTTCAAAAAACTTGTGTTACGACGCTAAACCATATTAAAGTTTATCCTGCTTCAGTTATAGACTATATTAGACTGAACCACAGATGTCGAAGCACATTCAATAATGCAATTCACACTCTGGAGACGCCAAATTTTGTTATGTATAAAGCCAAATCTAATCGTGCAAACGGGCGGCTAATTAATCTCTATTAGCCTCCATCTCAGCGGCATTAGTTACGATGTCTCAAACGGATATAGACTAATCGATCGGTAGCATCAGAAGTCGGTACCTTTAAGCGGACGCCGATCGGAGCCCGAGATCCGATGGGCGGGCCAAGAACAGAGGACCGGAGCCACCGGGGAACTCCGGCGTCAGGCAGCAGCAGAGGCAGAAAAGGCTAGCAAGCCAGGGTGATTGCCGCCGCTTCAGACGAGACCGCGGCCAGCGGCGCGCAGATGCAACGCAGTACGGCGAAGGCTTGGACCGCCGGCCGTGCAGCAGGCAGGCGGCAATGGTGATCCGAAAGAAAAAGGGCAGGGCAGGGAAGGAAAGGCAAGGAAGGGAGAAGACGACAGACGTACGAGCTCAAGAAAGTGAAGCAGGTGACGGACTGACCGACTGGCGAGCCACGAAGTAGCGGCGCCGCGCCGATCGCTGGTAGTGGGGGAAGGTGGCGGGGCCTCACACCTTCTGTTGTGCTAGTACTTCCGCCTTCCGCGGTAGTAGTTGTCCCCGGCCGTCGCCGGACACGGGTGAGGCGGTGGCACGTGCGCCCACGCCGACGGTGGGGCCGACGAGCCAGCGGGGTGGTGGGTGTTGCGTTTTACCTTTCCCGCGTGTTTGGTCGTGGAGGGGGAGCCGCGCCGCGCGGTGGTGGCCGTCGCCATCGCGTTTCTGCGGGATCTCGATCTGCATCTGCCGCCGCCGCTTTCATGCAAAGACTTTTCCGGGGCCGGACGGACCCATGGACGGTGCCGAAAAGCTTCTTTCCGGATTCTTTTCTTTGGTCCCTGATGACTCCCTGTGGTGTTCATGATGGTAACAGGTCAGTCACTGAATTTTTCTCAAAACAAAAGGCCATTGTCTCATTGATGCACCGATTTGAGCTCTTCCCTTTTTGCAAGGCATTCTTTTTTCTCCCCATGTGCTTACGAATTGTTCACATAACAATAGTAGCATGCTTCTTTATAAATAATGAAAATTAATTTAATAGCATGCGTAAATCAGTCAAGAAGTTAGATGAGTGCAATGATGTTTCATTTATAATATTGGGCCTGTGATATCCATGCTCAAATAGTCAAATCGATCAAGAGTTTGGTGGAGCGTTGCTGTTTGCGGTAGGTTTCTGCAAAGTGCAAACTGCGTTCCAAACAGATCCAAAGTAGGTCTCAACTCTTGAATTCCAGAGTCCTATGTGGGAGCAGCATACAAAAGGGGTGTAATTTTGACGTTAACTCATAACCTTTCTTGAGTACTACTCCCTCCCATAATATAAGAGTGTTCTCTTTCATTAATGTAAAAAAAACACTCTTATAGTATTATAGAACGGAGGAAGTACAAAATAAGCCTCAGAGGGCAGTGCCCAAAAACCTCAAAAATACACATGGCGAGGACTATTCTCCTGTAAAAAACCATATGTAAATATATCATTGATCTAGCACAACCCAATGCTGCTCTTTGCTGTGCATACAAAAACTCGGCACAGTGAGAGTAGGCTGAATCACACAAAAGAACAGAAAGAACACCTACTTTTTAAACCTGTATACCACCATATCTACAGCATATGCGATCCAAACCCACAATGATAACCGAATCTATCATATGTACAAATACTCGTCTGACAGTATAATCCTAATAAGCTCCCGCAGATTACCAAACACATTCCTCCCAGAACACTCTGCTCCAATGTAGTTCAAGAGCTGCTCCGTATCCTAACCACCCACCATGGAAAATATGAACATCAGTCTTAGTTTGCATGGGAAACTGGATTAAACAAATATTGTAACGACAACAAGGAGATACTTCCTCCGTCCCGTAATATAAGAGCGTTTTTGACACTAGTGTAGTGTCAAAAATGTTCTTATATTGTGTGACGGAGGGAGTAGAATACAAGACTACGGAGAATACACACCTTGTGCAACAAGTAAATGGCGTAGGACGCCTTTGTTGAGTCATCTTGGAATTCCAAGAAAAGGGGATAATCTGTTAGTTTTGAGTCAGCGCTGTCGATGCTTCGATGTTCCACTGAAGCAATGGATGATGTTTCAGCTGAAGGCAAACGATCACCGATATAAGATCGTGATCCTCCAAAGCGCAAAGGATATCGGAGGCGAATGTCAAGATATGAGGCAATAAGCAAGACTGCCTACAGGAAATTAACAAAGTAAGCAACTTGTGATTCTAACGCTTTTGAATGCCCAGACAAAATTAACAAGGTAAGCAAGTAGTGATTTTAACTCTAGTGACGTTCTGTACCTATAAAATCTACTTCCTCCGTTCCTAAATATTTGTCTTTTAAAAAATTTAACTACGGACTACATACGGAGCAAAACGAAGGAACTTGCATTCTAAATTATGTCTATATACATTCGTATGTAGTCCGTGGTGAAATCTCTATAAAGACAAATATTTAGGAACCGAGGGAGTAGTGTGCAAATGCAGGCAGAAGAACTTGCACTCCTATTATAATTTAGGCTTGATGCCGTGAAAACCCTCACAAAATAAGCAACTTGCGATTCTAACACTTTTGAATGCCCTCACAAAATTAACCAGGTAAGCAACTAGTGATTTTAACGCTAGTGACTGCACTGCGCCTATAAAATCTACTCCCTCCGTTTCAAAACATAAGCCTTTTTTAGAGATTTCATTACAGACCACATACGGATGTATATAGACGCATTTTAAACTATAGATTCACCCATTTTGCTCCGTATGTAGTCCATATTGAAATCTCTAAAAAGACTTATATTTAGGAACTGAGGGAGGAATGTGCAAATGCAGGCAGAAGAACTTGCACACCTATCATAATTTAGGCTTGATGCCGTGAAAACCACTAAATTTTTACCATTGGATTTATTCAAAACCTTATAAAAAAATCGGCAGCCCAAGAAATATTTTTTGTATTTTCTTCATGAAGCATGATAATTGGCCTAGCTAGGCTGGGACATGTGTGCTACACCAAATGTATTGTCTTAATATTTCGTTGTACAAGAGCACTGGGCAGGCAAACTTACATGTGCTGCATACCCAAGCACAGCTGCCGACCTCTGAAGCTCCTTATGGCTGTAACTCGGCTGCTTTGTCTTGGGCTTTCCAATTTGCCAACCAAAAAAGGTGAAGGGACCAACATGCGGAGATTTGATAGCACTGAGCAAATGAATTCCATTTCCATTCTCGTGAGGAAGTGCTCCATTCTCTTGTGAAGGTGTCTGACGCTCTCCTGAAAATGTGGTGCCATTTCATCATAAATGGCTACAAGATGTTATACAAGGACCGATTGTGTTTTCAGTTAGTTCTGGTATAAAAACCAGAGCAAAAACCATTGAGCGGTTTTGCTGCTCAGGGGAGGCACACGGATGCTGAATTCTCACCATTGGTGCGGGAATGGTGGTTTTGTGCGACGGGCAGCTCACGGAAGACCCTCACGGGGTACAGGGCAGCGACCTGGGCAACCATGGACTGCTGCCTCGTCCTGAGCAGCCTCTGCAGATCCCCGAGCCGCGCCTTCTCCGCGGATTTTAACTCTTTGGCTTCCTGCGATCGATCAGGATGAGACGGATGCTATCGGACCGAACGCAGCCAGACACAAATACACAACGCGTTCCGATCTCGCGTGGAGAGGAGGGAGAAACGGGCAGGTACCTGCACCTGTCGGTGCGCGGCGGCGAGGGCCCTGGAAAGCAGCAGCACCCGCTCGATCTGCGCCTGCATCTGCTCCTTCTGCCGCTCGACGCCCTCGGCGGCCCTCCTCCTGGCGACGGCGAGGTCGTCCGCGCGCGCCCGCCGCCGCTCGACCCGCCGCCTCATCTCGTCCAGCGCCGCGCCCTGCCGCAGCGACTCCCTCCTCACCTGCATGCCCGAGACCGGCGCGTCAAATCAAGGCCGTGCCAGAAAGGGGCGCGACCAGCAGAGCGGAGCAAGCGAGAAGCAAAGCATTCGGACCTGGAGCGCGGCCTGGAGGCGGCGTGCGAGGCGTGCCCGTTCCTCCGCCGCGGCCGCGAGCTGCGCGGCGAGGGCGCCGGCCTGCTCGAGGCGGCCCCGGAGGTCCGGCCACGCGACGGAGGCTTCGGCGCCCGGATCCGGCCCGGCCCTCGGGCTCATCGCGGCGGACACCGGAGGCGGGCCGCGGCGGTGGCGGTGGCCATGGCCCTGGCCCGCCGTGAGGAGGCCCCGAGGCGTGTGTAACTGGCGGCCGTAGGAAGCAAGCGAGGCTGCGAGGGGGGCGAAGCGAAGCGAACCCACGCAGGAAAGAAGGTCTCGGTCGGTGGCGTCCGAGGAGGCAGCGCCAGCGCGTGCGTTTCCTTTTGTTTTTTCGGGTTCGGGGTTTGTCTCGGCGACGCGACCGCGGGGGAAGGTGGACGGTGGAGAGGAGGAGGAGGGTGCCACTGCCGACAAGCGTGCGCGCGGCGTGCCGCTGCCTCGTCAGCGCGCGGGCCCTGCCAGCGAGGCGGACAGGTCGACCGCCCGGAATTAACTGCGGCACGGCGGGGGGCCGCCACGTCATTCATTGTAGCCGTCGTTTCTCTTTCTTCCTTTTTTTTTTTGCCGGGTCTCGTTTCCTCTTGTAGCTTGTCACGACGTAATGATCCGTCTGACGTACGTGGTGTCACGGCGAGTCGGCGACGGTGCCAGCCAACCAACTGAGCCAAGTTGTGGCTTTGTCAGTCAATGGAAGCGACGCTTCTGTAGCTGTCATCGTCTGGGGCGATCGACGCCTCTAATGAACGAAGGAGCTCACCAAAAAGAACACAAACTCGTTGGTGCTCGAATCAGAGACTGATTGATGGATGCTCGAATCCGTCAGTCAAGCGGCGCGTAACAAGCGCGTTCTCCTCCCAAAATCCACAAAGGCAAAACCAATCCAGGGAGGAGATGGTTTCCCCCCCTTTTTTCCTTTTTGAAAATTTATTAAATCCAGAAGAGGAAATAGTTGCGTCCACGATTCCGCAGTAAGGCAGCAAATAGCACGTGATTTTACTACTCCTGCATAAAAACTTATAAAAGTAGCACTAGCTTATTGAGATCGAGGATTCAGCAGTTGATGTGCATTTCTGCTATATACTGATCTTCCTCCCATGTGAACTCCCGGATTCCACAAGCGAATGTCAAACGAACCAAACCCGCTGGTCTTTGAATTCGTCGCAAATATAAACCTAAAAAAGAACATCAGAACATGCTGGCACCGTGTACAGCCCTACCACGTGGAATAGAATAACCAAGGAATGTTCAAGCGACACACCAGTGTTACAGGTACAGGCAGGCGACGGAGGTGGCAAAGTTGTGATAAGAATAGCAAAAAAATTAGTGAAACCACTCGCAGTCAGTCGACATGCGTCAAGCGCTCACTTTGGCCATCCAACTTTGAAAATGTCCATCCAGCTCGTTCGATCAACTTGGTAACAAGAGGATCAATGCTGTCCAAAGCGACACCCGCCTTGTGCCCGCTGGCACCCTGCTGGAAGAGAGAGAGAAAGAGTCAAGGCTACCACTTTTCGCCCAGGTGGCGTGCTCTCCTTCCTCCCTCTTCTCCAGGAGGATGCCAGGTGGGCAGCAACGTGGCAGCTTGGCGCGTGTTCGGGCAAACAACGAACCTCTTGACATAGTTATACGTGGGCATTTTCAAGGATGGCCAAAGTGAGCGCGTCGTGCAAGTTGTGTTCATGAACACGAGGGAGTTTTACTCAGGACCATGGTTCTACAGCTTTATTGGAGGCCAGTTGGAGATTTCGTCTGGTTCGAAGGGATGTCGCTCACAGATGCCTGCCTGGATCAGGAAGAATAATGTGTCAGCCAAATGCAAGTCCAAACACTTCCATAGATCACAGGCGACTCGGTCAGTACCTGCAACATTTTTGTGACCCGTTCGGATCGCATCACTGGAAGACGGATGGCATCGCGCTCCAATGGGAGAACGCGTCTGTCCTGGAATCTTCAGGATGAGGTAAGAGATATCCTATTTCGTATTGGGGGACTGTTGGTTCATCGGATCCAAACACAGGGCTCGCTGCTGCAAATGAAATAATTGTTGATTAAACTAGTGAAATCGGTGAACTAGCCGCAGTATCATCAGTAGATGGAGAAGATGGAGTAATCACTAACCAGACGAAAAATCGGAGCACTGTAGCTCATCAGGCGATGCTTGGCAAAGAGGCGGGGCGGAAAAACAGCTGTTGACAAGAGCGTTCAGGTTGGGATCTTGTTCCAAGAGATGAAGCTCTGATGTTTCCACCATAGCATCGCAGGGTGAGCCAGTAGAGGCACTTGAACTCCCCACGGACAGCTGTTGGTTCTCTGCAGAGCTTACTGCATGAGCTTCTGGAAGCGGCTCTTCAAACTGACCGCTGTTCCTTGGTACAACGCACATGTGCTCAAACTTAGCTGATGCCATTGCCGCTGATGAGTGCATGCAGGGATCAGCAAAGTTGGCACCCTGCGCAGCACAGGTCCCGTATGTGGACCAGTTGTTTGGATCAGATCCAGCATATTGGAATGAAGGGAGCTCAATCTTCCAAGGACCAGTTATGGGCCTAGAAGTAGAGAAGTTGCCATTTGAAAAGGCATGGCTGCCATCAAAGGTGCCTGCAGAAGGTGATGCAGTCTTATAGCTAAAGTTGGTCACGCAGTCACAAAAAAATCCTAATAGAAGCTTCTCAGACTTGTTAAAGGATTGATCAGCTGAGGAAAACGTACCATTAATGGCCGCGTTCAATAGAGGAAATGAAATCTCAGATTCTTTCAGAACTTCTGCTTGGTTTACTTGATCCATGAAGCCATAATTTTTTGATTCAAAGTACAGAGCAGGTAAATTGCTGAAAGAAACATCTGGAAGCTGGGGCGCATAAGACAAAGCTTCTTGGTCATCAATGAAACCGCCCCACGTGGAACTGGGATCATATAAACCATTTCCATGGAGGAGATCATTGGCCAGCTTCTCACTAAAACTGAAGTCAGCGGACTCATGCTGATCCTCATTTGAAGCCTGCAGGCATATATCAGCAGGATATATCGGCGTAGAGGTGCGCTGGCATTTCTTTCTTCGAGTGTTCCAGTAGTTTTTTATTTCATTATCAGTGCGCCCTGGCAACTGAGAACGTGTTCTGAAGGTTAGTGACAAAGACAGTGACAACCTAAAGAGAAGAAATGCATGTAGAAGAGAGAAGTTACTTTAAAGACAAACTGCCAAAAAAGGTACGTACACGCAACCAAGACAATTACCTATTCAAAATTTGTCAGTAATACTTTGATCAATCTCTAGCGCTGGGATTCCATGGAAAAACACTATATGGATGTATGATAGAATGATGTCAAAGTACAAAAATGCTACCAGGTGGACATGCTTTTTAACGCAATTACTTTTGTGCATATTTTTGCCAATCAAACAGAAAGGCTGCTCGTTGTCTTACAGTCCTAGTTGCAGTTGAAACCACAATGTGCTCACTTTATTCTATTGAAGATTATGCCGAAAAGATAGAACTGCCAATCATATAATTCAACAAATAAGTGAGATGGAAGGAATTTCACAGATCCACATAAGAATGTGAATGGTCAGAGTTTGAAATGCTGATAAACAAAATGCAGAATAAAAATTAAATGCAGCATTTTTAACAGAAAAACTGAAAAAGGGTCCAAGGAAATTTGATGGGATGTATTATTTGTGCAATATAATACAGTATTGCTATCCAGTTATGGTTGGTAACAGTCACTAAATGAAAAAATCTAACAGCTTTGGAGTGAAACAGTATCACAAAACTAGCAAAGAATATAAATTGACAAGTATAGTGCAAAATGAATGAAAAAAAGGGAAATAATACTAGGCAAAATGTAGGTCAATAAGCCTGATATAATTAAGCAGCACAAATCCAACTAGATGAAAATATTGGAACAATTGATGGATTTGTGCACAAAAGATTCTAAGCAAGTGATTAGCAGGAAATAAGCATTATGTGTGCAATCGACAAAATAACTTAATCTGGACCTGAAGTGCGGTACTTTATCAAGTTGAACCAAGAAAATGATCACGTTTTATATAAAGGACACCATACCTTCGGGAACCATAATGAAAAAAATGTAACTATAACAGAAGTTATATTCTAAATACTCCCTCCGTCCCAAAATAACTGTCTTAAGCTTAGTACAATTTTGTATTAGAGCTAGTATAAAGTTGAGACACTTATTTTGGGACGGAGGGAGTAGGAACTATCACATGGTCAAGAAAGAAACCTCCAACAGCATAAACAGATACTTGCAACATCAAATCCATGCACGAGAAGAACAAAGGAGCATATCACACAAAATATCACGATCTTAACCCTACTAAGGATACTCTGAGATCCGAATCGGATTCAAGATTAAATAGCATATGGAAAAATGTACATGGGCACAATTGATCAACGGAAGGATCTCTTAAATTAAAAACGAACTCTCATGGGAACAAAAAAATTGATGAATGCTGAACAGAAAAATATGAGCTTGAAACTGAACTTACACGAGCAGCCATTCGAGCCCACTTATTCCCCATTTTGGAATGGAGCTTAATGATTAGGTTCTCCTCCTCTTTGGTGAAAGTGCCCTTCTTTAGGTCGGGCCTCAGGTGGTTTGCCCAGCGGAGACGGCAGCTCTTGCCGCACCTTAACAGTCCGGTGTCCTTCTGCACCACATTCCAGTTCTGCACACCATGCTTCTTAACATACGCCTCCAAGACGGCATCCTCGGCCGGTGTCCAAGGGCCTTTCTTCAGTTGTGGTCCAGGTCTCCTACGTGGTGACACCCTCGCGCTATCATCATCGCGAGATGCCAAGTCAGCCTGGTCCAGAGCAGGCATCTCCTGATCGCTCTCGCTTTTAGCCCGAGTCATCTCTCAGAAACACGGTACTGAATTGTGCAAAAAATACTGTAAACTTTAAATGGATGACAACAGAAATGTATAACAGTAGAAGCTAACCAAGACATGAATGAGACAGAGCACTTCTGAAAAATACATCGATAAGCGTGTGCTTTTCCCCCCCTAATCGAGGAACTCTTCGCTCCCAATTTTCATTGCAGAAAGCAATAACACAACCCAGATTCATAACAGTTTACCACACTCAGGCACACGATCAGAAACAGCCATCCACCTGTCCAACTACAACTCCCAGTCCCAGGAACACACTCCCAGCGAGCAAAGTAACTACCTTATTGCAGCAAGCATACCAGCAACACGAGAGCATGAAGGTGATTTTACAGAAGTCAATACTCGTGTTCCTACAAGTCTATAACACGTATGAATCTGCACACGACGCATCCATGGCTGAAGCATCGGAAGAAAAGAAAAAAATCTACGATGTGATAACGAGCCAAGTAATCAATACCAGTAGATCAGAGCTACTTTCTCCCCCGAAATCGAGCGCAGACAAACCTAGAACCTGCTAACTAGGATGAAATTCAGCCACGCAACCTCTCGATTTCCACGTCTTCCCGTAAACAAAAACGAAAATTCCCATCGTTACATGACGCACGAGTGAGGGATCAAAGCTATGAAGCCAGCCTATTATTTGGAGGTAATCACGCGGAACAGCTCTCGCAATTCACAGATGAAACCAACCACGGAACAAAACCCTACACCACGAGCACCGATCACAAATCCCCTCCCGCCGTCCCCACGGAAATGGAATTTCCATCCCGAAACCGCCCAAATCCAACCCCGCGACAACCAATTCCTCCGAGCCTCGGATCGCCCGCCCCGGAAGCCCGAGGAAAGCAGCGATTCCGCGGGCCTCTGCCATTACCTGACCGGGAAACCCGAGGTGGGGGTGGAGGGGTAACTGGAGCGGGAGGCAGGCCAGCCTGATCGAGCCGCGCCGCCGCGACCTCCCGCCGCCCTGCTCTCCTGGATCGGGGATTGGGCGGGTGCGCTTGGGATCGGGCGTGGCGGCGGACTGGAGATCGAGTTGGTCTGTCAGCCTCCGCTGCTGACACACTGGAGTGGGGGGTGGACTAGGGACGGGGAGGGGAGAGGATTTAGCGAGGAGAGATCTCCAGCTCTTGCGGGATGAGGGGGGAGCGACACGTGCTGACTTACCATTCGTCCCATTTGGTCCAAACTGGGTTCGGATACGGGATTATTATCTTTGTGGTCAGTAAAAACTAGGGAAAGCCTATCTCGCACCGTTCGCTGGGAGAGGGGTTTTTAGCGAACCCCTTTTGATAACAGTTTTAGGCCCCGCTAGATTCCGTGTAAATTTATACACCCGGATTTCGATCTACATGTGTATATTACCGGTCTTATTT
The DNA here is from genome assembly GCF_904849725.1 of Hordeum vulgare subsp. vulgare. Classification (NCBI taxonomy): domain Eukaryota; kingdom Viridiplantae; phylum Streptophyta; class Magnoliopsida; order Poales; family Poaceae; genus Hordeum; species Hordeum vulgare. The sequence continues at coordinate 448,811,441 of NC_058518.1, read as the reverse complement.
TCGTCTAGATTGTAAACGGATTTTTTTTCTTCTCTGACAGGCGTCACCATGTCGCTTCGAAGAAAATGCCACCCCATTCTAAAGAACGTCCCCTAACTAGGTGGGTCCTAAAGGAAAATGATCAAAATCATCTGACTGAACTTTCGCTCACGTAAACCGCGTCGCTAGCCGTCCGATGGAGGTTTGATATGGCGACGCGCGTGAGTGCGCATTCGTAACAGCTTTGTGTTGGCACACCATGCGTTAATGGGCCCACCAACCGTTTATTCTTATCTCCTTATCTCCGGCGCGAGGCCATGAGCCATCCATTTTTTACCTTTCTTCCACACAACATCGCTGCTCCTCTCTTTGTCTCTCTCGCTGGTTTCTCGCATCTCTCCGCCATGAGGGTTGCTCCCCTAATTCTGTGCTTCTCTAATCACTGCTCCAAATTGATGTTTTTGGCGATGCCCAGTGCTGCAGATCGCGTTGCTACAACGAGCGTGTGTTGCTTCCGCTGTCGCTGCATGGACTTCTGTTGCAGCGGGTTGTCCTCGCCGACGACGCCTGCTGCAAAGCATCCAGAGATGTGGTGCGGAGCGGCGGCGTGGTAAGCAGTGTTGCGCTGTGCCCGGCGTTGCAACCAGGGGGCTCGTCGATTTTTTTACAGCATGACCCTTGCTGCGAATGGAGCTCCGATATGGCTGCAATGAAGCATTGTCAGCCTTTCAGTGGAGCTATGCTAGCACTGTCACGAAGCGCCGCCGGCAGTTGTCGGTGCTGCGATGCAGCGGTTGTCGGCGCTACCCGGAGCTGCGATGCAACCTCGGTGCTGCATCGGAGCTTCGTCGTCCGCTCCCTGTGCTGCAATGCAACGATCGCCGGCGGTCCGAAGCTGCGATGCAACCTCGGTGTTGCAATGGAGCTTCGTCGGCGGCCCCAAAGTTGTGATGCAGCACTCCGTGTTGCAATGAAGCTTCACCGGCGGCTCCCGCTACTGTAGTGCAGCGCTTGCCGGCGGCGACCGTGATTCTTTTCCAGCGACGATGCATCGCCTTGCTACGGCGTCGATGTAAGTTGCAAGGGGTTGTTCACCAGCAAGAGGTGGCACTGTTGGGAGGACGAGGACGATGCCTTGCTGTGACGAAGGAGAGGAACGAAGCACTGATACAGCGAAATTGTGTTTGCCCGAGAAGGATCCAGTTGACTCATCCAACGTGTGTAACGGTCTTGATCGAACGGTAGATAAGGCGGCTGGTTATCAGCCGGTTGATTTGTAGTACGGGCCGGTCCTAAAACCAATCATGATTGTCATCTCTCAAAACAAAAACAGAAAAAGAATAGCGTGTTGATGTTTATGATATATAAAGCTAATAATGAGGAGAGGGGTTCTATTGTTCGTGTGAGTGTCAAAGAATATTACTATGCACTAGCTTCATGCCCGTGCGTTGCCACGGAGAAACAAACTTAGAGTTAAAAATATTTATATGAAATATCATTATAATTTATAATGTGCATGTTGTACGTGGCTTATGAATATGTTGAGATAATATCGTCTTGGAATGTGTGCTCACGACCTCCTTTATTCAATCGCTTGTTGTTAACGTACGCCAGACTGCTTTGTCTCTGTTCTATCATGTTGTTGCTGCCACGTTAAGCGTAATAATGATAAGCTCTTCCTCACAAAATAAAATAAAATAAAATAAAATAATGATGAGCTCTTGTCTATTGTTCCTTCTTTAGCCTTCTCTATCGTGCCTTCCTACCCGATCTTCTATACCATCGCCCACCGCGGATGTTATATTTCCCAGTCACCTATAGCACTCACACCACTCCAAAACATTGCGGTCTCACTCCCACTTGCTTTCTCGTCCACGTATGGATCCTCCTATCTCCTAAGCGCGAGTTTTTAGTCATTCCATCGTGTCACACTTGCTGACCCAGTTGTGATATATAGATAGATAAGTAGTGCTAGTGCCCACATTAAATTTCCAACTACAACTTAACAACCACCAAGCTTGCAATATCTTGTCGCTTGCGACCCAATAACCTAAGTATGTGTGCGTCACTTATTCTATTTGTCGAATGCATCCGAACATAACATATCTTTAGTTTTTCACCACTTAGCTATAAACATGAACATTTTTCTTTCATTCCCTCCCTCTCAGCCCCCATGTGCGTCTCCATTGCTAGTCCCCCCATCTTCAACTTCACAAACGAAATGAAAATTGACACATGCATAGGGATATACAATGTCCTTTCTATGTCAAATTTTTAGTGAGGGGGGTGGTTCGATAGCTCCAGAAAAATTCAGTTAGGGTGAAAAATTGAATATTCTCAAAAAAATGTTTGCATGAACATGAAAGAAAATTAAATGACAAGGTACATCATGTTATAATCCACCTTGAAGGTACGAACATAATAATACATTATATGTCATGAACTCATGATTCCACGATCATAGAAAAAGGAAATCAATTCATTCTTTATCACTATTGTGAAACTATTCCGAGCCAGGAACCTAGTATTTAGGTGCAAAAAAAAGTACAGTGTTGGGGAATGGTAGAAATAAAACCAGCAGCCAAACCAACCGTTGGACTTCATAACACTTTCTCTTCTTACTATACCAAATAACTAAGCACTAATTCAACACAATGCAATCATTGCAGGCAAGGCCTAACCTGAGAACTGAAAATTATTTGTGCTGATACAAAGAAAATAATTCCTAATAGTTCACATGCATTTATATTTATCTTAAGCAGGAAAGTGAGGAACATTTTCTTCAAAAGAGAAGACAAAATCAAAACAAAGAAGAACATTGTGTCGTATACAATATACATGAAAAATAGATCATGTGCAATATTTCAAATAGAACCAGGAACGGACCCCATGTGTGTACTTCTTGAGAGCAATAGAAGGCACGGCTGAGCCAGTGATCAGCGACCTTGAGATCCATGGTCTTGTGGCCTAAGATCTAAGTAAAGAGAAGAAAAATAAATCACCGTTAGCTCCATGCCTTCGACAGTTCAAGACCGTCTTCATTTTCCCGCATGAGTAAATGGGTATACATTAAAAACAAATCATGTATTAACATTTGGAGTCACATATTCAACGTAGATAACACAAAACATCCAAGGCTAATTGTTACAGGTTGTGAAAACTGGAAACTGTAATGTATTCAGAAAATTGTACTCATAAAATGTTCCATGTTGTGGTCTATAACAGATTCTACTATATTTCATGAAAAAAATAGATTCTTCTTTTGCACCGATCCTCCCACCTCGATGCCTGGATGAGTCATTATGAACTGCCCAAGGGAAGGGTCAAGCGTGAAACCGTTGACACCATTTCCAGTGTTCGGGACAGGGTGCAGAAAATAATGTACACAAGCACACCAGTTATCTTGTTTGTCACGAATTGAGGAGGATTGATAAATTACCGTCCAGGAACGTCCATACATGTAGTATCCAACAGCAAGCATGTCCTTCCCAGGCTGCAGTACTTCCTCCATAGTCCCTGTGTCTTGGTTCTTGATCATCTACCAAGGATCACTGGGGCAAAAGAAAGGATATAAGTAACCATCCAACATATATATATATTCTTTCTTTGAAGATAGTGACTCTTCTTTTTTTGCAAGTTAGATAGTGACTCCATTGTGTGTTGCGTTGAACCTTTCTAGCGGTGAAATTACTTGTGTGTACCGTTCCAACGGGGATGCCGTATTCGATGGTATGGAGGAGACATCCAAGGGATCAAAGCAGACACAATACCGGTTGGATGCCGCAAACAACAGTGAAGCTTAGCATCATGCGGCTACCGGCTAGATGCAAAAGCGTGCATAAATGTTTTAAACATGAACAAATGTTTTAAAGACATGTAAAATTGCTTTCACAAATAACGTTCGAGGAGCTCTCATAAAACATAACAAAATCACTGATCAATGTTTTCTGCAGTTTTTAGTACATGCTTTTTTTGAGAGCTCCTCACGGGTAAAACTTTGCAACAACCTAAAACATTTAATCATGTTTCATGTCGCAAATTTTCAGGATTTTTTATCACGTTTGATAATGATTTTTTGTTTGTTTCTGTAAACTCACGCGTAGTACACCTGACAGTAGAACATCCACTCTCATGAAACATAGGGTTTGAAAGGCAGCTCAGGTCATGTGATTCAAAGGAAATTTGTGAAATCCACAATGCACAAGTACATTAGTGATTAGTATTACCTTTCACTTTTCCTTCCATCAGCTTGCTTCATGGCAAGCATGCTTGCTCCTGCACCGCACTCCATGTTGGGCAGTAGCTGGTCAACACTACAGTTACCTTAAAGGATGAATTTTCCAGGTGGGGAAAAGCCGAGAAGTCTAACCTCTCAAGTGTGCCGTTCAAACTTGTGTTAAGGTTGAGCTCTGTCATAAGTCCAGCTGAGCTGCAAGTGATATGCGTCCACCTGCAGAGGCTGGTGGAGTTGGCCATCGACCATGACCCAAGGGACTCATCAGCACCATCCAAGCTAGCCTTCCAATTCACAAGTGCTTCAGCTTCACGCCGGATATCGGCTCTCACCGGCACGGTGGCGCATAGTAGGAGACAAGTGTAAGAGAGTACATAATGGAGATGCTTCATGATGGCATGGAATGAATGGTGCTTCACTGCCGCAGAGGATATAAAACTTCTGGAAGAGCCAGCCGGACTGCCAAATGTTCTTTACAGTGGTCGTCTGGTGGACCTGGTGGTTTAAAAATGGAACATTCTCAGTTAATGACGTAGTACTCTCGGTTTAGATTAAGGAGATAATATATGCTAGTACTACAGATTGCATATGCTAGGAGTATTTTATAGTCCCCATGAGAATAGGATATCACAAATTGCATATTGTATGCATGTTTCATTATCAGTGAGACACTTGCAAGTCATGGCACACTTGCATATGCTTAACTCGAGATTATAAATAACTTCTGAACTACGATACTAGAGCGTATCATCCAATATATTGATTATATCTAATATACTGAAGACAATAAGCTACCAACCCGACATCCATGATTAAGAACCTTGCTCCTAGCCTCCTACATCAGCAATTCGCCTGTGCCCAAAGAATAAAGAACAGAAAAGAAGAGAAAACAAGCAATGGAACTACAGGTCATTACCTTGATGCAGCAAAGGAGACACTGATGGGTGGTTCTGCACGACAACCCATAAGTAAATCATCACACCCTTCTTTTTGCTCATGTATGTCCTCTTATTGCAGACATGTCATGTGCCTAAGTAATAACATCATTAAGTCATCATTATTATGGCAAATTATAATTAAGCTTACAATTCTATAGCTAGCAACTATTTTATTCCAAGATTACTCCCGTTCTCTGCATATAATATTTGGAGTCTATTGGTACGATCTAGCAGTATCGTTTGCAATATAATTTAATAGACAATCATACCTTGTGTAGACACGCATGAAGTACGTGATTGCAGTAGCTATAACTCTGAGATAACAATGATTTAAGATCGTCGGCATCATGAGTTAATTCCAGATAGGTCTGGTGGAGAATGGACAACATATCATAAACTGGAAAAGTGAGCTATTCAATAGCAGACATTAAAAAAACTGGAGTAGCAAACATTCAGTAGCATCCATTAACAAAAATTGCAGCACTCTACATATAAAGGAGATGGGAATGCTGCTATCATTTTCATTTTTCTCTTAAAAGCAGTTAGCTTTCGGTATCACTATGTCAGTCTTGAAGTTTAACCAAACTCCACAGAAAAGTTAGAAATAAGAACTGCATGAAAAAAAGAATGAATAACACCAATAAATTAATGTGTTTGAGGTAGTAAACCAGCAATATATATATGCCAATATGTTAAAGTTTCTTAGATACAATGGTAGCCACTTAAAAAATGTAACTGTACACACTACTGTAGAACAAAATCTTGCTAATTATGGTCTAAAGAAAAAATGGGTAAGTTTGTTTGATCATTGAAGTCTACAGATATCATTCACACTATAAACAAAGGTACAGTTAAGGAAATGGAAACAATAAATGGAAACAAAGGTACAGTAGGGAGGTCAAGTTTGGAGTTGGAAATCTCAGGTTGTGGAACCATAACAGAGGGAGGAACTAAACTGTTCATATCCATTTGAGAGACTTTGTTGTCTGCATATCTTTCTCATCTCTCTTCTACGCCATCTGCAAAGAATCCAAATCCATGGTAGAAAAGGGGCTCTCATAGGTTGACATGAAAATATTCCCGAACAAATATGTAGCTAGCCATATGTTCTGTTCCTCCTTATATTCAACCTTATAATCCTATAATTTCTACTCCACGTAAATCTGTCCATGTAGGCAATAGAGAGAAGCAGAGTACTCGCTTCATGGGCGTCAGATGGGAAGTCGTACTTGGGGGATGGAGGTGCTCCTCCACGCACTTGGCCTCGCAGCAGCGCCATACTTAGCCTCACCATGAGCAAAGGCTTGCATACGACGAGATCCTGGCAGCACTACTACCCTTCCTCAAATACTAAGTCGCGACAGCTCTAGCCCCGGCTATCGCTGCAGAAACACTCTCAGTCTTGACCAGGGCGGACTTTGAAGAGTCGAAATTGAGAGATCCCGGCTTGAGAGACAAGGGGTTTCTGGGATCTGGAAGCGGGAACTTGACCGGCAGTGGACCTTGAACAGGCGAAAGACCCCTGGCTGCTCCCTCGTAGACCTGCAATGTAACACAGGACGATACATAATAAGCTCAAGATATTCATACAGTGAGAAAAGAAGGATGCAAAACATTGCTTAAATATATTAGCAACAACCATTGGTAACTAACCCTTCTCTCCAAATTGTACACACCCTGGTAACCGCGCATCTCAAAGGGAACCACCAGCTTCTGCAGAATTCGAAGTGCATGGAAAATTGTAAAAAATAGGAAGAAGAAAACATGCATCTCAGTCTCGGTCATATAAGGTGGGTGCAACGATCAACAGCAAGGTGGGATGTGAATCTAGCCAATGACAACATAGTAATTGTGACTGACTGATACATCGGTGGTTTTGGGGGTGTTTTACCTGCGGATTCTCGCAGAGCCAGCAGAAGTCAGTCAAGCCTTCAAGCCTAACCTGCAATCAATCAATTCAAGAAGCACCATTTTAGCGATGGTTTGAGTGGGCTGTACAAATCAGTCAAGTTGCACAAATCGAGGCCATGGACAGGAGGAGAGGAAAGGGAATGAAGCTGTCTTACTGATTGAGGCACGTCCTCCCAGCAAACGAGCTCCTCGGACCTGACGCAGCCGACCACGTCGACGCACCATGAGAATATATATATAATCAGCAATGGCGTCAGCAAGAATAGGATTTAGGAGGAAGACGATGGATGGGATTGGGATGGGACGGACCGAGGAGGCGGGATACGGGGTAGTGGCGGGGGAAGTCGATGTGGTGGCGCCGTCGACGGCGTAGATCTCCCGGTAAAAGTCCTCCATGGCGGCGACGGTGTCGGGGTCGGGCACCTTGGATGCGGTGTGGATCCATAAGCGGCCTGTGACCGGCGACGGCCAGGAGCGGCCCTCCACGCGCTTGATGCTGTTGGAATTATGCCCTAGAGGCAATAATAAATATAGTTATTATTATAATTCCTGTATCAAGATAATCGTTTATTATCCATGCTATAATTGTATTGAATGAAGACTCATTTACATGTGTGGATACATAGACAAAACACTGTCCCTAGCAAGCCTCTAGTTGGCTAGCCAGTTGATCAAAGATAGTCAGTGTCTTCTGATTATGAACAAGGTGTTGTTGCTTGATAACTGGATCACGTCATTAGGAGAATCACGTGATGGACTAGACCCAAACTAATAGACGTAGCATGTTGATCGTGTCATTTTGTTGCTACTGTTTTCTGCGTGTCAAGTATTTGTTCCTGTGACCATGAGATCATATAACTCACTAACACCGGAGGAATACTTTGTGTGTATCAAACGTCGCAATGTAACTGGGTGACTATAAAGATGCTCTACAGGTATCTCCGAAGGTGTTAGTTGAGTTAGTATGGATCAAGACTGGGATTTGTCACTCCGTGTGACGGAGAGGTATCTCGGGGCCCACTCGGTAATACAACATCACACACAAGCCTTGCAAGCAATGTAACTTAGTGTAAGTTGCGGGATCTTGTATTACGGAACGAGTAAACAGACTTGCCGGTAAACGAGATAGAAATAGGTATGCGGATACCGACGATCGAATCTCGGGCAAGTAACATACGAAGGACAAAGGGAATGACATACGGGATTATATGAATCCTTGGCACTGAGGTTCAAACGATAAGATCTTCGTAGAATATGTAGGATCCAATATCGGCATCCAGGTCCCGCTATTGGATATTGACCGAGAAGTCTCTCGGGTCATGTCTACATAGTTGTCGAACCCGCAGGGTCTGCACACTTAAGGTTCGATGTTGTTTTATGCGTATTTGAGTTATATGGTTGGTTACCGAATGTTGTTCGGAGTCCCGGATGAGATCACGGATGTCACGAGGGTTTCCGGAATGGTCCGGAAACGAAGATTGATATATAGAATGACCTCATTTGATTACCGGAAGGTTTTCAGAGTTACCGGGAATGACGAATGGGTTCCGGGAGTTCACCGGGGGGGGGGGCAACCCACCCCGGGGAAGCCCATAGGCCTTGAGGGTGGCGCACCAGCCCTTAGTGGGCTGGTGGGACAGCCAAAAAGGGCCCTATGCGCATTGTAAGAAAAATCAAAGAGAAAGAAAAAAAAAGGAGGTGGGAAGGGAAGGAAGGACTCCCACCCACCAAACCAAGTCCAACTCGGTTTGGGGGGGGGGGGAGACCTTCCCCCCTTGGCTCGGCCGACCCCCTTGGGGCTCCTTGAGCCCCAAGGCAAGGCCCCCCCTCTCCCACATATATATACGGAGGTTTAGGGCTGATTTGAGACGACTTTTCCACGGCAGCCCGACCACATACCTCCACGGTTTTTCCTCTAGATCGCGTTTCTGCGGAGCTCGGGCGGAGCCCTGCTGGGACGAGATCATCACCAACCTCCGGAGCGCCGTCACGCTGCCGGAGAACTCTTCTACCTCTCCGTCTCTCTTGCTGGATCAAGAAGACCGAGATCATCGTCGAGCTGTACGTGTGCTGAACGCGGAGGTGCCGTCCGTTCGGTACTAGATCGTGGGACTGATCGCGGGATTGTTCGCGGGGCGGATCGAGGGACGTGAGGACGTTCCACTATATCAACCGCGTTCACTAACGCTTCTGCTCTACGGTCTACAAGGGTATGTAGATCTCTCATCCCCTCTCGTAGATGGACATCACCATGATAGGTCTTCGTGCGCGTAGGAAATTTTTTGTTTCCCATCCGACGTTCCCCAACAGTGGCATCATGAGCTAGGTTCATGCGTAGATGTATTCTCGAGTAGAACACAAAAGTTTTTGTGGGTGGTGATGTGCGTTTTTCTGCCCTCCTTAGTCTTTTCTTGATTCCGCGGTATTGTTGGATTGAAGCGGCTTGGACCGACATTAGTCGTACGCTTACGAGAGACTGGTTTCATCGCTACGAGTAACCCCGTTGCTCAAAGATGACTGGCAAGTGTCAGTTTCTCCAACTTTAGTTGAATCGGATTTGACCGAGGAGGTCCTTGGATGAGGTTAAATAGCAACTCATATATCTCCGTTGTGGTGTTTGCGTAAGTAAGATGCGATCCTACTAGATACCCATGGTCACCACGTAAAACATGCAACAACAAAATTAGAGGACGTCTAACTTGTTTTTGCAGGGTATGCTTGTGATGTGATATGGCCAACGATGTGATGTGATATATTGGATGTATGAGATGATCATGTTGTAATAGATAATATCGACTTGCACGTCGATGGTACGGCAACTGGCAGAAGCCATAGGGTTGTCTTTATACTAACGTTTGTGCTTGCAGATGCGTTTACTATTTTGCTAGGATGTAGCTTTAGTAGTAATAGCATGAGTAGCACGACAACCCCGATGGCGACACGTTGATGAAGATCATGGTGTGGCGCCGGTGACAAGAAGATCGTGCCGGTGCTTTGGTGATGGAGATCAAGAAGCACGTGATGATGGCCATATCATGTCACTTATGAATTGCATGTGATGTTAATCCTTTTATGCACCTTATTTTGCTTAGAACGACGTTAGCATTATGAGGTGATCTCTCACTAAAATTTCAAGACGAAATTGTGTTCTCCCCGACTATGCACCGTTGCTACAGTTCGTCGTTTCGAGACACCACGTGATGATCGGGTGTGATAGACTCAACGTTCACATACAACGGGTGCAAAACAATTGCGCACGCGGAACACTCGGGTTAAGCTTGACGAGCCTAGCATGTGCAGACATGGCCTCGGAACACATGAGACCGAAAGGTCGATCATGAATCATATAGATGATGTGATTAGCATAGGGATGCTTACCACTGAAACTATACTCAACTCACGTGATGATCGGACTTGAGCTAGTGTAAGTGGATCATGAACCACTCAAATGACTAAGAGAGATGTACTTTTTGAGTGGGAGTTTAGCGTATAATTTTGATGAAAGTTAAACTCTAAATTATCTTCAACATAGTCTAAGTCCACTTTGAATATATTTGTGTTGTAGATCATGGCTCACGCGATAGTCACCCTGAATTTTAATACGTTCCTAGAGAAAGCTAAGTTGAAAGATGATGGAAGCAACTTTGTAGACTGGGCTCGTAATCTTAAGCTAATCTTACAAGCTGGGAAGAAGGATTATGTCCTTAATGCTGCGCTAGGAGATGAACCACCCGCTACGGCAGATCAGGATGTTAAGAACGCTTGGTTAACACGTAAGGAGGACTACTCAGTAGTTCAATGTGCAGTCTTGTATGGCTTAGAACCGTGACTTCAACGTCGCTTTGAGCATCATGGAGCATTTGAGATGTTCTAGGAGTTGAAGTTTATCTTTCAGAAGAACGCCTGGATCGAGAGGTATGAGACCTCCGATAAATTCTATGCTTGCAAGATGGAGGAAAACTCGTGTGTCAGTGAACATGTGCTCAAAATGTCTGGGTACTCAAACCGTCTAGCTGAGCTGGGGATTGAACTCCCGCAAAGAGGCTATCACTGACAGAATCCTTCAATCACTGCCGCCAAGCTATAAAGGCTTTGTGTTGAACTACAACATGCAAGGGATGAACAAGTCTCCCGGCGAGTTGTTTGCGATGCTGAAAGTCGCAGAGTCTGAACTCCGTAAAGAGCATCAAGTGTTGATGGTGAATAAGACCACTAGTTTCAAGAGAAACGGCAAAGGCAAGAAGGGTAATTCAAAGAAGAGCGGCAAGCCTGTTGCCAATCCGACGAAGAAATCCAAAGCTGGACCTAAGCCTGAAACAGAGTGTTACTATTGCAAGGGTATGGGTCACTGGAAGCGCAATTGCCCCAAGTATCTGGCAGATAAGAAGGCGGCCAAAGAAAAATCAGGTATATTTGATATACATGTTATTGATGTGTACTTGACCGGCTCTCGTAGTAGTGCCTGGGTATTCGATACCGGCTCTGTTGCTCATATTTGCAACTCGAAACAGGAACTGCGGAATAGACGAAGGCTGGCGAAAGATGAAGTGACGATGCGCGTAGGAAATGGTTCCAAGGTTGATGCAATCGCCGTCGGCACAGTTTCACTTCAGTTACCATCAGGATTAGTGATGAACTTAAAACATTGTTATTTAGTGCCTGCGTTGAGCATGAACATTATATCTGGATCTTGTTTATTGCGAGACGGTTACTCTTTTAAGTCAGAGAATAATGGTTGTTCTATTTCTATGAGTAACATCTTTTATGGTCATGCACCCAATGTGAGAGGATTGTTAATATTGAATCTTGATAGCGATACACACATACATAACATTGAGACCAAAAGAGTTAGAGTAAACAATGATAGTGCCATATTTTTGTGGCACTGCCGCTTAGGTCATATTGGTGTAAAGCGCATGAAGAAACTCCATGCTGATGGACTTTTGGAGTCACTTGACTTTGATTCACTTGACACGTGCGAACCATGCCTCATGGGCAAGATGACTAAGACTCCGTTCTCCGGAACAATGGAGCGTGCAAGTGACTTGTTGGAAATCATACATACTGATGTGTGTGGTCCGATGAGCGTGGAGGCACGCGGCGGATATCGTTATTTTCTCACCTTCACTGACGATTTGAGTAGATATGGTTATGTCTACTTGATGAAGCACAAGTCTGAAACATTTGAAAAGTTCAACCAATTTCAGAGTGAAGTTGAAAATCATCGTAACAAGAAGATCAAGTTCCTACGGTCTGATCGTGGGGGTGAATATCTGAGTTTCGAGTTTGGTGCTCACTTAAGACAATGTGAAATTGTTTCACAGTTGACACCGCGTGGAACACCACAGCGTAATGGTGTGTCCGAACGTCGTAATCGTACTTTATTAGAGATGGTGCGATCTATGATGTCTCTTACCGATTTGCCGTTATCGTTTTGGGGTTATGCATTAGAAACAGCTGCATTCACTTTAAATAGGGCACCATCAAAATCCGTTGAGACGACACCATACGAACTGCGGTATGGCAAAAGGCCAAAGTTGTCGTTTCTTAAAAGTTTGGGGATGTCATGCTTATGTCAAAAGGCTTCAGCCTGAAAAGCTGGAACCCAAAGCGGAAAAGTGCGTCTTCATAGGTTACCCAAAAGAGACAGTTGGGTACACCTTCTATCTCAAATCCGAGGGCAAAGTGCTTGTTGCTAAAAACGGAGCTTTTCTCGAGAAGGAGTTTCTCTCGAGAGAATTGAGTGGGAGGAAGATAGAACTTGACGAGGTTGTCGAACCTCTCATCCCTCTGGATGGTGGCGCAGGGCAAGGGGAAACCTCTGTCGTTGCGACGCCGGTTGAGGAGGAAGTTAATGATGATGATCATGAAACTCCGGTTCAAGTTTCTGTCGAACCACGCAGGTCGACGAGACCACGTGCTGCTCCAGAGTGGTACGGTAATCCTGCCTTATCAATCATGTTGTTGGACAACAATGAACCTGCAAATTGTGAAGAAGCAGTGGTGGGCCCAGATTCCAACAAATGGCTAGAAGCCATGAAGTCCGAGATAGGATCCATGTATGAGAACAAAGTGTGGACTTTGGAGGTACTGCCTGAGGGCCGCAAGGCTATTCAGAACAAATGGATCTTTAAGAGGAAGACGGACGCTGACGGCAATGTGACCGTTTATAAAGCTCGACTTGTGGCAAAGGGTTTTTCACAAGTTCAAGGAGTTGACTACGATGAGACATTCTCACCCGTAGCGATGCTTAAGTCCGTCAGAATCATGTTAGCAATAGCTGCATTTTTCGATTATGAAATCGGGCAGATGGATGTCAAAACGGCGTTCCTTAACGATTTCCTTAAGGAAGAATTGTATATGATGCAACCCGAAGGTTTTGTTGATCCTAAGAATGCTAACAAGGTGTGCAAGCTCCAGCGATCCATTTATGGACTGGTGCAAGCATCTTGGAGTTGGAACAAACGCTTTGATGAGGTGATCAAAGCATTTGGGTTTATACAAGTGGTTGGAGAATCTTGTATTTACAAGAAAGTGAGTGGGAGCTCTGTGACGTTTCTAATATTATATGTGGATGACATATTGCTGATTGGAAACAACGTGGAGTTTTTGGAGAGCATAAAGGATTACTTGAATAAAAGTTTCTCTATGAAGGACCTACGAGAAGCTGCTTACATTCTAGGCATTAAGATCTATAGGGATAGATCAAAACGCCTGATAGGACTTTCACAAAGCACATACCTTGATAAAATTTTGAAGAGGTTCAAAATGGAACAGTCAAAGAAGGGGTTCTTGCCAGTTTTACAAGGTGCGAGATTGAGTAAGACTCAGTGCCCAGCAACTGATGAGGATAGAGAGCATATGCGCTCCGTCCCCTATGCTTCAGCCATAGGCTCTATCATGTATGCAATGCTGTGCACTAGACCGGACGTTAGCCTGGCCATAAGTATGGCAGGTAGGTTCGAGAGTAATCCAGGAGTGGATCACTGGACAGCGGTCAAGAATATCCTGAAGTACCTGAAAAGGACTAAGGAGATGTTTCTCGTGTATGGAGGTGACGAAGAGCTCGCCGTAAAAGGTTACGTCGATGCAAGCTTTGACACAGATCCGGACGACTCTAATTCGCAAACCGGATATGTATTTATTCTTAATGGGGGTGTGGTAAGCTGGTGCAGTTCCAAGCAAAGCGTCGTAGCTGATTCTACATGTGAAGCGGAGTACATGGCTGCCTCGGAGGCGGCTAAGGAGGGTGTCTGGATGAAGCAGTTCATGACGGATCTTGGAGTGGTGCCAAGCGCACTGAATCCAATAACCTTGTTCTGTGACAACACGGGTGCCATTGCCTTAGCAAAGGAACCACGGTTTCACAAGAAGTCCAGACACATCAAACGACGCTTCAACCTCATCCGTGACTACGTCGAAGGGGAGGACGTAAATATATGCAATGTGCACACGGATCTGAATGTAGCAGACCCGCTGACTAAACCTCTTCTGCGGCCAAAGCATGATCAACACCAGAACTGTATGGGTGTTAGATTTATTACAATGTAATTCGCATGATGATGTGAGGGCTAGATTATTGACTCTAGTGCAAGTGGGAGACTGTTGGAATTATGCCCTAGAGGCAATAATAAATATAGTTATTGTTATAATCCCTGTATCAAGATAATCGTTTATTATCCATGCTATAATTGTATTGAATGAAGACTCATTTATATGTGTGGATACATAGACAAAACACTGTCCCTAACAAGCCTCTAGTTGGCTAGCCAGTTGATCAAAGATAGTCAGTGTCTTCTGATTATGAACAAGGTGTTGTTGCTTGATAACTGGATCACGTCATTAGGAGAATCACGTGATGGACTAGACCCAAACTAATAGACGTAGCATGTTGATTGTGTCATTTTGTTGCTACTGTTTTCTGCATGTCAAGTATTTGTTCCTATGACCATGAGATCATATAACTCACTGACACCGGAGGAATACTTTGTGTGTATCAAACGTCGCAACGTAACTGGGTGACTATAAAGATGCTCTACAGGTATCTCCGAAGGTATTAGTTGAGTTAGTATGGATCAAGACTGGGATTTGTCACTCCGTGTGACGGAGAGGTATCTCGGGGCCCACTCGGTAATACAACATCACACACAAGCCTTGCAAGCAATGTGACTTAGTGTAAGTTGCGGGATCTTGTATTACGGAACGAGTAAAGAGACTTGCCGGTAAACGAGATTGAAATAAGTATGTGGATACTGATGATCGAATCTCGGGGAAGTAACATACCGAAGGACAAAGGGAATGACATACGGGATTATATGAATCCTTGGCACTGAGGTTCAAACTATAAGATCTTCATAGAATATGTAGGATCCAATATGGGCATCCAGGTCCCGCTATTGGATATTGACCGAGAAGTCTCTCGGGTCATGTCTACATAGTTCTCGAACCCGCAGGGTCTGCACACTTAAGGTTCGACGTTGTTTTATGCGTATTTGAGTTATATGGTTGGTTACCGAATGTTGTTCGGAGTCCCGGATGAGATCACGGACGTCACGAGGGTTTCCGGAATGGTCCGGAAACGAAGATTGATATATAGGATGACCTCATTTGATTACCGGAAGGTTTTCGGAGTTACCGGGAATGTACCGGGAATGACGAATGGGTTCCGGGAGTTCACCGGGGGGGGGGGGGGCAACCCACCCCGGGGAAGCCCATAGGCCTTGAGGGTGGCGCACCAGCCCTTAGTGGCTGGTGGGACAGCCCAAAAGGGCCCTATGCGCATTGGAAGAAAAATCAAAGAGAAAGAAAAAAAAAGGAGGTGGGAAGGGAAGGAAGGACTCCCACCCACCAAATCAAGTCCAACTCGGTTTGGGGGGGGGAGACCTTCCCCCCTTGGCTCGGCCAACCCCCTTGGGGCTCCTTGATCCCCAAGGCAAGGCCCCCCCTCTCCCACCTATATATACGGAGGTTTTAGGGCTGATTTGAGACGACTTTTCCACGGCAGCCCGACCACATACCTCCACGGTTTTTCCTCTAGATCGCGTTTCTGCGGAGCTCGGGCGGAGCCGTGGTGAGACGAGATCATCACCAACCTCCGGAGCGCCGTCACGCTGCCGGAGAACTCTTCTACCTCTCCGTCTCTCTTGCTGGATCAAGAAGGCCGAGATCATCGTCGAGATGTACGTGTGCTGAACGCGGAGGTGCCGTCCGTTCGGTACTAGATCGTGGGACTGATCGCGGGATTGTTCGCGGGGTGGATCGAGGGACGTGAGGAGGTTCCACTACATCAACCGCGTTCACTAACGCTTCTGCTGTACGGTCTACAAGGGTACGTAGATCTCTCATCCGCTCTCATAGATGGACATCACCATGATAGGTCTTCATGCGCGTAGGAAATTTTTTGTTTCCCATGCGACGTTCCCCAATAGATGCCGTGCACCAGCAGCGACGCCCACGGTGGTGCATCGTCAGGCACGGGTTCCACAGCCCACCGCCTCCCCCGCCGCGCATCGCCGCTCCTTGTGGTCCACCGCCGCCCCCGCCACGCATCGCCGCTCCTTGTGGCTCCGGGGAAGTCGATGTGGTGGAGGCGTGGGGGCCTTGGGGTTGGGCTGATCTGTCGGGGAGGGGGCCAACGCCGTTGCCGAAGACGAGGGAGGCGGCGTTGGAGGGGGAACCGGTGGTGACTGCGCCGGTGAGCCCCAACGGCTACAGCGCGTCGGGCCCACGCTGCGGCTCCCTCGTCCGACGGCGGGGGCGGAGGAGGTGGAGGCGTGGGGGCCTTGGGGTTGGGCTGATCCATCGGGGAGGGGGCCAACTTTGTCGTCGGAGACGAGGGAGGCGGCGTTGGAGGGCGAACCGGTGGTGGGCGAGGGGGACGAGATGGAGAGCGGAAGCGAGTTGGGAGTTGGGGAAGGGGGAGACGTGCGTGGGGATGGAATTGTGGGCTGCTTTCTGGGCCATGTCGTACCGTGGGGGTGGGGGTGGAACGATGTGGCCCATGTCGTACGAGGGGTGGGGATTGAACTGGGAGGTTGAACCATAAACGAGGTTGAACCATCACGACGGCACATCCTGCTTTAATAGTAGAGATCCGGTCAGAAGGTTAATTTGCAGAAGTCCTCAATGTTCTTTTCGCAATGGGCGTGCGGAGTCTGTTAGGAACATTGCTAAAACTATTTTGACTGTTTCCAACGTGGCTGACATGCAGATATCTCCTATCACCAATTATCAGCGTATTATACACCTACAAAAGGCATAACAAATCTAAGGAAAAAAAGACCGTTACCTAATGCAGCCTGAAGTTCTGAATCAAATGCAGTTTTCCGTTCTTAGTCATCTTGCATCGTCCTTGTGTGTACAACTTCATGCAAGAAAGAACTGAATGTGAGCATATAGAAAATTATAGTACAACCACTACGAGCATCTACACTTGGACCTTGCAAATCCGATCCGTGAAACGTCTGCGAAAGCGTCAGGATGCGTCCGTGGACACTGATCGGTCACGTCTCAAATAATGCATTTTACATTCGGATATTTTATACTCCCTCTGTTACTAAATATAAGTCTTTTTAGAATTTTCACTAGAAAACTACATATAGAATATAAATTCATTCATTTTGCTTCGTATGTAGTCCCCTAGTGGAATCTCGAAAAAGACTTATATTTAGAAACGGATGGAGTATTAGAAACCTCAAATTCATACTATTACATGCAAGTAAACCTAAAACTAAGCGGAGCTCGTCCGGCTCCGCTGTGCCCATGTCCGACGGCTGGCAGCACCCTCACAGTGTCGGCCCGGTCGTCACCGAGGTAGAGTAGGACATGTGGCACTAGCCGGCTCACAGGAGTCGAACTCCCGCCGTCTCCCATGCCCTACACCTCCTCGTTGGAGCCGGTAACTCGGACGGTGTCAGTCGACGTGAGGTCGATGACGGATCCTTCTAGGGAGGAGCCGACGTCCACCACGACGCGGTTGTGTCGCCCGCACTGGTGCACCCTGCGGGGCGCAGATAGTGTGACTCCGCCTCTCCAACATCCATCGCCGATAGGGCCTCCGCCGCATCGCGTGCCTGCTGCCTCACCCGGCGGGCACGTCGCGCCATGACATTGTCCGAGGACGGCCATGCTTCGTACTCGGCGCGTCAACGAAGGGGTTGCGCTTCCGCCACGGCCTTCGGACGCCACACGGACCGCACCGTCTCCGGTGAGGCAACAACGCCGGATCCAAGCATCGGTTCTGCGGACGCAATGGATTCCCAGCATTGCGAGTCCGGGCATTGCCATCGTGTGGTCGCCTCCCGGGAGCGGCGAAGCGCAAGACGGACGACCATCTCCTCCTTTGGGGCGCATGGGACGAGCTTGTGGTCGACGTATCTGAAGGTGAAGGACTCAAATCCGTTGCCCGTCATGCCGAAGGTGAGCTTGGGTGGCAGAGGGGAGCGGTACTAGACCTTCGGGAACTACCTCCGCAAGTAGAGGTACCGTTACTAGCTTTCTTACTGTAATATATGCTAGTAACTAATGTAGTCACCATTATTGACGTTCATAATGTAGTCACCATTATTGACGTTCTTCAAACTCCATATCTACCATGATATCAGTTAACTCACTGTCCGCCATTTTTCTTACAACAAATAGTAAGTATCATCATAAGGTACGTGAACCCTAGTTAGGTAGATGCCCACGACACCCGTCCTGATCACTTTGGATTGCGAGGAGGAGCACTACCGAAACTAGATAAGTGATAGCATGTGCTGCCCTATACCTAGGTTGGCCGCCGCATCAAATAGCGATAGCCGTCATGCACACAACAGTTGGCAACCGACACTACGTTAACCCTAGACACAAGGAACCCACTTTAGCAGGCGTGATCACTTTGTAAGACGAGGAGCAGCTCTACAGGAACAAGATTCACGATCGCGTGCGCCTCCCGGTAGCTAGGTTACCCGCTAGCACAAAAACGACGGCAGATCGTCCCATGTTGCCGCCGCGAGCGAGAGAAATGTGTGTGGGGGGGATGGGGGGAGGGTTTGTGAGGGAGATGTGGTACCTGGAAGTGTTGGAGGTTGACGATGGTGCCGCGCGCTGTCGGTCGAGATCGCTGCCGACGAGATCGCCGCCGTCGATATTCAAAGGACCTCAACTAGGGTAACGCGTGAATGATGGAGTTGCGTGATTGAGGGAGCTCAGTTAATGATGAATGGCAGGTCGTACGTGGTCGTGGGATCGTGGGATTTTTTTTAGGAGGTTGGTACTTTATCTATACGGTATGGGTTCTACAGGTTATACGGGGCTTGGATCTGGATTCTACGCGGCTTGGATATGGGCTACGTCAGGCTGGACAAAATAAAACTGACAGGGTCAAGAATACCCCTCCGAAACCGAACGAGGGGGGCGCAGGGAAGCATGGTGTCACGCCCAAGATGCGACCCTATCCTCAATTTGGCACGAAGGCCTCGTCAAGGATAGAAGCGCATCTCGTCGTGTCGCAAGAATGGATATCGTTACAAGTACATGTACTGAAAAGAAGAGATATATTTATATAGAATTGGCTTACACTCGCCACAAGCTACATCAGAGTCACATCAGTACATTACATAATCATCAAGAGTAAGAGCAGGGTCCGACTATGGACGAAAACAAACGAGAAAAGAAGAACGACGTCCATCCTTGCTATCCCAGGCTGCCGGCCTGGAACCCATCCTAGATCGATGAAGAAGAAGAAGAAGCAACTCCAAATGAACAATCAACGCGCTCGCGTCGAGTAACCTTCACCTGTACCTGCAACTAGTGTTGTAGTAATCTGTGAGCCACAGGGGACTCAGCAATCTCATTTCCAAAGGTATCAAGACTAGCAAAGCTTAATGGGTGAGGCAAGGTTAAGTGGTGAGGTTGCAGCAGCGGCTAAGCATATATTTGGTGGGTAAACTTACGAGTACAAGAAATAAGAGGGGGAAGATCTACGCATAGCGGACGTGACTACTGATGATCAAATGAATGATCCTGAACACCTACCTACGTCAGACATAACCCCACCGTGTCCTCGATCGGAGAAGGAACTCACGAAAGAGACAGTCACGGTTACGCACACGGTTGGCATATTTTAATTAAGTTAACTTTAAGTTATCTAGAACCAGTGTTAAACAAAGTTCCCGCGTTGCCACATAACCGCGGGCATGGCTTTCCGAAAAGATTTAACCCTGCAGGGGTGCTCCAACTAGTCCATCACAAATTACCACAGGCCGCATAGAAATCCTCAATCACGAAGCTCCCGATCTCGTCGGATTCCCTAGTGGAAAACCTCAACTCTGAGATTATGCCAAGCATCACCGGATCCCGATGCACAAGATATCTCGTCAAAGGTAAAACTAATCCAGCAAGGCCGCCCGGCGTGTCAACGATCCCGATAGGAGCCGCGTATCTCGTTCTGAGGACACGACGGATGAGCGACGCATACGGTGGCCTGATAGAAATCACCCAAGTTGCCCTGGGTTGGCCCCGCACAGTGCTCTGTTTTGGACCGGCACCATCAGCACTGGCCCTCCGTGTATTATGTGAAATTACTCCTCGGATTCATGATGCCCTATGCTTTCAGTATTAACAAAATTATTATGTTGGGCAAATGTAGTACCAATGTTGAGCCTTGCCAGACCAGCTTTAATCTAAAACGAATTATCAAGGGAGTCCCCATAACAACCCCGATCGTGTTAGGAGCGCTCAATTATGGAACATAACACCGGTAGCCGAAACTAAGGGGGCAAAGGTGCAACAAAACACCAGGCTAGAAAGGCCGAGCCTTCCACCTTTTATCAAGTATATAGGTGAATTAAATTAAATAGCAATTAATATGGTGATATGACAAGGAACCCATGTTATCACATGGAAGCAACTACACCTGCAATTAGCAACGCTAACAACCGGGTTAAGCAAGCAGTAACATAGCCAATCAGTGGTTTGCTAGGTTGAACAGTTGAAGGTTATCATGGCATTATTGATAGGCTGATATTTAACATGTGGTAGGCAACGAGACATAATCGATAGAAGCGGTACAACTAGCATGGCAATGATAGTAATGGTATCTGGGGAAATGGTCATCTTGCCTGAGATCCCACTTGGAAGAAGAATGACTCCGTGAAGTCGGCGAACCAACGTAGTTGAACGGGACCTCACATTCCGACACGCTTGCGGAACTCTATCGAGACGGAGCAAACCGGAAACAAACATCAACACAAATATTCACCACAGCAAAAGCAAGACATGATGCATACCCTAATATGATGCATGACCAGTTCAATGATGCAGGCATGGCATGGCAATTCACCTCACGCAAACACTACACATTAAGTGAAGCTCAATATGCAATGGGTTGCATACCGACGGAACTCCACGTTTAATTATTAGTTCAATCCCGTTAATTTACCGGCAAGATTAAATTTTTTTAACATGGCAAGGGGTGAATGTTGGAATTATGCCCTAGAGGCAATAATAAATATAGTTATTATTATAATTCCTGTATCAAGATAATCGTTTATTATCCATGCTATAATTGTATTGAATGAAGACTTATATACATGTGTGGATACATAGACAAAACCATGTCCCTAGCAAGCCTCTAGTTGGCTAGCCAGTTGATCAAAGATAGTCAGGCTCTTTTGATTATATACAAGGTGTTGTTGCTTGATAACTGGATCACGTTATTAGGAGAATCATGTGATGGACTAGACCCAAACTAATAGACGTAGCATGTTGATCGTGTCATTTTGTTGCTACTGTTTTCTGCGTGTCAAGTATTTGTTCCTATGACCATGAGATCATATAACTCACTGGCACCGGAGGAATGCTTTGTGTGTATCAAACGTCGCAACGTAACTGGGTGACTATAAAGATGCTCTACAGGTATCTCCGAAGGTGTTCGTTGAGTTAGTATGGATCGAGACTGGGATTTGTCACTCCGTGTGACGGAGAGGTATCTCGGGGCCCACTCGGTAATACAACATCACACACAAGCCTTGCAAGCAATGTGACTTAGTGTAAGTTGCGGGATCTTGTATTACAAAACGAGTAAAGAGACTTGCCGGTAAACGAGATTGAAATAGGTATACGGATACTAACGATCGAATCTCGGGCAAGTAACATACCGAAGGACAAAGGGAATGACATACGGGATTATATGAATCCTTGGCACTGAGGTTCAAACGATAAGATCTTCGTAGAATATGTGGGATCCAATATGGGCATCCAAGTCCCGCTATTGGATATTGACCGAGGAGTCACTCGGGTCATGTCTACATAGTTCTCGAACCCGCAGGGTCTGCACACTTAAGGTTCGACGTTGTTTTATGCGTATTTGAGTTATATGGTTGGTTACCTAATGTTGTTCAGAGTCCCGGATGAGATCACGGACGTCACGAGGGTTTCCGGAATGGTCCGGAAACGAAGACTGATATATAGGATGACCTCATTTGATTACCGGAAGGTTTTCGGAGTTACCGGGAATGACGAATGGGTTCCGGATGTTCACCGGGGGGGGCAACCTACCCCGGGGAAGCCCATAGGCCTTGGGGGTGGCGCACCAGCCCTTGGTGGGCTGGTGGGACCGCCCGAGAGGGCCCTATGCTCCAAGGATAGAAAATCAAAGAGAAAAGAAAAAAAAAGGAGGTGGGAAAGGAGAGAAGGACTCCACTTTCCAATCCTAGTTGGACTAGGATTGGAGGAGGACTCCTCCTCCCTTGGTGGCGCAGCCCTTGGGGCTCCTTGAGCCTCAAGGAAAGCCTCCCCTCCCTCCTCCTATATATATGGAGCAATTAGAGCTGATTTGAGATAACTTTTCCAAGGCAGCCCGACCACATAACTCCACGGTTTTACCTCTAGATCGCATTTCTGCAGAGCTCGGCGGAGCCCTGCCGAGATTAGATCATCACCAACCTCCGGAGCGCCGTCACGCTGTCGGAGAACTCTTCTACCTCTCCATCTCTCTTGCTGGATCAAGAAGGCCGAGATCATCGTCGAGCTGTACGTGTGCTGAACGCGGAGGTGCCGTCCGTTCGGCACTAGATCGTGGGACGGATCGCAGGACGGTTCTTGGGATGGTTCGCGGGGCGGATCGAGGGACGTGAGGACGTTCCACTACATCAACCGCGTTCACTAACGCTTCTGCTGTGCGATCTACAAGGGTACGTAGATCGGAAATCCCCTCTCGTAGATGGACATCACCATGATAGGTCTTCGTGCACGTAGGAAAATTTTGTTTCCCATGCGACGTTCCCCATCAGTGGCATCATGAGCCAGGTTCATGCGTAGATGTCTTCTCGAGTAGAACACAAAAGTTTTTGTGGGCGGTGATGTGTGTTTTGCTGCCCTCCTTAGTCTTTTCTTGTTTCCGCGGTATTGTTGGATTGAAGCGGCTTGGACCGACATTACTCGTACGCTTACGAGAGACTGGTTTCATCGCTACGAGTAACCCCCTTGCTCAAAGATGACTGGCAAGTGTCGGTTTCTCCAACTTTAGTTGAATCGGATTTGACCAAGGAGGTCCTTGTATAAGGTTAAATAGAAATTCATATATCTCCGTTCTGGTGTTTGCGTAAGTAAGATGCGATCCTACTAGATACCCATGGTCACCACGTAAAACATGCAACAACAAAATTAGAGGACGTCTAACTTGTTTTTGCAGGGTATGCTTGTGATGTGATATGGCCAACGATGTGATGTGATATATTGGATGTATGAGATGATCATGTTGTAATAGATAATATCGACTTGCACGTCAATGGTACGGCAACCGGCAGGAGCCATAGGGTTGTCTTTAAACTAACGTTTGTGCTTGCAGATGCGTTTACTATTTTGCTAGGATGTAGCTTTAGTAGTAATAGCATGAGTAGCACGACAACCCCGATGGCGACACGTTGATGGAGATCATGGTGTGGTGCCGGTGACAAGAAGATCGTGCCGGTGCTTTGGCGATGGAGATCAAGGAGCACGTGATGATGGGCATATCATGTCACTTATGAATTGCATGTGATGTTAATCCTTTTATGCACCTTATTTTGCTTAGAACGACGGTAGCATTATGAGGTGATCTCTCACTAAAATTTCAAGACGAACTTGTGTTCTCCCCGACTGTGCACGGTTGCTACAGTTCGTCGTTTCGAGACACCACATGATGATCGGGTGTGATAGACTCAACGTTCACATACAACGGGTGCAAAACAGTTGCACACGCAGAACACTCGAGTTAAGCTTGACGAGCCTAGCATGTACAGACATGGCCTCGGAACACATGAGACCGAAAGGTCGATCATGAATCATATAGTTGATATGATTAGCATAGGGATGCTTACCACTGGAACTATACTCAACTCACGTGATGATCGGACTTGATCTAGTGTAAGTGGGTCATGAACCACTCAAATGACTAGAGAGATGTACTTTTTGAGTGGGAGTTTAGCAAGTAATTTGATTAAGTTAAACTCTAATTATCTTGAACATAGTCTAAGTCCACTTTGAATATATTTTTGTTGTAGATCATGGCTCACGCAACAGTCACCCTGAATTTTAATACGTTCCTAGAGAAAGCTAAGTTGAAAGATGATGGAAGCAACTTTGTAGACTGGGCTCGTAATCTTAAGTTGATCCTACAAGCTGGGAAGAAGGATTATGTCCTTAATGCTGCGCTAGGAGATGAACCACCCGCTACGGCTGACCAGGATTTAAGAACGCTTGGTTAACACGTAAGGAGGACTACTCAGTAGTTCAATGTGCAGTCTTGTATGGCTTAGAACCGGGACTTCAACGTTGCTTTGAGCGTCATGGAGCATATGAGATGTTCCAGGAGTTGAAGTTTATCTTTCAGAAGAACGCCCGGATCGAGAGGTATGAGACCTCCGATAAATTCTATGCTTGCAAGATGGAGGAGAATTCGTCTGTCAGTGAACATGTGCTCAAAATATCTGGATACTCAAACCGTCTAGCTGAGCTGGGGATTGAACTCCCGCAAGAGGCTATCACTGACAGAATTCTTCAATCACTGCCGCCAAGCTATAAGGGCTTTGTGTTGAACTACAACATGCAAGGGATGAACAAGTCACCCGGCGAGTTGTTTGCGATGCTGAAAGTCGCAGAGTCTGAACTCCGTAAAGAGCATCAAGTGTTGATGGTGAATAAGACCGCTAGTTTCAAGAGAAACGGCAAAGGCAAGAAGGGTAATTCAAAGAAGAGCGGCAAGCCTGTTGCCAATCCGACGAAGAAACCCAAAGCTGGACCTAAGCCTGAAACAGAGTGCTACTATTGCAAGAGTATGGGTCACTAGAAGCGCAACTGCCCCAAGTATCTGGCTGATAAGAAGGCGGCCAAAGAAAAATCAGGTATATTTGATATACATGTTATTGATGTGTACTTAACAGGCTCTCGTAGTAGTGCCTGGGTATTCGATACCGGTTCTGTTGCTCATATTTGCAACTCGAAACAAGAACTGCGGAATAGGCGAAGGCTGGCGAAAGATGAAGTGACGATGCGCGTAGGAAATGGTGTTGGAGAACGTCGCATGGGAAACAAAAATGTTCCTACGCGCACGAAGACCTATCATGGTGATGTCCATCTACGAGAGGGGATGAGTGATCTACGTACCCTTGTAGATCGTACAGCAGAAGCGTTAGTGAACGCGGTTGATGTAGTGGAACGTCCTCATGTCCCTTGATCCGCCCCGCGAACAATCCCGCGATCAGTCCCACGATCTAGTACCGAACGGACGGCACCTCCGCGTTCAGCACACGTACAGCTCGACGATGATCTCGGCCTTCTTGATCCACCAAGAGAGACGGAGAGGTAGAAGAGTTCTCCGACAGCGTGACGGCGCTCCGGAGGTTGGTGATGACCTTGTCTCAGCAGGGCTCCGCCCGAGCTGCGCAGAAACGCGATCTAGAGGAAAAACCGTGGAGGTATGTGGTCGGGCTGCCGTGGAAAAGTCGTCTCAAATCAGCCCTAAAACCTCCGTATATATAGGTGGGAGGGAGGGGACCTTGCCTTGGGGCTCAGGGAGCCCCAAGGGGGTCGACCGAGCCAAGGGGGGAAGGCTCCCCCCCCCAAACCGAGTTGGACTTGGTTTGGTGGGTGGGAGTCCTTCCTTCCCTTCCCACCTCCTCTTTTTTTTCTCTTTGATTTTCTTTCCTAGGCGCATAGGGCCCTTTTGGGCTGTCCCACCAGCCCACTAAGGGCTGGTGCGCCACCCTCAAGGCCTATGGGCCTCCCCGGGGTGGGTTGCCCCCCCACCCCGGGTGAACTCCCGGAACCCATTCGTCATTCCCGGTAACTCCGAAAACCTTCCGGTAATCAAATGAGGTCATCCTGTATATCAATCTTCGTTTCCGGACCATTCCGGAAACCCTCGTGACGTCCGTGATCACATCCGGGACTCCGAACAACATTCGGTAACCAACCATATAACTCAAATACGCATAAAACAACGTCGAACCTTAAGTGTGCAGACCCTGCGGGTTCGAGAACTATGTAGACATGACCCGAGAGACTCCTCGGTCAATATCCAATAGCGGGACCTGGATGCCCATATTGGATCCTACATATTCTACGAAGATCTTATCATTTGAACCTCAGTGCCAAGGATTCATATAATCCCGTATGTCATTCCCTTTGTCCTTCGGTATGTTACTTGCCTGAGATTCGATCGTCAGTATCCGCATACCTATTTCAATCTCGTTTACCGGCAAGTCTCTTTACTCGTTCGGTAATACAAGATCCCGCAACTTACACTAAGTTACATTGCTTGCAAGGCTTGTGTGTGATGTTGTATTACCGAGTGGGACCCGAGATACCTCTCCGTCACACGGAGTGACAAATCCCAGTCTTGATCCATACTAACTCAACTAACACCTTCAGAGATACCTATAGAGCATCTTTATAGTCACCCGGTTACGTTGCGACGTTTGATACACACAAAGCATTCCTCCGGTGTCAGTGAGTTATATGATCTCATGGTCATAGGAATAAATACTTGACACGCAGAAAACAGTAGCAACAAAATGACACGATCTACATGCTACGTCTATTAGTTTGGGTCTAGTCCATCACGTGATTCTCCTAATGACGTGATCCAGTTATCAAGCAACAACACCTTGTTCATAATCAGAAGACACTGACTATCTTTGATCAACTGGCTAGCCAACTAGAGGCTTGCTAGGGACGGTGTTTTGTCTATGTATCCACACATGTAAATGAGTCTTCATTCAATACAATTATAGCATGGATAATAAACGATTATCTTGATACAGGAATTATAATAATAACTATATTTATTATTGCCTCTAGGGCATAATTCCAAGAGTCTCCCACTTGCACTAGAGTCAATAATCTAGCCCTCACATCATCATGCGAATTATATTGTAATAAATCTAACACCCATACAGTTCTGGTGTTGATCATGCTTTGGCCGTGGAAGAGGTTTAGTCAGCCGGTCCGCTACATTCAGATCCGTGTGCACTTTGCATATATTTACGTCCTCTCCCTCGACGTAGTCGCGGATGAGGTTGAAGCGCCATTTGATGTGTCTGGTCTTCTTGTGAAACCGTGGTTCCTTTGCTAAGGCAATGGCACCCGTGTTGTCACAGAACAAGGTTATTGGATTCAGTGCGCTTGGCACCACTCCAAGATCCGTCATGAACTGCTTCATCCAAACACCCTCCTTAGCTCCCTCCGAGGCAGCCATGTACTCCGCTTCACATGTAGAATCTGCTACGACGCTTTGCTTGGAACTGCACCAGCTTACCGCACCCCCATTAAGAATAAATACGTATCCGGTTTGTGACTTAGAGTCGTCCGGATCTGTGTCAAAGCTTGCATCGACGTAACCTTTTACGGCGAGCTCTTCGTCACCTCCATACACGAGAAACATCTCCTTAGTCCTTTTCAGGTACTTCAGGATATTCTTGACCGCTGTCCAGTGATCCACTCCTCGATTACTCTGGAACCTACCTGCCATACTTATGGCCAGGCTAACATCCGGTCTAGTGCACAACATTGCATACATGATAGAACCTATGGCTGAAGCATAGGGGACGGAGCGCATATGCTCTCTATCTTCATCAGTTGCTGGGCACTGAGTCTTACTCAATCTCGTACCTTGTAAAACTGGCAAGAACCCTTTCTTGGACTGTTCCATTTTGAACCTCTTCAAAACTTTATCAAGGTATGTGCTTTGTGAAAGTCCTATCAGGCGTTTTGATCTATCCCTATAGATCTTAATGCCTAGAATGTTAGCAGCTTCTCCTAGGTCCTTCATAGAGAAACTTTTATTCAAGTAATCCTTTATGCTCTCCAAAAACTCTACGTTGTTTCCAATCAGCAATATGTCATCCACATATAATATTAGAAACGCCACAGAGCTCCCACTCACTTTCTTGTAAATACAAGATTCTCCAACCACTTGTATAAACCCAAATGCTTTGATCACCTCAACAAAGCGCTTGTTCCAACTCCGAGATGCTTGCACCAGTCCATAAATGGATCGCTGGAGCTTGCACACCTTGTTAGCATTCTTAGGATCGACAAAACCTTCGGGTTGCATCATATACAATTCTTTCTTAAGGAAACCGTTAAGGAACGCCGCTTTGACATCCATCTGCCAGATTTCATAATCGAAAAATGCAGCTATTGCTAACATGATTCTGACGGACTTAAGCATCACTACGGGTGAGAATGTCTCATCGTAGTCAACTCCTTGAACTTGCGAAAAACCCTTTGCCACAAGTCGAGCTTTATAAACGGTTACATTGCCGTCAGCGTCCGTCTTCCTCTTAAAGATCCATTTGTTCTGAATAGCCTTGCGGCCCTCAGGCAGTACCTCCAAAGTCCACACTTTGTTCTCATACATGGATCCTATCTCGGACTTCATGGCTTCTAGCCATTTGTTGGAATCCGAGCCCACCATTGCTTCTTCATAATTTGCAGGTTCATTGTTGTCCAACAACATGATTGACAAGACGGGATTACCGTACCACTCTGGAGCAGCACGTGGTCTCGTCGACCTGCGTGGTTCGACAGAAACTTGAACCGGAGTTTCATGATCATCATCATTAACTTCCTCCTCAACCGGCGTCGCAACGACAGAGGTTTCCCCTTGTCCTGCGCCACCATCCAGAGGGATGAGAGGTTCGACAACCTCGTCAAGTTCTATCTTCTTCCCACTCAATTCTCTCGAGAGAAACTCCTTCTCGAGAAAAGCTCCATTTTTAGCAACAAACACTTTGCCCTCGGATTTGAGATAGAAGGTGTACCCAACTGTCTCTTTTGGGTAACCTATGAAGACGCATTTTTCCGCTTTGGGTTCCAGCTTTTCAGGCTGAAGCTTTTTGACATAAGCATCACATCCCCAAACTTTCAGAAACGACAACTTTGGCCTTTTGCCATACCACAGTTCGTATGGTGTCGTCTCAACGGATTTTGATGGTGCCCTATTTAAAGTGAATGCATCTGTTTCTAATGCATAACACCAAAATGATAACGGGAAATCGGTAAGAGACATCATAGATCGCACCATCTCTAATAAAGTACGATTACGACGTTCGGACACACCATTACGCTGTGGTGTTCCAGGCGGTGTTAACTGTGAAACAATTCCACATTGTCTTAAGTGAGCACCAAACTCGAAACTCAGATATTCACCCCCACGATCAGACCGTAGGAATTTGATCTTCTTGTTACGATGATTTTCAACTTCACTCTGAAATTGCTTGAACTTTTCAAATGTTTCAGACTTGTGCTTCATCAAGTAGACATAACCATATCTACTCAAATCGTCAGTGAAGGTGAGAAAATAACGATATCCGCCGCGTGCCTCCACGCTCATCGGACCACACACATCGGTATGTATGATTTCCAACAAGTCACTTGCACGCTCCATTGTTCCGGAGAACGGAGTCTTAGTCATCTTGCCCATGAGGCATGGTTCGCACGTGTCAAGTGAATCAAAGTCAAGTGACTCCAAAAGTCCATCAACATGGAGTTTCTTCATGCGCTTTATACCAATATGACCTAAGCGGCAGTGCCACAAAAATATGGCGCTATCATTGTTAACTCTAACTCTTTTGGTCTCAATGTTATGTATGTGTGTATTGCTATCAGGATTCAATATTAACAATCCTCTCACATTGGGTGCATGACCATAAAGATGTTACTCATAGAAATAGAACAACCATTATTCTCTGACTTAAAAGAGTAACCGTCTCGCAATAAACAAGATCCAGATATAATGTTCATGCTCAACGCAGGCACTAAATAACAATGTTTTAAGTTCATCACTAATCCTGATGGTAACTGAAGTGAAACTGTGCCGACGGCGATTGCATCAACCTTGGAACCATTTCCTACGCGCATCGTCACTTCATCTTTTGCCAGCCTTCGTCTATTCCGCAGTTCCTGTTTCGAGTTGCAAATATGAGCAACAGAACCGGTATCGAATACCCAGGCACTACTACGAGAGCCGGTTAAGTACACATCAATAACTTGTATATCAAATATACCTGATTTTTCTTTGGCCGCCTTCTTATCTGCCAGATACTTGGGGCAATTGCGCTTCCAGTGACCCATACCCTTGCAATAGTAACACTCCGTTTCAGGCTTAGGTCCAGCTTTGGGTTTCTTCGTCGGATTGGCAACAGGCTTGCCGCTCTTCTTTGAATTACCCTTCTTGCATTTGCCGTTTCTCTTGAAACTAGTGGTCTTATTCACCATCAACACTTGATGCTCTTTACGGAGTTCAGACTCTGCGACTTTCAGCATCGCAAACAACTCGCCGGGAGACTTGTTCATCCCTTGCATGTTGTAGTTCAACACAAAGCCTTTATAGCTTGGCAGCAGTGATAGAAGGATTCTGTCAGTGATAGCCTCTTGCGTGAGTTCAATCCCCAGCTCGGCTAGACGGTTTGAGTACCCAGACATTTTGAGCACATGTTCACTGACAGACGAGTTTTCCTCCATCTTGCAAGCATAGAATTTATCGGAGGTCTCATACCTCTCGATCCGGGCGTTCTTCTGAAATATAAACTTCAACTCCTGGAACATCTCAAATGCTCCATGACGCTCAAAGCGACATTGAAGTCCCGGTTCTAAGCCATACAAGACTGCACATTGAACTACTGAGTAGTCCTCCTTACGTGCTAACCAAGCGTTCTTAACATCCTGATCAGCCGTAGCGGGTGGTTCATCTCCTAGCGCAGCATTAAGGACATAATCCTTCTTCCCAGATTGTAAGATTAGCTTAAGATTACGAGCCCAGTCTACAAAGTAGCTTCCATCATCTTTCAACTTAGCTTTCTCTAGGAACGTATTAAAATTCAGGGTGACTATCGCGTGAGCCATGATCTACAACACAAATATATTCAAAGTGGACTTAGACTATGTTGAAGATAATTTAGAGTTTAACTTTCATCAAAATTATACGCTAAACTCCCACTCAAAAAGTACATCTCTCTTAGTCATTTGAGTGGTTCATGATCCACTTACACTAGCTCAAGTCCGATCATCACGTGAGTTGAGTATAGTTTCAGTGGTAAGCATCCCTATGCTAATCACATCATCTATATGATTCATGATCGACCTTTCGGTCTCATGTGTTCCGAGGCCATGTCTGCACATGCTAGGCTCGTCAAGCTTAACCCGAGTGTTCCGCGTGCGCAACTGTTTTGCACCCGTTGTATGTGAACGTTGAGTCTATCACACCCGATCATCACGTGGTGTCTCGAAACGACGAACTGTAGCAACGGTGCACAGTCGGGGAGAACACAATTTCGTCTTGAAATTTAGTGAGAGATCACCTCATAATGCTACCGTCGTTCTAAGCAAAATAAGGTGCATAAAAGGATTAACATCACATGCAATTCATAAGTGACATGATATGGCCATCATCACGTGCTTCTTGATCTCCATCACCAAAGCACTGGCACGATCTTCTTGTCACCGGCGCCACGCCATGATCTCCATCAACGTGTCGCCATCGGGGTTGTCGTGCTACTCGTGCTATTACTACTAAAGCTACATCCTAGCAAAATAGTAAACGCATCTGCAAGCACAAACATTAGTATAAAGACAACCCTATGGCTCCTGCCGGTTGCCGTACCATCGACGTGCAAGTCGATATTATCTATTACAACATGATCATCTCATACATCCAATATATCACATCACATCGTTGGCCATATCACATCACAAGCATACCCTGCAAAAACAAGTTAGACGTCCTCTAATTTTGTTGTTGCATGTTTTACGTGGTGACCACGGGTATCTAGTAGGATCGCATCTTACTTACGCAAACACCACAACGGAGATATATGAGTTGCTATTTAACCTCATCCAAGGACCTCCTCGGTCAAATCCGATTCAACTAAAGTTGGAGAAACTGACACTTGCCAGTCATCTTTGAGCAACGGGGTTACTCGTAGCGATGAAACCAGTCTCTCGTAAGCGTACGAGTAATGTCGGTCCAAGCCGCTTCAATCCAACAATACCACGAAATCAAGAAAAGACTAAGGAGGGCAGCAAAACGCACATCACCGCCCACAAAAACTTTTGTGTTCTACTCGAGAAGACATCTACGCATGAACCTCGCTCATGATGCCACTGTTGGAGAACGTCGCATGGGAAACAAAAAATTTCCTACGCGCACGAAGAACTATCATGGTGATGTCCATCTACGAGAGGGGATGAGTGATCTACGTACCCTTGTAGATCGTACAGCAGAAGCGTTAGTGAACACGGTTGATGTAGTGGAACGTCCTGACGTCCCTCGATCCGCCCCGCGAACAATCCCGCGATCAGTCCCACGATCTAGTACCAAACGGACGACACCTCCGCGTTCAGCACACGTACAACTCGACGATGATCTCGGCCTTCTTGATCCAGCAAGAGAGACGGAGAGGTAGAAGAGTTCTCCGGCAGCGTGAAGGCACTCCGGAGGTTGGTGATGACCTTGTCTCAGCAGGGCTGCGCCCGAGCTCCGGAGAAACGCGATCTAGAGGAAAAACCGTGGAGGTATGTGGTCGGGCTGCCGTGGAAAAGTCGTCTCAAATCAACCCTAAAACCTCCGTATATATAGGTGGGAGGGAGGGGACCTTGCCTTGGGGCTCAAGGAGCCCCAAGGGGGTCGGCCGAGCCAAGGGGGGAAGGCTCCCCCCCCCCCAAACCGAGTTGGACTTGGTTTGGTGGGTGGGAGTCCTTCCTTCCCTTCCCACCTCCTCTTTTTTTTTCTCTTTGATTTTATTTCCTAGGCGCATAGGGCCCTTTTGGGCTGTCCCACCAGCCCACTAAGGGCTGGTGCGCCACCCTCAAGGCCTATGGGCTTCCCCGGGGAGGGTTGCCCCCCCCCCGGTGAACTCCCGGAACCCATTCGTCATTCCCGGTAACTCCGAAAACCTTCCGGTAATCAAATGAGGTCATCCTATATATCAATCTTCGTTTCCGGACCATTCCGGAAACCCTCGTGACGTCCGTGATCTCATCCGGGACTCCGAACAACATTCGGTAACCAACCATATAACTCAAATACGCATAAAACAACGTCGAACCTTAAGTGTGCAGACCCTGCGGGTTCGAGAACTATGTAGACATGACCCGAGAGACTCCTCGGTCAATATCCAATAGCGGGACCTGGATGCCCATATTGGATCCTACATATTCTACGAAGATCTTATCGTTTGAACCTCAGTGCCAAGGATTCATATAATCCCGTATGTCATTCCCTTTGTCCTTCGTATGTTACTTGCCCGAGATTCGATCGTCGGTATCCGCATACCTATTTCTATCTCGTTTACCGGCAAGTCTGTTTACTCGTTCCGTAATACAAGATCCCGCAACTTACACTAAGTTACATTGCTTGCAAGGCTTGTGTGTGATGTTGTATTACCGAGTGGGCCCCGAGATACCTCTCCGTCACACAGAGTGACAAATCCCAGTCTTGATCCATACTAACTCAACTAACACCTTCGGAGA
Organism: Hordeum vulgare subsp. vulgare; assembly: GCF_904849725.1. NCBI lineage: Eukaryota > Viridiplantae > Streptophyta > Magnoliopsida > Poales > Poaceae > Hordeum > Hordeum vulgare. Next base: position 448,777,385 of record NC_058518.1, on the reverse strand, counting down.
TACCTGTAGAGCATCTTTATAGTCACCCAGTTACGTTGCAACGTTAGATACACACAAAGCATTCCTTCGGTGTCAGTGAGTTATATGATCTCATGGTCATAGGAATAAATACTTGACACGCAGAAAACGGTAGCAACAAAATGACACGATCTACATGCTACGTCTATTAGTTTGGGTCTAGTCCATCACGTGATTCTCCTAATGACGTGATCCAGTTATCAAGCAACAACACCTTGTTCATAATCAGAAGACACTGACTATCTTTGATCAACTGGCTAGCCAACTAGAGGCTTGCTAGGGACGGTGTTTTGTCTATGTATCCACACATGTAAATGAGTCTTCATTCAATACAATTATAGCATGGATAATAAACGATTATCTTCATACAGGACTTATAATAATAACTATATTTATTATTGCCTCTAGGGCATAATTCCAACAAATGGTTCCAAGGTTGATGCAATCGCCGTCGGCACAGTTTCACTTCAGTTACCATCGGGATTAGTTATGAACTTGAATAATTGTTATTTAGTGCCTGCGTTGAGCATGAACATTATATCTCGATCTTGTTTATTGCGAGACGGTTACTCTTTTAAGTCAGAGAATAATGGTTGTTCTATTTCTATGAGTAACATCTTTTATGGTCATGCACCCAATGTGAGAGGATTGTTCATATTGAATCTTGATAGTGATACACATATACATAACATTGAGACCAAAAGAGTTAGAGTTAACAATGATAGCGCCATGTTTTTGTGGCACTGCCGCTTAGGTCATATTGGTGTAAAGCGCATGAAGAAACTCCATACCGATGGACTTTTGGAGTCACTTGACTTTGGTTCACTTGACACGTGCGAACCATGCCTCATGGGCAAGATGACTAAAACTCCGTTCTCCGGAACAATGGAGCGTGCCAGTGACTTGTTGGAAATCATGAATACCGATGTGTGCGGTCCGATGAGCGTGGAGGCACGCGGCGGATATCGTTATTTTCTCACCTTCACTGACGATTTGAGTAGATATGGTTATGTCTACTTAATGAAGCACAAGTCTGAAACATTTGAAAAGTTCAAGCAATTTCAGAGTGAAGTTGAAAATCATCGTAACAAGAAGATCAAGTTCCTACGGTCTGATCGTGGGGGTGAATATCTGAGTTTCGAGTTTGGTGCTCACTTAAGACAATGTGGAATTGTTTCACAGTTGACACCGCCGGGAACACCACAGCGTAATGGTGTGTCCGAACGTCGTAATCGTACTTTATTGGAAATGGTGCGATCTATGATGTCTCTTACCGATTTGCCGTTATCGTTTTGGGGTTATGCATTAGACACAACTGCATTCACTTTAAATAGGGCACCATCAAAATCCGTTGAGACGACACCATACGAACTGCGATATGGCAAAAGGCCGAAGTTGTCGTTTCTTAAAGTTTGGGGATGTGATGCTTATGTCAAAAAGCTTCAGCCTGAAAAGCTGGAACCCAAAGCGGAAAAGTGCGTCTTCATAGGTTACCCAAAAGACACAGTTGGGTACACCTTCTATCTCAAATCTGAGGGCAAAGTGTTTGTTGCTAAAAACGGAGCTTTTCTCGAGAAGGAGTTTCTCTCGAGAGAATTGAGTAGGAGGAAGATAGAACTTGATGAGGTTGTCGAACCTCTCATCCCTCTGGATGGTGGCGCAGGGCAAGGGGAAACCCCTGTCGTTGCGATGCCGATTGGGGAGGAAGTTAATGATGATGATCATGAAACTCCGGTTCAAGTTCCTATCGAACCACGCAGGTCGACGAGACCACGTGCTGCTCCAGAGTGGTACGGTAATCCCGTTTTGTCAATCATGTTGTTAGACAACAATGAACTTGCAAATTATGAAGAAGCAATGGTGGGCCCAGATTCCAACAAATGGCTGGAGGCCATGAAGTCCGAGATAGGATCCATGTATGAAAACAAAGTGTGGACTTTGGAAGTACTACCTGAGGGCCGCAAGGCCATTCAGAACAAATGGATCTTTAAGAAGAAGACGGACGCTGACGGCAATGTGACCGTTTATGAAGCTCGACTTGTGGCAAAGGGTTTTTCACAAGTTCAAGGAGTTGACTACGATGAGACATTCTCACCTGTAGCGATGCTTAAGTCCGTCAGAATCATGTTAGCAATAGCTGCATTTTTCGATTATGAAATCTGGCAGATGGATGTCAAAACGATGTTCCTCAACGGTTTCCTTAAGGAAGAGTTGTATATGATGCAACCCGAAGGTTTTGTCGATCCTAAGAATGCTAACAAGGTGTGCAAGCTCCATCGATCCATTTATGGACTGGTGCAAGCATCTCGGAGTTGGAACAAACGCTTTGATGAGGTGATCAAAGCATTTGGGTTTATACAAGTGGTTGGAGAATCTTGTATTTACAAGAAAGTGAGTGGGAGCTCTGTGGCGTTTCTAATATTATATGTGCATGACATATTGCTGATTGGAAACAACGTAGAGTTTTTGGAGAGCATAAAGGATTACTTGAATAAAAGTTTCTCTATGAAGGACCTAGGAGAAACTGCTTACATTCTAGGCATTAAGATCTACAGGGATAGATCGAAACGCCTGATAGGACTTTCACAAAGCACATACCTTGATAAAGTTTTGAAGAGGTTCGAAATGGAATAGTCCAAGAAAGGGTTCTTGCCGGTTTTACAAGGTACGAGATTGACTAAGACTCAGTGCCCATCAACTGATAAGGATAGAGAGCATATGAGCACCGTCCCCTATGCTTCAGCCATAGGTTCTATCATGTATGCAATGATGTGCACTAGACCGGACGTTAGCCTGGCCATAAGTATGGCAGGCAGGTTCTAGAGTAATCCAGGAGTGGATCACTGGACGGCGGTCAAGAATATCCTGAAGTACCTGAAAAGGACTAAGGAGATGTTTCTCGTGTATGGAGGTGACGAAGAGCTCGCCGCAAAGGGTTACGTCGATGCAAGCTTTGACACAGATCCGGACGACTCTAAGTCGCAGACCGGATACGTATTTATTCTTAATGGGGGTGCAGTAAGCTGGTGCAGTTCCAAGCAAAGCGTCGTAGCTGATTCTACATGTGAAGCAGAGTACATGGCTGCCTCTGAGGCGGCTAAGGAGGGTGTCTGGATGAAGCAGTTCATGACGGATCTTGGAGTGGTGCCAAGCGCACTGAATCCAATAACCTTGTTCTGTGACAACACGGGTGCCATTGCCTTAGCAAAGGAACCACAGTTTCACAAGAAGACCAGACACATCAAACGACGCTTCAACCTCATCCGCGACTACGTCGAAGGGGAGGACGTAAATATATGCAAAGTGCACACGGATCTGAATGTAGCAGACCCGCTGACTAAACCTCTTCCACGGGCAAAGCATGATCAACACCAGAACTGTATGGGTGTTAGATTTATTACAATGTAATTCACATGATGATGTGAGGGCTAGATTATTGACTCTAGTGCAAGTGGTAGACTGTTGGAATTATGCCCTAGAGGCAATAATGAATATAGTTATTATTATAATTCATGTATCAAGATAATCGTTTATTATCCATGCTATAATTGTATTGAATGAAGACTTATATACTTGTGTGGATACATAGACAAAACACTGTCCCTAGCAAGCCTCTAGTTGGCTAGCCAGTTGATCAAAGATAGTCAGGGTCTTCTGATTATATACAAGGTGTTGTTGCTTGATAACTGGATCACGTTATTAGGAGAATCATGTGATGGACTAGACCTAGGGGTGGGCATAAAAACCGGAAACCGAAGACCGGATCCGAAAAAACCGAGACCGAACTGGAAAAAACCGGGGACCGAATCTTTGGTTGTTCACTCGGTTAACTAGCATCAGAAACCGAAATTACTTCGATGCATTCGGTTGTTGGAGTGTGCTAACCGAATCCTCCGAACTAACCGAAATAATATGTATTGTACTATAGTACAACCAGCCAATGAAACCCAGTCCACGTTAATATGCACCATCCAACAACACATGCTTTCCTTAATTAATAAATAAAATAATTGAACAACACATGCAGCCCCGTCAAGAAATGCACACGCAAGCCAAACTTATCCTAGCCAGGCTCGCTCCAGACTTCCAGAGGCTTTGCACAGGCGCATGATGCATGGCACATGGCCGTCCGCCGCCTCCGTTTCCAATCGCAGTCCCAGCGGCCGCTAGGTGTGCGTGCTTGGATCAACAGGTCTTGTCCGGCCGTTCGTGTCTTCTTACCCAGAAATTGACTTACGATTCCTTCCTCCTAGCATATATCGGGTCTCTTCGGGTATAACCGAGGACCGGACCGAGTTTCTGGTCGACCGAAGTCTCGGTTAATGATTTGTGTGAGAACCGATCGGTTAGGAAAATTAGGAAACCGAAAATTAAACTAAACCGAGGCACCGAACCGACCTGTTCGGTTTAACCGAATGCCCAGGCCTAACTAGACCCAAACTAATAGACGTAGCATGTTGATCGTGTCATTTTGTTGCTACTGTTTTCTGCGTGTCAAGTATTTGTTCCTATGACCATGAGATCATATAACTCACTGACACCGGAGGAATGCTTTGTGTGTATCAAACGTCGCAACGTAACTGGGTGACTATAAAGATGCTCTACACGTATCTCCGAAGGTGTTCGTTGAGTTAGTATGGATCGAGACTGGGATTTGTCACTCCGTGTGACGGAGAGGTATCTCGGGGCCCACTCAGTAATACAACATCACACACAAGCCTTGCAAGCAATGTGACTTAGTGTAAGTTGCGGGATCTTGTACTACGGAACGAGTAAAGAGACTTGCCGGTAAACAAGATTGAAATAGGTATACGGATACTGACGATCGAATCTCGGGCAAGTAACATACCGAAGGACAAAGGGAATGACATACGGGATTATATGAATCCTTGGCACTGAGGTTCAAACGATAAGATCTTCGTAGAATATGTGGGATCCAATATGGGCATCCAGGTACCGCTATTGGATATTGACCGAGGAGTCACTCGGGTCATGTCTACATAGTTCTCGGACCCGCAGGGTCTGCACACTTACGGTTTGACGTTGTTTTATGCGTATTTGAGTTATATGGTTGGTTACCGAATGTTGTTCGGAGTCCCGAATGAGATCACGGACGTCACGAGGGTTTCCAGAATGGTCCGGAAACGAAGATTGATATATAGGATAACCTCATTTGATTACCGAAAGGTTTTCGGAGTTACCGGGAATGTACCGGGAATGACGAATGGGTTCCGGATGTTCACCGCGGGGGGGGGGGGGGGGGGGGGGGGCAACCCACCCCGGGGAAGCCCATAGGCCTTGGGGTGGCGCACTAGCCCTTGGTGGGATGGTGGGACAGCCCAAGAGGGCCCTATGTGCCAAGGATAGAAAATCAAAGATTAAAGAAAAAAAAAGGAGGTGGGAAAGGAGAGAAGGACTCCACTTTCCAATCCTAGTTGGACTAGGATTGGAGGAGGACTCCTCCTCCCTTCGTGGCGCAGCCCTTGGGGCTCCTTGAGCCTCAAGGCAAGCCTCCCTTCCCTCCTCCTATATATATGGAGCAATTAGGGCTGATTTGAGACAACTTTTCCAAGGCAGCCCGACCACATAACTCCACGGTTTTACCTCTAGATCGCGTTTTTGCAGAGCTCGGGCGGAGCCCTGCCGAGATTAGATCATCACCAACCTCCGGAGCGCCGTCACGCTGCCGGAGAACTCTTCTACCTCTCTGTCTCTCTTGCTGGATCAAGAAGGCCGAGATCATCGTCGAGTTGTACGTGTGCTGAACGCGGAGGTGCCGTCCGTTCGGCACTAGATCGCGGGACGGTTCGTGGGACGGTTCGCGGGGCGGATCGAGGGACGTGAGGACGTTCCACTACATGAACCGCGTTCACTAACGCTTCTGCTGTGCGATCTACAAGGGTACGTAGATCGGAAATCCCCTCTCGTAGATGGACATCACCATGATAGGTCTTCGTGCGCGTAGGAAAATTTTGTTTCCCATGCGACGTTCCCCATCAGTGAAGCGGTGATCCTACAAGGCATCCTAGACGGTAAACACGCGGAGCATAGAACGGAGCTACGACACAAGAGGCATGCAACACACGATATATGCCATGAATGCGTCATGAATGCAAGTTCATCAACACCACGGCAAGAAGAGAAAGAAACATGTGCCGCCACGGCGCACGAGAGGATACCATGGCGGCAAGACGGAAACGATGCCACAGCAACGTTCCTATCCCGATAACTCGTCGAGATATCGTGCCAACGTACTGGGAACGTGTGCGGGAATGCTAAATATAGATGGGGTGATCCCGTATATCGGGTCCCATGTGTCGAGGGCACAACGAAGAGGAACACAATGTGCCACGGGCAACATACGGTGCAACATACATTCAACTCATACATCACATTCGTTCGTTACACGACACGTCTCATCGGTATACCTTCGAAGCGTGCGATTCGAAGCGGATCGGGTCGTAGCGGACGTCGTGGAAGTTGTGGAAGTAGAGGAAGTCGTGGTACTCGGGTCTCGTCGACGGTAGTCGTACTCTTGGCGTTGGTAGACGGTTCTTCGGCGACGGTAGTCGAACACGGGTCCGAAGAGGTCCGGGGTCGTCGAGGTACTCGGTGAACTTGTCGACGATCCACAGTGGCGGGGATGGTGTACACGGTATTCGGCGACGGTCCCGGAAGGAGATAGGGCGAGGCAACGCAACAACATCTAGCCGGCAGCGGCCGACTACAACTACAGCAACTAGCTTAGCAGCACGGCAACGACGGCAGCATCTACTAGCTAGCAGCAAGCTACAACATGCAAGGCAAACAACAAGCTAGCAAAGCAGCAGCTAGCAAAGCAACAACATCAGACGACAGAGCAGCGGCAACACCTACAGCAACACAAAGCTACAACACACAACCTGCACCTACATCCGGTAGTAGCATAACGCGACGCAGCAGGCAGAACAGCAAGCGGCATCAGGCAACAACATGCATCGGCAAAGCACGCATCCGGTCAGCAAGCAACAACTAAGGAAACAGGGCAAGGCATTCGCTAGCAACAATATGGCAAGTAGCCTCGGGCAACAGCAAGCAGGCAACATCTGCGGCACAAGCAGCAGCCACGACAAGCAACAACGATAGCATCAGCGGCAGCATCGGCCACGGCAAGCAATAGCAGCAGCTTCGCTGGCAGCAACACAAGCGGATATAGCTAGCGCAAGCAGCAGCAACACCGCAGCAGGAGCAGCATGCGGCAATAGCATCTCCATGGCGGGCAGGAACGACACATCAGCAACATCAGGCGACAGCACAACGCGGGAGGCCACGGCAACCGAGCGTCGGCGAGGAGACGAGCTCCGGCTCCGGCGAGGGGAGGCCACAGCGCAACGGCGGGGACGGACGAGGCGGCCACGCGGGGCTGGGCGGCGCTGGAACCAGCAGCCGGCGGGAGCGAGGGCGGCGTGCGGGGAGAGGAGAGGGCGGCTCGGGCGGCGACCATGGTGAGGGCGAGGCCGAGGCGAGGGCGAGGGGAGGTGTCCACGGCGTGGCAGCGCCGGCGGAGGGCCATGGCCAGGCGACACGGGGAGGGGCGCTGGCGGCTGTCGAGCAGGGAGGCGGCGACGGCGGGGCGCGCGGGGGGAGAGGAGAGGGCGGCTCGGGCGACGACCAGGTGCAGGGCGGCGCTGCTCCCTGGCGAGCGAGGACGAGGGGGAGGCCATGGCGCGGGAGAACGGGGAGAGAAGGGGATCGAGTCCCGAGGGGAGAAACGGCGCACGGGAACAGAGAGGGAATCGGGAGGAAGGGGCTCCTTGCGCTAGGGCAGGCAGGGTCGGCTGGGCCTGGGCCTGGGAAGGCCTTAGCCGGCTCGGTTGGGCTCCCTCTCTTGGCTCTTTTTTTTTCTTTAAAAAAACAGAAACTCAAACAAACAAAAGAAATAGGTTTAAACAAAAATAAAAAATAAATGTTGTTGACTCCTTGAAAAAAATATATACTCCAACTATAAAATAGCTTGGGCATTTTTAAACAAATAAAAATAAAACCCTTTCAAGAATTAAAATAAAACTCTTTTAACAAGAGAATAAAATAAAACCCTTTTCTTACAAAAGAATAAAACCAAACCCCTTTTGACAAAAGAATAAAATAAAACCTCTTTTATTTAAAGAATAAAAATAAAAGCTCTTTAAAAGAGAAAAGAAAATGAGACGGTTTAAAAATAAAACAAAAGGAGAAATAATATAAAATAAAACCCAAGGGTTGCCCCCACATTTAATAAAGGGACATTTTAAAAGAAGACAAATTTTTAAAAGGGGGGGTTTAAGTCTGAAATCTTTAGCAAAACCACAAAAATGAAATAAGAGGGGAGAGAAGGTTTTAGGTCCGCGGTGCAACAGGGTTTGAGCGGCTCTCACGCACCCACTCTCATCACTCCAACAAGACAACGCCACTCACAAGGCACTGACACCCAACAACACGGAGCAACAAGCAACACCGACAAAACACAGTTGACATGATGCAAACTACATGATGATGCAACAAATAAAACTAACCACACGACGAAAACGGAAATAAAGGAGGAATCTTCTGGGGCGTCGGTCTCGGGCTGTCACACATGGCTCGATAACAGTAAGACCTTTAGATGACGATTTTTTGGGGTTTAAGGAGTAGAATTTGAGAAAAAGGTATGATGTCACTTGCCTCGAGTGCAAGCTAGCGCAGGTGGTGAAGGGTGAAAGAATGTAGCCTCTGTTTGATGACTCCTTGGGTGATCTTAGCAGCAGGAATTGAGACATTGGATACAACTAAGGAAACGAGTGGCTCGATTAGCGACCGGGAGAAGATACCACGGTAGCAGCCGTTTGTCGCTCGAAAGAAGGGCAGCTCCTAGCCCCTAGTTACTGATCGTGTCCCTGATCCACTATGCTCGAGCCATATGCATGCAGAGAGACTATGTCTTTGCCGAGGGTAAAATGGTAAATAATACGGAGTAGTCTAGACTCTAGTTGTTCATAACTATAAATATTTAGATACAGAGAAAGTATAAATGTTGCATCAACTGTTTCAAAGTTGCCACCGAGCTTCGATCAGCATTCAACATCCCATTTAGGCCCCTACTTTATATAAAGTTGAAGGACAATCAGGGGCGGGCGTCGAGTTTCCAGGCTTGTTCTCTTACTCATGAACAGTACGAGTGCAATGGTGAACCCCACGTACTAGCAAAAAATGGCTACATCTTACACGCTTCCTCTGTACCTAAATAACTGTAATTGAAGAAAGCTAGTCTAGTTCTCCCCAACTATAATTATTTTTCAGAAATTGAGCGGTCTGAACACCCTTGCACTATAGGTGGTTGCCTCTACAATTGCAAAGTGGATCCACATCAACATGTCACCGTGAGACCAGTGGGCATATAACTGCGGATTCCAGTTAGACACATCCACAACACACAGATAAAAATCTGAGCCGAACGCGAGACGAGACTAAGCCACAGGTTTTTACAGCACTCAGTCTGACAGTTCGCAGCAAGTAACAGCCAGGGTCCCAGTTAAGACAGACGGTAGCCAACACAGCAATGGATGGCAAAGAAGGAAGACAGATTAGCAGCAGTACATCCATCACTACACGCAACCACCAAGTATCAGGACAAATGGTGGGCACAAAGCCACCATCCGGCAGAACAGAGGCCAAGTGTGGCATTGGCACGACATGGGCATTCTACAGCTCGAAGACTATTTACTGTCTTCGCAGTTTGAAGCGATGATAACTGGCCATCTCCGCAGAAGCTAACATGACATAGGTAGAATCTAGGTAGCGGCAGAAACATCTGCAAGATGAGCAAACAAGTAGTCAGTAAAGCAGATGCTCAAAGGATGGTATATGTTCCTATCCAAACAAATAAGATGGTACATGAATGAACAGATGGACCCACAAGTAGAGCCAAAAGGTAATGAACATACGAAAATCTAACTTTTAAATACTTTGAGATGCAGAAAGCAAAGTCTTTCTTCTGATGTTATGAAGTATAAACACAGACGCAGCTTAGCTATGGGTAAACAGCATGTGATGTGCAGCATTTCCAGACTACAAGAGCTGCGCTTGCCTATCATCATCATACATATGCGTTGCCAAGTAACTACAGCAGTTTGTTTGGACAAGAATATAAGGGCCAGAGGAAGATAAAATGCCAAATTCGATGATACAAACGTGCAAAACAATGCTAGATCACATAACTAGCTACTCCAGAATATAGCGATCCGGCATCAGGTGAAATAGATGCATACTTGAGTAATAAAGTATTTGATGAGCACACCCGCAATACATAAACCAATCTGGCAGAGAAGGTACCTAGCATATTGGTTCGCATGTTGATCCACCACAATATACATGTGCCATAAGTGAATCAAAATAACCCGCGACAGGTTAATGATCCACACAGGCAGGTCTTGCTACGATTGGTCCCGGCTCCAACCACACCATAGTCATAAGTTAACTCCGTCATAGGAGGGATGTGATTAAGTGCAAAGAACATTATATGTGGGTGCTTGTCATCTCCATGGTCGTATTGCACTGGTTGCCAGAAGACATTTGGGGAGCAACTGTGGTTCATGAAACGTGAGAAATTTCCAATCTGTTTTGCACTTATCTTGATGGGCAGCGGCTGAAATTCATCAGGCGATACATATGTGCTTTCCTCACCTATCAATTCAGGCCCAGAGTTCCATTTTAGCGTCTTCTCACCAGGACACACGGTCTGAAAAATGTAATCATCTTCACTATCATCCAAATTAACTTGAAGCTCATCAATGACCTCCCCAGCATACTCACAAATAAATGCACCAGCACGAATAGGATCCCAACAGCGAAGACCCCAGCCTCGATTTGTGGTCCTGAAGACCTCAAAGTGACACCTGACCCCCTTTTGGCTTACTCTGTTCCGACAATTCAGGGAGCAATGGCAAGCTTCACCACATTCATATATTACTGGCTTGCGGCACACCAACACTCCTGCTGAGCTGTACGGTAGATCACCTCCATTATGTTGCCCACAAGCACAGTTTGCATCGCCGGGTAGGCAAACACTCTGGCAACCGCAACCCTGCAAGGCTTTCATGGAGCTGAGGGGTCTCGGGTATTTGACCTGAGTAGTATAGGTGAAATGCCCAGGTCCTTTCTCATGCTCTACCTCATTGACAACACAAACTGGGAAAGTTTCAGCCCCAGATGATAGGTCATGTTGTATAACCGTGCCTCTTGTTGATGCATTTTGTATCCATCGCTGTGTCCTCTTCCATATTGCAGCTCCATCACGCTGTCCAGGTTCACGCTGCAGCCTGTACTTGAAGCAGTTGATGCCAAACTTTGTTCTCTCCTTCCAAGACTCCTGGATTCTATAGAGGCCATCGTATATGTATATTTTGCCAGCTAACGCAGCTGGATCTTTGAATCCCCGCACGACCCTTATCTCATTCTTCCTGTGCAAACTCCTCTCGAGAGCAAGGTTGCCCCTCTCAAGCTTCTGGTCGTGCCTCTCCTCGGTAATCCTACTGTTACCCCCTGAACCACTGTACACCAGCGTGTCTGTGTCATCATCATCATTCTCATAACCACCTGCCGCGACAATACATATTGCTACAGAATCCTCGCCATTTCCAAATTTAGCACTCATGTAATCAATGCCACCCATGCTTGGCGCGTGCAACCCGATGATGCATAGCTCCATCCTGAAATAGAAAATATCGCCTATTTCAACACCAGGAGCAGTCCCTACCCTCTTTCCCGCATTGGCCCTGATTTCACTGGCCATCATGATAGCGCCAGCTTTCAGGTCTGCACGTCTGCTAACGTCTTGCGTTTCATCCATCTGAAGATGTCTACGCCTGAGCGCCTCAAAGGTCATATGAACTGCTTCCACAGCCTCCCTAGGAGTACTATATGAAGTTGGCAGAAAAGCGAGCAGCTTGCCGGCAACATGATTCTTGTAGATAGGCTTAGGGTGCTTGAACTTAACTCCATTTGAGCCATCAGCAGCCAAATCAGCTGGCCTCTTAGCCTTGCGTTCAGATGCCGAAGTCTGAGCAACCGAATAAGGTTCATCGTCATCATTAAGTGGTGTAACTCCAGATGGTCTCGTCTTGTATGCTGAGACAGGTGTAACATCAATGGGCACATTAGCACTTGTGCCTGCAGGCGAAAAAGTATTCGCAGTAGCACTGAAGGAGGCGAATGGTCCAAAGGCAGGAAGGCTCCCAGCACCAAATCCTGTAGGAAACTGGCCAACCGGAGTCACAACGACCAACGGTGGCGTGCTTGACTGGTTAATGTTGACTCCCATGGGTGCAGGGAACATTGGAGCTAAAGACCTTAATGGCTTGGCATCCAGAAGCTCCTGATTAGGGCCAGGCATGAAATTCCTAGCCCTGTCCATGTTAAATCAACCAAAAATTCCTGCACAAGGAAGGAAAAACCTTAGCGGACTATACAGTAACAAAATCATAGAGGAGTAAGCAGCGCTTAGTGAATCCTGAAGCATGGTTGCACCCTTGGAAAAGTACCGCATGCGACTACAACCAGCATGAAAGTAAAACACCAAGCTAAAATCTTGCCTGCTTTTGTTACTCCTTTGATCTTCTCCAAACCAAATCAGAAACCACCTATAGTGAATCTAGAAGAATTGATGGGTGCCTTTGAGGACTACATTGGACAATTGCAGTTATCAACTAGATGAAGCATTTCCTTCTCAGCACTAAACAAGACGTAGCATTGAACCATTGTTACCAGGGTAAAACAGTACTAGCATATATCAGTAGCATTGATAAGCACCTTTCAAAGGTTCTAGACCGAGTTTTAGAGGTTGGAAATCTGGCTTTGTTGCAGATGCTACCTTTCTTAGGCATAGGGTGAAGAAACAGCTAGTTACCCGTCTGTCATTATGGATTGGCAGACTGTTGAAAAACTGTTTCCTTTTTCCTAGCCGATGTAAACAGTTGGTTGTAACTATTTATCTGTTTAGTAACGAAAATGGATGTACAGGTAGCATTGGCAAAGTAGTGCATTTGAAGAACCGAATTTTGATTCAAATCAGTCCACCTATCTAAAAGCAATGGTTTCATCTAGATACAAATAAATATATAGCGCAAAAAACTTCCACTTGGTATCTGCATTCTACTCCATAAACTTGTACGAACCGAGCACAGAGTTGCAATCCAAAAACTTGCGTCGACGCCCATGGCCAACAAAACATTTCTTATTTATTTACAGAGGTCCATCGGAACGGAGGGGGGGGGGGGGGGGGGGGGGGGGGGGGGGGGAGAAAGCGCTATTCGGCCCGACGGGGAGGCCCCGACCTTCGAACGGGGAGATGATAAGAAAAAAAGATGTTCCGGTTCGCGAGGCCGCGCGGAGTCCACGCCCCCCAAAATCGAGAAATGTGCGCGGCCGTGCGGGCATGCATGCGTCGGGAGGGGGAGGGGGGAGACGAGGGTACCTGCGCGGAGCGGGAAGCCGCCTCCGGGGGGACGAAGGAAGGGAGCCTGGCCGGCGCCGAAGCCGAGGCCGACAGCGAGCGATCTCTCCGACGGCGGGTCGGTCGAAGCGGCGCCCAGTGTCCCTGTGTGGGAGTGGGTTTAATCTGATTCTGGGGCTCCTCTCTGGTCCGGGCTCGGGGGTCATGCCGCGGATCCGACGGCCGAGGACGGCCCCCGCCTGCGCGTGGCGGCGTGGGCCCAGCGCCACCACCTGGCACCGCGAGGAAGAGAGAGAGAGACCGGAGTCGCGCGGGGTCCGAGGTAGGGAAGTGGTGGGTGGGTGGGTGGGTCTCGGCGCTTTCTCGGTCTTGTTTTCTTGCAGGATATGGTACCGAGGAAAAGGGGCCTTCTGGCACGTGGGGTCTCTCTCGCCCAACAAAAAACTTGGCATGACCTATGCAAGGGCATGACCAGAATTTTGGCAAGTTGTTGTTGTTTGGATCGTGGCCATTAAAATTCACTAAAATTTTGGCAGAAGTGACCTTTGTTTGGTTTGTCACCTGCTGGCATAATGACTATATACTCAAGAATATTTGAGGAAATATTTAGTTGCATCTATCTCGTACTCACTCTGTATCTAAATATTTATAGTCGAAAATTCCCCTCAACTATAAGTATTTAAGCACAGGAAAAGTACAATCGATTAGAAGGTAACCTGAAAAAATAGATGTGGTCAATCAGGAAAAAAGAAAGTTGCCAAAAGAATCACACGCCAGCCCTTGGGGCGTTTAATCTTGCACAGCACCATACAACAGGTCTACTTTTTCAAGGATATATAAGTTGCATGCAGCTTTTAGGCCCTGTTTGGAACCATAATAGATTATGATAATCTGGATTATGAACATAGATTATATAATCTGGTTTATAAAAATAATTCAGGTGGGTATGTTTGGAGGCCAGATTATATAAACTGTAAACCAGCTTTTAAATTATACAATGACATGTTTGCCCTTTGTTTACAAGGAAAAATAGAAAAGTGGCTGTGGCACTGCGTAATTCTCTTGAAGTTTACAAGGGTAACACGTCATTTGTAATCCATAATCTTATTTTAGCTGGGGTAGAGCAGATTATGAGATTATAATAATCTGGTCATCTAGTTTATAAAAACTACAATATAAACTGTCCTGTTTGAAAATACAATAGATTATAAAAACCAGATTATATAATCTGGGTGGTTCCAAACAAGGTCTTAATCACCCCGGACCCACGTATATTTTTGAATGAGGAGCGCCGGTGCCCTGTGATTTGTTACAACTAACATAATCAATTCTTCCTAAGAAAACATAATCAGTGGAGCTAAGTCTGCATATCCCAGCAGAACTCGAGTTGACGATGGCAGCACCAGATTTGGCAAATATGATCAAGCAGGGCAGATTACTTTCCTTCCCGACTGTAAAGACATTAGACATTAGACCCTGACTATTAGAGATCGCAATCCATCTAGCTGATTGTTTTCAAACCTCCGATGGTAGGATTGATATACCACATTCCCAGGGATTTGAAAGGGGTGGCTCGCAACCGTGCCCAACAGAGTATGAAGCAGAGTTTGAACGGCAGTCCTTCCTTTAACTCTTGTAATTCAGCTCATGGTGCTTCTCAGTGTCCTATGCTTTCAAATCTAGGAAACTTCTACGAGGGTTTCAAAATCATATCCGTTCTTTGAAAGTAATCAAGGCGCGCTGACCCTGAGACAAAAACAAACATAGGCGGCAGCTAAATTAAAAGACACAGGATTTCCAACACGGTCTGCGTTTATGCCTGGGCGACACATCTTGGAGGGTGTGGTCGTCTTGCATGAAACGCTTCATGAAATTCACACAAAGAAATTAGATGGGGTTATCTTTAAAGTGGATTTCGAAAAAGCTTATGATAAAGTTAAGTAGTCTTTTTTTCGACAAGCCCTACGTATGAAAGGGTTTAATGAAAAGTGGAGACAGCAGGTTGACACTTTCATTCATAAAGGGAGTGTTGGAGTTAAAGTTAATGACGGCATTGCTCCCTTCTTTCAAACCCATAAGGGGTTAAGACAGGGTGATTCAATGTCTCCAGTATTGTTTAATATAGTAGCAGGTATGTTGACAATACTCATTGAAAGAGCCAAAGAGAAAGGCCAAATAGGTGGTCTCATTCCACATCTGGTAGATGGAGGTGTGTCCATTTTATAATATGCGGATGATACAATTATTTTCATGGAACATGATATGGAGAAAGCGAGGAATATGAAATTAATACTGCGTTTATTTGAACAATTATCGGGGTTGAAAATCAATTTTAACAAAAGTGAACTCTTATGCTTTGGGAAGGCAAGAGAAGAGCTAGATGCTTATAGATAGCTATTTGGTTGTGAAATGGGTTCTTTATCTTTTAGTTATCTTGGGATTCCTATGCATCACAGGTGTTTAACAATTAAAGAATGGAAATGTGTTGAAGAAAGATTTGAAAAGAAACTAAGTTGCTGGAAGGGCAAGCTTATGTCATATGGAGGAAGACTGGTTTTAATTAACTCGGTGTTAACAAGCCTACCCATGTTTCTTTTGTCTTTTTTCGATATACCTATAGGGGTACGGAAAAGACTAAATTTTTATAGATCTCGTTTCTTTTGGCAAACTGATGAGAATAAGAAAAATTACAGATTAGCACGTTGGGATATGATTTGTAGACCCAAAGATCAATGGGGTTTGGGAATTGAAAATTTAGAAGTAAAGAACAAATGCTTGCTTAGCAAATGGTTGTATAGATTATCCACAGAGACAGAAGGCATGTGGATTCAAATATTAAGAAATAAATATCTTAACACAAGAACTTTAGCTCAAGCAACAATTAGGCACGATGACTCACCTTTCTGGAAAGGGTTAATGAGGATAAAGATTAATTTTTTCCAAAGGGTTAAATTTATTGTAGGGGGTGGTACCTCGACAAGATTTTGGGAAGATACTTGGCTTGGTGATGCACCACTTGCTTTACAATATCCCGTGTTCTACAATATTACACAACGTAAGCAGGACTATGTGTCCACAGTCTTACAATCCGTACCTATTAATATGCACTTCAGTCGAGCTCTAGTAGGAGCACGTTGGGAGGCATGTATGCATTTGGTAAGAAGACTTATGCAGGTACAATTGTCAGATCATCCAGACAGCGTTCGATGGATTTTAACTGCGAATGGGGTATTCTCAGTAAAGTCCATGTAGAATTAATACAGGACCTTTATCTAGATTGTTGCATATTTGGAATATTAAAGTACCACTACGGATTAATTTTTTTATGTGGTTTGTACACAAAGGTGTGGTATTAACCAAGGATAATCTAATTAAACGTAGTTGGAGAGGTAGATCTAATTGCTGTTATTGTGATCAACATGAAACAATTAGACACTTGTTCTTGGAGTGTCCTCTTGCAAAACTACTTTGGCGTACTGTCCATATTGCTTTTAATGTAATTCCACCTACATACATCAATTCAATTTTTACAACGTGACTCAATGAAGTGGACGTTAGAGTATCTAAACTTATGAGAATTGGCATATGTGCTCTTTTGTGGGCTATATGAAATACCAGGAACGACATAATCTTTAATGGAAAGAAATTCAACAATTTTTTGCAGGTCATATTCCGAGCAACGTCCTGGATCCGTACGTGGTACTCAGTCATGTGAACTCAGTCATCTTATGGTTACTGGGTGCAACCAATGAGAAATGGCCGCACGGGTTATCTTCAACCGGTTTGGATGACTTATTAGTAATAGACTAGGTGTATATGCATCGTAGTCTGATATTAGTTACGCCAGATGTAGCAAGTTCTTAAGAGTTGGTTTATTTTCAGATTCTTTTTATTTCCGACTTACAGACTTATCTCGAACTATGTTCTTATTTTGGATTGTTAATAATATTGTTGTATGCATCGATTGATGCAGAGGCCGGGAGCTCTTTTCCTCCTTTAAAAAAAATCTCTTATGCAATTAAGATCTGTGGCGAACATGTTCGGAATTCAATAGATTAAGGCCCTGTTTGAAATCATAATAGATTATAATAATCTGGATTATGAAGATAGATTATATAATCTGGTTTATAAAAATAATCTAAGTGGACATGTTTGGAGGCCAGATTATATAAACTGTAATCCATGTTTTATATTATACAATGACATGTATGTCCTCTGTTTTTTAACTGCAAAGGTAATAATCTAGATGGGCATGTTTGGAGGACGATGGCGGTGGCGGTAGGTAATTATCTCCAAGTTTCCAAGGATGATGGGTCATTAGTAATCCATAATCTGATTTTAGCTGAGGTAGAGTAGATTATGAGTTTTTAATAATCTGACCATCTAGTTTTTATAAACTGCAATATAATCTGTCCTGTTTGAAGACATAATAGATTATAAAAACCGGATTATATAACCTGAGTGTATCCAAACAGGGCCTAAGTTTCAGTTTGTGACCAACAGCAAGCAGAATACGATTCGCTACAACCCCCCCAAAACACGAGAACTTGCTACCTCGACTGGGACGGAATCATCGAACCGAAAGCAACAACACCGTGAGGTAGTTTTTTGCACTGAAAACGAACCGCTCCAGTTCTGTATCTGTTACGCCACACATGGAAGTAAATGGGGAGCAGAGCTCATCATCTCTTCTTAGTCGGCATCCATCTCTTCCAACGCTGCCTGTGCTGCTGCCTTGGCCTGCTCCAGAAGATCATTTGGAACCTACACATGGTATGACAAGTTAGTAAGGAATTCAACAAAGGGCGACCCTGTGGCCTATGTAGCTATGGAGTTCCAAGAGAGGTGAATATTTTTCCGTGCGTGGCCGTTTATCACCTTCTCATGCTGACGGTTAGATTCATCGCACACCCAGCTTAGTTCCAGCTCAAAAGATTTGTCTTTTGCTTCATCGTGTATACCATAAATTCTACATGTACATGAAAAAAAAGTCAGCCTAGTAATTATTTCGGGTATGACAATTTGTAATAGAGTATTGCAACCAAAAATACTCCTTGCGAGAGTAAAACCATGATACGGAGGATCAACAATGTTGTTCCTTCTGAGAGAAAATCCATATTTTCTGTGACTAGTAACAACTGGCCACCTTCATGCTTGAGCAAGTAAATGTACATGACTAACAAGCTTTCAGGACATTAATGACAGAAATCTACTGTAAACTAATATAAGAGCGTTTAGATCACTAAAGTAGTGATATAAACGCTCTTATATTAGTTTACGGAGGGAGTAGGTGATATATCTTGAAGATAGATAAAAATTGCAGTAGGATGGCAAAAGATTTAGGACATACATCTTGGCAACCTCAACAATGCCTTCCCTGCAGGTTAGCTCAGAAAGCTTCAATTTCTCTATCTCCCTGTATGACACCATTAAGATAGATTAATTAGAATGGAGAATGACTGTTTGCAGCCAATAAAAATACATAGTAACATCATCACAAGTATTTTGTGCAGATGCATTTGACAGCTGCTGTGAACCATTAAAAAGGATATTCTACAACATCTTGAACTGCACGAGTTCTTCGTAATATAAAGCGCTCAATGTGATAATGTATCCGAAATAATACACATCAAAGGTTACAAAGTTGCAAGGGTAAAGTAGATACAGATCAAGTTTTAGCTAATTAACAACTCTTCCATTGAAAACTAAATCCACGAAAAGACCAATATAAGGACAAAAGGATAAATGGTCAATGTATTTAGACTATGTAAATGATCAATGGCCAGTTTGGTATTGTGGTCCTTAATTGCAGAAGCTAGTCAATTCAAAGAATTACACATACAAGTTCTGGTACAATATTCTGTTGTGGCTGTATAAAGAAACAGTTATTTATCAAAATGCTAAACTGAGGGTCTGTTTGGTTAGTTGCAAAACAAAACAAAAAACAAAATTTTGTGCAAGAAGTGTGAAAAGTCACAGTTTATTGGTCAGCAAACTTTTCATCACAGGTGTGCCAAGAATTCACAATAAATGTATCTGACGTGTAGGGTGTACTGGTGTAGTTTTAAGAAAATGTGGCACACCAAAATTTGGCAAAGAAACAAATACGAGCTTAACCTAGACCTGCCTAACTCGTATGTAGCAAACGGTTGTAAGCAACAAAACACCACCTAAGCTGTGTTCTGGTAGTGGCAAACCTAAGATAAGTAATAAGAGTGTATTTCGCCCATTGAATATGGAACAGCTAAACTACTACCTGCATAAATGCTAAATGTGGATGACTATTTGTATTTGATGAGCAGCTTTGAAAATATGAACAGCATGCTTACTTCCTTGTTCCTAAATATCTACTTTGAACAATTAAAATGGTATTCATACGAACGATCCATGAATGCGTCATGCTTTAGCAGTGCTAGTGGTTTGCAACAAAACAGAAAATGGGCACTACAGGAATCATACAACAGAAAAAACTAGTGAAAACTTGATTGGCTTACGTTTTTGCAGCCTGTCTTCCTTTACCCAGAGCAGCACCAAAATATTTCTGTCAAAAATTCAACCATTAAATCATAAATTCTAAATGCATGTACTGCTACTACAAGCAGCACTGCACATCTTAATCCATGTACATAAAGTTGTTTGTTTACTACTACCTCCGTAAAGATATATAAGAGCGTTTAGATCACTGAAGTAGTGATCTAAACGCTCTTATATTTCTTTACAGAGGGTGTATAAAATTAAACTTGCCCAGTCACTGACAGGAAATATAAATATGTGTAATCTAGCCAACTTATCCCTTGCTCAGTCCTAATAAATAACGGAAAATAGAAGAACTACCATGTCTTAGATTGAGTACTCACATATGAGAGCCCTGAAGGTTCGATCATGTAGAGCTGTGGCCCATCCCTATCATAACCTCCAAGAATAACTCCACAGCCAAAAGGCCTGGGGCAGGAGTTTAAAGTGTATCAAACTATCAAGCAACATGTTGGAGGCAACCACCTTCTTGAACAAGAACATCATCTTGACTGCCTTACCTGAGCCACCAGTAGAGTGTACACAGATGAACGTAGCTAGCTACACGATCAGCTAATTCCTTCACAGGCATGGGTTCTCCGTATACCCTGGTGGATTACAGCTTTAGGTTGCAGTTGTACAAACATTTAGTATGAAAGTCAAAAGTCACACTAATTCTCACTTCTCATAATTGGCTGCTTCTGACTTTGCTCTTGAGACCACCTGCCTACCGTCTGCTGCTAACCCAGCCACAGCCTGATAAAGAGAACAGGAACTAACTTCATTACCAGATGTAATCCGTTACGGTAACAAGAACGGCAATTATAAAAAGACATGAAAGGGAACACTGCAGAATATATATCATAAATTATTGGTGCATTCTCAGAGAGAGACCACCCTGTATGTAAAAAGAAGGAAAAGAGATTACCAAGCCAGAGTTCCGGTGAACGGAGTGAAGTCTCCGATTCGACCCAGCAAGTATCATCTTCGATGTTATCAGCTTCTCCACGCCCTATAGATCAATATATTAAAAGGTTATCACAGAAAAGAAGCACAGAATAACACCCCATCCGGGTAAAAGTAAATACAGCAAGTAACCACTTACGAGGACAATTCCATCTTTGCACTTGATCCCAACAATTGTCCTACACAGAATCATCAAAAATTTCAACATGAAGTTGCACAGACAGAGAAGGTCAAGAAAACAGGGGAGGGAGCTAGGTCACACCCGCTGTTGTCGACGGCCTTGCCAGCATACTCGACCTGGAAGACACGGCCGTCCGGGGAGAAAGTGGTGACGGACAGATCATACCCAGTTCCTATGCTGCTCATGGTTAAGACTTAAAGTCGCTTCGACCCTAAATACAGTTCTCTCCTGAAAAAAGAGATCACAACAATCGTGTTAACTGTTAAGAATAAGCAGGACAAGCATCACGGAACAAGCAATTGCAGGAATCATTCAGACAGATGTACTACGCGAGGCATTCTGGCGGAGTTGTGAGATGCCTGGTGATTAGTAAACCTTGTATTGCAAACCAATTTGAGGTCTGTTAACACATTTGCTAAAGAAGCTACCTGCCTACAGCTTTGACAAGAACAAAAGACGCTGCCTGCCTACTCGAAAACCTGGAATTCCCCTGGTCTATCACACCTGGCACCGGGATGCGGTTTTCGCTGCAACGCTACAGACACGGCTAGTCGTCTCTGGTGGCTCCAGGAGCGGACCTAAGTTAGGAGGGGGACGAACAAGGGTTCGGTCCAACACCAAAAGTTTCAACCGCGCGGCGAGAGGTTCCACGGCAGACTGTAGCGGTGAGCGCGATGAGGCGGGGGGTATGGCGGCGAGCGGGGGCGCTTACCGATCCCGGCGGGCGGAGGAGGCCGCGTCGACGGCGGGGCGGGCGGTGGGATCGTTGGCCCCGGCTTCTGCCGCAAGAAGGTGGGGGTTTGAGGGAGCCGCAGGGACGGACCGGCACGAGTTGTGTTTGCGGGGCGGAGGCGTGCGCGTCGGACTCGAACCAGGGAGGCTGGCAGCCGGCTGCCTCGGACTCTCGGAGGCACGGGCTCGGACCAGCAAATCGGGTTGGACTACGAGGGGCCGAAGGTGGCCGAATGGACCGATCCTGGCGTGCTGGCCCGATAGCCCATCTGTCCGGCCTGCGGCGCGGCGACTATGTCTCGCATTAAGCGAGACGATAGGATGTCTCGCTGAAGAGTAAAGTTTGAAATAAACCCTGAAATTGTAGAAGCCGACGCACATGAACCCTCATCTTTAAATCCCTGAAATTCATACCCTGACCTCTTTGATCCCGTTCTATCCTAACCCTCGGTATGTTTGGTACACCGGGAAAAACATAATCCTGACCGAGAACTCGATTCTCTCACTGTTGGATTGGTCAACACATCATAGCTATAAGAGAACTTTCTTTTTTGAGGGTGATATAGAGTAGTTTTGTGTGCTAGCTATTGCCATCCGTGTGCGTTACTGGATGTTGCCATGCAGACCATCATGTCCACTGCTTCAGGCACTCCTCTGCACTGCTCTACTTGCCACTCTCTGTGTGGCCTCTACCTGACACTCTCCTCTCCACTGCTTCAGGAACTGCTCTTCCTCCATGGCTCGCATTCGTGCCGTGTGTGTGATAGCCACCAGAAGAAATCGATTGCTTTGTATTGGTGGCTGTAGGTAGCTAGCCTCCTGGAGAAAATCAATCACAAGTTCTGTGTGTGTGTGCTGCCCCTCATGACATAGAAAAACTGAGCCAACTTGCGCATATGCGCGCACCCAAAAGTACTCGACGAGAGGATGCATTGCATTGGAGGAAGTAGTGATCAAGATCTAAGGCCAACAGGCGTGGCAGCGGGATTACTCCAGCATGAAGTTTGACTTGTTGACGTTCCTCGTTGAGTACAAGAGCAGTTTTTTAAGCGTGGAGCTGCTCATGGTCATCGCGTGGTGACCAGCGCCCAGTGGCGAACGCGCTCACCAGCATAACATTCAGGGGCGTGCTCGTACGAGCAGTCATCGGTCGCTGGCTCGCCGCTGCCCGGCATCGATCAGCCGACGCTTGGCACCGTGCGGGTGGATCTGTCGGGGAGTGAATTTGAGAGAAACAAAATGAGGAAGGAGATGCACATGACAATTGGGCCAACGTAGTAACTGAGAGTTATAATCAATCCCGGTGGGATCACCCATTTCCTACCACACCAAACAAGGTTTTACTCATACAAGGTTTAAAGTGACTAGGATCTGTAAATACGGGGTACGAACTTCGGGGATTTAAAGATGAAGGTTTATTTACATCGGTCTCTACAATATCAGAGTTTATCTTAGACTTCACCCCTCGCTGAAGGATCTACAGTATCCGGCCCATTCACGCGAAGTTAATAAGGAAAAAAAGAGGGTAGAAAAGGGGGCGCGCACGGAATCAAATCATGGTCTCCTGGTTAAAAGCAAGTGCGCCTAGCCTCGAGTTCGTGTTAGAGTAGTATAGCGCGGTTCTTCTTAAGTCAAAACAAGGTGGGGTTTCCACAGTTTCTTCTTTGTTTTGTAAGTGTTTTTTTGCTTCCTATCTCTTTTCATTGGAGTTTTTCCTTTCTTTTTTCGCCATTTTACTTTGGTTTTATTTACTTTTCCTTTCTTTTCTTATTTTTTATTTGGGTTTTTAATTCTTTCCGCATTTGTTTCTTTGGTTTTTTCCTTTGGTTCATTTTGTTTCTTTTTTGGTTTTCTTTGTATCTGTTAGTTTTCATTCTCAATTTTCTGTACATGTTACCAATATTTTTTACATGTTTAACATTTTTAAAATACCAATTTAGCATATCATGATACATGAAAAATATATTTATACACCATCTTTTAAAATTGAGTCATTTTTGAGTCACTTAGTGTAAAATTGAGTCATTTTTTAGTCACTTGGTAGTGTAAAATTGTGTCATTTTTAAGTCACTTATTTTGAAACGAAGGGAGTACTAACTTGTCTGATAAAAAATAATTTAATCAGCATATTTTTTGAAAATTACGTATAAATACGACATCTCGACATAATCGAACGGACAAGCACAAACAATTTTTTTGAAACGATAACGTGCAAAAAATATGACAAATCAATATATTTAAAACCGACGACCACAAAAAATCCTTTTCTATTTTGGGTAATTGTTAGTAAATATGATAAGTCGGCGTAGTTAAACTAGCAAGCACAAAAAAGAATCTGGCAAAATTGTATGTAAATATGACAAGTTGACATATTTAAAATGACAACCCAAACTTATAACATACGTTTATATCATGTATCATAAAAATTGCTACAAGGCAACAATCATTTATCAAACATGGTCGTCGGGTTTAAACAAGCGTAGTTGCAAAAAAAATTATATACACGGTTGCCAAGTTGACAACTAAGTTAATTAAATGTGGCTATTAAGTGTCTTATAATCTAACAACTAAATAATAGTAATCTGGCAACTATCGACGAAAGAAAAAGTTATCGAAACATGTCGACATAGGATCATGTTTTGAAGATCTCGTCGCGAGAAGGCTAAAGGCGAAAAAGGATCATCAATTGGATATATAGCTTAAGATATAAAACTTTTTGAAAATTCAACATTAAAAGAATCTTTGCTGATGTCATGCTGGTGTACTAGTTTACATGCATACAGGTTGTCTTTCTGCTCCGCTGGACCAGAACGCAGCCGTGCGCACGTTGTTGATTAGAATTTCTCAAAAAAGAAAAGACAGTAAATATAATTCTCCCCTAGTGTCGTGGTGTTTTATGCTCAATTATGCCAACGCTAAGCACAACCAGCAAAAATGGCTGGTACTCTAGAACAAGGACGAATGCATACATACACGTTAAGAAAAATGTAACTTCAGAGCAAAGACGACTTTGCGCGGCAACTTGCAAGTGTGCATCGATGGATTCGATATATTCATGAGTCTTCATATACACACTCACATCAAGGCGCGAAAAATTATCCCAGGGAAAACTGAAGGGACACGTTTCCTCCATTCAAATGCTGACTTCAGATGGCGAGTGCTCCATGTGTAGAAGAGGAGGAAGAAGAGACGAGATCTTCTGCTCTTAGTCCACCTGCCCTGCTGCTGTTTTTCCCAGTGCTAACCCATCTGCTCTGCTGGATCGGCATGCAGCCCAAGTACTAAAAACGGATACTACGATATATGTTCAGCGTGTTCATTGCTCTCCCAAGCGAACCAGATCAGAGGAAGCCGTCCCTGCGATCCTGCTCCTCGGCGTCCTTGTTCGCCGTCTGCACGGCCTTGTACCACAGGTACCCCTGGGAACCCAAAACTCGATCAAGAACTGCAAATATAGTCTAGGATCGACCCGGGCATGAAGATGAAGGATGCACGTACGGAGGTCGGGATGCCGGTGACGGCGAAGAAGCCGAGGATGGGCGCGTAGAGGGGGCTGTCGGTGCCCACCACGCCGAACACCGGCCGCCCGTTCGTGTACTCGAATATCGACCCGATCTGCACGCGGATGCGACGGTCAGTGGATTGGACATTGGAGGAGGAGGAGACGGCCGGGGGGAGGAGAAGGGTTCGAGGAACGTACGGCGGCGATGGCCGTCACGGCGGACGCGAGCAGGTAGGCGTAGAACGGGACCTGGGCGGCGTCGCCTTCCTGCCCCGAGGCCCCGCCTTCGTTGCGAGCCCACGGAGGAGGCTCGTCGGAGCCCGGACGGGCCCAGGAGGGGACCTTCTCGTCCGCCTTCTCGCCCGACGACTTGGCGGCCACGACCACCGCCCTTGGGCGCGAGGACGACGGCCGCGCGTACGGCGCGGCGGCTGCTTGTGAGTTGAGGCGAGCTTTGGGGCTCCGGCTCGGAGCGACGCAGCGTGAGCCGCAGAGGGAGATGGTCGCGGCGGCCATGGATACGATCGCGAGCCCTCTTTTGCGGTGGGAGAGCTTCGAGCACAGCGCGGTGTGTGGTCGGTAGGGGAGAGTGGATAGGACGTTCGCGGCGCATGGTGCACCGTGCACGGTGTATACCTGGCCATACGGGCCTGGCCGGCCCGGCTGCCCGCGTGCCATGCACGACTCGGGCCCGGCCCGGCACGAGCTAATCGTGCCCGGGCCCGGTACGAGCACGCCCTGGGCTGTGCCTGGGCCGCGTCCCCCAGCCCGCATGCCGGCACGGCACGTCACATTTAGGAGGGAGCGAGGCTGGCGACCGATAGATCTGGCGGCGAGGGCGCGAGGCGCGCGCGAAAAACGAGCGGGGGGCGCGGTCAGCGGAGCGACTGGGCGGGAGCCGGGAGGGGCGCGCGAAAAAGGAGCGGGGCGCAGTCAGCGAGCGGGAGGGGCGCGCGAAAAAGGGAGGGGAGGGCGGTAAAAGGGTCACGGGAGTGGGAAAGGGAGGTTGGGGCTGATTTTTTTTTTGCCTTTTTTATTTTTTAAGTTAAAATAGTCAGCATGCCGTGGACCTAGCGTGCCGCCGGGCCGGCCCGATTAGGCCATGTGGCGTGCTTGGGCCTGGACCCCGAGCACGTGGGCCGACCCGATTAGGCCACGTGACGTGCTTGGGCGTGGACCAGAGCACGCGGGCCGGCACGGCACAGCCCGTATATTAATCGGGCCCAGGCGAGCCGTGCCGTGCCTGGCACGATTACGGCGGGCCGGGCCGGGCCGGCCCGTTTGGCCAGGTATAACACGGTGCGGCAAGGAATGGTCACGTCCTACGGGCTGGGCTTTAGAAGCCCACGCGTCAAGGAACTTTTGGTTGAGCTGGGCCAAAATACCGTATTCTGCAGCGCCCCGTACTTTTTCTCCGTAGCAATTATATCTCGCGCATCCGCTGCTACACGGAAACCGGCTGATGGCAGGAAAACAGCGACGAGCTCGCCATGCACGACCATGTGTGCAGCGCTGGGTTGCAATAATGACGCTGCTCCGGCCATCCTTGAAAGACCGGCAATGCTTCAACACCACACCGGTGATCCTTCATTGCAGCATGGATGATGCTCCGACGGTCCGAACGATGCTTCATTGGAGCAACAATGATGCTCTCACGGCCCCGACGATGTTCCATCACAAAATCTCCATGAAGGTGGTCCATAACAACACCGTGATGCTCCGACGACCCGAACGGTGCTCCATTGCAGCAACAGCGATGCTCTGACGGCCAGTGGCGGAGCCAGGATTTTGATATAGCCGCTGACAGAGGGGGCCAAATACATACACACTTGTGCATATCAGGAAAATATACACTAGATACTTCAGGTTTGGTCGATCGTTGGGGGGGGGGGGCAGGCCCCTGCTCGTCCCCCTGTCTCCGCCCGTGCTGACGGCCCCGATGATGTTCCATCACAACATCGGTGATGCTCCCACGGAACAAAGGTGCTCCATAACAACAATGTGATGCTCCGACGGCCCGAACGATGCTCCATTGCAGCAACGGCGATGCTCCGACGGCCCCGACGATGCTTCATCACGACATCGGTGATGCTCCGTTGACCCAAAGACGCACCATAACAAGACCAGTGACGCTCCGATGGTCCGAAGATGCTCCATAATAACACCATGATGCTCCATTGCAGCAATGGCGATGCTCCGGCGGCCCCGACGATGCTCCATCACAACACCGATGATGCTCCAACGGCCCAAAGACTCTCCATAACAACACTAGTGATGCTCCGATGGTCCAAAGATACTCTACAACAACACCGGTGATGCTCCGATGGCCCAAAGATGCTCCATAACAACACCGATGATGCTCCACAAATCTCATTGAAGCATGACTCTTTGCATGCCCGCGGGCGTCGATGCCATCATGGCACGCCCCGTCATCATGGTCGTCATAGCATTTGCGTAGTTGTCGGCAGTCATGGTCGTCGAAGCATCTCCACGAACATTGAAACATGCCATTGTTGCATGGTTGCGATAGTCGATGTCGTCATGGCATGCCTCTTAGCCCTAGTCGTTGAACCATTGTCGTCGTCGTCCAAGTCATCATGGCCATGAAAGCAATGCCACGGTCAGTGAAGCACGCTTGTCATTGTTGTTGGAGATATGCCCTGGAGGCAGTCATGTATGATGATATTTCCTATGTGTTTATGAATAAAGATAGTCCTTGGACATTATCAGTGATGTATATTAACAAGTACGTGATTGGTTTGTAAGACTATATATTGCATGGTAAGTGTTTTAAATGGTCCCTAATCGAAAGGGTTGTGTGGACGCACGACCAATCAGACTAGCATATGACACGGTGGATGGTTCGGTTTCACTGGCCATGTAGCATTGGATGCTAGCCGGATAATATGGACTCAACAAAATCTGTTCGGATTCAACGTAATCGTATCCGAGTCCACGTAAGGTCTGAGTTGGACAGACCCAACTATAGGTCATGTGTGAGTCTCTAGTACAACATATGTTTTATGTCCTCACACCTGAGCTGGCGCATGTACTCGGGATGGTGACAGACTTGCTTTGGGCCGACCAAGCGCTACTCTGTGACTGAGTAGTTACAAAGATAGGTTTCGGGCTTGTCTAGACCCATGCTGTGAGACATGGTCGAGCAAGATGGAATTTGCCCCTCCGATTAATACAGATCTACTCTAGGTCCCCCGGGTGATCCAACCTGGATAAGCATGGCCATGCAATGAGGATTATGAGATAATCTTAATGTTGGTCGGATTCACTGAAACGAGAAAGAGGTCGTGCTGCAACAAGGATGACCATGTCGCCTTGTGCACGACAACATATATAGCGTGGCAAAGGGAACAGAAGTATGAAGTACAGGTTCGTCTAACCAACCTCATTGGACACTTGGAGTCGACACGCTTTGCTAGAGGCCGCTACCGACTAGCCAAGTCGGATGTGATCTAACTCGCGACCAAGTGAACAGGAACCTAAGGGGTCGCATGCTTAAGGGAAGGAACACATTGGCTTTAGGATCCGTGCGAGGCCCAAGAATTGAGCCTGCACCGGATGCCTATATGTAGTGGAGGTGTGACACGCTTAATCAGTTGATCGCTTCGGTGTCGTCATTAGGGCTTTGCATGTGTTGCAAGTAGCCACCTCCACTCACCGCCGCCGACTATGTGATCCGGACATAGCAGTCTGCCACACGATGTTCCACCTGCATGTGCGGATATCATTAGAGGCGATGCACTTGTGCCGCTCCGGCGAACCTTTACATGGGATCCGGCGACCGACTGTTCGAGGGAGAGGATACGACGACCGGCTGTTCGGGGGAGATCGGACGAGGAGAAGACGAGGACGAGGAGACTAGCTGGCCCCCTTGGTGACGCCCTGATGTCTTGTGGGGCCCCAACTAGCCCCTTGGCGATCATCTTCTCCTATATGTTGTGTTTTGCCCTAGAAAAAATCATAAGTTATCTTTTGGGGCGAAGCGCCGCCTTATCGAGGCGGAAACATGGGCAGAGGCCCTTTTGCTCTCCAGCAAAGAGATTCTACGGGGGAAACTTCCCTCCGGGAGGGGGAAATCAAAGCCATCGTCATCACCAACGCTTTCTCCTACGTGGAACGACCAATCTTCATCAACATCTTCACCAGCACCATCTCATCTCCAACCCTATTTCATTTCTTGTATTAAATATTTGTCTCAAAACCTTGGATTGATACATGTGGTTTACTACTTGTGTTGATTACATCTTGTAGTTGACGCTTGCTATATTACTTGATGGAAGATATTATGTTTAGATCCTTAATTATTATTGTTACACCTCTGAGCTTGAAAATGTTGATGATGTGTGAGTGGTAACTATTGTTCCTGTTGACATGGGAGAAGTCTTGTTATAAGTAATCATATAAAGTTGGTATTCGTTCGGTATTTTGATGATATGGATGTTGTTACTTCTCTTAGTGGTGTCATGTGAACGTCAACTACATGACACTTTACCATGCTATGGGCCTAAGGGAAGTCACTGTGGAGTAACAAATAGATGATGGGTTGCGAGAGTGACAGAATCTTAAACCCCACTTTATTTGTTGCTTCATAAGGGGCTGATTTGGATCCACATGTTTCATGCTATGGTTAGATTTATCTTGATTTTTTTCCGAAGTTGTGGATGCTTGCAAAAGGGGGTAATCATAATTAGGTTGTTAGTTCAAGTAAGAACAACACCTTAACACCGATCCACCCACATATCAAATCATCAAAGTAGCAAACGCTAGTCAACTTCATATGATGAACATGACTAGACAGAAATTCCCATGTATCCTCGGGAGAACTTGCTTTATATAAGAGAACTTTCAGGCCTGTCCTTTGCTATAAAAAGGATTGGGCTACATGGCTGCACCTTTTCTACTATTGTTACTTGCCACTTGTTATGAATTATCTTGCTACAAAACAATCTATCAGTGTTACTCTTTAACGTGTTTCAGCTTTTTATTACTCACTGAATATATGAGCCTGAACCATGGATATAGCATAATGGTGGAATAGAATATGATGGTAGGTTTCAAAGGTGTGAAAGTGGAGAATAAAATCTCGCATCAAGTAGGCGTATCAACGAGCTATGGAGATGCCCATCAATGGATACCAATGCAAGGACTAGGGATTGCCATGCAACGGATGCGCTAGAGCTATAAGTGTATGAAAGCTCAATTGAAGTTAAGTGGGTCTGCATTCAGCTTGCTTGCTCATGAAGACCTCGGGCATTTGAGGAAGCCCTTCATCTCAATATACAAGCCAAGTTCTAGATTCAAAAATTCCCTCTAGCATATGGAAGTGACAAAACAAGACTCTCTATATGAAGAACATGGTGCCACTTTGAGGCACAAGTATGGAAAAAGAGTTAGTAGCACTGTCCGTTCTCTCTTTTCTCTTAGTTATTTCTCTCTCTTTTTATTTTTCTTTCTTTCTCTTTTTTTCTTTTTCCCTTTTTTTCTTTTTTCTTTTTTTCTTTTTCTCTTATTTTTATTTTTTGTGTGGGGGAATCATTGTCTCCATCATCCTTTCCTCGTTGAGACGGTGCCCTAATAATGATGATAATCACACTTTTATTTACTTACAACTCAACATGAAAAACCATAGTATGACTCTCTATGAATGCCTCTGGCAGTGTACTAGGTGCAATGATCACGCATAATATGTATAAAAATGATGAACGATGGCTTTGCCACAAATATTATGCGAACTTATATGATCATGCAAATCAATATAAAAATGGAAGTACAAGTCATATGATGTGACGGTGGAAGTTGCATGGCAATATATCTCGGAATGACTATGGAAATGCCATGATAGGTAGATATGGTGGTTGTTTTGAGGAAGATATAATGAGTTTTATGTGCAAAAGTGCGTATCATCTCACGGGTTTTGGATGCACCGGCGAAGGTTGCACCGATCCTCGAGATGAGAATGGACAATGCACGATATCGAAGAGGCTAGCAAATATGTGGAGGTGACAGTGTGTATATCCATGGATTCACATTAGTCATAAAGAACTCAGATACTTATTGTAAGATTTTATTAGCTCTCTTGAAGCAAAACACTACTCACATGCCCGTGATACTTGTGATTTGTGTTGGGTTTTCCGTGAAGAGGAACGGGTGATGCAACACAATATAGGTAAGTATTTCTGTGAGTATAGAACCATGGTTTATCGAACCAATATGAGTAACAACCAGCCCCTGTATTCAGTGACTGCACACAAATAAGCAAACACTTGCACCCAACATGGGCAAGAGAGTTGTCAATCCCCTTGTACTCATTATTTGCAAGCAAGTAAAGTGTGTAGATG
Organism: Hordeum vulgare subsp. vulgare; assembly: GCF_904849725.1. Classification (NCBI taxonomy): domain Eukaryota; kingdom Viridiplantae; phylum Streptophyta; class Magnoliopsida; order Poales; family Poaceae; genus Hordeum; species Hordeum vulgare. Next base: position 448,745,673 of record NC_058518.1, on the reverse strand, counting down.
AAAATTGATAATTGCATAGGAAAGAAAAAGTAAATAAAGGTATCAAGGTAATTGTAGCATTTGTAAACTTATAACTGAATAGACCCAGGGGGCGTAGTTTTCCCAAATGGCATCTCTCATGTAGTAGGCATATGGTGGGTAAATGTGACAGCCCGAGACCGACGCTCCAGAAGATTCCCCCATTTATTCCGTTTCCATCGTGTGGCTATTTTATTTTGTTGGTTGCATCGTCATTTAGTTTGCATTGTCGTATCATGCATGGCATCTTGCATCGTCTGTCACGTGTGGTGTTTTGAGTGTTGTGCTTCGAGTGATTACCGAGTCGTAGTGCGATAGAAAATCCCCCTCTCTTCCCTCTTATTTCATTTTTGTGGTTTTGCTAAAGTTCCGTTTTAACCCCTTTTAAAAATTTGTCTTCTTTTAAAATGTCCTTTTGTTAAATGTGGGGCCAATCCCTTGGGTTTTATTTTATTTCTCCTTTTGTTTTATTTTAAAACCGTCTCATTTTCTTTTCTCCTTTAAAGAGCTATTATTTCATTCTTTAAATAAAAGAGGTTTTATTTTATTCTCTTGTCAAAAAGGAGTTTATTTTATTCTTTTGTGAAGGGTTTTAATTTAAATCTTCAAAAGATTTTATTTTATTCGTTGGAAAAAAATGCCCAAGCTATCCTTATAGTTGGGGTATATTTTATTTTCAAGAAGTCAAAAGGCATTTTTTTTATTTTTGTTAAAACCTTTTTTTCTTTTGTTTGAGTTTTCTGTTTTTAAAAGTATAAAAAAACCTATAGGGAGAGGGAGCCAGCCGCCAGGCCCAGGCCCAAGCCTCCAACCTAGTGCCTCCTTCCCTGATCCCTCGTCCTCCTCGCGCCGTTCCCCCCTCCCCAGGCCTCGATCCCCTTTCTTCCTCCTCGCCTCCCCGCACCAGCAGCCCGCGACGCTGACCTCATGCTCCCCCCGCGCGCTAGCTTCGGCTGCGCCAGCAGTCCTGCCGTGTCGCCCGCCTGCAGGTTCCCCGTTCGCCGCCGTGCTCCCCATGGCGTCGCCCGCGCGCCCGTCGCCCCCGTTGCCCTCGCCGGTGCCCGCCTCGTCCGGGCCCCTCGCCGCCTACAGTTCCGGTGGCCTCGCCCTCGCGAGCTCGCTGGTGCGCCGCGCCCACCTCGTCGCTGTTGGGTAACGTAGCATAAATACAAAATTTTCCTACGGATATTCAGATCTTCCTATGGAGAGACCAGCAACGAGAGAGGGGTAAGAGCATCTTCATACCTTTGAAGATCGCTAAGCGGAAGCGTTACTAGAACGCGGTTGATGGAATCGTACTCGCAGCGATTCAGATCGCGGTGTGATTCCGATCTAGTGCCGAACTACGGCACCTCCGCGTTCAACACACGTGCAGCCCGGTGACGTCTCCCGCACCTTGATCCAGCAAGGAGGAGGGAGAGGTTGGGGAAGAACTCCAGCAGCATGACGACGTGGTGTCGATGGAGAGACGAGGTCGCCCGGCAGGGCTTCGCCAAGCACCGGCAGAGAGGAGGAGAAAGAAGGGCAGGGCTGCGCCGAGGGAGAGGGAGAAGTCTGTCTCCCAAGGGCCAAAACCCCTCTCTATTTATAGGAGGAGGGGGAGGGGCTGCGCCACCCTAGGGTTCCCTCCCTAGGGGCCGGCGGCCACCAGATGGGAAAGGGGGGCGGCGGCTAGGGTGGGAGGGGGTGGCGCACCACCTGGTGGGCCTAAGGCCCACCTGCGCCTAGGGTTGCCCCCTCTCCCCACCACTTGCGCATTGGGCTGGGTGTGGGAGGCGCACCAACCCACCTAGGGGCTGGTTTCCTCCCGCACTCGGCCCATCTAGCCTCTTGGGGTCGTTGCCCTTCTTCGGTGGACCCCCGGGGCCACCTCCGGTGGTCCCGGTGCGTTACCGGTGACGCCCGAAACACTTCTGGTGTCCAAAACCATCTGTCCTATATATCAATCTTTACCTCCGGACCATTCTGGAGCTCCTCATGACGTCCGGGATCTCATCCGGGACTCCGAACAACTTTCGGTAATCTCGTATAACAATTCCCTATAACCCAGCGTCACCAAACCTTAAGTGTGTAGACCCTACGGGTTCGGGAGACAGGCAGACATGACCGAGACACCTCTCTGGCCAATAACCATCAGCGGGGTCTAGATACCCATGGTGGCTCCCACTTGCTCCACGATGATCTCATCGAATGAACCACGATGTCAAGGATACAATCAATCTCGTATACAATTCCCTTTGTCTGTCGGTATAGAACTTGCCCGAGATTCGATCGTCGGTATACCAATACCTTGTTCAATCTCGTTACCGGTAAGTCTCTTTACTTGTTCCGTAGCACGTCATCGTGTGACTAACTCCTTAGTCACATTGAGCTCATGATGATGTTCTACCGAGTGGGCCCAGAGATACCTCTCCGTCACACGGAGTGACAAATCCAGATCTCGGTTCGTACCAACCCAACAAACACTTTCGGAGGCACCCGTAGTGCACCTTTATAGTCACCCAGTTACATTGTGACGTTTGATACACCCAAATCACTCCTACGGTATCCGGGAGTTGCACAATCTCACGGTCGAAGGAAAAGATACTTGACATTAGAAAATCTTTAGCATACGAACTATACAATCTAGTGCTATGCTTAGGATTGGGTCTTGTCCATCACTTCATTCTCCTAATGATGTGATCCCGTTATCAATGACATCTAATGCCCATGATCAGGAAACCATGATCATCTATTGACTAACGAGCTAGCCAACTAGAGGCTTGCTAGGGATACTTTGTGATCTATTTATTCACACATGTATTACTGTTTCCTGTTAATACAATTATAGCATGAATCAATAGAAGATTATCATGAACAAGGAAATATGATAATAACCATTTTATTATTGCCTCTAGGGCATATTTCCAACAGTCGCCTCCCGCGTCATCCCCGCCGGTGTGCTCGCCTCCATGCCGCAGGAGCTCGCCGAGCTCGCGTCCCTGCCGCCTCGTCCCGGTGCGCCGCAGCCTCGCCTGCCGCGAGGGCTCCGCCGTGCATGCCAAGCTCCCGCGCCGAGGCCTCATTTTTGTTCGCCGTAATTGCTGCTCCTGCTGCTGCTTGCTGCAGCCGCTGCTGGTACTACTTTGCTAAGTTTCTGCCGCTGCTGTGCTGTTGCTGTTTTGTGCTGCTGCTCGCCTCGCCGCTGCGGCTGCTTGCGTTGACTGCTAGCTGCTGTCGCTGATGCTGCCGCCGCCGCTTGCTGCTTGTTGTCCCTGCTATTGCTGTTGCTAGCTGATGCCTGCTGCTTGCTGTCGATGCTAGTTGCTGCTGCTAGGTGTCGCCTGCTGCTGCCGCTGATGCTTGTTGTCGCGTTGCTTGCTGTCGTGTGCATGCTTGCTATTGCCTGTTGCCGATGCATCGTGCTGCTGCCTGTACTTGCATGTGCCGCCACCGTTGCCGGTTGCTGTTGATGCTTGCTATTGCTAGCTTGCTAGTTGAGGTAGGATGCTTGCTGTTGTTAGTTGCTGTGTAGCTGAGGCATGCTAGATGCTAGATATTAGTTGCTGCCGCTTGTAGCCGTGGCCTCCGCTCGCATTTGCTCGTGCTGCCGCTTGCCGTCGCCGCATGCACCATCCCCTCCTTCATGGGACCAACAAGATCGGCGGGTACAACGACGTCCTCGACGACCCGCGGAGCGTGTTCCACAACCGACGCCGAAGACCCTGTGCCAACGAGAAGAATCGTGTACGACTACCATCGACGAGACCGTGTACCACGACTTCCACGATGACCGTTGTTCTCCTTCAACGAACCGAACCGCTCCGATGTGCACGCTCCGAAGGTATAACGTTGAGACGATTTCCTGACCGTGTGCATGTGATGTATGAGATGAATGTATGTTTGCGTCGAATGTTGCCCATTGCACGTGTACCTCTTTTGTTGTGCCCCGACACATGGGAACCCGGTAATCGGGATCACCCCACCTTTATTTAACGTTTCCGCACACGCTTCGTATTCGTTGGCACGATATCTCGAGGAGCTATCGGGATAGGAACATTGTCATGTCATCGTCTCCGTTTTGCCGCCTTGGTTCCCTCTCGCTCGCCGTGGCGACACCTGCTTCTTCTCTTCTTGCCCGTGTTGTTGTGAACTTGCATGCATGACGCATTCATGGCATATATATTGTGTTGCATGCCTCTTGTGCCGTAGCTCCGTTCTTTGTTCCGCGTGTTAACCGTCTAGGATGCCATGTAGGATCACCGCTTCACCCCTTGCCATGTTAACAACAATTTAATATTGCCGTGTAAATAAACGGGAGTGAATTAAATAATCAATCGTGGAGTTTCATCGATATGCAACTCGTTGCATATCGAGCTTCACTTAATGTGTAGGGTTTGCGTGAGGTGAATTGCCATGCCATCACTTGCATCATTGATCTGTTCATGCATCATATTAGGTTGTGCTCATATGTGCATCGTGTGGTGAATATTTGTGTTGATGTTTGTTTCCGGTTTGCCCGTCTCAATAAAGTTCCGCAAGCGTGTCGGATTATGAGGACCCGTTCGACTACGTTGGTTCGCCGACTCCACCGAGTTGTTCTTCTTCCAAGCGGGATCTCAGGCAAGATGACCATTTCCCCAGATACCATTACTATCATTGTCATGCTAGTTTTATCGCTTCTATCGATTATGTCTCGTTGCCTACCACATGTTAAATATCAGCCTCTCAACAATGCCATGATTACCTTCAACCTGTTCGACCTAGCAAACCACTGATTGACTATGTTACCGCTTGCTTAATCCTATTGTTAGCGATTCTAGTTGCAGGTGTAGTTGCTTCCATGTGATAACATGGGTCCCTTGTCATATCACCATATTAATTGCTATTTAATTTAATGCACCTATATACTTGGTAAAAGGTGAAAGGCTCGGCCTTTCTAGCCTGGTGTTTTGTTCCACCTTTGCCCCCTTAGTTTTGACTACCTGTGTTATGTTCCATAATTGAACGCTCCTAACACGATCGGGGTTGTTATGGGGACCCGCTTGATAATTTGTTTTAGATTAAAGCTGGTCTGTTAAGGCCCAACATTGGTACTACATTTGCCCAACATAATAACTTGTTAATACTGAAAGCATAGGGCGTCATGAACCCGAGGAGTAATTTCACATAATACAGGGGGGCCAGTGCTGTTGGTGCTGGTCCAAAACTAGAGCCGTTTGCGGGGCCAACCCGGGGCAACTCGGGAGATTTCTATCAGGTCACCGTACGCTGTGCTTATCCGTCGTGTCCTGAGAACGAGATACGCGGCTCCTATCGGGATCGTCGACACGCCGTGCGGCCTTGCTGGTTTAGTTTTACCTTTGACGAGATATCTTGTGCATCGGGATTCCGGTGATGCTTTGGGTAATCTCAGAGTTGAGGTTTTCCACTAGGGAATCCGACGAGATCGCGAGCTTCGTGATTGAGGATTTCTATGCGGCTTGTGGTAATTTGTGATGGACTAGTTGGAGCACCCCTACATGGTTAAATCTTTCGGAAAGCCGTGCCGGCGGTTATGTGGCAACGTGGAAACTTTGTTTAACACTGGTTCTAGATAACTTAAAGTAAGTTAATTCAAACTTGCCAACTGTGTGCGTAACCGTGACTGTCTCTTTCGTGAGTTCCTTCTCCGATCGAGGACACGGTGGGGTTATGTCTGACGTAGGTAGGTGTTCAGGATCATTCATTTGATCATCAGTAGTTCACGTCCGTTATGCGTAGATCTTCCCCCTCTTATTTCTTGTACTCGTAAGTTTAGCCACCAAATATATGCTTAGCCGCTGCTTCAACCTCACCACTTAACCATACCTCACCCATTAAGCTTTGCTAGTCTTGATACCTTTGGAAACGAGATTGCTGAGTCCCCTGTGGCTCACAGATTACTACAACACCAGTTGCAGGTACAGGTAAAGGTGACTTGACGCAAGCGCGTTGATTGTACATTTGGAGTTGCTTCTTCTTTTTCTTCTTCTCGATCTAGGAAGGGTTCGAGGCCGGCAGTCTGGGATAGCAAGGATGGACGTCGTTCTTGTTTTCTCGTTTGATTTCGTCCATAGTCGGACCCTGCTCTTACTCTTGATGATTATGTAATGTACTGATGTGACTCTGATGTAGCTTGTGGCGAGTGTAAGCCAATTCTATATAAATAACTCTTCTTTTCAGTACATGTACTTGTAATGATATTCATTCTTGCGACACGACGAGATGCGCTTCTATCTCTGACGAGGCCCTCGGGCCAAATTGAGGATAGGGTCGCATCTTGGGCGTGACAGTAAACAAATTACCGTTGGGCAATTTATAGAAAAGTGCATAGTTATGTGATATTCATGACAATGATCATGTATGTATATGCATCACGTCCATAAGAAAATAGGTCGACCCCTTCCTGCACCTATTACTATTACTCCATCCACCGACCGTTATCCAGCATGCATCTAGAGTATTAAGTAAAACATATTAATGCTTGGTGAACAATGACATGATGTAGACAAAGAGAATTCAATCAATATGAATTAACCCCATTGTTTTATCCATAGTGGGAACAATATAAAGATGTATCTTGTCCCCTTCTTTCACTGGGATATAGAAACCCGTCAAATTGAACCCACTACAACGCACCCTCTCATTGAAGAAATATCAATCTAGTTGGCCAAACTATTTAAATATATCGGAAATATTGACGAAGATATCATAATCATGCAGATAAGAATCATAACTAGAATTCAGAGAAGACTCATATCTTTATCATGAATAATCTGAACATAAATCCATAATTCATCGGATCCCAACAAACGCACCGCACAAAAGGATTACATCGGATAAATCAAAGCAAAGATGTGATGATCATTGTATTCAAGATCAAGATCTGTAGTAAACTACGGACCCGTACGTGTGTGGCAAACTACTCAACATCACCATGGGAGCAACAACGTTGATGTAGAGGTCCTCCATGATCGACCCCCTTCGACAGGGCATCGGAAAAAGGGCTCCAGATGGGCACCCGACGGAAAAAGTGTTTCTCGTGCTTCCTTAGGGCTTTTGGGGTAATTGAGGATTTATAGAATGAAGAGGGACGTCAGGAGGCGCCCGGGGAGGCACACATTAATTAGGGTGCGACCACCCCCTGGGCGTGCCCTATTGTGTGGTGACTCCCTCGTGTGGCCTCCGCCGGCCTCCTTCCGAAGCTTCCAGGTATTCTTTTGGTCCAGAAAAATCATAAAATAATTCAGGGCAATTAGACCTCGGTTGGTATTGTAAACCTGAAAAGCCAAAAACATGGTGAAAATAACAACTCACATTGGGTATTGGGTTAATAGGTTAGTGCTTAAAAATAATAATAATTGGTATATTAACACCCATAAATCGTTCTAGTATGATAATATTATAGCATGAAATAATAATAAATTATAGATACGTAGGAGACGTATGAGCATCCCCAAGCTTAATTCATGCTCGTCCTCCAGTAGGTAAATTGTAAAAACAGAATTTTTGACGTGACATGCTACCCAACATGTAATATATTGCAGATTTTCTCATTGAAATGATGAATTAATAAATATTAAAACATAATCATCAAGTTTCAAAATATACGATCCTTAAAGAGTCTTCACCCCTATTCAGTTTATCATATAAGTATAGCATGGCTCCGTCCTCATCACATAAATACAAATGTTAAGCATCACATTGTCAAGTCAGGCAATTGGATCGTGCTCTTTAACGCACTTCAGCTTTTTATTACCCATTCAATATATGAGCGTGAACCATGAATATAAAATAAAGACGAAATAGAATATGGTGGTAGGTTTCAAAGTGGTGAAAGTGGAGAAGAAAGTCTCGCGTCAACTAGACGTATGAACGGGCTATGGAGATGTCCATCAATAGATATCAATGCGGGGAGTAAGGATTGTCAAGCAACTGATGCACTAAAGCTAAAAGTGTATGAAAGCTCAACTAAAGCTAAGTGGGTGTGCATCCAACTTGCTTGCTCATGAAGACCTCACGCATTTGAGGAAGCCCGTCATCAGAATATACAAGTCAAGTTCTATAATGAATTTTTTTTGCTAGCATATGAAAGTGACAAAACATGAGACTCTCTATATTAAGAACATGATGCCACTTTGAGACATAAGTGTGGAAAAATAGGTAGTAGCAGTGACCCTTCTCTCTTTTCTCTTATTTTCCATTTTTGTTTTTTTTCTTGTTCTTTTTTCTTTTTATTATTTTTTATTTTTCGTCCGGAGTCTCACACCGACTTGTGAGGGAATCATTGTCTCCATCAACCTTTCCTCACTCACACAATGCCTTAATAATGATGATTATCAAACTTCTATTTACTTACAACTCAACATGAAAAGTGTAGTATGACTCAATATGAATGCCTCTAGCAGTGTATCAAGATATGCAATGATCAAGCGTAAGATGTATAAAAATGATAAACGGTGGCTTTGCCACTAATACTATGTCACAATAGGTAGGTAGGTATGTCACTTATATGATCATGCAAAGCAATATGACAATGAAAGTACAAGTCATATGACGTGACGGTGAAAGTTGTATGGCAATATATCTCCAAATGGTTATGAAAATGATATGATAGGTATGTATGATGACTGTTTTGAGAAAGATAAAATGAGGTTTATGTGTAATAGAGCGTATCTTGTCACAGGTTTTGGATGCACCAGCGAAGGTTGCACCGATACTCAAGGTGAGAATGGGCAATGCACGGTACGAGGAGGCTAGCAAATATTTAAAGTGAAAGTGCGTATATCCATGAATTCAAATTGATCATAAAGAACTCATATATTTATTATAAGATTTTATATGCTCTCTCGAAACAAAGCTTTACTCGTATGTCCATAAAAAAAGGTTGGTAGAAGTTAACCAACCTTCAGCCTCATCACAACTGAGCGGGGTCGATGTTAGCCATAATCAAGGAGGCAATCTAGTGGTTGCGATTGAGGTCATCGGCTGGGCAATGAGTCAGGTGACGGGTGGTAGATCGTTCGTCATTGGTGCTAATGAAGAAGAAGTGAGAGAGGGGTTTGAATGGGAGGTTTCTTCGGCGAGGGGACTGTAGTGGGGAGTAATGGTTGGCTCATCTCTTTTTTTTAAAAGAAAGGGGTCTCCCCCGCCTCATTTTATTAAACGAAGCAGGCAAAACAGTACGTTCACCAGGCATGACAAAAGCGAACATGTCCTGAATAACCGCTAAATCTCCTTAAAAGGCTAGCACCTGAAGCTCAGCTACATTGTACCTGGATCAGCTTCTATCACGAACCAAACGTGAAAAGAAAACTAATCAGGGTCTTGGCTTCATGCAATCCTCAGGAACTCTTCCCGATGCTTGTCCAACAGCAAAATGACTCTCCTCAGCACGTTCAATTGAACAACATCGCAGAGAACCCGTCATTGTTGCAAAATCCCTCTTAGCTTGACAAGAACGCAGCCCAAATCTCTTCAAGTGCGTCCCTGAAAGCAAAATTCATTCCGTAATGTCCAAATGCTCCATAAAGAGGGAGCAACAATCAAATTAAGCATAAGTTGGCTCAGCTCGTCTCTCTCCCTTCCAAGCGTGCAGATGATGGCCACGCGCAGTGGCGGAGCCAAAGCCCGGGCTAGCCTGGGCAGTTGCCCGGGCTCCACTAGACAATCCTTTATTAATTTTACTACGGATTATGTGTCTCACCGTGAGTTCTTGTGGGTTATTTTAGCTAAATCTTACAGCTCTCATACCTTGCCCAGGCTGCACAAATGGTCTGGCTCCGCCAGTGGCCACGCGTGGCTCATTGAAGTCTGGCTAAGTATAAACGCAAACGTTCCAACTCAGTCAGGCCTAACTGTGCTTTAAGGTTTTGACCAAACGGCCATCAAGTCGGCTGTTCTCGCACTTGAATCAAATTACAGTTTTAATATCGTTCCAGTTGGGTGAGGTTGTTTGAACGGCTGTTATGATGACCATCTGATGTAACAACTGAACAACTCTTTGTAATTTTTCTGACACGCGACAGTGATCTGTAACAACTGAACATCTTTTATGGTCATGCACCCAATGTGAGAGGATTGTTCATATTGAATCTTGATAGCGATACCCACATACATAACATTGAGACCAAAAGAGTTAGAGTTAACAATGATAGCGCCATATTTTTGTGGCACTGCCGCTTAGGTCATATTGGTGTAAAGCGCATGAAGAAACTCCATGCTGATGGACTTTTGGAGTCACTTGACTTTGATTCACTTGACACGTGCGAACCATGTCTCATGGGCAAGATGACTAAGACTCCGTTCTCCGGAACAATGGAGCGTGTAAGTGACTTGTTGGAAATCATACATACCGATGTGTGTGGTCCGATGAGCGTGGAGGCACGCAGCGGATATCGTTATTTTCTCACCTTCACTGACGATTTGAGTAGATATGGTTATGTCTACTTGATGAAGCACAAGTCTGAAACATTTGAAAAGTTCAAGCAATTTCAGAGTGAAGTGGAAAATCATCGTAACAAGAAGATCAAGTTCCTACGGTCTGATCGTGAGGGTGAATATCTGAGTTTCGAGTTTGGTGCTCACTTAAGACAATGTGGAATTGTTTCACAGTTGACACCGCATGGAACACCACAGCGTAATGGTGTGTCTGAACGTCGTAATCGTACTTTTTTAGAGATGGTGCGATCTATGATGTCTCTTACCGATTTGCCGTTATCGTTTTGGGCTTATGCATTAGAAACAACTGCATTCACTTTAAATAGGGAACCATCAAAATCCGTTGAGACGACACCATACGAACTTTGGTATGGCAAAAGGCCAAAGTTGTCGTTTCTTAAAGTTTGGGGATGTGATGCTTATGTCAAAAAGCTCCAGCCTGAAAAGCTGGAACCCAAAGCGGAAAAGTGCGTCTTCATAGGTTACCCAAAAGAGACAGTTGGGTACACCTTCTATCTCAAATCCGAGGGCAAAGTGTTTGTTGCTAAAAACGGAGCTTTTCTCGAGAAGGAGTTTCTCTCGAGGGAATTGAGTCGGAGGAAGATAGAACTTGACGAGGTTGTCGAACCTCTCATCCCTCTGGATGGTGGCGCAGGGCAAGGGGAAACCTCTGTCGTTGCAACGCCGGTTGAGGAGGAAGTTAATGATGATGATCATGAAACTCCGGTTCAAGTTTCTGTCGAACCACGCAGGTCGACGAGATCACGTGCTGCTCCAGAGTGGTACGGTAATCCCGTCTTATCAATCATGTTGTTGGACAACAATGAACCTACAAATTATGAAGAAGCAATGGTGGGCCCAGATTCCAACTGTTGGAATTATGCCCTAGAGGCAATAATAAATGTATAGTTATTATTATAATTCCTATATCAAGATAATAGTTTATTATCCATGCTATAATTGTATTGAATGAAGACTCATTTACATGTGTGGATACATAGACAAAACACCGTCCCTAGCATGCCTCTAGTTGGCTAGCCAGTTGATCGATGATAGTCAGTGTCTTCTGATTATGAACAAGGTGTTGTTGCTTGATAACTGGATCACGTCATTGGGAGAATCACGTGATGGACTAGACCCAAACTAATAGACGTAGCATGTTGATCGTGTCATTTTGTTGCTACTGTTTTCTGCGTGTCAAGTATTTATTCCTATGACCATGAGATCATATAACTCACTGACACCGGAGGAATGCTTTGTGTGTATCAAACGTCGCAACGTAACTGGGTGACTATAAATATGCTCTACAGGTATCTCCGAAGGTGTTAGTTGAGTTAGTATGGATCAAGACTGGGATTTGTCACTCCGTGTGACGGAGAGGTATCTCGGGGCCCACTCGGTAATACAACATCACACACAAGCCTTGCAAGCAATGTAACTTAGTGTAAGTTGCGGGATCTTGTGTTACGGAACGAGTAAAGAGACTTGCCGGTAAACGAGATTGAAATAGGTATGCGGATACTAACGATCGAATCTCAGGCAAGTAACATACCGAAGGACAAAGGGAATGACATACGGGATTATACGAATCCTTGGCACTGAGGTTCAAACGATAAGATCTTCATAGAATATGTAGGATCCAATATGGGCATCCAGGTCCCGCTATTGGATATTGACCGAGGATTCTCTCGGGTCATGTCTACATAGTTCTCGAACCCGGAGGGTCTGCACACTTAAGGTTCGACGTTGTTTTATGCGTATTTGAGTTATATGGTTGGTTACCGAATGTTGTTCGGAGTCCCGGATGAGATCACGGACGTCACGAGGGTTTCCGGAATAGTCCGGAAACGAAGATTGATATATAGGATGACCTCATTTGATTACCGGAAGGTTTTCGGAGTTACCGGGAATGTACCGGGAATGACGAATGGGTTCCGGGAGTTCACCGGGGGGGGGGGCAACCCACCCCGGGGAAGCCCATAGGCCTTGAGGGTGGCACACCAGCCCTTAGTGGGCTGGTGGGACAGCCCAAAAGGCTCTATGCGCCAAGGAGAAGAAAATCAAGAGAGAAAGAAAAAAAAAGGAGGAGGTGGGAAGGAAGGGGGACTCCCTCCCACCAAACCAAGTCCAACTCGGTTTGGGGGGGGAGAGTCCTCCCCCTTGGACTCGGCCGACCCCCTTGGGGCTCCTTGAGCCCCAAGGCAAGGCCCCCTCCCTCCCACCTATATATACGGAGGTTTTAGGGCTGATTTGAGACGACTTTTCCACGGCAGCCCGACCACATACCTCCACGGTTTTTCCTCTAGATCGCGTTTCTGCGGAGCTCGGGCGGAGCCCTGCTGAGACTAGGTCATCGCCAACCTCCGGAGCGCCGTCACGCTGCCGGAGAACTCTTCTACCTCTCCGTCTCTCTTTCTGGATCAAGAAGGCCGAGATCATCGTCGAGCTGTACGTGTGCTGAACGCGGAGGTGCCGTCCGTTCGGTACTAGATCGTGGGACTGATCGCGGGATTGTTCGCGGGGCGGATCGAGGGACGTGAGGACGTTCCACTACATCAACCGCATTCTCTAACGCTTCTGCTGTACAATCTACAAGGGTACGTAGATCACTCATCCCCTCTCGTAGATGGACATCATCATGATAGGTCTTCGTGCGCGTAGGAAATTTTTTGTTTCCCATGCGACGTTCCCCATCAGTGGCATCATGAGCTAGGTTCATGCGTAGATGTCTTCTCGAGTAGAACACAAAAGGTTTTGTGGGCGGTGATGTGCGTTTTGCTGCCCTCCTTAGTCTTTTCTTGATTCCGCGGTATTGTTGGATTGAAGCGGCTTGGACCGACATTACTCGTACGCTTACGAGAGACTGGTTTCATCGTTACGAGTAACCCCCTTTGCTCAAAGATGACTGGCAAGTGACGGTTTCTCCAACTTTAGTTGAATCGGATTTGACCGAGGAGGTCCTTGGATGAGGTTAAATAGCAACTCATATATCTCCGTTGTGGTGTTTGCGTAAGTAAGATGCGATCCTACTAGATACCCTTGGTCACCACGTAAAACATGCAACAACAAAATTAGAGGACGTCTAACTTGTTTTTGCAGGGTATGATTGTGATGTGATATGGCCAACGATGTGATGTGATATATTGGATGTATGAGATGATCATGTTGTAATAGAAATATCGACTTGCACGTCGATGGTACGGCAACCGGCAGGAGCCATAGGGTTGTCTTTATACTAACATATGTGCTTGCAGATGCGTTTACTATTTTGCTAGGATGTAGCTTTAGTAGTAATAGCATAAGTAGCACGACAACTCCGATGGCAACACGTTGATGGATGATCATGCTGTGGCGCCGGTGACAAGAAGATCGTGCCGGTGCTTTGGTGATGGAGATCAAGAAGCACGTGATGATGGCCATATCATGTCACTTATGAATTGCATGTGATGTTAATCCTTTTATGCACCTTATTTTGCTTAGAACGACGGTAGCATTATGAGGTGATCTCTCACTAAAATTTCAAGACGAAATTGTGTTCTCCCCGACTATGCACCGTTGCTACAGTTCGTCGTTTCGAGACACCACGTGATGATCGGGTGTGATAGACTCAACGTTCACATACAACGGGTGCAAAACAGTTGCGCACGCGGAACACTCGGGTTAAGCTTGACGAGCCTAGCATGTGCAGACATGGCCTCGGAACACATGAGACCGAAAGGTCGATCATGAATCATATAGTTGATATGATTAGCATAGGGATGCTTACCACTGAAACTATACTCAACTCACGTGATGATCGGACTTGGGATAGTGTAAGTGGATCATGAACCACTCAAATGACTAGAGAGATGTACTTTTTGACTGGGAGTTTAGCATATAATTTGATTAAGTTGAACTCTAATTATCTTGAACATAGTCTAAGTCCACTTTGAATATATTTGTGTTGTAGATCATGGCTCACGCAAGTGTCATCCTGAATTTTAATACATTCCTAGAGAAAGCTAAGTTGAAAGATGATGGAAGCAACTTTGTAGACTGGGCTCGTAATCTTAAGCTAATCTTACAAGCTGGAAAGAAGGATTATGTCCTTAATGCTACGCTAGGAGATGGACCACCCGCTACGGCTGATCAGGATGTTAAGAACGCTTGGTTAGCGCGTAAGGAGGACTACTCAATAGTTCAATGTGCAGTCTTGTATGGCTTAGAACCGGGACTTCAACGTCGCTTTGAGCGTCATGGAGCATTTGAGATGTTCCAGGAGTTGAAGTTTATCTTTCAGAAGAACGCCCGGATCGAGAGGTATGAGACCTCCGATAAATTCTATGCTTGCAAGATGGAGGAAAACTCGTCTGTCAGTGAACATGTGCTCAAAATGTCTGGGTACTCAAACCGTCTAGCTGAACTGGGGATTGAACTCCCGCAAGAAGCTATCACTGACAGAATCCTTCAATCACTGCCGCCAAGCTATAAAGGCTTTGTGTTGAACTAGAACATGCAAGGGATGAACAAGTCTCTCGGCGAGTTGTTTGCGATGCTGAAAGTCGCAGAGTCTGAACTCCGTAAAGAGCATCAAGTGTTGATGGTGAGCAAGACCACTAGTTTCAAGAGAAACGGCAAAGGAAAGAAGGGCAATTCGAAGAAGAGCGGCAAGCCTGTTGCCAATCCGCCGAAGAAGCCCAAAGCTGGACCTAAGCCTGAAACAGAGTGCTTCTATTGCAAGGGTATGGGTCACTGGAAGCACAATTGCCCCAAGTATCTGGCAGATAAGAAGGCGGGCAAAGAAAAATCAGGTATATTTGATATACATGTTATTGATGTGTACTTAACCGGCTCTCGTAGTAGTGCCTGGGTATTTGATACCGGTTCTGTTGCTCACATTTGCAACTCGAAGCAGGAACTGCGGAATAGACGAAGGCTGGCGAAAGACGAAGTGACGATGCGCGTAGGAAACGGTTCCAAGGTTGATGCAATCGCCGTCGGCACAGTGTCACTTCAGCTACCATCGGGATTAGTGATGAACTTAAATCATTGATATTTAGTGCCTGCGTTGAGCATGAACATTATATCTGGATCTTGTTTATTGCGAGACGGTTACTCTTTTAAGTCTGAGAATAATGGTTGTTCTATTTCTATGAGTAACATCTTTTATGGTCATGCACCGAATGTGAGAGGATTGTTCATATTGAATCTTGATAACGATACACATATACATAACATTGCGACCAAAAGAGTTAGAGTAAACAATGATAGCGCCATATTTTTGTGGCACTGCCGCTTGGGTCATATTGGTGTAAAGCGCATGAAGAAACTCCATGCTGATGGACTTTTGGAGTCACTTGACTTTGATTCACTTGACACGTGCGAACCATGCCTCATGGGCAAGATGACAAAGACTCAGTTCTCCGGAACAATGGAGCGTGCAAGTGACTTGTTGGAAATCATACATACCGATGTGTGTGGTCCAATGAGCGTGGAGGCATGCGGCGGATATCGTTATTTTCTCACCTTCACTGACGATTTAAGTAGATATGGTTATGTCTACTTGATGAAGCACAAGTCTGAAACATTTGAAAAGTTCAAGCAATTTCAGAGTGAAGTGGAAAATCATCGTAACAAGAGATCAAGTTCCTGTGGTCTGATCGTGGGGGTGAATATCTGAGTTTCGAGTTTGGTGCTCACTTAAGACAATGTGGAATTGTTTCGCAGTTAACACCGCCTGGAACACCACAGCGTAATGGTGTGTCCGAACGTCGTAATCGTACTTTGTTAGAGATGGTGCGATCTATGATGTCTCTTACTGATTTGCCGTTATCATTTTGGGGTTATGCATTAGAAACAGCTGCATTCACTTTAAATAGGGCACCATAAAAATCCGTTGAGACGACACCATACGAACTGTGGTATGGCAAAAGACCAAAGTTGTCGTTTCTTAAAGTTTGGGGATGTGATGCTTATGTCAAAAAGCTTCAGCCTGAAAAGCTGGAACCCAAAGCGGAAAAATGCGTCTTCATAGGTTACCCAAAAGAGACAGTTGGGTACACCTTCTATCTCAAATCCGAGGGCAAAGTGTTTGTTGCTAAGAACGGAACTTTTCTCGAGAAGGAGTTTCTCTCGAGAGAATTGAGTGGGAGGAAAATAGAACTTGACGAGGTTGTCGAACCTCTCATCCCTCTGGATGGTGGCGCAGGGCAAGGGGAAACCTCTGTCATTGCGACGCCGGTTGAGGAGGAAGTTAATGATGATGATCATGAAACTCCAGTTCAAGTTTCTGTTGAACCACGCAGGTCGACGAGATCACGCGCTGCTCCAGAGTGGTACGGTAATCCCGTCTTATCAATCATGTTGTTAGACAACAATGAACCTGCAAATTATGAAGAAGCAATGGTGGGCCCAGATTCCAACAAATGGCTAGAAGCCATGAAATCCGAGATAGGATCCATGTATGAGAACAAAGTGTGGACTTTGGAGATACTACCTGAGGGCCGCAAGGCTATTCAGAACAAATGGATCTTTAAGAAGAAGACGGACGCTGACGGTAATGTGACCGTTTATAAAGCTCGACTTGTGGCAAAGGGTTTTTCACAAGTTCCAGGAGTTGACTACGATGAGACCTTCTCACCCGTAGCGATGCTTAAGTCCGTCAGAATCATGTTAGCAATAGCTGCATTTTCCGATTATGAAATCTGGCAGATGGATGTCAAAACGGCGTTCCTTAACGGTTTCCTTAAGGAAGAGTTGTATATGATGCAACCCGAAGGTTTTGTCGATCCTAAAAATGCTGACAAGGTGTGCAAGCTCCAACAATCCATTTATGGACTGGTGCAAGCATCTCGGAGTTGGAACAAACGCTTTGATGAGGTGATCAAAGCATTTGGGTTTATACAAGTGGTTGGAGAATCTTGTATTTACAAGAAAGTGAGTGGGAGCTCTGTGGCGTTTCTAATATTATATGTGGATGACATATTACTGATTGGAAACAACGTAGAGCTTTTGGAGAGCATAAAAGGTTACTTGAATAAAAGTTTCTCTATGAAGGACCTAGGAGAAGCTGCTTACATTCTAGGCATTAAGATCTATAGGGATAGATCGAAACGCCTGATAGGACTTTCACAAAGCACATACCTTGATAAAGTTTTGAAGAGGTTCAAAATGGAACAGTCCAAGAAAGGGTTCTTGCCAGTTTTACAACGTACGAGATTGAGTAAGACTCAGTGCCCAGCAACTGATGAAGATAGAGAGCATATGCGCTCCGTCCCCTATGCTTCAGCCATAGGTTCTATCATGTATGCGATGCTGTGCACTAGACCGGATGTTAGCCTGGCCATAAGTATGGCAGGTAGGTTCCAGAGTAATCCAGGAGTGGATCACTGGACAGCAGTCAAGAATATCCTGAAGTACCTGAAAAGGACTAAGGAGATGTTTCTCGTGTATGGAGGTGACGAAGAGCTCGCCGTAGAAGGTTACGTCGATGCAAGCTTTGACACAGATCCGGACAACTCTAAGTCACAAACCGGATACGTATTTATTCTTAATGGGGGTGCAGTAAGCTGGTGCAGTTCCAAGCAAAGCGTCATAGCAGATTCTACATGTGAAGCGGAGTACATGGCTGCCTCGGAGGCGGCTAAGGAGGGTGTCTGGATGAAGCAGTTCATGACGGATCTAGGAGTGGTGCCAAGTGCACTGGATCCAATAACCTTGTTCTGTGACAACACTGGTGCCATTGCCTTAGCAAAGGAACCAAGGTTTCACAAGAAGACCAGACACATCAAACGACGCTTCAACCTCATCCGCGACTACGTCGAGGAGGAGGACGTAAATATATGCAAAGTGCACACGGATCTGAATGTAGCAGACCCGCTGACTAAACCTCTTCCACGGCCAAAACATGGTCGACACCAGAACTGTATGGGTGTTAGATTTATTACAATGTAATTCACATGGTGATGTGAGGGCTAGATTATTGACTCTAGTGCAAGTGGGAGACTGTTGGAATTATGCCCTAGAGGCAATAATAAATGTATAGTTATTATTATAATTCCTGTATCAAGATAATAGTTTATTATCCATGCTACAATTGTATTGAATGAAGACTCATTTACATGTGTGGATACATAGACAAAACACCGTCCCTAGCATGCCTCTAGTTGGCTAGCTAGTTGATCGATGATAGTCAGTGTCTTCTGATTATGAACAAGGTGTTGTTGCTTGATAACTGGATCACGTCATTGGGAGAATCACGTGATGGACTAGACCCAAACTAATAGACGTAGCATGTTGATCGTGTCATTTTGTTGCTACTGTTTTCTGCGTGTCAAGTATTTATTCCTATGACCATGAGATCATATAACTCACTGACACCGGAGGAATGCTTTGTGTGTATCAAACGTCGCAACGTAACTGGGTGAATATAAAGATGTTCTACAGGTATCTCCGAAGGTGTTAGTTGAGTTAGTATGGATCAAGACTGGGATTTGTCACTCCGTGTGACGGAGAGGTATCTCGGGGCCCACTCGGTAATACAACATCACACACAAGCCTTGCAAGCAATGTAACTTAGTGTAAGTTGCGGGATCTTGTGTTACGGAACGAGTAAAGAGACTTGCCGATAAACGAGATTGAAATAGGTATGCGGATACTGATGATCGAATCTCGGGCAAGTAACATACCGAAGGACAAAGGGAATGACATACGGGATTATACGAATCCTTGGCACTGAGGTTCAAACGATAAGATCTTCGTAGAATATGTAGGATCCAATATGGGCATCCAGGTCCCGCTATTGGATATTGACCGAGGATTCTCTCGGGTCATGTCTACATAGTTCTCGAACCCGCAGGGTCTGCACACTTAAGGTTCGACGTTGTTTTATGCGTATTTGAGTTATATGGTTGGTTACCGAATGTTGTTCGGAGTCCCGGATGAGATCACGGACGTCACGAGGGTTTCCGGAATAGTCCGGAAACGAAGATTGGTATATAGGATGACATCATTTGATTACCGGAAGGTTTTCGGAGTTACCGGGAATGTACCGGGAATGACGAATGGGTTCCGGGAGTTCACCGGGGGGGGGGGCAACCCACCCCGGGGAAGCCCATAGGCTTTGGGGAGACACACCAGCCCTTAGTGGGCTGGTGGGACAGCCCCAAGGGGGCCTATGCGCCAAGAGAAAGAAATCAAAGGAAAAGAAAAAAAAAGAGGGAAGAAGTGGGAAGGGAGGGGGACTCCTCCCACCAAACCAAGTCCAACTCGGTTTGGGGGGGGAGTCCTCCCCCCCCTTGGCTCGGCCGACTCCTTGGGAGTCCCTTGGACCCCAAGGCAAGGTCGCCCTCCCTCCTCCTATATATATGGGGCTTTTAGGGCAGATTTGAGACGACTTTCTCACGGCTGCCCGACCACATACCTCCATAGTTTTTCCTCTAGATCGCGTTTCTGCGGAGCTCGGGCGGAGCCCTGCTGAGACGAGATCATCACCAACCTCGGGAGCGCCGTCACGCTGCCGGAGAACTCTTCTACCTCTCCGTCTCTCTTGCTGGATCAAGAAGGCCGAGATCATCGTCGAGCTGTACGTGTGCTGAACGCGGCGGTGCCGTCCGTTCGGTACTAGATCGTGGGACTGATCGCGGGATTGTTCGCGGGGCGGATCGAGGGACGTGAGGACGTTCCACTACATCAACCGCGTTCTCTAACGCTTCTGCTGTACGATCTACAAGGGTACGTAGATCACTCATCCCCTCTCATAGATGGACATCACCATGATAGGTCTTCGTGCGCGTAGGAAATTTTTTGTTTCCCATGCGACGTTCCCCATCACCAACAAATGGCTAGAAGCCATGAAGTCCGAGATAGGATCCATGTATGAGAACAAAGTGTGGACTTTGGAGGTACTGCCTGAGGGCCGCAAGGCTATTCAGAACAAATGGATCTTTAAGAGGAAGACGGACGCTGACGGCAATGTGACCGTTTATAAGGCTCGACTTGTGGCAAAGGGTTTTTCACAAGTTCAAGGAGTTGACTACGTTGAGACATTCTCACCCGTAGCGATGCTTAAGTCCGTCAGAATCATGTTAGCAATAGCTGCATTTTTCGATTATGAAATCTGGCAGATGGATGTCAAAACGGCGTTCCTGAACGGTTTCCTTAAAGAAGAATTGTATATGATGCAACCCGAAGGTTTTGTCGATCCTAAGAATGCTAACAAGGTGTGCAAGCTCCAGCGATCCATTTATGGACTGGTGCAAGCATCTCGGAGTTGGAACAAACGCTTTGAGGAGGTGAACAAAGCATTTTGGTTTATACAAGTGGTTGGAGAATCTTGTATTTACAAGAAAGTGAGTGGGAGCTCTGTGGCGTTTCTAATATTATATGTGGATGACATATTGCTGATTGGAAACAACGTAGAGTTTTTGGAGAGCATAAATGATTACCTGAATAAAAGTTTCTCTATGAAGGACCTAGGAGAAGATGCTTACATTCTAGGCATTAAGATCTATAGGGATAGATCAAAACGCGTGATAGGACTTTCACAAAGCACATACCTTGATAAAGTTTTGAAGAGGTTCAAAATGGAACAGTCCAAGAAGGGGTCCTTGCCAGTTTTACAAGGTACGAGATTGAGTAAGACTCAGTGCCCAGCAACTGATGAGGATAGAGAGCATATGCGCTCCGTCCCCTATGCTTCAGCCATAGGCTCTATCATGTATGCAATGCTATGCACTAGACCGGATGTTAGCCTGGCCATAAGTATGGCAGGTAGGTTCCAGAGTAATCCAGGAGTGGATCACTCGACAGCGGTCAAGAATATCCTGAAGTACCTGAAAAGAACTAAGGAGATGTTTCTCGTGTATGGAGGTGACGAAGAGCTCGCCGTAAAAGGTTACGTCGATGCAAGCTTTGACACAGATCCGGACGACTCTAAGTCGCAAACCGGATACGTATTTATTCTTAATGGTGGTGCGGTAAGCTGGTGCAGTTCCAAGAAAAGCGTCGTAGCAGATTCTACACGTGAAGCGGAGTACATGGCTGCCTCGGAGGCAACTAAGGAGGGTGTCTGGATGAAGAAGTTCATGATGGATCTTGGAGTGGTGCCAAGCGCACTGAATCCAATAACCTTGTTCTGTGACAACACGGGTGCCATTGCCTTAGCAAAGGAACCACGGTTTCACAAGAAGTCCAGACACATCAAACGACGCTTCAACCTCATCCACGACTACGTCGAAGGGGGGACGTAAATATATGCAAAGTGCACACGGATCTGAATGTAGCAGACCCGCTGACTAAACCTCTTCCACGGCCAAAGCATGATCAACACCAAAACTGTATGGGTGTTAGATTTATTACAATGTAATTCGCATGATGATGTGAGGGCTAGATTATTGACTCCAGTGCAAGTGGGAGACTGTTGGAATTATGCCCTAGAGGCAATAATAAATATAGTTATTATTATAATTCCTGTATCAAGATAATCGTTTATTATCCATGCTATAATTGTATTGAATGAAGACTCATTTACATGTGTGGATACATAGACAAAACACTGTCCCTAGCAAGCCTCTAGTTGGCTAGCCAGTTGATCAAAGATAGTCAGTGTCTTCTGATTATGAACAAGGTGTTGTTGCTTGATAACTGGATCACGTCATTAGGAGAATCACTTGATGGACTAGACCCAAACTAATAGACGTAGCATGTTGATCGTGTCATTTTGTTGCTACTGTTTTCTGCGTGTCAAGTATTTGTTCCTATGACCATGAGATCATATAACTCACTGACACCGGAGGAATACTTTGTGTGTATCAAACGTCGCAACGTAGTTGGGTGACTATAAAGATGCTCTACAGGTATCTCCGAAGGTGTTAGTTGAGTTAGTATGGATCAAAACTGGGATTTGTCACTCCGTGTGACGGAGAGGTATCTCGGGGCGCACTCGGTAATACAACATCACACACAAGCCTTGCAAGCAATGTAACTTAGTGTAAGTTGCGGGATCTTGTATTACGGAACGAGTAAAGAGACTTGCCGGTAAACGAGATTGAAATAGGTATGCGGATAGTGACGATCGAATCTCGGGCAAGTAACATACCGAAGGACAAAGGGAATGACATACGGGATTATATGAATCCTTGGCACTGAGGTTCAAATGATAAGTTCTTCGTAGAATATGTAGGATCCAATATGGGCATCCAGGTCCCGCTATTGGATATTGACCGAGGAGTCTTTCGGGTCATGGCTACATAGTTCTCGAACCCGCAGGGTCTGCACACTTAAGGTTCGACGTTGTTTTATGCGTATTTGAGTTATATGGTTGGTTATCGAATGTTGTTCGGAGTCCCGGATGAGATCACGGACGTCACGAGGGTTTCCGGAATGGTCCGGAAACGAAGATTGATATATAGGATGACCTCATTTGATTACCGGAAGGTTTTTGGAGTTACCGGGAATGTACCGGGAATGACGAATGGGTTCCGGAAGTTCACCGGGGGGGGCAACCTACCCCGGGGAAGCCCATAGGCCTTGAGGGTGGCGCACCAGCCCTTAGTGGGCTGGTGGGACAGCCCAAAAGGGCCCTATGCGCATTAGAAAGAAAAATCAAAGAGAAAGAAAAAAAAGAGGAGGTGGGAAGGGAAGGAAGGACTCCCACCCACCAAACCAAGTCCAACTCGGTTTGGGGGGGGAGACCTTCCCCCCTTGGCTCGGCCGACCCCCTTGGGGCTCCTTGAGCCCCAAGGCAAGGCCCCCTCTCTCCCACCTATATATACGGAGGTTTAAGGGCTGATTTGAGACGACTTTTCCACGGCAGCCCGACCACATACCTCCATGTTTTTTTCCTCTAGATCGCGTTTCTGCGGAGCTCGGGCGGAGCCCTGCTGAGACAAGATCATCACCAACATCCGGAGCGCCGTCACGCTGCCGGAGAACTCTTATACCTCTCCGTCTCTCTTGCTGGATCAAGAAGGCCGAGATCATCGTCGAGCTGTACGTGTGCTGAACACGGAGGTGCCGTCCTTTCGGTACTAGATCGTGGGACTGATCGCGGGATTGTTCGCGGGGCGGATCGAGGGACGTGAGGACGTTCGACTACATCAACCGCGTTCACTAACGCTTCTGCTATACGGTCTACAAGGGTACGTAGATCACTCATCCCCTCTCGTAGATGGACATCACCATGATAGGTCTTCGTGCGCGTAGGAAATTTTTTGTTTCCCATGCGACGTTCCCCAACAGTGACAACGGACGCAAGTTCGACAACGTCACAAGTCGCACCTTTTTCCTCTCCCATGGCATTATTCTCAGGTTTTCTTGCCCATATACCTCCCCTCAAAATGGGAAGGTTGAACTCTCTCTTCGTTCCATCAACGATATCCTATGCACTTTACTCATTCAAGCATCTCTTCGTCCCCGTTCTTGGGTCGAAGCTCTGCGTAGTGCCACCCTTCTTCTTAACATCCGCCCCACCAAAACATGTCCTCACTATACACCCTTTCAATTGTTGGAAATATGCCCTAGAGGCAATAATAAATTAGCTATTATTATATTTCTTTGTTCATGATAATCGTTTATTATCCATGCTATAATTGTATTGATTGGAAACACAATACTTGTGTGGATACATAGACAAAACACTATCCCTAGTAAGTCTCTAGTTGACTAGCTCGTTGATCAAAGATGGCCAAGGTTTCCTCGCCATAGGCAAGTGTTGTTACTTGATAACGGGATCACATCATTAGGAGAATCATGTGATGGACTAGACCCAAACTAATAGACGTAGCATGTTGATCGTGTCATTTTGTTGCTACTGTTTTCTGCGTGTCAAGTATTTGTTCCTATGACCATGAGATCATATAACTCACTGACACCGGAGGAATGCTTTATGTGTATCAAACGTCGCAACGTAACTGGGTGACTATAAATATGCTCTACAGGTATCTCCGAAGGTGTTAGTTGAGTTAGTATGGATCAAGACTGGGATTTGTCACTCCGTGTGACGGAGAGGTATCTCGAGGCCCACTCGGTAATACAACATCACACACAAGCCTTGAAAGCAATGTGACTTAGTGTAAGCTGCGGGATCTTGTATTACGGAACGAGTAAAGAGACTTGCCGGTAAACGAGATTGAAATAGGTATGCGGATACTGACGATCGAATCTCGGGCAAGTAACATACCGAAGGACAAAGGGAATGACATACGGGATTATATGAATCCTTGGCACTGAGGTTCAAACGATAAGATCTTCGTAGAATATGTAGGATCCAATATGGCCATCCAGGTCCCGCTATTGGATATTGACCGAGGAGTCTCTCGGGTCATGTCTACATAGTTCTCGAACCCGCAGGGTCTGCACACTTAAGGTTCGACGTTGTTTTATGCGTATTTGAGTTATATGGTTGGTTACGAATGTTGTTCGGAGTCCCGGATGAGATCAAGGACGTCACGAGGGTTTCCGGAATGGTCCGGAAACGAAGATTGATATATAGGATGACCTCATTTGATTACCGGAAGGTTTTCGGAGTTACCGGGAATGTACCGGAATGACGAATGGGTTCCGGGAGTTCACCGGAGGGGGGCAACCCACCCCGGGGAATCCCATAGGACTTGGGGGTGGTGCGCCAACCCTTAGTGGGCTGGTGGGACAGCCCAAAAGAGCCCTATGCGCATTGGAAGAAAAATCAAAGAGAAAAGGAAAAAAAAAGAAGGAGGTGGGAAAGGGAAGAAGGACTCCACCTTCCAAACTAAGTGGATTTCGGTTTGGGAGGGGGAGACCTTCCCCCTTAGGCTCGGCCGACCCCTTGGGAGTCCTTGGACCCCAAGGCAAGGCTCCCCCCTCCTCCTCCTATATATAGTGGGGTTTTAGGGCTGATTTGAGACAACTTTGCCACGGCAGCCCGACCACATATCTCCACGGTTTTACCTCTAGATCGCGTTTCTGCGGAGCTCGGGCGGAGCCCTGCCGAGACAAGATCATCACCAACCTCCGGAGCGCTGTCACGCTGCCGGAGAACTCTTCTACCTCTCCGTCTCTCTTGCTGGATCAAGAAGGCCGAGATCATCGTCGAGTTGTACGTGTGCTGAACGCGGAGGTGCCGTCCGTTCGGCACTAGATCATGGGACTGATCGCGGGATAGTTCGCAGGGCGGATCGAGGGACGTGAGGACGTTCCACTACATCAACCGCGTTCACTAACGCTTCTGCTGTACGGTCTACAAGGGTACGTAGATCACACATCCCCTCTCGTAGATGGACATCACCATGATAGGTCTTCGTGCGCGTAGGAAATTTTTTGTTTCCCATGCGACGTTCCCCAACATCAATCTCTTCTTCTATTTGGGGTCCTTACTATCTTTCTCTTTGGGTTTTCGGTTGCCTATGCTTTCCTAATACCACATCCACCACAACTCACAAACTAGCCCCATGATCTCTACCCTGCATTTATCTTGGCCTCTCCAATGACCACAAAGGACATCATTGTTTCGATCCATCCTCTGGTCGCGTGCTTGTCTCTCGCCATGTCTCATTCGATGAAAACACTTCTCCTTTTTTTGTCGCTAAGACCACATCACCCAATGACCAGCAAACCACCACCACCTCTGCCGCGACCTCTCTCTCTCCCATGACGAGGCCGGCTAGCCTGATGCAGTCGGCCGGCCCGCCAAGCCCGGCAAGCACGACAAGATCGGTAAGCCTGGCACCGGTCCAATTACCCCTCCCACCCAACGCCGTATCCATTCCACCACCCACTAATGATCATGTCATGTGTACTTGTGGCAAACATGGTTTTCATCTCCCTACTCGTCGTGTTAATCTCACGGCCACACCGACTATCTCCCCTCTACCCACCTCATACAAACGGGCTCTTCTTGATCCCATTTGGTTTTCTACTATGTGGGGCGAATTTGATGCTCTACAGCAAAACAACACCTGGACTTTGGTTCCCAAGCCTCTTGGTGTTAATCTTGTCTCTGGCAAATGGGTTTTTCGCCACAAGTTTCATGCCGATGGTTCTCTTGCCTGCTACAAAGCTCGCGGGGTTTGTCGTGGTTTTTCACAGCAACACGGCATTGATTTTGATGAGACCTTTTCTCCTGTGGTAAAACCTAGCACCATCCGTGTTGTTCTTAGTCTTGCGGTCTCCTCTTCATGGCCCATTCATCAACAGAATGTCAAAAATGCTTTTCTCCATGGAACACTGAATGAAACTGTGTACTGCGAGCAACCCTCTGGTTTTGAAAATCCCACCTCACTGAATCTCGTTTGTCTTCTTAACAAATCGTTGTATGATCTCAAGCAGGCTCCTCGAGCCTGGTTCCAATGTTTTGCTACCTTCGTTCAAACCATTGTCTTTGTCCCTTCTAAATCCGACTCATCTCTCTTCGTTTTTCATTCCTCTAATCACACTGCCTATCTCTTATTATATGTACATGATATTATTCTAACCTCTTCTTCCGATACTTTCCTACACCAAATAA
The DNA here is from genome assembly GCF_904849725.1 of Hordeum vulgare subsp. vulgare. NCBI lineage: Eukaryota > Viridiplantae > Streptophyta > Magnoliopsida > Poales > Poaceae > Hordeum > Hordeum vulgare. The sequence continues at coordinate 448,718,756 of NC_058518.1, read as the reverse complement.
TCTCTTCTCTCAATCATGAATTTTCTATGGCTGATCTTGGTCCTCTCCATCATTTTCTTGGTATCACTGTTTCTCGTACTCCCTCTACTCTTCTTCTCTCCCAACGCCAATATGTTATAGATTTGCTCTCCCGTGCCAGCATGTCTGATTGTCAACCCTGTCGAACACCTGCTGACACCGGTGCCAAATTACCGGCTGATGGTGAACCCGTTCCCGATCCCACTTATTATCGCAACATTACCGGTGCCCTTCAATATGCTACTCTCACTCGTCCTGATATTTCCTACTCTATTCAACAAGCCTGTCTTTTTATGCACGACCCTCGTGCTCCTCATCTTGCTCATATTAGACGCATACTTCGCTATCTCAAAGGTACTCTAGACCACGGCCTCCTTATTAATTCTTCCTCTCCAACAATCTTGACAGTATATTCTGATGCGGACTGGACAGGTTGTCCCGACACTCGACGATCCACATCCGGCTATTCTGTTTATTTGGGTGATAATGTTATTTCTTGGTCTTCAAAAAGGCAGGATACAGTTTCTAGGTCCTCCGCTGAATCTGAGTATCGGGCTGTTGCACATGTTGTAGCCGAGGCCGTCTCGCTTCGGCAACTCCTCGTGGAGCTTCATCGCCCACTCGAGCGTGCTACCATTGTTTACTGTGACAACATTTCAGCGGTCTATCTGGCATCTAATCCAGTTCAGCATCGTCGCACGAAGCACATTGAGATCAACATCCACTTTGTTCGTGAGAAGGTGACTCTTGACGAGGTTCGAGTTCTACATGTTCCAACTAGTGCGTAATTTGTTGATATCTTTACCAAAGGACTTTTCAATGCATCCTTGACCGACATACTCTTCAGTCTCAACATCGTCACGCCCGACGTTGACACTGCAGGGGGATATTAGAGTATATTCGGCCGGTTTAGTTTTGATAGTTTTGATAGTTTGAATTCTAACCTATCTCTCCTATACTTGGACTCCAAGACTTATACTTATATAAGCAGTCCATTGAAGCATCAATTAATACATAATTATTATTTTAAGGAATAATCAATACACAATTATTATCAAATATCAGATACAATTGATAGTCCAATTTGAATCTAGTGCTACATACCTTCTGCCTTTTTTTGTTTATGGGCATGCCAAATTTTAAATCACTTTACAACCGATCAGAGTAAAAGCAGGACACCATAAGGGAGCCTACTTACATCCATGCATTCACTCAATGTGGTTGTATCAGCTCGATACAACTACTGAATGAAAATGTCCTTTACTAATTAAACAAAAACCTTGCATGCGTGCAGACATAATCTACGCATCAGGCGGCGCATCGCCCTCCTCGGCGTCGGCATACAGTGCGAAGATGAAGAGCGTGCTGCAACTGCTGACCGACGAGGCGGCGGCCTCTCCCCAGCGGTTCGCGGCGAACACGACAGACCCGCCGTTCGCGCTGGTGCAGTGCACGTGGGACCTGCCGCCGTGCAAGCAGTGCCTGGAGATGCTGTCGGCCAACGCATCGGACGGGTGGACCATGACAATACAAGGCAAGCGCAAGAGCTATGATTTTTTCACTATTTTAACCCATGGGATGAAAATATTGTATGGAATGAACTCTGATTGAAAATGTTTCACGATCTGACTTTTTTGAAATGCCAGAGCCTGTGGCGTTGCAGACGCACATAGAAACGCCAATGTATTGTGGCGTTGCAGACCCACTCAAACGCCAGTTAAATGTGGCGTTGCAGTCCACATAGAAACGCCAGGGATACTGGTTGCTGGCCACGCGCGAAACGCCATGGTCCATGGCGTTTCAGCAGTACACATATTGCTGGCAGCATGCCGTGGGCTGGCTGGATGTCGTCGCTGCGTTCCATAGTGGGTCTACAACGCCATCACTGTTGGCGTTTCACAATGGGTCTGCAACGCCACATTAGACAGGCGTTGCAAGAAAGAAAAAACGCCACGGCTGACAGGCGTGTTACAGTAGGGGAGCAACGCCAACACTGTTGGCGTTTCACAGTGGGCCTGCAACGCCACATTAGACTGGCGTTGCAAAAAAGAAAAAACGCCACGGTAGACAGGTGTGTCACTGTAGGGCAGCAACGCCATGGTAGACTGGCGTTGCATAGTGGGGCAGCAACGCCACGGCTTGTGGCGTTTCTAAAAGGGTCAGATCATGAAATGTTTTCAAATCTGGTTCATTTTGTGCTCATGTTTAGAAAAAAGGTTAAAAGAGTGAAAAAAAATCCCAAGAGCTATAGCTGCACTGTCAGGTACAGCAACACGAGCTTCATTGTCGTGCCGAGAATGGTTAATAGTATAGCCAACTGCTGGCTATAAGCAGTCTTATAACCCGTCTTATAGCTAGCTTGTACAATAGTTAGCTATAAAAGGGTACTGCTTTTATCATATATGGCCCACCTTTCATTCTCACAAAGCACCTAGGAGCACGTGCTAGAGCTAGCTCTTCACGAAGAGCCCGCTTTTCTTCTCTCTCCTCTTCTCTCTCATCCAACTCAGTAAAATATAGTATTTTAATCCTTACATCCTGCTGAATGTACCTTACTGTACTTGCTCTTAATGGCGCTTCAAGATCCACCGCGTCCGTAGGCCAGAAAGGCGCACCTGCTCATGGTGAGTGCTCTGCGTGTTTCCAAGGTTTCTACCACCATAGACTTCTTTTCATAGTTGCAGTTTTGAAACATAATTGATAGTTTCTACCTCTGCCCGATCTATAACACTTCCTCCATGAGCTTCCGCTGGTTGCCAAGGCACCCATTTACATTTTTGGATATGTTTTTTTATATTGCACTAAAATGGTCATATGTTTTGATGAACTTTAGCATGTTATCATGATATAGCTTGTATGGCATCCAATGCTTTTCTAACATTTTTTTTTACTTTGGAGGTGCCTCAACCAATATGGGATATGAAGTTTGGTTATGCTTCTCCTAACAACACTGTTATTCATATCCAATTTTCTTTCTTTTGAAAACACTATAACACTTCTTTTATATAAACAATATACCTCTCATGCTTGTTGGGGAACGTCGCATGGGAAACAAAAAATTTCCTACGCACACGAAGACCTACCATGGTGATGTCCATCTACGAGAGGGGATGAGTGATCTACGTACCCTTGTAGATCGTACAGCAGAAGCGTTAGTGAACGCGGTTGATGTAGTGGAACGTCCTCACGTCCCTCGATCCACCCCGCGAACAATCCCGCGATCAGTCCCACGATCTAGTACCGAACGGACGGCACCTCCGCGTTCAGCACACGTACAGCTCGACGATGATCTCGGCCTTCTTGATCCAGCAAGAGAGACGGAGAGGTAGAAGAGTTCTCCGGCAGCGTAACGGCGCTCCGGAGGTTGGTGATGACCTTGTCTCAGCAGGGCTCCGCCCGAGCTCCGCAGAAACGCGATCTAGAGGAAAAACCGTGGAGGTATGTGGTCGGGCTGCCGTGGAAAAGTCGTCTCAAATCAGCCCTAAAACCTCCGTATATATAGGTGGGAGGGAGGGGACCTTGCCTTGGGGCTCAAGGAGCCCCAAGGGGGTCGGCGGAGTCCAAGGGGGAAGGCTCCCCCCCCAAACCGAGTTGGACTTGGTTTGGTGGGTGGGAGTCCTTCCTTCCCTTCCCACCTCCTCCCTTTTTTTCTTTTCTCTTTGATTTTCTTTCCTAGGCGCATAGGGCCCTTTTGGGCTGTCCCACCAGCCCACTAAGGGCTGGTGTGCCACCCTCAAGGCCTATGGGCTTCCCCGGGGTGGGTTGCCCCCCCCCCCCCCCGGTGAACTCCCGGAACCCATTCGTCATTCCCGGTACATTCCCGGTAACTCCGAAAACCTTCCGGTAATCAAATGAGGTCATCCTATATATCAATCTTCGTTTCCGGACCATTCCGGAAACCCTCGTGACGTCCGTGATCTCATCCGGGACTCCGAACAACATTCGGTAACCAACCATATAACTCAAATACGCATAAAACAACGTCGAACCTTAAGTGTGCAGACCCTGCGGGTTCGAGAACTATGTAGACATGACCCGAGAGAATCCTCGGTCAATATCCAATAGCGGGACCTGGATGCCCATATTGGATCCTACATATTCTACGAAGATCTTATCGTTTGAACCTCAGTGCCAAGGATTCGTATAATCCCGTATGTCATTCCCTTTGTCCTTCGGTATGTTACTTGCCCGAGATTCGATCATCAGTATCCGCATACCTATTTCAATCTCGTTTACCGGCAAGTCTCTTTACTCGTTCCGTAACACAAGATCCCGCAACTTACACTAAGTTACATTGCTTGCAAGGCTTGTGTGTGATGTTGTATTACCGAGTGGGCCCCGAGATAGCTCTTCGTCACACGGAGTGACAAATCCCAGTCTTGATCCATACTAACTCAACTAACACCTTCGGAGATACCTGTAGAGCATCTTTATAGTCACCCAGTTACGTTGCGATGTTTGATACACATAAAGCATTCCTCCGGTGTCAGTGAGTTATATGATCTCATGGTCATAGGAATAAATACTTGACACGCAGAAAACAGTAGCAACAAAATGACACGATCAACATGCTACGTCTATTAGTTTGGGTCTAGTCCATAACGTGATTCTCCTAATGACGTGATCCAGTTATCAAGCAACAACACTTTGCTCATAATCAGAAGACACTGACTATCTTTGATCAACTGGCTAGCCAACTAGAGGCTTGCTAGGGACGGTGTTTTGTCTATGTATCCACACATGTAAATGAGTCTTCATTCAATACAATTATAGCATGGATAATAAACGATTATCTTGATACAGTAATTATAATAATAACTATATTTATTATTGCCTCTAGGGCATAATTCCAACAGTCTCCCACTTGCACTAGAGTCAATAATCTAGCACTCACATCATCATGCGAATTACATTGTAATAAATCTAACACCCATACAGTTCTGGTGTTGATCATGCATTGGCCGTGGAAGAGGTTTAGTCAGCGGGTCTGCTACATTCAGATCCGTGTGCACTTTGCATATATTTACGTCCTCTCCCTCGACGTAGTCGCGGATGAGGTTGAAGCGTCGTTTGATGTGTCTGGTCTTCTTGTGAAACCGTGGTTCCTTTGCTAAGGCAATGGCACCCGTGTTGTCACAGAACAAGGTTATTGGATTCAATGCGCTTGGCACCACTCCAAGATCCGTCATGAACTGCTTCATCCAGACACCCTCCTTAGCTGCCTCCGAGGCAGCCATGTACTCTGCTTCACACGTAGAATCTGCTACGACGCTTTGCTTGGAACTGCACCAGCTTACCGCACCCCATTAAGAATAAATACGTATCCGGTTTGCGACTTAGAGTCGTCCGGATCTGTGTCAAAGCTTGCATCAACGTAACCTTTTACGGCGAGCTCTTCGTCACCTCCATACACGAGAAATATCTCCTTAGTCCTTTTCAGGTACTTCAGGATATTCTTGACCGCTGTCCAGTGATCCATTCCTGGATTACTCTGGAACCTACGTGCCATACTTATGGCCAGGCTAACATCCGGTCTAGTACACAGCATTGCATACATGATAGAACCTATGGCTGAAGCATAGGGGACGGAGCGCATATGCTCTCTATCTTCAGCAGTTGCTGGGCACTGAGTCTTACTCAATCTCGTACCTTGTAAAACTGGCAAGAACCCTTTCTTGGACTGTTCCATTTTGAACCTCTTCAAAACTTTATCAAGGTATGTGCTTTGTGAAAGTCCTATCAGGCGTTTTGATCTATCCCTATAAATCTTAATGCCTAGAATGTAAGCAGCTTCTCCTAGGTCCTTCATAGAGAAACTCTTATTCGAGTAATCCTTTATGCTCTCTAAAAACTCCACATTGTATTCAATCAGCAATATGTCATCCACATATAATATTAGAAACGCCACAGAGCTCCCACTCACTTTCTTGTAAATACAAGATTCTCCAACCACTTGTATAAACCCAAATGCTTTGATCACCTCATCAAAGCGTTTGTTCCAACTCCGAGATGCTTGCACCATTCCATAAAAGGATCGCTGGAGCTTGCACACCTTGTTAGCATTCTTAGGATCGACAAAACCTTCGGGTTGTATCGTATATAATTCTTCCTTAAGGAAACCGTTAAGGAACGCCGTTTTGACATCCATCTGCCAGATTTCATAATCGAAAAATGCACCTATTGCTAACATGATTCTGACGGGCTTAAGCATCGCTACGGGTGAGAATGTCTCATCGTAGTCAACTCCTTTGAACTTGTGAAAAACCCTTTGCCACAAGTCGAGCTTTATAAACGGTCACATTGCCGTCAACGTCCGTCTTCCTCTTAAAGATCCATTTGTTCTGAATAGCCTTGCGGCCCTCAGGTAGTACCTCCAAAGTCCACACTTTGTTCTCATACATGGATCCTATCTCGGACTTCATGGATTCTAGCCATTTGTTGGAATCTGGGCCCACCATTGCTTCTTCATAATTTGCAGGTTCATTGTTGTCTAACAACATGATTGATAAGACGGGATTACCGTACCACTCTGGAGCAGCATGTGGTCTCGTCGACCTGCGTGGTTCGACAGAAACTTGAACTGGAGTTTCATGATCATCATCATTAACTTCCTCCTCAACCGGCGTTGCAACGACAGAGGTTTCCCCTTGCCCTGCGCCACCATCTAGAGGGATGAGAGGTTCGACAACCTCATCAAGTTCTATCTTCCTCCCACTCAATTCTCTCGAGAGAAACTCCTTCTCGAGAAAAGCTCCGTTTTTAGCAGCAAACACTTTTCCCTCGGATTTGAGATAGAAGGTGTACCCAACTGTCTCTTTTGGGTAACCTATGAAGACGCACTTTTCCGCTTTGGGTTCCAGCTTTTCAGGCTGAAGCTTTTTGACATATGCATCACATCCCCAAACTTTAAGAAACGACAACTTTGGCCTTTTGCCATACCACAGTTTGTATGGTGTCGTCTCAACGGATTTTGATGGTGCCCTATTTAAAGTGAATGCAGCTGTTTCTAATGCATAACCCCAAAACGATAACGGCAAATCAGTAAGAGACATCATAGATCGCACCATCTCTAATAGAGTACGATTACGACGTTAGGACACACCATTACGCTGTGGTGTTCTAGGCGGTGTTAACTGTGAAACAATTCCACATTGTCTTAAGTGAGTACCAAACTCGAAACTCAGATATTCACCCCCACGATCAGACCGTAGGAACTTGATCTTCTTGTTACGATGGTTTTCCACTTCACTCTGAAATTGCTTGAACTTTTCAAATGTTTCAGACTTGTGCTTCATCAAGTAGACATAACCATATCTACTCAAATCGTCAGTGAAGGTGAGAAAATAACGATATCCGCCGCGTGCCTCCACGCTCATCGGACCACACACATCGGTATGTATGATTTCCAACAGGTCACTTGCACGCTCCATTGTTCCGGAGAACGGAGTCTTAGTCATCTTGCCCATGAGGCATGGTTCGCACGTGTCAAGTGAATCAAAGTCAAGTGACTCCAAAAGTCCATCATCATGGAGTTTCTTCATGCGCTTTACACCAATATGACCTAAGCGGCAGTGCCACAAAAATATGGCGCTATCATTGTTAACTCTAACTCTTTTGGTCTCAATGTTATGTATATGTGTATCGCTATCAAGATTTAATATGAACAATCCTCTCACATTAGGTGCATGACCATAAAAGATGTTACTCATAGAAATAGAACAACCATTATTCTCTGACTTAAAAGAGTAACCGTCTCGCAATAAACAAGATCCAGATATAATTTTCATGCTCAACGCAGGCACTAAATAACAATGATTTAAGTTCATCACTAATCCTGATGGTAACTGAAGTGAAACTGTGCCGACGGCGATTGCATCAACCTTGGAACCATTTCCTACGCGCACCGTCACTTCATCTTTCGCTAGCCTTTGTCTATTCCGCAGTTCCTGTTTCGAGTTGCAAATATGAGCAACAGAACCGGTATCGAATACCCAGGCACTACTACAAGAGCCGGTTAAGTACACATCAATAACATGTATATCAAACATACCTGATTTTTCTTTGGCCGCCTTCTTATCTGCCAGATACTTGGGGCAATTGCGCTTCCAGTGACCCATACCCTTGCAATAGTAACACTCCGTTTCAGGCTTAGGTCCAGCTTTGGGTTTCTTCGTCGGATTGGCAACAGGCTTGCCGCTCTTCTTCGAATTACCCTTCTTGCCTTTGCCGTTTCTTTTGAAACTAGTGGTCTTATTCACCATCAACACTTGATGCTCTTTACGGAGTTCATACTCTGCGACTTTCAGCATCGCAAACAACTCGTCGGGAGACTTGTTCATCCGTTGCATGTTGTAGTTCAACACAAAGCCTTTATAGCTTGGCGGCAGTGATTGAAGGATTCTGTTAGTGATAGCCTCTTGCGGGAGTTCAATCCCCAGCTCAGCTAGATGGTTTGAGTACCCAGACATTTTGAGCACATGTTCACTGACAGACGAGTTTTCCTCCATCTTGCAAGCATAGAATTTATCGGAGGTCTCATACCTCTCGATCCGGGCGTTCTTCTGAAAGATAAACTTCAACTCCTGGAACATCTCAAATGCTCCATGACGCTCAAAGCGACGTTGAAGTCCCGGTTCTAAGCCATACAAGACTGCACATTGAACTATTGAGTAGTCCTCCTTACGTGCTAACCAAGCGTTCTTAACATCCGGATCAGCCGTAGCGGGTGGTTCATCTCCTAGCGCAGCATTAAGGACATAATCCTTCTTCCCAGCTTGTAAGATTAGCTTAAGATTACGAGCCCAGTCTACAAAGTTGCTTCCATCATCTTTCAACTTAACTTTCTCTAGGAACGTATTAAAATTCAGGATGACTGTAGCGTGAGCCATGATCTACAACACAAATATATTCAAAGTGGACTTAGACTATGTTCAAGATAATTTAGAGTTTAACTTTAGTCAAATTATTCGCTAAACTCCCACTCAAAAAGTACATCTCTCTAGTCATTTGAGTGGTTCATGATCCACTTACACTAGCTCAAGTCCGATCATCACGTGAGTTGAGTATAGTTTCAGTGGTAAGCATCCCTATGCTAATCATATCATCTATATGATTCATGATCGACCTTTCGGTCTCATGTGTTCCGTGGCCATGTCTACACATGCTAGGCTCGTTAAGCTTAACCCGAGTGTTCCGCGTGCGCAACTGTTTTGCACCCGTTGTATGTGAACGTTGAGTCTATCACACCCGATCATCACGTGGTGTCTCGAAACGACGAACTGTAGCAACGGTGCACAGTCGGGAGAACACAATTTCGTCTTGAAATTTTAGTGAGAGATCACCTCATAATGCTACCGTCGTTCTAAGCAAAATAAGGTGCATAAAAGGATTAACATCACATGCAATTCATAAGTGACATGATATGGCCATCATCACGTGCTTCTTGATTTCCATCACCAAAGCACCGGCACGATCTTCTTGTCACCGGTGCCACACCATGATCTCCATCAACGTGTTGCCATCGGGGTTGTCGTGCTACTCATGCTATTACTACTAAAGCTACATCCTAGCAAAATAGTAAACGCATCTGCAAGCACAAACGTTAGTATAAAGACAACCCTATGGCTCCTGCCGGTTGCCGTACCATCGACGTGCAAGTCGATATTTTCTATTACAACATGATCATCTCATACATCCAATATATCACATCACATCGTTGGCCATATCACATCACAAGCATACCCTGCAAAAACAAGTTAGACGTCCTCTAATTTTGTTGTTGCATGTTTTACGTGGTGACCATGGGTATCTAGTAGAATCGCATCTTACTTACGCAAACACCACAACGGAGATATATGAGTTGCTATTTAACCTCATCCAAGGAACTCCTCGGTCAAATCCGATTCAACTAAAGTTGGAGAAACCGACACTTGCCAGTCATCTTTGAGCAACGGGGTTACTCGTAGCGATGAAACCAGTCTCTCGTAAGCGTACGAGTAATGTCGGTCCAAGCCGCTTCAATCCAACAATACCGCGGAATCAAGAAAAGACTAAGGAGGGCAGAAAAATGCACATCACCGCCCACAAAAACTTTTGTGTTCTACTCGAGAAGACATCTACGCATGAACCTAGCTCATGATGCCACTGTTGGGGAACGTCGCATGGGAAACAAAAAATTTCCTACGCGCACGAAGACCTACCATGGTGATGTACATCTACGAGAGGGGATGAGTGATCTACGTACCCTTGTAGATCGTACAGCAGAAGCGTTAGTGAACGCGGTTGATGTAGTGGAACGTCCTCACGTCCCTCGATCCGCCCCGCGAACAATCCCGCGATCAGTCCCACGATCTAGTACCGGACGGCACCTCCGCGTTCAGCACACGTACAACTCGACGATGATCTCGGCCTTCTTGATCCAGCAAGAGAGACGGAGAGGTAGAAGAGTTCTCCGGCAGCGTAACGGCGCTCCGGAGGTTGGTGATGACCTTGTCTCAGCAGGGCTCCGCCCGAGCTCCGCAGAAACGCGATCTAGAGGAAAAACCGTGGAGGTATGTGGTCGGGCTGCCGTGGAAAAGTCGTCTCAAATCAGCCCTAAAACCTCCGTATATATAGGTGGGAGGGAGGGGACCTTGCCTTGGGGCTCAAGGAGCCCCAAGGGGGTCGGCCGAGTCCAAGGGGGAAGGCTCCCCCCCAAACCGAGTTGGACTTGGTTTGGTGGGTGGGAGTCCTTCCTTCCCTTCCCACCTCCTCCCTTTTTTTTCTTTTCTCTTTGATTTTCTTTCCTACGCGCATAGGGCCCTTTTGGGCTGTCCCACCAGCCCACTAAGGGCTGGTGTGCCACCCTCAAGGCCTATGGGCTTCCCCGGGGTGGGTTGCCCCCCCCCCCCGGTGAACTCCCGGAACCCATTCGTCATTCCCGGTACATTCCCGGTAACTCCGAAAACCTTCCGGTAATCAAATGAGGTCATCCTATATATCAATCTTCGTTTCCGGACCATTTCGGAAACCCTCGTGACGTCCGTGATCTCATCCGGGACTCCGAACAACATTCGGTAACCAACCATATAACTCAAATACGCATAAAACAACGTCGGACCTTAAGTGTGCAGACCCTGCGGGTTCGAGAACTATGTAGACATGACCCGAGAGACTCCTCGGTCAATATCCAATAGCGGGACCTGGATGGCCATATTGGATCCTACATATTCTACGAAGATCTTATCGTTTGAACCTCAGTGCCAAGGATTCATATAATCCCGTATGTCATTCCCTTTGTCCTTCGGTATGTTACTTGCCCGAGATTCGATCGTCAGTATCCGCATACCTATTTCAATCTCGTTTACTGGGAAGTCTCTTTACTCATTCTGTAATACAAGATCCCGCAACTTACACTAAGTCACATTTCTTGCAAGGCTTGTGTGTGATGTTGTATTACCGAGTGGGCCCCGAGATACCTCTCCGTCACACGGAGTGACAAATCCCAGTCTTGATCCATACTAACTCAACTAACACCTTCGGAGATACCTGTAGAGCATCTTTATAGTCACCCAGTTACGTTGCGACGTTTGATACACACAAAGCATTCCTCCGGTGTCAGTGAGTTATATGATCTCATGGTCATAGGAATAAATACTTGACACGCAGAAAACAGTAGCAACAAAATGACACGATCAACATGCTACGTATATTAGTTTGGGTCTAGTCCATCACGTGATTCTCCTAATGACGTGATCCAGTTATCAAGCAACAACACTTTGCTCATAATCAGAAGACACTGACTATCTTTGATCAACTGGCTATCCAACTAGAGGCTTGCTAGGGACGGTGTTTTGTCTATGTACCCACACATGTAAATGAGTCTTCATTCAATACAATTATAGCATGGATAATAAACGATTATCTTGATACATGAATTATAATAATAACTATATTTATTATTGCCTCTAGGGCATAATTCCAACAATGCTTACTTTAAATTTAAAAATAACGAGCAAAGCCAAGTCAAACCACGGAGTTCAAGCAATACGGGTTTTTTTAGAACACCTCGAGAGGCGCAGGGGGTTCCTGCATTTCAATAAGGAAAAGCGGACTTGAAAACCTAACATTCTTGGCTAATCAGGGAAAACCGAATGAAAACCCCAAAACAAGAAGAATACGAGAAAAAAGAGACACTAGAACTAGGGATAGGGACAAAGGCCAAAACAAAATTAAGGGGCATCAACGGAGCCCGACACCAAAGCGCCCATGCCCAAAACAGTAAGACGAGCCTGTACTACAACCAAACTAACCGTCACTTGTCGAAGGAAAACCATCCATCTCGAATGACTCTTCTGTCTCGGCCTGAAAGAATGATGTGCTATCATTATGTAGTGAAAAACATCCTGAGAGGTCCAACTTTGACTTTCCTGCAATCCTCTCCAAGAGCTCAACGCTCGATCACTTGCGGCGTGAGAGGTTTTTTGTACATGTCTAGATATGCTTGCATCTTTTTCTCTGGGCCCTCTACTTTGCTGACCTCCGGCAGCTCGCCAAAAAACTCCAATTTACTATACTTTGCACGCTTGGAAGTTGGGGTGTTGCATGCCTTGTTATTCTTATCTAGACGCCCGCTCCGTCGCCCATCATTCTTATCCCCATTTGAAGGCACATGGGTCCCAAGCAGAGGTTGTGGGAGCGGAGAAGTAACCTTGCTGAGAAAATCCTCCATAGATATTGGTGCTGCTTTGGTTTGTGCCACTTTCGTAACAACATTGCACTCCTCCACCACAGGCTCAGCCAGAACGCTAGGCGCGTTCATACCGGGCGGCTCCTCTGAACACGGCATCAGACGTACAAGGGAAAGCACCTCAGAAGACGAGGAGGGTCCTCTAGGGCGTGGCGACCATAGTGTAGCCTCCGAGCACATAGGATCAACAGATTCCCCACTCCCAACCGGCGAGGCACCATGGGGCAACCACATATCATCACCCCAAGCAGAGCATTGAGTCGGATGTGTGAGAATTTTCCCATCAGAAGTCGAGGAGCAACCCCCCGAGCAAGGCATCGTGATCATAGCCTCCAAGTACATGGCAAGCAATACGGTTTAAACATCAACTCAAAGTGTCACCAAAATTGAAAGCCAGTGACAACAATTTTACTCCATCATGGCCCACTTGTGGCATCACTTATACACATCAATGACATCCCTCACTGCGCTAGGTACCTTATACGAAGATTGTGCAATGTAGACGTTGTGTAGACGACTATGTTAAATGTAAATCATAATTCTAGAAGCATTTTATTAGACTATAGAGAACATACATCGTCATGACCTCTTTTTCCTTATAAAGAGTGTTTTGTTATACTCGTAATGTAGCATGCACAGGGCCTCTACATGACTAATGCCCACATTCAACACCAATACACATAAGAATCAAAACAAGCTCGCAATAGTAAAGTCATAAAAGACCAAAACCACGCCTAAGGCGAGGAGGATAGGGGAAAGTAATTATATGTAGACTATGCCTCCATCCATGTGGATAAAGACATCCTTGATCACTCACTTCAAATGTGTACACACTATTGTAAATAGTGGCATGTGTCCCAGTTGTTGCACATGAGATGAAACTTTACTATTGAAAACCTTATCGTTTCTACTTAGCCATAGCGTTCATACATCGACATGGCCTCTATATGTAACTTGCTCCTAGATCTAACTAACTAAATCTCACGTGCAAACTTGCTTCTATTATATTGCAGTTAGTATGAGTTACACTATATAAGATGTCTCAACAAATACAAACTTCACGAGAGAATAAAAAGTACTACCCCAAGCCTCGATTCTACAATATATTGCATATAATTTTTCTTTTGAAAAATCATACCTTATACTAAAATAATATCAATACCAATAACACCAAATAAAAGCAAATGTAAAAATACACCTTCGGATGTATCTAATAATGTTTATGTGGTATTGTACATGTATATATTTTTCTCTACAAACTTGACTAAAATAATATCAACACTAATAATACCAAATAAATGCAACATAAAAGTATACCTTGTGATGTATCTAATAATGTTTATGTGGTATTGTAGATTTATATATTTTTATCTACAAACTTGACGAATGTTTATGAAGCTTGACTTAAAAAAAACTATACACAATATATTATGGAACACAAAGAGAGCCTTGAGCAAACCATGTAGAAGATGAGGTCAAAGTATGAAAAGCATAAATAATATCGCTACATGCGCTTTTATGACCATTGGGCAGAAATTACTTCTTGTAGTGCAAATGTTATAGTTATCCAGAATAACTGAAATGGTGTCTGCGTGCGCGCGCGTGTGTGTGTGTGGAACATTTGTGTAATTTCATGCAAGGAGAATAGGCTTTCCTTTTTGGTCTTTGTGTTTTGGACGTTGTTAAACTCACTCTTATTTGACGAGTGAGGTCAATCTTTTGCCCTTTAAAAAGTATCATACAAATTGTCTTAACATTATGATACAAAGGAAAGACGCACCTACATCTGCGCTGCATCTACTCACACCGAGCGCCCTACTCCTACACACACAACACAGCAAGCTCCTGCCATTCTCTCCCCTGAACAGAGGAGCACAGCGGCCACTCCAGCAGATCCAACCGAGGGGAAGGGAGGAGGGGCGATCATCACCTAGGGCAGGAAGAGGGGGGCGCCGATCGGGAAGGAGGAGCCGCCTGGAGTCGACGAGGACGCGCTGACGAAGGCCTGTTGCATATCCTACGTAGAGGAAGGAGTTCGTCGGGTTCGCACCGAAGTCAAGCTCCTGCCCGTCGCTGTGGTTGCTCCCCGACCTCAACGACGGCGGGAATGGAGCGCGGGCACCCTCCCCAAGCTCCCGGACATGGTGGCCTTGCCGCTCGACGGTGCACGCGGGGGTAGACGCGGCGTGGAGCTCTCTGTTCTCTCTGCTACCCTACAGAAACTTACCAGGAAAGGAGGAAGAAGAGAGATGGAGGGGGAGAAGAGAGGTGGTGGCGGCAGGATAGGGAAGGAGAGGAACCCTAGGCCGAGGTGAAGGCTCGGACGCCCAGCTTATATGGGGGGGACCTCGACGTTTGTGCACGGCGTCAACTTCCTCTCTCTCTCGGCCTGATGGAAAGGTGCGCAGGGGGGGTGTAGACGCCGTCAGGAAGAAGTGCGAATCGGCATGGGCCTCACACGCGGGGAGGAAGGGAAAGGAGCGCCAGAGGAAGCCCACTGGTGCCAAATATAAGAAAGACCCTACCGGCCTTTCCAAATAAAGAAAAACCAGAAGGGAAAAGAAATAAAACAAGCAAACTGGTGGGAATAAATTCAAAAGAAAATACCCCCTGGTCATAGAAAAACATGACCTGGATAATAAAAATACGATCAATATTTTTAGGAGCAAATAATATTTCACAAAAAAGAATTAATGCCTCTGTTTTGTTATCATTGCACCTGCTTAAAACACTCCTAAAAACCACCAAGCTAGCACAACTACACACTCACATTAATCCCTAAACAAAAGACATTTTTAAAGCAGAGATAATAAGGTGGAATTTTGAACTTGAGAATGAAGAGAGAAAAGGGTTTGCAAGTAAATAGAGGGTGTTGAAAAATATGACAAACACCACTACTCTTAGTACTCTAACACATGACATCATAGCAGCACCTCATCACATATATAAGGTCACATGCATCACAAGATAGCTAACCACAAGATCACCACCTACATTTAGTACTAACACCACAAGAAATCATAGTGCAACAACACAACATAAGGGCATGCAATGATATGCTATGCATGCATGCATGAGAAGGAAATAGTAAGGAACACACATGAAATCATGGTACCAACTTTAACATCATAATCTCTGACAAGGTGGACCCACATGCAAAAGGTTCCAAATAGGGAAGGTTCTACACTTGGGGCATAACAAACTCTCCCACACTACAAAGAAGATCTCGACCTCGAGATCTAAGACTGAAAGAAATCGGGAAATTCGGAACGGAGGTGATCCTCGCGTTCCCACGTAGCCTCTTTATCGGAATGGTGTGACCACTACACTTTGAGAAACTTGACAGTCTTGTTACGGGTCTTGCGCTCAGTCGCCTCGAGAACCGCAACTGGATGCTCACGATAAGAAAGGTCAGGCTGGAGGTCGATATCTTGAAGATGCACAGTGCGCTCGGGGGTCTTGAAACACCTCCGGAGCTGAGAAACATGGAACACATCATGGATATTTGCAAAGGTTGACGGAAGCTCGAGCTGGTATGCAAGGTCGTCCCTCTTGCCTACCACTCTGAACGGACCAACGAAACGAGGCGCAAGCTTGCCTTTGATGCCAAAGCGCTGCATACCCTTCATAGGCGACACCTTGAGATAGACAAAATCATCAAGCTCATATGACATGTCACGGTGCTTGCTATCGTAATAGCTCTTCTGACGGGACTGAGCTGCTCTGAGGTTGTCACGAATGATCCGACACATCTCCTCAGCTTCTTCTATCATATCATTGCCAAGGATCTGACGCTCGCCTGTCTGGGACCAGTTGAGCGGAGTACGACACTTCCTGCCATAGAGAATTTCAAACGGAGCCTTGCCAGAACTAGCTTGATAACTGTTGTTATACGAGAACTCCGCGAAAGGCGGACAATCCTCCCACTTCATGCCAAAAGAGATAACACAGGCTCTCAGCATATCCTCAAGAACTTGATTCACTCTCTCCACTTGACCACTAGTCTGAGGATGGAACGCTGTGCTGAAGCGGATCTTCGTGCCCATAGCAGACTGAAAGGAGTCCCAGAACTTGGAAGTGAAGATACTTCCGCGATCTGACGAGATCATCATAGGTACGTCGTGCAAAGAGACAATCCTGGAGGTGTACAACTCTGCCAGCTGAGCTGCTGAAATGGAATCCTTGACTGGAAGGAAATGCGCTACTTTACTCAATTTGTCGATGACGACGAAGATAGCGTCATTGCCCTTCTTGGACTTCGGAAACCCGGTGACGAAGTCCATCTCAATGTGATCGAACTTCCACTCGGGAATCGGCAAAGGCTGCAAGAGGCCCGCTAGTCTTTGATGTTCTGCTTTCACCCTTCGACATACATCACACTCGTTTACGAATTGTGCAATTTCACGTTTCATACGAGTCCACCAGAAAGTCTGCTTCAAGTCATGGTACATTTTGGAACTTCGAGGATCAATAGAGAGCAGAGAGTTATGAGCTTCTTCCATGATCACCTTCCTGAGATCACCTTTCGGGACGACAAGGCGGTCCTCGAAAAACAATGTGTCCCTGGCATCAACAGTGAAACACTTATACTTGGGAAGACTCTTTCCCACACCAATCTTGACCTTCTTCACCATAGCGTCAAGTAGCTGAGCTGCTCTGACCTGATCTTCCAAGGTAGGAGAGATCTGAAGGTTCGCAAGAAAACCCTGAGGAACCAGCTGAAGATTGAGCTTCCTGAAAGACTCAGAAAGACCCGGCTGGAGAGGTTGCAGAATCAGACTGTTGCAATATGCCTTCCTGCTCAATGCATCTGCCACAACATTTGCCTTGCCTGGCGTGTACTCAACACTCGGATTAAAATCCTGGAGCATTTCCACCCAACGTGTTTGCCGAAGATTCAAGTTAGGCTGAGTGAAGATATACTTGAGGCTCTTGTGGTCGGCGAAAACTTCAACCTTACGTTCCAACAAGAGATGTCTCCAAGTCATCAAGGCGTGCACAACAGCTGCTAGCTCGAGATCGTGCATAGGATAGTTCTTCTCCGCAGGCTTCAGCTGCCTGGAGGTATAAGCAACCACCTTCCTATCTTGCATCAAGACTGCACCGAAACCCTGGAGAGAAGCATCGCAAAAGACCTGGTACGGCTTGGAATCATCCGGAGGGGCCAATACCGGGGTGGAGATAAGCTTCTCTTTGAGTGTATCGAAAGCCAGTTGACACTCTGGAGACCAAACATACTTGACACCCTTCTGAAGAAGACTAGAGAGCGGCTTGGCGATTTTGGAGAAGTTCTCAACGAATCTTCTGCAATATCCGGCAAGACCGAGGAAGCTTTGAAGCTGCTTCACATTCTGCGGAGGTTCCCATTCAACAATGGCTTGAACCTTGGATGGGTCAACCTTAATGCCCTCGGAAGAGATAATATGCCCAAGATAAACCACTTCTTTCATCCAGAACTCGCACTTGGAAAACTTGGCATACAATTTGTATTCTCTCAGTTTATCAAGCACCAACCTGAGATGTTTCTCATGTTCTTCCTCATCCTCAGAAAAGACCAGAATGTCGTCGAGATAGAGCAAGACAAATTCATTCTTGAATGGAGAGAAAATATAGTTCATCAATCGACAAAAAGTCGGAGGAGCATTAGCCAGACCAAAAGACATGACCGTATACTCATACGAGCCAAAACTAGTCCTGAATGCCGTCTTCGAAATGTCTTCCTCGCGAATGCGAATCTGATGATAGCCCATTCTGAGATCAAGCTTGGAGAATACTTTAGCACCTTTCAGCTGTTCGAACAACTCATTTATGTTCGGAAGTGGATATTTGTTCTTGATTGTCTTCTTGTTCAATGGGCGGTAATCGACACACAGCCGGTCCGAACCATCCTTCTTCTTGACAAATAGAACACCACATCCCCATGGAGACGAGCTTGGTCTGATCAAACCCAAACGCTCCTGCTCATCGAGTTGCCTCTTGAGTTCCTTCAACTCTTATGGACCCAGCTTGTACGGCCGTTTGCACACTGGCTCTGTGCCTGGCTCAAGCTCAATGACGAACTCAACTTCACGGTGCGGAGGCATGCCTGGCAGCTCTTCAGGAAACACATCTTGATATTCGCAGACTACTGGAACTTGCTCAATGGGATTGATCTCACCCTTTTCATTCAAGGAGAACAAGCGGATTGTGTCATCGCGCGCCGCGAATATAATCACATCCTCCGAAGAGTGGGTAAGCTTGACTTCTTTAGCTTCACAATCAATTGATGCCTTGTTCATGGCCAACCAGTCCATACCAAGGATCAAATCAATGTCGGAATTGCCCAAGACAATAGGAGATGCCAGAAAAGCATAATTGCCCATCTTGACAGAAACATCTGGGACGAACAACTGAGAGCTCATCCGCATACCCGGAGGCACAACTTGCAATGACTTGGGAAGGAACTCGGTCGCAAAATTATTACCAAATGCAAAAGGGGTATGACATGAAGGAATGCGAAGCACCAGAATCAAATAACACTTTAGCAGGAATATCATTGATGGGGAGGTTACCCATGATCACATCTGATGAATTTTCTGCCTCGGCTGCATTCACCATGTTGACTCGAGCTGATCTGGGGTTGAACTTCACAAGAGCGTTGCTTGGAGGTTTGCGTGGAGGAGGAGGCGACAGACGGAGCTGAGAAGTACATTTGTTGGCATAGTGACCCTTCTGCCCACATTTGTGACAAATGACATCTGCTGGCTGCCGGAACTGAGACTGAGGAGGCCCTTGCTTCTGATGCTGGTATCTCTGCTGGAAGCCAGGGTTGGGTGGGTGGGAAGAACCACGTCCACCTGAGTGCTTCGGCTGTTGCGAGTGCCGAGGAGGAGGAGGAGAAACCCAAAACCTCTGTTGCTTCTGAACCACCTGAGTCGAGGAAGAGCTGGAATCTCTGAAGCGCTTCTTGGAGTTCTCCACCGTGAGCAAGGCTGCCTCTGCTCGGATAGCTAAGTTGTAGAACTTGTCAAACTCCTCAGGATCGTGCAAAGCAAGTGCTAACTGCAAATCCTCCTTCAAACCACCCCTGAACTGGTAGATCTTGCTCTTCTGATCCGGGACATCCTGCAAGCGTAACGGGCCAGCTCGTGGAACTCGACGTTGTACTTGTACACAGAATTGCTGCCCTGCTTCAAGCGCCTGAACTTCTCACGCATCTCCTCAACAAAACTGGAAGGGATGTAGTGGGACCTGAAGTCACGACAAAACTCGTCCCAAGACATCACCCTGCCACCTCTGGAGTCCTTAAGCTGCTGCCACCAAATAGAAGCCTGCCCCTTCAACTGAAACGTTGCAAACTTGACATAGTCCTCCGAACGCACATTGCTACACTCAAAATGCTTGTTCATATCACGGATCCAATCTTCCGCATCAAACGGCTGGTCGCAAGAAGTGAACGTCTTAGGCTGGTTTGACAGGAACTGACTCAGACTCGCGAAGTGATTGCCACCCTGCTGGAAATTACCCTGCTGATGATTGGCTCTCTCCTGGATCAACTGCAACAGCATATGAGTGTTTGCATTAGTAGCTGCCATCATCGCCTGCCAGGCCTCTGCAGGAGGAGGCGGCGGCGGAGGAGGAGGAGGAGGTGGAGGCGACATATCCTCTCGTGCTGGGATCTGACGAGTCGGTGGAGCCATCCTGAAGACGGACAACATATTAGTCCACAGAATAATTGAAGATATTGCTGAATCAAAAGACAGGATATCTGAATAGAATTTAGCATTGCACTCGAACAACATAGAAAGAGTGCATCCTCAAAGTAACAGACGACAAAATTCCGATAAGGACCACTGCAACCAAGTGTGAGCTAGAACTGCTCGGAACAAACATATGATCGAGATTTCCCAAACCTCAATCAAGCGTCTGTAGGAAGATAGTCCTATAAAATACCACTAGATATCCCACCTAGTTCAACAAAACAAAGGGTGCGGCTTGCAATTAGCCAGAACAAACTCATGAGAAAGATTTCGTCCGATATTTTCATGGACAGGATCGCACGGGCTCGATTTTACAGTAGCCATCAAGTGCAAGGCAGTGCACCCGACATACGAAGCGTCCCTGAGTCGTAGCATGCTACAAGGACTCTTTAAGACACAACGTGTACCGCTGTAAGTCGACCGTGAACAAACGAATCCACTAGATGTCGAACCCCAACCTAACATCAAGCATTTGTTGGAAGATTGTCCTATAAGTAACTACTTGAATTCCCACCTATGAATTCCCGAAATAACTAGTTATGCAATCAGGTACACGGATACAAGGAGTATTTCACACAACTCCTAAACTAACCTGTCACCTGTATCACATCCTTCAACACACAACCAACATCTCGGACCTTCATCTACAACAGATCCTCGTGATCACAACGATACAAAGTGTGGTAATACCCCCGAACAATCTACACCAGTACTGGGGACATCGGGGTTATCTCACCACTACCCGTATTGAAGCAATAACGAACACCCTCCGTTCTTAGATACTCAGAAATCTGAATGATGGCGATGTGCGCGATAATCCCTGGAGCTCAACTCCCCTGATACTTAGAGCAGATAGGAGGCACCAGGACAAGACTCCGTCACATCGAAATCATATAGATTTCACAAATACCCGTGTGATCCTAAAAAAAATTTGAGCGAGAAAAGGAGTAGAGTTAAAGATTTCCTAAGACGGGAACCTCACCAGAGCATAGAAGAGGAGAAAAAGAATCCTACTCTACGATATAACTAAGACTCAAAACATTTTCTAGACTCGACTCAGCCAAATACGATCACACAAAGGCTCCTATGGTCGTAAGGCTCTGATACCAACTTGTAACGACCACGATGCGGACCTTTCCGATCTGGGGGTCGAGGCCCCGAATAGGAAAGAAGCGCATCTAAGCGTTTCGCAAGCAAGTAACATAGCACAAATAATAATACAAGTAGACAATTCGGGATTCAACTGTCTTCTTATCAATAACTCAGAGTACAACACAGATACAAACAAGGTAGTTCCGCTACGGACTACAAAACATGGAAAATGCTATGCTACCCTACCTGCAGGCCCACGATCACGACCACGCCTCAGTCCTCTGGATAGTTCACGTAGAGGCGGTCTGTCTCCTCGTCGTACTGCCACGCCAGTTGGGTGCCGTCGGGATCATCTGTCTCTGGGGTACCTGTACCTGCTGGGAGTTTCGGAGGAATCCGTGAGCCACGGGGGACTCAGCAATCTAAGACCTTGGTGCCAGAACTAGTCATATTATTAGGTAGGGTAAGGATGAAGTTTATCAGGCTGCAGCATCCTATGCTTGATTAAGTGGCTAACTTACGCAAAGTAGAAGTAAAGGTGGTCTACGCTAACGGTCGGGATTTACTTGATCACTAAGTGATCCTGGACACCTACCTACGACATTCATAACCCCACCGTGTTCCCGATCGAAGAGAGATCTTCGAAGGGACAACCACGGTTACGCACACAGTTGGCAGTTTTATTTGTTTATGTTTAAGTTCTCCAATACCGGATGTTAACAAAATATTCCAAGTTGCCACATAACCGCGGGCACGGCTTTCCGAAAGATTAAACCCTGCAGGGGTGCTCCAACTAGTCCATCACAAATGAACACAGGCCGCAAAGGCATCCTCTATCACGAATCTCGTGATCTCGTCGGATTCCTTAGAGGAAAACCTCAACTCTGGGGGAACCCAAAGCTTCACTAGGATTCCTATACGCAAGATATACCGCTAAGGTAAGACAAGGCTAGCAGGACCTCCCGACGTGTCGACGACCCCGATAAGAGCCGCGTATCTCAGTCTCAGGACACGTTGGATGGAACTAGCTACAGGTACCAAACCTCAAGTTTCCTTGTGGTGGCCCCGCAGGCAGACCAGTTTGGACCAACACTCATGAGGAGCACTGGCCCGGGTTGTTGATTAAAGATCCTCAGGGTAGCTACTCCCTATGCAGATTATTATTAAGTTATTAGCAAATTAACACCAATATTGGGTCCTGCCGGACAAGCCTTAGCACTACGCGATTTATCAAGGGGGTCTCCATAATAACCCCGAACGTGTTAGGAGCGATCATTATGGAATCAAACACCGGTAACCGGTAACTAAGGCGGCAATAACGGGACAAAGCACCCGGCAAAAGGCTAGGCCTCCCGTCATTTACCAAGTATATATAGGTGCATTAATTAAATAACATAATTTAGAATAATGATATCAAGGCTCATGTTATTACATGAGTCAAAGCACCTGCATCTAGCAACGCTAACATTAGTAGCTGAGCAAGCCTACTTAGCCATGCAAGTTTGCTAGGAAGGAGAACGGTGTTGGGGCTCATGGAATATGAAGAGGCAATTTAATTTCAGTGGTAGGCAGCAAGCAATAAGACATGGAAACGAAAACTAGCATAACAAGTCAAGAGATGGAATCAAGGTCATATCATCTTGCCTGTGATATCCTCAGCTTGGAATGGTTCTGGTTCGTCCTGCACGTACTCTCCTGACTCCACGTATTCGTTCTCCGATCCCGGTGCTACCCAACATAAGAATAACATACAATGAACAGCAGCACCACAAGATGCAACAATCACATGATGCATGAGATGAAATTTGAGCATGCACCACTATTTCTATCCCTAGCACAAGCAAAACAAACTACTGCAAGTTCCTGGACAGAACTTTATACTAAGCTATTTTGACATGCATGAGAATGACATGAACATATGCGGCTCGTGAAAACGGTGCAAAACCATATAAAGAACATTGCAAACGGAGCTACGGATCAACGGGAATCAACGAAACAAGATATGAAGCTCTACGTGGAAGAATCAACACCACACTCACAATTGGCACAAATCTGGTATTCCCAGGTTGCCAAGACCTATAAACACCCAACATGAATGGATTGGAGCAAGGAAGAACACCACAACATCAACTAAGCACACACATTGCCCAAAATGACAAAACTACATAATCTGCCATAATCTGCATCTTAGCTCTTTGGGAGCTGCATGCAACATAGCTATAGGTCTTCAAACATGACAAATAATATATGTGGCTGTTGCCAACCAAGAACACTACAAGCACCAGCAAGAATCACAGCAAAAGGAATTAAACTCTAGAAGATACAAGGCCACAAACTTTCCCAAAACCATCAGATCTCAGGGACTTTGTGAAAATTCCTGCACCTGAGTTTCTGTCTCTGTTCTGTAGCTTTTTGACAGCAATAAAAACACAACCTAATGCACTCCAAATGATTTGAAAATTGACAGGAAGCTTCACAAACATACCAGGTTCACAATCCTAGCACTGAACTAAGGCTAGTTCTCAACAGAATGACCAGCACATCTTCATCTATAAGAGAAGAAAATGTTTCCAGAATCCCAGACTTGGTGAAATTTCAGAGTTCATCAATCTGGAATTTTTCAGCCACATGCCCACTTTGTCTAGGCATAGTTTGCACACACATTACACCAAGTGATAATTGACACCACTATAGTGTAGAGCAAAACCCCTACTACTATCACACAAAAACTCATGCCCTTGGGCTCCACCTATTCCATGGAATCAAGGCTCAAACTTGCAACAAAACTGATTATGTCAACTCCATAAGGTATCCTAGTAAGACAACAACTACCAAGGTTGGGTTCATGTGCACAATGACAAAGTGACATGGGGGTTTGAACCCCATGTTTGTGTCATGCACATCCACATCACAAGCACATCTACCAAACTATCCCCACACACAAACACCATGCCTTCTCACATATAGACATGTGAAGGTGCATAGTTTTGCAAAGGTGGGGAAGTTCCACACACACACATATACTCCACATCATTCACAAAAACATCATGCCCTTAAACCCAAGAACAACATGAGGGGGAAAAATACTAAGCAAGTAACTTGGAAGCATCACCTCTCAACACTTTTAGTAGGTACCACAAGTGGTGTGCACTCACAACAAACACATCTCCATACCTACACCATCAACTTCACCTACAACCTCTATGCACAAATGCCTATTTGCAAACACACCAACCACATGAACTAACGAGACCACATGCACACACATATCACTTAAGCCACCAACATCAACTATCACTATACTAGTGTGCAAAACACACACACAATACCATCTGCACCCATCTACACCAGCAGGAAAAATATTAAATAGGACACCTTGCTGTCTATGCATAAGAAAAAGGGAGTAACAAAATAACAGGAAAGCAAAAGAAACAGAAATAAGCATCAGGGTTCGTGGGAATCGAACCCAGTACCTCCTGGTACACAGTAGCAACTCCTAGCCACTACACCACTATCATTGTGTCGACAGGTTAGGGGAAGAAAACAGGTTATCATGTCCCTGATGCTACTGTGCAGGAAAAACAGAAAACAAAAATAGCGCTGAGGGGGGATCGAACCCGCGCCCTCCAACAGGTACGCAACGCTAGTTACCACTGGGCTACGATACGATGTCTGACAGAGTAGGGATCTAACGCAACGTATACTACCTCGATCCTACTGTCTGGCCTGCACCTGCGAGCTGGTGACAGAGAGATCACTGGAGATGGTGTCCTCTACCACGGCCTCTACCACGCCCGCGGGAAAAGGAAAGACGCACCTACATCTGCGCTGCATCTACTCACACCGAGCGCCCTACTCCTACACACACAACACAGCAAGCTCCTGCCATTCTCTCCCCTGAACAGAGGAGCACAGCGGCCACTCCAGCAGATCCAACCGAGGGGAAGGGAGGAGGGGCGATCATCACCTAGGGCAGGAAGAGGGGGGCGCCGATCGGGAAGGAGGAGCCGCCTGGAGTCGACGAGGACGCGCTGACGAAGGCCTGTTGCAGATCCGACGTAGAGGAAGGAGTTCGTCGGGTTCACACCGAAGTCAAGCTCCTGCCTGTCGTTGTGGTTGCTCCCCGACCTCAACGACGGCGGGAATGGAGCGCGGGCACCCTCCCCAAGCTCCCGGACATGGTGGCCTTGCCGCTCGACGGTGCACGCGGGGGTAGACACGGCGTGGAGCTCTCTGTTCTCTCTGCTACCCTACAGAAACTTACCAGGAAAGGAGGAAGAAGAGAGATGGAGGGGGAGAAGAGAGGTGGCGGCGGCAGGATAGGGAAGGAGAGGAACCCTAGGCCGAGGGGAAGGCTCGGACGCCCAGCTTATATGGGGGGGGGACCTCGACGTTTGTGCACGGCGTCAACTTCCTCTCTCTCTCGGCCTGACGGAAAGGTGCGCAGGGGGGTGTAGACGCCGTCAGGAAGAAGTGCAAACGGGCATGGGCCTCACACGCGGGGAGGAAGGGAAAGGAGCGCCAGAGGAAGCCCACTGGCGCCAAATATAAGAAAGACCCCAGTGGCCTTTCCAAATAAAGAAAAACCAGAAGGGAAAAGAAATAAAACAAGCAAAGTGGTGGGAATAAATTCAAAAGAAAATATCCCCTGGTCATAGAAAAACATGACCTAGATAATAAAAATACGATCAAGATTTTTAGGAGCAAATAATATTTCACAAAACAGAATTAATGCCTCTGTTTTGTTATCATTGCACCTGCTTAAAACACTCCTAAAAATCACCAAGCTAGCACAACTACACACTCACATTAATCCCTAAACAAAAGACATTTTTAAAGCAGAGATAATAAGGTGGAATTTTGAACTTGATAATGAAGAGAGAAAAGGGTTTGCAAGTAAATAGAGGGTGTTGAAAAATATGACAAACACCACTACTCTTAGTACTCCAACACATGACATCATAGCAACACCTCATCACATATATAAGGTCACATGCATCACAAGATAGCTAACCACAAGATCACCACCTACATTTAGTACTAACACCACAAGAAATCATAGTGCAACAACACAACATAAGGGCATGCAATGATATGCTATGCATGCATGCATGAGAAGGAAATAGTAAGGAACACACATGAAATCATGGTACCAACTTTAACATCATAATCTCTGACAAGGTGGACCCACATGCAAAAGGTTCCAAATAGGGAAGGTTCTACACTTGGGGCATAACAACATACCTCAGCTCGGGACGGGCGAGAATGAGGTATTAACCGCGCCTTTTACGGAAAAAGAGGTGTTTGAAGCCATATCACAAATGAAAATAATAAGGCACCACGCCGGGATGGATTTCCGGCTGAGTTTTACAAGAAGTGTTGGAACATTATCAAAGGTGACTTGTTACCTATGTTCCAAGACCTTTTTGACGAAAACTTACAATTATTTCACCTGAATTTCGGAACAGTGACACTGTTGCCAAAGAAGGAGGGTGCAATACGTATAGAACAATTTAGACCTATATGTCTTCTGAATGTCAGCTTCAAAATATTTACAAAGGTAGGAACGAATAGGTTGACCAAGATTGCACATGAGGTAGTGCAACCTAGTCAGACGGCTTTCATGCCGGGCCGAAACATACTGGAGGGTGTGGTGGTCTTGCATGAAACGTTGCACGAAATTTACTCGAAGAAATTAGACGGGGTTATTTTCAAGGTGGATTTCGAGAAGGCATATGATAAGGTCAAATGGCCATTCCTACAACAGGCATTACGTATGAAGGGATTTGATGAAATTTGGAGGAAACATGTTGAATCAAAGGTAGGAACGAATAGGTTGACCAAGATTGCACATGAGGTAGTGCAACCTAGTTTCATGCCGGGCCGGAACATACTGGAGGGTGTGGTGGTCTTGCATGAAACGTTGCATGAAATTCACTCGAAGAAATTAGACGGGGTTATTTTCAAGGTGGATTTCGAGAAGGCATATGATAAGGTCAAATGGCCATTCCTACAACAGGCATTACGTATGAAGGGGTTTGACGAAATTTGGAGGAAACATGTTGAATCATTCATACAAAAAGGAAGTGTTGGAATTAAAGTCAATGATGACATTGGCCATTTCTTCCAAACTTTCAAAGGTCTCAGACAAGGAGATCCAATGTCACCCATCCTATTTAACATGGTTGCAGACATGTTGGCAATTCTAATAGGGAGGGCTAAACTAGGAGGCCACGTAGGTGGACTGGTGTCGCATCTTGTGGATGGTGGAGTGTCTATTCTGCAATATGCCGATGATACTATCTTGTTCATGGAACATGATATAGCAAAAGCCAGGAATATGAAGCTTATACTCTGCCTCTTTGAACAACTGTCAGGCTTGAAGATCATTTTTCATAAGAGTGAGTTGTTCTGTTTTGGGAAAGCCAAAGCGGAACAAAACACTTACAAACAATTGTTCGGCTGTGAACTGGGAAGCCTACCGTTCAGTTATTTAGGTATACCTATTCACCATCGAAAGCTTTCCAATAGTGAGTGGAAAATCATCGAGGATCGATTTGAGAAGAAGCTAAGTTGCTGGAAGGGCAAGCTCCTCTCATATGGGGGAAGATTAATTCTAATAAACTCGGTACTTACGAGTATGCCAATGTTCCTTCTATCCTTCTTTGAGGTACCCGTAGAGGTACGTAAAAGGTTGGATTTTTATCGATCTAGATTTTTTTGGCAGAGTGATGAAGAGAGGAAGAAATATAGATTTACTAAATGGGATATTATTTGTAGGCCCAAAGACCAAGGAGGTCTAGGAATTGAGAATTTAGAGGTAAAAAATAGATGTCTGCTAAGTAAGTGGTTGTTTAGACTTTCGGTAGAGACAGAAGGCATGTGGGTACAAATTTTGCGTAATAAGTACCTACATTCTAAAACCTTATCCCAGGTAAAAGTCAGACCTAATGATTCACCATTCTGAAAGGGATTGATGAGAGTCAGATCAACCTTCTTCCATAGAACCAAATTCATTATTGGAAATGGTGAGGGTACGAGATTCTGGGAGGATGAATGGTTGGGGGAGATGCCCCTGGCTGTTCAATATCCAGCTCTCTATAATATTGTGCAACGCAAGGAGACGTTTGTAGCCACATTACTTCAGTCAAATCCTCTAAATATCCAATTCAGACGGTCATTGATAGGCCATCGCTGGGCGGATTGGCTACACCTTGTTAGGAGGCTCATGGATATCCAGTTATTAGAGGAACCTGATAGGGTGCATTGGAAGCTTACAAATAGCGGTATATTTATGGTAAAAGCGATGTATCTGAATCTTATTGATTCGACTAATATCCCTAAATCCGTTAATATTTGGAGAGTCAAGGTACCCTTAAGGATCAAGGTCTTCATGTGGTTTGTGCACAAGAAGGTGATTCTAACTAAGGATAATTTGGCTAAACGTAATTGGGGGGGGGGGGGGGAGTACTCGATGTAGCTTTTGTGATAACGAAGAGAACATTACACACCTCTTTCTCCAATGCCCGCTTGCGAGAGTTCTTTGGCACACAGTGCGTATAGCCTTTAACATTGTACCTCCGGATAGCATTGACACGTTATTTGGAGCGTGGCTAGATGGAGTTGATATGTTTATTGCTAGACACATCGAATTGGAGTTTGTGCACTTCTTTGGGCTATATGAAACTGTAGGAATGATGTGGTTTTTAACAGATATATGAATATACATTTTTTGCAGGTACTTCACAGAGCTGCTGCATTGATCCGTATGTGGTCATTACTCACTCCTGCGGAAACCAGAGAGCCTTTGGTTACTGGATCTATCCGATGGGAGATGGTAGCGCGGGATATCTTCAACCGGTTTGGATGGCGATCGAGTAATAGGATAGATGGTTAGGCATCTAGGCCTGTTTTGCCGGTTGTGGCACTTTTTGATCTACTTTTGCTTCTTTACTACTTTGTTCGAGACTACGTTGGATCGAGATCAGTTTGTTTATTTTAATAAAAGGACTGTATGCATCATACTGATGTAGAGGCCGGAGGTAACCCTCCTTTTCTAAGGAAAAAGTTTATTTTGGTGCAGTCCATGAAGGTAGTGGACTTCCGGGCATCAAAGAGAATGTGGCAGTAAAAAAGATCCTAGACACATCTGCAGATCATACCAAAAGGGACTTTGACAACGAGATTAGCATCATGAGCCAGCTGCACCATCGGAACATTTTACGTAGGGTGCGCTTGGTATAGGTGTAATTTAATACAGGGGTATAAAATTTACAGGTGTATTTTACTGAGCATAGATGTTTTTGGGCTGAAAATTAAACCGATGGATAAAGATCTGTATTTATTTTACAGATGTATTGTGCACAAAACGGTATGCCGATCAGGGCCTTATGGGTTGGTGCAAGGAAGACAAGCATCTACTGCTTATCTATGAAATAATGAAGAAACGTAATCTTGAGGACCATCTTTACCCTCAGATTGGTGCCTCGGATTCTCAAGTCTACGGTGTAATGGTTGATGACACATGTTCACAACTAGGTTGGCCGAGGAGGTACGCACAAACTATGAATCTCTTTTGGGGACATGTTAAACAGATGAATCTCCTAGTGAATATAGCTCGACTTCAAGGTATCTTATTCTTGTCTCACAGACTGACACAGAGTATATGTGTTATGTGTTTCAGGCGCAACGTACTAATTGGAATTGCCTCCGGTCTTGCATACCTCCACACCGAGTGTCCCAAGTCCATCGTGCATAGAGATATCAAGCCAGGTAATGTAATGCTAGACATGGACTTCAATGCCAAACTGTCTGACTTTGGGCTGGTGACGGAAGCCAACCATACCCAAACCTCGCGCGCGACAATGAATATAATTGGGACTCGAACATACATCGACCCGGCATATATTGAGACCGGAAGGTTTAACCTCCTTTTCTAAAAAGAAAAATATTGAGCCCGGAAAGACATGTGGGCAATCTGATGTCTACAGCTTAGGCGTGATGTTGCTCGAGATTGTCTGCGGTGAAAAACCAACCATAGAGACCGATGACAAGAACAGCCTTATCGAGAAGGTCTTGAAATGTCAGGAGAACAATACAATTCTTTGTGCGGCTGACAAAGGGCTGAGAGGCCAGTTTGACGGTGAACTCAAAAGTGTGCTGGAGATCGGGCTCATGTGTGTCAACCCAGATCGTCACCGTCGTCCACACATCGAAAGAGTGAGAGATTTATTGATGCAACTGCTACCTTCAAATCCTAACATCCCTACCGGAGCAAATGGGAGGGGATCAACCGGCTCCAACACGTACCCTACGCATTCACCGGCAAATGAAGAAGCCGGCGATTCACCACTTCTAGTCTAACCTCAATATGAGCGAAGGCCTGCCAAACGAAGTTCGTAATTTTCCAAAACAGAAGAAGTAAAGCTCTTCATGGAGGATTCTTCCTCCCTCTTGTTAAATGTATGCCACATCCCTCCATCTACACATCCTCTGTGCATGTAGTATATCACCTCTTTCTCCATATGCGTACAACGACAAATATATATGATGTGATACTATATTCAATGATGAATCTAATGGTATTGATTTGATACTAAAGATGGTGATAATTTTTCTGTAAATTTGCTCAAAATTTGTGAAGTTTAACTCAAGACAGTACTGATATGCGAAGCAAATCCCGTCAAGAAACAAACATTCGAAGTAAATTGAAACGGTGGAGAATGTAAATACTCATTTTCGAGTCCTTCCGATTCCACTAACGAAACCAAGGAAGCAGCGCACTGGATCTGCACTGCCAATGCCTTTGATACATGTGCAGAATCTTCATCACATATGCGATTCGTGTATACGTACAACTATTATACATACAAACGAAAGAAATGCAGTACACATACACATTGCAGCCAGAACTTTGCATGCGCAGAGCATTCACATCGATCCAGCATCACAGTAACACCGTCACGGCACAAGATTCAGAAACATGGCGCCATTTTCATCACCCAAGAGCAATCCATCACTCCCCAGATCGATCGATCAGAGAAGGGAAGAAGCGGGGAAGATGGCTCCGCTCGGCCCGTCGACCGACGGGAGGATCACTTGTTGTTCATGAGCACCTTGACGAGCTCCTTGCACTGGACGCGGCCCTCGCCGCGGGGGTCGGCCTTGCGGACAAGCTCGTCGGCCTCCTCCTCCGTCAGCCGGTCGCCGTGGGTCAGCATCACCTGCCGCAGCTGCTCCGCGGGGATGACGCCGCTCCCGTCGTCGTCGAAGGCGTCGAGGCACTCGACCAGGCGCTTGGCCGACACGCCGGCGTTGGCCTTGCGCGCCGCCACGGCCAGGAACGTGGGGAGGTCGACGGCGGCGGCGCCCGCGCCCGCGCCCGCGTCCTCGAGGAAGCCCCGCGCCTCGGCCTCGTCCACGTTCTGGCCCAGCGAGCGGAGCGCCGTGACCAGCTCGCCCGCGGCGATGCGGCCGTCCTCGTCGCCGTCGAACAGGTCGAACACCTCCTTGCACTCGTCCGCCTGCTCCCGGGTCAGCTTGGCCGCCATGGCAGAGCCAGAGCAAAGCTGCTGGAGGGGAGTTGGGTAGGAAGTGGCCTGATTGATTGGCCTAATTCATGTCCGGGCTGCTCGTAATGATGAAGCTTTTCTTTTGACATGAAGATTTCCTTTTTATTATCTTAAAAATGAGAAACTTTACTACTCCCTCCGTTCCTAAATACTACTCCAGATTTCGCTAGTGGTCCACATACGAAGCAAAATGAGTGAATCTATAGTTTAAAGTATGTCTATATACATCCGTATGTAGTTCACTCGTAAAACTTGTAGAAAGACTTATAGTATTTAGGAACGAAGGGAGTACATAATTTCTTCGTTTTTAAATATACATTTTTTCAAGATTTTACTAAAACGAAGCAAAATAAATAGATTTACACCTTAAAATGTATCTGTATACATCCTTACGTAGTGTCCTAGGATTTTTTTTTTAAAAACTTATATTTAAAAGCGAAAATGACGGCCAGCTTCGAAGGGACAAAGGAATAATTTCAAGGAGCTGGCACGCACCTTCGGACTGGTTCATACAAAACATACAAGTAGTGACCAGTGATTCCGGTCGCCCGTGGAAATAATACAGCGGGGAATCGCTGAGCCAGGCAGCAGCCAACCCAGCCCCGATCATGCAGCCTGGCACCATTACCCTGTCGAGATTCAAACAATGCAACTCTTGGTTTCGCTGTCGTGGCCACCATTTCCCATAATTATTGATTTCAATCATACCAACCTGTATTCTGCATTTGTGTTTTCTTCAAAAAATATATCGAATTTAAACCTGTTGGGAACAAGTGTGAGCGCAGAGCAGTTCAGCGAAAACTAAGTTCTTAAACGCCATCCATTCCACCATTTGTCATTATTATTTTTCCCATTTTATTAGTTTTGTTCGTAAAAGACTACAGGAACTCCTAAAGAAATCCGAACTTGTTAGGAACAAGCGCGAGCGCAGAGAAGTTCAGCGAAAACTATGACCCGAGTTGTCAAACGCCCCCATTCAAATAAAGCAAGCATCCCGCACAACCTGGTGCAGAGACCCTAAATCCCATGACAAGACAGAGACCAAACAGGCGCAGGATGAGTGCCACAAACCAAAAGAAACCAGGTAATCCAATGTTGCTCCACACGACTACACCGCTACACAGAGATAACCCCACCAGCTACCCAACAGTGCTTAAAAAACGATCACACAGCACAAAATACAACTTTCGAGTCTGTCTGGCATTTCCAAATTTCCAATCCACTTGAGAGCAAACTAAAGCTTATTTTCCGTGGGAGGGCCCGCCCCGCCCCCCTCACTTGGCCATCATGACCTTGACGAACTCCTCGTAGTTGATCTGGCCGTCGCCGTCCACGTCCGCCTCCCGGATCATCTCGTCCACCTCCTCGTCCGTCAGCTTCTCCCCGAGGTTGGTCATCACATGGCGCAGCTCTGCAGCCGAGATGAAGCCGTTCTGGTCCTTGTCGAACACGCGGAAGGCCTCCTTGAGCTCCTCCTCCGAGTCCGTGTCCTTCATCTTCCTCGCCATCAGGTTCAGGAACTCTGGGAAGTCGATGGTGCCGTTGCCGTCCGCATCAACCTCGTTGATCATGTCCTGCAGCTCCGCCTCCGTGGGGTTCTGCCCAAGGGATCGCATCACGGTTCCGAGCTCCTTGGTGGTGATGCAACCTGCACAAAATCAAATATCGATAAGCATTTGCTCAGCACTACGAAATAAAACAAGAATAAGTTAACTACCAGGGATTTAAGAATTGGTCTGTTTAGGCAATGTGGGACTATCTTTGTTAATGTCCTAACAACACAGGATATGGCATAATGATAGTACCACTAATCAGCATGTTGGCCACTTACATAATGTAACCACAAGGAGCTGCAAGTTGCAACGGGCGGGGTTCTTAAACAAACATGGATCTAAACAAGTACTATGTGTCTGTCTTGCAGTATAAGCAGTACAGTTTAAATATTATAGTCCGACAGGGTAACATGAGGGAACAAAAAGATAGGTCCAACTTGCCAGACGCATTCCTAATGTGTCACTGATGTTCATTCCAACATATTGAATTCTAGAAATCAATTTATGGATCATCTGAA
This sequence comes from Hordeum vulgare subsp. vulgare, assembly GCF_904849725.1. Classification (NCBI taxonomy): domain Eukaryota; kingdom Viridiplantae; phylum Streptophyta; class Magnoliopsida; order Poales; family Poaceae; genus Hordeum; species Hordeum vulgare. Next base: position 448,684,538 of record NC_058518.1, on the reverse strand, counting down.
GAAATGATGGACGGCGTACACGCAGAAGCCTTAAGAAGGCAATGCTTAGGTTTTAGCATTAATCAGGTTGTATCCCATCAAGTAAATAATGATGTAGTTCTTGCTGCTCATTAACAAATGATGAAATCAGAAGTCAACATACAATTCAACAAGTCATCATGCATACTACTACCAAGCAAGGAAATAACTAGAGTAGTATTAAATATTGCAGAAATGAGCTTTGACACTACTAGAAAAGAGGAATCGACAAATCAAATGTTGGTCTTAGACTAGACGGTTAACACTAGATCTCCGAGTTATACGCTGTCAGAAGCTAGATCATACTGTAACCACAAAGTCTCTTGAGTGTCAGGTTATACAAAGGAGAGCTAATCGCAACCCCGAATCCTTACTAATCCTTGACATCAAGCAGCCACTAGTACTGTAGATCACAACCAGATCAACGCATCAAATTGTCCATCAGGTCCAACCGTTGGTGCATTCGACCCTATCATTAAAAACCACACAGAACCCTCAACTGGCCCAACTACCAGCAACGGGAATGCCTAAGAGCTACTCGTGCTACCCTGCTAGAGCATTTAACCTTTGTTGTTTGTGGTAGTACACGAAGAACAACCTGATTCGCATCTGTATCACTGCAAATTCCGAAACACTCGACAGCTCTAAACCCTAGCTCCTAAATGCAGCCAGTCGCTGCTCCTCGCACAGGAGCAGCCCCAAATCCTACAGCCATGAACCGAATCGCCTCAACAAGACAAACGGCCTGCAGTCGGGCACAGAACAAACAGCTAGCCAGAGCAAACGAACGATCCCACCGGATGCAAGCATCCATCCCGCGCAGGGCCAGAACAACGCGAAAGTCCTAAAACGACCACACAGCCCAGGCATGGCCGCCCGGATCTAGAGCCCTAGCCACAGCGCTCCGGGACAAAAACCCAATTCGGCCGGATCGGGGGCCGCCCGAGCACGATCCGGCCGGGCGCGGGAGAGCGGGGGGAGGGGGAGAGGGGGGGGGGGGGGTACCGTCGCCATCCTTGTCGAAGAGGCTGAAGGCCTCCTTGAACTCGGCGATCTGCTCGTCGGTGAGCTGGTCCGCCATGGGGGAGGAAGCTTCGAGAAGGTGCGCACGAGACACGGGGGCGGCTGCGCGAAGGGGGGAATAAACCGGGCTCGGTGGTGGGGAATGATGGCCTGTGCGTGCCCCCGTGGGCTGGGTTTTATAGACCGGTGGCGGCTGGCGAGGGGGAAGGTTTGTTTCCTGGAGCCGCGGGCCGTGTATCCAGTTTCCCTTTGCTTTTTGCTTTTTCCTTTTCTTTTTCTTCCCCTTTCCTTTTTTTTATTCCCTCCTCTTGGCCCTTTTTCCTTGCTTGGATCCTTGGCAATCTATGGTTCCATCCATACTCCGATTGCGCAACCATGGTTTCCGTGTTTATTCTTTGTATATGGTTTAGTGGTTTAGGAATCACTTTTAGGCTCCGTTGAGTTTCAAGTTGTTTTCGTTAGAATAACATCGGTTGTAGATTAACAAAGACTTGGTAGCGAGAGTTCGGAAGGACCCCTACGGTGAAGAGCTGGTAGATGATGGTTGTGAGTGATTGTATGTCCATTCTTTACCATGTCGACGATGAAAAACTATAACGGTGTGTGAAGCATCCCAAAGGAGATAAAGGGCTAAGCAAGAAAAGAGAATGATAAAAAAAATACTATTTCGATTTTGCTAGTCCTTGGGAACATGTGGTGATGCATAATATTAAATCTACATAGGTCTGGGCTAGTGGACAATTCAATAGAAAATGTGATTTGCTTCCTAAGAAGAACATTTGTTTAAATGAAAGAGTTTCCACGGGCATCGAATACCATTTCTTCAACTAAGGAAGAATTGTTATCGAAGGATTTCCTTCCATTCTTCCTGGGTTGCAAAGGGAAAAGACGGACAAAGGGCAGACATATGAATAGTTTGGAACTAGTATACTCCCCTCATTTTCATTGTTGAGGAAATCGTTAACTGGTAGCTGCTCGGTTGGTTGACGAGTACGGGATTAATAGTCTAATCGGTAAGTTAATCGCCCATGTAATCAATTAATCGGGCGATTTACCACTTAATCGATTACTCGGTGATCTTATGAGTAGGGGTTAATCGGCAAATTAATTGGTTAATCGAACGAATTTTTGAACAGGGTACATTTCTAAATATAAAACCTTTTGAAGATTTTAATATTGACTACATACAAAGCAAAACGATTGAATCTATACTCTGAAACATGTATATATACATCCGTATGTAATCAGTATTAAAATCTCTAAAGATAGTTATATTTGGAAACGGTGGGAGTAGTTGACATGTGTGTCAATGATTATAAAAGAAATAAAATGAAAAAAATTGATTATCCTTCCGGTTTCCATTACTCAAATTAAGTTGCAATTATGCTTACTTGACTTTGAGTGCCATGTTGCATGTTATAAAGCACTGTTAACCGAACAACTAGTAAGGTTACATGTTTCATTAATAGGGAAAGTGTCTGATGCGCTACGGCTTGCCGTGCATCTGACCGCGGTTGCTACCTTTAAATGTCGTGGAAAATTCATCATCATGGATATAATATATGCACAACATGAATAAAATTCGGATTTGAAGATGAATTCAAAAAGAAAAATTATACGGATTCGTCGCCGATAGTGGATTCAGAACCCTACTTGCATTAGGTAATATCCAGTACTACATAATTTGTCCATTCAATGAGGTTCGGCTCGAAAATTCGATACGAGCTTGCTCCGGTCCAGAGTTATTTTTTGTTTTCAGTTCTTCAAACAATTTCTGCTCCGTTTCTACATCTTCCTTTTCCTCTTGCAGGGAGACTTGATGTCCGATATAAATCAATTCCTTGCGGTCCGTTGTTTTTCCTCCTCAAAGTCGCAGCAAAGTCGCGGTTGGCATTTATCTCAAGCGTTGGGAGGAAGGAGAGGCGGACGAGTCAAGGCGATGGACCAGGTCACTGCTCCGTCACCGTCAGATCAGACATCGGTCCATCGCACACAGGACAGGAGACACGCAAGAAGCTCAGGTCAAGACTGACCTCAACACGCTGTCGTCGTCGTTATCTTTTTCTTCCTGACGACGTGGCTATCAACGCGCTGTTTCGAGCCGAAAGCGATGCGTTTTGCTGGGGCCGGCCCTGTTAGCCCAGCAAGCATGTGGAAATGGGCATTTTTTTTCCCGTCTCGCGACGAAAAGGCCCGTGGGCTTATCACGAAACCGTTGCAGAGAGCTGAGAGAATGAAGAGAGGGAATATTGTCGGGCCTCTATAAATGATCTGGCTTTGTCTTGTACCATTGCCTGGGAGAATCAGAGCTTTGTGCAAAGCGGTTTATTTCTTGTTAGAACGGCGAAGCATCTGCTACTATATTACGAAAAAACAGCAAAGTATCATCCGTTCCCACCCTTTTCCCTTTTTGTCTCTGTCTGAGAAATCTCCTCTCTTTTTTTTTGGTATATACAATGTTGGGGTGGAGCTTCAAATTCTCCCTCTCCCCCAAGTTCGTAGATAAGAAAACAACTTTCCCCGTCGTCACAACTCACAATTGTATCACAATTATAAGGAGATGAGGTTTTGTGCGATAACGTGGGAAGATGATTGGTAGGTTTACCTCTCTGTCTAGGTTTCATATAAGATCATCCAGGGAATTAAAGCTCCACCGTCCCCGTCGCTGTTGAGCCTTTTGACAAACGCTGCCAACCCGGTGATCGCGAGACGCTATCGCCTTCCCTGTCTGTCGGTCTCTTCTTGTACGAGCATCCACATCACATGTATACGTATTTGTATGGAATTCCTTCCTTTCGGTGTCTTGGTTTACCTACGTCTCCCCCACCTTGGCGTCTCAACTTTGTCCATCCTACTGAACGGCTCACACCTACCAGCAACATATTCCAGCACATACAACACAATTAGATTTATGTCTGACACAACAGATCACAAAACAAGACCAGACATTTTCACAACACTGCCTCTTGTTTCATTTCACCGGAGTTCAGTTCAGACCGTTCGGACCTCATGCCACAAGAAGAGTTCACTCAAGAAAGAAAGAAAGAAAGAGAGAGAAACAGATGGTTCCTGATCTCCCCTTATGTACATTGTCAAGCTACACTCTCTTATTCACCCCCAATCAGTCCTAGTTCGACGCCGCTGCTTCCTTTCATCTTCCACCAGCGGCATCGGTCACCCGGTCACCTCCTCATCAGCGGTTTGTAGAGCACGACGTTCACATACTTCGACTGGAACCGGTGGGTGACTCCGAGGGCGAGCAGAGACTGCGACCCCCATCCTTTCTCGATGAACAGATGGTCGAGGACGACGTGCTGCGGCTTCGGTTTCGGAGCGTGCTCGTCGGAGTTGTCGGTGCCGCCAAGGACAGACATGAGAAGCTGTGGTGGAAGTGCAGGCGGCTCCTTGCCAAACTCCTCGTCGGCTGGGAACACCACGCTGTAGCTGTGTTCAGGCGATGGGGGCGCGTCGAATTCCGCCACGCTGTCAAGACTGTCTGGAATGTAATCCTGCCAAAAATAGAGATGTTCTCAGGTGAAATCAAGAGCCTACATTCTGGAATGCCATTTTAGAGAACGACCGAGCAAAATGCTGAAATAGACTTATATAATCCTTACTGACATGGACATCAAGGAGGTTGGCCACCTGCCCTCTTTCATCAGTCACATGAGGTAGTTCGGACACATATCTCGGCACCCCATCAACAATGATCCTGTAATGATATATTCCAGATGGCAGAACCAGCAATACAGCATGATCTTTCCCAGACCTTTCTAACACCTTCCTGAAAGAAATCATATGGATTTTTGATATTTTAGCATGTCATCATTTTCAGAACTGGATAAAACATTTAGAAGAACAGATCAGGTAAAGGGTAAACCTTGATGTCCAGTTATCCCATGATCCTTCCACAGACACCTCATTTCCTCCTTGACCCCATGTAATCAGAGTTGGAATTACCGTCTCCGGGGGGCTACTGTTGGTGGATTCATCCGAGCCATTCACCCATGAATGGTTAAAAACAGGTGAAAATTCATTTGGTATCTGCAGCGGAGCTACTGGAACCTGTCAGGTGCAGTTAACCGTCAGTTCAAGCAGGACCATCAATAATGTTCATACATGTGACTTGACCACAAAAATATACGAGTGAACAACATCCTATGAAAGATGGCCAAAGGTAATAGTTTTCAACTTGTCACGAAGCACAGACTTTAGAATAACCTGAAGCATGAACCAATGCACACATCTCACGGTATTATCTGAAAGGTCAATAACACACATGGTGTTTCATAGGTCAAAAGTAATTCAGTAGTAATAAACTGGATGCTTTGGTATGTCCATTCTAAAGGAAACGAAAGAACATTGACTGCCATCTATACATATTAACATAAGGCTTATTTTCCTTCCAACTGGTATCTTCGCCTTTCAATGACTTGAATAGGAGCAGCATTGTCTTACAAGAGAGAAGGGACCTGAAGGCAGGAAAGCAGGTTCGACGCGCTAGCAGGAAACCCATTGTTCACCAATCACCATCGATTGCGACAATGAACTTCAGGAAAAAAACCTACTAGCACCTTTTTTTTCTCGACCTACTACCATATTACAGCCAAAGTTTGATCAAGCCAATAGCAAATCTACTATACAGTGAAAGGATTACAACGTTCCAGAGCAGCTTAATACAGTAATACAGGGGCCGGGTGCTTTGTTTTTCATGGGATACGGACTGTTGCTGATCAAATAAGGTGCTAATGTGCATAATATACTCCTATTTTAAGGCAATAATCATATTGGGCCAGACAGCATCAAAGACAATATTCAGTAGGTAAGTGAATCAACAATGGAAATACCACCATAAATCAATGTATATGATATTCAAAACCATATGTGATGGTAATACAGATCACGTGTTCTTTTGTGTACCTTACCAAGTGCTGAAATACTATGTACTATTGAACGTCTCATTATATTTAAGCAATACTGAATACAGTTCTTGCTATCAGTTTGTTCAAGGATTCCATTTCCAGTTCTAGTTCCTATCATTAAACACATGTGTTGAGCATGATGCACTGATGCCCCACATAGTCACATACATTTTCTTGAATGGGGTTTATCCCAGTATCAAGACCAAAAGTAAAAAATGGTCTACGATGTTGCACTAACCTCTTAACACACGGTATAGTTCACACAACAAGACAAACCGTCCAGAAAATAAGATCAGGTCGGAGCGGGCTAACCGTTTGTCGCATGCCGCGTAATGTTCGAGGAAAATTAGTAACTAATGCTAAGCACCATGTGTGGAAGGTGGACCAACTTGCCCACTGCGCCAAACGAAATCCGTTTGCATAATCCAGAAAATAAGATCAGGTTGTAACGATCTCTCGCATACTGCGTAATGTTCGAGGAAAATTAAAGGTATTATCGAGTATAAAGTAATGCTATGCACCATGCGTGAAAGGTGGACCAACTTGCCCACTAGACCAAACCAAATCCATTTGCAGAATCCAGGTGCAAGGAAACGAAATCTACCAACTCGTCTTCATCAAAACTATTTTCTTGCACATACACATGTTCTAGCTACATCATAAACAAGAGCCACTCTTTAAGGATACCACGAACAATCTACAAGTGGGAAGTTCAGCCGTACATCTCCGAGTTAAAACTTGTGTCACTGGCCATCCTTACAACTCAAGTTGCCATTTCAAGAATTTGCAGGACTAACTTCGCAATTAATGCTAAAACAATCGATAATCAACATACCAGCAGAAAGAAGCAACTTCGTCGCGAGTAATTAATTTATTTAGTACTGTATTTTTTATCGCCGAGGAGGAGGAATGGAACAATCAAGTACCCATTGCTAACACTTAACAGCAGCAACAGAGCAAGAATTTCTACCATCCCGAAAGAAAAGGAAACATCAAGAACGCCAGATGGGGGTTTCCCCCTTCGCCATTCCGGGCAGGAAAAAAAGCATCATCACCTGCGGCGCGAAGACGTAGGGGACAGGAGGAGGAAGCTCCCGCATCACGGCGTCGGGCGGCGCCGCGGCCTCGGCGGAGCTCCCGCCGCCAGGGGTCACCTGCTCCATCGGCGCCGCCGCGTGGCCGTTCTCCACAGCCCTGGCGCTCGCGTTCCCCATGCCCAGATCGCCGCCTCCCGCAGCTACTCACTCCCGCGCCACCACTGGCTGACCAAGTAGCACCGACGTCTAAGTTAGCGAGCAAAGAGCCTAGAGATCGCGCGCGCGTGCTGAGTTCAGCGGACTCTGAGGAAACCACCGGCCGCTCGCCGGAGGAAGGGGGGAGAGGACATATAGGATGGCGACGCACGTGCCTCGCACGCCGGCCCCCCTCGCGCACCACGGGGATCATCCCCGATTGTTCTCGGCCGTTGGATCTGGTTGTTCGAATCATCCCGGCCGCACAGTTTTTCTTTTTCTTTTTTAAGGATCACCCTGTCGCACAGATATAGTATGACTGTATTCGCTAATGGGCTTTGGATCAAGGACGGTGTAAGAAGTCAACATTTGTGACTCAGCGATGTTTTCTGTCAAAGGTTTTTATGCTTGGATAGCGACGAAAAGAAATGTATGCTTTCTAATGAATAAAAATTTAATGAAATGTAAACGTGTGGCTTGACCGAAGAAAGGGAAGGATAAGATGACGCGACATGTGTCACGCATGTTGCATGTGTGGGTCTGATGATATGCTAGATGGTGTAAGAAGTTAACATGTATAACTCGGCGATGTTTTATGTTAAAGATTTTTGTGTTTGGATAGTGATGAAAATAAATACATTTTTACTATTGGATAAAAGTTAAAGAAACGTAAATGTATACTTCGCCGAAAGAAGGGGAGGATAAGATGGCGCAACATGCGCCCTGCATGCCGCCGCCTCTCATGCGTCATGGCAATTATCGCTCGATTTATCTTCGTTGTTGGATCCAGAGGTTCGGGTCACCCCGACTGCATAGACTATAACTTATGCGCTAGTCTGATGATGCTTTTTCTAGCATTGGTTTGGATCAAAGGATCAGATTTGGTATATCCCTTCGTAGAAGGCGGTTGTAAACGCCTCATTATTAATTCTAATAATTTGAAGATTAAGAAAATTATGAAGAACGAGGACGATTTGTGGGAGTAGTTGCGGCTGTGTTTGATTATTGTTATTATATTATTTGTGATTTTTATAACTAATTCTGAACACTGAATAGAGAGGATAATATAATGATCATGAGCTTGTTAGGTTGTCTAGATTTGCGATGACTTCTCGTTTGTTTGGGGAACCTTTGAGTGATATTGTATCTTTTCTTATAAACAATGTAACTATTATTTTTAATAAATAAAGTTGTTTTAAAAGAAGTCGTTTATGTAGGAAGTCAAAATAGAAAGATCTACATTACTATCCCGGACTTAACCACTTAGATTAATGTTCAACCCTCGAACTTCAAAATCGATCTATTCACACCCCAAACTAACCACATGGTTCAGAAATCACCCACCATCTGATTTTCACTTAGTCAAGCGGTTTTGACCACAATGACTGCCTTGTGAGTGTTGTGATGCCACCTTGACCCCTTCATATTTGTAAGACCTTATACGTCTCAAATGTATCTATAATTTTTTATTGTCTCATGTTATTATATTATCATTTTATTTACTTTTTATAGCAAGTTATATTAATTTTCTGTGCTAACCTATTAATATAGTGCCCAGTGTCAATTCCTGTTTTCAGCTTGTTTTTGGTTTCACGGGAAATTAATATCTATGGAAATCAAAATCACTTGCCAATTTAATATGATTTTTTGGGCAACAGGGAACCCTAGAAGCTTAGGAAGAGATTGAGATGGTCGGTATGGCCCCCATACGGCCATCCCACAAGCCAGGGGGTTAGGGCGCACCACATTTCCATGTGGGGCAATGCTACGGCAACATACAACAGCGCCAGAAATTGACACGTTGACGGAGACTGGGCATGCGTTAGTTTTTCATAGATAATTTGATCATAAATCCACAATTCATCGGATCTCGACAAACACACCGCAAAAGAAGATTACATCGGATAGATCTCCATGAAGATCATGGAGAACTTTGTATTGAAGATCCAAAAGAGAGAAGAAGCCATCTAGTTACTAGCTATGAACCCGTAGGTCTATGGTGAACTAATCACGCATCATCGAAGAGGTCATGGTGTTGATGAAGAAGCCCTCCGTGTCCGAATCCCCCCTCCGGCAGGGCACCAGAACGTGCCCCAGATGGGATCTTGCGGAGACAGAAGCTTGCGGCGGCGGAAAAGTACTTTCGATGATCTCCTGATTTTTTTTGGGATTTTTAGGAAATATATAGGCGCAACCCCTAGGGCAAAGGGTGTCCAGGGGGGCCACAAGCTTGTGGGCCGCGGCCTCCCCCTGGCCGCGGGGTGAGGGCTTGTGGGGCCCTTGGGGTCCCCCTGCCTTGGCTCTCAAGTCTCCTGATCTTCTTCCATTACGGAAAAATTCTTTTCGGGGATTTTATTCCGTTTGGACTCCATTTCAAAATCTCCTCTGAAAGGGGTCAAAAACATGGAAAAAATAGGAACTGGCACTTGACACTGAGTTAATAAGTTAGTCCCCAAAAATATATAAAAGGCATGCAAAACATCCAAAGTCTGACAAGATAATAGCATGAAACCATCAAAAATTATAGATACGTTTGAGACATATCAGGCAACTACTTGTAAATTGCATTGGGGTTTTCCCCAAAGATGAGAGGAGATGCAGCACAGTAGAGATAATTATTTCCCTCGGTAAGAACCAAGGTTATCTAACCAAAACAGGAACCGGACAAATTCTCGTCATCAACACCTACACACACAAGAGCGAACACTTCCATCCAGTGCGGGTGTGACACCCTCGATTTAATCGTACGCTAATCATACACGCAAATGCGTACGATCAAACTCAAGGACTCACTGAAAGATATCACAACACAACTCTAGACACAAATAAAACAATACAAGCTTCATATTACAAACCAGGGGCCTCGAGGGCTAGAATACGGAAGCTCGAAAAACACACGAGTCAGCGGAAGCAACAATATCTGAATACAGACATAAAACATGGGGTGCCTTAGAGAAGGCTAGCACAAAAGATACAACAATCGAACGAGGCGAGGCCTCCTGCCTGGGAACCTCCTAACTACTCCTGGTCTTCAGCGGCCTCCACGTAGTAGTAGGCACCGTCGGGGTAGGAGTCATCGTCGGCGGGATACTCCATCTCCTGGGCTCCATCATCTGGTCGCAGCAACGGATCAAGGGGACAAAGTGGGGAGCAAAGCAACGGTGAGTACTCATCCAAAGTACTCGCAAGACTTATATCAGAACTAAGCTAAGTATGCATTAGTATCAAAGAAGGGGGGTTTTATATGTGGACTGACTGTAGCAAAGCAAGAATAGAGAGAAGGCCTAGTTCTATTGAAGTCTAGCATCTTCAGGGTCTTGCAGCAATAGACAAGAGTAGAACACGGGTAACACAAATAAATAGTCATATTGTTGCAGCAAAATTAAAATGGGGTCACGCCCAGAGATCATTCCTCGACTTCCTGCGAGGAAGCAATCCTGGAGCAACTATTCCAGTTAAGTAACAATTGTATTTGTATAAGATCAGGGCACAACTCCAAGTCGTCCTGTAACCGTGGACACGACTATCTGAATAGTTAATTTTCATCCCTGCAGGCGTGCACCTAGTTTCCGGTCGCGCTCCATAACACTCTGGTCGGACACACTTTTCTGGGTCATGCCCGGCCTCGGAATATCGACACATCGCAGCCCCACCTAAGCTCAGCAGAGACGCCAGCCTGTCAGTCTAACTCCTAAGCACAAAGGGTTCATGGGCCCACTTGCCCTCCGCGCTCCTGCATGATGCGTGGGTGGCCGATGTCAGTCCTAGCACCCCTTAAAACAAGAGCGATGCATCTCGGGACCACTGGGCGCGCGTTGCTCCATCACTGACGTCTGAAGAGCTTCGGCTGATACCGCGACGTCGAGTACCCATAATTCTTCCCGCGTAGCCGGTTAGTGCGAATAGGTCTCTGATGTCAGCTATGCCAATGCACAAAAGTCCTTCCAATGGCGCCAGAAACAGGTGTGTCGACGGCACCAGGAATCCTTCATTGCGGCTACGCCTTAAGGGACTTCCTAGGCAAGTATGCAAAGGATTTCCCCCGTGGCCTTGGAGCCTTGCGTTGGTGTTCCCTTGAAGCAGAAAGGGTGATGTAGCACAGTGACGGTAAGTATTTCCCTCAGTTTGAGAACCAAGGTATCAATCCGGTGGAGGAGTATCTCAAGATCCTGCACAAACACAAAAGCTTGCTCCCAACGCTATGAAGGGGTTGTCAATCCCTTATAGATTGTTTGCCAAGTGAGAACTGAAAGCAACAAAGTAACAAAGCAAAGTAAAAGCGGAGGTGTAAACGATGGATGTGAATAGACCCGGGGGCCGTAGTGTTTACTAGTGGCTTCTTTCATGAAAGCAAGCAGACGGTGGGTGAACAAATTATTGTCGAGCAATTGATAGAACCGCGCAAAGTTGTGACGATATCTATGCAATGATTATATCTATAGGCATCACGTCCAAAACAAGTAGACTGATACTTTCTACATCTACTACTATTACTCCACACGTCGACCGCTATCCAGCATGCATCTAGTGTATTAAGTCCATAAGAACAGAGTAACGCCTTAAGCAATATGACATGATGTAGAGGGATAATCTCAAACCAATGATAAAACCCCCATCTTTTTACCCTTGATGGCAACTACTTGATGTGTGCCTTGCTGCCCCTACTGTCACTGGGAAAGGTCACCACATGGTAGAACCCAAAACCAAGCACTTCTCCCATTGCAAGAATCATAGATCTAGTTGGCCAAACAAAACCCAAGACTCGGAGAGACTTACAAGGATATCAAATCATGCATATAAGAAATCAGCAAAGACTCAAATATATATCATAGATAATCTGATCACAAATCCACAATTCATCGGATCTCGACAAACACACCGCCAAAGAAGATTACATCGGATAGATCTCCATGAAGATCATGGAGAACTTTGTATTGAAGATCCAAGACAGAGAAGAAGCCATCTAGCTACTAACTACGGACCCGTAGGTGTGAAGTGAACTACTCACAAGTCATTGGAGGGGCGATGATGATGATGAAGAAGCCCTCCAACTCCAAAGTCCCCTCCGGCAGGGCGCCGGGAAGGGTCTCCAGATGAGATCTCGCGGAAACGGAAGCTTGCGGCGGCGGAAAAATATTTTCGAGGCTCCGTGATACGTCTCCAACGTATCTATAATTTTTGATGGTTCCATGCTATTATCTTGTCAACTTTGGATGTTTTATATGCATGAATATGCTATTTATATTTTTTTTGGGACTAACCTATTAACTCAGTGCCAAGTGCCAGTTTCTGTTTTTTCCGTGTTTTTGGCCCATTTTCAGACGGAGTCCAAATGGAATGAAACTTTACGATGATTTTTTTGTACCAAAAGAGACCCCCGAAGCTTTGGGAGAAGGCCAGATGGGCCACGAGGGAGTCACAAGCCCTCACGTCGCCACCACCACCCCGGTGGTGGCGAGCAGGCTTGTGGCCTCCTCGTGGGCCCAACTGACGCAATTCCACCGCCATAAATTCCTATAAAATCAGAAACCCCCCAAAAGAAACCTAGATCGGGAGTTCCGCCGCCGCAAGCCTCTATAGCCACCAAAAACCAATCCGGAGCCCGTTCTGGCACCCTATCGGAGGGGGAATCCATCTCCGGTGGCCATCTTCATCATCCCGACGATCTCCATGAAGACGAGGGAGTAGTTCTCCCTCGGGGCTGAGGGTATGTACCAATAGCTATGTGTTTGATCTCTCTCTCTCGTGTTCTTGAGATGTCTTGATCTCGATGTACCATGGGCTTTGCTACTATAGTTGGATCTTATGATGTTCTTCCCCCTCTCCCTCTTGTAATGAATTGAGTTTCCCCTTTGGAGTTATCTTATCGGATTAAGTCTTTGAGAACACTTGATGTATGTCTTGCACGTGTCTATCTGCTGTGATCAACTTGCGGGTTTGTGACAATTGGGAACCTATGCATATGGGTTCGCACACGTGGATTCATGTGAGTACTTGATGTATGTTTTGGTGATCAACTTGCGGGTTCATGACGTTGGGAACCTATGCACAGGGGTTGGCACACGTTTTGACTCTCTGGTAGAAACTTTGGGGCACTCTTTGAAGTTCTATGTGTTGGTTGAATAGATGATTCTGAGATTGTGTGATGCATATCGTATAATCATGCCCACGGATACTTGAGGTGACAATGGAGTATCTAGGTGACATTAGGGTCTTGGTTGATATGTATCTTAAGGTGTTATTCTAGTACGAACTCTATGATGGATCGAACGGAAAGAATAGCTTGGTGTTATTTTACTACGGACTCTTGAATAGATCGATCAGAAAGAATAACTTTGTGGTGGTTTCGTACCCGACAATAATCTCTTTGTTTGTTCCCCGCTATTAGTGACTTTGGAGTGACTCTTTGTTGCATGTTGAGGGCTAGTTATATGATCCAATTATGTTATCATTGTTGAGAGAACTTCACTAGTGAAAGTATGAACCCTAGGCCTTGTTTCCACCCATTGCAATATCGTTCGTGCTCACTTTTACCATTTGTTACCTTGCTGTTTTTGTAATTTCAGATTACAAAAACCTATATCTACCATCCATATTGCACTTGTATCACCATCTCTTCGTCGAACTAGTGCACCTATACAATTTACCATTGTATTGGGTGTGTTGGGGACACAAGAGACTCTTTGTTATTTGGTTGCAGGGTTGCTTGAGAGAGACCATCTTCATCCTACGCCTCCCACGGATTGATAAACCTTAGGTCACCCACTTGAGGGAAAATTGCTACTATCCTACAAACCTCTGCACTTGGAGGCCCAACAACATCTACAAGGAGAAGGTTGCGTAGTAGACATCAAGCTCTTTTCTGGCGCTGTCGTGGGTATAAGTCTGACTGTAGAAGTACGGGGCACGAAAGTATATGGGCAGAGCCTTAGCTACGGCGAGGATGTATGAGTTCAGGCCCCTCTACGGTGGAGGTAAAAGCCCTACGTCTCAGTGCTCTGGGGAGCTTTGTGTCGAGTGTATAAGGGGATTACAGCAAGTGCCAACCCCTATACCAGTGGTGAAGGGCGGCTTATATAGAGTGCGCTGCCCTTCATATTGGCCCAGTGGACAGGGGTGGAATAGTGGTGATTAAAGGCTGGCGTTACTGGTAACGTAAGCCTTAAATGCTTGTTATGGTGTATGAAAACGTATGACCGTTGCCCTCCTGGGAAGTTACGACGTACAGAGTGGATTCCAGTTGGTACGTTAGATATGCTCCGAGTGGATCGTCGCCGACTGGATGATGGGGGCGTCTTTAGTTCAGTCAGAACTGTCTAAGGGTCTTGTCCTCTATGAAGGGTAGTCCTTGGGTAGGACCTATAGGGTAGACCTATGATCCTACCCTGGGACTATAACCCCATCATTAGTCCCCGAATGGATCGAGGTTTGTACGATGAAGTGATATCCGGAGTTTGGAGCCGACTGGTATTGAGGTGATCTTAGCGTTGTTTGCCTCGATCTATTTTGTCTTTGCGGCTAGTGATCCGAGTGGATATGCGAGCGAAACGAACCGTGAGGGACCGATTGCTTCTGCGGAATCTTTCGACGTGACCGGTCATACTGATAGCGCCGGATTTTTCGGGATCCTCAAATTTCGGTTGCCGCGCGCTCAGTGGGGATGACGACATCGTCATCGAGTAGATTTCGCCTCCTCGATTACCGCGCCGTGATCTTCTCCACTAATCTTGCTGCAGCCGGTGGGAGGATAAGATCTTGGGCCCACCTGTAGGTGACTCAGTCGGAAGCCTATTAAAGCCTCCTCGGCAGACCTTCCTGTTGTGCTGCTCGTCCTCCTCCCATTAGCCTCGCCCTCCTCGCAACTCCCTGCGCACCTCAAGCCACCTCCTTCCCCTCCTCCTCTGCGGACCCGTCACCCTCGCCATGACGAAGGGGCAGACCAGCAAGCTTGAGGCGAAGAAGAAGAAGAAGAAGGGGGCGGCCTCCACTCAGTGGCGGCAGCGGGCGTTGCCGGCGGGCTGGATCCAGGGGGACTTCCTCCCCTCCATGGTGAGGGAGAACGACATGCTGGAGCTGGTGGAGCACGTCATGGTCGTCAACAAGTCCTGGAGGCTGCCGGAAGGCGAGATGGAGCCGACGCCAAAGGAGGGAGAGCGCGTTCTTCTGCTCAGCCACGTGGCCAGAGGTTTCTCCCTGCCTCCCCATCCTTTCTTCCAAGGTATCATGAATTACTTTGGGGCGCAGCTCCATCACTTTCCGCCGAATGCGATAGCTCCTCTTTCCGCATTCATCACCCTCTGCGAGCGCTTCATAGGATGTCCTCCCCATTGGGGGCTCTTCAAATACGTCTTCTCTGCTAGATCTCAGACTGTTAAGAAGCTTAGCCAGTCTGATGATAAGACACACATCCTCTAGCTCTGCGGGGGTTTAGGCTTTTATAGGAAAACAAAAAGTAGTTATCCCTCCCTTCAGCTATCCGAGTCGGTTAGGAACTGGCAATCGTCCTGGTTCTATTGCCAGGACATTGCTTGCCCGAATGCTTCTAGTGGGTTACCACCCTTCAGTTTAGACCGTCCGGGCCCTCCCAGGAAGCTAGCCCTCTCTAAGGGAGAAAGAACTCAGATCCAGCCTTTGGTCGACGCGCTGATAGCCGTCGTCCGGAAGGGAGTCACCGGCATGGACTTGTTGGAGACTTTTCTGGGTCGACGTATCCAGCCGCTCCAAGCCCGAGACCACACAATGTGGCATTACACGGGGCCTTCGGATACCACTCGGTCCCATCCTGAAGACGTGAGCGAGGAGACCGTGAGTGCGTGGGTCCGCAGCATCATGGGTACATGTGATAACCCCGTGGGAGCTCGACGGGTGAAGGCCTTCCGCGCCAAAAATCCTCCTCCGAATGAGGTGAGTACATGTTGTCGAGTGCTTTTAACCTTCTCAGTTTTACTGCTTTTCTTGTCTTGTTGACTGACGTTGCCGACTGTGTTTTGTGCAGGAGTGGACGAACTGGCATTCTGCAGTCTCAAACGGGAATCCGGTCGAGGAAGAAGAAGGCAGCATGGAGGGGAGCGCGGATAGTGCCGAGTATGTCTCTAATAGTAGGGAGACGGAGGAGGAAACAGAAGAGGAGGAGGAGGACAGTGAAGAGCAGAGCTCGTCACCCTCACCACCAGAACACCGAACCAAGCACCGTCATGACCCCGCTGCTCCGCCGGCTCCTCCTGTGGCTCCGAGTGCTCGGAGTGTGAAGAGAACCAGGGGTGCTTCTGCCGAACCCGTGAATCAGCCGTCCAAGGTGGCTAAACCCAGCGGGTCTAAACCTCGGAAAGCTTTGCCCTTGATGAGGATCGCTGTTCCGGCCGCATCAGCGTAAGTATCTTTGCTCTCCCATCTTCCTTCAGTATCCGATTGGACTCTTCTTTTTGAAAATTCATGTTTACTCGTCGAATGGATTTCACTCGACAGAGCTGCTACCTCCGCCACCTCTCTGCCGCGTCAGGGTGACGATCCCATGGGCACTGATAACGCCGCTACGTCCTAGCAAGGTACGTTGTCACGACTCCGAGAGCCGTATTGCCATTTCGTGAGTGCTGTCTTTAATTTTGATCTTTTTCTGTATTTTTATTTTGTTTAGTAGGGCTTCCTTCGGAGGTGATCCATCTGGACGACGACGACCAAAGGAGGTCGGAACCAGCTTTGGCGCCTGTCCCTGGGGTTATCCAACCTGCTGCCAATCCCGCCACGAACGTGCCGCCGACTGAGACGGTGGCCCTCACGGCGGAACCGACTGGAGCGGAGCTCGGGATGCCCAGGGAGCTCAGGATACCTAGGGCGCCTTCTGCCGCGCTGGGTTCGTCGGCTGTTCAATATGATGCCCGACGCCTCCCGGAAGATCAAGTAGGAGCCGCCAAGGACGCCATGGTACAAGTGGAGCTGATGGTGGGCGACGCCAAGGGAGCATATGACTCCATTGTGTCCCTGTACAAGAAGAGCTTGGAGCTTCGGGATGATATCCGAGTAAGTGCGCTAGTAAGTGTTTACATTCCTCTTGGTGCCCACTGGGGGTTTCAGCGAGATACTCGGATACAATAGGTTGATTTTGCAGTGGGTTCACTCCGAGTGAACCCAGTGGGTGTAGTCCCCGAGACTTCTGCCGAGTGCTTGCACCGGGAGTTGTCTTTATATGTATTTTCCATAATCTCTACAGATCAGAGCTGATCTTCCCGAATGGTAGCAGTGGGGGCACGCCGAGTGCACCCATTGGGTGTAGTCCCCGAGAGTAGTGTTACTCGGGTCGAGTAATAGTAATCTCATAGTGTTGTTGGTTTGCTATGGAGCTCAATGGGATCGACCTGTTCGAGCTTCATACCAGTGGGGTCACTCTCAGTGAACCCACTGGGTGTAGTCCCCGAGACCGCTGTCGATTGATTGCATCGGCAGGGGCCTAAAGAATCTTGAGTTTTGATTGTTTTGTCTTATCTGTCGAGACTTTTTCCTTGTTGAATCTGGCTGATCCTCCCTTTGTGTATCTTTGCCAGAAGACTTGTGAAATGGGATCGGCCTATAATGCTCTGAAGGCTGAGAAGACTCAACTTGCTGCAGACCTGGAGGTGGCTGCGAATGACCTGGTTGGCATGAAGGAGGCTCTCGCTGAACGAGAAAAATCTTTGGAGGAATCTTGGGAGACTAACAAGGCACTGGTAGCCGAGGTAGAAAAAATGAAGAAGGAGAGATCCGAATGGATGGGCCAGCTGAAGTTAATGAACACTCGGTGCAGAGCGCAAGAGAACTACGTCGGCGACTGGGCGAAGAAGATGGTCGCACTGCTTGGTGGTAAGTTGCTTGCCGAGTGCTTTTTGACTTTGGAGTTCACTCCGCGCTTATTTTCTCCCTGTCTTTTCTTTGCAGATTTATGTCGAGACGTTGAGGCCGAAACCGCCGAAATTGAACGGTCGCTTGGGCAACCGAATGGTCCACTCGGCGATGAAGCTAACCGGGACATGTTCCGAGTGAATTACCGCCTTAACAGGGTGGGTCCTTTCATTGGTCGCCTGAGAGGAGTTGTCGGCTGAATTGACAAGGAGCTGTGGCCTGAAGATGACTCCCAGAATGAGATAGAGGGGTTGATGACTCGACTGGAGGACGTTCCAAGCAGAGTGCAGGCATGGAAGAAGTCTGCCGCTCGGTGTGGTGCGGACGTGGCGCTGTCTCTGGTCCGAGTGCACTGCAAGGAAGCCCGTGAAGACAAGCTGAAGACGTTGCAGGTCGCCAACACCAAGAAGCTTCAATTTGAAGATTTCATGGAGACCTTCCTCGACACGGCCACTCGGATTGCAGATGGAATCGACCTCGACACCTTTGTGGAGCCTGCCAGCCCCGGCGATGCTTGATAAACTTTATGCTGAACGCGCATTTACCTCAGTATGCCGAGTGGAGTCTGTATTAAACTTTGGCCACTGCTGTTGGCCGGTACATTCTTGGCTCAGTGTGGATAAACTTGATTCACACCGAGCCGACTGATCGTAGAACTCAATTTGGATTCGAACCGGATCTTCTGCTGAGTTTTTTTTGACACGATTTTGGCTCGTGGTTTTTGTTTGGGCGTCTCTTGGTGAAGCCAATGGCAAACATGCGGAGCATGTAGTTGTCAGTTGTGTTCACATCCACATGAGCCTCTATGAGGGTCTGCTAAGCCTCCGAGTGTATCTCGAGTGCCCACTCGGAGGAAGCTTTTTACTTAGGCGACTCTGGTTCGCAGCTAAGTCTCCGAGTGTGACTTGAAATGCACACTCGGAGCAAGTTGTTTACTTAGGCGACTCTGAGTCGCAGCTAAGTCCCCGAGTGTGACTTTTGGTGCACACTCGGAGCAAGTTTTTACTTAGGCGACTCTGGGTCGCAGCTAAGTCTCCGAGTGTGACTTTTGGTGCACACTCGGAGCGAGTTTTTACTTAGGCAACTCTGGGTCGCAGCTAAGTCCCCGAGTGTGACTTTTGGTGCATACTCGGAGTGAGTTTTTACTTAGGCGACTCTGGGTCGCAGCTAAGTCCCCGAGTGTGACTTTTAGTGCACACTTGGAGCGAGTTGTTTACTTAGGTGACTCTGGGTCACAGCTAAGTCCCCGAGTGTGACTTTTAGTGCACACTCGGAGCGAGTTTTTACTTAGGCGACTCTGGGTCGCAGCTAAGTCTCCGAGTGTGACTTTTCGTGCACACTCGGAGCGAGTTGTTTACTTAGGTGACTCTGGGTCGCTGCTAAGTCCCCGAGTGTGACTTTTAGTGCACACTCGGAGCGAGTTTTTACTTAGGCGACTCTGGGTCGCAGCTAAGTCTCCGAGTGTGACTTTTCGTGCACACTCGGAGCGAGTTGTTTACTTAGGCGACTCTGGGTCGCAGCTAAGTCCCCGAGTGTGACTTTTAGCGCACACTCGGAGCGAGTTGTTTACTTAGGCGACTCTGGGTCGCAGCTAAGTCCCCGAGTGTGACTTTTGGCGCACACTCGGAGTTAGTTTTTTAGACCGGAGTCTGCAAACGCGGAAGAATTTTGAATCGGCAAGAAGTTAATCCGCTTTGTATTACTTCAATGATACTTGTTCTTTACATTGTCTCTGTCAGCGGTTATGTGCAGAAGCGCTTCAGTAGATTTCCATTCCATGCTCGCGGCTCGTCCGTTTCCCTGTCGAGGTTGTAGAGTCGATATGCTCCGTTGTTCAGCACCTTAGAAATGATTAACGGTCCTTCCCAGGCGGGAGCCAACTTGTGTGGTCTCTGTTGATCCACTCGGAGCACCAGGTCGCCTGCTTGGAACTTGCGGCTCCTGACGCGCCGCGCATGAAATCGCCGCAGATCTTGTTGATAAACTGTTGAACAGATCAGTGCCATCTCGCGCTCCTCTTCTAAAAGGTCCACTCCGTCTTGCCTGGCTTGCTCTGCTTCGGCTTCGGAGAAGAGTTCGACTCGTGGATAGTTGTGAAGCAAGTCACTCGGAAGGACTACCTCTGCTCCATAAACGAGGAAAAACGGGGATCGCCCTGTCGATCTATTCGGAGTTGTTCAGAGGCCCCACAGCACCGAAGGCAGCTCGGTGACCCATGCGCTGGCGGCATGTCCAACTTCCCGCAGGAGTCGAGGCTTCAACCCTTGAAGAATGAGTCCATTCGCCCACTCCGCTTGCCCGTTTGTTTGGGGGTGCGCCACGGATGCAAAATCCACTCGGATACCTTGGCCTGCGCAAAAACCTTTGAACCTGTCCGAGTCAAAGTTTGTGCCATTGTCGGTGATTATGCTGTGTGGAACCCCGTATCTGGCGATGATGTCTCTGGTAAATTTGATGGCCGTAAGGGCATCAAGCTTCTTGATTGGCTTGGCTTCAATCCACTTGGTAAATTTGTCGACTGCTACCAACAGATGGGTGAATCCTCCTTGGCCTGTTCTGAATGGTCCGACTGTATCTAAT
Organism: Hordeum vulgare subsp. vulgare; assembly: GCF_904849725.1. Taxonomy (NCBI): domain Eukaryota; kingdom Viridiplantae; phylum Streptophyta; class Magnoliopsida; order Poales; family Poaceae; genus Hordeum; species Hordeum vulgare. Next base: position 448,663,891 of record NC_058518.1, on the reverse strand, counting down.
CCCCACACGACGAATGGCCAAGAAAGGGGAATTGTCTTCAGCGCGGACGTTGGCTTGTGGGACTTGTTTGAATAGAACTGACAACCCTCGCAACGGTCGACTATATCTTTTGCCATTTCATTCGCCTGCAACCAGAAGAAACCAGCTCTGAATGCTTTGGCGACTATCGCCCTTGAGGAGGCATGATGACCGCAGGTTCCTGAATGGATTTCTTCCAAAATTAACTGTCCTTCCTCAGGAGAGATACATCGCTGAAGGACGCCTGAAACACTCTCTCTGTATAACTGGTCATCAATGATGGTGAAGGACTTCGACCTGCGAACGATCTGCCTAGCTCGGACCTCGTCCTCCGGTAACTCTTGCCTCAGGATGTACGCAATGAAAGGCACAGTCCATTCGGGAATGACAGCTAGAATCTCCATGACCAGGTCAACCACAGCGGGAACCTCGACTTCAGTCTGGTCTGTTGAGCTCTTCGGTTGCACAGGTTCTTCTGTAAAAGGATCTTCTTTTACCGAGGGGAGGTGTAGGTGCTCGAGGCAGACATCACTCGGGACAGGTCTCCGTGTGGATCCAAGTTTCGCCAATTCATCTGCTGCTTGGTTTTTGAGTCGGGGAACATGGTGAAGTTCCAGACCTTCGAACTTCTTTTCGAGCTTCCTTATTGCGTTGCAGTATGCAGTCATGGTGGGGTTCCTTACATCCCACTCCTTCATTACTTGATTAACCACTAGATCTGAGTCGCCATAGACCATCAGGCGACGGACGCCGAGTGTGATGGCCATGCGCAACCCATATAGGAGAGCTTCATACTCTGCTTCGTTGTTGGAAGAATCAAAATGGATCTGCAACACATAATTGAGTTTATCACCTTTCGGGGATATGAGCACTACGCCAATGCCGGAGCCATTCAACATCTTGGACCCATCGAAGAACATGGTCCAATGAGCCGAGTAGATGTGAGTCGGTTGCTGTTGTTCTACCCATTCTGCTATGAAGTCAACAAGAGCTTGAGACTTTATAGCTTTCTTGGCTTTGAATTTGATGTCGCAGTATAGCATCTCCATTGCCCACTTTGCCACTCGGCCTGATGCGTCCCGATTGTGGAGAATTTCCGACAACGGAGCATCAGATATGACAGATACCGAGTGGTCTTGGAAATACTGAGCCACCTTCTTTGCAGTCATGTAAATCCCATAAATAAGCTTCTGATAATGGGGATACCTCTTCTTGGAAGGAGTCAGGACTTCGGAAACATAATATACTGGCCGCTGAACCTTGTACGCTTTGCCTTCTTCTTCGCGTTCGACTGTCAGAACGGTGCTGACGACTTGATTTGTAGCCGCGATGTACAGAAGAAGGGGTTCTTTACTGAGCGGGGCAGTAAGAACCGGCTGGGTGGAAAGCAGGGCTTTGAGGTCGTCGAATGCGGTTTGGGCTTTGTCTGTCCACTCGAAGGTATCTGACTTCTTCATGAGTCGGTACAGAGGTAACACCTTCTTGCCGAGTCGAGCGATAAACCTGCTCAAAGCCGCTAGGCAACCTGTGAGCTTTTGTACGTCATGTACTCTTAGCGGTCGCTCCATTCGAACAATGGTCCCGATCTTTTCGGGGTTGACCTCGATCCCTCGTTCGGACACGAAGAATCCTAGTAACTTCCCGCTGGGAACGCCGAATGAACACTTGGCTGGGTTGAGCTTGATATCGTACCTTTGTAGGTTGGCGAATGTTTCTGCCAAGTCAGTCAGCAGGTCAGAACCTTTGCGTGACTTGACTACAATATCGTCCATATATGCCTTCACATTTCGACCAATCTGGTCTAGGAGGCATTTTTGGATCATTCGCATAAAAGTTGCTCCTGCATTCTTCAAACCGAATGGCATAGTGATGTAACAAAAGCACCCGAATGGGGTGATGAAAGATGTCTTTAATTCATCTGGACCATACAGACGGATTTGATGATAGCCCGAATAGGCATCAAGGAAGGATAAGCGCTCGCAACCCGCAATCGAATCAACGATTTGATCAATGCGGGGGAGCCGGAAGTGGTCTTTCGGACAGACCTTATTAAGTTGCTTGAAGTCGATGCACATATGGAGAGACTTGTCCTTCTTGGGCACCATGACCACATTAGCGAGCCACTCGGAGTGGTGCACCTCGCGAATGAAGTTGGCTGTCAGAAGTTTAGCTACCTCCTCTCCGATTGCTTTTCTTTTGTGCGCGGCGGACCGACGCACGCGTTCTCGGACGGGCCGAGCGGCAGGATCCACGTGCAGTCGGTTCTCAGCCAACTCTCTAGGTACACCTGGCATGTCAACAGGCTTCCATGCAAAAATGTCCCAGTTCTCACGGAGGAATTGGATGAGCTCGGCTTCCTATTTTGAATCAAGGGTGGTGGAGATGTTTGTTGGGGCGGCGGTGGCATCCGTCGGGTGGACGCTTACTTTCTTCGTGTCTCCCGCCGACTGGAATGCAGACTCGGAAGCTGGCTTCTTTGAACACATCAGGTCGGCGGGGTCGACAATCTTCTTGTACTCATCCGACTCGAGTACAACCATGTGCTGGTCTGCAATTCTCGACCCGTGCTGCAGACACTCCTCGGCCCGCTGCCGATTGCCTGTGACAGTAATCACGCCTTTGGGACCAGGCATCTTCAGCTTCAAATATACGTAACATGGACGGGCCATGAAACGTACGTATGCCGGACGGCCCAGAATGGCATGGTATGCACTCTGGAAATCTACCACCTCGAATGTTAACTTCTCTTTGCGGAAGTTCTTGTCAGAGCCGAAAACGACATCCAACGCAATCTGGCCGAGTGATTTGGCCTTTCTTCCTAGGACGACTCCATGGAACTGCATACTGCTCTCGCTAAGCCTAGACATTGGAATGACCATCCCCTTGAGAGTATCGGCGCACATGATATTCAAGCCGCTGCCGCCGTCCATGAGGACTTTGCGCGGCCTAACTCCTTCCACCACCGGGTCGACGACCAAAACTTGCCTCCCTGGGGTGGGTACGTGTGCTGGGTGGTCTGACTGATCAAAGGTGATTGCAGTCTGTGACCACTTGAGAAACATGGGAGTGGATGGAGTTGCCATGTTTACCTCCCTGTTGACCAGCTTCAGTCGACTTTTGCTTTCTACGTCAGCAAAAATCATTAACGTTGCATGGACTTGAGGGAACGGATCCTCCTTGTCCTCATCATCTTGCTCGGTGTCTTTCTCACTCGGTTGTCCTTCACCGAATCCTTGGATCAGGAGGCGACACTGCCCAGTGGTATGTTTCGGCAATATGACATTGCCTTCTTCATCCGTCTTCGTGTGGATTGGACACGGTTGATCTAGGATGGAATTTCCTGACTGCTTCTTCTTGGGGGTGTACTGTTGTTTCCCCTTGCCTTTGAACTTAGTGTTTGTAACGACTGCCGCCTCTGCTTGCGGAGTGGATTGGGCTTTCTGTTTCTGCTTCCGAGTGTTGCTCCCATCTCCGTCGGCGACTCACTTATGCTTGCCGCTACGTATGCGGTCCTCCTCTTCGCCATTTGCATAGCGCGCGGCTATCTCCATCATCTTGCTCATGGAGATGTCGCCTGTCCGACCAAACTTCAGGTATAGATCTCTGTACCGAACGCCTGCCTTGAAGGCGTAGACTGCTTGGTGTTCTGTAACGTTCTCCACCGTGTGGTAGAGGGTTGTCCAGCGCTGGTTGAAATCGCGTTGGGCTCGTTTTGCTTCTGAACACAGTGCTGAAGCTCTGTGAGACCAGATGGGCGTTTGCACGTACCCTCGAAGGTCCTGATGAAGGCTCGGGACAGATCTGCCCAACTGTAAATGCTTGATGGAGCTAACTGGTTCAGCCAAGCTCGAGCCGAACCGTCGAGCATCAGTGGGAGATGTTTCATGGTGACATGGTCATCTCCGCCGCCGATCTGGACTGTCACCCTGTAGTCGTCTAACCAAGTTTCTGGTTTGGACTCTCCTGTGAATTTGCTGATTCCCGTCGCCAATCGGAAGTTGGCAGGGATGTCAGCTGAGCGAATGGCCCGACTGAAACACTCGGGACCAGAAACGACGGTCCTGCTTCCACTCGGACGGTCTCTATCGTGACCATCACGGTGGGCTCGACTTCTATCAACCTTCTTCTGAGTGATATAGCCTCTTGCATCAGGCCTTTGATCACGCGCGCCACCACTCGAACGATGATCATCGTAATGCCGGGGTCCGTAAGGCCGGCTCCACGGAGGAGTACGCAAACGGCGACAATCTTCGGGATGAGACCGAATGGAAAGCGAATTCCGACTCGGGTCCCTGGAACGGCTGCCCCCTCTGTGTCGCTGGTGAGAGCCGTGGCTGGAAACCGACCGATGTGTGTTCGCTTGAACGGAACTGTTGTGGATCTTGTTGTGCGACTGGGAGACCGCCGAGTTTTGCTACTGCGCCGTATGTAACAAGGCACGGATTTGCTCGATTCCTCTACCAGCCTCCGAATCAGTCGGCTGGAGAGAATCAGCGATCCTGGCGGCTGCAGCCAAGTTGAGGATGGGTATGCGGAACACCTCGACGTTGCTCTGGCGAGTGCGTCGACTGGAAGAACGAAGGTGCTGACGACGGGTGCCGGATGATTCTCCGAACTCACACTCGTCCAGACCAGTCCCGGGGGAACTTTTGTGGGAATCGGCCATGAGTACTTCGGCTGCAGGCCCGTGACCCTGATACTCGGAAGGTAGTTCAGTCGGAACTGACTCCAAGCACTGGGATGACCGCGGGACCACAACTGATTCGAGCACCGCCACTTGATAGGACATGTTTTGTCGCGCTAGGGCGTGTCGCACCCAACGCTGGAGCCATGAGTGACTGGATCGCTTGTTGCGGCGCGTGACGGGGACGAAGATCGACATCGGGGTCGATGGCTGGAGAAGAAGGACGCCGCAGGAACTGGCGCGGAAGTGCGTAGCCCCGCGACTCGGAAGCGTCTCGATGTCGAGGGGCGCATCCTGAAGCCATGCCGAATCGTCGGTAATGAAGGAGAGTGCACCGAAGAGGATCTCGTGACCCATGCGTAGATCTCTGCCGGATGACATGACGAAAAGGTGAAAATTGCAAAACTCGCCGGAAGTTGCTTAGACGCCTGCCCCAAGGTGGGCGCCAACTGTCGTGGGTATAAGTCTGACAGTAGAAGTACGGGGTACAAAAGTATATGGGCAGAGCCTTAGCTACGACGAGGATGTATGAGTTCAGGCCCCTCTACGGTGGAGGTAAAAGCCCTACATCTCAGTACTCTGGGGAGCTTTGTGTCGAGTGTATAAGGGGATTACAGCAAGTGCCAACCCCTGTACCAGTGGTGAAGGGCGGCTTATATAGAGTGCGCTGCCCTTCATAATGGCCCGGTGGATAGGGGTGGAATAGTGGCGATTAAAGGCTGGCGTTACTGGGAACGTAAGCCTTAAATGCTAGTTATGGTGTATGAAAACGTATGACCGTTGCCCTCGTGGGAAGTTACGACGTACAAAGTGGATTCCAGTCGGTACGTTAGATATGCTCCGAGTGGATCGTCGCCGACTGGATGATGGGGGCATCTTTAGTTCAGTCGGAACTGTCTAAGGGTCTTGTCCTCTATGAAGGGTAGTCCTTGGGTAGGACCTATAGGGCAGACCTATGACCCTACCCTGGGACTATAACCCCATCAGGCGCCGTTGCCGGGGAGGCTAGGTAAGCGACGCTAACATCCCGTCAACGAAGCTCTTTTCTGGCGCTGTTGCTGGGGAGGTTAGCGCTTGAAGGTATATCTTTAGATCTTGCAATCGAATCTTTTTGTTTCTTGTTCTTTCGCTGAAAACTACAAAAATAAATGGAATTGAGGATGCCTCATATGCTCCATCTTTTCAATGTCTTTCGTGAGCATGATGGGAAGGAAAATTGTGCTCAAGTGCCGAAAGAAGAATTACATAGAATGCTTGGCATAGAATACATGAATGATGAGCATGATTGCAATGTTCTTAGCATGAATTCTTTGAATATCCATGATACTAATGATATGCAAAGCCACAAGCTTGGGGATGCTATATTTGATGAAGATGATCTTTTTAGTTCTTCCACTTTGAATGATCAAAATTATTTTGATGAAAGCATGCCCCTATCTATGATGAGTATTGTGAGGATACTTATGCTTTAAAGAAGAGGGATGATAAAACTTGTCATACTCTCTAGAACCCTTTTGCTAAACCTTGCTTTTTCGTTGTGGACACAATTTGTAGTGCTCAAGTCTTTTACGATACTCCCACTACTATTCTTGAGAATATATTTCCTTATGTGGAGAGTAGTAAAATTTCTATGCTTGTAGATCATGAAAAGAAAGCTTTAGGTGCTGGTTATATTGTTGAATTCATTCATGATGCTACTGAAAATTACTATGAGAGAGGATCATATGCTTCTACTTATTGCAATAGTATCAAGCTTCCTCTCCATATGTTGAAATTTCTGAAGCTATGCTTGTTTTGCCTTCCTATGCTAGTTGATTCTTGCTCCAATAATTTGTTTGATCACAAAATCCCTATGCATAGGAAGTGGGTTAGACTTAAATGTGCTAGCCATTTGCTCCATGATGCTCTCGTCGTGTTTCAATCCTTACCTTTTATGTGAGCATCATTGAAATCAATGCCTAGCTAAGGGTGTTAAACGATAGGGTTTGTTGGGAGGCAAGCCAATGAATAAATTTTTCTTTGCTTTTTTGCTTCCTGTTTTGTTTTATCCACACCATCATAATTCTGTTATGATTGTGTCTTTAGTGTTTCTTTTTGTGTTTGTGCCAAGCAAAACCGTTATGATTAGTCTTGGTGATGATTGTTTGATCATGCTGGAAAAAGACAGAAACTTTCTGCTCACGAAAAGAATTTTCATTTTTATTCTGTAAGAGATTTGGAGTTGATTCTTTTTTCTACTGATTTCTACGCAAATTATTCAGACTGTCGTCATTTTTCAGAATTGTTGAAGTACCATAGGTATACAAAATATACAGATTGCTACAGACTGGTCTGCTGTTAACAAATTCTGTTTTTGTTGAGTTGGTTTCTTATTTTGATGAAACTATGGATAGTATCGAAGGGTACCAGCCATGGAAAAGTGAAAATACAGCAACCCAACACCAACATAAGTAGAATTTAAGTTTGGTATAGTGCCTAAGGAAGTGGTGATTTGCTTTCTTATACTAATAATATCACGAGTTTCTGTTTAAGTTTCGTGTTGTGAAGTTTTCAAGTTTTGGGTGAAGGTCTTATGGACAAAGAGATAAACAGTGGAAAGAGCTTAAGCTTGGGGATGCCCAAGGCACCCCAAGAGAATCAAGGATGCCGTAAAAGCCTAAGCTTGGGGATGCCCCGGGAAGGCATCCCCTCTCTCGTCTTCAATCCATCGGTAACGTTACTTGGGGCTATATTTTTATTCACCACATGTTATGTGTTTTGCTTGGAGCGTCTTGTATCGTAGGAGTCTTTTATTTTTTTGTTGTGTCACAATCATCCTTGCTGCACACCTAGAGAGAGAGACATGCACTCACCGTGATTTTGTCGAGCTTCACTTATATCCTTTGGTAGACAATTCAGCTCACATGTGCTTCACTTGTATATTTTGAGCTAGATACTTTTGCTCTATGTTCTTCACTTATATATTTTAGAGGGCAGCGGTGCGTGGCTTGGTAGTTTATCTATGCTTTGAAAGTAGTCTCAAAAGGGGTAGTTATCCAAAGGGATACGAAAACTCCACCTTCATGTGCATTGAATAGTTAGAGAAGTTTGATTCATCTCAATTAGTTTTGAGTTGTGGTTTTGGTAATATTGAATTCATGTTAGTAAGGTGTTGTGGATCTAGAAATACTTGTGTTGAAGTTAGTGATTCCCGTAGCATGCACGTATGGTGAACCGCTATGTGATGAAGTCTGAGCATGATCAGTCTTTTGATTGTCATCCTTTGCGTGGCGGTCGGGATCGCGCGACGGTTTATACCTACCAACCCTTCCCCTAGGAGTATGCGTTGAATGCTTTGTTTCGATTACTAATAATTTTTTTGCAACAAGTACATGAGTTCTTCATGACTAATGTTGAGTCCATGGTTTAGATGCACTTTCACCTTCCACCATCACTATCTTCTTAGTGCCGTGCAACCATCGCCGGTGCACAAAACCCACCATTAGCCTCCCTCAAAACAGCCACCATACCTACCTACTATGGCTTTTTCAAAGTCATTCCGGGATATATTGCCATGCAACTACCACCATGACATGTGCCACCATGTCTACATTGCCATTGCATGATCGTAAGATAGCTAGCATGATGTTTCCATTAATGTCTATGCCATGCTAGATCATTGTCATGGTACACTACTGGAGGCATTCCATATAGAGTCATCGTTGCTCTAAAGTTTTGAGTTGAAAGTGTGATGATCATCACTGATGGAGCATTGTCCCATGTGAGGAAATAAAAGAGGACAAAGATGCCCACCAAAAAAAAGAGGCCAAAGAGCCCACCAAAAAAATAAAAAAAAATATGAGAGAAAAAGAGAGAAGGGACAATGCTACCACTTTTCCACACTTGTGCATATTAAGCACCATGATCTTCATGATTGAGAGTCTCTCGTTTTATCACCACCATATAGCTAGTGGGAAATTTTCATTATATAACTTGGCTTGTATATTCCAATGATAGGCTTCCTCAAAATTGCCTTAGGTCTTCGTGAGCAAGCAAATTGGATGCACACCCACTAGTTTTGTTTAAGAGCTTTCACATACTCTTAGCTCTAGTGCATCATTTGTATGGCAATCCCGACTCATTCACATTGATATCTATTGATGAGCATCTCCATAGCTCATTGATATGCCTAGTTAATGTGATCATCTTCTCCTTGTTTGTCTTGCAACCTCCACCACACTCCACACCACTTATAGTGCTAAAACCATGGCACATGCTCATGTATTGCGCGAGAGTTGAAAAGGTTTGAGAAAGTAAAGGTGTGAAACAATTACTTGGCCAATACCGGGGTTGTGCATGATTTAAATTCGTTGTGCAATGATGATAGAGCATAGCCAGACTATATGATTTTGTAGGGATAACTTTCTTTCGGCCTTGTTATTTTGAAAGTTCATGATTACCTTGATAGTTTGCTTGAACTATTATTGTTTCCACGTCAATAGCAAACAATTGTTTTGAATCTAATGGATCTGAACATTCATGTCACATGAGAGAAGTTACAAAGGACAACTATGCTAGGTAGCATGCGACATCAAAAATTCATTCTTTATCACTTCCCTACTCGAGGACGAGCAGGAGTTAAGCTTGGGGATGCTTTATACGTCTCCAACGTATCTATAATTTTTGATGGTTCCATGCTATTATCTTTACAACTTTGGATGTTTTATATGCATGAATATGCTATTTCATATATTTTTTGGGACTAACCTATTAACTCAGTGCCAAGTGCCAGTTTCTGTTTTTTCCGTGTTTTTGGCCCATTTCCAGACGAAGTCCAAATGGAATGAAACTTTACGATTATTCTTTTGGACCAAAAGAGACCCCCGAAGCTTTGGGAGAAGGCCAGATGGGCCACGAGGGAGTCACAAGCCCTCACGTCGCCACCACCCCCCCGGTGGTGGCGAGAAGGCTTGTGATCTCCTCGTGGGCCCAACTGACGCAATTCCACCGCCATAAATTCCTATAAATTCAGAAACCCCCCAAAAGAAACCTAGATCAGGAGTTCCACCGCCGCAAGCCTATGTAGCCACCAAAAACCAATCTGGAGCCCGTTCTGGCACCCTGCCGGAGGGGGAATCCATCTCCGGTGGCCATCTTCATCATCCCGGCAATCTCCAAGATGAGGTGGGAGTAGTTCTCCCTCGGGTATGAGGGTATGTACTAGTAGCTATGTGTTTGATCTCTCTCTCTCGTGTTCTTGAGATGTCTTGATCTCGATGTACCATGTGCTTTGCTACTATAGTTGGATCTTATGATGTTCTTCTACCTCTCCCTCTTGTAATGAATTGAGTTTCCCCTTTGGAGTTATCTTATCGGATTAAGTCTTTGAGAACACTTGATGTATGTCTTGCACGTGTCTATCTGCTGTGATCAACTTGCGGGTTTGTGACAATTGGGAACCTATGCATATGGGTTGGCACACGTGGATTCATGTGAGTACTTGATGTATGTTTTGGTGATCAACTTGCGGGTTCGTGACGTTGGGAACCTATGCACAGGGGTTGGCACACATTTTGACTCTCTGGTAGAAACTTTGGGGCACTCTTTGAAGTTCTATGTGTTGGTTGAATAGATGATTCTGAGATTGTGTGATACATATCGTATAATCATGCCCACGGATACTTGAGGTGACAATGGAGTATCTAGGTGACATTAGGGTCTTGGTTGATATGTACCTTAAGGTGTTATTCTAGTACGAACTCTATGATGGATCAAACGGAAAGAATAGCTTGGTGTTATTTTACTACGGACTCTTGAATAGATCGATCAGAAAGAATAACTTTGTGGTGGTTTCGTACCCGACAATAATCTCTTCGTTTGTTCCCCGCTATTAGTGACTTTGCAGTGACTCTTTGTTGCATGTTGAGGGCTAGTTATATGATCCAATTATGTTATCATTGTTGAGAGAACTTCACTAGTGAAAGTATGAACCCTAGGCCTTGTTTCCACGCATTGCAATACCGTTCGTGCTCACTTTTACCATTTGTTACCTTTCTGTTTTTGTAATTTCAGATTACAAAAACCTATATCTACCATCCATATTGCACTTGTATCACCATCTCTTCGCCGAACTAGTGCACCTATACAATTTACCATTGTATTGGGTGTGTTGGGGACACAAGAGACTCTTTGTTATTTGGTTGCAGGGTTGCTTGAGAGAGACCATCTTCATCCTACGCCTCCCACAGATTGATAAACCTTAGGTCACCCACTTTAGGGAAAATTGCTACTGTCCTACAAACCTCTACACTTGGAGGCCCAACAACGTCTACAAGGAGAAGGTTGCGTAGTAGACATCACTCCCTTGATTTTTTGCAGAATATTTGGGAATTTATAGGCCAAAGACCTAGGTCAGGGGGCGTCCAGGGAGGCCACAAGCCTGCCCACCGCCGCCTCCCCTGGTGGCGGAGTGGGGGCTTGTGGGCTCCCTGGAGCCCACCTGGCTTGGCCCAAAAGCCCCTGGTCTTCTTCCATTCGGGAAAAAAATCATTTCGGGGTTTTACCTTCCGTTTGACTCCGTTCCAAAATCAGATCTGAAAAGAGTCAAAAACACGGAAAAAACAGGAACTGGCACTTGGCACTGAATTAATAAGTTAGTCCCAAAAAAGATATAAAAGGTACATAAAACAACCAAAGAAGACAAGATAACAGCGTGAAACCATCAAAAATTATAGATACGTTTGAGACGTATCAAGCATCCCCAAGCTTAACTCCTGCTCGTCCTCGAGTAGGGAAGTGATAAGAATGAATTTTTGATGCTTTCATGATATCTAGCATAGGTGTCCTTTGTAATTCCTCTTATGTGACATGAATGTTCAGATCCATTAGATTCAAAACAATAGTTTGCTATTGACGTGGAAACAATAATAATTCAAGCAAACTAGCAAAGTAATCATGAACTTTCAAAATAACAAAGCCAAAAGAAAGTTATCCCTACAAAGGCATATAGTCTGGCTATGCTCTATCATCATTGCACAACGCATTTAAATCATGTACAACCCCAGTATTGGCCAAGCAATTGTTTCACACCTTTACTTTCTCAAACCTTTTCAACTCTCACGCAATACATGAGCGTGAGCCATGGTTATAGCACTATAGATGGTGTGGAATGTAGTGGAGGTTGCAAGACAAAAAAGGAGAAGATAGTCACATTAACTAGGCATATCAATGAGCTGTGGAGATGCTCATCAATAGATATCAATGTGAATAAGTAGGGATTGCCATACAAATGATGCACTAGAGCTATGAGTATGTGAAAGCTCTTAAAGAAAACTAGTGGGTGTGCATCCAACTTGCTTGCTCATGAATACCTAAGGAAATTTTGAGGAAGCCTATCATTGGAATATAAAAGCCAAGTTATATAATGAAAATTTCCCACTAGCTATATGGTGGTGACAAAACGAGAGACTCTCAATCATGAAGATTGATACGTCCATTTTGCATCATGCTTTCATGTTGATATTTATTGCTTCTTGGGACGTTATATTACTTGTGGTACCATATTTATGCCTTTTCTCTCTTATTTTGCAAGGTTTATTTGAAGAGGGAGAATTCAGGCAGCTGGAATTCTGGACTGGAAAAGGAGCAAATCCTAGTCCACTATTCTGCACATCTCCAAATGCCCTGAAAATTTACGTGGATTTTTTCTGGAATATATTAAAAATAATGGGCGAAAGAACTACCGGAGGGGGGCCACCAGGTCCCCACAAGCTTGCCCACCGCCACCACCCCCTGGTAGCGCAGGGAAGGCTTGTGGGCTGCCTGAAGGCCCACTAGCCCCCCTCTTTTGCTATATGAAGCGTCCTGGTCTGGAAAAAAATCAATCGGGAGCTTTTTCGTGGTTTCGTCGCCGCCACGAGGCGGAACTTGAGCAGATCCAATCTAGGGCTCCGGCAGGACGATCCTGCCGGAGAAACTTCCCTCCCGGAGGGGGAAATCGTCGCCATCTTTATCACCAACACTCCTCTCGTCGGAGGGGAGGCATCTTCATCAACATCTTCATCAGCCCCATCTCCTCTCCAATCCCTAGTTCATCTCTTGTAATCAATCTTCGTCTCGCGACTCCGATTGGTACTTGTAAGGTTGCTAGTAGTGTTGATTACTCTTTGTAGTTGATGTTAGTTGGATTATTTGGTGGAAGAGTTTTTTTCTCAGATCCTTGATGCTATTCATTACACCTCTGGTCATGATTATGACTATGTCTTGTGAGTAGTTACTTTTGTTCCTGAGGACATGGGATAAGTCATGTTAGTAATAGTCATGTGAATTTGATATTCGTTCGGTATTTTGATTTGCTGTATGTTGTTTTTCCTCTAGTGGTGTTATGTGAACGTCGACTACATAACACTTCACCATATTTGGGCCTAGAGGAAGGCATTGGGAAGTAGTAAGTAGATGATGGGTTGCTGGAGTGACAGAAGCTTAAACCCCAGTCTATGCGTTGCTTCGTGAGGGGCTGATTTGGATCCACTAGTTTAATGCTATGGTTAGACTTTGTCTTAATTCTTATTTTGTAGTTGCGGATGCTTGCGAGAGAGGTTAATCATAAGTGGGATGCTTGACTAAGTAAGGGCAGTACCCAAGCGCCGGTCCACCCACCTATCAAACTATCAAAGTAACGAACGCGAATCATATGAACATGATGAAACTAGCATGACCGAAATTCCCGTGTGTCCTCGGGAGCGTTGTTCCTCCTATAAGACTTTGTTCAGGCTTGTCCGTTGCTAAAAAAGGGATTGGGCCACTTGCTGCACCATTGCTACTACTTGTTACTTGTTACTTTTCGCTTGCTACGTTTCACCTCACTACACCATCACTTGTTACCGCTACTTTCAGTGCTTGCAGTTATTTACTTGCTGAAAACCCTTTATCAGAGCCTTCTGCTCCTCGTTGGGTTCGACACTCTTACTTATCAAAAGGACTACGATTGATCCCCTACACTCGTGGGTCATCAAGACTCTTTTCTGGCGCCGTTGCCGGGGAGTGAAGCGCCTTTGGTAAGTGGAAATTGGTAAGGAAACATTTATATACTGTGTTGAAATTTATTGTCACTTGTCACTATGGAAACTCTTCCTTTGAGGAGTTTGTTCGGGGTATCTTCACCATGAACGGAAGCACGAGGAGTTGCTCCTCAACCTGAGGTACCAACTGAAAATATCTTTTATGAAATTCCTTTGGGTATGCTTGAGAAACTGCTGGCTAATCCTTTTACACGAGATGGATCTTCACATCCAGACTTTCATCTAATCTATGTAGATGAAGTTTGTGGTTTATTTAAGCTTGCAGGTTTGCCCGAGATGCGAAGAAACGAACCTCGTCTTGAATTGGGAGAAGTGCCACTTTATGGTTAATGAAGGTATCGTCTTAGGACACAAAATCTCTGAAAGAGGCATTGAAGTTGATAAGGCTAAGGTTGATGCAATTGAGAAAATGTCATGACCCACAGATATCAGAGGTATACGAAGTTTCCTAGGTCATGCTGGTTTCTATAGAAGGTTTATTAAAGACTTCTCTAAGATTTCTAGGCCTCTTACCAACCTCTTGCGGAAGGATGTTCCTTTTGTTTTTGATGAGGATTGCGAGGAAGCTTTCGAAATACTTAAGAAGGCTTTGATAACCGCACCTATTGTTCAACCACCTGACTAGAACTTGCCCTTTGAAGTCATGTGTGATGCTAGTGATTATGCTGTTGGTGCTGTTCTAGGACAAAGAGTTGACAAGAAGTTGAATGTCATTTACTAGGCTAGTAAAACTCTAGACAGTGCCCAAAGAAACTATGCCACCATGGAGAAGGAATTTTTAGCAGTCGTGTTTGCATGTGAAAAGTTCAGATCTTACATAGTTGACTCCAAAGTCACGATTCACTCTGATCATGCTGCTATTAAGTACCTCATGGAGAAGAAGGACGCTAAGCCTAGGCTGATCAGATGGGTTCTCCTGCTACAGGAATTTGATTTGCACGTCGTTGACCAAAAGGGTGCTGACAACCCTGTAGCAGATAACTTGTCTAGGCTAGAGAATGTCCTTGATGACCCACTACCTATTGATGACAGCTTTCCTGATGAGCAATTAAATGTCATCCGCACTTCACTTAGTGCACCGTGGTATGCCGATTATGCAAACTATATCGTAGCCAAATACATACCACCCAGTTTCACCTATCAACAAAAGAAGAAATTCTTCTTTGATTTGAGACACTACATTTGGGATGATCCTCACCTTTATAAGGAAGGAGTAGATGGTGTTATTAGACGTTGTGTGCCTGAACATGAACAGGGACAGATCCTGTAGAAGTGTCATTCCAAAGCCTACGGAGGACACCATGCTGGAGATAGAACTGCCCATAAGGTATTGCAATTAGGTTTCTATTGGCCCACTCTCTTCAAGGATGCCCGTAAGTTTGTCTTGTCTTGTGACGAATGCCAAAGGATAGGGAACATCAGTAAGCATCAAGAGATGCCTATGAACTATTCACTTGTCATTGAACCATTTGATGTCTGGGGCTTTGATTATATGGGACCCTTCCCGAGTTCCAATGGGTATACTCACATCTTAGTTGCTGTGGATTACGTTACTAAGTGGGTAGAAGCTATCCCCACTAAAAATGTTGATCACCACACCTCTATTAAGATGCTTAAAGAAGTCATATTCCCAAGATTTGGAGTCCCTAGATACTTGATGACTGATGGCGGTTCACACTTCATTCATGGTGTTTTCCGCAAGATGCTAGCTAAGTATGATGTCAACCATAGAGTTGCATCTCCTTATCATCCTCAGTCCAGTGGTCAAGTTGAGTTGAGTAATAGGGAGATCAAG
Organism: Hordeum vulgare subsp. vulgare; assembly: GCF_904849725.1. Lineage (NCBI taxonomy): Eukaryota > Viridiplantae > Streptophyta > Magnoliopsida > Poales > Poaceae > Hordeum > Hordeum vulgare. The sequence goes on along the minus strand of NC_058518.1, from coordinate 448,648,335 downwards.
TTGATCCTACAAAATACCGTCAATAGATCTCGAAAGAACTGGTCTAGCAAACTTGACGATGCACTATGGGCTTATATGACTGCTTATAAGAATCCCATGGGCATGTCACCGTATAAAATGGTTTACGGTAAAGCCTATCATTGACCTCTTGAGCTGGAACACAAAGCTTATTGGGCAATCAAAGAGCTCAACTTTGATTTCAAACTTGCCGGTGAGAAGCGGTTGTTTGATATCAGCTCGTTAGATGAATGGAGAGACGAGGCATATGAGAATGCCAGGTTGTTCAAGGAAAAGGTTAAGAGATGGCATGACAAACGAATACAGAAACGAGAGTTCAACGTAGGTGATTATGTCTTGCTATACAATTCTCATTTGAGATTCTTTGTAGGCAAGCTTCTCTCTAAATGGGAAGGTCCCTATGTTGTCGAGGAAGTATATCGTTCCGGTGCCATCAAAATCAATAACACGGAAGGAAATTTTCCTAGAGTGGTAAATGGGCAAATAATCAAGCATTACATCTCTGGTACTCCCATAAATGTTGAGACCAATATCATCAATGTCATAACTCCAGAGGAGTACATAAGGGATGTTTATCAGCCTGTTTCAGACCTTGAAAACGAAGATGTATCTGTTTCGGCAAGAAATTGGACTCCGATACTTTTACATTAGGAAATTTCTTCCGTTTTGGAATTTTTGGAAAATTAGAAAAATAAAAAGCAGTCCGGAGAGCGAACGAGGCAAGCACAAGGGCCCACTCCGCCACCACCCCCCTGGTGGCAGTGGGCAAGCTAGTGGGCACCTCGTGTGCCTCCCGGACTCCATTTTCTTGCGGAGGACTCCTTCTGGCCCAGAAAAAATAAATATATAGTTGCCCGAAGGTTTTGATCTCCGTATCGCGTAGTTTTCCTCTGTTTTCGTTTTGAGCTTGTTGTCTGCCACAGATTTAGAGCAAAGATGTCTTAGGAATCTGTTGGGGAGAATGATCTTCACCAAGTTCATGAGGAAGTAGATGCTGATCTGAAAAGAGTAGAAGTTACGGAAGCCAGGGACCAAGCTAAGGGGAAAACCCAAACTAGGGAGGAAGTTCAACCTATGTTCAACATTGAAGACGTTGAAGGAGTAGACTTTCTCCAACCCTTCCTCCACATGCTGTCTCCATCCTTGTTTGAAGTCTTGAGGTTTTGCGAAACAACTGGTGCTCGCAATATTTCTCTTTCTCGTGAAGTTGTTTTGCTGGAAAACCATGTCACAGATCTCAAAGGTATAAATCAAAGGTTGATAGCTCTCTTGGAATCAAAGGCGACAACAACACCACCATCACCGCCAAAGGAAGACAACTAAGCATTGGTATGGGCAATCCCCTTGGCTTCTGCCAAGCTTGGGGGAATTGCCCTGGTATCGTATCACCTTTATATCTTTTGCTTTTACCTTTGTTTTAGTTCTTTCCTTTTCAGTTTTTATTTCTTCTTTTAGAGGAATAAGTCTTTAGTTTTTAGTTTGAGTCTTTTGCTTTTGTCTCTCCCCCGATGTATTCGAGCTTATGAGCTATATAATAAAGAGTGTCTTAGTCAAGGGCTTTGCTTTGTGCCATGATCAAAAGTATGAAAAGAACGATAGCATGAAAGATCATGAGACGATCTTATGGAAAGTGATAACTTCACTTATGACACGTATGATGATTGAAACTTGTTGAGAATAAATTAACATAGACCTCAGTCATTGTTGCAATTAATAAGAAGTAATAAGGAAAGAGAGGTTCACATATAAATATATCATCTTAGACACTTTTTACAATTGTGATCACTCACCAAACTATTACATGCCTAGGAGTAGATGTTGGACAAGGAAGACAACATAATGAATTGTGTTTGCTTGGTTCCAAACAATGTTATATGATTAGAGATCCCTTAGCATGTGACGATTGCTTCCACCTCTTATTAGCCAAAACTCCCGCACCAAGTAGAGATACTACTTGCGCATCCATAAGCCTCCAACCCAGTTTTGCCATGAGAATCCACCATACCTACCTATGGATTGAATAAGATCCTTCAAGTAAGTTTTCATCGGTGCAAGCAATAAAAATTGCTCTCTAATATGTATGATCTATTAGTGTGTGGAAAATAAGCTTTGTACGAACCTGTGATGAGGAAGACATAAAAGCGACAGACTGCATAATAAAGTTCTTTGTCACAGGGGGCAATATAAGGTGACGTTCCTCCGCACTAAGAGGACACTCATTCAAACCTCAAAAGCGCATGACAACCTCTACTTCCCTCTACGAAGGGCCTATCTTGTACCTTTAATTTTTATCCTTGTAAGAGTCATGGTGATCATCACCAATTCCCTTTTTTCCTTTGTCTTGGCTACCGTCACATGCTTTGGAAAGATCTATATTCATATATCAACTTGGAGTTGAGTACTCATGCTTTATTGTTGTTGACTTTACCCTTGAGGTAAATCGTTGGGAGGCAAAACTATAAGACCCTATCTTCCTTTGTGTCCAGCTGAAACTTTGACACCATGAGTACCACGTGAGTTGTAACAATTGTGGAAAACGAAAGGTTTTTGCTCCATACTTTGCTTTGTGAAGGAATTGTTACTTTCCCATAAGAATCTTTATGATATATTGATGTTCTATGTGTGATCATGATGCCCTTATGTCCGTATTATGTTTTATCGACACCTTCGTCCCCAAACATGTGGACATGTTTATGGAACTTGGTTTTCGCTTGAGGACAAGCGAGGTCTAAGCTTGGGGGAGTTGATACGTCCATTTTGCGTCATGCTTTCATGTTGATATTTATTGCTTCTTGGGCTGTTATATTACTTGTCGTACCATATTTATGCCTTTTCTCTCTTATTTTGCAAGGTTTATTTGAAGAGGGAGAATTCAGGCAGCTGGAATTCTGGACTGGAAAAGGAGCAAATCCTAGTCCACTATTCTGCACATCTCCAAATGCCCTGAAAATTTACGTGGTTTTTTCTGGAATATATTAAAATGCTGGGCGAAAGAACTACCGGAGGGGGGCCACCAGGGCCCCACAAGCTTGCCCACCGCCACCACCCCCCTGGTGGTGCAGGGCAGGCTTGTGGTCTGCCTGAAGGCCCACTAGCCCCCCTCTTTTTCTATATGAAGCGTCCTGGTCTGGAAAAAAAATCAATCGGGAGCTTTTTCATGGTTTCGTCGCCGCCACGAGGCGGAACTTGAGCAGATCCAATCTAGGGCTCCGGCAGGACGATCCTGCCGGGGAAAATTCCCTCTCGGAGGGGGAAATCGTCGCCATCGTCATCACCAACACTCCTCTCGTCGGAGGGGAGGCATCTTCATTAGCACCATCTCCTCTCCAATCGCTAGTTCATCTCTTCTAATCAATCTTGGTCTAGCGACTCCGATTGGTACTTGTAAGGTTGCTAGTAGTGTTGATTACTCTTTGTAGTTGATGCTAGTTGGATTATTTGGTGGAGGAGTTTATGTTCAGATCCTTGATGCTATTCATTACACCTCTGGTCATGATTATGATTATGTCTTGTGAGTAGTTACTTTTGTTCCTGAGGACATGGGATAAGTCATGTTAGTAATAGTCATGTGAATTTGATATTCGTTCGGTATTTTGATTTGCCGTATGTTGTTTTTGCTCTAGTGGTGTTATGTGAACGTCGACTACATAACACTTCACCATATTTGGTCCAAGAGGAAGGCATTGGGAAGTATTAAGTAGATGATGGGTTGCTGGAGTGACAGAAGCTTAAACCCCAGTCTATGCGTTACTTCCTAAGGGGCTGATTTGGTTCCACTAGTTTAATGCTATGGTTAGACTTTGTCTTAATTCTTCTTCTGTAGTTGCGGATGCTTGTGAGAGAGGTTAATCATAAGTGGGATGCTTGTCCAAGTAAGGGAAGTACCCAACCGCCGGTCCACCCACATATCAAACTATCAAAGTAACGAACGCGAATCATATGAACATGATGAAACTAGCATGACAGAAATCCCCGTGTGTCCTCGGGAGCGTTTTTCCTCCTATAAGACTTTGTTTAGGCTTGTCCCTTGCTACAAAAGGGATTGGAACACTTGCTGCACCATTGCTACTACTTGTTACTTGTTACTTTTCGCTTGCTACATTTCACCTCACTACACCATCACTTGTTACCACTACTTTCAGTGCTTGCAGTTATTACCTTGCTGAAAACTGTTTATCAGAGCCTTCTGCTCATCATTGGGTTCGACACTCTTACTTATCGAAAGGACTATGATTGATCCCCTATACTTGTGGGTCATCAAAGATCATGGTGCTTAATATGCACAAGTGTGGAAAAAATGGTAGAATTGTCCCTTCTCTCTTTTTCTCTCATTTTTTTATTTGGTGGGCTGTTTGGCCTCTTTTTTTTGGTGGGCTTCTTTGGCCTCTTTTATTTCCTCACATGGGACAATGCTCCATTAATGATGATCATCACACTTTCAACTCAAAACTTAGAGCAACTATGACTCTATATGGAATGCCTTCGGTAGTGTACCGTGGCAATGATCTAGCATGGCATAGACATCAATGGAAACATCATGCTAGCTATCTTACGATCATGCAATGGCAATGTAGACGTGGTGGCACATGTCATGGTGGTAGTTGCATGGCAATATATCTCGGAATGACTTTGAAAAGGCCATAGTAGGTAGGTATGGTGGCTGTTTTGAGGAAGGCTAATGGTGGGTTTTGTGCATTGGTAAAAGTTTCACGGCACTAAGAAGATAGTGATCGAAACAAAGCATTCAACGCATACTCCTAGGGGAAGGGTTGGTAGGTATAAACCATCGCGCGATCCTGACCGCCACGCAAAGGATGACAATCAAAAGACTGATCATGCTCAGACTTCATCACATAGCGGTTCACCATACGTGCATGCTACGGGAATCACTAACTTCAACACAAGTATTTCTAGATCCACAACACCTTACTAGCATGACTTCAATATTACCATAACCACAACTCAAAACTAATTGAGATGAATCAAACTTCTCTAACTATTCAATGCACATGAAGGTGGAAGTTTTCGTATCCATTTGGATAACTAACCCTTTTGAGACTACTTTCAAAGCATAGATCAACTACCAAGCCACGCACCGCTGTGCTCTAAAAGATATAAGTGAAGCACATAGAGCAAAAGTATCTAGCTCGAAAGATATAAGTGAAGCACATGTGAGCTGAATTGTCTACCAAAAGATATAAGTGAAGCCCGACAAAATCACGGTGTGTGCATGTCTCTCTTTCTAGGTGTGCAGCAAGGATGATTTTGACACAACAAAAATAAAAGACTCCTACGATAGAAGACGCTCCAAGCAAAAACACATAACATGTGGTGAATAAAAATATAGACCCAAGTAACGTTACCGATGGATTAAAGACGAAAGAGGGGATGCCTTCCCGAGGCATCCCCAAGCATAGGCTTTTACGACATCCTTGAATCTCTTGGGGTGCCTTGGTCATCCCCAAGCTTGAGCTCTTGCCACTCTTTATCTCTTTGTCCATAAGAACTTCACCCAAAACTTGAAAACTTCACAACACGAAACTTAAGCAACCAACACAACAAAAAACAGAATCTGTTAACAGCAGACCAGTCTGTAGCAATCTGTATATTTCGTATACCTCTGGTACTTCAAAAATTCTGAAAAATTACGATAGTCTGAAGAATTTGCGTAGCAATCGATAGCAAAAAGAATCAACTCAAAAGCTCTTATAGAAAAAAATGAAAATTCTTTTCGTGAGTAGAAAGTTTCTGTCTTTTCCAGCATGACCAAACGATCATCCCCAAGACTAATCATAACTGTTTTGCTTTGCACAAACGCAAAAAAGAAACACAAAAACACAATCATAACAGAATTATGAAAGTGTGGAAAACACAAAACAGAAAGAAAAAGGATAGATTCGTTGGGTTGCCTCCCAACAAGCGCTTTTGTTTAACGCCCTTAGCTAGGCGAAAGGTGATGAAATCACGTATAGTCATCTTTGGTGCTCAAACCATAGGTAGCCCTCATCATAGATTCATAAGGCAATCTTATTTTCTTTCTAGGAAAGTGCTCCATCCCCTTCTTTAAAGGAAATTGAAATCTAATATTCCCCTCCTTCATATTGATGATAGCACCAATAGTCCTTAGGAAAGGTCTACCAAGAATAATGGGACATGAAGGATTGCAATCTATGTCAAGTACAATGAAATCCACGAGTACATAGTTCTTATTTGCAACAATAAGAACATCATCGACCCTCCCCATGGGTTTCTTGACAGTAGAATCCGCAAGATGCAAATTAAGAGAACACTCTTCAATCTCATCAAAACCAAGAATATCACATAAAGACTTTGGAATCGCAGAAACACTAGCACCCAAATCACACGAAGCATTGCACTCATAGTTTTTGATCTTGATTTTGATAGTAGGTTCCCACTCATCATGAAGTTTTCTAGGTATAGAGACTTCTAGTTCGAGCTTCTCTTGAAGAGATTTCATCATAGCATCTACGATATGCGCGGTAAAGGCTTTACTTTGGCTATAAGCATTTGGATAGTTTGCAATGGATTGTATCAAAGAAATGCATTCAAACAAGGAGCATTATCATAATTGAATTCCTTGAAATCCAAAGTGGGAGTTTCATTACTACCTAAATTTTTGACTTCTTCTACTCCACTCTCCACACCTTTATCCTCAAGATAGGTGGACTCCAAATCATTGGGGCGTTTTTCAACCAAAGTGGATTCATATCCAGCCCCTCCATAAGTAGGTTTGACACGCGAAAACAAAGATTCAAGAGGGGACACACCAAGCACTTTAAGATCTTCATGATTTGCATCACTAGAACGCACCCTTTTAAACCATTCATGTCTAGCGCGAATTTGGGCGGTTCTTTCTTTGCTCTCATTCATGGAGATACGCATAGCTTTCAAAGTTTCATCCAAGTTGACCTTGGGAGGAGCGCATCTAACTTTCAAAGCATCAATATCACAAGACATCCTATCAACGCTCTTAGACAAATCGTCTATTTTGAGTAGTTTTTCCTCTATGGACGCATTGAAAATCTTTTGAGAGTTGATGAACTCTTTGATATTACTCTCTAGGTCAGAGGGTAATTTGTTGTGATTTCCATAAGTGTTGCTATAGGAATTGCCATAATTCTTAGAGGAGTTACTAGGAAAAGGCCTAGGAACATAGTTTCCCCTAAAAGCATTGTTGTTGCCAAAATTGTTCCTACCAACAAAATTCATGTCCAAACTAGCGTTGCTACTCTCAATCAAAGAAGATAGTGGCATGTCATTAGGATCTACGGTAGCGTTTCTACTAGCAACCAAATTCATCAACTCGTCCATCTTAGCACTAAGCGAGTTAATCTCTTCTATAGCGTGCACCTTTTTGCTAGCAGGCGACCTTTCAGTGTGCCACTGAGAGTAGTTGGTCAAGATATTGTCTAGGAGTTTTGTAGCGTCTCCTAACGTGATTTCGATGAACGTTCCACCTGAGGTGGAGTCCAAGATATTGTGAGAAGCGAAATTCAAGCCAGCGTAAAAGATTTGTATAATCATCCACAAACTCAAGCCATGAGCGGGACAATTTGTAATCATAAGCTTCATCCTCTCCCAAGATTGTGCAACGTGTTCATGATCAAGTTGCTTGAAATTCATGATATCGTTACGTAAGGAGATGATCTTAGCCGGCGGAAAATACTTGGATATGTGAGCATCTTTGCACTTATCCCAAGAATCGATACTATTTTTAGGCAAAGAAGAAAACCAAGTTTTTGCGCGATCTCGCAACGAGAAGGGAAAAAGTTTCAACTTAGTCACGTCATTATCCACATCTATTTTCTTTTGCATATCACAAAGCTCAATGAAGGTATTGAGATGGGATGCGGCATCTTCACTAGGAAGGCCAGAGAATTGCTCTTTCATAACAAGATTCAGCAAAACTGTGTTAATTTCATACGATTCCACACTAGTGGCGGGAGCAATCGGAGTACTAATAAAATCATTATTATTAGTGCTTGAGAAGTCGCAAAGTTTGGTGTTTTCATACATGATGACTTCAACAAACAAACAAGCACACAAGCAAGAAGGAGAACCGGCAAAGGAAAACGGCAAGGGCAAAAGGAAACAGCGAAGGAGAAAGGCAAATGAAAACGGCAAATGTGAAGTGGGGAGAGGAAAACGAGAGGCAACTGGCAACAAAAGTAAATGCAAGAGAAGAGTTTGTGTGTGACAGCCCGATGCCGACGTTCTAGAAGATTCCCCCTTTTATTTCCGTTTCTGTCGTGTGATTAGTTTTACTTGTTGCATTGTCATTTAGTTTGCATCATCGCATCATGCATGGCATCTTGCATCGTCTGTCGCGTGTGGTGATTTGAGTGTTGTGCTTCGAGTGATCACCGAGTCGTAGAGCGATAGAAGTTCCCCCCCTCTCTCCTCTTATTTCATTTTGTGATTTTGCTAAGTTTCCGTTTTAACCCCTTTAAAAAAGTGTCTTCTTTTAAAAAGTCCTTTTATTAAATGTGGGGGCAACCCTTGGGTTTTTATTTTATTTTTCCTTTTGTTTTATTTTAAAACCGTCTCATTTTATTTTCTCTTTTAAAAGGCTTTTATTTTATTCTTTAAATAAAAGAGGTTTTTATTCATCAAAAGGGTTTTATTTTTATTTGTTTAAAAAAAATGCCCAATATATTTTATAGTTTTGGTATATTTTTAAAGGAGTCAAAAGGCATTTATTTTATTTTGTTAAAACCATTTTATTTTGTGCTTGATTTTTGATTTTTTTTAAGAAAGAGAGAGCAAGAGAGGTGAGTGGCCCAGCAGGCCAGCCGGCCCAGGCCAGCCAGCCCCTGCCCTAGCGAACCGCCCGCAGCCCCTCGTCCTCCTGGCGTCTCCCCGTGCGCAGTCAGCCCCGCGAGACCCCCATCTCCCCGTGCTCCTCCCCTCCAGGCCCCCTCGACTCTCCTCGGACTCGCCTCCCGCGCCGCCCTGCTCTCAGCCGCCATGCGCCGCCCTCGGCCCGGCCGCTCCTCCCGTCGTCGCGAGCCCGTCTCGCCGGTGCGTCGCGCCGCCTCGCTGGCGTCTGTCGCCGCACCCGCCTCGCCACCTCCCCGTGTGCCTCGCCATGCACCGCCAGCAGCTCGCCAGCTCGGCCTCGCTGCGCTGCGCCATGGCCTCGCTCCCGTCGGTCCCCGCCGGCCTCATGCTCTCCCCGCGCGCCCATCGCCCCTGTTGCCCTTGCCGCACTACTCCCTCTCGACTACAGCCTCGGTCGCCGCCATGGCCCCGCCTGCAGGTCTCGTGGTCGCCTCCGGTTCCCCTGGCTGCTGCCGTTGGTGTCCGATTTGCTGCTGCTGCGTGAAATTGCTGTCGTCGCTTGTTGCTATTGCTGTTGGCTGCTGCTACCGCATGCTGTGTGTTGCTGCTAGGTTGCTTAGTTGCTGTGCATAGCTGCTGCTTGCTGTGTCGTGCTGTTGTTTGCCTGCTGCAAGACCTGCTACTATGTTGCTGTTGCTGCCGCTTGCCTGCCGGCAATGCTCTTGCTTGCTATTGCTGCTAGTTGAATCTGCTTGCTGCTGCGTTATGCTGCTGCTTTGCCGATGCATGGCTGATGCTTGTGCGATAGCTGCTGGTGCTTGTGCTGGTAAGCCGCCGCTAGTCACTGTTGCTTGCTATTGCCTTTTTGCTGTTGCTGTCCGTGCTGCTTGAGCCGTCGCCGTTGCTAGTGCTGCCGCTTAGTTGCTGGCCGTGCTTGCTAGGTAGTTGTGCCGCTGTTGCCTATAGCGGCTTGCTGCTAGATGCATGAGCTATAGTTGTTGCTGTGCTTGCTTTGCTGCTGCTAGGTAGATTTTGCTAGATGTTGCCTGCTTGGTGCCGTCGTCGCTGTAGTCCGATAGTTGCTGCCACTGCCATAGTGTGCCGCTGTTGCTATTCCGCCTTGCTGCTTGCGTCGCATCGCTGGTTGCTGTCGCTAGTTACGTCGCCAAAGTTCGCTAGCTCCAACCCCTCCTTCTTGGGTCATCGACAAGATTCACGAGCACCACGACGTCCTCGACGAACCCCGAACATCGACGGAGACGTGATCGACTACCGACGCCGAAGACCCGAGAACCACGACGCCGAGCGAACGACTACCGTCGATGAGACCGTGCACGACTACTTCCACGACGACTACGACGACCGTTGATCTCCTTCATCGAACCGAACCCCTCAGATTCGCACGAGTCGAAGGTATACCGATGAGACGTGTCGTGTAACGAATGAATGTGATGTATGAGTTGTATCGTGTGTTGCACCATGTGTTGCCCGTTGCACGTTGTTCCTCTTATGTTGTGCCCCGACACATGGGAACCCGGTAACCGGGATCACCCCATCTTTATTTACCGTTCCCGCACGCGTTCCCAGTATGTTGGCACGATATCTCGACGAGTTATCAGGATAGGAACGTTGCTGTGGCATCGTTTCCGTCTTGCCGCCATGGTTCCCTCTCGCTCGTCATGGCGACACCTGTTCCGTTCTCTTCTTGCCCGTGATGTTTGAAACTCGCATGCATGACACATTCATGGCATATACATCTTGTGTTGCATGTTCTTGTGCCGTAGCTCTGTTCTATGTTCCGCGAGTTAAACCGACTAGGATGCCAGGTAGAATCATCGCTTCACCCCTTGCCATGTTAACAACATTTAATATTGCGTGTTAAATAATCATGAGTGAATTAAATACTTAAACGTGGAGTTTCGTCGATATACAACTCGTTGCATATCGAGCTTCATTTAATGTGTAGTGTTTGCGTGAGGTGAATTGCCATGCCATCCCTTGCATTTTGATATGTTCATGCATCTTATTAGGTTGTGCATCATGTTGTGCATCGTGTGGTGAATATCTGTGTTGATGTTTGTTTCCGGTTTGCTCTGTTCCGATAGAGTTTCGCAAGCGTGTCGGAAAGTGAGGAACCGTTCGACTACGTTGGTTCTTCTGCTTCACGGAGTCATTCTTCTTCCAAGCGGGATCTCAGGCAAGATGACCATTTCCCCAGATACCATTACTATCATTGCCATGCTAGTTTTGTCGTTTCTGTCGTTATGTCTCGATGCCTAACACATGTTAAATATCAGCCTCTCAACAATGCCATGAAAACCTTCAACCTATTCGACCTAGCAAACCACTGATTGGCTATGTTACTCTTGCTTAACCCTGTGTTAGCGTTGCTAGTTGCAGGTGCAGTTGCTTCCATGTGAAAACATGGGTTCCTTGTTATATCACCATATTAAATGCTATTTAATTTAATGCACCTATATACTTGGTAAAAGGTGGAAGGCTCGACCTTTCTAGCCTGGTGTTTTGTTCCACCTTTGCCCCCTTAGTTTCGGCTACCGATGTTATGTTCCATAAAGGAGCGCTCCTAACACGATCGGGGTTGTTATGGGGACCCCCTTGATAATTCGTCTTAGATTAAGACTGGTCTGGCAAGGCCCAACTTTGGTACTACATTTGCCTAAACACCTAATAAAATTTGCATTGGGACTTTCCGGATCCCGAGGATAATTTAATCAACCCCCGGGCGAGTGCTCCTCATGAGTGTTGGTCCAAACTGGCAGACTACGGGGCCACCGCGGGGCAACCCGAGGTTTGGTTCTCCTAGTGTGACCCATCCGTCGTGTCCTGAGAACGAGATACGCGGCTCCTATCGGGTTCGTCGACACGTCGGGCGGCCTTGCTGGATTCGTTTTACCTTTGACGAAATATGTTGTGCATCGGGATTCCAGTGATGCTTTGAATAATCTTAGAGTTGAGGTTTTCCACTAGGGAATCCGACGAGATCGCGAGCTTCGTGATTGAGGATTTCTATGCGGCTTGTGGTAATTTGTGATGGACTAGTTGGAGCACTCGTGCAAGGTTAAATCTTTTCGAAAAGCCGTGCCCGTGGTTATGTGGCAACGTGGAAACTTTGTTTAATACTGGTTCTAGATAACTTGAAGTTAACTTAATTAAAATATGCCAACTGAGTGCGTAACCGTGACTGTCTCTTTCGCGAGTTCCTACTCCGATCGAGGACACGGTGGGGTTATGTCTGACGTAGGTAGGTGTTCAGGATCATTCATTTGATCATCAGTAGTTCACGTCCGTTATGCGTAGATCTCCCCCCCTCTTATTTCTTGTACTCGTAAGTTAGCCACCAAATATATGCTTAGCCGCTGCTGCAACCTCACTACTTAACCATACCTCACCCGTTAAGCTTTGCTAGTCTTGATACCTTTGGAAATGAGATTGCTGAGTCCCCTGTGGCTCACATATTACTACAACACCAGTTGCAGGTACAGGTAAAGGTTACTCAACGCGAGCGCATTGATTGTTCATTTGGAGTTGCTTCTTCTTCTTCTTCTTCTTCTTCTTCTTCTTCTTCTTCTTCTTCTTCTTCTTTATCGATCTAGGATGGGTTCTAGGCCGGCAGCCTGGGATAGCAAGGATGGACGTCATTCTTCTTTTCTCATTTGTTTTTGTCCTAGTCGGACCCTGCTTTTACTCTTGATGATTATGTAATGTACTGATGTTACTCTGATGTAGCTCGTGGCGAGTGTAAGCCAATTCTATTATATATCTCTTTTTTTCAGTACATGTACTTGTAACGATATCCATTCTTGCGACACGACGAGATGCGCTTCTATCCCTGACGAGGCCTTCGTGCCAAATTGAGGATAGGGTCGCATCTTGGGCGTGACAAGTTGGTATCAGAGCAGTATCGACCTAGGAGCCCCGTTGATTGATCGAACTTGGCCGAGTCGAGTCTAGCAAAAAAAAACTTTGAGTCTAGTTATATATCGGAGAGTAGGATTCTTTTTTCTCCTCTTCTATGCTCTGGTGAGGAATCTTGACGTAATAATTATTCTACTCCTCTTCTCACTCAAAAAGTTTTTTAGGATCACACGGATATTTTTGGAATCTATATGATGCCGATGTGACGGAGTTCTATCTTGGTGCCTCCTATCTGCTTTGAGTTTCAGGGGAGTTGAGCTCCAGGGGATTCTTGAGCACATCGTTATCATTCAGATTTCTTAGTATCTCAGGACGAAGGATGTTCGTAATTGCTTCAATACTAGTAGTGGCGAGATAACCCCGATGTCCCCAGTACTGGTGCAGATTGTTCGGGAGTACTGCCATACTTTGTATCGTTGTGATCATGAGGGTCTGTTGTAGATGAAGGTCCGAGATTCTGGTTGTGTGTTGACGGATGTGATACAGGTGATGGGTTAGTTTAGGAGTTGTGAGATATTACTCCTTGTATCCGTGTACCAGATTGCATGACCAGATATTTCGGGAATTCATAGGTGGGAATTCAAGTAGTTGCTTATAGGACAATCTTCCAACAAATGCTTGATGTTAGGTTGGGGTTCGACATCTAGTGGTTTCGTTTGTTCACGGTCGACTTACAGTGGTACACGTTGTGTCTTAAAGAGTCCTTATAGCTTGCTACGACTCGAGGACGCTTCGTATGTCGGGTGCACTGCCTTGCACTTGATGGCTACTGTAAAATCGAGCCCGTGCGATCCTGTCCACGAAAATATCGGACGAAATATTTCTCATGAGTTTGTTCTGGCTTGTTTCATAAGCCTCATCCTTTGTTTTGTTGAATATGGTAATTTGTGTTGCTTCGATGTCAAGTGGTGATTTCAGATCTTTTCTAAGAGGTGTTCTCATATTTTTACGAGAGTATTAATTCTTTTGCTATATCAATTATCATGTCAATTCCTTTTCAACCGGAGTCATCGTATCAATTCCATTCAATCGGTGTGCTTCTCTTCAGTGAATTCAATCCTCTCTAATTTTGCAGATCATTCTCTCAATTCTTTCCGGAGTTATCTCATCTGTCCCAAGTCATCTTTTGTTTTTCCCCGCCCTCCCGCCCTTTTTCTTCGGTGATTGGATTTCATCCAAGCGCATTCATTTCATTGTGCTTCCGATATCTGTTATTCCTTTCGTAGCCGGTGATTCGTTGTGAAGATTCTCAGGAGATTCGTGTCATATTTGTTCATTCTTGTCATCTTTTCCGATGAATTTAATTTAATTATCCGTATTCATTGTATCCTATTCATCCTTGTAATTTTCCCATGTTGGAAATTCTCATCAGTCTTCTTATTGTCATTTCTCTCTATTCCATCTGGAGTGCTGACATTATCTTAGAGGTTCTTATTTCCAATCCTTTTAATTATTTTGAGGTGCTATCCTCATCTAGTTTTCTTTATACCGGTGCAATCTCTCTTTCTAATCTATTGTTTCAACGGTGGTTTCTTTGAGTGGGCCCATAACCCACATGTTTTTTCCAGGATCTTATCTGGATCTTGTAATCTTTTCCCGGAGATCATTAATTCTTTTCAGCTATGATGTAAGTATGAATTTCATCAGTCATATCCCTTCTTCGAGATCAATTTGAATTAATTCTCATATTGGCTCAACCTTTCATTCTTCTTTATTCCGGAGTGTCTCAGCTATTCTTGGTGTTGTTCCTCGTCATCATTCTCAGCTTGCAAATTCGAAGGAGTGTTTCTCTCAGTCTTTTTCCATTCTTGTGAAGATTGTCATCTCAGCTTCGTGTTATCATCTTGAATTTGTTTTCAATCATGAGTATCCCTTTCTTGCTATCCGGTGCATTTCTGAGTTGTTTTATTTCTCGTTCCTCCGAAGGCCATCATTTCAGAAGATTCTTCGTTCTCAGCTTTCAGCTTTCATCCTCAATTCTTCTCCATTGTTGTCTCTTCGTTCGTCTCTCGATTATCCGATGGCTTGTTTAAGTTTTTTTTATCTTAGGTGGATCATGATCTCTTCATTCTCATGTATCTCCATTCATTCATGGTTACTCGTTCATTTCAATTCTCACCGGTGTTTCTTGCAACAATTCTTCTAGTTTGTGATCATATCTCTCCTCAATCTTTTCAGAAGATTAAGTGGTTTGCTAAATCCGTTGCTTGTCATCAGTTTAACTTGATGAAGGATAAGCATAACGTAATTCTTATTCTTGTTCATAGTAATCTGAATTCTTCTTCGAGAGAGGCTCATGATATCAATTCTTTTCTCAGGTGCTTATCTTTCTTTTCCGGAGTTCCAAGTTCTATCAAGTATCTCTTTGTGAAGGTTCATCTAAATCTTGGCAAGGTCATAATCTTATTCTTTTCTGCCTTCTTATCTTTGCATCATCCTTTTGATACGGAGGCCCGTCATGGTGGTTCTTCAAGCATGTGATTTTCCTCATAGTGTTCTTCAAGATTCTTGTTGGAGAACCTCAAGTATCCTTTCTCTTGCATTTATATGTGCAATTGTTCTTCCTTTATTCATTGAGGTGGTATTATAGCATTCTTGTTAGTTTAGGAGCCTCGAAAAGATTTCCTTTCAAGAATGAGATAATTAAATCCACCAATTCTATAATCATGAGACATTTTTTTCAACCCATCATTCTTCGTTGAGCTATCTTGGTTTAGATTTCACCTAAAGCTTTTCCTATGAATTGTTCCTATCATGGTGCTTGTCATTAATCCAAGTTCTCAATGTATCCTCTTGGTGTAAGAATTGTTCATATCTTGTTTCTACCAATCAATCCTTGTTTCTGTTAGTGGCTGGTTGTCACTTCATTAGTTTGAAAAGGTTTCCATAAGCCCACTACTATCTTCTTCTTCGTTGTTGGTTTTCCAACTGCTACGTCAATTCTCTGTCCGGAGGCTCTTCAACTCTATTGTGATGATAGTTGTCATTCTTTTCTTCATTCTCTTCTTCCGCTTGAGCTAGTTCCTATTCTATTGTTCCGGAGGCATTGTGATATTGCTCTTTTGGGTCAATCTTGTTGTTCTATCAAGATCATGGTGTTCCCTTGCTCTATTTAGTTGTTTGTTATGAATATTGTCTATTTCTTCTACCTTTTCGAATTTTTTGTCCCATTTTCCTACGGAAGTGTTGCCGAAATTTTTCGTGAATTCTTGCTTGTTTCTTATATCATTCCTCATCTCCTTGCAACCTTCAAGGATCGTTGGTTTCACTCGTTTGTCAAAGAAGCGACTAAATTTTACCTCTTGTTCTTTCTTTTCCTCTCCCCCTTTCATTCTTGGATCTCGGGGCGAGATCCTCTTGTAGTGTAGGAGAGTTGTGACAGCCCGATGCCGACGTTCCAGAAGATTCCCCCTTTTATTTCCGTTTCCGTCGTGTGATTAGTTCTATTTGTTGCATCGTCATTTCGTTTGCATCATCGCATCATGCATGGCATCTTGCATCGTCTGTCGCGTCTGGTGATTTGAGTGTTGTGCTTCGAGTGATCACCGAGTCGTAGAGCGATAGAAGTTCCCCCTCTCTCTCTCCTCTTATTTCATTTCGTGATTTTGCTAAGTTTCCGTTTTAACCCCTTTAAAAAAAGTTTCTTTTAAAAAGTCCTTTTATTAAATGTGGGGGCAACCCTTGGGTTCTTATTTTATTTTTCCTTTTGTTTTATTTTAAAACCGTCTCATTTTCTTTTCTCTTTTAAAAGGCTTTTATTTTATTCTTTAATTAAAAGAGGTTTTATTTTATTCATCAAAAGGGTTTTATTTTTATTTGTTTTAAAAAAATGCCCAATCTATTTTATAGTTTTGGTATATTTTTAAAGGAGTCAAAAGGCATTTATTTTATTTTGTTAAAACCATTTTCTTTTGTGCTTGATTTTTGATTTTGTAAGAAAGAGAGAGCAAGAGAGGAGAGAGGCCCAGCAGGCCAGCCAGCCCCTGCCCTAGCGAACCGCCCGCAGCCCCTCGTCCTCCTGGCGTCTCCCCGTGCGCAGTCAGCCCCGCGAGACCCCCATCTCCCCGTGCTCCTCCCCTCCAGGCCCCCTCGACTCTCCTCGGACTCGCCTCCCGCGCTGCCGCGCGCCGCCCTGTGCCTGGCCGCACCTCCCGTCGTCGCGAGCCCGTCTCGCCGGCGCGTCGCGCTGCCTCGCTGGCGTCCGTCGCCGCGCCCGCCTCGCCGCCTCCCCATGTGCCTCGCCATGCACCGCGAGCAGCTCGCCAGCTCGGCCTCGCCGTGCTGCGCCATGGCCTCGCTCCCATCGGTCGCCGCCGGCCTCATGCTCCCCCCGCGCGCCCATCGCCCCTGTTGCCCTCGCCGCACTGCGCCCTCTCGACCACAGCCTCGGTCACCGCCATGGCCCCACCTGCAGGTCTCATTCTCGCCTCCGGTTCCCCACGCTACTGCCGTTGGTGTCCGATTTGCTGCTGCTGCGTGAAGTTCCTATCGCCGCTTGTTGCTATCGCTGTTGGCTGCTGCTACCGCATGTTGTGTGTTGCTGCTAGATTGCTTAGTTGCTGTGCATAGCTGCTGCTTGTTGTGCCGTGCTGTTGTTTGCCTGCTGCAAGACCTTCTACTATGTTGCTGTTGCTGCCGCTTGCCTGCCGGCGATGCTCTTGCTTGCTATTGCTGCTAGTTGAATCTGCTTGCTGCTGCGTTATGCTACTGCTTTGCCGATGCATGGCTGATGCTTGTGCGATAGCTACTGGTGCTTGTGCTGCTAAGCCGCCGCTAGTCACTGTTGCTTGCTATTGCCTTTTTGCTGTTGCCGTCCGTGCTGCTTGAGCCGTCGCCGTTGCTAGTGCTGCTGCTTAGTTGCTGGTCGTGCTTGCTAGGTAGTTGTGCCGCTGTTGCCTGTAGCGGCTTGCTGCTAGATGCATGAGCTATAGTTGTTGCTGTGCTTGCTTTGCTGCTGCTAGGTAGATTTTGCTAGATGTTGCCTGCTTGGTGCCGTCGTCGCTGTGGTCCAGTAGTTGCTGCCACTGCCGTAGCGTGCCGCTGTTGCTATTCCGCCTTGCTGCTTGCGTCGCATCGCTGGTTGCTGTCGCTAGTTACGTCGCCAAAGTTCGCTAGCTCCAACCCCTCCTTCTTGGGTCATCGACAAGATTCACGAGCACCACGACGTCCTCGATGAACCCCGAACATCGACGGAGACGTGATCGACTACCGACGCCGAAGACCCGAGAACCACGACGCCGAGCGAACGACTACCATTGATGAGACCGTGCACGACTACTTCCACGACGACCACGACGACCGTTGATCTCCTTCATCGAACCGAACCCCTCAGATTCGCACGCGTCAAAGGTATACCGATGAGACGTGTCGTGTAACGAACGAATGTGATGTATGAGTTGTATCGTGTGTTGCACCGTGTGTTTTCTGTTGCACGTTGTTCCTCTTATGTTGTGCCCCGACACATGGGAACCAGGTAACCGAGATCACCCCATCTTTATTTACCGTTCCCGCACGCGTTCCCAGTACGTTGGCACGATATCTCGATGAGTTATCGAGATAGGAACATTGCCGTGGCATCGTTTCCGTCTTGCCGCCATGGTTCCCTCTCGCTCGTCGTGGCGACACCTGTTTCGTTCTCTTCGTGCCCGTGATGTTTGAAACTCGCATGCATGACACATTCATGGCATATACATCTTGTGTTGCATGTTCTTATGCCGTAGCTCTGTTCTATGTTCCGCGAGTTAAACCGACGAGGATGCCAGGTAGAATCATCGCTTCACCCCTTGCCATGTTAACAACATTTAATATTGCGTGTTAAATAATCGGGAGTGAATTAAATACTTAAATGTGGAGTTTCGTCGATATACAACTCATTGCATATCGAGCTTCATTTAATGTGTAGTGTTTGCGTGAGGTGAATTGCCACACCATCCCTTGCATTTGGATCTGTTCATGCATCTTATTATGTTGTGCATCATGTTGTGCATCGTGTGGTGAATATCTGTGTTGATGTTGTTGGGGAACGCTGCATGGGAAACAAAAATTTCCTACGCGCACGAAGACCTATCATGGTGATGTCCATCTACGAGAGGGGATGAGTGATCTACGTACCCTTGTAGATTGTACAACAGAAGCGTTAGAGAACGCGGTTGATGTAGTGGAACGTCCCTCAATCCGCCCCGCGAACAATCCCGCGATCAGTCCCACGATCTAGTACCGAACGGACGGCACCTCCGCGTTCAGCACACGTACAGCTCGACGAGGATCTCGGCCTTCTTGATCCAGCAAGAGAGACGGAGAGGTAGAAGAGTTCTCCGGCAGCGTGACGGCGCTCCGGAGGTTGGTGATGATCTTGTCTCAGCAGGGCTCCGCCCGAGCTCCGCAGAAACGCGATCTAGAGGAAAAACTATGGAGGTATGTGGTCGGGCAGCCGTGAGAAAATCGTCTCAAATCAGCCCTAATTGCTCCATATATATAGGAGGAGGGAGGGGGACCTTGCCGTGGGGTCCAAGGGACCCTCAAGGGGTCGGCCGAGCCAAGGGGGGGAGGACTCCCCCCCCAAACCGAGTTGGACTTGGTTTGGTGGGAGGAGTCCCCCTCCCTTCCCACTTCCTCCCTCCTTTTTTTTTCTTTTCCTTTGATTTCTTTTCCTTGGCACATAGGCCCCCTTGGGGCTGTCCCACCAGCCCAATAAGGGCTGGTGTGTCTCCCCAAAGCCTATGGGCTTCCCCGGGGTGGGTTGCCCCCCCCCCCCCCGGTGAACTCCCGGAACCCATTCGTCATTCCCGGTACATTCCCGGTAACTCCGAAAACCTTCCGGTAATCAAATGAGGTCATCCTATATATCAATCTTCGTTTCCGGACCATTCCGGAAACCCTCGTGACGTCCGTGATCTCATCCGGGACTCCGAACAACATTCGGTAACCAACCATATAACTCAAATACGCATAAAACAATGTCGAACCTTAAGTGTGCAGACCCCGCGGGTTCGAGAACTATGTAGACATGACCCGAGAGACTCCTCGGTCAATATCCAATAGCGGTACCTGGATGCCCATATTGGATCCTACATATTCTACGAAGATCTTATCGTTTGAAACTCAGTGCCAAGGATTTGTATAATCCCGTATGTCATTCCCTTTGTCCTTCGGTATGTTACTTGCCCGAGATTCGATCGTCAATATCCGCATACCTATTTCAATCTCGTTTACCGGCAAGTCTCTTTACTCGTTCTGTAATACAAGATCCCGCAACTTACACTAAGTTACATTGCTTGCAAGGCTTGTGTGTGATGTTGTATTACCGAGTGGGCCCCGAGATACCTCTCCGTCATACGAAGTGACAAATCCCAGTCTTGATCCATACTAACTCAACTAACACCTTCGGAGATACCTGTAGAGCATCTTTATAGTCACCCAGTTACGTTGCGACGTTTGATACACACAAAGCATTCCTCCGGTGTCAGTGAGTTATATGATCTCATGGTCATAGGAATAAATACTTGACACGCAGAAAACAGTAGCAACAAAATGACACGATCAACATGCTACGTCTATTAGTTTGGGTCTAGTCCATCACGTGATTCTCCCAATGACGTGATCCAGTTATCAAGCAACAACACCTTGTTTATAATCAGAAGACACTGACTATCATCGATCAACTGGCTAGCCAACTAGAGGCATGCTAGGGACGGTGTTTTGTCTATGTATCCACACATGTAAATGAGTCTTCATTCAATACAATTATAGCATGGATAATAAACTATTATCTTGATACAGGAATTATAATAATAACTATACATTTATTATTGCCTCTAGGGCATAATTCCAACAGTCTCCCACTTGCACTAGAGTCAATAATCTAGCCCTCACATCACCATGTGAATTACATTGTAATAAATCTAACACCCATACAGTTCTGGTGTCGATCATGTTTTGGCCGTGGAAGAGGTTTAGTCAGCGGGTCTGCTACATTCAGATCCGTGTGCACCTTGCATATATTTACGTCCTCCTCCTCGACGTAGTCGCGGATGAGGTTGAAGCGTCGTTTGATGTGTCTGGTCTTCTTGTGAAACCTTGGTTCCTTTGCCAGGGCAATGGCACCAGTGTTGTCACAGAACAAGGTTATTGGATCCAGTGCACTTGGCACCACTCCAAGATCCGTCATGAACTGTTTCATCCAGACACCCTCCTTAGCCGCCTCCGAGGCAGCCATGTACTCTGCCTCACATGTAGAATCTGCTACGACGCTTTGCTTGGAACTGCACCAGCTTACTGCACCCCCATTATGAATAAATACGTATCCGGTTTGCGACTTAGAGTCGTCCGGATCTGTGTCAAAGCTTGCATCGAAGTAACCTTTTACGGCGAGCTCTTCGTCACCTCCATACACGAGAAACATCTCCTTAGTCCTTTTCAGGTACTTCAGGATATTCTTGACCACTGTCCAGTGATCCACTCCTGGATTACTCTGGAACCTACCTGCCATACTTATGGCCAGGCTAACATCCGGTCTAGTGCACAGCATCGCATACATGATAGAACCTATGGCTGAAGCATAGGGGACGGAGCGCATATGCTCTCTATCTTCATCAGTTGCTGGGCACTGAGTCTTACTCAATCTCGTACCTTGTAAAACTGGCAAGAACCCTTTCTTGGACTGTTCCATTTTGAACCTCTTCAAAACTTTATCAAGGTATGTGCTTTGTGAAAGTCCTATCAGGCGTTTTGATCTATCCCTATAGATCTTAATGCCTAGAATGTAAGCAGCTTCTCCTAGGTCCTTCATAGAGAAACTTTTATTCAAGTAACCTTTTATGCTCTCCAAAAGCTCTACGTTGTTTCCAATCAGTAATATGTCATCCACATATAATATTAGAAACGCCACAGAGCTCCCACTCACTTTCTTGTAAATACAAGATTCTCCAACCACTTGTATAAACCCAAATGCTTTGATCACCTCATCAAAGCGTTTGTTCCAACTCCGAGATGCTTGCACCAGTTTATAAATGGATCGCTGGAGCTTGCACACCTTGTCAGCATTTTTAGGATCGACAAAACCTTCGGGTTGCATCATATACAACTCTTCCTTAAGGAAACCGTTAAGGAACGCCGTTTTGACATCCATCTGCCAGATTTCATAATCGAAAAATGCAGCTATTGCTAACATGATTCTGACGGACTTAAGCATCGCTACGGGTGAGAAGGTCTCATCGTAGTCAACTCCTGGAACTTGTGAAAACCCTTTTCCACAAGTCGAGCTTTATAAACGGTCACATTACCGTCACCGTCCGTCTTCTTCTTAAAGATCCATTTGTTCTGAATAGCCTTGCGGCCCTCAGGTAGTATCTCCAAAGTCCACACTTTGTTCTCATACATGGATCCTATCTCGGATTTCATTGCTTCTAGCCATTTGTTGGAATCTGGGCCCACCATTGCTTCTTCATAATTTGCAGGTTCATTGTTGTCTAACAACATGATTGATAAGACGGGATTACCGTACCACTCTGGAGCAGCGCGTGATCTCGTCGACCTGCGTGGTTCAACAGAAACTTGAACTGGAGTTTCATGATCATCATCATTAACTTCCTCCTCAACCGGCGTCGCAACGACCGAGGTTTCCCCTTGCCCTGCGCCACCATCCAGAGGGATGAGAGGTTCGACAACCTCGTCAAGTTCTATCTTCCTCCCACTCAATTCTCTCGAGAGAAACTCCTTCTCGAGAAAATTTCCGTTCTTAGCAACAAACACTTTGCCCTCGGATTTGAGATAGAAGGTGTACCCAACTGTCTCTTTTGGGTAACCTATGAAGACGCATTTTTCCGCTTTGGGTTCCAGCTTTTCAGGCTGAAGCTTTTTGACATAAGCATCACATCCCCAAACTTTAAGAAACGACAACTTTGGCCTTTTGCCATACCACAGTTCGTATGGTGTCGTCTCAACGGATTTTGATGGTGCCCTATTTAAAGTGAATGCAGCTGTTTCTAATGCATAACCCCAAAATGATAACGGCAAGTCACTAAGAGACATCATAGATCGCACCATCTCTAACAAAGTACGATTACGACGTTCAGACATACCATTACGCTGTGGTGTTCCAGGCGGTGTTAACTGCGAAACAATTCCACATTGTCTTAAGTGAGCACCAAACTCGAAACTTAGATATTCACCCCCACGATCAGACCGTAGGAACTTGATCTTCTTGTTACGATGATTTTCCACTTCACTCTGAAATTGCTTGAACTTTTCAAATGTTTCAGACTTGTGCTTCATCAAGTAGACATAACCATATCTACTTAAATCGTCAGTGAAGGTGAGGAAATAACGATATCCGCCGCGTGCCTCCACGCTCATTGGACCACACACATCGGTATGTATGATTTCCAACAAGTCACTTGCACGCTCCATTGTTCCGGAGAACGGAGTCTTAGTCATCTTACCGATGAGGCATGGTTCGCACGTGTCAAGTGAATCAAAGTCAAGTGACTCTAAAAGTCCATCAGCATGGAGTTTCTTCATGCGCTTTACACCAATATGACCCAAGCGGCAGTGCCACAAAAATATGGCGCTATCATTGTTTACTCTAACTCTTTTGGTCTCAATGTTATGTATATGCGTATCGCTATCAAGATTCAATATGAACAATCCTCTCACATTCGGTGCATGACCATAAAAGATGTTACTCATAGAAATAGAACAACCATTATTCTCAGACTTAAAAGAGTAACCGTCTCGCAATAAACAAGATCCAGATATAATGTTCATGCTCAACGCAGGCACTAAATAACAATGATTTAAGTTCATCACTAATCCCGATGGTAGCTGAAGTGACACTGTGCCGGCGGCGATTGCATCAACCTTGGAACCATTTCCTACGCGCATCGTCACTTCGTCTTTCGCCAGCCTTTGTCTATTCCGCAGTTCCTGTTTCGAGTTGCAAATGTGAGCAACAGAACCGGTATCGAATACCCAGGCACTACTACGAGAGCCGGTTAAGTACACATCAATAACATGTATATCAAATATACCTGATTTTTCTTTACCCGCCTTCTTATCTGCCAGATACTTGGGGCAATTGCGCTTCTAGTGACCCATACCCTTGCAATAGAAGCACTCTGTTTCAGGCTTAGGTCCAGCCTTGGGTTTCTTCGGCGGATTGGCAACAGGCTTGCCGCTCTTCTTCGAATTGCCCTTCTTGCCTTTGCTGTTTCTCTTGAAACTAGTGGTCTTGCTCACCATCAACACTTGATGCTCTTTACGGAGTTCAGACTCTGTGACTTTCAGCATCGCAAACAACTCGCCGGGAGACTTGTTCATCCCTTGCATGTTGTAGTTCTACACAAAGCCTTTATAGCTTGGCGGCAGTGATTGAAGGATTCTGTCAATGATAGCCACTTGCGGGAGTTCAATCCCCAGCTCAGCCAGACGGTTTGAGTACCCAGACATTTTGAGCACATGTTCACTGACAGACGAGTTTTCCTCCATCTTGCAAGCATAGAATTTATCGGAGGTCTCATACCTCTCGATCCGGGCGTTCTTCTGAAAGATAAACTTCAACTCCTGGAACATCTCAAATGCTCCATGACGCTCAAAGCGACGTTGAAGTCCCGGTTCTAAGCCATACAAGACTGCACATTGAACTATTGAGTAGTCCTCCTTACGCGCTAACCAAGCGTTCTTAACATCCTGATCAGCCGTAGCGGGTGGTTCATCTCCTAGCGCAGCATTAAGGACATAATCCTTCTTCCTAGCTTGTAAGATTAGCTTAAGATTACGAGCCCAGTCTACAAAGTTGCTTCCATCATCTTTCAACTTAGCTTTCTCTAGGAACGTATTAAAATTCAGGATGACACTCGCGTGAGCCATGATCTACAACACAAATATATTCAAAGTGGACTTAGACTATGTTCAAGATAATTAGAGTTTAACTTAATCAAATTATATGCTAAACTCCCACTCAAAAAGTACATCTCTCTAGTCATTTGAGTGGTTCATGATCCACTTACACTATCCCAAGTCCGATCATCACGTGAGTTGAGTATAGTTTCAGTGGTAAGCATCCCTATGCTTATCATATCAACTATATGATTCATGATCGACCTTTCGGTCTCATGTGTTCCGAGGCCATGTCTGCACATGCTAGGCTCGTCAAGCTTAACCCGAGTGTTCTGCGTGCGCAACTGTTTTGCCCCCGTTGTATGTGAACGTTGAGTCTATCACACCCGATCATCACGTGGTGTCTCGAAACGACGAACTGTAGCAACGGTGCACAGTCGGGGAGAACACAATTTCGTCTTGAAATTTTAGTGAGAGATCACCTCATAATGCTACCGTCGTTCTAAGCAAAATAAGGTGCATAAAAGGATTAACATCACATGCAATTCATAAGTGACATGATATGGCCATCATCACGTGCTTCTTGATCTCCATCACCAAAGCACCGACACGATCTTCTTGTCACCGGCGCCACACCATGATCATCCATCAACGTGTTGCCATCGGGGTTGTCGTGCTACTTATGCTATTACTACTAAAACTACATCCTAGCAAAATAGTAAACGCATCTGCAAGCACATATGTTAGTATAAAGACAACCCTATGGCTCCTGCCGGTTGCCGTACCATCGACGTGCAAGTCGATATTTCTATTACAACATGATCATCTCATACATCCAATATATCACATCACATCGTTTGCCATATCACATCACAATCATACCCTGCAAAAACAAGTTAGACGTCCTCTAATTTTGTTGTTGCATGTTTTACGTGGTGACCAAGGGTATCTAGTAGGATCGCATCTTACTTACGCAAACACCACAACGGAGGTATATGAGTTGCTATTTAACCTCATCCAAGGACCTCCTTGGTCAAATCCGATTCAACTAAAGTTGGAGAAACCGTCACTTGCCAGTCATCTTTGAGCAAAGGGGGTTACTCGTAACGATGAAACCAGTCTCTCGTAAGCGTACGAGTAATGTCGGTCCAAGCCGCTTCAATCCAACAATACCGCGGAATCAAGAAAAGACTAAGGAGGGCAGCAAAACGCACATCACCGCCCACAAAAACTTTTGTGTTCTACTCGAGAAGACATCTACGCATGAACCTAGCTCATGATGCCACTGTTGGGGAACGCCGCATGGGAAACAAAAATTTCCTACGCGCACGAAGACCTATCATGGTGATGTCCATCTACGAGAGGGGATGAGTGATCTACGTACCCTTGTAGATCGTACAGCAGAAGCGTTAGAGAACGCGGTTGATGTAGTGGAACGTCCTCACGTCCCTCGATCCGCCCCGCGAACAATCCCGCGATCAGTCCCACGATCTAGTACCGAACGGACGGCACCTCCGCGTTCAGCACACGTACAGCTCGACGATGATCTCGGCCTTCTTGATCCAGCAAGAGAGACGGAGAGGTAGAAGAGTTCTCCGGCAGCGTGACGGTGCTCCGGAGGTTGGTGATGATCTTGTCTCAGCAGGGCTCCGCCCGAGCTCCGCAGAAACGCGATCTAGAGGAAAAACTATGGAGGTATGTGGTCGGGTAGCCGTGAGAAAATCGTCTCAAATCAGCCCTAATTGCTCCATATATATAGGAGGAGGGAGGGGGACCTTGCCTTGGGGTCCAAGGGACCCTCAAGGGGTCGGCCGAGCCAAGGGGGGGGAGGACTCCCCCCCCAAACCGAGTTGGACTTGGTTTGGTGGGAGGAGTCCCCCTCCCTTCCCACTTCCTCCCTCTTTTTTTTCTCTTTGATTTTCTTCCTATGGCGCATAGGGCCTTCTTGGGCTGTCCCACCAGCCCACTAAGGGCTGGTGCGCCACCCCCAAGGCCTATGGGCTTCCCCGGGGTGGGTTGCCCCCCCGGTGAACACCCGCAACCCATTCGTCATTCCCGGTACATTCCCGGTAACTCCGAAAACCTTCCGGTAATCAAATGAGGTCATCCTATATATCAATCTTCGTTTCCGGACCATTCCGGAAACCCTCGTGACGTCCATGATCTCATCCGGGACTCCGAACAACATTCAGTAACCAACCATATAACTCAAATACGCATAAAACAACGTCGAACCTTAAGTGTGCAGACCCTGCGGGTTCGAGAACTATGTAGACATGACCCGAGAGACTCCTCAGTCAATATCCAATAGCGGGACCTGGATGCCCATATTGGATCCTACATATTCTACGAAGATCTTATCGTTTGAACCTCAGTGCCAAGGATTCGTATAATCCCGTATGTCATTCCCTTTGTCCTTCGGTATGTTACTTGCCCGAGATTCGATCGTCAGTATCCGCATACCTATTTCAATCTCGTTTACCGGCAAGTCTCTTTACTCGTTCCATAATACAAGATCCCGCAACTTACACTAAGTTACATTGCTTGCAAGGCTTGTGTGTGATGTTGTATTACCGAGTGGGCCCCGAGATACCTCTCCGTCATACGAAGTGACAAATCCCAGTCTTGATCCATACTAACTCAACTAACACCTTCGGAGATACCTGTAGAGCATCTTTATAGTCACCCAGTTACGTTGCGACGTTTGATACACACAAAGCATTCCTCCGGTGTCAGTGAGTTATATGATCTCATGGTCATAGGAATAAATACTTGACATGCAGAAAACAGTAGCAACAAAATGACACGATCAACATGCTACGTCTATTAGTTTGGGTCTAGTCCATCACGTGATTCTCCCAATGACGTGATCCAGTTATCAAGCAACAACACCTTGTTTGTAATCAGAAGACACCGACTATCATCGATCAACTGGCTAGCCAACTAGAGGCATGCTAGGGACGGTGTTTTGTCTATGTATCCACACATGTAAATGAGTCTTCATTCAATACAATTATAGCATGGATAATAAACTATTATCTTGATACAGGAATTATAATAATAACTATACATTTATTATTGCCTCTAGGGCATAATTCCAACAGATGTTTGTTTCCAGTTTGCTCCGTTCCGATAGAGTTTCGCAAGCGTGTCGGAAAGTGCGGAACCGTTCGACTACGTTGGTCCGTCTGCTTCACGGAGTCATTCGTCTTCCAAGCGGGATCTCAGGCAAGATGACCATTTCCCCTGATACCATTACTATCATTGCCATGCTAGTTTTATCGTTTCTGTCGTTATGTCTCGATGCCTACCACATGTTAAATATCAGCCTCTCAACAATGCCATGAAAACCTTCAACCTGTTGGACCTAGCAAACCACTGATTGGCTATGTTACTGCTTGCTTAACCCTGTGTTAGCATTTCTAGTTGCAGGTGGAGTTGCTTCCATGTGAAAACATGGGTTCCTTGTTATATCACCATATTAAATGCTATTTAATTTAATGCACCTATATACTTGGTAAAAGGTGGAAGGCTCAGCCTTTCTAGCCTGGTGTTTTGTTCCACCTTTGCCCCCTTAGTTTCGGCAACCGGTGTTATGTTCCATAAATTAGCGCTCCTAACACGATCGGGGTTGTTATGGGGACCCCCTTGATAATTCGTTTTAGATTAAGCCTGGTCTGGCAAGGCCCAACTTTGGTACTACATTTGCCTAAACACCTAATAAAATTTGCATAGGGACTTTTCGGACCCCGAGGATAATTTAATCAACCCCCGGGCCAGTGCTCCTCATGAGTGTTGGTCCAAACTGGCAGACTACGGGGCCACCGCGGGGCAACTCGAGGTTTGGTTCTCCTAGTGTGACCCATCCGTCGTGTCCTGAGAATGAGATACGCGGCTCCTATCGGGTTCGTCGACACGTCGGGCGGCCTTGCTGGATTAGTTTTACCTTTGACGAAATATCTTGTGCATCGGGATTCCGGTGATGCTTTGAGTAATCTCAGAGTTGAGGTTTTCCACTAGGGAATCCAACGAGATCGCGAGCTTCGTGATTGAGGATTTCTATGCGGCTTGTGGTAATTTGTGATGGACTAGTTGGAGCACCCCTGCACGGTTAAATCTTTTCGAAAAGCCGTGCCCGCGGTTATGTGGCAACGTGGAAACTTTGTTTAACACTAGTTCTTGATAACTTGAAGTTAACTTAATTAAAATATGCCAACTGAGTGTGTAACCGTGACTGTCTCTTTCGCGAGTTCCTTCTCCGATCGAGGACACGGTGGGGTTATGTCTGACGTAGGTAGGTGTTCAGGATCATTCATTTGATCATCAGTAGTTCACGTCCGTTATGCGTAGATCTCCCCCCCTCTTATTTCTTGTACTCGTAAGTTAGCCACCAAATATATGCTTAGCCACTGCTGCAACGTCACCACTTAACCATACCTCACCCGTTAAGCTTTGCTAGTCTTGATACCTTTGGAAATGAGATTGCTGACTCCCCTGTGGCTCACAGATTACTACAACACCAGTTGCAGGTACAGGTAAAGGTTACTCGACGCGAGCGCGTTGATTGTTCATTTGGAGTTGCTTGTTCTTCTTCTTCTTCATCGATCTAGGATGGGTTCCAGGCCGGCAGCCTAGGATAGCAAGGATGGACGCGTTCTTCTTTTCTCGTCTGTTTTCGTCCGTAGTCGGACCCTGCTTTTACTCTTGATGATTATGTAATGTACTGATGTGACTCTGATGTAGCTCATGACGAGTGTAAGCCAATTCTATTACATATCTCTTCTTTTCAGTACATGTACTTGTAACGATATCCATTCTTGCGACACGACGAGATGTGCTTCTATCCCTGACGAGGCCTTCGTGCCAAATTGAGGATAGCGTCGCATCTTGGGCGTGACAAGTTGGTATCAGAGCAGTACCGACCTAGGAGCCCCCTTGATTGATCGAACTTGGCTGAGTCGAGTCTACTTGGATAGATCTTGATTTCTCCTCCCCGGCAACGGCGCCAGAAATGCTTCTGATGTCAGCTATGCTAATGCACAAAAGTCCTTCCAATGGCGCCAGAAACAGGTGTGTCGACGACACGAGGAATCCTTCAGCTGCGGCTACGCCTTAAGGGACTTCCTAGGCAAGTATGCAAAGGATTTCCCCCTGTGGCCTTGGAGTCTTGCGTTGGTGTTCCCTTGAAGCGGAAAGGGTGATGTAGCATAGTGAAGGTAAGTATTTCCCTCAGTTTGAGAACCAAGGTATCAATCCGGTGGAGGAGTATCTCAAGATCCTGCACAAACACAAAAGCTTGCTCCCAACGCTATGAAGGGGTTGTCAATCCCTTATAGATTGTTTGTCCAGTGAGAACTGAAAGCAACAAAGTAACAAACAAAGTAAAAGCGGAGGTGTAAACGATGGATGTGAATAGACCCAGGGGCCCTAGTGTTTACTAGTGACTTCTCTCATGAAAGCAAGTAGACGGTGGGTGAACAATTTACTGTCGAGAAATTGATAGAATTGCGCAAAGTCGCGACGATATCTATGCAATGATTATATCTATAGGCATCACGTCCGAAACAAGTAGACCGATACTTTCTGCATCTACTACTATTACTCCACGCGTCGACCGCTATCCAGCATGCATCTAGTGTATTAAGTCCATAAGAACAGAGTAACGCCTTAAGCAAGATGACATGATGTAGAGGGATAATCTCAAACCAATGATAAAACCCCATATTTGTACCGTTGATGGCAACTACTTGATGTGTGCCTTGCTGCCCCTACTGTCACTGGGAAAGGTCACCACTTGGTAGAACCCAAAACCAAGCACTTCTCCCATTGCAAGAATCATAGATCTAGTTGGCCAAACAAAACCCAAGACTCGGAGAGACTTACAAGGATATCAAATCATGCATATAAGAAATCAGCAAAGACTCAAATATATATCATAGATAATCTGATCACAAATCCACAATTCATCGGACCTCAGCAAACACACCGCCAAAGAAGATTACATCGGATAGATCTCCATGAAGATCATGGAGAACTTTGTATTGAAGATCCAAGAGAGAGAAGAAGCCATCTAACTAGTAACTACGGACCCGTAGGTCTGAAGTGAACTACTCACGAGTCATTGGAGGGGCGATGATGATGATGAAGAAGCCCTCCAACTCCAAAGTCCCCTCCGGCAGGGCGCCGGGAAGGGTCTCCAGATGAGATCTCGCGGAAACGGAAGCTTGCGGCGGCAGAAAAGTATTTTCGAGGCTCCCCTGATTTTTTGCGGAATATTTGGGAATTTATATGCGAAAGACCTAGGTCAGGGGGCGGCCAGGGAGGCCACAAGCCTGCCCACCGCCGCCTCCCCCTGTTGGCGGAGTGGGGGCTTGTGGGCTCCCTGGAGCCCACCTGGCTTGGCCCAAAAGCCCCCTGGTCTTCTTCCGTTCGGGAAAAAATCATTTCGGCGTTTTTCTTCCGTTTGGACTCCGTTCCAAAATCAGATCAAAAAAGAGTCAAAAACACGGAAAAAACAGGAACTAGCACTTGGCATGAATTAATAAGTTAGTGCCAAAAAAGATATAAAAGGTACATAAAACAATCAAAGAAGACAAGATAACAGCGTGAAACCATCAAAAATTATAGATACGTTTGAGACGTATCAGTCTCCGACCAACCCAGATCAAATACCCAAATCCATTATCATTTTAATTATTTCATCTACACAAACACGCGGGAATCCACCCGCCTAGCATCTATTCATCAACGATCCGAGTAACATGGTCAAGTAACTGTGTGGTTGTACATCAGGGGGAACCTGAGGCATCACCCTCGTTGGATCCCGAATGATGTAACCATCAAGGTGGACTTAGAGGAATCACCCTCGAGGGGCCCACACTTGAGGGGTTCCACGACAAAGACATCGTCGGAAGTGGTGAAGGAGGGATCACCCTCGATAACCACGACCGACTAGCTATACTACAGAGGTTTCATCCTGAGTACTTCGCGAGGTGTCAGCCTCGGTACCCGATAGTAGCTCTGTAGTGCCGCACAACTAAGGGGGTGTGAGTGTTGTGTCGGATCTGGCTCGTCGATCAGGGATCGAGACTCGACAATAAAGCGGGGCAACTGTATTAAGGGGTCAGAGGGGATGATTGGTCCACCTATACTAAACAGTTTAAAGATACAATACTGAAAGTAGCAGTTCATAAAAAATTAGGCTATGCATCAGATATAGGAGCTAACTACAAGAGTAGCAAAAAACTAATGTAACAATGAGGGAGAAAGAATAGGCGATATAGGAATGATCAAGGGGGGTTTGCTTGCCTTGTTGCTTTGCGGCAAAAGGCTGGTCGTCGGAAGGGTAGGTGTACCCGGCAGCAGCGTCAGTCTCAGGGTCTACCGGTGAGAAGAGGGGGGAGAAACAATAAATAACAGCAACAAGTGCAACACTAAGCATGACATGGCAATATGCAGGCTAGGCATGAGCTAACGCAGTAACATCCGTCATAGATGGGTCGGGAAAATATCAGATGGTATTTACCGGGTCTTTGGCTACTACCGGTGAGAGTGAAAATGATGAAAAAGTTCCATGTTTGCTATGCTAGGGACGCGTGACAGACGAATGGACTGCGTAACCGGGTTAGTCTCGTTCTCCTGATCAACTTTCATGTTGAAAATAATTTAATCTAACTTACATTTTATTTTATATTAATTTTTAAAGTTTTATTAATATTTAGGAATTAAAAACAAATTTAATTAATTATTAAATACTATTTTGGCATCAGCATGATGTCATGCTGACATCAGCAGTTGGCTGGTCAAACTGACCAGTGGGTCCTACGTGTCATTGACACAATTTATTAATTAAAGTTAAATATTAATTAATCAGATTAATTTAGTGGGGGACCCACGTGTCATATCTAATAGGATAATTATTTATCTATATGAACAAATTACTAATTTATCTATTTAATTAATTAACAGATTAATTAAATAATATATATAATTATTTATTTATTTTATTAATAAATAAATATATATATATATTTAGATTTTTGTATTTTTATGTTTTTAGGGGGGACCCCACGTGTCATTTGGTGGGAGTGGTGGGGACCTACTGTCATTAGGACAGCGAGCCCACACATACACATATATTCTGTACATATACTTTATGTTCCTTTTTCTACATACATGCATGCATACATACATACATACATACATACACATATACATTATCCTTTTCTTTTATTTTTCTTTATTTTTCTAACATCGCTTTTCTCTCTCTCTACCATCTCTATCCTCAACTCACTGACATACATCTCTCTCAATCAGAGAGAGAGGAGGCAACCTCCACCTCCGCATACAGGAGCTCAACGGCACCGGAATGAGGCGATGAACGCCAGAACGGAACCGGAACGGCGGAAAGGAGGAGAGGGTGGCCGGGGCCCGTAGCTCATTGGCGTTGCCGGGGATAACGGCGGCGAGGCTCGGTGGAGCCGGTGGGGAAGAGGTGAGGAGGCCGGTGAGGTCGACGGGATGGCTCCGGTGATGTGGGGCTGTGTCATCGTCGAGGGGCCCCGGGACGGGGCAGATCCGGCATGGTGGAGCGTTGGAGGAGGGAGGCGGCCGGTTAAGGGCCGCCGGTTGCTGGAGGAGGGTCCGTTGGCATGGTGACGCAGGGGGTCTGGCGTGGGGCCGGCGCGGGGTGACGGGGCGCAGCGGCGATGAGGGGAGGCGCTCCAGGGGAGATGGGGGGGTCGGGCCGGCCGGCGATGCGAGGCAGGTCGGCTGGGGGTGGGTGAGCGGGCGACGGGATCCAGGGGATGGGGCGCTGGGAGTGGGCTCCTGGCGCCAGGGAGCGCTGGGGGGCGAGGGCGCCGTGGGTGAGGGAGTGGGGCGACGGGGGAAGACGAGGTGGGGCGACGGGGGTAGGTGCGTGATACGTCTCAAACGTATCTATAATTTTTGATGGTTTCATGCTGTTATCTTGTCATCTTTGGATGTTTTATGTACCTTTTATATCTTTTTTGGGACAAACTTATTAATTCAGTGCCAAGTGCTAGTTCCTGTTTTTTTAGTGTTTTTGGCTCGTTTCAGATCTGATTTTGGAACGGAGTCCAAACGGAATAAAATCCCCGAAATGATTTTTTCCCGAACGGAAGAAGATCAGGTGGCCTCTGGGCCAAGCCAGGAGGGCTACAGGGAGCCCACAAGCCCCCACTCCGCCACCAGGGGGAAGGCGGCGGTGGGCAGGCTTGTGGCCTCCCTGGCGCCCCCTGACCTAGATCTTGCGCCTATATATTCCCTAAAAGTCAGAAAAAAAATTAAGGGATCCACGAAAATACTTTTCCGCCACCGCAATCTTCCGTTTCCGCGAGATCTCATGTGGAGACCCTTCCAGGTGCCCTGCCGGAGGGGACTTTGGAGTTGGAGGGCTTCTTCATCATCATCATCGCCCCTCCAATGACTCGTGAGTAGTTCACTTCAGACCTACGGGTCCGTAGTTAGTAGTTAGATGGCTTCTTCTCTCTCTTGGATCTTCAATACAAAGTTCTCCATGATCTTCATGGAGATATATCCGATGTAATCTTCTTTGCGCGGTGTGTTTGTCGAGATCCGATGAATTGTGGATTTGTGATCATATTATCTATGATATATATTTGAGTCTTTGCTGATTTCTTATATGCATGATTTGATATCCTTGTAAGTCTCTCCGAGTCTTGGGTTTTGTTTGGCCAACTAGATCTATGATTCTTGCAATGGGAGAAGTGCTTGGTTTTGGGCTCTAACCATGTGGTGACCTTTCCCAGTGACAGTAGGGGCAGCAAGGCACACATCAAGTAGTTGCCATCAAGGGTAACAAGGTGGGCTCTGTCGTTGATATGAGATTGTCCATCTACATCTTGTCATCTTGCTTAAGGCCTTACTCTTCTTTTGGACTTAATACACTAGATGCATGCTGGATAGCGGTCGACGTGTGGAGTAATAGTAGTAGATGCAGAAAGTATCGGTCTACTTGTTTTGGACGTGATGCCTATAGATATAATCATTGCCATAGATGACGTCACGACTTTGCGCGGTTCTATCAATTGCTCGACAGTAATTTGTTCACCCACCGTCTACTTGCTTTCATGAGAGAAGCCACTAGTAAACACTACGGCCCCCGGGTCTATTCACATCTATCGTTTCCACTTTCGCTTTTACTTTGCTTTGTTACTTTGTTGCTTTCAGTTCTCACTTGGCAAACAATCTATAAGGGATTGACAACCCCTTCATAGCGTTGGGAGCAAGTTTTTGTGTTTGTGCAGGCTCTTGTGATACTCCTTCACTAGATCGATACCTTGGTTCTCAAACTAAGGGAAATACTTACCACCGTTTTGCTACATCACCTTTTCCGCTTCGAGGGAACACCAACGCAAGGCTCCAAGGCCACGGGGGAAATCCTTTGCATATTTGCCTAGGAAGTCCCTTAAGGCTTAGCCGTAGCAGAAGGATTCCTGGTGCCGTCGACACACCTATTTCTGGCGCCGTTGGAAGGTCTTTTGTTGCAGTAGCAGAAGTATTTCTTGCGCCATTGCCGGGGAAGGAGAGATCTATCCAAGTAGGTCTCACAAACTCATCTCTTGCATTTACGTTTTTGCCAGTTGACTCTTGTTTTCCTCTCACTCACTTCACATTTTCCGTTTTCATTTGCCCTTTCCTTTGCCTTTTTCATTTGCCTTTTCATTCGCCCTTTTCTCTCGCTTGCTTTCTGTTCGCTTGTGTGCCATGTGCCTTCTTTTAGCTTGCATCTTTGCTTGCTAAAAATCCATTGATATGGATCCTCACCCACTTGCTAATCCCTTTGAGAGACCACTTATGTGGAACGAATTGCTAGTGAGTTGAGTGCACTTGACTATCTTTATGGAGTTTTGCTTGAGATGCGTGAATCTGAAAATCGTGATGAAGAAATTTATGAAATGATTCACGAGGGCTCCTTGGATGAAAACCATGATTGCAATGGTTTCACTACAAATTCTATTAGTGACAATCATGCTAAAATTATGCAAAACCCTAAGCTTGGGGATGGTAGTCTTGCTATGACCACTACTTGTTGCAAAGATCATGATTGGGGTGAGGATTTTTCTTCCGATCTTGAAAATTTGTTCAAGCCTCAAGATGAATATGATATTTGCAATGATATTGAAAGTGGGTTTGGAGAAGTCATGGCTTTAGTTGATGATAATCCCACTATTTTTGAAGAGCATCAACTTTGCATGCATGCGGATCATGGAAAGAATATCCTATGTGATAGTTACATTGTTGAATTCGAATATGACCCCACATGTAATTATTATGAGAGAGGAAAATATGGTGGTAGAAACTTTCATATCACTAAATCACCTCTCCTTTTGTTGAGATTGCTATTGTCTCTTTCTTCTTCCTTGCATATGTCAACTATTGGTTGTCTTGACAATCTGTTTTCCTATAAAATGCATATGCGTAGGAAGTATGTTAGACTTAGATGTGATTTTCACATGCTTTATGTGCTTCAATTCTTGTCTTTTGTGTGAGCATCCTTGATTTTTCAATGCCTAGCTAAGGGCGTTAAACAATAGCGCTTGCTGGGAGGCAACCCAACGAATCTATATTTTTTCTTTCTGTTTTGTGTTTTCCACACTTTCATAATTCTGTTATGATTGTGTTTTTTGTGTTTCTTTTTGCGTTTGTGCCAAGCAAAACCGTTATGATTAGTCTTGGGGATTATCGTTTGGTCATGCTGGAAAAGACAGAAACTTTCTGCTCACGAAAAGAATTTTCATTTTTTTCTGTAAGAGATTTTGAGTTGATTCTTTTGCTGCTGATTGCTACGCAAATTCTTCAAACTGTCGTAATTTTTCAGAATTGTTTAAGTACCAGAAGTATACAAAGTATACAGATTGCTACAGACTCGTCTGCTGTTAACAGATTCTGTTTTTTGTTATGTTGGTTGCTTATTTTGATGAAACTATGGATAGTATCGGGCGTATTAGCCATGGAAGATTGAAAATACAGTAACCCAACATCAACATAAGTAGAATTTAAGTTTGATACAGTACCTAAGGAAGTGGTGGTTTTCTTTCTTATACTAATGTTATCACGAGTTTCTGTTTAAGTTTCGTGTTGTGAAGTTTTCAAGTTTTGGGTGAAGTTCTTATGGACAAAAAGATAAAGAATGGCAAGAGCTCAAGCTTGGGGATGCCAAGGCACCCCAAGATTTTCAAGGATGTCATAAAAGCCTAAGCTTGGGGATGCCCCGGGAAGGCATCCCCTCTCTCGTCTTCAATCCACCGTAACGTTACTTGGGGCTATATTTTTATTCACCACATGTTATGTGTTTTTGCTTGGAGCGTCTTGTATCGTAGGAGTCTTTTATTTTTGTTGTGTCACAATCATCCTTGGTACACACCTAGAGAGAGAGACATGCACTCACCGTGATTTTGTCGAGCTTCACTTATATCTTTTGGTAGACAATTCAGCTTGCATGTGCTTCACTTATATCTTTTGAGCTAGATACTTTTGCTCTATGTGCTTCACTTATATCTTTTAGAGCGCAGCGGTGCGTGGCTTGGTAGTTGATCTATGCTTTGAAAGTAGTCTCAAAATGGGTAGTTATCCAAAGGGATACGAAAACTTCCACCTTCATGTGCATTGAATAGTTAGAAAAGTTTGATTCATCTCAATTAGTTTTGAGTTGTAGTTTTGGTGATATTGAAGTCATGCTAGGAAGGTGTTGTGGATCTAGAAATACTTGTGTTAAAGTTAGCGATTCCCGTAGCATGCACGTATGGTGAACCGCTATGTGATGAAATCTGAGCATGATTAGTCTATTGATTGTCATCCTTTGCGTGGCGGTCGGGATCACGCGATGGTTTATACCTACCAACCCTTCCCCTAGGAGTATGCGTTGAATGCTTTGTTTTGATTACTAATAAAACTTTTGCAACAAGTATATGAGTTCTTCATGACTAATGTTGATTCCATGGTTTAGATGCACTTTCCCCTTCCACCATCACTATCTTCTTAGTGCCACGCAACTTTCGCCGGTGCACAAAACCCACCATTAGCCTCCCTCAAAACAGCCACCATACCTACCTACTATGGCTTTTTCAAAGTCATTCCGAGATATATTGCCATGCAACTACCACCATGACATGTGCCACCACATCTACATTTCCATTGCATGATCGTAAGATAGCTAGCATGATGTTCCATTAATGTCTATGCCATGCTAGACCATTGTCACGGTACACTACCGAAGGCATTCCATATAGAGTCATCGTTGCTCTAAGTTTTGAGTTGAAAGTGTGATCATCATCATTAATGGAGCATTGTCCCATGTGAGGAAATAAAAGAGGCCAAAGAAGCCCATAAAAAAGAGGCCAGAGAGCCCACCAAAATAATAAAAAAATGACAGAAAAAGAGAGAAGGGACAATCCTACCACTTTTTCCACACTTGTGCATATTGAGCACCATGATCTTCATGATTGAGAGTCTCTCGTTTTGTCACCACCATATAGCTAGTGGGAAATTCTCATTATATAACTTGGCTTGTAAATTCCAATGATAGGCTTTCTCAAAATTGCCTTAGGTCTTCGTGAGCAAGCTAGTTGGATGCACACCCACTAGTTTTCTTTAAGAGCTTTCACATACTTGTAGCTCTAGTGCATCATTTGTATGGCAATTCCTACTCATTCACATTGATATCTATTGATGAGCATCTCCACAGCTCATTGATATGCCTAGTTAATGTGACTATCTTCTCCTTTTTGTCTTGCAACCTCCACCACATTCCACACCATCTATGGTGCTATAACCATGGCTCACGCTCATGTATTGCGTGAGAGTTGCAAAGGTTTGAGAAAGTAAAGGTGTGAAACAATTACTTGGCCAATACTGGGGTTGTGCATGATTTAAATTTGTTGTGCAATGATGATAGAGCATAGCCAGACTATATGCTTTTGTAGGGATAACTTTCTTTTGGCCTTGTTACTTTGAAAGTTCATGATTACCTTGCTAGTTTGCTTGAATTATTATTGTTTCCACGTCAATAGAAAACTATTGTTTTGAATCTAATGGATCTGAACATTCACGTCACATAAGAGGAATTACAATGGACACCTATGCTAGGTAGCATGAAAGCATCACAAATTCATTCTTATCACTTCCCTACTCGAGGACGAGCAGGGGTTAAGCTTGGGGATGCTTGATACGTCTCAAACGTATCTATAATTTTTGATGGTTTCACGCTGTTATCTTGCCTTCTTTGTATGTTTTATGTACCTTTTTATATCTCTTTGGGACTAACTTATTAATTCAGTGCCAAGTGTCAGCTCCTGTTTTTTCCGTGTTTTTGACTCTTTTCAGATCTGATTTTGTAACGGAGTCCAAACAGAATAAAAACCCCGAAATGATCTTTTCCCGAACGAAAGAAGACCAGGGAGCCTTTGGGCCAAGCCAGGTGGGCCCCAGGGAGCCCACAAGCTCCCACCATGCCACCAGCGGGGGTGGCGGCGGTGGGCAAGCTTGTGGCCACCCTGGCCGCCCCCTGACCTAGATCTTGCGCCTATATATTCCCAAATATTCCGCAAAAAATCAGGGGAGCCTCGAAAATACTTTTCCGCCGCCGCAAGCTTCCGTTTCCGCGAGATCTCATCTGGAGACCCTTCCCCGCACCCTGCCGAAGGGGACTTTGGAGGTGGAGGGCTTCTTCATCATCATCATCGCCCCTCCAATGACTCCTGAGTAGTTCAGTTCAGACCTACGGGTCCGTAGTTAGTAGCTAGATGGCTTCTTCTCTCTCTTGGATCTTCAATACAAAGTTCTCCATGATCTTCATGGAGATCTATCCGATGTAATCTTCTTTGGCGGTGTGTTTGTCGAGATCTGATGAATTGTGGACTTGTGATCAGATTATCTATGATATATATTTGAGTCTTTGCTGATTTCTTATATGCATGATTTGATATCCTTGTAAGTCTCTCTGAGTCTTGGGTTTTGTTTGGCCAACTAGATCTATGATTCTTGCAATGGGAGAAGTGCTTGGTTTTGGGTTCTGCCATGTGGTGACCTTTCCCAGTGACAGTAGGGGCAACAAGGCACACATCAAGCGGTTGCCATCAAGGGTAAAAAGATGGGGTTTTTATCATTGGTTTGAGATTATCCCTCTACATCATGTCATCTTGCTTAAGGCGTTACTCTGTTCTTATGGACTTAATACACTAGATGCATGCTGGATAGCGGTCGATGTGTGGAGTAATAGTAGTAGATGCAGAAAGTATCAGTCTACTTGTTTCGGACGTGATGCCTATAGAAATAATCATTGCATAGATATCGTCACGACTCTGCACAGTTCTATCAATTGCTCGACAGTAATTTGTTCACCCACCGTCTACTTGCTTTCTTGAGAGAAGCCACTAGTAAACACTACGGCCCCCGGGTCTATTCACATCCATCGTTTACATCTCCGCTTTTATTTTGCTTTGTTACTTTGTTGCTTTCAGTTCTCACTTGGCAAACAATCTATAAGGGATTGACAACCCTTCATAGCGTTGGGTGCAAGCTTTTGTGTTTGTGCAGGATCTTGAGAGACTCTTCCACCGGATTGATACCTTGGTTCTCAAACTGAGGGAAATACTTACCGTCGCTGTGCTACATCACCCTTTCCGCTTCGAGGGAACACCAACGCAAGGCTCCAAGGCCACGGGGGAAATCCGTTGCATACTTTCCTAGGAAGTCCCTTAAGGCGTAGCCGTAGCTGAAGGATTCGTGGTGTCGTCGACACAACTACTTCCTGGCGCCGTTGCAAGGGATACACAGCAGAACAATCAGAAGTATTTCCGGCCTGCTGTCGGGGATCTTTTTGAGGTAGCACTTATTCCTTCATCCATCGTGATCACACCCAAAACTTGAAAACTTCAGCACACAAAACTCAACAACAACCTCATGAGATCCGTTAGTATAATAGCCAAATCATAAACTTTAGGTATGGTTATAAATTCATTCATATCTAATTATTGCATAAGGTACTCTATTCTAACTTCTCCAAGACTTATACCCCCCCGATATAATCCATAGCATCATCAAAACAAGCAAACTATGCAAGCAAAAACAGAATCCGTTTAAAATAGAATAGTGTGTAATGATCAACACTAACAACATACCTCTGTAACTCCGAAAATTCTGAAACAATTATGAAAACCTCGGTAATTTGTATATAAATGGTGTGTTAAAAAAATCAGATCAAAAAGGCTCCCTAGTAAAATCATAAAAACTATGCACTGGACGTAAAAGTTTTTGTTTTTACACAGGATCAAATTTACTATCTTCCAAATCATCCCAAAGGATTTACTTGGCACAAACACTAACTAAAACATAAAAATACAATCATTGTAGTAGAAATAATCATCTGAATACAAAATAACAAAAAAGTAGAACAAAAAAATAAAGATAACGATTGGGTTGCCTCCCAACAAGCGCTGCCGTTTTATGGTCCTAGCTAGGCATAATGCATAGTATCAAGTGTTGTCATCTTGTACATTCAATCCATGTGTGGCCCTCATGATAGATTCATACGGTGATTTAATTATCTTTCTAGGGAAGTGTTCCATCCATTTCTTTAATGTTAATTGGAATCTTATGCTTACGTCCTTCAAATCAATAATAGCAGACATAGTTCTTAAGAAAGGTCTTCTTGTCTTTACTTTCATTAACAAAGACTTGGATAGATTTATTGGACTCATTAATATCATGCTTAGGTGGAATTTTTTATTTTTAAGAGTTTCACATCATGAGAAATCATATCGATATTTCTAGCCATATCATCAACTTTGTGTAGTTTTTTTCTACGATAATATTGAAAATCCTTTGAGAACTAATAAATTATTTAATGGTGTTTTCAAGACCATAGGGTATCCTATTATTATTAGAAGAAGAATTTCCATAGTTATTACCATAATTATTTAGGAATTACAGGGGTGTGGTCTAGCTTTGAAATTTCCTCTATATGCATTGTTGTTGAAATTATTTCGAGAGACAAAGTTCACATCAATAGCGTCATTATTTTTGCCCAATCAACGTAAATGATGGCATATCATTGGCATCAACATGAGCATGTTTATGAGCAACCATATTCATAAGAGCGTCCATCTTATCGCCCAAAGTGGCAATTTCTTTAACATAATTTACCTTCTTACTAGTTGGAGCTTGCTCAGTGTGCCATTGAGAATAATTTGTCATGATATTGTCCACAAGTTTTGTAGCCTCTACCAATGTCACCTCCATAAAGGTACCACTGCAGCAGAATCTAGAAGATTTTTAGACACAAAGTTTAGTCTCGCATAGAAATTTTGTATAATCATCCATAAACTTAAGCCATGAGTGGGACAATTTCAAATCATCAATTTCATTCTCTTCCATGCTTGTGCGACATGTGCTTGCTCACATTTTTTAAAATTCATAGTTTGATTACAAAGAGAGATAATCTTAGCGGGAGGAAAATACTTGGCAATGAAATCATCCCTCTATTATGAGGTATGCTGAAAACTAAGCTTTAGCTTTATCTCTTAATGAAAAAGGAAATAATTTCAATTTGACTACATTATTATCCATATCCTTTTTCTTTTGTTTGTCATATAATTCAACCAAAGAATTGATATGCAAAGCCGGATCCTCATTAGTACTTTTGGAAAATTGCTTTTTAGTAACAAGATTTAGCAATGCATCATTAATATCATAAAACTTCGCACTAGTGGCGAAAGGTATA
The DNA here is from genome assembly GCF_904849725.1 of Hordeum vulgare subsp. vulgare. Taxonomy (NCBI): domain Eukaryota; kingdom Viridiplantae; phylum Streptophyta; class Magnoliopsida; order Poales; family Poaceae; genus Hordeum; species Hordeum vulgare. Next base: position 448,605,977 of record NC_058518.1, on the reverse strand, counting down.
GGAGTACTAATAAAATCATTATTATTAGTATTTGAGAAATCACACAACTTGGCATTATCTTGAGACAGAGTGAAGAAGCAGGTGAACTAGCAAGCAAGATAAGTAAACTAGCAATGCTAATTTTTTGTTGTTGATATTTTTAGGCAAGCAAACATAAAGGAAAATAAAACTAGAACAAGTGAATGATAATTTTTATGAAGGAACTGTTGGAAATATGCCCTAAAGGCAATGATAAAATAGTTATTATTATATTTCCCGTTTCAAGATAATCGTTTATTATTCATTTTATAATTGTATTGAATGAAAGCATAGATACATGTGTGGATATATAGACAAAACAATGTCCCTAGCAAGCCTCTAGTTGGCTAGCTAGTTGATCAAGGATGGTTAAGGTTTTCTGACAATACGCAAGTGTTGTCACTTGATAACTGGATCACATCATTAGGAGAATCATGTGATGGACTAGACCCAAACTATGAACATAGCATGTGATCGTGTCATTTTGTTGCTATTGTTTTCTGCGTGTCAAGTATTCATTCCTATGACCATGAGATCATGTAACTCATTGACACCGGAGGAATACCTTGCGTGTATCAAACGTCACAACGTAACTGGGTGACTATAAAGGTGCTCTACAGGTATCTCCAAAGGTGTCCGTTGAGTTAGCATGGATCAGGACTGGGATTTGTCACTCCGTGTGACGGAGAGGTATCTCGGGGCCTACTCGGTAATACAACATCACATACACGCCTTGCAAGCAATGTGACTCAAGTGTAAGTCACGGGATCTTGTATTACGGAACGAGTAAAGAGACTTGCCGGTAACAAGATTGAAATAGGTATACGGATACCGACGATCAAATCTCGGACAAGTAACATACCGAAGGACAAAGGGAATGTTATACGGGATTATATGAATCCTTGGCACAGAGGTTCAACCGATAAGATCTTCGTAGAATATGTAGGATACAATATGGACATCGAGGTCCCGCTATTGGATATTGTCCGTGGAGTGTCTCGGGTCATGTCTGCATAGTTCTCGAACCCGCAGGGTCTGCACACTTAAGTTTCGATGATGTTTTAGTATAGTTGACTTATATGTGTTGGTGACCGAAGGTTGTTCGGAGTCCCAGATGAGATCACGGACGTCACGAGGGTTTCCGATATGGTATGGAAACGAAGATTGATATATAGGATGGTTTCATTTGGTCACCGGAAATTTTTCGGGCATTACCGGCAGTGTACCGGGAGTGATGAATGGGTTCTCGGTACTCACCGGAAGGGGCCCATCCACCCGAGAGTGAGCCCAGTAACCCTAGGGTGGCGCACCAGCCCTTAGTGGTCTAGTGAGGCCAGACCAAGAGGGCTATGGCGCTACAAGTGGAAAAACCAAAGGAAAAGAAAAACAAGGAAAGAGGGAGGTGGGAAGGAAGGAGTGGACTCCTTCCGCCAAACCGAATTGGGGTGGGAGTCCACCTCCTCCCAATCGGCCAGCGCCCTTGGGGATCCCTTGAGCCCCAAGGCTAGCCCCTCCCCTCCTCCTATATATATTGTTGGTTTTAGGGCTTTTGAGACACAACTTTGCCACGTGCAACTCAAACCTATACCACGTAGTTCTTCCTCTAGATCGGATTTCTGCGGAGCTCGGGCGGAGCCCTGCAGGAGTAGATCATCACCACCACCGACGCACCGTGACGCTGCCGGAGAACTCATCTACTTCTCCGTCTCTCTTGCTGGATCAAGAAGGTCGAGATCATCATCGAGTTGTACGTGTGCTGAACGTGGAGGTGTCGTCCATTCGGCGCTAGATCAGAACGGATCGTGGGACGGATCGTGGGATGATGGTGATTTGAATCACGAAGCTATACCACTACATCAACCGCATTTCTTAACGCTTCCCGCTTAGAGATCTACAAGGGTATGTGGATATAATCTCCTCTCGTAGATGAACATCACCATGATAGGTCTTCGTGTGCGTAGGAAATTTTTTCTTTCCCATGCAACGTTCCCCAACAGGAACCTGGTAAGAATTCGGTGATGTCTCCCCGAAAAGGCGCTAGAAATTCCTCCTACTACTTGTAAATTGCGTTGGGTTTTCCCCCGAAGAGGAGAGGAGATGTAGCACGGTAGAGATAAGTATTTTCCTTAATGAGAACCAAGGTTATGAAACCAATAGGAGAACCACACAAATTTTCATCGTCGCCACCTAGGCACACAAGTGCAAACGCTTGCACCCAACGCGGGCAAGATGGTTGTCTAGCCCATTGAACTCGTTACTTGCAAGTATCAGATAGATAATATAAATAAAAAATAAAAATAGAATATAAATGGCAGCAATATTTTTAGGGTTTTAGTAATATAATTTGTGAAGACCCGGGGGCCATAGTTTTCACTAGAGGCTTCTCTCTTGAAGAAAGCATATGGTGGGTAGACAAATTACACTTGGGCAACTAATAGAAAAGTGCATAGTAATGAAAAAAAAATCATGGCACTCATCATATATATAGGCATCGCGTCCATAAGCAAGTAGACCAATTCCTTCCTACATCTACTACTATTGCTCTACTTATTGATCGTTATCCAACATGCATCTAGAGTATTAAGTATGAAACAGGGTAATGCTTGGAGCAAGATGACATGATGTAAACAAAGTAAACTCAAGCAATATGAATAAACACCCACCATTTTATCGTTAGTGGCGACAATAAAAATAGGTATCATGTCCCCTTCTCTCACTGGTATTGAGCACCGCAAGATGGAACCCGTCACAATGCACCACTCACAATGAAGATAAATCAATCTAGTTAGCCACAACCAAACCGATAGATTACATATAAATACAAATCTATCATAATCATGCATATAGGAATTCAGAGATGACTCAGATAGTTTTCATGAATAATCTGATCATAAAATCACAATTCATTGGATCCCAACAAACACACTGCAGAGAAGATTACATCGAATAGATCACCATGGTAATCGCGGTGAACTTTGTATTGAAGAACATAGAGAGAGATAGCCATCTAGGTACTAGCTATGTTCCATAGGTATGTGGTAGACTACTCACACATCACCATGGGAGCAGCAAGGTTGATGTAGAGGCCCTCCGTGATCGATCCCCCTCTGACAGGGTATCAGAACTGGGCTCCAGATGGGATCACGACGGAACAGAAGCTTGCGGCGGCCGAAAAAGTGTTTCGGGTGGCTCTTTGGTGTTTTCCCGGTTTTAGAAGATTTATAGAGGCAGAGTTAGGCCAGCAAGCTCTAGGGGACGGCCAAAGCCATCAGGGCGCGCCTACGCCCCCTAGGCGCACCCTGTTGGCTCGGCACCACCTCGTATGGCGTATGGCCTCCCTCCGAAGCTTTTAGGTCTTATTTTTGTCCAAAAAAATCGCCAATTTTTTTTATTGCATTTGGACTTCGTTTGGTACTGATTTCCTAAAATGCCAAAAACACACAGAAAATAATAAATTACACTAGCCACTGGGTTAATAGGTTAGTTCCCAAAAATGATATAAAACAACATATAAATATAAAGTATACAAGAATGATAATATAATAGCATGGAACAATAAAAAATTATAGATACATTGGATATGTATCAGGTGCCCACCTGCACTGCCTTAAGTCGATTCCGTCGTCATAGATTGATATAAACACCGAAAACCTCCTTCATATCTTCGAATGAATTTTATTACCGTCACAAGCTCCTATTTGACAAAGGTCCCATCTAGAAGCCTGTTCCGGAGCTCTGTCGAAGGGGGAAGCCATTGCAGGAGCCATCGTCATCAACCTTGATGACACCATGATGTTGTGTGGGTTCCATCAGGACCTTAGGGTCCATATTAATAACTAGATGACTCTCTCTCTCTCCTTGTGTGTGTGATTGTGTGTGGACTTCAATACCATGTTCCCATGAGCTTCTCACACGATGAAGATCAATTCCTTGTAATCGATGGTGTGTTTGTCGGCATATGATAAATTGCGACTTTATGCTTAGAATGTTCATTGAAATCAAATGAATCTTTTGAGACTTTATGTATTGTATAATTAAATAGCTTTTCATGCTCACCATTCTATCTATCTTCTTTGGCCAAGTTCGATAAGTTTTTCTTCAAAGGGAATGGTGCTTCGTAGTGAGCTCAATCTTGCGGTATCGACAATAAGGGCCAAGGGATGTATTGTATTGTTGGCCCTAAATATAAAACAATATTGACTGACTTCTTCATGTCTACATTAAGTCAGCTTGCTTATCGCAATACTCTATTTCTTGCAAATTTATTATCTTGAGATGCATGTTGGATAGCGGTTTTGGGATGAAGTATTAGTTGTATATGAATTTGACGATATACTTACCACCAACTTAATGCATGTATGAGTTATACTGTGAATGATCATAGTCATAAATATAAAATTTGGTCGACTGCCCAATTATATTTGTTTACCACGACATATTTTGTTTTCGAGCAAGATGTTACTAGTGAACCTATGCCCTCATGGTCAACTCTTCATTACTTAATTGTTCTACACAATTGCTATCTACTAGTTTTTTTTTAAATCGCCACTATTTTTCTCTATCACTTGTGTTTTACCTTGTAACTAAAAATACAAGAGGCTTGACAACCCTCCTGTCGTATTTGGGACAAGTTTGTTTGTGTCGTGTGTGTAGTTGTTGTTGACTTGCTTAGCCTGAAGCTCCAAGTGGATTGATAACCTTCGGGCTTAATTGAGTAAAATATTTGATGCTTGCTGCTTCACCTTTTCTTGGGGGAATCCCAACAACTCATGTGGGAGTAGGGAGGACCCACCCATGAAAAAAAAAGAAAATGAAAAATCGCACACTCTCTTCTCACTCAATTGCCCGTGCCCGAGGTCCTTGATACGTCTCCAACATATCTATAATTTTTGTTGGTTCCATGCTATTATCTTGTCAAACTTTGGATGTTTTGTATGCCTTTTATATCTTTTTGGGGACTAACCTATTAACTGAGTGCCAAGTGCAAGTTCCTGTTTTTTCCATGTTTTTGACCCTTTTCAGAGGAGAATATTAAACGGAGTCCAAACGGAATAAAACCTCTGAAAAGATTTTTTCCGAAACAGAAGATACGCAGGGAGTGTGAGAACCAAGGCAGAGGGCACGAGGGGAGGCCACAAGCCCCCTAGGCGCGGCCAGGGGGGCCTGCGCCAAGAAGGCTTGTGGGCCCCCTGTGGCTCCTCTGCCCTACTTCTTCCGCCTATAAATCCCCGAAAAATCCAAAACCACGGGAGAGATCCACGAAAATACTTTTCCGCCGCCGCAAGCTTCTGTCTCTGCAAGATCCCATCTGGGGCACGTTCTGGTGCCTTGCCGGAGGGGGATTCGGATACTGAGGGCTTCTTCATCAACACCATTGCCTCTCCGATGATGCGTGAGTAGTTCACCATAGACCTTCGGGTCCATAGCTAGTAGCTAGATGGCTTCTTCTCTCTCTTGGATCTTCAATACAAAGTTCTCCATGATCTTCATGGAGATCTATCCGATGTAATCTTCTTTTGCGGTGTGTTTGTCGAGATCCGATGAATTGTGGATTCATGGTCAGATTATCTATGAATCTTATTTGAGTTTCTTCTGATCTCTTATATGCATGATTTCATATCCTTGTAATTCTCTTCGAGTTGGGGGTTTTGTTTGGCCAACTTGATCTATGATTCTTGCAATGGGAGAAGTGCTTGGTTTTGGGTTCATACCGTGCGGTGACCTCACCCAGTGACAGAAGGGGTAGCGAGGCACGCATCGTGTTGTTTCCATCAAGGGTAAAAAGATGGGGTTTATATCTATTGCATGAATTCATCCCTCTACATCACGTCATCTTGGTTAAGGCGTTACTCTGTTTGTCATGAACTCAATACACTAGATGCATGCTGGATAGCGGTCGATGTGTGGAGTAATAGTAGTAGATGCAGAAAGTATCGGTCTACTTTTCTCGGACGTGATGCCTATATGTATGATCATTGCCTTAGATGTCGTCATGACTTTGCGCGGTTCTATCAATTGCTCCACAGTAATTCGTTCACCCACCATAGTATTTGCTACTTTGAGAGATGCCTCTAGTGAACACTACGGCCCCCGAGTCTACTTCACATCATATTTTCAGCCCTACACTTTTACTTCGTTACACTTTCCGCCTTCAGATCTCACCTTGCAATCAATCGTGAAGGGATTGACAACCCCTTTGCAGCGTTGGGTGCAAGTTTGGTGTTTTTGTGCAGGTACATCGATGCTTCATCTTGATACTCCTACTGGATTGATACCTTGGTTCTCAAACTGAGGGAAATACTTACTGCTACTGTGCTGCATCACCCTTTCCTCTTCAAGGGAAAAAACCAACACAAGCTCAAGAGGTAGCAAGAAGAATTTCTAGCGCCGTTGCCGGGGAGCATCAAGTGAAGCTTAGCCAAGTAAGTGTGGAAAACTCATCTCTTGCATTTACTTTTTTGCCTCTCGTTTTCCTCTCCCCCACTTCTGAAAAACAAAAAAATTACAAAAATATTTGCCTTTTCGTTCGCCCTTTTCTTTCGCTTGCTTTCTGTTCGCTTGTGTGCTTGTCTGATTGCTGAAGTCACCATGACTGAAAACACCAAACTTTGTGACTTCTCGAATACTAATAATAATGATTTTATTAGTACTCCGATTGCTCCTACCACTAGTGTGTAATCATATGAAATCAATGCCACTTTGCTGAATCTTGTTATGAAAAAGCAATTCTCCGGCCTTCCTAGTGAAGATGCTGCATCCCATCTTAATACCTTCATTGAGTTATGCGATATGCAAAACAAGAAAGATGTGGATGATGATGTGATTAAATTGAAGCTATTTCCGTTCTCACTGCGAGATCGAGCAAAAACTTGGTTTTCATCTTTGCCCAAAAATAGTATTGATTCTTGGAACAAGTGCAAAGATGCTTATATATCCAAGTATTTTCCGCCGGCTAAGATTATCTCTCTCCGTAATGATATCATGAATTTTAAGCAACTCAATCATGAACATGTTGCACAATCTTGGGAGAGAATGAAATTGATGATTAGAAATTGTCCCGCTCATGGCTTGAGTCTTTGGATGATTATACAAATCTTCTATGCTGGTTTGAATTTTTCTTCTAGAAATATCTTGGACTCCGCCTCCGGTGTAACTTTCATGGAAATCACATTAGGAGAAGCCACAAAACTCCTAGACAATATCATGACAAACTATTCTCAGTGGCACACTGAAAGGTCACCTACTAGTAAAAAGGTACACGCTATAGAAGAAATTAACTCGTTGAGTGCTAAGATGGATGAGTTAATGAAATTGTTTGCTAGTAAAGGTGCTCCTTTAGATCCAAATGATATGCCCTTGTCTTCCTTGATTGAGAGTAGCAATGAAAGCTAGGATGTTAATTTTGTTGGTAGGAATAATTTTGGTAACAACTATGCTTTTAGAGGAAACTATATTCCTAGGCCTTTTCCTAGTAATCCCTCTAATAACTTTGGCAACTCCTACAACAATGCTCATGGAAATTACAATAAATTACCCTCTGATCTAGAGAGTAATGTTAAAGAGTTTATCAACTCGCAAAAGATTTTCAATGCGTCCATAGAAGAAAAACTACTCAAAATTGATGATTTGGCTAGGAGCATTGATAGAATGTCTCTTTATATTGATGCTTTGAAAGTTAGATATGCTCCTCACAAGATCAATATGGATGAAAATTTGAAAGTATGCATGTTTCCATGAATGAGAGTAAAGAAAGAACCGCCCAAATTCGTGCTAGACATGAATGGCTTAAAAAGGCGTGTTTCGTGATGAGAATCGCGAAGATCTTAAAGTGCTTGGTGTGACTCCCATTGAATCCTTGTTTTCTAGTGTCAAACCTAATGATGATGGGGCTGGATATGAGTCCACCTTGGTTGAAAAACGCCCCAATAATTCGGAGTCTATCTATTTTGATGCTAAAAGCATTGAAAGTGGAGTAGAGGATATCAAAACTTTGAGTAGTAACGAAACTACTACTTTGGATTTCAAGGAATTCAATTATGATAGTTGCTCTTTGATTGAATGTATTTCCTTGATGCAATCCATGCTAAACTCTCCACACGCTTATAGCCAAAACAAGGCCTTTACCGATCATATCGTCGATGCTATGATGAAACCTCTTGAAGAGAAACTTGAATTGGAAGTTTCTATTCCTAGAAAACTTCATGATGAGTGGGAACCTACTATCAAAATCAAGATCAAAAACTATGAATGCAATGCTTTGTGTGATTTGGGTGCTAGTGTTTCCGCGATTCCAAAGTCTTTATGTGATGTTCTAGGCTTTAATGAGATTGATGAGTGCTCTCTTAATTTGCATCTTGCGGATTCTACTATTAAGAAACCTATGGGAAGGATCAATGATGTTCTTATTATTGCAAATAGTAACTATGTACCCGTAGATTTCATTGTGCTTGATATTGATTGCAATCCTACATGTCCTATCATTCTTGGTAGACCTTTCCTAAGGACTATTGGTGTTGTCATCGATATGAAGGAAGGGAATATTAGATTTCAATTTCCATTAAAGAAGGGCATGGAACATTTTCCAATAAATAAAATAAGATTGCCTTATGAATCCATGATGAGGGCTAATTATGGTTTGAGTACCAAAGACGACGATACGTGATTCTATCGCCTTATGCCTAGCTAAGGGCGTTAAACAATAGCGCTTGTTGGGAGGCAACCCAATGAATTTATCTTTGCTTTTTGCTTTCTGTTTTGTTGTGCCTACACCATCATAATTCTGTTATGATTGTGTGTTTTGTGTTTCTTTTTGTGTTTGAGCCAAGTAAAACCTTTATGACTAGTTTGGTGATGGTTGTTTGATCCTGCTGGAAAAAGACAGAAACTTTTCGCTCACGAAATTATTTTTCATTTTTATCCAGAAAGAGCTTTTGAGTTGATTTTTTTGCTTCTGGTTTATATGCCAATTTCCCAAACTTTCGTAATTTGTCCAAATTTTTGAGATAACAGAAATATACGAAGTATACAGATTGCTACAGACTCGTCTGTTTTTGGCAGATTCTGTTTTTGTTGTGTTGGTTGCTTATTTTGATGAAACTATGGATAATATCGGGGGGTATTAGCCATGGATAAGTGAGAATACAGTAATCTAACACCAATATAAATAGAAATCAAGTTTTCTACAGTACCTAAAGAGGTGGTAGTTTGTTTTCTTATGCTAATGATATCACGAGTTTCTGTTTAAGTTTTGTGTTGTGGAGTTTTCAAGCTGTGGGTGATTTTCTCATGGACAAAGGGATAAAGAGTGGAAAGAGCTCAATCTTGGGGATTCCCAAGGCATACCAAGCCAAATTCAAGGACACCAAAAAGCCTAAGCTTGGGGATGCCCCGGGAAGGCATCCCCTCTTTCGTTTTCAATCCATCGGTAACATTACTTGGAGCTATATTTTTATTCACCACATGATATGTGTTTTGCTTGGAGCGTCGTGTATTATAGGAGTCTTTTCTTTTTGTTGTGTCATAGTCATCCTTGCTGCACACCTTTTGAGAGAGACATGCACTCATCGTGAATTTGCTAGAATACTCATTGAGCTTCGCTTATATCTTTTGAGCTAGATAACTTTGCTCTAAGTGCTTCACTTAGATCTTTTAGAGCACGGCGATGTCATATTTTGGAGAAATGAGAACTCTCGATCTTCACTCATATCTTTTTGAGAGTGCTCTCTTTGAGTAACTTGGTAGTTGGCTTGTGCTATGAAAGTAGTCCCAAAGGTGATAGGCACCCAAAAAGGATACAATAAAACTTCCAATTTCTTGTGCATTGATTAGAAAGAGAAGTTTGATTCCTCTTAATTTGTTTTGAGACATGGATTTGGTAATATTAAGAGTTATGTTAGTGGGGTGTTGTGAATCTAGAAATACTTGTGTTGAAGTTAGTGATTCCCGTAGCATGCACGTATGGTGAACCGCTATGTTAGGAAGTCAGAGCATAATTGATTTATTGATTGTCATCCTTTGTGTTGTGGTCGGGATCGCGCGATGGTTAACACCTACCAACCCTTCCCCTAGGAGTATGTGTTTAGCACTTTGTTTTGATTACTAATAAAAACTTTCGCAATAAGTATGTGAGTTCTTCATGACTAATGTGAGTCCATGGTATAGATGCACTTTCACCTTCCACCATTGGTAGCCTCTCTAGTGCCGCGCAACTTTCGCCGGTACACAAAACCACCATAGATCTTCCTCAAAACAGCCACCATACCTACCTATTATGGCATTTTCATAGCCATTCCGAGATATATTGCCATGCAACTCCCACCGTTCTGTCTCATGACATGTGCCGTCACTTTCATATTGCCATTTCATGATCGTAAGATAGCTAGCGAGATGTTTCAATGTCATACGCCAAGCTAGATCGTTGCACATCCCGGTACACTGTCGGAGGCATTTCCTATAGAGTCCTCATCATTCTAAGCATTGAGCTTTGAGTAAATTAAAGTGTGATGATCATCATTATTAGACCATTGTCCCATGTGAGGAAATAAAAAAAAGAGGCCAAAGTTATCCACAAAAAAAAGAGATATGGAAAGAGGCCAAAGTGCCCAAACAAAAAAGCAGAGAAAAAGAGAGAAGGGACAATGCTACTATATTTTTCCACACTTGTGCTTCATAATATCACCATGTTCTTCATGATTGAGAGTCTCTTGTTTTATCACCACCATATGCTAGTGGGAATCTTCATTATATAACTTGGCTTGTATATTCCAATGATGGGCTTCCTCAAAATTGCCCTAGGTCTTCGTGAGGAAGCAAGTTGGATGCACACCCACTAGTTCTCCTTTTGAGCTTTCACATACTTATAGCTCTAAGTGCATCCATTGCATGGTAATCCCTACTCTTTCACATTGATATCTATTGATGGGCTTCTCCATAGCCCTTTGATACGCCGAGTCGATGTGACCATCTCCTCTTTTTTGTCTCACAACCTTCACCACACTCTATTGCACCTATAGTGCTATATCCATGGCTCACGCTCATGTATTGCGCGAGAGTTGAAAAAGGTTTGAGAAAGTAAGAGTGCGAAAACAATTACTTGGCCAATACCGGGGTTTGGCATGATTTAAATTAGTTGTGTGGGGATGATGGAGCATAGCCAGACTATATGATTTTGTAGGGATAATTTTCTTTGGCCTTGTTATTTCGAAAGTTCATGATTACCTTGCTAGTTTGCTTGACGTATTACTGTTTTCATGTCAATAGCAAACTATTGTTTTGAATCTTACGGATCTGAACATTCATGTCACATGAAAGAAGTTACAAAGGACAAATATGCTAGGTAGCATTCCACATCAAAAATTCAGTCTTTATCACTTCCCTACTCGAGGACGAGCACGAGTTAAGCTTGGGGATGCTTGATACGTATCCAACGTATCTATTATTTTTGTTGGTTCCATGCTATTATCTTGTCAAACTTTGGATGTTTTGTATCACTTTTATATATTTTTTGGGACTAACTTATTAACTCAGTGCCAAGTGCCATTTCCTGTTTTTTCCGTGTTCTTGACCCTTTTCAGAGGAGAATATTAAACGGAGTCCAAACGGAATAAAACCTCCGAAAAGATTTTTTCCGGAACATAAGATACGCAGGGAGCGTGAGAACGAAGGCAGAGGGCACCAAGGGAGGCCACAAGTCCCCTAGGCGCGGCCACGGGGCCCCACGCCTAGCAGGCTTATGGCCCCCCTGTGGCTCCTGTGCCCTACATCTTCCGCCTATAAATCCCCGAAAAATCCAAAACCACGAGAGAGATCCATGAAAATACTTTTCCGCCGCCGCAAGCTTCTGTCTCCGCAAGATCCCATCTGGGGCACATTATGGTGCCCTGCCGGAGGGGGGATTCAGATACGGAGGGCTTCTTCATCAACACCATTGCCTCTCCGATGATGCATGAGTAGTTCACCATAGACCTTCGGGTCCATAGCTAGTAGCTAGATGGCTTCTTCTCTCTCTTGGATCTTCAATACAAAGTTCTCCATGAACTTCATGGAGATCTATCCGATGTAATCTTCTTTTGCGGTGTGTTTGTCGAGATCCGATGAATTGTGGATTTATGATCAGATTATCTATGAATCTTATTTGAGTTTCTTCTGATCTCTTATATGCATGATTTCATATCCTAGTAATTCTCTTTGAGTTGTGGGTTTTGTTTGGCCAACTAGATCTATGATTCTTGCAATGGGAGAACTGCTTGGTTTTGGGTTCATACCGTGCGGTGACCTCACCCAGTGATAGAAGGGGTAGCGAGGCACGCATCATGTTGTTGCCATCAAGGGTAAAAAGATGGAGTTTACATCTATTGCATGAATTTATCCCTCTACATCATGTCATCTTGCTTAAGGCGTTACTCTGTTTGTCATGAACTCAATACACTAGATGCATGCTGGATAGCGGTCGACTTGTCTCAGACGTGATGCCTATATGTATGATCATTACCTTAGATGTCGTCATGACTTTACGCGGTTCTATCAATTGCTCGACAGTAATTCATTCACCGACCGTAATATTTGCTACTTTGAGAGAAGCCTCTAGTGAACACTATGGCCCCCGGGTCTACTTCACATCATATTTTCAGCCCTACACTTTTACTTTGTTGCACTTTCCGCCTTCAGATATCACCTTGCAATCAATCGTAAAGGGATTGACAACCCCTTTGTAGCGTTGGGTGCAAGTTTGCTGTTTTTGCGTAGGTACATCGGTGCTTCATCTTGATACTCCTACTGGATTGATACATTGGTTCTCAAACTGAGGGAAATACTTACTCCTACTGTGCTGCATCACCCTTTCCTCTTCAAGGGAAAAAACCAACGCAAGCTCAAGAGGTAGCAGTCCTCGCCACACAACCGCGTTCATCCCGAACGAATAGGGCTCATCACCACCGGCACAACCCGACAACCCGCTTCCTATCTATGCCATAAGTTTGAAAAGCATTGTCGCATGCCATATGTTTGCCAACCATCCATACTCCTTCATTCATGGTGGCCTTGCGACCCCCAACCAGACCATCTTCGTCCACATATGATTCCAAGAAAGGGATCCAGGTGGCTTGGCATGGATGAAGACCCATACAACTAGAACCACATGAGCTTGTGCCCCCATCACGAGTTGTGTCCTCCCCCGGTTTGATCTAATGGGGAGCTACCCCTCCCTTTCGATGACGACCATTGAGGGGAGAGCCAACGTAAAGCACCACCGGAGTGATACGACTCCTCACCTCATGCCACCCTATGCCACAATCTGATTTTCTGTTGATACAACTCCAACGTATCTACTTTTCCAAACACTTGTGCTCTTGTTTTGGACTCTAATTTGAATGATTTGAATGAAACTGATCCGGATTGACGTTATTCTCAGGAGAACTACCATAGTGTTGTTTTTGTGCAGAAATGAAAGTTCTTGGAATTGGACGAAAGTTTTTGGAGAATTTTTTCTGGAATAAATAATACTGGAGCGAAGATCCACCGGAGGGGGCACGTGTGGGTGCCAACCCAATAGGGCGTGCCCACCCCCTAGGCACGCTGTCATGGCTTGGGATCAATTTCTGGCTCCGCAGACCCTAATTCTAGTCCTATAAATTCCTATTTCCAGAGAAAAATAAGAGAGAAGTTTTTATCATGTTTTACAAGATGGAGCCGCCGCCACCTCCTGCTCTTCCTCGAGAGGGCTGATCTGGAGTCCGTTTGGGGCTCCGTAGAGGGGGGATCATCATCGTGGTCATCACCAACCCTTCTCCATTAACACCATCATGATGCTCACCACTTGAGTGAGTAATTCCTTTGTAGGCTTGGTGGACAGTGATGGGATTGGATGAGATTTTTCATGTAGTCGAGTTATTTTGATAGGGCTTGATCCCGAGTATCCACTATGTTCTCGGATTGATGTTGCTATGACTTTGATATGCTTAATGTTCCCATGAATATGATAGTGTTTTGGATCCTATCTTGCAAGTTGTATACACCTATTATGTGTCATGATCCGTGGTACGTCTCCATCATATCTACTTTTCCAAACTCTTTTGCCCCTGTTTTGGACTCTAATTTGCATGATTTCAATGTAACTAACCTGGACTCACGCTGTTTTCAGTAGAATTGCCTTGGTGTTATTTTTGTGCAGAAATCAAAGTTCTCCAAACGTCCTGAAAATTTGCGGGGAGCATTTTTGGAAAATATGAAAAATATCCGTGCCAAGCTCCACCTGAGGGGGTCGGCCAGTGGGCCACAAGCCCTGGCTCCGCCACCACCCCCCTGGTGGCGGTGGGCAGGCTTGTGGGGCCCACACGGCTCTGCCGCCCCCACCCTCAGGTCTATAAGTTCACTTTCGTCCCAGAAAAAATAAAAAAGAGAAGTTTTTATCGCGTTTGCGATACGGAGGCACCGCCACCACCTGTTCTTCATCTGGAGGGCAGATCTGGAGTCCGTCTTGGGCTCCGGAGAGGGGAAATCGTCGACATCGTCATCATCAACCTTGTTCCCTCTCCAATTCCATGAAACTCTTCGTTGTTCGTGAGTAATCTATTCGTAGGCTCGCTGGGCGATGATCAGTAGGATGAGATCTATCATGTAATCGAGTTAGTTTAGTTGGGGATTGATTCCTAGTATCCACTATGTTCTCAGATTGATGTTGCTACTACTTTGCCATGCTTAATGCTAGTCACTAGGGCCCGAGTGCCATGATTTCAGATCTGAAATTATTATGTTGTCACCAATATATGTGTGTTTTAGATCCGATCTTGCAAGTTGTAGTTACCTACTATATGTTATGATCCGGCAACCCCAGAGTGACAATAACCGAAACCACTCCCGCTTATGACCTTAGTTTGAGGAGTTCATGTGTTCACCAAGTGCTAATGCGTTGGTCCGGTTCTTTATTAAAAGGAGAACCTTAATATCCTGTAGTTTCCTTTTGGACCCCGCTGCCACGGGAGAGATGGACAATAGATGTCATGCAAGTTCTTTCCCTAAGCACATATGAAGACACACGTAATGCATGCCTACATCACATTGACGAACGGGAGCTAGCCACATATCTCTCCGTGTTATAACTGTTGCATGATGAATATCATCCAAACAAATCACCGACCCATTGCCTACGAGTTTGTCCTACTGCTGCTGTTACTACTGTTGCTACTACTGTCGCTTGCTACTGTTGCTACTTGCTACTACTGCTACTACTGTTGTTACTTGTCTTGCTCTGCTGCTACTGTTGCTACTACTGTCGCTTGCTACTGTTGCTACTTGCTACTGCTGTCACTACTGCTTTTCCTTGCCGCTGCTAGTGCTCGTTACACTGCTGCTACCTGCTACAATTTTGGTTCGCTGGTCGTTGACGGGAACTGACAACTTCCGTCAACGAGGCAACTAGGCGCCATTGATACAATCGTTAGGAATAGTCTGCCGTCAACACATCGTTTCTGACACCGTTGTTATCATACTACTTTGCTGTTACTACTTTGGTTGCAGATACTAATCTTTCAGGTGTGGTTGAATCTGACATATTCAGCTACTAATACTTGAGAGTATCCTCTCACCTCCTATAGGCGTAACAACAAATTTGGGTAGAATACTGTACCCTCGAAAACTGCTACGATCCCACGCGCTGGTGGGCCGTCAACAACATTCTTCTAGTTTCGATTGCCGGAGAGTGCTAGCAGCATTCTTCTGGTGCCGTTGCAAAGGGAAGAACAGTTGACATCAAGCATTTTTCTGGCGCCGTTGCCGGGGAGGTATTGCTATATTCTCTGAGTCACTTGGGATTTATATCTGCTGATCAATGTGAAGAATCTGAAGGATCCGAAGACCAAAGTCTTGCCCTCAACTACGACGGGAGGTAAGGAATTGTCATCTAGCTCTGCACTTGATTCACCTTCAGTTATGAGTAAGTTTGCGACATCACCTCCTGCTAGAAATCTTGATATGTCGCCTGTGCTTGATGATGCTTATGATGCTACTGCTAGAGATGCTATGCTTGATACTATGCCTGATACTGCTTTGCCTGATACTACTAGAGATGCTATGCTTGATACTATGCCGGATGATGCTATGCTTGATACTGCTAGAGATACTATGCCTGATACTGTTAGAGATGCTATTTTGCCTAATGTTCCACTAGGGGTCTTCCTTGATGCTCGTATTGCTAGAGTTACTGCCAATGCTCGTGATGCTTCTGAAACTGCCGATACTATTGAGATAGAACCTGCTTTTGCTCCTGCTAGATCTAGCTCTCCTAGATATGAATTGCCTGATATACCCGAGGGTTACGTTATGGAGGGAGAGATAGCTGAGGATTTTCTTGCGTGTAAGGATGCCTATGACGCTGAGAAATTACTTCTCAAGTGGAAGGAAAAATCTTGGGAAGCAGGGATGAAATATGACCCGAAGTTTGCCACTTCACCTATCTTTATCACCGATAAGGATTATGAATTCTCTGTCGATCCTGAGATAATCTCTCTAGTCGAATCTGATCCTTTTCACGGTTATGAGTCTGAGACGGTCGTAGCCCATCTTGCCAAACTACACGATATAGCCACCATATCCTTAAGTTGTTTCCTTTCTCTCTAAAGGATGACGCTAAAGCCTGGTTCACCCCTCTTGCTCCTAGATGTGTGAGTAGTCCCCAGGAGATGGTATATTACTTCTATGAGAAATATTTCCTTGCCCATAAGAAGCAAGCTGCCTTGCAGGAAATATACAACTTTGCTCAACTCCAAGAAGAGAGTCTCCCACAAGCTTGGGGGAGGCTCGTCCAGCTACAGAATGCTTTGCCTGATCACCCTCTCAAGAAGAACGAGATACTTGATATCCTCTATAACGGACTTACCGATGCCTCTAGAGACCACCTAGATAGTTGTGCCGGTTGTGTTTTTAGGGAACGAACTATAGAACAAGATGAGACTCTACTGAATAACATCTTGATCAACAATAATGTTTGGACTTTTCCCGAACCACCTCCTAAGCCAACTCCGAAGAAAAGAGGTATTCTATTCCTCAGTCCCGAAGATATACAAGAAGCCAAGAAATCTATGCAAGAGAAAGGCAATAGATCTGAAGATGTCAACAATGTACCACCTATCGAAGAGATCCATGGTCTCGATAACCCGATACATGTAGTAGAAGTGAATTCTCTGCGTAGGTTTGACGAGAGTGATATTCCTTTTGACAAACCTGCTAGCCTATGCTTTGATGAATTTGACAACTTTGTTGCCAAACAACAGAGTTTAAATGATTATGTTAGCAAACATTTGGAACAAAGTACTCGTATGCTTAGCCATTTAAGTGCTTGTGTAGACAGAAATGTCAATGATCTGAAGCTTCTGAGTAAGCATGCCTCTATGATTACTACTCAGGTAGAACAAGTACTTAAAGCTCAGAATTACTTGCTCAATGAATTAAATGATAACTCTGTCATAGTCATTACTAGAGGAGGCAAAATGACTCAGGAACCTTTGTATCCTGAAGGTCATCCTAAGAGAATTGATTAAGATTCTCAAAGAATCAATGCTGATACACCCAGTCATCCTAAGGAGAATAAGAAGGATGATAGAAACATACATGCCAGTTCACCAAATACTGTCACACCTGAAGAACCTAATGATATTTCTGCGTCTGATGCAGAAACACCGTCTGGTGATGAACATGAACCTGGTGACAATATTGACAGTGATGTTTGATACATCTCAAACGTATCTATAATTTTTGATGGTTTCACGTTGTTATCTTGTCTTCTTTGGTTGTTTTATGTACCTTTTATATATTTTTTGCGACTAACTTATTATTTCAGTGCCAAGTGCTAGTTCCTGTTTTTTCCGTGTTTTTGACTCTTTTCAGATCTGATTTTGGAACGGAGTCCAAACGGAAGAAAAACCCCGAAATGATTTTTTCCCGAACGGAAGAAGACCAGGGGGCTTTTGGGCCAAGCCAGGTGGGCTCCAGGGAGCCCACAAGCCCCCACTCCACCACCAAGGGGGAGGCGGCGGTGGGCAGGCTTGTGGCCTCCCTGGCCGCCCCGTGAACTGGGTCTTTGGCATATAAATTCCCAAATATTCTGCAAAAATTTAGAGGAGCCTCGAAAATACTTTTCCACCAATGCAAACTTCCGTTTCCGCGAGATCTCATCTCGAGACCCTTCCCGCCGCCCTGCCGGAGGGGACTTTGGAGTTGGAGGGCTTCTTCATCATCATCATCGCCCCTCCAATGACTCGTGAGTAGTTCACTTCAGACCTACGGGTTCGTAGTTAGTAGCTAGATGGCTTCTTCTCTCTCTTGGATCTTCAATACAAAGTTCTCCATGATCTTCATGGAGATTTATCCGATGTAATCTTCTTTGGCGGTGTGTTTGTCGAGATCCGATGAATTGTGGATTTGTGATCAGATTATCTATGATATATATTTGAGTATTTGCTGATTTCTTATATGCATGATTTGATATCCTTGTAAGTCTCTCCGAGTCTTGGGTTTTGTTTGGCCAACTAGATCTATGATTCTTGCAATGGGAGAAGTGCTTGGTTTTGGGTTCTGCCATGTGGTGATCTTTCCCAGTGAGTGTAGGGGAAGCTAGACACACATCAAGTAGTTGCCATCAAGGGTAAAAAGATGGGTTTTTATCATTGGATTGAGATTATCCCTCTACATCATGTCATCTTGCTTAAGGCGTTACTCTGTTCTTCTAGACTTAATACACTAGATGCATGCTGGATAGAGGTTGACGTGTGGAGTAATAGTAGTAGATGCAGACAGTATCGGTCTACTTGTTTTGGACGTGATGCATATAAAAATAATCATTGCATAGATATCGTCACGACTTTGCGCGGTTCTATCAATTGCTCGACAGTAATTTGTTCGCCCACTGTCTACTTGCTTTCATGAGAGAAGCCACTAGTAAACACTATGGCCCCCGGGTCTATTCTCATCCATCGTTTACACCTCCGCTTTTACTTTGCTTTGTTACTTTGTTGCTTTCAGTTCTCACTTGGCCAACAATCTATAAGGGATTTACAACTCCTTCATAGCATCGGGAGCAAGCTTTTGTGTTTGTGCAGGATCTTGAGATACTCCTCCACCGGATTGATACCTTGGTTCTCAAACTAAGGGAAATACTTACCGTCACTGTGCTATATCACCCTTTCTGCTTCGAGGGAACACCAACGCAAGGCTCCAAGGGCACGGGGGAAATCCTTTGCATACTTGCCTAGGAAGTCCGTTAAGGCGTAGCCGCAACAGAAAGATCAAGCCAAGTATTCTCCCGTCGACGTGCCTATTTCTGGCGCCGTTGGAAGGTCTTTTGTTGCAGTAGCAATGTTCATAATAATGCTCAACCTAGCAATGATGAAGATGTGGAGATTGAACCTACGGTTAATCCTCATAACCCACAACCTAAGGAATATGATAAGAATGACTTCTCTGCTAGGAAGCATGGTAAAGAAAGGGAGCCATGGGTTCAGAGACCTATGCCCTTCCCTCCTAAGCCATCCAAGAAAAAGGATGATGAGGATTTTGAGCGCTTCGTTGAGATGATAAGACCCATCTTTCTGCAGATGCGGTTAACTGATATGCTCAAGATGTCTCCGTATGCCAAGTACATGAAAGATATCGTGACTAATAAATGGAAGATACCAGATCTTGAGATCTCCACCATGCTTGCCAACTACACTTTCAACGGAGGAACTCCTAAGAAACTTGGTGATCCCGGAGTGCCCACTGTAACTTGATCTATTAAAGGAAACTACGTAGGAACTACCTTATGTGACCTTGGAGCCAATGTTAGTGTTATGATGCTCTCTCTTTATCGTAGACTTGAGTTGGATAAGTTGACACCCACTGAAATTTCTCTGCAAATGGCCGACAAATCAACTGCTTTCCCTATCGGCATTTGCGAGGATGTGCCTGTTGTGGTTGCTAATACCACTATCTTAACAGACTTTGTTATCTTGGATATTCCTGAGGACGATGCCATGGCTGTCATCCTCGGAAGACCCTTTTTAAACACTACAGGGGCTGTTATAGATTGCAACAAAGGCAATGTCTTTTCCATGTCAACGGTAAGGAGCACACAGTGCACTTTCCGAAGAAATGATATCAAGTACATTGCATCAATGCTATCGAAAAGACTTCATCGATTCTCATTGGGAGCTTTGAATGCCCTATTCCTCGTGTCAAGATGAAGTATGATTTGCTTGTTGGGGAAATACATATCCGCATTGAGGTGACTTAGTGGCTATTCAAAAATTCTCCGTTCTCTCTTGCGATTCGAGAAGGTTTTGTCATAAGGACTTGATCACTCCCATTGACGGATTTCCTTCGATGACGATGAAACGGATGAATCAAAGAGTCACATAACTCTGTTTTAAGCTTTCATTTTCTGTTGCTTTGAAGAAAAATGATAGAATTAGTTTAGCTTTTCTTGTTTTCTGTTTTAGCATCCCGGAGAAAAATACCTTGAAAATAAAAGTTCTCCGATGGTCCTGAAATTTTCGTATGATTTTTTCTGGAATGTTTGAAAATTACTCGGATTCACACCTGGCCTGGGGGCCAGACTAGTGGGCCACAAGCCCTGCCACCGCCACCCACCCCCTGGTGGCGGGGTGCAAGCTTGTGGGGCCCACAGGAACCCCCTCCACTCATTCCAGCTCCCAGCCTCTTCTTCCACCTCCAGAAAAAATTGTTTCGCAGCTCAAACCCGTGTTCTTGCTCATTTGGCTGTTATTTTCGATCTCCTTGCTCAAAGCACCATTCTCCGAACCGTTTTGGGGAAATTACTCCTTGGTTAGTGACTCCTCCATTGGTCCAATTAGTTTTTCTCTAGTGCTTTATCCTTTGCGTATTCTTGCTACCTTGGTGACCCTGTTCTTGAGCTAGAAATGTTGATTTTAGCTAGTTCCAAGTAGTTTTAGCGCGTGATACTGTCTCTGGGCACTAGTAGGATTAGTTGCTACAAGTTGGGTTAATCCTTGTTTACTTTTCTTTCGAAGTCTCTAAAAATTTCAGAATTTTTCAGAGCTAGAAAAAGGAAAAGATGAGGAGGTTCTTGAGAGGCTCTTCCAGCCATAACCACAAGGAGGATGAGAAGAACCACCCTAAGTACGTAGTCCCTCGAGTCACAGAAGTTCGAGCGTGCGAGTGGCCAAGTGATGAAAATTTTGCGCGCCGCCGGACTTTATGAAGACTTTTATTACTTGGCAGAGAACGCAGGTCTTACTGCGTTCGTTGAAGATAAGTGCTCACAATACCTCCTCCTCACCAATATTTTCGTTCAAAGCTTCAACTTTTATCCAAGGAAGAATCCTCCCATGGTTGAGTTCATGATATACGATGTCCCCCAGTGTATGACGCTGCAGGATTTTTGCAATGTATGCAAAATACATTATGTTGGGGATATCCGTGACCCTCGTCCACGGGACTTGGAGGATTTCATTGGTTCTATTGCTGTTGGAGAGGAGAGAGGAGTGTCTCGCGCTAGAATTGCTAGCATACATTTTCCTATGCTTCGGTACTTCTCACTATTTGTGGGAAAATGTTTGATAGGCCGTGGGGAGGCTGGATCACTTAGTTCTCCAGACCTTGCGGTTTTGCGCGAAGGCCTTTATAACGATAAGACTTACAACCTAGGTGCTATAGTGGCCCAGCGGTTGAACATCAACCGTTCCAAGGGTGTCGTCTATGGAGGTATTTACGCTACCCGTCTTGCCAGACACTTTGAGATACCCATTAGATTGGGAGAGGAAGGAGAGATGCTTCTCCCTGAGAAATATCTAGATTATGACAACATGGTTCGCCATGATTTTCTGGATAGAGATGCTAGTAGACGGAAGATTTATAACCTGGTATTTAGTCAGGGTACTCGAGAGACTATTACTTTGCCTGCTCCTTCTTTGTTCGATCTTCATGCAGGCAGGTACACTATTATGCCCTCGGATATCTACGCATATTGGGGCTTGGTCCAACCACAGTCGCCCGTGCCCGAGCCGCCAGTCGAGTACCAGACACCAGTTTATCGGTGGGAGCCAGAGGAGCTCACACATTAGTGGCATCCACAGTCTGCTCCGGAGTATCCTCGAGCTGGTCATTTCCCACCATGGGAGTAGACCAAGCTAGGCCAAAAGGCTTAGCTTGGGGGAGTACGTGTTCTCACCGACTTTATATTCATGCTTATGCTTTCCCTTTGTTAGCTGGTGTTCACACTTTGCCACTCTATCATCCATGCCAGTATATTTTCTTTTTCTCGTTTTATTTTCATGTGTCTGTCTAGTTTGAGAAAAGCCGAAAAGATTTTCTTTTCTTCTTTTTCTTGTTGGGAGCTTTCCCGTGTAAATAGTTTTCTTTTTCTTTGGATCAAGGCAGAAGACCATGGTTACAATGTTTAGTGGCTCTCGCATGCTTACCTGTTTAGCTTTCAAAAGAGCCATATTACTTTGTCTTCTCCTTTGTGTTTGCCTGCAGATTCAGCTTAGTCCAATGCACTTGCACTCTTATTATTGTTCACATCGTTCGATCGTGCAAATGAAAGGCAACAATGATGATATATGATGAAATGACTCAGACTGAAAAGCTCGTATGAACTCTATCTATTTTGTTTTTGTAAATATGACTAGCTTGTCGACCCAGATTTAGCTTTGTTGTGGGAGAACCATGTTTGTAATGACAACTTAGAGATCATAGTTTCTAATGCCATGCTTATTTAGCTGAGAGCTTATAATGGTTTGTCTTGAATGTCAACATAGATTTTGAGATGACTATGATGTAGTATGATAGGATGGTATTCTCCTTTGAATGTTTCAAGTGGCTTGACTTGGCGCATGTTCATGCATGTAGTTGAAACAAAATCAACATAGCCTCTATGATGTTCGTGTTCATGGTGATTTATATCCTGTTCATGCTTGCATTCCATGTTAGTCAAACTCATTGCATCTTGATGACTGTTGTCGCTCTCTAGTTGGTCGCTTCCTAGTCTTTTGCTAGCCTTCACTTGTACTAAGCGAAATACTGCTTGTGCATCCACTTCCATAAACCCAATAGTTTTTCCATGAGAGTCCACCATACCTACCTATTTGCGGTATCTACCTGCCGTTCCAAGTAAATTTGCATGTGCCATTCTCTAAACCTTCAAGAAATAATCTATTTTGCATGCCCGAACCGCTCATGTGGTGACAGGGGGCTATTGGTATCTTCCATGCTAGGAGTGTTATCCTCGACATGTGTTTATTCACTGTCATTCATGAGAAAGGGGCCGGTAATTGGAATGCCCAGTTCCACGCTTAAACCGAAAACATAACTGTAAAACAAGACTCCTCCCGGATTGATGTTAGTATGGACGGTACCCGAGGATTCGGCTAGCCCTGGAGTGTGATTAATTGGTGGTGGGGGAGTTAAAACTTTATTTTTCTATTTGGGAACCGACTGTAGCATGAGTAGCATGGAAGATATTGAGAACTCTTGGTCATTGCATTGACAATGAAAGCATGCCACCCAAAATTATTATCTCTATTTTCAAAGCTTGAGCTCTGGCACCTGTGCAAATCAATGCTTCCCTCTGCGAAGGGCCAGTCTATTTATTTTCCTGTTGAGTCATCCTCCTCTTATATAAGCACCAATTAGAGAGCACCTCTATCATTTTTATGCTTTGCTTTTGATTGATATTGAGTATGACTATGACTGGATCTTCGTTGCTATGAATTACAATGTCTAGTCAGCCTTTGATCTTTGAAAGTGCTCTGCATTTATCTTTTGCGGTCTTAGAAAGAGCTAGCGAGATACCATCTATTCATATTGCTTCATGCTTGTTTTGATTGAAGTGTTGGTATTTGAAACTCATTATTATTTGCTCGTTAGCTGATTATGCCATTGATATTAGTTTACCGTGAGACCTTTGTGTCATTTGCTTATGTGGTTAACTTGTGATATTGCTGAAATTCTGGTTATGAGTTAGACATAGTTGCAACAACAAGATCAAACAGAGTTTGTCAAAGTTTTTCTTTCTCTCTCAGTTTGTCAACTGAGTTGCTTGAGGACAAGCAAGGTTTTAAGCTTGGGGGAGTTGATACGTCTCCATCGTATCTACTTTTCCAAACTCTTTTGCCCTTGTTTTGGACTCTAATTTGCATGATTTGAATGGAACTAACCTCGACTGACGCTGTTTTCAGCAGAATTGCCTTGGTATTATTTTTGTGTAGAAATCAAAGTTCTCCAAACGTCCTGAAAATTTACGGGGAGCATTATTGGAAAATATGAAAAATATCTGCACCAAGTTCCACCTCACGGGGTGGGCCAGTGGGCCACAAGCCCTGGCTCCGCCACCACCCTCCCTCGTGGCGGTGGGCAAGCTTGTGGGGCCCACATGGCTCTGCCGCCCCCAACCTCAGGTCTATAAGTTCACTTTCGTCCCAGAAAAAATAAAAAAGAGAAGTTTTCGTCGCGTTTGCGATACGGAGTCGCCACCACCACCTGTTCTTCATCTGGAGGGCAGATCTGGAGTCCGTCTTGGGCTCCAGAGAGGGGAAATCGTCGCCATCGTCATCATCAACCTTCTTCCCTCTCCAAATCCATGAAGCTCCTCGTCGTTCGTGAGTAATCTATTCGTAGGCTCGCTGGGCGGTGATGAGTAGGATGAGATCTATCATGTAATCGAGTTAGTTTTGATGGGGATTGATCCCTAGTATCCACTATGTTCTGAGATTGATGTTGCTACTACTTTGCCATGCTTAATGCTTGTCACTAGGGCCCGAGTGCCATGATTTCAGATCTGAAATTATTATGTTGTCACCAATATATGTGTGTTTTATATCCGATCTTGCAAGTTGTAGTTACCTACTATGTGTTATGATCCGGCAACCCCGGAGTGACAATAACCGGAACCACTCCCGGTGATGACCATAGTTTGAGGAGTTTATGTGTTCACCAAGTGCTAATGCGTTGGTCCGGTTCTTTATTAAAAGGAGAACCTTAATATCCCGTAGTTTCCTTTTGGACCCCGCTGCCACGGGAGGGATGGAAAATAGATGTCATGCAAGTTCTTTTCCCTAAGCACGTATGACGACACACGGAATGCATGCCTACATCACATTGACGAACGGGAGCTAGCCACATATCTCTCCGTGTTATAACTGTTGCTTGATGAATATCATCCAAACAAATCACCGACCCATTGCCTACGAGTTTGTCCTACTGCTGCTGTTACTACTGTTGCTACTACTGTCGCTTGCTACTGTTGCTACTTGCTACTACTGTTGTTACTGTTGTTACTTGTCTTGCTGTGCTGCTACTGTTGCTACTACTGTCGCTTGCTACTGTTGCTACTTGCTACTTCTGTCACTACTACTTTTCCTTGCCGCTGCTACTGCTCGTTACAGTGCTGGTACCTGCTACAATTTTGGTTCGCTGGTCGTTGACGGGAACTGACAACATCCGTCAACGAGGCAACTAGGCGCCATTAATACAATCATTAGGAATAGTCTGCCGTCAACAGATCGTTTCTGACACCATTGTTATCATACTACTTTGTTGTTACAACTTTGCTTGCAGATACTAATCTTTCAGGTGTGGTTGAATCTGACATATTCAGCTGATAATACTTGAGAGTATCCTCTTGCTAATGCAACAAAAAATCTTCCAATGGCGCCAGAAATAGGCACGTCGACGGGAGAATACTTGGCTTGATCCTTCTGCTGCGGCTACGCGTTAAGGGACTTCCTACGCAAGTAAGCAAAGTATTTCCCCCGTGGCCTTGGAGCCTTGCGTTGGTGTTCCCTCGAAGCGGAAAGGGTGATGTAGTGTAGAGGTGGTAAGTATTTCCCTCAGTTTGAGAACCAAGGTATCAATCCAATGGAGGAGTATCTCAAGATCCTGCACAAACACAAAAGCTTGCTCCCAACGTTATGAAGGGGTTGTCAATCCCTTATAGATTGTTTTCCAAGTGAGAACTGAAAGAAGAAAAGTAACAAAGCAAAATAAAAGCGGAGGTGTAAACGATGGATGTGAATAGTCCCGGGGGCCGTAGTGTTTACTAGTGGCTTCTCTCATGAAAGCAAGTAGACGGTGGGTGAACAAATTACTATTGAGCAATTGATAGAACCGCGCAAAGTCGTGACGATATTTATGCAATGATTATATCTATAGGCATCACGTCCAAAACAAGTAGACCGATACTTTCGGCATCTACTACTATTACTCCACACGTCGACCGCTATCCAGCATGCATCTAGTGTATTAAGTCCATAAGAACAGAGTAACGCCTTAAGCAAGATGACATGATGTAGAGGGATAATCTCAAACCAATGATAAAAACCCCATATTTTTACCCTTGATGGGAACTACTTGATGTGTGCCTTGCTGCTCCTACTGTCACTAGGAAAGGTTACCACATGGTAGAACCCAAAACCAAGCACTTCTCCCATTGCAAGAATCATAGATCTAGTTGGCCAAACAAAACCCAAGACTCGGAGAGACTTACAAGGATATCAAATCATGCATATAAGAAATCAGCAAAGACTCAAATATATATCATAGATAATCTGATCACAAATCCACAATTCATCGGATCTTGACAAACACACCGCCAAAGAAGATTACATCAGATAGATCTCCATGAAGATCATGGAGAACTTTGTATTGAAGATCCAAGAGAGAGAAGAAGCCATCTAGCTACTTACTACGGACCCATAGGACTGAAGTGAACAACTCACGAGTCATTGGAGGGGCGATGATGATGATGAAGAAGCCCTCCAACTCCAAAGTCCCCTCCGGCAGGGCGTCGGGAAGGGTCTCCAGATGAGATCTCGCGGAAACAGAAGCTTGCGGTGGCGGAAAAGTATTTTCGAGGCTCCCTTGATTTTTTGCTAAATATTTGGGAATATATTGGCCAAGGATCTAGGTGAGGGGGCGGCTAGGGAGGCCAGAAGCCCTGACACCGCCGCCTCCCCCTGGTGGCGGAGTGGGAGCTTGTGGGCTCCCTGGAGCCCACCTGGCTTGGCCCAGAGGCCCCCTAATCTTCTTCCGTTCGGGAAAAAAATCATTTCGGGGTTTTTATTCCGTTTGGACTCCATTCCAAAATCATATCTGAAAAGAGTCAAAAACAAAGAAAAAACAGGAATTGGCACTTGGCACTGAATTAATAAGTTAGTTGCAAAAAAGATATAAAAGGTACATAAAACATCCAAAGAAGACAAGATAACAACATGAAACCATCAAAAATTATAGATACGTTTGAGACGTATCAAGAATCCCCAAGCTTAACTCCTGCTCGTCCTCGAGTAGGGAAGTGATAAAGAATGAATTTTTTATGCTTTCATGCTACCTAGCATAGATGTCCTTTGTAACTCCTCTTATGTGACGTGAATTTTCAAATCCATTAGATTCAAAACAATAGTTTTCTATTGACGTGGAAACAATAATAATTCAAGCAAACTAGCAAGGTAATCATGAACTTTCAAAATAACAAGGCCAAAAGAAAGTTATCCCTACAAAAGCATATAGTCTGGCTATGCTCTATCATCATTGCACAACGAATTTAAATCATGCACAACCCCGGTATTGGCCAAGTAATTGTTTCACACCTTTACTTTCTCAAACCTTTTCAACTCTCACGCAATACATGAGCGTGAGCCATGGTTATAGCACTATAGATGGTGTGGAATGTGGTGGAGGTTGCAAGACAAAAAGGAGAAGATAGTCACATTAACTAGGCATATCAATGAGCTGTGGAGATGCTCATCAATAGATATCAATGTGAATGAGTAGGGATTGCCATACAAATGATGCACTAGAGCTACGAGTATGTGAAAGCTCTTCAATAAAACTAGTGGGTGTGCATCCAACTTGCTTGCTCACGAAGACCTAAGGCAATTTTGAGGAAGCCTATCATTGGAATATACAAGCCAAGTTATATAATGAAAACTTCCCACTAGCTATATGGTGGTGACAAAACGAGAGACTCTCAATCATGAAGATCATGGTCCTTAATATGCACAAGTGTGGAAAAAGTGGTAGCATTGTCCCTTCTCTCTTTTTCTCTCATTTTTTTTATTTGGTGGGCTCTTTGGACTCTTTTTTTGTGTGTGGGCTTCTTTGGTCTATTTTATTTCCTCACATGGGACAATGCTCCATTAATGATGACCATCACACTTTCAACTCAAAAATTAGAGTAACGATGACTCTATATGGAATGCCTTCGGTAGTGTACCGTGGCAATGATCTAGCATGGCATAGACATTAATGGAAACATCATGCTAGCTATCTTACGATCAAGCAATGGCAATGTAGACGTGGTGGCACATGTCATGGTGGTAGTTGCATGTCAATATATCTCGGAATGACTTTGAAAAAGCCATAGTAGGTAGGTATGGTGGCTGTTTTGAGGAAGGCTAATGGTGGGTTTTGTGCATTGGCAAAAGTTTCACGGCACTAAGAAGATAGTGATGGTGGAAGGTGAAAGTGCATCTAAACCATGGACTCAACATTAGTCATGCAGAACTCATATACTTGTTGCAAAAGTTTTATTAGTAATCGAAACAAAGCATTCAACGCATACTCCTAGGGGAAGGGTTGGTGGGTATAAACCATCGCGCGATCCCGACCGCCACGCAAAGGATGACAATCAATAGACTAATCATGCTCAGATTTCATCACATAGCGGTTCACCATACGTGCATTCTACGGGAATCACTAACTTCAACACAAGTATTTCTAGATCCACAACACTAGCATGACTTCAATATCACCATAACCACAACTCAAAACTAATTGAGATGAATCAAACTTCTCTAACTATTCAATGCACATGAAGGTGGAAGTTTTCGTATCCCTTTGGATAACTACCCTTTTGAGACTACTTTCAAAGCATAGATCAACTACCAAGCCACGCACCGCTGTGCTCTAAAAGATATAAGTGAAGCACATAGTGTTGGAAATATGCCCTAGAGGCAATAATAAAATGGTTATTATCATATTTCCTTGTTCATGATAATCGTCTATCGTTCATGCTATAATTGTATTAACAGGAAACACTAATACATGTGTGAATGAATAGATCACAATGTGTCCCTAGCAAGCCTCTAGTTGGCTAGCTCGTTAGTCAATAGATGATCATGGTTTCCTGATCATGGACATTGGATGTCATTGATAACGGGATCACATCATTGGGAGAATGATGTGGTGGACATGACCCAATCCTAAGCCTAGCACTAGATCGTATTGTTCGTATGCTAATGCTTTTCTAATGTCAAGTATCTTTTCCTTCGACCGTGAGATTGTGCAACTCCCGGATACCGTAGGAGTGCTTTGGGTGTATCAAACGTCACAACGTAACTGGGTGACTATAAAGGTGCACTACGGGTACCTCCGAAAGTGTCTGTTGAGTTGGCACGAATCGAGATCGGGATTTGTCACTCCGTGTGACGGAGAGGTATATCTGGGCCCACTCGGTAGAACATCATCATGAGCTCAATGTGACTAAGGAGTTAGTCACACGATGACGTGCTACGGAACGAGTAAAGAGACTTACCGGTAACGAGATTGAACAAGGTATAGGTATACCGACGATCGAATCTCGGGCAAGTTCTATACCGACAGACAAAGGGAATCGTATACGGGATTGATTGAATCCTTGACATCGTGGTTCATCCGATGAGATCATCGTGGAGCTAGTGGGAGCCACCATGGGTATCCAGACCCCGCTGATGGTTATTGGCCAGAGAGGTATCTCGGTCATGTCTGCCTGTCTCCCGAACCCGTAGGGTCTACACACTTAAGGTTCGATGACGCTAGGGTTATAGGGAATTGTTATACGAGATTACCGAAAGTTGTTCGGAGTCCCGGATGAGATCCCGGACGTCACGAGGAGCTCCGGAATGGTCCGGAGGTAAAGATTGATATATATAGGACGGATGGTTTCGGACACCGGAAGTGTTTCGGGCATCACCGGTAACATACCGGGACCGCCGGGACCACCGGAGGTGGTCCCGGGGGACCACCGTAGGGGGGTGACGACCCCGGGAGGCTAGATGGGCTAAGTGGGGAAGGGAACCAGCCCCTAAGTGGGCTGGTGCGCCCCCCACCAAGCCCATGTGCATCAGAAAAGGGGGGAGAGGGGGGAACCCTAACTTAGGTGGGCCTTAGGCCCACCAGAGGGGTGCGCCACCCCCTCCTCCTCATCTGGCCGCCACTCCCCCCATCTGGGAGGGATGCCGCACCCCCTAGGGTGGGAACCCTAGGGGTGGCACCCCCTCTCCCCTTCCCCTATATATAGTGGGCACTTTTGGCCTTTGGAGGACACGGTTTTCCCTCTCCCTCGGCGCAGCCCTGCACTTCTTCCTCCTCCTCTCTGCCGGCGCTTGGCGAAGCCCTGCCGGGAGACCTCGTCTCTCCACCAACACCACGCCGTCGTGTTGCTGGTCTTCCTCCCCAACCTCTCCCTCCTCCTTGCTGGATCAAGGTGCGGGAGACGTCACCGGGCTGCACGTGTGTTGAACGCGGAGGTGCCGTTGTTCGGCACTAGATCGGAATCGCCGCGAGTACGACTCCATCAACCGCGTTCTAGCAAACGCTTCCGCTTAGCGATCTTCAAAGGTACGAAGATGCTCTTACCCCTCTCTCGTTGCTGGTCTCTCCATAGGAAGATCTGAACATGCGTAGGAAAATTTTGAATTTATGCTACGTTACCCAACACATAGAGCAAAAGTATCTAGCTCAAAAGATATAAGTGAAGCACATGTGAGCTGAATTGTTTACCAAAAGATATAAGTGAAGCTCGACAAAGTCACGGTGAGTGCATGTCTCTCTCTCTAGGTGTGCAGCAAGGATGATTGTGACACAACAAAAATAAAATACTCCTACGATACAAGACGCTCCAAGCAAAAACACATAACATGTGGTGAATAAAAATATAGCCCCAAGTAACATTACAGATGGATTGAAGACGAGAGAGGGGATGCCTTCCCGGGGCATCCCCAAGCTTAGGCTTTTACGGCATCCTTGAATCTCTTGGGGTGCCTTGGGCATCCCCAAGCTTGAGCTCTTGCCACTCTTTATCTCTTTGTCCATAAGAACTTCACCCAAAACTTGAAAACTTCACAACACGAAACTTAAACAGAAACTCGTGATAACATTAGTACAAGAAAGCAAACCACCACTTCCTTAGGTACTCTAGCAACCTTAAATTCTACTTGTGCTGATGTTGGGTTACTGTACTTTCAATCTTCCATGGCTAATACCCCCCGATACTATCCATAGTTTCATCAAAATAAGCAACCAACACAACAAAAACAGAATCTGTTAACAGCAGACCAGTCTGTAGCAATCTGTATATTTCATATACCTATGGTACTTCAAAAATTCTGAAAACTTTCGACAGTCTGAAGAATTTGTGTAGAAATCAGCAGCAAAAATAATCAACTCAAAATCTCCTACAGAAAAACAATGAAAATTCTTTTCGTGAGCATAAAGTTTCTGTCTTTTCCAGCATGACCAAACGATCATCCCCAAGACTAACCATAACGGTTTTGCTTGGCTCAAACGCAAAAAGAAACACAAAAAACACAATCATAACAGAATTATGAAAGTGTGGAAAACACAAAACAGAAAGAAAAAGGATAGATTCGTTGGGTTGCCTCCCAACAAGCGCTTTTGTTTAACGCCCTTAGCTAGGCAAAAAGTGATGGAATCACGTATAGTCATCTTTGGTGCTCAAACCATAAGTAGCCCTCATCATAGATTCATAAGGCAATCTTATTTTCTTTCTAGGAAAGTGCTCCATGCCCTTCTTTAAAGGAAATTGAAATCTAATATTCCCTTCCTTCATAACGATGATAGCACCAATAGTCCTTAGGAAAGGTCTACCAAGAATAATGGGACATGAAGGATTGCAATCTATGTCAAGTACAATGAAATCCATGGGTACATAGTTCTTATTTGCAACAATAAGAACATCATCGATCCTCCCCATGGGTTTCTTGAGAGTAGAATCCGCAAGATGCAAATTAAGAGAACGCTCTTCAATCTCATGAAAACCAAGAATATCACATAAAGACTTTGGAATCGCAGAAACACTAGCACCCAAATCACACAAAGCATTGCACTCATAGTTTTTGATCTTGATTTTGATAGTAGGTTCCCACTCATCATGAAGTTTTCTAGGTATAGAGACTTCTAGTTCGAGCTTCTCTTCAAGAGATTTCATCATAGCATCTACGATATGCGCGGTAAAGGCTTTGCTTTGGCTATAAGCGTGTGGACAGTTTGCAATGGATTGCATCAAAGAAATGCATTCAAACAAGGAGCAATTTTCATAATTGAATTCCTTGAAATCCAAAGTGGGAGTTTCATTACTACCCAAAATTTTGACTTCTTCTACTCCACTCTCCACACCTTTATCATCAAGATAGGTGGACTCCGAATCATTGGGTCGTTTTTCAACCAAAATGGATTCATATCCAGCCCCTCCATGAATAGGTTTGACACGCGAAAACAAAGATTCAAGAGGAGACACACCAAGCACTTTAAGATCTTCGTAATTTGCATCACAAATTTCAGGTTTAGCTGCCATCTTATTGACTAAGGTAGCCTGTTTGTCAGAAATTTGGCCCACCAATTTTTCAAGATGAGCAAACTGAGAATTAAGTGCAAGGAAATCATTGGCAATATCATCGACCTCTTTATTCAAGCAGAACAGATAGGAATTTTGCTCTTTTAATTCCCTATGGAAGTAACTATTTTGGTCAAACTGTGAAGACATGAAACCCTTGACATTAGTTTCAATCTCCTCCAATTTTCTGAAATAGTTTGGTTTGGCCATGAGGAAAGGTCTCTCACGAACAAACCTAAGAGCAGGCGGGCGAAAGGGAAAGGTAAGAGGCAAAAGAAAACGGCGAAGGATAAAGGCAAATGAAAACGGCAAATGTGAAGTGGGGGAGAGGAAAACGAGAGGCAACTGGCAACAAAAGTAAATGCAAGAGAAGAGTTTGTGAGACCTACTTGGATAGATCTTGACTTCTCCCCGGCAACGGCGCCAGAAATACTTCTGCTACTGCAACAAAAGACCTTCCAATGGTGCCAGAAATAGGCACGTCGACGGGAGAATACTTGGCTTGATCCTTCTGCTGCGGCTACGCCTTAAGGGACTTCCTAGGCAAGTAAGCAAAGGATTTCCCCCGTGGCCTTGGAGCCTTGCGTTGGTGTTCCCTCGAAGCGGAAAGGGTGATGTAGCGTAGCGGTGGTTAGTATTTCCCTTAGTTTGAGAACCAAGGTATCAATCCAATGGAGGAGTATCTCAAGATCCCGCACAAACACAAAAGCTTGCTCCCAACGTTATGAAGGGCTTGTCAATCCCTTATAGATTGTTTGCCAAGTGAGAACTGAAAGCAGAAAAGTAACAAAGCAAAGTAAAAGCGGAGGTGTAAACGATGGATGTGAATAGACCCGGGGGCCGTAGTGTTTACTAGTGGCTTCTCTCATGAAAGCAAGTAGACGGTGGGTGAACAAATTACTGTTGAGCAATTGATAGAACCGCGCAAAGTCGTGACAATATTTATGCAATGATTATATCTATAGGCATCACGTCCAAAACAAGTAGACCGATACTTTCGGCATCTACTACTATTACTCCACACGTCGACCGCTATCCAACATGCATCTAGTGTATTAAGTCCATAAGAACAGAGTAACGCCTTAAGCAAGATGACATGATGTAGAGGGATAATCTCAAACCAATGATAAAACCCCCATCTTTTTACCCTTGATGGGAACTACTTGATGTGTGCCTTGTTGCCCCTACTGTCACTAGGAAAGGTTACCACATGGTAGAACCCAAAACCAAGCACTTCTCCCATTGCAAGAATCATAGATCTAGTTGGCCAAACAAAACCCAAGACTCGGAGAGACTTACAAGGATATCAAATCATGCATATAAGAAATCAGCAAAGACTCAAATATATATCATAGATAATCTGATCACAAATCCACAATTCATCGGATATCGACAAACACACCGCCAAAGAAGATTACATCAGATAGATCTCCATGAAGATCATGGAGAACTTTGTATTGAAGATCCAAGAGAGAGAAGAAGCCATCTAGCTACTTACTACGAACCCATAGGACTGAAGTGAACAACTCACAAGTCATTGGAGGGGCGATGATGATGATGAAGAAGCCCTCCAACTCCAAAGTCCCCTCCGGCAGGGCGCCGGGAAGGGTCTCCAGATGAGATCTCGCAGAAACGGAAGCTTGCGGCGGCGGAAAAGTATTTTCGAGGCTCCCCTGATTTTTTGCTGAATATTTGGGAATATATAGGCCAATGATCTAGGTCAGGGGGCGGCTAGGGAGGCCACAAGCCCTAACACTGCGGCCTCCCCCCTGGTGGCGGAGTGGGAGCTTGTGGGCTCCAAGGAGCCCTCCTGGCTTGGCCCAGAGCCCCCCTGATCTTCTTCCGTTCGAGAAAAAATCATTTCGGGGTTTTTATTCCGTTTGGACTCCGTTCCAAAATCAGATCTGAAAAGAGTCAAAAACACAGAAAAACAGGAACTAGCACTGAATTAATAAGTTAGTCCTGAAAAAGATATAAAAGGTACATAAAACATCCAAAGAAGACAAGATAACAACATGAAACCATCAAAAATTATAGATACGTTTGAGACGTATCACCTCTCACCTCCTATAGGCGTACCAACAAATTTGGGTCGAATACTATACCCTCAAAAACTGCTACGATCCCACGCGCTGGTGGGCCGTAAACAACATTCTTCTAGTTTCGATTGCCAGAGAGTGCTAGCAGCATTCTTCTGGTCCCGTTGCAAAGGGAAGAACAATTGACATCAATCCGCATGCCCCAATGTGACAATAATTGGGAGTCTTTCCGGTGATTGTCGTAGTTTGAGGAGATCATGTATTCACTATGTGTTAATGCTTTATTTGAGTTCTCTATTAGAAAGAGGCCTTCATATTCCTTAGTTTTCTTATGGACCCCACTGCTATAGGAGGGTAGGACAAAATATGTCATGCACTTTCTTATTATAAGCATGTATGACTATATACGGAATGCATGTCTGCATTACATTGTTGAACTGGAGCTAGTCCTGTGTTGCTCTAGTATGTAACTATTACATGATGAATGTCATCCAATGCATATGCTTCTCCATCACCGATCCAAATGCTTATGATTTTCATACATTGATCCTTTCTAAGTTACTATTGCTACCGCTACTATTACATTACTACAAAAATCTTATTTTTACTATTACCGTTATGCTACTATTTTGTTGTACTACCAAAACATTTGATGTAGAGAGATATCTGAGTTGTGGTTGAATTGACAACTCAACTGCTAAGACCAATAAATATTCTTTGGCTCACCTTGTTCCTAATCAATGAATTAGGATGTAATACCACCCGTGAAGACTCTTACGATGCCCTACACTTATGGGTTATCACCTTCCACTCCGATCTGAGCGTGATCAGTGAGAGGCATCATCGAGGAGTTCTGCTTTGTTTAGGGAGAAGGCTTTGATACCATGTGCTCCTGCTTCGATCCATGGAGAGGATGGCTTATCCCCACCTTCGTGCCGACGCAACCCAACAGTCCGACGAGCATCCCTCATCTCCCTGCAATTGCAACACAACTCAAGGGTGTCACTCCTCTGGACTATTGTGTGACATACATCACAATCGTGGGATGAGGTTGTGCTCATCAACCACAGACTGCAACATGGTTTGTCTCGTCACTAACCACAGACCGCAACATGGTCCCTTGCGGCACCTAGGCGCGGCAGACGATGGCATTCCGCCAGCTCCATTAACGATGGCTCTACGCCTCCGCTCGATGGTGCATGCCTCAACCGTACTTCGATGGCATGGGGAGGGAGTGTTGAGCGATGACCTCTGATACGTCTCCATCGTATCTACTTTTCCAAACTCTTTTGCCCTTGTTTTGGACTCTAATTTGCATGATTTGAATGGAACTAACCTGGACTGACGCTGTTTTCAGCAGAATTGCCCTCGTGTTATTTTTGTGCAGAAATCAAAGTTCTCCAAACGTACTGAAAATTTAAGGGGGAAATTTTGGAACATATCAAAATTATGTGCGCCAAGTTCCACCACAGGGGGTGGGCCAGTGGGCCACAAGCCCTTGCTTCGCCACCACCCCCCTGGTGGCGTGCTGCAGGCTTGTGGGGCCCACACGGCTCTGCCGCTCCCAATCTCAGGTCTATAAGATCCCTTTTGTCCCAGAAAAAATAAAAAGAGAAGTTTTCGTCGTGTTTGCGATATGGAGGCGCCGCCACCACCTGTTCTTCATCTGGAGGGCAGATCTGGAGTCCATCTTGGGCTCCGGAGAGGGGAAATCGTCGCCATCGTCATCATCAACCATCTTCCCTCTCCAATTCCATGAAGCTCTTCGTCGTTCGTGAGTAATCTATTTGTAGGCTTGCTGGGCAGTGATGAGTAGGATGAGATCTATCATGTAATCGAGTTAGTTTTGATTGGGATTGATCCCTAGTATCCACTATGTTCTGAGATTAATATTGCTACTACTTTGCCATGCTTAATGCTTGTCACTAGGGCCCGAGTGCCATGATTTCAGATCTGAAATTATTATGTTGTCACCAATATATGTGTGTTTTAGATCCGATCTTGCAAGTTGTAGTTACCTACTATGTGTTATGATCCGGCAACTCCGGAGTGACAATAACCGGAACCACTCCCGGTGATGACCATAGTTTGAGGAGTTCATGTGTTCACCAAGTGCTAATGCGTTGGTCCGGTTCTTTATTAAAAGGAGAACCTTAATATCCCGTAGTTTCCTTTTGGACCCCGCTGCCACGGGAGGGATGGAAAATAGATGTCATGCAAGTTCTTTTCCCTAAGTACGTATGACGACACACGGAATGCATGCCTACATCACATTGACGAACGGGAGCTAGCCACATATCTCTCCGTGTTATAGCTGTTGCATGATGAATATCATCCAAACAAATCACCGACCCATTGCCTACGAGTTTGTCCTACTGCTGCTGTTACTTGTCTTGCTCTGCTGCTGCTACTACTGTTGCTACTGTTGTTACTTGTTTTGCTCTGCTGCTACTGTTGCTACTACCATCGCTTACTACTGTTGCTACTTGCTACTGCTGTCACTACTGTTGTTCCTTGCCGCTGCTATTGCTCGTTGCATTGCCGTTACTCGTTACTTTGCTATTACTACTGTGCTTGCAGATACTAATCTTCCAAGTGTGGTTGAATCTGATAAATTCAGCTGCTAATACTTGAGAGTATTCTCTCACCTCCCATCGTGCGAATCAACAAATTTGGGTTGAATACTCTACCCTCGAAAACTGTTGCGAACCCACGCGCTGGTGGGCCTTCAACAACATTCTTCTAGTTTCATTGTCGGGGAGTGCTAGCAGCATTCTTCTGGTGCCGTTGCAAGAGAAGGTTTGTTGTCATCAGCATTCGTCTAGCTAATGCCATAGATTGCAATCAGCATTTTTCTGGCGCCGTTGCCGGGGAGGTATTGCTATATTCTGTGAGTCACTTGGTATTTATATCTGCTGATCACTATGAAGAATCTGAAGGATCCGAAGACCAAAGTCTTGCCCTCAACTACGAGGGGAGGTAAGGAATTGCCATCTAGCTCTGCACTTGATTCACCTTCAGTTATGAGTAAGTTTGCAACATCACCTCCTGCTAGAAATCTTGATATGTCACCTGTGCTTGATGATGCTTGGGATACTACTGCTAGAGATGCTATGCTTGATACTGCTAGAGATGCTATGCTTGATACTGCTAGAGATGCTATGCTTGATACTGCTAGAGATACTCCTTTGCCTGATATTCCACTAGGAGTGTTCCTTCATGCTCATATTGATAGAGTTACTGCCAATGCTCGTGATGCTTCAGAAACTACCGATACTATTGAGATAGAACCTGCTTTCGCTCCTGCTAGATCTAGCTCTCCTAGATATGAATTGCCTGATATACCTGAGGGTTACGTTATGGAGGGAGAGATAGCTGAGGATTTTCTTGCGTGTAAGGATGCCTATGACGCTGAGAAATTACTTCTCAAGTGGAACGAAAAATCTCGGGAAGCTAGGATGAAAAATGACCCGAAGTTTGCCACTTTGCCTATCTTTGTCACCGATAAGGATTATGAATTCTCTGTCGACCCTAAGATAATCTCTCTAGTCGAATCTGATCCTTTTCACGGTTATGAGTCCGAGACGGTCATAGCCCATCTTGCCAAACTATCCGAAATAGCCAACCTCTTCACTAATGAGGAGAAGATCCGCCACTACTATATCCTTAAGCTGTTTACTTTCTCTCTAAAGGATGACGCTAATGTCTGGTTCACCTCTCTTGCTCCTGGATGTGTGCGTAGTCCCCAGGAGATGGTCTATTACTTCTGTGAGAAATATTTCCCTGCCCATAAGAAGCAAGCTGCCTTGCAGGAAATATACAACTTTGCACAACTCAAAGAAGAGAGCCTTCCACAAGCTTGGGGGAGGCTCATCCAGCTACAGAATGCTTTGCCTAATGACCCTCTTAAGAAGAACGAGATACTTGATATCCTCTATAACGGACTTACCGATGCCTCTAGAGACCACCTAGATAGTTGTGTCGGTTGTGTTTTTAGGGAACGAACTATAGAACAAGCTGAGACCCTACTGAATAACCTCTTGATCAACGATAATGCTTGGACTATTCCTGAATCACCTCCTAAGTCAACTCCTAAGAAAAGAGGTATTCTATTCCTCAGTCCCGAAGATATGCAAGAAGCCAAGAAATCTATGCAAGAGAAAGGCATTAGATCTGAAGATGTCAAAAATCTACCACCTATCGAAGAGATCCACGGTCTCGATAACCCGATACAGGTAGTAGAAGTGAATTCTCTGCGTAGGTTTGACGAGAGTGATATTCCTCTTGATAAACCTGCTAGCCTATGCTTTGATTAATTTGACAACTTTGTTGCCAAACAACAGAGTTTCAATGATTATGTTAGCAGACATTTGGAACAAAGTACTCGTATGCTTAGCCATCTAAGTGCTTGTGTAGACAGAAATGTCAATGCTTTGAAGCTTCTGAGTAAACATGCTCCACGATTACTACTCAGGTAGAACAAGTACTTAAAGCTCAGAATGACTTGCTCAATGAATTAAATGACAACTTTGTCAGAGTCATTACTAGAGGAGGCAAAATGACTTAGGAACCTTTGTATCCTAAAGGTCATCCTAACAGAATTGATCAAAATTCTCAAGGAATCAATGCTGATACACCTAGTCATCCTAAGGAGAAGAAGAAGGATGATAGGACCTCCACGCTAGTTCACCAAATACTGTCACACCTAAAGAACCCACTGATATTTCTGCATCTGATGCCGAAACACAATCTAGTGATGAACATGAACCCGGTGACAATATGGACAGTGATGTTCATAATAATGCTCAACCTAGCAATGATGAGGATGTGGAGATTGAACCTACGGTTAGTCCTGATAATCTACAACCTAAGAGATACGACAAGAATTACTTTACTGCTAGGAAGCATGGTAAAGAAAGAGAGCCATGGGTTCAGAGACCTATGCCCTTTCCTCCTAAGCCATCCAAGAAAAAGGATGATGAGGATTTTGAGCGCTTCGTTGAGATGATAAGACCCGTCTTTCTGCAGATGCGGTTAACTGGTATGCTCAAGATGTCTCCGTATGCCAAGTAGATGAAAGATATCGTGACTAATAAATGGAAGATAACAGTTCTTGAGATCTCCACCATGCTTACCAATTACACTTTCAAAGGTGGAACTCCTAAGAAACTTGGTGATCCCGGAGTGCCCACTATACCTTGATCCATTAAAGGAAACTACGTAAGAACTGCCTTATGTGACCTTGGAGCCGGTGTTAGTGTTATGCCACTTTCTCTTTATCATAGACTTGAGTCGGATAAGTTGACACCCACTAAAATTTCTCTGCAAATGGCCGACAAATCAACTACTTTCCCTATCGGCATTTGCGAGGATGTGCCTATTGTGGTTGCTAATACCACTATCTTAACAGACTTTGTTATCTTGGATATTCCCGAGGACGATGCCATGGCTATCATCCTCAGAAGACCCTTTTTAAACACTGCAGGGGCTGTTATAGATTGCAACAAAGGCAATGTCACTTTCCATGTCAACGGTAATGAGCACACAGTGCACTTTCTGAAGAAACGATATCCAGTATATTGCATCAATGCTATCGAAAAGACTTCATCGATTCTTATTTGGAGCTTTGAATGCCCTATTCCTTGTGTCAAGATAAAGTATGATTTGCTTGTTGGGGAGATACATATCCCCATTGAGGTGACATAGTGGCTATTCGAAAATTCTCCGTTCTCTCTTGCGATTCGAGAAGGTTTTGTCATAAGCACTTGATCAATCCCATTGACGGATTTCTTTCGATGACCATGAGACGGATGAATCAAAGAGTCACATACCTCTGTTTTGAGTTTTCCTTTTCTGTTGCTTAGAAGAAAAATGATAGAATTAGTTTAGTTTTTCCTGTTTTTTGTTTTAGCGTCCCGGAGAAAAATACCTCGAAAATAAAAGTTCTCCGATGGTCCTGAAAATTTAGTATGATTTTTCTGGAATTTGTGAAAATTTCTGGGCCTGAGAGCTGGCCTGGGGGCCTGACCAGTGGGCCACAAGCCCTTGCTCCGCCACCGCCCCCCTGGTGGCGTGGTGCAAGCTTGTGGGGCCCACAGGCACCTCCTCCACTCATTCCAGCTCCCAGCCTCTTCTTCCATCTCCAGAAAAAATTGTTTTGCAGCTCAAACCCGTGTTCTTGCTCATTTGGC
Organism: Hordeum vulgare subsp. vulgare; assembly: GCF_904849725.1. Classification (NCBI taxonomy): domain Eukaryota; kingdom Viridiplantae; phylum Streptophyta; class Magnoliopsida; order Poales; family Poaceae; genus Hordeum; species Hordeum vulgare. The sequence continues at coordinate 448,565,112 of NC_058518.1, read as the reverse complement.
TGTGATTTTCGATCTCCTTGCTCAAAGCACCATTCTTCGAACTGTTTTGGGGAAATTACTCCTTGGTAAGTGACTCCTCCGTTGGTCTAATTAGTTTTTGCTCTAGTGCTTTATACTTCGCGTATTCTTGCTACCTTGGTGACCGTGTTCTTGAGCTAGAAATGTTGATTTTAGTTGGTCCCAAGTAGTTTTAGCGCGTGATACGGTCTCTAGGCACTAGTAGGAGTAGTTGCTACAAGTTGGGTTAATCCTTATTCACTTTTCTTTCGAAGTCTCTAAAAATTTCAGAATTTTTCAGAGCTAGAAAAAGGAAAAGATGAGGAGGTTCTTGAGAGGCTCTTCAAGCCGTAACCACAAGGAGGATGAGAAGAACCACCCCAAGTACGTAGTCCCTCGAGTCACAGAAGTTCGAGCATGCGAGTGGCCAAGTGATGAATTTTTGCGCGCCGCCGGACTTTATGAAGAATTTTATTACTTGGTGGGGAACGCAGGTCTTACTGCGTTCGTTGAAGATAAGTGCCCACAATATCTCCTCCTCACCAATATTCCGTTCAAAGCTTCAACTTTTATCCGAGGAAGAATCCTCTCATGGTTGAGTTCATGATATACGATGTTCCCTAGTGCATGACGCTGCAGGACTTTTGCAATGTATGCAAATTACCTTATGTTGGGGATATCCGTGACCCTCGTCCACGGGACTTGGAGGATTTCATTGGTTCTATTGTTGTTGGAGAGGAGAGAGGAGTGTCTCGCGCTAGAATTGCTAGCATGCATTTTCATGTTCTTCGGTACTTCTCACTATTTGTGGGAAAATGTTTGATTGGCCGTGGGGAGGGTGGATCACTTAGTTCTCCAAACCTTGCGGTTCTGCGCGAAGGCCTTTATAACGATAATACTTATAGCTTGGGCGGTATAGTAGCTCAACGGTTGAACCTGAAACGTTCTAAAGATGTTGTCTATGGAGGTATCTATGCTACCCGTCTTGCCAGACACTTTCAGATACCGATTAGACTGGGAGAGGAAGGAGAGATGCTTCTCCCTGAGAGATATCTGGATTATGACAGCATGGTTCGCCATGATTTTCTGGATAGAGATGCTAGTTGACGGATGATTTATAACCTGGTGTTTAGTCAGGGTACTCGAGAGACTATTACTTTGCCTCCTCCTTCTTTGTTTGATCTTCATGCAGGAAGCTACACTGTTATGCCTCGGACATCTACGCATATTGGGGCTTGGCCCAACCACAGGCGCCCGTGCCCGAGCCGCCAGTCGAGTACTAGACGCCAGTTTATCAGTGGGAGCCAGAGGAGCTCACACAACAGTGGCATCCAGAGTCTGCTCCGGAGTATCCTGGAGCTGGTTATTTCCCACCATGGGAGTAGACCAAGCTAGTCCAAAAGCATAAGCTTGGGGGAGTACGTGTTCTCACTGACTTTACATTCATGCTTATGCTTTCACTCTGTTAGCCGGTGTTTACACTTTGCCACTGTATTATCCATGCTACTTTCTTTTCATTTTCTTGTTTTCTTGTTTTGTGTCCTTTTGAGAAAACCCAAAAAGATTTTTCTTTCTTCTTTTGCTTGTTGGGAGCTTTCCCGTGTAAATAGTTTTCTTTTTCTTTGTGTCAAGGTAGAAGATATTGGTTACAATGTTTATTGGTTCTTGCATGCTTACCTGTTTAGATTTCAAAGAGCCATATTATTTTGTCTTCTCCTCTGTGTTTGCCTGCAGATTCAGCTTAGTCCAATGCGCTTATTATCGTTTTCATCGTTCCATCGTGCAAATGAAAGGCAACAATGATGATATATGATGAAGTAACTGAGACTGAAAAGCTGGTATGAACTCTATCTATTTTGTTTTTGTAAATATGACTAGCTTGTCGACCCAGATTTAGCTTTGTTGTGAGAGAACCATGCTTGCAATGACAACTTAGAGATCATAGTTTTTGATGCCATGCTTATTTAGTTGTGAGATTATAATGGTTTGTCTTGAATGCCAACATAGATTTTGAGATGACTATGATGTAGTATGATAGGATGGTATTCTCCTTTGAATGTTTCAAGTGGCTTGACTTGGCGCATGTTCATGCATGTAGTTGAAACAAAATCAACATAGCCTCTATGATGTTCGTGTTCATGGTGATTTGTATCCTGTTCATGCTTGCATTCAATGTTAGTCAAACTCACTGCATCTTGATGACTGTTGTCACTCTCTAGTTGGTCGCTTCCCAGTCTTTTGCTAGCCTTTACTTGTACTAAACGGGAATACTGCTTGTGCATCCACTTCCAAGAACCCAAAAGTTTTTCCATGAGAGTCCACCATACCTACCTATTTGCGGTATCTACCTGTCGTTCCAAGTAAATTTGCATGTGCCACTCTCTAAACCTTCAAGAAATAAATCTGTTTTGCATGCCCGAACCGCTCATATGGTGACAGAGGGCTATTGGTATCTTCCATGCTAGGAGTGTTATCCTCGACATGTGTTTATTCACAGTCATTCACGAGAGAGGGGCCGGTATTTGGAGTGCCCAGTTCCACGCTTAAATCAAAAACATAACTATAAAACAAGACTCCCCCCGGATTGATGTTAGTATCGACGGTACCCGAGGATTTGGCTAGCCGTGGAGTGTGATTGATTGGTGGTGGGGGAGTTAAAACTTTACTTTTCTGTTTGGGAACTGCCTATAGCATGAGTAGCATGGAAGATATTGAGAACTCTTGGTCATTTCGTTGACAATGAAAGCATGACACCCAAAATTATTATCTCTGTTTTCAAAGCTTGAGCTATGGCACCTCCGCAAATCAATGCTTCCCTCTGCGAAGGGCCTGTCTATTTATTTTCCTGTCGAGTCATCCTCCTCTTATATAAGCACCAATTAGAGAGCACCTCTGTCATTTTTATGCTTTGCTTTTGATTGATATTGAGTATGACTATGACTGGATCTTCGTTGCTATGAATTATAATGTTTAGTCAGCCCTTGATCTTTGAAAGTGCTCTGCATTTATGTTTTGCGGTCTCAGAAAGAGCTAGCGAGATACCACCTATTCATATTGCTTCATGCTTGTTTTGATTGAATTGTTGGTATCTGAAACTCATTATTATTTGCTCGTTAGCTGATTATGCCATTGATATTAGTTTACCGTGAGACCTTTGTGTCACTTGCTTATGTGGTTAACTTGTGATCTTGCTGAAATTCTGGTTATGAGTTAGACATAGTTGCAACAACAAGATCAAATAGAGTTTGTCAAAGTTTTTCTTTCTCTCTCAGTTTGTCAACTGAGTTGCTTGAGGACAAGCAAGGTTTTAAGCTTGGGGGAGTTGATACGTCTCCATCGTATCTACTTTTCCAAACTCTTTTGCCCTTGTTTTGGACTCTAATTTGCATGATTTCAATGGAACTAACCTGGACTGACGCTGTTTTCAGCAGAATTGCCTTGGTGTTATTTTTGTGCAGAAATCAAAGTTCTCCAAACGTCCTGAAAATTTACGGGGAGTAGTTTTGGAAAATATCAAAAATATCTGCGCCAAGTTCCACCTCAGGGGGTGGGCCAGTGGGCCACAAGCCCTTGCTCCGCCACCACCCCCCTGGTGGCGTGGTGCAGTCTTGTGAGACCCACACGGCTCTCCCGCCCCCAATCTCAGGTCTATAAGATCCCTTTCGTCCCAGAAAAAATAAAAAGAGAAGTTTTCGTCGCGTTTGCGATGAGGAGGCGCCGCCACCACCTGTTCTTCATCTGGAGGGTAGATCTGGAGTCCGTCTTGGGCTCCGGAGAGGGGAAATCATCGCCATCGTCATCATCAACCTTCTTCCCTCTCCAATTCCATGAAGCTCTTCATCGTTCGTGAGTAATCTATTCGTAGGCTCGCTGGGCGGTGATGAGTAGGATGAGATCTATCATGTAATCGAGTTAGTTTTGATGGGGATAGATCCCTAGTATCCACTATGTTCTGAGATTGATGTTGCTACTACTTTGCCATGCTTAATGCTTGTCACTAGGGCTCGAGTGCCATGATTTCAGATCTGAAATTATTATGTTGTCACCAATATATGTGTGTTTTAGATCCGATCTTGCAAGTTGTAGTTACCTACTATGTGTTATGATCCGGCAACCCCGGAGTGACAATAATCGAAACCACTCCCGGTGATGACCATAGTTTGAGGAGTTCATGTGTTCACCAAGTGCTAATGCGTTGGTCCGGTTCTTTATTAAAAGGAGAACCTTAATATCCCGTAGTTTTTGTTGGGGAACGTCGCATGGGAAACAAAAATTTTCCTACGCGCACGAAGACCTATCATGGTGATGTCCATCTATGAGAGGGGATATTCGATCTACGTACCCTTGTAGACCGTACAGCAGAAGCGTTAGTGAACGCGGTTGATGTAGTGGAACGTCCTCACGTCCCTCGATCCGCCCCGTGAACCGTCCCGCGATCTGGTGCCGAACGGACGGCACCTCCGCGTTCAGCACACGTACAGCTCGACGTTGATCTCGGCCTTGGGGTCCAAGGACCCACAAGGACTTCGGCCGAGCCAAGGGGGGCAACCCTCCCCTTCCAAACCGAGTCCAACTAGGTTTGGAAGGAGGAGTCCTTCCCCCTTTTCCCACCTCCTCTTTTTTTTCTTTTCTCTTCGATTTTCTTCCTATGGCGCATAGGGCCTTCTTGGGCTGTCCCACCAGCCCACTAAGGGCTGGTGCGCCACCCCCAAGGCCTATGGGCTTCCCCGGGGTGGGTTGCCCCCCCCCCCGGTGAACACCCGGAACCCATTCGTCATTCCCGGTACATTCCCGGTAACTCCGAAAACCTTCCGGTAATCAAATGAGGTCATCGTATATATCAATATTCGTTTCCGGACCATTCCGGAAACCCTCGTGACGTCCGTGATCTCATCTGGGACTCCGAACAACATTCGGTAACCAACCATATAACTCAAATACGCATAAAACAACGTCGAACCTTAAGTGTGCAGACCCTGCGGGTTCGAGAACTATGTAGACATGACCCGAGAGACTCCTTGGTCAATATCCAATAGCGGGACCTGGATGCCCATATTGGATCCTACATATTCTACGAAGATCTTATCGTTTGAACCTCAGTGCCAAGGATTCATATAATCCCGTATGTCATTCCCTTTCTCCTTCGGTATGTTACTTGCCCGAGATTCGATCGTCAGTATCCGCATACCTATTTCAATCTCGTTTACTCGCAAGTCTCTTTACTCGTTCCGTAATACAAGATCCTGCAACTTACACTAAGTCACATTGCTTGCAAGGCTTGTGTGTGATGTTGTATTACCGAGTGGGCCCCGAGATACCTCTCCGTCACACGGAGTGACAAATTCCAGTCTCGATCCATACTAACTCAACGAACACCTTCGGAGATACATGTAGAGCATCTTTATAGTCACCCAGTTACGTTGCGACGTTTGATACACACAAAGTATTCCTCCGGTGTCAGTGAGTTATATGATCTCATGGTCATAGGAACAAATACTTGACACGCAGAAAACAGTAGCAACAAAATGGCACGATCAACATGCTACGTATATTAGTTTGGGTCTAGTCCATCACGTGATTCTCCTAATGACGTGATCCAGTTATCAAGCAACAACACCTTGTTTATAATCAGAAGACACTGACTATCTTTGATCAACTGGCTAGCCAACTAGAGGCATGCTAGGGACATTGTTTTGTCTATGTATCCACACATGTAAATAAGTCTTCATTCAATACAATTATAGCATGGATAATAAACTATTATCTTGATACAGGAATTATAATAATAACTATACATTTATTATTGCCTCTAGGGCATAATTCCAACAGTCTCCCACTTGCACTAGAGTCAATAATCTAGCCCTCACATCATCATGCGAATTACATTGTAATAAATATAACACCCATACAGTTCTGGTGTTGATCATGCTTTGCCCGTGGAAGAGGTTTAGTTAGTGGGTCTGCTACATTCAGATCCGTGTGCACTTTGCATATATTTACGTCCTCCCCTTCGACGTAGTCGCGGATGAGGTTGAAGCGTCGTTTGATGTGTCTGGACTTCTTGTGAAACCGTGGTTCCTTTGCTAGGGCAATGGCACCCGTGTTGTCACAGAACAAGGTTATTGGATTCAGTGCACTTGGCACCACTCCAAGATCCGTCATGAACTGCTTCATCCAGACACCCTCCTTAGCCGCCTCCGAGGCAGCCATGTACTCCGCTTCACATGTAGAATCTGCTACGACGCTCTGCTTGGAACTGCACCAGCTTACCGCACCCCCATTAAGAATAAATATGTATCCGGTTTGCGACTTAGAGTCATCCGGATATGTGTCAAAGCTTGCATCGACGTAACCTTTTACGACGAGCTCTTCGTCACCTCCATACACGAGAAACATCTCCTTAGTCCTTTTCAGGTACTTCAGGATATTCTTGACAGCCGTCCAGTGATCCACTCATGGATTACTCTGGAACCTACCTGCCATACTTATGGCCAGGCTAACGTCCGGTCTAGTGCACAGCATTGCATACATGATAGAACCTATGGCTGAAGCATAGGGGACGGTGCTCTGTGCTCTCTATCCTCATCAGTTGCTGGGCACGGAGTCTTACTCAATCTCGTACCTTGTAAAACTGGCAAGAACCCTTTCTTGGACTGTTCCATTTTGAACCTCTTCAAAACTTTATCAAGGTATGTGCTTTGTGAAAGTCCTATCACGCGTTTTGATCTATCCCTGTAGATCTTAATGCCTAGAATGTAAGCAGCTTCTCCTAGGTCCTTCATAGAGAAACTTTTATTCAAGTAATCCTTTATGCTCTCCAAAAACTCTACGTTGTTTCCAATCAGCAATATGTCATCCGCATATAATATTAGAAACGCCACAGAGCTCCCACTCACTTTCTTGTAAATACAAGATTCTCCAACCACTTGTATAAACCCAAATGCTTTGATCACCTCATCAAAGCGTTTGTTCCAACTCCGAGATGCTTGCACCAGTCCATAAATGGATCGCTGGAGCTTGCACACTTTGTTAGCATTCTTAGGATCGACAAAACCTTTGGGTTGCATCATATACAACTCTTCCTTAAGGAAACCGTTAAGGAACGCCGTTTTGACATCCATCTGCCAGATTTCATAATCGAAAAATCCAGCTATTGCTAACATGATTCTGACGGACTTAAGCATCGCTACGGGTGAGAATGTCTCATCGTAGTCAACTCCTTGAACTTTTGAAAAACCCTTTGCCACAAGTCAAGCTTTATAAACGGTCACATTGCCGTCAGCGTCCGTCTTCCTCTTAAAGATCCATTTGTTCTGAATAGCCTTGCGGCCCTCAGGTAGTACTTCCAAAGTCCACACTTTGTTCTCATACATGGATCCTATCTCAGACTTCATGGCTTCTAGCCATTTGTTGGAATCTGGGCCCACCATTGCTTCTTCATAATTTGCAGGTTCATTGTTGTCTAACAACATGATTGACAAGACGGGATTACCGTACCACTCTGGAGCAGCACGTGGTCTCGTCGACCTGCGTGGTTCGACAGAAACTTGAACCGGAGTTTCATGATCATCATCATTAACTTCCTCCTCAATCGGCGTCGCAATGACAGAGGTTTCCCCTTGCCCTGCGCCACCATCTAGAGGGATGAGAGGTTCGACAACCTCATCAAGTTCTATCTTCCTCCCACTCAATTCTCTCGAGAGAAACTCCTTCTCGAGAAAAGCTCCATTTTTAGCAACAAACACTTTGCCCTCGGATTTGAGATAGAAGGTGTACCCAACTGTCTCTTTTAGGTAACCTATGAAGATGCACTTTTTCGCTATGGGTTCCAGCTTTTCAGGCTGAAGCTTTTTGACATAAGCATCACATCCCCAAACTTTAAGAAACGACAAATTTGGCCTTTTGCCATACCACAGTTCGTATGGTGTCGTCTCAACGGATTTTGATGGTGCCCTATTTAAAGTGAATGCAGTTGTTTCTAATGCATAACCCCAAAACGATAACGGCAAATCGGTAAGAGACATCATAGATCGCACCATCTCTAATAAAGTACGATTACGACGTTCGGACACACCATTACGCTGTGGTGTTCCAGGCGGTGTCAACTGTGAAACAATTCCACATTGTCTTAAGTGAGCACCAAACTCGAAACTCAGATATTCACCCCCACGATCAGAACGTAGGAACTTTATCTTCTTGTTATGATGATTTTCAACTTCACTCTGAAATTGCTTGAACTTTTCAAATGTTTCAGACTTGTGCTTCATTAAGTAGACATAACCATATCTACTCAAATCGTCAGTGAAGGTGAGAAAATAACGATATCCGCCGCGTGCCTCCACGCTCATCGGACCGCACACATCGGTATGTATGATTTCCAACAAGTCACTTGCACGCTCCATTGTTCCGGAGAACGGAGTTTTAGTCATCTTGCCCATGAGGCATGGTTCGCATGTGTCAAGTGAATCAAAGTCAAGTGACTCCAAAAGTCCATCGGCATGGAGTTTCTTCATGCGCTTTACACCAATATGACCTAAGCGGCAGTGCCACAAAAATATGGCGCTATCATTGTTAACTCTAACTCTTTTGGTCTCAATGTTATGTATGTGTGTATCACTATCAAGATTCAATATGAACAATCCTCTCACATTGGGTGCATGACCATAAAAGATGTTACTCATAGGAATAGAACAACCATTATTCTCTGACTTAAAAGAGTAACCGTCTCGCAATAAACAAGATCCAGATATAATGTTGATGCTCAACGCAGGCACTAAATAACAATGAATCAAGTTCATAACTAATCCTGATGGTAACTGAAGTGAAACTGTGCCGACGGCGATTGCATCAACCTTGGAACCATTTCCTACGCGCATCGTCACTTCATCTTTCGCCAGCCTTCGTCTATTCCGCAGTTCCTGTTTCGAGTTGCAAATATGAGCAACAGAACCGGTATCGAATACCCAGGCACTACTACGAGAGCCGGTTAAGTACACATCAATAACATGTATATCAAATATACCTGATTTTTCTTTGGCCGCCTTCTTATCAGCCAGATACTTGGGGCAATTGCGCTTCCAGTGACCCATACCCTTGCAATAGTAACACTCTATTTCAAGCTTAGGTCCATCTTTGGGTTTCTTCGTCGGATTGGCAACAGGCTTGCCGCTCTTCTTTGAATTACCCTTCTTGCCTTTGCTGTTTCTCTTGAAACTAGTGGTCTTATTCACCATCAACACTTGATGCTCTTTGCGGAGTTCAGACTCTGCGACTTTCAGCATCGCAAACAACTCGCCGGGAGACTTGTTCATCCCTTGCATGTTGTAGTTCAACACAAAGCCTTTATAGCTTGGCGGCAGTGAATGAAGGATTTTGTCAGTGATAGCCTCTTGCGGGAGTTCAATTCCCAGCTCAGCTAGACGGTTTGAGTACCCAGACATTTTGAGCACATGTTCACTGACAAACGAGTTCTCCTCCATCTTGCAAGCATAGAATTTATTGGAGGTCTCATACCTCTCGATCCGGGCGTTCTTCTGAAAGATAAACTTCAACTCCTGGAACATCTCAAATGCTCCATGACACTCAAAGCGACGTTGAAGTCCCGGTTCTAAGCCATACAAGACTGCACATTGAACTACTGAGTAGTCCTCCTTACGTGCTAACCAAGCGTTCTTAACATCCTGGTCAGCCGTAGAGGGTGGTTCATCTCCTAGCGCAGCATTAAGGACATAATCCTTCTTCCCAGCTTGTAAGATTAGCTTAAGATTACGAGCCCAGTCTACAAAGTTGCTTCCATCATCTTTCAACTTAGCTTTCTCTAGGAACGTATTAAAATTCAGGGTGACTGTCGCGTGAGCCATGATCTACAACACAAATATATTCAAAGTGGACTTAGACTATGTTCAAGATAATTAGAGTTTAACTTAATCAAATTACTCGCTAAACTCCCACTCAAAAAGTACATCTCTCTAGTCATTTGAGTGGTTCATGATCCACTTACACTAGCTCAAGTCCTATCATCACGTGAGTTGAGTATAGTTTCAGTGGTAAGCATCCCTATGCTAATCATATCATCTATATGATTCATGATCGACCTTTCGGTCTCATGTGTTCCGAGGCCATGTCTGCACATGCTAGGCTCGTCAAGCTTAACCCGAGTGTTCCGCGTGCGCAACTGTTTTGCACCCGTTGTATGTGAACGTTGAGTCTATCACACCCGATCATCACGTGGTGTCTCGAAACGACGAACTGTAGCAACGGTGCACAGTCGGGGAGAACACAATTTCGTCTTGAAATTTTAGTGAGAGATCACCTCATAATGCTACCGTCGTTCTAAGCAAAATAAGGTGCATAAAAGGATTAACATCACATGCAATTCATAAGTGACATGATATGGTCATCATCACGTGCTCCTTGATCTCCATCACCAAAGTACCGGCACGATCTTCTTGTCACCGGCGCCACACCATGATCTCCATCAACGTGTCGCCATCGTGGTTGTCGTGCTACTCATGCTATTAATACTAAAGCTACATCCTAGCAAAATAGTAAACACATCTGCAAGCACAAACGTTAGTATAAAGACAACCCTATGGCTCCTGCCGGTTGTCGTACCATCGACGTGCAAATCGATATTATCTATTACAACATGATCATCTCATACATCCAATATATCACATCACATCGTTGGCCATATCACATCACAAGCATACCCTGCAAAAACAAGTTAGACGTCCTCTAATTTTGTTGTTGCATGTTTTACGTGGTGACCATGGGTATCTAGTAGGATCGCATCTCACTTACGCAAACACCACAACGGAGATATATGAGTTTCTATTTAACCTCATCCAATGACCTCCTCGGTCAAATCCGATTCAACTAAAGTTGGAGAAACTGACACTTGCCAGTCATCTTTGAGCAACGGGGTTACTCGTAGCGATGAAACCAGTCTCTCGTAAGCGTACGAGTAATGTTGGTCCAAGCCGCTTCAATCCAACAATACCGCGGAATCAAGAAAAGACTAAGGAGGGCAGCAAAACGCACATCACTGCCCACAAAAACTTTTGTGTTCTACTCGAGAAGACATCTACGCATGAACCTAGCTCATGATGCCACTGTTGGGGAACGTCGCATGGGAAACAAAAATTTTCCTACGCGCACGAAGACCTATCATGGTGATGTCCATCTACGAGAGGGGATATTCGATCTACGTACCCTTGTAGACCGTACAGCAGAAGCGTTAGTGAACGCGGTTGATGTAGTGGAACGTCCTCACGTCCCTCGATCCGCCCCGCGAACCGTCCCGCGATCCAGTGCCGAACGGACGGCACCTCCGCGTTCAGCACACGTACAGCTCGACGATGATCTCAGCCTTCTTGATCCAGCAAGAGAGACGGAGAGGTAGATGAGTTCTCCAGCAGCGTGACGGCGCTCCGGAGGTTGGTGGTGATCTTATCTCAGCAGGGCTCCACCCGAGCTCCGCAGAAACGCGATCTAGAGGTAAAACCGTGGAGATATGTGGTCGGGCTGCCGTGGCAAAGTTGTGTCAAATCAGCCCTAAAACCTCCGTATATATAGGGGGAAGAGGGGGAGCCTTGCCTTGGGGTCCAAGGACACCCAAGGGCTTCGGCCGAGCCAAGGGGGGCAACCCTCCCCTTCCAAACCGAGTCCAACTAGGTTTGGAAGGAGGAGTCCTTCCCCCTTTTCCCACCTCCTCTTTTTTTTCTCTTTGATTTTCTTCCTATGGCGCATAGGGCCTTCTTGGGCTGTCCCACCAGCCCACTAAGGGCTGGTGCGCCACCCCCAAGGCCTATGGGCTTCCCCGGGGTGGGTTGCGCCCCCCCCCCCCCCCCGGTGAATACCCGGAACCCATTCGTCATTCCCGGTACATTCCCGGTAACTCCGAAAACCTTCCGGTAATCAAATGAGGTCATCCTATATATCAATCTTCGTTTCCGGACCATTCCGGAAACCCTGGTGACGTCCGTGATCTCATCCGGGACTCCGAACAACATTCGGTAACCAACCATATAACTCAAATACGCATAAAACAACGTCGAACCTTAAGTGTGCAGACCCTGCGGGTTCGAGAACTATGTAGACATGACCCGAGAGACTCCTTGGTCAATATCCAATGGCGGGACCTGGATGCCCATATTGGATCCTACATATTCTATGAAGATCTTATCGTTTGAACCTCAGTGCCAAGGATTCATATAATCCCGTATGTCATTCCCTTTGTCCTTCGGTATGTTACTTGCCCGAGATTCGATCGTCAGTATCCGCATACCTATTTCAATCTCGTTTACCGGCAAGTCTCTTTACTCGTTCCGTAATACAAGATCCCGCAACTTACACTAAGTCACATTGCTTGCAAGGCTTGTGTGTGATGTTGTATTACCGAGTGGGCCCCGAGATACCTCTCCGTCACACGGAGTGACAAATTCTAGTCTCGATCCATACTAACTCAACGAACACCTTCGGAGATACCTGTAGAGCATCTTTATAGTCACCCAGTTACGTTGCGACGTTTGATACACACAAAGTATTCCTCCGGTGTCAGTGAGTTATATGATCTCATGGTCATAGGAACAAATACTTGACACGCAGAAAACAGTAGCAACAAAATGACACGATCAACATGCTACGTCTATTAGTTTGGGTCTAGTCCATCACGTGATTCTCCTAATGACGTGATCCAGTTATCAAGCAACAACACCTTGTTTATAATCAGAAGACACTGACTATCTTTGATCAACTGGCTAGCCAACTAGAGGCTTGCTAGGGACAGTGTTTTGTCTATGTATCCACACATGTAAATAAGTCTTCATTCAATACAATTATAGCATTAAACGATTATCTTGATACAGGAATTATAATAATAACTATATTTATTATTGCCTGTAGGGCATAATTCCAACAGTTTTCTTTTGGACCCCGCTGCCACGGGAGGGATGGACAATAGATGTCATGCAAGTTCTTTTCCCTAAGCACGTATGACGATACACAGAATGCATGCCTACATCACATTGACGAACGAGAGCTAGCCACATATATCTCCGTGTTATTGCTGTTGCATGATGAATATCATCCAAACAAATCACCGACCCATTGCCTACGAGTTTGTCCTACTGCTGTTGTTACTTGTCTTGCTCTGCTGCTGCTACTACTGTTGCTACTGTTGTTACTTGTTTTGCTCTGCTGCTACTGTTGCTACTACTGTCGCTTACTACTGTTGCTACTTGCTACTGCTGTCACTACTGATGTTCCTTGCCGCTGCTATTGCTCGTTACGTTGTCGTTACTCGTTACTCCGCTGTTACTACTATGCTTGCACATACTAATCTTTCAGGTGTGCTTGAATCTGACAAATTCAGCTGCTAATACTTGAGAGTATTCTCTCACCTCCCGTCGTGCGAATCAACAAATTTGGGTTGAATACTCTACCCTCGAAAACTGCTGCGAACCCACGCGCTGGTGGGCCATCAACAACATTCTTCTAGTTTCATTGCCGGGGAGTGCTAGTAGCATTCTTCTGGTGCCGTTGCAGGAGAAGGTTTGTTGTCATCAGCATTCGTCTAGCTAACACCAGAGATTGCAATCAACCTCCTACACGGAAGCGCAGAGGGCGTGCAACATGCCAATGGTGGGCTGGTTGTAACAACTTGCTTCGACGCCCTATGCCGACATGCAAACAACACCTAGGCAATGCAGACGATGACCATCCAACCACATGTGGGAGGTACATGTGCAGTGTCGCGCATCGATCGCCGGTGGCGAATGAAGTCGAGGGCGACGACTGTCGTGTGGGTTAGGTGGTCATGATCGGGGTGCAATGAAATGAGAGAGAGGGTGTGAGAGGAGTCAGCCTTGTTTTTCAAAACTGCCAGCCGTAGGCTTTGTTGGCATACCCTCTTAACCTGGCACTACATAGCCAGCAGTTAAATGCGGTCAATACCGCTTGATCGAGTCAAAACTGAGAGGAGGATTGATTCCTAAAGCAGGAATTAAAATATACTAGATCGTCGATGGAGCGCGTTGCTGCGCCCATCTATTTTCTCTCTTAGTTATTCAGGATATAAAGTAATTTCTTATAGCCTGTGCTTTTCTTCTTCATTTAGAAGTATACTGGTATGTAACTGAAGAAGAATATGGTAGATTGTTTAGAAAGTAGTGTGTTTGAGCTTAAATGCGCCTTGAATTAGGACGTTGATACATGTTTTCTGATAGATTGTGGCCTCTTTTGGCTCACAATGTCTCAAAGTGTAGTGTTTTGAATTAGTATGGTAGGTGGACACATGACTATGATAGATCGGACTCTTTTGGCTCAAGATGGCGAGGGCTACCACGCCCCTCTATTCTTTCAATAGAGTGGTAGAAAGTATAGAACATATATGATGGTGGGAAATTTGAAATATGGAAAGCTAGTAAAAATAGTGAAATTAACTTTCTATATCAACAAATAATAGCATTATATTTTTTGGAGGATATGATTTTGTTTTTTAGGATAATGCGACAAAACTATAATATGATAAAAATGTATAAATAACATATATTTATAAGTATAAGATGAAATCTATGCAGCTTCCAAACTTATCTAATAAAACATGTGTATATTAGTCAAGGTTAAGAGGTATCATTACAATGGTGAGATGTCATTCTCCACACGTAGGTTGGAGATTTTGCAACACACCACACTCGAAACATCTCTTGTCTCTACTAATCCAGAATGCGTGCGGCTTCATAACCATTCATGGTAATCTTCCGCACCCTTAGGCTGGTAGCTTCCTTGCATTACTCTTGCAATTGAATATCTATTGGTCTATACGTTTTAAGATCTTCGGCAACAACAGCTCAATTACTTCACGCAATTACTCGTAGGCTTCCAACACGCGACGCCAGCCAAACTCCTTCCAGTAGCTTCCGGAGACTGCATCTTTGCAGCTCTGAATGTGGTGGCATGAGCACACACCACAGAACTGAACCGGTGGCATATCTATCCATGAGCTTTATCTTGTTTAACTAATAAATTGGCATCAATGTTCAGCTTCGGCCAAAGTTTGCAAGTTTCATCCTGCAATTTCTAGCTATATAGACATACCGAATAGAACAAGCTATGCATCTTGACAAAAAGTACAGTCCACCTCACTGAAAAGTTGAGGATTTTTGACGATGTAGCTACCATTTAAACAAGAGTTAAATGTTGCATACATAAATATTTGTAGTTTGGTTACTTAAATTTATCTACCCTCTGAATCTGAATGATTTATGAGTACACCATATCCTGCTAGTGCTTGGCCTCGTACAATAGGTGTAGTTATATGATTAACATCAAATTGTTATTGCATCTACAGAAAAATGTGAGCATAGGACCTATGATGTTCTTACATGCGATTCCTGATTGACTCATATTGATTTCAACAGACAGAAAAGACAAGGTGGATATCATCATCACATTAATGAGCATGGTAGACAGAGCATAGTATATGAACTGAAAACTGCAACTTATCTGACTGACTGCAAATAGATTGTCAACAGCCAGCCATCTTGTTTTCTGAGTTTGATACGTGCCAAACGATTTTCATTGGAATGCCATGTTGGATACTTAGGGAAAAATTATCCCCAGAATTGGACTTTGCTCGTTTATTAGTACATGTAGAAGGAGTTGAGGCTTTGTGTCCTTCTATGACGGCATGATTTCGTTTTTTGCACATTATAATACTACTTTTCTAATTTACCTGTTCCATACAGCACCATGATATAAATACAGGAGGAACAAATTACGTAAGCAATTATGTGGCATAGTAAAATTGATGGCAGAAGATGAAAGGATAAAGTGCAGAGTAATTACCTGTCCAAAAGCCATTTGAGATGATGAACGACTGAGTACAATCATTGACAGTAGGAAGCTGCAGAATCTGCCCACAAATCAATTGTCCACACGTAGCAACAACATCACCTGCATATAGATTGTTGGGAGAGGATATGAGTATCTTTTCATATGAGGGCATTGGAATCTACAGCAAACATACATGACCATGTCGCTGAAGAAGATGTTGCTGCTGGAGCAGGGTGTGCATGCACAGGGAGGAGGGAAGCATTATATACTACCACTGGGCACACGAAAGTTTTGCGACTTTACCAGCCATGATTGTGAGCTTCAAGGAGAGCAGAGCAGTTTCCAGTAGAAGAGGGCCATGATTGCGAGGTTGAAGGAGGACAGAGCAGTTTCTAGTAGCGGAGGCGTCTGCCATTATGTCCCTCGCCCTCACCTGCGCCTCACCGGTGACTCAAATCGACGAGATGGACTCGATCCCATCCCTCACCTCACGTGGACAGATCCCTCTCCTCCGGTCGCTGGGATCCACCATACAGTCCACTCGATCCCGGGATGGAACCGGCCGCACTGATGCTCCGTGAATGGAACCGGCTGCACCGGCGCTCTGCGGGTCGGCGCGCGTCACTCCCTCCTTGGTGCGGCTCGGCGGCGCTCCCTCCTCTGACGTCAACGCGCTCGCCTCATAGAACGGGAGGGATTGGATAGCGAGCGGATGGACCAGCCTGTCGGGAATGGATCATGCGGTCGCGCCAAGCGGCGGCCTCCTACGGATGGGCTGGCGGAAGGCCCAATGCATCAGATGCCTTCGTTTTGGCCCCTGGAGCAGCAGACCACAAGACAGACGGGCCAAAATCAACGGACTGCGCGAATCAGCTAGACTAAGAGACCCCTCAAAAGAAAAGCTAGACTAACAGCGTAATCCAACAGTCAAAAACTCCAAATTAATGAAATCCAACGACCAAAAATGCCTAATCGCTGAGAGGGTTGGAATTAGGTGTAGTTTTACTGTCCTTAATGTTCATTGATTTTGAGGTTTATAATTATTAAACCTAGTAATTAGTTGAGAGTTCTAACGCAGATTTTTTTGCACATCAAAACGTGTGACGATGTCCTGTCTCAAAGATTTCGGTGTTGGGAAAGCGACGACTAGAAATGCATGCGCCTAACGGATAAGAGCCACCGAGGTTTCAGATGCGACAGTAGCTCGCTATCGTGTAGTGATCGTGTTGTAAAAGAATGAGCATTTCGCACGCATGTAAAAGAAGATTCGTCTCGGCGTATGCACACGAGCTAGTATAAGCTTTCGAGCCGCGATGAGAACGAGCATGCCATCATCAAAATGCTTATGGAGGAAAGCACCGTGAGGATAATTATTTGCGACGGTCCATCGTCCGTGGTGAAGAGCAAAAGGGAATGAAGTGGCACACAAGCGAACCATAACGTAAGCGAAATATATTGGTGCTAACAATGGGAACCATGTGATTTGGCAGCATGGAGCAAGAGAGGTCCGGCGAACTAGGTTTACATACTCTGCCGTCAGGACTGTTTATTTAATTATTTGCTACGTACACCGTTGTTGTGTCAGCAGCAAGGGAAAGACCGAGATGATATAAATAAATAAATAAATAAAACAAATCCAATTCGATCGGATGGTAGTGGCGACGGTCATGATTGGTGCGAACAAAGCGGGACGTTGATGGACGGGTGGCCGGAGGAGACGAGGCGGGTCGGTGGGTGGGTGGGTGGGGATAGGTAGGCCAGGCCCGTGCTTATCCGATCCAATCCGAGCTCGCTTTTGAGGCTTTGTTTTGTCCGGTTTGGGCGATCGGATCGATCCTCTGCGGCGCGTGCCCGTGTGTGCTGTGTGGGGCGCCCCCCTGGGTTGGGTAGGAGCGTCAGACTGTCAGCGTGCGTTGGGTGGGTGGTGATACCGCAGCGGATGCGGAGCCCATGCATGGGCCTGGTATGGTATCGATCCTTATCCTGCAGCTTGCACGTACGGTACGGTACGGACGCATGCTGCACCGAACAATGTCTGGAGCTCGACGGTGCCGGGAGCAGGTTAGCTAGGATTGATTTCAGCTGCAGGTCGATGATCGATCGTGTAGTGGGTGGTGGCACTCGCGCTGGACGCACCTGGAAAAAGTTCATTTCTAACCTCAAACTGGCAGAGGTTGGGCGAAATGAACTCAATTGTTAAAATTACTGTCGATTATATCTTAAACAAAATAATTTCGGTCTAAAACGGATCCTGACAAATGCCAACTGGAGTTCGTCTCACGGGGCTCTCTATAGCGGCATTATTGACCACGGTGCACCCATCCTCGCTGCTGGGACAACCCATTTGTATATATTTTCAATTACACTTATATTTTAATGTTTGTGACATTTTAAAAATATTAGAGCGTTAAATAAACACATGGCATTTCAAATTTTGTTTAAATTATTAAATATTGTGTGTATATATATGTGTGTGTAAAATTTAAAAATATATGTTGCATTAGAAAAATGTTTAAAATAATGTACGTGACATTTAAAAAAATATATACAATGTAAAAATATATTTCATACCATCCTAGATACGCTGGAAAAAATGTTTCATACGACTTCTAGTGATAGATTCGTGGCGCGGCCGATTTAAGTATGCAGGAAAAAAAATCAAAAAACATACAGATTGATCGTGTTGGAATGTCGATTGAACATTTCATAAATATATGTTGACATTTTCTGTTTGTACGATGAACACTTTAAATAATACATAATGAACCTTTTGTATTATACGATAATATGCGAATCTGTTTCCAAATACATGTGCTTTTCTAGATCTGTGAATTGCTTTTCGACAATGAAGAACATTTCCAAATTTGTGAATTATTTTTCCAAAATTGATGATTTTAAAAAAAAATCATGCCTTTTAAATCTTTAGTGAATTTTAAAAAGAATG
The DNA here is from genome assembly GCF_904849725.1 of Hordeum vulgare subsp. vulgare. NCBI lineage: Eukaryota > Viridiplantae > Streptophyta > Magnoliopsida > Poales > Poaceae > Hordeum > Hordeum vulgare. The sequence continues at coordinate 448,546,334 of NC_058518.1, read as the reverse complement.
TGATTTTTTTCTTCGAATGTCATGAAGTTATTTTACAAATTCTTGAATTTTACAAATTCTTAGCACAGCCAATCCCGGTTGATCTATAAAAAAACAATTCTCGTCATCCTCGTTTGGAACAAGACTTCAAGGTTCGATTTAGATTAGGATTACAAAGTTCAGAGTATAATCGACCGAAATTTTGACATAAGAGTTCATTTCGTCGAACCTGTATAAATTCAGCTTTTTCCGACGCACCTACATGGTGGATGGGTGGCAATGCTTGCAAGGACATGATCGCCATCTCCCTGCCTCGATCAAATCAAAAGAAACACGATCGCCGTCCGGATCCGGTCGATCGATGGATGCTACGTGCATCGAGCCGTGGCCGGCCGGTGATCTCACACGTGTTATACATGCGTAGATCGACTAGTGAGAGATTGGGACCAAAGCGCGTGTGGGCCTGTGGGCTTGGAGTATAGTAGATGGGTTCTTTGACACATTATGCGAACCACGGAGAAAAAGAAGAGAGGTTTGTTCTAAGAGCAATTCAAACATGCGCGTTATTTAAGCGGTGTGTTGGAAAAATCGTGTTTTTTACGCGTCAGCCCGCGTTGGCCGGTCTAGCCGAGACGGTAAAATGGCGCTGGATAATCCGTTGCGTGCGCAGAGCAAAATGCCATCCAACACTGGGTATTTCAGGCGCCCGCTCCCCTGCGTGCAACACTGCATTCTCTCCCGCGCACTCCCTCTCTCCGGCCCCGCATGCGCCCCTTCCCACGTCGTCGTCGGAGAAATCGCTCGATGGAGTGCGCCGGTGACATGCCCCTCCCCCCTCCCCCCGCGCCGCCGCCGCCCTGTCCCATGTTCATGCTTCTTCTTTGGTGTTTCAAATGCTAACTAGTTCTCTTGATTGTAGCTCAATATTGTACAAAACCTATTTTGAGGAGAAGAGAAGAAGAACAAGAAAGGTAAGATCAAGAAAAGGAGAGCATTTGTGTTGCCCAACTGCTACGATGCGTTGAAGGCTGTAAAGAAGTGGAAGGCCCGTGATGACCAAGAGTAGAGCAAGCAAAGGAAGGCAACTATTGATTTGGATGATGATGAGGAGGCACAAATGATGATGGCAAGAGGAGCCCCACACCAAACTCGGTTGCCTAATCGAAGCCAAAAAAACCAAATGAAAGTAAGAAAGAAGCAAAAGAAAAGAAGAAGAGGAAAGGAGATGATGAGTTGGCAAATGCTATGGATGCTCTTTTAGGAGCAAGAAAGGAAGCAACCGAGGTGCAGAGGATGGAAAGGAGCCAAGATGCAATGGACGAGGAGAGGAGGTTGGCGATCGAGGAAAGAAGGGTGGCTACCGAGGAGAGGGAGCACTAGTAGAAAACAAGGCTTTGGTCCACGTGAGAAAAGAGCTTTAACCCGGGTTCTATTACGAACCGGGACAAATGGGTGCATCAGTCCCGGTTCGTGAGCCCAGGGTGCCCGTCGGGCCAGGGTCCTGGTTCGTCTGACCACTTTGGTCCCGGTTCCAGACACGAACCGGGAGCAATGGTCCTCGCCCGTGGTGCAACATCTTTAGTCCCGATTCGTGTCTAGAACCGGGACAAAAGGTGAGTCTTCTGTCCCGGTTCAATTTCAGGGTCATTTAGCTCAAAATAATCAATAAATACATGAAAATACCAAATGAAGTTAGAAAGGGCTGAAAATTGATGATGTGGCTTTGAATGGTGCATGTTGAACGCACAAAAAGTCTGGAGTTGAAATAAGTTTTAAAGAAATGAAATTCCTTTGTAACAGATGAGTTTTCGTCAAAAATCGTGATACTTCGAAAGAGATTGTCCATTTTGTACACGAAGTGCATCCAGTTTTCCCTAACCCTCTCAAATTTTTAGCACATGCTATGTGGGTGAAATGATGATACCATGCCAACTTTCAACCTATTCAGAGTTCATCTGTAGTGCTTTTCAATTTCAGGGTCATTTAGCTCAAAATAATGAGTAAATACATGAAAAATACCTAATGAAGTTAGAAAGGGTTGAAAATTGATGATGTGGCTTTGAATGGTGCATGTTGAACGCACAAAAAGTATGGAGTTGGAATAAGTTCAAAAAAATGAAAACCCTTTGTAACACATGAATTTTCGTCCCAAACCGTGATACTTCGAAAGAGATTGTCCATTTTGTATCCGAAGTGCATCATGTTTTTGCAGTAACCCTCTCAACTTTTTAGCACATGCTGTGTGGGTGACATGATGATACCATGCCAACTTTCAACCTATTGAGTTCATTTGTAGTGCGGCAGCTTACAAGAGGTATATATATAATCGGGAGAGGTTACATACGTCGGGGATTACAATTAATCGACTTATCCCATGCGGCGGCTTACAAGAGGTATATATATAACACATGTGTCCTAGGTCAACTCTGATCCGTACTGTCGGGGATGAAAAAAGCCTATCGGCGACGGGCCTTGCTCCGTTCGCTCGTGAGAAGTTGGCCTTCCTCTTTATATTAGAATTTGGAGCATAACATAACAAACACCACAACCCGCCTTCCTTCTTCACACGTTGGATATAATTCCATCGAGCCCACCAGACTGCTCGCTGGTGAAGGTACTTTGTGTTTCTCTGACCCTCCTTCAACCAAGTCACACAAGAACGTTGAAGCCACTTCTTCTCCCCCTATAAAGGAGCTCGTCATGTTGAAACATTTTATTATAGATAATTGCATGGTCAACACTCCCCTGTTGGAGCATGTCGAGTTCATCCCTTAATTTCTCAATCTCTTTCAACACATTACCAAACTTGTTCCTGCTCCATTCTTTTAGATCATGCATCAACTCCGTTATGGACGAGCAACAGTACCAAGTCACCATCTACACATTTAGTTGCCCACACATGTGCTCCCACCTTCGGGAATGAGGGATCCCTCTCCCACATTATTTTGTACCGAGGGCAAGCCCGACGTCGCTGGTTATTTACTTCTGGAACCATTTGCACAACAACGGGTAGGTGATCCGAGCGTGAAGATGCAAGATGCATCAGTCGAGCAAAAGGAAACAACTCCTTCCATGCCTCATCTGTCAGACGACCCCGCCCTATGGCTGACTCTGGTGATCGCTGGAGAGTGACAGAGGAAGAAAAACGGAGAGACTCAAACTTTTGCGTTGCCAACTGCTTGCAGCTTTTCTGTGTTTCTATTCAATTTATTCAACCGATCTACAACTGATTTCCCAGAAAAATAGGCCATGATCACGTAGTGGGCGCTGCCATCCTAGCGCCCCCCCGCGCGTCGCCCGCCATGGCGCCTTGGTCGTGCACTCGTGCCATCCCACGATTGGTTCAAGGCACCGCACGAGTCGCTAACTAACTAGAGGCGCAGCTCAGTGTTATTTCCTGACGAAACGTAAAGCTAAACTGAACGTGAAGCTAACCTGAACTGAAGTTTAAGCTAACAAATCACCACCTAAATTGATTGTTCCGGGTTTCATCTTGACCATGCCAATGCTTGATCGTAGCTGCTGTAGACGAACGCGACCGAGAGGCTTGGTGAGCATGTTAGCAAGCTACAACTCTGTCGCCACATTCTTGAGTTCGATCTTCTTCATCTCCATGTAGTATCTGATGAAGTGATACCTAAGCTCGATATGCTCCCATCTGTCATGCATCACGGGGTTCCTGGCCCAAGCCTATCGGCAACGGGCCTCGCTCCGCTTGCTCATCATAAGTTGGCTTTCCTCTTTATATTAGAATTTGGAGCATAACATAACAAACTCCACCTTGAAACAAATTCCATCTTGCATCATGAATCAGAACCTTCTCCCTGAACAACAAAGAAAACACTTTCGGCGCCAAACAACCACTAGGGCTAATGGTTTATACCTTCAGTTCCATCTAGCAAGAGGAACTGGCTTTGTGAACATATCAGCAGGATTATCATAAGTACTAATCTTACATACCTTCAGTTTACCTTGCTCAACAATGTCTCGAACAAATGATATTTGACGTCAATGTGCTTTGTTCTCTCATGGAACATTTGATCCTTAGTGAGGTATATGGCACTCTGACTGTCACAAAACAGATTAATGCAAGAATTATCTCCACAAATCTCAACATACAAACCTTTCAACAAAACTGATTCTTTACATGCTTCTGCAATAGCCATGTATTCTACTTCACTCGTAGATTGAGCAACTACTCCTTGTAGTGTCGCCATCCAACTCACGACACAACCACCACCAGTGAAGACACAACCTGTAAGGGACCTCCTCTTGTCGAAATCGCTGGAAGCAAAATATGAATCCACATAGCCAACTAGTCCCTCACCAGTCCTGCCAAATTTCAAACAAGCATTGGAAGTGCCATGAAGGTACGTGAAAATCCACTGAACAGCCTTCCAATGTTCTATACCAGGGTTAGCCATATAATACTTACCAAACTCACTGCAAATGAAAAATCAGGCCTAGAACACACCATGGCATACATTAAAGAACCGACATCACTAGAATATGGAACTCTTGACATATACTCAAGCTCTTCATCCATACTAGGACATTGAGAGGATGAAAATTTGAAATGGGGAGCAATAGGAATGCTTACTGACTTAGCATCATGCATGTTAAAATGATGAAGAACTTTCCAAATGTAACTTTGCTGACAAAGAAATAACAAACCAGAATTTCTGTCCCTAGCAATTTCCATACCTAGTATTTTCTTAGCAGCACCAAGATCCTTCATGTCAAACTCACTACTTAACCGTGCCTTTAAAGCAGTGATCTCTCTATTGCCCTTGGCAGCAATCAACTGTTGGAAATATGTCCTAGAGGCAATAATAAAATGGTTATTAATATATTTCCTTGTTCATGATAACTGTTTATTGTTCATGCTATAATTGTATTAATCGAAAACCATAATACATGTGTGAATACATAAACCACAAAATATCCCTAGTGATCCTCTAGTTGACTAGCTCGTTAATTAATAGATGGCCATGGTTTCCTGGCCATGGACATTGGATATTGTTGATAACGGGATCACATCATTAGAAGAATGATGTGATGGACAAGACCCAATCCTAAGCATAGCACAAGATCGTATAGTTTGTCTGCTAGAGCTTTTCTGATGCCAAGTATCTTTTCCTTAGACCATGAGATTGTGCAACTCCCGGATACTGTAGGAATGCTTTGGGTGTATCAAATGTCACAACGTAACTAGGTGATTATGAAGGTGCACTACATGTATCTCCGAGTGTCTGTTGCGTTGGTACGGATCAAGACTGGAATTTGTCGCTCCGTGTGACAGAGAGGTATCTCTGGGCTCACTCGGTAATACATCATCATAATGAGCTCAATGTGACTAAGGAGTTAGCCACGAGATCATGTGTTATGGAACGAGTAAAGATACTTGTCGGTAACGAGATTGAACAAGGTATAGGGATACCGACAATCGAATCTCGGGCACGTATCATACCGGTAGACAAAGGGAATTGTATACAGGATTGAGTGAATCCTTAACATCGTGGTTCATCCGATGAGATCGTCGTGGAACATGTGGGAGTCAACATGGGTATCCAAATCACGTTGTTGGTTATTGGCCGAAGAGGTGTCTCGGTCATGTCTGCATGGTTCCCGAATCCGTAGGGTCTACACACTTAAGATTTGATGATGCTAGAGTTGTAATGGGAATTGTATATCTGGTTATCGAAGGTTTTTAGGAGTCCCGGACGTCACGAGGATTTTCGAAATAGTCCGGAGGTGAAGATTCATATATGGGAAGTCCAGTTTCGGTCACCGGAAAGGTTTCAGAGTTTATCGGTATTGTACCGGGACCACCGACAGGGTACCGGGGGTCCTCCGGGAGGGTCCACTTATCCCGGAGGGATGCATGGGACGAAAGTGGGAGGGAACCAGCCCCTGGTCGGCTGGTGCGAGCCAACATAGGAGGCTCAAGGCGCCTAGGGCAAAACCCTAGGGCGTGGGGCTGCCTCCCTCCAACCTGGGAGGCAAGCCACCCCTAGGGCCGCCGCCTCCCCCTCCTCCTAGGGCTGCCGCCGCCCCTCCTAGGGTTTCCTTGGGTGGTCGGCTCCTCTCCCCTCCCTCCTATAATTAGTGGGGGTTTGGGAGGGTTGCGAACACCCTTGAACCTCTCACCTTGGCGCAACCCTACCTCTCCACTTCTCCTCCTCTGCGGTGTTTGGCGAAGCCCTACCGGAGAACCACAAGCTCCACCGCCACCACGCCGCCGTGCTACCGGAGCTCTCCCTCAACTTCTCCTTCACCCTTGCTAGATCAAGAAGGAGGAGACGTCCCCGGGCTGTAGGTGTGTTAAATGCGGAGGCACCGTTCGTTCAATGATTGGATCGGATCGCCGCGAGTACGACTCCATCGATCGTGTTCATAGTAACGCTTCCGCTTTGCGATCTTCAACGGTATGAAGATGCTATCCCTCTCTCGTTGCTAGCATCTCCTAGATTGATCTTGGTGACACGTAGGAATTTTTTTGAATTATTACTATGTTCCCAACAGTGGCATCATGAGCTAGATCTATGCGTTGATTCTATGCACGAGTAGAACCCAAGTAAGTTGTGGGCGATGGTTTGGTCAATTTGCTTACCGTTACTAGTCTTATCTTGATTAGGTGGCACCGTGGGATGAAGCAGCCCGAACCGACTTTACACGTACTGTTACGTGAGACTGGTTCCACCACGTGACATGCACTTGTTGCATAAGGTGGCTAGCGGGCCTCTGTCTCTCCAACTTTAGTCGGATCGGATTCGATGAAGAGGGACCTTATGAAGGGTCAATAGCAATTGACATATCACCATTCTGTCTGTGACGTAGGTAAGAAACATTCTTGCTAGAAACCCATAGCAGCCACGTAAAACTTGCAATGACAATTAGAGAACGTCTAACTTGTTTTTGCGGGGTATGCTATGTGATGTGGTATGGCCAAAAGGATGTGATGAAATATATGTGATGTATGCGATTGATCGTGTTCTTGTAATAGGATTCACGACTTGCATGTCGATGAGTATGACAACCGGCAGGAGCCATAGGAGTTCTCTTAATTTATTGTATGCCCTACGTGTCAATCAAAACGCCGTGTGATTACTTTACTTTATTGCTAATCATTAGACATAGTAGTAAAAGTAATAGTTGGCGAGTCGACTTCATGACGACACAGTGATGGAGATCATGGTGTCATGCCGGTGACAATGGTGATCATGTCGCGCCCCAAAGATGGAGATCAAAGGCGCAAGATGATATTGGCCATATCATGTCACTATATGATTTGCATGTGATGTTTATCATGTTTCTACATCTTATTTGCTTAGAACGACGATAGTAAGTAAGATGGCCCCTCACTAAAAAAATTCAAGAAATGTGTTCCCCCTAAGTGTGCACCGTTGCGAAGAGTCGTTGTTTCGAAGCACCGCGTGATGATCGGGTGTGATAGATTCTAACGTTCGCATACAATGGGTGTAAGCCAGATTTACACACGTAAAACACTTAGGTTGACTTGACAAGCCTAGCATGTACAGACATGGCCTCGGAACACGAGAGACCCAAAGGTCGAACATGAGTCGTATGGTGGATACGATCAACATGGAGATGTTCACCATTGATGACTAGTTCGTCTCACGTAATGATCGGGCACGGCCTAGTCGATATGGATCATGTATCACTTAGATGACTAGAGGGATGTATATCTGAGTGGGAGTTCATTAAATAATTTTATTAGATGAACTGAATTATCATGAACTTAGTCTAAAATTTTCTTTACAATCTGTATTGTAGATCCAATGGCCCACACAAATATCCCACTCAACTTCCACGCGTTCCTAGAGAAATCAAGCTGAAAGACGATGGAAGCAACTATACGGACTGGGTCCGTAACTTGAGGCTCATCCTCATAGCTTCCAACAAAATATATGTCCATGATGCATGATGACCCACAAGTGTAGTGGATCTATCGTAGTTCTTTCGATAAGTAAGAGTGTCGAACCCAACGAGGAGCAGAAGGAAATGACAAGTGGTTTTCAGCAAGGTATTCTCTACAGGCACTGAAATTATCGGTAACAGATGGTTGTGTGATAAGATAATTCGTAATGGGTAGCAAGTAACAATAGTAACAAAGGTGCAGCAAGATGGCCCAATCCCTTTTGTAGCAAGGGACAAGCTTGGACGAACTCTTATATAAGGTAAAGCGCTCCCGAGGACACATGTGAATTTCTGTCAAGCTAGTTTTCATCATGTTCATATGATTCGCGTTTGCTACTTTGATAGTTTGATATGTGGGTGGACCGGTGCTTGGGTGCTATCCTTACTTGGACAAACATCCCACTTATGATTAACCCCTCTCGCAAGCATCTGCAACTACGAAAAAAGAATTAAGACAAAGTCTAACCATAGCATTAAACTGGTGGATCCAAATTAGCCCCTTACGAAGCAACGCATAAACTAGGGTTTAAGCTTGTGTCACTCTAGCAACCCATCATCTACCTATTACTTCCCAATGCCTTCCTCTAGGCCCAAATAATGGTGAAGTGTCATGTAGTCGACGTTCACATAACACCACTAAAGGAAAGGCAACATACAACGCATCAAAATATCAAACGAATACCAAATTCACATGACTACTTATAGCAAGACTTATCCCATGTTCTCAGGAACAAATGTAACTACTCACAAAGCATAATTATGTTCATGATCAAAGAAGTATTGAATAGCATTAAGGATCTGAACATATGATCTTCCACCGAGTAAACCAACTAGCATCAAGTACAAGGAGTAATTAACACTACTAGTAACCTTACAAGTACCAATCGGAGTTGCGAGACGGAGATTGGGCACAAGAGATGAACTAGGGTTTGGAGATGAGATGGTGCTGATGAAGATGTTGATGGAGATGAGCCCCCTCCGATGAGAGAGTGTTGGTGATGACGATGGCGATGATTTCCCCCTCCGGGAGGGAAGTTTCCTCGGCAGGACGGCCCTGCCGGAGCTCTAGATTGGTTCTGCTCAAGTTCCGCCTCGTGGCGGCGGCGTTTCTTCCCGAAAGCTCTCTCTTGATTTTTTTTCTTGGACGAAAGAGACTGTATAGAGTTGGAGTTGGAGGCTACGGAGCCACGTGGGCCCCACGAGCCTGCCAGGCGCGCCCTAGGGGGGCCGCGCCTCCTGGGCTCGTGGGCCCCTGGCTCCGTGTCTTCGGGTAATTCTTGCGCCAGTATTTTTTATATATTCCACAAAAAATCCTCGTAAGTTTCTAGGTCATTCCGAGAACTTCTATTTCTGCACAGAAACAACACCATGACAATTCTGTTGGAAACAGTGTGAGTCCGGGTTAGTTCCATTCAAATCATGCAAATTAGAGTCCAAAACAAGGACAAAAGAGTTTGGAAAAGTAGATACGATGGAGACGTATCAATGCAATGCTAGGAGATGCATCCGTTTTCCCAGCAGCTCAAGACGTTATGAACTCGTGGCAGTCGCGTAGTGATGATTACTCCCTGGTTTAGTGCGGCATGCTATATAGTTTAGAATCGGGGTCCAAAACCGTTTTGAGCAACATGGAGCATATGAGATGTTCCAAGAGCTAAAACTGGTTTTCCAAGCTCATGCCCGGGTCGAGAGATATGAAGTCTCCGACAAGTTCTTCAGTTGTAAGATGGAGGAAAATGGGTCTGTCAGCGAGCACATACTCAGAATGTGGGTTGCACAACCGCTTGTCTCCACTGGGAGTTAACCTTCCGGATGACTCGATTATGGACAGAATCCTCCAGTAGCTTCCACCTAGCTATAAGAGCTTTGTGATGAACTACAACATGCAAGGGATGGAGAAGATCATTCTGGAGTTGTATTCAATGCTGAAATCAGCGGAGGTGGAAATCAAAAAGGAACATCAAGTGTTGATGGTGAATAAGACCACTAGTTTCAAGAAAGGAAAGGGTAAGAAGAACTTCAAGAAGGTACGACAAAGCAGTTGCCGCGTCCGGTAAACAAGTTACCGGGAAGAAGTCCAAGAATGGACCCAAGCCTGAGACCGAGTGCTATTATTGCAAGGGAAACAGTCACTGGAAGCGGAACTGCCCCAAGTACTTAACAGATAAGAAGGACGGCAACATCAAAGGTATATATGATATACATGTTATTGATGTGTACCTTACCAGCGCTCGTAGTAGCTCCTGGGTATTTGATACCGGTGCAGTTGTTCACATTTGTAACTCAAAACAGGAGCCGCGGAATAAGCGAAGGCTGGCAAAGGACGAGGTGACGATGCGTGTCGGGAATGGTTCCAAGGTTGATGTGATCGCCGTGGGCACGCTACCTCTACATCTACCTTCCGGATTAGGTTTAAACCTTAATAATTGTTATTTAGTACCAGCTTTGAGCATGAAAATTGTATCGGGATCTCGTTTGATGCGAGATGGCTACTCCTTTAAATCTGAGAATAATGGTTGTTCTATTTATATGAGAGATATGTTTTATGGTCATGCCTCGCTGGTCAATGGTTTATTATTAATGAATCTCGAACGTGATGTTACACATATTCATAATGTGAGTACCAAAAGATGTAAGGTTGATAATGATAGTCCCACATAATTGTGGCACTTCCTCCTTGGTCATATCGGTGTCAAACGCATGAAGAAACTCCACACAGATGGACTTTTGGAGTCTCTTGATTTTGAATCATTTGACACGTGCGAACCGTGCCTCATGGGAAAGATGACTAAGACTCCGTTCTCCGGAACAATGAAGCGAGCAACCAACTTATTGGAAATAATAAATACCGATGTATGCGGTCCAATGAGCGTTGAGGCTCGCGGTGGCTATCGTTATGTTCTTACCCTCACCGATGACTTAAGCAGATAAGGGCATGTCTACTTAATGAGACACAAGTCTGAAATGTTTGAAAGGTTCAAGGAATGTCAGAGTGAGGTAGAGAATCAACGTGACAAGAAAATAAAGTTCTTATGATCTGATCGTGGAGGAGAATAACTGAGTCATGAGTTTGGCACACACTTAAGGAAATGTGGAATTGTTTCACAACTCACACCGCCTCGCACACCTTAGCGTAACGGTGTGTATGAAAGTCGTAATCTCACTCTATTTGATATGGTGCGATCTATGATGTCTCTTACTGATCTACCGCTATCATTTTGGGGATATGCATTAGAGACTGCCGCATTCACTGTAAATAGGGCACCGTCTAAATCCGTTGAGATGACACCGTATGAATTATTGTTTGGCAAGAAACATAAGCCGTCATTTATGAAAGTTTGGGGATGCGATGCTTATGTCAAGAAACTTCAACCTGAAAAGCTCGAACCCAAATTGGAAAATTGCGTCTTCATAGGATACACTAAGGAAACTATTGGGTATACCTTCGATCTTAGATCCGAAGGCAAGATATTTGTTGCCAAGAATGGATCCTTTCTAGAGAAAGAGTTTCTCTCGAAAGAAGTGAGTGGGAGGAAAGTAGAACTTGATGAGGTAATTGTTCCCCCTCTCGAACCAGAGAGTAGCGCAGCACAAGAAAATGTTTCTGGAATGCCTGCACCTGCTAGAGAGGAAGTTAATGGTGATGATCATGAAACTTCGGATCAGGTTGCTACTGAACTTCATAGGTCCAGAAGGACATGTTCCACACCAGAGTGGTACGCTGAAAGGATCGATATGGTTGACTAGAGGGGGGGTGAATAGGGAACGACCACTTTTTAATTAGTCTTAGCAAGTTGGGGTAAACAACATACGGGTTCACAAATATAACAACAATGGGTTGAACCGTAATGAAGCTAACAACGAGAACTACTAAGACAAGTAAGAGCAAGACAACAACATAAGCATACACAAAGTAAAGGTTAGAGATAAACACAAGTGGAACCTGTTGGAAATATGCCCTAGAGGCAATAATAAAATGGTTATTATCATATTTCCTTGTTCATGATAATCGTCTATTGTTCATGCTATAATTGTATTAACAGGAAACAGTAATACATGTGTGAATAAATAGATCACAATGTGTCCCTAGCAAGCCTCTAGTTGGCTAGCTCGTTAGTCAATAGATGATCATGGTTTCCTAATCATGGGCATTAGATGTCATTGATAACGGGATCACATCATTAGGAGAATGATGTGATGGACAAGACCCAATCCTAAGCATAGCACTAGATCGTATTGTTCGTATGATAAAGCTTTTCTAATGTCAAGTATCTTTTCCTTCGACCGTGAGATTGTGCAACTCCCGGATACCGTAGGAGTGCTTTGGGTGTATCAAACGTCACAACGTAACTGGGTGACTATAAAGGTGCACTACGGGTACCTCCAAAAGTGTCTATTGGGTTGGTACGAATCGAGATCGGGATTTGTCACTCCGTGTGACGGAGAGGTATCTCTGGGCCCACTCGGTAGAACATCATCATGAGCTCAATGTGACTAAGGAGTTAGTCACACGATGACGTGCTACGGAACGAGTAAAGAGACTTACCGGTAACGAGATTGAACAAGGTATAGGTATACCGACGATCGAATCTCGAGCAAGTTCTATACCGACACACAAAGGGAATCGTATACGGGATTGATTGAATCCTTGACATCGTGGTTCATCCGATGAGATCATCATGGAGGAAGTGGGAGCCACCATGGGTATCCAGACCCCGCTGATGGTTATTGGCCAGAGAGGTGTCTCGGTCATGTCTGCCTGTCTCCCGAACCCGTAGGGTCTACACACTTAAGGTTCGATGACGCTAGGGTTATAGGGAATTGTTATACAAGGTTACCGAAAGATGTTCGGAGTCCCGAATGAGATCTCGGACGTCACAAGGAGCTCCGGAATGGTCCGGAGGTAAAGATTGATATATAGGACGGATGGTTTTGGACACCGGAAGTGTTTCGGGCGTCACCGGTAATGTACGGGGACCACCGGAGGTGGCCCCGGGGGACCACCGAAGGGGGGCAACGACCCCGGGAGGTAAGGTGGGCCAAGTGGGGGTGGGAACCAGCCCCTAGGTGGGCTAGTGCGGCTCCCCACTCAGCCCAATGCGCATGGGAGAGAAAAGGGGGGGGGGCAAACCCTAAGCCAGGTGGGCCTAAGGCCCACCAGATGGTGCGCCACCCCCTCCTCCCCCCTCTGGCCGCCGCACCTCCCATATGGGGGGGCTGCCGCACCCCCTAGGGTGGGAACCCTAGGGGTGGCACCCCCTCTCCCCTCCCCTTATATATATCGGGCACTTTTGGCCATTGAGAGATAGACTTTTCCCTCTCCCTCGGCGCAGCCCTGCTCTTCTTTCTCCTCCTCTCTGCCGGTGCTTGGCGAAGCCCTGCTGGGAGACCTCGTCTCTCCATCGACACCACGCCGTCGTGCTGCTGGGGTTCTTCCCCAACCTCTCCCTCCTCCTTTCTGGATCAAGGTGCGGGAGACGTCACCGGGCAGCACGTGTGTTGAACGCGGAGGTGCCGTAGTTCGGCACTAGATCGGAATCGCTACGAGTACGACTCCATCAACCGCGTTCTAGCAACGCTTCCGCTTAGCGATCTTCAAAGGTATGAAGATGCTCTTACCCCTCTCTCGTTGCTGGTCTCTCCCTAGGAAGATCTGAATATGCGTAGGAAAATTTTGAATTTATGCTACGTTACCCAACAGTGGCATCCGAGCCAGGTTTTCTATGCGTAGATTCTATGCACGAGTAGAACACAAAAGTTGTGGGCGATGATTTGTCAATTTGCTTGCCGCTACTAGTCTTATTCTTTTCCGGCGATATTGTGGGATGAAGCGGCCCGGACCGACTTTACACGTACGCTTACGTGAGACCGGTTCTACCGACAGACATGCACACCGTGCATAAAGGTGGCTAGTGGGTGTCTGTCTCTCCTACTCTAGTCGGATTGGATTTGATGAAAAGGGTCCTTATGAAGGGTAAATAGCTTTGGCATATCATCGTTGTGGCTGTCATGTAGGTAAGAAGGCATTCTTGCTAGAAACCCAAATCAGCCACGTAAAACTTGCAACAACAATTAGAGGACGTCTAACTTGTTTTTGCAGGGTTTGACATGTGATGTGATATGGCCAAAGTTGTGATGTTGCATGTATGATGTATGAGATGATCATGTTATTGTAATAGGTTTCACGACTTGCATGTCGATGAGTATGAAAACCGGCAGGAGCCATAGGAGTTGTCTTAATTTATTGTATGAGATGCAACGCCATGTGCTTACTACTTTTACTTCATTGCTAACAGTTAGCTATAGTAGTAGTGATAGTAGTAGTTGGCGTGACGACTTCACGGAGACACGATGATGGAGATCATGGTGTCACGCCGGTGACGATGATGATCATGTGATGCCTGAAGATGGAGATCGAAAGAGCAAAGATGATAATGGCCATATCATGTCACTATATGATTGCATTGTGATGTTTATCATGTTTTACATCTTATTGCTTAGAACGACGGTAGCATAATAAGATGATCCCTCTTAAAATTTCGAGAACGTATTCCCCTAAGTGTGCACCGTTGCGAAGGTTCGTTGTCTCGAAGCACCACGTGATGATCGGGTGTGATAGATTCTAACGTTCGCATACAACGGGTGTAAGCCAGATTTACACACGCGAAACACCTAGGTTGACTCGACGAGCTTAGCATGTACAGACATGACCTCGAATACAAGAGACCGAAAGTTCGAACATGAGTCGTATGGTTGAATACGATCAGCATGCAGTTGCTCACCATGGTGACTAGTCCGTCTCACGTGATGATCGGACACGGGTTAGTCAACATGGATCATGTATCACTTAGATGACTAGAGGGATGTCGATTTAAGTGGGAGTTCATACTTAATTTGATTAAATGAACTTAATTGTCATGAACTTAGTCTAAAAGTTGTCTTTATAAATATTGTAGATGGCCAACATCAACCTCAATTTCAACGCATTCATAGAGAAAAACAAGCTGAAAGATGATGGTAGCAACTATGCGGACTGGGTTCGCAACTTGAAGCTCATCCTTGAAGCAGCTAAAAAGGCTTATGTCCTTGATGCGCCACTAGGTGACCCTCCCGCTCCCGCAGCAGCCCAGGACATTCTGAACATCTGGCAAACGCGAAGTGATGACTACTCTCTGGTTAGGTGTGGCATGTTATACAGTTTAGAAACGGGGCTCCAAAGGCGTTTTGAGCAACACGGGGCATATGAGATGTTCCAGGAGCTGAAGCTAGTTTTTCAAGCTCATGCCCGTGTCGAGAGATATGAAGTCTCCGACAAGTTCTTTAGCTGTAAGATGGAGGAAAACAGTTCTGTCAGTGAGCACATACTCAAAATGTCTGGTTTACACGGTCGTATGACTTCACTAGGAGTCGAACTTCCGGATGATGCTATAATTGACAGAATCCTCCAGTCTCTCCCACCAAGCTACAAAGGCTTTGTGCTTAACTACAACATGCAAGGGATGGAGAAGACCATTCCCGAGTTGTACTCGATGCTCAAATCTGCAGAAGTTGAAATCAAGAAAGAGCATCAAGTGTTGATGGTCAACAATACCACTAGTTTTAAGAAAGGCAAGGGTAAGAAGAACTTCAAGAAAGACGACAAGGCTGTTGCCTTGCCCGGTAAGCCAGATGCCGGGAAGAAGAAAAAGAATGGACCCAAGCCTGAGACTGAGTGCTTCTATTGCAAGGGAAAAGGTCACTGGAAGCGGAACTGCCCCAAATACTTAGCGGACAAGAAGGCCGGCAAAATTAAAGGTATATGTGATATACATGTTATTGATGTGTACCTTACCAGCGCTCGTAGTAGCTCCTGGGTATTTGATACCGGTGTTGTTGCTCACATTTGCAACTCAAAGCAGGAACTGCGGAATAAGCGGAGACTGGCCAAGGACGAGGTGACGATGCGCGTCGTTAATGGTTCAAAGGTCGATGTGATCGCCGTCGGCATGCTGCCTCTACATCTACCATCGGGATTAGTTTTAAACCTTAATAATTGTTATTTAGTACCAGCTTTAAGCATGAACATTGTATCAGGGTCTTGCTTAATGCGAGACGGCTACTCATTTAAGTCAGAGAATAATGGTTGTTCTATTTATATGAGTGATATGTTTTATGGTCATGCTCCGCTGGTGAATGGTTTATTCTTGATGAATCTCGATCGTGATGTTACACATATTCATAGTGTGAGTACCAAAAGATGTAAAGTTGATAATGATAGTCCCACATACTTGTGGCACTGCCGCCTTGGTCATATCGGCGTTAAGCGCATGAAGAAGCTCCATACTGATGGACTATTAGAGTCTCTTGACTTTGAATCATTTGACACATGCGAACCGTGCCTCATGGGCAAGATGACTAAGACTCCATTCTCAGGAATAATGGAGAGAGCAACCGACTTATTGGAAATAATACATACTGATGTGTGTGGTCCAATGAACGTTGAAGCTCGCGGTGGTTATCGTTATGTTCTCACTCTTACCGATGATTTGAGTAGGTATGGGTATATCTACTTGATGAAGCACAAATCTGAGACGTTTGAAAAGTTCAAGGAATTTCAGAGTGAGGTTGAGAATCAACGTGACAGAAAAATTAAATGTCTATGATCTGATCGTGGAGGAGAATATTTGAGTCACGAGTTTGGCACACACCTAAGGAAGTGTGGAATCGTTTCACAACTGACGCCGCCTGGCACACCGCAACGCAACGGAGTGTCTGAACATCGTAATCGCACTTTATTAGATATGGTACGATCTATGATGTCTCTTACCGACTTACCGCTATCATTTTGGGGATACGCATTAGATACTGCAGCATTCACTTTAAATAGGGCACCGTCTAAATCCGTTGAGACGACATCGTATGAACTATGGTTTGGCAAGAAACCTAAGTTGTCGTTTCTTAAAGTTTGGGGCTGCGATGCTTATGTGAAGAAACTTCAACCAGAAAAGCTCGAACCCAAAGCGGAAAAATGCGTATTCATAGGATACCCTAAGGAAACTATTGGGTATACCTTCTATCTTAGATCCGAAGGTAAAACCTTTGTTGCCAAGAACGGATCCTTTCTAGAGAAAGAGTTTCTCTCAAAAGAAGTAAGTGGGAGGAAGGTAGAACTTGATGAGGTAATTACACCCCCCCTCGAACAGGATACTAGCGCAGAGCGGGAAGTTGTTCCTGTGGTGCCTACACCGACTGAAGAGGAAGTTAATGATGACGATCATGAAGCTTCGGATCAAGTTACTACTGAACCACGAAGGTCCACAAGGGCACGCTCCGCACCAGAGTGGTACGGCAACCCTGTGATGGAAATCATGTTGTTAGACAATGGTGAACCTTCAAACTATGAAGAAGCGATGGCGGGCCCGGATTCCAACAAATGGCTTGAGGCTATGAAATCCGAGATATGATCCATGTATGAGAACAAAGTATGGACTTTGGTGGACTTTCCCGATGACCGGCGAGCCATAGAAAATAAATGGATCTTCAAGAAGAAGACTGATGCAAACGGTAATGTAACCGTTTACAAAGCTCGACTTGTCGCAAAGGGTTTTTGACAAATTCAAGGAGTTGACTACGAAGAGACTTTCTCTCCCGTAGCGAAGCTGAAATCAGTTCGAATCATGTTAGCAATTGCCGCCTTTTATGATTATGAAATTTGGCAAATGGACGTCAAAACAGCGTTCCTTAACGGGAACCTTAAGGAAGAGTTGTATATGATGCAACCAGAAGGTTTTGTCGACCCTAAGGGTGCTAACAAAGTGTGCAAGCTCCAACGCTCCATCTATGGGCTGGTGCAAGCATCTCGGAGTTGGAACATTCGCTTTAATGAGGTGATTAAAGCGTTTGGGTTCATACAGGTTTACGGAGAAGCCTGTCTGTACAAGAAAGTGAGTGGGAGCTCTGTAGCTTTCGTCATACTGTATGTGGATGACATATTATTGATGGGGAATAATATAGAGATGTTGGAGAGCATAAAGGCCTATTTGAACAAGAGTTTTTCAATGAAGGACCTTGGAGAAGTTGCATACATATTAGGCATCAAGATCTATAGAGATAGATCAAGACGCCTCATAGGTCTTTCGCAAAGTACATACCTTGACAAGATATTGAAGAAGTTCAATATGGAAAACTCAAAGAAAGGGTTCTTGCCAGTTTTGCAAGGTATGAGATTGAGTAAGACTCAGTCGCCGACCACGGCAGCAGATAGAGAGAAGATGAGTTATGTCCCCTACGCTTCAGCCGTGGGCTCTCTAATGTATGCCATGCTGTGTACCAGACCTGATATAAACCTTGCCATAAGTTTGGTAGGGAGGTACCAAAGTGATCCAGGTATGGAACACTGGACAGCGGTCAAGAATATCCTTAAGTACCTGAAAAGGACTAAGGAAATGTTTCTCGTTTATGGAGGTGACGAAGAGCTCGTCGTAAAGGGTTACGTCGACGCTAGCTTCGACACAGATCCGGATGACTTTAAGTCACAGACAGGATACGTATATGTGTTGAATGGTGGGGCAGTGAGCTGGTGCAGCAGCAAGCAAGAAGTCATGGCAGCATCTACATGTGAAGCGGAGTACATAGCTGCTTCAAAAGCAGCTCATGAAGGAATTTGGATGAAGGAGCTCATCACCGACCTTGGAGTGGTTCCAAGCGCGTCGGGTCCAATGACACTCTTCTGTGATAACATTGGGCCATTGCCATAGCCAAGGAGCCCAGGTTTCACGGAAGACGAAGCACATCAAATGCCGCTACAACTCTATCCAGGACCATGTCCAGAGTGGAGTGATAAATATTTGTAAAGTACACACGGATCTGAATATTGCAGACCCGTTGACTAAACCTCTTCCACGAGCAAAACATGATCAACACCATAATGCTATGGGTGTTCGATACATCACAATGTAACTAGATTATTGACTCTAGTGCAAGTGGGAGACTGTTGGAAATATGCCCTAGAGGCAATAATAAAATGGTTATTATCATATTTCCTTGTTCATGATAATCGTCTATTGTTCATGCTATAATTGTATTAACAGGAAACAGTAATACATGTGTGAATAAATAGATCACAATGTGTCCCTAGCAAGCCTCTAGTTGGCTAGCTCGTTAGTCAATAGATGATCATGGTTTCCTGATCATGGGCATTAGATGTCATTGATAACGGGATCACATCATTAGGAGAATGATGTGATGGACAAGACCCAATCCTAAGCATAGCACTAGATCGTATAGTTCGTATGCTAAAGCTTTTCTAATGTCAAGTATCTTTTCATTCGACTGTGAGATTGTGCAACTCCCGGATACCATAGGAGTGTTTTGGGTGTCTCAAACGTCACAACGTAACTGTGTGACTATAAAGGTGCACTACAGGTACCTCCGAAAGTGTCTGTTGGGTTGGTACGAATCGAGATCGGGATTTGTCACTCCGTGTGACGGAGAGGTATCTCTGGGCCCACTCGGTAGAACATCATCATGAGCTCAATGTGACTAAGGAGTTAGTCACATGACGACGTGCTACGGAACGAGTAAAGAGACTTACCGGTAACGAGATTGAACAAGGTATAGGTATACCGACGATCGAATCTCGGGCAAGTTCTATACCGACAGAGAAAGGGAATCGTATACGGGATTGATTAAATCCTTGACATCGTGGTTCATCCAATGAGATCATCATGGAGCAAGTGGGAGCCACCATGGGTATCCAGACCCCGCTGATGGTTATTGGCCAGAGAGGTGTCTCGGTCATGTCTGCGTGTCTCCCGAACCCGTAGGGTCTACACACTTAAGGTTCGATGACGCTAGGGTTATAGAGAATTGTTATACGAGGTTACCGAAAGATGTTCGGAGTCCCGGATGAGATCCCGGACGTCACGAGGAGCTCCGGAATGGTCTGGAGGTAAAGATTGATATATAGGACGGATGGTTTTGGACACCGGAAGTGTTTCGGGCGTCACCGGTAATGTACCGGGACCACCGGGACCACCGGAGGTGGCCCCGGGGGACCACCGAAGGGGGGCAACGACCCCGGGAGGTAAGGTGGGCCAAGTGGGGGTGGGAACCAGCCCCAAGGTGGGCTGGTGCGCCTCCCCACTCAGCCCAATGCGCAGGGGAGAGAAAAGGGGGGGCAAACCCTAAGCCAGGTGGGCCTAAGGCCCACCAGATGGTGCGCCACCCCCTCCTCCCCCCTCTGGCCGCCGCACCTCCCATCTGGGGGGGCTGCCGCACCCCCTAGGGTGGGAACCCTAGGGGTGGCACCCCCTCTCCCCTCCCCCTATATATATCGGGCACTTTTGGCCATTGAGAGATAGACTTTTCCCTCTCCCTCGGCGCAGCCCTGCTCTTCTTTCTCCTCCTCTCTGCCGGTGCTTGGCGAAGCCCTGCCGGGAGACCTCGTCTCTCCATCGACACCACGCCGTCGTGCTGCTGGAGTTCTTCCCCAACCTCTCCCTCCTCCTTGCTGGATGAAGGTGCGGGAGACGTCACCGGGCTGCACGTGTGTTGAACGCGGAGGTGCCGTAGTTCGGCACTAGATCGGAATCGCTATGAGTACGACTCCATCAACCGCGTTCTAGCAACGCTTCCGCTTAGCGATCTTCAAAGGTATAAAGATGCTCTTACCCCTCTCTCGTTGCTGGTCTCTCCCTAGGAAGATCTGAATATGCGTAGGAAAATTTTGAATTTATGCTACGTTACCCAACAGAACCGATGAAGACAAGGATGTGTTACCGAAGTTCCTTCCCTTTGACAGGAAGTACGTCTCCGTTGGAGCGGTGTGGAGGCACAATGCTCCCCAATAAGCCACTAAGGCCACCGTATTCTCCTCACGCCCTCGCACGATGCAAGGTACCGTGATTCCACTATAGGTGCCCTTGAAGGCGGCGATCGAACATTTACAAACAAGGTTGGGGCAAACTCCACACAAAGCTTGGAGGCTCCCAACAAGACCACGAAGCTTCACCACAATGGAATGTGGCTTCGAGGTGACCTCAACCGTCTAGGATGCTCAAACACCCAAGAGTAACAAGATCCGCAAG
Organism: Hordeum vulgare subsp. vulgare; assembly: GCF_904849725.1. Taxonomy (NCBI): domain Eukaryota; kingdom Viridiplantae; phylum Streptophyta; class Magnoliopsida; order Poales; family Poaceae; genus Hordeum; species Hordeum vulgare. The sequence goes on along the minus strand of NC_058518.1, from coordinate 448,525,347 downwards.
GGATTGGTGGGAATCAACTTTTCTCTTGGTGGAAGTGTGGATCTAGGCCTTCTCAACCAATCCCTAAAGAATCAACAAGTTTGATTGGCTAGGGAGAGAGATCGGGCACTTTTGAGCTTAGGGAGCAACAATGGAGCTTGGGAGGGGTAAGAGATAAGGTTCCACAGATAGAAGAACCCTTTATATAGTGGGGGGGGGGGGAATCCAACCGTTTTCCCACTCACAGCCCGTGCCTAGCGGTACTACAACTGGATGCAGCGGTACTACCGCTGGCACTCCAACGGTACTACCGCTGGCTGCAGCGGTACTACCGCTGGGCCCGTGGTGTAAGCACTACCATCGCCAAGAAAGTCTTTGCAAGAAGGTCCGTCCACGTACAACCGCTAGGTAGGCGGTACTAAGCTCCTGGAGCGGTACTACCGACAGCTAGCGGTACTACCGCTGGCTGCAGCGGTGCTACCGCTGGCACTCCAGCGGTACTACCGCTGGGGGACCATTTGCAAAGAAAAAAGAAACACCAAGGCGGGACCCACTCCAAAGTTGTCGGCAAAGGGGAAAAAGAGCTGAAGTGTGCGCGTGCAAGAATGATTCGACCCAAACCTTTCCACTATGGTTCCCCTCTTAATAGTACGGCTTTCCTATGACTCAAATAAAGAGAATCGTAGAGAACACCGTGCTTTTGTTCCATGAAAGAGGGGGCGAGTTGTCTTGTGCCGTTGACGTGTGTTATCTGAAATCTTAACACACACGGTAGTCCTTTGTGGTACTGTCATGAATCACCAAAATTACTTAGGCATAAACTATGCCCCAACAATCTCCCCCTTTTTAGTGGATTGATGACAATACCGGATTTGCACAATGAATAATATGAGAACAAAAAGATAGAGATATATGAGAATAAGGAGCATATGACTCACAGCATATGATGGAAATAAATCTCACACAAGTTCATGTCTCACGTCACACAAAGCAAAGATTGTAAAATAGAAGCAAACCAAGTTCGAAGCAAAACACGAAAGATAAGCAAAGCTAAGCAAAGTTCAACCCTCAAAGCAAATCCAGCTCCTAGACTCTCTCCCCCTTTGGAACAAGACACCAAAAAGGGGCACACCTAACGCCACAGGTGGTCACTCCTCATCCTCATCATCGCAAGACTCGTCCGTAGCATCCGGATCGTCCTGCTCCTCTTCATTGTCCTCTTCCTCCTCAGCGCCAGACCACTGGTAACCTTGAGCCCGCATCCAAGCAGCCTCTGGAGTGAGGCCGTCCTCTGATCCGATGGAGATGTCAACATCAAGTGTCCTCAGGACATGCTTGTGCCTCTGACGTTTCTCCTTCTGAGCCACGTGCGTCTGATACTGGCCCTTAGCCTGCATACAGAAGAGAGTCTTCATCTTATCCTGCAGTTTCATGGCCCAAGATGGCATGGCAGAAGAGCGGGACTGAGAAGCGGTTCCTCTGTCAGCAACAGTCTCTGTGTCAGTGTCCATGTGCTGAGATGAGGTGGATGGGTTGGACCATTTGTCCTTGACGCGAACCTTGACAGGATCGTGCACAAAGTAGTCAGCCTGAATTTATAACGCCTCCTGCGGATAGGTGTCTTGCCACTTCTGACGGATATAAGCAAACATGTAGGGCCCGTAGATGGGAACCTTGCGCATCATGATGCAGTTCCAGAGCTCAGTGAACATCACATCAGAAATATCAAGAGGGGCAGACTCCTTAGTCATAGCCTCCTCATAGAGCAGTAGCATCTCAGCCAGAGAGCCATGTACCTCGTCGAAGTTGCCAATGCGAGGAAACAGGGTGTTGCGGAAGATCCGATGCATGATGTCCAAATGCCTGGGGAGCACACCTTTCTTCACATAGAGTTGCTGCAATCTGTCCTTGGCGGAGGCCCTATTAGTGGGAGCTGCAACATGAGGACGCGACCCAAGTGGAGTGTCAGCTCCCTGAAAATCAACCTTGAGGAATGCCATGAATTCACGCCAGGAACCTGTCGTCTTCTGAGTCCCAGTCATCCACACCAGGGAGCGCTCGTCATCAGGCGAGAAGTGAACCGTGACATAGAACTGGGCAACAACATTGGGATCAAAGTCTGTCTTGAAGGAGATGATCTCCTTAATGCCCAACTTGTCAATCAGAGAGAGAGCATCACCAAAGTAGTCCATGTTCCCCTGAAGGCGAGCCAGGTCAATCCACTGAACGGGAACAAAACTCTTCTTGAAATGGTTGATGATATCACGGCAGATCCTGCAGTGATCCTTTGCCCAAACATGCTTGACATTCTTGATCACAACCCTCTCTTGGAGATAGTGGTTTTGGTTGCAGAACCTCAGAAAATCCTTCGGGGGCATGGTGCGAACATTGATCCCCTTGTCCTTGTGAGCGGTCTTCTTGAAGGCCTGCTTTTTGGGTTGCAGACCTGAAGTGGCGGAGCCCTGTAGAGCCTCTGGATTGCGATAATGCTTGGACTGTGTGTCCTGTGGGGGGTTCGAGCGGCGAGCACCACCTGTGACACAAAACACACACCGAAAAGGAGCGACAAAAGGAGTCAAGCCAATGAACAAGAAAAGGCAGAAAAGTAAACACACATCGCCAAGCAAATGAAAAGAATACACAAAGAATCCTCCTGGCGGTAGTACCGCTACCCCTAGCGGTAGTACCGCTGGGGTCAGAGCGGTAGTACCGCTGGGGTCCTAGCAGTAGTACCGCTGCCCCTGGCGGTAGTACTGCTAGGGTCCTAGCGGTAGTACCGCTACCCCTGGCGGTAGTACCGCTGGGGTTTGATTTTTCAGATCTGAATATGAAGAGAACCCATATAGACGGCTACATGGATTTTCCGAGGGCTATGGGCTGTGTATAATCACTAAGAACTCCACCACAGCCCTAACCACATGAGGATCACAAGTACCATCTAAAGAAGGACATGCCTAGTCAAGAGAGTGCAAGTTTTAGATCTAATCCAAACATAGTCTAAGTGCTTGATCTAAAACATGTAAATCCTAGGGCATGGCAATATAAAAGCAAAGATTCATAGGACCTACACTCCCCTCGAATACCTCCTTCATGCCATCGAAGAACAAAGCATGATATCAAAGACATGGATCCAAACCACCAATGCTCCTAACCCTAGAACAAGAACATCAACCAAGAGAAGAAGGGGAGGAGCTTTACCGGGGTCCATGGCACTTGGAGGAGGAAGGAGAAGTGGAGCAAACCCCCCAACTCAACGGATAGAAGGAGCTCCATGGATAGAGATCCAAATATGGGGAGTTCGGGGTTGGGGAGGGAGGAGCCGCGAGGAAGAAGAAAGAGACAGGAAAAACGGGCTCCCCCTCCTTTATATAGCCCAAGGGGTACGGGCCAGCGGTAGTACCGTTGTGGTCCTGGCGGTAGTACCGCTACCTAGCGGTAGTACCGCTCCCCCTGGCGGTAGTCCCGCTCCTCCTGAGACAGCCCTAAAAATGTCCTAGTTAGGTCGTGGTAGACTGGGGTCCTGGCGGTAGTACCGCTACCCTTGGCAGTAGTACCGCTGGGGTCCTGGCGGTAGTACCGCTACCCCTGGCGGTAGTACCACTGCAAATGTCACAACGGGACCTAGGAGAAGAGAAGAACATGGGCAAATGACAAGTTAGTGAAAAAGAAGATAGCACCAGCAAGATATACTGACTTGTCATTTTATATCCTTTCTTCTATATGAGAGAAAGGTGGCGGGCGGTGGCCGAGGCCACCTATGTTTGAGACAAAGGTATGACACCGGGAAGAATTATCCTTGGGTTCATGACCAACGCTCGTCTTTGAAGCACAAGTGCCATTTGACAATGGCTAAAGTGAAAGACTAGATCGATTTATGCATAATGGGGGGAGGAAAAGTTCATTGAGAGAACAACACTCCCCCTATGTCCATGCCTACATCTAGAACAAGATAGAATGCATAGTAAGGTGCAACGTGCCTAGCTTCAATCCACATTACTTGAATCAATGATATTTAGCTCATGCCTTAACTCCCGGAACCTTGCTTCATCTAGGGGCTTAGTGAAAATATCTGCAAGTTGCTCTTCAGTGTGGATGAAGTGAACCTCAATATCACCTAGCTTGATATGTTCACGAATGAAGTGATGGCGAATGTCAATATGCTTAGTTTTGCTATGTTGCACTGGGTTGAGGGAAATCTTGATGGCACTTTGATTGTCACATAGAAGAGGCACTTTGTCACAAGTGACATCGTAATCCTTTAAAGTTTGCCTCATCCATAGCAATTGTGCACAACAACTTGCAGCTGCCACATACTCAGCTTCGGTGGATGATAGAGAGACGCAATTCTGCTTCTTTGAAGACCAACTTACCAGTGAGCGACCAAGGAATTGGCATCCTCCAGAAGTTGACTTCCTCTCCACACAATCTCCTGCCCAATCTGAGTCACAATAGCCAACAAGGTTGAAGTTTGCTCCTTTGCGATACCATAGGCCAAAGTTTGGGGTATGAGCCAAATATCGAAAGATTCGCTTAACAACCATATAATGACTTTCTTTTGGTGTGGATTGAAACCGTGCACATATCCCTACACTCAACATAATATCCGGTCTAGATGCACAAAGGTAAAGGAGGGATCCAATCATGGAGCGATATACCTTTTGATCCACTGCTTTACCATTGGTATCACTGTCAAGCTTGCATCTTGTTGGCATGGGGAACTTGACCGGTTTGACATCTTCAAGCTCGAACCGTTTGAGCATGTCTTGTGTGTACTTGGCTTGTTTGATGAAGGTCCCTTCTAGGCCTTGTTTAATCTCGAACCCGAGGAAGAACTTCAACTCTCCCATCATGGACATCTCAAATTTCTCAGTCATTAGTGCGGCAAATTCTTCATTGAAGGAAATGTTAGGAGAGCCAAAGATAATATCATCAACATATAGTTGGCATATGAACAAATCCCCTTTAACCCTCTTAGTAAAAAGAGTGGGATCTATCTTCCCAATTTCAAACCCACGATCTTGTAACAACTCAGTAAGATACTCATACCACGCACGTGGGGCTTGTTCAAGGCCATAGAGTGCCTTATTAAGTGTGTACACATGATTGGGGAGCTTGGGATGTTCGAATCCCGGGGGTTGTTTGACATAGACCAACTCATTTAAAGGACCATTAGGAAAGGCACTTTTCACATCCATTTGTTGTAATTTGAAGTTATGATGAGAAGCGAATGCAAGCAACATGCGAATAGATTCTAGACGAGCAACAGGGGCAAATGTTTCACTGTATTCGATACCCTCGACTTGGGAGTAGCCTTGAGCCACCAATCTTGCCTTGTTTCGAATCACAATCCCATTGGCATCTTGCTTGTTCTTGAATATCCATTTGGTCCCGATGACATTATGTTCCTCTGTTGGCCTTGGTACTAAATCCTAGACTTGGTTGCGCTCATGCATGGCCATATGCCAATCCTCATCATCGAGCGCTTCCTGTACCTGTTGAGGTTCACAATACGAAACAAACGCGTGATGCTCACAATAATTCCAAATCTGTTGACGGGTGGATACTCCCCTTTTTAAACTGCCAAGTACATTCTTCATAAGATGTGACTTGACTCTCAGCTTGTTCGCAATCTTGGCTGCTCGACGCTCCAAGAGTTCTTCATTGGATAATGGGGGAGCATCGACTTGTTTACTTTGCTTGCCCTTGCGCCTTGAGCCTCCCTTGGCACCGGCTGTTGGTGCTGCAGAAGGGAATTGTGAGACAGTATCCTGATCATCTTGACTTTTGACTTGAGCAGGTTCACTTGTTTGTTCTTGTATTTGTGGTTGCTCTTGATCTTGATCTTGAGCTTCTACTTGGTCTGGATCTCGCGGTTGCACTTGATCTTGATCATGAGCAGGTTTGGAGCCTTGGGTGAGAACTTGAATATCATGGGACACATCATCATTGTTGGGCAATTTATCTTGACCATGAGCTTGTTCATTTTGTTGAGAGTCTTCTCTTTGTTCATCGGAAGCGTGTGGGGCTTGTGGAGGTGATGGCTCCATTTGAGTAGAGCATTGTCCTTCTCCTTCGGCCACAAGGGGTTCCTCAATGGGGAGTATTTGACCAATCCCCATTCTTCTTATGGCTTGGGGAGGAATTTCATCACCTACATCACAAAGACCACTTTGCTCCACTTGGGAGCCATTATTTTCATCAAACTCCACGTTACACGTCTCCTCAATGAGTCCGGTGGACTTGTTGAGGACACGGTAAGCATGAGAGTTTGTAGCATAACCAACAAAGATGCCCTCAAATTTAGCTAAACGTGCACCTTTCTTGAGAATGAAACACTTACAACCGAATACCCTGAAGTACTTGAGATTGGGTTTGTTTCCAGTTAGAATCTCATAAGGAGTCTTTTTCAAGCCTTTGTGGATATAGAGCCGATTGGACGCATGACATGCTGTGTTGATGGCCTCTGCCCAAAAGTTATATGGAGATTTGAATTCCGCCATCATTGTTCTTGCAGCGTCTATCAAGTTCCCGTTCTTCCTTTCTGCCACGCCGTTTTGTTGAGGGGTATATGGTGCTGAATATTGATGTTTTATTCCCTCATCACCTAGAAACTCATCCAAGGTGTAGTTCTTGAACTCGGTGCCGTTGTCACTTCTAATCATCAAGATCTTTGCTTCATGTTGACGTTGAGCTTCATTAGCAAAGTTGATGACAGTTTGTTGAGTTTCACTCTTCCTTTTGAATAAATATACCCAGGTGTATCTTGAGTAGTCATCAATAATCACCAAGCAATACTTTCTGCCTCCAAGACTATCAAATGATGGAGGGCCAAACAGATCCATATGGAGGAGCTCCAGTGGCCTCTTAGTGTAGATGAGAGTCGTTGGACGATGAGCAGTTTCATGAATCTTTCCTTCAATGCAGGCACTGCAAACACGATCTTTAGCAAAACTCACATTTGTTAGTCCACGAATATGGTTCCCTGTTAGAAGACTTTGCAAAGATCTCATATTGACATGAGGTAAACGGCGATGCCAAAGCCAGCCCACATCAACTTTAGCCATTAAACACGTCGCGGTCTTAGTGGGTCGCTTTGAGAAGTTCACCACATAAAGACCATTTTCGACATATCCAACATAGGCTACTTTAAGAGTCTTGCTCCACAGGAGGACCACAGTATCAAGATTAAAGAATGTGGAAAACCCCGTAATTGCAAGTTGACGAACCGAAAGTAAATTGTAGGCAAGTGACTCAACAAGCATGACCTTCTCAATAGATAACTCTTGAGAGACGACCACCTTACCAAATCCCAATACCTTTGACGAGGATGCATCGGCGAATTGGACATGGGTGGGCATAGATGGAGAAGGATGCACATCCACCACTAAGTCCTTGCTTCCGGTCATATGATTTGTTGCTCCACTATCGAGCAACCATGACACCCCACCGGAAGCAAACTCCTGCAATAGATCAAGGCTTGGTTTTAGATACACATTTTTTAATGGGTCCTTTCATGTTAGAGACAAGGGTCTTAGGAACCCAGATAGCCCATTCAATGTACTCATCGTAGGAACCAACAAATCTGGCATAAACATGCCCATCACTAGCACGACATAAGACATAAGAAGAATTGAGTTTGTCGGCTGTGTTAGTAGGAATGGTTTTGCCCTTCTTGAGGTTTTCATAGTACACCTTGTTCCTGTTCACCTTCTGAGTCCCCTCACCCTCTTTGACAAAGATGTCCATGAGGGTAGGAGATCGTTTGTTCCTGTTCCTCCTTTTACCTTTTGACTTGGAGGTAAGTCCAAGTCCCTCCTTTCCTACAACACCTTTTTGAGTGCTCAAGAGATCGTTCAGGCTCTTCTCACCTTGTATGCACGCCACACAGCCCTTCTCAAGTTTCTCCTTTAACTTGGCATTTTCCTCCACAAGATGTACATGCTCACAACAGGGATTAGTTGCACAAGCATTATCAATTAACACAAAGGGAGGACAAGTAGAGATCTCCTTGGTAAGCTTTGCTTGGAGTTGATCATGAGACTCTTTCAGAGAGAAATGAACACCTTTCAAGACCTTGTGGGCCTTGTCAAGTGTGTCAAACTCCACTTTGAGTCTGTCATGGCCAACCCCAAGAGCATACTTTTCAGACTTAAGCATACGAGTAAGAACGACATCATGATCTAGTTTCTTTTGCATTTTAGCGCTGTCATCGTTATATGACTCCTCAAGAGCCAAACGAAGAGGGCGCTCCTTTTCTAGAGCAACAGATAATTCAGCAATTTCATCGGCATAGTCATGACTGTGTCCCTGAAGCTCGGAGATGGTCTCCTCATGGGACTCAATGAGGTCAGTGGCCTCACCCAGCTGTTCCAAGAGAGCAACAAAGTGCTTCTTGGATTCTCCCTTAATAGTGCACAGAAACTTGTCAAGATCATGCTCATTAAGTTCCCCAACATCACTATCATCAACACAATTTAACAATGAAGGAGCAGTAGCGATGTTGGCCTTAATGATGGGAGTTACCTGATTGATACCTTTTTCCATGAGGCACTTGGTGATGTGGTTCTCGTTGGGGGCGTTGAAGAGAGACACCTTCTGGGGAGAGGTAGTGGCAATAGCAACAGTTGTCGTTGCCACTGCACCATCATCATCATCATCATCGGAAGGGTACTCTTCAAGGGCCACCATCCCTTTTGGGTGGGGTTTCTTCACAAAGTTGTTCTTGATTGGAAATGATTTGGTTTTGTCTTTGCGAATGAGCTTGCCCCCGTTGTCTTCCCTTTTCTCATAGGGACATTCGACCACGAAGTGGCTCACGTTACCACAGTTATAACAGGTCCTCACTCGTTGCTTGAGTTTGAATCCACTCGAGTTGTTCTTGGTGAAGGTGGGTCTTGAGTTCCTCTTGTTGCCCCAGAATTGCCTTGACGCAAGAGCCATGTGCTCATGATAGGCATACTTTGTGTCTTCAGGACAGCTCTCCTCTTCCTCATCCTCTTCTTCTTCTTCAAACATTGCTTTTGCTTTTAGCGCAAGGTTGGGTGAAGTTGTCTTTGAGAAAACACGAGCAAGTGCATTGTCGGCTGTTTCGTTCATGATTGACATTGCACTGAATTCATCCAACACCTCACCGGAAGACAAGGAGTGGAAGTCTGGCCGCTGACGAATGACAGATGACATGGCTTTGTTGAAAGGCATGATGGCTTTGAGAAACTTGCGGTTGACCCATGTATCATCCACATCCTTGCTCCCATGATCCTTGAGTGCCACAGCAATAGCAGTCACCCTCCGATAGAGATCACGAGGGTCCTCGTCTTCCTTCATCACAAACTCATCGGCCTTATGAAGGATCACTTCATAGTTGGATCGTTGAATGCTTGAGCTTCCCTTGTACAACACCATAATATGCTCCCAACAATCCTTGGCCAAAGTGAAGGTACGCAAGTGAGGAAGATCTTCAGGTGGCACTGCAGACTGGAGAATAAACAAGGCGGAGTGATTGTATTGATTGTCAGCATCTTCTCTTGGAGTGAGGTTGCTTGGATCATGGGGATAATATCCTTGCTCGAGGATTCTCCACAAGTTTGTTGAGCTGTGATTCAAATGAGACTTAATAGAAAATACCCAGTTGGCAAAGTCACCTTTCACAAGCTTAGGAGGAGGACCAACAGGATTAAGACGCGGTGTGGGAACGGATCCTTCATAGACCATGGGGGGTGGAACTGAGGCATATGTTCTAGTCCCATCCTTTTCGTCAGATGAGGAAGGTCGCATACCTTTAGCCGCTTCCTTAGAGGAATTGGCCTCCAAATCGGTGATGGTGGGTTTAACCACTAACGCCGGTTCGGGTGGACTTTTAAGTCCCTCAATTAACTCTTTAAGCATGGTCTTGACGTTCGTCAAGGACGTCTTGAGGGCGGCCATAGCCGTATTCAAGTCGTCCCTTGTGACCGAAGTCAAGTCCATGGCCTCGGGTTGCCCATGGTTAATTCCCTCTTTGCCTTCCATACTCCTCGGGTGGTGAAACCCTTAATAAAGAGACGTGGCTCTGATACCAATTGAAAGGATCGATATGGTTGACTAGAGGGGGGGGGTGAATAGGAAACGACCACTTTTTAATTAGTCTTAGCAAGTTGGGGTAAACAACATACGGGTTCACAAATATAACAACAATGGGTTGAACCGTAATGAAGCTAACAACGAGAACTACTAAGACAAGTAAGAGCAAGACAACAACATAAGCATACACAAAGTAAAGGTTAGAGATAACCACAAGTGGAACCGATGAAGACGAGGATGTGTTACCTAAGTTCCTTCCCTTTGACAGGAAGTACATCTCTGTTGGAGCGGTGTGGAGGCACAATGCTTCCCAATAAGCCACTAAGGCCACCGTATTCTCCTCACGCCCTCGCATGATGCAAGGTACCGTGATTCCACTATAGGTGCCCTTGAAGGCGGTGACCGAACCTTTACAAACAAGGTTGGGGCAAACTCCACACAAAGCTTGGAGGCTCCCAACAAGACCACGAAGCTTCACCACAATGGAATGTGGCTTCGAGGTGACCTCAACCGTCTAGGATGCTCAAACACCCAAGAGTAACAAGATCCGCAAGGGATTGGTGGGAATCAACTTTTCTCTTGGTGGAAGTGTGGATCTAGGACTTCTCAACCAATCCCTAAAGAATCAACAAGTTTGATTGGCTAGCGAGAGAGATCGGGCACTTTTGAGCTTAGGGAGAAACAATGGAGCTTGGGAGGGGTAAGAGATAAGGTTCCACAGCTAGAAGAACCCTTTATATAGTGGGGGGGGGGGAATCCAACCGTTTTCCCACTCACAGCCCGTGCCTAGCGGTACTACCGCTGGATGCAGCGGTACTACCGCTGGCACTCCATCGGTACTACCGCTGGCTCCAACAGTACTACCGCTGGGCCCCTGGTAGTGCATAAGCACTAGCACCGCCAAGAAAGTCTTCGCAAAAAGGCCCGTCCACGTACAACCGCTAGGCAGGCGGTACTAAGCTCCTGGAGCGGTACTACCGCTGACCAGGGGCGGTACTACCGCCAGCTAGCGGTACTACCGCTGGCTGCAGCTGTACTACCGCTAGCACTCCAGCGGTACTACCGCTAGGGCTAGCGGTACTACCGCTAGGGACAGCGGTACTATCGCTAGGCCCAGCGGTACTACCGCTGGGGGACCATTTGCAAAGAAGAAATAAACACCAAGGCGGGAGCCACTCCAAAGTTGCCGGCAAAGGGGGAAAAGAGGTGAAGTGTGCGCGTGCAAGAATGATTCCACCCAAACTTTTCCACTACGGTTCCCCTCTTAATAGTACGGCTTTCCTATGACTCAAATAAAGAGAATCGTAGAGAACACCGTGCTTATGTTCCATGAAAGAGGGGGCGAGTCGTCTTGTGCCGTTGACGTGTGTTATCTGAAATCTTAACACACACGGTTAGTCCTTTATGGTACTGTCATCAATCACCAAAATTACTTAGGCATAAACTATGCCCCAACATACGTCAACCCTGTCATGGAAATCATGTTGTTAGACAAAAGTGAACCTTCAAACTATGAAAAAGCAATGGCGGGCCCGGATTCCAGCAAATGGCTTGAAGCCATGAAATCTGAGATACGATCCATGTATGAGAACAAAGTGTGGACTTTGGTGGACTTGCCCGATGATCGGCGAGCCATAGAAAAATAAATGGATCTTTAAGAAGAAGACTGATGCGGATGGTAATGTGACCATCTATAAGGCTTGACTTGTCGCTAAGGGTTATTGACAATTTCGAGGAATTGATTACGATGAGACTTTCTCACCCTAGCGATGCTGAAGTCCGTCCAAATCATGTTAGCAGTTGCTGCATTTTATGATTATGAGATCTGGCAAATGGACATCAAAACGACATTCCTTAGCGACTTTCTTAAGGAAGAATTGTATATGATACAACCGGAAGGTTTTGTCGATCCTAAAAATGCTCACATGGTATGCAAGCTCTAGCGCTCCATCTATGGGCTGGTGCAAGCATCTCGGAGTTGGAACATTCTCTTTGATGAGGTGATCAAAGCATTTGGATTTTTACACACTTATGAAGAAGCCTGTATTTACAAGAAAGTGAGTGGGAGCTCTGTAGGATTTCTCATATTATATGTGGATGACATATTGTTGATGGGAAATGATATAGAACTTTTGGAAAGCATAAAGGCCTATTTAAGGACCTTGGAGAAGTTGCTTACATATTAGGCATCAAGATCTATAGAGAGAGATCAAGACGCCTCATTGGTCTTTCACAAATCACATACCTTGACAAGATATTGAAAAAGTTTAATATGGAAAAGTCCAAGAAGGGGTTCTTGCCTGTATGGCAAGGTGTGAGATTGAGCACAACTCAATGCCCGACCACGGCAGAAGATAGAGAAAATATGAGTATCGTCCCCTATGCTTCAACCATAGGCTCTATTATGTATGCCATGTTGTGTACTAGACCTGATGTGAACCTTGCCGTAAGTTTGGTAGGGAGGTACCAAAGTGATCCAGGAGTGGATCACTCGACAGCGGTCAAGAATATCCTTAAGTACGTGAAAAGGACTAAAGATATGTTTCTCATTTATGCCGAAGAGCTTATCGTAAAGGGTTACGTTGATGCTAGCTTCAACGTAGATCCGGATGACTCCAAGTCACTAACCAGATACATATATATTTTAAATGGTGGGGCAGTCAGCTGGTGCAGTTGCAAGCAAAGCGTCATGGCGGCATCTACATGTGAAGCGGAATACATAGCTGCTTCAGAAGCAGCACAAGAAAGAGTCTGGATGAAGGAGTTCATCACGGACCTACGAGTGATTCCGAGTGCGTCGGGCCCGATGACTCTCTTCCGTGACAACACTAGAGCTATTGCCATTGCCAAGGAGCCTAGGTTTCACAAGAATACCAAGCACATCAAGCACCACTTCAACTCCATTCGTGGATACATCTAGGATGGAGATATAGCTATTTGTAAAGTACATACGGATCCGAATGTCGCAGATCCGTTGACTAAACCTCTTCCACGAGCAAAACATGATCAGCACCAGAACTCTATGGGTGTTCGATTCATCACAATGTAACTATATTATTGACTCTAGTGCAAGTGGGAGACTGTTGGAAGTATGCCCTAGAGGCAATAATAAAATGGTTATTATTATATTTCCTTGTTCATGATAGTTGTCTATTGTTCATGCTAAAATTGTATTAACCGAAAACCGTAATACATGTGTGAATACATAGACCACAAAATGTCCCTAGTGAGCCTCTAGTTGACTAGATCGTTGATCAATAGATGGTCATGGTTTCCTCACCATGGGCATTGGATGTCGTTGATAATGGGATCACATCATTAGGAGAATGATGTGATGGACAAGACCTAATCCTAAGCATAGCACAAGATCGTATAGTTCGTCTGCTAGAGCTTTTCTAATGTCAAGTATCTTTTCCTTAGACCATGAGATTGTGCAACTCCCGGATACTGTAGGAACGATTTGGGTGTATCAAATGTCACAACGTAATTGGGTGATTATAAAGGTGCACTAAAGGTATCTCCAAAAGTGTCTGCTGGGTTTGTATGAATCAAGACTGGGATTTATCACTCTGTGTGACGGAGAGGTATGTGTGGGCCCACTCGGGAATACATCATCATAATGAGCTCAATGTGACTAAGGAGTTAGCCACGGGATAATGTGTTACGGAACGAGTAAAGAGACTTGCCGGTAACGAGATTGAACAAGGTATAGGGATACTGACGATCGAATCTCGGGCAAGTATCATACTGGTAGACAAAGGGAATTGTATACGGGATTGAGTGAATCCTTGACATCGTGGTTCATCCGATGAGATCATCGTGGAACATGTGGGAGTCAATATGAGTATCCATATCCCGCTTTTGGTTATTGGCCGAAGAGGTGTCTCAGTCATGTTTGCATGGTTCCCGAACCCGTAAGGTCTACACACTTAAGGTTCGGTGACGCTAGACTTGTAATGGGAATTGTATACGTGGTTACCGAAGGTTGTTCGGAGTCCCGGATGAGACCCCGGACGCTACAAGGAGTTTCGGAATAGTCCGGAGGTGAATATTCATATATGGGAAGTCCAATTTCGGTCAATGAAAAGGTTTCGGGGTTTATCGGTATTGTACCTGAAAGGACGTGGATGTCGCCTAGAGGGGGGGGGGGGTGAATAGGCGCTTTAAAATAATTAAGGTTTAGGCTTGAACAAATGCGGAATAGAACTAACGTTTAATATGTCAAGCACAAAACCTACAAACAACTAGGCTCACCTATGTGCACCAACAACTTATGCTAAGCAAGATAAACAACTAAGTGATAGCAAGATATATTACAATAAACAATATGTCTATCACAAAGTAAAGTGCATAAGTAAAGGGTTCGGATAAGAGATAACCGAGGCACGGGGAGACGATGATGTATCCCGAAGTTCACACCCTTGCGGATGCTAATCTCCGTTAGAGCGGTGTGGAGGCACAATGCTCCCCAAGATGCCACTAAGGCCACCGTAATCTCCTCATGGCCTCGCACACTGCAAGATGCCGTGATTCCACTAAGGGACCCTTGAGGGCGGTCACCGAACCCGTACAAATGGCAAACCTTGGGGGCGGTCACCGAACCCGTACACGTGGCAACCCTTGGGGGCGGTTACCGGTACCCGTACAAATTGCTCGGGGCAATCTCCACAACCTAATTGGAGACCCCGACGCTTGCCCGGAGCTTCACACCACAATGATTGAGCTCCGAGACACCACCAAGCTTCTAGGACGCCAACGCATCCGCGAAGAACAATATCTAGGGTACTAAGTACCAAAGGTAATAAGCTTCTCAAACTTCACTTCCACGTATCACCATGGAGAACTCAAACCGATGCAACTAATGCAATGGCAAGAACACACGAAGTGGTCAAGTCCCTCACACTCAACTCCCTCCACAACAACGAAAGCTATGGAGAAATATGAGAGGAAGAACAAGGAGCTCACAAAGAACTCCAAGATCAAGATCCAAGGGGTTCCCCTCACATAGAGGAGAAAGTGATTGGTGGAGATGTGGATCTAGATCTCCTCTCTCTTTTCCCTCAAGAACAAGTCAGAATCATTGGAGGGATTGAGAGTAAGCAAGCTCTAAGAATGTCAACAATGGAGGTAGAACAAGAGCTCAACTGATAGATGAGGCCAAGGGGGAAGAAGACCCCCTTTATATAGTGGGGGAAGAAATCTGACCGTTACCCCCACTTACAGCCCGAGCCCAGCGGTACTACCGCTGACCCTCCGGCGGTACTACCGCTGGCTGCAGCGGAACTACCGCTGACCCTCCAGCGGTACTACCGCTGACTGCAGCGGTACTACCGCTGAGCCCATGGTAGTGCAAAGATACTACCGGGCCAACCACCGCCAAGAAAGTCTTCGCAAAAATGTCCGACGCAGTACAACCGCAAAGATGACGGTACTAAAAACTTGGAGCGGTACTACCGCTGGCCAGGGGTGGTACTACCGCTGGGACAGCGGTACTACCGCCAACTCTAGCGGTACTACCGCTACGGCCAGCGGTACTACCGCCAACTCTAGCGGTACTACCGCTAGGTCTAGCGGTACTACCGCTCGCCACTGAAACAGCCATAACTTTCGCATACGAGCTTCGAATCGAGCAAACCCAAGCTTGTTGGATTCAGGACGACAAGAGCTTGTTGGAAATCTAAAGACCATGCAGATATGAAAATGCCAATGATATAGAGATGTGAGTCCTCTATGAATGAAGAACCGGCAAAAACTCCAACATCGAAAACATCATAGTAGATGCATATGGACTCCGTTTTCGATGAACTCGAGCTTGTCACGAAGATGACCATAAGCTCTAAAACTCACAAAGAGAAACACCAAACAAGAACCAAGAAGTATGATGCAAGGATGCAAATGGTTTGAGCTCTCAACGAACGATACGATCAAGCTACTCACTTGAGAGCCCCCCTGATAGTACGGCAATCTATCCTAAACAGAAAACCTACCAAGGGCAAACCTATACCTTGCACCTTGTCCTCTTGAGCTAGATGATGATGATCTTGGCTTCCTCAAGATGGACCACCTCTCTTGATTGCGTTGGCTTGATGAAGACTAATTGATTGCTCCCCCATACTCACTATGGGTGAGCCACTCTTCAGCATATCTTCACAAGTCCATTGCCACCACAATGGACGGCAAGCTTCAAGCATGATATCTTCGTGCTGATCCACTTGAACTTCCACATTGCAATCTTGATGAAGATCACAACTTGACGTCATACTTCATGGGTTGTATGAGATCTTCCCTTTGATGCAAGCCCATGGAAACACACCTAACCCCCACATAGAACTCTCACGAAGACCATGGGTTAGTACACAAACACGTAATGGACAATGCTTACCATACCATGGGATCACTTGATCCCTCTCGGTACATCTTGTACGCTTTGTGTGTTGATCATCTTGATTTACTCTTTGTCTGAGATCTTGATCAACCATGTGTCTCTATGACCATTCTTTGGATAATACCTTGAATACCATCTTGGTCATCATATAAACTCCTTGAACCCAACAGATGGACTTCAAGAAGTGCCTATGGACAAATCCTATAAATGTAACTTAAGGCAACCATTAGTCCATAGGAATTGTCATCAATTACCAAAACCACATAAGGAGATATATGCTCTAACAGTACCGGGACCACCGAAAGGGTACCGGGGGTCTACCAGGAGGGTGCACCTGTCCCTGAGGGCTGCATGGGCCAAAAGTGGCAGGGAACCAGCCCCTCGTGGGCTGGTGCGAGCCAACAAAGGAGGCCCAAGGCACCTAGGGCAAAACCCTAGGGTGTGGGGCTGCCTCCCTCCAACTTGGGAGGCAAGTCACCCCTAGGGCCGCCGCCGCCCCCTCCTCCTAGGGCTGCCGCCGCCACTCCTAGGGTTTCCTAGGGTGGCCGGCCCATCTCCCCTCCCTTCTAGAAATAGTGGCGGTTTGGGAGGGCTGCGAACACCCCCGAACCTCTCACTTTGGCGCAACCCTACCTCTCCACTTCTCCTGCTCCGCGGTGCTTGGCGAAGCCCTGCCGGAGAACCACAAGCTCCATCGTCACCACATTGTCGTGCTGCCGGAGCTCTCTCTCAACTTGTCCTTCACCCTTGCTAGATCAAGAAGGAGGAGACATCCCCGGGCTGTAGGTGTGTTGAACGCGGAGGCACCGTTCGTTTGGTGCTTGGATCGGATCGCCGCGAGTACGACTCTATCGACCGCATTCATAGTAACACTTCCGCTTTGCAATCTTCAACGGTATGAAGATGCTCTCCCTCTCTCATTTCTATTATCTCCTAGATTGATCTTGGTGACATGTAGGAATGTTTTTGAATTATTACTACGTTCCCAACATCAACATGTCATCAACATATAATAGCAAGTACATAAGTGATCCATCAACAAATTTAATGTAAATACAACTATCATATGCGGACCTCTTAAATCCATGTGCAATCATGAATGAATCAAACCTTTTATAGCACTGTCTCAGAGACTGTTTCAAACCATATAGGGACCTCTTTAACTTGCAAACAAATTTCTCCTTACGAGGCACTATGAAACCATGTGGTTGGTCCATATAAATTTCCTCCTCTAGTTCTCCATGCAGAAAAGCAGTCTTGACATCTAACTGCTCAAGCTCAAGATCATTCATAGAAACAGTACCTAAAAATGCACAAATGGAACTGTGCCTGACAACTTGAGAGAACACATCATTATAATCAATACCTGGTATCTGACTAAATCCCTTAGCCACTAACCTTGCCTGAAACCTTGCAGGCTCACTAAGAGACAAACCTCCCTTTGTTTTGAAGATCCATTTGCGACGAACGGTCTTCTTTTGTTTAGGAAAGCGCACAACATCCCATGTGCCATTTTTCTCAAGTGATTGCATCTCTTCCTGCAAAGCAGCAATCCACTTCTCGCGGTCACCAGAAATAATGGCTTCAATATATGTGGATGGCTCATGGATTTTCTCAACTTGTTCTGCACAACTAAAAGCATAATGAACAATGTCACACTCCTCAATTAGGCGTTTAGGTTTGTTAATGACTCTCTTTGTCCTGCCATCTACAAGAGACTGAATTTGTGGCTGCAAAACAGGGGTGAGCATTGCACAACATCATCATCATGAATCTCTGTATGAAGAACATCATCAACATTATCATGAACCTGTGCGTCTAGAGCAGTAATATTATTATTGACAATTTTGTTTTCCTCATCATCAAAATGCTCCACGTGCACAGTAACTCGTTGTGGCTCCACATCAAAGCTATCATTTGACAGATCATCATGATACATAACATATTCATTGACAACAACACTTCTGCTCACAAAATCTTATTAGTTTTAGGATTCCATAAGCGATATCCTTTCACTCCTGAACCATATCCAACCAACCCACACTTAATAGCTCTAGGCTCAAGTTTTCCATTATTAACATGTGCATATGCGTTGCAACCAAAAACTCTCAACTGTGAATAATCAGTCGGTGTACCAGACCATACCCCAATGGGAGTTTTCTTATTAAGTGGAATAGATGGAGAGCTATTGATGAGGTAGCAGACGGTGGAGGCTGCTTCAGCCCAAAAACGTTTGCCCATGCGAGCATTGGGCAACATGCAGCAAGCCCTGCAGATGAAGGTTCTGTTCATACACTCAGCCATACCATTCTGTTGAGGAGTGTATGGGACGGTGTGGTGCTTGACGATGCCCAAGTTTTTGCAATGCCTGTTAAAAGCTTTTGAACAGAATTCCATACCATTGTCAGTACGAAGTATTTTTACCTTCCTCTCAGTTTGCCTTTCTACCATAACTTTCGAATCCTTAAAGGCATCAAACACATCATATTTATTTTTCATAAAATAAGGCCACACTTTCTGGAGTAGTCATCAATGATTGTAAGCATATAACGAGCACCAACAAGCAAGGGTTTACGGGAAGGTCCCCATAAATCAGCATGCACATAATATAATATACCTTCTATGGTATGAACAACAACATTTAACTTTACCCTCTTGTGCTTACCAAAGATGCAGTGCTCACAGAACTCCAAATCACTTACGTTGCAACAATCCAAGAGTTCCCTCTTGGTCAATTCTGCCATGCCAAGTTTACTCATATGCCCAAGGCGCATATGCCAAATATTAGTTTTACTTGAGTTATCAGAAGAAACAACAACAACAACAGTAGTAGTACCAGTAATAGTGCTTCCTCTAAGAACATATAACTTTGCAGAATTCATTTCACATATCATATGAATGAGGGAGCCTTTTGTTACCTTCAAAACTCCACCTGAACTGGAGTGTTTATACTCTTGGACATCAAGAGTACTCAGCAAGATGAGGTTTCTAGCCATGCCTGGTATGTGCTTCACATATTTCAACGTGCGTATCATGCTGTCATGTGTTCTGATCTGAACAAAACCAATGTCCACAATCTGACGTGGGTTGTCATCTCCCATACGCACAACATCTACACTCTGCACAAACTTATAAGTACTGAACCAATCTATGTTCGAACATATATGAAACGAACATGCAAAATCAAGTATCCATTCATCATGACATGAAACACAACTAGCAAAAACAACTAGAGCATCATCTGAATTGTATTTACTACCAGATGTAACATTGACCTTACCACCTCCTTCACACTTGCTTTTAGGTTTCCACGTACTGTTCCTTTTTTCCTTATTTTGTAGCTTCCAACAATCATCAATCAGGTGACCCTGTTTCTAACAATACCTGCATAACTTTCTTTCCCACATCCCTTGGAATTCGAACGACCTCTGTCGTTCTTACTTTTATCTCTATTTTTGGGGTTGTATGTTTTCTGCTCTGGCTGCCTCGTACCTACAATGCTTCTCCTTTGGAGGACGATTCCTCAGATTGCAACATATCTTTCATCTTTCCTTCTATTGAAGGGCCTCATATACTCCGCAGCAGTTAGTTCATCATTACTATATAATAGTGTATCATGGAAATTTGCAAAGGAACTAGGCAGCGAGCATAAAAGTACAAGACCTAAATCTTCATCATCATACTATACCTCCATAGACTGTAAGTCAGAAACAATCTCATTGAAGATCGATAAGTGGTTCAGCACTGAACCACCTTCTTGCAACTTGTGCGTGAACAACTTCATCTTCATGTGCATCTTACTGGTCAGATCCTTGGACATGCAGATCGATTCCAGCTTTAACCAGAGACCTGCTGCAGTTTTCTCTGCCAACACTTCTTGCAAAATATTGTTAGATAGATGAAGATGAGTTAGAGCCATAGTCTTACAATATTTACGCTTCTCATCAGCGGTCCAAGTCTTCTATTCTTTATCGCCGAATCCATCGAGCTCCTCATCCAGATCGGGATGTGCCAGCACTGCCCACATCTTCACTTGCCAAAATGAAAATCTGGTGTCGTAGTCCAGCAGCAGAAGATCGTACTTCATCGATTTGATGTCGTCGAATAAACCCTAAGCAAAAACAAGGCTATTATGCCACTTGTTATAGATACGACATACAATTGATACGATGAAGAACGAAACCAAGCAAAGGGACACACAATTTTAACGTGGAAAAACCCCTCCAACAAGAAGGGGAAAAAACCACGGGCGCCAGCCAGCCAAACTTCACTATGATCGGGAGAGGTTACAAACGCCGGGGATTACGACTAATCGACTTATCTTGTGCGACGGCTTACAAGAGGTATACATATAACACGTGTGTCCTAGGTCAACCATGATCCGTACCGCAGGGGATGAAAAAAGGCTACCGGCGACGGGCCTCGCTCCGCTCGCTTGTCATAAGTTGGCCTTCCTCTTTATATTAGAATTTGGAGCATAACATCACAAACACCACGACCCGTCTTCCTTCTTCAGGCGTTGGATATAATTCCTTCGAGCCCATCAGACTCCTCGGTGGTGAAGGTACTTTGTGTTTCTCTAACCCTCCTTCAACCAAGTCACACAGGAACGTTGAAACCACTTCTTCTCCCCCTATAAAGGAGCTCGTCATGTTGAAACATTTTATTATAGATAATTGCATGGTCAACACTCTCCTGTTGGAGCATGTCGAGTTCATCCCTTAATTTCTCAATCTCTTTCAACACAATACCAAACTTGTTCTTGCTTTGTTCTTTTAGATCATGCATCTACTCCTTTATGACGAGCAACAGTACGAGGTCACCATCTACACGTTTAGTTGCCCACACATGTGCTACCACCTTCGGGAATGTGGGATCCCTCTCCCACAATTTTTTTACCGAGGGCAAGCCCGACGTAACTGGTTATTTACTTCTGGAACCATTTGCACAACAACGGGTTGGTGATCCAAGCATGAAGATGCAAGATGCATCAGTCGAGCAAAAGGAAACAACTCCTTCCATGCCTCATGTGTCAGACGGCCCCGCCCTACGGCTGATTTCGGTGATCATTGGAGAGTGAGAGAGGAAGAAAAATGGAGAGACTGAAACTTTTGCGCTACGAACTGCTTGCAGGTTTTTTGTGTTTCTATTCAATTTATTCAACCGATCTACAACTGATTTCCCACAAAAATAGGCCACGATCAGGTAGTGGGCGCTGCCATCCCAGTGCCCCCCCGCGCGTCCCCCGCCATGGCGCCTTGACCGTGCACTCGTGCCATCCCACGATTGGGTCAAGGCACTTCACAAGTCGCTAACTAACCCGAGGCGCGGGTCGGTGTTACTTTCTAACAAAATGTAAAGGTAAACCGAACCTGAAGCTAACCTGAACTGAAGTTTAAGCT
Organism: Hordeum vulgare subsp. vulgare; assembly: GCF_904849725.1. Taxonomy (NCBI): domain Eukaryota; kingdom Viridiplantae; phylum Streptophyta; class Magnoliopsida; order Poales; family Poaceae; genus Hordeum; species Hordeum vulgare. Next base: position 448,503,522 of record NC_058518.1, on the reverse strand, counting down.
AACAAATCACCCCCTAAATTTATTGTTCAGGGTTTCACCTCGACCATGCCAATGCTTGATCGTAGCTTCTATAGACGAACGCGACCGAGAGGTTTGGTGACCATGTTAGCAAGCTGCAACTCTGTCGCCACATACTCAAGTTCGATCTTCTTCATCTCCACACAATCTCTGATGAAGTGGTACCTAAGTTCGATATGCTTCGATCTGTCATGTATCACGAGGTTCTTGGCGAGGGAGATCGCCGACTTGTTGTCAACCTTGAGCCTCACTGTCCCCACCTTGACTTCTCTGAACTCCTCGAGCAAACGCGAGAGCTAGATCCCTTGACATGCCGCTGTTGTTTCTGCAACGTACTTTGACTCGCAGCTGGAGAGAGCCACAATCTTCTGCTTCTGTGACTGCCAAGTTACCACGCCACCTCCGAGAAGAAGTAGGGTGCCGGAGGTGCTGTTTCGTGTGTCAACATCCCCGCCTAGGTCGTTGTTGCTGTATCCATTTAGCTTGGAGTTGCCGTCCCCTCTGCTATACTTGCAACCCAAGTTCAGCGTGCCGACGACGTACCTCAAGATGTGCTTGACGGCGGCTCGATGCTCCTCTGTTGGTCCCTCCATGAACCGTGACACAAACCCAACCGCAAACGTCATGTCGGGGCATGTGTGCACCTGGTAGCGCAGGCTGCCGATGACGCTCCTCTGTTGGTGCCTCTATGAACCGTGACACATACCCGACCGCAAACGTCAGGTGAGGGCGTGTGTGCACCACGTAACGTCAGGTCCGTTGCATCTACTGGTAGCGTTGTGCTCTCCCTTGATAACTTGAAGCGAGGTTCCATGGGTATGTGGACCGGCCTGCACCCAGCCTTGCCGGCCTTCTCCAGGAGCTTCTGCGCGTATGCACTCTGTGCAATGACAATGTCGTCCGCACCGTGCTTCACTTCGTTTCCGAGATAGAAGCTGAGTAGCCCTAGATCAGACATCTTGAAAAGCTTGTCCATCTCCCCTTTGAACTTGTTGATCTCTGCCGCGTCAAACCCGGTGATCACCAGGTCATCTACATACACGCCTACCATGAGGCGTGTCGTCGTCGTGCCCCGTGCGTACACGGCGTGCTCTGATGGGCAGCGAGTGAAGCCCAGCTTGACCAAACAAGTGTCCAACTTTGTGTTCCACGCCCTGGGTGCCTATTTCAGCCCGTACATGGCTTTGTTCACGCGTAGGACGGGATGTTCTTTGCCGGAGATGATGAACCCCAGAGGCTGCTGCACGTACACCTCTTCCTCGAGCTCGTCATTCAGTAATTCCGATTTGACGTCCATGTGGTGTACCGCCCATCCCGAGTTTGCCGCGAGTGCCAGCAGGACCCGCACTGACTCGAGCCGCGCCACTGGAGCGAATACTTCACCGTAGTCGATGTCGTGCTGCTGCAGATAGACCTTCGCCACAAGGCATGCCTTGTATTTGTGTACCTCTCCTCGCGTGTCCTTCTTCACGTTGAAGACCCACTTGAGTCCTATGGCACGATGCCCTGGAGGGAGTGCGGTGAGCTGCCCTGTATCATTGTTCTCGATCGAGCTCATCTCCTCGATCATGGCGCTTGAAAGCACAATTGCTTCCTAGGGTGGTTTTGATAATTGATCACAACATATTCATCATTGGACTAATGTGTTTTCCAAGTATATTTCAGAAAAGTTCAAAAGATGTATGGCTTAAGGTTTATGTGGAGATGCCCCTGGATGCAAGAAAGGAATAATATTGGCTCAAGCTTCAAGCTAGAAGACTATTCATTTTAAATTTGTGAGAAATCACTTTTGAGTCCATAGGAAAGCCAATACTATTAAAAGGGGGTGAGGTAGTAAAATGAACTGATTGCTCAAATGCTCAAAGTTAGCCACCAAAACACTCAGTCATTTTTCCCCACATATCCATTGTGTCAAGTTCCACATTCTCAAATTTGGTGTCACCAACATTGCCACATCGGACCCACCGAGTTTGAACCTAAGACAAAACCCTAGCCATTCCCACCAAATCGGCGCAACCGAAACTGCATCGGTGCTACCGAGTTCAATGTGACCAACATTGTGTTGCCAAGATACACAAAATCGGAATTTCCGAGTTTGAGTATCGGTGCCACCGAGTTTACCCATCTGACTATTAGTCACCTTTTCGGTGCCATCGAATTCTATATATCGGTCACACCGAGATTCAAAAGTTCACCACTTTAGTGCTAATCGGTACCACCAAGTTGTCCACTTAGGTGTCACCGAGTTTGCTCTTTCGTGTGTAACAGTTGGATTTTGGTTGTTGCCTATATATACCCTTCACCCACCTCTCATTCATGGGAGAAGCACTCAGAACACACACTTCATTTCGAGACCCATTTTCTGAGAGAGAACCACCTACCCATGTGTTGAGACCAAGATATTCCAATCCAATCATTTGAATCTTGATCTCTAGCCTCCCCAAACTGCTTTCCACGAAATCAACCTCTCCTACCCATGCATATTCTGTGAGAGAGAGAGATTTGTGCTGAGGAGACTATCTTTAGAAGCACAAGAGCAAGGAGTTCATTGATCTACCCCATCTATTACCTTTTGGAGGGTGTTCCCTCCTAGATTAGTTAGGTGTCGCTTGGGAGCCTCCTACTTCGTGTTGTGGAGTTGAACCAAGATGTTTGTAAGGGCAAGGAGATCGCCTACTTCGTGAAGATCTACCATGAGTAAGGCTAGTCCTCCGTGGACGGAAGCCGTGGTGGGATAGACAAGGCCGCTTCTTTGTGGACCCTTCGTGGGTGAAGCCCTCCATGGACTCTCGCAGCCGTTACCCTCCGTGGGTTGAAGTCTCCACTAACATAGACGTACGATAGCGCCACCTATAGGAACCATGCCAAAAATCGCCAGGTCAACCTTATGCGTTTGATCTCCCTTCCTTACTCCTCTATTTACACTTGCATGTTTACTTTCCGCTGCTATACTATTAGAACTGCATGTGTAGGGTGTATTTGACTTGTCATAACTGCCGCAGCTTCCTCTCAAGTAAAATTGGGAAAAGGCAAAAAAATTATCTTGTCAAGTAGTCTAATCACCCCCCTCTAGACATACTTTTGATCCTACAACGCTCCACCGGCATGCCTCCTGCTCCGCCTCAGTGAACGAGATTGGCTCTTCTGCCACCAAGTAGTGCAGCTCCTCATATGGATCCGTCGCTGGACCGACATCCAGCACATTCCGCAGGGTGCAGAATCGGTCCTCCCGCGCAGTGTCGTCGGCCGCGTCGAGCATGTCGGTGAAACCCAACGGCGGTGACACAAACTGGACCCCTCCAGGGCTTGCTGGTGGTGGACAGGTCGGAGCTGGAGATGCTACCGAGGATGCAGGTGATGGAGGTGCCGCAGGAGACGCTGGAGGTGGACGCGGAGAAGAAGTGGCCGCACCCTCGCCATCTAAAACCCTCGGACCGCTGCTCGCATAGTGTTTGACCACGAAGGTGTCGACGTCGCTGAACGTGTTCACGACGTCCTCCTTCAGTGTCCAATCCCGGTGTGCTCTTTCATCGAACACGGCGTCGCGCATCACCAGCACGCGCCCTGTCGTCGGGTCGTAAGCCCTGGAGCCCTTCATGCCCTGCTTAAAGCCGACGAAGATCATTGGTCGGCTGTGGTCGTCGAGTTTCTTCAATCCCGGGTGTGTGTCCTTCACGTGCACGATGCACCCGAAGGTACGCAGGAAGTGCACATTCGGCTTGCGCTCGTGCCACGCCTCGAACGGGGTCAGGTCGACGAGGCTCTTTGTTGGTGCGCCGTTGATGACCCACAAGTATAGGGGATCAATCGTAGTCCTTTCGATAAGCAAGAGTGTCGAACCCAATGAGGAGCAGAAGGATCTGACAAGTGGTTTTCAGCAAGGTAAAATCTGCACGCACTGAAATTGTCGGTAACAAGTGATTGTGTGGTGAGATGATTCGTAGCAAGCAACAAGTAACAAAAGTAGTAACGGTGCAGAAAAGTGGCCCAATCCCTTTTGTAGCAAGGGACAAGCCTGGACAAAGTCTTATAGGAGGAAAAACGCTCCCGAGGACACACGGGAATTTCTGTCATGCTAGTGTCATCATGTTCATATGATTCGCGTTCGTTACTTTGATAGTTTGATATGTGGGTGGACCAGCGCTTGGGTACTTCCCTTACTAGGACAAGGATCCCACTTATGATTAACCCCTCTCGCTAGCATCCGCAACTACAAAAGAAGAATTAAGACAAAGTCTAACCATAGCATTAAACTATTGGATCCAAATCAGCCCCTGACGAAGCAACGCATAAACTAGGGTTTAAGCTTCTGTCACTCTAGCAACCCATCATCTACTTACTACTTCCCAATGCCTTCCTCTAGGCCCAAATAATGGTGAAGTGTTATATAGTCGACGTTCACATAACACCACTAGAGGAAAAACAACATACAACATATCAAATTACCGAACGAATACCAAATTCACATGACTACTATTAGCATGACTTATCCCATGTCCTCAGGAACAAAAGTAACTACTCACAAAGCATAATCATATTCATGATCAGAGAGGTAATGAGTAGCATCAAGGATCTGAACATAAACTCTTCCACCAAATAATCCAACTAGCATCAACTACAAAGAGTAATCAACACTACTAGCAACCTTACAAGTACCACTGGGAGTCGCGAGACTGAGATTGGTTACAAGTGACGAACTAGGGTTTGGAGATGAGATGGTGCTGATGAAGATGTTGATGGTGACGAGTCCCCTCCAATGAGAGGAGTGTTGGTGATGACGATAGCGACGATTCCCCCCTCCGGGAGGGAAGTTTCACCGGCAGGATCATCCTGCCGGAGCTCTAGATTGGTTCTGCTCAAGTTCCGCCTCGTGGCGGCGGCGAAACCATGAAAAAGCTCCTCCTCAATTTTTTCCTGGACGAAACCCTCCATATAGCAAAAGAGGGGGGCCAGTGGGCCAGTGGGCTGCCCACAAGCCCCCATGTCGTGGCCTGGGGGGGTGGCCGCGCCGTGCAGGCTTGTGGGCACCCCCTGGTGGCCCTCTAGCACTTCTTCGGCCCAATATTTTTGATAAATTGGGAAAAAAATCCCCGTTGATTTTCACGGCGTTTGGAGTTGCGCCGAATAGGTATCTCAACTTTGCTCCACTTTCAGGCCAGAATTCCAGTTGCCGGTATTCTCCCTCTTCATGTAAACCTTGTAAAATAAGAGAGAAAAGGCATAAGAATTGTACCGTGAAGTGAAATAACAGCCAAAGAAGCGATAAATATCAACATGAAAACATGATGCAAAATGGACGTATCATCTCCCCCAAGCTTAGACCTCGCTTGTCCTCAAGTAAAAGCCTTGGTCAATAAATATGTCCACATGTTTAGGGAGAGAGGTGTCGACAAAACAAGATATGAACATGCATGCATCATGATCATGATCAGAACAACAATACCAACATATAATCTCTCATGCTAAAGTGATAATTCCTTCACAAAGTAAAGCATGGATCAAGAACCTTACCGAGAAGTAACAACCGATAGCCTTTAGTCATTGAAGCAATTACAATTTATCACAACATCAGAAAGAGTCAAATAAGAGCTTGTAAAGCAAATCCACATACACAATCATTCTTTCGTTCTCTACAATTGCTACAACTCACGTGGTACTCATGAGATCAAAGTTTCAGCTGAACACAGAGAAAGATAGGGGCTTATAGTATTGCCTCCCAACTGCTTACCTCAAGGGTAATGTCAACAATAATAATTCATGAATGCCTACCTCCAAGTTGACATATGAATATAGATCTTTCCCAAGCATGTGATGGTAGCCAAGACAAATGCAAAATAAGGAATTGGTGAAGATCACCATGACTCTTTCAAGGGTAAAAAGTAAAGGTACAATATAGGCCCTTCGCAGAGGGAAGCAGACGTTGTCATGCGCTTTTAAGGTTTGGATGCGTGTTCTCTTGGTGTGGAGGAACGTCACTTTATATTGCCCCCTGTGATAAAGAACTTTATTATGTAGTCTGTCGCTTTTATGTCTTCGTCATCACAGGTTCGTACAAAGCTTATTTTCCACACACTAATAGATCATACATATTAGATAGCAATTTTTATTGCTTGCACCGATGACAACTTACCTGAGGGATCTTATTCAATCCATAGGTAGGTATGGTGGACACTCATGGCAAAACTGGGTTGAAGGTTTATGGATGCACAAGTAGTATCTCTACTTAGTGCAGGAGTTTTGGCTAATATGAGGTGGAAGCAATCGTCACATGCTAAGGGATCTCTAATCATATAACATTGTTCGGAGACAAGAAAACACAATTCATTACATTGTCTTCCTTGTCCAACATCTACTTCTAGGCATGTAATAGTTTGGTGAGTGTTCACAATCATAGATGGTGTTAGAGATGATATATTTATATGTGAACCTCTCCTTCTTTATTACTTCCTATTAATTGCAACAATGACCAAGGTCTACGTTTGCCTACCCTCAACAAGTTTCAATCCTCATTCTTTTTATATGTGAAGCCATCACTTCCCATAAGATCATTACATGATCTTTCATGCTTTTGTTCTATTCTCACTCTTTTGATCATGGCAAGAGGGTAGGCTCTTCAACTAAGACACTCTTTATTATATGGCTCACGAGCAAGAATACATCGGGGGTGACACAAAGCAAAACTCAAGACTAAAACACTAAGACTTTTAAACTACTAGAGAAAAAGAAAACTGAAAAGGAAAACTAAAACAAAGGTAAAGGCAAAAGATGTGATGGTGATACGATACCGGGGCAACTCCCCCAAGCTTGGCAAAAGCCAAGGGGATTGCCCATACCAATGCTCAGTTGTCTTCCTTTGGTGGAGATGGTGGTGGAGTTGTTGAAAAATGAGTTTGATTCTTCGTCTTCCAAGGCATAGGTGCTCCATCATGGAAAGATGAACGAGTCCCCGGAATCCTCAAATCTGCAGCCAACATTATTGATTTAAATCTATACTCATACTCACAGTTTTGGTTCTGCGGGTCATAGATCTGGCCCTCGAGTTGATCAACCCTATCATAGAGCCTGGAGAGGTGCTTCCCAATGTCATTGGCATCAATCCTGTTCTTGTTGGTGAACTCCGTGGTCATCATGTGGTTGGCGTTGAGTCCACGCTCCACCATCCCTTGGCACTTGAAGACTTGTTGCTCCAGTGCTTCGAGCCTCGTCTTCACGCTTCCGGTCTTCTTAGGCCCCTCAACATCACGGATGTGCAACATCCCCTCACGCATCTCGATAGATTGAGGGTGTTGCAGCACTTCCGTTAGGTAGGTATTGATGACCTTCTCGAAGATCTTGTCCTTTGGAGCTTTTGGGGAAGTCATAGCGATCTAGATCTGCAACAGAAACAGTCTCGAAACGAAAAACACAGGAAATCTGCTCGATGCAAGGGTCAGACCAAACGGAAGTATATATAATGATTATTTCCAGACCAGAAGGAGTACCCCGCACGAAATCGGAGTGCGGGAGGCGCACGAGGTGGCCACAAGCCCTCACGGCGCGGCCAAGGGGTGGGCCCGTGCCGTGCAGGCTTGTCGCCTACTCGCGCACTTCCGGACTACTTCGAATTTTTGTATTTTTTCAAATATTCCAAAATGGAGAAAATTTCCTACTGGAAAAGTTTTGGACTCTGTTTTCTTACCGAATCACATACCTCTTCGTTTTCGGAGTCTAAAACAGGCTGATAAATATCCCTTATGTATTCTTCGAGAGTTATGGTATTGATGATATTGCTTTCAACATTTATGGGAGTACGTGAGATATAGTGCTTGATTCTCTGCCCATTTACCACTCTCGGACAATTACCTTCCGTGTTGTTGATCTTGATAGCACCGGAACGATATACTTCGTCAACAACATAGGGACCTTCCCATTTAGAGAGAAGCTTGCCTGCAAAGAATCTTAAACGAGAGTTATATAGCAAGACATAATCACCTACATTGAACTCACGCTTTTGTATCCTCTTATCATGCCACCTCTTAACCTTCTCTTTGAACAACTTGGCATTCTAATATGCCTGAGTTCTCCACTCATCAAGCGAGCTAATATCAAATAACCTCTTCTCACCGGCAAGTTTGAAATCAAAGTTGTGCTCTTTGATTCCCAATAAGCTTTATGCTCTAGCTCAAGCAGTAAGTGACATGCTTTCCCATACACCATTTTTGTGACAGCCCGATGCCGACGTTCCAGAAGATTCCCCTTCTATTCCATTTTCGTCGTGTGGCTTATTTTATTTGTCGCATCATCATCGCATCATGCGCATCATCAACATTGCATCGGCATCTCCGTTGCCGCCAGTTTTCAAAACTCGCATCCGTTGTTAGTTGCCGCTTCTCAACGTTGTCCGTTCTGAGCCCGACCGCACTCGCACGCGCCCGCGGCATCGTCAAAACTTGTTTTCAAAAGTGTGCGTAAAACTTTCTCTGATCGAGGTGAAACTTGGCATGCGATCGTGATTAGTTATAGCTAGGCCGCTTGTCGAATTTCGTCGCGATCGGAGTCCGTCTGGTACCCGAACGGTCGACCGTAGCGGCACCGTATTCAGTCTATCGTCGGACGTCTGTCGGTGTTTTAAAATACGTTGCCGGGTGGCCCGTCTTCCCTCTCATCTTAGACAACGCCACTCTACACACCTAACCCTAACCCGCCTCTCCGATCAGACTGCACGATCACGATCGGAGGGTCGAAAAACCCCCAGATACCCTCCATCCTAGCCCCCTTCCTATAAAAGAAGCCCCTCCTGCCATTTTAGGCAAACCCTAGTGGCTGCCTCAATTTCCGCGCCCACCAACCCAGCCGCCGCCACCTGGTCTCCCTCCTCTCCCCGCAGCACCTCCTCCCCCCAGCGATCGGCCCGCACGAGCCCATCCGGGGCACACCGGGCCCGAACCGCCGCCGCCGCCTCGCCCGTTCCTCCCGCAACCCCTGTGCTCTGGTGCCCCTGGTGGAGGCCGCCTTCGCCGCCAGCCCGGGTCGCCACTGCCTGCCCTGCGCCGGCCGCCGAGAACCTCAGCTGGCACCAGCCCCTCGTCGGAGCCCCCGCTGCCGTTAGCTCGCCCAGCCCCCGCGCAGCTTCCCTGTGGCCGCCAGATCCAGCCCGCCGTGCCGCCGCCCTGGGGTCCGCCTCGGGCCGCCTCTGCCGGGAACGAGCCCGTCGCGGTCAGATCTGCCGCTGCCAAAGGGGCCTCGTGCAGCGCTGCTCGCCTCCACGTCCCGTCGCACTGCCAGGGTGGACCTCGACGCCGCTATGGGTTCCAGTCGAGCGAGGGGACGAGCTCCCGCCCCGTTGACCGGCTCGGCAGCTCCTGGACCACTCGCGAGCGCTCTTGGGCTGGCCTTGCCCCGGCCCACCTCCAAATGCTCCCTGGCCGAGCGAGCCAAGCCACCGGCCAGGCCTAGTTGGCCGCCCTCGGCCTGCCACCGTGTGACAGCCCGATGCCGACGTTCTAGAAGATTCCCCCCTTCTATTCCGTTTTCGTCGTGTGGGTATTTTCTTTTGACGCATCATTCGCATCATCTACATTGCATCAGCATCTCCGTTGCCGCCAATTTTAAAACTTGCATCCGTTGTTAGTTGTCGGTTCTCGTCGTTGTCCGTTCTGAGCCCGACCGCACTCGCACGCGCCCGCGGCATCGTCAAATCCTTGTTTTTAAAACAGTGTGCGTAAAACTTTCTCTGATCGGGGTGAAACTTGGCATGCGGTCGTAATTAGTTCTAGCTAGACCGCTTGTCGAATTTCGTCGCGATCGGAGTTCGTCTGATACCCGAATGGTCATCCGTAGCGGCGCCGCATTTGGTCTACCGTCGGACGGTCATCGGTGTTTTAAAAATCTCGTTGCCGCGCCGCCTGTTCTCCCTCTTGTCCCCGGATATCCCCTCTACACGGTCACGTATCAATTCCCACGTCTGTGGCCATCCGTTCACGAACTCGTGGTCGAAATCGGATCCCAATTCGGATAAACCTAGCCCCATTTCCTATAAATAGACCCCCAAAACCTGCCTACTCTAGCTAACCCTAGCCCCGCCTCGGGATCCGTGCCGCCCCACCTCTCCTCCTCTCCACGCAGCCTCTCTCTCCCAAAGCCGCCGCCGGCCCGCGAGACCCGTTTCGGGCCCGCCGAGCACATCTAGGCCCGAGCGCCGCCGTTCCTCCCTGCCTCCCGTCGCTGTGCAGGAGCCGGCCAGCGCCCCAGCGCCTTCCCCGCCAGAGCCCCTCGCGCCACTGCCTTCCACCGGCCGGAGCGCCACCGCCGGTGCGCGCAGCTCCCCTGGCCGCAGCACCGCCGTGGCTAGCAAGCCCGCGCCGCCGGTTCCACCCGTCTGCAGCGCCCCAGGACCTTCCTCCGCCAGCGTCTCGCTGCGCCGCCCTGCTGTCAGCCATCCCTTGGCGAGATCCGGCCCGTCATGACCGGATCTAGCGGGTCCTCGTCGATCCCGCCTCCTCCCGCCTGGATCCACGACGGGGCCACTCGTCGTTGACCGCGTCGGCGCCACCATGGAGCTCTGCTCATGTGCACGAGAGCGCGAGACGGGAGCGCCTCCTCCTCCCGCGTGGGTCCGTGGCCCAGCACCGGCACTTCGGCCACCGCCTCGCCTCTCCTGCGGCCCAGGAACCCCACCGGCCCAGCTCCTCCTCCCCACCGAGCAGGCCGAAAGGCCTCAAGGTGAGCTGCCCCCGCTAAGCCCCGCCCGAGTGTAGTTTTGGTATCCCTCGCCCATGCATGTTGGTCCGTGTAAGGTAGTTTCGGCCCGCGTAGGTTTGTATAATTTCTGTGATTTAATTCTTTTTTTCAGTGAATAGTCTATATTTCAAACGTACGTAGGGTTTAAACCGTATATCGGATCGCGACATGTAGTATATGGTTTTCGTGTAGTTTCTCGTGTAGAATACATTGGCGCAACTTGCATAATTGTTTGACGTGGTTTTACGTGCCAAACGCCTAGTTTAGCATGCTGTCCTAATAGGTTTCGACCCGTATTTATTTTTCGTGCAAGACCGGGTTGCCCGTATGCCTTAGATTAAATGCCTATGTTTTAGGGACTATTTTTCCATGTATTTTAGAGCGGTCATTTGTATTTTTGCGTGTAGCGATTTGCCTCTAGATTATTTTCCCTTATATAGGTTATTTTTCCCGCATTAATGTGTGGCTTTATTTTGTTGTGCAACCCCACATATTTTATATGTTTCCGGGGTAGAAAAATCCCATGGATTTTTTCGTGCAATTAGTTTTAGCATTAGAGCAAGTTAGTTCGCGAGATATTTTGCTATGTTGCCCTTTTGTTTAATTCGTAGGATTTATTTCGTGCCTCGTTTGAATAAGTTGTCAACTAGGGAGTTCTTCTTAGATGTTTAGACTAGCCCCTGGTATTTTTAGTTGCAATAGAAATGCATGTTTAGGGGTGTTTTGATTGCCCTCAAGTTGCTAGAAATAGTGCTATTTTAGAGGAGCTGACATATTTCTAAGTCTGGAATCTGTTATATTTTGTTGCTGTCTTGTCTTGCTTGCATCTTGTGATCTGTAGCTCTTTTGAGGTTGGTCCAATGGAGTTAGTTGTACCCCTTGTGTTTCTCTAGGATGCTGTAAATTTTCATGCCATTTGGAGTCTTGTAGCTATAGGTTTTGCTGCTGTCAATATTGCTTCAGATCGAAAACTGCACTTTCCTGAGGTGTAATTTTCACTAAGTCTGAAATAGTGTGTGAGATGCCATTTTGTGTCTTCTTTCCCTAGTGCTCCTTGCTGCCATGCTAGTTGTTGTTAGTTGTTTGTAGTAGTGATTCTTTCCCTCTTTCGTGCCATGCCTTGCTTGAGTTTATCGGAGTTGTGTAGCTCGTAGTTGTGCGGCGTAGAATATGCTATGTGGCTGATTTTGGCAGATTGTAGTCATTTCTTGTTTTGCTTGTAGATGTTGAACCGTAGCTCCGTTTTGATCGAGTCCTATATGAACCTTGCTTAGAATCTCGCGTATTTTCATTTTATCTTAGGGGTTGTATGTTTTGAAGTGCTTGTGACCGTCGTTGCACACATATTGCATTCATGCCATCATATCTTGCGGTGCTTGTAACTTTTGATCCGTAGCTCCGTTGGAGATGTTCTTTATGTGTAGATTGCTTGAAATGAAGCGTATAATCACGTGAACCTATTTGTTTTGCTGTTTAACAACTAATTAAATGCATTAGTTCAGATCTGGACAGAATTGTAAATTAACATGTGAGGTCGTCTCGGAGGTGCTATATGTCATTTCCGACCTCATTTAAAATGCCTAGATAAGTAGTTTAATTACGCTTCACCTCTTGCCATGCTTAATCAAATTTAATATTGCTGTGTACCTAATCGGGATAGAACTAAATAAATAGACGTGGAGTATCGTCAATATGCAACTCTTTGCATATTGAACTTCACTTAATGTGTAGTGTTTGATTGCGTGCATTGTCATGCCGTGTCTTGCATGTATTCAACTGCTCATGCATCATATGTGTTGTGCATCGTGTGGTGAATTCGTGTGTTGATTCGTGTTTCCGGTTTGCTTCATCTCGATAGAGTTCCGCAAGCGTGTCGGATTGTGAGGACCCGTTCGACTACGTCGGTTCGTCTGCTTCACGAAGGCATTCTTCTTCCAAGCGGGATCTCAGGCAAGATGATCATTTCCCCAGATACCATTACTAGCATTGCCATGCTAGTTTATTGCTTCTATCGTTTATGTCTTGTTGCCTACCACATGTTAAATATCAGCCTCTCAACAATGCCATGATTACCTTCAACCTGTTCGACCTAGCAAACCACTGTTTGGCTTTGATACTGCTTGCTTAATCCTGTTGATAGCGTTGCTAGTTGCAGGTGCAGTTGCTTCCATGTGATAACATGGGTTCATTGTTATATCACCATATTAATGCTATTAAATATAATGGACCTATATACTTGGTAAAAGGTGGAAGGCTCGACCTTTCTAGCCTGGTGTTTTGTTCCACCTTTGCCCCCTTAGTTTCTGGCTACCGGTGTTATGTTCCATAAATGAGCGCTCCTAACACGATCGGGGTTGTTATGGGGACCCCCTTGATAATTCTTCTTATATTAAAGTTGGTCTGGCAAGGCCCAACATTGGTACTACATTTGCCTAATCACCTAATAAATTGCATAGGGACTTTCCGGACCCCGAGGATAATTTAATCAACCCCCGGGCCAGTGCTCCTCATGAGTGTTGGTCCAAAACAGAGCAGCTTATTAAAGCTACCCGGGGCAACTCGGCGTTTGGCGTGGTAACCATCGCTCATCCGTCGTGTCCTGAGAACGAGGTACGCGACTCCTATCGGGATCGTCGACACGTCGGGCGGCCTTGCTGGATTAGTTTTACCTTTGACGAGATATCTTGTGCATCGGGATACCGGTGATGCTTTGGGTAATCTCAGAGTTGAGGTTTTCCACTAGGGAATCCGACGAGATCGCGAGCTTCGTGATTGAGGATTTCTATGCGGCTTGTGGTAATTTGTGATGGACTAGTTGGAGCACCCCTGCAGGGTTAAATCTTTCCGGAAAGCCGTGCCCGCGGTTATGTGGCAACGTGGAAGCTTTGTTTAACACTGGTTCTAGATAACTTGAAGTTAACTTAATTAAAACTTGCCAACTGTGTGCGTAACCGTGACTGTCTCTTTCGTGAGTTCCTTCTCCGATCGAGGACACGGTGGGGTTATGTCTGACGTAGGTAGGTTTTCAGGATCATTCATTTGATCATCAGTAGTTCACGTCCGTTATGCGTAGATCTTCCCCCTCTTATTTCTTGTACACGCAAGTTATCCACCAAATATATGCTTAGCCGCTGTTGCAACCTCACCACTTAACCATACCTCACCCATTAAGCTTTGCTAGTCTTGATACCTTTGGAAATGAGATTGCTGAGTCCCCTGTGGCTCACAGACTACTACAACACCAGTTGCAGGTACAGGTAAAGGTTACTTCACGCGAGCGCGTTGATTGTACATTTGGAGTTGTTTCTTCTTCTTCTTCTTCATCGATCTAGGATGGGTTCCAGGCCGGCAACCTGGGATAGCAAGGATGGACGTCGTTCTTCTTTTGTCGTTTGTTTTCGTCTGTAGTCGGACCCTGCTCTTACTCTTGATGATTATGTAATGTACTGATGTGACTCTGATGTAGCATGTGGCGAGTGTAAGCCAACTCTGTTATATATATATCTCTTCTTTTCAGTACATGTACTTGTAACGATATCCATTCTTGCGACACGACGAGATGCGCTTCTATCCCTGACGAGGCCTTCGTGCCAAATTGAGGATAGGGTCGCATCTTGGGCGTGACACGCCGTCTCCCCTTCATGGGCCGAGCCCGCTAGGTGAGATTCCCCAGCCCCTTTATATTACGCATAGGCGCCTCTTAGTTATTTTTACGCCTCAGTTTCGGCCCAGTAGCTCTTATAGGATTTATTTTCGGTTTAGATAATTTCAGGTTTTAGCTAAATATTAGAATGCCCATCTCTTCTAAACCGTAAGTCGGATCGAGACGTGTAATATATGGTTTTCATGTAGTTTCTCGCGTAGAATGCGATTTCACAACCTGCATATTTGTTTGACGTGTTTTAGCGTGCCGTATGCCCAGGTTTACGTGCTGTCTAGATAGGATAGTGCCCATATTTATTTTTTCGCGCAAGTCCGGTTTGCTGGGCTGCCGTAGTAGAAATGTCCATGTTTTAGGAACCACTTTTCCATGTATTTTAGAGTAGCCGTTGGTATTTTTGCGTGTAGGGATTTGCCGCTAGTTTATTTTCCGTGTTTAGGATATTATCTCGCATATACGTGTGATGAGATTATTGTTGTGCAACCCCACATATTTTATATGTTTTCGGGGTATAAAAATCCATGGGATTTTTCTGTGCAATTAGTTTTAGCTTTCGAGTAAGTTAGTTCGCGCGATATTTTGCTATGTTGCCCTCTTGTCATTTTCGTAGGATTTATTTCGTGCTTCGTTTGAAGGAGCTGTCAACTAGGGAGTTGTTCTTTGATGTTTTGTCTAGCCCCTGATATTTGTAGTTGCAATATAAATGCATGTTTAGGTGTGGTTTGCTTGCTCTCAAGTTGCTAGAAATAGTGCTGATTTGGAGGAGCTGAAATGTTTCTAAGTCTGGAATCTGTTATGTTTTGTTGTTGTCTTGTCTTGCTTGTATCTTGTGATCTGTAGCTCTTTTGAGGTTGGTCCAATCGAGTTAGTTGTAAACCTTGTGTTTCTCTAGCTTTCTGTGAATTTTCATGGCATTTGGAGTCCTGTAGCTTATGTTTTTGCTGCTATCAATATGGCTTCAGATCGAAAACTGCACTTTCATGAGGTGTAATTTTCACTAAGTCTGAAATAGTGTGTGAGATGCCATTTTGTGACTTCTTTTCCTAGCGGTCCATGATGCCATGCTAGTTGTTATTGGTTGTATGTTGTAGTGCTTCTTACCCTCTTTCGTGACATGCCTTGGTTGAGCATGTTGGAATTTTGTAGCTCGTAGTTGTGGGGCGTAGAAAATGCTATGTGGCTGATTTTGGCAGATTGTAGTGTTTTCTTCTTTTGCTCGTAGATGTTGAACCGTAGCTCCGATTTGATCGTGTCCTACATAAAACTTGCTTAGAATCTCGTGTAGTTTCATTTTCTCTTGCTGGTTGTATGTTTCGAAGTGCTCGTGACCGTCGTTGCACACATATTGCATTCATGCCATCATATCTTGCGGTGCTTGTAACTTTTGATCCGTAGCTCCGTTGGAGATGATCTCTATGTGTAAATTGCTTGTCACGACGCGTAGAATCACGTGAACCTATTTTTTTGCTGTTTAACAACCAATTAAATGTGTTAGTTCAGATCTGGATAGAATTGTAAATTAACATGTGAGGTCGTTTCGGAGATGCTATATGTCATTTCCGACCTCAGTTAAAATGCCTAGGTAGGTAGTTTAACTACGCTTCACCTCTTGCCATGTGTAACCACATTTAATATTGCCGTGTACCTAATCGGGATAGAACTAAATAAATTAACATGGAGTTTCATCAATATGCAACTCGTTGCATATTGAACTTCACTTAACGTGTAAT
The DNA here is from genome assembly GCF_904849725.1 of Hordeum vulgare subsp. vulgare. Lineage (NCBI taxonomy): Eukaryota > Viridiplantae > Streptophyta > Magnoliopsida > Poales > Poaceae > Hordeum > Hordeum vulgare. The sequence goes on along the minus strand of NC_058518.1, from coordinate 448,487,394 downwards.
GTCTGTTTGTGTGAATTGTCATGCCGAGACTTGCATGTACTCAGCTGCTCATGCATCATTGGTGTTGTGCATCGTGTGGTGAATTCCGTGTGTTGATTTGTGCTTCCGGTTTGCTTCGTCTCGATAGAGTTCCGCAGCGTGCCGGATTGTGAGGACCCGTTCGACTACGTCGGTTCGTCTGCTTCACGGAGTCATTCTTCTTCCAAGCGGGATCTCAGGCAAGATGACCATTTCCCCAGATACCATTACTATCATTTCCATGCTAGTTTTATCGCTTCTATCGATTATGTCTCGTTGCCTACCACATGTTAAATATCAGCCTCTCAACAATGCCATGGTAACCTTCAACAGTTCAACCTAGCAAACCACTGTTTGGCTATGTTAGTGCTTGCTTAACCGTGTTGTTAGCGTTGCTAGTTGGAGGTGTAGTTGCTTCCAGGTGTTAACATGGGTTCCTTGTCATATCACCATATTAAATGTTATTTAATTTAATGCACCTATATACTTGGTAAAAGGTGGAAGGCTCGGCCTTTCTAGCCTGGTGTTTTGTTCCACCTTTGCCCCCTTAGTTTCGGCTACCGGTGTTATGTTCCATAAATGAGCGCTTCTAACATGATTTTGGTTGTTATGGGGACCCCCTTGATAATTCGTTTTAGATTAAGACTAGTCTGGCAAAGCCCAACTTTGGTACTACATTTGCCTAATAACCTAATAATAATGCATAGGGACCCGCCGGCACCCGCGGACTAATTTAATCAACCCCCGGGCCAGTGCTCCTCATGAGTTTTGGTCCAAACTGGCAGACTACGGGGCCACCGCGGGGCAACCCGAGGTTTGGTACTCCTAGTGTGACCCATCCGTCGTGTCTTGAGAACGAGATACACAGCTCCTATCGGGTTCGTCAACACGTCGGGCGGCCTTGCTGGATTAGTTTTACCTTTGATGGAATATCTTGTGCATCGGGATTCCGGTGATGCTTTGGGTATTCTCAGAGTTGAGGTTTTCCACTAGGGAATCCGACGAGATCGCGAGCTTCGTGATTGAGGATTTGTATGCGGCTTGTGGTAATTTGTGATGGACTAGTTGGAGCACCCCTACAGGATTAAATCTTTCGGAAAGCCGTGCCCGCGGTTATGTGGCAACGTGAAAGCTTTGTTTAACACTCGTTCGAGATAACTTGAAGTAACTTAATTAAAATATGCCAACTGTATGCGTAACCATGACTGTCTCTTTCGTGAGTTCTTTCTCCGATCGAGGACACAGTGGGGTTATGTCTGACGTAGGTAGGTGTTGACAATCATTCATTTGGTCATCAGTAGTTCACGTACATTACGCGTATATCTTCCCCCTCTTATTTCTTGTACTCATAAGTTTAGCCACCCAAATATATGCTTAGCCGCTGCTGCAACCTCACCACTTAACCATACCTTACCCATTAAGCTTTGCTAGTCTTGATACCTTTGGAAATGAGATTGCCGAGTCCCCTGTGGCTCACAGATTACTACAACACCAGTTGCAGGTACAGGTAAAGGTTACTTGACGCGAGCGCGTTGATTGTTCATTTGGAGTTGCTTCTTCTTCTTCTTCTTCATCGATCTAGGATGGGTTCCAGGCCGACAGCCTGGGATAGCAAGGATGGACGTCGTTCTTCTTTTCTCGTTTGTTTTCGTCCGTAGTCGGACCCTGCTCTTACTCTTGATGATTATGTATTGTACTGCTGTGACTCTGATGTAGCTTGTGGCGAGTGTAAGCCAATTATATATATATATCTTCTTTTCAGTACATGTACTTGTAATGATATCCATTCTTGCGACACGACGAGATGCGCTTCTACCCCTGACGAGGCCTTCGTGCCAAATTGAGGATAGGGTCGCATCTTGGGCGTGACAATTTTGTACGGAGACATGCCGATGGGATTCTTATAGGTAGTTCTATAAGCCCACAGTGCATCATCGAGCTTCTTAGACCAATTCTTTCTAGACCTGTTGACAGTCTTTTGCAGAATCAGTTTAATCTCTCTATTACTTAGCTCTACTTGACCAGTGGACTGAGGGTGGTAGGGAGACGCAATTCTATGGTTGACATCGTACCTAGCAAGCGTTTTACGGATAGCACCATGAATGAAGTGTGAAGCATCGTCGGTCATTAGATATCTAGGGACTCAAAATCTAGGGAAGATAACTTCTTTCAGCATCTTGATAGAAGTGTTGTGATCAGCACTACTAGTGGGGATAGCTTCTACCCACTTAGTGACGTAATCAACAACAACTAAGATGTGAGTATACCCATTGGATTTTGGAAAAGGTCCCATATAATCAAAGCCCCAGACATCAAATGGTTCAATGACAAGTGAATAGTTTGTAGGCATTTCCTGATGTTTGCTAATATTACCTATTCTTTGACATTCGTCACAAGACAAGACAAACTTACAGGCATCCTTGAAGAGAGTGGGCCAATAGAAACCTGATTGCAATACCTTGTGTGCAGTTCTATCTCCCGCATGATGTCCTCCGTAGGCCTCGAAGTGACACTTCTGTAGGATCTGTCCCTGTTCATGTTCAGGTACACAACGTCTAATAACACCATCTACTCCTTCCTTATAAAGGTGAGGATCATCCCAAAAGTAGTGTCTCAAGTCAAAGAAGAATTTCTTCTTTTGCTGGTATGTGAAACTAGGTGGTATATATTTGGCAACGATATAGTTTGCATAATCATCATACCACGGTGCACTACGTGAAGCATTGATGACATTCAGTTGCTCATCGGGAAAGCTATCATCGATAGGTTGTGCGTCATCAAGAACGTTCTCCAACCTAGACAAGTTATCTGCTACTGGGTTATCAGCACCCTTTTTGTCGACAACATGCAAATCAAATTCTTGTAGCAAGAGAACCCATCTGATAAGTCTAGGTTTAGCGTCTTTCTTCTCCATAAGGTACTTAATAGCAGCATGACCAGTGTGAATAGTGACTTCGGAATCAACTATGTAAGACCTGAACTTTTCACATGCAAACAGGTCTGCTAAAAATTCCTTTTCTGTAGTGGCATAGTTTCTCTGGGCACTGTCTAGAGTTTTAGTAGCATAATGAATAACATTTAACTTCTCGTCAACTCTTTGCCCTAGAACAGCACCAACAACATAATCACTAGCATCACACATGATTTCAAAAGGTAAGTTCCAATCAGGTGGTTGAACAATAGGTGCAGTTATCAAAGCCCTCTTAAGTATATCGAAGGCTTCCTCACAATCGTCATCAAAGAAAAAAGGAATATCCTTTTGCAAGAGATTGGTAAGAGGCCTAGAAATCTTAGAGAAGTCTTTGATGAACCTTCCATAGAAATTATCATGCCCAAGGAAACTTCTTATCCCTTTGATATCTATGGGGTATGGCATTTTCTCGATTGCATCAACCTTAGCCTTATCAACTTCAATACCTCTTTCAGAAATTTTATGTCCTAAGACGATGCCTTCATTAACCATAAAGTGGCACTTATCCCAATTCAAGACAAGATTGGTGTCTTTACATCTCTGTAAGACTCGATCAAGGTTGCTGAGGCAATCGTCAAAGGAAGACCCGTAAACGGAGAAGTCATCCATGAAAACCTCAACAATCTTTTCACAAAAGTTAGAGAATATAACCATCATACATCTTGGAAAAGTGGCAGGTGCATTACATAAGCCAAAATGCATACGTCTATAAGAAAAGGTACCTAAAGGGCAGGTGAAAGTGGTCTTCTCCTGATCAGATTGTGCAACTGGTATTTGGGAGAAACCAGAATAACCGTCTAGAAAGCAGAAGTGTGTGTGTTTAGACAGTCTTTCTAGCATTTGGTCAACAAAAGGCAAAGGGTAATGATCTTTCCTAGTGGCTTTATTCAATTTCCTAAAATCGATCACCATCATATAGCCAGTGATAATCCTCTGAGGGACCAATTCATCCTTATCATTAGGGACAACGGTAATGCCTCCCTTCTTAGGGAAGCAATGTACCGGACTCACCCAATCGCTATGAGCAACAGGATAAATGATACCCGCTTCCAGGAGCTTTAGTATTTCTTTTCTCACTACTTCTTTCATCTTAGGATTTAATCTCATTTGATGATCAACAACTGGTTTGAAATGAGGATCAATTTTAATCTTGTGCTGGCATAGGGTAGGACTAATGCCCTTAAGATCATCAAGAGTATATCCAATAGCATCACGGTGCTTCCTTAGAGTTTTTAGTAACTTCTTTTCTTCATGCTCTGAGAGGCTAGCACTAATTATAACAGGATATATCTCCTTTTCATCAAGATAGGCATACTTAAGAGTATCAAGCAACTGTTTAAGCTCGAACACAGGATCACCCTTTGGTGGGGGTGGATCCCCAAGCAGTTCAACAGGCAAGTTATTCTTAAGGATAGGATATTGTTCTAAGACAACTCTGTCTATCTCATCCCTTTCATCCATATGCATATCATTTTCATGCTCAAGCAAGTATTGCTCTAAGGGATCAGTAGGAGGCACGGCAATAGGGGATAAGGCAATAGTTTCATCCCTACTAGGCAACTCCTTTTCACGAGGTTGTCTACCAAACTTAGAGAAATTGAACTCATGTGACACACCTTCAAAGCCAACAGTGACAGTTTGCTTCTCACAATCAATATAAGCATTGACAGTATTGAGAAAAGGTCTACCAAATATGATGGGACAAAAGCTATCTTGTGCGGTAGCAAGAACGAGGAAATCAGCAGGATACTTTGTTTTACCACACAAGACTTCAACATCCCTAACAATTCCCACAGGGCAGATAGTATCTCTATTGGCAAGCTGAATAGTGACATCAATAGGTTCTATCTCAACAGGTGCAATCTCATCTTTGATTTCATCATATAAGGATTGAGGTATTGCACTAACACTAGCACCCACATCACATAAGCCATGATAACAATGATCTCCTATCTTAACAGAAACCACAGGCATGCCAACAACATGCCTATGTTTGTCTCTAGCGTGAGGTTTAGCAATTCTAGCAGCATCTTCACACAAGTGAATATTATGTCCCTCAACTTCTTCAGACAGAAGATCTTTGATAATAGCAATGCTAGGTTCAACTCTAATTTTCTCATGGGGTGTAGGTGTTCTAATGTAGCCTCTACGTATCACAGTTGAAGCTTTAGAATGATCCTTTATCCTAACAGGGAAAGGTGGTTTCTCGATGTAAGCACTGGGAACAACAGGATCATTATAGGCAATGACTTTCTCTTCAACTCGAGTGGGTTTAACTACATTGACTTCTAAAGGAGGATGATATTTAAACCACTTCTCTTCGGGGAGATCAATATGAGCAGCAAAGGATTCACACAATGAAGCTACTATCTCAGAGTCAAGTCCACACTTAGCGCTAAAGTCACTAAAGGTATTTGTCTCAACAAAGGATTTAATGCAATCAAACGTGAAATTCATACCTGACTCCTTACCTTCTTCAAGCTCCCAATCTTCAGAGTTGCGTTTAATTCTCTCCAATAAATTGCATTTGAAGTCAATATCGCTCTTCATAAAAGAACCGGTACAAGAAGTGTCAAGCATGGTGCGATCATCATGAGAAAGCTGAGCATAGAAGTTCTGAATGATAATTTCTCTCGAGAGCTCAGGATTGGGGCATGAATATAGCATTGATTTAAGCCTCCCCCAAGCTTGAGCGATGCTTTCTCTGTCACGAGGCCAAAAATTGTAAATATAATTCCGATCACGCTGTACTAAATGCATAAAATAAAACTTTTGATGAAATTCCAATTTCAACCGATTGTAGTCCCATGATCCAGTATCATCACATAGCCTATACCATGTCAACGCCTTATCCTTCAAAGATAAAGGAAATACCTTCTTCTTGACCTCATCCCCAGGCACACCTGCAAGCTTAAATAAACCACAAATTTCATCTACATAGATTAGATGCAAGTCTGGATGTGATGTTCCATCTCCTGTAAAAGGATTAGCCAACAGTTTCCCAAGCATAACCGAAGGAAATTCAAAGCAAATATTTTCAGTAGGTGCAGCAGGTTGAGGAGCAACTCTTTGTGCTTCCATTCGAGGTGAAGATACCCCGAACAAGCCCCTCAAAGGATTAGTATCCATAGTGACAAGTGATAATAAATTTCAGCACACTATATGAATGTTTCCTTACCAAGTTCCACTTACCAAAGGCGCTTCACTCCCCGGCAACGGCGCCAGAAAAGAGTCTTGATGACCCACAAGTATAGGGGATCAATCTGTAGTGCCCCAAGTGTAAAGCTTTCCCTTTTTGTAACCTTACATGTGGGACCACCTTGACTTTGTCATGAGAGCTATCTATGCATGTTTGTGATTTCATGTGTCACCTTGTATTTCTTCTTTTGCATGCATGCATCCATGTCATAGCATTCTTACCATGCCTTGTGTTGCTTGCATCTATACCTTGCCATGTCTTAGAGTGGGTCTTGTAATTTCATGTGTTGATGCCATGCGATGATGGTGTGTGGTGTGTAGGAGTGGTTGCTAGGTATTTTCAAGCTCATTGCAATTTCAAACCCTTTCCCTTTCCTATTATCTCATGTTCAAAATTCCATCTTCCCAAAATTTGTTTTAAAATGTCTTGTGTTTAGAGGTTATTGTGGAGATGATGATGTGATGATTTGGAGTTTTATTCTTGGTCTTGAGGGTGAATATAAATCACAAAACAGAATAAATAAATGTTGTTTTGGATTTATGAAAATAGCCCCATAAATGCTGGAAGTATTTTATTTAAATAGCTGGTTCATTTTCAGGTCCACGGCAATTTTTCATTTGATTTTATCCCTTTAATTTTGTCCTGTGCCTTTTTTTTTCTTTCTCTGTTTTATTTTTAAAAAGGAAATAGACAGGGGGCTCTATTTCCCTATCTGGCGCGCTAAGTGGGCTCCCTCCCACCTAGCGGCCCATTTCTCCTTCCCCCTCGCAGCCCGTCGCGTGTCCGTCGTCGTCCACCTCCTTTCCAGCGAGGTAGTGGGTCCCTCCTGTCATCCTCTCTCTCCCGTTCCCCTCTGTTCCACCGGAGAGAGCACGCGCACATGGCCACCGCGCGCCCCTCGCTTCCCCTCTCGCCCTATAAAGAACCTTCGCGTCCGTGCCTCGGCTAGGTTTTCCCCTTCCGCCGCCGCTCCACCCAGATATCATCTCCCTCCTCTCTGCATCATCGCAGCAAGGTAAGCGAGGCGGATCCGCCATGGACGACGGATGAAGGAGGTCGCCGTCGTCGCTGTGGTACCTCTTCCTCCACGTCGAGAGGTCCAGGAGCTCGCGGGCCTCTCCACGGGCTCGTTCCCGCCGCTAGATCATCTTCCCCGACCCTGCTTCGTCTTCTTCCCGGAGGCGCTCCTTCTCCGATGAGCTCCGCCGCTCCGCGCCCTTCTTCCTGCTACTTCCTCTACGGGCGCTTCTTCCTTGACCCGTACTTGAGGTAGTGCTCCTCCTCCCTCCTCCCTGTGCTAGATCGAGCACCGTAGCCGTAGATTCGTTGCGCGCGTTGCCTCTGTCGCCGGAGCCGCTGGTCACCGTCGACACGCCGTTCTAGCGTCCCTCGGGAGTAGTTAGGACATGGAATGGGTTCATGTGGGTGTGGGCTTCCTCCCCTCCACGAGCCGGAGTTGTATTTGGCTCGCATCTCCGGCGAGACCCCTCCCCTGTTCCGGTCAGTCGCCGGTAGCAGATGAGCAGGGAGGTTACCTCTTCTGTTTCGCAGCGCGTAGTGGTTCAGACACCGTTTCGTAGCCCAGTGGTAACTAGCGTGGCGTGCCTGATGGAGGGCGTGAGTTCGATCCCCCCTCGGAACTCTTTTGGTTTTGCTGATTTAAATTGCACAGTAGCAACAGGGACAGGTTACCCTATTTACTTCCCCTACCCTGTCGACACAGTGGCACTGGTGTAGCGGCTAGGTGTTGTTGCTGTGTACCAGAGGTACTGGGTTCGATTTCTAGGAGCCCCTGATGCATATTTCTTTTTTTTGCTTTTATTTTAATTTTTTTACTTCTTTTTCTTATGCATAGACATCAAGGTGGCCTTTTTAATTCTTTTCCTGCTAGTGTAGCTGGGTGCAGGTTGTATTTGTGTGTGTGTTTTGCACACACTAGAATAGTGATATGTGTGTGTGTTTGTGGCTTAAGTGATATGTGTGTGTATGTGATCTTGATAGTTTATGTTGATGGTGTGATTGCATGTAGGCATGTGTGCATAGGAGTTGTAAGTGAAGTTGATGGTGTAGGTATGGAGATGTGTTTGTAGTGAGTGCACACCACATGTGTTACCTACTAGAAGTGTTCAAGAGGTGATGCTTCCATGTCACTTGCATAGTAGTTTCCCCCCTCATGTTGTTCTTGGGGTTAAGAGCTTGTGATGGGGTTTGTGGTGATGATATATGTGTGTGTGTGGAACTTCCCCCCTTGCAAAACTATGCACCTTCACATGTCCATATGTGAGAGGGCATGGTGTTGTGTGTGTGGGATGACTTGAGAGAAGTAATTGTGTTGTTGATGTGCATGACACAAACATGGGGTTCAAACCCCCATGTCACTTTGTCATTGTGCACATGAACTCAACCTTTGTAGTTGTTGTCTTAGTAGGATACTTTATGGAGTTGGCATATTCAGATTTGTTGCAAGTTTGTTCCTTGATTCCATGGTATAGGTGGAGCCCAAAGGCATGAGCTTTTGTGTGATAGTAGTAGGGGTTTTTCTCTACATCAAAGTGGTGTCATTTATCACTTGGTGTTATGTGTGTGCAAACTATGCCTAGACAAAGTGGGCATGTGGCTGCAAAATTCCAGCTTAGTGAAATCTGGAATTTCACTAAGTCTGAGATTCTGGAAACATTTTCTTCTCCTATAGATGAGGATGTGCTCGTCATTGTGTTGAGATCTAGCCTTAGTTCAGTGCTAGGATTTGAACCTGGTATGCTTGTGAAGATCTCTGTCAAATTTCAAATCATTTGAAGTCCAGTAGGTTGTGTTTTGATTGCTAACAAAAGGCTTCAGAACAGAGACAGAAACTCAGGTGCAGGAATTTTCACTAAGTCCGTGAGATCTGATGGTTTTGGGAAAGTTTGTGGCCTTGTATCTTCTAGAGTTTAATTCCTTTTGCTGTGATTCTTGCTGGTGCTTGTAGTGTTCTTGGTTGGCAACAGCCACATATATTATTTTTCATGTTTGGAGGCCTGTAGCTATGTTGCACGTAGCTCCCAAAGAGCTAAGATCCAGATTGTGGCAGATTATGTAGTGTAGTCATTTTGATCAATGTGTGTGCTTAGTTGATGTTGTGGTGTTCTCCCTTGCTCCAATCCATTCATGTTGGGTTGTTATACGTCTTAGCAACCTGGGAATACCAGATTTGTGCCAATTGTGAGTGTGGTGTTGAATCTTCCACGTAGAGCTTCATATCTTGTTTCGTTGATTCCCGTTGATCCGTAGCTCCGTTTGCAATGTTCTTTATATGGTTTTGCACCATTTTCATGAGCCGCATTTGTTCATGTCATTCTCATGCACGTCAAAATAGCTTAGTGTACAGTACTGTCCAGAGACTTGCAGTAGTTTATTTTGATTGTGCTAGTGATAGAAATAGTGGTGCATGCTCAATTTTCTTCTCATGCATCATGTGATTGTTGCATCTTGTGGTGCTGCTGTTCATTGGATGTTATTCTTATGTTGGGTAGCACCGGGATCGGAGAACGAATACGTGGAGTCAGGAGAGTACGTGCAGGACGAACCAGAACCATTCCAAGCTGAGGATATCACAGGCAAGATGATATGACCTTGATTCCATCTCTAGACTTGTTATGTTAGTTTTGTTTCCATGTCATATTGCTCGCTGCCTACCACTGAAATTAAATTGCCTCTTCATATGCCATGAGCCCAAACACCGTTCTCCTTCCTAGAAAACTTGTATGGCTAAGTAGGCTTGGTCAGCTACTAATGTTAGCATTGCTAGTTGCAGGTGCTTTGACTCATGTGATAACATGAGCTTGATATCATTATACATTAAATTCTGTTATTTAATTAATGCACCTATATACTTGGTAAATGACGGGAGGCCTAGACTTTTGCCGGGTGCTTTGTTCCGTTATTGCCGCCTTAGTTACCGGTTACCGGTGTTTGATTCCATAATGATCGCTCCTAACACGTTCGGGGTTGTTATGGGGACCCCCTTGATAAATCGCGTAGTGCTAAGGCTTGTCCGGCAGGACCCAACTTTGGTGTTAATTTGCTAATCACTTAATAATAAACTGCATAGGGAATAGCTACCCCGAGGATTTTAATCAACAACCCGGGCCAGTGCTCCTCATGAGTGTTGGTCCAAACTAGAGCACCGTGCGGGGCCATCTCGGGGCAACTCGGGAGATTTCTCTGGCCACCGTACGCTTCGCTTATCCGGCGTGTCCTGAGACTGAGATACGCGGCTCTTATCAAGGTCGTCGACACGTCGGGAGGTCCTGCTAGCCTTGTCTTACCTTAGCGGTATATCTTGCGTATAGGAATCCCAGTGAAGCTTTGGTTTCCCCCAGAGTTGAGGTTTTCCTCTAAGGAATCCAACAAGATCACGAGATTCGTGATAGAGGATGCCTTTGCGGCCTGTGTTCGTTTGTGATGGACTAGTTGGAGCACCCCTGCAGGGTTTAATCTGTCGGAAAGCCGTGCCCGCGGTTATGTGGCAACTTGGAGTATTTTGTTAACATCCGGTATTAGTGAACTTAAACTTAAACTAATAAAACTGCCAACTGTGTGCGTAACCGTGACTGTCCCTTCGAAGATCTCTCCTTGATCGGGAACACGGTGGGGTTATGAATGCCGTAGGTAGGTGTTCAGGATCACTTAGTGATCAAGTAATTCCGACCGCTAGTGTAGGCCACCTTCACTTCTACTTAGCGTAAGTTAGCCACTTAGTCAAGCTTAGGATGCTGCAGCCTCATACACTTCTTCCTTACCCTACCTAATAACATGACTAGTTCTGGCACCAAGGTCTTAGATTGCTGAGTCCCCGTGGCTCACGGATTCCTCCGAAACTCCCAGCAGGTACAGGTACCCCAGAGACAGATGATCCCGACGGCACCCAGCTGGCGTGGCAGTACGACGAGGAGACAGACCGCCTCTACGAGAACTATCCAGGGGACTGAGGCGTGGTCGTGATCGTGGGCCTGCAACAGGGTAGCATAGCATTTTCCATGTTTTGTAGTCCGTAGCGGAACTACCTTGTTTGTATCTGTGTTGTACTCTGAGTTAATAATAAGAAGACAGTTGAATCCCGAATTGTCTACTTTATTTACTATTTGCTCTATGTTACCTGCTTGCGAAACGCTTAGATGCGCTTCTTTCCTATTCGGGGGCCTCGACCCCTAGATGGGAAAGGACTGCATCTTGGCCGTTACAAGTTGGTAATCAGAGCCTTACGGCCGTAGGAGACTTTGTGTGATCGTACTTGGCCGAGTCGAGTCTAGAAAATGTTTTGAGTCTTAGTTATATCGGAGAGTAGGATTCTTTTTTCTCCTCTTCTTTTCTCTGGTGAGGTTCCCGTCTTAGGATATCTTTAACTCTACTCCTTTTCTCGCTCAAAATTTTTTTAGGATCACACGGGTATTTGTGAAATCTATATGATTTTGATGTGACGGAATCCTGTCCTGGTGCCTCCTATCTGCTCTAAGTATCAGGGGAGTTGAGCTCCAGGGATTATCGCGCACATCGCCATCATTCAGATTTCTGAGTATCTAAGAATGGACGGTGTTCGTTATTGCTTCAATACGGGTAGTGGTGAGATAACCCCGATGTCCCCAGTACTGGTGTAGATTGTTCGGGGGTATTACCACACTTTGTATCGTTGTGGTCACGAGGATCTGTTGTAGATGAAGGTCCGAGATGCTGGTTGTGTGTTGAAGGATGTGATACAGGTGACGGGTTAGTTTAGGAGTTGTGTGAAATACTCCTTATATCCGTGTACCTGATTGCATGACTAGTTATTTCGGGAATTCATAGGTGGGATATCTAGTAGTATCTTATAGGACTATCTTCCTACAGACGCTTGATTGAGGTTTGGGAAATCTCGGTCATATGTCTATTCCGAGCAGTTCTAGCTCACACTTGTTTGCAGTGGTCCTTATCGGAATTTTGTCGTCTGTTACTTTGAGGATGCACTCTTGCTATGTGATTCGAGTGCAATGCTAAATTCTGTTCAGATATTCTGTCTTTTGATTCAGCAATATCTTCAATTATTGTGTGGACTAATATGTTGTCCGTCTTCAGGATGGCTCCACCGACTCGTCAGACCCCAGGGCGTGAGGATATGTCGCCTCCACCTCCTCCTCCTCCTCCGCCGCCGCCTCCTCCTGCAGAGGCCTGGCAGGCGATGATGGCAGCTACTAATGCAAACACTCAGATGCTGTTGCAGTTGATCCAGGAGAGAGCCAATCATCAGCAGGGAAATTTCCAGCAGGGTGGCAATCACTTCGCCAGTCTGAGTCAGTTCCTGTCAAACCAGCCTAAGACGTTCACTTCTTGCGACCAGCCATTTGATGCGGAAGATTGGATCCGTGATTTGAACAAGCATTTCGAGTGTAGCAATGTGCGTGCGGAGGACTATGTCAAGTTTGCTACGTTTCAGTTGAAAGGGCAGGCTTCGATTTGGTGGCAGCAGCTTAAGGACTCCAGAGGTGGCAGGGTGATGACTTGGGATGAGTTTTGTCGTGACTTCAGGTCCCACTACATCCCTTCCAGCTTTGTTGAGGAGATGCGTGAGAAGTTCAGGCGTTTAAAGCAGGGCAACAATTCTGTGTACAAGTACAATGTCGAGTTCCACGAGCTGGCCCGTTACGCGTTGCATGATGTTCCGGATCAGAAGAGCAAGATCTATCAGTTCAGGGGTGGCTTAAAGGAGGATTTGCAGTTAGCGCTTGCTTTGCACGATCCTCAGGAGTTTGACAAGTTCTACAACTTAGCTCTCAGAGCAGAGGCAGCCTTGCTCAGGGTGGAGAACTCCAAGAAGCGCTTCAGAGATTCCAGCTCTTCCTCGACTCAGGTGGTTCAGAAGCAACGGAGGTTTTGGGTTTCTCCTCCTCCTCCTCGGCACTCGCAGCAGCCGAAGCACTTAGGTGGACGTGGTTCTTCCCACCCACCCAACCCTCGCTTTCAGCAGAGATACCAGCATCAGAAGCAAGGGCCTCCTCAGTCTCAGTTCCGGCAGCCAGCAGATGTCACTTGTCACAAATGTGGGCAGAAGGGTCACTTTGCCAACAGATGTACTTCTCAGCTCCGTCTGCCGCCTCCTCCTCCAGGCAAACCTCCCAGCAACGCTCTTGTCAAATTCAATCCCAGATCAGCTCGAGTCAACATGGTGAATGCAGCTGAAGCAGACAACTCCTCTGATGTGATCATGGGTAATCTCCTATTCAATGATTTTCCTGCTAAAGTCTTGTTCGATTCTGGTGCTTCGCATTGCTTTATGTCAAAGTCATCTTTCATCAAGCATGATTTTCCCTCGACGAGTTTGCATAGACCTTTGGGTGTTGTTTCTCCGGCTACTCAGATGAGGTCAAATTGTAGAGTTCCCGATGCTTCTATCAAGATGGGCAATTATTCCTTTCTGGCGTCCCCGTATGTCTTGGGTAATTCCTACATTGACTTGATTCTTGGTATGGACTGGTTGGCCATGAACAAGGCATCAATTGATTGTGAAGCTAAAGAAGTGAAGCTTACCCACTCTTCGGAGGATGTGATTATATTCGCGGCGCGCGATGATACAATCCATTTGTTCTCCTTGAATGAAAAGGGTGAGATCAATCCTATTGAGCAAGTTCCAGTAGTCTGTGAATATCAAGATGTGTTTCCTGAAGAGCTACCAGGCATGCCTCCGCACCGTGAAGTTGAGTTTGTCATTGAGCTTGAGCCAGGCACAGAGCCAGTGTGCAAACGGCCGTACAAGCTGGGTCCAGAAGAGTTGAAGGAACTCAAGAGGCAACTCGATGAGCAGGAGCGTTTGGGTTTGATCAGACCAAGCTCGTCTCCGTGGGGATGTGGTGTTCTATTTGTCAAGAAGAAGGATGGTTCGGACCGGCTGTGTGTCGATTACCGCCCATTGAACAAGAAGACAATCAAGAACAAATATCCACTTCCGAACATAAATGAGTTGTTCAAACAGTTGAAAGGTGCTAAAGTATTCTCCAAGCTTGATCTCAGAATGGGCTATCATCAGATTCGCATTCGCGAGGAAGACATTCCGAAGACGACATTCAGGACTAGTTTTGGCTCGTATGAGTATACGGTCATGTCTTTTGGTCTGGCCAATGCTCCTCCGACTTTATGTCAATTGATGAACTATATTTTCTCTCCATACAAGAATGAATTTGTCTTGCTCTATCTCGATGACATTCTGGTCTTTTCTAAGGATGAGGAAGAACATGAGAAACATCTCAGGTTGGTGCTTGATAAACTAAGAGAATACAAGTTGTATGCCAAGTTTTCCAAGTGCGAGTTCTGGCTGAAAGAAGTGGTTTATCTTGGGCATATTATCTCTGCCGAGGGCATTAAGGTTGACCCGTCCAAGGTTCAAGCCATTGTTGAATGGGAACCTCCGCAGAATGTGGAGGAACTTCGAAGCTTTCTCGGTCTTGCCGAATATTGCAGAAGATTCGTTGAGAACTTCTCCAAAATCGCCAAGCCGCTCTCTAGTATTCTTCAGAAGGGTGTCAAGTATGTTTGGTCTCCAGAGTGTCAACTGGCTTTTGATACACTCAAAGAGAAGCTTACCTCCACTCCGGTATTGACCCCTCCGGATGATTCCAAGTCGTACCAGGTCTTTTGCGATGCTTCTCTCCAGGGTATCGGTGCAGTCTTGATGCAAGATAGGAAGGTGGTTGCTTATACCTCCAGGCAGCTGAAGCCTGCGGAGAAGAACTATCCTGTGCACGATCTCGAGCTAGCAGCTGTTGTGCACGCCTTGATGACTTGGAGACATCTCTTGTTGGAACGTAAGGTTGAAGTTTTCACCGATCACAAGAGCCTCAAGTATATCTTCACTCAGCCTAACTTGAATCTTCGGCAAACACGTTGGGTGGAGATGCTCCAGGATTTTAATCCGAGTGTTGAGTACACGCCAGGCAAGGCAAATGTTGTGGCTGATGCATTGAGCAAGAAGGTATATTGCAACAGTCTAATTCTGCAACCTCTCCAGCCGGGTCTTTCTGAGTCTTTCACGAAGCTCAATCTCCAGCTAGTTCCTCAAGGTTTTCTTGTGAACCTTCAGATCTCTCCTACCTTGGAAGATCAGGTCAGAGCAGCTCAGCTACTTGGCACTATGGTGAAGAAGGTCAAGATTGGCGTGGGAAAGAGTCTTCCCAAGTATAAGTGTTTCACTGTTGATGCCAGGGACACATTGTTTTTCGAGGATCGCCTTGTCGTCCCGAAAGGTGATCTCAGGATGGTGATCATGGAAGAAGCTCATAACTCTTTGCTCTCCATTCATCCTGGAAGTTCCAAAATGTACCATGACTTGAAGTAGACTTTCTGGTGGACTCGTATGAAACGTGAAATTGCGCAATTCGTAAACGAGTGTGATGTATGTCGGAGGGTGAAAGCAGAACATCAAAGACCTGCGGGCCTCTTGCAGCCTTTGCCGATTCCCGAGTGGAAGTTTGATCACATTGAGATGGACTTCGTCACCGGGTTTCCGAAATCCAAGTTCTGGGACTCCTTTCAGTCTGCTATGGGCACGAAGATCCGCTTCAGCACAACGTTCCATCCTCAGACTAATGGTCAAGTGGAGAGAGTGAATCAAGTTCTTGAGGATATGCTGAGAGCCTGTGTTATCTCTTTTGGCATGAAGTGGGAGGATTGTCTGCCTTTCGCGGAGTTCTCGAATAACAACAGTTATCAAGCTAGTTCAGGCAAGGCTCCGTTTGAAATTCTCTATGGCAGGAAGTGTCGTACTCCGCTCAACTGGTCCCAGACAAGCGAGCGTCAGATCCTTGGCAATGATATGATAGAAGAAGCTGAGGAGATGTGTCGGATCATCCACAACAACCTCAGAGTAGCTCAGTCCCGTCAGAAGAGCTATTACGATAGCAAGCACCGTGACATGTCGTATGAGCTTGATGATTTTGTCTATCTCAAGGTGTCGCCTATGAAGGGTATGCAGTGCTTTGGCATCAAAGGCAAGCTTGCGCCTCGTTTCGTTGGTCCGTTCAGAGTGGTTGGCAAGAGGGGCGACCTTGCGTACCAGCTCGAGCTTCCGTCAACCTTTGCAAATGTCCATGATGTGTTCCATGTTTCTCAGCTTCGGAGGTGTTTCAAGAACCCCGAGCGCACTGTGCATCTTCAAGATATCGACCTTCAGCCTGACCTTTCTTATCGTGAGCATCCAGTTGCGGTTCTCGAGGCGACTGAGCGCAAGACCCGTAACAAGACTGTGAAGTTTCTCAAAGTGCAGTGGTCACATCATTCCGATAAAGAGGCTACATGGGAACGCGAGGATCACCTCCGTTCCGAATTTCCCGATTTCTTTCAGTCTTACATCTCGAGGTCGAGATCTTCTTTGTAGCTTGGAAGAATTTGTAGTGCCCCAAGTGTAAAGCTTTCCCTTTTTGTAACTTTACATGTGGGACCACCTTGACTTTGTCATGAGATCTATCTATGCATGTTTGTGATTTCATGTGTCACCTTGTATTTCTTCTTTTGCATGCATGCATCCATGTCATACCATTCTTAACATGCCTTGTGTTGCTTGCATCTATACCTTGCCATGTCTTAGAGTGGGTCTTGTAATTTCATGTGTTGATGCCATGTGATGATGGTGTGTGGTGTGTAGGAGTGGTTGCTAGGTATTTTCAAGCTCATTGCAATTTCAAACCCTTTCCCTTTCCTATTATCTCATGTTCAAAATTCCATCTTCCCAAAAGTTGTTTTAAAATGTCTTGTGTTTAGAGGTTATTGTGGAGATGATGATGTGATGATTTGGAGTTTTATTCTTGGTCTTGAGGGTGAATATAAATCACAAAACAGAATAAATAAATGCTGTTTTGGATTTATGAAAATAGCCCCATAAATGCTGGAAGTATTTTATTTAAATAGCTGGTTCATTTTCAGGTCCAGGGCAATTTTTCATTTGATTTTATCCCTTTTATTTTGTCTTGTGCCTATTTTTTTTCTTTCTCTGTTTTATTTTTAAAAAGGAAATAGACAGGGGGCTCTATTTCTGTATCTAGCGCGCTAAGTGGGCTCCCTCCCACCTAGCGGCCCATTTCTCCTTCCCCTCGCAGCCCGTCACGCGTCCGTCGTCGTCCACCTCCTTTCTAGCGAGGCAGTGGGTCCCTCCTGTCATCCTCTCTCTCCCGTTCCCCCCTGTTCCACCGGAGAGAGCACGCGCACATGGCCACCGCGCGCCCCTCGCTTCCCCTCTCGCCCTATAAAGAACCTTGGCGTCCGTGCCTCGGCTAGGGTTCCCCCTTCCGCCGCCGCTCCACCCAGATCTCATCTCCCTCCTCTCTGCATCGTCACAGCAAGGTAAGCGAGGCGGATCCGCCATGGACGACGGATGAAGGAGGTCGCCGTCGTCGCTGTGGTACCTCTTCCTCCATGTCGAGAGGTCCAGGAGCTCGCAGGCCTCTCCACGGGCTCGTTCCCGCCGCTAGATCGTCTTCCCCGACCCTGCTTCGTCTTCTTCCCGGAGGCGCTCCTTCTCCGAGGAGCTCCGCCGCTCCGCGCCCTTCTTCCTGCTACTTCCTCTACGGGCGCTTCTTCCTCGACCCGTACGTGAGGTAGTGCTCCTCCTCCCTCCTCCCTGTGCTAGATCGAGCACCGTAGCCGTAGATTCGTTGCGCGCGTTGCCTCTGTCGCCGGAGTCGCTGGTCACCGTTGACATGCCGTTGTAGCGTCCCTCGGGAGTAGTTAGGACATGGAATGGGTTCATGTGGGTGTGGGCTTCCTCCCCTCCACGAGCCGGAGCTGTATTTGGCTCGCATCGCCGGCGAGACCCCTCCCCTCTTCCGGTCAGTCGTCGGTAGCAGATGAGCAGGGAGGTTACCTCTTCTGTTTCGCAGCGCGTAGTGGTTCAGACACCGTTTCGTAGCCCAGTGGTAACTAGCGTGGCGTGCCTGATGGAGGGCGTGGGTTCGATTCCCCCTCGGCACTCTTTTGGTTTTGCTGATTTAAATTGCACAGTAACAACAGGGACAGGTTACCCTGTTTACTTCCCGTACCCTGTCGACACAGTGGCAGTGGTGTAGCGGCTAGGTGTTGTTGCTGTGTACCAGAGGTACTGGGTTCGATTCCCAGGAGCCCCTGATGCATATTTTTTTTTTGCTTTTCTTTTATATTTTTTTACTTTTTTTCTTATGCATAGACATCAAGGTGGCCTTTTTAATTCTTTTCCTGCTAGTGTAGCTGGGTGCAGGTTGTATTTGTGTGTGTGTTTTGCACACACTAGAATAGTGATATGTGTGTGTGTTTGTGGCTTAAGTGATATGTGTGTGTATGTGATCTTGCTAGTTTATGTTGATGGTGTGATTGCAAGTAGGCATGTGTGCATAGGAGTTGTAAGTGAAGTTGATGGTGTAGGTATAGAGATGTGTTTGTAGTGAGTGCACACCACATGTGTTACCTACTAGAAGTATTTGAGAGGTGATGCTTCCATGTCACTTGCATAGTAGTTTCCCCCCTCATGTTGTTCTTGGGGTTAAGAGCTTGTGATGGGGTTTGTGGTGATGATATATATGTGTGTGTGGAACTTCCCCCCTTGCAAAACTATGCACCTTCACATGTCCATATGTGAGAGGGCATGGTGTTGTGTGTGTGGGGTGACTTGAGAGAAGTAATTGTGTTGTTGATGTGCATGACACAAACATGGGGTTCAAACCCCCATGTCACTTTGTCATTGTGCACATCAACTCAACCTTTCTAGTTGTTGTCTTAGTAGGTTACTTTATGGAGTTGGCATATTCAGATTTGTTGCAAGTTTGTTCCTTGATTCCATGGTATAGGTGGAGCCCAAGGGCATGAGCTTTTGTGTGATAGTAGTAGGGGTTTTGCTCTACATCAAAGTGGTGTCATTTATCACTTGATGTTATGTGTGTGCAAACTATGCCTAGACAAAGTGGGCATGTCGCTGCAAAATTCCAGCTTAGTGAAATCTGGAATTTCACTAAGTCTGAGATTCTAGAAACATTTTCTTCTCCTATAGATGAGGATGTGCTGGTCATTGTGTTGAGATCTAGCCTTAGTTCAGTGCTAGGATTTTTAACCTGGTATGCTTGTGAAGCTCTCTGTCAAATTTCAAATCATTTGAAGTCCAGTAGGTTGTGTTTTGATTGCTGACAAAAGGCTTCAGAACAGAGACAGAAACTCAGGTGCAGGAATTTTCACTAAGTCCCTGAGATATGATGGTTTTGGGAAAGTTTGTGGCCTTGTATCTTCTAGAGTTTAATTCCTTTTGCTTTGATTCTTGCTGGTGCTTGTAGTCTTCTTGGTTGGCAACAGCCACATATATTATTTTTCATGTTTGGAGGCCTGTAGCTATGTTGCATGTAGCTCCCAAAGAGCTAAGATGCAGATTGTGGCAGATTGTGTAGTGTAGTCATTTTGATCAATGTGTGTGCTTAGTTGATGTTGTGGTGTTCTCCCTTGCTCCAATCCATTCTTGTTGGGTTGTTATATGTCTTAGCAACCTGGGAATACCAGATTTGTGCCAATTGTGAGTGTGGTGTTGAATCTTCCACGTAGAGCTTCATATCTTGTTTCGTTGATTCCCATTGATCCGTAGCTCCGTTTGCAATGTTCTTTATATGGTTTTGCACCGTTTTCACGAGCCGCAATTGTTCATGTCATTCTCATGCATGTAAGAATAGCTTAGTGTACAGTACTGTCCAGAGACTTGCAGTAGTTTATTTTGTTTGTGCTAGTGATAGAAATAGTGGTGCATGCTCAATTTTCTTCTCATGCATCATGTGATTGTTGCATCTTGTGGTGCTGCTGTTCATTGGCTGTTATTCTTATGTTGGGTAGCACCGGGATCGGAGAACGAATACGTGGAGTCAGGAGAGTACGTGCAGGACGAACCAGAACCATTCCAAGCTGACGATATCACAGGCAAGATGATATGACCTTGATTCCATCTCTAGACTTGTTATGTTAATTTCGTTTCCATGTCATATTGCTCGCTGCCTACCACTGAAATTAAATTGCCTCTTCATATGCCATGAGCCCAAACACCGTTTTGTTGGAATTATGCCCTAGAGGCAATAATAAATATAGTTATTATTATAATTCCTGTATCAAGATAATCGTTTATTATCCATGCTATAATTGTATTGAATGAAGATTCATTTACATGTGTGGATACATAGACAAAACACTGTCCCTAGCAAGCCTCTAGTTGGCTAGCCAGTTGATCAAAGATAGTCAGTGTCTTCTGATTATGAACAAGGTGTTGTTGCTTGATAACTGGATCACGTCATTAGGAGAATCACGTGATGGACTAGACCCAAACTAATAGACGTAGCATGTTGATCGTGTCATTTTGTTGCTACTGTTTTTCTGCGTGTCAAGTATTTGTTCCTATGACCATGAGATCATATAACTCACTAACACCGGAGGAATACTTTGTGTGTATCAAATGTCGCAACGTAACTGGGTGACTATAAAGATGCTCTACAGGTATCTCCGAAGGTGTTCGTTGAGTTAGTATGGAACAAGACTGGGATTTGTCACTCCGTGTGACGGAGAGGTATCTCAGGGCCCACTCGGTAATACAACATCACACACAAGCCTTGCAAGCAATGTAACTTAGTGTAAGTTGCGGGATCTTGTATTACGGAACGAGTAAAGAGACTTGCTAGTAAACGAGATTGAAATAGGTATGCGGATACTGACGATCGAATCTCGGGCAAGTAACATACCGAAGGACAAAGGGAATGACATACGGGGTTATATGAATCCTTGGCACTGAGGTTCAAACGATAAGATCTTCGTAGAATATGTAGGATCCAATATGGGCATCCAGGTCCCGCTATTGGATATTGACCGAGGAGTCTCTCGGGTCATGTCTACATAGTTCTCGAACCCGCAGGGTCTGCACACTTAAGGTTCGACGTTGTTTTATGCGTATTTGAGTTATATGGTTGGTTACCGAATGTTGTTCGGAGTCCCGGATGAGATCACGGACGTCACGAGGGTTTCCGGAATGGTCCGGAAACGAAGAATGATATATAGGATGACCTCATTTGTTTACCGGAAGGTTTTCGGAGTTACCGGGAATGTACCGGGAATGACGAATGGGTTCCGGGAGTTCACCGGGGGGGGGGGGGGCAACCCACCCCGGGGGAGCCCATAGGCCTTGAGGGTGGCGCACCAGCCCTTAGTGGGCTGGTGGGACAGCCCAAAAGGGCCCTATGCGCATTGAAAGAAAAATCAAAGAGAAAAGAAAAAAAAAGGGGAGGTGGGAAAGGAAAGAAGGACTCCACCCACCAGGCCAAGTAGGACTCGGTTTGGGGGGGATTCCTTCCCCCCTTTGGCTCGGCCGACCCCCTTGGGGCTCCTTGAGCCCCAAGGAAAGGTCCCCTCTCTCCCACCTATATATACGGAGGTTTTAGGGCTGATTTAAGACGACTTTTCCACGGCAGCCCGACCACATACCTCCACGGTTTTTCCTCTAGATCGCGTTTCTGCGGAGCTCGGGCAGAGCTCTGCTGAGATAAGATCACCACCAACCTCCGGAGCACCGTCACGCTGCTGGAGAACTCATCTACCTCTCCGTCTCTCTTGCTGGATGAAGAAGGCCGAGATCATCATCGAGTTGTACGTGTGCTGAACGCGGAGGTGCTGTCCGTTCGGCACTAGATCGTGGGACTGATCGCGGGATTGTTCGCGGGGCGGATCGAGGGACCTGAGGACGTTCCACTACATCAACCGCGTTCACTAACGCTTCTGCTGTACGGTCTACAAGGGTATGTAGATCACTCATCCCCTCTCGTAGATGGACATCACCATGATAGGTCTTCGTGCGCGTAGGAAATTTTTTGTTTCCCATGCGATGTTCCCCGACACGTTCTCCTTCCTAGCAAACTTGTATGGCTAAGTAGGCTTGCTCAGCTACTAATGTTAGCATTGCTAGTTGCAGGTGCTTTGACTCATGTGATAACATGAGCTTGATATCATTATACATTAAATTTTGTTATTTAATTAGTGCACCTATATACTTGGTTAATAACGGGAGGCCTAGCCTTTTGCCGGGTGCTTTGTTCTGTTATTGCCGCCTTAGTTACCGGTTACCGGTGTTTGATTCCATAATGATCGCTCCTAACACGTTCGGGGTTGTTATGGGGACCCCCTTGATAAATCGCGTAGTGCTAAGGCTTGTCCGGCAGGACCCAACTTTGGTGTTAATTTGCTAATCACTTAATAATAAACTGCATAGGGAATAGCTACCCCGAGGATTTTAATCAACAACCCGGGCCAGTGCTCCTCATGAGTGTTGGTCCAAACTAGAGCACCGTGCGGGGCCATCTCGGGGCAACTCGGGAGATTTCTCTGGCCACCGTACGCTTCGCTTATCCGGCGTGTCCTGAGACTGAAATACGCGGCTCTTATCAGGGTCGTCGACACGTCGGGAGGTCCTGCTAGCCTTGTCTTACCTTAGCGGTATATCTTGCGTATAGGAATCCCAGTGAAGCTTTGGTTTCCCCCAGAGTTGAGGTTTTACTCTAAGGAATCCGACGAGATCGCGAGATTCGTGATAGAGGATGCCTTTGCGGCCTGTGTTCGTTTGTGATGGACTAGTTGGAACACCCCTGCAGGGTTTAATCTTTCGGAAAGCCATGCCCGCGGTTATGTGGCAACTTGGAGTATTTTGTTAACATCCGGTATTAGTGAACTTAAACTTAAACTAATAAAACTGCCAACTGTGTGCGTAACCGTGACTGTCCCTTCGAAGATCTCTCCTCGATCGGGAACACGGTGGGGTTATGAATGCCGTAGGTAGGTGTTCAGGATCACTTAGTGATCAAGTAATTCCGACCGCTAGTGTAGGCCACCTTCACTTCTACTTAGCGTAAGTTAGCCACTTAATCAAGCTTAGGATGCTGCAGCCTCATACACTTCTTCCTTACCCTACCTAATAACATGACTAGTTCTGGCACCAAGGTCTTAGATTGCTGAGTCCCCGTGGCTCACGGATTCCTCCGAAACTCCCAGCAGGTACAGGTACCCCAGAGACAGATGATCCCGACGGCACCCAGCTGGCGTGGCAGTACGACGAGGAGACAGACCGCCTCTACGTGAACTATCCAGAGGACTGAGGCGTGGTCGTGATCGTGGGCGTGCAGCAGGGTAGCATAGCATTTTCCATGTTTTGTAGTCCGTAGCGAAACTACCTTGTTTGTATCTGTGTTGTACTATGAGTTATTAATAAGAAGACAGTTGAATCCCGAATTGTCTACTTTATTTAGTATTTGCGCTATGTTACCTGCTTGCGAAACGCTTAGATGCGCTTCTTTCCTATTCGGGGGCCTCGACCCCCAGATGGGAAAGGACCGCATCTTGGCCGTTACACAATCATAGTCCTTTCGATAAGTAAGAGTGTCGAACCCAACGAGGAGCAGAAGGATCTGACAAGTGGTTTTCAGCAAGGCAAAATCTGCAGGCACTTAAATTGTCGGCAACAAGTGATTGTGTGGTGAGATGATTCGTAGCAAGCAACAAGTAACAAAAGTAGAAACAGTGCAGCAAAGTGGCCCAATCCCTTTTGTAGCAAGGGACAAGCCTGGACAAAGTCTTATAAGAGGAAAAGCGCTCCCGAGGACACACAGGAATTTCTGTCATGCTAGTTTCATCATGTTCATACGATTCGCGTTCGTTACTTTGATAGTTTGATATGTGGGTGGACCGGCGCTTGGGTACTGCCCTTACTTGGACAAGAATCCCACTTGTGATTAACCCCTCTCGCAAGCATCCGCAACTACGAAAGAAGAATTAAGACAAAGTCTAACCATAGCATTAAACTAGTGGATCCAAATCAGCCCCTTACGAAGCAACGCATAAACTAGGGTTTAAGCTTCTGTTACTCTAGCAACCCATCATCTACTTACTACTTCCCAATGCCTTCCTCTAGGCCCAAATAATGGTGAAGTGTTATGTAGTCGATGTTCACATAACACCACTAGAGGAAAAACAACATACAACATATCAAATTACCGAACGAATACCAAATTCACATGACTACTATTAGCATGAATTATCCCATGTCCTCAGGAACAAAAGTAACTACTCACAAAGCATAATCATATTCATGATCAGAGAGGTAATGAGTAGCATCAAGGATCTGAACATAAACTCTTCCACCAAATAATCCAACTAGCATCAACTACAAAGAGTAATCAACACTATTAGCAACCTTACAAGTACCAATCGGAGTCGCGAGACGGAGATTGGTTACAAGTGATGAACTAGGGTTTGGAGATGAGATGGTGCTGATGAAGATGTTGATGGTGATGAGTCACCTCCGATGAGAGGAGTGTTGGTGATGACGATGGCGACGATTTCCCCCTCCGGGAGGGAAGTTTCCCCGGCAGGATCGTCCTGCCGGAGCTCTAGATTGGTTCTGCTCAAGTTCCGCCTCGTGGTGGCGGCGAAACCATGAAAAAGCTCCTCCTCGATTTTTTCGTGGACGAAACCCTCCATATAGCAAAAGAGGAGGGCCAGTGGGCTGCCCACAAGCCCGCATGGCGCGACCTGGGGGGGTGGCCGCGCCGTGCAGGCTTGTGGGCACCCCCTGGTGCCCCTCTGGCACTTCTTCGGCCCAGTATTTTTGATAAATTGGGAAAAAAATCCCCGTTGATTTTCACGGCGTTTGGAGTTGCGCAGAATAGGTATCTCAACTTTGCTCCACTTTCAGGCCAGAATTCCAGTTGCCGGTATTCTCCCTCTTCATGTAAACCTTGCAAAATAAGAGAGAAAAGGCATAAGAATTGTAACGTGAAGTGAAATAACAGCCAAAGAAGCGATAAATATCAACATGAAAACATGATGCAAAATGGACGTATCAACGGTTCAGCAGAAACACCGCTGTAGTGACCGCTTCGCCCCAAAACTCGTCGGGGAGGTGCTTGGCCTTCAGCAGACTCCAGGCCATCCCCACCATCGTGCCATTCCGGCGCTCCACCATACCATTCTGCTCTGGTGAGTATCGTGCAGTGAGGTGTCGGATGACCCCCAGCTCGGCGCAGTACGCCGTGAACGACCCGGACGTGAACTCGCCCCCTCCGGTCTGTGTGCAATGTCTTCAGCTTGCGCCCAGACTAAGACTCTGCGTGAGCTTGCACACGCTTGATCGCCGCTCCAACCTCATCCTTCGAAGCGAGCAGCACGAGCCACATGTACCTCATGGCGTCGTCCACCAGCAGGAGGAAGTACTTCTTCCCACTCGATCTTGCCGGCGTGATCGGGTCACACAGGTCGCCGTTTACGAGCACCAGCCGTTCCTGGGCCCAGAACTTGGCCTGCTGCACGAATGACGAGCGCCGCTGCTTGCCGGCCAGGCACGCGTCGGAGAGTTTGTCCACCAGCTCGACCACGGGCATGCCGCACACCATGTCCTGGCACGCCAGCTTGCGCAACGCGTCGAAGTTGAGATGCCCGTAGCGGGCATGACAGGTCCATGCCGCCTCCGAGACATACAGGTTGCCCAATCCGGAGCACAACGGAATACAGACGATTGGGAGCTCTCATTACCTTGGCGAGGAGACGATGCTACTGGTCACGTACATGCAGCACTCCATCTTGGATCAGCACCTGGCAGCCGCTCTCATCGAGCTGGCCTAGGCTGATGATGTGAGAGCGCGGCTGTGGGATGTAGTACACCCCGGTGACCGTGCGGTGTTCGCCGGTCTTGCACATCAGAAGAATCGTCCCTCGGCCGCACATGTTGACGATGAAACCATCAACGAACTTGACAGTGCCAGTGACCCTCGTGTCGAGCTCGACAAAGACTCCGCGGTCGCCCGTCATGTGGTTGGACGTGCCCGTGTACAGGTACCACACGCCGTCGCCGCCGCTGCCGCTCCCCTCGTGCCCGAGATGGACCTGAGCGGAGTCCTCGACAAGCTGTACTGGGGTCTCGTCCACGCCGTCATGGTTGTGGTCGGACAACCCGCAGGCTTGGGCCATCAGTAGGCTCTGCTCCTCTTCATCGCCTCCGGCTTGGACCAGGTTCACCTGCTCCTTGATCCGTGTCCTGCACTCGCGCGCCCAGTGCCCCTCCTTTTTGGAGTAGTGGCAGATATCCTTTGACTTGTTGCTGAAGCTTGTACCGCGACCATTGCCATGGCCACGGCCGTCGCACCCACGGCCGCGGCCTCTACCACGTCCACGGCCATGGATGTTGCTGCTCGAAGAGACGTCGCCCTCACGCAGCTTCATGCGTGCAAACCACTCCTCACTGAGGAGCAGCTTGCCATTGTTGTCACCGGCGCTAGGCGCCACGTTCAGCTCATATTCCTCCTCGGCAGCCTTCAGCTGCCCGATCAGCTCCTCGAGCGCCAGGGTGTTGAGGTCGACTGGGGTCTCAATCGCTCACGCCATCTGCGAGTACGCACCGGGGACGACCGAGAGAAACTTGCGAACGACGGCAGGCTCGTCGATCTTGTCACCTAATAGCTCGAGTTCAGTGACCAGGAAGGATAGACGCATACCAAAAACGTCGATGCTCTCGTCGTCATTGAATTTGATCGCCAAGTACTGACGATGGAGCGTCGTCACCTTGGCCTCCTGTACACGGCTCACGCCTAGCCGCATCGTCTTGATAGTGTCCCAGGCATCCTTCGCCGTGTCCTTTACGGCGAGCTTGGATACCATCTCAGGCAGCACAAACCGCAGCAGGCACTCCATTGCTGTGTGATCCGTCTCCCGCTCCGTGGTCCCTTCACTCATGGTGACCCAGAGCTGGTGCGCCTCGAGCATCACCTGCATTGTGAGTGCCTAGTCGCCGTAGTTCGTGGGTGTCAGCATAGGCCACGCCCCGTCGGTGTCACGGACGACCCTCTGGTGTACAACCATGGCGCCGCCGCTGTTCCCCGCCTCCGTCAGGTTCTTCTCCTTCGGGCTGCCGGTCCTGTCATCTTCATAGGTCGATCAGGCACCTAGGCTCTGATGCCAATTGTCAGACGGCCCCGCCCTACAGCTAACTCCGGTTATCGCCGGAGAGTGAGAGAGGAAGAAAAATGGAGAGACTGAAACTTTTGCGCTGCCAACTGTTTGCAGCTTTTCTGTGTTTCTATTCAATTGATTCAACCGATCTACAACTGATTTCGCAGAGAAATAGGCCACAATCATGTAGCAGGCGCTGCCATCCCAGCGCCCCCCGTGCGTCGCCCGCCATGGCGTCTTGACCGTGCACTCGTGCCATCGCACGATCGGATCAAGGCGCCGCACAAGTTCTAACAAACCCGAGGCGCAGCTCGGTGTTATTTCCTGACGAAACTGGAAGCTAAACTGAACCTGAAGCTAACCTGAACTGAAGTTTAAGCTAACATCATCCGCACAAGCACGATCGATTCGCGTTAACATGCTGCACATTATCATAAGTGAAGGGAGCACCAAGAAATCCAAGATCTCATAGTTCAATCCGTCAAGGCATCTCGAAATGATGTCATTTGATTTTCAGCACGCATGGACGTTGAGAAGTGCTCATGCTGCCACATAGCCTCGTTAAAATAGCCACACACCATCGAGGGGTCATCCAGAACACTCTGAAGCCTTCTTAGATAGTCCCACATCAAATGCCTGTTCTCCACATGAGGTTCTCCATAGACAAGTGTACCTCTCCATCGAACAGCACGGCTGTTATCATCAATCATTACATTAATATGTCGGGAACGAGAGTCAAGAACTGAAACTTGTAGAGATACGTCCCAATAGAGAGCCAAACCCCCACTCAGACCATTGCTTGAAAGACCACAAAAACCTTTCAGACCTAGTCTTCACTTAATCTTCTGAACTTTGTTAGCGTCATGTCTTGTTTCACTCAAAAGGACAAGCTTTGGGGAGTTGGATTGTGAGAGGGCCGCGAGTATATTTATCCTAACACAAGTTCACACAAACACCTTCCTGAACCAATCCAAAACAGACTTAATTTTCCGTCAAGATCAAAGGCACATCCACGTACCAGTCCACAAAAGACCAGCCACTCCAGCAAGACAACTCCACGATGCGAAGACTCTGAAGGTCCCTGGAGCGAAAAACGAATACTAGACGACTAGAAGAAGCCAACTAGGACGGCAAATCTCGACCGTTGATGTGTTCAGGGGTGTACCTAAACAAAAGTACAAATATAATACGGAGTACAAGAATTTTATTGTGGTGTTGTGTAATTTGGACCGTCGGATAAAAAAAATAAACGACAATAAGTGACAGTGCAGGAGTATACTATAAAAGAACTTGTCTCAGTGTGTTCTGTCTCTTGCTACATGTTTTAACTGGAGACTTTAGACATCCTCCTAATTACAAAGGACCGAACAGCAAAATATTACAATGACAACAACACTAGTGATTTCACATCTTGTAATGTTCCGGTCATAGTTGACTTTACTTTGTTGTTTTGCTTAACAATAAATAAGAATGATTGTGTGCATCGGAATGATGCAGAGGCCGGAGATTTCGACCTCCTTTTCTAAGAAAAACACTTTGTATTTGAAGGGGTCTCCGAAGGTCCACGCATCACACGGTCTGTTGTTAAGGCAACATATATTCTCATGCGACCGACCATCCTCGGAGGGGGTTAAGAACTCACAAGCGTTTTATGCTTTCCTTTTAGGACATCTTCAACGGCAGCCCCATAAATTGGTTCCCTAGTTTTAGGTATGAAGAGAGGACGTTTTTGGGCACTAGAAAAATGGTCTGCCTTTCCAGCAGCTCTTAAATTTGAGGTTGGGAGTGGTGGCTCGAGCGGCGGACACTCGATACATGCAAGGTGCTTGACAGGTGGACCAGGAGCTCGGGAGGGAGAAAACAAGTGATATGTGGCCGGTTTCCCCTCAAACCGGTATTTGAACGAAAGATACGTGGTTTTGAGACACGGGGGATAAAATGTCACCCAAAAAATCATGAGGGACTAAATATAGACTTTTGGTAAAATTGAGAGAGCAAACATTTGCTTTTCTTGAAAAATGTTGGAGCAAAATACCTGTCTTCCTTACTCTTTTCACAACAAAATTTAGGACTCAGCTGATTCACAGCAGACATGCCTGTTGTCCAGGCGCGTGAGGCTTTTGAGAGTTTATTTTTTGGATTTTGTCGTATCATGGAAAATTAACATCAAATCATTAAAAAACACATGTTCATCACAGTCTGATTGCACAGTGGCTGCTAACTCAAAAGGCAGTGGGCACCTGCCAAGTAACATCCACACACACAGTTGAGCTGTGTAAATTTTGCTAACTAAAAATGATTTTGTGTTTTGTTTTGTTTTAACTCTAGATTATAGTACTCAAATCAAATCATAACTCAATTTAGCTTCGGAAGTACTAGAGCCATTCGTCAAATTTGACCTATGATCATTTTATATAGCAACGTCGCGGTACTGCGCCCGCGCGACAGGAACGAAAACGAACGAATGTAGTCAAGCACCCAAGGCAACGAAACACAGTGAATAGATTCGATGGAGCAGCAACTTAATATCATCTATTACGTATGGCAACAGCCAGATACAAGCCCACAACGACCGTCGATCTCGGCTTGCACACAGCATACATAAATTAACATGCCTGCACTGGCACGCATCTAAATTAACCTCGCTCTCGAATGCAACTGCGCCGCCGGCTTCTCTGGCTGCAATGCTGCCAGTTTATTCTTCACTCCGGCGGGCCGCCGTTCGTCGGTCTAGCAGTTGCCGCCCAGCCGCGGGTTGTCGGCGAGGCTGCACCAAATTAGCGATGGGACATGCGCGCAACAGTCAGCACTTGGTAATCACGAGCATCGATCAGTTTATCGCAGTATATATATACTCGAGGCAGAAGATAATGTGCTATGCTTATTACCCGTTCGGGGGGTGGATGTTGTTGAACGGTCCGTGTGTCGGAATCGGGCCGCAGAGATCGTTGCTTGAGAGATCCCTGCGAGCGAAACAGGACAGAGGAACGATCAAGATGAAGATCACTGGATTGATCGTCGAGAGAGAAGAAAACAACTGGAATTAAATGCTGAGAAAATCGTCCAACTTACACACTCATCTGATCGGGCAGCCCGGCCAGCTCGCTTGGGATCGGGCCGGTCAAGCGGTTCTGTTGAAGGTGCCTATCATCGTGCAGTCCGTCATTAGTATTAGGAGGTTATAAATGTTCAGAGTTCAGAGCCAACCTTGTTTTATGAGAATCACGGACAACTCGATCGACGCTTGAAAAGAAAAACACGATGGAAAACCTTTTGAAATCATGGACTCACAGCTGTTCCAGAGACTTGAGTTTCCCGAGCGATGCAGGTATTTGCCCTGAGAGGGTGTTGTTGTGCAAGTGCAGGGACTTCAGATTCTCCAAGTCGCCCAGCTCTTCAGGGATCGTTCCTTGGATGTTGGTCCACGAGATCCACCTGTAATTTTGAGCAGATGCATAGGAGTTAGTATATACAGTAATACTTTTTCTGAACAGGGTAGGTGCCCACATTTTAATCCATCATCACTGGCTGGGTCAGATAGAAAGGCTTACAGTTTCTTTAGCTGGTCCATCTTGCCGAGCTCCGGCGGTAGAGGTCCGGACAGGTTCTTATGGCCGATTTTTCTGTCAGAACAAAGAAACCCCGTATTGAAAATCGGATGAAGAGAACGAGGCGTCCAGAAATATACACTACGACTGAACGGAACGGAAGCAGTATGGAAGGGAAGAAGGATCGGTGTCGCCACACTCACATCTCGGTGACGCGGTTGGCCTGGCCGTCGCAGGTGACATAGGACCAGTCGCAGGTATTTAGCTCCGGGGTCCAGGTATACAGTGCGTCGTCAGGGTCCTGCAGGCCGCTCCGCATGGCCATGAGCGCGTCACGGTCACCGTCCAGGTCAGCCGCCGCGGGCGCCAGCAGCATGCTGGACACGACCGCCACGAAGACAGTCACCGCCAGGGGCACTCGGGCTCCCGCCGCCGTGGGCGCCATGGGGGCTAGCTGGGGTGGTGCGGTGATCAGAGGGGAGCGGGACGAGCTAGCACGGTGTTGTGACTTGTGAAGTTGCGAGCTGTGCTTTGGATGGTCGTCATACCGTGGTTTGCCGTCGGGTTTTATAGAGGGAGGAAGGCGCAGGCGACCGGTTGGTGATAGTACGCGTGTGAATTCCTACTCCACCTCTTTGTCAACACTGTGTCATGGGAAATCAAATGCTATGTGCAGCCCAAAAAGGTGAAGTTTTGGACAATGACAGCTGGCCACCTTTGGAAAGCTACGAAATGATGAATTTTTGGACAATGGCAGTTGGCCACCTTTTCCTCCGGAACTGTTTGAACTTCTCGTCTTTGTTAGAGTCATATGTACTCATATATAGATTTTGCTATTTTGATCGCATCCATTATGCATTATGGATAGTAGGGAGGAAGGCGCATGCGACGGGATGGTGGTAGTACGCGTGTGAACTCCTACTCCACCTCCCCGTCAACACTGTGGCATGGGAAATCAAATGCTATGTGCAACCCAAAAAGGTAAAGTTTTGGACAATGGCAGACCACCTTTGAAATGCTACGAAATGGTGAATTTTTGGACAATGCCAGTTGGCCACCTTTTCCTCCGGAACTGTTTGGACTTATCGTCTTTGTTAGAGTCATATGTACTCATATATAGATTTTGCTATTTTGATCGCATCCATTATGCGTTATGGATAGTAGGGAGGAAGGTGCATGTGATGAGATGGTGGTATCACGCGTGTGAACTCCTACTCCACCTCCCCGTCAACACTGTGGTATGGGAAATCAAATGCTATGTGCAGCCTAAAAAGGTAAAGTTTTGGACAATGGCAGCTGGCCGCCTTTGAAATGCTACGAAATGGTGAATTTTTGGACAATGGCAGTTGGCCACATTTTCCTCCGAAATTGTTTGGACTTATCGTCTTTGTTAGAGTCATATGTACTCATATACTGATTTTGCTATTTTAATCTCATCCATTATGCATTATGGATAGTAGTTTTTTTTACGGATATTAACTACACTCCGTGTCGTCCTGCACCGTGATAGATATATTGAATATATGCATGGCTTGATATACTGGTATAATTTAAAAATCATGGACAATAATGAATTGTAAAATACTTCTTCCGTCAGAGTCATATGTAAACATGGCAACTTACAACGGTGTCTGAAGCAATGTTATGTACATAAAATTTCTCCTAGTTTTCTCGTCCACCACACCCCTCCTTTTACCTTTTTTGCTCATATGAATAGTAAATTTAATTATTTTTCTAAAAGTTTTTTTTTATCATTTTTGAAATAGTATGACCATATATGTGCACATATTCTCACTTAGCAATTTTGTTAGTCCACGACAATTTTCTGTCTAGTGGAAATGCCACAGGCACCAAAAAGCATTGCAAAATGATGTGTGTTGTACAATTGATAGTTGACCACCCACCTTTTGATACTCTTTACATCGTATTGCCGTTCATCCAATATAGCATGGTTGTCACTGGACTGTTTGTCTGGTTAGATTATACATACTGGCCACAAGTTAGCATAGTTGTTGTCTTTCCATGGTATTAGAAATGGGGGGCCATGGGCTAAAGTCCTAGGCCATGCAGTCGAGCATGATAATAGATTTGGAGCAGGAATATATGTTGTTTGAAATAAAATTGAAAATCCACGACCAGGAACAATATAAATACTTCTTTCCCTCATCAAATAGAATAATAAAGTAGTATTGGATCACATTTCTACCAATGAAAGCTATAAATACATGTATTTTACAAAATTAACTCTCCCAATGTGTTGTATCTCCCTCCTAAAACCTCACATGAGCAGTATGTGGCTGACATATTTGTTTATGGAGGAATATTGTGTGTGCGTGTGTGCCCGCACGTGTGTGTGTGTGTGTTTATAAAAAAATCTATCAAATACACGAACATTTCAATTTAAAGAACACATGAATATTTTTATAAATATTGGAAACAATGTTCTAAGTCATGAACTCTTTTTAAGAAGGGTGAATATATTTTGCAAATCCATGAAAATATTTTTCAACCCAATGAACATTTTTACTTAAAATGCATGTACAACTTCATTGAGCTCTCATTGTCCCCGGGAAGCCCTTCTTCCACCTCAAGCTTTGTAACACTTGTGCAACCCCAAGAGAAAATCCACCAAGCAGGACTAGGGTTTTACGCCGCACGGTGGCCCAAACCTGGCTAAATCTGGGTCCTTCTCGTGCTCTGTGTGTAGCTTCTTCATGGTCGTGATCAGGTTGTAGATTGTAGAGAGATCCCCACAGTTCGAAGTCGGGTTCTTGGAGGGTTCCCTTAGGCTCAAACCCAATCGTCGATATTGACCTTACTTTGTTCTTTTCTTAACAATAAATAAGAACGACTCTGTGCATCACAATGATGCAGAGACCGCGGGTTTCTACCTCTTTTTCTAGAAAAAACACTTCATATCTGAAGGGGTCGTTGCAGATCCGAAGGTCCATGCACCACACAATCTGTTGTTAAAACCACATATATTCGTATGCGATCGACCATCCATGGAGGGGGTTAAGAACTCACAAGTGTTCCATGATTCCCTTTTAAAGCATCTCCAATGGCAGCCCCATAATTTGGTTCCCTAGTTTTAGGCATGGAGCGAGGACGTTTATGGGCACCAGAAAAATTGTATGCCTTTCTAGCAGACCTAAAACTTGAGGTCAAGAGTGGTGAACGAGCGGCGAACAATAAATGCACGCAAGGTGCTCGACAGGTCGATCAGGAGCTGGGGGGGGGGAACAAGTCATATCCCCTCTAATCTTGTATTTTGGCGAAAGTTATATGGTTTCGAGACAAAGGGGATATAATTTCTCCTAGTTTACTCCTCCACCACACCCCCCCCCCTTTACCTTTTTTCTCATATGAATAGTAAAGTTAATAATTTTATTAAAAAATATTTTTTATCATTGTTGAAATAGTATGACCATATATGTGCACATATTCATAGTTAACTTTTTATAGAGGAAGGAAGGCGCGGGCGATGGGATGGTGATGGTGCGCGTGTTAACTCCTACTCTACCTCCTTGTCAACACTATGGCATGGGAAATCAATTTCTATGTGCAACCCAAAAAGTTTTCGACAATGGCAGCTGGAAAGGCATACAATTTTTGGAATGCTCCGAATTGATGAACTTTGGACAATGATAGTTGGACTCCTTTGCTCCGAAATGATGATTTTTTGCACAATGGCAGCTGGTCACCTTTTCCTCCAAAACTGACGGATTAATTTGGACTTATCGTCTTTGCTAAGTCATATGTAGTCATATATTTATCATTTTGATCGCGTCCATTATGCATTATGCATAATAGTTTTTTGACGGGTATTAAACTATCCTTGTTGTCATGCACCGTGATAGATATATTGAATATATGCATGGCTTGATATACTATTATAATCTAAAAATCATTGACAATATTGAATTGTAAAATACGTCTTTCGTCAGAGTCACATATCAAGATGGCAATATACAAAGCGTCTG
Source organism: Hordeum vulgare subsp. vulgare (assembly GCF_904849725.1). Classification (NCBI taxonomy): domain Eukaryota; kingdom Viridiplantae; phylum Streptophyta; class Magnoliopsida; order Poales; family Poaceae; genus Hordeum; species Hordeum vulgare. The sequence goes on along the minus strand of NC_058518.1, from coordinate 448,452,705 downwards.
AAGCAGTGCTGTGTACATATAATTTTTCCTAGTTTACTCCTCTACCACACGCCTCCCTCCATCCATTTTTTTCCTCAAATGAATAGTAAAGTTAATATTTTTTTCTAAAAGTTATTATTATTATTATTATTGAAACAGTATGACCATATATGTGCACATATTCTCACCTAGCAAATTTTTAAAGTAAACGTTTACAGCCGGTGCGCCGGCCGAACGTTCGATCCCGCGCTGCTTCCCCTGCGCTGCCGCCGCCCGCATCGCCGGTGCCCGCCTCCGTCAGCCGCCCGCTCCGCCGGTTCCAGCATCCGCCTGTCGTCTTCGTTGCCTGCTGCCATGATCGGGCTCACGCGTATAGAAGTGTTGGAACCGTCATCTAAAAAAGCTTCAATTGTTGTTAAAACAAGCTTCAACCATAGACGGAGAAAGCTTCAATCGGCTCTGCCCAGCAAGGAAAACTGCAACTGTAGTTACATTTTGCTACTACCAGCTAACTTTTTTGCTACATCCATCAAGGTGGACCTGCGACCTAGCGACGGCTGCGATGAATTTTTGCTGCAACCATAGTTTCATTTTGCTACTACCGGCGGACTTTTTTGTTACATCCATCAAGGCGGTGTTGCGACCTCGCGACGACAACGACGATGATTTTGTTGCAACCATGTATTCGCTGCATCCGTGACCGAAATTTGCTACATCGCTGCTTGTTTTTGCTACCATTGACGATTTTTGGTACATGGCTCGATCTGGCGGTCAAACAGGGTTCAATCTGACGGCTCGCGCGTGACCGATCGAAAGTTTCGGCCGGCGCAGATCAGTGCCTTATTTTTTAGTCCATAATTTTTTTATGTCTAGAGAAAATGCCAAGGACACTAAAAAGCAGTGCAAAATGATGTATGTTGTAGGATTGATAGTTGTCCACCCACCTCTGGATACTCTTTACGTTGTGTTGATAGTTCATCCAATATAGCATGGTTGCCACTGGATTTATATATACTTGCCACAATATACTTGCCACAAGTTATAATAGTAGAGAAATGGCTAGGCATAATTTATGTTGGTGGCGTGTCAATTTGTATCAACGTCAACATTATTTTTTCAAATAGCGATGACGTTGAACAAATTGATACACCAGCTTTGTACAAGTAGTGCTGGCATGGATTTATAGTGGAACGCCATAGAAATATGAGCCCTGCTGAGCTGATCAGTCGAAATATATTGGTGACGTCGGATATCGTGCCACGTCACAACCATATTATGTAGTGTTGACGTTCACGGTTCGTGAACGCGAGCACTAAGTTTTGCATATATAAGCTAGTGTTGGTAGCCCCTTTGTTTCTCAAAATACATTGACTTACAATTCTTCTCCCTAACTAGTTAGTTTCTCTTAGTTATGGACCGAGCTCCCGTCTGGCCCTGTTGGTTACGCTATGAGATTGCCACATCTAATGTAGCCAGCCCTGTCCGACAAACCATCCCGCCATATCAGCACGACTTGCGTTCAATCCAGTAGCTACATCACCAGCGTTTAAGATACCAGATTTGTACTGCTTTGTTGTTGTCGACGTCGTGTTGATAAGCATATGTCGCACACATAATGGAATTCAGAGCGAGCATTCTACATCCGCGTCAACCGTGGAATGGTGTGTATATGACAAAAAATACATCTTCATTAGCTAATTTGCACAATTCAACTCATCTAGTGTCACTAACATTAGTATGTGTGTATATATATATATTATGATCCATAGAAAATAGAGAGAAAAATATTGCTTCATATGGATGCACCAGCGTTGGGGTGGAGTTTTTCAAAGGGAAAATGAGTTTCGTCAGAAAAACATCGCGAGAGATATAGACACGACCAATGGACACATCAAGGCATTTGACACCTTTGTGTTGAACGCCATAACCAAGAAAGACACATTGCTTAGAGCGAAACATGAGTTTGCAATTATTGTAGGGACGAAGGTTGGGCCAGCAAGCACAACCAAAGACTCGAAGAGTGTGATAATCTGGCGTGACATGTAATAGACGTTCAGTAGGAGTTTCATTGGAGATAGTGTGACTAGGCCACATATTTATAAGATGAACGGTAGTAATAAAAGCTTCATCCCAGAATTTGAGTGGCATGGATGCGGCAGCAAAAAGGGTCAGGCCTACTTCAACAATATGCCTATATTTGCATTCAGCAACGCCATGTTGATGGGCATGGTGGCATGACACATGGTGAGAGATGCCATTTTGTTGAAAAAGGCATTTAATTTTCCATATTCACCACCCCAATCTTATTGCTTAGCAATGGTTTTTCTATCAAACTTTCGTTCGTCAAGGGCTTGAAAGTTATGAAACACTTGAAACACATCAGAACGCCTTTTGAGAATATAGATCCAAGTATATTTGCTAAAGTCATCGATAAAACTGACATAGTAAGAGTGTCTACCAACAGAAGTGGGAGCTAGACCCGAGACATCAGAAAAAATTAATTGTAATGGTTTGGTAGACACACTAATGGAGACAGGATACTATAATTGATGACTTTTTTCTCTTTGGCATAAATCACAGACAGTTTCCATATTTCTTTTACCAACAACCGGAAGTTTATTTTTACTAAGAATTTAATGAACAGTAGAAAAAGATAGATGAACAATGCGACTATGCCACCTCTCAGCAGAAAGCTTGATGTCACCATGACTTGTTTATTGAATTTGCAATACTTGGGAAGCAACGAATAGAGCCCTTGCACACAAACACCTCTATGAAGAATTTTTCTTCGTGACCTGATCCTTGATCAAAAAGAAGAATGGATGAAACTCTACAAACACATTATGGTTAAGAGCAATGCGGTGGACACATAAGAGATTCTTGGAGGCATTAGGAACATGCAAGATGTCATTGATTTCAAGATTTGTAAGTGGTGTTGTAATGATTGAATTACCAATATGACTTATCTCCATACCTGGACCATTTGCAGCTGTGTAGATTTGATCATTGCCACGGTATTTCTCATGCATCCTCAACTTGTCCAGCTCTTCAGTAATGTGATTTGTGGCACCTGTGTCCATATACCAATTGGTATCAACACCATATGACATATCAGTAGCGACAACAACCTTTTTCTTGTAGGAAGGTTCATTAGCATAACGCTAGTCGCAATCTTTAGCTATGTGGTTTCTCTTCTTGCAAACCCGACACTTGCCTTCATACCCCTCGTAGCCTCGGAAATTGCGCCCCCGATTGTTGTTGTCGGGAGGGCGCGTGTTGTTTCCACCGTTGGGGTTTCCCTGATGCTAGTAGCGGCAGCCACGCTCACTAGGATGGCCGTCGTTGTTGCCACCGCAGTAGCCACGTTATTCTGCTCATAGCCGCTACCACCACCCTGATTGTTGCTGTCGTGGTGATAACCGCCGCCACCACTGTACTGTCCGCCATCGCCACCACCATACTGGCCGCTGCCACTATGGGATCCACCACCACCTCCACCAGCCTAGTTTCGGTAGTTTTTAGTGTTTCCCTAGCGACCGCGAGATGCAGTGTTCGCCAATGATTTGAAGGATCCGGCGCTTGTACCATGGAACAACTCGACTCACTGATCGAAATTGGACAACATGGAGAAGAGGTTTTCAACGGAGACAATTTCTATTCGTGCATCGAGCGTCGAGATGATGGGCTGGTACTCCATGTCTATGCCGGCGATGATGAAGGAGAGCAGTTCGTCCTCGCCGATCGGCTTGCCCGCCGATGCAAGCTCGTCGAAGAGGGATCACATATGACCAAAAGTATGCAGCAGCCGTCTGGGAGCCCTTCTAAGCATTGGTGAGAGCGCCTCGTATGTTTAGTGACACGCGAGAGAGACATGGCTGAGAACATGTTCCAAGCGCGGTCCGTATCACATGTAATTTATCATTCGAATCGACCTGGAAAAGTACTTCCTTGGATAGGTTTCTAAGGAGGTAGGCGCCGGTTTGTTGGTCTTGGATGATCCATTGGGAGTAGGCAGGGTTTGGCAAAACCTGATCCTTCCCTTCGACATTCTTGGTGGTGAGGGTTTTTGGCGGTTCTTCAATGGATTGATTAGGTAGCCAAAAAGACTGGCACCCATGGTCTGTGATCTTGCCTGTGTGCGCCATAGGATGTAATTGTTTCGGGTAAGTGGTTCAGAGGTGTTGTAATTGAGGCTGGAGTTGATGGCTGAAGAGGACAACATGGAGGATGGATAGGAGGTGGACTAGGGTTCTTGGCGAGGGGAGATCATGAGCTAGATGTGGCGGAAGAGGTTGCATTGTATATCATATAATATTATGGGTAAGCGTTCCTACTTTCAACACGGGAGTCGCATGGGTATATATTGATATTGTCAAGGTTACAGAAGATGGCAACGTCAAGGCTAACCACCAGAGATATTACAAGAGGTTTAAACAAGGAGATTGAAGGAGATACAACAAGCATATCTATCCTAACTACTCCCAGCGTGATACACAAGATAAGATCTAAGAGTCCTGTGACAATATGTTTGACAGCACATACTAATATGCAGTTTATAGGGCTGGTGGTTGCTATTTAAACAATGGCAAGTTTGGATCAATATGTTTCCTGATTGTGTGAAAACTATCATAGTTGCCGCTCTGTTTTCATGAATAATTAATCGTAATCATATTTTGATATCTAACTAGCGGAAGTTTATTGAGCTCTCATGTTTTCTTTTGTTTCACATGACAAAGGTTTAAATACTCAAAGACTTCCTAAAAGAATGACCGATTAAGTCAGAAAGCTCAGTGTTCTCAATCGTCAAAGCTATAAAAGTCAGCTCATTCCTTTGCTAAATATGTCGATGTTCATCTCGGGGAGTGCCCGCGGTACCCTGAAAGTGAGGCCTTCGTGGTTGAGAATTGTGAGTTTCCTCGTTCTCTTCTGAAAATGGTGACCCCAAGGCTGGATGGATTGATCCATCAATGGTCTGAATTATCAACACTAGCGTTCAAGTTTTTACCGAAAAAGGCTTTCGCCCCACTTTATACATAAAACAAACCACCGAGCCACAACATCCGAACAACAGTACCAAGCACAAACACACGTACATGCTGCACACGAGGTAGCACAACAACACAAAGTATCAAGTTTACGCTGTGGCTACAACACAACAAGCCCAAACAGAAAAGAGACAACAAGGCGGCGCGGCATCAACCGTCGGGACCTCTAGTCCGACTCCATATGTGGAGGAGGAAGCGGTGGCGCCAAGCGGAGAGCCATCGCACGAAGACGGCAGATGATTGCTATGGCAACAAAAGACCTTCCCCGGCAACGGCGCCAGAAATCCTTCTGCTGCTGGCTACGCCTATAGGGATTTCCTTGCAAATATGCAAAGGATTCCCCCGAGGCCTTGGAGCCTTGCGTTGGTGTTCCCTTGAAGAGGAAAGGGTGATGTAGTACTGCGGCAGTAAGTATTTCCCTCAGTTTGAGAACCAAGGTATCAATCCAGTAGGAGGATCGCGTCAAGTCACAAGTACCTGCACAAATACAAAGAGCTTGCACCCAACGCTATGAAGGGGTTGTCAATCCCTTATAGATTGTTTGCAAAGTGAGAACTGAAAGCAAAAAGTAAACAAAGCAAAGTAAAAGTAAAAGCTGAGATGATAGTTGTGAATAGACCCGGGGGCCGTAGTGTTCACTAGTGGCTTCTCTCATGAAAGAAAGTAGGCCGTGGGTGAACGAATTACTGTCGAGCAATTGATAGAACCGCGCAAAGTCATGACGTTATCTATGGCAATGATCATATCTATAGGCATCACGTCCAAAACAAGTAGACCGATACTTTCTGCATCTACTACTATTACTCCACACGTCGACCGCTATCCAGCATGCATCTAGTGTATTGAGTTCATAAGAACAGAGTAACGCCTTAAGCAAGATGACATGATGTAGATGGACAATCTCAAATCTATGATGAAAGCCCATCTTGTTACCCTTGATGGCAACAACACGATGCGTGCCTTGCTGCCCCTTCTGTCACTGGGAAAGGTCAACGCACGGTATGAACCCGAAACCAAGCACTTCTCCCATTGCAAGAATCATAGATCTAGTTGGCCAAACAAAACCCAAGACTCGGAGAGACTTACAAGGATATCAAATCATGCATACAAGAAATCAGCAAAGACTCAAATATAATTCATAGATTGATGAGGTTATAATCCCAGGGTAGGGTCATAGACCTGCCCTATAGGTCCTACCCAAGGACTACCCTTCATAAGGGACAAGGCTCTTAGTCAGTTCCGACTGAATTAAGGACTTCCCATCATCCAGTCGGTGACGATTCCTCCATCATCCAGTCGGACATGAGCATTCGGAGCGTATCAAACTTACCGACTGGATTCCACTCTGTATATCGTAACCCCCCCCCCCCCCGTGGAGGGCAACGGTCATACGTTTTCATGTGCCGTTATTAGCATTTAAGACATACGTTACCTGTAACGTAGGCATTTATTCGCCACTACTCCACCCCTGTGCACCAAACCGTTGTGAAGGGCAACGCACTCTATATAAGCCGCCCTTCCCCACTGGTGCAGGGGGTTGTCTTTTCACTGTAATCCATATTCCACTCGACATCAAGCTCCCAAGAGCACTGAGACGTAGGGATTTTACCTCCACCGTAGAGGGGCCTGAACTCATACAACCTCGCCGTAGCTAAGGCTCTGCCCATCCTTTCGTACCCTACACATCTACTGTCAGACTTCTACCCACGACAGTTGGCGCCCACCATGGGGCAGGCGTCTAAGCGACTTCCGGCGAGTTTGCAACTACATCTTTTCATCATGTCATCCAGTGGAGATTTGTGCTTGGGTCATAAGATCCTCTTCGGTGCACTCTCCTTCATCGTCGACGATTTGGCATGGCTTCAGGAAGCCCCTCTCGACGTCGAGGCGCTCCCTAGTCGTGGGGCTACGCACTTCCGTGCAGGCGCCCGCAGCATCCTTCTTCTCCAGCAGTTGGCTCCGGTGTCGATTTTCGCCCCCGTCACGCGTCGCAACAAGCGGTCTCGCCGTCCGCGGCTCCAGGGATGGGTGCAACACGCCCAGGCGCGCCAGAACGCGTCTTCTCAAGGGGCGGTCCTCGAGTCGGTTGTAGTTGCGCCGCCGTCCCAGCACTCGGACTCAGTTCCGACTGAGTTGCCTTCCGAGTACGTGGGTCGCGGGCCTGCAGCCGAAGTGCACATGGCCAATTCTCATGAAAGTCCCCGCCAAACCGGTCGGAATGAGCACGAGGTCGGCGAGACATCCGGTGCTCGCCGTCAGCCCCGCCGTTCAGCCGGTCGACGCACTCGTCAGAGCAACGTGGAGGTGTTCCACACACCCGTCCTCAACTTGGCTGTCGCCGCCAAGATAGCCGATTCCCTCCAGCCAACTGATTCAGAGGCTGGCAGAGGGATCGAGCAGATTCGTGCCCTGTTGCACACGGTGTAGCAGCAGAATTCGGCGGTCTCCCAGTCGCACAACAGGATCCACAACGGTTATGTTCACGCGAACACGCATCGGTCAGTTTTCAGCCCCGATTCTCATCAGCGACACAGAGGAGGCAGTCGTTCCATGAATCCCGAAGATCGTCGCCGTTCACGCTCCCCTCCGCGGGGTGGGCCCTACGGGCCCCGACATCATGATGATCGGCGTTCGTTCGGTGAAACTTATGATCCAAGGCCCGACGCAAGAGGATACATCGCCCAGAGGAAGGTCGACAGGAGCCGAGCCCACCGTGATGGTCACGATAGAGACCGTCCGAGTGGAAGCAGGACCATCGTCTCTGGTCCCGAGTGTTTCAGTCAGGCCATCCGTTCGGCTGACATCCCTCCAAACTTCCGATTGGCAACGGGGATCAGCAAGTTTACACGAGAATCCAAGCCAGAAACGTGGCTGGACGACTACCGAGTGGCAGTCCAGATCGGTGGCGGAGATGACCAGGTCGCCATGAAACATCTCCCCCTGATGCTCGACGGCTCGGCACGGGCGTGGCTGAACCAGTTAGACCCTTCAAGCATCTACAGCTGGGCAGATCTGGCCCGAGTCTTCATCAGGACCTTCGAAGGGACGTGCAAACGCCCTGCTGGTCTCGTGGAGCTCCAGCACTGTGTCCAGAAGCAGAATGAGCCCCTGCGCGACTTTATCCAGCGTTGGACAACCCTCTACCACACGGTGGAGAATGTCACAGAGCACCAAGTAGTCTGCGCTTTCAAGGCAGGCGTGCGGTAGAGGGATCTGTACCTGAAGTTCGGTCGGACAGGCGACATCTCCATGAGCAAGATGATGGAGATAGCAGCACGCTATGCCAACGGTGAAGAAGAGGATCGCATTCGTAGCGGCAAGCATAAAGCAGTCGCCGATGGAGATGGGAAGAACACTTGGAAGCAGAAGCAGAAAGCACCGTCCACTCCGCAGGCAGAGGCCGTAGTCGTTACCAATGCCAAGTTCAAGGGCAAGGGGAAGGCTCAGTTCACCTCCAAGAAGAAGCAGTTCGGAAACCACATCCTGGATCAACCATGTCCAATCCACACGAAGATGGATGAAGAAGGCAATGCCATATTTCCGAAGCATACCACTCGGCAATGTCGCCTCCTGATCCAAGGGTTCGGCGAAGGGCAGCCGAGTGAAAAGGACAATGAACACGATGAGGAGGACAAGGAGGATCCGTTCCCCCAAGTCCATGCAACACTGATGATTTTTGCTAACGTGGAAAGCAAGAGTCGACTGAAGCTGGTAAACAGGGAGGTGAACATGGCCACCCCAACCAACCCCACGTTCCTCAAATGGTCTCAGACTGCGATCACCTTTGACCAGTCGGATCATCCAACACACGTGCCCATCCAAGGGAGGCAGGCTCTGGTCGTCGACCCGGTGGTGGAAGGAGTCCGACTGCGCAAAGTCCTCATGGATGGCGGCAGTGGCTTGAACATCATGTACGCCGACACTCTCAAGGGGATGGGCATTCCGATGTCCAAACTTAGCGAGAGCAGCATGCAGTTCCACGGAGTCGTCCCTGGACGAAAGGCCAAGTCACTCGGCCAAATCGCGTTGGACGTCGTCTTTGGCTCCGACAAGAACTTCCGCAAGGAAAAGCTGACATTCGAGGTGGTGGACTTCCAGAGTGCATACCACGCGATTCTCGACCGTCCGGCGTATGCACGTTTCATGGCCCGTCCATGTTACATATACCTGAAGCTGAAGATGCCAGGTCCCAAAGGTGTGATCACTGTCACAGGCAATCGGCAGCGGGCCGAAGAGTGTCTACAGCAGGGTTCGAGGATCGCCGATCAACAGATGGCTGTCCTCGAGCTCGACGAGTACAAGAAGACAGTCGACCCCGCTGACTTGATGCGTTCGAAGAAGCCAGCTTCGGAGTCCACATTCCAGTCGGCGGGAGAAACGAAGAAGGTCAGCATCCACCCGACGGACGACACCGCTGCCCCGACGAACATCTCCACCACCCTCTATCCAAAATAGGAAGCCGAGCTCATCCAATTCCTCCGTGAGAACTGGGACATTTTCGCATGGAAGCCCCTGACATGCCAGGTGTACCCAGGGAGTTGGCTGAGTACCGAGTGCATGTGGATCCTGCTGCTCGGCTTGTCCGAGAACGCCTGCGTCGGTCCGCCGCACATAAGAGGAAGGCAATCGGAGAAGAGGTGGCTAAGCTTTTGGCAGCCAACTTCATTCGCGAGGTACACCACTCCGAGTGGCTCACCAATGTTGTCATGGTGCCCAAGAAGGACAAGTCTCTCCGAATGTGCATCGACTTCAAGCATCTCAATAAGGTCTGGCCGAAAGACCATTTCCCGCTCCCCCGCATTGATCAAATTGTCGATTCGACTGCGGGTTGCGAGCGCTTGTCATTTCTTGATGCCTACTCGGGCTATCATCAGATCCGTCTGTATGGCCCCGATGAATTAAAAACAGCCTTCATCACCCCATATGGGTGGTTCTGCTACGTCACTATGCCATTCGATTTGAAGAATGCAGGAGCAACTTTTATGCGCATGATCCAAAAATGCCTCCTTAACCAGATATGTCAAAATGTGGAGGCGTATATGGATGATATCGTAGTCAAGTCACGCAAAGGTTCCGACCTGCTGACTCACTTGGCAGAAACATTCGCCAACCTTCGTAGGTACGATATCAAGCTCAACCCAGCCAAGTGTTCATTCGGTGTTCCCAGCGGAAAGTTACTTGGTTTATTCGTTTCCGAACGAGGGATCGATGTCAACCCTGAAAAGATCGGGACCATCGTCCGAATGGAGCGGCCGGTCAGAATACACGATGTTCAAAGGCTCACAGGTTGCCTAGCGGCTTTGAGCAGGTTTATCAGTCGACTCGGCGAGAAGGCACTACCTCTGTACCGACTCATGAAGAAATCAGATACTTTCGAGTGGACAGGCGAAGCCCAAATCGTATTCGACGACATCAAAGTCCTACTTTCCACCCAGCCGGTTCTTACTGCTCCGCTCAGTAAAGAACCCCTTATTCTGTACATCGCGGCTACAAATCAAGTCGTCAGCACTGTTCTCACAGTCGAACGCGAAGAAGAAGGCAAAGCATACAAGGTTCAGCGGCCAGTGTATTATGTCTCTGAAGTCCTGACTCCTTCCAAGCAGAGGTATCCCCACTATCAAAAACTTATTTACAGGATTTACATGACTGCGAAGAGGGTGGCTCATTATTTCCAAGACCACTCGGTGTCTGTCGTTTCTGATGCTCCGTTGTCGGAAATCCTCCACAATCGGGATGCATCAGGCCGAGTGGCGAAGTGGGCAATGGAGATGTTATACTGCGACATCAAGTTCGAGGCCAAGAAAGCTATAAAGTCTCAAGCTCTGGCTGACTTCATAGCAGAATGGGTAGAACAACAGCAACCGACTCACATCTACTCGGCTCATTGGACAATGTTCTTCGATGGGTCCAAGATGTTGAATGGCTCCGGCGCTGGCGTTGTGATCATATCGCCAAAGGGTGACAAACTCAAGTATGTGTTGCAAATACATTTCGATTCCTCCAACAACGAGGAAGAGTATGAAGCTCTCCTTTATGGATTGCGCATGGCCATCGCACTCGGCGTCCGTCGCCTGATGGTCTATGGGGATTCAGATTTGGTGGTTAATCAAGTGATGAAGGCGTGGGACGTAAGGAACCCCACCATGACTACATACTGCAACGCGGTGAGGAAGCTCGAGAAAAAGTTTGAAGGTCTGGAACTCCACCATGTTCCGCGACTGAAAAACCAAGCAGCTGATGAATTGGTGAAACTTGGATCCACTCGGAGACCATTCCCGAGTGATGTCTGCCTCGAGCACCTACACCTTCCCTCAGTTCAAGAAGATCCCTTCACAGAGGAACCAGTACAACCAAAGAGCTCGACAGATCCGACTGAAGTCAAGGTCCCCGCTGTGGTTGATCTGATCATGGAGATTCTCGCTGTCATCCTGAGTGGACTGTGCCGCTCATTGCGTACATCCTAAGGCAAGAATTACCAGAAGATGAGGTCCAAGCCAGGCAGATCGTCCGCAGGTCGAAGTCGTTCACCGTCATTGATGGCCACTTGTACAAAGAAATTGTTTCAGGCGTCATTCAACGATGCATCTCCCTTGAGGAGGGACAGTTAATCCTGGAAGAAATTCACTCGGGAACCTGTGGTCATCATGCCTCCTCAAGAGCAATCATCGCCAAAGCATTCAGAGTTGGTTTCTTCTTGTTGCACGCGAATGAAATGGCGAAGGAAATGGTCGACCGATGCGAAGGCTGTCAATTCTACTCGAACAAGTCTCACAAGCCAACATCCACGCTGAAGACAATCCCTCTTGTCTGGCCGTTTGCAGTATGGGGATTGGATACAGTCGGTCCATTCAGGATAGGCCAAGGGGGATTCACACATCTGTTGGGGGCAGTCGACAAGTTCACAAAGTGGATTGAAGCCAAGCCCATCAAGAAGCTCGACGCCCTTACGGCTATCAAATTTGTCAGGGACATCATCTCCAGATTCGGAGTACCGCACAGCATAATCACTGACAATGGCACAAATTTGACTCAGACAGATTCAAAGGTTTCTGTACAGGTCAAGGTATCCGAGTGGATTTTGCATCTGTGGCGCATCCCCAAACAAACGGACAAGCAGAGCGGGCGAATGGACTTATTCTTCAAGGGTTGAAGCCTCGACTCGTGCGAGAAGTTGGACACGCTGCCGGCGCATGGGTCACCGAGCTGCCTTTGGTGCTGTGGGGCCTCCGCACAACTCCAAATAGATCTACAGGGCGATCCCCATTCTTCCTCGTTTACGGAGCAGAGGCAGTCCTTCTGAGTGACTTGCTTCACAACGCTCCACGAGTCAAACTCTTCTCCGAAGCCGAAGCATAGCAAGCCAGGCAAGACGGAGTGGATCTTCTAGAAGAGGAGCGCGAGATGGCACTGACTCGCTCAACCATTTATCAACAAGATCTGCGGCGATTTCACGCGCGGCACGTCAGGAGTCGTACATTCCAAGCAGGCGACCTGGTGCTCCGAGTGGATCACCAGAGACCTCACAAGTTGGCTCCCGCGTGGGAAGGACCCTTCATCATCTCCAAGGTGCTGAACAACGGAGCATATCGACTCTACAACCTCGACAGGGAAACGGATGAGCGGCGAGCATGGAATGGAGATCTCCTGAAACGCTTCTACACATGACCGCGGACTGGAGCAATGTAAAGAAGAAGTATCATTGAAGTAATACAAAGCAGATTGATTTTTTGCATATTCAATATTCTTCCGCGTTGGCAGACTCCGGTCTCAAAAAAAAACTTTCTCCGAGTGTGCACTACACGTCACACTCGGGGACTTATCTGCGATCTAGAATCGCCTAAGTACAAACTTTCTTCGAGTGTGCACTAAACGTCGCACTCGGGGACTTAGCTGCGATCCAGAATCGCCTAAGTACAAACTTTCTTCGAGTGTGCACAAAACGTCGCACTCGGGGACTTATCTGCGATCCAGAATTGCCTAAGTACAAACTTTCTCCGAGTGTGCACTAAACGTCGCACTCGGGGACTTAGCTGCGATCCAGAATCGCCTAAGTACAAACTTTCTCCGAGTGTGCACTAAACGTTGCACTCGGGGACTTAGCTGCGATCCAGAATCGCCTAAGTACAAACTTTCTCCGAGTGTGCACTAAACGTCACACTCGGGGACTTATCTGCGATCCAGAATCGCCTAAGTACAAACTTTCTCCGAGTGTGCACAAAACGTCGCACTCGGGGACTTAGCTGCGATCCAGAATCGCCTAAGTACAAACTTTCTCTGAGTGTGCACTAAACGTCGCACTCGGGGACTTGGCTGCGATCCAGAATCGCCGAAGTAAAAAGTTTCTCCGAGTGTGCACTAAATGTCGCACTCAGGGACTTAGCTGCGATCCAGAATCGCCTAAGTACAAACTTTCTCCAAGTGTGCACAAAACGTCGCACTCGGGGACTTAGCTGCGATCCAGAATCGCCTAAGCACTAACTTTCTCCGAGTGTGCTCTAAACGTCGCACTCGGGGACTTGGCTGCGATCAAGAATCGCCTAAGTAAAAAGTTTCCTTCGAGTGTATCTTAGAGATCCACTCGGAGGCTTAGCAGACCCTCATTGAGGCTCATGTAGATGTCAAGATAACTGACAATTACATGAGTAGCAACTACCCTCATTGAGGCTCATATAGATATCAAGACAACTGACAGTTACATGAGTAGCAACTCGCTCCGAGTGCGGCCTTACAGTCGCACTCGAAGACTTAGCTGCGATCAAGAATCACCTAAGTAAAAAGCTTCCTTCGAGTGTATCCTAGAGATCCACTTGGAGGCTTAGCAGACCCTCACTGAGACTCATGTAGATGTCAAGACAACTGACAATTACATGAGTAGCAACTCGCTCCGAGTGCGACCTTACAGTCGCGCTCGAAGACTTAGCTGCGATCACGAATCGCCTAAGTAAAGAACTCCCTTCGAGTGTATCCTACAGATCCACTCGGAGGCTTAGCAGACCCTCATTGAGGCTCATGCAGATGTCAAGACAACTGACAACTACATGCTCCGCATGTTTGCCACTGGCTTCACCAAGAAACGCCAAACAGAAACCACAAGCCAAAATCGTGTCAAGAATTTTTTGGCGAAGGAAGAGCAAAATATTCGATTCGAATTCAAAGTTGGTTCAACGATAGTCGGTTCGGTGTAGATCAAGCTTATCCACACCGAACCACGAATGTGACGGCCAACAGCAGTGGCCAAAGTTTGATACAAATACCACTCGGCATACCGAGGTTAAGTTTTTCAAGCGTCGTCAGGACTGGCACTGGGACTGGCAGGCTCCACGAAAGTGTCGAGGTCGATCCCGTCTGCGATGCGAGTGGTGCTCTCAAGGAAGGTCTCCATGAAATCTTTGAATCGAAGCTTCTTGGTGTTGGCGACCTGCAACGCCTTCAGCTTCTCTTCGCGAGCTTCCTTGCAGTGCACTCGGACCAGCGACAGTGCCACGTCCGCACCACAGCGAGCAGCAGACTTCTTCCACGCCTGCACTCGGTTCGGGACGTCCTCCAGCCGAGTCATCAACCCTTCTATCTCCCGCCGGGACTCGTCTTCGGGCCACAGCTCCTTGTCGATTCGGCCGACGACCTCTCTCAGGCGACCGATGAAAGGTCCCACTTTGCCAAGGCGAATGTGCGCTCGGAGCATGTCTCGATTGGCTTCGTCGCCGAGTGGAACGTTCGGAATAACCGACCGCTCAACGTCAGCTGCTTCAGCCTCAGCGTCCATACAAAAATCTGCAAAGACAAGACGAGCAGTAAGTAAGCACAGAATGAAATACAAAGTCAACAAGCACTCAGAATAAACTTACCACCGAGCAACGCAATCATCTTCCTAGCCCAGTCATTGACGTACTTCTCCTGCGATATGCACCGACTGTTCATCACCTTCATCTGACCCATCAGCTCAGTTCTTTGCTTCCCCATTTTCTCAATTTCGGCCACCAATGCCTTGTTTGCCTCACGGGACTCCTCCAAGGACTTCTCTCGTTCAGCAGGAGCATCCTTCACACCAGCTAAGTCATGCACAGCCGCCTCCAGTTTCGTAGCAAGCTGAATCTTTTCAGCCTTCAGAGCACTGTATGCTGATCCCATCTCGCAAGTCTTCTGCAAATCAGCGTGAAGAGAAGATCAGACACATTCAACAAGGAAAACAATAAAAGCTCAAAGTTCTTCAGATCCCTGCCGATGCAAGCAGTCGACAGCGGTCTCGGGGACTACATCCAGTGGGTTCACTAAGAGTGACCCCACTGGCATGAAGCTCGAACAGGTCCGCCCTATTGAGCTACATAACAGAAAACAAGCCTACGAGGCTACTACTACCCGACCTGAGTAAAATCACTCTCGGGGACTACTTCCAAAAGGTGCACTCGGAGTGCTCCCACCGGTACCATTCGGACAGATTAGTTTTGATCCGATCAAGTTAAAGAAGATGTATATAAAGACAACTGCCGGTGCAAGCACTCGACAGAAGTCTCGGGGACTACACCCACTGGGTTCACTCAGAGTGAACCCACTTCAAAATAATCCTACTATATCCGAGTATATCACTTAAACACCCACTGGGTTACAAGAGGAAAGCAAATACTTACTAGCGCACTTACTCGGATATCGTCCCAGAGTTCCAAGCTTCACTTGTACAAAGATGCGATGGAGTCGTACGCACTCTTGGCATCACCCGCCATCAACTCCACCTGCACCATGGCCTCGTTGGCAGCTCCCACTTGATCTTCCGGGAGGCGTTGGGCGTCGTACTGGACGGTCGACGGACCTGGCGCGACAAGAGACTCCTTGGGCATCCCAAGTCCTGCTCCAGTCGGTTTAGCCGCGATGAGCACCGTTTCAGTCGACGGCATCGTCTCAGTTGGCGGCGCGTCCATGGCAGGAGCGGTAGCAGATGGAACAACCTCAAGGACAGGCACCGAAGCTTGCTCGGACCTCTTCTGGTCGTCCTCCTCCAGATGAATCACCTCTGAAGGAAGCCCGACTGAACGACGTGAGACCACAGAAAAAAGGGCAAGATCAAAGACTGAATTCGCGAAACAATAATGTAAGCTCTTGGAGTCGTCGCGACGTACCTTGCTGGGATGTGGCAACGTTGTCCGTATTCATGGGATCATCTTCTTGGCGTGGCGGAGAAGTGGCGGAGGTAGCAGCTCTGTCGAGTAAAATCCACTCGACCAATAAGCATGAGTTCAATCAAATACTGAAAGAAGATAGGAGAACAAGACACTTACGCTGAGGCAACGGGAACGGCGATCCTTATCCGAGGCAAAGCCTTCCGAGGCTTGGATCCACTCGGTTTAGCCACCTTGGGAGGTTGGCCCGCGGGCTCAGCAGCAGCGTCCCTGGTCCTCTTTGTGCTCCGAGCACTCGGAACCACGGGAGTAGCTGGCAAGGCGCTCGGAACCATGGGAGGAGCTGGCGGCGCACTCGGGGCCGCTGGAGGAGCCGACGGAGTCACGGGTTCGTGATGGCGCTTAGTTAGAGGCTCTGGCGGTGGGGGTGGTGAGCTCTACTCCCCATCTTCCCACTCCTCCTCTTCGGACTCCTCCTCCGTCTCCCCACTGTCGGAGACGTACTCGACGCTCTCCACACTGCCCTCCTGGCTGCCTTCCTCTTCCTCAGCCGGATTCCCGTTCGAGACGGGAGAAAACCAGTTAGTCCACGCCTGCACGAGATACAGTCGACAACATCAGACGTCAGACAATGATACAAGAAAAAGCGATAAATCTAAGAGAATTGTAAGCACTCGACAAGATATACACACCTCATTCGGAGGAGGGTTGTCAGCGCGGAAGGGCTTCACTCGCCGGGCTCCTCTGGGGTTATCGTAGGCGCCTGTGATGCTGCGGACCCACGCCGTCACAACCTCCCCGGTCACGCATTCGGGGTGAGTCCGAGTGGAGTCCCCAGGCCCCGCGTAGTGCCACATAGCGTGGTGTCGAGCTTGCAAAGGCTGGATGCGCCGACCCAGAAAAATCTCCAGCAGATCCATGCCGGTGACTCCTTTGCGGACGACATCTATCAGCGCTTCGACCAAAGGCTGAATCTGGATCTTCTCCATCTTCGTGAGCGCAAGCTGCCTGGGCGGAGCCGGTCGGTCTAGGCTAAAAGGTGGTAGTCCAGTCGCAGCGTTCGGGCAAGCAACGTCCTGGCAATAGAACCAAGTTGACTGCCAGTTCCTAACGGATTCGGACAACTGGAGAGCGGGATAGCTACTTTTGTTTTTCTTGTGGAAGCCTAAGCCTCTGCAGAGCTAGAGGTATGAGTTTTGTCGTCCGACTGGCTAAGTCTTTTGACAGTTTGGGATCTAGCGGAGAAGATGTACTTAAAGAGCCCCCAATGGGGAGAACAACCAATAAAGCACTCGCAAAGCACGACAAAGGCAGAAAGATGAGCTATTGCGTTGGGGGGAAAATGGAGGAGCTACGCCCCGAAGTGATTCATGATACCTCTGAAGAAGGGATGAGGAGGCACAGAGAAGCCTCGGTACACATGACTGAGCAGCAAGACGCGCTCCCCCTCCTGGGGCGCCGGCTCCGTCTCGCCCTCCGCCGGCAGCCTCCACGACTTGTTTTCGATCATACCTTGCTCCACCAGCTCCAGCATGTCGTTCGTCGTCACCGTGGAGGGGAGGAAATCCCCCTGGATCCAACCCGCCGGCAGTGCCCGCTGTCGCCGCTGAGCAGGAGCCGCCGCCTTCTTCTTCTTATTCTGCGCCTCGAGCTTGCTCGTCTGCCCCTTCGTCATGATGGAGGCTGCAGATCCACGGGGGAGGAGAGGAAGGAAGAAGCTTGGGGTGCGCAGGGAGCCACGGGAGAAGCGAGGCGAGTGCGAGTTATCAGGCGAGCGCAACGAGAAACCCTCGCTGGAGAGGTTTAAATAAGGTTCCGACTGGGTCACTAGCAGGTGGCCCCAAAATCTTATCCCCCGACCGGTTGCTGCGATATTAGTGGAGGAGATGAAGGCGCAGTAATCGAGGCGGCAGAAACTACTCGATGACGATGTCGTCATCCCCGCTGAGCGCGCGTCAACCGAAATTTGAGGATCCCAGAAAACCCGCCACTGTCAGTTGACCGGTCACGTCAAAAGATTTCGTGGAAGCACTCGGTCTCTGACGGTTCGTTTCACAGATATATCCACTCGGATCACTGGTCAAGAGGATAAAATGGATCGAGGCAAACAACGCCAAAGTCGCATCCATACCAGTCAGATTCGTACTCCAAGCATCGCTTCGTCGTTCCAACCCCGATCCATTCGGGGACTAATGATGGGGTTATAGTCCCAGGGTAGGGTCATAGGCCTGCCCTATAGGTCCTACCCAAGGACTACCCTTCATAAGGGACAAGACCCTTAGTCAGTTCCGACTGAATTAAGGACTTCCCATCATCCAGTCGGTGACGATTCCTCCATCATCTAGTCGGACATGAGCATTCGGCGCGTATCAAACTTACCGACTGGATTCCACTCTGTATATCGTAACCCCCCTGGAGGGCAACGGTCATACATTTTCATGTGCCGTTATTAGCATTTAAGACATACGTTACCTGTAACGTAGGCATTTATTTGCCACTACTCTACCCCTGTGCACCAAACCGTTGTGAAGGGCAGCGCACTCTATATAAGCCGCCCTCCCCCACTGGTGCAAGGGTTGGCTTTTCACTATAATCCATATTCCACTCGACATCAAGCTCCCAAGAGCACTAATACGTAGGACTTTTACCTCCACCGTAGAGGGGCCTGAACTCATACAACCTCGCCGTAGCTAAGGCTCTGCCCATCCTTTTGTACCCTACACATCTACTGTCAGACTTATACCCACGACATAGATAATCTGATCACAAATCCACAATTCAGCGGATCTCGACAAACATACCGCCAAAGAGGATTACATCGGATAGATCTCCATGAAGGTCATGGAGAACTTTGTATTGAAGATCCAAGAGAGAGAAGAAGCCATCTAGCTACTAACTACGGTCTGGTAGGTCTGAAGTGGACTACTCACGAGTCATTGGAGAGGCAATGATGTTGATGTAGAAGCCCTCCAGCTCCAAAGTCCCCTCCGGTAGGGCACCGGGAAGGGTCTCTAGATAAGATCTCGCGGAAACGGAAGCTTGCGGCGCTGGAAAAGTGGTTTCGTGGATGCCCTGACTTTTTCTGGGATTTTAGGGAATATATAGGCCAAAGAGCTAGGGCAGGGGAGCGCCAGGGAGGCCACAAGCCTGCTGGCCGCAGGACCCCTGGCCGCGGCGACAGGGCTTGTGGGCTCCTTGTGGGCCTCCTGCCTTGGCCCTCAAGTCCCCTGATCTTCTTCAGTTCTGGAAAAATTCATTTCGGGGATTTTATTCCGTTTGGACTCCGTTCCAAAATCAGATCTGAAAAGAGTCAAAAACACATAAAAAACAGGAACTGTCACTTGGCACTGAATTAATAAGTTAGCCCCAAAAAAGATATAAAAGGTATATAAAACATCCAAAGTTGACAAGATAACACCATGAAACCATAAAAATTATAGATACGTTTGAGACGTATCAAGCATCCCCAAGCTTAACTCGTGCTCGTCCTCGAGTAGGGAAGTGATAAAGAATGAATTTTTGATGCTTTCATGCTACCTAGCATAGAAGTCCTTTGTAACTCCTCTTATGTGACATGAATGTTCAGATCCGTTAGATTCAAAATAATAGTTTGCTATTGACGTGGAGACAATAATACTTCAAGAAAACTAGCAAGGTAATCATGAACTTTCAAAATAACAAGGCCAAAAGAAAGTTATCCCTACAAAATCATATAGTCTGGCTATGCTCTATCATCCTTGCACAACGAATTTAAATCATGCACAACCTCGGTATTGGCTAAGTAATTGTTTTCACACCTTTACTTTCTCAAACTTTTTCAACTCTCACGCAATACATGAGTGTGAGCCATGGTTTTAGCACTATAAGTGGAATGGAGTGTGATGGAGGTTGCAAGGCAAACAAGGAGAAGATGGTCACATCGACTAGGCATATCAATGAGCTATGGAGATGCTCATCAATAGATATCAATGTGAATGAGTAGGGATTACCATACAAATGATGCACTAGAGCTAGGAGTATGTGAAAGCCCTTAAAGAAAACTAGTGGGTGTGCATCCAACTTGCTTGCTCACGAAGACCTAAGGCAATTTTGAGGAAGCCCATCATTGGAATATACAAGTCAAGTTATATAATGAAAATTTACCACTAGCTATATGGTGGTGACAAAACGAGAGACTCACAATCATGAAGATCATGGTGCTTAATAAGCACAAATGTGGAAAGATAGTAGCATTGTCCCTTCTCTCTTTTTCTCTCATTTGTTTTGGTGGGCTCTTTGGCCCCTTTTTTTGTGGGCATCTTTGGCCTCTTTTGTAAATGGGCTTCGCTGGCCTCTTTTATTTCCTCACATGGGACAATGCTCCATCAATGATGATCATCACACTTACAACTCAAAACTTAGAGAAATGATGACTCTATATAGAATGCCTTTGGTAGTGTATCGTGACAATGATCTAGCATGACATAGACATGGAAACATCACGCTAGCTATCTTATGATCATGCAGTGGCAATGTAGAAGTGGTGGCACATATCATGGTGGTAGTTGCATGGCAATATATCTCGGAATAGCTTTGAAAAAGCCATAGTAGGTAGGTATGGTGGCTGTTTTGAGGGAGGCTAATGGTGGGTTTTATGCACCGGCGAAAGTTGCACGGCACTAAAGAAGATAGTGATGGTGGAAGGTGAAAGTGCATCTAAACCATGGACTCAACATTAGTCATGAAGAACTCATATACTTGTTGCAAAAGTTTTAGTAATCGAAACAAAGCATTCAACGCATACTCCTAGGGGAAGGGTTGGTAGGTATAAACCATCGCGCGATCCCGACCGCCACACAAAGGATGACAATCAATAGACTAATCATGCTCAGACTTCATCACATAGCGGTTCACCATACGTGCATGCTACGGGAATCACTAACTTCAACACAAGTATTTCTAGATCCACAACACCTTACTAGTGTAACTTCAATATTACCACAACCACAACTCAAAACTAATTGAGATGAATCAAACTTCTCTAATTAATATTACTCAATGCACATGAAGGTGGAAGTTTTCATATCCCTTTGGATAACTACCCCTTTTGAGACTACTTTCATAGCATAGATCAACTACCACGCCATGCGCCGCCATGCTCCAAAAGATAGAAGTGAAGCACATAGAACAAAATCAACTAGCTCAAAAGATATAAGTGAAACACATGTGAGCTGAATTGCCTAACCAAAGGATATAAGTGAAGCTCGACAAAATCAAAGTGAGTGCATGTCTCTCTCTCTCTAGGAATGCAGCAAGGAAGATTGTGACACAACAAAAATAAAAGACTCCTACGATACAAGATGCTCCAAGCAAAACACATAGCATGTGATGAATAAAAATATAGCCCCAAGTACGTTACCGATGGATTGAACACGAAAGAGGGGATGCCTTCCCAGGGCATCCCCAAGCTTAGGCTTTTTCGGCATCCTTGAATCAACTTGGGGTGCCTTGGGCATCCCCAAGCTTGAGCTCTTGCCACTCTTTATCTCTTTGTCCATAAGAACTTCACCCAAAACTTGAAAACTTCACAACACGAAACTTAAACAGAAACTCGTGATAACATTAGTATAAGAAAGCAAACCACCACTTCCTTAGGTACTGTAGCAAACTTAAATTCTACTTATGTTGATGTTGGGTTACTATATTTTCAATCTTCCATGGCTAATACCCCCCGATACTATCCATAGTTTCATCAAAATAAGCAACCAACTCAACAAAAAGAGAATATGTTAACAGCAGACCGGTCTGTAGCAATATGTATACTTTGTATAGTTATGGTACTTCAAAAATTCTGAAAAATTACGAAAGTTTGAAGAATTTGCGTAGAAATCAGCAGCAAAAAGAATCAACTCAAAGCTCTTACAGAAAAAAATCTTTTCGTGAGCAGAAAGTTTCTGTCTTTTCTAGCATGATCAAACGATCATCCCCAAGACTAATCATAACGGTTTCACTTGGCACAAACGCAAAAGGAACACAAAAACACAATCATAACAGAATTATGAAAGTGTGGAAAACACAAAACAGAAAGAAAAGGGATAGATTCATTGGGTTGCCTCCCAACAAGTGCTATTGTTTAACGTCCTTAGCTAGGCATAAGGTGATGGAATCACGTATAGTCATCTTTGGTGCTCAAACCATAAGTAGCCCTCATCATAGATTCATAAGGCAATCTTATTTTTTTCTAGAAAAATGCTCCATGCCCTTCTTTCAAGGAAATTGAAATCTAATATTCCCTTCCTTCATATCAATGATAGCACCAATAGTCCTTAGGAAAGGTCTACCAAGAATAATGAGACATGAAGGATTGCAATCTATGTCAAGTACAATGAATTCCACGGGTACATAGTTCTTATTTGCAACAATAAGAACATCATTGATCCTTCCCATGGGTTTCTTGACAGTAGAATCCGCAAGATGAAAATTAAGAGAACACTCTTCAATCTCATGAAAACCAAGAATATCACATAAAGACTTTGGAATCGCGGAAACACTAGCACCCAAATCGCACAAAGCATTGCATTCATAGTTTTTTATTTTGATTTTGATAGTAGGTTCCCACTCATCATGAAGTTTTCTAGGTATATATAGAGACTTCTAATTCGAGTTTCTCTTCAAGAGATTTCATCATAGCATCTACGATATGTGCGGTAAAGGCTTTGCTTTGGCTATAAGCACGTGGAGAGTTTGCAATGGATTGCATCAAGGAAATGCATTCAAACAAGGAGCAACTATCATAATTGATTTCCTTGAAATCCAAAGTGGGAGTTTCATTACTACCCAATATTTTTATTTCTTCTACTCCACTCTCCACACCTTTATCATCAAGATAGGTGGACTCCGAATCATTGGGCGTTTTTCAACCAAAGTGGATTCATATCCAGCCCCTTCATCAATAGGTTTGACACGCGAAAACAAAGATTCAAGAGGAGTCACATCAAGCACTTTAAGATCTTTGTGATTTGCATCACTAGAACGCACCCTTTTAAACCATTCATGCTTAGCGCGAATTTGGGCGGTTCTTTCTTTGCTCTCATTCATGGAGACACGCATAGCTTTTAAAGTTTCATCCAAGTTAACCTTGGGAGGAGCACATCTAACTTTCAAAGCATCAATATCACAAGACATCCTATCAACGCTCTTAGCCAAATCGTTTATTTTGAGTAGTTTTTCCTCTATGGACGCATTGAAAATCTTTTGAGAGTTGATGAACTCTTTGATATTACTTTCTAAATCAGAGGGTAATTTGTTATGATTTCCATAAGTGTTGTTGTAGGAATTGCCATAGTTGTTAGAGGAGTTACTAGGAAAAGGCCTAGGAACATAGTTTCCTCTAAAAGCATTGTTGTTGCCAAAATTGTTCCTACCAAAAAAATTAACGTCCAAACTAGCGTTGCTACTCTCAATCAAGGAAGATAGTGGCATGTCATTAGGATCTAAAGGAGCATTTCTACTAGCAACCAAATTCATCAACTCATCCATCTTAGCACTAAGCGAGTTAATTTCTTCTATAGCGTGTACCTTTTTGCTAGTAGGTGACCTTTCAGTGTGCCACTCAGAGTAGTTGGTCATGATATTGTCTAGGAGTTTTTTAGCTTCTCATAACGTGATTTCCATGAACGTTCCACCTAAGGCGGAGTCCAAGATATTGCGAGAAGCAAAATTCAAATCAGCGTAAAAGATTTGTATAATCATCCACAAACTCAAGCCATGAGCGGGACAATTTCTAATCATTATCTTCATCCTCTCCCAAGATTGTACAACGTGTTCATGATCAAGTTGCTTGATTTTTTCTGGGATTTTAGGGAATATATAGGCCAAAGAGCTAGGGCAGGGGAGCGCCAGGGAGGCCACAAGCCTAGTGGCCGCGCCCCCCTGGCCGCGGCAACAGGGCTTGTGGGCTCCCTGTGGGCCTCCTGCCTTGGCCCTCGAGTCCCTTGATCTTCTTCCATTCTGGAAAAAATCATTTCGGGGATTTTATTCCGTTTGGACTTCGTTCCAAAATCAGATCTGAAAAGAGTCAAAAACATAGAAAAAACAGGAACTAGCACTTGGCACTGAATTAATAAGTTAGTCCCCAAAAAGATATAAAAGGTATATAAAACATCCAAAGTTGACAAGATAACAGCATGAAACCATCAAAAATTATAGATACGTTTGAGACATATCAATGATGGAGTTGACGGCGTCTCGGTCCCGTGAGTGGCTAAGCGGCCGCTAGAGCTGCAGATATCTACACAGTTTGAACACCGCATCAGTAGCACGTCGAAGAGGAACACGCTGAATAACAAGTTTATTGCGGACAGTCGACAACGTCCACACTAGGACCCCCACCGTCAACCAACTAATGTGGCGAACAACACGGGGGGTAGCCTAAAGTTCGGCGAGCAGGTCAGGGAAGTTTTTGTGGCACCAGTTGCCACCGACCACCTCGCGGAAACAACTCTAGAAGAATTGCGCAGACACGCAAGAGAAGAAGATGTGATTAGAGTCCTCTTCCGTCGCACAGAGCGGGCATATTCCATCCCTGGGTCCGTTCCGTATGAGGACCTCGGCACCAGAGGGAAGGCGGCCACGAAGCCACTGCCAGAGGAAAATCCGGATCTTCAAGGGGAACCTGGTCTCCCAAAGGGCCGCGAGAGGTGTGATGCCCAGGGAAGGGGAAATTTCCTGATAGAGGGATTTCGTAGAGAAGCAGCCTGAAGGCTCTAAACGCCAGGAGATGCGGTCGTCGGACCAATCCATGTCCGGGGCGTGAAGGGCGATAGACTCCAGTGACTCCTGTGAGGCAACCGTGTCAAGTGGCCCGAAAGGGCGTCTAAAGGCGAGGCGCCCGAGGTCGTTGATGGCCGCCTCCAGTGATATCCACGGCATGACCGCGATGGAGAAACGGTCTGGGAAGCGGGCCGCAAATGGGAGCGAGCCGGCCCAGCGGTCAAACCAGAACAGGGTGGTTGCACCACACCCAACGTCGACAGAGGTCCCAATGCGGAGTACCGGGAGTAGTTGGATGAGGGACTGCCAGAACTGTGATCCCCAGACTGCTAGAAGAAGGCCAAAGGCTGGCCACGAAGGTACTTATTCTGAATAATGTGGAGCCAAAGCCCCCCCCCCCTCTCCCCACGAGATCCTCCCGAGCCATCTAGTGAGCAGATCGATATTCATACGCTTGGAGGACATGATCCCCAAGCCACCCTGGTCGCGCGGTTTGCATGTCTCCGACCATATAACCATGTGGTACTTCTGCTTATCTCTGTCCCCTGCCCAGAAGAAGCGCGCCTGAACCATGGCGATCTCGTGGTGAAGGGTCTCAGGCAGGCTGTAAAAGCTCATCAAGAAGAGCAGCAAGTTGGACATGGAGGAGTTGATGAGGACCGTCCTGGCAGCCTTCGAGAGCCATCGTCCGTGCCAAGGTTCAATACGGTGCTGCAGCTTGGCAACCGTAAGCTACAACTCCGCCACCGAGAGGCGGGAGTCGCTGATGGGGATCCCCAAGTAAGCCATGGGGAAGGACCCTAGCTGGCAATTAAGACAGCCGGTGATGCTGTGGGCCGCAGCAGGGGGATAGACCAGGACCATGACTGCACTTTTATTAAAGTTAATTCTGAGACCCGACATCTGCTGGAAACAAAGAAGAAGGAATTTCATCGTGTCATCAGCGTACTACAAAAGAGAAACGTCCAGATGACCCACCAAGTGAGGGATGATTCCACGAATGTGGCCGACCTCCTTGGCCTTGTCCAGGATGGAGGCTAGCGCATCGACCACCATGTTGAACAAGAATGGGGAAAAAGGATCGCCCTGGCGAACCCCACACAAGGTGGGGGAGTAGGTCCGATCTCCCCATTGATGTTAACAGTGGTACGGCCAGACGAGACCACCTGCATCACCTGGGTGACCCATAGATCGTCGAATCCCTTGCGCAAGAGAACTTCCCGGAGGAAATCCCAGCTAACAGTGTCGTATGCCTTATGAAAGTCGAGCTTAAGGAAGACTGCCTTGAGGTTCATGGAGCGGACCTCGTGGATGGTCTCGTGAAGGACGAGCACCCCATCCAAGATGAATCGGACGCAGATGAAGACCGAATGATCAGGATGGGTGATTCTATCGGCGAGGAGGGTCACACTATTGGTGTACCCTTTCGCGAGGATGCGGAAGATGACATTGATCACCGTGATCGGCCGGAATTGGCCGATCTTAGCTGCACCTGGAACTTTGGGGATGAACGTGATAATCCCAAAGTTGAGGCGAGCGAGGTCAATAGAGCCCACAAAGAACTCGTCGAAAATGGCCATTATCTCTGGTTTGATGGTGTGCCACAAAGACTGGAATAACTTCACTGGCAGGCCATCGGGGCCCGGAGCGGAGGTCAGGTTCATGCCCTTGATGGCTAACCAAACCTCCTCCTCGAAGAACGAGGTTGTAAGGGCCATGTTCTCCTGAGTAGTGACGCACCGATTGGCCGGCCAGGCGTCAAGGGCCACTGACACCCCTCCCCTCGGGGAGGGGGAAAATAAGGCTTTATAAAAGCCGTCAACGTGGGCGCGGATGTATGCAAGCCGCTGTAGTAGAGTATCCCCGTGCCATAGCCAAGGAATGGAGTTCCGGCGGCGGCGTCCATTAGCAATGGCATGAAAATAGGCTGTATTGGCTTCGCCCTTGAGGGCCCATTGCTATTGTGGAGTTCGGCATGAAGTTTAGGGAGAGTCATGTTAGTTTTGATGAAGCTAGAAACTCGATGCATTCTATACTCAATAAAAGTGAGCGTAATTAAGTGATGAATTTGTTCGGATCAGATGAAAATTTCAATCTCACGGCCTTGTTGGGAGGTTATCTTCGTCTGCTAAAATGTGAAAAGGAAGACATTGTTAGGATCATCGTGCGGACGAAGCATAAAGTCACTAACATAATTCATGAGTACACACCAAAAATTGAAAAGCAAGACCTGACGAAGTTGTCAGCCAAGAGGAAAGCTGGCGACAATGTTGGGTACTCCCTCCGTCCCAAAATTAATGTCGAGCGCTTAGTGTACTGTCGATTTTATGAAAAAACCCTCGTATTTATGAATTTGCCTCAAACGAGTCCTTCCACTCCCTCTTCTTCCTCCGCCGTCGCCCGTCGTCGCAAGGGGCCGACACCGCCCAGCTGCATGATTCTCCTCAGAAGTGCTCCGCCGCGCGTCGCCAGGGGCCGATACCTGCTCCGCCGCCTCCGTCGCCGCAACCCAGATCTGCACCGTCGTGATCCCCTTCCGATGCAATTGCCTGCCGGCGTCGTCCTTGAGCTCCTGTCGGCTCCTGAACCTCCCTCCACGTCCTCCTAGAGCTTGCGTGCGTCATCCTCGAGCACCTGTACATCCTCCTCAAGCTCGCACGCATCCTCCTCGAGCTCCCACGCGTGAGCATCCGCGATTCCTCCCGGTCGCGACCCCCTATGGGCGTCACCGGAACCTGCCTCGACTATCCGGTGGACCAGGAGCTCGCGGGCTTCCTCCTCAATCTCCCGCACGATCCCGTGCTGCTCCTTCTCCCCTGCCCACGCGCTCGTGCGGCTGCTTCTTCCCTGCCGCAGGTGGAGCTCGTCTGCCTGTACTGCTGCTGCTCGTCTGCCCGTACTGCTGCTGCTCGTCTGCCCGTACTGCTGCTGATGTTCAAGTTGAATGAGCTGAAAACAGATTTATTTCATCATCAAGCCATAAGCTCAGGAAGACGAAGGTACTACTCCACGATCAATGAGTATTATGGTGTTGTTATGAACTGAACAAATTCACTGTATGGAGTTAACTGAATATGATCGCTGGAGTAGTTAAGTGAATATACGTGCTGCTGTTGTTCCTCTCTTTAATTCAGTCAATGTACGTGGACATTTCTTCTGTTGTTGTTGTATCCATTTCTGTTGTGCTGCTGTTGTATTCATTTCTGCTGCTGCTGTTCCTCTCTTTAATTCAGTCAATGTATGTGGACATTTAATTCAGTGAATGATCCAGTGACTAAATCGGTTTAATTCAGTCAATATACATGTTTGGGTCAGTGACTAAATTCAGGGAATGATCCAGTGACTAAATTCAGTTTAATTCAGTCATTGTACATGCTTGGTAACTTAATGCCTTAAGTAAGACCTGCTGAACATTTGTCTTACTACCACACTGTCAAACATTGCATGATACTACTGCATTTTAATTTTTACTTGTGCCCAAACTTTTGCAAATAAAGATCATGATCAGCAGCAGTTTCAGTCATGCCAAAACTGTCAATTTACTGTCAAACCAGTGAAAAGCCAAGATGTTAACATGCTTTGTTACTGAATTGCAGAAATTTATTGGAGAAAGAGGAAGAACAAGAACAAGAGCATACCAACCCGTGAAGAGCAAGATAAGGCCAAGAGGACACCAATCCCAAGGTCTGCTCCTTGTATTGTACCCCATTCATTACAGATATTGGGCTTCATATATGATCTTGCCACTGCCCAAAATGGGGGCAGCAGGCCAAGATTTTGAAGTTACAGTAGTAGGAGTAGTATCATAGTATATACATAAAACAGAGCAAACACTCTGTGTAGCTCTGTTCTTCTTATTACTAATCTTCCTCTTACCACGCGTGCAGCTTCACTTCAGCTCCTCTTGTAAATTAATCTTCTTATCCTTCTTTTTTCATTGATTGCAGGAGCATGGATTTGAAAATGGGTGCATTGCAAGCAGTTATGTTTGAAATTATGAAAGATCAAGGAGGAAACCAATATAAGTTGCCCCACTTACACAAGGAACGTCTTCAGAATGACGGTAGAGAAATAACAAGTGTATATTGCGACAGTCAGCTAGTTGTTGATACTAGGGCCATTCTAGAAGAAATGCAATAGGAAAAGGAAAGGAAGAAAAGAAGTAGTTGTAGAAAGGAAAAGAAATAATTGAATTTATCTGAATTGTACTCCTTGTGTATGTCTTGTGCAATAGGAAAATGCAATTGGAATCATTTGAGATCAATGATGATACTGGTTATCCAACATTTCCATCTTGTGTATCGGAATTCACTTTAATTGTTTGGACTAATTTGCTTGAGTTTATCTTGAGTTTATCCAGCATTTCCATCTGTATTGGAGATCAATGATCTTGTGTATTGGAAGGGTCATCTATATTGGACTCTAAGTTTGTTCCAATTGTATTACTCTGTATTACTCTGAATATTCCCTTTATTGTTTCAGGTTTCAGTATACAAAGATTACTGGGGTATCGTCTAGAGTTGGGATAAACCAAATATAGTTCACAAATCTTTATTCCCTTTGTCAGCTTTGTGCATAAAGCTGACAAACTCAGAACTGGTAGCCTTCCTCCGGTTGGGAATAGGTGCCAATTATTCATCTCATCATCAGCATTGTTTCATCTCCTGTCGTCGTCGGGCTCGTCGGCGTTTAGCTTGCTGTCCACGATCCCGTCGACGACAGCAAGCTAAAGTCCGTGTTTCTAGGTATGAAATCTTGCACGTCCTTCCCTTCCCACCAGTCCCTCTCGCTCTCGAGGTTATCGATTATGAGCAAGTAGGGCACATCGCTGAAAAGCTCCCTCTTCACCCTTTGAAATGCGTCCAACTCTTGCTCCTCGAAGTTCTTGATCCTGCCGTGCTCCTTCTTGGTCTCGGCGCTGATATCCAGCCCGAGATACCCTGATAAATTCAGTATTTTCATCGCGCCCACGACATGATCTGCTGCTGCTGGTGGTCATTCTGGTGTTATAGAGATCAATGGAGGAGC
This sequence comes from Hordeum vulgare subsp. vulgare, assembly GCF_904849725.1. Taxonomy (NCBI): domain Eukaryota; kingdom Viridiplantae; phylum Streptophyta; class Magnoliopsida; order Poales; family Poaceae; genus Hordeum; species Hordeum vulgare. Next base: position 448,422,791 of record NC_058518.1, on the reverse strand, counting down.
TCCTGCTGCTGCTGGTGGTGTGAGGAGAAAGCCCTAGCAGTCTAGCAAGCAACCAACAGCATGGCGTCGTCTCCCTCGTGCCCCTGCAAGCAAGCAACCAACAGCAGCACAACGTGAAAAATAGCCCACAAACATGATAAGTTCAGAGGCTAGTAATGCACAAAGAGGACTTGCAAATTACTAGCACTACAGAATCAAGCTGGGTTGGTGAGCTCGGTCGGGTGGCAACAAACTCCAATGCCAGCTCCGTCTTGCCAATGCATGAAATGCCATTGATGCAGACCACATTGTCATTGACATGATCCTTGCTGTTGCACCTGAACCTTGACTTCCTGAGCTTTGATCTCTACTTCTAAAGACCGTCCTCTTTCGCAGCCGACAGATCGATCGCCGGATCAACCGATGCCTCCAACATAGGCCCCCTGTACTGGTTCAACTCCAAGCTGCCAAACCTGCCATTGCTTGTTCTTACCCTGTCATTGTCCTCATCAGCAAATCCTCCATATGACACACCACTGGACACACAATTAGGCATGGTGTTGCTCCCTCCTGGGTGCCCGGCCCAAGCTTCGAGTGCAGCACGGTGACCGCCCGCGACACACACCTCCTCCAGCTGCTCTCGTCTGTCTCGCTTCAGCAGATGACAACGCATCAGCCCCTCGAACGCTTCCATCCCCTCCTTATCTTCAGGCTTGCCATCGAACAGCCCGGCGATGTCCGACGCCTGGGCGTCGCATAAGATGGGCACCAGGTTCCGACGCAGCACCTCCGGGCTCGCCGAGGCCGGTTCCGACGCAGCCGAAGCAGAGCGCGGCGGTAGGTGGGAAAATCACTGTTTTTATGAGGAAGGGGGAAGCTTGGGGAGGCAGGTGAGCCGCAGCTGCGGCGGCAGAGCGGCGGGGGACCAGGGGAGCTGCGGTAGGCGGAGCTGCGGCGGGCGAGCGACAGCTGCGGCGGGGAGTAGGACAGCTGCGGCGGCGGGGAGCAGGCAAGCTGTAGCGATGGGTAGCAGCGTAGATGGGGCATCTGTCGGAGGAGGAGGACGAGGAGCGCGGGTTTGGTCGGGAGAAGCTGGAGGGGCTTTTCGCAAAATTGTCGTCGCGACATTAATTTCGGGACGGAGGGAGTATGAGCGTTGGGAGAACATTAGGGATGTGGATAAACTGAAGCTTATAAATGTCCTATTGAATGATTTGCCCATCGTGTAGTTCCTCTAAAATGCTTTGGGCGGCCTACTTCGTGCGCCCCCACGCCGACCAGCTCGCCTCCACCAACGGCATGTCGGTTCCAAGGGGACGGCACAACTCCGACGGTCGTTGCCAGTGGTGGGCCGTCCCCAGATGCACGCTCCACATCGTCCTCGAGCACATCAAGGACGGCAACGAGCCGTCGATGGAGTACCCGACACTATCGTTCTCGTGCCAGAGCGGGAACTCCTAGCTGCCAAGGCGAGTGGCGGGGTCCACCTCCTCGTGCCCCTCTCGCTCCTCAGGCTCGACGCTACCGCTCACCACATGAGTTGTCGGAGCGGCGTCACAGTCGTGGCGGCGACCTCGTTATAAACGAGGGCGGCCACCAACCTCCCCCCTCCCCGCAGCCACCTTCGTCTGGTCAGGCCAAGGAAGGAGCCGGAGACGCTCGTGGTCATCAAACAAGAACATATCGAGATGGCCGCTGACCTCGACACCGAGCTGAAGTGGTCGCGCGACGACTACGTCCGGGAGGAGATGGAGCGCCAGCCCCGCGCTCTGGAGGAGATCGTCGTGCGGCGCCGCGGTCGCGAAGAGGGCAGCGTCATCGTCCTCTCCGACAGCGAGGAGGAGGCACCAGCGCACACAGCCCCCGTCCGCAGCAGCGATCCAAGGCAGGGTTGTAGTAAGGACGGCGGCGCAGGCTCACACGACGACAACGGCGACGACTACATCACCTTCTATCGACTCCTCGGCATGAACTAGGCTAGCGGCGGCATGACGACAACATAGTTTTTTATGTTTTATGTATTTTTGTAAGTTTGTACAAATTTGAATGAAATCACCTAAATTTCGTCCAAAATGGCGCTAATTTCTTTGAATTTAATTTGAAAAGCAGCTCTGAGGGGGCAACCTTGGGGGCACGGCTGGGAACCCGAGCCCCCTCCCATTAAGCCAAATTTAGCGCTGGTTCGTCCCCAAACGACGCTATTTACCGAAAAAGGCTTTCGTTCCGCTTTATAAATAAAGCAACCAACATCGATCATCCTATACAGACTCACACCACCACAACACACACACACAAGGCAAGATACATAGGCGATGAGTGCAGCAACTCTACCTCTAGTACTACAAGAGCAACCAGAGTTCTCAACCGTGAACGCGCCACCGCGAAGAGATGAAGTCGCATATGATGAACCGTGTGCTCCAAGGCGGTGCCTTCAGGAAGGTTACGACACCAGAATGCCGCCACCGCCCGACCCGAGGATCAAAGTTTCCCCTAGAGCAACACGACGGACAACGAGATCCGCGACGATGCCTTCAAGAAGGGAGCGAGCTATGCTGCCGCCGGTCCGTCCAAATATAGATTAGGTTTTCACCCCGACCAACACTCACCACCACCGGACGCCACACCCCGGTAACCACGCCACCCACACGACCATGGCCACCCGGCAGCACCAAGCCACGGCTCCGCCCAAGAGCACCGCGCTACCACCACCAGAGCCGGCGCCCCGACATCCAAGACCTTGCCACCACCTCACACGAGACCTGACTCACCCCAACCAAAGAGACGGGAGAAAAGGTCCGACCTCCCCCCCCCCCCCCGGATACCCCCAGCGCTGAGACCCGATAGGCCGGCTAGCGATGGCCTCCATCGACCCATCCTGCAGCCCCTAGCGCGAGACGAGCTTCGTCCTGCTGCACCTTGCGCGAGACGGGTTCAGTCCTGCTGCACCGTGCGCGAGACGAGCCGGTCATGCTGCACATGCGTGAGACGAGCTCGGTCCTCCTGCATGGGACGCGAGACGAGCAATGAACTGCAGCTGGGAGAGGGCCAACCCTTTGATGGAAGTAGCGCTCGGGCTACGTGGAAATGAGACGAAGTTCAAAACGGTCTGCACGCAGACGAGCCGACGCCGGAGAAGCCGGACGCCGCTGCAGGCAGATCCGTCGAGACATAGTGAAGCCCCCACGACACCGGGAGGCACCAGGCCGAACCTCCCTGCGCCGCCGCCCATGACCGGAGCAACGGCCATGCCCGGCCGCTGCCCTTCCCGCGTCGCCTAACGAGCTCCAAGACCCGGAGCCGTCGGGCACGCACCACCTTTGCCAGGCGCCGCCGACCGACCCCAGCACCAGATCCAGCAGAGGACGACCGTGCGCCACCTCCCGAGATGGCGTACCCCCGCAAGGCCCGACGCCCGGAGAGCACGCCACCACCGCAGAGCACCTGCCCTAGCCGTCGGTCGACCACCCGCCCCAGATCCAGCCGGATCTGGACAGGAACTCGCTCGTGCGCCACCTCCGGATCCGGAGCACCGCAGCCGCTGCGCACCATCGGGCGCAGGACGGCGACATGCCGCCTCCCGGCAGACGTGCCGCCACCTCACGCGCCCACCGCTACGCCGTAGGCCCCCACGACAGCCCCACGCCACTGCCAGAAGACGTCGTCCCGTGCCGGGGCCCCGAGCAGAGGAGAGGAGGAGGCCCCACCGCCGGGCAAGGACCAAAACGACGCTATTTCAGGCCTTTGGGGGCAGACGGCTCGAGATGCTCTTACTCTTGTACTCCCTCTGTAGCTAAATAATTGTAGTTAGGGAAAACTAGTTTAGTTCTTCCAACTACAATTATGAGTAGTTTTCTTCTCGTTTTGGTATGGTTTGGTATTCGGTCACTTGCTAATTGTGTAGTTCCTTTCCGTTTTGATATGGTTTGGAACTCGGTTACTGCTTTTATTTTGGACCTTGTTCTGTTAATGAGTAATAGAACCCGGCTCCCAGTTTGGAGTCGTATATGGGGAAGCAAAATATTGTGTTTGTCTTTCCGGGGAACATGTTCATGATATCAGATGTATGCATGACACTTCGCCAAGAAGATCTTCAACAAGCGTCAACAAGCTTCATGATAGGCATGCGTGGAATCGATTCCCATGCGTAAGGGTGTATAGCTCCCAGCTCCGAGATAGCATGCCGGCTTTCAACAAGTAAGGACCAAGCAACAGTTATCTGCACTTCACAATCACCAAGCTTACAACTCTTTTGACTTATATTGCTGAATTTGGTTGGAAATACGACTCTTCGCTTGAATTCTCCAGCCTGCATGAGAATTTCGAGCCTTCCTCCTGATTTTATGGATACAACTTGCCTTGACAGATTAAGATATTTCTCTTTATCCACAGGCATTTCTCCAGCTAGTGAATCAAGCAGCAAAATACGTCCAGATGGGCGCTTACAATCGCCTTCGGTTTTGTCTTCGGGTAGTGCAGAGCAAACGATCTTGATCCCATTGACACAAGGCAATGAGCCCTTTACAACACGGACACCAAGGATAGTGGCTTGGTGTGACTGTTCAAGATGATCACAGCATAAATCTATGTCACAAAGGCCACGGAGGAGACACGTAGAAACACGGTCACAATCATCGAAGGCTTTACTGATCAATGTGGTATCTTTAGACTCCACTGTGCCCTTCAATTTTAGATGAACTTCAATTGTAACAGTCTCCTCGGACATAATTGCACGAGACGGGCCAGTCAAGTCCAAGAAAGGATGCTGCAAGCATCATTATTCAGCATTAACTTCTCAACAAAGATGCAAACAGCAAGAGAAAGAACAGGAAAAATACCCATGCATACCTCTGTCGTGAGGGTTTGGCAGTCATCCCTAGTGCGAAGAAAGAGAAGGTTGCGACGATAGTCCAGAACATCTCGGGCAGCTATTACACCGTATACCTTCAGAGGCCACTCGAGGGTGAAGCCTTCTCTTTCTGCAACTTTAATAGAGTACACCTGCATGGTCCTCCCGACTTCAGCACCCCCTTGGGTGTGGCCTGGTATGCTTTGGGTAAAGTACATAGGGCTGAATAACGCTGCATGCAACCAAGTTAAGTATGTGTTAAAAATCTAATGTGATCTAACTAAAGAGTGCACAGATTGCTTTTGCTATCCATTCAAGAAGAATGAAGAAAAATCAATAATACAGTGAATTCCCTATGCTAACAGAACGAATTAGCTTGCTTGAGACATGCAGTACATGGAAGAAGAAAAGAAACTAACAAGAACCATATCACTAGCACATTTACTCACTTGGGTCTTCGAAGCTGCCAAAGTTGCTGTGCCTACGTTCCCAATCTCTACGATAGGCATTGAAATAATACTCCTCAGCCATCTTCGTCGCCTCATAGGCATCCACAGCTTCCACATCCTTATCCCTGTCCTTGTCTTTCTTTATCAATTCAATTTTCTCTCTGAAATCTGGCACCCATTGACCAAGCAGGTCGAAAACTGCAGAGATAAACTTCAATGTGGAGCAATAGCGTGCGAAGGGCTCCCGAATAAGCATGCATATCGCTAGAAATTTTGGTTCTGTTGAGACTAGCTGGCTGATATCGTCCCACAGCTCATCAAACTGCCGGGAGAGCAGAGCTAATTTGAAGCTGACCCTCGGTGCCACCACCGTGGTCACGGTCTCTGCCTCTGCCTCCTCCTCAATCTTGTTTCTGACAGATTCAGCTATGGGGATCGAGTTATTGACCGGCAGCTTCTTGAACTGCTCCTGCTCATTGAACTGCTTGGAGTCCGATTTGCTACCGTCACCAATCTTTCTCTGTGTCTGTACCGTTCGGTCTTCATTGTCAATAGTCACCGATTTAAACTCAGGACTCCTTCCCTTCAACAACTTCCCTCCCGTTTCCATCTCAATGTCGTCGCCAATTTTTCTCGGGGTATCTGCCAATTTCCCTTTATTGCTAGTCCAACAGGCATTCTGCATCGCGCAGATCCTCTTCTGGGTCTCGTAGTCGACCCGACCGAAGATCTTATTCGACAGCTTGTACATATCCAATTTCAACACCTGAAGATTCTTGTATTGCGCAGAGCCGTAATGTCCAATCTTTACCATCTTCTTCTCCTGGGCCTGGATCCAGCAGATACTCTTCTGCATGAAGATTGCAGCCTGGCAGAGCTCCTCGCTTAAAATGGACTCATCACTCCTTCCCTTTGAATTCCCTGTGGTCGCCATGCCGCTGTCCCCTCGTCTATCTTCTGACTGTCGCATCTCCGAGTGAATGAGGGACCAAGCAACAGTAATCTCAACCTTAGAGCCATTAGCAAGGAAACATTCACATTTGCTTGTGTTGTATTTTTCAGATGAAAGGACGAATTGAGCAGAAATCTCAGTCTGTGAATCGGTCATTATGAGGATCTGCAGCTTTCCATTTAGTTCCACAGAAACCACACTCCTTGTCAGATCAAGGTAGCCATTATCAGTCATAGGCATTCTTCCACCATTTGAATCAAGCAGCAAAACTTGCTTAGTTGTTTCTTGCCCCGCAATATCTTCATTACCATCCTGAGGCAATGAATAGCAAACAACTTTGCTGCCATGTGGAAAAGGTAATGATTCCTGTTTGGGTGTAACACCCACATTGAGGATAGTGGCTTGGACCGACTGTTTAAGTTGCTCACAGCACAACTCCACTCTGCAAAAGACGTTTTTGGCGAGATGGGTACCGGAATTATCAGCATTGCAAAAGCCGAATTTACTGATCAACGTTGTATCTTCAGATTTTGTTGCGCCCTTTACTATTAACTGGATTTCGATGTAGACAGTATCCATAGAGACAATTGCACGAACCGGGCCAGTTAAGTGCAAAAAAGAAACCTGCAAGCATCATCATTTGTCATTGACTGATCAACAAGGATGCAGGCAACAAGCAAAAGATCAAGAACACGAAAATACCATACGTACATTTTCTCTGAGGATTTGGCAGTGCTCTCTTGAACAGAGGAATAGAGGGTTGCGATGACGGTCCACAGCATCACGGACTGCGACCACTCCATACACCGGCAGTGGCAACACATAGGATTTTACTAGTGAGACTTTGATGGAGTAGATCTGCAAGGTACTCCCAGCGACAGCTTCAGTTGGAATGTGGCCTGGTGTGCAATGCGTAAATTGCATGGGGCTCAATAAAGCTGCATTCAAGTTAAGTGCGAGTTAGAGATCTAACATGAAGTAACTAGTCCATTCAAGAAGACTAAAGCATAATCAATCTGGTTACATACTAAAGTGGAGTAAATTCCAAATTGGAAGGAATCAGCTTCCTTTGGACATGCAGTATGTCAACTAACAACCACCGGGTAACTAGCATGCATGCATGTTTACTCACTCTGGTTTTCGAAGCTGTGGTCATCCTTGCCCCATATACGTTCCCAGTAGAGACGGTAGGCAGCGAATTTCTTCTCCTCCATCTCCATGGATTCTTCTTGGCCTTCCCTGTGGCTCTCGTTCTCCAACTCCTTCATTGCTGACAAGAAGGATTCTGATTTCAACTTGATGATCATTGATTTCACTTTGGAGTCCAAGTCTGGGTCCATTTGCTGGAGCATACTGATACGTTTAGAGATCAACTGCAAATTGCAGATACGGGATAGGTACGGCTCGGAAATAAATTTCTTCATGGTGCTCCTTATCTCTTTGTTTTCTGGGGAGAAAGATCTCAGAATGTTACACATCTCATGCCTCAGCTCATCAATCTGCTCGGAGAACAACGGCAGTCTGAAGCCGAACCTTAGCACTGCCATTGCCTCCTCCCGGGTCGTTTTTTCTTCAAATACCTTAACGGTGTCACCACCCACCACTTCTTCAAATTTCGACAGGATTTGGACTGTCAATTCTTGCCTATCTCTGTGTCTCCGCGATACCAAACAGCTCCTCGATTTCTGTGTCTCCGCCTATCTCTGCACCGGTGAGGATTCCGGAACGGTAGAGGAGATTCTTGAGCTCTAGGGATGCGGCCCTCCTGCTTCCATCCGACGACTCCCCTCCGGTTTCCATCTCTCCTCCGTCGCCAATCTTGCCCCGGGTCTCCATAGATTCCCCTTTATTGCCGATCCAACCGGCGTTCTGTATCGCGGGGATGCTCTGTGACAAATGGAAGATCTTGTCCGAGAAGGCGCTCAAATCCGATATGAAATCCAGAAGATTTATATCACAGTAAGAGTCGCAATGTCCAATCTCCTTCATCTTGACCTCCTGTGCCTCGATCCATCGGATACTCTCATGTATGCAGAGCCCAGCCTGATAGAGCTCCTCGCTAAACATGGACTCGCCACTCCTTCCCCTCCAACTCCCTGCGGTGGCCATCGAACCTCCTCACCACTGTGCGTTGTTCTTCTCCCCGCCGCCGCCGCTCTCGTTTCTTCGTTTGGTGAAGACAAAACTCCCCACCTTAGAGCAACTCTAGCACACCCCTTATATCAACTTCGAGTACCCCTAAATTAACAAACCCATAAAAAAAAAGTGTTTAGAGTTTCGGTCAAACAAACAGCGTCTAGCGGATCCCGTAAAACTTGTTTGACCCTTCAAATTTTTAGGAGACTGCTACGCATCTATCGGTGGATATTTATTAAATATCCACCACCTGAACAGTCGTTCGATCTCGCGCGTGTAGTCGTCCGATCCGCTGCGTCTGATCCGCTCTGGACGCAATTCCTGAAACGATGCTCGAGTTGCAGAAACTTTCGCTTTGTTGCAAAAAATAAACTTTCGATCCGTTAATTCCTGAAACAACGGTCGAGTTTCAGAAACAATTTGCTTGTTGCAGAAGCACTACCCCAGCCGGGATCCGGTCTGGCGCGGGGAGGCAGGGCCGACGCGAGTCGGCCGGCGGCAGGAACGCGACGGCGATGGCTGCGGGCTCCGGCGCCGGTGGCTGGGGCTCCGGTGGCGGCAGGATCGGCCGGCGGCGGCGCACCACGGCGGGGTGTGCGGGACCGGTGGCGGGGGAGGGGGGGTGGCAGGGCCGCAGCAGGCCGGCAGCAGAGGGGGCGGCGGGGCTGCAGCAGCCGACGACGGAGGGGCGGCGAGCCACAGCAGGCCGGCGACGTGAGGTCGTCGGGGCGGAGCACGGACTGGACAGTTTCTCTGAAACAACTGCCCAGTTTCAGAAACTGTGCCCTAGTTTCAGAAATCGATTGATGCGCGGGACGAGGAAGCGGTGGACAGTTTATTTGGATCCGCCGGTGGAAGGTAAGAGTTTCCCAAATTTTTAAGGGACACGGTAAATTCATCTGCGAAAAATTTATTGTATAGTTTCAAAGGCAATATACCGTAAACCGGTCAAACCTCGTCGGAGCAGACGCGCCGTCGCGAAACTTGCCGGAATGTACCTTAAACTCATCGGAATCCGTCGTCGCACGTCGGAAGAAGCCATTGCACGCTGGAATTTGTCGTCGCATGTTCGAATTGCGGCCGGTTCGACCTCCGCTGCCGATTAAGGTCGTCCACGGACAGGGCGGAGCAGGCCACCGGCGACCTGATCGAAGGGCGGGGGCCGACAGCACTGGAGAAGAGTGAGGGAAGGGTGGAGGAGCTTGCGCGGCAACGTCGGGGAACGCGCGCGTGACGGCGGGCAGTGTCGGGCTCAAACCGGGGATGGGCGGGCGCGCCAGGGAGCGCGGGGGGCGACGTAGGGAGGCGCAGGGCTCCTTCACTCCATGTGTGGCCCGTAATGGTTGGCGCTGGGACGAATCGGGGGCGAGGCGGGCGGCGCCGGGGCGAGCCGGGGCACCAGGGCGAGGCATGACGTGGTCGAAGATGGACTCGTCGGGACGGGAGAAAAAAAAATAAAAAAAATGGGTTACAGTGGGATACAGTTTTATTTACGGGTGCTCTTCTGTCCGGGACAATTTCACAGCGTAAAAATGGTCTAGGCTGCCCTTCATACGCTTTTATAAAGATGCTTCTAAAATACACAAACTGTAAAATAACCGTCGGTTTACAGTTTTAGTAGAAAAACGACCCGAATAGACCCCATAAACGACTCTGGTCTGTAATTTTTTAGAGGCACGGTAAACATTTCCACCAAACCTGTAAAAATAAGGATTTCTGAGTCAACCCGAAAACGCCTCGTATATGCAAAAGATCATTGCTGGGAGTCCAACTACCATCAGAACCTTCATGACTTGCTCCCGTTCGCCGCCCCGTCCGTCCCTGACCGTCAGCCGTCCATTCCCAACTGTGGTCCGTCCATCGCCGACCGCCACCCGACCGTCCTAGCCGCCCACTCGCCCGTCCTGACGGGTGCCCTGCCTGTTGAGTCGTGGAATCTTGAGCTTAAGGTATGTGTAGTGCAACATCGCTTTTAAGAGGGCATAGGCATTACAACCAAGCAATGTGTGTTAGCCGCTGCGAAAAGGGAGTACATCGAAAATCAGGTTTTCGAAGGAGCAGTTGTCGGGCGAGCCGAAACCAGTTTGTAGTATAATGGTGCATGTGCACCAGACCTCCACGCTAGATATCACTCCCTTGAATGTGGTTTTGCTGGGGTAGGATCCGTGATGAGTCAATCCTCATCTTCCTAACCGTGTCTGCGTATATTAGGTTCACATTGCTTCTACCATCCATCGACAATGGGGTCCAACACCAGGTCGGCTAATCCACTATGATGGATGCTGGTCGGATGGTCTCTTTTATTGAAGGTAATTAGGCAGACCATCTAGGGGGTGCGCCTCGGGGTTGCGGGCTCTACGACTTACACGTCACTAAGTTCATGTTTTCTCTCCTTTATAGGAATGCGAGTAACATAAATCATGTTCACTTCCCTTAGTTCGGTGAGAAACTATTTTTGGTCTCCGTTGCTCGGTCGTCGAGGTTCATACTCGTCGACATCGCTCCTGGACTGGCCCTTGCCCGGCTCCTCGACGAGAGCTTTGACGGCCTGCTTTAACACCCAACCGTTTTGATCGGTGTTGTCGGCAGGTTTATCCGGGGTATCGTGGATTTGGCAGGGCTTTGCAAGTATTTTGTCTAGAGCGCTTGGGTCGTCCTTGCTTCCTTTGAAGGATTTATTTTTGGGTCCAACCCATGAGCTGGGGAATCCTGCATGAAATCTTAGGTCCTCGGCATCATTGTTGTTGTTCTTTCTTCGGCTTTGTGCTTGTTGCGCCTAGGCTCTCCATTCTCGTCCCGTACTTATGATGTACCAAGGTCACTCCCTTGGGAGCTGCGTGCGATCCAGCTATCTTTTGCCGCACAAATGCGGGTCATTAATGTCGTGAGGGACACCATGGTCTTCGGTTTATCCTGACCAAGCTGTCGAGCCAACATTCGTCCCAGATGCTATGCATGATTGTTGCAATGGCCCCAGCGTCCGGGCTGTCAACAATTTGGTTCTTTTGAGTTAAGAACCGATTCCAGAATTTCCGAGCTGATTCACGATCCTTCTGGATGACATGGCTGAGGTCGCTGCCATCCGGGCGCTGAATGTATGTGCCCTGAGAATTGGACCTAAAAGCATCCTCTAGCTCTTCCCAGCTACAAATAGAATCTCTAGGCAGGCTATGGACCCAATGGCACGTCGGGCCCTTGAGCTTGAGTGGCAAGTATTTTATGGCATGAAGATCATCTCCTTGGGCCATGTGGATATGTAGAAGGAAATCTTCTATCGAGACGACCAGATCTATCGTGCCATCGTATGGATCGATGTTGATGGGTTTAAACCCTTCGAGGAACTGATGTTCCATGACCATGTGTGTGAAGCAGACTAGGTGTGCAGGAGCTCGGTGTCGGAATTTATCCCGGCGGGCGTTGCCATACGTCTGTGCCCTTCTTACCTCCCAACCTCGGCCTTGCGTGTCCATCCATGCGTCATATCCTTCCCTGCCAGGGGGTACATGGTCACGGGCTCCATAAATGGAACGGGGGGGAGTGATCTGTCAGCCAGTACATGCGTCTATCTTAGTTCGCACGTCATATGGCTCAACAAGGCCCTTGCCGTGAGGGAGGCGTCTAGGCGAGGGTTCTTTATACAACCATGTTGGCCGATCTCATCCTCTAGGAGGCGATCAGCTTATTCCTTGTGGTGGTAATCAAGGGGATAATCATCAGCTACCTCTCACTCAAATTCAGGTAACATGTGTCGTCGTGGGAATGACTTGGCGGCCGTGCACAATGATTTGGGATCGGTTTCGAGTGTGAGCAGTTTCTCCCACTTGTTGTTAAGAGTGGCTTCATGTGAGTACAACTCTTGTAGCTTCTGCTTCATGCTTCGAGCAGTTGCGGCTAGCCGATGCTAGAAGCGTATCTGTTTGGATGGGTCCTCGGGCACTTCAAGGTTGAAGGGTTCGAGGTTGTTATTGTCCTCGGATTCTGACATGTAGTCGCCGTCCATCCGATCATTTGAGCCTTCCTTTTCTTCGGGTTTTTCCTCAATGGGTGTGTCCATAGATCAGTTCTGATATGCAGGTTCGATCTATCTGTTCTCTCCTGCGTTGGGGCTAGCATTGTTCTAAGTGCATCTAGTGCCTTTTAATGATTTTGGTGGTTTTAAGACTTATAGGTTAAGAGACTGATATGTTTGTGAGTGTACACATGCTCTATAAGTCATTGAGGAGTTTGAGTTATCCGGTGAATATCGACCCCTAAAATATATGTCTTCGGGTGAAGACTTTGGTCTTTCCTTGAAGACTTTGATCGCAAAGAAATTGCAAAGAAATTAATATTCCTCACGAAGATATTGAAGATGAGGAATTCTGTGTGTCTTGAAGAAAACACTCTAAAGACTTTGAAGTGTGAAGATTTACTCTTCCTGTTTCATTTTCTTTACACTTGAGTTATAGGAACATCGTACTGTTAAAGGGGGTCAAGGTAAAACTACGGAACGAATTTCTTCATGATGCTCAACCCAAGCCTAAATCTACCAAAGCCTCAAAGAGATGAACATGAGAGACATGAGGACTTTCACAGTTGAAAGTTCTGACCGCTGCCGCGCCACACGCCACCTCACCGATCTTATCTACCCAACTGTCATATTATTTAAGGGCATTTATGTCAAATCATGTCGGGATGATCCCAGGCTATAAATAGCCGCCCCCACAACCACTTGCCAGTGTGCTGCTCCGAGAGAAACTAACACTTGTCATTTAAAGCAACCCAAATTCCTCAGAGTCTTCGAGAGAAAATCATCAAGTGAGGAAATACCCCAAACACCAAACCCAAACCAAAACCCAAGTGATTGAGCATCATTGAAGAAGTTGTTCCTGTGTGGAACCGACGCTTGTTACCTTTGAGGACTGTGTATCCCCCAGACGGTTAGGCATCATGGTCTAGAGCATCCAGCTGTCAATTGTGGATCGTCGGGTGACCGATTTTGTGAGGGTTTGGAAGTCTGCCCTCAAGACTTACCACGAGTGTTGGGCGAGGACTGTGTGTCCTTAGCTCAAGGAGAATACGGTAGGGACTGTGTGTCCCGGGACTGTGTGTCCTTTGGTTTCAATACCAAGCCGCTCCGAACCAGACGTACAACTGTCACAGCAGTTGGAACTGGGTCATCAACAAGTGTCTTCATCAAGCTACAGGTTCTATTTCTGCAACATTCTTTCCTCAATTGTATGTTGAAGACTTTCATTTGTACAGTTTGAAGAATTTGTCTGAAGACTTTCTCTGTGTTTCCTCAACCTCAAATTCTGCACTTGAGTTAATCTTCACCTGCTTACTATGTACTTACGATCTATGCAAACCGAATCTCTGAAATCTCATCGAGTACTTTCCTACAAACCTTTTTGCACACCATATCCTGTACTATTTCCGCAATTCATGATTGAGGACTTTCCTCACTAGGAATTTCCTCAGTGATGAAATTATAAGAATCTCCTATTCACCCCCCCCTCTAGTCGATATAACGCACTTTCAATTGGTATCAGAGCAAGGTACTCCCTTGTTCTATGTGGTTTTGGTTTAACCACCTGAAGTTTTAGTTATGTGGACCGTAGGTATGACCAAGGTTACTGCAGGATGTCCTACCTTCGAAGGAAAGGACTTCCCCTACTAGAAGACCAAGATGCAGATGCGTCTTCAAGCAATTGAGAATGATCTCTGGTATATTGTGGAAAATGGTATTCCCTCCATCACTACTACTATCTCTGCTGCTGATGTGCAAAAATTCAAGCAACTTGACTCGCAAGCGAAGAATATCATCTGTGGCCATCTGAGCAAAGGTCAGTGTCGTGGGTATAAGTCTGACAGTAGATGTGTAGGGTATGAAAGGATGGGCAGAGCCTTAGCTACGGTGAGGTTGTATGAGTTCAGGCCCCTCTACGGTGGAGGTAAAAGCCCTACGTATCAGTGCTCTTGGGAGCTTAGCGTCGAGTGGAATATCAGGTTACAGTAAATGCCAACCCCTGCACCAGTGGGGAAGGGCAGCTTATATAGAGTGCGCTGCCCTCCACAACGGCCCGGTGGACAGGGGTGGAATAGTGGCGAATAAATGCCTACGTTACACGTAACGTATGCCTTAAATGCTAATAATGGTGTATCAAAACTTATGACCGTTGCCCTCCTGGGAGGTTACGATGTACAGAGTGGAATTCAGTCGGTACGTTAAATACGCTCCGAATGCTCGTCACCGACAGGATGATGGGGGAGTCCTTAGTTCAGTCGGAACTGTCTAAGGGCCTTGTCCTCTATGAAGGGTAGTCCTTGGGTAGGACCTATAGGGTAGGCCTATGACCCTACCCTGGGACTATAACCCCATCATTAGTCCCCGAATGGATAGGGTTGGAACGACGAAGTGATGCCTGTGTTGGGAACGTCGCATGGGAAACAAAAATTTTCCTACGCGCACGAAGACCTATCATGGTGATGTCCATCTACGAGAGGGGATTTCTGATCTACGTACCCTTGTAGATCGCACAGCAGAAGCGTTAGTGAACGCGGTTGATGTAGTGGAACGTCCTCACGTCCTTCAATCCGCCCCGCGAATCGTCCCACGAACCGTCCCGCGATCCGTCCCACGATCTAGTGCCGAACGGACGGCACCTCCGTGTTCAGCACACGTACAGCTCGACGATGATCTCAGCCTTCTTAATCCAGCAAGAGAGACAAAGAGGTAGATGAGTCCTCCGGCAGCGTGACGGTGCTCCGGAGGTTGGTGGTGATCTGATCTCGACAGGGCTCCGCCCGAGCTCCGCAGAAACGCGATCTAGAGGTAAAATCGTGGAGGTATGTGGTCGGGCTGCCTTTGAAAACTTGTCTCAAATCAGCCCTAATTTCTCCATATATATAGGAGGAGGGAGGGGAGGCTTGCCTTGAGGCTCAAGGAGCCCCAAGGGCTGCGCCACCAAGGGGAGGAGGAGTCCTCCTCCAATCCTAGTCCAACTAGGATTGGAAGGTGGAGTCCTTCTCTCTTTTCCCACCTTTCCTTTTTTTTCTTTCTCTTCTTTTGGTTTTTCTATCTCTTGCGCAAGACAGCCTTGGGCTGACCCCACCTACTTGGTGCGCCACCGCCAAGGTCCTTGGGCCCTCCCGGGTGGGTGGTCCCCCCTCCCGGTGAAGATCCGGAACCCATTCGTCATTCCCGGTACATTACCGGTAATGCCCGAAAACCTTCCGGTAACCAAATGAAGTCATCCTATATATCAATCTTCGTTTCCGAACCATTCCGGAAACCCTCATGACGTCTGTGATCTCATCCGGGACTCCGAACAACATTCGGTAACCAACCATATAACTCAAATACGCATAAAACAACGTCGAACCTTAAGTGTGCAGACCCTGCGGGTTCGAGAACTATGTAGACATGACCCGAGTGACTCCTCGGTCAATATCCAATAGCGGGACATGGATGCCCATATTGGATCCTACATATTCTACGAAGATCTTATCGTTTGAACCTCAGTGCCAAGGATTCATATAATCCCGTATGTCATTCCCTTTGTCCTTCGGTATGTTACTTGTCCGAGATTCGATCGTCAGTATCCGCATACCTATTTCAATCTCGTTTACCGGCAAGTCTCTTTACTCATTCCGTAATACAAGATCCCGCAACTTACACTAAGTCACATTGCTTGCAAGGCTTGTGTGTGATGTTGTATTACCGAGTGGGCCCCGAGATACCTCTCCGTCACACGGAGTGACAAATCCCAGTCTCGATCCATACTAACTCAACGAACACCTTCGGAGATACTTGTAGAGCATCTTTATAGTCACACAGTTACGTTGCGACGTTTGATACACACAAAGCATTCCTCCGGTGTCAGTGAGTTATATGATCTCATGGTCATAGGAACAAATACTTGACACGCAGAAAACAGTAGCAACAAAATGACACGATCAACATGCTACGTCTATTAGTTTGGGTCTAGTCCATCACATGATTCTCCTAATGATGTGATCCCGTTATCAAGTGACAACACTTGCCTATGGTCAAGAAACCTTGATCATCTTTGATCAACGAGCTAGTCAACTAGAGGCTTACTAGGGACAGTGTTTTGTCTATGTATCCACACATGCACTGTGTTTCCAATCAATACAATTATAGCATGGATAATAAACGATTATCATGAACAAAGAAATATAATAATAACTAATTTATTATTGCCTCTAGGGCATATTTCCAACAGTCTCCCACTTGCACTAGAGTCAATAATCTAGTTCACATCACCATGTGATTCCAACGAATCCAACACCCATATAGTCATGGGGTCTGATCACGTCTTGCTCGTGAGAGCGGTTTTAGTCAACGGTTCTGAAACTTTCAGATCCGTGCGTTCTTTACAAATCTTTATGTCATCTTATAGATGCTGCTACTACGTGTTATTCGGAAATGCTCCAAATATCTACTCTACTATACGAATCCGTGTCACTACTCATAGTTATTCGGATTAGTGTCAAAGCTTGCATCGACGTAACCCTTTACGACGAACTCTTTAACCACCTCCATAATCGAGAAAAATTCCTTAGTCCATCAGTTACTAAGGATAAATTTTGACCACTGCTAGTGATTCAATCATGGATCACTTTCTGTACCTCTCAACAGACCTTGAGTCAAGGCACACATCAGGTGCGGTACCCAGCATGGCATACTTCAGATTCTACGGCCAAGGCATAGAAGACGACCTTCGTCTATTCTCTTTATTCTGCCGGGGTCTGGTTTTGAGTCTTACTCAAATTCACACCTCACAACGCAACCAAGAACTCCTTCTTTGCTGATCTATTTTGAACTCCTTCAAAAACTTGTCAAGGCATGCATCTTGTTGAAACTTCTATTAAGCGCTTTCAATCTATCTCCATAGATCTTTGATGCTCAACGTTCAAGTAGCGCAATCCAGGTATTCCTTTGAAAAACTCCTTTCAAACAACCTTGTATGCTTTACAGAAATTCTACATTACTTCTGATCCACAATATGTCAACCACATATACTTATCAGAAATTCTATAGTGCTCCCACTCACTTCTTTGGAAATACAAGTTTCTCATAAACCTTGTACAAACCCAAAATCTTTGATCATCTCATCAAAGTGTATATTCCAACTCCGAGATGCTTGCACCAGTCCATTGAAGGATCGCTGGAGCTTGCATACTTGCTAGTATCTTTAGAATCGACAAAACCTCCTGGTTGTATCACATACAATGTTTGCTCAAGGAAACCGTCGAGGAAACAATGTTTTGACATCCTATGTGCAATATTTCATAAATAATGCAGCAACTACTAACATAAGTCTAACAAACTTTTAGCATCGCTACGAGTGAGAAAGTCTCATCATAGTCAACTGTTTGGTCTTGTCGGAAACATCTTTGCGAGAAGTCGAGCTTTTCTTAATAGTGACTTATCACCATCATCGTATGTCTTCCTTTTAAAGATCCATCTTTACTCAATAGTCCTATGACCATCAAGTAGTTCTTCCAAAGTCTACACTTTGTTTTCATACATGGATCCTCTCTCGGATTTCATGGCTTCCAGCCATTTGTCGGAATCCGGGCCCACCATTGCTTTCTCCATAACTCGTAGGTTCACTGTTGCTCAACAACATGACCTCCAAGACAGGGTTACCGTACCACTCTGCAGTAGTACGCGACCTTGTCAACCTACGAGGTTTGTAGTAACTTGATCCGATGCTCGATGATCACCATCATCAGCTTTCACTTCAATTGGTGTAGGCGCCACACGAATAACTTCCTGCGCCCTGCTACACACTGGTTGAAGTGATGGTTCAATAACCTCATTAAGTTCTACCACCCTCCCACTCAATTCTTTCGATAGAAACCTTTCCTCGAGAAAGGATCCGTTTCTAGAAACAAACACTTTGCTTTCGGATCTGAGATATGAGATGTACCCAACTGTTTTGGATATCCTATGAAGATGCATTTATCCGCTTTGGGTTTGAGCTTATTCGACTGAAACTTTTTCACACAAGTGTCGAAGCCCCAAACTTTCAAGAAACGACAATTTAGATTTCTCTAAACCTCAGTCTATACTGTGTCATCTCAACGGAAATACGCGGTGCCCTATTTAAAGTGAATGCAGTTGTCTCTAATGCATAACCCATAAACGATAGTGGTAATTTGATAAGAGACATCATAGCATGCACCATACCAAATAGTGCGTGGCTATGACGTTCAGACACATCATCACACTATGATGTTCCAGGTGGCATGAACTGCGAAACAATTTTCACATTGTCTTAACTGCGTACCAAAACTCGTAACTCAGATATTCATTTCTATGATCATATCGTAGACAGTTTATCCTCTTGTTACGACGAACTTCACTCCTGAAACAGATTTGAACCTTTCAATATTACGGACTTGTGATTCATTAAGTAAATACTCTTGTATCTGCTCAAATCGTCATTGAAGTAAGAACATAATGATATCCACTGCGTGCCTCAGCACCCATTGGACTGCATACATCAAAATGTATCACTTCCAACAAGTTACTATCTTGTTTCATCTCAATGAAAACAAGGCCTTGCTCATGTGGTATGATTTGCATGTCACTAGTGATTCAAAATCAAGTGAGTATAAAGATCCATCAGCATGGAGCCTCTTCATGCAATTTATACCAACATGACTCAAGCGGAAGTGCCACAAGTAAGTGGTACTATCATCATTACCTCGTATCTTTTGGCACCAATATCATGAACATGTGTAACACTACAATCGAGATTCAATAAACCATTGAAGGTGATTATTCAAGCAAATAGAGTAACCATTATTCTCTTTAAATGAATAATCGTATTGCAATAAACACGATCCAATCATGTTCATGCTTAACGCAAGCACCAAATAACAATTATTTAGGTTTAACACCAATCCCGATGGTAGAGGGAGCGTGCGATGTTTGATCATATCAACCTTGGAAACACTTCCAACACGTATCGTCACCTCGCCTTTAGCTAGTCTCCGTTTATGCCGTAGCTTTCATTTCGTGTTACTAATCACTTAGCAACCGAACCGGTATCCAATACCCTCGTGCTACTAGGAGTACTAGTAAAGTACACATCAACATCATGTATATCAAATATACTTCTTTCGACTTTTGCCAGCCTTCTTATCTACCAAGTATCTAGAGTTGCTCCACCTCAGTGACTGTTCCCCTCATTACAGAAGCACTTAGTCTCGGGTTTGGGTTTAATCTTGGGTCTCTTCATTAGTGCAGCAATTGTTTTGCCGTTTCACGAAGTATCCCTTCTAGCCCTTGCCTTTCTTGAAACTTAGTGGTTTTACTAACCATCAACTATTGATGCTCCTTCTTGATTTCTACTTTCGCAGTGTCAAACATCGTGAATCGCTCAAGGATCATTGTATCTATCCTTGATATGTTATAGTTCATCACGAAGCTCTCACAGCTTGGTGGCAGTGACTTTGGAGAACCATCACTATCTCATGTGGAAGATTAACTCCCACTTGATTCAAGCGATTGTCGTACTCAGACAATCTGAGCACACGCTCAACGATTGAGCTTTTCTCCTTTACTTTGTGGACAAAGAATCTTGTCGGAGGTCTCATACCTCTTAACAAGGGCACAAGCATGAAATCACAATTTCATCTTTTTAGAACATCACTTATGTTCCGTGACGTTTCAAAACATCTTCGGCGCCTTGCTTCTAAGCCATTAAGTATTTTGCACTGAACTATCGTGTAGTCATCAGAAACGTGTATGTCGGATGTTCACAGCATCCACAGACGACGCTCGAGGTGCAGCACACCGAGTGGTGCATTAAGGACATAAGCCTTCTGCGCAGCAACGAGGACAATCCTCTGAAAAGTTTGCTACTATCAACTTTCAACTAAATTTTCTCTAGGAACATATAAAAACAGTAGAGCTATAGCGCAAGCTACATCGTAATTCGCAAATACCATTAGACTATGTTCATGACAATTAGTTCAATTAATCATATTACTTAAGAACTCCCACTCAAAAAGTACATCTCTCTAGTCATTTGAGTGGTACATGATCCAAATCCACTATCTCAAGTCCGATCATCACGTGAGTCGAGAATAGTTTCAGTGGTAAGCATCTCTATGCTAATCATATCTACTATACGATTCATGCTCGACCTTTCGGTCTCATGTGTTCCGAGGCCATGTCTGCACATGCTAGGCTTGTCAAGCTTAACCCGAGTGTTCCGCGTGTGCAACTGTTTTGCACCCGTTGTATGTGAACGTTGAGTCTATCACACCCGATCATCACGTGGTGTCTCGAAATGAAGAGCTGTCGCAACGGTGCACAGTCGGGGAGAACACAATTTCGTCTTGAAATTTTAGTGAGAGATCACCTCATAATGCTACCATCGTTCTAAGCAAGATAAGGTGCATAAAGGATTAACATCAGATGCAATTCATAAGTGACATGATATGGCCATCATCATGTGCTTCTTGATCTCCATCACCAAAGCACCGGCACGATCTTCTTGTCACCGGCGTCACACCATGATCTCCATCATCATGATCTCCATCAACGTGTCGCCATCAGGGTTGTCGTGCTACTCATGCTATTACTACTAAAGCTACGTCCTAGCAATATAGTAAACGCATCTGCAAGCACAAATGTTAGTTTAAAGACAACCCTATGGCTCCTGTCGGTTGCCGTACCATCGACGTGCAAGTCGATATTAACTATTACAACATGATCATCTCATACATCAAATATATCACATCACATCGTTGGCCATATCACATCAGAAGCATACCCTGCAAAAACAAGTTAGACGTCCTCTAATTATTGTTGCATGTTTTACGTGGTGACCATGGGTATCTAGTAGGATCGCATCTTACTTACGCAAACACCACAATGGAGATATATGAATTGATATTTAACCTCATCCAAGGACCTCCTCGGTCAAATCCGATTCAACTAAAGTTGGAGCAACCGACACTCGCCGGTCATCTTTGAGCAACGGAGTTACTCGTAGCGATGAAACCAGTCTCTCGTAAGCGTACGAGTAATGTCGGTCCGAGCCGCTTCGATCCAACAATACCACGGAATCAAGAGCCATTGCCGGGAATCCCTTTTGAAACATCAGAAGTATTTCTGGCGCCGTTGCCGAGGAGGAGAAATCAAGATCTATCCAAGTAGGTCTCACAAACTCTTCTCTTGCATTTACTTTTGTTGCCAGTTGCCTCTCGTTTTCCTCTCCCCCACTTCACATTTGCCATTTTCATTCGCCTTTCTCCTTCGTCGTTTTCTCTTGCCCTTGCCGTTTTCCTTTGCCGTTTTCTTGCTTGCTTGTGTGCTTGTTTGTTTGTTGAAGACATCATGTCTGAAAACACCAAACTTTGCGACTTCTCGAGCACTAATAATAATGATTTTATTAGTACTCCAATTGCTCCCGCCACTAGTGCAGAATCGTATCAAATCAACGTAGCTTTGCTGAATCTTGTTATGAAAGAGCAATTCTCTGGCCTTCCTAGTGAAGATGCCGCATCCCATCTCAATACCTTCATTGAGCTTTACGATATGCAAAAGAAAAGAGATGTGGATAATGACGTGATTAAGTTGAAACTTTTTCCTTTCTCGTTGCGAGATCGCGCAAAAAACTTGGTTTTCTTCTTTGCCTAAAAATAGTATCGATTCTTGGGATAGGTGCAAAGATGCTTACATATCCAAGTATTTTCCACCGGCTAAGATCATTTCCTTACGTAACGATATCACGAATTTCAAGCAACTTGATCATGAACACGTTGCACAATCTTGGGAGAGGATGGAGCTTATGATTAGAAATTGTCCTGCTCATGGCTTGAGTTTGTGGATGATTATACAAATCTTTTACGCTGGCTTGAATTTCGCTTCTCGCAATATCTTGGGCTCCGCCTCAAGTGGAACGTTCATGGAAATCATGTTAGGAGACGCTACAAAACTCCTAGACAATATCATGACCAATTACTCTCAGTGACACACAGAAAGGTCGCCTGCTAGCAAAAAGGTGCACGCCATAGAAGAGATTAACTCTCTTAGTGCTAAGATGGACGAGTTGATGAATTTGGTTGCTAGTAGAAACACTACCGTAGATCCTAATGACATGCTACTATCTTCTTTGATTGAGAGTAGCTACGCTAGTTTGGACGTGAATTTTGTTTGTAGGAACAATTTTGGCAACAACAATGCTTTTAGAGGAAACTATGTTCCTAGGCCTTTTCCTAGTAACTCCTCTAACAATTATGGCAATTCCTACAGCAATACTTATGGAAATCACAACAAATTACCCTGTGATCTAGAGAGTAATATCAAAGAGTTCATCAACTCTCAAAAGATTTTCGATGCGTCCATAGAGGAAAAACTACTCAAAATAGACGATTTGGCTAAGAGCGTTGATAGGATGTCTTGTGATATTAATGCTTTGAAAGTTAGATGCGCTCCTCCAAAGATCAACTTGGATGAAACTTTGAAAGTTATGTGTATCTCCATGAATGGTTTAAAAGGGTGCGTTCTAGTGATGCAAATCACGAAGATCTTAAAGTGCTTGGTGTGTATCCTCTTGAATCTTTGTTTTCGCGTGTCAAACCTACTTATGGAGGGGCTGGATATGAATCCACTTTGGTTGAAAAATGCCCCAATGATTCGGAGTCCACCTATCTTGATGATAAAGGTGTGGAGAGTGGAGTAGAAGAAGTCAAAATTTTGGCTAGTAATGAAACTCCCACTTTGGATTTCAAGGAATTCAATTATGATAATTGCTCCTTGTTTGAATGCATTTCTTTGATGCAATCCATTGCAAACTCTCCACATGCTTATAGCCAAAGCAAAGCCTTTACCGCGCATATCGTAGATGCTATGATGAAATCTCTTGAAGAGAAGCTCGAACTAGATTCTAGTGTGATATTCTTGGTTTTCATGAGATTGAAGAGTGTTCTCTTAATTTGCATCTTGCGGATTCTACTGTCAAGAAACCCATGGGGAGGATCGATGATGTTCTTATTGTTGCAAATAAGAACTATGTACCCGTGGATTTCATTGTACTTGACATAGATTGCAATCCTTCATGTCCCATTATTCTTGGTAGACCTTTCCTAAGGACTATTGGTGCTATCATCGATATGACGGAAGGGAATATTAAATTTCAATTTACTTTAAAGAAGGGCATGGAGCACTTTCCTAAAAAGAAAATAAGATTGCCTTATGAATCTATGATGAGGGCTACCTACGGTTTGAGTACCAAAGATGACTATACGTGATTCCATCACTTTCGCCTAGCTAAGGGCGTTAAACAAAAGCGCTTGTTAGGAGGCAACCCAATGAATCTTTCCTTTTTATTTATATTTTGTGTTTTCCACACTTTCATAATTCTGTTATGATTGTGTTTTTTGTGTTTCTTTTTGCGTTTGTGCCAAGCAAAACCGTTATGATTAGTCTTGAGGATGATCGTTTGGTCATGTTGGAAAAGACAGAAACTTGCTGCTCACGAAAAGAATTTTCAATTTTTTCTGTAAGATCTTTTGAGTTGATTCTTTTTGCTGATGATTGCTACGCAAATTCTTCAGACTGTCGAATTTTTCAGAATTCTTGAAGTACCAGAGGTGTACGAAATATATAGATTTCTACAGACTGGTCTGCTGTTAACAAATTCTGTTTTTGTTGTGTTGGTTGCTTATTTTGATGAAACTATGGATAGTATCGGGGGGTATTAGCCATGGAAGATGGAAATTACAGTAACCCAACGTCAGCACAAGTAGAATTTAAGTTTGCTACAGTACCTAAGGAAGTGGTTATTTGTTTTCTTGTACTAAAGTTATCACGAGTTTCTGTTTAAGTTTCGTGTTGTGAAGTTTTCAAGTTTTGGGTGAAGTTCTTGTGGACAAAAAGATAAAGAGTGGCAAGAGCTCAAGCTTGGGAATGCCCAAGGCACCCCAAGAGATTCAAGGATGCCGTAAAAGCCTAAGCTTGGGGATGCCCCGGGAAGGCATCCCCTCTCTCGTCTTGAATCCATCGATAACGTTACTTGGGGCTATATTTTTATTCACCACATGTTACGTATTTTTTCTTGGAACGTCTTGTATCGTAGGAGTCTTTTATTTTTTTTGTGTCACAATCATCCTTTCTGCACACCTAGAGAGAGAGACATGCACACACCGTGATTTTGTCGAGCTTCACTTATATCTTTTGGTAGACAATTCAGCTCACATGTGCTTCACTTATATCTTTTGAGCTAGATACTTTTGCTCTATGTGCTTCACTTATATCTTTTAGAGCACAGCGGTGCGTGGCTTGGTAGTTGATCTATGCTTTGAAAGTAGTCTCAAAAGGGGTAGTTATCCAAAGGGATACGAAAACTTCCACCTTCATGTGCATTGAATAGTTAGAGAAGTTTGATTCATCTCAATTAGTTTTGAGTTGTGGTTATGGTAATATTGAAGTCATGTTAATAAGGTGTTGTCGATCTAGAAATACTTGTGTTGAAGTTAGTGATTCCCGTAGCATGCACGTATGGTGAACCGTTATGTGATGAAATCTGAGCATGATTAGTCTATTGATTGTCATCCTTTGCGTGGCGGTCGGGATCGCGCGATGGTTTATACCTACCAACCCATCCCCTAGGAGTACGCGTTGAATGCTTTGTTTCGATTACTAATAAAACTTTTGCAACAAGTATATGAGTTCTTCGTGACTAATGTTGAGTCCATGGTTTAGATGCACTTTCACCTTTCACCATCACTATCTTCTTAGTCCCGCGCAACTTTCGCCGGTGCACAAAACTCACCATTAGCCTCCCTCAAAACAGCCACCATACTTACCTATTATGGCTTTTTCAAAGTCATTCCGAAATATATTGCCATGCAACTACCACCATGACATGTGCCACCACGTCTACATTGCCATTGCATGATCGTAAGATAGCTAGCATGATGTTTCCATTGATGTCTATGCCATGCTAGATCATTGCCACGGTACACTACCGAAGGCATTCCATATAGAGTAATAGTTGCTCTAAGTTTTGAGTTGAAAGTGTGATGATCATCATTATTGGAGCATTGTCCCATGTGAGGAAATAAAAGAGGCCAAAGAAGCCCATAAAAAAAGAGACCAAAGAGCCCACCCAAAAAAATGATGAGTGAAAAAGAGAGAAGGGACAATGCTACCACTTTTTCCACACTTGTGCATATTAAGCACCATGATCTTCATGATTGAGAGTCTCTCGTTTTGTCACCACCATATAGCTAGTGGGAAATTTTCATTATATAACTTGGCTTGTATATTCCAATGATAGGCTTCCTCAAAATTTCCTTAGGTTTTCGTGAGCAAGCAAGTTGGATGCACACCCACTAGTTTACTTTAAGAGCTTTCACATACTTGTAGCTCTAGTATATCATTTATATGGCAATCCCTACTCATTCACATTGATATCTATTGATGAGCATCTCCACAGCTCATTGATATGCCTACTTAATGTGACTATCTTGTCCTTTTCGTCTTTCAACCTCCACCACATTCCACGCCATCTATAGTGCTATAACCATGGCTCATGCTCATGTATTGCGTGAGAGTTGAAAATGTTTGAGAAAGTAAAGGTGTGAAACAATTACTTGGCCAATATTGGGGTTGTGCATGATTTAAATTCGTCGTGCAATGATGATAGAGCATAGCCAGACTATATGCTTTTGTAGGGATAACTTTCTTTTGGCCTTGTTATTTTGAAAGTTCATGATTACTTTGCTAGTTTGCTTGAATTATTATTGTTTCCACGTCAATAGCAAACTATTGTTTTGAATCTAATTGATCTGAACATTCACGTCACATAAGAGGAATTACAAAGGACACCTATGCTAGGTAGCATGAAAGCATCAAAAATTCATTCTTATCACTTCCCTACTCGAGGACGAGCAGGAGTTAAGCTTGGGATGCTTTATATGTCTCAAACGTATCTATAATTTTTTATGGTCTCACGCTGTTATCTTGCCTTCTTTGTATATTTTATGTACCTTTTTATATCTTTTTGGGACTAACTTTGCCAAGTGCCAGTTCCTGTTTTTTCCGTGTTTTTGACTCTTTTCAGATCTGATTTTGGAACGGAGTCCAAATGGAAGAAAAACCCCGAAATGATTTTTTCCCGAACGGAAGAAGTCTAGGGGGCTTTTGGGCCAAGCCAGGTGGGCTCCAAGGAGCCCACAAGCCCCCACTCCGCCACCAGGGGCAGGCGGCGGTGGGCAGGCTTGTGGCCTCCCTGGCCGCCCCCTGACCTAGGTCTTTGGCCTATAAATTCCCAAATATTCCGCAAAAAATCAGGGGAGCCTCGAAAATACTTTTCCGCCGCCGCAAGCTTCCGTTTTCGCGAGATCTCATCTGGAGACCCTTCCCGGCGCCCTGCCGGAGGGGACTTTGGAGTTGGAGGGCTTCTTCATCATCATCATCGCCCCTCCAATGACTCGTGAGTAGTTCACTTCAGACCTACGGGTCCGTAGTTAGTAGCTAGATGGCTTCTTCTCTCTCTTGGATCTTCAATACAAAGTTCTCCATGACCTTCATGGAGATCTATCCGATGTAATCTTCTTTGGCGGTGTGTTTGTTGAGATCCGATGAATTGTGGACCTGTGATCAGATTATCTATGATATATATTTGAGTCTTTGCTGGTTTCTTTTATGCATGATTTGATATCCTTGTAAGTCTCTCCGAGTCTTGGGTTTTGTTTGGCCAACTAGATCTATGATTCTTGCAATGGGAGAAGTGCTTGGTTTTGGGTTCTGCCATTTGGTGACCTTTCCCAGTGACAGTAGGGGCAGCAAGGCACACATCAAGTAGTTGCCATCAAGGGTAAAAAGATGGGGTTTTATCATTGGTTTGAGATTATCCCTCTGCATCATGTCATCTTGCTTAAGGCGTTACTCTGTTCTTATGGACTTAATACACTAGATGCATGTTGGATAGCGGTCGCCGTGTGGAGTAATAGTAGTAGATGCATAAAGTATCGGTCTACTTGTTTCGGACGTGATGCCTATATATATAATCATTGCATAGATATCGTCACGACTCTGCACAGTTCTATCAATTGCTCGACAGTAATTTGTTCACCCATCGTTTACTTGCTTTCATGAGAGAAGCCACTAGTAAACACTACGGCCCCCGGGTCTATTCACATCCATCGTTTACACCTCCGCTTTTACTTTGCTTTGTTACTTTCTTACTTTCAGTTCTCACTTGGCAAACAATCTATAAGGGATTGACAACCCCTTCATAGCGTTGGGAGCAAGCTTTTGTGTTTGTGAAGGATCTTGAGATACTCCTCCACTGGATTGATACCTTGGTTCTCAAACTGAGGGAAATACTTACCGCCACTGTGCTACATCACCCTTTCCGCTTCGAGGGAACACCAACGCAAGGCTCCAGGGCCACGGGGGAAATCCTTTGCATACTTGCCTAGGAAGTCCCTTAAGGCGTAGCCGCAGCTGAAGGATTCCTGGTGTCGTCGACACGACAATTTCTGGTGCCGTTGCCGGGGATCTTTTGAGGTAGCAGAAGTATTTATGGCGCCGTTGTAAGGGAAGCACAGCTGACATCATGGCGAAATGATGGGGAAATTCGCGATTCTGGATGTGATGGAAGGGTTTCCTCTCGGAGGAGTAAATATAGGCCAAAGGAGGGTGTCAGAAGAGGTGGGGCCCACCCAGGCGGCCTGTGGGCGCGGCCAGGGGCCAGGCCGCGCCGGGTGGTCGCATGGGCAGCCCCTGGCCCCCCTCTGGCCCATCTTCGGTGATCTGGAAGCTTCCGTTACGCTGAGTTTTATATATTTTTCTCGGGATTTTTGGGGCTCCAGAAAATTGGGTAAAAGCCCGTGCAAAAAAGACATCAGCAGACAGAAACTAGCACTAGTTGCACTGAGTTAGTAGGTTAGTCCAAATATGTGTAAAAAGATATAAAAGTGTAGCAATATATATAAAAATGTCACCCAAAAGATCATGGAACAAGTAGAAATTATAGATACGTTTGGGACATATCACAAGTCAATCTTCAACCTTGAAGAAAATTACAACGCTGTCTACACTGATGAAAATGCTGATGACTTCGCTCCAACCTATTGCTTCATGGCAAAAGGTCCAAAGGTATCAAACCATACTTCCTCTTATGATTCTATTGATTGTGAACCTGATGATTATCAAAAACCCAATTACTATAAACTTGCCAACATTGCCACTAAGCAACAAAGTGCCACCGAAAAGCTTCAAAAACTACTAGACATAATTGATGATCTGTTGAATGATGAAATGAATCATACTCAAGTCCTCACGGAAGATGTAAAAAGTCTTCAGTCTAGATTTGACAGTCTTCAAGATCATTATGGCACACTCTTGGCTAATCATGAGAAACTTTCCTATGAATTTCTTCAAAGGAAGCTTGATCTTGAGAAGTTGAGAATGTCTCATGATGATCTTTGAATGGAAAATGATTCATTGCTTGCTCAACAGATCATTATCGCTCATGTTGAATTCATTCCACCATGTCTGAAATGCATCGAGCATGAAACTGCTAATTCTTCACGAGAATCATCAAATGCTTCTATTGCTACAAATTCTTCAACTGTTCGCGTGGTATCAAATTCTTCACTTGAGGAATCCACAAATGCTACTGACGAAAATGCAGGGTTGAAGGTATTGTATGTGACAGACATATAGAAAAGGCTCAAAGGGCATCAAACCCTTTGCGATGTGCTCAAAAAGCAGATTCTAGACAGGAACCCGAGGAAAGAAGGCATTGCCTCTGAGAGGAAAGTAAATGCCGATAGCTCATAATGGAAACGTGAGCAGTACCCCAAAACCTCATGGGTTGCTGCTAAAGGCCCTCCCATTGATCCATCCACTCTAACATGCTTTGCATGTGAAATGTCATATTCCTCTGATGAGTCATTTGACTCCAACTATAAGCTGTTCAAAAATCATTCCGATGAAGTATTTGCTCGATATGTTGGAACTAATTGCAGGAATGGACCACCCCTGAGGAAAATCTGGGTCCCCAAAAGTTGCTTGGAAAATCTTCACGTGAATGTCCTCATGACACCACCAGTGAAGAACCAGAACCCCAGATCAAATTCCTCAGGTGGACCAAAGTCTTCACGAGGATCAAATTCCTCAAATGGTCAAAATTATGTTCATACTCGCACTAATGCTTCTGATATGTAGGGAAACTACAAGGGACATGAATATGAGCGTTATTCCTCAAATCATTATGTTCATAAGTCCTCAAAGAATTTCTTTGCCTATTCATTTGAGTACTCTAACCCCCCCCCTACTATGAAAAGAAGTGCACTAGCTTCAATGCCTCCATTTTCATATGGGGCTTGCAGGATGATGAACTCTTTGTCACCCCTTCAGATGTGGATGGTGAAGAAATTGAACTAATCACTTCTACATATCAGGTCTCCAGATGAAAGTCATCATCTGAAAAAATTGCTGGAGACTTGAGGGAATTGCTTGATTGGACGCAATCTAAAAATCATGAAATGATAACATTTCACACATCCTCAAATTTACTGTTATAATGAAATTCTTATTTGATGAAATTGATATCATACTCTTCAAGTCTGAAGCATATGAGATTGTAAGTTGTACTAATTCATCTACAGGATGACAAACCCAAGAATACAGAATGGGTTCTTGATAGTGGTTGCACAAATCACATGACTGGTGATAAAAGCTTATTGATGAATATGCCACTGACTCCATCACCACTGAAGCAAATCACTTACGCTGATAAAGGTAAAAGCAAGGTATTGGGACTTGGTAAAGTGGCTATCTCCAAGGACCGGCGCATGCACAAAGTTATGCTTGTCGAATCCCTTGGGTTTAACCTCATGTCAGTCTCAATGCTTTGTGATCTTGATATGATTGTCATCTTTGGAAAATATAGATGTGTAGTCATGATGGAATCTGACAAATCCAAAGTCTTAGAAGGCTTTAGGAGAGGAGACTTGTATATTGTTGATTTTTTCAGAGGTCCTCAACCAGCCACATGCTTACTAGCAAAAAACCTAAGAAGGCTGGCTATGGCATCGACGACTTGGTCATGCAGGCATGAGGAATTTTCATACACTGGTGTCGTGGTTTTGTCACGGCATATGTCCTCGTGCAAGGACTTAGGTGTGAGACCATCGCAACCATGTGGCGGCTTGAGAGGGGTTGGTTGGAATCGAGAGACACAAGTTTACCCAGGTTCGCCCCCTCCGATGGAGGTAAAAGCCAACGTCCTGCTTGTGTTTCATTGATGAAGATGACGATCTCGATTACAAGGGTGCAGACTCGCCACCTCTAATCTTGTGGGTTTCTAATTTGTCTATCTCATGATTTGTCTTGTCTAGACCTAGGTTGTGAATCTGTCCCTCTTGGGGTGCCTTACCCCTCCTTATATAAGTGGAATGGGTAGGTTTACATGTAGAGTCCTACTAGGAGAAGGAATAGGACTAGTCTCTCTTGAATCCTAATCCGGGTCTTGTTTCCTTTGTGAGGGAGTCTCTCCTCTTCTTGGGCCTTCTCTTGTGAGTCGTCCCTCCTGGCCTCTCTATGAGCCTCCTTATGCCAGGGTGTACGTCGGGCCTTGGGCCTTTGTCATTTATCTAAGTCGCCTGTGGGGTCAAGTATGAGTCGCCCGCCAGGTCACTGCTGAGTCGCCGGTGAGTCGCCAAGTCCTTGGCGGGTCATACTTCAAGTCGGGTTACACTGCGGGGTATATCCCCAACATTAGCCCCGAGGTTAGCTTGAATTTATTCATGGTAAGCTCCTGAAAGAATAATAATAAATATGTTAAGGGATCGGCTTGCTCCTCTGGCCGGCTTGATTTACTGAAGTGGCTCCTTGAAAAATCTGGGTTTCTTCTTCATAATAACGAATCGTCTTCACAATCATCTTGTTGGTACGTGTCCTTTGCAATAAAATACATATGCTATTGAATCGGCCTTCAATGCTTTGGCTTGATGAAAATTTGGGGAATAAGAAATTTTCACAATGTTGAACCAGCTTCTCTTGCTTCGGCGGGTTAGGATTGACAATGGCGGGTCATGATTGCTAATGGCGGGTCATGATTATTGGTAATGCCCCGTCAAACAACTAAACTCCAATTCACCATATCGAATTATTGGGGATTGATGACCCACAAGTATAGGGGATCAATCGTAGTCCTTTCGATAAGTAAGAGTGTCGAACCCAACGAGGAGCAGAAGGCTCTGATAAACGGATTTCAGCAAGGTAATAACTGCAAGCACTGAAAGTAGCGGTAACAAGTGATTGTGTAGCGAGGTGAAACGTAGCAAGCAAAAAGTAACAAGTAACAAGTAGTAGCAACGGTGCAGCAAGTGGCCCAATCCCTTTTGTAGCAAGGGACAAGACTGAACAAAGTCTTATAGGAGGAAAAACGCTCCCGAGGACACACGGGAATTTCTGTCATGCTAGTTTCATCATGTTCATATGATTCACGTTTGTTACTTTGATAGTTTGATATGTGGGTGGACCGGCGCTTGGGTACTACCCTTACTTGGACAAGCATCCCACTTATGATTAACCTCTCTCGCAAGCATCCGCAACTACAAAAGAAGAATTAAGACAAAGTCTAACCATAGCATTAAACTAGTGGATCCAAATCAGCCCCTCATGAAGCAACGCATAGACTAGGGTTTAAGCTTCTGTCACTCCAGCAACCCATCATCTACTTACAACTTCCCAATGCCTTCCTCTAGGCCCAAATATGGTGAAGTGTTATGTAGTCGACGTTCACATAACACCACTAGAGGAAAAACAACATACAACATATCAAAATACCGAACGAATATCAAATTCACATGACAATTATTAACATGACTTATCCCATGTCCTCAGGAACAAAAGTAACTACTCACAAAACATAATCATAATCATGATCAGAGGTGTAATGAATAGCATCAAGGATCTGAACATAAACTCTTCCACCAAGTAATCCAACTAGCATCAACTACAAAGAGTAATCAACACTACTAGCAACCTTACAAGTACCAATCGGAGTTGCGAGACGAAGATTGGTTACAAGAGATGAACTAGGGATTGGAGAGGAGATGGTGCTGATGAAGATATTGATGAAGATGCCTCCCCTCCGACGAGAGGAGTGTTGGTGATGACGATGGCGACGATCTTCCCCTCTGGGAGGGAAGTTTCCCCGGCAGGATCGTCCTGCCGGAGCTCTAGATTGGATCTGCTCAAGTTCTGCCTCGTGGCGGCGGCGAAACCACGAAAAATCTCCCTTGTGATTTTTTCTGGACCAGGACGCTTCATATAGCAAAAAAGGGGGGCTAGTGGGCCGTCAGGGAGCCCACAAGTCCCCACTCCGCCACCAGGGGGTGGCGGTGTGAGGGCTTGTGGCGCCCTGGCAGCCCCCCTCCGGTAGTTCTTTTGCCCAGTATTTTTTATATAATCCCAAAAAAATCCACGTAACTTTTCAGGGCATTTGGAGATGTGCAGAATAGTGGACTAGGATTTGCTCCTTTTCAAGTCTAGAATTCTAGCTGCCTAAATTCTCCCTCTTCAAATAAACCTTGCAAAATAAGAGAGAAAAGGCATAAATATGGTACCACAAGTAATATAACAGTCCATAAAGCAATAAATATCAACATGAAAGCATGATGCAAAATGGACGTATCAACTCCCCCAAGCTTAGACCTCGCTTGTCCTCAAGCGAAAACCAAGTTCCATAAACATGTCCACATGTTGAGGGACGAAGGTGTCGATAAAACATAATACGGACATGAGGGCATCATGATCACACATAGAACAACAATACATCATAAAGATTCTTATGGGAAAGTAACAATTCCTTCACAAGGGAAAGCATGAAGCAAAAACCTTACCGAGAAGTAACCAACAATAAACCATAGTCATTGAAGCAATTGCAATTTATCACAACATCAGAAAGAGTCAAATAAGAGCTTGTAAGGCAAACCCACATACTCAATCATCTCTTTTGTTTTCCACAATTGTTACAACTCACGTGGTACTCATGGTGTCAAAGTTTCAGCTGGACACAGAGGAAGATAGGGGCTTATAGTTTTGCCTCCCAACCATTTACCTCAAAGGTAAAGTCAACAACAATAAATCATAAGTACTCAACTCCAAGTTGATATATGAATATAGATCTTTCCCAAACATGTGATGGTAGCCAAGACAAAGGCAAAAAGGGAATTGGTGAAGATCACCATGACTCTTACAAGGGTAAAAAGTAAAGGTACAAGATAGGTCCTTCGCAGAGGGAAGCAGAGGTTGTCATGCGCTTTTGAGGTTTGAATGTGTGTCCTCTTAGTGCAGAGGAACATCACTTTATATTGCCTCCTGTGATAATGAACTTTATTATGCAGTCTGTCTCTTTTATGTCTTCCTCATCACACGTTCGTACAAAGCTTATTTTCCACACACTAATAGATCATACATATTAGAGAGCATTTTTTATTGCTTGCACCGACGACAACTTACTTGAAGGATCTTATTCAATCCATAGGTAGGTATGGTGGACTCTCATGGCAAAACTGGGTTGGAGGTTTATGGATGCATAAATAGTATCTCTACTTGGTGCGGGAGTTTTGGCTAATATGAGGTGGAAGCAATCGTCACATTCTAAGGGATCTCTAATCATATAACATTGTTTGAAACTAAGCAAACACAATTCATTATGTTGTCTTCCTTGTCCAACATCTACTCCTAGGTATGTAATAGTTTGGTGAGTGCTCATAATTGTAAAAAGTGTCTGAGATGATATATTTATATGTGAACCTCTCTTTCCTTATTACTTCTTATTAATTGCAACAATGACTGAGGTCTATGCTGATTTATTCTCAACAAGTTTCAATCATCATACGTGTCATAAGTGAAGTTATAACTTTCCATAAGATCGTCTCATGATCTTTCATGCTATCGTTCTTTTCATACTTTTTGATCATGGCACAAGGCAAAGCCCTTGACTAAGATACTCTTTATTATATAGCTGGTAAGCTCGAATACATCGGGGGAGAGACAAAAGCAAAAGACTCAAACTAAAAACTAAAGACTTATTCCTCTAAAAGAAGAAAATAAAAACTGAAAAGGAAAGAACTAAAACAAAGGTAAAAGCAAAAGATGTAAAGGTGATACGATACCAGGGCAACTCCCCCAAGCTTGACAGAAGCCAAGGGGATTGCCCATACCAATGCTTAGTTGTCTTCCTTTGGCGGTGATGGTGGTGTTGTTGTTGAAGCAGTCTTGCGCTTGTCTAATTTCCACTTGAGCAAAAAGTTCTGCTCCCTTAGATCGTCATTTTCTTCCTCAAGTTTCAACACTCTATGGCAAAGTTCCTGCTTACTCTCCTGCAAGAAACGAGAAGGGATAAACAAGGTCTTAGGCTTCTTCCTATGGTCAGGGAGGCTTGACTTCTTGAACTCCACATGGGTGTTTGCAGGTTGAGGTAGAGGAGCCTCCTCTTCATCGGAACTCATTTTCTCCTTCCCTTTGGTCTCATAGTCCTCTTCCTCATCAGTGGTCCAGCCATATGGTTCCAAGTCCCCATAGACCTTGGGGTTAGCAAGGTAGTCAGCCACATAGCTCTCCCCCTCTAAATCCTGGGAAGACATCTTGACCTAGATCTGCGGCAGAAACAAGCTCGAAACGTAAACAGAGGAAAACTGCGTGATACGGAGATCAAAACCTTCGGGCGACTATATATTGATTTTTTTGGGCCAGAAGGAGTCCTCCGCAAGAAAACGGAGTCCGGGAGGCACACGAGGTGCCCACAAGCTTGCCCTCCGCTACCAGGGGGGTAGGGGCGGTGACAGGGCTTGTGGCCGCCTTGTTCGCTCTCCGGACTGCTTTTTATTTTTCTAATTTTCCAAAAATTCCAAAACGGAAGAAATTTCCTATTGGAAAAGTATCGGAGTCCAATTTCTTACCGAAACAGATACATCTTCGTTTTCAAGGTCTGAAACAGGCTGATAAACATCCCTTATGTACTCCTCTGGAGTTATGACATTGATGATATTGGTCTCAACATTTATGGGAGTACCAGAGATGTAATGCTTGATTCTTTGCCCATTTACCACTCTAGGAAAATTTCCTTCCGTGTTATTGATTTTGATGGCACCGGAATGATATACTTCCTCGATAACATAGGGACCTTCCAATTTAGAGAGAAGCTTGCCTGCAAAGAATCTCAAACGAGAATTGTATAGCAGGACATAATCACCTACATTGAACTCTCGTTTCTGTATTCGTTTGTCGTGCCATCTCTTAACCTTTTCCTTGAACAACCTGGCATTCTCATATGCCTGGGCTCTCCATTCATCTAACGAGCTGATATCAAACAACCGCTTCTCACCGGCAAGTTTGAAATCAAAGTTGACCTCTTTGATTGCCCAATAAGCTTTGTGTTCCAGCTCAAGAGGTAAATGACAGACCTTGCCGTAAACCATTTTATACGGTGGCATGCCCATGGGATTCTTATAAGCAGTCCTATAAGCCCATAGTGCATCGTCAAGTTTGCTAGACCATTTCTTTCGAGATCTATTGACGGTCTTTTGTAGGATCAAATTGACCTCCCAATTACTCAACTCCACTTGACCACTAGACTGAGGATGATAAGGAGATGCAACTCTATGGTTGACATCATACTTAGCTAGCATCTTGCGGAAAACACCATGAATGAAGTGTGAACTGCCATCAGTTATCAAGTATCTAGGGACTCCAAATCTTGGGAATATGATTTCTTTAAGAATCTTAATAGAGGTGTGGTGATCAGCATTTTTAGTGGGGATAGCTTCTACCCACTTAGTAACGTAATCCACGGCAACTAAGATGTGAGTGTACCCATTGGAACTCGGGAAGGGTCCCATATAATCAAAGCCCCAGACATCAAATGGTTCAATGACAAGTGAATAGTTCATAGGCATTTCCTGACGCTTACTTATATTCCCTATTCTTTGGCATTCGTCACAAGACAAGACAAACTTTCGGGCATCCTTGAAGAGAGTGGGCCAATAGAAACCTGATTGCAATACCTTATGGGTAGTTCTATCTCCAGCGTGGTGTCCTCCATAGGCTTCGGAATGACACTTCTGCAAGATATGTCCCTGTTCATGTTCAGGCACACAACGTCTAATAACACCATCTACTCCTTCCTTATAAAGGTGAGGATCATCCCAAAATAGTGTCTCAAATCAAAGAAGAATTTCTTCTTTTGCTGATAGGTGAAACTGGGTGGTATGTATTTGGCTACGATATAGTTTGCATAATCGGCATACCACGGTGCACTATGTGAAGTGCGGATGACATTTAATTGCTCATCAGGAAAGCTATCAT
This sequence comes from Hordeum vulgare subsp. vulgare, assembly GCF_904849725.1. Lineage (NCBI taxonomy): Eukaryota > Viridiplantae > Streptophyta > Magnoliopsida > Poales > Poaceae > Hordeum > Hordeum vulgare. Next base: position 448,386,060 of record NC_058518.1, on the reverse strand, counting down.
CAATAGGTAGTGGGTCATCAAGGACATTCTCTAGCCTAGACAAGTTATCTGCTACAGGGTTATCAGCACCCTTTCGGTCAACGACGTGCAAATCAAATTCCTCTAGCTGGAGAACCCATCTCATAAGCCTAGGCTTAGCGTCCTTCTTCTCCATGAGGTACTTAATAGCAGCATGATGAGAGTGAATAGTGACCTTGGAGTCAACTATGTAAGATCTGAACTTTTCACATGCAAACACGAGTGCTAGAAATTCCTTCTCCGTAGTGGCATATTTTCTTTGGGCACTGTCTAGAGTTTTACTAGCATAGTGAATAACATTCAACTTCTTGTCAACTCTTTGTCCTAGAACAACACCAACAGCATAATCACTAGCGTCGCTCATGATTTCAAAGGGCAAGTTCCAGTCAGGTGGTTAAACAATAGGTGCGGTTATCAAAGCCTTCTTAAGTATTTCGAGGGATTTCTCACAATCCTCATCAAAAACAAAAGGAACATCCTTCTGCAAGATGTTGGTAAGAGGCCTAGAAATCTTAGAGAAGTCTTTAATGAACCTTCTATAGAAACTAGCATGACCTAGGAAACTTCGTATACCTCTGATATCTGTGGGGCAAGGCATTTTCTCAATTGCATCAACCTTAGCCTTATCAACTTCAATGCCTCTCTCAGAGATTTTGTGTCCTAAGACGATACCTTCATTAACCATAAAGTGGCACTTCTCCCAATTCAAGACGAGGTTGGTTTCTTCGCATCTCTGTAAGACTCGATCAAGGTTGCTGAGGCAATCATCAAAGGAAGACCCATAAACGGAGAAGTCATCCATGAAAACCTCGACAATCTTTTCACAAAAGTTAGAGAATATAGCCATCATACATCTTTGGAAGGTGGCAGGTGCATTACATAAGCCAAAAGGCATACGTCTATAGGAAAAGGTACCGAAAGGGCAGGTGAAAGTGGTTTTCTCTTGATCAGATTGTGCAATAGGTATTTGCGAGAAACCTGAATAACCGTCTAGAAAGCAGAAGTGTGTGTGTTTTGATAGCCTTTCTAGCATTTGGTCGATGAACGACAAAGGATAATGATCTTTCCTGGTTGCCTTGTTCAGTTTGTGGAAGTCTGTCACCATTCTATAGACGGTAATAATCCTTTGTGGGATTAGTGTTGGGGAACGTCGCATGGGAAACAAAAAATTTCCTACGCGCACGAAGACCTATCATGGTGATGTCCATCTACGAGAGGGGATGAGTGATCTACGTACCCTTGTAGATCGTACAACAGAAGCGTTAGAGAACGCGGTTGATGTAGTGCAACGTCCTCACGTCCCTCGATCCGCCCCGCGAACAATCCCGCGATCAGTCCCACGATCTAGTACCGAACGGACGGCACCTCCGCGTTCAGCACACGTACAGCTCGACGATGATCTCGGCCTTCTTGATCCAGCAAGAGAGACAGAGAGGTAGAAGAGTTCTCCGGCAGCATGACGGCGCTCCGGAGGTTGGTGGTGATCTTGTCTCGGCAGGGCTCCGCCCGAGCTCCGCGGAAACGCGATCTAGAGGAAAAACTATGGAGGTATGTGGTCGGGCAGCCGTGAGAAAGTCGTCTCAAATCTGCCCTAAAAGCTCCATATATATAGGAGGAGGGAGGGGGACCTTGCCTTGGGGTCCAAGGGACCCTCAAGGGGTCGGCCGAGTCAAGGGAGGGAGGACTCCCCCCCCCCCCAAACCGAGTTGGACTTGGTTTGGTGGGAGGAGTCCCCTTCCCTTCCCACTTCTTCCCTCTTTTTTTTTCTTTTCCTTTGATTCTTTATTCTTGGCGCATAGGCCCCCTTGGGGCTGTCCCACCAGCCCACTAAGGGCTGGTGTGTCTCCCCAAAGCTTATGGGCTTCCCCAGGGTGGGTTACCCCCCCCCCCCCCGGTGAACTCCCGGAACCCATTCGTCATTCCCGGTACATTCCCGGTAACTCCGAAAACCTTCCGGTAATCAAATGAGGTCATCCTATATATCAATCTTCGTTTCCGGACCATTCCGGAAACCCTCGTGACGTCCGTGATCTCATCCGGGACTCCGAACAACATTCGGTAACCAACCATATAACTCAAATACGCATAAAACAACGCCGAACCTTAAGTGTGCAGACCCTGCGGGTTCGAGAACTATGTAGACATGACCCGAGAGACTCCTCGGTCAATATCCAATAGCGGGACCTGGATGCCCATATTGGATCCTACATATTCTATGAAGATCTTATCGTTTGAACCTCAGTGCCAAGGATTCGTATAATCCCGTATGTCATTCCCTTTGTCCTTCGGTATGTTACTTGCCCGAGATTCGATCGTCAGTATCCGCATACCTATTTCAATCTCGTTTACCGGCAAGTCTCTTTACTCGTTCCATAATACAAGATCCCGCAACTTACACTAAGTTACATTGCTTGCAAGGCTTATGTGTGATGTTGTATTACCGAGTGGGCCCCGAGATACCTCTCCGTCACACGGAGTGACAAATCTCAGTCTTGATCCATACTAACTCAACTAACACCTTCGGAGATACCTGTAGAGCATCTTTATAGTCACCTAGTTACGTTGCAACGTTTGATACACACAAAGCATTCCTCCGGTGTCAGTGAGTTATATGATCTCATGGTCATAGGAATAAATACTTGACACGCAGAAAACTGTAGCAACAAAATGACACGATCAACATGCTACGTCTATTAGTTTGGGTCTAGTCCATCACGTGATTCTCCCAATGACGTGATCCAGTTATCAAGCAACAACACCTTGTCCATAATCAGAAGACACTGACTATCATCGATCAACTGGCTAGCCAACTAGAGGCATGCTAGGGACGGTGTTTTGTCTATGTATCCACACATGTAAATGAGTCTTCATTCAATACAATTATAGCATGGATAATAAACTATTACCTTGATACAGGAATTATAATAATAACTATACATTTATTATTGCCTCTAGGGCATAATTCCAACAGTCTCCCACTTGCACTAGAGTCAATAATCTAGCCCTCACATCACCATGTGAATTACATTGTAATAAATCTAACACCCATACAGTTCTGGTGTCGATCATGTTTTGGCCGTGGAACAGGTTTAGTCAGCGGGTCTGCTACATTCAGATCCATGTGCACCTTGCATATATTTACGTCCTCCTCCTCGACGTAGTCGCGGATGAGGTTGAAGCGTCGTTTGATGTGTCTGGTCTTCTTGTGAAACCTTGGTTCCTTTGCTAAGGCAATGGCACCAGTGTTGTCACAGAATAAGGTTATTGGATCCAGTGCACTTGGCACCACTCCAAGATCCGTCATGAACTGCTTCATCCAGACACCCTCCTTAGCCGCCTCCGAGGCAGCCATGTACTCTGCTTCACATGTAGAATCTGCTACGACGCTTTGCTTGGAACTGCACCAGCTTACTGCACCCCCATTAAGAATAAATACGTATCCGGTTTGCGACTTAGAGTCGTCCGGATCTGTGTCAAAGCTTGCATCGACGTAACCTTTTACGGCAAGCTCTTCGTCACCTCCATACACGAGAAACATCTCCTTAGTCCTTTTCAGGTACTTTAGGATATTCTTGACCGCTGTCCAGTGATCCACTCCTGGATTACTCTGGAACCTACCTGTCATACTTATGGCCAGGCTAACATCCGGTCTGGTGCACAGCATCGCATACATGATAGAACCTATGGCTGAAGCATAGGGGACGGAGCGCATATGCTCTCTATCTTCATCAGTTGCTGGGCACTGAGTCTTACTCAATCTCGTACCTTGTAATACTGGCAAGAACCCTTTCTTGGACTGTTCCATTTTGAACCTCTTCAAAACTTTATCAAGGTATGTGCTTTGTGAAAGTCCTATTAGGCGTTTTGATCTATCCCTATAGATCTTAATGCCTAGAATGTAAGCAGCTTCTCCTAGGTCCTTCATAGAGAAACTTTTATTCAAGTAACCTTTTATGATCTCCAAAAGCTCTACGTTGTTTCCAATCAGTAATATGTCATCCACATATAATATTAGAAACGCCACAGAGCTCCCACTCACTTTCTTGTAAATACAAGATTCTCCAACCACTTGTATAAACCCAAATGCTTTGATCACCTCATCAAAGCGTTTGTTCCAACTCCGAGATGCTTGCACCAGTCCATAAATGGATCGCTGGAGCTTGCACACCTTGTCAGCATTTTTAGGATCGACAAAACCTTCGGGTTGCATCATATACAACTCTTCCTTAAGGAAACCGTTAAGGAACGCCGTTTTGACATCCATCTGCCAGATTTCATAATCGAAAAATGCAGCTATTGCCAACATGATTCTGACGGACTTAAGCATCGCTACGGGTAAGAAGGTCTCATCGTAGTCAACTCCTGGAACTTGTGAAAAACCCTTTGCCACAAGTCGAGCTTTATAAACGGTCACATTACCGTCAGCGTCCGTCTTCTTCTTAAAGATCCATTTGTTCTGAATAGCCTTGCGGCCCTCAGGCAGTATCTCCAAAGTCCACACTTTGTTCTCATCCATGGATCCTATCTCGGATTTCATGGCTTCTAGCCATTTGTTGGAATCTGAGCCCACCATTGCTTCTTCATAATTTGCAGGTTCATTGTTGTCTAACAACATGATTGACAAGACGGGATTACCGTACCACTCTGGAGCAGCGCGTGATCTCGTCGACGTGCGTGGTTCAACAGAAACTTGAACTGGAGTTTCATGATCATCATCATTAACTTCCTCCTCAACCGGTGTCGCAACGACAGAGGTTTCCCCTTGCCCTGCGCCACCATCCAGAGGGATGAGAGGTTCGACAACCTCGTCAAGTTCTATCTTCCTCCCACTCAATTCTCTCGAGAGAAACTCCTTCTCGAGAAAAGTTCCGTTCTTAGCAACAAACACTTTGCCCTCGGATTTGAGATAGAAGGTGTACCCAACTGTCTCTTTTGGGTAACCTATGAAGACGCACTTTTCCGCTTTGGGTTCCAGCTTTTCAGGCTGAAGCTTTTTGACATAAGCATCACATCCCCAAACTTTAAGAAACGACAACTTTGGCCTCTTGCCATACCACAGTTCGTATGGTGTCGTCTCAACGGATTTTGATGGTGCCCTATTTAAAGTGAATGCAGCTGTTTCTAATGCATAACCCCAAAACAATAACGGCAAATCAGTAAGAGATATCATAGATCGCACCATCTCTAACAAAGTACGATTACGACGTTCGGACACACCATTACGCTGTGGTGTTCCAGGCGGTGTTAAGTGCGAAACAATTCCACATTGTCTTAAGTGAGAACCAAACTCGAAACTCAGATACTCACCCCCACGATCAGACCGTAGGAACTTGATCTTCTTGTTACGATGATTTTCCACTTCACTCTGAAATTGCTTGAACTTTTCAAATGTTTCAGACTTGTGCTTCATCAAGTAGACATAACCATATCTACTTAAATCGTCAGTGAAGGTGAGGAAATAACGATATCCGCCGTGTGCCTCCACGCTCATTGCACCACACACATCGGTATGTATGATTTCCAACAAGTCACTTGCACGCTCCATTGTTCCGGAGAACGGAGTCTTAGTCATCTTGCCCATGAGGCATGGTTCGCACGTGTCAAGTGAATCAAAGTCAAGTGACTCCAAAAGTCCATCAGCATGGAGTTTCTTCATGCGCTTTACACCAATATGACCCAAGCGGCAGTGCCACAAAAATATGGCGCTATCATTGTTTACTCTAACTCTTTTGGTCTCAATGTTATGTATATGCGTATCACTATCAAGATTCAATATGAACAATCCTCTCACATTCGGTGCATGACCATAAAAGATGTTACTCATAGAAATAGAACAACCATTATTCTCAGACTTAAAAGAGTAACCGTCTCGCAATAAACAAGATCCAGATATAATGTTCATGCTCAGCGCAGGCACTAAATAACAATGATTCAAGTTCATCACTAATCCCGATGGTAGCTGATGTGACACTGTGCCGACGGTGATTGCATCAACCTTGGAACCATTTCCTACGCACATCGTCACTTCGTCTTTCGCCAGCCTTCGTCTATTCCGCAGTTCCTGTTGCGAGTTACAAATGTGAGCAACAGAACCGGTATCGAATACCCAGGCACTACTACGAGAGCCGGTTAAGTACACATCAATAACATGTATATCAAATATACCTGATTTTTCTTTGCCCGCCTTCTTATCTGCCAGATACTTGGGGCAATTGCGCTTCCAGTGACCCATACCCTTGCAATAGAAGCACTCTGTTTCAGGCTTAGGTACAGCCTTGGGTTTCTTCGGCGGATTGGCAACAGGCTTGCCGCTCTTCTTCGAATTGCCCTTCTTCCTTTGCCATTTCTCTTGAAACCAGTGGTCTTGCTCACCATCAACACTTGATGCTCTTTACGGAGTTCAGACTCTGCGACTTTCAGCATCGCAAACAACTCGCCGGGAGACTTGTTCATCCCTTGCATGTTGTAGTTCAACACAAAGCCTTTATAGCTTGGCGGCAGTGATTGAAGGATTCTGTGAGTGATAGCTTCTTGCGGGAGTTCAATCCCCAGTTCAGCTAGACGGTTTGAGTACCCAGACATTTTGAGCACATGTTCACTGACAGACGAGTTTTCCTCCATCTTGCAAGCATAGAATTTATCGGAGGTCTCATACCTCTCGATCCGGGCGTTCTTCTGAAAGATAAACTCCAACTCCTGGAACATCTCAAATGCTCCATGACGCTCAAAGCGACGTTGAAGTCTCGGTTCTAAGCCATACAAGACTGCACATTGAACTATTGAGTAGTCCTCCTTACGTGCTAACCAAGCGTTCTTAACATCCTGATCAGCCGTAGCGGGTGGTTCATCTCCTAGCGCAGCATTAAGGACATAATCCTTCTTCCCAGCTTGTAAGATTAGCTTAAGATTACGAGCCCAGTCTACAAAGTTGCTTCCATCATCTTTCAACTTAGCTTTCTCTAGGAACGTATTAAAATTTAGGATGACTGTCGTGTGAGCCATGATCTACAACACAAATATATTCAAAGTGGACTTAGACTATGTTCAAGATAATTAGAGTTCAACTTAATCAAATTATATGCTAAACTCCCACTCAAAAAGTACATCTCTCTAGTCATTTGAGTGGTTCATGATCCACTTACACTATCCCAAGTCCGATCATCACGTGAGTCGAGAGTAGTTTCAGTGGTAAGCATCCCTATGCTAATCATATCAACTATATGATTCATGATCGACCTTTCGGTCTCATGTGTTCCGAGGCCATGTCTGCACATGCTAGGCTCGTCAAGCTTAACCCGAGTGTTCTGCGTGCGCAACTGTTTTGCACCCGTTGTATGTGAACGTTGAGTCTATCACACCCGATCATCACGTGGTGTCTCGAAACGACGAACTGTAGCAACGGTGCACAGTCGGGGAGAACACAATTTCGTCTTGAAATTTTAGTGAGAGATCACCTCGTAATGCTACCGTCGTTCTAAGCAAAATAAGGTGCATAAAAGAATTAACATCACATGCAATTCATAAGTGACATGATATGGCCATCATCACGTGCTTCTTGATCTCCATCACCAAAGCACCGGCACGATCTTCTTGTCACCGGCGCCACACCATGATCATCCATCAACGTGTCGCCATCGGGGTTGCCGTGCTACTTATGCTATTACTACTAAAGCTACATCCTAGCAAAATAGTAAACGCATCTGCAAGCACAAACGTTAGTATAAAGACAACCCTATGGCTCCTGCCGGTTGCCGTACCATCGACGTGCAAGTCGATATTTCTATTACAACATGATCATCTCATACATCCAATATATCACATCACATCGTTGGCCATATCACATCACAATCATACCCTGCAAAAACAAGTTAGACGTCCTCTAATTTTGTTGTTGCATGTTTTACGTGGTGACCAAGGGTATCTAGTAGGATCGCATCTTACTTACGCAAACACCACAACGGAGATCTATGAGTTGCTATTTAACCTCATCCAAGGACCTCCTCGGTCAAATCCGATTCAACTAAAGTTGGAGAAACCGTCACTTGCCAGTCATCTTTGAGCAAAGGGGGTTACTCATAACGATGAAACCAGTCTCTCGTAAGCGTACGAGTAATGTCGGTCCAAGCCGCTTCAATCCAACAATACCGCGGAATCAAGAAAAGACTAAGGAGGGCAGCAAAACGCACATCACCGCCCACAAAAACTTTTGTGTTCTACTCGAGAAGACATCTACGCATGAACCTAGCTCATGATGCCACTGTTGGGGAACGTCGCATGGGAAACAAAAAATTTCCTACGCGCACGAAGACCTATCATGGTGATGTCCATCTACGAGAGGGGATGAGTGATCTACGTACCCTTGTAGATCGTACAGCAGAAGCGTTAGAGAACGCGGTTGATGTAGTGGAACGTCCTCACGTCCCTCGATCCGCCCCGCGAACAATCCCGCGATCAGTCCCACGATCTAGTACCGAACGGACGGCACCTCCGCGTTCAGCACACGTACAGCTCGACGATGATCTCGGCCTTCTTGATCCAGCAAGAGATACGGAGAGGTAGAAGAGTTCTCCAGAAGCGTGACGGCGCTCCGGAGGTTGGTGGTGATCTTGTCTCAGCAGGGCTCCGCCCGAGCTCCGCGGAAACGCGATCTAGAGGAAAAACTATGGAGGTATGTGGTCGGGCAGCCGTGAGAAAGTCGTCTCAAATCTGCCCTAAAAGCTCCATATATGTAGGAGGAGGGAGGGGGACCTTGCCTTGGGGTCCAAGGGACCCTCAAGGGGTCGGCCGAGTCAAGGGGGGGAGGACTCCCCCCCCAAACCGAGTTGGACTTGGTTTGGTGGGAGGAGTCCCCTTCCCTTCCCACTTCTTCCCTCTTTTTTTTTCTTTTCCTTTGATTCTTTATTCTTGGCGCATAGGCCCCCTTGGGGCTGTCCCACCAGCCCACTAAGGACTGGTGTGTCTCCCCAAAGCCTATGGGCTTCCCCAGGGTGGGTTACCCCCCCCGGTGAACTCCCGGAACCCATTCGTCATTCCCGGTACATTCCCGGTAACTCCGAAAACCTTCCGGTAATCAAATGAGGTCATCCTATATATCAATCTTCGTTTCCGGACCATTCCGGAAACCCTCGTGACGTCCATGATCTCATCCGGGACTCCGAACAACATTCGGTAACCAACCATATAACTCAAATACGCATAAAACAACGCCGAACCTTAAGTGTGCAGACCCTGCGGGTTCGAGAACTATGTAGACATGACCCGAGAGACTCCTCGGTCAATATCCAATAGCGGGACCTGGATGCCCATATTGGATCCTACATATTCTACGAAGATCTTATCGTTTGAACCTCAGTGCCAAGGATTCGTATAATCCCGTATGTCATTCCCTTTGTCCTTCGGTATGTTACTTGCCCGAGATTCGATCGTCAGTATCCGCATACCTATTTCAATCTCGTTTACCGGCAAGTCTCTTTACTCGTTCCGTAATACAAGATCCCGCAACTTACACTAAGTTACATTGCTTGCAAGGCTTATGTGTGATGTTGTATTACCGAGTGGGCCCCGAGATACCTCTCCGTCACACGGAGTGACAAATCCCAGTCTTGATCCATACTAACTCAACTAACACCTTCGGAGATACCTGTAGAGCATCTTTATAGTCACCCAGTTACGTTGCGACATTTGATACACACAAAGCATTCCTCCGGTGTCAGTGAGTTATATGATCTCATGGTCATAGGAATAAATACTTGACACGCAGAAAACTGTAGCAACAAAATGACACGATCAACATGCTACGTCTATTAGTTTGGGTCTAGTCCATCACGTGATTCTCCCAATGACGTGATCCAGTTATCAAGCAACAACACCTTGTTCATAATCAGAAGACACTGACTATCATCGATCAACTAGCTAGCCAACTAGAGGCATGCTAGGGACGGTGTTTTGTCTATGTATCCACACATGTAAATGAGTCTTCATTCAATACAATTATAGCATGGATAATAAACTATTATCTTGATACAGGAATTATAATAATAACTATACATTTATTATTGCCTCTAGGGCATAATTCCAACAATTAGTTCATCCTTATCATTAGGAATGATGGTGATACCTCCCTTCTTAGGTACGCAATGTACTGGACTTACCCAATCACTATGAGCAACAGGATAAATGATTCTTGCTTCCAGAAGCTTTGATATTTCTTTTCTAACGACCTCTTTCATCTTAGAATTCAATCTCCTTTGATGATCAGCAACTGGTTTGAAGTCAGGATCAGTTTTAATCTTGTGCTGACATAGAGTAGGACTAATACCCTTAAGATCATCAAGAGTATATCCAATAGCAGCGCGGTGCTTCCTCAGAGTTTTTAATAACTTCTTCTCTTCGTGATTCGAGAGGAGAGCACTAATAATGACAGGATATATCTCCTTCTCATCAAGATAGGCATACTTAAGAGTATCAGGCAACTGTTTAAGCTCAAACACAGGATCACCCTTTGGTGGGGGAGGATCCCCAAGCAGTTCAACAGGCAGATTATTCTTGAGAATAGGATATTGTTCTAAGACAATTTTATCTATCTCATCTCTCTCCTCCATATGCATATCATTTTCATGCTCAAGCAGATATTGCTCTAAAGGATCCGTAGGAGGTACGACAATAGAGGCAAGAGCAATGATTTCAGCTCTACCAGACGACTCTCTTTCATGAGGTTGTCTTCCAAACTTGGAGAAGTTAAATTCATGAGACACACCCTTGAAACTTATTGTGACAGTCTGCTTAATGCAATCAATGTGAGCATTGACAGTGTTCAGAAAGGGTCTACCAAATATGATGGGACAAAAGCTATCTTGTGCAGTACCAAGGACGAGGAAATCAGTAGGATACTTCGTCTTTCCACATAGGACTTCTACGTCTCTCACAATTCCCAGAGGGCAGATAGTGTCTCTATTGGCTAGCGTAATAGTGACATCAATGGGTTCCAACTCAGCAGGTGCAATCTCATCTTTGATTTCATCATATAGAGAACGGGGTATTGCACTAACACTAGCTCCCATATCACATAAACCATGGTAACAGTGATCTCCTATCTTGACAGAAACAACGGGCAGGCCAACTACAAGTCTGTATTTGTCTTTCGCGTGAGGTTTAGCAATTCTAGCGGAGTCCTCGCAAAATTTGATAACATGCCCGTCTACGTCTTCGGCTAAGAGATCTTTGATAATAGCAACACTAGGCTCAACTATAATCTCTTCAAGGGGTGCAAGTGGTCTAATGTAGCCCCTACGTATCACAGTTGGAGCTTTAGAATAATCCTTTATCCTAGCAGGGTATGGTGGTGTCTCAGTGTAAGCACAAGGAACAACAGGATCACTAAAAGCAATGACTTTCTCCTCAAATAGATTGGTTTTGGCTATGTTGCTTTCTACAGGAGGATGATATTTAAACCACTTATCTTTGGGAAGATCAACATGAGCAGCAAAAGATTCACATAGAGAAGCTACTATCTCAAAGTCAAGTCCATACTTAGCGCTAAAATCTCTAGAAGTGTTTGTCTCAACAAAAGATTTAACGCAATCAAACTGGATATTCATACCTGACTCCTTACCTTCCACCAGCTCCCAATCTTCAGAGTTGCGTTTGATTCTCTCCAATAAATTCCATTTGTGATCAATATCCTTATTCATAAAAGAACCGGTACAAGAAGTGTCAAGCATGGTACGATCTTCATGAGAAAGCCGAGCATAAAAGTTTTGAGTGATGATTTCTCTCGAGAGATCATGATTGGGGCATGAATATAGCATTGATTTAAGCCTCCCCCAAGCTTGAGCTATGCTTTCCCTGTCACGAGGCCAAAAGTTATAAATAAAGTTCCGATCACGATGTACTAAATGCATAGGATAGAACTTTTGATTAAATTCCAATTTCAACCGATTGTAGCCCCATGATCCAATATCATCACATAGCCTATACTATGTCAGCGCTTTATCCTTCAAATATAAAGGAAAGACTTTCTTATTTACCTCATCCTCGGGCAAACCTGCAATCTTAAATAAACCACAAACATCATCTGCATAGATTAGATGCAAGTCTGGATGTGAAGATCCATCTCGTGTGAAAGGATTAGCCAGCAGTTTCTCAAGCATACCCGAAGGAATTTCATAAAAGATATTTTTAGTAGGTACCTCAGGTTGAGGAACAACTCCTCGTGCTTCCGTTCGTGGTGAAGATACCCCGAGCAAACTCCTCAAAGGAACAGTTTCCATAGTGACAAGTGACAATAAATTTCAGCACAGTATATAAATGTTTCCTTACCAATTTCCACTTACCAAAGGCGCTTCACTCCCCGGCAACGGCGCCAGAAAAGAGTCTTGATGACCCACAAGTATAGGGGATCAATCGTAGTCCTTTCGATAAGTAAGAGTGTCGAACCCAACGAGGAGCAGAAGGCTTTGATAAACGGATTTCAGCAAGGTAATAACTGCAAGCACTGAAAGTAGCGGTAACAAGTGATTGTGTAGCGAGGTGAAACGTAGCAAGCAAAAAGTAACAAGTAACAAGTAGTATCAATGGTGCAGCAAGTGGCCCAATCCATTTTGTAGCAAGAGACAAGCCTGAACAAAGTCTTATAGGAGGAAAAACGCTCCCGAGGACTCACGGGAATTTCTGTCATGCTAGTTTCATCATGTTCATATGATTCACGTTCGTTACTTTGATAGTTTGGTATGTGGGTGGACCGGCGCTTGGGTACTGACCTTACTTGGACAAGCATCCCACTTATGATTAACCTCTCTCGCAAGCATCCGCAACTACAAAAGAAGAATTAAGACAAAGTCTAACCATAGCATTAAACTAGTGGATCCAAATGAGCCCCTCACGAAGCAATGCATAGACTGGGGTTTAAGCTTCTGTAACTCCAGCAACCCATCATCTACTTACTACTTCCCAATGCCTTCCTCTAGGACCAAATATGGTGAAGTGTTATGTAGTCGACGTTCACATAACACCACTAGAGGAAAAACAACATACAACATATCAAAATACCGAACGAATATCAAATTCACATGACTATTATTAACATGACTTATCCCATGTCCTCAGGAACAAAAGTAACTACTCACAAAACATAATCATAATCATGATCAGAGGTGTAATGAATAGCATCAAGGATCTGAACATAAACTCTTCCACCAAGTAATCCAACTAGCATCAACTACAAAGAGTAATCAACACTACTAGCAACCTTACAAGTACCAATCGGATTTGCGAGACGAAGATTGGTTTCAAGAGATGAAGTAGGGATTGGAGAGGAGATGGTGCTGATGAAGATGTTGATGAAGATGCCTCCCCTCCGAAGAGAGGAGTGTTGGTGATGTCGATGGCGACGATCTTCCCCTCCGGGAGGGAAGTTTCCCCGGCAGGATCGTCCTGCCGGAGCTCTAGATTGCATCTGCTCAAGTTCCGCCTCGTGGCAGCGGCTAAACCACGAAAAAGCTCCCTTCTGATTTTTTTCTGGACCAGGACGCTTCATATAGCAAAAGAGGGGGGCTAGTGGGCCATCAGGGAGCCCACAAGCCCCAACTCCGCCACCAGGGGGTGGTGGTGTGAGGGCTTGTGGCGCCCTGGCAGCCCCCCTCCGGTAGTTCTTTCGCCCAGTATTTTTTATATAATCCCAAAAAAATCCACGTAACTTTTCAGGGCATTTGGAGATGTACAGAATAGTGGACTAGGATATGCTCCTTTTCCAGTCCAGAATTCCAGCTGCCTGAATTCTCCCTCTTCAAATAAACCTTGCAAAATAAGAGAGAAAAGGCATAAATATGGTACCACAAGTAATATAACAGCCCAAAAAGCAATAAATATCAACATGAAAGCATGATGCAAAATGAACGTATCAGGGATAAAGAAATCTGTGTGATGTTGAGCTGGTCTTTCAATGTTTCAACTAAATAAAAAATATGTTGAATCGGTCTCCCAATACTTCACCTCCATGACAAAATGAAATGTGCTCTCCAATTTTTTGATATATCCATATTACCTGTAGCCCCCAAGGGCCGGGTCATCAGTGTGTGATGGGCCGGGTCTTCAATTTGAACCTCATGATTTGTGAAACAACTTAGTGTTGTAGCCCCCAAGGGCCGGGTTGTCTTGTCTGCGGCAACCTGGGACTTTAGAAATTATGATCTGAATAGTGTACCCCCGAAGTGACGGGTCGATTGCTTGCGGCGACTCAGGACTTCCACGTTCTTCTCCTTTGAAAATAATAACATCATATGATGTAGCCCCCAAGTGTCGGGTCATTATGCAATATTGAGCACGGACTTTGTAGATCTGACTATGTAAACTTGAGCGGCAATGCGTAGCCCCCAAGGGCCGGGTCATTATAAAAATAATGAGCCGGTTCTTCCTTGAATCCATACTTGAATAAAGAGCGACCTGTAGCCCCCAGGGCCGGCTTATCTCCTTGAAATAGCCGGGTCTGTTGATGATGTGATGATTTGAAAGAGCAGTTTGCATTAGCCTCCAAGTGTCATGGTGCATGCTTGTAGCGACATGGGACTTTCATACTTTGATGTAATCTTGATTTGAATATTGTAGCCCCCAAGTGTCGGTTCGTGTGCCTGCAGCGACTCGGGACTATTCCTTCCATTGTAGAATAAAATCATATCCACTCTATGAACTGATGATGCCTTTGTGATAAAATAAATCCTTGACCGTGGTTTGCAATGTAACCCGACAAATATATCCTTGAGAAATCCATAAGTGTTGTAGTTTACTACAGAGCACAATTTGAAGAAATCCAAGGGACGGTCAATTAGATGACTCGGCATTATATGTGATAGGGCGTCTCTTCGACAATAGTCAATTCTTCTGAGTTGGCTTAAAAAACCCAATCATTTAACATTGGTTATGATAAACCATGATGAAAATCCAGCCAAATTGGCTATTCAAAGATTAATTTGCACCTGCAAGAATTTATGCTTTGAACCGGTTTGAAGACCGGCATGATATGTATGTATGACCGGTGGGCGCCAAATGTCGTGGTTTTGTCACGTCATATGTCCTCATGCAAGGACTTTGGTGTGAGGCCATCGCAAAGTCCTTGGCGGGTCATACTTCAAGCCGGGTTACACTGTGGGGTCAAGTATGAGTCGCCCGCCAGATCACTTCTGAGTCGCCGGTGAGTCGCCAAGTCCTTGGCGGGTCATACTTCAAGCCGGGTTACACTGCGGGGTATATCCCCAACAACTGGTGAAGAAGAAGCATGCCATCGGCATCGAATCCATCAAATTCCTGAAGGACCATCTCTGCGGTGCTTGTGTGTCTGGAAAAATGACCAGATCTAAACACCCTTCGAAGACTATCATGACTACTACTCGTCCATTTGAATTGCTTCACATGGATCTGTTTGGACCTACTCATTATGCTACTATAACCAATGCATCATCTTTATATGGCTTTGTCATCATTGACGACTACTCTCGCTAGACTTGGGTACACATCATTCTGTATAAAACTGAAGTGAGGAAGTCTTCAAACGATTTTCCTCAAGGGACTCAACAAACTTCGACGTCAAGATCAAACACATCAGGAGTAATAATGGGACAAAATTCAAAAATACTGGTCTTGATGATTATCTTGATGAACTTGGTATTATTCACGAATTGTCTGCTCCTTATACTCCTCAACAGAATGGCGTTGTTGCACGCAAGAACATGACTCTGGTTGAAATGGCACGGACTATTCTTGAAGAATATTAGACTCCTCGTCGCTTCCGGCCTGAAGCAATCAACACTTCTTGCCACATCATCAATCGGGTATATCTTCACAAATTCCTCAAGAAAACCTCATATGAACTCCTCAGTGACAAGAAACCCAATGTAAGTTATTTCAAAGTCTTCGGTGCAAGATGTTGGATTAGAGATCCTCACCATAGCTCAAAATTTGCACCTAAAGCACATGAGGGTTTTATGCTTGGTTACAGAAAGGACTCGCACACCTATAGTCTTCGACACCTATCACAACAAGGTTGTTGAAACTATAGATGTGTGGTTCGATGAAACTAATAGCTCACAAATAGAGCAACCGCCCCCTGTGCCAGATAAATGGACTCCTGAGGAAGCCATCAATCTCAAGGCAACTGAAGATATCATTCCTACTGAAGAACAACCCCTTGTTGAAGAAGTTGTACCCAACACTCAGGAAATTCAAGCAGGTGCACCTGAGGAAACTGCTACAGATCAAATTCCTTGGCCCAACCAAAGTCTTCAACCTGCTCATCTAAGGATTGCAAATGAAGTGGAACTTGACAAAATCCTCGATGACATCAATGCGCTAGGTCCTCTCACTCGCTCAAAAGCTTCACATTTAGTTAACTTTTATGGGCATTCCTCTTTTGTGTCTATCACAAAACCCTCAAAAATTGTTGAAGCCTTCATCGAACCTGAGTGGATTCAAGCCATGCAAGATGAACTTCTTCAGTTCAAGCTAAATGACGTATGGTAACTCATCAAAAGACTAGATCCTTGCAAGCAAAATATCATCAACACCAAGTGTATCTACCGAAACAAGCAAGATGAGGATGGTCAGGTTGTGAGGAACAAGGCACGCCTTGTATCCCAAGGCTACACACAGGTTGAAGGAATTGACTTCGATGAAACTTTTGCACCTGTTGCTAGACTTGAAGCTATTCAAATATTACTTGCTTATGCTTACCATCACAATATTACTCTATATCAAATGGATGTGAAAAGTGCATTCCTCAATGGTAAGCTTGAGGAATAAGTATATGTTGCTCAACCCCCAGGTTTTGAAGACCCAAAGCATCCTGGCAAAGTCTTCAGACTCAAAAAGGCACTCTATGGACTCAAGCAAGCCCCTCGGGCGTGGTATGATATATTGAATGAATTCCTCACGAAGAAAGGCTTCAAACCCGGTTCACTTGCTCCTACTCTTTTCACAAAATCCTATGACAATGAACTATTTGTGTGGCAAATATATGCCTACGACATTATTTTTGGTTGTACTGACAAATGTTACAATGATAAATTTGCCTACATGATGGGTGAAGAATATCAAATGTCTATGATGGGGGAGCTGAAATTCTTCTTAGGTCTGCAAATTCGTCAACAATGCAATGACGTCTTCATATCTCAGGAGAAATACCTCAAGGACGTTGTGCGGAAATTCGGCATGCATGAATGCAAAGGCATCAAGATTCCTATGCCTACCAACGGCCACCTCTGCATTGACCAACGGCCACCTCTGCATTCCTCGAGGATATTTTGATCAGCAGGTATATTGTTCTATGATTGGTTATTTATTGTACCTATGTGCATCTAGGCCAGATATTATGCTTAGTGTTTGCATGTGTACTCGTTTTCAAGAAAAACCGAAGGAATCGCACCATAAGGTTGTGAAACATATTCTTCGATATCTAGCTCACACACCAACACTAGGCTTATGGTACCCCAAGGGCTCAAATCTTCACCTTGTTGGATATTTTGATTTTGATTATGCTGGTGGCTGTGTTCATCGCAAGTCAACATCACGCACATGCCATTTCCTCGAAAGATCATTAGTCTGTTGGTCCTCAAAGAAGTAGAACTATGTATCTCTCTCCACTGCCAAAGCTGAGTACATTACTGCTGGATCTTGCTGTGCTCAACTCCTATGGATGAAGCAAACCCTCACAGACTACGGCATCAACATGAAGAATGTTCCCCTCCATTGTGACAATGAGAGTGCAATCAAGATCGCCTACAACCCAGTACAACACTCGAAAACCAAACACATCTAGATTCGTCATCATTTTCTTTGTGACCGTGTCCTTAAGGGCAATATCATCATCGACCATGTGAAGACTGATTATCAACTAGCAAATATTTTCACAAAGCCCTTGGATGAGATAAGGTTTTGCAAGTTGCGATGTGAGCTAAATAAACTCGAATCTTCAAATGTCTTGTAAACATGCACACATCCTGACACTTATGCAAAATTGATGACTTAGATGTGCAACGTAACGATCTTCTTCAATCAATGAAGAATATCACTCTAAGTGTGAAGAAATCAATGAAGAATTTGGTTCTCAAGGCCCTACGACAACTGTACGAGGTGCGTGAAATCATCATTCTTACACGGTGGGTCACGCCACCACCCAACTTTGAAATTCTTCAAGTTCAAAATTTTCAAAGTCTACAAAATCTTTAAATTCTTCAAAAAAATGTGATGATATTCATTTGAATATATATATATATAAGCAATAAGTGACTGCTGTTGAGGACATTAAAAGCTCATTATACTGTATATATATAAGTGAGTGTTGTTGAGGATATTAAAAGCTCATTATAACCTATATATATATATATAGGTTATAATGAGCTTTTAATGTCCTCAACAGCATTCACTTATTGCTCAGTATTCAATTCGGTATTTCCTCTAAGTGAATGTGATCGGACCCGACTCCCCTCTATGCTATGGTCAACCTAGTCTATTCTCAATTGTTCATATGCATTATGTTTGACACTTTTTCAAAATCCTCACTGAGTCCTTGTCAGCTGAGGACTTTGCAACGAAATCCTCAAAATTCAAAATTTATTTTTAACATTACCACAGTACCCGCACCCACTACTCACGTTCGGATAACCATGATCTCCACCAATCGTGGGTAAAACGTGTCATGCGGAGACGAGGGGGCAAGGGCAGTTCGTTCCGAAAGTTTTGGCCCGGACCGTTTTTCACCTGAGCTATAAATAGCCCCTTACCCCCCCCCCTCAGCTAAAACTCTTCTCTTCCTCTCATCTTTTCCACTCGCGCTCAAACCCTAGCGCCGCCGCTAGCATCTTCGTCGCCAGTGAGGAAAAGCTTCACTTCCTCGCCCTCACCGTCGCCGGACTCACGCCGACCGCAGAACATCTTCCTCCGCCGCAGTAGCTGTCTTCATTCGCCAAGTTAGGGCATTGAAGATCTAGACCGAAGAACTTCCTCTTTTTACTGCTTCAGTTCATCGTGTTCTTTGCACATAGTAAATAAAATCCTATTGTACTGCCACTGTTGATCTCCTAATTCTCTTTAGATTCGTGAAATCAGTTTTTTCTCAGAAATTTTCTCAGTTGTGCACACCCATGTCTAGAACACTTGATGAATTTCACTAAGTCACTAAATTCTTCACGAGATTCCTCAATTGTGTAAATTTTTGAATCTGCACAACTATGGAACCCAAGATCAGAATGCTTAGTCAAATTCCTCAAATCACTGGTCAAATTCCTCAACTTAATTTGTTTTCAATTTCCTCAAATATGAGAACGCATATGACCTCTCCAAATTCTTCGCACCTATACTCCATTCACATGTACAAAATGTCAGCTAATGAATCACTAGGTTCTCATCAACTTAACTCATTTGTAGCATTTCTAGAAGAAA
The DNA here is from genome assembly GCF_904849725.1 of Hordeum vulgare subsp. vulgare. Lineage (NCBI taxonomy): Eukaryota > Viridiplantae > Streptophyta > Magnoliopsida > Poales > Poaceae > Hordeum > Hordeum vulgare. The sequence goes on along the minus strand of NC_058518.1, from coordinate 448,366,617 downwards.
TATATTACCTATGTCCCCAGAATCATCAAGAATACAAATTCCTTAGCAAAAGCCTCATCTAAAGAAAATGGAGGAAGACAGAAAACAGAAAGGTGGCAAGAAACTGGAATAGAACACTGCCTTTGAGATCCCTGAGGAGATCTATGCTAAGTATTGTACACCTGATGAGGAAATTCAAGGTAAAGAGACTATGGCGAAGCGCAAGATAAGGCTTCAAAAGATAGAACGCATATAGGCAAAGGAGTGCAAAGAGTACATATATGTCACTCCAAAATATGCCAAGAAGTTTGCCCTCAAGCCTCCCTGCAAAAGGTTGCCACAAGGATATCAACAAGCAACACATCCCTCAAGTGTAGCCACAATTGAGGGTTCCCCTCATGAAAAAGACAAATATTTGTCTAAGCTGCAGAAAAAGGCTAAAGTTGTTGTCACAAAATTCAATGAGGACTTTGCTGCTGCAGCTAATGTTGCCACTTCTTCAGCTTCTGAGGCCTCTGCTATAGAAAATCCACACAAGAAGGTCGTGTTGAAGAAACCAAGTCTCAAGCCAAAAGCCTCAATAGCAGTATCAAAAGAGCAACTTCCTCAGAAAGTAGCAACGACTGCAAAATTCTCAACTGCAACAAAGTCTTCGCCTCCTCCGCAAAAGCAGCTCACTAAGCTTCAATCTGAAAACCCAAGTTCCTCTGTACCATCTGCCACTGGCTCAACTTCAAAATCTTCACCAAGTCAATTGAAGACTAAGATGACTGCTGGTAGAGGTACAAGGCCAAGCCCAGGCAAAGTCGTCAACATTCCTTCCGCATCAGAAGGAAGTGAAGAATATGATGATGAAAGTCTTCAAGCCATCATCAGAAACAAGCAAGAAAGAGTGGCACAAGCCACTCGTAGCACCATTCCCCTCGCGCTGGATCCGAAGGAATTGCTAAACTTCATAGATCTTTGGCATGAGGATCCAAACACTCCAATTGATCTTTGGCATGAGGATCCAAACACTCCAATTGATGATTTGAACCTTCCTCCTAGAGTCAGCCATATGGTTGCCACTTTCATCCATGAAGCAAAATGGAAGGATCAGCAAGCCAAACAAGCTAGGCTTGCAAAGATCAAAAAGGAGAAATTCTTGAAGAAGAACCTCCTCAACTTATCCCCTGACAAGCTTGTTTCTACTCAGGATGAACTGAAGACTCTCACTGACAGATATACAAGTCTTCATGCTGATCAAAAGGGCGCCAAAGTGCAATTCATCAAAGTTGCAACTGCTACAGTTGATGAATACAACCATAGGGTTGCCGCTCCAAAGCAGCAACTGCTGCAGTTGATGAATACAACAGCAGGGTGATGACGAGTTGATGGATATACTTCTCGCCCCTCGTTGGTTACCCCAAGTGGAAGGTGGAGATGTAGTCAACAGCAAATGTCCCTTACACGAAGATTGTAAGATTTATCGAACCAGGAGGACTCCTAGGCTCAACAAGTAGGTGTCTCCTGTCCTGGTAAGCAGGAGACGTGGACCTGCACACACAACAAATAACTTTGCTCCTAACGAGTACAGAGAGGTTGTCAATCTGTCCGGCCTTATAGTTTGCAAAGGATCAAAACACAAGTGGGAAGGTAATAGTGATTGGAATGGAAAAGTAAATAAAGCGGTAAATGGTGGAGGTGTAAGCAATGATGGTGATATGGACCGGAGTCCCATGATGTTCATTAGTGATGTCTCTCTCCCAAAAGATGATAAAAAACTATGCTAGCGTAAACAAATCACAGTTGGGCAATTGACAGAATTATGATCGCATCGTAATGCTAATTATGCTCCTTGATAATTAGAGGTTCAATAGTAATGGGCAATACACCAAGACAAGTAGATCATTTATTCATCAGCATCTACTTACTAATCATCCACCTTGAGATATCTATCCAGAACATCTCTCTAGTATTAAGTTGATAGTTAGAGGTTCTATAGTAATTTGCAATACGCCAATACAAGTAGACTGCTTATTCATCAGCATCTACTTACTAATCATCCACCTTGAGATATCTATCCAGAACATCTCTCCGGTATTAAGTTGCGAGCCCCACCCAAAGTGTAAACTCAAAGCAACGGACAACTGCATTAACGAACTACGCGTAAGGTAAACAATCCTTGCAACCTTGGTCACAAGCACTGTTGTTTTCTACCTGGTGGCAACAAGCACATTCCCTGGTCTCATGTTTCTGTCACTTAAACTAGACATCGAGGGGCCCGAACCCGCAATCATGCATAACACTCCTTCTTGGAGTTACGATCTACTACTTGGCCAAAGCAATAAAAAGCAATGGAGAACACGCAAGAATCACTAAGGAACATAATATAAAAGGATAATCAAATATATAACTTATAACAATCTGAACATAGTCTCCTAATCCATCGGATTCCAACAAACCGAGCATAGGAAAAGCAAGAGGATTACATAGATGCCTTGATCATGTAGGGCAGCTCCCAAGGACTAACCATTGAAGCACAAGATTGGAGAGAAGACAACACATAGCTATTGGTCATGGACTCATGGTCCAAGGAAAACTACTCACGGCACATCCGGGAGGCATCCATGGCGGTGGAGAAGCTCCCGGAGGTCAATCCTCCCTCCGGCAGGGTGCTAGGAAGAGGTCTCCTGACGCTCCCGATCTTGGAAGCGCTGCGGCGGCGGAACCATCGAGAAATTCGCGATTCTCGAAAGTGTGTGAGGGTTTCCTCATGGAACACTAAATATAGGCCAAAGGAGGGCACCAGAGGAGGTGGGGCCCATCCAGGCTTCCTCCTGACATGGCCTGGGCCCTGGCCGCGCCAGCAGGCCACCTCGGAGGCCCTTCGCCCTCCCTTCATTGATCCCGAAGCTTCTGTTTCGCCGATTTTTTAATATATTTTTCTCGATTTTTTCAGGCTTTGGAAAATTGGGTAAAAGCCCTTGCAAAAAAGACATCAGCACACAGAAACTGACATTGGGTGCACTGAGTTAGTAGGTTAGTTCAAATATGTGTAAAATGATATAGAAGTGTAGCAAAACATATAACATTGTCACCCAAAAGATCATGGAATAAGCAGAAATTATAGATACGTTTGGGACGTATCAACATCCCCAAGCTTAATTTCTACTCGTCCTCGAGTAGATAATGATAACACAATAATTTCTGTGGTGACATGCTAACACACATATAAGAACTTCAAAGTAAAGCAAGTGAGATATGCAATTCAAGTCAAGACAATAACAAGTAAGAGTCTATATCTAGTATTGAATTTAGCAAGGTAAGAACATAAAGGTGCAAGAGCTCTTGCTGTTCGTGACTCGAATGTCTCCAAATGGTGTTTGCGTGCAAGAAGTGGGAGATCGGTTCAGAGATAAAATATTTTTTTAATTGAGAACTCAATATACTAAACCTCACACTTAGTCTCCTTCGGAATATTATTTTGACTCATCCCCAGACCACTTGTCAGGCACAAGTCAAAATGATCCTCTCCCTTTCGATTTTGAGCACTCATGCAATGGATGAGCGTAAGCAAGATATGTTGGCACTTAGGATGGCAAATAGAATAATGATGGGGAAGGAAGACAAAAAGGTGTGAAAGGCTCACATCAATGAGGACAACCATAGGCGAGAGAAAGCCAAATGATAGATATGATGTGAAGAGTAGGGATTGCCATGTAACGGATGCACATATGAGCTAAGGTAAGCTCTCCAACGGAACTAGTGGGGGTGCGTCCAACTTGTTTGCTCATGAAGACCTAGAGCTCATTTGAGGAGGATCATCATTGGAATATGCAAACCAAGTTCTATAGTGTAAGGGTCCCCACATAGTTAGGCATGAATGATAATCTCTATGTAGTACCAATATAGTAATGGAGGACGATTGTGGATCTTTCAAAAGGGATAGTAGTGTTGCCCCTTCTCCTTCTTTATTTTTGTGGCCTCTTTGGCTCTTTATTTTTATCTCTCATTTGTCCTCTTTGGGATCTTTTGTTTGTCCTCTTTGGGATCTTTTCCTCACTTAAGGGCAACACTCTATGTTTTACATGAATAAAAAGAAAAATAATCAAATTTATAAGAAGTACTCAACATAAAGACAAGTGAAAATTGTCATGATGTATGCACATGTATGCCTCTACCAGTGTAGCAGGATATGCAATGATTCTAGCGCGTCATGTAGCAGTAATGAGGACAAGGCCCAACTAGCATGCGGCTCTATGATCAAGCAAAAGCATGTATGACATGAAGATCAAGTCATGAGATGATGGATGTTACATGGCAATGTATCTCATAAAGGCTATGGAAATGCCTTAATAGGTAGGTATGGTGGTTGTTTTGAGGAAAGATATAATGAGGCTTATGTATGATAGAGCGTATCATGTCATGGGTTTGGATGCACCGGTGGAGTTTGGACCAACTCTCAATGTGAGAAAGGGCAATGCGCGGTACCGAAGAGGCTAGCAAAATATGGATGGTGGAAGTGCCAACAATCAAATACTCACATTAGTCCGAAGAACTCATACACTTATTATCGGTAACTCTCTATCTAGTTAGGAAATTCACAAAGAGACAAGTACCCCGAGGAGGAATGTTTGGGGGTTTGGTTATCCTTGCGCATACTCGACTCATGGTAACGTGAGGGTACTCTATATATTCCAACCCCTCCAGAGGTTAGCGATAAATTTAGTAGCTAGAGTTCTCAACTAGTTTTTAGTTTTTGAAGAACACACGGATTTCCCAAAATACGACACCTATAACTTATAGGCTCAAGCTGTTGGCACCAATAGTCCAAACATTACTCAAATCAATCCCTCAAAACTATTGCAAGTTACTACTATACTTAAATAGCAACCTCAGTTACCTACTTATGCAAGACACACAACTCAGTGCAACAAGCCAACTCTCTAAACAAGATAAGCATGAAAAGTCAAGAGAGTTCCAAGATCAACCTAAATAAAAGCTCTTAAAAATAAGCATGAAAACTAAGAGCTAAGCATGACAGTAGCTACGAAAAGATGAAGAACACAAAAAAATAAGCATGAAAACTATGTTGTGTTCTAGAGTGGAATGGAGCGTGTGTATCTCCCAAACAAGGTAGGCTAGGTTCCGAATTGTTATGACCAGCAAACAAAACTAAAACAAACTAAAAAGCAAATAGTAGGACGCTCCAATATAGCACATATCATATGAAGTGATAAAAATATAGCATGGAGATGGACGACCTGATGATTGTTGATAGAGAAGGGGATGCATGGGGGCATACCCAAGCTTAGACGCTTGAGTCTCCTTGAATATTTCTTGGGATGCATGGGGGTATCCCCAAGCTGGAGCGTTTGACACTTTTTTATCTTCTTTCATCATCTCTCCCATCTCAATCTTGAAAACTCCCTTCATACAAAACTCATCATAAGCTGATTAGAGTAGTTAGTTACCTTAATAAAATAATTCAATACCTGCTGGAAATAAAGATTCTCATTAAAATCTACTGCTTATCATGAATGCCAAAGGTTTTTTACAAATAAAAAACAAGCTTAGGATTCGCAAAACAATGAAAACACATAACATGGCAGAATCTGTGAAAAACAGAACATGAGGTAGTAAATAATTTATTAGGGGCACTTGTGAAACTCAAACAAAAAACCTTAGAACAGATGCCAAAAATAAACTTATATAGATCATGCTGTCAAAAATCAGATCAAAAAGATGATCTGATAATTTTTAGCGAAGTTTTCCGTCAAGCAGACAGAATCTGTTTCTGGACAGCATGTCACAATTTTTGAACTTTCTTGCAATCGGAGGCTATAACTTGGCACAAAGCTTAAAAATAGAGATACAATGATGTTGCTACAGTAGTAACACACATAAAGACCACTAAAATAGAAAGTAAAAACAAAGTAAAGATAACAAGGGTTGTCTCCCTAGAGCTCTTTCTTTATAGCCATAAAGATAGGCTTGAGATTTTAATGATGCTCTCGTAGAAATAAGAGTTGTAGAACAAAAGAGAGCATCAAGAAGCAAATACCAAGCACATTTAAGTCTAGCATTCTTCCTATGCATAGGAATATTGCAATAGAATAATTCATTGAAGCACAAAGCAATAAGCATAGGAAGGCAAAACAAGTGCAGCTTCACAACCTTCGACATAAAGAGAGGGAACTTGATATTATTGAAATATATATAAGCATATGTTCCCTTCTCATAGCAATTTTCAGTGGGATCATGAATAAACTCAACAATATAAGTATCACATAAAGCATTGTTACCATGATCCACATGGACTTCATGAAGAGGATAAAACTTGGAGTAAAAGAGAGACTGGATCTCTTCCCAATCCCGTAGGTGAGAATCATCTAGTAGCCTATACCATTCCAATGCGTTTCCTTTTAGTGACAAGGCAAATAATTTCCACTCCATATCTTGTCAAACCTGAAATCTTAAACAACTCACAAAGTTTTGTAAGTTTCAACAAATGAATACTAGGATTGACCGTTCCATCTCCTGCATAACAATCATTCCTAATTATTTCCATTATCCCAAGTGGTATTTTGAATGGGATACAATTAGTAGGTGGAGGAGACTTCTCTACCACGGGTGTAGTAAAGCGGTCTTACCCAAGCAGCGAACTAAGAGTGCAGTTTTCCATAAGCCTAACTAGTCATGCCAATCATGAAAAGCAAACTAACAAGACCAAAAAGCAAAGGCAAAGGATAGTGTGCAACTCCCCTATATTGAAGAGTGTAGTCCCCGGCAACGGCACCAGAAAATCGCTTGATGACGAGTTGATGGATATACTTCTCGCCCCTTGTTGGTTACCCCAAGTGGAAGGTGGAGATGTAGTCAGCAGAAAATTTCACTTACACGGAGACTATAAGGTTTATCGAACCAGGAGGAATCCTAGGCTCAACAAGTAGGTGTCTCATGTCCTGGTCAACAGAAGACGTGGACCTGCACACACAACAAATAACTTTGATCCCAACAAGTACAAAGAGGTTGTCAATCTCTCCGGCCTTGTAGTTTGCAAAGGATCAAAACACAAGCGGGGAGGTAATAGTGATTGCAACGGAAAAGTAAATAAAGCTGTAAATGGTGGAGGTGTAAGCAATGATGGTGATCTGGTCCGGAGTCACATGATGTTCACTAGTGATATATTTCTCCCAAAAGAAGATAAACTATACTAGGGTAAACATATCACAGTTGGGCAATTGACAGAATTATGATAGCACCGCAATGCTAATTATGCTCCTTGATAGTTAGAGGTTCAATAGTAATGGGCAATACGCCAAGACAAGTAGACCGTTTATTCATCAACATCTGCTTACTAATCATCCACCTTGAGATATCTATCCAGAACATCACTCCGGTATTAAGTTGCGAGCCCCATCCAAAGTGTAAACTCAAAGCAACAGACAACTGCATTAACGAACTATGCATAAGGTAAACAATCCTTGCAACCTTGGTCACAAGAACCGTTGTTTTCTACCTGGTGGCAACAAGCACATTCCCTAGTCTCATGTTTCTGTCACTCAAGCTAGACATCGAGCGGCCCGAACCCACAATCATACATAACGCTCCCTCTCGGAGTTACGATCTACTACTTGGACAAAGCAATAAAAAGCAACGGAGAACATGCAAGAATCACTAAGGAACATAATATAAAAGGATAATCAAATATATAACACGTAACAATCTGAACATAATCTCATAATCCATCGGATCCCAAAAAATTGAGCATAGCAAAAGCAAGAGGATTACATAGATGCCTTGATCATGTAGGGCAGCTCACAAGGACTAACCATTGAAGCACAAGATTGGAGAGAAGACATCACATAGCTACTGGTAATGGACTCATGGTCCAAGGAAAACTACTCACGGCACATCCGGGAGGCATCCATGGCTGTGGAGAAGCTCCCGGAGGTCAATCCTCCCTCCGGCAAGGTGCCGGGAAAAGGTCTCCTGATGCTCCCGATCTTGGAAGCGCTGCGGCGGCGGAACGATGGAGAAATTCGCAATTCCAGGAAGTCTACGAGGGTTTCCCCATGGAACACTAAATATAGGCCAAAGGAGGGCATCGGAGGAGGTGGGGCCCACCCAGGCGACCTCTTGGCGCGACCTGGGCCCTGGTCGTGCGAGCAGGCTGCTTGGGAGGCCCTGGCCCCCCTGTGGCCCTCCTCCGGTGAGCCCGAAGCTTCTGTTTTGCTGAATTTTTTATATATTTTTATGGATTTTTTCGGGCTTCAAAAAATTGGGTAAAAGCCCCTGCAAAAAAGACATCAGCAGACAGAAACTAGCACTGGGTGCACTGAGTTAGTAGGTTAGTCTAAATATGTGCAAAATGATATAAAAGTGTAGCAAAACATATAACATTATCATCCAAAAGATCATGGAACAAGCAGAAATTATAGATATGTTTGGGACGTATCACAGGGTTGCTGCTCCAAAGCAGCCAACAAAACCTCAACCAAGCTATACTATGAAAATGGCTGAGGGTGATGAAAATAAAGAACCAGCAACTGAAGAAATTCCTCAAAATATTCTAGCTGAAGAATTTGCCTGGCCTGACAGTGATGGAGCAGTGCCTGATGAAAATGCTCCTTCACCTAAGTCTTCAAGGGTGTAGAAAATGACCCCTCCCACTACTAGGAAAAACCTTATAGGCAGGACCTCAGTAGTAGCACTGGAAAACAAAAAACGATGCTGCTAATTAGCAGTAGTGCTTCTCCTGCTAAGCGCTACTACTAACACCTTAGCAGTAGCGCTGGTTATATATCCAGTGCTACTATCAAAGGAGGCCCAACGAGGTGCACAGACGGTAGTGTTAGTAGCAGTGCACGCTTGTGTAAAGCGATACTGATAAGTTGAATAGCAGTAGCGCTTTCCTTAAACAAGCGCTGCTGATACAATATATCTTATCCACTTATCCACCTACTCCCCTCTCCACTCCAATTCACTCTCCCCCCGTCTATGCACCTCGCCCGTCGTCCGTCGTCCGCCGCCGCCGTTCTCGTCGCCCGCCGCCGCCGATCCTGGTTCTCCTCCTCCCTCCTCCATCCTCCTCCTCTCTCCTCCCTCCTCCCATTCGAGTTCAGCAATGTCGTTCTTCTTTATGTGAAATCAGTATATGAACTTAATCCTATTAGATATGCTAGGTATATGAACTTAATCATATTAGATATGCTAGGTATATGAACTTAATCCTATTGGATATGCTAGGTATATGAACTTAATACTAGGTATATGAACTTAATCCTATTAGATATGCTAGGTATATGAACTTAATCCTGGTAGTTAAGGTTTTTTCTAGTAGTTAGGGTTAGGCTTGAAAGATGATATATTTTATATGAGGTGGAACTTAATCCTATTACATATGCTATTGATATGAACTTGTAGCATATAAATATACAACGATTTCTTTTTGATAATTATACAGAAAAATTAGAAGGAAAGGAAAATCACTAAGAATATACTAGCGTCAATATAAGTATAATGTAGTTTTTTTAGTGGGAAAATAACTAATTTCTTCGTTTATTTCCTTGTGCTACATTATATTTCAATATAAGTATAATGTGGTTTTTTTACTATTTTTAGTAAGTGTTTATTAGAAATAGTGTATTTAGTAAGTGTTTAATAGAAATAGTTTAATCGGTGAGGGAGTGTCCACCATATATGAGAGAAGAAGAATGCCGACTGTTGTCGTGGGGGTCGATTCTCCTTCTTCTCCTTGTGCTAGATATTTGTTATGCACTAGGGGAAGTAGGAGTAGAGACCATCATCGACGGTCGAAAAATCGGTGAGGGAGTGTCCACCATATATGAGAGAAGAAGAATGCCGACTGTTGTCGTGGGGGTCGCTTCTCCTCCTTCTCCTTGTGCTAGATATCTGTTATGCACTAGGAGAAGTAGGAGTAGCGACCATCATCGACGGTCGAAAAATCGGTGAGGGAGTGTCCACCATACATGAGAGAAAAGTGTCCATCATATGTCGTTTATTTAAGTTCCTCAACCATATTTATTAAGTAATTTATGTCGTTTATTAAAAAATACTTGACAACTAATTTCTTATTGTTTAATTTCTATTTATGTCATTCTCCTAGGGTTAGCGTTGCCGCCTTCGGCCACCTCCGACGTTGCCACCGGCCACCTCCGACGTCACCCCCGACCCTGCCCCCGCATGGTACTACCACGCTCTCGCTCCCCTCTAGTTCATACTACCTCAAACTTGCAAACATGCACAATCCTATTTGGTTAATTTGTCATATGATGTTGTCATGAGCGTTGATCCCCTGAACATGAGCTAATTAGTTTTTGTCATATGAACTTGGTTAATTTGTCATATGATGTTGCCATGTTCTCTTGAGATAGCCTATGTAATATTTGGCTAATTTGCCATATGATGTTGCCATGTAATATTCGGTTGAAACATTAAACAATAAGAAAATTTTCTCAAAGGAATTTGTCTCGACGTCGACGATGCACATCCCGCATCCTTGTCGTCGATTCAATGGCGGCCACCTGCTTGATAGGCGCCAGCATGTGCGGGACTGGGTTCCGCCGGGCTAGCACTGGGATGTGCTACCTTCCGAGGGGCACACCTTGGTGCAGAATCCGGGTCTCATCATGGGCCATTATCGGTGACGAGGGAGCCGGCCCCCACGGAGATGGTACGTTGCTACTTCTCAAACAACAGTGCGAGAAATTGACACGTTGACGGAGAATTGCTTGCGTTGGCTTTTCCCTTGAAGAGGAAAGGGTGATGCAACACAGGAGCAGTAAGTATTTCCCTCAGTTTGAGAACCAAGGTATCAATCCGGTAGGAGAATCTCGTCAAGTCCAGAGTACCTGCGCAAACACAAAAGAGCTTGCACCCAACGCTATAAAGGGGTTGTCAATCCCTTCAAGATTGTTTGCAAAGTGAGATCTGAAGGCGGAAAGTGCAACGAAGTAAAAAGTGTAAGCCTGAAAATATGGTGTGGAGTAGACACTGGGGGCCATAGTGTTCACTAGAGGCTTCTCTCAAAATAGCAAGTATTACGGTGGGTGAACAAATTACTGTCGAGCAATTGATAGAACCGCGCAAAGTAATGACGATATCTAAGGAAATGATCATACATATAGGCATCACGTCCGAGACAAGTAGATCGATACTTTCTGCATCTACTACTATTACTCGACACATCGACCGCTATCCAGCAAGCATCTAGTGTATTGAGTTCATGACAAACAGAGTAACGCCTTAAGCAAGATGACATGATGTAGAGGGATAATCTCAAACCAATGATGAAAACCCCATCTTTATACCCTTGATGGCAACAACACGATACGTGCCTCGCTACCCCTTCTGTCACTCGGTGAGGTCACCGCACGGTATGAACCCAAAACCAAGCACTTCTCCCATTGCAAGAATCATAGATCTAGTTGGCCAAACAAAACCCACAACTCGAAGAGAATTACAAGGATATGAAATCATGCATAAGAGAGATCAGAAGAAACTCAAATAAGATTCATAGATAATCTGATCATAAATCCACACTTCATCGGATCTCGACAAACACACCGCAAAAGAATATTACATCGGATAGATCTCGATGAAGATCATGGAGAACTTTGTATTGAAGATCCAAGAGAGAGAAGAAGCCATCTAGTTACTAGCTATGGACCCGTAGGTCTATGGTGAACTAATCACGCATCATCGGAGAGGTCATGGTGTTGATGAAGAAGCCCTCCGTGTCTGAATCCCCCCTCCGGCAGGGCACCAGAACGTGCCCCAGATGGGATCTTGCGGAGACAGAAGCTTGCGGCGGAGGAAAAGTACTTTTGATGATATCCTGATTTTTTGTGGAATTTTTGGGGATATATAGGCGCAAACCCTAGGGCAAAGGAGGTCCAGGGGGACCACAAGCCTGTGGGACGCGGCCTCCCCCCTGGTTGTGGGGTGAGGGCTTGTGGGGCCCCTGGGGGCCCCCTGCCTTGGCTCTCAAGTTTCCTAATTTTCTTTCGTTACGGAAAAAATCTTTTCGGGGATTTTATTCCGTTTGGACTCCGTTTCAAAATCTCCTCTGAAAGGGGTCAAAAACATGGAAAAACAAGAACTGGCACTTGGCACTGAGTTAATAAGTTAGTCCCAAAAAATATATAAAAGGCATGCAAAACAACCAAAGTTTGACAAGATAATAGGATGAAACCATCAAAAATTATAGATACGTTGGAGACATATCAAGCATCCCCAAGCTTAACTCCTGCTCGTCCTCGAGTAGGGAAGTGATAAAGAATGAATTTTTGATGTGGAATGCTACCTAGCATAGTTATCCTTTGCAACTTCTTTCACGTTGCATGAATGTTCAGATCCGTAAGATTCGAAACAATAGTTTCCTATTGACATGAAAACAATAATACTTCAAGCAAACTAGCAAAGTAAGCATGAACTTTCAAAATAACAAGGCCAAGGAAAGTTATCCCTAAAAAATCATATAGTCTAGCTATGCTCCATCATCCTCACACAACTAATGTAAATCATGCACAACCCCGGTATTGGCCAAGTAATTGTTTTCGCACTCTTACTTTCTCAAACCTTTTATAACTATCATGCAATACATGAGCGTGAGCCATGGATATAGCACTATAGGTGGAATAGAGTGTGGTGGTGGTTGTGAGACAAAAAGGAGGAGATGGTCACATTGACTCGGCGTATCAAAAGGCTATGGAGATGCCCATTAATAAATATCAATGTGAATGAGTAGGGATTGCCATACAAGAGATGCACTAGAGCTATAAGTATGTGAAAGCTCAAAAGGAAAACTAGTGGGTGTGCATCCAACTTGCTTGCTCACAAAGACCTAGGGCAATTTTGAGGAAGCCCATCACTAGAATATACAAGCCAAGTTATATAATGAAGATTCCCACTAGCATATGGTAGTGACAAAGCAATAAGCTCTCAATCATGAAGAACATGGTGCTATTATGAAGCACAAGTGTGGAAAAAGATAGTAGCATTGTCCCTTCTCTCTTTTTCTCTCTCTCTTTTTTGTTTGGGCTCTTAGGCCTCTTTTTTTCTTTTCTCTTTTTTTTCTTTTTTTTGGGCTCTTTGGCCTCCTTTTTTTATTTCCTCACATGGGACAAACCTCTAATAATGATGATCATCACACTTTTATTTACTCACAGCTCAAAGCTCAAAATGATGATGACTCTATAGGAAATGCCTCCGGCAGTGTACCGGGATGTGCAACGATCAAGCTTGGCGTATGACGTTGAAACATCTCGCTAGCTATCTTACGATCATGCAATGGCAATATGAGAGTGACGGCACAAGTCATGAGACGGAACGGTGGGTGTTGCATGGCAATATATCTCGGAATGGCTATGAAAATGCCATAGTAGGAAGGTATGGTGGCTGTTTTGATGAAGGCATATGGTGGGTTTGTGCACCGGCGAGAATTGTGCGGCACTAGAGAGGCTAGCAATGGTGGAAGGTGAAAGTGCATCTATACCATGGGCTCACATTAGTCATGAAGAACTTACATACTTGTTGCGAAAGTTTTTATTCGTAATCGAAACAAAGTGCTAAACGCCTACTCCTAGGGGAAGGGTTGGTAGGTGTTAACCATCGCGCGATCCCGACCTCAACACAAAGGATGACAATCAATAGATCAATTATGCTCCGACTTCCTAACATAGCGGTTCACCATACGTGCATGCTACGGGAATCACTAACTTCAACACAAGTATTTTTAGATTCACAAATCCCTACTAACATAGCTCTTAATATTACCAAATCCATGTCTCAAAACTTACTGAGAGGAATCAAGACTTCTCTTTCTACTCAATGCACATGAAGATGGAGGTTTTTGCATCCTCTTTGGGTACCTATCACATTTGGGACTACTTTCATAGCATAAGACAACTACCAATTCACGCACCGCCGTGCTCTAAAAGATATAAGCGAAGCACATAGAGCAAAAGTATCTATCTCAAAAGATATAAGTGAAGCACTATGAGCAAAAGTGTCTAGCTCAAAAGATATAAGTGAAGCACTATGAGCATTCTAGCAAAAATCACAATGAGTGCATGTCTCTCTCTCTCTCAAAAAGGTGTGCAGAAAGGATGATTGTGACACAACAAAAAGAAAAGACTCCTACGATACAAGACGCTCCAAGCAAAACACATATCATGTGGTGAATAAAAATATAGCTCCAAGTAATGTTACCGATGGATTGAAGACGAAAGAGGGGATGCCTTCCCGGGGCATCCCCAAGCTTAGGCTTTTTGGTGTCCTTGAATTTGGCTTGGGATGCCTTGGGCATCCCCAAGATTGATATATTTCCACTCCTTATCTCTTTGTCCATGAGAACATCACCCAAAACTTGAAAACTTCACAACACAAAACTTAAACAGAAACTCGTGATAACATTAGCACAAGAAAACAAACTACCACTTCAACTTGAATTCTATCTATATTGGTGTTGGGCTACTGTATTCTCACTTTTCCATGGCTAGTACCCCCCCCCCCCCCCCCCGATACTAACCATAGTTTCATCAAAACAAGCAACCAACTCAACAAAAACAGAATATGTCAAAAACAGACCAGTCTGTAGCAATCTATATACTTCGTATACCTCTCGTACCTCAAAAAATCTGAACAATTACGAAGGCCTGGGAAAAAGGCATATCAACCAGCAGCAAGAAGAATCAACGCAAAAGCTCTTTCTGAATAAAAATGAAAAATCATCTCGTGAGCGAAAAGTTTCTGTCTTTTTCCAGCAGGATCAAACAACCATTACCAAGACTAGTCATAAAGGTTTTGCTTTGCTCAAACACAAAAAGAAACACAAAAAACACAACCACAACAGAATTATAATGGTGTGGACGCAACAAAACAGAAAGAAAAAGATAAATTCATTGGGTTGCCTCCCAACAAGTGCTATTGTTTAACGCCCTTAGCTAGGCATAAAAAGTGATAGAATCACGTATCGTCGTCTTTGGTGCTCAAACCATAAGTGGCCCTCATCATGGATTCATAAGGCAATCTTATTTTCTTTCTAGGAAAGTGTTCCATGCCCTTCCTTAAAGGAAATTGAAATCTAATATTCCCTTCCTTCATATCAATGATAGCACCGATAGTCCTTAGGAAAGGTCTACCAAGAATAATAGGGCATGTAGGATTGCAATCAATGTCAAGCACAATGAAATCCATGGGTACATAGTTCCTATTTGCGATGATAAGAACATCATTGATCCTTCCCATGGGTTTCTTGACAGTAGAATCAGCAAGATGCAAATTAAGAGAACACTCTTCAATCTCATTAAAACCCAGAACATCACATAAAGACTTTGGAATCGCGGAAACACTAGCACCCAAATCACACAAAGCATTGCATTCATAGTTTCTGGTTTTGATTTTGATGGTAGGTTCCCACTCATCATGAAGCTTTATAGGGATAGAGACTTCCAATTCAAGTTTCTCTTCAAGAGATTTTATCATAGCTTCGACGATATGATCGGTAAAGGCCTTGTTTTGGCTATAAGCATGTGGAGAGTTTAACATGGATTGCATCAAAGAAATGCATTTAATCAAGGAGCAACTATCATAATTGAATTCCTTGAAATCCACAGTAGTAATTTCATTACTACTCAAAGTTTTAACATCTTCTACTCCACTTTCAATGCTTTTAGCATCAAGATAGATGGACTCTGAATCATTGGGGCACTTTTCAACCAAAGTGGATTCATATACAGCCCCATAATCATTAGGTTTGACACAAGAAAAAAAAGATTCAATGGGAGTCACACCAAGCACTTTAAGATCTTCGTGATTCTTATCACGAGAACACGCCTTTTTAAGCCATTCATGTCTAGCACGAATTTGGGCGGTTCTTTCTTGGCTCTCAATCATGGAAACACGCATAGCTTTCAAAGTTTCATCCATGTTGATTTTGGGAGGAGCACATCTAACTTTCAAAGCATCAACATCACTAGAGATTTTATCAATGCTCTTAGCCAGATCATCAATTTTGAGTAGTTTTTCCTCTATGGACGCATTGAAAATCTTTTGAGAGTTGATGAACTCTTTGATATTACTCTCTAAATCAGAGGGTAATCTATTGTAATGTCCATGAGTATTGTTGTAGGAGTTGCCAAATTTATTAGAGGAGTTACTAGGAAAAGACCTAGGAACATAGTTTCCTCTAAAAGCATTATTGTTGCCAAAGTTATTCCTACCAAAAAAATTAACATCCAAGCTAGCGCTGCTACTCTCAATCAAACAAGACAAGGGCATCTTAGCACTCAACGAGTTAATTTCTTCTATAGCATGTACCTTCTTCTTAGTAGGTGACCTTTCAGTGTGCCACTGAGAGTAGTTCGTCATGATATTGTCTAGGAGGTTTGTGGCCTCCCCTAACGTGATTTCCATGAATGTTCCACCTGAGGCAGAGCCCAAGATATTTCTAGAAGCGAAATTCAAGTGAGTGTAAAAGATTTGTATAATCATCCAAAGACTCAAGCCATGAGCGGGACAATTTCTAATCATTAATTTCATTCTCTCCCAAGATTGTGCAACATGTTCGTGATCAAGTTGCTTGAAATTCATGATATCATTACGGAGAGAGATAATCTTAGCCGGCGGAAAATACTTGGATATATAAGCATCTTTGCACTTATCCCAAGAATCGATACTATTTTTGGGCAAAGAAGAAAACCAAGTTTTTGCGCGATCTCGCAACAAGAAAGGAAAAAAGCTTCAATTTAATCACGTCATTATCCACATCTCTCTTCTTTTGCATATCGTAAAGCTCAATGAAGGTATTGAGATGGGATGCGGCATCTTCACTAGGAAGGTCGGAGAATTGCTCTTTCATAACAAGATTCAGCAAAGCGACATTGATTTCGTATGACTCCGCACTAGTGGCGGGAACAATCGGAGTACTAATAAAATCATTATTATTAGTATTCGAGAAGTCACAAAGTTTGGTGTTTTCATTCATGGTGACTTCAGCAAGCAAGCGAGCACACAGGCAAACAAAGAGCAGGCGAGAAAAAGGGCGAACGAAAAGGCAAACGAAAAAGGCAAATTGGTGAAGTGGGGGAGAGGAAAACGAGAGGCAACTGGCAAACAAAGTAAATGCAAGAGATGAGTTTGCGACACCTACTTGGATGAGTTCTTGACTTGATCCTCCCCGGCAACGGCGCCAGAAATCCTTCTGCTACTACTCAAACAACAGCGCCAGAAATTGACACGTTGACGGAGACTTGCTTGCGTTGGCTTTTCCCTTGAAGAGGAAAGGGTGATGCAGCACAGGAGCAGTAAGTATTTCCCTCAGTTTGAGAACCAAGGTATCAATCCAGTAGGAGAATCTCTTAAAGTCCAGAGTACCTGGGCAAACACAAAAGAGCTTGCACCCAACGCTATAAAGGGTTGTCAATCCCTTCAAGATTGTTTGCAAAGTGAGATCTGAAGGCGGAAAGTGCAACGAAGTAAAAAGTGTAAGGCTGAAAATATGGTGTGGAGTAGACCCTGGGGGCATAATGATCACTAGAGGCTTCTCTCAAAATAGCAAGTATTACGGTGGGTGAAAAAATTACTGTCCAGCAATTGATAGAACCGCGCAAAGTCATGACGATATCTAAGGCAATGATCATACATATAGACATCACGTCCGAGACAAGTAGACCGATACTTTCTGCATCTACTACTATTACTCCACATATCGACCGCTATCCAGCATGCATCTAGTGTATTGAGTTCATGACGAACAAAGTAACGCCTTAAGCAAGATGACATGATGTAGAGGGATAATCTCAAACCAATGATGAAAACCAGATCTTTTTCCCTTGATGGAAACAACACGATACGTGCCTCGCTACCCCTTCTGTCACTCGGTGAGGTCACCGCACGGTATGAACCCAAAACCAAGCACTTCTCCCATTGCAAGAATCATAGATCTAGTTGGTGAAACAAAACCCACAACTCAAAGAGAATTACAAGGATATGAAATCATGCATAAGAGAGATCAGAAGAAACTCAAATAAGATTCATAGATAATCTGATCATAAATCCACAATTCATCGGATCTCGACAAACACGCCGCAAAAGAAGATTACCTCGGATAGATCTCCATGAAGATCATGGAGAACTTTGTATTGAAGATCCAAGAGAGAGAAGAAGCCATCTAGTTACTAGCTATGGACCCGTAGGTCTATGCTGAACTACTCACGCATCATCGGAGAGGTCATGGTGTTGATGAAGAAGCCCTCCGTGTCCGAATCCCCCCCTCCGGCAGGGCACCAGAACGTGCCCCAGATGGGATCTTGCGGAGACAGAAGCTTGCAGCGGCGGAAAAGTACTTTTGATGATCTCCTGATTTTTTGTGGAATTTTAGGGGATATATAGGCGCAAACCCTAGGGCAAAGGAGGTCAAAGGGGCCCACAAGCATGTGGGCCGCGGCCTCCCCCTGGCCCCGGGGTGAGGGCTTGTAGGGCTCCTGGGGGCCCCCTGCCTTGGCTCTCAAGTCTCCTGATCTTCTTCCGTTACGGAAAAATCTTTTCGGGGATTTTATTCCGTTTGGACTCCGTTTCAAAATCTCCTCTGAAAGGGGTCAAAAACATGGAAATAATAGGAACTGGCACTTGGCACTGAGTTAATAAGTTAGTCCCAAAAAATATATAAAAGGCATGCAAAACATCCAAAGTTTGACAAGATAATAGCATGAAACCATCAAAAATTATAGATACGTTGGAGATGTATCATACGTCGTCGTGTCAGGGAGGAGGATGAACACGTCTATCACTACATGGCTACGTTGGATGCGAGGTTCTCCAATACCTGGCAGGTTCTCCAGGGACATCAACCGAGCTATGATCCGGTGATGGTTCCTTATTTTTGGGTTGCCACCGCCTGCACCGTGAGGCGTCAACTGGATTATTATTAGTGATATGAGTATGAGTTATATGAGTATGAGTTATATGAATATGAGTTATATGAGTGTCAGCTATATGAGTATGAGTTATATGAGTATGAGCTATATGAGTATGAGCTATATGAGTATGAGTTATATGAATATGAGTTATATGAGTATGAGTTATATGAGTATGAGCTATATGAGTATGAGTTATATGAGTATGAGTTGTATGAGTATGAGTTATATGAATATGAGTTATATGAGTTGTTAAATGAGTATGAGTTATATGAGTTAAATGAGTATGAGCTACCGATAATCCGATCCCCATGTTTTTGATATAGAGGATGATGATGCAAATATTGTCGATGATGATGATGATGCTAAATACGTAGAGCTTGAAAATATTCTAAATATTCTAAATACTGCTAATATTGTGGATGATGATGCATTGTGAATATTCTGAATACTGCTAATATTGTCGATGATGATGATGCATTCTGATAGTAAACATTAGCAGCAGCGCTGGAAAATATTAGCAGTAGCGCTGCTTAGCAGCAGCGCTTTCTATGAGCAAGCGCTGCTACTAAACTTACGAGTAGCGCTGTCGGTATCGGCGCTACTACTAGTTTTTAGCTATCGCGCGATAGCAGTAGCGCTTGGACCAGCGCTACTGCTACTCGTATATCCAACGCTACTAGTAGGGTTTTCCATAGTAGTGTCCGTCTGCAGCAGACGTGAAGAAAACCAAAGCTGCTGAAAAAGAAGCTAAGAAGAGAAAAGCTTCAATGACTTCAAAATCCTCACACGCAAAACGCCTGAAGACTATGCCTTAATTGTCTTCATCAGCCCGAGTGGATGGTACTCCCCTAAATGTAGCACCATTGTATATGATTGTTCCATTTGGTGAGGAATACATCATTCCATAAGAGGATGAAGAAATGACAGACAATCGCTCTCGTGCATCCACACCGATGGATGAGGAAATTCAAACAAATGATATTCCTCAAGTCACAACACCTCCAATGACTAATGAAGAAAAGGAGGGTGATGAAGAAATGGGATGCAGCACACCTGTTATCAATGATGAGTTCTGGGAAGAAGCTCACCCAAATTCACCAAGAACAGTTCAAATTTCTCAAACTCCTGCGGCCACTGAGATACTGACTGGCTCTAATGAAAAGAGCTCACATGAGGAATCAACACAAGACCGAGAATCAGATGCATCAGTTGAAGAAAATGCAGCACCAAAAACTGCAACTAATTCCTCAAGGTGAAGAAAATGCTCCTGCTGAAGAAAATGCTCTTGCTCAAAATGTTGAAACTGCAATTGTAGTGGTAAATCCTGAAACTGCAATTGTGGTGGCCACAACTCGTCAAGATGAACAACAGCATAATCTTCAACCAAAGCCTCATCAACCCTTCTCCAAGAGGCCGAAGTTTCAGAAGGAAGAATTCTATGATGAACGTCATTACTTCACAGGAGAAAATCCCCATGATAGGCTTCGCATCATGCACAGAAAGTTGTGGAGCAGAAATCAACTCAACTACTATGCTTTTGTGCTCTGTGGAAGAAAGAAGATATTTCATCACACTCACATTCATCACTGTGTCATGGAGGAAATACCTTGCTTCGCCCCAGTCCTTAATATTCTTCATGAAGCAGGCCTACTGCCATTCTGTACAGATATCAGTGATTGGAATACTTACATAATTCTTCAATTCTATGCCACACTGCACATCTCAGGCGACCCCAACGACGTCAACACGTGGGTCTTGGAATGGATGACTCGTCACACTCATTACAAAGCTCCAGCCACAGAATTGCTTCGAGCTCTTCCAATATCAAGTCCTTCAGAGGATGCAGTCAGAATATATGATGAAAAGAACTGACAGAAAAGCTCATGGAAGTCCTCATGAAGCCTTTGGCTTAGGGCCAACCTCCAAGGACTAGGTTCCTGGTGAAGGATCTGAAGTATGAGCCTAGAACTGTCTATAGAATCTTGTCATATTCCTTCGCTCCTATCAACGGGCATGACAATGAAGAATATGTTGTAGGTATCATGAATAATATTTTGTTCAACGTCATTCATGGCAGCCCTATGAATCTTCATGATTTATTCTTGAGGACTTTTGCTGACAACGCTTTGACACCGTATGAGCTGAAGATTTATGCACCTTCGATCATGAGATTCATCAGGAACAGATCTGGCATCAACTATCAAGCTGACTTTCAGAATCACCTCGGCTATCTGCCACCAATCAAAGTCATCAGGAAATCTTTTGAACCACTTGAAGGCAAAGGCAAGTCCATGATTGATGAAGGAAATCGGCCCCTAGATGGCTAATTTTGCAAGGCTGACTCGTATTCCTCATATGATGACACTGCCACTCAAGAACCTTCAAGCCCAGAAAACTACCCCTAGGGTGATGACTAACAGAGAGCTTCTCCTCAGTCTTCAACAGAAAGTCTATCGCAATCACAAGTGGGTGAAACGCCAGTTTGGCGCCATTGTGAAAACCCTCAATGAGACTCAAAATATCGTGAAGAAAAACCATTCTTATCTTCATGAGGTATTTGATCGCACTTGGGACACCTTGGCTCACCTGAAGACTCCCGAGGAACTTGAAGAAATGGAATTTACTCAAGACTTTGACTGGTTGTGGCCTCCAAATAAGAAATTCAAGCCTATTCCAGTTCTTGACTTGGAGGACAGTTCATTTTCTTCATTTCGCACTGCAGAATCAGATGAAGAACCAGAGGACAATTCAATTGGTCCAAGAAAGAAATCTGCCTCCAAGGATGCTCACGCCTCTACATCAACAAAGAAGAGAATTTCTTCAAGGGCGTTAGTCCTCAGTTTTGTCCCTTTTCGTCACTTGATGAAAAAGGGGGAGAAATCTGAGAGTTAGTCCTCAAGCGGAATTCATTATGGGCTTATAAACTTTATTAAGTTACAAACTCTTGGTTCTTCTAAAGTTTCTGATGTAATGAGTTGTAACTTAAGCCCGATGGTGTTCTGACTCTTTTTAATGCTTTTCCTCCCATGCTTATTCCTCAAAGTTTATTAATGCAGGCATGCTAAAATCGTCAGACACCATTTTTCATCATGCATTTCTAATTCCTCATACTATATGTCGAATGCATGCATGAATTGCAAGATACATGGGGAGATCTCCAAGATATAAATCATCAATGTGCATCTGCTGATCAAAGCAAATTCCTCAAAATATGCACATCTTCAGGGGGAGTTTTTGTGTATTTTGACTTCAAATTCCTCAAACTCTGTACTTACATTCCATATTATTATCCCCATTGAAAACTTAACCTAATTGCCATCAACCACTAAAAAGGGGGAGATTGTAAGTGCATCTAGTGCCCTTTAGTGATTTTGGTGGTTTGAAGACTTATAGGTTAAGAGACTGATATGTTTGTGAGTGTACACATGCTCTATAAATCATTGAGGAGTGTTAGTTATCCGATGAATATCGACCCCTAAAAATGTATGTCTTCGGGTGAAGACTTTGTTCTTTCCTTGAAGACTTTGACCACGAAGAAATTGCGAAGAAATTGATGTTCCCCTTGAAGATATTAAAGATGAGGAATTCGGCGTGTCCTCAAGAAAACACTCTGAAGACTTTGAAGTGTGAAGATTTACTCTTTTTGTTTCATTTTCTTTACACTTGAGTCATAGGAACATCGTACTGTTAAAGGGGGTCGAGGTAAAACTACGAAACGAATTTCTTCATGATGCTCAACCCAAGCCTAAATCTACCAAAGCCTCAAAGTGAGGAATATAAGAGACATGAGGACTTTCACAGTTGAAAGTTCCGACCGTTCACGCACCACACGCCACCTCACTGATCTTATCCACCCAACGGTCATATTATTTAAGGTCATTTATGTCAAATCATGTCGGGATGCTCCCAGGCTATAAATAGCCGCCCCCACAACCACTTGTCAGTTGGCTGCTCCGAGAGAAACTGACACTTGTCATTTAGAGCAACCCAAATTCCTTAGAGTCTTCGAGAGAAAATCATCAAGTGAGGAAATACCCCAAACACCAAACCCAAACCAAAACCCAAGTGATTGAGCATCATTGAAGAAGTTGTTCTTGTGTGGAACCAACGCTTGTTACCTTTGAGGATTGTGTATCCTCTAGACGGTTAGGTGTCATGGTCTAGAGCATCCAGCCGTCAATTATGGATCGTCGGGTGACCGATTTTGTGAGGGTTTGGAAGTCTGCCCTAAAGACTTACCACGAGTGTTGGGCGAGGACTGTGTGTCCTTAGCTCAAGGAGAATACGGTAGGGACTATGTGTCCCGGGACTGTGTATCCTTTGGTTTCAATATGAAGCCGCTCCGAACCAGACATACAACTGTCACAACAGTTGGAACTGGGTCATCAACAAATGTCTTCATCAAGCTACGGGTTCTATTTCTTAAACCTTCTCATTTCCTCAATTGTATGTTGAAGACTTTCATCTGTACTGTTTGAAGAATTTGTCTGAAGACTTTCTCTATGTTTCCGCAACCTCAAATTCTTCACTTGAGTTAATCTTCACCTGCTTACTATGTACTTACGATCTGTGCAATCCAAATCTCTGAAATCTCATTGAGTACTTTGCTACAGACGTTTTTGCGCACCAGATCATGTACTCTCTGCACTCAGTTCATGACTGAGGACTTTCCTCACTAGGAATTTCTTCAGTGATGAAATTATAAAAATCTCCTATTCACCCCCCGTCTAATCGATATAACGCACTTTCAATCGTCATAAGCGGTGTTGGTTTTATTGCTACTTCCGTCGTTGCCTTTTGGCTTTCTCTTTTAACAGCGGAGTTTGGAGCTCCTCTTAGGCTTCTCGTTAGGGTCCTGCTTAGGAGTGTCGACCATATAGACATCATAGGTGGATGTTGCGGCGCACTTCTCTATTCAGGGCGTGGTCGTAGGTGAGTGTGGTCCGTATTTTTCGAGGTCTTCCTCATGCATGTCGATGGCCTTGTCGGATCCATAATCAAGCGCGTCAGTTAAATCTTCAACCATGGTGATTTGGTGGGTGGTAGGTGTGAAAAAAAATCTCGATCATCAGCTTTACATCCGATCTCATCGTAAAAGGCCGATGAGATCAGGAGGTTTTGGATCCGGTCCAGGATCTCATTTACTTGTGAGTGCTCATCTACAGCTAGGGCCTGACGATTGGTCGGACTGATATGAAAGAGATTGTTGGTACCTCTCAAGGCGGGATCATCTCCCGTGGTTTGGCAAGCCAGGTCGAGTACAAAAACCAGAGCGACTTCCTTTGGGACAACCGTCAAATTCGAAGACGAAATCGGCTCCGAGGGGTCGCCCGAGGTGATGTCAATAGGGTCAGATGCGATTGCCTACAGAATCATCTCTGTGGCCGCTTCCATGAGGGGTTCAGATCCGAGGTTCAGGTTGGGAGTCGGTTTCGAAGTGCTTGTGCCCGAGGATTCCTCAGGTTGGATCGCGATTTGTCCCGATAGGACTGGATCGCCACGAGCGTCGGCAACAGATTCCAAATTTCCAAACATGATTACCTGGTTCAGAACGAAGGTGTCTAAGCGGCCTAGGCGGCCGCCGGCGTCGGCGTGTAGTACAATACTACGGAAAGTGAAAAGTTGGTCGGGGACAAAGGCGCCACTGCAGCCAATGCTGTTGTTGAACTGCAGACGAGCCATCAATCCTGATGATCACGCAACAGGCTCCCAATGAAAGCACCAACGTTGGGGCAAAAAACGTCAGATCTCGTGTAGGGGGGCCGAGTTGTGGGATCGTATTGAGGATAATAGGAGACAAAGAACACAAAGCTTCTACCCATGTTCAAGCCCTCTAGGTGGAGGTAAAACCCTACGTCTTGCCCTTGTTGTATTGATGTTGTTGCGATTACAAAGTTGATCTACTTCAAGATCGTGAGTTTGTGGGCTAAACCCTAGGGGCTATGATGTTGTGTATATGTGCGTGCTCTACTCGTTAAATTCCAAGGTTTATATAGGCACCTGTGGTATGTAGGGCTACATGAATTTCGATTACCATCTAGGGATTACATGTCTAACGGAATCTCTTCTACTTGGAGAGTACGCCAAGTCTTCAGTAGAATCTGGGATGCTCACGCTTCATCAGAAGGCCTCCGAAGTCCTTCCTCCAAGGCAGTGGCGGAGTGTGAACCAAATATTAGGGGAAAGGGGGCAAATGACTGAATATGACATAGAAAAGGCTAAGGTGATCAGAAAGGTTGTAGGATTAGTAGGGCAATTAGCTGAAGGATAGCTTTATTTGGCAGGATTTATTTTAGGAGGGGGGGGGGGGGGGGCAAGGCCCCTAATTGTCCTCAAGACGCTCCGCCACTGCTCCAAGGTGGTCCCCAACCTGGCCCATGGACTAGCCCACCTCGATTGGGACTCCTCTGTTCACGGCTCCCTCACACAGGCCGATGGCAAACTATCATGTTTTGTACTCCCTCCGTTCCTAAATATAAGTCTTCGTAGAGATTCTACTAGTAGACTATATACGGATGTATGTAGACATACTTTAAAGTGTAGATTCACTCATTTTGCTTCGTATGTAGACTCCTAGTGAAATCTCTTAAAAGACTTATATTTAAGAACGGAGGGAGTAGTGTGTAGTAGTTCGGCTGATAGCAAACTATCGTATAATTTATCGATTGTAATGATTTGACTGACGACAAATTACTTGATTCCATCTGTTAGGACAAGAGACCGTCTAGTGCTTTTCTTTGTCGTCAGGCCTTATCCTCTTTGTCGTATTTCCGACAAAAAGCTAACGGCAAAGTATGGCTTTGCCGATTTATCCTTTGACGACACTCTTTGCGGTCCGCCGGTGAGTGACAAGTCCGGATCCTACCAACACCATGCTTACACCATCAGTTAAAGCTTTTATTACGGGATGTAATCGATCTCACGGCAACGACCACATCGATCTCAGCTTGTACAAAACAGAAACTAATCAACATGTCTCCTCTGGCGCACACACACAGCTACAGCTAGCTCGCTCGAAATCCATCTACTCCATGAACCGACGCCGCCCACTACCACTTTATTTCACGCCGGCCGCCAGCGCCATCTAGCATTTCCTGCCCAGGCGCGGGTTGTTGGCAAAGCTGCACCAAATCAACAATGCACATGCATGCATGCATGCATGGTCAGCGCTCACGAGCAGTGGTGGAAGCAGTACATGTATTACCATCAACTTGATTATCAGAAGGCAGGATGTGCTAGTACGTACCTCCTCCGAGGTATGTGCTGAAACGGCCCAGATGTCGGAATCGGGCCGCAGAGGTTGTTGTTCGAGAAATCCCTGCAAGCGAAACGCAGGGTGGACCAGAAGATGGGCATGAAACGAAGAACAAGGACTGATAGACGTGTGTGACTGCAACGAAGTGCGCAGAGAACAATTGGAATGCACAGAATACATGAAGCTGAGCTCCACTTACGCATGTTGCAGGTTGGACAACCCAACCAGCTCCCTTGGGATTGGCCCCGTCAAACGGTTGTGATCGATTTCCCTGTTGATCAAATGCCAAAAGAGCCGGTCAATGCCTTTCCGGAGGCGTACGTAGGAATCACTAGTAAATTTTCAGACAGGAATAAACTGGGTTAGAGTTGCTCACAAATATTGTAGCCGGTCCAGTTTGCCAAGCTCCGGCACCAGAGGTCCGGACAGGTTCAAGCTGTTAAGATCTCTGTTAAAACAAATAAATATATCATAGGGAAAAATTAGTTCGAACAAGTGTGGTGGATAGATATGGAGTACTTCATCCGTTAGAAAATAATTGGAGCTTCAGGATTTTTCCAAGTCAAACTTTTTTGTAAGTTTGACTGGGTATACAGAAATAACACAAACTTTACAATATCATAATGAAGTAGATTTCATAATACGGAAATATATTTCATAATGAAGTAGATTTTGTTTTGTAGGTGTTAATATATTTTTAATAGACTAGGTCAATCTTAATGAAGTTTGACTTAGGAGAATCCTATAAACATCAATCATATTGGAACGGATGGTGTACCAAAAGGCACGCACGTACAGGGACTAGATCAGAATATTGCATACAGGAATGGAGGTATGCAAATCCACTCACATGCGGGTGACTCGCTTGTTGTCGTCACAGGTGATGTGGAACCAGGTGCAGGCGTTTTAGGGTCCCAGCTCTTCAATGCGCCGTTAGGGTCCTGTAGGCCCCTCCTCAGGGTCGAGAGCGCATCCGCGTCCTGGTTTGCCACCACCGGCGGCGCCAGCAGAAGGGTCGACGTGATTGCCACAAGAACAATCGCCGCTAAGGGCAGTCGTGATTCGGCCGCCATGGGTGCCATGGTGCAAGGCAGGGCAAGTGGTGATATGATGTGGGAACGGGCCGGCGCGGTAGCAGATTGTATGTGGTGTTTTGCTTCGATGAACGGGAGTCGGCTGGTGTTAGGGGTTTTAAAGAGGAGGCCCAACGAGGTGAGTCGCGGTGTGTGAGAATGACGGAGTACGTGCCATTGGCCACAATTGTTCTTGGAAATCGGTGGCATCATCCTAAAGATACTTCATATACATCGTATCTATTTTAAGATTATATCTTAAGCACTAAATGTTTTTCTATAATAACTCTATCAATGCGTTATATCTTAGAGTTGTATGTACATTAGACTTCATTTAATATGATTTTAGGTTATATTAGCAGCTTAATCTTGTAATATATTTCAGATATAGTTCACTCAGAGAGCTGTATCTATAGCCTCATTTAATGTTGAAGATATGACTATAAGGTATGATGCATGCATTGGTAGAGTTATATTTGTACACTCATCTAATGGAGAAGATATAATCTTGATATGATGCATGCATTGGTAGAGTTATCCGTGCATTGGTAGAGTTATATGTATACACTTTTAGTGCTACAGATATAATCTTAAGATATGATGCATGCATTGATAGAGTTTTACCTATACACCAATGTAATGCTAAAGATATAATCATAAGGTATAGCGCTTTGGAGAGTAAATTGTCAAAAACTGCCACATTTCGTGCAACCGTGTCCAGTAGCTACCAATTTACGATTTTGTGCGGAAAACTACCAAAATTTTCCTAATCTATGACAAAAAACTACCAAACTTTTTAACTGTCCGATTTAGCTCTTTTAACCATTTTTCTGGCAATGTTGGCCCACATGTCAGGTGCCAGGCTGGCCCCACGCATTTCATCGAACAGCTTCAGCGTGCTCCGCCTCTTCTGGCTCGCCGCGTCGGCGCTCACCGCGCTGCTCGGAGGTGAGGTACACCGTGGACCTTCTACGACGACCCGGAGGTGACGTACACCGTGGACCGTCCCATCACCGGATGGGACGAGAAGCGCGCCCAGTGGCTCCGCGCGCACCCGGAGCTGGCCGGCGGCGGCGAGGGGCGCGTCCTGATGGTGTCCGGCTCGCAGCCGGCACCGTTCCGCTCCCCTACCGGTGACCACTTGCTGACGCGGCTCCTCAAGAACAAGGCGGACTACTGCCGCCTCAACGGCATGCAGCTGTTGTACAACACGGCGCTGCTCCGGCCATCCATGGACCGGTACTGGACCAAGATCCCGGTGATCCGGGCCGCCATGGTGGCGCACCCGGAGGCGGAGTGGGTCTAGCGGGTGGACTCGGACGTCGTGCTCACCGACATGGACTTCCGCCTCCCGCTGCGCCGGTACCGTGGCCACAACCTCGTCGTCAACGGTTGGTCGCGCCTCGTGTACGACGAGGCGAGCCCATCGTGGACGGGCCTCAACGCCGGCGTGTTCCTCGTGCGCAACTGTCGGTGGTCGCTCGACTTCATGGACGCCTGGGCCGCCATTGGGCCCGACTCGCCGGACTACGAGCGGTGGGGCCCCGTGCTCACGTCCACGTTTAGGGACAAGTTGTTCAACGAGTCGGACGACCAGTCGGCGCTGGTGTACATGCTGCAGCACAAGGGCAGCCCGTGGCGGGGCAAGGTGTTCCGGGAGAACAGCTACTACTTCCACGGCTACTGTGTGGAGATCGTGGGGCGGCTCGGCGGCATCACAGCATGGTATGAGGCGATGGAGCGGCGGGCGCAGGCGGCGGGGCTGTTGCGGAGGCGGCACGCGGCGAGCTGGGAGCACGAGGGGTACGCGCAGGCGAGGGAGGCGGCGCTGGCGGGCGCGGGGCTCGCGGAGAGCGGCGTTAACGGGTGGAGGTGGCCGTTTGTGACGCACTTCACGGGGTGCCAGCCATGCAGCGGCGACCGGAACCGGAATTCGCAGCGAGGCAGGAGCCGGAACACCTCGAGCGCCTGGTCGACGAACCCCGCGCCTGCGAGGTGGGAGACGACGACGGTGTAGGTGCACGCATTGGGGAGCGCGCCCTCGCACTGAAGCTGTTCGATGAAATGCGGCGAGCCATGCTGGCACCTAACATGTGGGCCAGCCTTGCCAGAAAAACGGTTAAAAGAGCTAAATCGGGCAGTTAAATTTTTTGGTAGTTTTTTGCCACTGATTAGGTAGATTTTAGTAGTTTTTCGCACGAAATCGTAAACTGGCAGCTAGTGAGTACGGTTGCGCGAAATGTGGTAGTTTTTGACAATTTACTCCGCTTTGGGAGTGCAATGAAATAAACATCCCCAACATTTTTTAAATCACCCATCACCGGTATTTTTATATAAAAATATTATTTGCCTTAGCGTCCATTAGATATGCCTTTTATTGAACTACCCGCAACAACCCGCCATAGGATAGCTTTTGGAATGTGGCTCTCTTGTGACCATCTCTTCGAGCACAACAAGAGGTTTGTTGCAAACCTCCACGGGGAGGTATGGTGGTTGCCCGCATGGAGTAGCGCCATGGGCAGGCACGATAACGATTCGAGCTCAGACAGTTCTGAAGATCTGCACAAGAGAGACAACAATGATATAGGAGGAGGAGAATAAGGAGAAGGGTGCGGCAGGCTGTGACGAGCTTGCCATGCGACAAAAAGCAGAGGTTGGTGGAGTTCATGTTAGATGGGCTTGCGGTTCGTTGTGCCGACGTAGATCCAGGGCGTCGGAAGCCTCCCGGTCTCATATCCGCGAGCGGAGATGCTTTTTGCAAGAAGGGTCTCATTGCAATTGCAAGAAGGGTCCCATTGAAATTGCAACACGAGTCTTGAAGCAATGGCAACAGACACGACCATGAGATGAAGATGCTTTTACAACAAGGGCCATTGTCGGGGGGATAACCCCGGGGTAGGTTCATCAAGCCTGTTCCTTCATTTCCGGCCCAATGGACATGAACGTATGAAGATTCCCAAGGCCCAAGTCTTCTGACCGGCTAGGCATCACCTGCCGGCTGGAAGACGAGGCGGCCACCTTTCTGGCCGGCCAGGCAACCCCTGCCGGCTAGAATCCAGGCGGCCTCCCCTTCAGAGTCGGCCTGGTCCCGCCAGCCGGGCTGAGGAGGAGCCGGCCACACTCAAGCCGGTTGACAAGGCAGGCTAGCCGGCTGAGGATCACAAGTCACATCAGATCGTAGGTCAGGAAGAGACCTCTCGATTAAAGGTAGCTACGCGTCAGCAAAGGTACAGGATCAGGGCGCCCGGCAGGTACGAGCGTCGGTGGCCACGCCGCTGACCTACCCCGGCTCTGATCCATCACCTAGCATAGTGTTGGACCGTCACACACCCACTCCATTACTGTACTCGGCGTGGGGAACAGTGGAGGCGATCGTACTACCTGCCCATGAAGAATCTCGCGGGGGCGACGCTGGACATACAGCGCGTGCTTAGCGTCAGCCTTACGCGAGAGTCCCATTGGCCAGCCGGCGGGTCCCACAGGCAAACGAGACCATGCAGCCGGCGGGCCCCTCATCGACAAGACAAGACCCTTGTGGGCCACTGGCCAGCCCGGTCCCACGCTTGTACCCTTTATCCATATTGTAGGCTGGCGGGTTCGTCTATAAAACCCCCCAGTCACCCCTCATGCAAAGGGGCCGATCATTCACCAGTCATCCAACACTACACACTCACCAACCACGGAGAGACGTAGAGACGAGCCGGCTGCTCCCCTCTTCCTCCTCCCAACACAGCTCGAGGAGCGACATTGTACTCTGTTCCTATACATCAAACACACCAACAGGATTAGGGGTATTATCTCTACGGAGAGCCCTGAACCTGGGTACATCGTGCGTTCCATGCGTGTACCAACCTCGTTCCCAGCGCCCACCTTTGTCCCTTCTGTTCTCACCGACTTTAGCCGACCTATGGCATATGTTGTCAGTATTCATCGACATTTGGCGCCCACCATGGGGCCGATCGCTGCATCGGCTGGCTTTACGCGCTGGGCGGGGCCCCGCACCTACACCACCGGATGCATCGCGTCCGGATCAGTTTGCATGCCCGTGGAGCTCGCTTTCGACGAGGCGACACCCATGATGATCGACGTCCCCATCCGCCATGCGGATTCGGACGAAGATTCTGATGACGAGGCGCTCCCTAGCGTCGTCGTCGCTGCTATGGAGAACCTCAACGTTCTCTTCAGCGACCTTCGCCTCAACGACGGCCCGCGCTACTTTGGCGAGGACTTCGACGTTGAGGCACTCTGCGCCAAATTCAGCATGCTCTCTATCACTGAGATGCCTGCCCACGACGTTTACCCCAGTAACGTCCTCATCTTCGACGCCCCCCCCCCCCCCCGCCGTCGGTGGGGTTCTTCACCCCATACCACGTTGTTGCCGTCTCCAACACCGTGGAGGTGATGGTTATCGGCGCTGGCACCAGAACGGCTCCCGGCAAGGCCTCCGCAGGCGCTGGCGAGCCCGCTGCGGCCCCCGCTAATACTCTTCGGGACGCCATCACCGGCCTGAAGACACCTGTCACCACTTTCGCCGACCCTGCTGACGCTCGGGCCTCGCTGGAGGAGGCTCGCAAACGCATCTTGGAGGAGGGCATCGCCGTGGCATCGGCGAAATGTCGGTTGGAGGCTACGCGGCGCGAGTATAACTCCGCATACGGTCTCACTCCGATTTCCGAGGGGCCCAGCCGGCTTGGATCGGTCCGTAGCCGCGGCCGGTTCATCGCCGAAGTTCTAGGCGGTGATCTGCCCACCTACGAGACTCCTGCGGCCAACATGCGAGCGGCACAGGCAGCCATGGAGGAGATGGCAAGCCTGGAAGGCGAGGAGCGCGCCTTCCAGGAGAAGCGTGTCAAGGATCTCCTTGACGCCGCCAATCAGCAACACGCTCGATTTGACCCTGGTCAGGCTCAATCGGAGTCCCCGGGACCGAACTCGGGGGCTCGCGGCAACCCTAGCGGCCAGCACCACGCAGAAGGATCTTCCTCGCATCGCCCTTCCTGTTGGAGGGGCGAGGGAAGCCAAGACAGGCGCTCTCAGCGCCAGAGCGAGCACACTTCGGGCTTGCATCGCGGAGGCAACGAGGGCGATTCGGAGTACGGGGATCTTCCCCCGCGAAGAACTCACACCTCCGGCTCCCGAGGCGCCTCCCCTCTCGCCATCGGGGCTGGCGCCCCCGTCACCTAGGATGAGCGGGACGCTCGCCGGCGTATCATCGCCCTGGCCCAGTCGGCCCTCCTAGAGGAAGACGGACCCGTCGGTCCAGCATGCTTCGGCCCCCGGATCCGAGGGGAGCTGTTCCCCCGAGGTTTCACCCTGCCTCGGGATACTCCGAAATACAACGGCACGGCCAAGCCAGAAGATTGGCTGATCGACTACACCACGGCCGTAGGCATCGCCACGGGCAACAAGCGCGTAGCGGTTCGCTACGTGCCACTCATGTTGGCCGGCTCGGCCCGGACTTGGCTTAACAGCCTCCCGGCCGGCAGTGTCAACTCTTGGGTAGACTTCGAGGAGGCGTTCGTCCGCAACTTCACTGGCACCTACAAGCGCCCTGGCCGGCCCCGCGAGCTGGCCATGTGCGTCCAGAAGGCCGACGAACCCCTGCGCGACTACGTCACCCGGTGGACTGAGCTCCGCAACTCCTGCGAGGGGGTGCATGAGGTACAGGCCATCCAGTACTTCATCGACGGATGCCGAGACGGCACCCTCCTCAAGCACAAGCTCATGTGCGCCGAGCCCACCTCTTTGGCGGTGCTCATGGCCAAGGCGGACAAGTACGCCACGGCCGACTCCGCAATGCGCATCAAGGTGACCGCCTTGGACAAGGTTGTGCCTACGCCGGCTACTCCCAAGCCGGCTGGGGACAACCGAGGCGGCCAGAATAACTACAAGCGCAAGGCGGATCAGATGGATCCCCGCTCCAACAACAAGCTGGTGGCCAATGTGGAGGGCGAGGCGTCGGCTTCTCAAGCCGGCCCTCCACGAAAGCGTCACAATCGGGGCAACCCCAACTGGCTGCCCAGGCAGTCCCTCGAGCAGCTGCTCGACGCCCCCTGCAAGATACATTCTGGGGCGACGCCGTCTACCCATACCCTTCGACAGTGCAGCGTCGCACGTCGGCTGTCGCAAGGGGATGGCCTGCCGGCTCCTCCGGGTGCGCACGCGGCGCCCCGTGCACCAACTCCCAATCACGCTCCGCTTCCGCCGCCGCCGCCTCGCGATGACGGTCCTCACCCTGACGACTATCCTCATCAAGACGGAGCGTTCGTCATCTTCACCAGTGAAGGCGATGACAAACACAGCCTGCGCCAAAGACGGCGCGAGGTAAACGCCATTGTCCCCCCGGTTCCCCAGTACATGCATTGGTCCGACAAACCAATCACATGGAGCCGGGTGGACCATCCTGCGGTGATGCCCAACCCGGGGTCATACGCACTCGTCCTCGACCCCACCTTTGCTTCCAAAAGGCTCACCTGAAGATTCTCCCGGGTGTTGGTCGATGGCGGCAGCAGCATCAACATCCTCTACCTCGACACTCTCCTCAAGCTCGGGCTCAAGGAGACGGACGTCCTGCCAACCAGCACTGTCTTCCATGGCATCGTGCCTGGGCAGTCATGCTCGCCCATCGGCAAGATCCAGCTGGACGTCCTCTTCGGCGACAAGGCCCACTTCCGCCGAGAGTCCATATGCTTCGAGGTAGTGGACCTCAGCAGCCCGCATCACGCGCTGCTGGGAAGACCGGCTCTGGCCAAGTTCATGGCTATTCCGCATTACGCCTACCTGAAAATGAAGATGCCGGGTCCCAAGGGCATCATCACTGTTGTTGGCAACTACAAGAAGTCGCTCGAGTGTGCCCAAGATAGCAACCGCCTCGCCGACGCCTTGGTGATTGCTGAGGAGAAGTGGCAGATCGACCGGCTCGTGGCCCAGGCTACCGAGCAGCCGGCAATTCCTTCTCCTCCGTCCCGATCGGCCGGCGAGGGCTCTTTCAAGCCGGCTAAAGAGACCAAGCAGGTCCCACTCGACCCTGCCAACCCGAAGCAGTGCATCACCATCGGGGCTGGCCTCAGCCCCAAATAGGAAGGCGAGCTCGTCGACTTCCTCCATGAGAATCGGGACATCTTTGCGTGGTCCCCCAAGGACATGTCGGGTGTTCCGAGGAAGTACGCCGAGCTCAAACTTCACGTGCGACCAGATGCAAATCCGGTGAAACAACCTTTGCGCCGCTTCAACGCTTCAGTGCACAAAGCCACATGCCGCCCTCAGCGCTGAAAACCATTCCCTTATCATGGCCATTCGTCGTTTGGCGACTGGACATGGTTGGGCCCTTCAAGACGGCTCGCGGAGGGATGACGCATCTTTTGGTAGCCGTCGACAAGTTCACCAAGTGGATTGAAGCCAGACCTATCAAGAAGCTTGACGGCCCCACTGATGTCAGGTTCATCACAGACATCTCTGTCCGATATGGCATTCCCCACAGCATCATCACCGACAATGGCACCAACTTCGCCAAGGGCGCCCTGGCGCTCTACTGTTCCAAGGTAGGCATCCGGCTCGACTTGGCCTCAGTGGCACACCCTCAGTCAAACGGCCAAGCAGAGAGGGCCAACGGCCTGATCCTAGCCGGCATCAAGCCAAGGCTGGTGGCACCACTGGTCAGGTCAGCCGGCTGCTGGATTGAAGAACTGCCGGCTTTGCTATGGAGCCTCCGCACCACGCCCAACCGGTCGACCGGCTTCACTCCATTCTTTCTGGTATATAGGTTTGAGGCTATTATCCCCACGGATGTCGAGTTCGACTCGCCTCGGGTCACCCTATACACAGAAACGGAGGCGAAGGAGGCCAGAGAAGACGATGTGGATCTCCTCGAAGAAGCAAGGGACTTGGCTTTGAGCCGGACGGCCATCTACCAACAGAAGCTGAGATACTACCACAGCAAAATGATTAGGCCTCTCTCTTTCAGGGAGGGAGACTTGGTCTTCAGAAGAATCTAGCGCACTGCCGGCCAGCACAAGCTCTCATCCCCCTGGGAGGGACCCTTCATCATCAGTAGGGTGCTGCACAACAACACTTACTACCTGATTGACGCCCAGAAGCCAAGGAAGCGCAAGAGGGACGACTCCGGCCAAGAAATGGAACGCCCATGGAATGCGGCGTTGCTTCGCCCGTTCTATTGCTAAAAGGCAGAAGTCAAGCAAAGGAAAGAGCATGCACACGTATATTCCTCCCTCTTCAGGGAACAACGAAGGCAATAAAAAGAGCATGCTCCATGTTTCTTTTTGTTAAGAGTTTTCACTTAGTGTACGGGCTACACCACGTACCACCTCTTGCCGGCTTAATCAAGCTTGGAGGCTACGCAGCGCGGCCCCTTGCTAGCTTTAAACAAGCTCGGGGGCTCGCTAGCCGCCTGGACGGTCCACCCTTGTAGATGGACACATAGTGTACCGGCTGACTCCTGGTCCCTCGCTCGAGCCTGCGGGCTGGCTCCGGTCGCTCGGTTCGCGAGGTGACGCCAGGTCAGGTCGAATACATGCAAAGTCCGGCTAGACTTGGGACGACCGGCTCGGGCTGGCTCGATCATATATATGATCTCCTTCAAGACTCAAGACGACCTCCGACTGCCGGGAACAACAAATGCAATACTAAGAGTTTTCACTCAATGTATGGGCTACACCGCGTACCACCTCTTGCTGGCTTAATCAAGCTCGGAGGCTACGCAGCGCGGCCCCTTGCTAGCTTTAAACAAGCTCGGGGGCTCGCCGGCCGCTCGGACGGTCCACCCTTGTAGACGGACACATAGTGTACCGGCTGACTCCTGGTCCTTCGTACGAGCTTGCGGGCTGGCTCCGGTCGCTTGGCTTGCGAGGTGACGCTAGGTCAGGTCGAATACATGCAAAGTCCGGCTACACTTGGGACGGCCGGCTCGAGTTGGCTCATTCAAGTCGGCCTCTGATTGGCTTATGTCTTGTTCTTTATGTCTTGATGGCTTCGGATAAGAGAAGTCAACCAGGAATCAAAAGACGGGATCATAAGACAACACGCTTGGTGATGAATATAATGTTGAATATATACATTCACAAAAGCATTGGCCCACGACCCACGTTCGTTACATCCCTCCGGGGGTAGAACC
Organism: Hordeum vulgare subsp. vulgare; assembly: GCF_904849725.1. Lineage (NCBI taxonomy): Eukaryota > Viridiplantae > Streptophyta > Magnoliopsida > Poales > Poaceae > Hordeum > Hordeum vulgare. The sequence goes on along the minus strand of NC_058518.1, from coordinate 448,330,251 downwards.
AAAAACATAGAAGGACACCGGTTACGGGACAGCGGCCTCAGTGGTCGTCTCGACCGCTGCTCCTGATGTGGTGGCATCACCGCCTCCGGCTCCTCCCGAGGTGGTTGCGCCGTCTCCCCCGCTGAGGCCCCCGACTCCACCAATCCCGGAGTCAGCATACACCGCACCGCTGGAGGCGACAGCAGATTCCGCAGCCCGGACCGCTTCGCCGGAGCTGCCGTCGGCGGCATAGGGCTGAAGGTCGTGCAGATGTTCAGCGATCACACCGCCGTCTTCACCCCGCTCCAAGACGAAGTCATCCCAGGCTGCATACTCGGCGACGGCGCTGGCTCTCACACGGAGCTCCTCCTCCAGGCCTTGTAGCTCCGCCTCTAAGCCATCGCGCTGGGCAGCCAGCTTGCCCAAGTTCAGATTTCGATACCATGACTTGGCCAAGCGTAGGGCCATATAAGCCCCAGACCGCGCTGCGGAGGCACGCCAGGCGTCCAGGCGCTCTCCTCCCACTGCAAGCCAGTGGGCAAGCCGGCTCATGGACACCGGCGCCACGCCCTCCGGCCACGGGGCCGCCACCATCGACGAACCTGCAACCTGGAGCTGAGCCACAGACTCGCCCAGGGCATGCAGGCGGGCCCGAAGGCCCACCCCGATCTCCTCCACGCTCCAGCCGGAGGTAGTGTCTACCTCATGCCCGGCCGCGTGGCGCTCCTCACGGCACACCTCAACGGCGGTGTCGGCTGCGACCTGGGTCTCGGGGAAGAGATCTGGAGTAACGGCAACCAAGTCGTAAGAACATAGCAAGAGGAGGAGACGGCAAAAAGACCAAACACAAAACAAGGAAAAGAGACCCACGCTGGAAGGCGCCGTCGGTCTCATGAGAGACCTCGAGGACCTCGCGCTCCCGCACCTTACTCGCATGAGTAAGGCGGGCGATTTACTCCTGGAGGGTCGCGGCAGACTCCATAGCCTTGGGCAGCTGCGTCTGCTTCTGGGTAAGGGCTTCGTCCTTCTCCCTCAAGGCGGCGTCCTTGAGGTCCACCTCCTTGAGGTGAAGCGACGCGAGGCGGTCCACGTCGGCAGAGTAGGAGGCCTCCTTCTCCTGCAGCGTGGCCCGCAGCCGCTCCAACTCGACCAGGCCAGCCGCCTCGAGCTCCTTCTTCTCCGCCTGAAGAAGGTCCAGCTGCTCTTGGAGCCGGCCGCCGGCGTCGCGCAGGGCATCATGCTCCGCGGCAACCTCGCCCAGCCGGGCTTCAAGCTCGGCAATCCGGCTATCAGCGCCAAGGTGCTGGTCCCGTAGCTCGTTGTACGCCTGTACCTAAGCATCGTAAAGCGCCTGCCAAAGGGGAGAGAAAGGGAACAGGATTAAGATTCGACCTGGTTAAAAGCCTAACCAGCCCGATTCTCGGGGGCTACACCCAGTGGGTGCGCTTGCATGCCCCCACTGAAGAAAACTGTGCAGGGAAAAAGGCCTCCAAGAGATTCGGACCAGTTGGCAATCAACCCGCCCGATTCTCGGGGGCTACACCCAGTGGGTGCGCTGTCGCGCCCCCACTGATGCCAAGAGAAGAGAAAATAGTACAAAGAAAAACCAAAGAAGGCAAGGCCTACCTGGGTGCGGGCTTCCAGGCGCTCCATGTCGCCGCATACCACGTGCGCCGCCTGCTCCACCTTCGACCGGCTGCTGGAAAATAGCGTCACCAGCTCCGGTACGCCGGAAAGAACGGTGTCGGCGGGCAGTCGTAGGCGGGCCAAGTTCGCCGCCCGCCATGTCTTCATGGGCCGGCTCCCAGCCCGGCCCCCGGCCCTTGGCGCAACAGGGCCGTGCTGGGGAACGACGATGGCGCCGGCTCCTGGTGCCGGCTCGACAGCCGGCTCGGACGCCGTCCCGGTCGGCGCTACCTCCCCCACAGGAGGCGGATGAGCCGCGTCCGGCGCATCCATGGTCGCCCCTGGGGCATCAGGGGCCGCGTCCGGCGCTGTCAGGTCCAGCACCGGTGCGTCAGGAGCTGCTTCGGCCCTGGGAGAAACAGGGATCGTCTCCAGGTCCACCTGCTCCGAGGCTGCCGGTTCAGATGGCTGGGCCCCTTCGGTCCTTGGGGCCGGCCTGGAGGCGGCCTTGCTAGCTGGCTCCTCCACACGGGCATGTGCGGAGGGGTCATGTCTAGCCTTCGCATGCTTCTCCGCCGGCCTCTCGACCCGGCTGGGGTGAGGCTGACCCACGGCGGCCTTCCCCGCAGCCGTGTCCCACCGGCGCTTGGACTCTATCTCAAGCTCCCTCTCGGCAGCATCAGTTGCTGCCCAGCCGGCCCGCTCGGCAGCGGAGGCGATGTCTTCATCCGCATCCTCCGCCTCCCTGTCAAGCCAAGCTTCTCAGGAACAAAGCTCATCTCAAGATGGGGAAGGGAAAAGAGGAGGAAACCATACCCTGCAACTACCGGGACCTGCCTCTGGCCACCGCCACGGCGCCTCTTGGCGCCGTCTTCTCGCTGCCCGGCTGGAGGACCCGGCGTCGGTCGCTTAGAGGCCGGCCGAGAAGCTGTGGGCACCCTTGCCCTTCTTCCCGGCTGCCTCGTCAGCAGCGGTCGCTCCGCCACCTTGACGCCGGCCACGCGTCAGTAGTGGGCTGGTGACCTCCTCCGCCTCGTCGGAGTCTTCCACGAAGGCTGCATCAGAACAGAATGAGGCTTCCTCATCGTCGTCTATCCAGTCTGCTATGGCGTGCCGCGGGTACTCACCAGACGGCTCGGTCCCTTCCGACTCCAGGGGATCTTCCTAGCCGGCGGAGGAGTCTGAGCGGGGCTCCATCGCACCCTCGTCCTCCATCTCGGAGGCGTCGGACACCTCCACTTCAGGAGCACGCTGACGGAGGGACCCCTGCAGGGTCCTGAACATCTACAAAAAAGGAATTCAACCAGGCTCAGCAACGCCACCGGCTTCAAGACAAAACAACAGAGAAGAATGGAGTAAGTCTACCATCGGAGGCGGGTGAGCCCGGTTGAACGGGGACATCCCCCATGTCCATTCCTCGCCCTCATCCATGCAGGCGGTGGAGATCAGGTTCACCCTTCGCGCTACAGCGCCCGGGGTGAACCTCTTGGTGGACAGCCGGCATGGATCAAGCCGGCCGCTCATCTAGGAGACCAGATGCGGCCGCCTCTGCAGAGGCAGAATCCGGCGGCCCACCATGGTGGCGAGAAGGTCGCGACCGAGGAGGCCGCTCTTCCCCAAGATGTCGAGGTGGGCGCACATAAGCACCACCTCAGGATGCAGCCTGGGAGTCTTGGCATCCCAGTTCCGCCGCGTCGGGGGAGCGATGGCGAATGGGGGCATGTCGAGGGCATCCTGGGCCGGGTCCGCGCTCTTCACGTAGAAGAAACCCTTCTGCCAATGCTTGATGGAGTCTTGCAAAGGCATCTGGGGGAAGCCGGACTTCAAGCAGTGATGCACCAACGCGGCCCCGCACGGCGTCATGGGGCGCGGCCCCTTGAGCTTCTCCACCTCGGATTTCTCCATAGCGATGGATTTCTGCTTGTAGAAGAATAGGCTGCGCCACAGATCGACGCGAGGCTCGATCCCCACGAAGCCCTCGCACAGGACCAGGAAGGCGGCCAGCTGCAGTATGGCGTTCGGCGCCACATGATGCGGCTGCAGGCCGAAGAACTGGAGCCATTCGGCGAAGAAGGAGCTAGCCGGGAGCCCGAAGCCCCAGTATAAGTGCTCGACGAAGACCACAACCTCTCCCGCGGTGGGTGCGGGAGCGGTCTCGGAGCTAGGAAGGCGCACCGACACTTGGGAGGCCGGGGGCAGCAGTCGATGGTGATGAAGCGCATTGATGTGCCCCTCGTTGACGTCGTTGCCCAGCCAGGCCCCCTGCGAGGACGCCTGTTGCGCCGACGACTTCTTCGAGGAAGATCCGCCGGCCATGGCTGCGGGTGGCGACAGCTTGAAGCGGTCGACGGAGGTCTCGACGGCGAAGATGAAGAAGATGAAGGGCGCGAGCTCTTCTTCTCAAGACGCAAGGAGGAAGAGAGCACGAAGCAGGGCGAGAAGAGGGGGCGAATGGCCTCCTCAAAACCCTCGCGTCCCATTTAAACCCCCACGAAGTGTCGTGGGGAGGGGATCCGGTGCGCGCCGGGCCCCATTAATTCCGTGTATTACGGGCGGTAACGCTCCCCTAAGCCCAACCGTCGCGGAGTAAATCCGCAGAGGATCTCCCACACGAAGGCCGAGGGGGCGTCGTGGCGGGACCCAGGGCCCAGGCCCGGTCCCGTCAGCAGTAATCGCCATCATTACGCCAGGCGGGGCCTGGCACGTGGCGTTCCCCGGGCCAGTTACGACTGGACCGAGGCGTCACTTCGAAGCTACCCGGTTCCGACGCCGGCGTCCTTCGCCACGAACAGCAGCCAAAATATCAAGACAAATCAACAAGTCGGTGAGGCCCCCCCCCCCACAGGCGGCAGACCTCGCCAGCTTCGGGGACTAGTGTTGGGGGGATAACCCCGGGGTAGGCTCATCAAGCCTGTTCCTTCATTTCCGGCCCAATGGACATGAACGTATGAAGATTCCCAAGGCCCAAGTCTTCTGACCGGCTAGGCATCACCTGCCGGCTGGAAGACGAGGCGGCCACCTTTCTGGCCGGCTAGAATCCAGGCAGCCTCCCCTTCAGAGCCAGCCTGGTCCCGCCAGCCGGGCTGAGGAGGAGCCGGCCACACTCAAGCCGGCTGACCAAGCAGGCTAGCCGGCCGAGGATGACAAGTCACATCAGATCGTAGGTCAGGAAGAGACCTCTCGATTAAAGGTAGCTACGCGTCAGCAAAGGTACAGGATCAGGGCGCCCGGCAGGTACGAGCGTCGGTGGCCACGCCGCTGACCTACCCCGGCTCTGATCCATCACCTAGCATAGTGTTGGACCGTCACACTCCCACTCCATTACTGCACTCGGCGTGGGGAACAGTGGAGGCGATCGTACTATCTGCCCATGAAGAATCTCGCGGGGCGACGCTGGACGTACAGCGCGTGCTCAGCGTCAGCCTTACGCGAGAGTCCCATTGGCCAGCCGGCGGGTCCCACAGGCAATCGAGACCATGCAGCCGGCGGGCCCCTCATCGACAAGACAAGACCCTTGTGGGCCCCTGGCCAGCCAGCGATGCAGCCAGCCGGGTCCCACGCTTGTACCCTTTATCTATATTGTAGGCCGGCGGGTTCGTCTATAAAACCCCCCCGGTCACCCCCCATGCAAAGGGGCCGATCATTCACCAGTCATCCAACACTACACACTCACCAACCACGGAGAGAGGTAGAGCCGAGCCAGCTGCTCCCCTCTTCCTCCTCCCAACACAGCTCCAGGAGCGACATTGTACTCTGTTCCTATACATCAAACACACCAGCAGGATTAGGGGTATTATCTCTACGGAGAGCCCTGAACCTGGGTACATCGTGCGTTCCATACGTGTACCAACCTCGTTCCCAGCGCCCACCTTTGTCCCTTCGGTTCTCACCGACTTTAGCCTACCCATGGCATATGTTGTGAGTATTCACCGACAGCCATGTTGCAAATGCAACAAGGCTCTTGTTGCATTGGCAACTTTGATGGCTACAAGCCAGAGATGATTCAACAACAAGGGTCGTGTCAAAATTGCAATAAGAATCTTATTGCAATGATGGAAACAGATAATAGAAAAGCACCATACAATCGCACGATGAGTATCCTAGGTCGTGTGACTCGCAACGAGGCCAATCTTTTCAAAAGATCAGCCAGCCGACACATAGCACGCCATAATTATCATAACCATCTCCATCTATGTCAAACATTGAGGTTTCCTGCTTATAATTGTGGGTTAAATCTATACGCGAAATCGCCATGCGGAGTAGGTCACCCTTTCTCTCTGATATTCCCGACCCTACAATTTTGAAATGTCTAATCTTTGCTAGGTTGTTCATATAACCCTTTACACCAAAGACTTGTCTTGGTTGCCTATTAGAATTGTTGGGTTATATAAACGACATGTCTTTATCCATAGTTGGTCATGTTTTGTCATTGATGTTTTGGAGTTGTTAGTACCAATATTGTCTGATCCTGCATGAGGGGTTTGTATAAGTTTAGACATGGTATCGTGTATTGGCCAGGTTTTCTCATGGTAATTGTGGGACAAAGTTGTGGCATATCTATGTGCATAGTGAAAGGATCGGTATGGTTGACTAGAGGAGGGGGCTGAATAGGCAACTACCAATTTTAAGTTTTTCTTTAACAAATTGCATTTAGCAACAAATAGGTTGTCTAGATATGCAACTAGGTGAGCAACCTATATGATGCTAACAACAACAGTAACAAACAAGCGACAAATACAAGTAAAGGTAAGAAGTAACCACAAGTAGAACCGATGAAGACAATGATGTGTTTCCGAAGTTCCTTCCCTTTGAGGGGAAGTACGTCTCCGTGAGAGCAGTGTGGAGGCAAAATGCTCCCAAAGATGGCACTAAGCCCACCGTATTCTCTTCACGCCCTCACACAGTGCAAGATGCCGCCATTCCACTAGTGGTGCCCTTGAAGGCGGCGATCGAACATTTACAAACAAGGTTGGGGCAATCTCCACAACTGAATTGGAGGCTCCCAACGAAACCACGAAGCTTCACCACAATGGAATATGGCTTCGAGGTAAACTCTTCCCTCTAGGGTGCTCAAACATCCAAGAGTAACAGGATCCGCAAGGTATTAATGCGGGGGACAACTTTTCTCTTGGTGGAAGTGTAGATCAAGGCCTTCTCCTCCAAACCTTAGAGCATCAATAAGAATCGATGGATAGGGAAAGAGACCTAGCAAGGTTAAGCTTAGGAGCAACAATGGAGCTTTTTGAGGAAGAAAAGTGAGGTATCTTGGGGAAGAAGGCCTACTTATACAGGAGAGAAGAATCTGACTGTTTTTCTGTCTGCAAGTGATGCATAAGCGGTAGTACCGCTCAAGGGAGTGGTACTTCCGCTTGCACACAAGTACGGGCATCGCAGTCAGTTGGACACGGTCCGGGAGGCGGTAGTTCCGCCGGAGGAATACTACCATTCCCGCCAGCGGTACTTCTGCTTGGCACTCAAGGACGCCCGGACTTAGCATAAATGAGGAGGGCAGTATATGAAAGTGTGTTATATCGACTAGAGGGGGTGAATAGGCGATTTTTTATAAATTAGTCACTGAGGAAATTCCTTGTGAGGAAATTTCTCAGTCACGAATGGTGAGTAGTGGAGTAAGTACTCAGGAGAGCGTGCAACACAACAACAACATAGTATTCATGATGAAATGAAACAAACAGTTTGGACAAGTAGCGTGTTCAGGATATGCAGGTGAAGAACAAGTGAAGTGAACAATTTGGGATGAGAAATTGTGGAAGTCTTTAGTCAAATTCTTATAACAGTAATGATCAATTTCATTAGCACACAAATGAGGAAATGAAAGGGTTGAGGAAATAGAACCAGGTACTAGGTGAAGACAATGATTTGATGACCCCGTTCCAACTACTGTGATAGTCGTACATCTAGTTTGGAGCGGCTTGGTATTTAAACCAAAGGACACACAGTCCTAGGACACACAGTCCTAGGACACACAGTCCTTACCGTATTCTCCTTGAGCTAAAGACACACAGTCCTTGCCCAAAACTCATGGTAAGTCTTCAGGGCAGACTTCCAAACCCTCACAAGCTCGGTCAACCAGCGATCCACAATTGACTACTGGATGCTATAGACCATGACGACTAACTGTGTGGAGTATGCATAGTCCACATGGTTTTGTAGTGTACGGTCAGGAAGGAAATGTGTGCAAGTTGCTCAAGTCTTTGTATGGACATAAGCAAGCACCTAAGCAGTGGAACGAGAAGTTTGAAAGAACTTTAACAACTGCAGGCTTTGCTATAAATGAAGCTGGCAAATGTGTGTACTATCGCTATGGTGGGCGCGAGGGAGTCATCCTTTGCTTGTATGTTGATGACATATTGATTTTCGAGACAAATCTGAATGTTATTAAGGAGTTCAAGGATTTCCTATCTTGTTGTTTTGAGATGAATGATTTAGGAGTAGCTGATGTGATTCTGAACATCAAGTTGTTGAGAGATGATGGTGGGATTCCATTGCTTCAATCTCACTATGTGGAAAAGATCTTCATTCGCTTTGGTTATAGTGACTGCAATTCTCTCCAGCACCATATGATGCTAGCATGTTGCTTCCAAAGAACCCAAGAATTGCTAGAGGTCAATTGAAATACTCCCATATTATTCGCTCGCTTATGTATTTAGCCAACGTTGTGAGGCCTCACATCTCTTTTTCTGTTAGCAAATGGAGCTGGTTTGTCTAAAAATCAGGAGATGTTCATTGGAATGCTCTAGAGAGAGTTATGCGTTATTTGAAAGGCAGTACGAGTTATGGAATTCACTATACCGGGCACCCATAGGTACTTGAAGGGTATAGTGACTCGAACTAGATCTCTGATGCTGATGAGATAAAGGTCACGAGCGGATATGTGTTCACTCATGGAGGTGACGTTGTTCCTTGAAAGTCTTGCAAGCAGATCATCTTAACGAGGTCAACAATGGAAGCAGAACTCACAACACTAGATACAGCTACAGTCGAAGCAGATTGACTTCGTCAACTCTTGAATGACTTGTCGGTTGTTGAGAAACCTGTACCGGATATCCTTATGAACTGTGGCAATCAAACTGTGATCGACAACGTGAGTAGTTCAAAGGATAACATGAAGTCATCAAGATATGTACAAAGAAGATTAAAGTATGTCAGAAAAATGAGAAACTCTGGAATTATTGCATTGGATTATATCCAAACATCTAAAAATATGACAGATCCTTTTTCTAAGGGTCTATTGTGTAATGTGATAGATAATGCATCAAAGGAGATGGGTATGAGACCCACAATGTGAGTTATTCATAGTGGTAACATGTTCTGTGTGATTGGAGATCTCGTGAATTAGAATTGAAAGACAAGTTGTTGGTTAACTAAGAGGAGAGTATCCTTAATAAGCTCTTAGCTACTGCGAGGTTCTTCTCCATCCCGACTTGCGACGTGCACCGCTTTTCAGGGCAGTAAGTCTCCGAAACCACACTTCTTTGAGTCATGAACGGGAAAGGGATGATAAGGTTTTTGGGAAGAGCTATACATGACTACTCACCTCTTCATCACGAACGCCACAAACGATGACGACCACTTCCCCAACAACGACTTCTTTCTAACGTCGACGACATGGACGATAACAACATCAACGCCAATGCTACAACGAGCATGACTTTTCTGTTCGAGATCCTGATCCTACTAGAGCTTCTTGGTCTAGTATCTGTTCTAGCACACATGTTCAGATGATATTTGACTACTCTCCTCCAGCTTGCATGCCAATTCTTGCCTCTACTATTGCGGCCTACTTCATACCAATTCTTGCCTCTGTTATTATGGCCTACTTTCCTCAAGATTGCATGACTAATCTTATCTTTGTTACAATGACCATGTTCTATCCATTGTTTATTCCTTTTAAACCATTCAGTAAATTGCTCATATTTCCAACAGAAGCATCGTCATAATTACAAAGATCTGTATGGCAAAATACGACAATGACAAACAACACTTAGTCGTGGCTGAAGGGGTCGGGGCAGATCCGAAAGTCCATACAGCACTCAATCTGTTGTTAAGGAGATATATATTCACATGCGATCGACCATCCGTGGAGGTTAATAACTCAGAAATATTTCCTTTTTGAGGAAGTCTTTGCTTTATTTTATGACTTGCTCAAACCAGGGTCTGCTTTAAACTCGTCCACTTGGAATGCAGGAGCGCATATGTTCTTGGGACAAAGTTCTTGATCCCATGGACCGACCAGATGGGATTCAAACCCTGGCTGGGTTACACCCCGGACTGCATCAGGTGACAGATCATCCAACCTTGGTTTCTTGGGAGAAGGCCGCATGCTGTCAGGGTAGTCATCTAAGCTTGGTGGTGAATGTGAAAGCTTCCTCTCCTCAGAACCTTCAAGTGAGCCACCAAGCTTTTGCTGCTCCTCTATGATCATCTGCAAATACTTCCCTTGAGCTTCGATTCTCAACTGCAATTGCTTTTGAACCTGAAAAGGTAACAATAATATGTGATGATTTAATTTAACCTTTAAGGATTCAAACAAAAAAATAGGTTGATTCTGAATAATAAACCTCAGAGATTACAAATAAATATTGCAAGCAAAATAAAAGAACAGTTAATAAGAGGCAACCGAGAACAAAGTCATCTACAAGTAACCCACCGATTTATAACTTTGGTAAATAATGGTTTATTAAGAATGGGCCTGAGTACTGGATGGATGTCACAGACTAAATTATACGGAGTAGAAGAAAAAAAATATGATTGAAGGAAGTTCACATGTTTTCATCACAAACCTCAAGTTGTTCATGGAGCCGCTTCTGAACCTCCATTTGCATCTTTAATGCTTCATTTATTTGTGAACCCCTGAAAGATAAGTGAAGAATATTTCTGTAACTAAGTGATTCATTATGAACGTTCAGATCTACCAGCATAAAAAGCCTATGCTACTACAGGATACAATCATGTGTGAAGACAATTGAGGAGAGATCACTTACGGCGCAGAATCTGTATTAGAGAGGGAATCACTAGAGTCCTTCTTTTCTTCCTTGGAACCTACACGGTGGCAGTTGTAACAACCAAAGCGTTGTTGGTACTACCGAAGGCAAAAAGGGGAGTGTGCTAGGAAGGCAATGAATCACAGAAGGGCATTTACCTTCAGCAGGAGACTCTGGTATGTACTTTGCAAGGCGATACTTCTGCACAAGCAACAAGGGAAATTGAGTATTAGTGACCAGGCAAATGTTTATAATCTGTCTCCTCAGAAGAGACATTCGATACCTGCAAATGGCTCTTCACGTGATAGATTGTAATCCCCGGTACACCCATTACAGTGAGTACTCCTTTAGGTGTTGCTCCTGAAGATAATGATGACCCAGAACATTAACATATGTTGGATGCATCGTACTCGGCACTTCAGATAAATAAACAAATAATATAGGAGTTTGTTTACTGTTTTCAATACATGAACAGTTTCCAATGCGATAGGGTTCGATAACATGGCAGACACAGTTCCAAAGGGTCATATTAACAGCTGCTAGCAGCCTGGCATAATTCTTTGAAACATGACAAACTTGTGTGTTAATGGGCCATAATCAGAATATGCATTTCGGTTTGATCGGACAAACTTGTGCGTTAACATCCCATGACCTGAAATACTCAATATTATGCTGAAAAAATGCACACATGTGCTCATACATGAATGTTGCAATTAGATTAAACTTCAGTTTGCTAATATGGTGATACACAATGGATTCAACATAAAACCACCAAATTGCAGGTTCTAGATATGCATTGTTCCATACCATCTAAAAGTATTTTCACTCGGAATTTGTGCTGCTGACAAGGTTCGTGAGAGGCCAAACAGAATGAACCAACAACGTAATATATATGACACTCAATACACCATATCAAGTAAAACCAGAAAAAAATCATGAGAGAGAATACCCACTATCTGGTCCACCAAGTTGTGCAATTGCATCCACAAAGCGACTATGGAGATCTGAAGTCCATCTTAGACGTTGTTTCCCACTCCCTACAGGATTAGCAGGGTTGCTTATGTTGGATCCACCGAAAGCTCCAATATTACTTACATGCTCACTATTCTGAGCCCTCTGTGGTGCAAAGGGCACAGAAAAGTTCTTAGCATGGTACATCATGAGAGTACTGCAACAATTGTAAGAAATTGTCATACACATCAGTAAGGCCAAGAAATGTTATAATTTAGGATGAAACAAGTCTACATTATGATGCCATCCTGTATATCTAACAGAATATATCAAGTTGATGGTAGAATGTAAGCAAGGCGACATATTTTTCTGGTACAAGGAGAACTCGTCGTCAGTTCAGGAAATCTTGGTCAGCGTATTTATTCCAAGATCTCGAAAAGTTGGCAAGTCTCCTACTCTTTTCAGAAAATATGCCTTTTATACTCAAAGGACTACTGCTACAAGTAAATAAGCAAAGTGGGCGACACTGAACATGGAAGACAATATTGACACAACAGAGCACCGTAACTAAAAACATAAAATCTTTATTCTAGCGGTACTATCAAAATATCCAAATAGCCAACGACAATAGAGCAATTTTATAACCTCTCCAAATCACATTAAGAACACAAGTTCATCCCAGGCTGCTAACTGAATTCCACATGGAAGGAACATAAAAAAAATATTCAAGCAAAAGACGAAGACCAGTTCAGCTAGCTTAACTGAACGCAGCAACTGAGACTAAAAGTTTGACAAATAAAACTAATAGCACCGGGCACTGATAGCAGCTTGGCGCCAGTATGTCGAAGAATCACCAGCAGATAGAGTTTGTGGTAAAATGCTGAATGGAGCCTGTGGTTCCTGAAGCGAGGTAGTAACAATCTGATAACTCGTTGCTATGTAATGTGTTTGTTGACAGAGAGTTGCTATGTTATTTTATCGCTGCGCTTCTGGTTTATTTTGCTTACAACGTGTATGTTGGATGGAACTACAGCTCTGCTCTGCCCTTCCCATCAAAAAGAAAAAGCTCTGCTCTGCCCTTAAAAACCGCAATTAAATTTCGTTAACGACGCTGAGGGCAATCCCTTCTCTGAAAGAAAGGGGAAAAAAAAGAATCAGCTGCCCTGGAGGTAATCTCAGTCATTCCCAAATGCCAATAGAAGGTCCCTACACAGAACACCTCCCAAAGGCCAGTCTGATGGAAGCAGCGGTTCCAATCCGACGATTATCACCAAATTACGCTACAAGTACAAAATACATCAAACCGATTGGATCGAGATCACGGCCATACGCAAATACCATGTCCATCACAAAAATCCAACCTAGCCTTTTCCGGCCTCAGAATCGCACAAGCCGGCACAAGAACAGCGACGCACGGCTCATAAACCAAAACAAGCTTACGAGCAAGGAAATCGCCGAAACACTACTCGCACCACAGAAACACGTCAGAAGCGACGCCACCGCCCAAACGTGATCTCCCTCCCTGCCCATGTTTTTAATTTATTTAATACCGCGCTTCTCACATCCACCCGCAGCAAACGGAATGGAAATCTCACGAGGAACACCAGGAAATCCACTCCGAGGTCAGTAAAATTCACACTGACTACGCTCGCCACTAGCAAGAGAGGAGCGCCACTCACTCACCGGCCCCTGGTACACAATTCCGCCGCAATACGCCTCGCCGAGCCGCGATCTCGACCTCACGGAAGACACGGGCAGAACAGACAGAACCCCTTCCCGCCCCCTCCTCGCCCCTGACTAGCAGACACGCCTGAATTCAGTAAGAGACCGGGAAAGGCATGGGGGGCGGAAGAGCTGGGAGCCGGCGCTTACTTACCGGCACGGAAGAAGGACGCCGCCGCCGCCGCCGCGACCGGGACCGGGGCCTCCTCGCAGTCGCAGGTGCGCCGCGCTCGTCGGGGGGATAGAGAGAGAGATAGAGAGAGAAAGAGAGAGGGAATCAAATGCTGCTGCTGCTGCGTGCTGCTGTGGAGGGCCAATCAGGCGGATGCCCCAATCGGGCGCTGGGGTCCGGGCGGGGAGGCGAGGATGGGAGCGGTGGTGGTGCGAACGGGAATGGGAGGGGAGGGGAGGGGAAAGCGGCTGGTGGTGGTGTCCGGCGAAAGCGACGCCGCGAGAGCGGAGGGCTTGGGAACGGAGACACACACACAACACACAGACAGATCTTTTACACCATTCTCCCCCTCCGATGCGCACCGTGGGCCGGCCCGGGCGGGCCTATCCACCAGTACTGCCCCCGGCCCTGGCCCCGCGGCCCCCTGGGTCCTGACCTGTCAGCGAGCTACTAGCAGCACCCGCTAGTGATGTGGCAGTGGCAGTGGCACTGTACCAGATCTTTGTTTGTTTGCCGCGGCGAGCACGGCTTTCCGTCGCCGGGGACACTGTTCGACTGCGGGGACTGTGCTTTGCTTAACCCGCGAGAATCTTCGGGGCCGCGCCGCATTGATGGCAGATTCCCCGCTGCCATTCCATCCCGTCCCATTCCCAGCCCGTCTACTCCGTCCGTCCTCCGTCACGTGGCGCACAGCGCCATGCCCTTCCCTCGCTTGCCATCATCGGACCGGGCGCACGTGCATTCATGAGTCCCCAGCCGTGTCTTGCTAGGCGCTTCCGTGCATTTATTACCGCTGGCAAAACGTAACAAAATGCATGCTTGCCCGTTGCTGGAAGGGAACTGGAAACGGCCCAAAAGCAGACCCTGCCACGACGAACAAAACGGGAGACGAATAACTCCGCGCCTACAAAATACAGCTGGAAAGTTCCAGCGATCGGAGGAGGATCTAGGAAGAAGTTTTTTTTTATTTTTATTTTTCTGAGATAAAGATCCTGGGAAGAAGTGTGTGCGACGCAAGCGATCCCGGTACAATCATGGCCCAGGAAGGATTCAAGGGGAAGAAAGGAGGGGGAACGCCGGCCACCCATGATGCCCCTATCTATCTATCTATCTAACGGCAAAGGGGGGCAAAGGGAGGTGACCTCGAACGGAAAAATCATTGTGATTTGCGATGCGAGCACTCTCGGACTCACCAGCAAAAGTACCTCAAAAGCGACGAGGGTTTGGACAAGAAACGCAGAGGCGAGGCCCCCGCCACGAGGAAGAAGAAAGCTTGGGCGACAGGTCATCTCATCTCATCTCGTATGCATCAACCCTCCGTCGCTGCATGCGCGCGGAGGATTTTAAAAAAAATAAAATGATAAAGTAGAAAGGCGTGGACTTCCGTTTTACGATAGATATCGATCTGTTCAACCTTCAACGCAGCGCCCTGGAGTCTGGTCGGTGGGTCACCTGCCCCTGCCAGTTTGCTTCAGGTAGCACTGAAAATTTCCTTGGACTGTGGCCGGGGCCGGCCGGCCCGGGAGCGACACGGAGGAGATGGCAGGCTCCAGTTGACAGGCCCCGGGGGGCCGGCAGCGGCGCGGATCAATTCGACCGGACGGCGACGCCATCGGCTGCAAAAGCGTCATCAAAGGAAAGGAGCCCGCTTTGGCGTTGCAAGTATTCGGGGTTTTGGCAGCGGATTCTCTATTAGCCAACTCCTATTTATTACTGTACCACACCAAACGGTCGTCTTCATTCGTTCAACGTGTTAATGGATCCGTGTCTCAAAGGACGTGGATGTCACCTAGAGAGGGTGAATAGGCGCTTTAAAATAATTAAGGTTTAGGTTTGAACAAATGCGGAATAAAACTAACGTTTAATATGTCAAGCACAAAATCTCAAACAACTAGCCTCACCTATGTGCACCAACAACTTATGCTAAACAAGATAAACAACTAAGTGATAGCAAGATATATGACAAGAGACAATATGGCTATCACAAAGTAAAGTGCATAAGTAAAGGGTTCGGGTAAGAGATAACCGAGGTACGCGAAGACGATGATGTATCCCGAAGTTCACACCCTTGCGGATGCTAATCTCCGTTGGCGCGGTGTGGAGGTACAATGCTCCCCAAGATGCCACTAAGGCCACCGTAATCTCCTCACGCCCTCGCACAATGCATAATGTCGTGATTCCACTAAGGGACCCTTGAGGGCGGTCACCGAACCCGTACAAATGGCAAACCTTGGGGGCGGTCATCGAACCCGTACACGTGACAACCCTTGGGGGCGGTTACCGGTACCCGTACAAATTGCTCGGGGCAATCTCCACAACCTAATTGGAGACCCCGACGCTTGCCCGAAGCTTCACACCACAATGATTGAGCTCCGAGACACCACCAAGCTTCTAGGACGCCAAAGCATCCACGAAGAACAATATCTAGGGTACTAAGTATCAAAGGTAATAAGCTTCTCAAACTTCACTTCCACGTATCACCGTGGAGAACTCAAACCGATGCAACCAATGCAATGGCAAGAACACACGAAGTGGTCAAGTCCCTCACACTCAAATCCCTCCACAACAACAAAAGCTATGGAGAAATATGAGAGGAAGAACAAGGAGCTCACAAAGAACTCCAAGATCTAGATCCAAGGGGTTCCCCTCACATAAAGGAGAAAGTGATTGGTGGAAATGTGGATCTAGATCTCCTCTCTCTTTTCTCTCAAGAACAAGCAAGAAGCATTGGAGGTATTGAGAGTAAGCAAGCTCTAAGAATGTCAACAATGGAGGTAGAACAAGAGCTCAACGGATAAATAAGGCCAAGGGGGAAGAAGACCCCCTTTATATAGTGGGGGAAGGAATCAGACCGTTACCCCCCACTTACAGCCCGAGCCCAGCGGTACTACCGCTGACCCTCCGGCGGTACTACCGCTGGCTGCAGCGGTACTACCGCTGAGCCCATGGTAGCGCAAAGATACTACCGGGCCAACCACCGCCAAGAAAGTCTTCGCAAAAATGTCCGACGCAGTACAACCGCAAAGATGACGGTACTAAAAGCTTGGAGCGGTACTACCGCTGGCCAGGGGCGGTACTACCGCTGGGACAGCGGTACTACCGCCAGCTCTAGCGGTACTACCGCTAGGGCCAGCGGTACTACCGCCAACTCTAGCTGTACTACCGCTAGGTCCAGCGGTACTATCGCTCGCCACTGAAACAGCCATAACTTTCGCATACGAGCTCAGAATCGAGCAAACCCAAGCTTGTTGGATTCAGGACGACAAGAGCTATCCAAACAGCGACCATGCAGATATGAAAATGCCAATGATATATAGATGTGAGTCCTCTATGAATGAAGAACCGGCAAAAACTCCAACATCGAAAACATCATAGTAGATGCATATGGACTTCGTTTTTGATGAACTCAAGCTTGTCACGAAGATGACCATAAGCTCTAAAACTCACAAAGAGAAACACCAAATAAGAACCAAGAAGTATGATGCAAGGATGCAAATGGTTTGAGCTCTCAACGAACGATACGATCAAGCTACTCACTTGAGAGCCCCCCTTGATAGTACAACAATCTATCCTAAACAGAAAACCTATCAAGGGCAAACCTATACCTTGCACCTCGTCCTCTTGAGCTAGATGATGATGATCTTGGCTTCCTCAAGATGGACCACCTTTCTTGATTGCGTTGGCTTGATGAAGACTAGTTGATTGCTCCCCCATACTCACTATGGGTGAGCCACTCTTCAGCATATCTTCACAAGTCCATTGCCACCACAATGGACGACAAGCTTCAAGCATGATATCTTCGTGCTGATCCACTTGAACTTGCACATCGCAATCTTGATGACGATCACAACTTGACGTCATACTTCATGGGTTGTATGAGATCTTTACTTTGACGCAAGCCCATGGAAACACACCTAACCCCCACATAGAACTCTCACGAAGACCATGGTTAGTACACAAACACGTAATGGACAATGCTTACCATACCATGGGATCACTTGATCCCTCTCGGTACATCTTGTACGCTTTGTGTGTTGATCATCTTGATTTACTCTTTGTCTGAGATCTTGATCAACCATGTATCTCTATGACCATTCTTTGGATAATACCTTGAATACCATCTTGGTCATCATATAAACTCCTTGAACCCAACAGATGGACTTCAAGAAGTGCCTATGGACAAATCCTATGAATGTAACTTAAGGCAACCATTAGTCCATAGGAATTGTCATCAATTACCAAAACCACATATGGAGATATATGTTGGGGAACGTCGCATGGGAAACAAAAAATTTCCTACGCGCACGAAGACCTATCATGGTGATGTCCATCTACGAGAGGGGATGAGTGATCTACGTACCCTTGTAGATCGTACAGCAGAAGCGTTAGAGAACGCGGTTGATGTAGTGGAACGTCCTCACGTCCCTCGATCCGCCCCGCGAACAATCCCGCGATCAGTCCCACGATCTAGTACCGAACGGACGGCACCTCCGCGTTCAGCACACGTACAGCTCGACGATGATCTCGGCCTTCTTGATCCAGCAAGAGAGACGGAGAGGTAGAAGAGTTCTCCGGCAGCGTGACGGCGCTCCGGAGGTTGGTGATGATCTCGTCTCAGCAGGGCTCCGCCCGAGCTCCGCAGAAACGCGATCTAGAGGAAAAACTATGGAGGTATGTGGTCGGGCTGCCGTGGCAAAAGTTGTCTCAAATCAGCCCTAATACCTTAGTATATATAGGAGGGAGGGGGAGGGAAGAGGCAGCCTCAAACCCTCAAGGTTTGGCCGAAATTGGAGGTGGAGGAGTCCTACTCCAATCCTACTTGGAGCAGGATTCCACCTTCCCACTTGGAAACTCTTTCCACCTTGTGTTTTTTCCTTCTCAAACCTTATGGGCCTTAGTGGGAACTTATTCCAGCCCACTAGGGGCTGGTTTATCTCTTCCCATAGCCCATGAGACCCCTTGGGGCGTGACACCCCTCCCCATGGTCCCCGGCACCCCTCCCGGCACTCCCGGTACACTACCGATGAGCCCGAAACTTTTCCGGTAATGCACGAAAACCTTCCGGTAACCAAATGGGGTCATCCTATATATCAATCTTCGTTTCCGGACCATTCCGGAAACCCTCGTGACGTCCGTGATCTCATCCGGGACTCCGAACAACATTCAGTAACCAACCATATAACTCAAATACGCATAAAACAACGTCGAACCTTAAGTGTGCAGACCCTGCGGGTTCGAGAACTATGTAGACATGACCCGAGAGACTCCTCGGTCAATATCCAATAGCGGGACCTGGATGCCCATATTGGATCCTACATATTCTACGAAGATCTTATCGTTTGAACCTCAGTGCCAAGGATTCGTATAATCCCGTATGTCATTCCCTTTGTCCTTCGGTATGTTACTTGCCCGAGATTCGATCGTCAGTATCCGCATACCTATTTCAATCTCGTTTACCGGCAAGTCTCTTTACTCGTTCCGTAATACAAGATCCCGCAACTTACACTAAGTTACATTGCTTGCAAGGCTTGTGTGTGATGTTGTATTACCGAGTGGGCCCCGAGATACCTCTCCGTCACACGGAGTGACAAATCCCAGTCTTGATCCACACTAACTCAACTAACACCTTCGGAGATACCTGTAGAGCATCTTTATAGTCACCCAGTTTCGTTGCGACGTTTGATACACACAAAGCATTCCTCCGGTGTCAGTGAGTTATATGATCTCATGGTCATAGGAATAAATACTTGACACGCAGAAAACAGTAGCAACAAAATGACACGATCAACATGCTACGTCTATTAGTTTGGGTCTAGTCCATCACGTGATTCTCCCAATGACGTGATCCAGTTATCAAGCAACAACACCTTGTTCATAATCAGAAGACACTGACTATCATCGATCAACTGGCTAGCCAACTAGAGGCATGCTAGGGATGGTGTTTTGTCTATGTATCCACACATGTAAATGAGTCTTCATTCAATACAATTATAGCATGGATAATAAACTATTATCTTGATACAGGAATTATAATAATAACTATACATTTATTATTGCCTCTAGGGCATAATTCCAACAGTCTCCCACTTGCACTAGAGTCAATAATCTAGCCCTCACATCACCATGTGAATTACATTGTAATAAATCTAACACCCATACAGTTCTGGTGTCGATCATGTTTTGGCCGTGGAAGAGGTTTAGTCAGCGGGTCTGCTACATTCAGATCCGTGTGCACCTTGCATATATTTACGTCCTCCTCCTCGACGTAGTCGCGGATGAGGTTGAAGCGTCGTTTGATGTGTCTGGTCTTCTTGTGAAACCTTGGTTCCTTTGCTAAGGCAATGGCACCAGTGTTGTCACAGAACAAGGTTATTGGATCCAGTGCACTTGGCACCACTCCAAGATCCGTCATGAACTGCTTCATCCAGACACCTTCCTTAGCCGCCTCCGAGGCAGCCATGTACTCTGCTTCACATGTAGAATCTGCTACGACGCTTTGCTTGGAACTGCAACAGCTTACTGCACCCCCATTAAGAATAAATACGTATCCGGTTTGTGACTTAGAGTCGTCCGGATCTGTGTCAAAGCTTGCATCGACGTAACCTTTTACGGCGAGCTCTTCGTCACCTCCATACACGAGAAACATCTCCTTAGTCCTTTTCAGGTACTTCAGGATATTCTTGACCGCCGTCCAGTGATCCACTCCTGGATTACTCTGGAACCTGCCTGCCATACTTATGGCCAGGCTAACATCCGGTCTAGTGCACAGCATCGCATACATGATAGAACCTATGGCTGAAGCATAGGGGACGGAGCGCATATGCTCTCTACCTTCATCAGTTGCTGGGCACTGAGTCTTACTCAATCTCGTACCTTGTAACACCGGCAAGAACCCTTTCTTGGACTGTTCCATTTTGAACCTCTTCAAAACTTTATCAAGGTATGTGCTTTGTGAAAGTCCTATCAGGCGTTTTGATCTATCCCTATAGATCTTAATGCCTAGAATGTAAGCAGCTTCTCCTAGGTCCTTCATAGAGAAACTTTTATTCAAGTAACCTTTTATGCTCTCCAAAAGCTCTACGTTGTTTCCAATCAGTAATATGTCATCCACATATAATATTAGAAATGCCACAGAGCTCCCACTCACTTTCTTGTAAATACAAGATTCTCCAACCACTTGTATAAACCCAAATGCTTTGATCACCTCATCAAAGCGTTTGTTCCAACTCCGAGATGCTTGCACCAGTCCATAAATGGATCGCTGGAGTTTGCACACTTTGTCAGCATTTTTAGGATCGACAAAACCTTCGGGTTGCATCATATACAACTCTTCCTTAAGGAAACCGTTAAGGAACGCCGTTTTGACATCCATCTGCCAGATTTCATAATCGAAAAATGCAGCTATTGCTAACATGATTCTGACGGACTTAAGCATCGCTACAGGAGAGAAAGTCTCATCGTAGTCAATTCCTGGAACTTGTGAAAAACCCTTTGCCACAAGTCGAGCTTTATAAACGGTCACATTACCGTCAGCGTCCGTCTTCTTCTTAAAGATCCATTTGTTCTGAATAGCCTTGCGGCCCTCAGGCAGTATCTCCAAAGTCCATACTTTGTTCTCATACATGGATCCTATCTCGGATTTCATGGCTTCTAGCCATTTGTTGGAATCTGGGCCCACCATCGCTTCTTCATAATTTGCAGGTTCATTGTTGTCTAACAACATGATTGATAAGACGGGATTACCGTACCACTCTGGAGCAGCGCGTGATCTCGTCGACCTGCGTGGTTCAACAGAAACTTGAACTGGAGTTTCATGATCATCATCATTAACTTCCTCCTCAACCGGCGTCGCAACGACAGAGGTTTCCCCTTGCCCTGCGCCACCATCCAGAGGGATGAGAGGTTCGACAACCTCGTCAAGTTCTATCTTCCTCCCACTCAATTCTCTCGAGAGAAACTCCTTCTCGAGAAAAGTTCCGTTCTTAGCAACAAACACTTTGCCCTCGGATTTGAGATAGAAGGTGTACCCAACTGTCTCTTTTGGGTAACCTATGAAGACGCACTTTTCCGCTTTGGGTTCCAGCTTTTCAGGCTGAAGCTTTTTGACATAAGCATCACATCCCCAAACTTTAAGAAACGACAACTTTGGCCTTTTGCCATACCACAGTTCGTATGGTGTCGTCTCAACGGATTTTGATGGTGCCCTATTTAAAGTGAATGCAGCTGTTTCTAATGCATAACCCCAAAATGATAACGGCAAATCAGTAAGAGACATCATAGATCGCACCATTTCTAATAAAGTACGATTACGACGTTCGGACACACCATTACGCTGTGGTGTTCCGGGTGGTGTTAACTGAGAAACAATTCCACATTGTCTTAAGTGAGTACCAAACTCGAAACTCAGATATTCACCCCCACGATCAGACCGTAGGAACTTGATCTTCTTGTTACGATGATTTTCCACTTCACTCTGAAATTGCTTGAACTTTTCAAATGTTTCAGACTTGTGCTTCATCAAGTAGACATAACCATATCTACTTAGATCGTCAGTGAAGGTGAGAAAATAACGATATCCGCCGCGTGCCTCCACGCTCATTGGACCACACACATCGGTATGTATGATTTCCAACAAGTCACTTGCACGCTCCATTGTTCCGGAGAACGGAGTCTTAGTCATCTTGCCCATGAGGCATGGTTCGCACGTGTCAAGTGAATCAAAGTCAAGTGACTCCAAAAGTCCATCAGCATGGAGTTTCTTCATGCGCTTTACACCAATATGACCCAAGCGGCAGTGCCACAAAAATATGGCGCTATCATTGTTTACTCTAACTCTTTTGGTCTCAATGTTATGTATATGCGTATCTCTATCAAGATTCAATATGAACAATCCTCTCACATTCGGTGCATGACCATAAAAGATGTTACTCATAGTAATAGAACAACCATTATTCTCAGACTTAAAAGAGTAACCGTCTCGCAATAAACAAGATCCAGATATAATGTTCATGCTCAACGCAGGCACTAAATAACAATGATTTAAGTTCATCACTAATCCCGATGGTAGTTGAAGTGACACTGTGCCGACGGCGATTGCATCAACCTTGGAACCGTTTCCTACGCGCATCGTCACTTCGTCTTTCGCCAGCCTTCGTCTATTCCGCAGTTCCTGCTTCGAGTTGCAAATGTGAGCAACAGAACCGGTATCGAATACCCAGGCACTACTACGAGAGCTGGTTAAGTACACATCAATAACATGTATATCAAATATACCTGATTTTTCTTTGCCCGCTTTCTTATCTGCCAGATACTTGGGGCAATTGCGCTTCCAGTGACCCATACCCTTGCAATAGAAGCACTCTGTTTCAGGCTTAGGTCCAGCCTTGGGTTTCTTCGGCGGATTGGCAACAGGCTTGCCGCTCTTCTTCGAATTGCCCTTCTTGCCTTTGCCGTTTCTCTTGAAACTAGTGGTCTTGCTCACCATCAACACTTGATGTTCTTTACGGAGTTCAGACTCTGCGACTTTCAGCATCGCAAACAACTCGCCGGGAGACTTGTTCATCCCTTGCATGTTGTAGTTCAACACAAAGCCTTTATAGCTTGGCGGCAGTGATTGAAGGATTCTGTCAGTGATAGCTTCTTGCGGGAGTTCAATCCCCAGTTCAGCTAGACGGTTTGAGTACCCAGACATTTTGAGCACATGTTCACTGACAGACGAGTTTTCCTCCATCTTGCAAGCATAGAATTTATCGGAGGTCTCATACCTCTCGATCCGGGCGTTCTTCTGAAAGATGAACTTCAACTCCTGGAACATCTCAAATGCTCCATGACGCTCAAAGCGACGTTGAAGTCCCGGTTCTAAGCCATACAAGACTGCACATTGAACTATTGAGTAGTCCTCCTTACGCGCTAACCAAGCGTTCTTAACATCCTGATCAGCCGTAGCGGGTGGTTCATCTCCTAGCGCAGCATTAAGGACATAATCCTTCTTTCCAGCTTGTAAGATTAGCTTAAGATTACGAGCCCAGTCTACAAAGTTGCTTCCATCATCTTTCAACTTAGCTTTCTCTAGGAACGTATTAAAATTGAGGATGACACTTGCGTGAGCCATGATCTACAACACAAATATATTCAAAGTGGACTTAGACTATGTTCAAGATAATTAGAGTTCAACTTAATCAAATTAGATGCTAAACTCCCACTCAAAAAGTACATCTCTCTAGTCATTTGAGTGGTTCATGATCCACCTACACTATCCCAAGTCCGATCATCACGTGAGTCGGGAGTAGTTTCAGTGGTAAGCATCCCTATGCTAATCATATCATCTATATGATTCATGATCGACCTTTCGGTCTCATGTGTTCCGAGGCCATGTCTGCACATGCTAGGCTCGTCAAGCTTAACCCGAGTGTTCCGCGTGCGCAACTGTTTTGCACCCGTTGTATGTGAACGTTGAGTCTATCACACCCGATCATCACGTGGTGTCTCGAAACGACGAACTGTAGCAACGGTGCATAGTCGGGGAGAACACAATTTCGTCTTGAAATTTTAGTGAGAGATCACCTCATAATGCTACCGTCGTTCTAAGCAAAATAAGGTGCATAAAAGGATTAACATCACATGCAATTCATAAGTGACATGATATGGCCATCATCACGTGCTTCTTGATCTCCATCACCAAAGCACCGGCACGATCTTCTTGTCACCGGCGCCACACCATGATCATCCATCAACGTGTCGCCATCGGGGTTGTCGTGCTACTTATGCTATCACTACTAAAGCTACATCCTAGCAAAATAGTAAACGCATCTGCAAGCACATATGTTAGTATAAAGACAACCCTATGGCTCCTGCCGGTTGCCGTACCATCGACGTGCAAGTCGATATTTCTATTACAACATGATCATCTCATACATCCAATATATCACATCACATCATTGGCCATATCACATCACAATCATACCCTGCAAAAACAAGTTAGACGTCCTCTTATTTTGTTGTTGCAAGTTTTACGTGGTGACCAAGGGTATCTAGTAGGATCGCATCTTACTTACGCAAACACCACAACGGAGATGTATGAGTTGCTATTTAACCTCATCCAAGGACCTCTCGGTCAAATCCGATTCAACTAAAGTTGGAGAAACCGTCACTTGCCAGTCATCTTTGAGCAAAGGGGGTTACTCGTAACGATGAAACCAGTCTCTCGTAAGCGTACGAGTAATGTCGGTCCAAGCCGCTTCAATCCAACAATGCCGCGGAATCAAGAAAATACTAAGGAGGGCAGCAAAACGCACATCACCGCCCACAAAACCTTTTGTGTTCTACTCGAGAAGACATCTACGCATGAACCTAGCTCATGATGCCATTGTTGGGGAACGTCGCATGGGAAACAAAAAATTTCCTACGCGCACGAAGACCTATCATGGTGATGTCCATCTACGAGAGGGGATGAGTGATCTACGTACCCTTGTAGATCGTACAGCAGAAGCGTTAGAGAACGCGGTTGATGTAGTGGAACGTCCTCACGTCCCTCGATCCGCCCCGCGAACAATCCCGCGATCAGTCCCACGATCTAGTACCGAACGGACGGCACCTCCGCGTTCAGCACACGTACAGCTCGACGATGATCTCGGCCTTCTTGATCCAGCAAGAGAGACGGAGAGGTAGAAGAGTTCTCCGGCAGCGTGACGGCGCTCCGGAGGTTGGTGATGATCTCGTCTCAGCAGGGCTCCGCCCGAGCTCCGCAGAAACGCGATCTAGAGGAAAAACTATGGAGGTATGTGGTCGGGCTGCCGTGGCAAAAGTTGTCTCAAATCAGCCCTAATACCTTAGTATATATAGGAGGGAGGGGGAGGGAAGAGGCAGCCTCAAACCCTCAAGGTTTGGCCGAAATTGGAGGTGGAGGAGTCCTACTCCAATCCTACTTGGAGTAGGATTCCACCTTCCCACTTGGAAACTCTTTCCACCTTGTGTTTTTTCCTTCTCAAACCTTATGGGCCTTAGTGGGAACTTATTCCAGCCCACTAGGGGCTGGTTTATCTCTTCCCATAGACCATGAGACCCCTTGGGGCGTGACACCCCTCCCCATGGTCCCCGGCACCCCTCCCGGCACTTCCGGTACACTACCGATGAGCCCGAAACTTTTCCGGTAATGCACGAAAACCTTCCGGTAACCAAATGGGGTCATCCTATATATCAATCTTTGTTTCCGGACCATTCCGGAAACCCTCGTGACGTCCGTGATCTCATCCGGGACTCCGAACAACATTCGGTAACCAACCATATAACTCAAATACGCATAAAACAACGTCGAACCTTAAGTGTGCAGACCCTGCGGGTTCGAGAACTATGTAGACATGACCCGAGAGACTCCTCGGTCAATATCCAATAGCGGGACCTGGATGCCCATATTGGATCCTACATATTCTACGAAGATCTTATCGTTTGAACCTCAGTGCCAAGGATTCGTATAATCCCGTATGTCATTCCCTTTGTCCTTCGGTATGTTACTTGCCCGAGATTCGATCGTCAGTATCCGCATACCTATTTCAATCTCGTTTACCGGCAAGTCTCTTTACTCGTTCCGTAATACAAGATCCCGCAACTTACACTAAGTTACATTGCTTGCAAGGCTTGTGTGTGATGTTGTATTACCGAGTGGGCCCCGAGATACCTCTCCGTCACACGGAGTGACAAATCCCAGTCTTGATCCATACTAACTCAACTAACACCTTTGGAGATACCTGTAGAGCATCTTTATAGTCACCCAGTTTCGTTGCGACGTTTGATACACACAAAGCATTCCTCTGGTGTCAGTGAGTTATATGATCTCATGGTCATAGGAATAAATACTTGACACGCAGAAAACAGTAGCAACAAAATGACACGATCAACATGCTACGTCTATTAGTTTGGGTCTAGTCCATCACGTGATTCTCCCAATGACGTGATCCAGTTATCAAGCAACAACACCTTGTTCATAATCAGAAGACACTGACTATCATCGATCAACTGGCTAGCCAGCTAGAGGCATGCTAGGGATGGTGTTTTGTCTATGTATCCACACATGTAAATGAGTCTTCATTCAATACAATTATAGCATGGATAATAAACTATTATCTTGATACAGGAATTATAATAATAACTATACATTTATTATTGCCTCTAGGGCGTAATGGACAATGCTTACCATACCATGGGATCACTTGATCCCTCTCGGTACATCTTGTACGCTTTGTGTGTTGATCATCTTGATTTACTCTTTGTCTGAGATCTTGATCAACCATGTATCTCTATGACCATTCTTTGGATAATACCTTGAATACCATCTTGGTCATCATATAAACTCCTTGAACCCAACAGATGGACTTCAAGAAGTGCTTATGGACAAATCCTATGAATGTAACTTAAGGCAACCATTAGTCCATAGGAATTGTCATCAATTACCAAAACCACATATGGAGATATATGCTCTAACAGTGTCCGTCCGAATTTATGAATGCGGCCATGCGTTGACCGTATTTTGATTGCATTTTGTCTGCATTCAATTATTGCAACATATTTTTTTTCATCATCGACTTTTCGATACATTGAAATACATCATCAAATTTTGACTATAATAATAACATCAAAGAAAACAAGAACTAGAAGAAGACATTTTAGAAGATACTTCCCCCGTCCAAAAATAATTGTCTCAAGCTTAGTACAACTTTGTATTAGAGCTAGCACAAAGTTGAGACACTTATTTTGAGATGGGGTTATATTCAACTTTCATAACTACTCCAATAAGTTGGCTTAGTACCTTCTCGATGAATTCGTTGTTGATTTGTGAAGTCTTGATGTTGCATGTTTTCTTTTTCTTCGAGTCTAAAGAATTAGATATTGCTTCTTCACATCTAGTCTCATCTCTAGCTTATACTTTAGCAAAAAGTACACAAGCATCTATTAAATTATGCATCATCAGTATATCGATGTAATCTTCTTTTCAAAACCAAAAGTTGCATCCAGTCTACAAAATAAATATTTGAATGTAAGCTAAACAAGTCAATCCAGAATCACAACCCAAGCTAAACTAGCATGTACCCCGTCATTTTTGTACTTGACAAACACCCATCCGGGGAGTTTCGGCGTTGTAGACACGCGACACACGACCTTCAGTGGACAGTCGTCGCACTTTATGAGCGGTATTGATGTGTCGACGAGCATTTGGGCCAGCATCGACCCCATACAACGGTCGTTGGTGTAGTTGACGGTGTACCGGTGACGATGTAGATCCGAGCGGTTAGAGGCGGATTCAATACCTGCATGCAACATGAGGGTGTTACCCGGCATGTGCACACCGGTACTAGGCCAGTCCATGGCACGGTCAGACGTTTGGCAGTCGTGTGCTGGACGAATTCGCTCCAAAACCGGCCGGATCCGCTCCAAAACCGGCCACTAAATGCTCCGGGCGTCGCGAAAATGGGCCTCAACAAGGGGAGGATGCAGGGATGGGCTCACCGATCGTGCTGGACAGTGCACAACTGTGAAAAATGGCGGTGGAAGGGGCTAGGGACGAGAGGGGAGTGAGGCGGGGTGGCTAGAGGGAGGAGGGTGTGGAATAAAAAAGAGTTGCATGTGTCCCCCACAAGCAGGCCAGGGGAGGACATGTGCATTCGCCACGCACCGTCCGCGCGTGTCCATTCGACCGCAAACGCTGCCCAAAATTGGGACGGGAATGGGTCAAAAGCGGATCGAAAACGGACATTGGTCTGCTTGCTCCCGCGCGTTGGGTGGCCTGGCCTGTCCATTTACCCCCAAAGGGATGCGGCCGGACGCGATGGGGTCTCGCGTCGGAGTTGTCCTTACCCGCTCGCTCGGCGTTGCCACATTACCAACACTCACTTAGAGCATCTACATCCGAACTTCACAAATATGACACCTTATACGTCTACGGGCACGTCCGGTCAGTGATCGGGGCGTCTCCGTCTTGAGTCCCTACTCTTTTGTTCGCACAGCCACACTTTTCATAATTATTTCTCATATGTCCAGTCACTTGCACGTGATTTGTGCAGAAAAAGAGAGAAAAAGAAAATAATGAATAAAGAAAGAGAAAAGATTGTCCGGGTGGGGTCATCCGCTACGTGACGGACTGACTGGGTGTGCTCGGGCACGTCCACGAGCCCTCGTATAGTCTCATATTTGAGATGAATATGAGGGGTGTCGGTAAATCCGTACGTTTGAGACATGTATGATGGGTTCGATTGGGTCATGCTTTTATGACCGGACGACCTATCCGGGAGTTTGAAATAGTTATGAGAGGTCCGGTTGTAGATGCTCTTACGTGATGTTTCGGGATCAAACTACTCACTTCATATATATTTTTAGAGAAATGTTGCTTTATTCAACTACTCCCTTCGTTTCTAAATATAAGTCTTTTAAAGATTTCACTACAAAGTACATACAGAGTAAAATGAGCGAATCTATAGTCTAAAGTATATCCATATACATTTGTATATAGTCTGTATTGAAATTTTTAAAAGACTTACATTTAGAATGGAGGGAGTACATTTTTAGAGGAAAATGTCTCGAGCCCCACCTCTTATGTAGGTTAGAGCATCTACAACCACATCTTGTAAATTGGACCCTTCAAATGCCTGTAGACGCATCCGGGCACGTCCATAGACAATGACCGGACACTCCCTAAATACGTGCCTCCACACCCGTGTATCTCATATCCAGCATCCTATATCCATACAAATTCATGCAATGTAGTACGTAGGTCATCGAACGATCATGATCGACAAGAAACACACATATAAACCAATACCAAAGAGGCATAATTCACATAAACATCATCGAAAGGGCATGATTAACACCGTTCAGTGATCCGACACATTCTAACTACATACTGATACGTCTCAAACGAATCTATAATTTTTTATGGTTTCATGCTATTATCTTGTATTCTTTGTACGTTTTATGTACCTTTTTATATCTTTTTGGGACTAACTTATTAATTCAGTGCCAAGTGCCAGTTCCTGTTTTTTCCGTGTTTTTGACTCTTTTCAAATCTGATTTTGGAACGGAGTCCAAACGGAAGAAAAACCCCGAAATGGTTTTTTCCCGAACGGAAGAAGTCCACGGGGCTTTTGGGCCAAGCCAGGTGGGCTCCAGGGAGCCCACAAGCCCCCACTCCGCCACCAGGGGGAGGCGGCGGTGGGCAGGCTTGTGGCCTCCCTGGCCACCCCCTGACCTAGGTATTTCGCCTATAAATTCCCAAATATTCCGCAAAAAATCACGGGAGCCTCGAAAATACTTTTTCGCCACCGCAAGCTCCCGTTTCCGCGAGATCTCATCTGGAGACCCTTCCCGGCACCCTGCCGGAGGGGACTTTGGAGTTGGAGGGCTTTTTCATCATCATCATCGCCCCTCCAATGACTCGTGAGTAGTTCACTTCAGACCTACGGGTCCGTAGTTAGTAGCTAGATGGCTTCTTCTCTCTCTTGGATCTTCAATACAAAGTTCTCCATGATCTTCATGGAGATCTATCCGATGTAATCTTCTTTGGCGGTGTGTTTGTCGAGATCCGATGAATTGTGGACTTGTGGTCAGATTATCTACGATATATATTTGAGTCTTTGCTGATTTCTTATATGCATGATTTGATATCCTTGTAAGTCTCTCCGAGTCTTGGGTTTTGTTTGGCCAACTAGATCTATGATTCTTGCAATGGGAGAAGTGCTTGGTTTTGGGTTCTGCCATGTGGTGACCTTTCCTAGTGACAGTAGGGGCAGCAAGGCACACATCAAGCAGTTGCCATCAAGAGTAAAAAGATGGGGTTTTTATCATTGGTTTGAGATTATCCCTCTACATCATGTCATCTTTCTTAAGGCGTTACTCTGTTCTTATGGACTTAATACACTAGATGCATGCTGGATAGCGGTCGACGTGTGGAGCAACAGTAGTAGATGCAGAAAGTATCGGTCTACTTGTTTCGGACGTGATGCCTATAGAAATAATCATTACATAGATATCGTCATGACTCTGCATAGTTCTATCAATTGCTCGACAGTAATTTGTTCACCCACCGTCTACTTGCTTTCATGAGAGAAGCCACTAGTAAACACTACGGTCCCCGGGTCTATTCACATCCATCGTTTACATCTCCTCTTTTACTTTGCTTTGTTACTTTGTTGCTTTTAGTTCTCACTTGGCAAACAATCTATAAGGGATTGACAACCCCTTCATAGCGTTGGGTGCAAGCTTTTGTGTTTGTGCAGGATCTTGAGATACTCTTCCGCCGGATTGATACCTTGGTTCTCAAACTGAGGGAAATACTTACCGTCGCTGTGCTACATCACCTTTTCCGCTTCGAGGGAACACCAACGCAAGGCTCCAAGGCCACGGGGGAAATCCTTTGCATACTTGCCTAGGAAGTCCCTTAAGGCGTAGCCGTAGCTGAAGGATTCCTGGTGCCGTCGACACAACTATTTCTGGCGCCGTTGCAAGGGATACACAACAAACATCAGAAGTATTTCTGGCGCCGTTGCCGGGGAGGAGAAATCAAGATCTATCCAAGTAGGTCTGACAAACTCTTCTCTTGCATTTACTTTTGTTGCCAGTTGCCTCTCGTTTTCCTCTCCCCCACTTCACATTTGCCGTTTTCGTTCGCCTTTCGCCTTCGCCGTTTTCTTTTGCCTTTGCCAGTTTTCTTGCTTGCTTGTGTGCTTGTTTGTTTGTTGAAGACATCGTGTCTGAAAACACCAAACTTTGTGACTTCTTGAGCACTAATAATAATGATTTTATTAGTACTCTGATTTCTCCCGTCACTAGTGCGGAATCGTATGAAATCAACGTAGCTCTGCTGAATCTTGTTATGAAAGAGCAATTCTCTGGCCTTCCTAGTGAAGATGTCGCATCCCATCTCAATACCTTCATTGAGCTTTGTGATATGCAAAAGAAAAGAGATGTGGATAATGATGTGATTAAGTTGAAACTTTTTTCCTTTCTCGTTGCGAGATCGCGCAAAAACTTGGTTTTCTTCTTTGCCTAAAAATATTATCAATTCTTGGGATAAGTGCAAAGATGCTTACATATCCAAGTATTTTCCGCCGGCTAAGATCATCTCCTTACGTAACGATATCATGAATTTCAAGCAACTTGATCATGAACACGTTGCACAATCTTGGGAGAGGATGAAGCTTATGATTAGAAATTGTCCCGTTTATGGCTTGAGTTTGTGGATGATTATACAAATCTTTTACGCTGGCTTGAATTTCGCTTCTCGCAATATATTGGACTCCGCCTCAGGTGGAACGTTCATGGAAATCACGTTAGGAGACGCTACAAAACTCTTAGACAATATCATGACCAAATACTCTCAGTGGCACACTGAAAGGTCGCCTGCTAGCAAAAAGGTGCACGCTATAGAAGAGATTAACTCGCTTAGTGCTAAGATGGACGAGTTGATGAATTTGGTTTCTAGTAGAAATGCTACACTAGATCCTAATGACATGCCACTATCTTCTTTGATTGAGAGTAGCAACGCTAGTTTGGACGTGAATTTTGTTGGTAGGAACAATTTTGGCAACAACAATGCTTTTAGGGGAAACTATGTTCCTAGGCCTTTTCCTAGTAACTCCTCTAACAATTATGGCAATCCCTACGGCAACACTTATGGAAATCACAACAAATTACCCTCTGATCTAGAGAGTAATATCAAAGAGTTCATCAACTCTCAAAAGATTTTCAATGCGTCCATAGAGGAAAAACTACTCAAAATAGACTATTTGGCTAAGAGCGTTGATAGGATGTCTTGTGATATTGATGCTTTGAAAGTTAGATGCGCTCCTCCCAAGATCAACTTGGATGAAACTTTGAAAGCTATGCGTATCTCCATGAATGAGAGCAAAGAAAGAACCGCCAAATTCGCGCTAGACATGAATGGTTTAAAAGGGTGCGTTCTAGTGATGCAAATCACGAAGATCTTAAAGTGCTTGGTGTGTCTCCTCTTGAATCTTTGTTTTCACGTGTCAAACCTACTTATGGAGGGGCCGGATATGAATCCACTTTAGTTGAAAAACGCCCCAATGATTCGGAGTCCACCTATCTTGATGATAAAGGTGTGGAGAGTGGAGTAGAAGAAGTCAAAATTTTGGGTAGTAACGAAACTCCCACTTTGAATTTCAAGGAATTCAATTATGATAATTGCTCCTTGTTTGAATGCATTTCTTTGATGCAATCCATTGCAAACTCTCCACATGCTTATAGCCAAAGCAAAGCCTTTACCGCGCATATCGTAGATGCTATGATGAAATCTCTTGAAGAGAAGCTCGAACTAGAAGTCTCTATACCTAGAAAACTTCATGATGAGTGGGAACCTACTATCAAAATCAAGATGAAAAACTATGAGTGCAATGCTTTGTGTGATTTGGGTGCTAGTGTTTCCGCGATTCAAAAGTCTTTATGTGATATTCTTGGTTTTCATGAGATTGAAGAGTGTTCTCTTAATTTGCATCTTGCGGATTCTACCGTCAAGAAGACCATGGGGAGGATCGATGATGTTCTTATTGTCGCAAATAAGAACTATGTACCCGTGGATTTCATTGTACTTGACATAGATTCTAATCCTTCATGTCCCATTATTCTTGGTAGACCTTTCCTAAGGACTATTGGTGCTATCATCGATATGAAGGAAAATAAGATTGCCTTATGAATCTATGATGAGGGCTACCTATGTTTGAGCACCAAAGATGACTATACGTGATTCCATCACTTTCGCCTAGCTAAGGGCGTTAAACAAAAGCGCTTGTTGGGAGGCAAACCAACGAATCTATCCTTTTTCTTTCTGTTTTGTGTTTTTCACACTTTCATAATTCTGTTATGATTGTGTTTTTTGTGTTTCTTTTTGCGTTTGTGCCAAGCAAAACCGTTATGATTAGTCTTGGGGATGATCGTTTGGTCACGCTGGAAAAGACAGAAACTTTCTGCTCACAAAAATAATTTTCATTATTTTTATGTAAGAGTTTTGAGTTGATTCTTTTTGCTGCTGATTGCTACGCAAATTCTTCAGACTGTCGTAATTTTTCAGAATTTTTGAAGTATCAGAGGTATACGAAACATACAGATTGCTACAGACTGGTCTGCTGTTAACAGATTCTGTTTTTGTTGTGTTGGTTGCTTATTTTGATGAAACTATGATAGTATCGGGGGGTATTAGCCATAGAAGATTGAAAATACAGTAACCCAACATCAGCACAAGTAGAATTTAAGTTTGCTACAGTACCTAGGGAAGTGGTGGTTTGCTTTCTTGTACTAATGTTATCACGAATTTCTGTTGAAGTTTCGTGTTGTGAAGTTTTCAAGTTTTGGGTGAAGTTCTTATGGACAAAAAGATAAAGAGTGACAAGATCTCAAGCTTGGGGATGCCCAAGGCACCCCAAGATATTCAAAGATGTCGTAAAAGCCTAAGCTTGGGGATGCCCCGGGAAGGCATCCCCTCTCTCATCATCAATCCATCAGTAACGTTACTTGGGGCTATATTTTTATTCACCACATGTTATGTGTTCTTGCTTGGAGCGTCTTGTATCGTAGGAGTCTTTTTTTTATTGTGTCACAATCATCCTTGATGCACACCTAGATAGAGAGACATCCACACAACGTGATTTTGTCGAGCTTCACTTATATCTTTTGGTAGACAATTCAGCTCACATGTGCTACACTTATATCTTTTGAGCTAGATACTTTTGCTCTGTGTGCTTCACTTATATCTTTTAGAGCACAACGGTGCGTGGCTTGGTAGTTTATCTATGCTTTGAAAGTAGTCTCAAAAGGGGTAGTTATCCAAAGGGATACGAAAACTTCCACCTTCATGTGCATTGAATAGTTAGAGAAGTTTGATTCATCTCAATTAGTTTTGAGTTGTGGTTATGGTAATATTGAAGTCATGCTAGTAAGGTGTTGTGGATCTAGAAATACTTGTGTTGAAGTTAGTGATTCCTGTAGCATGCACGTATGGTGAGCCGCTATGTGATGAAGTCTGAGCATGATTAGTATATTGATTGTCATCCTTTGCGTGGCGGTCGGGATCGCGCGATGGTTTATACCTACCAACCCTTCCCCTAGGAGTATGCGTTGAATACTTTGTTTCAATTACTAATAAAACTTTTGCAACAAGTATATGAGTTATTCATGACTAATATTGAGTCCATGGTTTAGATGCACTTTCACCTTCCACCATCATTATCTTCTTAGTGCCGTGCAACTTTCGCCGGTGCACAAAACCCACCATTAGCCTCCCTCAAAACAGCCACCATACCTACCTACTATGGATTTTTCAAAGTCATTCCGAGATATATTGCCATGCAAATACCACCATGATATGTGCCACCACGTCTACATTGCCATTGCATGATCGTAAGATAGCTAGCATGATGTTTCCATTGATGTCTATGCCATGCTAGATCATTGCCATGGTACACTACCGAATGCATTCCATATAGAGTCATAGTTGCTCTAAGTTTTGAGTTGAAAGTGTGATGATCATCATTATTGGAGCATTGTCCCATGTGAGGAAATAAAAGAGGCCAAAGAAGCCCATAAAAAAAGAGGCCAAAGAGCCCACCAAAATAAAATTAAAAAAATGAGAGAAAAAGAGAGAAGGGACAATGCTACCACTTTTTCCACACTTGTGCATTTTGAGCACCATGATCTTCATGATTGAGAGTCTCTCGTTTTGTATCCACCATATAGCTAGTGGGAAATTCTCATTATATAACTTGGCTTGTATATTCCAATGATAGGCTTCCTCAAAATTGCCTTAGGTCTTCATGAGCAAGCAAGTTGGATGCACACCCACTAGTTTTCCTTAAGAGCTTTCACATACTTGTAGCTCTAGTGCATCATTTGTATGGAAATCCCTACTCATTCACATTGATATCAATTGATGAGCATCTCCACAGCTCATTAATATGCCTAGTTAATGTGACTATCTTCTCCTTTTTGTCTTGCAACCTCCACCACATTCCACACCATCTATAGTGCTATAACCATGGCTCACGCTCATGTATTGCGTGAGAGTTGAAAATGTTTGAGAAAGTAAAGGTGTGAAACAATTACTTGGCCAGTACCGGGGTTGTGCATGATTTAAATTCGTTGTGCAATGATGATAGAGCATAGCCAGACTATATGCTTTTGTACAGATAACTTTCTTTTGGCCTTGTTATTTTGAAAGTTCATGATTACTTTGCTAGTTTGCTTGAATTATTATTGTTTCCACGTCAATAGCAAACTATTGTTTTGAATCTAATGGATCTGAACATTCACGTCACATAAGAGGAATTACAAAGGACACCTATGCTAGGTAGCATGAAAGCATCAAAAATTCATTCTTTATCACTTCCCTACCCGAGGACGAGCAGGAGTTAAGCTTGGAGATGCTTGATACGTCTCAAACGTATCTATAATTTTTTATGGTTTCACGCTGTTATCTTGTCTTCTTTGTATGTTTTATGTACCTTTTTATATTTTTTTCAGGACTAACTTATTAATTCAGTGCCAAGTGCCAATTCGTGTTTTTCCGTGTTTTTGACTCTTTTCAGATCTGATTTTGGAACGGAGTCCAAATAGAAGAAAAACCCCGAAATGATTTTTTCCCGAACGGAAGAAGTCCAGGGGGCTTTTGGGCCAAGCCAGGTGGGCTCCAGGGAGCCCACAAGCCCCCACTCCGCCACCAGGGGGGAGGCGGCAGTGGGCAGGCTTGTGGCCTCCCTGGCCGCCCCCTGACCTAGGTATTTGGCCTATAAATTCCCAAATATTCCGCAAAAAATCACGGGAGCCTCGAAAATAATTTTCCGCCACCGCAAGCTTCCGTTTCCACGAGATCTCATCTGGAGACCCTTCCCGGCACCCTGTCGGAGGGGACTTTGGAGTTGGAGGGCTTCTTCATCATCATCATCGCCCCTCCAATGACTCGTGAGTAGTTCACTTCAGACCTACGGGTCCGTAGTTAGTAGCTAGATGGCTTCTTCTCTCTCTTGGATCTTCAATACAAAGTTCTCCATGATCTTCATGGAGATCTATCCAATGTAATCTTCTTTGGCGGTGTGTTTGTCGAGATCCGATGAATTGTGGACTTGTGATCAGATTATCTATGATATATATTTGAGTCTTTGCTGATTTCTTATATTCATGATTTGATATCCTTGTAAGTCTCTCCGAGTCTTGGGTTTTGTTTGGAAAACTAGATCTATGATTATTGCAATGGGAGAAGTGCTTGGTTTTGGGTTGTGCCATGTCGTGACCTTTCCCAGTGACAGTAGGGGCAGCAAGGCACACATCAAGCAGTTGCCATCAAGGGTAAAAAGATGAGTTTTTTATCATTGGTTTGAGATTATCCCTCTACATCTTGTCATCTTGCTTAAGGCGTTACTGTGTTCTTATGGACTTAATACACTAGATGCATGCTGGATAGCGGTCGACGTGTGGAGTAATAGTAGTAGATGCAGAAAGTATCGGTCTACTTGTTTCGAACGTGATGCCTATAGAAATAATCATTGCATAGATATCGTCACGACTCTGCATAGTTCTATCAATTTCTCGACAGTAATTTGTTCACCCACCGTCTACTTGCTTTCATGAGAGAAGCCACTAGTAAACACTATGGCCCCCGGGTCTATTCACATCCATCGTTTACATCTCCGCTTTCACTTTGCTTTGTTACTTTGTTGCTTTCAGTTCTCACTTGGCAAACAATCTATAAGGGATTGACAACCCCTTCATAGCATTGGGTGCAAGCTTTTGTGTTTGTGCAGGATCTTGAGATACTCTTCCGTCGGATTGATACCTTGGTTCTCAAACTGAGGGAAATACTTACCGTCGCTGTGCTACTTCACCCTTTCCGCTTCGAGGGAACACCAACGCAAGGCTCCAAGGCCACAGGGGGAATCATTTGCATACTTGCCTAGGAAGTCCCTTAAGGCGTAGCCGTAGCTGAAGGATTCCTGGTGCCGTCGACACAACTATTTCTGGCGCCGTTGCAAGGGATACACAGCAAACATCACATACTAATAGTATATTATCTAAAAGGAGAGAGTGAGCTTCACCACTTTCTCGTCGACCCTTTGCCCTTCCGGTCGCGGGTGATGTTGTAGCTATCCGTAGCATGACGTTGGTCAACGTCGGAGCAGTCAGAGTTAGCTGGTCGGAGGAGGAGGAGGATATGACGATGTAGCCTTGGCAGCGTTGAACGATGCGGTCTTTCTTACACTTGAGCTTGGCCACCCTTGCCGCCTCCGCCGCCTCCCGCTCGAATTGGTCAATGTGGAGACAGAGTTATTCGGCGTTGATCCTTAGAAGCCGTAATGTGTCCGTCTCCATTGTGGTTAGTGACTGACAATACACCCACTGGAGGAGACGCTCCTCCTCGTCGGGCAGCGGCATCATGTGGCAGCATCGGGCGGATTGCACACCCTCGTTGGACCTGCCCCCATCTCCCTTGCCCTTTGCCTCTCGCAGGGGGCGGCACGTACCTTCGACTCCGGGTCCGCATCCGCGACGCTAAGGGAGCGGGCACTAGAAGCCATTATTGCCCATGCGGAGCAGTGGTCGGAGTTAGAGAAGGCCGCCGGGTGGGCAGAGCAGACTATGCAGGCCTCGAAGATCCGCACGCGGAGTGGGAAGGGCCGGCGTCAGCTTTGTGCTGACGACCTACATGAGGCATCACATCGGAGCCAAAGTTGTCGGTCGTATCGACCCGCCAGTGCTCAAGCACGATACGAAGCGCCAACTCTTCCTCATCTCTGGAGCTGTCATTGAAGTGGTTATCAGTGCTAGACACGCTCAGAGGCTAGACGGATTGTGGAGCAGAGTGAAATAAGCTAGGGTTTTCTTTAGAGGGGGTGGGCCAGCTATCGTGATTTTGTCACGGCAGATGTCCTCGTGAAAGGACTTAGTACTGGAGCCATCGCACTTTGGTGGCGACTCAAAGGGGTTGAGCAGGAGAGACAGGGCGATTTACCCAGGTTCGGCCCCTCGTGAGGAGGTAAAGACCTACGTCCTGCTTTGAGTTGTATTGATGTGGTTTCGATTACAAGGAGGGCGTAACTCGCAAAACCTAGCACTCGATGATTTCTAACCTACCCTCTGCTTCCCTGGGACTCGCCTTTATATACAGGTCGAATCCCTAGGGTTTACAAGGGTACTTTCCTTCCTACAAATCGT
This sequence comes from Hordeum vulgare subsp. vulgare, assembly GCF_904849725.1. NCBI lineage: Eukaryota > Viridiplantae > Streptophyta > Magnoliopsida > Poales > Poaceae > Hordeum > Hordeum vulgare. The sequence goes on along the minus strand of NC_058518.1, from coordinate 448,291,599 downwards.
GACCTCCACGATCTCCAAGTCGCCATCTTCCTAGGCTTGGAGACCTTCCGGAAACTGTAAACCGCCACACAACTTTCGGCCTCGCCAGACCAAGGCCCGAACCACGCTCAGATGAATCGCCTGATTCGGTGACCCGGCCCAACTAGGGCGGGTTATTAACAGGTAATATCCCCAACATTAGGCCCCAGATTGACTTGAATTCTCTTCACGCCAATATTCTTGCTTAGCTAAAGGCGATTCACCCTTTATCCTTCTTTATACATCAGAAATTTTAACCCGCCATCTGTCGTGGAAGATCTTTAAATCGTCAAACCATTTCTCGTTGGCATCTTCTTGTCCCTTGAATTCTGGGCAGACTGACGTAATCCTAACGGATCTTTTGGTATTGTTATCCCAAAAAATTTCGGAGCGCCATTATAGCGAATCTTTTATCCTTCAGCGGTTCCTCCTCACGGCGCCTCGATTCCAGCGCCCGCCCTGTTAAATAGGTGGGAGGGGACAGGACTGGCGCATTCCACCCACCAGTCTCGTCAATCTCCTCCCCATTATCGCGGTGAGGAAACCTTATCGCCTTCCTATTGGAAATATGCCCTAGAGGCAATAATAAAATGGTTATTATCATACTTCCTTGTTCATGATAATCGTCTATTGTTCATGCTATAATTGTATTAACAGGAAACAGTAATACATGTGTGAATAAATAGATCACAATGTGTCCCTAGCAAGCCTCTAGTTGGCTAGCTCGTTAGTCAATAGATGATCATGGTTTCCTGATCATCGGCATTAGATGTCATTAATAACGGGATCACATCATTGGGAGAATGATGTGATGGACAAGACCCAATCCTAAGCCTAGCACTAGATCGTATTGTTCGTATGCTAATGCTTTTCTAATGTCAAGTATCTTTTCCTTCGACCGTGAGATTGTGCAACTCCCGGATACCGTAGGAGTGCTTTGGGTGTATCAAACGTCACAACATAACTGGGTGACTATAAAGGTGCACTACGGGTACCTCCGAAAGTGTCTGTTGGGTTGGTACGAATCGAGATCGGGATTTGTCACTCCGTGTGACGGAGAGGTATCTCTGGGCCCACTCGGTAGAACATCATCATGAGCTCAATGTGACTAAGGATTTAGTCACACGATGACGTGCTACGGAACGAGTAAAGAGACTTACCGGTAACGAGATTGAACAAGGTATAGGTATACCGACGATCGAATCTCGGGCAAGTTCTATACCGACAGACAAAGGGAATCGTGTACGGGATTGATTGAATCCTTGACATCGTGGTTCATCCGATGAGATCATCGTGGAGCAAGTGGGAGCCACCATGGGTATCCAGACCCCGCTGAAGGTTATTGGCCAGAGAGGTGTCTCGGTCATGTGCCTGTCTCCCGAACCCGTAGGGTCTACACACTTCAGGTTCGATGACGCTAGGGTTATAGGGAATTGTTATACGAGGTTACCTAAAGTTGTTCGGAGTCCCGGATGAGATCCCGGACGTCACGAGGAGCTCCGGAATGGTCCATAGGTAAAGATTGATATATAGGACGGATGGTTTCGAATACCGGAAGTGTTTCGGGCATCACCGGTAACGTACCGGGACCACCGGGACCACCGAAGGGGGGCAACGACCCCGGGACTTAAGGTGGGCCAAGTGGGGGTGGGAACCAGCCCCTAGGTGGGCTGGTGCGCCTCCCCACTCAGCCCATAGCGCAAGGGAGAGAAAAGGGGGGCAAACCCTAGGCCAGGTGGGCCTAAGGCCCACCAGATGGTGCGCCACCCCCTCCTCCCCCTTCTGGCCGCCGCACCTCCCATCTGGGGGGGCTACCGCACCCCCTAGGGTGGGAACCCTAGGGGTGGCACCCCCTCTCCCCTGCCCCTATATATATCGGGCACTTCTGGCCATTGAGACACACGGTTTTTCCCTCTCTCTCGGCGCAGCCCTGCTCTTCTTCCTCCTCCTCTCCGCCGGTGCTTGGCGAAGCCCTGCCGGGAGACCTCGTCTCTCCATCGACACCACGCCGTCGTGTTGCTGGGGTTCTTCCCCAACCTCTCCCTCCTCCTTGCTGGATCAAGGTGCGGGAGACGTCACCGGGCTGCACGTGTGTTAAACGTGGAGGTGCCGTTGTTCGGCACTAGATCGGAATCGCTACGAGTACGACTCCATCAACCGCGTTCTAGCAACGCTTCCGCTTAGCGATCTTCAAAGGTATGAAGATGCTCTTACCCCTCTCTCATTGCTGGTCTCTCCATAGAAAGATCTGAATATGCGTAGGAAAATTTTGAATTTATGCTACGTTACCCAACAGTGGTATCACAGCCAGGTTTTCTATGCGTAGATTCTATGCATGAGTAGAACACAAAAGTTGTGGGCGATGATTTGTCAATTTGCTTGCCGCTACTAGTCTTATTCTTTTCCGGCGGTATTGTGGAATGAAGCGGCCCGGACCAACTTTACACGTACACTTACGTGAGACTGGTTCCACCGACAGACATGCACATCGTGCATAAATGTGGCTAGCGGGTGTCTGTCTCTCCTACTCTAGTCGGATTGGATTTGATGAAAAGGGTCCTTATGAAGGGTAAATAGCTTTGGCATATCATCGTTGTGGCTGTCAGGTAGGTAAGAAGGCGTTCTTGCTAGAAACCCAAATCAGCCACGTAAAACTTGCAACAACAATTAGAGGACGTCTAACTTGTTTTTGCAGGGTTTGACATGTGATGTGATATGGCCAAAGTTGTGATGTTGCATGTATGATATATGAGATGATCATGTTATTGTAATAGGTTTCACGACTTGCATGTCGATGAGTATGACAACCGGCAGGAGCTATAGGAGTTGTCTTAATTTATTGTATGAGATGCAACGCCATGTGCTTACTACTTTTACTTCATTGCTAACGGTTAGCTATAGTAGTAGTTGGCGTGACGACTTCACGGAGACACGATGATGGAGATCATGGTGTCACGCCGGTGACGATGATGATCATGCGATGCCTGAAGATGGATATCGAAAGAGCAAAGATGATAATGGCCATATCATGTCACTATATGATTGCATTGTGATGTCTATCATGTTTTACATCTTATTGCTTAAAACGACGGTAGCATAATAAGATGATCCCTCTTAAAATTTCGAGAACGTATTCCCCTAAGTGTGCACCGCTGCGAAGGTTCGTTGTCTCGAAGCACCACGTGATGATCGGTTGTGATAGATTCTAACGTTCGCATACAACGGGTGTAAGCCAGATTTACACACGCGAAACACCTAGGTTGACTCGACGAGCTTAGCATGTACAGACATGACCTCGAATACAAGAGACCGAAAGGTCGAACATGAGTCGTATGGTTGAATACGATCAGCATGAAGTTGCTCACCATGGTGACTAGTCCGTCTCACGTGATGATCGGACACGGGTTAGTCAACATGGATCATGTATCACTTAGATGACTAGAGGGATGTCGATTTAAGTGGGAGTTCATACTTAATTTGATTAAATGAACTTAATTGTCATGAACTTAGTCTAAAAGTTGTCTTTATAAATATTGTAGATGTCCAACGTCAACCTCAACTTCAACGCATTCCTAGAGAAAAACAAGCTGAAAGATGATGGTAGCAACTATGCGGACTGGGTTCGCAACTTGAAGCTCATCCTTGAAGCAGCGAAAAAGGCTTATGTCCTTAATGCGCCGCTAGGTGACCCTCCCGCTCCTGCAGTAGCCCAGGACATTCTGAACGTCTGGCAAACGCGGAGTGATGACTACTCTCTGGTCAGGTGTGGCATGTTATACAGTTTAGAAACGGGGCTCCAAAGGCGTTTTGAGCAACACGGGGCATATGAGATGTTCCAGGAGCTGAAGCTAGTTTTTCAAGCTCATGCCCGTGTCGAGAGATATGAAGTCTCCGACAAGTTCTTTAGCTGTAAGATGGAGGAGAACAGTTCTGTCAGTGAGCACATACTCAAAATGTCTGGGTTACACGGTCGTCTGACTTCACTTGGAGTCGAACTTCCGGATGATGCTATAATTGACAGAATCCTCCAGTCTCTCCCACAAAGCTACAAAGGCTTTGTGCTTAACTACAACATGCAAGGGATGGAGAAGACCATTCCCGAGTTGTACTCGATGCTCAAGTCTGCAGAAGTAGAAATCAAAAAAGAGCATCAAGTGTTGATGGTCAACAAGACCACTAGTTTCAAGAAAGGCAAGGGTAAGAAGAACTTCAAGAAAGACGGCAAAGCTATTGCCGCACCCGGTAAGCCAGATGCCGGGAAGAAGAAAAAGAACGGACCCAAGCCTGAGACTGAGTGCTTCTATTGCAAGGGAAAGGGTCACTGGAAGCGGAACTGCCCCAAATACTTAGGGACAAGAAGGCCGACAACGTTAAAGGTATATGTGATATACATGTTATTGATGTGTACCTTACCAGCGCTTGTAGTTGCTCCTGGGTATTTGATACCGGTGCTGTTGCTCACATTTGCAACTCAAAGCAAGAACTGCGGAATAAGCGGAGACTGGCCAAGGACGAGGTGACGATGCGCGTCGGGAATGGTTCAAAGGTCGATGTGATCGCCGTCGGCACGCTACCTCTACATCTACCGTCGGGATTAGTTTTAAACCTTAATAATTGTTATTTAGTACCAGCTTTAAGCATGAACATTGTATCAGGGTCTTGCTTAATGCGAGACGGCTACTCATTTAAGTCAGAGAATAATGGTTGTTCTATTTATATGAGTGATATGTTTTATGGTCATGCTCCGCTGGTGAATGGTTTATTCTTGATGAATCTCGATCGTGAGGTTACACATATTCATAGTATGAGTACCAAAAGATGCAAAGTTGATAATGATAGTCCCACATACTTGTGGCACTGCCGCCTTGGTCATATCGGCGTTAAGCGCATGAAGAAGCTCCATACTGATGGACTATTAGAGTCTCTTGACTTTGAATCATTTGACACATGCGAACCGTGCCTCATGGGCAAGATGACTAAGACTCCATTCTCAGGAATAATGGAGAGAGCAACCGACTTATTGGGAATAATACATACTGATGTGTGTGGTCCAATGAACGTTGAAGCTCGCGGTGGTTATCGTTATGTTCTCACTCTCACCGATGATTTGAGTAGGTATGGGTATATCTACTTGATGAAGCACAAATCTGAGACGTTTGAAAGGTTCAAGGAATTTCAGAGTGAGGTTGAGAATCAACATGACAGAAAAATTAAATGTCTACGATCTGATCGTGGAGGAGAATATTTGAGTCACGAGTTTGGCACACACCTAAGGAAGTGTGGAATCGTTTCACAACTGACGCCGCCTGGCACACCGCAGCGCAACGGAGTGTCTGAACATCGTAATCGCACTTTCTTAGATATGGTACGATCTATGATGTCTCTCACCGACTTACCGCTATCATTTTGGGGATACGCATTAGAAACTGCAACATTCACTTTAAATAGGGCACCGTCTAAATCCGTTGAGACGACACCGTATGAACTATGGTTTGGCAAGAAACCTAAGTTGTCATTTCTTAAAGTTTGGGGCTGCGATGCTTATGTGAAGAAACTTCAACCAGAAAAGCTCGAACCCAAAGCGGAGAAATGCGTATTCATAGGATACCCTAAGGAAACTATTGGGTATACCTTCTATCTTAGATCCGAAGGTAAAACCTTTGTTGCCAAGAACGGATCCTTTCTAGAGAAAGAGTTTCTCTCGAAAGAAGTAAGTGGGAGGAAGGTAGAACTTGATGAGGTAATTACACCCCCTCTCGAACAGGAAAGTAGCGCAGCGCGGGAAGTTGTTCCTGTGGCGCCTACACCGACGGAAGAGGAAGTTAATGATGATGATCATGAACCTTCGGATCAAGTTACTACTGAACCGCGAAGGTCCACAAGGGCACGCTCCGCACCAGAGTGGTACGACAACCCTGTGATGGAAATCATGTTGTTAGACAACGGTGAACCTTCGAACTATGAAGAAGCGATGGCGGGCCCGGATTCCAACAAATGGCTTGAGGCCATGAAATCCGAGATAGGATCCATGTATGAGAACAAAGTATGGACTTTGGTGGACTTGCCCGATGACCGGCGAGCCATAGAAAATAAATGGATCTTCAAGAAGAAGACTGATGCAAACGGTAATGTAACCGTTTACAAAGCTCGACTTGTCGCAAAGGGTTTTCGACAAATTCAAGGAGTTGACTACGAAGAGACTTTCTCTCCCGTAGCGAAGCTGAAATCAGTTCGAATCATGTTGGCAATTGCCGCCTTTTATGATTATGAAATTTGGCAAATGGACGTCAAAACAGCGTTCCTTAACGGGAACCTTAAGGAAGAGTTGTATATGATGCAACCAGAAGGTTTTGTCGACCCTAAGGGTGCTAACAAAGTATGCAAGCTCCAGCGCTCCATCTATGGGCTGGTGCAAGCATCTCGGAATTGGAACATTCGCTTTAATGAGGTGATTAAAGCGTTTGGGTTCATACAGGTTTATGGAGAAGCCTGTCTGTACAAGAAAGTGAGTGGGAGCTCTGTAGCTTTCCTCATACTGTATGTGGATGACATATTATTGATGGGGAATAATATAGAGATGTTGGAGAGCATAAAGGCCTATTTGAACAAGAGTTTTTCAATGAAGGACCTTGGAGAAGCTGCATACATATTAGGCATCAAGATCTATAGAGATAGATCGAGACGCCTCATAGGTCTTTCGCAAAGTACATACCTTGACAAGATATTGAAGAAGTTCAATATGGAAAACTCAAAGAAAGGGTTCTTGCCAGTTTTGCAAGGTATGAGATTGAGTAAGACTCAGTCGCCGACCACGGCAGCAGATAGAGAGAAGATGAGTTCTGTCCCCTACGCTTCAGCCCTGGGCTCTCTAATGTATGCCATGCTGTGTACCAGACCTGATATAAACCTTGCCATAAGTTTGGTAGGGAGGTACCAAAGTGATCCCGGTACAGAACACTGGACAGCGGTCAAGAATATCCTTAAGTACCTGAAAAGGACTAAGGAAATGTTTCTCGTTTATGGAGGTGACGAAGAGCTCGTCGTAAAGGGTTACGTCGACGCTAGCTTCGACACAGATCCGGATGACTCTAAGTCACAGACCGGATACGTATATGTGTTGAATGGTGGGGCAGTGAGCTGGTGCAGCAGCAAGCAAGAAGTCGTGGCAGCATCTACATGTGAAGCGGAGTACATAGCTGCTTCAGAAGCGGCTCGTGAAGGAATTTGGATGAAGGAGCTCAATACCGACCTTGGAGTGGTTCCAAGCGCGTCGGGTCCTATGACACTCTTCTGTGATAACACTGGAGCCATTGCCATAGCCAAGGAGCCCAGGTTTCACCGGAAGACGAAGCACATCAAGTGCCGCTACAACTCCATCCAGGACCATGTCCAGAGTGGAGTGATAGATATTTGTAAAGTACACACGGATCTGAATATTGCAGACCCGTTGACTAAACCTCTTCCACGAGCATGTTGGAAATATGCCCTAGAGGCAATAATAAAATGGTTATTATCATATTTCCTTGTTCATGATAATCGTCTATCGTTCATGCTATAATTGTATTAACAGGAAACACTAATACATGTGTGAATGAATAGATCACAATGTGTCCCTAGCAAGCCTCTAGTTAGCTAGCTCGTTAGTCAATAGATGATCATGGTTTCCTGATCATGGACATTGGATGTCATTGATAACGGGATCACATCATTGGGAGAATGATGTGGTGGACAAGACCCAATCCTAAGCCTAGCACTAGATCGTATTGTTCGTATGCTAATGCTTTTCTAATGTCAAGTATCTTTTCCTTCGACCGTGAGATTGTGCAACTCCCGGATACCGTAGGAGTGCTTTGGGTGTATCAAACGTCACAACGTAACTGGGTGACTATAAAGGTGCACTACGGGTACCTCCGAAAGTGCCTGTTGGGTTGGCACGAATCGAGATCGGGATTTGTCACTCCGTGTGACGGAGAGGTATCTCTGGGCCCACTCGGTAGAACATCATCATGAGCTCAATGTGACTAAGGGGTTAGTCACACGATGACGTGCTACGGAACGAGTAAAGAGACTTACCGGTAACGAGATTGAACAAGGTATAGGCATACCGACGATCGAATCTCGGGCAAGTTCTACACCGACAGACAAAGGGAATCGTATACGGGATTGATTGAATCCTTGACATCGTGGTTCATCCGATGAGATCATCGTGGAGCTAGTGGGAGCCACCATGGGTATCCAGACCCCGCTGATGGTTATTGGCCAGGGAGGTGTCTCGGTCATGTCTGCCTGTCTCCCGAACCCGTAGGGTCTACACACTTAAGGTTCGATGACGCTAGGGCTATAGGGAATTGTTATACGAGATTACCGAAAGTTGTTCGGAGTCCCGGATGAGATCCCGGACGTCACGAGGAGCTCCGGAATGGTCCGGAGGTAAAGATTGATATATAGGACGGATGGTTTCGGACACCGGAAGTGTTTCGGGCATCACCGGTAACGTACCGGGACCACCGGGACCACCGGAGGTGGTCCCAGGGGACCACCGAAGGGGGGCTGCGACCCCAAGAGGTAAGATGGGCTAATTGGGGGTGGGAACCAGCCCCTAGTTGGGCTGGTGCGCCTCCCCAATCAGCCCATGGCGCAGGGGAAGGAAAAAGAAGGGGGGAACCCTAATTCAGGTGGGCCTTAGGCCCACCAGAGGGGTGCGCCACCCCTCTCCCTTGCCCTGGCCGCCACCCCTTCCCCATCTGAGGGCTGCCGCACCCCTTAGGGGTGGGAACCCTAAGGGCTGCGCCCCTCCCTCTTCCCCTATATATAGATGAGGTTCGGGGCTGTTTGAGACACGGTTTAATCTCTCTCTCTCGGCGCAGCCCTGCACTTCTTCCTCCTCCTCTCTGCCGGCGCTTGGCGAAGCCCTGCCGGGAGACCTCGTCTCTCCACCAACACCACGCCGTCGTGTTGCTGGTCCTCTTCCCCAACCTCTCCCTCCTCTTGCTGGATCAAGGTGCGGGAGACGTCACCGGGCTGCACGTGTGTTGAACGCGGAGGTGCCGTTGTTCGGCACTAGATCGGAATCGCTGCGAGTACGACTCCATCAACCGCGTTCTAGCAAACGCTTCCGCTTAGCGATCTTCAAAGGTACGAATATGCTCTTACCCCTCTCTCGTTGCTGGTCTCTCCATAGGAAGATCTGAACATGCGTAGGAAATTTTTTGAATTTATGCTACGTTACCCAACAGAGCAAAACATGATCAACACCATAATGCTATGGGTGTTCGATACATCACAATGTAACTAGATTATTGACTCTAGTGCAAGTGGGAGACTGTTGGAAATATGCCCTAGAGGCAATAATAAAATGGTTATTATCATATTTCCTTGTTCATGATAATCGTCTATTGTTCATGCTATAATTGTATTAACAGGAAACAGTAATACATGTGTGAATAAATAGATCACAATGTTTCCCTAGCAAGCCTCTAGTTGGCTAGCTCGTTAGTCAATAGATGATCATGGTTTCCTGATCATGGGCATTAGATGTCATTGATAACGGGATCACATCATTGGGAGAATGATGTGATGGACAAGACCCAATCCTAAGCCTAGCACTAGATCGTATTGTTCGTATGCTAATGCTTTTCTAATGTCAAGTATCTTTTCCTTCGACCATGAGATTGTGCAACTCCCGGATACCGTAGGAGTGCTTTGGGTGTATCAAACGTCACAACATAAATGGGTGACTATAAAGGTGCACTACGGGTACCTCCGAAAGTGTCTGTTGGGTTGGTACGAATCGAGATCGGGATTTGTCACTCCGTGTGACGGAGAGGTATCTCTGGGCCCACTCGGTAGAACATCATCATGAGCTCAATGTGACTAAGGAGTTAGTCACACGATGACGTGCTACGGAACGAGTAAAGAGACTTACTGGTAACAAGATTGAACAAGGTATAGGTATACCGACGATCGAATCTTGGGCAAGTTCTATACCGACAGACAAAGGGAATCGTATACCGGATTGATTAAATCCTTGACATCGTGGTTCATCCGATGAGATCATCGTGGAGCAAGTGGGAGACACCATGGGTATCCAGACCCCGCTGATGGTTATTGGCCAGAGAGGTGTCTCGGTCATGTCTGCGTGTCTCCCGAACCCGTAGGGTCTACACACTTAAGGTTCGATGACGCTAGGGTTATAGGGAATTATTATACGAGGTTACCGAAAGTTGTTCGGAGTCCCGGATGAGATCCCGGTCGTCACGAGGAGCTCCGGAATGGTCCGGAGGTAAAGATTGATACATAGGACGGATGGTTTCGGATACCGGAAGTGTTTCGGGCATCACCGGTAACGTACCGGGACCATCGGGACCACCGGAGGTGGCCCCGGGGGACCACCGAAGGGGGGCAACGACCCCGGGACTTAAGGTGGGCCAAGTGGGGGTGGGAACCAGCCCCTAGGTGGACTGGTGCGCCTCCCCACTCAGCCCATAGCGCAAGGGAGAGAAAAGGGGCGGCAAACCCTAGGCCAGGTGGGCCTAAGGCCCACCAGATGGTGCGCCACCCCCTCCTCCCCCTTCTGGCCGCCGCACCTCCCATCTGGGGGGGCTGCCGCACCCCCTAGGGTGGGAACCCTAGGGGTGGCACCCCCTCTCCCCTCCCCCTATATATATCGGGCACTTTTGGCCATTGAGACACACGGTTTTTCCCTCTCTCTCGGCGCAGCCCTACTCTTCTTCCTCCTCCTCTCCGCCGGTGCTTGGCGAAGCCCTGCCGGGAGACCTCGTCTCTCCATCGACACCACGCCATCGTGTTGCTGGAGTTCTTCCCCAACCTCTCCCTCCTCCTTGCTGGATCAAGGTGCGGGAGACGTCACCGGGCTGCACGTGTGTTAAACGCGGAGGTGCCGTTGTTCGGCACTAGATCGGAATCGCTACGAGTACGACTCCATCAACCGCGTTCTAGCAACGCTTCCGCTTAGCGATCTTCAAAGGTATGAAGATGCTCTTACCCCTCTCTCGTTGCTGGTCTCTCCATAGAAAGATCTGAATATGCGTAGGAAAATTTTGAATTTATGCTACGTTACCCAACACTTCCAAGAGCTCCGCCGTCGACCGCAGCTCCTGTCGTCGCCCGAAAGCTTCGGCGCCGCCCACAGATCTCCGTCGCCGTCAAGCTTCGTACCGGGGCCGATCTGCTCACCGCCATCGACCATCTCATCGCTGTCAACCATCTCGCTGTTGCCAGGCACTCCGTCGCCGCCGAAGATCTCTGCGCTCGACCAAGACCTTCGTGCTCCTCCAAAAGCCTCCGTCACCGTCGACCACTTCCGACCGAAATCATCAGGTTAGGTCACCGCTCATTTAAGAACAGATCCCCATCCCTGTTCGAAGCTTCAACATCGCCATGTTCTTGATGCCTTCGTGAATATCTGTTACCTGTCCTTGAATGATTAATGCTAATGACGACGAGATAGCCAATGTTTTTAATACCTTCATTTATCTGCCCTTGATTTGTGTGTTTAGAACAATACTTCGTCAAACGAACAATATCACCTTATCCTGGTAGTAAGCTGCCATGTCCAGTCATTTTTCTCATGTTTTTTCGACTGTCCAGTAGATGCATAGTTTACCGCTCATTGCGTAAAAGCTGTTTGTAGTCTTCACACTTCACCGTTTTGAACAAATGTCTTCGACGCTTTTAAGACACAACTCTTGTGATTAGCCAAACTTCGTAAGTCACCATGGTAACCCGACCCGGATCTTTATATGGCGGGTCAAGATTTTTCCTTAGTCCGTGAACAAATTACTTGGCGAGTCAAACGAACTTATTTCACCCCTTACGGTGGATGTTCAAAGCGTGTAAATTCACCCGTACTTTACTCCTTTGTAGCATGGGCACCGTCTTCAAAAGTGACTGGCTCCCTACCAAAGTCGACGACACCATACTAGCAGATTATGTGAAAACTGGCAACTTGGACCCTCAGGATGTTATCGGTTGGCATACCGGGTTCAGAGAGGATCTCCCCAACCCCAAAGAGGGAGAGATAGTCGTTTTCGTTGAACACCTTGAGCGAGGTTTTAAGCCGCCCAGATCAAAGTTTCTTAGAGACGCCATGTCTTTCATGAACGTCCGCCTCCAGCATCTGGGACCTAACTCGATAAGTAACCTATGCCAGTTCCAAGTGTTCTGTGAGGCTTACCTGCGGATTGAGCCCTCAGTTCCCTTATTCTCGCACTTTTTCCACTTAAATCGCCAAACGGAATTTCACAATGGCCCCAGCCTGGAACTTGGCGGTGTAAACGTTCAGCGCCGCAGGGATAGCCCATTTCCCTCACTCGCCATGCCAAGCCATCCCAAAGGCTGGGGCGAGTCTTGGTTCTAGTGTCAAGAGACCTCACCTGCAGGCGAAAGAAGCTTCTGGGCTATAGGAAAGATCGCCTTCCAACGAACTTTAAGCTTCCGGACAAGCTCACCGAAGAGGAGGAATCAGATTTTATCCCAGGATTGTCCGAGTTAAGATCTCTGACAAACAACGGCCTTACTGGGGTCGACTTGATCCGCAGCTGGGTCGAATGGCGCATCCTTCCTTTGAGTCGCCGGAACGGGGTTAATGTGCGAATTTGATGGCACCTTAGACCATCACCAATGTTATTTCCGCACGACTTTAACGGAAAAGGATATTGTCACCATCATCAAGAAGCTGACTGGCGAGCCTGCGGGAAAATGCGGTCAAATCGGCCTCAAACCCTTCTGCAAAATTAATCCGGCGCCCAAGGTAAGCAATTTTAACCCGCCTTTTGTCTTTACTTCTTATGTTTCATTCGAATTGTGGCCTTTTATAACATATGTCATTCCAGAAAGGTGACAAATTTTGGTCCAAGAAACCCAAAAGGCCAGCCATGAAGCAAGCTAAGCCGCCCCCAAAGAAAAACAAGGGCAAGGGCAAAGCTGCTGTGGCCGAGCCATCCGAAGCCGATGAATCTCAAGTCGGCGACGCACCTTCAGAGGTAAAAACCTATCCTCTTTTCACTCGCCATCCGCTATTGTTAATTTTGTATTTATGTCTCTGCCTCTCTTGAATAGAATGAAGATAACGAAAGCCAGGAGGATTCTGTAGAGGTAATTTCTGTTTCTTCCGATTCATCCCCTTCTCCACCTAAGTCGGCCAGGCGAATTTGTGGGAAAGTTCCCTTCTCACATCCGAATGCTTGTTTGGACCCAAATTTTCTACTGAAGAAAGCACAACATACTTCAAATCGGAAGACCCGAAGTCATTCCGGTGATCTGGTGTCTGGCTTACCAGCAAAGAACAAGAGGAAACCAAATGAGGTACCCATGAACAACACTTCCTCATGTTTCTTTGGATCATATCTATAACCCACCAATATCTTTGACGTATAATTCTCACAGAATTCTCCTCCTACATCTGGCGACTCAGTAATGTCGACACTTCCGCCAATGATTCGAGTTCCTGGGTAAGTCCTTTGATAATCTTACTTTGAGTCTGAGGGTGATAAATTTTCAGTCCTTTTAATGCGTCTCTCCCCTCTTTTTAGGGCACAAGCAAAGAAGAGGAAAACCAGCGGGTCAACTCGTATCATAATCTCAGAGCCCATCAAAGAGTCAGCGCCGATCCAAGATAACCCGGATCAAGACGAGCCTGAGGATCAAATGGATCTTCCTGGCTCGCCCAAGGAAACAATGGATGCCCCTAAGCCGCCAAGTCCATTGACAACAGCAGAAGACCCGGATGCTGTAATTATCACTGGTACCAGCTTCTCTAAGCCGGCCACAATGGTTTTGTCAAAGCATGTGCCATCATCCTCTCAAACCATTCCTGAGTCTGGACTCTCCAAGGCTAAGCTTTCTGAATATGAACATCTGGAATTCAAAGAACTCTGCTCTGGTTTTGCAAGTCGCCTGGAGGCGAGTTATGAGATGGAGAAAAGCCTGCTCCGAATGCTAACAAATAAACATGAAGTAAGTTTTGTTATATATCATATTATTCCCATTAACCCCCAAGGGCCGGGTCATCATTAAAAAGATGAGTCGGGTCTTGATAGCTTAGAAAAACTTTCGACCAGTAACCCCCAAGGGCCGGGTCATAAGTAAAAAGATGAGCCGGGTCTTTTTAACTTTAAAAAAAAAACTTTCGACCAGTAACCCCCAAGGGCCGGGTCATTAGTAAAAAGATGAGCCAGGTCTTGAGAGCTTAGAAAAACTTTCGACCAGTAACCCCCAAGGGTCGGGTCATCAGTAAAAAGATGAGCCGGGTCTTGATAACTTAGAAAAACTTTCGACCAGTAACCCCCAAGGGCCGGGTCATCAGTAAAAAGATGAGCCGGGTCTTGATAGCTGTATAATTTTATCTGAAAAAAATTATACATTAGCCCCCAAGTGTCAGGGATATTGCTTGCAATAGTTCTGAGACTTGCCCCTTATCATGTACTTCAACAGGAAACTCTTATTCAGACTGAATCAGCACTTGGCGATTTAAAGAAAACTTATCTGACCAGCAAGATGCCCGAACCAAGTCGGAGGAGAAGTATCGATTGGCCTTAGCTGAGATGGAAAAACTAAAAGCCGATTTAAAACGGGCTCAAGCTGACCAAGATGCTGCAACAAAAAGAGCAGAGAAAGCTGAGGCCAAGCTGGCTACTGTGCAACAAGAGCTATCTGGCTTGAAACGTCATATCTCAAACATGGCGCAAGCCGTCTTTGGTAAAGTACTCAAAACTTTGATCTTTGTTTAAACCAATAACTCTTATCCTGAGTCGCTGATTATTATTACCCCTTGCACAGGTCCAAGAGCCGCCAATCTTCAGGATGATTGCGTGCTGATGCTGAAGGCGATTTACACGCTGACGGAGCAGCTGTATACCGGCAGTGTACTAACTGTTAAAGCAGTGATGGGCGCCAAGGAGCCTATAACCTCCATAAAGAAGATGTTGGGCTGCCTGTCAACGCTTCCTCCTCAGATCGGCGAGTTGACACGGTCAGCCGCCAGGAAGGGAGTGCTGACTACATTAAGTCACTGCTTAGCGTATGCTCCAGAGATCAACCCGGAAGAAGTAGCAGCGGGCTTTCCTCAGCTCAAGGATGACGGGTCAGAATTCGTCGAAGAGGACTATCAGCGTGTCGTCAAGGACTTCCGGCTGGCGGAGACTCAACTTGCTGCAAGCCTGGACTTATCAAAGTATCAGGCTGCTTATGATAGAAAGAACAAGAAGGTCAACCCGCCAACCTTTGTGACGACCAGCTTAACTCCACGGCGACCCAAGAACCCTTTTGACTTGGACGCAGACCTTTCATCAATCCTGACCGATGAGGATGACTTCGCGGCTCTGGCCAAGTGTAACTGGGTACTGGGAGACTTGCAAATTGAGGTCGGCCAAAGCTCGCAGCAAAATGATCCAAGGGCGCGAGCAGAATGAACTTCATCGATTTGGCCTAAGAGCCATGTAATAGGTCTTTTTTAGGAATCGCTACTGCTTTTGTGATGCTTTCGACAAAAATCTTTATGTCGCCCTTAAAGCGATTTGAAATATTGGATCCGCCGTTTGAAAATCCTTTATAATGCTTAACCCGCCATGGATGAAGTGATTTTGATCATCAACCTGTTTTAAGCTTGAAAAAAAAACATATGTGAAACCAAATAAATGATAACAAATATTTTCAAGATGAATCAGGAAAAAGGTTTGGAAAACCTTGTGGCAATGCCATGAAAGAGAATAAAAAATAGCAATTTCGTCGGCTCATAAGGTCGCGACAGGATGGGGCGAGTCAGAAAGCTCAAGCGCCACCCTAAGATGATGGTTTCGTCGGCTCATAAGGTCGCAACAGGATGGGGCGAGTCCGAAAGCTCAAGCACGCACCCTAAATGATGATTTCGTCGGCTCATAAGGTCGCGACAAGATGGGGCGAGTCAGAAAGCTCAAGCACGCACCCTAAATGATGATTTCGTCGGCTCATAAGGTCGCGACAGGATGGGGCGAGTCAGAAATCTCAAGCACGCACCCTAAATGATGATTTCGTCGGCTCATAAGGTCGCGACAGGATGGGGCGAGTGAGAAAGCTCAAGCACGCACCCTAAATGATGATTTCGTCGGCTCATAAGGTCGCGACAGGATGGGGCGAGTCAGAAAGCTCAAGCACGCACCCTTAAGATGATGGTTTCGCCGGCTCATAAGGTCGCGACAGGATGGGGCAAGTCAGAAAGCTCAAGCACGCACCCTTAAGATGATGGTTTCGTCGGCTCATAAGGTCGCGACAGGATGGGGCGAGTCAGAAAGCTCAAGCACGCACCCTTAAGATGATGGTTTCGTCGGCTCATAAGGTCGCGACAGGATGGGGCGAGTCAGAAAGCTCAAGCGCCACCCTAAAGATGATGGTTTCGTCGGCTCATAAGGTCGCGACAGGATGGGGCGAGTCAGAAAGCTCAAGCGCCACCCTAAAATGATGGTTTCGTCGGCTCATAAGGTCGCGACAGGATGGGGCGAGTCAGAAAGCTCAAGCACGCACCCTTAAGATGATGGTTTCGTCGGCTCATAAGGTCGCGACAGGATGGGGCGAGTCAGAAAGCTCAAGCACGCACCCTTAAGATGATGGTTTCGTCGGCTCATAAGGTCGCGACAGGATGGGGCGAGTCAGAAAGCTCAAGCGCCACCCTAAGATGATAATTCTGTCGGCTCATAAGGTCGCAACAGGATGACAAAATTGATCTTTAATGAAGAAGCCCCCAAGTCGGGAAGCATTTTAATTTTATTACTTCATAATGAAACTGAAAAACTTACAAAATGCAGAGCTTAAAAGCTCAAGTGTAATAAGGCCGCAAGTGGGCAATATTCCAAGGGCGAGTTGACTCAGCCTCCGTGGTCGGCCGGTTAGGCCGAAGATCCACCAGATAATAAGATCTGTTGCGAAGATTCTTGCTGACGACGAACGGTCCTTCCCATGGTGGTGACAACTTATGCATGCCAGCAAGATCTTGTATCAACCGAAGAACTAAGTCGCCTTCGTGAAAGGTCTAGCTCTTAACCCGGCGGTTGTGATAACGCCGTAGATCCTGCTCATAGATGGCCGAACGGGCCGCAGCCAGGTCACGTGCCTCCTCTAAGGTGTCCAAGGAATCCTGACGCGCCAGCTCATTGTCTTGCTCCACATATGCGGCGACTCTAGGCGAGTCATGCCTTATGTCAGTAGGAAGAACGGATTCTGCTCCTTAGACCAAAAAGAAAGGGGTAAAACCCGTGGACCGGTTTGGGGTGGTCCGGATGCCCCCACAGCACTGAAGGCAATTCTTCGACCCAACGTCCTGGGGTTTTCTCCAGGGGAACCATGAGTCGGGGATTAATTCCTCGTAAGACCTCCTGATTCACCCGTTCCGCCTGCCCATTAGATTGTGGGTGAGCAATCGCAGAAACATCAAGCCGGATATGCTCTCGTCGGCAAAACTCCTGCATCGCCCCTTGGGACAGGTTAGTACCATTATCAGTAATGATACTATGTGGATATCCAAACCGGAAGATCAGCTTCTTCAAGAACTTGACCACTGTCTCCGCATCGCAATTTCCAATAGGTTCTGCCTCAACCCACTTGGTGAACTTATCAACCGCCACCAGCAAATGGGTTTTCTTGTTGGATGACATTTTGAAGGGGCCGACCATATCTAACCCCTAGACCGCAAAAGGCCAAGTGATGGGAATCATTCTTAATTCTTGAGCCGGCACATGAGCCTGTCGTCCATAACGCTGGCATCCCTCGCACCGACGAACTATATCCTCTGCATCTGCATGAGCCGTCAGCCAAAAGAAACCATGACGGAAAGCTTTTGACACGAGAGAGCGTGACCCGGCATGATGCCCACAGTCTCCGGAATGAATGTCATTTAAGATTATGCATCCTTCTTCGGAGGAAACATATCGTTGAAAGACTCCGGAGGCGCTCCGTTTATATAACTCGCCATTGATGATCACCATGGATTTGCTGCGCCGAACGGTTTGACGGGCCGAAACTTCGTCTGTTGGTAACTCGCCCAGGGCGAGATAAGCCAGATAGGGAAGAGCCCAATCCGGCGTGACGTGGAGAGCCGCCATGAGCTGAGACTCAGGATCTGGTATTGCCAATTCCTCCTCCGATGGTAAAATCACGGATGGTTTATGCAAAATATCGAGAAAAACATTGGAAGGAACTGGCTTTCGCTGGGAACCAAGTCGTGAGAGGGCGTCAGCCGCCTCGTTGAGGCGCCGATCGATGTGGTCCACCTGATAACCATGAAAATGACCCGCCACGTCAGACACGGCTCTTCTCTAAGCCGCCATCATGGGGTCCCGAGAATCCCAGGTACCCGAAACTTGCTGCGCCACCAAATCAGAGTCGCCAAAACACCTGACTCGCGTTAGATTCATCTCCTTGGCGAGCCGCAAGCCGTGAAGCAAAGCTTCGTCTTCTGCAGCATTGTTAGTGCATGGAAACATGAGTCGGAGAACATAACAGAATTTATCTCCTTGAGGGGATACCAATACCACACCAGCCCCCAAGCCTTCCTGCTGTCTAGATCCATCAAAATAAATAGTCCAGTAAGTAAGATCAGGCCTGTCTTCCGGGGCCTGCAACTCCGTCCAGTCATTGACGAAATCAACCAAAGCCTGAGACTTGATGGATGTGCGGTGGGTGTACTGTACGTGATGCGGCCCAAGTTCAATCGCCCACTTGGCAATCCGCCCTGTTGCCTCCCGATTCTGGATGATGTCCCCAAGGGGGGCAGAGCTAACCACTGTGATAGGGTGTTCTTGGAAATAATGCTTAAGTTTCCGACTCGCCATAAACACCCCATACACTAACTTCTGCCAGTGTGGGTACCGTTTCTTGGAAAGGGTTAGCACCTCGCTGATAAAATACACCGAGCGTTGCACTGGGTACTCCTTCCCTTCCTCCTTTCTTTCAACAACCAGTGCCACACTTACAGCTTTGGAGTTTGCCGCAACATAGAGAAGCATGGGCTCTTTCTCAGTCGGGGCGGCCAGGACCGGCGGGTTAACCAATTGCCGTTGCAAGTCTTCCAGCGCCTCGTCTGCCTCATTCGTCCAAACAAAACGGTCAGATTTCTTTAATAACTGATAAAGAGGAATCACCTTTTCACCCAGGCGACTTACGAAACGACATAGAGCTGCAATGCGACCCGCCAGTCGTTGAACTTGATTAACGTTTGCCGGCTTTCCAAGGGATGTAACTGCTTCGATTTTGTCCGCGTTAGCTTCAATGCCACGCTCAGACACCAGGAAGCCCAACAATTTCCCTGCAGGAACACCAAAAACACACTTGGTGGGATTCAGCTTCATTTGATATACCCGCAGATTATCGAATGTTTCCTTGAGATCCTCCAATAGCGTCTCCCCCTGGCGGGTTTTGATCACAATATCGTCGACATAGGTGTGGACGTTGCGACCGATTTGGCTGCGAAGGCAATTCTAGATGCAGCGCTGATAAGTCTCCCCCGCACTCTTGAGTCCAAAAGGCATGGACACATAGCAAAAAGCCCCAAAGGGGGTTATAAAATTTATTTGCTTTTAAAAAAAAGTTCATCTATTTCAAAAAATGTACGTCGAATTTGAAAAAAATCATCAATTTTGAAAAAAAATCAACAAATTTAAAAAAAGTTTATCGATTTGGAGAAGAGGACACAGATTTTGAAAAGAGTTCATCAGATTGTAAAAAAAATTTCATCAAAATTTAAAAAGTTCATGCACCTTGAGAAAAATTCGATGATACTGAAAAAAGTTCATTGATTTGGGAAAACGTTCTTCAAATTTTGTAAATAGTTCAACGATCTAAATAAAAAAATTCTTCAAAATTGAACAAAATTTTATGTTTTTTTAGAAAGTGCATCGATTTAGAAAAAATATTCAGAGATTTGAAAAAAAGTTCATCTATTTGAAGTAAAAGTTGACGTACTTGGTAACAATTCATTGAACTAGGAAGAAGGAAAACTATATACAAAAAATGAAAAAATGAAGAAAAAAGAAAGAGAAGGAAATAGTTGATAGTTAGCAGACCGCGCTGGATGGCTGGGTGAATACACAAGCCTACATCTATGAGGAAGGTCACGAGCTTACATCACAGGGTACCATCCATTTTAGTTTGTTTTTCCCTATTTATTCATTCATCATTTTTTTTACCTTTATTCATATTTCAACAATATTGTAAATACATACATTAAAAAACGTAATATTACTATTTTTCTTCCAAAACCATGAATTTGAAAATAAAGTTAACACGATGTAAAAAAATGTTAGGTTAGCAAAAAGAATGTTTCTACATTAAAAAAACTGTTCTCGCATATAAACAAATATGTATAAAAGTTTGAATAAAAATTTCTATACAATGTAAAAACATTTGTGTAACTATTTTATTTATTTTTATCATGCGGGAAATAACAAATTTTATTTTATAAAATGTTCATGAATTTCAAAACTATGTCCTAAAACTTTTTAAAAATATTTATAAATTTACCGATTGTTCGTGAATTTCTCTAAAAAATGTTTCTCATGTAATTGAAAAATGCTTCAAATTCACCAAACAATGGTCAAAAACAAGTGTTTGAAAAGAGTTAATTGTGTATTTGAGAAATGCTAAATTTATATAAACATTAGTTTAGATGTATTTACAAAATGTACAATATGTATGACAAAACTAGACGGCAAAAATATAAACATTTATAAAAAATGTTCTTGCTGTAGATGAAAAATATGCAATGCATATAAAAAACATAAATATACCCCGCAAGAAAATTAGACATGTGTTGGAAAAAAGGAAAGAAAGAAAACAAAAGCAAAGTAAGAAATGTTTGTTTGGTTTTTCAAAGTTTAAGAAAAAAATGTTTAATTTGTATTTCAAAAAGGTTTAACATGTATTCAAAAAGGTTGAGGACATTTATTAAAACAAAATGTACATCATACAATTGAAAATGTACGTCGTGTATAAAAAAAATGCCCACGTATACACTAAAAATGAACATTGTGTAAAAGTAGACATGTGTATAAAAAGGAAACAAGCCAAAGAAAACCCGTGAAGAAACACAAAAAAGAAGAAACTTGATTAACGAAGAAAAGCAGGAAAATTGAAAAAACCCAAAAAAACGTGGAAAACCGGTGAATAGACGAACTAAAACAGAAAAACTGTAGAAAACCCGGGGAAGAAACAAAGGAAAACGAAAAAAACCTAATCAAAACCGCTAAAAAATGTGCTACAGTACTGAGCAAACGCATGATCGTGTGCGCGAGACGCAAGGTAAACGAGATATAGCCCTCGCGTTTTTGTGTGGTATTAGGGCTGGTGCAACAAGAGTCGTGGCACAAAAAATAGAGGGACTAGCCAATGCAGAGTGGAAGGGACTGAGACAAAGCGTGCGCATGAGTGTAAATGCGCCATAGAAACTATTCGTACGTTGGGCCAAATCTTTCAAACATTTGGGACATAATTCCAAAAAATTAACCGATGATCAAACCAATGTGGCCGTTGGTTCAGGTTTTTATAGGTCGGACTGCCGGTTCACCGGTTCGATGTTTGGTTTTTTCTACATTGATGTAAAATATAATCAAATACTGAAATCTAACAAGAAAGTTGGCCAGCCAAGGGGTTATATTGCCAAAATTGTAGCTTACCCACCTATATCTAGTATCCTGGGTTGGAATTCTCTTTGATTTAGATTATTTTTTTATTTCAGTGAGTGGTACTGGTTCAACTGCCCATTTTATGCATATGGTTCACGAAAAAGAGAGTATGTTTACATGATTTTTATTGTTCCAATCTCAGATTATTTTTGATTAAAAAAGGTAAGGATGCGGTTTCCGTATTTCGGTTTCTGTATTTTGTCTAATTTCACCATTAATGATGAATTAGATTTATTAACAACATAATGAATGAAGCGGAGCGAAAAAAATTAAAAATTCCGGTCCGTCTGCAGGCCCGGTCCGTTTTTTAAATTACAATAAACACATAGTAAAGTTGTTGAAGATGTAGTACCAATAGGAGCCGGTGGAGGAGGCGATGCCGCTAAGTGTGGGGAAGTCCCAACAAGAGCCGACGGAGGAGGCATCGCCGCTAGCTGTGAGGGAGGACCAGTCGGAGCCGGCGAGGAGGCACTGCCGCTAGCTGTGGGGGAGGACCAACAGGAGCCGACGAAGGAGGCGCCTCCGCTGGATGTTGGAAAGGAGGAGGCACCAACGGTCATGGATTTGTGGTCCGAGCAGCTGGTCATCCTGAACTCCATCCGCTTGAAGGCAGTTGCGGAGGCGGGATGGCTTCATCGGCAGCAGATGGAGGCGGCGTGGGCGACGCATGCTATCTCCGACGATGATGTTGAGTAGTATAGTACTACGTAGTATGTAGGCGTTTCATTTTGCATTCTTTTGTATGGAAGCAGGGGATGAAATATGAGAGACTTGGATATGGACGAGCGTATTTGAGGCTTGACCGGTCAGTGTTCGCGAACGCAACGAGCGTATTTAAGACGTGATCGGTAAGTGTCCGTGGACGCGTCCAGGCGCGTCTACGAACATTTGAGAGGCGAGATTTGTAAGGTCCAATTGTAGATGCTCTTATACCTGACAAAAAGTTGCTGCCGTAAATCCATGTCAATGTGTTTTGCAATATATACTACTAGTAGCAGCGAAATCCCTGTGTGGGTGTGCAGTAGTGTGCACGTGGGGAGCTGGATTTATGTTGCTCTCATCAGTTCTGTTAGCGTGAGACTTTTACGTGTCGTCGGGTTTGCGCTCCACGGTAAAAGTCTGGTAGGCTTGTGCGGTGGGTTTTTCACGTTGAACTCGTTCCCTCTTTTCCGTCCTCTTATCTCTGGTTTAAAAAAACTTTGTATTTTCATTATGAGAGTAATGGAAAGCGGTTATGTCTGATTCAAAAAATAATAATAGCCAAATGTTTGACATTTTATACCGTATGTCAACGCGCCAATCTTGACGCCTAGACCACTGGCTACAGATCTACCGGTACGCAGCGCAAGGCCCTGTTTGGAAAGTCGTTTCAGCCTTAAATAATCTTGTAGTAAAAAATACAGATCAGCTGCCGTTGTTTTTGTTTTCACCTGCAACACCCGGAAGAAAAATACACCGATAATTATTTACATCTATTCCAAGGGCGACCCAAGCGGTAAAATTTTCACTCTAGGTCGCTGGATCACCACACGTCGTGTAAGTTGGCGTGTGGAAGGAAGAAGGGTAAACGACGAGCAACTGAATCTACCGGAGCCAATGAGGGGATTGCAGAAAACGATGGCGAGGTCGCGGTCGCGGTCGCGTGTACGTTCGCATTGATCTGCCTGTTGTCCGTTCATGAATACAAGGACTGTTTACTCTGCTGGACCACGTTTGCCGCAGCAGTGCGTCCATTAGCATACGGGCAAGACGGTGACGGTGAGCAGATCGGCGAGGGGCGCCGTTGCTTTCACGAGTGACCGTGATGTGAACCTACTTTCCACGAGGAGATGCTGGCGCCAAGTGCCAACGCTTGTGATGGGATTTGCACGCCTGGAGCGCTGCAGCTAGGCAGGAGACCGCCGGAAGAACGCACGCGCCGGGACGTCGGTGTCAGGTCGGTAACTAATGGACACTGCTAGCATTGGTTCTGTTCATTTGACTCTTGTCCAGTGTGCTGCGCGACAGGGCCTGAACCGCAGCGGCACCGCCCGGCCCCGGTACGGACCTGCACCTGCTGGCTGCTGCAGCTTGCTAGCCAAGCCAAGCGAGTGCGCCAGCACGGGAGGGGGACCGAGACAGGCTGCGGCTTGAGCATGTGATGTGCGCGGCCGCGCAATGCACGCGAGGCTCGTGCCGGAGCTAGCGGGCGGCAGGGGGAGCCCGACCGGAGTTGCTCTGTGGGCTGTGGCGGTGGGTGGTCGGACCACCGCGCTGCGGCCGTGGCACGTGCAGCTCCCCGCGTACGTCCTTCTCTTATGCCAACTCCAGCACACGATCCCAAACGGACCCCATTTCATTCGGATTTTGTCCGTTTGCAGCGGACGCCGGACAGATACTGAACAAAGTCGTTTCACCCAACACTGCTACCCTATTTTTACTCATTTCACCAGATGTCCGCCTTGTCCGTGCTCTTCGCGAGCCCGCGACGCAGCCAGGCACGCCGCACCTGCACCCGCGGAGTTTGCCTCGCCCGTGCTCCCGCCGGCAGTTGTGACTACGTCGTCATCGCCTTGCCCAGTCGCGCTCATCCAGGGCCGTCACAGCTGCGCCCGCGTCGTCGTCGTGCCTCGCTCGCGCTCCCGTGGTCAGCTGCGCCCGCGTCGCCGTTGCCTTGCCCTGCCACTCGCGCCACGCTCGACGTCGCGCTCGTTCGAAGTCATCGGAGATGTGCCCGCGCAACAGCTTGCCATCGCGTCGCGCCTCGACCAGCAGCAGCCCGTCTCGCCCGCGCCGACGAGCTATTCGCGACACGCCTGCGCCCAGCTCCGGCGGCCTGCTCCTCCGCGCCGCGCTCCGGCCTGCCGCCCCGCGCTGCTGATAGGATCGATATGGTTGGCTACAGAGGGGGGGGGGTGGTGAATAGACAACGACCACTTTTTAAATAATCTTAGCAAGTTAAGGTAAACAACATACGGGTTCACAAATAATACGACAATGAGGTGAACCCTAAAGAAGCTAACAACGAGGGCTATTAAGACAAGTAAGATATAGTCACAAGCATAAGCAAATACAAAGTAAAGGATAGAGATAACCACAAGTGGAACCGATGGAGACGAGGATGTGTTACCGAAGTTCCTTCCCTTTGACAGGAAGTACGTCTCCGTTGGAGCGGTGTGGAGGCACAATGCTCCCCAAAAAGCCACTAAGGCCACCGTATTCTCCTCACGCCCTCGCACGATGCAAGGTACCGTGATTCCACTATAGGTGCCCTTGAAGGCGGCGACCGAACCTTTACAAACAAGGTTGGGGCAACTCCACACAAAGCTTGGAGGCTCCCAACTAGACCACGAAGCTTCACCACAATGGAATAGGGCTTCGAGGTGACCTCAACCGTCCAGGATGCTCAAACACCCAAGAGTAACAAGATACGCAAGGGATTGGTGGGGGAATCAACTTTTCTCTTGGTGGAAGTGTGGATCTAGGCCTTCTCAACCAATCCCTAAAGAAACAACAAGTTTGATTGGCTAGGGAGAGAGATCGTGCACTTTTGAGCTTGGGGCGCAACAATGGAGCTTAGAGAGGTAAGAGATAGAGTTCCTCAGCTAGAAGATCCCTTTATATAGTGGGGGAAAAAATCAGACCGTTTTCCCACTCTCTGCCCGAGCTCCAGCGGTACTACCGCTGAACAAGGGCGGTACTACCGCCACCTGGCGGTAATACCGCTGGATGCAGCGGTACTACCGCTGGGACTCCAGCGGTACTACCGCCGACACCAGCGGTACTACCGCTGGCCCCTTGGTAGTGCAAAAGCACTACTACCGCCAAGAAAGTCTTCGCAAAAAGGTCCGTCCACGAACTACCGCTAGGCAGGTGGAACAAAGCTCCTGGAGCGGTACTACCGCTGACCAGGGGCGGTACTACCGCCGGCTAGCGGTACTACCGCTGGCTGCAGCGGTACTACCGCTAGCAATCCAGCGGTACTACCGCTAGAGCCAGCGGTACTACCGCTGGGGACCATTTTGCAAAGATGCGAGAAACAAAGTGGCGGGGGCCGCTCCAAAGATGAAGGAAAGGGAGAATGTGAAGTGTGCGCGTGCAAATATAGATTCCACCCAAACCTTTCCACTACGGATCCCCTCTTAATAGTACGGCTTTCCTATGACTCAAATAAAGAGAATCGTAGAGAGCGCCGTGCTTCCGTTCCATGTATGAGGAGACGTGTCGTCTTGTGCCGTTGACGTGTGTTATCTGAAACCTTAACACACACGGTTAGTCCTGTACGGTATTGTCATCAATCACCAAAATTACTTAGGCATAAACTATGCCCCAACAATCTCCTCCTTTTTGATGGATTGATGACAATACCGGATTTGCACAGAGAATAATATGAGAACAAAAAGATAGAGATATATGACAATACGGGGCATATGACTCACAGCATATGATGGAAATAAATCACACATAAGTTCATGTCTCACAAAAGATAGCAAACTAGAAGCAAACCAAGTTCGAAGCAAACCACACGAAATAAAGCAAAGCAACACAAAGTTCGAATATGAAAGCAAATCCAGCTCCTAGACTCTCTCCCCCTTTGGCACAAGACACGAAAAAAGGGGCACACCTAATGCCACAGGTAGCTACTCCTCATCCTCAGCATCGCCAGACTCATCGGTCCCCTCCTGATCGGCCTGCCCCCCCTCTTCCGCCTCATCGCCAGACCACTGGTATCCTTGAGCCTGCATCCAAGTAGCCTCTGGAGTGATGTCGTCCTCTGAGCCACTGGAGATGTCCACATCAAGAGTCCTGAGAACACGCTTATGCCTCTGGCGGCTCTCCTTCTGAGCCACATGCGTCTGGTACCGACCCTTAGCCTGCATACAGAATAGAGTCTTCATCTTGTCCTGCAGTTTGATGGCCCAAGATGGCATGGCAGAGGAGCGGGACTGAGAGGCGGTTCCTCTGTCAGCAGCAGTTTCAGTGTCAGTATCCACGTGCTAAGAGGAAGTGGATGGGTTGGCCCATTTTTCCTTGACGCGAAGCTTGATCGGGTCGTGCACAATGTAGTCTGACCGAGCGTAGAGCACCTCCTCCAGAAAAGCCTCTTGCCACTTATGGCGAATATATGCGAACAGATAGGGCCCGTAGATGGGAACCTTACGCATGATGATGCAGTTCCATAGCTCCGTGAACATCACATCAGAATATCCAGAGGGGCAGACTCCTGAGACATAGCCTCCTCACAAAGCAGCAGCATCTCAGCCAAGGAACCATGAACCTTATCGAAGTTACCAATGCGAGGGAAGAGGGTGTTGGGAAGGATCCGGTGCATGATGTCCAGATGCTTGGGGAGCACACCCTTCCTCACATAGAGCTTCTGTTGGGGAACGTCGCATGGAAAACAAAAAATTTCCTACGCGCACGAAGACCTATCATGGTGATGTCCATCAACGAGAGGGGATGAGAGATCTACGTACCCTTGTAGATCGTACAGCAGAAGCGTTAGTGAACGCGGTTGATGTAGTGGAACGTCCTCACGTCCCTCGATCCGCCCCGCGAACAATCCCGTGATCAGTCCCACGATCTAGTACCGAACGGACGGCACCTCCGCGTTCAGCACACGTACAGCTCGACGATGATCTCGGCCTTCTTGATCCAGCAAGAGAGACGGAGAGGTAGAAGAGTTCTCCGGCAGCGTGACGGCGCTCCAGAGGTTGGTGATGACCTTGTCTCAGCAGGGCTCCGCCCGAGCTCCGCAGAAACGCGATCTAGAGGAAAAACCGTGGAGGTATGTGGTCGGGCTGCCTTGGAAAAGTCGTCTCAAATCAGCCCTAATACCTCATTATATATAGGAGGGAGGGGGAGGGAAGAGGCAGCCTCAAACCCTCAAGGTTTGGCCGAAATTGGAGGTGGAGGAGTCCTACTCCAATCCTACTTGGAGTAGGATTCCACCTTCCCACTTGGAAACTCTTTCCACCTTGTGTTTTTTCCTTCTCAAACCTTATGGGCCTTAGTGGGAACTTATTCCAGCCCACTAGGGGCTGGTTTATATCTTCCCATAGCCCATGAGACCCCTTGGGGCGTGACACCCCTCCCGATGGTCCCCGGCACCCCTCCCCGGCACTCCCGGTACACTACCGATGAGCCCGAAACTTTTCCGGTGACCAAAACAGGACTTCCTATATATCAATCTTTACCTCCGGACCATTCCGGAGCTCTTCGTGACGTCCTGGATCTCATCCGGGACTCCGAACAACATTCGGTAACCAACCATATAACTCAAATACACATAAAACAACGTCGAACCTTAAGTGTGCAGACCCTGCGGGTTCGAGAACTATGTAGACATGACCCGAGAGACTCCTCGGTCAATATCCAATAGCGGGACCTGGATGCCCATATTGGATCCTACATATTCTACGAAGATCTTATCGTTTGAACCTCAGTGCCAAGGATTCATATAATCCCGTATGTCATTCCCTTTGTCCTTCGGTATGTTACTTGCCCGAGATTCGATCGTCAGTATGCACATACCTATTTCAATCTCGTTTACCGGCAAGTCTCTTTACTCGTTCTGTAATACAAGATCCCGCAACTTACACTAAGTCACATTGCTTGCAAGGCTTGTGTGTGATGTTGTATTACCGAGTGGGCCCCGAGATACCTCTCCGTCACACGGAGTGACAAATCCTAGTCTCGATCCATACTAACTCAACGAACACCTTCGGAGATACCTGTAGAGCATCTTTATAGTCACCCAGTTACGTTGCGACGTTTGATACACACAAAGCATTCCTCCGGTGTCCGTGAGTTATATGATCTCATGGTCATAGGAACAAATACTTGACACGCAGAAAACAGTAGCAACAAAATGACACGATCAACATGCTACGTCTATTAGTTTGGGTCTAGTCCATCACATGATTCTCCTAATGATGTGATCCCGTTATCAAGTGACAACACTTGCCTATGGCCAGGAAACCTTGACCATCTTTGATCAACGAGCTAGTCAACTAGAGGCTTACTAGGGACAGTGTTTTGTCTATGTATCCACACAAGTATTGTGTTTCCAATCAATACAATTATAGCATGGATAATAAACGATTATCATGAACTAAGAAATATAATAATAACTAATTTATTATTGCCTCTAGGGCATATTTCCAACAGTCTGCCACTTGCACTAGAGTCAATAATCTAGTTCACATCACCATGTGATTCCAACGAATCCAACACCCGTATCGTTATGGGGTCTGATCACGTCTTGCTCGTGAGAGAGGTTTTAGTCAACGGTTCTGAAACTTTCAGATCTGTGTGTTCTTTACAAATCTTTATGTCATCTTATAGATGCTGCTACTATGCGCTATTTGGAAATACTCCAAATATCTACTCTACTATACGAATCCGTTTCACTACTCATAGTTATTCGGATTAGTGTCAAAGCTTGCATCGACGTAACCCTTTACGACGATCTCTTTAACCACCTCCATAATCGAGAAAAATTCCTTAGTCCATCAGTTACTAAGGATAAATTTTGACCGCTGCTATTGATTCAATCATGGATCACTCTCTGTACCTCTCAACAGACTTGCTGCAAGGCACGCATCAGGTGCGGTACTCAGCATGGCATACTTCAGATTCTAGGGCCAAGGCATAGAAGACGACCTTCGTCTATTCTCTTTATTCTGCCGGGGTCGGGTTTTGAGTCTTACTCAAATTCACACCTCACAACGCAACCAAGAACTCCTTCTTTGCTGATCTATTTTGAACTCCTTCAAAAACTTGTCAAGGCATGGATCTTGTTGAAACTTCCATTAAGCGCTTTCGATCTATCTCCATAGATCTTTGATGCTCAACGTTCAAGTAGTGCAATCCAGGTACTCCTTTGAAAACTCTTTTCAAACAACCTTGTATGCTTTACAGAAATTCTATATTACTTCTGATCCACAATATGTCAACCACATATACTTATCAGAAATTCTATAGTGCTCCCACTCACTTCTTTGGAAATACAAGTTTCTCATAAACCTTGTACAAACCAAAATCTTTGATCCTCTCATCAAAGTGTATATTCCAACTCCAAGATGCTTGCACCAGTCCATTGAAAGATCGCTAGAGCTTGCATACTTGCTAGTATCTTTAGGATCGACAAAACCTTCTGGTTGTATCACATACAATGTTTGCTCAAAGAAACCGTTGAGAAAACAATGTTTTGACATCCTATGTGCAATATTTCATAAATAATGCATCAACAACTAACATAATTCTAACAGACCTTTAGCATCGCTACGAGTGAGAAAGACTCATCAGAGTCAACAGTTTGATCTTGTTGGAAACATCTTTGCGACAAGTCGAGCTTTTCTTAATAGTGACTTATCACCATCATCGTCTGTCTTTCTTTTAAAGACCCATCTTTACTCAATAGTCCTCTAACCATCAAATAGTTCTTCCAAAGTCTACACTTTGTTTTCATACATGGATCCTCTCTCGGATTTCATGGCTTCCAGCCATTTGTCGGAATCTGGGCGCACCATCGCTTTCTCCATAACTCGTAGGTTCACTGTTGCTCAACAACCTGACCTCCAAGACAGGGTTACCGCACCACTCTGTAGTAGTACGCGACCTTGTCAACCTACGAGGCTTGTAGTAACTTGATCTGATGCTCGATGATCACCATCATCAACTTCCACTTCAATTGGTGTAGGCGCCACAGGAACAACTTCCTGCGCCCTGCTACACACTGGTTGAAGTGATGGTTCAATAACCTCATCAAGTTCTACCACTCTCCCACTCAATTCTTTCGAGAGAAACCTTTCCTCGAGAAAGGATCTGTTTCTAGAAACAAACACTTTGCTTTCGGATCTGAGATAGGAGATGTACCCAACTGTTTTGGATATCCTATGAAGATGCATTTATCCGCTTTGGGTTCGAGCTTATCAGACTGAAACTTTTTCACATAAGTGTCGAAGCCCCAAACTTTCAAGAAACGACAGTTTAGATTTCTCTAAACCTCAGTCTATACTGTGTCATCTCAACGGAAATACGCGATGCCCTATTTAAAGTGAGTGCGGTTGTCTCTAATGCATAACCCATAAACGATAGTGGTAATTCGATAAGAGACATCATAGTATGCACCATACCAAATAGTGCGTGGCTATGACGTTCAGACACATCATCACACTATGATGTTCCAGGTGGCATGAACTGCGAAACAATTTCCACATTGTCTTAACTGCGTACCAAAACTCGTAACTCAGATATTCATTTCCATGATCATATCGTAGATAGTTTATCCTCTTGTTACGACGAACTTCACTCTGAAACGGAATTGAACTTTTCAACATTTCAGACTTGTGATTCATTAAGTAAATACTCCTGTATCTACTCAAATCGTCAGTGAAGTAAGAACATAATGATATCCACTGCGTGCCTCAGCACCCATTGGACTGCATACATCAAAATGTATTACTTCCAACAAGTTACTATCTTATTTCATCTCAATGAAAACAAGGCCTTGCTCACGTGGTATGATTTGCATGTCACTAGTGATTCGAAATCAGGTGAGTACAAAGATCCATCAGCATGGAGCCTCTTCATGCAATTTATACTAACATGACTCAAGCGGCAGTGCCACAAGTAAGTGGTACTATCATCATTAACTCGTATCTTTTGGCACCAATATCATGAACATGTGTAACACTACAATCGAGATTCAATAAACCATTGAAGGTGAATATTCAAGAAAATATAGTAACCATTATTCTCTTTAAATGAATAATCGTATTGCAATAAACACGATCCAATCATGTTCATGCTTAACGCAAGCACCAAATAACAATTATTTAGGTTTAATACCAATCCCGATGGTAGAGGGAGCGTGCGGCGTTTGATCATATCAACCTTGGAAACACTTCCAACACGTATCATCACCTCGCCTTTAGCTAGTCTCCGTTTATGCCGTAGCTTTCATTTCGTGTTACTAATCACATAGCAACCGAATCGGTATCCAATACCCTCATGCTACTAGGAGTACTAGTAAAGTACACATCAACATCATGTATATCAAATACACTTCTTTCGACTTTTGCCAGCCTTCTTATCTACCAAGTATCTAGAGTTGCTCCGCCTCAGTGACTGTTCCCCTCATTACAGAAGCACTTAGTCTCGGGTTTGGGTTTAATCTTGGGTCTCTTCATTAGTGCAGCAACTGTTTTGCCGTTTCACGAAGTATCCCTTCTAGCCCTTGCCTTTCTTGAAACTTAGTGGTTTTACAAACCATCAACTATTGATGCTCCTTCTTGATTTCTACTTTCACAGTGTCAAACGTCGCGAATCGCTCAAGGATCATTGTATCTATCCTTGATATGTTATAGTTCATCACGAAGCTCTCAAAGCTTGGTGGCAGTGACTTTTGGAGAACCATCACTATCTCATCTGGAAGATTAACTCCCACTTGATTCAAGTGATTGTCGTACTCAGACAATCTGAGCACACGCTCAACGATTGAGCTTTTCTCCTTTACTTTGTGGACAAAGAATCTTGTTGGAGGTCTCGTACCTCTTAACAAGGGCACAAGCATGAAATCACAATTTCATCTCTTTAGAACATCACTTATGTTCCGTGACGTTTTACAACGTTTTCGGCGCCTTGCTTCTAAGCCATTAAGTATTTTGCACTAAACTATCGTGTAGTCATCAGAAACGTGTATGTCGGATGTTCATAGCATCCACAGACGACACTCGAGGTGCAGCACACTGAGTGGTGCATTAAGGACATAAGCCTTCTGCGTAGCAACGAGGACAATCCTCGGTTTTACAGACTCAGTCTGCAAAGTTTGCTACTATTAATTTTCAACTAAATTTTCTCTAGGAACATATAAAAACAGTAGAGCTATAGCGCAAGCTACATCGTAATTCGCAAAGACCATTAGACTATGTTCATGACAATTAGTTCAATTAATCATATTACTTAAGAACTCCCACTCAAAAGTACATCTCTCTAGTCATTTGAGTGGTACATGATCCAAATCCACTATCTCAAGTCCGATCATCACGTGAGTCGAGAATAGTTTCAGTGGTAAGCATCTCTATGCTAATCATATCAACTATATGATTCATGCTCGACCTTTCGGTCACATGTGTTCCGAGGCCATGTCTGCACATGCTAGGCTCGTCAAGCTTAACCCGAGTGTTCCGCGTGCGTAACTGTTTTGCACCCGTTGTATGTGAACGTTGAGTCTATCACACCCGATCATCACGTGGTGTCTCGAAACGACGAACTGTAGCAACGGTGCACAGTCGGGGAGAACACAATTTCGTCTTGAAATTTTAGTGAGAGATCACCTCATAATGCTACCGTCGTTCTAAGCAAAATAAGGTGCATAAAAGGATTAACATCACATGCAATTCATAAGTGACATGATATGGCCATCATCACGTGCTTCTTGATCTCCATCACCAAAGCACCGGCACGATCTTCTTGTCACCGGCGTCACACCATGATCTCCATCAACGTGTCGCTATCGGGGTTGTCGTGCTACTCATGCTATTACTACTAAAGCTACGTCCTAGCAAAATAGTAAACGCATCTGCAAGCACAAACGTTAGTTATAAATACAACCCTATGGCTCCTGCCGGTTGTCGTACCATCGACGTGCAAGTCGATATTATCTATTACAACATGATCATCTCATACATCCAATATATCACATCACATCGTTGGCCATATCACATCACAAGCATACCCTGCAAAAACAAGTTAGACGTCCTCTAATTTTGTTGTTGCATGTTTTACGTGGTGACCATGGGTATCTAGTAGGATCGCATCTAACTTACGCAAACACCACAACGGAGATATATGAATTGCTATTTAACCTCATCCAAGGACCTCCTCGGTCAAATCCGATTCAACTAAAATTGGAGAAACTGACACCCGCCAGTCATCTTTGAGCAACGGAGTTACTCGTAGCGATGAAACCAGTCTCTCGTAAGCGTACGAGTAATGTCGGTCCGAGCCGCTTCGATCCAACAATACCGCGGAATCAAGAAAAGACTAAGGAGGGCAGCAAAACGCACATCACCGCCCACAAAAACTTTTGTGTTCTACTCGAGAAGACATCTACGCATGAACCTAGCTCATGATGCCACTGTTGGGGAACGTCGCATGGGAAACAAAAATTTTCCTACGCGCACGAAGACCTATCATGGTGATGTCCATCTACGAAAGGGGATGAGAGATCTACGTACCCTTGTAGATCGTACAGCAGAAGCGTTAGTGAACGCGGTTGATGTAGTGGAACGTCCTCACGTCCCTCGATCCGCCCCGCGAACAATCCCGTGATCAGTCCCACGATCTAGTACCGAACGGACGGCACCTCTGCGTTCAGCACACGTACAGATCGACGATGATCTCGGCCTTCTTGATCCAGCAAGAGATACAGAGAGGTAGAAGAGTTCTCCGGCAGCGTGACGGCGCTCCGGAGGTTGGTGATGACCTTGTCTCAGCAGGGCTCCGCCCGAGCTCCGCAGAAACGCGATCTAGAGGAAAAACCGTGGAGGTATGTGGTCGGGCTGCCGTGGAAAAGTCGTCTCAAATCAGCCCTAATACCTCATTATATATAGGAGGGAGGGGGAGGGAAGAGGCAGCCTCAAACCCTCAAGGTTTGGCCGAAATTGGAGGTGGAGGAGTCCTACTCCAATCCTACTTGGAGTAGGATTCCACCTTCCCACTTGGAAACTCTTTCCACCTTGTGTTTTTTCCTTCTCAAACCTTATGGGCCTTAGTGGGAACTTATTCCAGCCCACTAGGGGCTGGTTTATATCTTCCCATAGCCCATGAGACCCCTTGGGGCGTGACACCCCTCCCGATGGTCCCCGGCACCCCTCCCCGGCACTCCCGGTACACTACCGATGAGCCCGAAACTTTTCCGGTGACCAAAACAGGACTTCCTATATATCAATCTTTACCTCCGGACCATTCCGGAGCTCCTCATGACGTCCTGGATCTCATCCGGGACTCCGAAAAACATTCGGTAACCAACCATATAACTCAAATACGCATAAAACAACGTCGAACCTTAAGTGTGCAGACCCTGCGGGTTCGAGAACTATGTAGACATGACCCGAGAGACTCCTCGGTCAATATCCAATAGCGGGACCTGGATGCCCATATTGGATCCTACATATTCTACGAAGATCTTATCGTTTGAACCTCAGTGCCAAGGATTCATATAATCCCGTATGTCATTCCCTTTGTCCTTCGGTATGTTACTTGCCCGAGATTCGATCGTCAGTATCCGCATACCTATTTCAATCTCGTTTACCGGCAAGTCTCTTTACTCGTTCCGTAATACAAGATCCCGCAAATTACACTAAGTCACATTGCTTGCAAGGCTTGTGTGTGATGTTGTATTACCGAGTGGGACCCGAGATACCTCTCCGTCACACGGAGTGACAAATCCTAGTCTCGATCCATACTAACTCAACGAACACCTTCGGAGATACCTGTAGAGCATCTTTATAGTCACCCAGTTACGTTGCGACGTTTGATACACACAAAGCATTCCTCCGGTGTCCGTGAGTTATATGATCTCATGGTCATAGGAACAAATACTTGACACGCAGAAAACAGTAGCAACAAAATGACACGATCAACATGCTACGTCTATTAGTTTGGGTCTAGTCCATCACATGATTCTCCTAATGATGTGATCCCCTTATCAAGTGACAACACTTGCCTATGGCCAGGAAACCTTGACCATCTTTGATCAACGAGCTAGTCAACTAGAGGCTTACTAGGGACAGTGTTTTGTCTATGTATCCACACAAGTATTGTGTTTCCAATCAATACAATTATAGCATGGACAATAAACGATTATCATGAACTAAGAAATATAATAATAACTAATTTATTATTGCCTCTAGGGCATATTTCCAACAGCTTCTGCAATCTGTCCTTTGCGGGGGGCCTATCGGTGGGGGCTGCAGCATGAGGACGCAACCCAAGTGGAGTATCAGCTCCCTGGAAGTCAATGTTGAGGAATTGCATGAACTCACGCCAGGTACCGGTCATCTTCTGAGTCCCAGTCATCCACACCATAGAGCGCTCAGCATCAGGAGAGAAGTGGACCGTGACATAGAACTGAGCAACAATAGTGGGATCAAAATCTGTCTTGTAAGTGATGATGTCCTTGATGCCCAGTTTGTCAATCAGAGAGAGGGCATCACCGAAATAGTCCAGGTTCCGCTGAAGATGAGCTAGGTCAATCCACTGAACGGAGACATAGTTTTTCTTGAAATGCGCGACAACATCACGGTAGATCCTGCACTGATCCCTTGCCCAGACATGGTCAACATCCTTGATCACAGCCCTCTCGTTGAGATAGTTGTTCTGAGTGCGAAACTGCAGAAAGTCCTTGGGGGACATTGTTCGGACATTGACCCTCTTCTCCTTGTGCGCGACCTTCTTGAAGGACTGCTTTTTGGGTTGCAGACCTGAGGTGGCAGACCCCTCGGTAGCCTCTTGGTTGTGATACTGCTTGGACTGCGTGTCACGTGGGGGGTTCGAACGGCGAGAGCCACCTGTGACACAGAACACACAACGAAAAACGGCGACAAAAAGAGTCAAGGCAACGAATCTTGAAAACGTACAAGAAATAAACACGCATTGCTAAGCTCATAAAAAAACAAAGTGAATGCTCCTGGTGGTAGTACTGCTACCTCTGGTGGTAGTACCGCTCGGGGTCATAGCGGTAGTACCGCTACCCCTGGCGGTAGTACCGCTGGGGTCCTAGCGGTAGTACCGCTACCCCTGGCGGTAGTACCGCTGGGGTTTGACTTTTGAGATCTGACAGATAAAAGCAACGAATCTTGCAAATGCACAAGAAATAAACACGCATTGCTAAGCTCATAAAAAGAATACAAAGTGAATGCTCCTGGCGGTAGTACCGCTACCTCTGGCGGTAGTACCGCTGGGGGTCCTAGCGGTAGTACCGCTACCCCTGGCGGTAGTACCGCTGGGGGTCATAGCGGTAGTACCGCTACCCCTGGCGGTAGTACCGCTACCCCTAGCGATAGTATCGCTGGGGTTTGACTTTTGAGATCTGGCAGATAAAAATCATTACGAAGGCATGGGCTGTATATGAACACGAAGAACTCCACCCCATCCCTACTTTACATGAGGAACACTAGTAACACGAAATAAGTACATGCCTAGGCAAGAGAGAGCAAGTTTTAGATCTAATCCAAACAAAGTTCAAGTGCTAGATCTAAAACAAGTAAATCCTAGGGCATGGCAACATAATCAACAACAATCCATTGGACCTATACTCCCCTCAAATATCTCCTTCATGCCACCCAAGAACTAGCCATAAGATCAAAGATATGGATTCAATCCCCAATGCTCCTATCTCTAGAACGAGAACATCAACCAAAGAGAAGAAGGGAGGAGCTTTACCGGGATTCATGCTCTTGGAGGAGGAAGGAGAGGTGGAGCAACCCTTCCAAACCAACGGGGAGAAGGAGCTCCACGAAACGAGATCCAAACAGGGAGTTTTCGGGCTAGGGGAGGGAGGAGCCGCGAGGAAGAAGAAACAGGTTGAGAAAAACGGGCTCCCCCTTCTTTATATAGCCCAAGGGGTACGGTCCAGCGGTAGTACCGCTGAGGACCTAGCGGTAGTACCGCCAGATGCAGCGGTAGTACCGCTGGGGTCCTGGCGGTAGTACCGCTCCCCCTTGAGGCAGCCCTAAAAATTTCCTAGCCGGTCGTGTTTGATGGGAATCCTGGCGGTAGTACCGCTATCCCTAGCGGTAGTACCGCTGGGGTCCTAGCGGTAGTACCGCTAGGGTCCTGGCGGTAGTACCGCTGTAAATGTCGCAACGCGGCTAAGGAAAAGAGATGAACTTGGGCACATGACACGTGAGTAAAAATAGATAGCATCTAGGAAAATGTACTTACTTGTCATTGTATATCCTTTCTTCTATACGCAAGAAAGGATGGAGGGGCGGTGGCCGAGGCCACCTATGTTTGAGACAATGGTATGACACCGCGAAGAATTATCCTTGGGTTCATGACCAATGCTCGTCTTTGAAGCACAAGTACCATTTGACAATGGCTAAAAGTGAAAGACTAGATTGATTTATGCATAATGGGGGGGAGGGAAAGTTCATTGAGAGAACAACACTCCCCTTATGTCCATGCCTACATCTAGACCAAGATGGAATGCAAAGTGAGGTGCAATATGCCTAGTTTCAATCCACATTACTTGAATCAATGATATTTAGCTCATGCCTTAACTCCCGGAACCTTGCTTCATCTAGAGGCTTAGTGAAAATATCTGCAAGTTGCTCTTCAGTGTTGATGAAGTGAACCTCAATATCACCTAGCTTGATATGTTCACGAATGAAGTGATGACGAATATCAATATGTTTGGTTTTGCTATGTTGCACTGGGTTGAGGGAAATCTTGATAGCGCTTTGATTGTCACATAGAAGAGGCACTTTGTCACAAGTGACACCATAATCCTTTAAAGTCTGCCTCATCCATAGCAATTGTGCACAACAACTTGCAGCTGCCACATACTCAGCTTCGGTGGATGATAAGGAGACGCAATTCTGCTTCTTTGAAGACCAACTTACCAAAGAGCGACCAAGGAATTGGCATCCTCCAGACGTTGACTTCCTCTCCACACAATCTCCTGCCCAATCTGAGTCAGAATAGCCAACTAGATTGAAGTTTGCTCCTTTGGGATACCAGAGGCCAAAGTTTGGGGTATGAGCCAAATATCGAAAGATTCGCTTAACAGCCATGTAATGACTTTCTTTTGGTGCGGATTGAAACCGTGCACATATCCCTACACTCAACATAATATCCGGTCTAGATGCACAAAGGTAAAGGAGGGATCCAATCATAGAGCGGTATACCTTTTGATCCACTGCTTTACCATCGGGATCACTGTCAAGCTTGCATCTTGTTGGCATGGGGAACTTGACCAGTTTGACATCTTCGAGCTCGAACCGTTTGAGCATGTCTTGAGTGTACTTGGCTTGTTTGATGAATGTCCCTTCTATACCTTGTCTAATCTCGAACCCGTAACCCTCTTAGTAAAAAGAGTGGGATCTATCTTCCCAATTTCAAACTTCCATCATGGACATCTCAAACTTCTCAGTCATTAGTGCAGCAAATTCTTCATTGAAGGAAATGTTAGGAGAGCCAAAGATAATATCATCAACATATAGTTGGCATATGAACAAATCCCCTTTAACCCTCTTAGTAAAAAGAGTGGGATCTATCTTCCCAATTTCAAACCCACGATCTTGTAACAACTCAGTAAGATACTCATACCACGCGCGTGGGGCTTGTTTAAGGCCATAGAGTGCCTTATTAAGTTTGTACACATGATTGGGGAGCTTGGGATGTTCGAATCCCGGGGGTTGTTTGACATAGGCCAACTCATTCAAAGGACCATTAAGAAAAGCACTTTTCACATCCATTTGCTGTAATTTGAAGTTATGATGAGAAGCAAATGCAAGTAACATGCGAATAGATTCTAGACGAGCAACAGGGGCAAAGGTTTCATCGTAGTCGATACCCTCGACTTGGGAGTAGCCTTGAGCCACCAATCTTGCCTTGTTTCGAATCACAATTCCATTGGCATCTTGCTTGTTCTTGAATATCCATTTGGTCCCGATGACATTATGTTCCTCCGTTGGCCGAGGCACTAAATCCCAGACTTGGTTGCGCTCGAAGTTGTTAAGTTCTTCGTGCATGGCCATAAGCCAATCCTCATCATCGAGCGCTTCCTGTACCTGTTGAGGTTCACAATACGAGACAAACGCGTGATGCTCACAATAATTCCAAAGCTGTTGACGGGTGGATACTCCCCTTTTTAAACTGCCAAGTACATTCTTCATAAGATGTGACTTGACTCTCAGCTTGTTCGCATTCTTGGCTGCTCGACGCTCCAAGAGTTCTTCATTCCCTCATCACCTAGAAACTCATCTAAGGTGTAGTTCTTGAACTCTATGCCGTTGTCACTCCTAATCATCAAGATCTTTATTTCATGTTGACGTTGCGCTTCATTAGCAAAGTTGATGACCGTTGGCTGAGTCTCACTCTTCTTTTTAAAGAAGTATACCCAGGTATATCTTGAGTAGTCGTCAACAATCACTAGGCAATACTTTCTGCCTCCAAGACTATCAAATGATGGAGGACCAAACAGATCCATATGGAGAAGTTCCAATGGCCTCTTAGTGTAGATAAGAGTCGTTGGACGATGAGCAGTTTCATGAATCTTTCCTTCAATGCAGGCACTGCAGACACGATCTTTAGCAAAGCTCACATTTGTTAGTCCTCGAACATGGTCCCCTGTCAGGAGACTTTGCAAAGATCTCATATTGACATGAGCTAAACGGCGATGCCAAAGCCAGCCCACGTCAACTTTAGCCATTAAATATGTCGCAGTCTTTGGGTCGCTTTGAGAAGTTCACCACATAAAGACCATTCTCGACATGTCCAACATAGGCTACTTTAAGAGTCTTGCTCCTTAGGAGGACCACAGTGTCAATATTAAAGAATGTGGAAAAACCCATAATTGCAAGTTGACGAACCGAAAGTAAATTGTAGGCAAGTGACTCGACAAGCATGACCTTCTCAATAGATAAATCTTGAGAGACAACCACCTTACCAAATCCCAGTACCTTTGAAGAGGATGCATCGGCGAATTGGACATGGGTGGGCATAGATGGATAAGGACGCACATCCACCACTAAGTCCTTGCTTCCGGTCATATGATTTGTTGCTCCACTATCGAGCAACCATGACACCCCACCGGAAGCAAACTCCTGCAATAGATCAAGGTTTGGTTTTAGGTACCCATTTTTTAATGGGTCCTTTCATGTTAGAGACAAGGGTCTTAGGAACCCAGATAGCCCATTCAATATCCTCATCGTAGGAACCAACAAATCTGGCATAAACATGCCCATCACTAGCACAACACAAAACATAAGAAGGATTGAGTTTGCCGGTTGTGTTAGTAGGAACGGTTTTGCCCTTCTTGGGGTTCCCATAGTCCACCTTGTTCCTGTTCACCTTCTGAGTCCCCTCACCCTCTTTGACAAAGATGTCCATGAGGGTGAGAGATCGTTTGTTCTTGTTCTTCCTTTTATCTTTTGACTTGGAGGTAAGTCCAAGTCCTTCCTTTCCTACAACACCCTTTTGAGTGCTCAAGAGATCGTTCAGACTCTTCTCACCTTGTATGCATGCCACAAGACCCTTCCCAAGTTTCTCCTTTAACTTGGCATTTTCCTCCACAAGATGTACATGCTCACAACAGGGGTTAGTTGCACAAGCATTATCAATTAACACAAAGGGAGGACAAGTAGAGATCTCCTTGGTAAGCTTTGCTTGGAGTTGATCATGAGACTCTTTTAGAGAGAAATGAGCACCTTTCAAGGCTTTGTGGGCCTTGTCAAGTATGTCAAACTCCTTTTTGAGTCTGTCATGGCCAACCTCAAGAGCATACTTTTCAGATTTAAGCATACGAGTAAGAACAACATCATGATCTAGTTTCTTTTGCATTTTAGCGCAGTCATCGTTATATGAATCCTCAAGAGCCAAACGAAGAGTGCGCTCCTCTTCTAGAGCACTAGATAATTCGGCAATTTCATCGGCATAGTCACGACTATGTCCCTGAAGCTCAAAGATGGTCTCCTCATGAGACTCAATGAGATCAGTGGCCTCACCCAGTTGTTCCAAGAGAGCAACAAAGTGCTTCTTGGGTTCTCCCTTAATAGTGCACAAAAACTTATCAAGATCATGCTCATTAAGTTCCCCAACATCACTATCGTCAACACAATTTAACAATGAAGGAGCAGAAGCAATGTTGGTCTTAATGATGGGAGTTACCTGATTGATACCTTTTGCCATGAGGCACTTGGTGATGTGGTTCTCATTGGGGGCGTTGAACAGAGACACCTTCTGTGGAGAGGTAGTGGCAATAGCAACAGTTGCCGTTGCCACTGTATCATCATCATCATCATCATCATCATCTGAAGGATACTCTTCAAGGGCCACCATCCCTTTTGGGTGAGGTTTCTTCACAAAGTTGTTCTTGATTGGAAATGATTTGGTTTTGTCTTTGCGAATGAGCTTGCCTCCGTTGTCTTCCCTTTTCTCATAGGGACATTCGGCCACGAAGTGACTCACGTTACCACATTTATAGCATGTCCTTACTCGTTGTTTGGGTTTGAATCCACTTGAGTTGTTCTTGGTGAAAGTGGGTCTTGAGTTCCTCTTGTTGCCCCAGAACTGCCTTGATGCAAGAGCCATGTGCTCATGATAGGCATACTTTGTGTCCTCAGGGCAGCCCTCCTCTTCCTCATCATCTTCTTCTTCTTCAAGCATTGCTTTTGCTTTCAACGCATGGTTGGGTGAAGTTGTCTTTGATCGAACACGAGCAAGTGCATTGTCGGTTGTTTCGTTCATGATTGACATTGCAATAAATTCATCCAACACCTCACTGGAAGACAAGGAGTGAAAGTCTGGCCGCTGACGAATGACTGATGACATAGCTTTGTTGAAAGGCATGCTGGCTTTAAGGAACTTGCGTTTGACCCATGTGTCATCCACATCCTTGCTCCCATGATCCTTGAGTGCCACAGCAATAGCAGTCACCCTCCGATAGAGATCACGAGGGTCCTCGTCTTCCTTCATCACAAACTCATCGGCCTTATCAAGTATCACTTCATAGTTGGATCGTTGAATGCTTGAGCTTCCCTTGTACAACACCATAATATGCTCCCAACAATCCTTGGCCAAAGTGAAGGGACGCAAGTGAGGAAGATCTTCAGGTGGCACTGCAGATTGGAGAATAAACAAAGCAGAGTGATTGTATTGATTGTCTGCATCTTCTCTCGGAGTGAGGTTGCTTGGATCATGGGGATAATATCCTTGCTCAATGATTCTCCACAAATTTGTTGAGCTGTGATTCAAATGAGACTTAATAGAAAATACCCAGTTAGCAAAGTCACCTTTCACAAGCTTAGGAGGAGGACCAACAGGATTAAGACGTGGTGCGGGAACGGATCCTCCATAGACCATGGGGGGTGGAACTGAGGCATATGTTTCAGTCCCATCCTTCTCGTGAGACGAGGGAGGTTGCATACCTTTAGCCGCTTCCTTAGAGGAGTTGGCCTCCGAATCGGAAACGGTGGGTTTAACCACTATAGCCGGTTCGGGTGAACTTTTAAATCCCTCAATTAACTCTTTAAGCATGGTCTTGACCTCGTTCGTCAAGGACGTCTTGAGAGCGGCCATAGCCGTATTCAAGTCGTCCCTTTTGACCGAAGTCAAGTCCATGTCCTCGGGTTGCCCATGATTAATTCCCTCTTCGCCTTCCATACTCTTCGGGTGGTGAAACCCTTAATAAAGAGACGTGGCTCTTATACCAATTGATAGGATCGATATGGTTGGCTAGAGGGGGGGGGGTGAATAGACAACGACCACTTCTTAAATAATCTTAGCAAGTTAAGGTAAACAACATACGGGTTCACAAATAATACGACAATGAGGTGAACCCTAAAGAAGCTAACAACGAGGGCTATTAAGACAAGTAAGATATAGTCACAAGCATAAGCAAATACAAAGTAAAGGATAGAGATAACCACAAGTGGAACCGATGGAGACGAGGATGTGTTACCGAAGTTCCTTCCCTTTGACAGGAAGTACGTCTCCGTTGGAGCGGTGTGGAGGCACAATGCTCCCCAAAAAGCCACTAAGGCCACCGTATTCTCCTCACGCCCTCGCACGATGCAAGGTACCGTGATTCCACTATAGGTGCCCTTGAAGGCGGCGACCGAACCTTTACAAACAAGGTTGGGGCAACTCCACACAAAGCTTGGAGGCTCCCAACTAGACCACGAAGCTTCACGACAATGGAATATGGCTTCGAGGTGACCTCAACCGTCTAGGATGCTCAAACACCCAAGAGTAACAAGATCCGCAAGGGATTGGTGGGGCAATCAACTTTTCTCTTGGTGGAAGTGTGGATCTAGGCCTTCTCAACCAATCCCTAAAGAATCAACAAGTTTGATTGGCTAGGGAGAGAGATCGGGCACTTTTGAGCTTGGGGCGCAACAATGGAGCTTAGAGAGGTAAGAATAGAGTTCCTCAGCTAGAAGAACCCTTTATATAGTGGGGGGGGGGAATCAGACCGTTTTCCCACTCTCTGCCCGAGCTCCAGCGGTACTACCGCTGTCTGCAGCGGTACTACCGTTGGCACTCCAGCGGTACTACCGCTGAACAGGGGCGGTACTACCGCCGCCTGGCGGTAATACCGCTGGATGCAGCGGTACTACCGCCGACACCAGCGGTACTACCGTTGGCCCCTTGGTAGTTCAAAAGCACTACTACCACCAAGAAAGTCTTCGCAAAAAGGTCCGTCCACGAACTACCGCTAGGCAGGTGGAACAAAGCTCCTGGAGCGGTACTATCGCTAACCAGGGGCGGTACTACCGCCAGCTAGCGGTACTACCGCTGGCTGCAGCGGTACTACCGCTAGCAATCCAGCGGTACTACCGCTAGAGCCAGCGGTACTACCGCTGGGGACCATTTTGCAAAGATGCGAGAAACAAAGTGGCGGCGGCCGCTCCAAAGATGAAGGAAAGGGAGAATGTGAAGTGTGCGCGTGCAAAGATAGATTCCACCCAAACCTTTCCACTACGGATCCCCTCTTAATAGTACGGCTTTCCTATGACTCAAATAAAGAGAATCGTAGAGAGCGCCGTGCTTCCGTTCCATGTATGAGGAGACGTGTCGTCTTGTGCCGTTGACGTGTGTTATCTTAAACCTTAACACACACGGTTAGTCCTGTACGGTACTGTCATCAATCACCAAAATTACTTAGGCATAAACTATGGACCAACAGCTGCGCTCTTCCACCCGCCTCGC
Organism: Hordeum vulgare subsp. vulgare; assembly: GCF_904849725.1. NCBI lineage: Eukaryota > Viridiplantae > Streptophyta > Magnoliopsida > Poales > Poaceae > Hordeum > Hordeum vulgare. The sequence goes on along the minus strand of NC_058518.1, from coordinate 448,246,990 downwards.
CGCGCATCCGACGTCCGCGCTTCCGGCGGCCCGCGCCCAGCCTTGCCTCTCTCCCGCTCACCCGGCTGCCCGCACCCCTGCCGCGGCCTGCTGCCTGCTCTAGCGCGAGCTCCGACCGAGGTGCACGAGCGGCAGCCAAGGGCGACACGGGCGGGGCGAGGGCAACACCGGAGGCGGGGGCGAGGGCAACGCGTGCGGCGGCAGAGGACAGCATGGGGCGGGCATGGTGGTCACGGGAGAGAAGATGGGGAGAGAGGGTGATATGTGGGCCAGACGCGGACACATGCGAACGAAGAGGACGTGAAGGCGTCCGCTTGACCCCAAACCCACAACAACTTTGGTCTGGTAATAGGGTAGAAACGGACACACACATGGCAAAAACTGGGTATGCTCCCGTGCGTTGGGACGTTTATTTTGTTCGTTTTACCTCAAACGGACATTCGAACGATTTAAAATCGTGCGCTGGAGTTGATCTTGCTGTATGTAAAAATACCCGAAATATGGTCATGAACTTCTTTCTTGACTCGAGTAACGAAGCAACTTGGGTAAAACGTCCCATCAACATAAATCACGTCACATCATCATATGCATGCATAAATAGAAACAAAACTGGTGATGTTATCGAGATTTTTTTAGGTTTTCAATTTTTAAAATATTTTATTTCTTAAGTGAAAAATTCGGTTGAAAATTTGTTTTCATGTTAAATACGTCTTGAGGAGATCTTTGAAACAAGATCTTATATCGACATGCTTTAAATGATTTTTTTTTCAGTTAAAAATTACCATGTCTATTGCATATAAACTATCCGAGTGTTACACTAAAGTTGCCATTGTATATATTTAACTATTTTTTCTACGTTTAAAATAAAACTTGACATATTATAAAAAATGAACTAAGGAAGCTAAACTTATCATTGTGAATTACTAAAATTTGCCATGGCCCATGAAATAATTTTGACATGGTTCATGATTGAAAAGAAATATCTCGTCAATTACTTTAAAAATGCATAGTCAATAAATCAACCTTGCCATGAACCATAAATTTAAATTGCCATGATAAATTACTAAAATTTGTCATGATACATGCATTAAAATTTGCGATGGTTCATATAAAATAATTTTCATTATCAAAATACTAGATTTGACATGGTCAAAACACTAAAATTGCCATGATCTGTAAACTAAATTTGCTATGATGAATTACTAAAATTTGTCATGATCTATGAATTAAATTTATCGTGGTTAATTACTAAAAATTGCCATGATCAATAAATAAAATTTACCATTAAAAGTAGTTGAAATAAAATGGTAGCTTTAAATCTATAAGAAAAACTAGATGAAGCATATCATGCCAACTTTCGCGTAAATACCATGGGAAGTTCAGTGTAACATTATGACAATTTTTAGGCCAAGAAAAATCATCGAAACATATCAATATGAGATCTAGTTTTGTAGATTTCGTCGAGAGAGATGTAATGATGAAAATGAATTTTTAATTGGATTTTTTATTTAAGAGATAAAACATTTTTTAGTTCAAAAAACCAAAAATATTCCGCTGATGTCATCTACCTGATGCAAAAAACATGGATGGTAATGAAGACTTTGGACCATGTTGCTTCCTGCCACATTTCTGGGACTTATCGTTTTCTTTTTTGCATGGATACGGTCATGAACTTATGGTTATCGCGTATGCTTTCGCTTCATATATTTTACCTACATGGCATAGTATTTGACTGACTAATCGTTCACGTATGTGCCAACAGGTCAACAACGAGAACTAGGTTGTAGCCTAGTGGCAAGGGAGCGCAGTGGCGTCTCCAGCAACCAGGGTTCGATCCACGTCGGGGACGAATTTCTGGTTTCTCATGAGGGATGCTTCTTCTATATCAATAAAACCATGGGTGCTAGTGCCCATGGAGTTTCATTTTTTTTTAACAGGTCAACAACGGAGTGAATTTCATAGGTGGTCGCTGGACTTGTCCTCAGAATTCACTTCGATCACTGTATTCAAGAATAAATCAAGGACGCAGGGCCACTTGAAAGCGTTTTTGGCAACAAAGCCATGAAACATTTTTTATTAAATCCTAAATCAGGAAGCTGGCAAAATGCATTTTATTTACAACCATTTTTATATGCAATGAATAATACAACCATTTTTATATGACATGAAAAATCCATTCAACAAAAACTGCATCAGAGAGAGTTGCGGCTGTGCCAAATGTCCACTATTACGAGTCCTAGTGGCTAAAGCTACGAAGCAAACCTGGTTGACAAGCCTCCAACAAGAACATATCATGAGCTCCTACCGAACAGACAAAATAATTTGACTTGACATTATGTATCACCCACCTCCGTAGGAAAGTAGTGCGATATTTTGTGGGGAATAACGACATTATGATAGTGCAACAATTGTCTTTTTTTTCTAATTCTTGGGATGGTCTCCTTAAATGGATTTCATTTTTACCTCTTTGAGGTTTGTATCTCAACCTTCCTCTATTCTTTTGTACATCCTTTTCCTCTCTTGTACATACATCCTCTTTTTATGGGAATAAAAGAAAAGGCTGTGGGGTGATTCCCTACAGTAGCCGGTTAAAAAAAACAATTGTCTTTTTTTATATACTAGCGAACGTGTCCATGCGTTGCAGTGGAGAGATAATTGGGGGCTTTTTTATTTTTATTTGGATGTTGTAGGCCATGCATCATAATTTGTGGAGCTAATGTTTTTCATCTGTCTTTTTCCTTTTTGCAGCCATCTATTGTAATTTTGGAGTTATTTATCCATCGGGTCTTTCTTATTTACTATTTCTTCATCATTTTTTCATTTGCATGTGCACCATTGGGTCTTTCTTTCTTTTCTATTTCTCCGTCGTTTTTGTATCTTTCCTTTAATTGGCATGTGCAGCATCGGGAGGTGATGATTGCTTTTGTAATCATGCATAATATGATCGTGGAGAATGAGCGTGCACACAACATGTACAACCAAGGATTTGATTTTCAGGGTGAAAATGTTGAGCCCGAGCACCAACAATCGGCAACCGTTGAATAGTTTACCCAATTTCATCATGAAACGTGTGATTTACATACTCATATGCAGCTCCAGGTTAACTTGATTGAGCATATATGAACTCACATTGACAGCTAATAGATGTATCTATTCATTTATGTTTCATCTATTCAGCACAATTTTGATTGGGTTATAAAACTATTTAACCGTGCTATTATTTGAAAATAAAGCTATTTTGTTTGTACAACTATCTGAAATATTTAATTTATATTAGGTTATTTCCATAGTCCTAGGGACTTTCCCCGGTCGTGGCTGACCAGATGTGGCCGCACGTTGGGTGCATGACCGATGCATACAGGGAAATGACCGGACGCCATCCCGTTGCCCTATACAAGCGGATAAATTCTGAACAAAATGAACGTCCGTTTGAAATCTTGCATTGGAGTTAGACTTAGTGAAATGTTATCCTAGGTTCTGCCCATGTGGGAACAAATGTTCCACCGTGCAGGATTATTTGCATCTGAACTGAACATACTCGTTTCTAACTCGACTTTTTTTAGCTTACAATGAAGCCGTGAATCTTACTAAATGTTTGCTAGCGAGATGATGTTTTATATGCAACCATTCTTTTATTAAATCGTATATCAGAAACTGGGCAAAATGCATCTTTTTATTTACAATCATTTTTATATGCAATGGAAAACCCATTCAACGAAAAATGCATTAGAGAGAGTTGCGGTTGTGCCAAATGTCTACTATTGTGAGTCCTAGTGGCTAAATCTACGAAGCAAACCAGGTAGACAAGCCTGTGACAAGTGTTGGGGAAAGTTGCATGGGAAACTAAAAAATTTCCTACGCACACGAAGACCTATCATGGTGATGTTCATCTACGAGAGGGAGATCGGATCCACATATCCTTGTAGATCGCTAAGCGGGAAGCTTTAAGAAACGCGGTTGATGTAGTGGAACAACTTCGTGATTCAAATCACCGTCGTCCCACGATCCGTCACGATCTAGCACCGAACAGACGGCACCTCCATGTTCAGCACACGTACAGCTTGATGACGATCTCCGCTTTCTTGATCCAGCAAGAGAGACGGGGAAGTAGATGAGTTCTCCGACAGCGTAACGGCGTGCCTGTGATGGTGATGATCTATTCCTGCAGGGCTCCGCCCGAGCTCCACAGAAAACTAATCTAGAGGAAGAACTACGAAGTAGAGGTTTAGGTTTGCACGTGGCGAAGTTGTGTCTCAAAAACCCTAAAACCTCTAGTATATATAGGAGGAGGGGAGGGGCTAGCCTTGGGGCTCAAGGGAGCCCCTAGGGCGTCGGCCGAAGTGGGAGATGAGGGACTCCAACTCCAATTCGGTTTGGGGAAGGAGGAGTCCCTTCCTTCCTTCCCACCTCCCTCTTTTTTTTCTCCTTGATTTTCTTTACTTAGCCGGAATAGCCATATTGGGCTGGCCTCACCAACCCACCAAGGGCTGGTGCGCCACCCATGAGCTATTAGGTTCTCTCCCGGGGGGGGGGGGTGGCTGCTACGGCGCCAGGAATCCCCGGCGGCCTCTTGAGCTTGCGTTGTTTTTTTTCCTTGAAGAGGAAAGGGTGATGCAGCACAAGAGCAGTAAGTATTTCCCTGAGCTTGAGAACCAAGGTATCAATCCAGCAGGAGAATCAAGCCAAGTGTCCAGAGTACCTGCGCACACACAAACGAGCTTGCACCCAACGCTATAAAGGGGCTGTCAATCCCTTCAAGATTGATTGCAAAGTGAGATCTGAAGGCGGAAAGTGCAACGAAGTAAAAGTGTAAGACTGAAAATATGATGTGAAGTAGACCCGGGGGCCATAGTGTTCACTAGAGGCTTCTCTCAAAATAGCAAATATTACGGTGGGTGAACAAATTACTGTCGAGCAATTGATAGAACTGCGCAAAGTCATGACGATATCTAAGGCAATGATCATACATATAGGCATCACGTCCGAGACAAGTAGACCGATACTTTCTGCATCTACTACTATTACTCCACACATCGACCGCTATCCAGCATGCATCTAGTGTATTGAGTTCATGACGAACAGAGTAACACCTTAAGAAAGATGACATGATATAGAGGGATAAACTCAAACCAATGATGTAAACCCCATCTTTTTACCCTTGATGGCAACAACACGATGCGTGCCTCGCTACCCCTTCTGTCACTGGGTGAGGTCACCGCACGGTGCGAACCCAAAACCAAGCACTTCTCCCATTGCAAGAATCATAGATCAAGTTGGCCAAACAAAACCCACAACTCGAAGAGAATTACAAGGATATGAAATCATGCATATAAGAGATCAGAAGAAACTCAAATAAGATTCATAGATAATCTGATCATAAATCCACAATTCATCTGATCTCGACAAACACACCGCAAAAGAAGATTACATCGGATAGATCTCCATGAAGATCATGGAGAACTTTGTATTGAAGATCCAAGAGAGAGAAGAAGCCATCTAGCTACTAGCTATGGACCCGTAGGTCTATGATGAACTACTCACGCATCATCGGAGAGGTCATGGTGTTGATGAAGAAGCCCTCCGTATCCGAATCCCCCCTCCGGGAGGGCACCAGATCGTGCCCCAGATGGGATCTTGCAGAGACAGAAGCTTGCAGCGGCGGAAAAGTATTTTCGTGGATCTCTTTCGCAGTTTTGGATTTTTCCTGAATTTATAGGCGAAAGAGGTAGGGCAGGCGAGCCACAGGGGGCCCACAAGCCTGCTAGGCGCGGGCCCCCTAGCCGCGCCTAGGGGGCTTGTGGGGTCCCCTGGTGGCCCCTGTCTTGGTTCTCAAGTCTCGTGCGTATCTTCTGTTCCGGAAAAAATCTTTTCGGAAGTTTTATTCCGTTTGGACAGTGTTTAAAATCCTCCTCTGAAAAGGGTCAAAAACACGGAAAAAACAGGAACTGGCACTTGGCACTGAGTTAATAAGTTAGTCCCAAAAAAGATATAAAAGGCATACAAAACATCCAAAGTTTGACAAGATAATAGCATGGAACCATAAAAAATTATAGATACGTTGGAGACGTATCAAGCATCCCCAAGCTTAACTCCTGCTCGTCCTCGAGTAGGGAAGTGATAAAGAATGAATTTTTGATGTGGAATGCTACCTAGTATAGCTGTCCTTTGTAACTTCTTTCATGTGACATGAATATTCGGATCCGTAAGATTCAAAACAATAGTTTGTATTGACATGAAAACAATAATACTTCAAGCAAACTAGCAAGGTAATCATGAACTTTCGAAATAACAAGGCCAAAGAAAGTTATCCCTACAAAATCATATAGTCTCGCTATGCTCCATCATCCCCACATAACTAAATTAAATCATGCACAACCCCAGTATTGGCCAAGTAATTATTTTCGCACTCTTACTTTTTCAAACCTTTTTCAACTCTCATGCAATACATGAGCGTGAGCCATGGATATAGCACTATGGTGGAATAGAGTGTGGTGGAGGTTGTGAGACAAAAAAGGAGGAGATGGTCACATTGACTCGGAGTATCAAAGGGCTATGGAGATGCCCATTGATAGAGATCAATGTGAATGAGTAGGGATTGTCATACAAAGGATGCACTAGAGCTATAAGTATGTGAATGCTCAAAAGGAGAACTAGTGGGTGTGCATCCAACTTGCTTGCTCACGAAGACCTAGGGAAATTTTGAGGAAGCCCATCATTGGAATATACAAGCCAAGTTATATAATGAAAATTCCCACTAGCATATGGTGGTGACAAAACAAGAGGCTCTCAATCATGAAGAACATGGTGCTATCATGAAGCACAAGTGTGGAAAGAGGTAGTAGCATTGTCCCTTCTCTCTTTTTCTCTCTTTTTTTATTTGGGCTCTTTGGCCTCTTTTTTTTCTCTTTTTTATGTGGGCAACTTTGGCCTCTTTTTTTTTCCTTTCCTCACATGGGACAACGCTCTAATAATGATGATCATCACACTTTTATTTACTCACAGCTCAAAGCTTAGAATGATGATGACTCTATATGAAATGCCTCCGGTAGTGCACCGGGATGTGCAACGATCTAGCTTGGCGTATGACGTTGAAACATCTCGCTAGCTATCTTACGATCATGCAATGGCAATATGAGAGTGACGGCACAAGTCATGAGACGGAACGGTGGGAGTTGCATGGCAATATATCTCGGAATGGCTATGAATGTGTCATAGTAGGTAGGTATGGTGGTTGTTTTGAGGAAGGCATATGGTGGGTTTGTGCACCGGCGAAAATTGCGCAGTACTAGAGAGGCTAGCAATGGTGGAAGGTGAAAGTGCATATATACCATGGACTCACATTAGCCATGAAGAACTCACATACTTATTGCGGAAGTTTTTATTAGTAATCGAAACAAAGTGCTAAACGCATACTCCTAGGGGAAGGGTTGGTAGGTGTAAACCATCGTGCGATCCCGACCGCAACAAAAAGGATGACAATCAATAGATCAATTATGCTCCAACTTCCTAACATAGCAGTTCACCATACGTGCATGTTACGGGAATCATTAACTTCAACACAAGTATTTCTAGATTCACAACACCCTACTAACGTGACTCTTAATATTACCAAATCCACGTCTCAAAACTAATTGAGAGGAATCAAACTTCTCTTCTACTCAATGCACATGAAGATGGAAGTTTTATTGTATCCTCTTTGGATACCTATCACCTTTGGGACTACTTTCATATCACAAGCCAACTACCAAGTTATGAACCGCCGTGCTCTAAAAGATCTAAGTGAAGCACATAGAGCAACATTGTCTAGTTCAAAAGATATAAGTGAAGCATAAAGAGTATTCTAGCAAATTCACGATGAGTGCATGTCTCTCTCAAAAGGTGTGCAGCAAGGATGATTGTGACACAACAAAAAAAATACTCCTACGATACAAGATGCTCCAAGCAAGACACATATCATGTGGTGAATAAAAATATAGCTCCAAGTAATGTTACCGATGGATTGAAGACGAAAGAGGGGATGCCTTCCCGGGGCATCCCCAAGCTTAGGCTTTTTGGTGTCCTTGAATTTGGCTTGGGATGCCTTGGTCATACCCAAGCTTGAGCTCTTTCCACTCTTCCCTTTGTCCATGAGAACATCACCCAAAACTTGAAAACTTCACAACACAAAACTTAAACACAAACTCGTGATATCATTAGCACAAGAAAACAAACTACCACCTCTTTAGGTACTCTAGAAATCTTGATTTCTATTTATATTGGTGTTAGGTTACTGTATTCTCACTTTTCCATGGCTAGTACCCCCGATACTATCCATAGTTTCATCAAAACAAGCAACCAACACAACAAAAACAGAATTTGTCAAAAACAGACCAGTCTGTAGCAATCTGTATACTTCGTATACTTATGGTATCTCAAAAATTCTGAACACTTACAACTGCCTGTGAAAAAGGCATATAAACCATCAGAAAAAAGAATAAACTCAAAATATCTTTCTGAATAAAAAGTGAAAAATAATCTCGTGAGCGAAAAGTTTCTGTCTTTTTCCAGCAGGATCGAATAACCATCACCAAAACTAGTCATCAAGGTTTTGCTTGGCTCAAACACAAAAAGAAACACAAAAAAATACAATCATAACAGAATTATGATGGTGTGGACACAACAAAACAGAAATAAAAAGATAAATTCATTGGGCTACCTCCCAACAAGCGCTATTGTTTAACGCCCTTAGTTAGGCATAAGGTGATGTTATCACGTATCGTCGTCTTTGGTGCTCAAACCATAAGTAGCCCTCATCATGGATTCATAAGGCAATCTTATTTTCTTTCTAGGAAAATGCTCCATGCCCTTATTTAAAGGAAATTGAAATCTAATATTCCCTTCCTTCATATCGATGATAGCACCAATAGTCCTTAGGAAAGGTCTACCAAGAATGATAGGGCATGTAGGATTGCAATCAATATCAAGCACAATGAAATCCACGGGTACATAGTTCCTATTTGCAATAATAAGAACATCATTGATCCTTCCCATGGGTTTCTTGACAGTAGAATCCGCAAGATGCAAATTAAGAGAGCACTCCTCAATCTCATTAAAGCCGAGAACATCACATAAGGACTTTGGTATCGCGGAAACACTAGCACCCAAATCACACAAAGCATTGCATTCATAGTTTTTGATTTTGATTTTTATAGTAGGTTCCCACTCATCATGAAGCTTTATAGGAATAGAAACTTCCAACTCAAGTTTCTCTTCAAGAGATTTTATCATGGCTTCGACGATATGATCGGTAAAGGCATTGTTTTGGCTATAAGCGTGTGGAGAGTTTAGCATGGATTGCATCATGGATGACACTCAATAAAAACATCATGCTCCGACTTCCTAACATAGCGGTTCACCATATGTGCATGCTACAGGAATCACAAACTCTAACACAAGTATTTCTACCAATCCATAATTACTAACTAGCATGACTCTAATATCACCATCCCTATGTCTCAAAACTATATGCAAAGAATCAAACTTCTCATAGTACTCGATGCTCTCTATATGAAAGTTTTTATTATATCCCTCTTGGATGCCCATCATATTAGGATTAGATTCATAACCTAAGCAAATTACCATGTTGTTTAAGACTCTCAAAATGATATAAGTGAAGCATGAGAGTAAAAGAAAACTACTCCAAAAGATATAAGTGAAGCTCAATGAGTAGTGAATAATTATTTGGCTATGTGAAGACTATCCCATCTAAGAATTTAAGATCTTAAGTACCTTATTCAAACAAAATAAAATGACACTTCAAGGATAGCACGAATCATGTGAAGAAGCAAAAACTTAGGTTCAACCGACACTAACCGATAATTGTTTGAAGAAGAAAGGTGGGATGCCATCCCGGGCATCCCCAAGCTTAGGTGCTTGAGACTTCTTGAAATATGAATTGGGGATGCCTTGGGCATCCACAAGCTTGAGCTTTTGTGTCTCCTTAGTTCTTCTCATATGGTGGTTTCCAAAATCTTAAAATTTTCATCCAGACAAAACTCAACAAGAACTCGTGAGATAGGTTAGTATAAATCAATGCAAAAATTATCATCCTCTACTGTAGTAAATCACTAAAATTATTATTTGACATTGCATAATAAATTACTCTGCATATTTAAAATCCTATCCTCAAATAGGATCATGAAAGAAGCAAACATATGCAAACATAACAACAATCTGCCTAAACAGAACAATCTCTAAAGAATGGAGCAAGATCCATACTTAATTAACTTCAAAAAATATGAAACAATGCCACACTGTATATAATTAATAAGAGCATACTGTGTCCAAATTTCAAGTTATTCTGACATACATAAAATTCTAGGGAATTTTTGCACTGCAAGAAAACTTTCTGTTTTGGAACAACAACTCCTATACTTGCGAATTAAGCATGGTAAAGGCTATCCTTGACATTTTTATTGAAATAAATGATGAAAAACATTAATATAAATAACATAAAGCAAGTACGAATAAAATAAAATGACGCTCCAAGCAAAACACATATCATGTGGTGAATAAAAATATAGCCCCAAGTAAAGTTACCGATGGATTGAAGACGAAACAGGGGATGCCTTCCCGGGGCATCCCCAAGCTTAGGCTCTTTGGTGTCCTTGAATATGGATTTGGGGTGCCTTGGGCATCCCCAATCTTTGGCTCTTGCCACTCCTTGTTCCATAGTCCATCGAAACTCTACGCAAAACTTGAAAACTTCACAACACAAAACTTAACTGAACTTCGTGAGATGGGTTAGTATGATAACGAGCAAATCAATCACTTGGGTACTGTTAAAAAAAGACTCATAATTATTTTCACACAATGCCTACTGTATATTACTATTTCCACAATTTATATTACTCAATATAATCTATGGAAACACCAAAACAAGCAAATTATGCATTGAAAACAGAATCTGTCAAAAACAGAACAGTCTGTAATGATCTGAATGATAACCATACTTCTGCACTTCGAAAAATTCTGAAAAAATTATCAATCAGCAGCAAAAAAAATCAACCTAAAATCACTCTCCGGATAGAAATTAGAAATGATTTCGCAAGCGCAAAGTTTCTGTCTTTTTCAACATGATCAAACAACTATCACCCAAACTAATCATAAAGGCTTTACTTGGCACTTTATTGAAATAAAGCTATAAAACATGATTAATACAGTAGCTTAATCATGTGAACACACAAAAACAGTAAGTATACATATTGGGTTGTCTCCCAACAAGCACTTTTCTTTAATGCCTTTCAAGTTAGGCATGATGATTTCAATGATGCTCACACAAAAGATAAGGATTGAAACATAATGGAAGCATCATGGAGCATATGACTAGCACATTTAAGTCTAACCCACTTCCTATGCATAGGGATTTTGTGATCAAACAATTTATTGGAGCAAGAATCAACTAGCATAGGAAGATAAAACAAGCATGACTTCAAAAGTTTCAACACATGGAGAGGAAGCTTGATATTATTGCAATATGTAGAAGCATATGATACTCTCTCATAATAATTTTCAGTAGCATCATGAATGAATTCAACAATATAACCAGCACCTAAAGCATTCTTTTCATGATCTACAAGCATAGAAATTTTACTACTCTCCACATAAGGAAATTTATTCTCATCAATAGTAGTGGGAGTATCGTAAAAGACTTGAACACTACGAATTGTTTCCACATTAAAAGAGTAATGTTCAGTAAGAGGGTACTCATAATTGTGACAAGTTTTATTGTCATTCTTCTTTATAGCATAAGTATCATCACAATAATCATCATAGATAGGGGCATGCTTTCATCATAATAATTTTGATCATTCAAAGTGGGAGAACTAAAAGGATCATCTTCATCAAACATAGCATCCCCAAGCTTGTGGATTTGCATATCGTTAGCATCATGGGTATTCAAAGAATTCATACTAACAACATTGCAATCATGCTCATCATTCACATATTTTATGCCAAGCATTCTATGTAATTCTTCTTTTAGCACTTGAGCACAATTTTCATTTCCATCATTTTCACGAAAGACATTAAAAAGATGAAGCATATGAGGCAACCTTAAATTCCATTTTTTTGTGGTTTTCTATTAATAAACTGAACTAGTGATAAAACAAGAAACTAAAATATTCAATTGCAAGATCTAAAAATATACCTTCAAGGGCTAACCTCCCCGGCAACGGCGCCGGAAAAGAGCTTGATGTCTACTACGCAACCTTCTCCTTGTAGACGTTGTTGGGCCTCCAAGTGCAGAGGTTTGTAGGACACTAGCAATTTTCCCTCAAGTGGGTGACCTGAGTTTATCAATCCATGGGAGGCGTAGGATGAAGATGGTATCTCTCAAGCAACCCTGCAACCAAATAACAAAGAGTCTCTTGTGTCCCCAACACACCCAATACAATGGTAAATTGTATAGGTGCACTAGTTCGGCGAAGAGATGGTGATACAAGTGCAATATGGATAGTAGATATAGGTTTTTGTAATCTTAAATTATAAAAGCAGCAAGGTAATTAATAATAAAAGTGAGCACGAATGGTATTGCAATGCATGGAAACAAGGCCTAGGGTTCATACTTTCACTAGTGGAAGTTCTCTCAACAATGATAACATAATTGGATCATATAACTAGCCCTCAACATGCAACAAAGAGTCACTCCAAAGTCACTAATAGCGGAGAACAAACGAAGAGATTATTGTCAGGTACGAAACCACCACAAAGTTATTCTTTCTGATCGATCTATTCAAGAGTCCGTAGTAAAATAACACGAAGCTATTCTTTCCGTTCAATCTATCCTAGAGTTCGTACTAGAATAACACCTTAAGACACACATCAACCAAGACCCTAATGTCACCTAGATACTCCATTGTCACCTCAAGTATCCGTGGTCATGATTATACGATATGCATCACACAATCTCAGAATCATCTATTCAACCAACACATAGAACTTCAAAGAGTGCCCCAAAGTTTCCACCGGAGAGTCAAAACGTGTGCCAACCCATATGCCTAGGTTCCCGATGTCACGAAACCCGCAAGTTGATCACCAAAACATACATCAAGTACTCACATGAATATCCCATTGTCACCACAGATAGACACGTGCAAGACATGCATCAAGTGTTCTTAAAGACTCAATTCGATAAGATAACTTCAAAGGGGAAACTCAATTCATTACAAGAAGGGAGAGGGGGAAGAACATCATAGGATCCAACTATAGTAGCAAAGCCCGCGGTACTTCAAGGTCATGACATCTCAAGAACACGAGAGAGAGAGAGAGAGAGATCAAACACATAGCCACTCGTACATACCCTCAGCCCTGAGGGAGAACTACTCCCTCCTCGTCATGGAGATCGCCGGGATGATGAAGATGGCCACCAGAGATGGATTGCTCCTCCGACAGGGTGCCGGAACGGGCTCCCGATTGGTTTTTGAAGGCTACACAGGCTTGCGGCGGCGGAACTCCCGATCTAAGTTTATTTCTGGAGGTTTATGTATTTATAGGACCAGATGGCATCGAGAACAAGTCGCGGGGGGGGGGGGGGGGGGGCACGAGGGAGTCACGAGCCCCCCAGGTGCGCCCAGGAGGGGTGCGCGCACCTCCCTGGCTCGTGGCTTCCTCGGGACTCCTCTCCGGTATCTTTTTCTTCTGGTATTTTTGATATTTTCCATAAAAAATCACGGCAAAAGTTTTATTCCGTTTGGACTCCGTTTGATATTCCTATCTGAAAAAGGTCAAAAACAAGGAAAAACAGGAACTAGCACTGGGCTCTAGGTCAATAGGTTAGTCCCAAAAATAATATAAAATAGCATATTCATGCATATAAAACATCCAAAGTTGATAATATAATAGCATGAAATGATAAAAAATTATAGATACGTTGGAGACGTATCAGGGCTCAAGGGAGCCCCTAGGGCGTCTGTCACGCCCAAGATGCGACCATATCCTCAATTTGGCACGAGGGCCTCGTGAGGGATAGAAGCGCATCTCGTCGTGTCGCAAGAATGGATAGCGTTACAAGTACATGTACTGAAAAGAAGATATATATATATATATATATATATATATATATATATATATATATATATATAGAATTGGATTACACTTGCCACAAGCTACATCAGAGTCACAACAGTACAATACATAATCATCGTGAAGAAGAGCAGGGTCCGACTACGGACGAAAACAAACGAGAAAAGAAGAACGACGTCCATCCTTGCTATCCCAGGCTGCCGGCCTGGAACCCATCCTAGATCGATGAAGAAGAAGAAGAATAAGCAACTCCAAATGAACAATGAACGCGCTCGCGCCAAGTAACCTTTACCTGTACCTGCAACTGGTATTGTAGTAATCTGTGAGCCACAGGGGACTCAGCAATCTCATTTCCAAAGGTATCAAGACTAGCAAAGCTTATTAGGTGAGGCATGGTTAAGTGGTGAGGTTGCAGCAATGGCTAAGCTTATATATTTGGTGGCTAAACTTACGAGTACAAGAAAATAAGAGGGGGAAGATCTACGCATAACAGACGTGAGCTACTGATGATCAAGTGAATGATCCTGAACACCTACCTACGTCAGACATAACCCCACCGTGTCCTCGATCGAAGAAGGAATTCATGAAAGAGACAGTCACGGTTACGCACACAGTTGGCATATTTTAATTAAGTTAACATCAAGTTATCTAGAACCAGTGTTAAACAAAGTTTCCACATTGCCACATAACCGCGGGAACGGCTTTCCAAAAGATTAAACCTTGCAGGGGTGCTCCAACTAGTCCATCACAAATTACCACAAGCCGCATAGAAATCCTCGATCACGAAGCTCGCGATCTCGTCGGACTCCTTAGTGGAAAACCTCAACTCTGAGATTACCCAAAGAATCACCGGAATCCCGATGCACAAGATATCTCGTCAAAGGTAAAACTAATCCAGCAAGGCCGCCCGGCGTGTCGACGGTCCCGATAGGAGCCGCGTATTTCGTTCTCACGCAACGACGGATGGAACTAGCTACGAGTGCCTGATACGTCCATTTTGCATCATGCTTTCATGTTGATATTTATTGCTTTATGGGCTGTTATATTACTTTGTGGTACCATATTTATGCCTTTTTCTCTTATTTTGCAAGGTTTATTTGAAGAGGGAGAATTCAGGTAGCTGAAATTCTCGACTGGAAAATGAGCAAATCTTAGTCCACTATTCTGCACATCTCCAAATGCCCTGAAAATTTACGTGGATTTTTTTGGGATTACATAAAAAATACTGGGCGAAAGAAGTACCGGAGGGGGCTGCCAGGGCGCCACAAGCCCTGCCACCGCCACCCCCTGGTGGCGGAGTGGGGGCTTGTGGGCTCCCTGACGGCCCACTAGCCCCCCTCTTTTGCTATATGAAGCGTTTTGGTCTAGAAAAAATCATACAGGAGCTTTTTCGTGGTTTCGCCGCCGCCATGAGGCGGAACTTGAGCAGATCCAATCTAGAGCTCCGGCAGGACGATCCTGCCGGGGATACTTCCCTCCCGGAGGGGGAGATCGTCGCCATCGTCATCACCAACACTCCTCTCGTCGGAGGGGAGGCATCTTCATCAACATCTTCATCAGCACCATCTCCTCTCCAATCCCTAGTTCATCTCTTGTAACCAATCTTCGTCTCGCAACTCCGATTTGTACTTGTAAGGTTGCTAGTAGTGTTGATTACTCTTTGTGGTTGATGCTAGTTGGATTACTTGGTGGAAGAGTTTATGTTCAGATCCTTGATGCTATTCATTACACCTCTGATCATGATTATGACTATGCTTTGTGAGTAGTTACTTTTGTTCGTGAGGACATGGGATAAGTCATGTTAATAATAGTCATGTGAATTTGATATTCGTTCGGTATTTTGATATGCTGTATGTTGTCTTTTCCTCTAGTGTTGTTATGTGAACGTCGACTACATAAAACTTCACCATACTTGGGCCTAGAGGAAGGCATTGGGGAGTAGTAAGTAGATGATGGGTTGCTGGAGTGACAGAAGCTTAAACCCCAGTCTATGCGTTGCTTCGTTAGGGGCTGATTTGGATCCACTAGTTTAATGCTATGGTTAGACGTTGTCTTAATTCTTCTTTTATAGTTGCGGATGCTTGCGAGAGGTTAATCATAAGTGGGATGCTTGTCCACGTAAGGGCAGTACCCAAGCGCCGGTCCGCCCACATATCAAACTATCAAAGTAACGAACACGAATCATATGAACATGATGAAACTAGCATGACAGAAATCCCGTGTGTCCTCGGGAGCGTTTTTCCTCCTATAAGGCTTTGTTCAGGCTTGTCCCTTGCTGCAAAAGGGATTGGGCCACTTGCTGCACCGTTGCTACTACTTGTTACTTGTTACTTTTTTGCTTGCTACGTTTCACCTCGCTACACAATCACTTGTTACCGCTACTTTCAATGCTTGCAGTTATTACCTTGCTAAAATCTGTTTATGAGAGCCTTCTGCTCCTCGTTGGGTTCGACACTCTTACTTATCGAAAGGACTACGATTGATCCCCTATACTTGTGGGTCATCAAGACTCTTTTCTGGCGCCGTTGCCGGGGAGTGAAGCACCTTTGGTAAGTGGAAACTGGTAAGGAAACATTTTTATACTGTGCTGAAATTTATTGTCACTTGTCACTATGGAAATTGTTCCTTTGAGGAGTTTGTTCGGGTATCTTCATCACGAATGGAAGCACGAGGAGTTGTTCCTCGACCTGAGGTACCTACTGAAAATATCTTTTATGAATTTCCTTTGGGTATGCTTGAGAAACTGCTGGCTAATCCTTTCACAGGAGATGGATCTTCACATCCAGACTTGCATCTGATCTATGTAGATGAAATTTGTGGTTTATTTAAGCTTGCAGGTTTGCCCGAGGATGAGGTAAAGAAGAAAGTCTTTCCTTTATCTTTGAAGGATAAGGTGTTGACATGGTATAGGCTATGTGATGATACTGGATCATGTGGCTACAATCGGTTGAAATTGGAATTTGATCAAAAGTTCCATCCTATGCATTTAGTACATCGTGATCGGAAATTTATTTATAACTTTTGGCCTCGTGACAGGGAAAGCATAGCTCAAGCTTGGGGAGGCTTAAATCAATGCTATATTCATGCCCCAATCATGAGCTCTCGAGAGAAATGATCACTCAAAACTTTTATGCTCGGCTTTCTCATGAAGATCGTACCATGCTTGACACTTCTTGTACCGGTTCTTTTATGAAGAAGGATATTGATCACAAGTGGAATTTATTGGAAAGAATCAAACACAACTCTGAAGATTGGGAGCTGGAGGAAGGTAAGGAGTCAGGTATGAATTTCCAGTTTGATTGCGTTAAATCTTTTGTTGAGACAAACACTTCTAGAGATCTTAGCGCTAAGTATGGACTTGACTCTGAGATAGTAGCTTCTCTATGTGAATCTTTTGCTGCTCATGTTGATCTTCCCAAAGAGAAGTGGTTTAAATATCATCCTCTTGTAGAAAGTAACATAGCAAAAACCAATCTAGTTGAGGAGAAAGTCATTGCTTTTAGTGATCATGTTGTTCCTTGTGCTTACACTGAGAAACCACCATACCCTGCTAGGATAAAGTATTATTCTAAAGCTCCAACTGTGATACATAGGGGTTACATTAGACCACTTGCACCCCCTGACGAGATTTGAGTTGAACCTAGTATTGCTATTATCAAAGATCTCTTAGTCGAAGACAGAGATGGGCATGTTATCAAATTCTGTGAGGACTCCGCTAGAATTGCTAAACCTCACGCGAAGGACAAATACGGACCTGTAGTTGGCCTGCCCGTTGTTTCTGTCAAGAGAGGAGATCACTATTACCATGGTTTATGTGATATGGGAGCTAGTGTTAGTGCAATACCCCGTTCTCTATATGATGAAATCAAAGATGAGATTGCACCTGCTGAGTTAGAACCCATTGATGTCACTATTACGTTAGCTAATAGAGACACTATCTGCCCTCTGGGAATTGTGAGAGACGTAGAAGTCCTGTGTGGTAAGACAAAGTATCCTACTGATTTCCTCGTCCTTGGTACTGCACAAGATAGCTATTGTCCCATCATATTTGGTAGACCCTTTCTCAACACTGTCAATGTTCACATTGATTGCATTAAGCAGACTGTCATAGTTAGTTTCGAGGGTGTGTCTCATGAATTTAACTTCTCCAAGTTTGGAAGACAACCTCATGAAAAAGAATCGTCTGGTAGGGATGAAATCGTTGCTCTTGCCTCTATTTCCGTACCTCCTACGGATCCTTTAGAGCAATATCTGCTTGAGCATGAAAATGATATGCATATGGAGAGAGATGAGATAGATAAAATTGTCTTAGAACAATATCCTATCTCAAGAATAATCTGCCTGTTGAACTGCTTGGGGATCCTCCCCCACCAAAGGGTGATCCTATGTTCGAGCTTAAACAGTTGCCTGGTACTCTTAAGTATGCCTATCTTGATGAGAAGGATATATATCCTGTTATTATTAGTGATCTCCTCTCAGAGCACGAAGAGAAGAAGTTACTAAGAACTCTGAGGAAGCACCGAGCTGCTATTGGATATACTCTTGATGATCTTAAGGGTATTAGTCCTACTCTATGTCAACACAAGATTAAAACCGATCCTGACTTTAAACCAGTTGTTGATCATCAAAGGAGATTAAATCCAAAGATGAAAGAGGTCGTTAGAAAAGAAATATTAAAGCTTCTGGAAGCAGGAATCATTTATCCTGTTGCTCATAGTGATTGGGTAAGTCCAGTACATTGCGTACCTAAGAAGGGAGGTATCACCGTCGTTCCTAATGATAAGGATGAACTAATCCCACAAAGGATTATTACCGGTTATAGAATGGTGATAGACTTCCGGAAACTGAACAAGGCAACCAGGAAAGATCATTATCCTTTGCCGTTTATCGACCAAATGCTAGAAAGGCTATCCAAACACACACACTTCTGCTTTCTGTACGGTTATTCAGGTTTCTCGCAAATACCTGTTGCACAATCTGATCAGGAGAAAACCACCTTCACCTGCCCTTTCGGTACCTTTGCTTATAGACGTATGCCTTTTGGCTTATGCAATGCACCTGCCACCTTTCAAAGATGTATGATGGCTATATTCTCTGACTTTTGTGAAAAGATTGTCGAGGTTTTCATGGACGACTTCTCTGTTTACGGGTCTTCCTTTGATGATTGCCTTAGCAACCTTGATCGATTCTTACAGAGATGCGAAGATACCAACCTCGTCTTGAATTGGGAGAAGTGCCACTTTATGGTTAATGAAGGCATCGTCTTAGGACACAAAATTTCTGAGAGAGGCATTGAAGTTGATAGGCTAAGGTTGAAGCAATTGAGAAAATGCCTTGCCGCACAGATATCAGAGGTATACGAAGTTTCCTAGGTCATGCTGGTTTCTATAGAAGGTTCATTAAAGACTTCTCTAAGATTTCTAGGCCTCTTACCAACCTCTTGCAGATGGATGTTCCTTTTGTTTTTGATGACGATTGTGACGAAGCCTTTGAAATAATTAAGAAGGCTTTGATAACCGCACCTATTGTTCAACCACCTGACTGGAACTTGCCCTTTGAAATCATGTGTGACGCTAGTAATTATGCTGTTGGTGCTCTTCTAGGACAAAGAGTTGATAAGAAGTTGAATGTTATTCACTACGCTAGTAAAACTCTAGACAGTGCCCAAAGAAACTATGCCACTACGGAGAAGGAATTTTTAGCGGTCTGTTTGCATGTGAAAAGTTCAGATCTTATATAGTTGACTCCAAAGTCACTATTCACTCTGATCATGCTGCTATTAAGTACCTTATGGAGAAGAAGGACGCTAAGCCTAGGCTGACCAGATGGGTTCTCCTGCTACAGGAATTTGATTTGCACGTCGTTGACCGAAAGGGTGCTGATAACCTTGTAGCAGATAACTTGTCTAGGCTAGAGAATGTCCTTGATGACCCACTACCTATTGATGACAGCTTTCCTGATGAGCAACTAAATGTCATCCGCACTAAACATAGTGCATTGTGCTATGCCGATTATGCAAATTATATCGTAGCCAAATACATACCACCCAGTTTCACCTATCAGCAAAAGAAGAAATTCTTCTTTGATTTGAGACACTACTTTTGGGATGATCCTCACCTTTATAAGGAAGGAGTAGATGGTGTTATTAGACGTTGTGTAACTCAACATGAACAGGGACAAATCTTGCAGAAGTGTCATTCCGAAGCCTACGGAGGACACCACGCTGGAGATAGAACTGCTCAGAAGGTATTGCAATCAAGTTTCTATTGGCACACTCTCTTCAAGGATGCCCGTAAGTTTGTCTTGTCTTGTGATGAATGCCAAAGAATAGGGAATATCAGCAAGCGTCAGGAAATGCCTATGAACTATTCACTTGTCATTGAACCATTTGATGTCTGGGGCTTTGATTATATGGGACCCTTCCCGAGTTCCAATGGGTACACTCACATCTTAGTTGCTGTGGATTACGTTACTAAGTGGGTAGAAGCTATCCCCACTAAAAATGTTGATCACCACACCTCTATTAAGATGCTTAAAGAAGTCATTTTCCCAAGATTTGGAGTCCCTAGATATTTGATGACTGATGGCGGTTCACACTTCATTCATGGTGTTTTCCGCAAGATGCTAGCTAAGTATGATGTCAACCATAGAGTTGCATCTCCTTACCATCCTGAGTCTAGTGGTCAAGTGGAGTTCAGTAATAGGGAGATCAAATTGATCCTACAAAATACCGTCAATAGATCTCGAAAGAATTGGTCTAGCAAACTTGACGATGCACTATGGGCTTATAGGACTGCTTATAAGAATCCCATGGGCATGTCACCGTATAAAATGGTTTACGGTAAGGCCTATCATTTACCTCTTGAGCTGGAACACAAGGCTTATTGGGCAATCAAAGAGCTCAACTTTGATTTCAAACTTGCCGGTGAGAAGCGGTTGTTTGATATCAGCTCATTAGATGAATGGAGAGCCCAGGCATATGAGAATGCCAAATTGTTCAAGGAAAAGGTTAAGAGATGGCATGATAAACGAATACAGAAACGAGAGTTCAATGTAGGTGATTATGTCGTGCTATAAAATTCTCGTTTGAGATTCTTTGCAGGCAAGATTCTCTCTCAATGGGAAGGTCCTTATGTTATCGAGGAAGTATATCGTTCCGGTGCCATCATAATCAATAACACGGAAGGAACTTTTCCTAGAGTGGTAAATGGGCAAAGAATCAAGCATTACATCTCTGGTACTCCCATAAATGTTGAGACCAATATCATCAATGTCATAACTCCAGAGGGGTACATAAGGGATGTTTATCAGCCTGTTTCAGACCCTGAAAACGAAGAGGTATCTGTTTCGGTAATAAATTGGACTCCGATGCTTTCCCAATAGGAAATTCCCTCCGTTTCGGAATTTTTGGAAAATTAGAAAAATAAAAAGCAGTCCGGAGAGCGCACGAGGCGGCCACAAGCTTGGACACCGCCCCCTACCCCCCTGGTGGCGGAGGGAGGGCTTGTGGGCACATCGTGTGCCTCTCGGACTCCGTTTTCTTGCGGAGCACTCCTTCTGGTCCAGAAAAAATCAATATATACTTGCCCAAAGGTTTTGATCTCCGTATCACGCAGTTTTCCTCTGTTTTCGTTTCGAGCCTGTTTCTGTGACAGATCTAGATCATCATGACTTCCCCAAACGTTCCTAAGGACAAGATCTTCGAGAAGGTCATCAATCCCTACCTCACGGAAGTGCTCAAACACCCTCAATCTATCAAGATGAGCGAGGGGATGTTGCACATCTGTGATGTTGAGGGGCCTAAGAAGACCGGAAGCGTGGAGACGAGGCTCGAAGCAATGGAGCAACAAGTCTTCAAGTGCCAAGGGATGGTGGAGCGTGGACTCAACGGCAACCACATGATGATCACGGAGTTCACTAGCAATAACAAGATGGATGCCATTGACATTGGGAAACACCTCTCCAGGCTCTATGACAGGGTTGATCAACTTCAGGGCCAAATCTATGACCCGTAGAACCAAAACTGTGAGTATGAGTACAGATTTAAATCAATAAGGTTGGCTGCAGATTTGAGGATTCCGACGACTCGTTCATCCTGCCATGTGGAGCACCTATGCCTTGGAAGACGGAGGATCAGACTACTTCAACAACTCCACCACCATCACCATCGAAGGAAGACAACTAAGCATTGGTATGGGCAATCCCCCTGGCTTCTGCCAAGCTTGGGGGAGTTGCCCTGGTATCGTATCACCTTTATATCTTTTGCTTTTACCTTTGTTTTAGTTCTTTCCTTTTCAGTTTTTATTTCTTCTCTTAGAGGAATAAGTCTTTAGTGTTTAGTTTGAGTCTTTTGCTTCTGTCTCTCCCCCGATGTATTCGAGCTTACGAGCTATATAATAAAGATTATCTTAGTCAAGGGCTTTGCTTTGTGCCATGATCAATAGTATGAAAAGAACGATAGCATGAAAGATCATGAGACGATCTTATGGAAAGTAATAACTTCACTTATGACACGTATGATGATTGAAACTTGTTGAGAATAAATCAACATAGACCTCAGTCATTGTTGCAATTAATAAAAAGTAATAAGGAAAGAGAGGTTCACATATAAATATATCATCTTAGACACTTTTTACAATTGTGAGCACTCACCAAACTATTACATACTTAGGAGTAGATGTTGGACAAGGAAGACAACATAATGAATTGTGTTTGCTTGGTTCCAAACAATGTTATATGATTAGAGATCCCTTAGCATGTGACGATTGCTTCTACCTCATATTAGCCAAAACTCCCGCACCAAGTAGAGATACTACTTGTGCATCCATAAACCTTCAACCCAGTTTTGCCATGAGAGTCCACCATACCTACCTATGGATTGAATAAGATCCTTCAAGTAAGTTGTCATCGGTGCAAGCAATAAAAATTGCTCTCTAATATGTATGATCTATTAGTGTGTGGAAAATAATCTTTGTACGAACATGTGATGAGGAAGACATAAAAGCGACATACTGCATAATAAAGTTCTTTATCACAGGAGGCAATATAAAGTGACGTTCCTCCGCACTAAGAGGACACGCATTCAAACCTCAAAAGCGCATGACAACCTTTGCTTCCCTCTGCGAAGGGCCTATCTTGTACCTTTACTTTTTGCCCTTGTAAGAGTCATGGTGATCTTCACCAATTCCCTATTTTTGCCTTTGTCTTGGCTACCGTCACATGCTTGGGAAAGATCTATATTCATATATCAACTTGGAGTTGAGTACTCATGCTTTATTATTGTTGACTTTACCCTTGAGGTAAATCGTTGGGAGGCAAAAACTATAAGCCCCTATCTTCCTTTGTGTCTAGCTGAAACTTTGACACCATGAGTACCACGTGAGTTGTAACAATTGTGGAAAACAAAAGAGATGATTGAGTATGTGGATTTGCCTTACAAGCTCTTATTTGACTCTTTCTGATGTTATGATAAATTGCAATTGCTTCAATGACTTTGGACTGTTGTTGGTTACTTCTCCATAAGGTTTTTTGCTTCATGCTTTGCTTTGTGAAGGAATTGTTACTTTCCCATAAGAATCTTTATGATGAATTGCTGTTCTATGTGTGATCATGATGCCCTCATGTCCGTATTATGTTTTATCGACACCTTCGTCCCTCAATATGTGGACATGTTTATGGAACTTGGTTTTCGCTTGAGGACAAGCAAGGTCTAAGCTTGGGGGAGTTGATACGTCCATTTTGCATCATGCTTTCATGTTGATATTTATTGCTTTATGGGATGTTATATTACTTTGTGGTACCATATTTATGCCTTTTCTCTCTTATTTTGCAAGGTTTATTTGAAGAGGGAGAATTCAGTCAGCTGGAATTCTGGACTAGAAAAGGAGCAAATCTTAGTCCACTATTCTGCACATCTCCAAATGCCCTGAAAAGTTACGTGGATTTTTTTGGGATTATATAAAAAATACTGGACGAAAGAAGTACCGGAGGGGGGCTGCCGGGGCGCCACAAGCCCTGCCACCGCCACCCCCCTGGAGGTGGAGTGGGGGCTTGTGGGCTCCCTGACGGCCCACTAGCCCCCCTCTTTTGCTATATGAATGGTTTTGGTCCAGAAAAAAAATCATACGTGAGCTTTTTCGTGGTTTCGCCGCCGCCACGAGGCGGAACTTGAGCAGATCCAATCTAGAGCTTTGGCAGGACGATCCTGCCGGGGAAACTTCCCTCCCGGAGGGGGAGATCGTCGCCATCGTCATCACCAACACTCCTCTCGTCGGAGGGGAGGCATCTTCATCAACATCTTCATCAGCACCATCTCCTCTCCAATCCCAAGTTCATCTCTTGTAACCAATCTTCATCTCACAACTCCGATTGGTACTTGTAAGGTTGCTAGTATTGTTGATTACTCTTTGTGGTTGATGCTAGTTGGATTACTTGGTGGAAGAGTTTATGTTCAGATCCTTGATGCTATTCATTACACCTCTGATCATGATTATGATTATGCTTTGTGAGTAGTTACTTTTGTTCCTGAGGACATGGGATAAGTCATGTTAATAATAGTCATGTGAATTTGATATTCGTTCGGTATTTTGATATGATGTATGTTGTCTTTTCCTCTAGTCTTGTTATGTGAACGTCGACTACATAACACTTCACCATACTTGGGCCTAGAGGAAGGCATTGGGGAGTAGTAAGTAGATGATGGGTTGCTGGAGTGACACAAGCTTAAACCCCAGTCTATGCGTTGCTTAGTAAGGGGTTGATTTGGATCCACTAGTTTAATGCTATGGTTAGACGTTGTCATAATTCTTCTTTTGTAGTTGCGGATGCTTGCGAGAGAGGTTAATCATAAGTGGGATGCTTGTCCAAGTAAGGGAAGTACCCAAGCGCCAGTCCACCCACTTATCAAACTATCAAAGTAACGAACGCGAATCATATGAACATGATGAAAGTAGCATGACAGAAATTCCTGTGTGTCCTCGGGAGCGTTTTTCCTCCTATAAGGCTTTGTTCAGGCTTGTCCCTTGCTGCAAAAGGGATTGGGCCACTTGCTGCACCGTTGCTACTACTTGTTACTTGTTACTTTTTGCTTGCTACGTTTCAGCTCGCTACACAATCATTTGTTACCGCTACTTTCAGTGCTTGCAGTTATTACCTTGCTGAAATCCGTTTATCAGAGCCTTCTGCTCCTCGTTGGGTTCGACACTCTTAATTATCGAAAGGACTACGATTGATCCCCTATACTTGTGGGTCATCAGTGCCAAACCTCGACTTTCCTCGCGGTGGCCCCGCAGGCAGACCGTTTGGGACCAACACCATCAGCACTGGCCCCCCTGTTTATGTAAAATTACTCCTCGGGTTCATGACGCCCTATGCATTTCAGTGTTAACAAAATTATTATGTTGGGCAAATGTAGAACCAATGTTGGGCCTTGCCAAACCAGCTTTAATCTAAAACGAATTATCAAGGGGGTCCCCATAACAACCCCGATCGTGTTAGGAGTGCTCAATTATGGAACATAACCCGGTAGCCGAAACTAAGGGGGCAAAGGTGGAACAAAACACCAGGCTAGAAAGGCCAAGCCTTCCACCTTTTACCAAGTATATAGGTGCATTAGATTATATAGCAATTAATATGGTGATATAACAAGGAACCCATGTTATCACATGGAAGCAACTGCACCTGCAACTAGCAACACTAACACTAGGTTAAGCATGCAGTAACATAGCCAATCAGTGGTTTGCTAGGTTGTGAACAAGTTGAAGGTTTCATGGCATTGTTGAGAGACTGATATTTAACATGTGGTAGGCAACGGGACATAATCGATAGAAGCGATAAAACTAGCATGACAATGATAGTAATGGTATCTAGGCATTTTAAATGAGACCGGAAACGACATATAGCATCTCCGAAATGACCCCACGTGTTAAATCTTAATTCTGTTCAGATTTGTCCTAATCATATTTTATGTTTGTTAACCGGTGAAACAAAGTGGTTCACGTGATTCTACTCGTCGTTCTGGACCATTTACATATATGGCACATCTCCAAAGGAGCTACGGACAAATAGTTACGACCTCAACCATTTCAACACATCGACACGCAAACCGATGCAAACAGCACACTAAACAGTTCTAATTATGCATGAGAGTTGGAAAATATTACTGTACGCAAAATTCTAGTCAAGCTACAAATTTGAATCACTCCGATCCGATGCACGGTTTAGAAACTACGCTCGTTTGAAAAACAAAGCTTTTCCTGAAATTAGCAAAGGCCGTGGAAATTGGAAAAAAATCACACGACGTTAAAAAAAAGAACAATGGGCCGAATTGCACTATTGTGCAGTGGCCCAGGGCTGAAATCGACCCAAGTGGTGATATGGTTAGCAAAGGCCGTGGAAATTGGAAAAAAATCACACGACGTTAAAAAAAAGAACAATGGGCCGAATTGCACTATTGTGCAGTGGCCCAGGGCTGAAATCGACCCAAGTGGTGCTATGGTCAAGAGAAAAAATAAACTCAGCAACAAAAGAATTGAGGCCTCCATGGGATTTGATCCCATCCAATGCGCTGCTACACTACTTGTGGGAAAACTAGGAACGGTTTACTATTGATGGATGTCCCTATGCAGAGTGCAAATCACGCAAAAATTATATTGGCAAAGCTAGGATTCGAACTCCAGTGCCTCATGTTGTCACGCGCGACAAGGACCAACTCAGCTAATAATTGAATTGTGCTAAAAGAGAGATGTTGCACTAGATGAATCGTACCCCTCGCAAATCTGACGAAACTGAACCTGAAACAGAGCATCTCTCTTGCCAGGTCGGGATGCAGGCTGCGATGGCTAGCTGGGGCTGTGGTCTGGAGGCGCGGGAACGGCGGGCACGTTGGATCCGGGCGGCAAGGACCGATTCCTGTCGTCGGGAGCTCGATCCGGGCAGAGGAGGCTCGAGCTCATCCATGGATGCTCTTGCAGGAGCTCGTGCAACAAAGGACACACGCCACAGAGATGAGAGAGGGAGAGATATAAGAGGGAGGAGGAGGAGCAACACACAAAGACAGGGAGAAGAAGGGCTGGGTCGCTCATCTGATGGGGGATGCTCGTGGACAGAGCAAGCTGGACCACGATGCCATGGGTACTGCTGGAGGCAAAGGGGAGGCGCGACCTGAGGATGGTGCTGCTCTTGCAAGGCGCGGCGCTGGCTGCTGCTTGCTGCTGCGCGCGACGCTTGTCGGGAAGGTGCAGTTGCGGGCTAGCGGCTCTGGTTGGCTATGAGGGGATCGGGCCATCTGGGAGGATCCCGACGTGGAAGAGAGACCCGACGGCGGCAGGGGAACAAATCTCTTAGAATTTAGGGCTTGGCTGGACACTGCCTACTATATATAGTAGGTGGTTTTGGGTAGGGACCAATTAGTCCATTAGATCATAATCGGACGGTCTAGATTACAAGGGGTTTAGGTCTAGGGTCTATCTCATCCTTTCGATTGAAATCGAACGGTTGAAATTATTGGGTTAGGTAGACCAATGGACAAATCAATGATGGTTTGCGGTAAAACAGGGTTGATCCGGACCCAACGGTCACGAGCACCCGTTTGGGTTTTCGGGAGGTTTTCGGTCTAGGCTACGCGTAGGGTCGATGCACTGTGCAGAGTGGCTAGGCGGGGATGAGAGGGAGAACGGTCACCCGGCAACATATTTTAGAACACCGATAAAACGTCCGACGATAGACCTGAGACGGTGCCGCTACGGTCGACCGTTCGGGTATCAGACGAACTCCGATCGCAACGAAAATTGACAGGCGGCCTACCTATATCTAAATAAGACCGCACATCAAATCTCAACCCAATCAGAGAAAGTTTTACACACACTTTTAAAAACAAGATCTCGACGATGCCGTGGGCGCGTGCGAGTGCGGTCGGGCTCAGAACGGACAACGACGAGAATCGGCAACTAACAACGGATGCAAGATTGAAAACTGGTGGCAACGGAGATGCCGATGCAATGCAGATGATGCAAATGATGCGATGAAGATGCAACAAATAAAAATGACCACACGACGAAAACAGAATAGAAGGGGAATCTTCCGGAACTTCGGCCTCGGGCTGTCACAGCGTCGGCCGAAGTGGGAGAGGAGGGACTCCAACTCCAATTCGGTTTGGGGAAGGAGGAGTCCCTTCCTTCCTTCCCACCTCCCTCTTTTTTTCTCATTGATTTTCTTTCCTTAGCCGAAATAGCCCTATTGGGCTGGCCTCACCAGCCCACCAAGGGTTGGTGCGCCACCCATGGGCTATTAGGTTCTCTCCCGGGTGGGTGGGCCCCTCCCGGTAAAAACCCGGAACCCATTCGTCACTCCCGGTACACTGTCGGTAATGCCTGAAATCTTTCCGGAGGCCAAATGAAACAATCCTATATATCAATCTTTGTTTCCGGACCATTCCAGAAACCCTCGTGATGTCCGTGATCTCATCCGAGACTCCGAACAAACCTTCGGTCACCAACACCTATAACTCAACTATACGAAAACGTCACCGAACCTTAAGTGTGCAGACCCTGCAGGTTCGAGAACTATGTAGCCATGACCCGAGACACTCCCCGGTCAATATCCAACAGCGGGACCAGGATGTCCATATTGGATCCTACATATTCTACGAATATCTTATCAGTTGAACCTGTGTGCCAAGGATTCATATAATCAAGTATACCATTCCCTTTGTCCTTCGGTATGTTAGTTGCCCAAGATTTGATCATCGGTATCCCTATACCTATTAAATCTCGTTACCGGAAAGTCTCTTTACTCGTTCCGTAATACAAGATCCCGTGACTAACATATTAGCCACATTGCTTGCAAGGCTTATATGTGATGTTGTATTACCGAGTGGGCCCCGAGATACCCCTCCGTCACACGGAGTGACAAATCCCAGTCTTGATCCATGCTAACTCAACGGAAACCTTCGGAGATACCCGTAGAGCACCTTTATAGTCACCTAGTAACGTTGCGATGTTTGATACACACAAGGTATTCCTCCGGTGTCAGTGAGTTACATGATCTCATGGTCATAGTAATGAATACTTGACACGCAGATAACAATAGCAACAAAATGACACGATCACATGCTATGTTTATAGTTTGGGTCTTGTCCATCACATCATTCTCCCAATGATGTGATCCAGTCATCAAGTGACAACACTTGCATATGGTCAGGAAACCTTAACCATCCTTGATCAACTGGCTAGTCAACTAGAGGCTTACTAGGGACATTGTTTTGTCTATATATCCACACATGCATCTATGTCTTCATTCAATGCAATTATAGCATGGATAATAAACGATTATCTTGAAACAGGAAATATAATAATAACTATTTTATCATTACCTCTAGGGCATATTTTCAACAACAAGAACATATCTTGAGCTGCTACCGAACCAACCAAATAATTTCACTTGATATTATGTATCACCCAACTCAATACTAAAGTAGTGCCATCTTTTGTGGGGAATAATGACATTACCATAGCGCTAGAATTGTCATTTTTATATATACTAGAAAACATGTCCGTGCGTGGAGGCTTTCGACCCATCCCTCCCGCGTCGCCCATGCGTAGCGATGGCGATGGAACCCTAGACCACGCCACCTGTCCTCCCTCCTCCTTCCACCTTAGTGCCGCGATGCCCGACCGGGCAAAGGCCGTCCGGCGCAGGCGGCGGCGGGGCATCCTGGTCCTCCCACGCGGTAGGGTCGGTGTGGGCCAACACCATGACCGGCGCGCGGCGTTGTCGTCCGGTGCCACAGCCGCTCGTCTACAGCAGCGACATGATGGGCAGCACAGTGGCGGTGTGTGCGAGGGGCGACGGCTGCGGTCGGCCGTCCTTGTCCTCCGACAACAAGGGTTGCGAACGACACAGCTCGTGGGCGACCCCCTCTTCTACGGCATGGGCTGTTAGAGGTGGTGACGCGGCTGCGCAGGATGGGGGCTGGGCTGGTGGCGGTGCACAGGCTGCTGGTGGTGGTGGTGCCGACCGGCGAGATATGCTCAGATCTGGCCCATGGCCGTAGGCGGGCAGTTCGGGTCTGGCCCTCGGGGTGGATGTGCGCTATGACGACATGGTGGTGGTTCATGGCGGTGGATCTGGCCGCGGCGACGCCGGTCCTGTGCGGTGTCGGCTCGCTGGAGGTTTGCTGCGGCAACAAAAGTCCTTCCCTGGCGCGTAGGAATTCTTCTTATTACTTCCCTGGTTTGCGTAGGTTTTTCCCTTGAAGAGGAAAGGGTGATGCGGCACAAGAGCAGTAAGTATTTCCCTCAGTTTGAGAACCAAGGTATCGATCTAGAAGGAGGGCCTCGTCAAGTCCAAAGTACCTGCGCAAACAGAAACAAGCTTGCACCCAACGCTTCAAAGGGGTTGTCAATCCATTCAAGATTGTTTGCAAAGTGAGATATGAAGGCGGAAAGTGCAACAAAGTAAAAAGTGTAAGGCTGAAAATTTGGTGTGGAGTAGACCCTGGGGGCCATAGTGTTCACTAGAGGCTTCTCTCATAATAACAAGTATCACGGTGGGTGGATAAATTACTGTCGAGCAATTGATAGAACCGCGCAAAGTCATGACGATATCTAAGGAAATGATCATGCATATAGGCATCACGTCCGAGACAAGTAGACCGATACTTTCTGCATCTACTACTATTACTCCACACATCGACCGCTATCCAGCATGCATCTAGTGTATTGAGTTCATGACGAACAGAGTAACGCTTTAAGCAAGATGGCATGATGTAGAGGGATAATCTCAAACCAATGATGAAAACCCCATCCTTTTACCCTTGATGGCAACAACACGATACGTGCCTCGCTACCCCTTCTGTCACTGGGTGAGGTCACCGCACGGTATGAACCCAAAACCAAGCACTTCTCCCATTGCAAGAATCATAGATCTAGTTGGCCACACAAAACCCAGAACTCGAAGAGAATTACAAGGATATGAAATCATGCATAAGAGAGATCAGAAGAAACTCAAATAAGATTCATAGATAATCTCATCATAAATCCACAATTCATCGGATCTGGACAAAGACACCGCAAAAGAAGATTACATCGGATAGATCTCCATGAAGATCATGGAGAACTTTGTATTGAAGATCCAAGAGAGAGAAGAAGCCATCTAGTTACTAGCTATGGACCTATAGGTCTATGGTGAACTACTCACGCATCATCGGAGAGGTCATGGTGTTGATGAAGAAGCCCTCCGTGTCCGAATCCCCCCTCCGACAGGGCACCAGGACGTGCCCCAGACGGGATCTCACGGAGACAGAAGCTTGCGGCGGCGGAAAAGTAATTGCGATCGTCTCTTGATTTTTTTGGGAATATTTGGGAATATATAGGCGCAAGATCTAGGTCACGGGACCTCCAGGGGGCCCACAAGCCTGGATGGCGCGACCCCCTGGCCGCGGGGTG
Organism: Hordeum vulgare subsp. vulgare; assembly: GCF_904849725.1. Lineage (NCBI taxonomy): Eukaryota > Viridiplantae > Streptophyta > Magnoliopsida > Poales > Poaceae > Hordeum > Hordeum vulgare. The sequence goes on along the minus strand of NC_058518.1, from coordinate 448,215,485 downwards.
GGGGCTTGTGGGGCCCCTGGTGCTCCTTTGGCTTGGCTCCCAAGTTCTCTGATCTTCTTCCGTTCCAAAAAAAATCTTTTTGGGGATTTTCTTACGTTTGGACTCTGTTTCAAAATCTCCTCTGAAAGGGGTCAAAAACATGGAAGAAACAGGAACTGGCACTTGGCACTGAGTTAATAAGTTAGTCCCAGAAAATAAATAAAAAGCATGCAAAACATCCAAAGTTTGACAAGATAATAGCATGAAACCATCAAAAATTATGGATACGTTGGAGACGTATCAAGGTTGGACCGTGTCGACCTTGGCTTCATCTTCTCGGTGTTCGGGCATTACGTTTGTTGAAGGGCTGGCCCGCTCCTAGTTGTGGTCCATCGCCCGTCTCGCGCTTGGAGCGGCAGGATCAAGTTTGGCTTTCGATGGTGTGGTAGATTGAGCTCGTCTCGCGCACGGTGCAGCATGACTGACCTTGCCTTGCACTCCTGGCCACGGGACCGAGCTCGTCTCACCCCCGGAGCAGCAGGACGAATCGATGGAGTCCAGTTTTGGCGGGCCTTTGGGTCTCGGCGCTGCTGGATGCCGAGGGGTGGAAAAAGTGGGATCTTTTCACACATCTCTTTGGTTAGGGTAGCGGCAGATCTCGGATGAGGTAGTGTCAAGGTCTTGGATGCGAGGGCGGCGGCCCTGGAGGTGGTTGTGTGGTGCTCATGAGCAGAGCTTGTGGCTTGGTGCTGCGTGGTGTGCATGACCGTGTGGGCGGCATGGTAGCCTGGGTGTGGCGTGTTGGAAATATGCCCTAGAGTCAATAATAAAATGGTTATTATCATATTTCCTTGTTCATGATAACCGTCTATTGTTCGTGCTATAATTGTATTAATAGGAAACAATAATACATGTGTGAATAAATAGATCAGAATGTTTCCCTAGCAAGCCTCTAGTTGGCTAGCTCGTTGATCAATAGATGATCATGGTTTCCTGATCATGGATATTAGATGTCATTGATAACGGGATCACATTATTAGGAGAATGATGTGATGGACAAGACCCAATACTAAGCATAGCACTAGATCGTGTTGTTCGTATGCTAAAGCTTATCTAATGTCAAGAGTCTTTTCCTTCGACCGTGAGATTGTGCAACTCCCGGATACCGTAGGAGTGCTTTGGGTGTATCAAACGTCACAACGTAACTGGGTGACTATAAAGGTGCACTACTGGTATCTCCGAAAGTGTTTGTTGGGTCGGTACGAATCGAGATCGGGATTTGTCACTCCGTGTAACGGAGAGGTATCTCTGGGCCCACTCGATAGAACATCATCATAATGAGCTCAGTGTGACTAGGTAGTTAGTCACGGGATGATGTGCTACGGAACGAGTAAAGAGACTTACCGGTAATGATATTGAACAAGGTATGGGATACCGACGATCGAATCTCGGGCAAGTTCTATACCGACAGACAAAGGGAATTGTATACAGGATTGATTGAATCCTTGACATCGTGGTTCATCCGATGAGATCATCGTGGAGGATGTGGGAGCCACTATGGGTATCCAGACCCCGCTGATGGTTATTGGCCGGAGAGGTGTCTCGGTCATGTCTGCATGCCTCCCGAACCCATAGGGTCTACACACTTAAGGTTCGATGACGCTAGGGTTATAGGGAATTATTATATGAGGTTACCGAAGGTTGTTCGGAGTCCCGGATGAGAACCCAGACGTCACGAGGAGCTCCGGAATGGTCCGGAGGTAAAGATCGATATATAGGATGGATGAGTTTGGACGCCGGAAATGTTTCGGGCATCACCGAAAGGGTTCCGGAGGCCCACCGGGAGGGGCCACCAGCCCGAGGTGGCTACATGGGCCAAGTGTGAGAGGGAACCAGCCCCTGGGTGGGATGGTGCGCCCCCCACACCCAGCCCAAGGCGCCTAGAGAGGGAAGGGGTGATCCTAAGTCAGGTGGGCCTAAGGCCCACCAGGGGTGCGCCACCCCCCCTCTTCCCTCCTCGCCGTCACCTCTAGCCCCATCTAGGGCTGCCGCACCCCCTAGGGGTGGGAACCCTAGGGGGGCGCCACCCTCCCCTTTCCCCTATATATAGCGGAGGTTTTGGCCATTGGAGATACGGGAATTTCTCTCTCTCTCAAGGCGCAGCCCTGTCTCTCTTCTTCCTCCTCTCCTACGGTGCTTGACGAAGCCCTGCCGGGAGACCTCATTGCTCCATCGCCACCACGCCATCGTGCTGCCGGAGCTCTTCCCCAACCTCTCCCTCCTCCTTGCTGGATCAAGGTGCGGGAGACGTCACCGGGTTGCTCGTGTGTTGAACGCGGAGGTGTCGTGGTTCGGCACTAGATCGGAATCACACCGCGATCTGAATCGCAACGAGTACGACTCCATCAACCGCGTTCTAGCAACGCTTCCGCTTAGCGATCTTCAAAGGTATGAAGATGCTCTCACCCCTCTCTCGTTGTTGGTCTCTCCATAGGTAGATCTGAATATGGCGTAGGAAAATGTTGAATTTATGCTACATTACCCAACATGGCGATTGGCGACGGTGAGTGTTGGCCAGGGTGAAAACCTACTCTATCTTCGGACGAACCGGCGTCGGCGAAACTCGCTCCCTTCTTAATGGTGTCGTCGCGGCTCTCATCGCCTGTTATGTGGCTCCAAAGGAAACTCCGATCCTCAGATTGTGCGGTGGCGCCGCTTCGGTGTGGTGTCGTATCCTTCCTGAAGACGTCGCCTTGGAGCCCACGGTTCCCCGTATGCGGCTTTGTTGTTGCATCCAGCGCCTTTGTATCCTGCCTTGGGTGCGTGCCGGTGTTGTGTTGGCGTGCGTTGTGTTGGCGTGCTGTTGTATCGGAATGTTGTGCGTCATTGCTTTATATATAAAACGGAACGAAAGACTTTTTTGTAACATGTCCGTGCGTTGTACCGGGAGAGATAACTGGATACCTTTTTATTTTTATTTAGATGTTGCATGCCATGCATCGTTATCTGTGGTGCCAATTTCTTATAGGTATTGTTTTTTGTAGCCACTAAGTGTAATTTTGGAGTTAATTTCTCCACCTGGTCGTTCTGCTCTTCTATTTCTTCATCGTTTTTTATGTGCACCATCGGGTCTTTCTTTCTTTTCTACTTCCTCATCGGTGTTTTATCTTTTCGTAAATTGGCATGTGCAGCATCGGGCATCATAATTTGTGAAGTTAATTTCTTCGTCACGTCCTTCTTTCTTGTCCATGAATTGGTGGAGTAATTCCTTTCTTTCTTGAATGAACGAGCCACACTTTACCCGCTTACGTAGGTGGCTAAAAGCAACTCCAGCCACACCCCTAACACGCCCCCACATCGTGTTTTTTAGTGTCGGCAATGAAAAAAAATGCTCCACTTGTGTCTCAAGAACGTCGACTTTTGTCGGCTGGGTTGACTTTTAGGCCGAGCGATCCCAAGCCGAACCCAGCATGCTGGGGCGCTTGGGGGTACCGGCGGAAGGGAAACGACACGTGGCCGCCCATGTCAGGCGAAAAAATGAATTTTCTCCTCCAGATTCGCCCTCGCGCACTACACCTTTCGCCACTATGTCGATCCCGGCACCACCCACCTCCCTACCGCCACTACAAAGGCCATCTCCCCGGCTACAAAGGCCATCGCCCCCTGCTTCTTGGCGAGTTTTTTCCGGTGCTCCGGCCACGCACGCGGCTGCGCGTGTGCCACGCTTGCCAGGTGTTTGACAATTTGCCTCGGTGATGGACTCCGACAACGAGGAGGAGTTCGCAACGCTGATGGAGGAGGAGGCCGATGCCGACACCTAAGATGAAGAGCACCTCATGGTCCTCGGCGCTCTGGCCAGCCTGTTCGTGGGAAATGCAAAGCCGAGGTAAGGTGGCTCGGTGCCGGGCCGGCTGAAGGCAAAGCAGAGGCATTGACTTGAAGGCTATTGCTTGCTCTACACCGACTACTTCACCGACGGTCCTCTGCACGGCGACAAATTATTTTGGTGCCATTATCGGATGAGCAGGAAGCTTTTCCTGAGGATTGTGAATTCCATCAGGGAGTTCGATAGCTACTTCAAGTGCAAAAAGGATTTCACCGCCACACTTGGATCCACAACACTCCAGAAGTGCATGACATCTATGAGGATGCTTGCATACTGAGCTCCCGATGATTTTCTGGAATACTATGGATGCATGCCTGACTCCACCACCATTGGGTGTTTGTACAAATTCTGCAGGGCAGTGGTGGCAGTATTTGGACCTCAATAATTGCGATCACCCAATGTTGAAGACACTGCTCGGATCCTAGCACAAAATGCAGCAAAAAGATTTCCTGAGATGCTTGAAAGTATCGACTGCATGCATTGGAAATGGAAAAACTGTCCATTTGCTTGGGAGGGGATGTACAAAGATGCCAAAGGAGGTTGCGGTGTGGTACTTGAGGCAGTGACCACACATGACCTCTGGATTTGGCACTCCTTCTTAGGTATGTCACGAACTCACAATGACATCAACGTACTGCTGTGCTCGAATGTCTTTGCCAAGCTTGTTGAAGGTCATGCTCCTCTGGTTAACTACGAGGTCAACGGGCACTACTACAACAAGGGATACTACCTAGCAGATGGCATCTATCCAAGATGGTCCAAATTTGTGAAGACTATCTCAAACCCTGCACCAGGAGGCAAGAACTCCTACTTTGCCAAGCGTAAAGAAACTTGCAGAAAGGATGTCAAGCGGGCATTAGGTGTGCTTGAATCTGGTTTTGCTATTGTCCCGTACCCTGCTCAGACCGGGTCGAAAGATCAAATGTGGAAAGTCATGATTTGCTGTGTCATCTTGCACAACATGATCATTGAGACCGAGCAGGACAAGCCAATGTTTGACATTGAACCATATTATAGGTAGGGTCCTCTTGCCCAAGTTGATCACCAGCTACCGGGAACCTGGACTGCCTTCCTCAACATGCGTCAGGAGATTCGAAACCCGCACGTGCATCAACAACTGCATGACGATTTGGTGGAGCACCTATGTAGGCTCAAGGGCAACGCCTAGCTTGATGTGTGATGAATTATGAGTTTTTATTTTTTAAACTATTTTTGATTTGTATTGATTTCTATGATGAATTATGTGATGAAAAAATAAATGATCTCTTTAATTTGTGCCGAAGCACGTCGATTATGGGTCAAAATTTGTCTCATTTTGTGCCAAAAATGAATGAATTTGCGCTAAAAATGAACGAATTTGCTTCGAAAATGAGCCGAAATCGACGGGTGAGGGGCAACCATAAGGAACGGATAGGAACCGATCCCCACGTTAATTTTTCCGCCAACGCGACCACAAACGGTTTTATTTCACGTCTCCAAGAGCAGAACGACTGGAGATGCTCTAAAGCCACGAAACGAACGAGGGGGCAAGCCTAGGAGAAAAACATATCATGAGCTGCTACCGAACGGACGAAATAATCTGAGTTGACACTATGTATCATCCAGCTCAGTACGATAGCAGCGCCATCTTTTTGCGGGGAATGACGACAGTACCGTAGCACAACAACTGTATAGCAAGTACCGCATACGATAGTTCCCGAATATTTAGGTCGCCAAAGGGTTCCGCGTGTGTTCCCTTCTGGGCCGATCACCTGCCTCCCGCTCCGCGCTCTCCGGTGGGCTCATGCAACAATTGGCACTGTAAGGTAGGCCCATGTTTACAACTGCCAGAGGTACTCCCTGGGCTGCTGCGCAAGACAACTGCCAGGCACTCCTTGGGCTGCTGCGCAAGACAACTGCCAGATTCTTTTAAAAAAAAAAACTCCAATGATCACGAAAGAGTTCACAGCGCATTGCCTTTTGCGGCGGAGCACGGGCGCGTGGCCCCTTGCGCGGTCAGCGGCCCCAGCCTAGGGGCGGACCCCGCGGGTCAGCGGGCTCCGGGAGGGCGTACGGACGCGCGGGTAAGGGATGGCGGGCGGTGAGAGAAGGGTGCCAGCCCCCAATTGGTTCCGCCTTTGGCGTCAGCGGGGGGCCCCCACGGTGACGGGAATCCAACCCATGGGAGCGCGGCACGTCACGGATTTGTAATCCCCGCTCCGCATTGATCCATGCTTTTGTTCCCCCGTCGCGTTAACCCACCCGCCTGCTGCCGCGTTTACCTGTCCCGCCCGTATCCGATTCCCCTCGCCCCCGCCCCCTTCACTAGCTACGCTCACTCCAACAGTTGCACACGAATTTTGGAACAAAAGCATGGATCAATATAATGTTATACTCTCTCGGTTCGAAAATACTTGTCCAAAAAATGAATGTATCTAGACGTATTTTAGTTCTAGATATATTTATTTTTATTCATTTCTTCGACAAGTATGTCTGATGGAGGGAGTATTTGAAAGTTTAGTTCATTTGGTTGAACTAAAAGGGGCCCGAGGTATATCCTAAAGGTTTCAAATGTGAATAGGCCTCGACGAATAGCGATCTGATCTCGCTTCGCTATGTGAGCTTACAATAATCCTACTTAATTAGACCTATCATTGCTACATCTGGATTAGATGGTTGTCAGTCAATTAGGAAGGTACAATGAATTACTCAAGTACTTTGGCAGTTACATCACAAGGACGAAAGTACAATTGCTAAAACATATGTTATTTTGTGCCCAATGAAGTCCAAGAAGTATCTAACGGAAAGAAAGAAAGAAAATCTACAACTTGACCATTGGAAAGAGTGTACCTTCTTATTTAATATACTTTTACAAATAAAAGAACATGCCATGAGTCAAGTTACAAATATTGAATCCAAATATAATGGAAAAGATTGCTAGGCAAGAACAAGATACCGTGGAGGAGGCAAGATAGAGGATATAGACTCATAGTTATATATTAGCTAGACCATCAGCCTTAATTTTAACATTGAACGATCAAGCAATCAGCATGTTTGATTGACATTAATAGAAATGTCGATCTTAAATATTTGCGATTTACAAAAGACGCATAAGAAAAGGAAGAACCTATATAATATATACATATATCTATTTACTTTTTGTATCAGTCGCTTTTCTCATTACCGTTGGGCCACGAATGACGACCATATCACTTTCTAACTCTTTCAACTATATTCTCCCCAAATCAACTATTCATCATCTTCCTCTTTCTTCTCCGTGGCCTACATAACCATAACCGACAACCTCCTCCCCCATGCACCATCTCGCGGGCCCGCCCCCCTCAACCTCCCCACACCAGACTACATCAACCCGACCATTTCTAGTCCGTCCTCTCGAACTAAAGAAACTTCGACAACCCCCACACCCACTGACATGCATGTGTTAACCCGCTTCCTCGATCGCCTCTGCCTGGAACACTTCGGCTCACTATGCTTGGAGTGTCATGCTCGTCTTCGGTGAGGTTCTGGCTCAACTTCACCATGCCCGACACTTGTTGCTATACTCCTCATGTCGTCCCCACCTTCTGCTTCGGCGAAGCAGGAAGTGACCGAAGCCTGAAAAAAAAAATTCACGCACCAGTTATTCAGCAAAAAAGGAAGACAAAACATTAGTCACTTTGTATATATAACAATGATGAACCGTAAATCTTTCATTGAGAGGGCATAATTTCATATCAAGACTAAAAGCGTAGCACACAACCCAATCAACATGGAGCTACTACTTTCTTTTTAGTAAATAGATGGCTAAAAATGCATTCTCAAATTTATTTTACTTTGACGTACAATATGCTTAGAATTATCCTGGTGAAAATCAAGTGATTAGTTGGGCCAGAAATTATTACCTACCAACATATAATTTGTTAGAGAAAGGCAGTCATACTTGAGGAATTTTCATTGTCTATTTAACAACCGAAGAAGTATTCTTAGAGCCACTATAGCAGAGTTGACGCGTCGGCCCGATCGCCATTATAGCCGCTATTATGGTGATTGCGGCAAAAAAATGCACTCTATCAGAGTCATCATATGGCCTCAAGTCGCTATAATTTATGTAGCACCCACCATATATGTCTTCTTAACTGCCACATAAGACGTCCCAGGGCTATCTTTTGGAGCGCGCTTCATATGACAATTGCATGTAAAGTACTCTATATCTCAGCCAGGTTGGGGGGAAATGTCCCATTGACAAATGGGTCCCGGAATTATGGAGGCAACAAATATGAAGACTCTGAGTTTACACGTTTACTCTCGAGCCTTCATAATCTCTTGGAGTGCATTCCATAACGATTATGGAGGCTGCCTTTTGACAACTCCGCTAGAGTTCCTATTAGCCACCTTCGATAAGGGTAACCAAATTAGTGCATTTGCGGGGTTTCAGTACTTGCCGCATGTGCTTTTCTCCCTGGGTAGACGTAGCCAATTACACCCACCCCTCCATGCATTATCCAAGGCGCCTCACCACCCACATTGCACACCTTTCCTTTCTCACTGCGTATGATATGTGAGGAGAGGAGTTTGAGTAACCTCTGAACACTGTTCATATATATAAATTCACTGGTTTACTACCACTTCTATCCACTGTCCTTTCATGTCATCTAAAAGTACAAACCACCAGCCGTCCTGCACTGTCCAGACTCCGTTACAAATGGGCGAGAGCTCGGCCAAATCAGCACACCACCCCCCTTCTTTCCCTGTCATCTCCTGTGTAAACATCAACTACCACAGGAAGAGGTAGCGTCCTAAGCAGCTGATACTTTGCTAGATCGATCTTGGTCATGGAGAAGATGCAGTGCGGTGCCAAGGGCAATGCTCGCCGGGACGCGGCGGCCAGCGGCTCCGGCAAGCACAAGCGGAAGGGCGGCAAACCGATCAAGGTGGTTTACATCTCCAACCCGGTGCGGGTGTCGACCAACGCGGCGGGCTTCCGCGCGCTCGTGCAGGAGCTCACCGGCCGCCACGCCGACCCGTCCAAGTACACGGGCGGCGGCGCCATCGACGTCGGCGAGAGCAGCGCCGGCAGCCCGGCCGGGCCGCAGATGGGCCCGGCGCCCAGCCCCGGCAGCACAGCGGAATCATCGGAAGGCGCCGCCGCCTGCAGCCACGACGTCCCGGCCGCAGCAGCGCCGGCGGCCTACGAGTACGACGACGAGGAGGACAGCCTCGCGCCGCAGCTGATCGACAACAGGTACTCCGTCTTCTCGCCGCCGACGTTCCTCTACGGCTCGCAAAGCGAGTGGTGAACTGGTGATCGGTCCGTGATCCATCCATCCAAGGCCGCCCAGCCCCCGCAGCAGAAACATGTATGTATTGCGCTTAATTTCATGAGGGTACCCGTATCGTATGTCATATGTGCATGTGTGTTCGATTCTAATAGCTAGGTAGTAGTAGTAACTTATTAGTAACTCAAATTAAACTGTGTATGACTGCTCCAGATTGGTATATACCCCTTTTTCTGTGGGTGAGAAGTGTGTCCTGCAGTTGTATTTCGTGGGTGCCAGCCGATACTTAATCTTTTTTTTTTTGCGCAAGATACTTAATCGGTTGGCTATTAATTAATCGAGGATGATTTGCAATGTGGATGCAAATAATGGATGGTTTGAGACCGAGGGGATCGGATTCTTTTTCCTCTATATATCGATTCCAACACTAGTCTAATGGGTTTTTGATTGCATGCGCGGTGGAGCGACACATGTACACAAAAAGGACCGGCTAGAAAGATTGCCTTGGTGCAAAGCTTGCTCTGAGTGTGCCAGTGATATATGTCGCCACCACATTGGTCTCGGCCGTGTATGTAACCAATGCCAAGGCCTATTTCTAGCTAGCTCTGAGGGCTTGCAGAACTTGCATGCATACTTGTCCCTCACCCAGACACTCCACTGGGAATAACCATATTGACTTTTTCTTCAACTTCCAAATGAATTGGTACGTGCTGTGCAGCATAATGCAAAGATTGATGATCATTTTGTAGGCTTAAGCAGACCATTAGGCCACGCAGTTGTGCAGCATGATCTAATGGGCGTTGCTGATTAGTGGTAAAGAGGACCCACCCAATTAGCTAGTGGGGAGGTTTTCATACTGAAATTTGATTGTAGAATATGTCTTTTTGGTCTGACGACTTTTAACCCAGAATCATTGTACAAATATATATACTACAAAATTGGTGTTAGTGTGACTTATTTTGTGTTGTCCTTTTCGGATTCACTAAGGGGAAAATATTGTATTAATGAGTACTCCCTCCGTCCGAAGATATTTGTCCTAAAAATATATACAATGGATGTATCTTTAACTAAAATAAGTCTAGATACATCCATTTCTAAGACAAGTATTTCCGGACGGAGGGAGTATTAGTTAACTTTGTCTTCTTTGTTTTGTGGACAAGTGATATGCTCCTTCTGAGCATAATACTTACACGATGAGTAATAATCTTAAGACTTTCAGCTAAAGGTATGGATTGTTTATGTAGCTGAAGCTGCTTATATATATATGCTTATATGCTTAGACATGATACTCAAACATAATAAGCAACAAGTCAGATATACTCATTCTGAGTAGAGTTTAGATGATGAGTAGTGTTTATGTTATGCTACTCAAACATACTAAGCAACAAGTCAAATTATAGATTTGGATCTACTTAATTCATTTGATTATATTGTTCATATCTCAGACCGGAAGTCATAGAGTGGATATATTCCCTTGAATCACCAAGGACAGGCTTCTTGTTTAAATGAAATATAATTAGCAAACTTCACAAGAGATAATTATGAAAAGTCGAGTTAATTTGAGGGATCTCTAATTTGGCAATTTTATGACAAGTTTTCAGCTAGCAGTTAACCAGTGGGATATGTACTCGTAGTATCCTGGCATATGCAGATTAAGTTTGAGTAACATAACTGAAACACTAAATATTTCAAAAAAATATGTTCTTTTGACATTTACAAGTAAACATTATTGCTCCTTTAACTTCCTATGTTATCTTCAATATTGTTGACTTGGAAAGAAACATATAAAAACATGTAATTTTGCACATATTTTAAGAAATAGCAGTAACATATCGCAAAAGGGAAAGAATCTTATACTTGCACATGTATGGATCATCTTTGAATTTCAACTTCAGTTTACAATAACATCATTTTTTTTAGAAAGTACACACTTCTGAAGAGCAAAGAATCGGACAGTAGAATTGCAAGGAAGTGCTCCTTCCATTTCAAAAAGTAGTGCATCATCATAAATATTCTTGCATGCATTGCCTCACTTTGTCTCGATTTCAAATATACACACCATAATATGAAGAAAAAAGTACTCCCTCTGATTCTTATTACTTGTGTTAGATTTGTCTATATACGTATGTATCTAACACTAAAACATGTCTAGATACGGATGTATCTAGACGAATCTAAGACAAATAATATGAATGAAAGGGAGTAATTTTTTTCTAAGACATGATCTATTATGAAAAGTAGGGAGTATCATATAAGAAAAGACTATGACCCTATGAATTTACAATCATGAATTTGTATTGAGAATTTTGATGGCTTATATCAAAACTGTCACATCCTTAATTGTATTTTTGTATTGGCACATGAATATGGTTCGAAAAAAATGAAGATAGCTAACGTGAGTGGCTCGAGAGTCAGAACATGGAAACAAGTTAATTAAAGATGTATGGCGTAAATAATAAGTTATATGATCACAAGAATAACAAGTCGTGAAGTAAACAAAAGAATGTAGGGAATAACTACATGGTTATAAGTATAATGAAGAGGCTATAAGTATCAGAGTGATTAAGATATGGTATAACATATGTCGGTAACCATTGGATGTAATGGAATGGTATTAAATACTTTAGACAGTTCATTCCAATTGTATCCTAACTTAACTCGATATTAAATACAACTAACATATTATGCTTCTGATGTTCAAAGGAGATCCTCATCGTATATATTCTAGTGTGTCAAGATTGTGCAGACTAAATTTAATTAGTCCTAACCATAATTATTTGGTAAAAAGAAACTTACCATACTTAATGCCTTACAAATCTTAGTCTCTAGCATTTCTCAATTCTACCTAGCGATTAGTATCCCTGTTTGAGCACATTACCCTTAATGTGATGAAGCATTGAAATAAGTCCATTATCAATCTAAAGTAGAATGGTAACTAACTACTACCCCCTCCATTGCATATTTGTTGTCACTCAAACATATGTATTTATCACTGTATGTTTAAATGCATTCATTTCAGCAACAACTAATATGGGATAGAGGGAGTATGTGTTTACTTTGCAATTTGGGTTGCAAATTTGGTGGTGAAGATCCTTATAATCCACGTTAGCTATAGAATAAGAGCGTGATTAATAATATAGCTAGGTAATTTTATATATTGTTTCCATGTCATTTATAGCTTTTCGTTAATTAGTAATCATTCATATAATGAGTCAGTTTGCTTCATGACAGCTCGCTCCTCCCATTTTTCCTTGTCTTTCCTCGACATAGACGAGAGTGTCAGGCAAGCGGCGTGATGGATATACCCCCCCCCCCCAACCCAGTGTACTTTTTGTGAAGCTTTACCGCCCCCAAGGTTCTCGCACCACATCGTCTTCGTGGTTTCCACAATGATGGATGAGAACGCTGGTGAGCAAAATTTTCGCTAGTTCACCGTCATATGGGGCCATCTATCTAATCTTTTTTTTGCGTCGTCAAAGAACGGGAGCGACATGCGTCACACAGATCCAACGACTAGTGTATTCTTCAACTAGCGGTGTTATTCTATATATAAATATGGTTATAGGATAGCCACTTTGTTGCCCGCAGGCCATATATTACCTAGACGGGTTCCGACACCCCACCCCCCGAACACACATGCGGGGGGATATTCCTGTTCTATCAGTGACCCATTACCCACGCAAGTGGCCTAAACCCGCCACAAAATGTGCCTTTTTGGTACGCCTCGACCGGGAGCCTCTTTGTATGGTAGTTGGTACACACTTTTGAAAAGTTAGAAAACATACTTTTAGAATTTACATATTATAATAAGTATAATTCTAGGCTTATAACCCGCTTATCTGACACTCTCGCCGTGATGCATGTTGTCGAGAGAGGCAAGGTGGCGCTGGTTGAGGGAGGTGAGGCACCACCTATGTCGAGGGAAGCGAGGCCACACACAAAGGATGCATGAGAGGAAAAGTCCGGGAAGGGAGTCCTACTTGTGACTATGCAACACCAACCTACCACATACGACTAGGTGATAGGGATCGGTTGATTCTCTCTAAGTCTACCTTGGAATAGCGTAGTCTTCGATCGATGAAACACATATGAGTGCCTTTCGTGAAGCCTTGGAATGGAGTCTCGTATCAGAATGTGAATCTAAGTGGATGAGAGCATAATAACATCTTATATACTACTCCTTTTATAGTATATAACTTTTTAAGGCCATTCCCATGGCTTTGCTCTTATTAGAGAGAATGGATGTTTGGCTCACGAGCACCATGGAGGCCTTTCTTTGAAAATAATTCAAAATTCAAACTTTTCGGACTCAAAAAAATCTAAAAAAATTATGCAAAATAAACAAGGATGTTATGTATATGTGTGTAAAATTTCAGGATGAAAAACGTTAAAATGCGATCTGTACAAAAAAGAAATTCATGACCTGAGAGGAGGAATAGTATCAAGTGTTAAAAACCTTCGAATTTATGTTCTTTGCACATCCCTCATTTTAATGTATTTTGCCCTGAAAATTTACACACATGTGTGTTACGCCCTCATCTATCTCTGTGTTTTTTTCAATTTTTTTAAATATATAAATATGAGTTTTCATGAAATTTGAATTTCAAATTCAAAGGCCTTCATGAAGGCCGACCTCCAAAAGCAATTTACGCTTATTAGAACGGTTTGTAGTATAAAATACTGCAGTGGAACAATAAATGAAGACGAGAGAGGAGATGCCGATCTTAATGCCGTTTCCTATCCAGTGAAATTAATGCTCTCATCATTTGTGGCTTGTCTCACAGTTTTATCCCTCATTCATTTCTCTTCACAATTAGGCCACAATGTTGAGTTGCAAACATGGTCCCTAAACCAACTACTCATTCGTGTTCAATGAATGTGTGCACGTATTTTTTTTTCACGAATACGCGAAGATTGCGTATCATTACATTTATAAAAAGTTGAAAAAGTATAGTTTTCAGTTACAATAGCCACACATACATAGACCAACGCGAGCACAGAGAACTGAAGCAGTAAGAGGTAGGGGCTGCTTGTCCCCAATACATCAAGAGAGTTCTATCTCTGAGAAATTAGAAATGCCAAGCTATTGACGCCGGCGCTAGCCCATAGGCGCGCGTCTTTTTGGATGTAGTGCAATAGTCTAGCGGTGGATGGCTGAAGGTGATCGTGCACTATTTTTTTCACGAATACGCGAAGATTGCGTATCATTACATTTATAAAAAGTTGAAAAAGTATAGTTTTCAGTTACAATAGCCACACATACACAGACCAACGCGAGCACAGAGAACCGAAGCAGTAAGAGGTAGGGACTGCTCGTCCCCAATACATCAAGAGAGTTCTATCTCTGAGAAATTAGGAATGCCAAGCTATTAACGCCGGCGCTAGCCCATAGGCGCGCGTCTTTTTGGATGTAGTGCAATAGTCTAGCGGTGGATGGCTGAAGGTGATCGAAGATTTAACTTTGACCAACAATTAGCTAGCTAAATGTGGATTATGTATGACAAATATTATATTGTTGGATTTGTATTGAAATATTTTTTAATTGTATGGTTTTGAATTCACATAACTTATACATTAATGGTCTAATTCACGGTCAAAGTTGAATTTAGAAACATGTGCATGCCTTATTCATTAAGAAGTAGATGCAACGTCACCTAGGTAGAGCATATAGGAGATAATGCATTGGGGTGGTTGTCTATAAAAAAATTCTAACACGTAGGATGACTTGTTCAGAGCCAATGTATTAGGTGTGCCCTAAAGCCATAGTAGATTGGTAATTTGACCAACATAATGTGAGTTATATATATCATAATTATATACTTTTAATTACAAACTTTAAATATAATGTTAAATTTTCTAATGATATAACTTGTGTGACATACAATTTTTTATTACTATATTATTCAAATTGTCGATCTACAGGTACGCGTGACAATTTTAGATCAAAAAGGTGTGAAACAAAGTAGGCTAAGCCTCTTTTGAATGAATTTGCCCGTTGCAAGTGGACCATAGCATGGATAAAAATATCTTGACCATCTAGATCGACAAGAGACGTCTCCATGTTATTTGGTTACCTAGGAAAGGGGAAAAGGTTGGTTCATGAGGACCTGAAAAGGTTTAATTAATTTGTCAGTCAATCCACCATGCATGAATCTGCGGGGAGCTACATGTACATCAGCTGAGAGTCAGGTTATTTTTTTAATCAAAAGGGCAGAAGCTTCTACCAATTGCTCCAATCAGAAGAACCTACAATAATTGTGGTGTGTATCCCTTTTGCTGGAGTATCGGAAATTGAAACTTCTACGAACTAGTAAAAATGTGTGTGCATTGCAACGGGCGTACAAAATCGCAAATCGTGATCCATGTGCTATTACATACATTAGTAGAAAAAGGGGCTTTCATCCCAGCTCAATTTACACATTAGTTCCGATTCCATTACGAACCGGGACTAATGTTAGCATTAGTCTCGGTTCGAACGGCAAGGGCGTCGGTCGGTCATTAGTCCCGGTTCAAAGGGACCTTTAGTCCCGGTTCGTGTCTCGAACCGGGACTAAAGGGTTTGGAGGCTTTAGTCCTGGTTCGTGTCTTGAACCGGGACTAAAGGAGTTTTGTATTTTTATTTTTTCCTGTTTTTAAATTTTATTTCTGTTTGTAGTTTCTGTTTTAAATTGCTTATATCTTTTAGGATATTTTTTTTTTGAGTGATTCTTTTTTGCATTAGATTCAAAATTTTGTCTAGTTTCTGTTTGTGCAATTAGTTTTTAAATTTGAATGGTTTAAATTTGAATTTGTTCAAATTTGCTTCAATCCCAAATTGTGAATAACTTGAGTTTACAAATAGTTTTTAATTTAGTTCTTTTTTCTCCTAGTCATCTGTTAGATTGTTATCACAGTAAGATTTATTTGATTATTTTTAGAATAATTTAAATTTGGATTTTAATTAAAACAATATTGTTTTGCTTATATAGTTGTTTTAGTCATTTAATTGTTGTTTTTTTATTATTTTTAGTTAGTACTTTATGTAGATTTTAACATGTTATAGTATGGTGCATATTGAATGCATAAAAAGTCTGAAATTAAAATCATTTTCATAAAATGCCTTTGTAGCAGATGGGTTTTCGTGTGAAACTTTAATACTTCGAAGGATGATCCAGTTTGTACACGAAGTGCATCCAGTTTTTATCGTAACTCTCTCAACTTTTTAGCACATGCCATGTGGATGAAACTATGATACCATGCCAAATTTCAACCTTTTCAGAGTTCATTTGTAGTGCTTTTCAATTTCAGGGTCAATTATCTCAAAAAAGTAAGTAAATGCATGAAAAATACCAAATGAAGTCAGAAAATATTGAAAATTTATGATGTGGCTTTAAATGGTGTATTTTAAACACACAAAAAGTATGGAGTTCAAATAAGTTCAAAAAATGAAATACCTTTGCAATAGATGAGTTTTCGTTCGAAACCCTCATACTTCGAAAGAGATTGTTCATTTTGTACACGAAGTGCATCCAGTTTTTGACGTAACCCTCTCAACTTTTTAGCACATGCTATGTGGGAGAAATGATGATACGATGCCAAGTTTCAACCTTTTCAGAGTTCATTTGTCGGAGTATTCAATTTTAAGGTCATTTAGGTCAAAAAAAAATTCATTAAATGCATGAAAAATAGCAAATGAAGTTATAAAGGGTCGAAATTTAGGATGTGGTTTTGAATGGTTTATATTGAATGGACAAAATGCATAAAATGTCTGAAGTTGAAATAAGTAAAAAAAATAAAATATCTTTCTAGCAGATGGGTTTTCGTCCGAAACCGTGATACTTCGAAGGAGATGGTCCAGTTTGTACACGAAGTGCATCCAGTTTTTGTCGTAACCCTCTCAACTTTTTAGCACAAGCTATGTGGATGAAATGGTGATACCATGCCAAGTTTCAACATTTTCAGAGTTCATTATAATTCTTTTCAATTTCAGGGTCATTTAGCTCAACATAGCAAATAAAGTTAGAAAGGGTTAACTCTCGCTTGGTTAACCTTAGTTGTGATTCTGGCGGGGACGGTGCTAGCAAATGTAGTCGACGGGTATGATTGGACTCTTGGCTAAAGGGGGATTCTGAAATTTTCAAACTCTACCCTCCGTGGACCGTCTTTTTTAGTTTTGTAGAAAATAAACAAAAATGCTAAAATCTTCAAAAAATAAAATCCTTTGAGATATAGTTAGGTTTTAGTGCCTAGTTGGTATACAAATTTTGAGATATGAATTTTGACCGTTATTTCGAAAAAGGGAAAAATGTAAAACGACCATAACTTTTGCATACGACGTCAAAAAAAAGTTTAATATATAAAAAAAAACTAGAGAAAATTGGGAATCGATTTCACCGGGGCTTGCCCGGTGAAGTTTTCTCAGATGCTCAAAATTCCAAATGTAAAAAAAGTTATGGCAAAAAGAAGTTTTTTCCACAAAAATAAGAAAAAATAATTTTATTTAAAATCTTTAGGTTGTTTTCATTGAAATTCACTATTAATATTACTTATTTTGTTTATTTTAATAATTGTTTGAATTCAAAAAATTAAATCATGTGACATGACATCAAACCCTAGGCTGTTTAGGATTGATAGCTTATATTGTCAGGAGAACAACAAGTGCAGACTTGGCAACTAGGGGCGATAGAACCAGGAAGTTAAGCGTGCTCGGGCTGAAGCAGTGAAAGGATGGGTGATCGGCCGAGAAGTTAGACGATTTGAAATGAGTAATCTATGCTAGAGCAGTGAGGATGGGTGATTAGAGATTAAATTATCTAATAAATCAAAGATTTAAAAATTGAAATAAAACATAAAAAAAAATCAAAGAATATTCAAAAATAAAATTTGAAAAATAAATAAAAAGGTACCTTTTTGGGTCAAACAAACAAAATAAACAGACGGATCCTTTAGTCCCGGTCCGTGTTAAGACCCGTGACTAAAGGGCCTGCACATGAGGGCGCCCACGTGGAGCACCTTTGGTCTCGGCTTGGAACAGGGCCGGGACTAAAGGTTAGGCCTTTAGTCCCGCCTCTTTGGTCCCGGTTGGTGAACCGGGACTAAAGCCCCTTACGGGCCGGGACTATAGGCCCTGTCCCCACTAGTGATATCACAATTTGTATCCAACTCTGATAAACATCTGTAATAAGGTTACATTGGTCATTGCTTTTTGGAATTTGAAGTTCGGACCTTAAAAAGTCATCTTAGCGTTCTTCATCTAGTGGAAGAGTAGTGGTTCATGGAATAGTTTGTGAATCGTTTTTATTTCTTGCTTTTTGGAAAAAACATGTATATATTTTTTTAAGTGAACATTTCATTAAAATAGGAATGTTTACAAGGAGAAAATTATTTCAACCTTTTTAATATTGTGAATATTTTTATTTTTTGAAAACATTTGTAAGTGCATATTTTTTTCAAAAATTTGTTTTTTTAATTTTGACCAGCTTTAAAATGTTGTGATGATATATAAACTATATATATTATTTAAATTATTTGTACTATGTTGTTTTTTAGATAGAGTTTGCTGTTTGGTTGGGAAGAGCTATTCTGTATTTTTCATTATTTAGGCTTGGCTCAGACAAAGCACTTCACATACACATTTCATATACAAAGAGAACACACACACTCTTTTCCTACATACAAAAGGCACACACGCGAATTCATCTCCCTTCCCCGGTTCCCCATTGTCATGTCTCCCCATGCCTGAGACCGATTCTTTAGATTTCTTTCTGTAATTGCTATTACATTGTTTGTTTTAATTTATTTTGCATCATCATGTCATGATGCTACTAAAACACATATACATAAACGAGCGAATTCACACGGTGGTTCTTTCTGCAAACCATGAACATATTTTCCGGGAGCTAGAATAAAAACAATCCATTAATTTGGAAATCACCCATAAACAAAATTACAATCAAATTTCCTCTTGATTACAAATATTTTAAATCCATGTCATATTATCCAAATATTAATTTTCAAGTTGTGGTGCTTTGATCTGCCAAATTTCAGCTCGATTCAAATTTATTTGACTCTTAAATAAATTCAAAACCTTTCTATTTCTAAGAATGGAAAAAGAGAGATTTTTTTCTTCTTGCACGCGGGCCCATCTCCTTCTCTCTCTGCCTAGCCTTCCCCCAGCCCATCTGAACACTACTAGGAAAGGGCTTATAGGTGAACCCTAATGAGTGGTGGGCTAGGTGGGGCACCTTCCACTTTTATTATTAAGAAACATCGGTGGCGGGTGCCGGTGACAACATACCAGAGTTAAGGTCATTTTAGTGGTGGGCTATAGTTTGTGTTCGGCATAGGCACGCTCTTCCAAATAAGCCCATTGGCTCGAGAGTGCACTCGTGGGTGGCTGGACGCCCCTGCCACTAGTTCTCCTTGATCTGTGGCGGGTGACGTGCAGTGCCCTCCACAACTCTAGATTGGCAAACCATGTCAAACACTTCCATATTTATTAATATTTGCGATGGCGAGCACAATTATTCGCCCGTCACAACTATTCTGCATCGAGCTAGGTGAATCGGCACGCCTGCATCTATTTTGGGTTTCCCCTCGTTCACTCACTCAATCAGTTCCTCTTCCCCCTCCCCCCTTCTGTGTCGTCGCGCGCCTCACCCGCCACCGTCGTCGTGCCTCTGGTCCGCACCATCGTTGGATCTGCTAGCCGGACCGTCTTTGTACACGGTCGCCGCCGCATCTTCTCGTCGTTTGCCGATGGTCCATGACACCGGAGGATTTGCTCGCCATCATCCGCCTCGTCCGTCGCTACCGTTGTCTAACTCGACTGCCTGCCACTATCATCCGCCTCGGCCGACGCTGCCGTCGTCCGCCTCGACCACCACCGCCGTCATCTGCCCCGACCGACGCTACCGTTGATCGAAGCCAACACATATGTAATATTTCCGTGTTCTTCCGTGTTATGTTCTTTATTTGATAGAGGAATTTATAGACCTATAACCAAAACTAGGAACCTCGTGGACAATAGAACAAAAATGCGATATTTTGTATATAATAGAACAAAGTGTAATACCTTAATTGTGTTGGTATAGATGAAGTCTATAATAAACGTGCTTTAGGATCGGTTAGATTCTAAATATGACAAGTGTCAAATTTGACAACTGCTTGGGTTTATTAGAGACTTGAAAATGAGTGCCAACATTTTGGTGAAACATTGATTAACTTTCATTTCATAAAATTTCTCGTAATCCATATATTAAATAAAGCAAAGGTCATGCCAAATTTTCGTGTTCTTCGGTGTTAGCTTCTTTATTGGAAGGGATGGGGTTAAATTTGGGTCATCAAACTAATAAAGAAATTCATAGACCTTGGTATGATAAGATAATTTATAAAGTGTTAATTGCATTTTCTTACGTTTGACAACTGCTTGGGCTTATTAGAGACTTGAAAATGAAAAAATTTCTTATGTTTGACAACTCCTTGGGCTTATTAGGGACCATGGGGCATAAGATCCGCAAGGTTTGCTAAAATTCATGTATGGACAGTCTTGAAACTGCAGTGCAGTTCAGGGTATTTTTGAGAAAGGGATTCTAAAAAAATCAGTGGTAACAGTCTTTAACTTGATTTGTATTGAATTCTGATCATTTGTTTAACTGTTTTACCGACTTTATTGTTGACTATTAACTGCCGCATAGTGTGTCCCACGCAACATAAGGGAGGACTTCAACAATTCATATGGTAACATGTTGTATTTTGAGAATGATGAGGAGCGTGAATTCGAATTGGATATGTGCAAAGGAAAGAATAAAACCATCATATATGATGATGGATGGGAGCAGTACTTTGCAGTGAACAACTTTAAAGGAGGAGAACTCTTAGCCTTTTCCTTAAAAGGAGAGGTGAACAGGTGAAGGACATTATATGTCAACAACGATGATGATGACGATGACCAAGACAGCCATGATGATGACGATGAAGATGACCAACATGACATCGATAGCCAAGATGACCAAGATGACATCAAGAGCCAAGATTAAGACAAGGACATTCAAGATGAAGATGAGAACAACCAAGATGAAGATGAGGACATGAAAGATGAAGGTGGTGGTCCTATCCTTTCTGCAATTTTTTCTCAAAGGATTAAGAATCTTACACGGGACGATGAAGTTAATGTCAAAGCGATGTTACCATACTCTTTGGACTTCTTGGGGAAGCCCTTTGTGCACCATCTAACAAAAACCAACGTGGTCAAAAAAGTTATGGTGAGATGCTTTATATTCTCAATATAAGACGGAATTCGACGGACGCATATCATTCCATAAGTCCGGCTGGGGGGAGTTCATCAAGGAAGAGAACTAAGGGTGGACACCCTTCACTACAAGAATCAGCTTCTTTGCCGTCTGCCATCACAGATGGCAAAGAGTAAATCCCGGACGGCAAAGAGAATATCATAGACGACAAAGAATCTCACGGCCGGCAAAATTTCTGCGTCAGCCTACGACGGCATCGTACCTTCTTTGTCGTCTGTCTCCCCAAAGCGGACGGCAAAGAGCTTTGCCGTCAGCTTTTCATAGGAGCAGTTGGCAAAGTGATCGAGACGGCAGCCGACAGGCGTTGCCTCCGTTAGGGGCTAACGGAGGCTTTGCCGTCTGCCTCCCCCTCTTCTTTTGCCGTCTGCCTCCCCCCTCTTCTTTGTCGTCTGCCTCCCCCCTTCTTTGCCGTCTGCCTCCTCCTCCTCCCCCCTCCACTCTTTGCCGTCTTCCTACCCCTCCCCCCCTCCTCTGCGCCCTCTTCTTTGCCGTCTGCCCCCCTTGGAAGCAGACGGCAAAGATACTATATGACCAGCTGCTACTACCCAGGTTGCACAGCTGGGAGCCACATGGCACCTTTGCCGTCGGCCAACTGACGGCAAAGGCCTTTGCCATCAGCTGGCAAACGACAAAGAGCCTATATTGTCACATTTTTGTTTATTTTTTCTATTTCACAACACATATACATATAATTCATAGCACATATATGATAAATAGGTCACAACACTATTGGAATTATGCCCTAGAGGCAATAATAAATATAGTTATTATTATAATTCCTGTATCAAGATAATCGTTTATTATCCATGCTATAATTGTATTGAATGAAGACTTATATACATGTGTGGATATATAGACAAAACACTGTCCCTAGCAAGCCTTTAGTTGGCTAGCCAGTTGATCAAAGATAGTCAGTGTCTTCTGATTATAAACAAGGTGTTGTTGCTTGATAACTGGATCACGTCATTAGGAGAATCACGTGATGGACTAGACCCAAACTAATAGACGTAGCATGTTGATCGTGTCATTTTGTTGCTACTGTTTTCTGCGTGTCAAGTATTTGTTCCTATGACCATGAGATCATATAACTCACTGACACCGGAGGAATACTTTGTGTGTATCAAACGTCGCAACATAACTGGGTGACTATAAAGATGCTCTACAGGTATCTCCGAAGGTGTTCGTTGAGTTAGTATGGATCTAGACTGGGATTTGTCACTCCGTGTGACGGAGAGGTATCTCGGGGACCACTCGGTAATACAACATCACACACAAGCCTTGCAAGCAATGTGACTTAGTGTAAGTTACGGGATCTTGTATTACGGAACAAGTAAAGAGACTTGCCGGTAAACGAGATTGAAATAGGTATGCGGATACTGACGATCGAATCTCGGGCAAGTAACATACCGAAGGACAAAGGGAATGACATACGGGATTATATGAATCCTTGGCACTGAAGTTCAAACGATAAGATCTTCGTAGAATATGTAGGATCCAATATGGGCATCCAGGTCCCGCTATTGGATATTGACCGAGGAGTCTCTCGGGTCATGTCTACATAGTTCTCGAACCCGCAGGGTCTGCACACTTAAGGTTCGACGTTGTTTTATGCGTATTTGAGTTATATGGTTGGTTACCGAATGTTGTTCGGAGTCCCGGATGAGATCACGGACGTCACGAGGGTTTCCGGAATGGTCCAGAAACAAAGATTGATATATAGGATGACCTCATTTGATTACCGGAAGGTTTTCGGAGTTACCGGGAATGTACCGGGAATGACGAATGTGTTCCGGGTGTTCACCGGGGGGGGGGGGGGCAACCCACCCCGGGGAAGCCCATAGGCCTTGGGGGTGGCGCACCAGCCCTTAGTGGGCTGGTGGGATAGCCCAAGAAGGCCCTATGCGCCATATGAAGAAAATCAAAGAGAAAAGAAAAAAAAGAGGAGGTGGGAAAAGGGGGAAGGACTCCTCCTTCCAAACCTAGTTGGACTCGGTTTGGAAGGGGAGGGTTGCCCCCCTTGGCTCGGCCGACCCCCTTGGGAGTCCTTGGACCCCAAGGCAAGGCTTCCCCTCCTCCCCCTATATATACGGAAGTTTTAGGGCTGATTTGAGACAACTTTGTCACGGCAGCCCGACCACATATCTCCACGGTTTTACCTCTAGATCGCGTTTCTGCGGAGCTCGGGCGGAGCCCTGCTGAGATAAGATCATCACCAACCTCCGGAGCGCCGTCACGCTACCGGAGAACTCATCTACCTCTCCGTCTCTCTTGCTGGATCAAGAAGGCCGAGATCATCGTCGAGCTGTACGTGTGCTGAACGCGGAGGTGCCGTCCGTTCGGCACTAGATCGTGGGACTGATCGCGGGACGGTTCGTGGGGCGGATCGAGGGACGTGAGGACGTTCCACTACATCAACCGCTTTTCTTAACGCTTTTGCTGTGCGGTCTACAAGGGTACGTAGATCGAATATCCCCTCTCGTAGATGGACATCACCATGATAGGTCTTCGTGCGCGTAGGAAATTTTTTGTTTCCCATGCGACGTTCCCCAACAGTGGCATCATGAGCTAGGTTCATGCGTAGATGTCTTCTCGAGTAGAACACAAAAGTTTTTGTGGGCGGTGATGTGCGTTTTGCTGCCCTCCTTAGTTTTGTCTTGATTCCGCGGTATTGTTGGATTGAAGCGGCTTGGACCGACATTACTCGTACGCTTACGAGAGACTGGTTTCATCGCTACGAGTAACCCCGTTGCTCAAAGATGACTGGCAAGTGTCAGTTTCTCCAACTTTAGTTGAATCGGATTTGACCGAGGAGGTCCTTGGATGAGGTTAAATAGCAACTCATATATCTCCGTTGTGCTGTTTGCATAAGTAAGATGCGATCCTACTAGATACCCATGGTCACCACGTAAAACATGCAACAACAAAATTAGAGGACGTCTAACTTGTTTTTGCAGGATATGCTTGTGATGTGATATGGCCAACGATGTGATGTGATATATTGGATGTATGAGATGATCATATTGTAATAGATAATATCGACTTGCACGTCGATGGTACGACAACCGGCAGGAGCCATAGGGTTGTCTTTATACTAACGTTTGTGCTTGCAGATGCGTTTACTATTTTGCTAGGATGTAGCTTTAGTAGTAATATCATGAGTAGCACGACAACCCCGATGGCGACACGTTGATGGAGATCATGGTGTGGCGCCGGTGACAAGAAGATCGTGCCGGTGCTTTGGTGATGGAGATCAAGGAGCACGTGATGATGGCCATATCATGTCACTTATGAATTGCATGTGATGTTAATCCTTTTATGCACCTTATTTTGCTTAGAACGACGGTAGCATTATGTGGTGATCTCTCACTAAAATTTCAAGACGAAATTGTGTTCTCCCCGACTGTGCACCGTTGCTACAGTTCGTCATTTCGAGACACCACGTGATGATCGGGTGTGATAGACTCAACGTTCACATACAACGGGTGCAAAACAGTTGCGCACGCGGAACACTCGGGTTAAGCTTGACGAGCCTAGCATGTGCAGACATGGCCTCGGAACACATGAGACCGAAAGGTCGATCATGAATCATATAGTTGATATGATTAGCATAGGGATGTTTACCACTGAAACTATACTCAACTCACGTGATGATCGGACTTGACCTAGTGTAAGTGGATCATGACCACTCAAATGACTAGAGAGATGTACTTTTTGAGTGAGAGTTTAGCGAGTAATTTGATTAAAGTTAAACTCTAATTATCTTGAACATAGTCTAAGTCCACTTTGAATATATTTGTGTTGTAGATCATGGCTCACGCGACAGTCACCCTGAATTTCAATACGTTCCTAGAGAAAGCTAAGTTGAAAGATGTTGGAAGCAACTTTGTAGATTGGGCTCGTAATCTTAAGCTAATCTTACAAGCTGGGAAGAAGGATTATGTCCTTAATGCTGCGCTAGGAGATGAACCACCCGCTACGGCTGACCAGGATGTTAAGAACGCTTGGTTAGCACGTAAGGAGGACTACTCAGTAGTTCAATGTGCAGTCTTGTATGGCTTGGAATCGGGACTTCAACGTCGCTTTGAGCGTCATGGAGCATTTGAGATGTTCCTGGAGTTGAAGTTTATCTTTCAGAAGAACACCCGGATCGAGAGGTATGAGACCTCCGATAAATTCTATGCTTGCAAGATGGAGGAGAACTCGTCTGTCAGTGAACATGTGCTCAAAATGTCTGGGTACTCAAACCGTCTAGCTGAGCTGGGGATTGAACTCCCGCAAGAGGCTATCACTGACAGAATCCTTCAATCACTGCCGCCAAGCTATAAAGGCTTTGTGTTGAACTACAACATGCAAGGGATGAACAAGTCTCCCGGCGAGTTGTTTGCGATGCTGAAAGTCGCAGAGTCTGAACTCCGTAAAGAGCATCAAGTGTTGATGTTGAATAAGACCACTAGTTTCAAGAGAAACGGCAAAGGCAAGAAGTGTAATTCAAAGAAGAGAGGCAAGCCTGTTGCCAATCCGATGAAGAAACCCAAAGCTGGACCTAAGCCTGAAACAGAGTGTTACTATTGCAAGGGTATGGGTCACTGGAAGCGCAATTGCCCCAAGTATCTGGCTGATAAGAAGGCGGCCAAAGAAAAATCAGGTATATTTGATATACATGTTATTGATGTGTACTTAACCGGCTCTCGTAGTAGTGCGTGGGTATTCGATACCGGTTTTGTTGCTCATATTTGCAACTCAAAACAGGAACTGCGGAATAGACGAAGGCTGGCGAAAGATGAAGTGACGATGCGCGTAGGAAATGGTTCCAAGGTTGATGCAATCACCGTCGGCACAGTTTCACTTCAGTTACCATCAGGATTAGTTATGAACATGAATCATTGTTATTTAGTGCCTGCGTTGAGCATGAACATTATATCTGGATCTTGTTTATTGCGAGACGGTTACTCTTTTAAGTCAGAGAATAATGGTTGTTCTATTTCTATGAGTAACATCTTTTATGGTCATGCACCCAATGTGAGAGGATTGTTCATATTGAATCTTGATAGTGATACACACATACATAACATTGAGACCAAAAGAGTTAGAGTTAACAATGATAGCGCCATATTTTTGTGGCACTGCCGCTTAGGTCATATTGGTGTAAAGCACATGAAGAAACTCCATGTCGATGGACTTTTGGAGTCACTTGACTTTGATTCACTTGACACGTGCGAACCATGCCTCATGGGCAAGATGACTAAAACTCCGTTCTCCGGAACAATGGAGCGTGCAAGTGACTTGTTGGAAATCATACATACCGATGTGTGCGGTCCAATGAGCGTGGAGGCACGCGGCGGATATCATTAATTTCTCACCTTCACTGACGATTTGAGTAGATATGGTTATGTCTACTTAATGAAGCACAAGTCTGAAACATTTGAAAAGTTCAAGCAATTTCAGAGTGAAGTTGAAAATTATCTTAACAAGAAGATCAAGTTCCTACGGTCTGATCGTGGGGGTGAATATCTGAGTTTCGAGTTTGGTGATCACTTAAGACAATGTGGAATTGTTTCACAGTTGACACCGCCTGGAACACCACAGCGTAATGGTGTGTCCGAACGCCGTAATCGTACTTTATTAGAGATGGTGCGATCTATGATGTCTCTTACCGATTTGCCGTTATCATTTTGGGGTTATGCATTAGAAACAGCTGCATTCACTTTAAATAGGGCACCATCAAAATCCGTTGAGACGACACCATACAAACTGTGGTGTGGCAAAAGGCCAAAGTTGTCATTTCTTAAAGTTTAGGGATGTGATGCTTATGTCAAAAAGCTTCAGCCGGAAAAGCTGGAACCCAAAGCGGAAAAGTGCATCTTCATAGGTTACCCAAAAGAGACAGTTGGGTACACCTTCTATCTCAAATCCGAGGGCAAAGTGTTTGTTGATAAAAACAGAGCTTTTCTCGAGAAGGAGTTTCTCTCGAGAGAATTGAGTGGGAGGAAGATAGAACTTGATGAGGTTGTCGAACCTCTCATCCCTCTAGATGGTGGCGCAGGGCAAGGGGAAACCTTTGTCGTTGCGACGCCGGTTGAGGAGGAAGTTAATGATGATGATCATGAAACTCCGGTTCAAGTTTCTGTCGAACCACGCAAGTCGACGAGACCACGTGCTACTCCAGAGTGGTACGGTAATCCCGTCATGTCAATCATGTTGTTAGACAACAATGAACCTGCAAATTATGAAGAAGCAATGGTGGGCCCAGATTCCAACAAATGGCTAGAAGCCATGAAGTCCGAGATAGGATCCATGTATGAGAACAAAGTGTGGACTTTGGAAGTACTACCTGAGGGCCGCAAGGCTATTCAGAACAAATGGATTTTTAAGAGGAAGACGGACGCTGACGGCAATGTGACCGTTTATAAAGCTCGATTTGTGGCAAAGGGTTTTTCACAAGTTCAAGGAGTTGACTACGATGAGACATTCTCACCCGTAGCGATGCTTAAGTCCGTCAGAATCATGTTAGCAATAGCTGCGTTTTTCGATTATGAAATCTGGCAGATGGATGTCAAAACGGTGTTCCTTAACGGTTTCCTTAAGGAAGAGTTGTATATGATGCAACCCGAAGGTTTTGTCGATCCTAAGAATGCTAACAAAGTGTGCAAGCTCCGGCGATCCATTTATGGACTGGTGCAAGCATCTCGGAGTTGGAACAAACGCTTTGATGAGGTGATCAAAGCATTTGGGTTTATACAAGTGGTTGGAGAATCTTGTATTTACAAGAAAGTGAGTGGGAGCTCTGTGGCGTTTATAATATTATATGTGGATGACATATTGCTGATTGGAAACAACGTAGAGTTTTTGGAGAGCATAAAGGATTACTTGAACACAAGTTTCTCTATGAAGGACCTAGGAGAAGCTGCTTACATTCTAGGCATTAAGATCTATAGGGATAGATCAAAACGCCCGATAGGACTTTCACAAAGCACATACCTTGATAAAGTTTTGAAGAGGTTCAAAATGGAACAGTCCAAGAAAGGGTTCTTGCCAGTTTTACAAGCTACGAGATTGAGTAAGACTCAGTGCCCAACAACTGATAAGGATAGAGAGCATATGAGCACCGTCCCCTATGCTTCAGCCATAGGTTCTATCATGTATGCAATGCTGTGCACTAGACCGGACGTTAGCCTGGCCATAAGTATGGCAGGCAGGTTCCAGAGTAATCCAGGAGTGGATCACTGGACGGCGGTCAAGAATATCCTGAAGTACCTGAAAAGGACTAAGGAGATGTTTCTCGTGTATGGAGGTGACGAAGAGCTCGTCGTAAAGGGTTACGTCGATGCAAGCTTTGACACAGATCCGGACGACTCTAAGTCGCAGACCGGATACATATTTATTCTTAATGGGGGTGTGGTAAGCTGGTGCAGTTCCAAGCAAAGCGTCGTAGCAGATTCTACATGTGAAGCGGAGTACATGGCTGCCTCGGAGGCGGCTAAGGAGGGTGTCTGGATGAAGCAGTTCATGACGGATCTTGGAGTGGTGCCAAGCGCACTGAATCCAATAACCTTGTTCTGTGACAACACGGGTGCCATTGCCCTAGCAAAGGAACCACGGTTTCACAAGAAGTCCAGACACATCAAACGACGCTTCAACCTCATCCGCGACTACGTCGAAGGGGAGGACGTAAATATATGCAAAGTGCACACGGATCTGAATGTAGCAGACCCGCTGACTAAACCTCTTCCACGGGCAAAGCATGATCAACACCAGAACTGTATGGGTGTTAGATTTATTACAATGTAATTCACATGATGATGTGAGGGCTAGATTATTGACTCTAGTGCAAGTGGGAGACTGTTGGAATTATGCCCTAGAGGCAATAATAAATATAGTTATTATTATAATTCCTGTATCAAGATAATCGTTTATCATCCATACTATAATTGTATTAAATGAAGACTTATATACATGTGTGGATATATAGACAAAACACTGTCCCTAGCAAGCCTCTAGTTGGCTAGCCAGTTGATCAAAGATAGTCAGTGTCTTCTGATTATAAACAAGGTGTTGTTGCTTGATGACTGGATCACGTCATTAGGAGAATCACGTGATGGACTAGACCCAAACTAATAGACGTAGCATGTTGATCATGTCATTTTGTTGCTACTGTTTTCTGCGTGTCAAGTATTTGTTCCTATGACCATGAGATCATATAACTCACTGACACCGGAGGAATACTTTGTGTGTATCAAACGTCGCAACGTAACTGGATGACTATAAAGATGCTCTACAGGTATCTCCGAAGGTGTTCGTTGAGTTAGTATGGATCAAGACTGGGATTTGTCACTCCGTGTGATGGAGAGGTATCTCGGGGCCCACTCGTTAATACAACATCACACACAAGCCTTGCAAGCAATGTGACTTAGTGTAAGTTACGGGATCTTGTATTACAGAACGAGTAAAGAGACTTGCCGGTAAACGAGATTGAAATAGGTATGCGGATACTGACGATCGAATCTCGGGCAAGTAACATACCGAAGGACAAAGGGAATGACATACGGGATTATATGAATGCTTGGCACTGAGGTTCAAACGATAAGATCTTCGTAGAATATGTAGGATCCAATATGGGCATCCAGGTCCCGCTATTGGATATTGACCGAGGAGTCTCCCGGGTCATGTCTACATAGTTCTCGAACCCGCAGGGTCTGCACACTTAAGGTTCGATGTTGTTTTATGCGTATTTGAGTTATATGGTTGGTTACCGAATGTTGTTCGGAGTCCCGGATGAGATCAAGAACGTCATGAGGGTTTTCGGAATGGTCCGGAAACGAAGATTGATATATAGGATGACCTCATTTGATTACCGGAAGGTTTTCGGAGTTACCGGGAATGACGAATGTGTTCCGGGTGTTCACCGGGGGGGGGGGGGGCAACCCACCCCGGGGAAGCCCATAGGCCTTGGGGGTGGCGCACCAGCCCTTAGTGGGCTGGTGGGACAGCCCAAGAAGGCCCTATGCGCCATAGGAAGAAAATCAAAGAGAAAAAAAAAAAGAGGAGGTGGGAAAAGGGGGAAGGACTCCTCCTTCCAAACCTAGTTGGACTCGGTTTGGAAGGGGAGGGTTGCCCCCCTTGGCTCGGCCGACCCCCTTGGGAGTCCTTGGACCCCAAGGCAAGGCTTCCCCTCCTCCCCCTATATATTCGGAGGTTTTAGGGCTGATTTGAGACAACTTTGCCACGGCAGCCCGACCACATATCTCCACGGTTTTACCTCTAGATTGTGTTTCTGCGGAGCTCGGGCGGAGCCCTACTGAGATAAGATCATCACCAACCTCCGGAGCGCCGTCATGCTGCCGGAGAACTCATCTACCTCTCCGTATCTCTTGCTGGATCAAGAAGGCCGAGATCATCGTCGAGCTGTACGTGTGCTGAACGCGGAGGTGCCGTCCGTTCGGCACTAGATCGTGGGACTGATCGCGGGACGGTTCGCGGGGCGGATCGAGGGACGTGAGGACGTTCCACTACATCAACCGCGTTTCTTAACGCTTCTTCTGTGCGGTCTACAAGGGTACGTAGATCGAATATCCCCTCTCATAGATGGACATCACCATGATAGGTCTTCGTGCGCGTAGGAAATTTTTTGTTTCCCATGGGACGTTCCCCAACAAACACATATATGATATACATATAAAGCTCATCAATGCCATTTGTTCATCAACGTACATCCCATATATCAAAAGAACCAACACATACAAAGTTTCATCCATATATACATACATATAGTTGCACATACATTGTTCATCCATATATACATATACATATAGTTCCACATTGTTCATCAACCCAAATAAAAACGCAAAGTAAAGCACTCCAATGCCAGCTTCCATGCATGTAGTACATCCAATCTGCAAAATGGGAATAAGAAAGTCAGAAGAAGAAGAAGAACAACATATATATGACAAATAAGCTAAATTGAATAAGAATGAGAAGAAGGAAGAAGAGAACAAGGAGAAGAAAAACAAGGAGGAGGAGGAGGAGGAGGGGAAGGGTAAGGAGAAGGAGAAGGAGGAGGAGAAGAAGAAAAAAGAAGAGAAGGAGAAGGAGAAGAAGGAGGAGAAGAAGGAGGAGAGAAGAAGAAGGAGAAA
Organism: Hordeum vulgare subsp. vulgare; assembly: GCF_904849725.1. NCBI lineage: Eukaryota > Viridiplantae > Streptophyta > Magnoliopsida > Poales > Poaceae > Hordeum > Hordeum vulgare. The sequence continues at coordinate 448,183,945 of NC_058518.1, read as the reverse complement.
AAGGAGGGTTCCTTCTCCTACTTCTCCTCCTTCTCCTTCTTCTTCTCTTCTTCTTCTCCTCCTCCTTCTTCTTCTCCTTCTCCTTCTCCTTCTCTTCTTCTCTTCTTCTTCTTCTTCTTCTTCTTCTTCTTCTTCTTCTTCTTCTTCCTTCTTTTCATTTCTCCTCTTCTCCTCTTCTTGGAGCTAAATTAGCTAACTATGTCTTTTTGGAGCTAAATGGGCTAATTATGTCATTATATAGGAAAACAAGCTAAGTATATAATATTAATGACCTAACCAAGGTTCTTATGCCATTTTGAGCTTATAATGTCTTTTAGGATCTAAATTGGCTAATTATATCATTGTTGGGGAAATTAAGGCAAGGAGAATATGAAAGAGGAGAAGAAAGAGGAGGAGGAGGAGAACAATAATAAATAAATAAGAAGGAGGAGAAGGAGGAGGAGGAGGAGAAGGACTAGAAGGTCCTTGGCCTTCTCCTCCTTCTCCTCCTTCTTCTCTTCTTCTTCTTCTTCTTCTTCTTCTTCTTCTTCTTCTTTCTTTTCATTTTTTCTATTTCTTCTCCTCTTCTCCTCTTCTTGGAGCTAAATTAGCTAACTATGTCTTTTTGGATCTAAATGGGCTAATTATCCCATTTTAGAGGAAAACAAGCTAAGTATATAATATTAATGAGCTAATCAAGGTTCTTATGCCATTTTGAGGTTATTATGGCATTTAGGAGCTAAATGGGCTAATTATGTCCTTGTTGGGGAAATTAAGGCAAGGAGAATATGAAATAGGAGAAGAAAGAGCAGGAGTAGGAGAAGAAGAAGAAATAAAGAAGAAGGAGGAGAAGGAGGAGGAGGAGGAGAAGGACTAGAAGGTCCTTGGCCTTCTCCTCCTCCTCCTCCTCCTTCTCCTTCTTCTCTTCTTCTTCTTCTTCTTGTTTCTTTTCATTTTTCCTATTTCTCCTCCTCTTCTCCTCTTCTTGGAGCTAAATTATCTAACTATGTCTTTTTGGATCTAAATGGGCTAATTATCTCATTTTAGAGGAAAACAAGCTAAGTATATAATATTAATGAGCTAACCAAGGTTCTTATGCCATTTTGAGCTTATTATGGCATTTTGGAGCTAAATGGGCTAATTATGTCTTTTTGGGGGAATTAAGGCAAGGAGAATATGAAAGAGGAGAATAAAGAGGAGGAGGAGGAGAATAAGAAGAAATAAAGAAGAAGGAGGAGAAGGAGGAGGAGGAGGAGAAGGACTAGAAGGTCCTTGGCCTTCTCCTCCTCCTCCTCCTCCTTCTCCTCCTCCTTCTCTTCTCTTTCTCTTCTTCTATTTGTTCTTCCTTTTCATTTCTCCTCTTCTCCTCTTCTTGGAGCTAAATTAGCTAACTATGTCTTTTTGGAGCTAAATGGGCTAATTATCCCATTTTAGAGGAAAACAAGCTAAGTATATAATATTAATGAGCTAACCAAGGTTCTTATGCCATTTTGAGCTTATTATGGCATTTTGGAGCTAAATGGGCTAATTATGTATTTTTGGGGGAATTAAGGAAAGGAGAATATGAAATAGGAGAAGAAAGAGGAGGAGGAGAAGAAGAAGAAGAAATAAATAAGAAGGAGGAGAAGGAGGAGGAGGAGGAGAAGGACTAGAAGGTCCTTGGCCTTCTCCTCCTTCTCCTCCTCCTCCTCCTCCTCCTTCTCCTTCTTCTCCTCCTCCTTCTTCTCCTTCTCCTTCTCTTCTCTTTCTCTTCTTCTTTTTGTTCTTCCTTTTCATTTCTCCTCTTCTCCTCTTCTTGGAGCTAAATTATCTAACTATGTCTTTTTGGAGCTAAATGGGCTAATTATCTCATTTTAGAGGAAAACAAGCTAAGTATATAATATTAATGAGCTAACCAAGGTTCTTATGCCATTTTGAGCTTATTATGGCATTTTGGAGCTAAATGGGCTAATTATGTATTTTGGGGGGAATTAAGGCAAGGAGAATATGAAAGAGGAGAAGAAAGAGGAGGAGGAGGAGAAGAATAACAAATAAAGAAGAAGGAGGAGAAGGAGGAGGAGGAGGAGAAGGACTAGAAGGTCCTTGGCCTTCTCCTCCTTCTCCTCCTCCTCCTTCTCCTTTTTCTCCTCCTCCTTCTTCTCCTTCTCCTTCTCTTCTCTTTCTCTTTTTCTTTTTGTTCTTCCTTTTCATTTCTCCTCTTCTCCTCTACTTGGAGCTAAATTAGCTAACTATGTCTTTTTGGAGCTAAATGGGCTAATTATCCCATTTTAGAGGAAAACAAGCTAAGTATATAATATTAATGAGCTAACCAAGGTTCTTATGCCATTTTGAGGTTATTATGGCATTTTGGAGCTAAATGGGCTAATTATGTCATTGTTGGGGAAATTAAGGCAAGGAGAATATGAAATAGGAGAAGAAAGTGGAGGAGGAGGAGAAGAAGAAGAAATAAAGAAGGAGAAGGACTAGAAGGTCCTTGGCCTTCTCCTCCTTCTCCTCCTCCTCCTCCTCCTCCTCCTTCTCCTTCTTCTCTTCTTCTTCTTCTTCTTTCTTTTCATTTTCCTATTTCTTCTCCTCTTCTCCTCTTCTTGGAGCTAAATTAGCTAACTATGTCTTTTTGGAGCTAAATGGGCTAATTATCTCATTTTAGAGGAAAACAAGCTAAGTATATAATATTAATGAGCTAACCAAGGTTCTTATGCCATTTTGAGCTTATTATGGCATTTTGGAGCTAAATGGGCTAATTATGTCTTTTTAGAGCTAAATGGGCTAATTATGTCATTGTTGGGGAAATTAAGGCAAGGAGAATATGAAAGAGGAGAAGAGAAACTTACCGTAGTGGTCATCAAGGAGGAGAAACACGTGGAGAAGGGTCGCGCGATGCCGCTCGGGAGTTATTCTGCAGAATAGATATTTTGCAATGTCTCAGTTAGCATGATGACACTCAATTATTAATACTAGTTTATAATGAAACTCACCGTGCCAATCAAAGAGAAGACGGGCATCGGCGGAGGGACTTGACCGCTCTTCTCGCACAGACCCTGAAGAGTGGGTCGTATTAGTTAGTAATGGAACAAACATTACACACATGATTTGGCTAATGTGAAAAAAAACTTACCACAAAAAGCTCGTATAGGGCCCGTTGACCCGCCTCATTCCGGGACCTCTCCTCCTCAATCAATCGTGCCGTGGTCTGGTCCCTCTCATCAAGAGCAGCCTGACTTGTCAATCTCTCTTTCTCAAGAGCAGCCTCAAGAGCAGTCTGGCTTGCCAATCTCTCTTTCTCAAGAGCAGCCTGGTTTGCCAATCTCTCTTTCTGAAGAGGAGCCTGAAACACCATTCCTCGTTACCACAGTAATGATCTATGGTGACACACATAATGAAATGGATGAAAGTGTTCTTAGTCCGTACAACTAACCTCGATGGCAAGATCGACTGGCCGCGGACGACGCATTATCTCAGGACAGCTGCTCGACTCGCGCGCCTTGATCTCCAAGAGAGTGAGTGGACAATGTATTATCCCATCTCCAATGGCTATCGAGCCATGGGGCCTCCCAGCACCAGATATCATCACCAGCTCTGGATCCAAAGGTTCCTGGCTAGGGTTAAAGTCATCCCCTTTCATAGCCTTCCCCACGTCCCTGTATGCCACGAGATTCTGGTGGGATGATATGTTGGTGAAGTTATTGGGATCATCCAGGTCAGACTCAGAGAATGCCTTCACCTTCTTGTACGAGGCAGTATGGGCCATGCCATAAAGGTCGTACAAGTGTGGCATCTCCGTCTTATTGTGATGCACCTAAAAGAGAGGAACAAAATATTAGCATGAAGAATGAATTGCATGAATCATGAAGCAAATCACATACCCAGTTTCGTCCGAACTGAAGTAAGTTGGCGCTGCCTTGATGGTGTGGCACACCAACCATTTGGCTACGCCGATCTTTCACATTCTCGTGGACGGCTCGCCAGCTGCCTATGCACCACTCATCAACCAACGCCTCCCAACAATCCATCTTATTCGCACACCATCTCGGGGGCACCTGTAAGTTATTAGAAAGAATTTTCAGCGCTACGCCTATGAATGAAATCAATAAAACTACGTATAGAAGGACTTAAGAATAGGTAATTACCTTCATGTATTGCTCCTTCTTCAGGAACTTTCCACGACAATCCTTCTTCTGCTTCTTAATACCACGCGTGTAATAGTAATCTCGAATAGCCTGCGGCCGAGCCTCGTGGCGCAAGTTCTGTAGTAACCGCCTACACTCGGCCTCAAGAACCCTGGCCGCCTCCTCCTCATATCCATCCTCACACCTATAGAAGGTCTGCAATCAAACGTGAAAACACCGATTAGTACAATAATTAGCTATATTGTTAATTTTAGATTCTTTAAAAGGATAATTTACCCAAAAGCTCTTGATCACCATCTCGGCCCTCGTGTGGCACAAGACACCATCTATAATATCCTCCGGCGGGGCCTGCGCAGCCTGGTAGTGCTCCCAGGAAAATCCTAGTGTAGGAACCTGACCCTCACCAGGCAACGTGACAAACCCCGGGAAATTTGTCCGGCAAAGCACACCAAGGACGGAGTTCGGCCTGCGCACTCCAAGAGGGTGTACCCATCCCCTGCAGTATGATAAGGTCAACGCATTAGATATTTGAACAAACTTGAAGGCAAAAGCTAAAAAAAGAGTAAATGTACTTACCTATCTCCTTCAGGTTTAATCACCGGCCTCTGCTCGCGGGTAGCCGGCGCGACCGGGAGACGTGTACTACCACGCTTGTACACGGTGGCCCCGTCCACCTGCACATCGCCCTCACTATCAGTAAGCTCATCCCCACCATCCCCGCCCCCTGAGCCACCCGGACCCTCTGTCCAATCCGGCAACTCGGTACGATCCGGCCAGGTCTCCCATCCGGGCCTGTCCACGTCGGGTGAAGCCTCCGGAACCGTAGTCTCGTGGGCCGAATGCACCTCGACCCGAGGCTGCTCCTGGACCGGAGTCTCATGGGACGAATGCCCGTCAACACTAGGTGCCTGGAACGGAGTCCCCGTAGCCTCCTCCGCAAACGGGTCGACCATAGTAGTCCTATGCTCGGGTGAATGAGCTGGTGGTGGTGGCGAGGATGGCTCAATAGTCCTCCTGGATCTTCCGCGGCCACCACCTCTCCCTGTACCCTTCCCCTTCTTCCCTACCCGACCAACACCTCTCCCAGTGGGCAATGCCGCCGACGAAGAAGAACCCACAGGTGGTGTCGACAGACAGTGTGCCAAGGCTCTACAGAGAGATAGGGGTGGAAGGGAAGTACCACCCCTCGTGCGGGGCGCGTGGGAAGAACCCGTCGAGCGATCTGGACCAGCCCCCACCATCTTTCCACACCTGGTGACCTGCCATGATAAAGATTAAAAGAAATTAGTACAACATAAAAAATTGAATAACTGACATGAATAATAATATGTACATGAATAATAAAGATTAAAATATATATAATTTAAGTTGTGAATCTTACAAACTAATAATCATCATCAATAAATGCATCATCATCATCACTATCACGCATGTCTTCATGAATGACGTGCTCGTCGGGTTCAATGGCGTGAAGTTCTGAAAGGCCTTCATTTAATCATTGAAGCATTGACAGGTCATCCGCATCAGTAACCTCTATGAGTTCCAGGTCTTCTGGTTCCGGCTCAGGGCTGGAGTCGGATTCATTGTCGCTGTCTACTTCCATGTTCTTGGGTGAAGCACGACGGTTCTTGAAACGTTTCTTGGAAAGACGTGTTTCTTGGAAGAATTCTCCATCATATGTGTCTGGGTTAATGTGAGGTTCATAATCCTGTTCATTTGGGAGAGGTGGTCTGACATGTGGCGGCACTTCATAAACAACATACCAACCTTCCAGATTCTTATCCGTTTGGCATGCTCACGGTAGATAGAAAACTTGGGTCGCCGGTTGAGCCGTAATATAGACATCGGGAACATCTAAATGGGTGTTTGGATTGATTTTGACTAGTCCTATATGTTCATGAGTCCTTCTAGTCTTCTTCGGATGGAACCAATAACATTTGAAGACTACGACGTTCGGTGGGTTTTCACCATAGAATTGAAGTTCATAAATTGCTTCAACTCTTCCATAATACTCAATAACACCTTCGGCGATAGCAGAGACACCACAATTTGTAGAATTCTGGTCGGGCATAGATAGCTCTTTGCCAAAGCTACGAAAGAGATACTCGTTGATGTTGTATTTCTCAAATGAACGGACCTTATAGTCAAAACCATTAGCGACTTGTCTCAATTCGGCGTCCATAGACTCTGAATTAGCCTACAAGTTTAATACGAAACGATTGCTGCATTAGCCGCAAGTTAGACCAAGAAATGAAATGGTCCATTATTGATAATTACCGTTTGTTTGAACCAAGAGATGAAACCGGGATAGCCGCCTCCTGTCTTTGACAGAAGCTCATACTCTTTGACGGAATCATTTTCGATCACCGCTCCATCCGAGAATTTGGCGACGTAACGGCTATTTGAAATATCCGGGAATAAGAGCAGTTCAAATGAATTAGAAGTTACGGGAAAATGTGCCGAGAACTCACTCGATGTACGGCCGCACTTCTGTTAGGTTGTTGAAGATATACAACGAAATGTTCCGCCATTCTTCGACATCCAACGTTATTGGTTTCGAAGCACCGGCTGGTGCGAGCTTCCCTTTGAATAGGCTGAGGTTGAACCCACCTTTTTTAGGGTCTGCATCATTGTGCCGAGGCTTCGGATTATGCAAATGATGATTTTTGGCTTCGTAGTGTGCTGTCACAAAGTTTGCCACCTCCTCATTAATGAATGCCTCAGCCATCGATGCTTCAATTCTATGCTTATTTTTACATTTAGCTCGAAGGGTCTTCTGCATCCTCTCAGTTGCATAGCACCAACGATCTTGCATGGGCCCACCCAATCTTGCCTCGGTCGGTAGATGTAAAATCAAATGTTGCATTGGATTAAAGAAGTCGGTGGAAAGATCTTCTCTAACTTGCACAACAACTCCGGTGCAAACTCCTCCATGTCTTCTACCACGCCAGGCGACAATTCTTTCGCACAAAGAACTTGGAAGAAATAGCTTAGCTCCGCCAGTACTAGCCATTCATCCTCAGGAATAAAGCCACGTAACATCACCGGCATTACCCGCTCTAGCCATATGTGCCAATCATGACTCTTGAGACCAAATATTTTTAATTTTTCAAGACTCGCTCCCCTCTTTAGATTCGCTGCATACCCATCGGGGAACATCAAGTGCATTTTGACCCATAAGACAATTTCCCTCATAGCTGGGCTTCCAAGATTGAACCAGGCCTTTGGCTTCGACCACTTCTGCTTTCCTTTGCCTTCTCGCATGTTTTGTAACGATCTATGACATAGTGTCTCTTGATCGACTCTAGCCTTAGTATTATCCTTTGTCTCCCATCTATGTCGAATAGTGTACCAAAAATAGCCTCTCTGATATTCTTTTCAGTGTGCATCATGTCAATATTGTGTGGAAGAAGGAGGTCTTTGAAGTAAGGCAGATGCCAGAAGCATGGCTTGTGAGTCCAGGCGTGTTTTGAATTATACCCCTTGAAATACCCCAGACGCTCTGGATCAGGCTCGAGGGCGTTTAACTGATCCAGGATCTGTTGGCCTGTGAACGCAGGTGGTGCCAAGTTTTTGACAACTTTACCTGTGGTAAAGTTCTTCTTGTCTTTTCTGAACTGATGGTCAGGATCTAGGAACTGTCTATGCAAGTCAAAGCAAGAATACTTCCGACCCTCCTGCAACCAATGAAACTGAAGATCTGCCTTGCATTGGGGGCACGGGAACCTTCCATGCACACACCATCCAAAGAATAGCGCATACGCTGGCAAGTCATGCATAGAGTACATGTACCACACATGCATTTTGAAGTTTTCTTTTCTAGCGGCATCGTATGTCTTGACCCCATTATCCTAAGCTTCTTCCAATTCATCCTTAAGCGGTTGCAGGTACACATTCATATTCTTCCCCGGATAATTGGGCCCGGGAATTATCAACGTCAGAAATATGTTCTTTCTTTGCATAATCTGCCCGGGGGGGAGATTGAGTGGAATGACAAAAACAGGCCAACAACTGTATTGGGTTGCCGTCATGCCGAAGGGATTAAAACCATCCGTGGCGGCGCAGACTCGAGGATTCCTTGCATCTGCCGCTTTATCCTGATGCAATCCATCGAAATGTTTCCACGCTTCCCCATCCAATGTGTGTACCATCATCTTATTCCCATCCGTATCTAGTTCGATTGTTTTGCCCAATTTGTGCCATGCCATCTGTTTGGCTGTCTCTTCGACCATGAAAAGAAGTTGAAGTCTTGGTACGATTTCCATATACCGAAGAACACTAACTGCGATTTTGGTCTGCCTCTTCTCACCCATACCGTTGTCTACCACAAGATACCTGCAAGACTCGCAATTGGGACAATAGTCCACGTGTGCATACTCCTTCCTAAATAAGACACATCCTTTCTCACATGCATCTATCTTCTCATAGGGCATCTTAAGTACACGAAGTATTTTGTCCGACTGGTACAGGTTTGCAGCATGACATGGCCTTTGGGTAGGAAGCGTCCAAATAGTGTCATCATCGCGTCGTAGCATTCTCTTCCCAAGTTGAACTGAGCCTTCAGAGCCATTACTTATGCAATTGCATCCAGCTGACAGATCTCAGTGTGCTCATGGAGAGGACGTTTTGAAGACTCCAACATTTCATAAAAGGCCTTTGCAGATTCCTCCATCTCATCTTCCGAATCCCGAGCATCATCAAAGTCTTGCACCATGTCTTCGATCCCGGTACCATGCTCGTCCGTGCGACGACGGACCACCTCAGCTCTTGTGCGTTGTATAGACTCACCATGAAATGTCCACACCGTATAATTAGGCTTAAAACCCCTCCTTTGCAGGTGTTTAATCATTACAACCTCTGTCGTCTTTTTATAGTTGTCGCATCCAGGACAGGGGCAATAGTTTCTTTCCTGGCCATTTGCGGATGCGGCTTTCACAAATTCCTTTGTTTTTACAAACCATTCTTTCGTCATCTCTTTCTGACTAGGGTGACTAGTCTACATCCACCGACGATCACTCATCTTGCGTAGCTACTAAAGACAGAAGAAATATATTTATATATAATTTAGCATTTATATTCATCGGTTAATCAGGTTCGGCATTTTTATTACGTCCAGGCAACCTACACGCTAATAGGTAAAGATAGGTACTAATCCCACCCGAGTATGTGTAGATTGGGTTCGTTTTCCCATGCTCTGCTCTGGATCCAACGCAAAATTTCGGCAGCACCTCCCCGCTGTTCTCCTGATACACGTCTCCGCAATAAACAGAGAGGATGTGCATTCGGAGAACAACAGGGAGGCACTGACGAAATTCCGCATCGGATCCAGAGCACAACATACGGGAAAACGAACCCAATCTACACAACTCGGGTTGTCCATGGATACTGTTGGACAATTCGAAAGGATGGCGGTTATAAATATGCAAAAACATGCATATTTATAGATGTCGCCCTTTCGAACGAGAGACACATACTGGTCACGCATACTGATAAATTAATTTAATTACCTAAATCTAGAAAGTTTCATCCGGAAACTGAGCCACAGTAAATGAAGGGGCGGGGAGGAGATGAAATTTGTACTGACCCACGAATGCAGGGGCGGAGCTCGTACAACGCACGGGCAGGTCTTCACACAGCAGACCTCACAGCGTCGGGACAACTATCACATGTAAATCCACCCGATCAACACAAATATTCTAATTATGTCATTTTAGAGGAAAACAAGTTAAGAATATAATATTCATGAGCTAACCAAGGTTTTTATGCCATTTTGTAGCTAAATGGGCTAATTATCTCATTTTTGGGGAAAATAAGGTCAGGAGAATAAGATAGAGGAGAAGAAAGAGGAGGAGGAGGAGAAGAAGAAGAAATCAATAAGAAGGAGAAGGAGGAGGAGGAGAAGAAGGAGGAGAATAAGGAGGAGGAGAAGGTATTCTTCTTCTCTTCTTCTCTTCTTCTTTTCTTCTTCTTTTCTTCTTCTCCTTCTTACTTTTGTATTCTCCTCCTCCTCCTCCTCCTCCTCTTCTTCTTCTTCTTCTTCTTCTTCTTCTCCTCCTCCTCCTCTTCTTCTTCTTCTTCTTCTTCTTCTTCTCCTCCTCCTCCTCCTCTTCTTCTTCTTCCTATTCTTTCTATTAAGCTAACTAACTAACTAACCTAACTAACCAAGCTAACTAAACCTATCGCTAAACCTAGATAGCACTAAACAGCAAAAAGAAAAGAATCTACCACTAAGTAACTAAAAAAGAATCAAGCTACCACTAAATACCAAACAATAAAAAATCAACTTCTTCTTTTTTCTCTTCTTCTCCTTCTTATTTTTTTCTTATTCTCTTATTCTCTTCTTATTTACTTCTTCTCCTTCTTATTTTTTCTTCTCTTCTTCTTCTTCTTCTTCTTCTTCTCCTCCTCCTCCTCCTTCTTATTTTTTTCTTCTCTTCTTCTTCTTCTTCTTCTTCTTCTCCTCCTCCTCCTCCTCCTCCTCCTCCTACACCTCTTCTTCTTCTCCTCTTCTCGTCCTCCTCCTCCTCCTCTTCTCCTCTTCTCCTCCTCCACCTAACTAACCAAGCTAACTAACTAACCTAACTAAAACTACTAACCTAACTAAATCTACCACTAAAACTACTAACAATAATCTAGCTACCACTAATCAATAAAACAAAACTAAATCTGTAAATTAGCGAAAAAAGAAAAAAATGACTCACCGGAGGAGGGCGGCCGGGGAGGAGGAGGGTGCGGCGGTGGAGGAGATGGTGGTGGTGGCGGAGGGGGTGGTGGTGGAGAAAGGGCGAGCTCCGACGGCGGTGGTGGAGGAGGAGGTCCCGGGGAGGAGGAGGGGGCGTGGTGGAGGAGGGGGCGCAGGGAGGCCGGAGGAGGGTGCAGGGAGGCCGGAGGAGGAGGGGGCGGCAGCGCAGGGAGGCCGGAGGCCGGAGGAGGGAGGAGGAGGGGGCGCAGGGAGGCCGGAGGAGGAGGGGCGGCGGCATAGGGAGGCCAGAGGAGGGCGCGGCGGCGGTGGTGGTGTCGGGGTGGCTGTTAGGGGTGAGAGAGAGGCGCGTGGGGGTGGGGCTAACGGCCATTAGGGGGGCACCCTCTTTGCCGTCCGCCTCCCGACGACATAGAGGAGAAAAGCAGACGATAAAGAGAGATGCCGTTAGGGGGGAGAGAGGGGCTGCGGGGTGGGCCGCCCATGCTCTTTGCCGTCTTCCTGAATGCTCTTTGTCGTGAGCTGGCAGACGACAAAGAGCTGGCTGATGGCAAATAGTATCTTTGGCATCAGCCTGCTCTTTGCCGTCTGGTTTTTGGTAGCTGATGGCAAAGAGGGTCTTTGCCATCAGCCAACAGACGGCAAAGAAGCAGCAGATGGCAAAATCTGTGATTTCAGTAGTGCTTGCGGTAATCACTATAAGGAGGAGCAACCACAACGACTATCTGATGATGGTTGTTGTTGACCATGTTTAGAACTAAGTCATTAATATATCAACCGGAGAACTATTAGTTAATTAATTAGTATGTTAAGATGAATGTGATAAATTCATGTTTGTTTCTTAAGTCAAACAAATTTCAAGTGTTAATGAATTATTTGAGGGTTTGTTTACAAAATGAGTTCATTCTGCGGTTATATTGGGACTTGCCCATGCTCACCCCTGTTGCTGTAGCGACGAGCAAAATGTGTGAACATCAAAAAAAGGTGACATCTGTGGCACGAAACAGAAGCAAGTTGTGGCAGGCAGGTGGGAAAGCCCGACACTGGAAGCTAGGTCGCCACTGACGGGTTTATAGTAGTGGCGGGAGGTGAGTGGCGAGCGAGCCTGAGAGCCTGACCCGCCACTACTGGAATTTTTGCACCCGCCACTGGTAGGCATTCCTGGAGTAGTGGAGCCTTGACCTAGCGTGAGTATGCTTCATGTTGCTGCGTATGGTAATAGAAATTATAACCTTGGGGTCATAATTGCACGTCGCTTAGGCACAAAACTTGATGATGGCAATTTGTATGGGGGGGGGGGGGGGGGTTATGCTTCTTGTTTGGCTGCTAGTCTCGGAGTTCCTATTAAACCCAATGATCCCACACTTCCTCCTAACTTACCATATACTCATTTTTTACTTTTGGAGGATTTTTTTAAACAATCACCGGGGGGGGGGGGGGAGAGCTTCCCCACCTAAATATATTACTCAAAAGTATGGCATGGTGCTGCGGCAACAAAAGTCCTTCCCTGGCGCTTAGGAATTCTTCTTGTTACTTCTCTAGTTTGCGTCGGTTTTTCCCTTGAAGAGGAAAGGGTGATGTAGCACAGGAGCAGTAAGTATTTCCCTCAGTTTGAGAACCAAGGTATCGATCCAGAAGGAGGGCCTCGTCAAGTCCAAAGTACCTGCGCAAACACAAGCAAGCTTGCACCCAACGCTTCAAAGGGGTTGTCAATCCCTTCAAGATTGTTTGCAAAGTGAGATCTGAAGGCGGAAAGTGCAACGAAGTAAAAAGTGTAAGGCTGAAAATATGGTGTGGAGTAGACCCTGGGGGCCATAGTGTTCACTAGAGGTTCTCTCAAAATAGCAAGTATTACGGTGGGTGAACAAATTACCGTCGAGCAATTGATAGAACCGCGCAAAGTCATGATGATATCTAAGGCAATGATCATGCATATAGGCATCACGTCCGAGAGAAGTAGACCGATACTTTCTGCATCTACTACTATTACTCCACACATGAACCGCTATCCAGCATGCATCTAGTGTATTGAGTTCATGACGAACAGAGTAACGCTTTAAGCAAGATGACATGATGTAGAGGGATAATCTCAAACCAATGATGAAAACCCCATATTTTTACCCTTGATGGCAACAACGTGATGCGTGCCTCGCTACCCCTTCTGTCACTGGGTGAGGTCACCGCACGGTATGAACCCAAAACCAAGCACTTCTCCCATTGCAAGAATCATAGATCTGGTTGGCCAAACAAAACCCACAACTCGAAGAGAATTACAAGGATATGAAATCATGCATAAGACAGATCAGAAGAAACTCAAATAAGATTCATAGATAATCTGATCATAAATCCACAATTCATCGGATCTCGACAAACACACTGCAAAAGGAGATTACATCGGATAGATCTCCATGAAGATCATGGAGAACTTTGTATTGAAGATCCAAGAGAGAGAAGAAGCCATCTAGTTACTAGCTATGGACCCGTAGGTCTATGGTGAACTACTCACGCATCATCGGAGAGGTCATGGTGTTGATGAAGAAGCCATCCGTGTCCGAATCCCCCCTCCGGCAGGGCACCAGGATGTGCCCCAGATGGGATCTTGCGGAGACAGAAGCTTGCGGCGGCGGAAAAGCGATTGCGATGATCTCTTGATTTTTTTGGGAATATATAGGCGCAAGACCTAGGTCAGGGGACCTCCAGGGGGCCCACAAGCCTGGATGGCGCGCCCCCCTGGCCGTGGGGTGGGGGCTTGTGGGCCCCCTGGAGCTTCTCTAGTTTGGCTCCCAAGTTCTCCGATCTTCTTCTGTTCCAAAAAAAATCTTTTCGGGGATTTTCTTCCGTTTGGACTCCGTTTCAAAATCTCCTTTGAAAGGGGTCAAAAACATGGAAAAAACAGGAACTCGCACTTGGCACTGAGTTAATAAGTTAGTCTCAAAAAATAAATAAAAGGCATGCAAAACATCCAAAGTTTGACAAGATAATAGCATGAAACCATCAAAAATTATAGATACGTTGGAGACGTATCAAGCATCCCCAAGCTTAACTCTTGCTCGTCCTCGAGTAGGGAAGTGATAAATAATGAATTTTTGATGTGGAATGCTACCTAGCATAGTTGTCCTTTGCAACTTCTTTCACGTGACATGAATGTTCAGATCCGTACGATTCAAAACAATAGTTTGCTATTGACATGAAAACAATAATACTTCAAGCAAACTAGCAAAGTAATCATGAACTTTCAAAATAACAAGGCCAAAGAAAGTTATCCCTACAAAATCATATAGTCTGGCTATGCTCCATCATCCTCACACAACTAATGTAAATCATGCACAACCCCGGAATTGGCCAATTAATTGTTTTCGCACTCTTACTTTCTCAAACTTTTTATAACTATCACGCAATACATGAGCGCGAGCCATGGATATAGCACTATAGGTGGAATAGAGTGTGGTGGTGGTTGTGAGACAAAAAGGAGGAGATGGTCACATTGACTCGGCATATAATTAGGCTATGGAGATGGCCATTAATAGATATCAATGTGAATGAGTAGGGATTTCCATACAAGAGATGCACTAGAGCTATAAGAATGTGAAAGCTCAAGAGGAAAACTAGTATGTGTGCATCCAACTTGCTTGCTCACGAAGACCTAGGGAAATTGAGGAAGCCCATCATTGGAATATACAAGCCAAGTTATGAAACGAAGATTCCCACTAAAATATGGTAGTGAAAAAGCAAGAAGCTCTCAATCATGAAGAACATGGTGCTAACATGAAGCACAAGTGTGGAAAAAGATAGTAGCATTGTCCCTTCTCTCTTTTTCTCTCTTTCCCTTTTTTCAATTGGGCTCTTAGGCCTCTTTTTTTTGTTTTTGGGCTCTTTGGGCTCTTTTTTATTTTTTTATTTCCTCACATGGGACAATGCTCTAATAATGATGAACATCACACTGTTATTTACTCACAGCTCAAAGATCACAATGATGATGACTCCATAGGAAATGCCTCCGATAGTGTACCGGGATGTGCAACGATCTAGCTTACGATCATGCAATGGTAATATGAGAGTGACGGAACAAGTCATGAGACGGAATGGTGGGAGTTGCATGGCAATATATCTTGGAATGGCTATGAAAATGCCATAGTAGGTAGGTATGGTGGCAGTTTTGAGGAAGGAATTTGGTCGGTTTGTGCACCGGCGAGAATTGCGCGGCACTAGAGAGGCTAGCAATGGTGGAAGGTGAAAGTGCATCTATACCATGGACTCACATTAGTCATGAAGAACTCACATACTTATTGCGAAAGTTTTTATTAGTAATCGAAACAAAGTGCTAAACGCATACTCCGAGGGGAAGGGTTGGTAGGTGTAATCCATCGCGAGATCCCGACCTCAACACAAAGGATGACAATCAATAGATCAATTATGCTCCGACTTCCTAACATAGCGATTCACCATACGTGCATGCTACGGGAATCACTGACTTCAACACAAGTATTTCTAGATTCAGAACACCCTACTAACATAACTCTCAATATTACCGAATCCACGTCTCAAAACTAATTGAGAGGAATCAAAACTTCTCTTTCTACTCAATGCACATGAAGATGGAGGTTTTTGCATCCTCTTTGGGTATCTAGCACATTTGGGACTACTTTCATAGCATAAGCCAACTACCAAGTCATGCACCACCGTGCTCTAAATATATAAGTGAAGCACAAGAGCAAAAGTATCTAGCTCAAAAGATATAAGTGAAGCACTAGAGCAAAAGTATCTAGCTCAAAAGATATAAGTGAAGCACTATTAGCATTCTAGCAAAATCACGATGAGTGCATGTCTCTCTCTCTCAAAAAGGTGTGCAGCAAGGATGATTGTGACACAACAAAAATAAAATACTCCTAAGATACAAGACGCTCCAAGCAAAACACATATCATGTGGTGAATAAAAATATAGCTCCAAGTAATGTTACCGATGGATTGAAGACGAAAGAGGGGATCCTTCCCGGGGCATCCCCAAGATTATGCTTTTTGGTGTCCTTGAATTTGGCTTGGGATTCCTTGGGCATCCCCAAGCTTGATCTCTTTCCACTCCTTATCTCTTTGTCCATGAGAACATCACCCAAAACTTGAAAACTTCACAACACAAAACTTAAACAGAAACTTGTGATAACATTAGTACAAGAAAACAAACTACCACTTCTTTTGGTACTGTAGCAAACATGAATTCCATCTATATTGATGATGGGCTAATGTATTCTCACTTTTCCATGGCTAGTACCCCCCGATACTAACCATAGTTTCATCAAAACAAGCAACCAACTCAACAAAAACAGAATCTGTCAAAAACAGTACAGTCCGTAGCAATCTGTATACTTTGTATACTTATGGTACCTTAGAAAATCTGAACAATTCCGAAGGCCTGGGGAAAAATCATATCAATCAGAAGCAAAAAAGAATCAACTCAAAAGCTCTTTCTGAATAAAAATGAAAAATCATCTCGTGAGCGAAAAGTTTCTGTCTTTTTCCAGCAGGATCAAACAACCATTACCAAGACTAGTCATAAAGGTTTTGCTTGGATCAAACACAAAAAGAGACACAAAAAACACAATCACAACAGAATTGTGAAAGTGTGGACGCAACAAAACAGAAAGAAAAAGATAAATTCATTGGGTTGCCTCCCAACAAGCGCTACTGTTTAACGCCCTTAGCTAGGCATAGAAGCGATAGAATCACGTATCGTCGTCTTTGGTGCTCAAACCATAAGTGGCCCTCATCATGGATTCATAAGGCAATCTTATTTTCTTTCTAGTAAAGTGTTCCATGCCCTTCCTTAAAGGAAATTGAAATCTAATATTCCCTTCCTTCATATCGATGATAACACCAATAGTCCTTAGGAAAGGTCTACCAAGAATAATAGGGCATGTAGGATTGCAATCAATGTTTAGCACAATGAAATCCACGGGTACATAGTTCCTATTTGCAACAATAAGAACATCATTGATCCTTCCCATGGGTTTCTTGACCGTAGAATCAGCAAGATGCAAATTAAGAGAACACTCTTCAATCTCATTAAAACCCAGAACATCACATAAGGACTTTGGAATCGCAGAAACACTAGCACCCAAATCACACAAAGCATTGCACTCATAGTTTTTGATTTTGATTTTGATGGTAGGTTCCCACTCATCATGAAGCTTTCTAGCGATAGAGACTTCCAATTCAAGTTTCTCTTCAAGAGCTTTTATCATTGCTTCGACGATATGATCGGTAAAGGCTTTGTTTTGGCTATAAGCGTGTGGAGAGTTCAACATGGATTGCATCAAAGAAATGCATTCAATCAAGGAGAAACTATCATAATTGAATTCCTTGAAATCCACGGTAGTAATTTCATTACTACTCAAAGTTTTAACGTCTTCTACTCCACTTTTAATGCTTTTAGCATCAAGATAGATGGACTCCGAATCATTGGGGCACTTTTCAACCAAAGTGGATTCATATCCCAGCCTCATAATCATTAGGTTTGACACAAGAAAACACAGATTCAATGGGTGTCACACCAAGCACTTTAAGATCTTCGTGACTCTCATCACGAGAACATGCCTTTTTAAGCCATTCATGTCTAGCACGAATTTGGGCGGTTCTTTCTTGGCTCTCAATCATGGAAACACGCATAGCTTTCAAAGTTTCATCGATGTTGATTTTGGGAGGAGCACATCTAAGTTTCAAAGAATCAACATCACAAGAAATATTATCCACGCTCTTAGCCAAATCGTCGATTTTGAGTAGTTTTTCCTCTATGGACGCATTGAAGATCTTTTGAGAGTTGATGAAATCTTTGATATTACTCTCTAGATCAGAGGGTAATCTATTGTAATTTCCATGAGTATTGTTGTAGGAGTTGCCAAAGTTATTAGAGGAGTTACTAGGAAAAGGCCTAGGAACATAGTTTCCTCTAAAGGCATTGTTGTTGCCAAAGTTATTCCTACCAACAAAATTAACGTCCAAGCTAGCGTTGCTACTCTCAATCAAAGAAGACAAAGGCATATCATTAGGATCCAAAGGAGCACTTCTACTAGCAACCAAATTCATTAACTCGTCCATCTTAGCACTCAACGAGTTAATTTCTTCTATAGCGTGTACCTTCTTACTAGTAGGTGACCTTTGAGTGTGCCACTGAGATTAGTTTGTCATGATGTTGTCTAAGAGCTTTGTGGCTTCCCCTAACGTGATTTCCATGAACGTTCCACCTGAGGTGGAGTCCAATATATTTCTAGAAGCGAAATTCAAGCCGGCGTAAAAGATTTGAATAATCATCCAAAGGCTCAAGCCATGAGCGGGACAGTTTCTAATCATTAATTTCATTCTCTCCCAAGCTTGTGCAACATGTTCATGATCAAGTTGCTTGAAGTTCATGATATCATTACGGAGAGAGATGTGTAGGGGAACGTCGCATCGCAAACAAAAATTTTCCTACGCACACGAAGACCTATCATGGTGATGTCCATCTACGAGAGGGGATGAGTGATCTACGTACCCTTGTAGACCGTACAACAGAAGCGTTAGTGAATGCGGTTGATGTAGTGGAACGTCCTCACGTTCCTCGATCTGCCACGCGAACAATCCCGCGATCAGTCCCACGATCTAGTACCGAACGGACGGCACCTCCGCGTTCAGCACACGTACAGCTCGACGATGATCTCGGCCTTCTTGATCCAGCAAGAGAGACGGAGAGGTAGAAGAGTTCTCCGGCAGCGTGACGGCGCTCCGGAGGTTGGTGATGACCTTGTCTCAGCAAGGCTCCGCCCGAGCTCCGCAGAAACGCGATCTAGAGGAAAAACCGTGGAGGTATGTGGTCGGGCTGCCGTGGAAAAGTCGTCTCAAATCAGCCCTAAAACCTCCGTATATATAGGTGGGAGAGAGGGGACCTTGCCTTGGGGCTCAAGGAGCCCCAAGGGGGTCGGCCGAGCCAAGGGGGAAGGTCTCCCCCCCCAAACCGAGTTGGACTTGGTTTGGTGGGTGGGAGTCCTTCCTTCCCTTCCCACCTCCTCTTTTTTTTTCTTTCTCTTTGATTTTTCTTTCTAATGTGCATAGGGCCCTTTTGGGCTGTCCCACCAGCCCACTAAGGGCTGGTGCACCACCCTCAAGGCCTATGGGCTTCCCCGGGGTGGGTTGCCCCCCGGTGAACTCCCGGAACCCATTCGTCATTCCCGGTACATTCCCGGTAACTCCGAAAACCTTCCGGTAATCAAATGAGGTCATCCTATATATCATTCTTCGTTTCCGGACCATTCCGGAAACCCTCGTGACGTCCATGATCTCATCCGGGACTCCGAACAACATTCGGTAACCAACCATATAACTCAAATATGCATAAAACAATGTCGAACCTTAAGTGTGCAGACCCTGCGGGTTCGAGAACTATGTAGACAGTACCCGAGAGACTCCTCGGTCAATATCCAATAGCGGGACCTGGATGCCCATATTGGATCCTACATATTCTACGAAGAACTTATCGTTTGAACCTCAATGCCAAGGATTCATATAATCCCGTATGTCATTCCCTTTGTCCTTCGGTATGTTACTTGCCCGAGATTCGATCGTCAGTATCCGTATACCTATTTCAATCTCGTTTACCGGCAAGTCTCTTTACTCGTTCCGTAATACAAGATCCCGCAACTTACACTAAGTTACATTGCTTGCAAGGCTTGTGTGTGATGTTGCATTACCGAGTGGGCCCCCAGATACCTCTCCGTCACACGGAGTGACAAATCCCAGTCTTGATCCATACTAACTCAACGAACACCTTCGGAGATACCTGTAGAGCATCTTTATAGTCACCCAGTTACGTTGCGACGTTTGATACACACAAAGTATTCCTCTGGTGTTAGTGAGTTATATGATCTCATGGTCATAGGAACAAATACTTGACACGCAGAAAACGGTAGCAACAAAATGACACGATCAACATGCTACGTCTATTAGTTTGGGTCTAGTCCATCACGTGATTCTCCTAATGACGTGATCCAGTTATCAAGCAACAACACCTTGTTCATAATCAGAAGACACTGACTATCTTTGATCAACTGGCTAGCCAACTAGAGGCTTGCTAGGGACAGTGTTTTGTCTATGTATCCACACATGTAAATGAGTCTTCATTCAATACAATTATAGCATGGATAATAAACGATTATCTTGATACAAGAATTATAATAATAACTATATTTATTATTGCCTCTAGGGCATAATTCCAACAGTCTCCCACTTGCACTAGAGTCAATAATCTAGCCCTCACATCATCATGCGAATTACATTGTAATAAATCTAACACCCATACAGTTCTGGTGTTGATCATGCTTTGGCCGTGGAAGAGGTTTAGTCAGCGGGTCTGCTACATTCAGATCCGTGTGCACTTTGCATATATTCACGTCCTCCCCTTCGACGTAGTCGCGGATGAGGTTGAAGCGTCGTTTGATGTGTGTGGACTTCTTGTGAAACCGTGGTTCCTTTGCTAAGGTAATGGCACCCGTGTTGTCACAGAACAAGGTTATTGGATTCAGTGCGCTTGGCACCACTCCAAGATCCGTCATGAACTGCTTCATCCAGACACCCTCCTTAGCCGCCTCCGAGGCAGCCATGTACTCCGCTTCACATGTAGAATCTGCTACGACGCTTTGCTTGGAACTGCACCAGCTTACCGCACCCCCATTAAGAATAAATACGTATCCGGTTTGCGACTTAGAGTCGTCCGGATCTGTGTCAAAGTTTGCATCGACGTAACCTTTTACGGCGAGATCTTCGTCACCTCCATATACGAGAAACATCTCCTTAGTCCTTTTCAGGTACTTTAGGATATTCTTGACCGCCGTCCAGTGATCCACTCCTGGATTACTCTGGAACCTACCTTCCATACTTATGGCCAGGCTAACGTCCGGTCTAGTGCACAACATTGCATACATGATAGATCCTATGGCTGAAGCATAGGGGACGGAGCGCATATGCTCTCTATCTTCATCAGTTGCTGGGCACTGAGTCTTACTCAATCTCGTACCCTGTAAAACTGGCAAGAACCCCTTCTTGGACTGTTCCATTTTGAACCTCTTCAAAACTTTATCAAGGTATGTGCTTTGTGAAAGTCCTATCAGGCGTTTTGATCTATCCCTATAGATCTTAATGCCTAGAATGTAAGCAGCTTCTCCTAGGTCCTTCATAGAGAAACTTTTATTCAAGTAATCCTTTATGCTCTCCAAAAACTCTACGTTGTTTCCAATCAGCAATATGTCATCCACATATAATATTAGAAACGCCACAGAGCTCCCACTCACTTTCTTGTAAATACAAGATTCTCCAACCACTTGTATAAACCCAAATGCTTTGATCCCCTCATCAAAGCGTTTGTTCCAACTCTGAGATGCTTGCACCAGTCCATAAATGGATCGCTGGAGCTTGCACACCTTGTTAGCATTCTTAGGATCGACAAAACCTTCGGGTTGCATCATATACAATTCTTCCTTAAGGAAACCGTTAAGGAACGCCGTTTTGACATCCATGTGCCAGATCTCATAATCGAAAAATGCAGCTATTGCTAACATGATTCTGACGGACTTAAGCATCGCTACGGGTGAGAATGTCTCATCGTAGTCAACTCCTTGAACTTGTGAAAAACCCTTTGCCACAAGTCGAGCTTTAGAAACAGTCACATTGCCGTCAGCGTCCGTCTTCCTCTTAAAGATCCATTTGTTCTGAATAGCCTTGCGGCTCTCAGGCAGTACCTCCAAAGTCCACACTTTGTTCTCATACATGGATCCTATCTCGGACTTCATGGCTTCTAGCCATTTGTTGGAATCTGGGCCCACCATTGCTTCTTCATAATTTGCAGGTTCATTGTTGTCCAACAACATGATTGATAAGACAGGATTACCGTACCACTGTGGAGCAGCACGTGGTCTCGTCGACCTGCGTGGTTCGACAGAAACTTGAACCGGAGTTTCATGATCATCATCATTAACTTCCTCCTCTACCGGCGTCGCAACGACAGAGGTTTCCCCTTGCCCCGCGCCACCATCCAGAGGGATGAGAGGTTCGACAACCTCGTCAAGTTCTATCTTCCTCCCACTCAATTCTCTCGAGAAAAGCTCCGTTTTTAGCAACAAACACTTTGCCCTCGGATTTGAGATAGAAGGTGTACCCAACTATCTCTTTTGGTTAACCTATGAAGACACACTTTTCCGCTTTGGGTTCCAGCTTTTCAGGCTGAAGCTTTTTGACATAAGCATCACATCCCCAAACTTTAAGAAACGACAACTTTGGTCTTTTGCCATACCACAGTTCGTATGGCGTCGTCTCAACGGATTTTGATGGTGCCCTATTTAAAGTGAATGCAGCTGTTTCTAATGCATAACCGCAAAACGATAACGGCAAATCGGTAAGAGACATCATAGATCGCACCATATCTAATATAGTACGATTACGACGTTCGGACACACCATTAAGCTATGGTGTTCCAGGCGGTGTCAACTGTGAAACAATTCCACATTGTCTTAAGTGAGCACCAAACTCGAAACTCAGATATTCACCCCCACGATCAGACCGTAGGAACTTGATCTGCTTGTTACGATGATTTTCAACTTCACTCTGAAATTGCTTGAACTTTTCAAATGTTTCAGACTTGTGCTTCATCAAGTAGACATAACCATATCTACTCAAATCGTCAGTGAAGGTGAGAAAATAACGATATCCGCCGTGTGCCTCCACGCTCATCGGACCACACACATCGGTATGTATGATTTCCAACAAGTCACTTGCACGCTCCATTGTTCCGGAGAACGGAGTCTTAGTCATCTTGCCCATGAGGCATGGTTCGCACGTGTCAAGTGAATCAAAGTCAAGTGACTCCAAAAGTCCATCAGCATGGAGATTCTTCATGCGCTTTACACCAATATGACCTAAGCGGCAGTGCCACAAAAATATGGTGCTATCATTGTTAAATCTAACTCTTTTGGTCTCAATGTTATGTATGTGTGTATCGCTATCAAGATTCAATATGAACAATCCTATCACATTGGGTGCATGACCATAAAAAATGTTACTCATAGAAATAGAACAACCATTATTCTCTGACTTAAAAGAGTAACCGTCTCGCAATAAACAAGATCCAGATATAATGTTCATGCTCAACGCATGCACTAAATAACAATGATTTAAGTTCATAACTAATCCTGATGGTAACTGAAGTGAAATTGTGCCGACGGCGATTGCATCAACCTTGGAACCATTTCCTACGCGCATCGTCACTTCATCTTTCGCTAGCCTTCGTTTATTCCGCAGTTCCTGTTTCGAGTTGCAAATATGAGCAACAGAACCGGTATCGAATACCCTGGCACTACTACGAGAGCCGATTAAGTACACATCAATAACATGTATATCAAATATACCGGATTTTTCTTTGGCCGCCTTCTTATCTGCCAGATACTTGGGGCAATTGCGCTTCGAGTGACCCATACCCTTGCAATAGTAACACTCTGTTTTAGGCTTAGGTCCAGCTTTGGGTTTCTTCGTCGGATTGGCAACAGGCTTGCCGCTCTTCTTTGAATTACCCTTCTTGCCTTTGCCGTTTCTCTTGAAACTAGTGGTCTTATTCACCATCAACACTTGATGCTCTTTACGGAGTTCAGACTTTGCGACTTTCAGCATCGCAAACAACTCGCCCGGAGACTTGTTCATCCCTTGCATGTTGTAGTTCAACACAAAGCCTTTATAGCTTGGCAGCAGTGGTTGAAGGATTCTGTCAGTGATAGCCTCTTGCGGGAGTTCAATCCCCAGCTCAGCTAGACGGTTTGAGTACCCAGACATTTTGAGCACATGTTCACTCACAGACGAGTTCTCCTCCATCTTGCAAGCATAGAATTTATCGGAGGTCTCATACCTCTCGATCCGGGCGTTCTTCTGAAAGATAAACTTCAACTCCTGGAACATCTGAAATGCTCCATGACGCTCAAAGCGACGTTGAAGTCCCGGTTCTAAGCCATACAAGACTGCACACTGAACTACTGAGTAGTCCTCCTTACGTGCTAACCAAGCGTTCTTAACATCCTGATCAGCCATAGCGGGTGGTTCATCTCCTAGCGCAGCATTAAGGACATAATCCTTTTTCCCAGCTTGTAAGATTAGCTTAAGATTACGAGCCCAGTCTACAAAGTTGCTTCCATCATCTTTCAACTTAGCTTTCTCTAGGAACGTATTAAAATTCAGGGTGACTGTCGCGTGAGCCATGATCTACAACACAAATATATTCAAAGTGGACTTAGACTATGTTCAAGATAATTAGAGTTTAACTTAATCAAATTATTCGCTAAACTCCCACTCAAAAAGTACATCTCTCTAGTCATTTGAGTGGTTCATGATCCACTTACACTAGCTCAAGTCCGATCATCACGTGAGTTGAGTATAGTTTCAGTGGTAAGCATCCCTATGCTAATCATATCATCTATATGATTCATGATTGACCTTTCGGTCTCATGTGTTCCGAGGCCATGTCTGCACATGCTAGGCTCGTCAAGCTTAACCCGAGTGTTCCGCGTGCGCAACTGTTTTGCACCCGTTGTATGTGAACGTTGAGTCTATCACACCCGATCATCACGTGGTGTCTCGAAACGACGAACTGTAGCAACGGTGCACAGTCGGGGAGAACACAATTTCGTCTTGAAATTTTAGTGAGAGATCACCTCATAATGCTACCGTCGTTCTAAGCAAAATAAGGTGCATAAAAGGATTAACATCACATGCAATTCATAAGTGACATGATATGGCCATCATCACGTGCTTCTTGATCTCCATCACCAAAGCACCGGTACGATCTTCTTGTCACCGGCGCCACACCATGATCTCCATCAACGTGTCGCCATCGGGGTTGTCGTGCTACTCATGCTATTACTACTAAAGCTACATCCTAGCAAAATAGTAAACGCATCTGCAAGCACAAACATTAGTATAAAGACAACCCTATGGCTCCTGTCGGTTGCCGTACCATCGACGTGCAAGTCGATATTATCTATTACAACATGATCATCTCATACATCCAATATATCACATCACATCATTGGCCATATCACATCACAAGCATACCCTGCAAAAACAAGTTAGACGTCCTCTAATTTTGTTGTTGCATGTTTTACGTGGTGACCATGGGTATCTAGTAGGATCGCATCTTACTTATGCAAACACCACAATGGAGATATATGAGTTGCTATTTAACCTCATCCAAGGACCTCCTCGGTCAAATCCAATTCAACTAAAGTTTGAGAAACCGACACTTGCCAGTCATCTTTGAGCAACGGGGTTGCTCGCAGCGATGAAACCAGTCTCTCGTAAGCGTACGAGTAATGTCGGTCCAAGCCGCTTCAATCCAACAATACCGCGGAATCAAGAAAAGACTAAGGAGGGCAGCAAAACACACATCACCGCCCACAAAAACTTTTGTGTTCTACTCGAGAAGACATCTACGCATGAACCTAGCTCATGATGCCACTGTAGGGGATCGTCGCATCGCAAACAAAAATTTTCCTACGCACACGAAGACCTATCATGGTGATGTCCATCTACGAGAGGGGATGAGTGATCTATGTACCCTTGTAGACCGTACAACAGAAGCGTTAGTGAATGCGGTTGATGTAGTGGAACGTCCTCACGTTCCTCGATCTGCCACGCGAACAATCCCGCGATCAGTCCCACGATCTAGTACCGAACGGACGGCACCTCCGCGTTCAGCACACGTACAGCTCGACGATGATCTCAGCCTTCTTGATCCAGCAAGAGAGACGGAGAGGTAGAAGAGTTCTCCGGCAGCGTGACGGCGCTCCGGAGGTTGGTGATGACCTTGTCTCAGCAAGGCTCCGCCCGAGCTCCGCAGAAACGCGATCTAGAGGAAAAACCGTGGAGGTATGTGGTCGGGCTGCCGTGGAAAAGTCGTCTCAAATCAGCCCTAAAACCTCCGTATATATAGGTGGGAGAGAGGGGACCTTGCCTTGGGGCTCAAGGAGCCCCAAGGGGGTCGGCCGAGCCAAGGGGGAAGGTCTCCCCCCCCAAACCGAGTTGGACTTGGTTTGGTGGGTGGGAGTCCTTCCTTCCCTTCCCACCTCCTCTTTTTTTTTCTTTCTCTTTGATTTTTCTTTCTAATGTGCATAGGGCCCTTTTGGGCTGTCCCACCAGCCCACTAAGGGCTGGTGCACCACCCTCAAGGCCTATGGGCTTCCCCGGGGTGGGTTGCCCCCCGGTGAACTCCCGGAACCCATTCGTCATTCCCGGTACATTCCCGGTAACTCCGAAAACCTTCCGGTAATCAAATGAGGTCATCCTATATATCATTCTTCGTTTCCGGACCATTCCGGAAACCCTCGTGACGTCCATGATCTCATCCGGGACTCCGAACAACATTCGGTAACCAACCATATAACTCAAATATGCATAAAACAATGTCGAACCTTAAGTGTGCAGACCCTGCGGGTTCGAGAACTATGTAGACAGTACCCGAGAGACTCCTCGGTCAATATCCAATAGCGGGACCTGGATGCCCATATTGGATCCTACATATTCTACGAAGAACTTATCGTTTGAACCTCAATGCCAAGGATTCATATAATCCCGTATGTCATTCCCTTTGTCCTTCGGTATGTTACTTGCCCGAGATTCGATCGTCAGTATCCGTATACCTATTTCAATCTCGTTTACCGGCAAGTCTCTTTACTCGTTCCGTAATACAAGATCCCGCAACTTACACTAAGTTACATTGCTTGCAAGGCTTGTGTGTGATGTTGCATTACCGAGTGGGCCCCCAGATACCTCTCCGTCACACGGAGTGACAAATCCCAGTCTTGATCCATACTAACTCAACGAACACCTTCGGAGATACCTGTAGAGCATCTTTATAGTCACCCACTTACGTTGCGACGTTTGATACACACAAAGTATTCCTCCGGTGTTAGTGAGTTATATGATCTCATGGTCATAGGAACAAATACTTGACACGCAGAAAACAGTAGCAACAAAATGACACGATCAACATGCTACGTCTATTAGTTTGGGTCTAGTCCATCACGTGATTCTCCTAATGACGTGATCCAGATATCAAGCAACAACACCTTGTTCATAATCAGAAGACACTGACTATCTTTGATCAACTGGCTAGCCAACTAGAGGCTTGCTAGGGACAGTGTTTTGTCTATGTATCCACACATGTAAATGAGTCTTCATTCAATACAATTATAGCATGGATAATAAACGATTATCTTGATACAGAAATTATAATAATAACTATATTTATTATTGCCTCTAGGGCATAATTCCAACAAGATGATCTTAGCCGGCGGAAAATACTTGGATATATAAGCATCTTTCCACTTACCCCAAGAATCAATACTATTTTTTGCGCGATCTCGCAACGAGAAAGGAAAAAGCTTCAATTTAATCATGTCATTATCCACATATTTTTTCTTTTGCATATCGCAGAGCTCAATGAAAGTATTGAGATGGGATGCGACATCTTCACTAGGAAGGCGAGAGAATTGCTCTTTCATAACAAGATTCAGTAAAGCGGCATTGATTTCGTATGACTCCGCACTAGTGGCGGGAGCAATCGGAGTACTAATAAAATCATTATTATTAGTATTCGAGAAGTCACAAAGTTTGGTGTTTTCATTCATGGTGACTTCAGCAAGCAAGCAAGAACACAAGCAAACAAAGAGCAGGCGAGAAAAAAGGGCGAACGAAAGGGCGAACAAAAAGGCGAACAAAAAATGCAAATTGGTGAAGTGGGGGAGAGGAAAACGAGAGGCAACTGGCAAACCAAGTAAATGCAAGAGATGAGTTTGCGACACCTACTTGGATGAGCTCTTGACTTGATCTTCCTCCTCGACTACGGCGCCAGAAATTCTTCTCCTGCGACAACAAAAGTCCTTCCGTGGCGCTTAGGAATTCTTCTTGTTACTTCTCTCGTTTGCATCGGTTTTTTCCTTGAAGAGGAAAGGGTGATGCAGCACAGGAGCAGTAAGTATTTCCCTCAGTCTGAGAACCAAGGTATCGATCCAGAAGGAGGGCCTCGTGAAGTCCAAAGTACCCGCGCAAACACAAACAAGCTTGCACCCAACACTTCAAAGGGGTTGTCAATCCCTTCAAGATTGTTTGCAAAGTGAGATCTGAAGGCGAAAAGTGCAACGAATTAAAAAGTGTAAGGCTGAAAATATGGTGCGGAGTAGACCTTGGGGGCCATAGTGTTCACTAGAGGCTTCTCTCAAAATAGCAAGTATTACGGTGGGTGAACAAATTACTGTCGAGCAATTGATAGAGCCGCGCAAAGTCATGACGATATCTAAGGCAATGATCATGCATATAGGCATCACGTCCGAGACAAGTAGACCGATACTTTCTGCATCTACTACTATTACTCCACACATGAACCGCTATCCAGCATGCATCTAGTGTATTGAGTTCATGACGAACAGAGTAACGCTTTAAGCAAGATGACATGATGTAGAGGGATAATCTCAAACCAATGATGAAAACCCCATATTTTTACCCTTGATGGCAACAACGTGATGCGTGCCTCGCTACCCCTTCTGTCACTGGGTGAGGTCACCGCACGGTATGAACCCAAAACCAAGCACTTCTCCCATTGCAAGAATCATAGATCTGGTTGGCCAAACAAAACCCACAACTCGAAGAGAATTACAAGGATATGAAATCATGCATAAGACAGATCAGAAGAAACTCAAATAATATTCATAGATAATCTGATCATAAATCCACAATTCATCGGATCTCGACAAACACACTGCAAAAGGAGATTACATCGGATAGATCTCCATGAAGATCATGGAGAACTTTGTATTGAAGATCCAAGAGAGAGAAGAAGCCATCTAGTTACTAGCTATGGACCCGTAGGTCTATGGTGAACTACTCACGCATCATCGGAGAGGTCATGGTGTTGATGAAGAAGCCCTCCGTGTCCGAATCCCCCCTCCGGCAGGGCACCAGGATGTGCCCCAGACGGGATCTTGCGGAGACAGAAGCTTGCGGCGGCGGAAAAGCGATTGCGATGATCTCTTGATTTTTTTGGGAATTTTTGGGAATATATAGGCGCAAGACCTAGGTCAGGGGACCTCCAGGGGGCCCACAAGCCTGGATGGTGCGCCTCCTGGCCGTGGGGTGGGGGCTTGTGGGGCCCCTGGAGCTCCTCTGGCTTGGCTCCCAAGTTCTCCGATCTTCTTCCGTTCCAGAAAAAATCTTTTCGCTGATTTTCTTCCGTTTGGACTCCATTTCAAAATCTCCTCTGAAAGGGGTAAAAAACATGAAAAAAACAGGAACTAGCACTTCGCACTGAGTTAATAAGTTAGTCTCAAAAAATAAATAAAAGGCATGCAAAACATCCAAAGTTTGACAAGATAATAGCATGAAGCCATAAAAAATTATAGATACGTTGGAGACGTATCACATGGCGCCGGTGTTACATCAGAGAGTACAACGAGAGAAGAGCAACATGCACCAATCCAAGGCGACATCTCTAGTAACCGGGTCTTTAGACCTAATGACCCAAAGCGTAAAATCAGAGATTACATTTTGAGTCTCAGACCGTAACACCTGCGTGTTACAGGAGTCCCAAATCTTCCAAAGGATAGCGAGGGCAACCGTGGGCCGGATGTTGATGTCGAGGTCATCCGGTGTGATGGCATCCCAAATATAGTCGATGTCTAGGGTGGGTGAAGTCCAAGGAGATGCCACACACCTAGATCACCATAGAGAGCGAGTAGGGGTGTGTCCTCAAGGTGATGGTCACACCTTTGGCAAAGAGAGTCAGGGGCGATGGTCTTCTGGTGTAGATTTGCCTACGTGTTTAGCTTATCCCTGAAAAGCATCCAAGCAAGAAATCTTGACTTTGATGGTGTCCCTTGATGACCCACAAGTATAGGGGATCAATCGTAGTCCTTTCGATAAGTAAGAGTGTCGAACCCAACGAGGAGCAGAAGGATCTGACAAGTGGTTTTCAGCAAGGTAGAATCTGCACGCACTGAAATTGTCGATAACAAGTGATTGTGTGGAGAGATGATTCGTAGCAAGAAACAAGTAACGAAAGTAGCAACGGTGCAGCAAAGTGGCACAATCCCTTTTGTAGCAAGGGACAAGCCTGGACAAAGTCTTATAGGAGGAAAAACGCTCCCGAGGACAGACGGGAATTTCTGTCATGCTAGTTTCATCATGTTCATATGATTCGCGTTCGTTACTTTGATAGTTTGATATGTGGGTAGACCGGAGCTTGGGTACTGCCCTTACTTGGACAGGAATCCCACTTATGATTAACCCCTCTCGCAAGTATCCGCTACTACGAAAGAAGAATTAATACAAAGTCTAACCATAGCATTAAACTAGTGGATCCAAATCAGCCCCTTACGAAGCAACACATAAACTAGGGTTGAAGCTTCTGTCACTCTAGCAACCCATCATCTACTTACTACTTCCCAATGCCTTCCTCTAGGCCCAAATAATGGTGAAGTGTTATGTAGTCGATGTTCACATAACACCACTAGAGGAAAAACAACATACAACATATCAAAATACCGAACGAATACCAAATTCACATGACTACTATTAGCATGACTTATCCCATGTCCTCAGGAACAAAAGTAACTACTCACAAAGCATAATCATAATCATGATCAGAGAGGTAATCAGTAGCATCAAGGATCTGAACATAAACTCTTCCACCAAACAATCCAACTAGCATCAACTACAAAGAGTAATCAAGACTACTAGCAACCTTATAAGTACCAATCGGAGTCGCGAGACGGAGATTGGTTACAAGTGATGAACTAGGGTTTGGAGATGAGATGGTGCCGATGAAGATGTTAATGGAGATGAGTCCCCTCCGATGAGGGGAGTGTTGGTGATGACGATGGCGATGATTTCCCCCTCCGAGAGGGAAGTTTCCCCGACAGGATCGTCCTGCCAGAGCTCTAGATTGGTTATGCTCAAGTTCCACCTCGTGGCGGCGGCGAAACCACGAAAAAGCTCCCTGTGATTTTTTCCTGGACGAAACCCTCCATATAGCAAAAGAGGGGGCCAGTGGGCCAGTGGGCTGCCCACAAGCCCCCATGGCGCGGCCTGGGGGGTGGCCGCGCCGTGCAGGCTTGTGGGCACCCCCTGGTGCCCCTCTGGCACTTCTTCGGCCCAATATTTTTGATAAATTGGGAAAAAATCCCCGTTGATTTTCACGGCGTTTGGAGTTGCGCATAATAGGTATCTCAACTTTGCTCCACTTTCAGGCCAGAAGTCCAGTTGCCGGTATTCTCCCTCTTCATGTAAACCTTGTAAAATTAGAGAGAAAAGGCATAAGAATAGTACCGTGAAGTGAAATAACTGTTGGAAATATGCCCTAGAGGCAATAATAAATTAGTTATTATTATATTTCTTAGTTCATGATAATCGTTTATTATCCATGCTATAATTGTATTGATTGGAAACACAATACTTGTGTGGATACATAGACAAAACATTGTCCCTAGTAAGCCTCTAGTTGACTAGCTCGTTAATCAAAGATGGTCAAGGTTTCCTGGCCATAGGCAAGTGTTGTCACTTGATAACGGGATCACATCATTAGGAGAATCATGTGATGGACTAGACCCAAACTAATAGACGTAGCATGTTGATCGTGTCATTTTGTTGCTACTGTTTTCTGCGTGTCAAGTATTTATTCCTATGACCATGAGATCATATAACTCACTGACACCGGAGGAATGCTTTGTGTGTATCAAACGTCGCAACGTAACTGGGTGACTATAAAGATGCTCTACAGGTATCTCCGAAGGTGTTAGTTGAGTTAGTATGGATCAAGACTGGGATTTGTCACTCCGTGTGACGGAGAGGTATCTCGGGGCCCACTCGGTAATACAACATCACACACAAGCCTTGCAAGCAATGTAACTTAGTGTAAGTTGCGGGATCTTGTATTACGGAACGAGTAAAGAGACTTGCCGGTAAACGAGATTGAAATAGGTATGCGGATACTGACGATCGAATCTCGGGCAAGTAACATACCGAAGGACAAAGGGAATGACATACGGGATTATACGAATCCTTGGCACTGAGGTTCAAATGATAAGATCTTCGTAGAATATGTAGGATCCAATATGGGCATCCAGGTCCCGCTGTTGGATATTGACCGAGGAGTCTCTCGAGTCATGTCTACATAGTTCTCGAACCCGCAGGGTCTGCACACTTAAGGTTCGACGTTGTTTTATGCGTATTTGAGTTATATGGTTGGTTACCGAATGTTGTTCGGAGTCCCCGGATGAGATCACGGACGTCACGAGGGTTTCCGGAATGGTCCGGAAACGAAGATTGATATATAGGATGACCTCATTTGGTTACCGGAAGGTTTTCGTGCATTACCGGAAAAGTTTCGGGCTTATCGGTAGTGTACCGGGAGTGCCGGGAGGGGTGCCGGGGACCATCGGGAGGGGTGTCACGCCCCAAGGGGTCTCATGGGCTATGGGAAGAGATAAACCAGCCCCTAGTGGGCTGGAATAAGTTCCCACTAAGGCCCATAAGGTTTGAGAAGGAAAAAACACAAGGTGGAAAGAGTTTCCAAGTGGGAAGGTGGAATCCTACTCCAAGTAGGATTGGAGTAGGACTCCTCCACCTCCAATTTCGGCCAAACCTTTAGGTTTTGAGGCTGTCTCCTCCCCTCCCTCCCACCTATATATACGGAGGTTTTAGGGCTGATTTGAGACGACTTTCTCACGGCTGCCCGACCACATACCTCCATAGTTTTTCCTCTAGATCGCGTTTCTGCGGAGCTCGGGCGGAGCCCTGCTGAGACGAGATCATCACCAACCTCCGGAGCGCCGTCACGCTGCCGGAGAACTCTTCTACCTCTCCGTCTCTCTTGCTGGATCAAGAAGGCCGTGATCATCGTCGAGCTGTACGTGTGCTGAACGCGGAGGTGCCGTCCGTTCGGTACTAGATCGTGGGACTGATCGCGGGATTGTTCGCGGGGCGGATCGAGGGACGTGAGGACGTTCCACTACATCAACCGCGTTCTCTAACGCTTCTGCTGTACGATCTACAAGGGTACGTAGATCACTCATCCCCTCTCGTAGATGGACATCACCATGATAGGTCTTCGTGCGCGTAGGAAAATTTTTGTTTCCCTTGCGACGTTCCCCAACAGTGGCATCATGAGCTAGGTTCATGCGTAGATGTCTTCTCGAGTAGAACACAAAAGGTTTTGTGTGCGGTGATGTGCGTTTTGCTGCCCTCCTTAGTCTTTTCTTGATTCCGCGGTATTGTTGGATTGAAGCGGCTTGGACCGACATTACTCGTACGCTTACGAGAGACTGGTTTCATCGTTACGAGTAACCCCCTTTGCTCAAAGATGACTGGCAAGTGACGGTTTCTCCAACTTTAGTTGAATCGGATTTGACCGAGGAGGTCCTTGGATGAGGTTAAATAGCAACTCATATATCTCCGTTGTGGTGTTTGCGTAAGTAAGATGCGATCCTACTAGATACCCCCGGTCACCACGTAAAACGTGCAACAACAAAATTAGAGGACGTCTAACTTGTTTTTGCAGGGTATGCTTGTGATGTGATATGGCCAACGATGTGATGTGATATATTGGATGTATGAGATGATCATGTTGTAATAGAAATATCGACTTGCACGTCGATGGTACGGCAACCGGCAGGAGCCATAGGGTTGTCTTTATAACTAACGTTTGTGCTTGCAGATGCGTTTACTATTTTGCTAGGACGTAGCTTTAGTAGTAATAGCATGAGTAGCATGACAACCCCGATGGCGACACGTTGATGGAGATCATGATGATGGAGATCATGGTGTGACGCCGGTGACAAGAAGATCGTGCCGGTGCTTTGGTGATGGAGATCAAGAAGCACGTGATGATGGCCATATCATGTCACTTATGAATTGCATGTGATGTTAATCCTTTTATGCACCGTATCTTGCTTAGAACGACGGTAGCATTATGAGGTGATCTCTCACTAAAATTTCAAGACGAAATTGTGTTCTCCCCAACTGTGCACCGTTGCGACAGTTCTTCGTTTCGAGACACCACGTGATGATCGGGTGTGATAGACTCAACGTTCACATACAACGGGTGCAAAACAGTTGCACACGCGGAACACTCGGGTTAAGCTTGACGAGCCTAGCATGTGCAGACATGGCCTCGGAACACATGAGACCGAAAGGTCGAGCATGAATCGTATAGTTGATATGATTAGCATAGAGATGCTTACCACTGAAACTATTCTCGACTCACGTGATGATCGGACTTGAGATAGTGGATTTGGATCATGTACCACTCAAATGACTAGAGAGATGTACTTTTTGAGTGGGAGTTCTTAAGTAATATGATTAATTGAACTAATTATCATGAACATAGTCTAATGATCTTTGCGAATTACGATGTAGCTTGCGCTATAGCTCTACTGTTTTTATATGTTCCTAGAGAAAATTTAGTTGAAAATTGATAGTAGCAAACTTTGCAGACTGAGTCTGTAAAACCGAGGATTGTCCTCGTTGCTGCGCAGAAGGCTTATGTCCTTAATGCACCACTCGGTGTGCTGCACCTCGAACGTCGTGTGTGGATGCTGTGAACATCCGACATACACGTTTCTGATGACTACACGATAGTTCAGTGCAAAATACTTAATGGCTTAGAAGCAAGGCGCCAAAGACGTTTTGAAACGTCGCGGAACGTAAATGATGTTCTAAAGAGATGAAATTGTGATTTCATGCTTGTGCCCTTGTTAAGAGGTACAAGACCTCCA
Source organism: Hordeum vulgare subsp. vulgare (assembly GCF_904849725.1). Lineage (NCBI taxonomy): Eukaryota > Viridiplantae > Streptophyta > Magnoliopsida > Poales > Poaceae > Hordeum > Hordeum vulgare. Next base: position 448,149,320 of record NC_058518.1, on the reverse strand, counting down.
ACAAGATTCTTTGTCCACAAGGTAAAGGAGAAAAGCTCAATCGTTGAGCGTGTGCTCAGATTATCTGAGTACGACAATCGCTTGAATCAAGTGGGAGTTAATCTTCCAGATGAGATAGTGATGGTTCTCCAAAGTCACTGCCACCAAGCTGTGAGAGCTTCGTGATTAACTTTAACATATCAAGGATAGATACAATGATCCTTGAGCGATTCGCGATGTTTGACACTGCGAAAGTAGAAATCAAGAAGGAGCATCAATAGTTGATGGTTAGTAAAACCACTAAGTTTCAAGAAAGGCAAGGGCTAGAAGGGATACTTCGTGAAACGGCAAAACAGTTGCTGCACTAATGAAGAGACCCAAGATTAAACCCAAACCCGAGACTAAGTGCTTCTGTAATGAGGGGAACAGTCACTGAGGCGGAGCAACTCTAGATACTTGGTAGAAGAGAAGGCTGGCAAAAGTCGAAAGAAGTATATTTGATATACATGATGTTGATGTGTACTTTACTAGTACTCCTAGTAGCATGAGGGTATTGGATACCGGTTCGGTTGCTAAGTGATTAGTAACACGAAATGAAAGCTACGGCATAAACGGAGACTAGCTAAAGGCGAGGTGACGATACGTGTTGGAAGTGTTTCCAAGGTTGATATGATCAAACGTCGCACGCTCCCTCTACCATCGGGATTGGTGTTAAACCTAAATAATTGTTATTTGGTGCTTGCGTTAAGCATGAACATGATTGGATCGTGTTTATTGCAATACGATTATTCATTTAAAGAGAATAATGGTTACTCTATTTTCTTGAATAATCACCTTCAATGGTTTATTGAATCTCGATCGTAGTGTTACACATGTTCATAATATTGGTGCCAAAAGATACGAGGTAATGATGATAGTACCACTTACTTGTGGCACTGCCGCTTGAGTCATGTTGGTATAAATTGCATGAAGAGGCTCCATGCTGATGGATCTTTATACTCACTTGATTTTGAATCACAAGTGACATGCAAATCATACCACATGAGCAAGGCCTTGTTTTCATTGAGATGAAATAAGATAGTAACTTGTTGGAAGTGATACATTTTGATGTATGCAGTCCAATGGGTGCTGAGGCACGCAGTGGATATCATTATGTTCTTACTTCAATGACGATTTGAGTAGATACTAGAGTATTTGCTTAATGAATCACAAGTCTGAAATATTGAAAAAATTCAATTCTGTTTCGGAGTAAAGTTCGTCGTAACAAGAGGATAAACTGTCTACGATATGATCATAGAAATGAATATCTGAGTTACGAGTTTTGGTACGCACTTAAGACAATGTGGAAATTGTTTCGCAGTTCATGCCACCTAGAACATCATAGTGTGATGATGTGTCTGAACGTCATAGCCACACACTATTTGGTATGGTGCATGCTATGATGTCTCTTATCGAATTACCACTATCGTTTATGGGTTAAGCATTAGAGACAACCGCATTCACTTTAAATAGGGCACCACGTATTTCCGTTGAGATGACACAGTATAGACTGAGGTTTAGAGAAATCTAAACTGTCGTTTCTTGAAAGTTTGGGGCTTCGACACTTATGTGAAAAAGTTTCAGTCTAATAAGCTCGAACCCAAAGCGGATAAATGCATCTTCATAGGATATCCAAAACAGTTGGGTACATCTCCTATCTCAGATCCGAAAGCAAAGTGTTTGTTTCTAGAAACGGATCCTTTCTCGAGGAAAGGTTTCTCTCGAAAGAATTGAGTGGGAGGGTGGTAGAACTTGATGAGGTTATTGAACCATCACTTCAACCAGTGTGTAGCAGGGCGCAGGAAGTTGTTCATGTGGCGCCTACACCAATTGAAGTGGAAGCTGATGATGATGATCATTGAGCTTCGAATCAAGTTACTACAAACCTCGTAGGTCGACAAGGTCGCGTACTGCTGCAGAGTAGTACGGTAACCCTGTCTTGGAGGTCATGTTGTTGAGCAACAGTGAACCTACGATTTATGGAGAAAGCGATGGTGGGCCCAGATTCCGACAAATGGCTGGAAGCCATGAAATCCGAGAGAGGATCCATGGATGAAAACAAAGTGTAGACTTTGGAAGAATTACTTGATGTTCATAGGACTATTGAGTAAAGATGGATCTTTAAAAGAAGACAGACGATGATGGTGATAAGTCACTATTAAGAAAAGCTCGACTTGTCGCAAAGATGTTTTCGACAAGATCAAACAGTTGACTATGATGAGTCTTTCTCACTCGTAGCGATGCTAAAGGTCTGTTAGAATTATGTTAGTAGTTGCTGCATTATTTATGAAATATTGCACGTAGGATGTCAAAACATTGTTTCCTCGACGGTTTCCTTGAGCAAACATTGTATGTGATACAACCAGAAGGTTTTGTCGATCCTAAAGATACTAGCAAGTATGCAAGCTCCAGTGATCCTTCAATGGACTGGTGCAAGCATCTCGGAGTTGGAATAAGCACTTTGATGAGATGATCAAAGATTTTGGGTGTGTACAAGGTTTATGAGAAACTTGTATTTCCAAAGAAGTGAGTGGGAGCACTACAGAATTTCTGATAAGTATATGTGGTTGACATATTGTGGATCAGGAGTAATGTAGAATTTTTGTAAAGCATACAAGGTTGTTTGAAAGAAGTTTTCAAAGGAGTACCTGGATTGCGCTACTTGAACGTTGAGCATCAAAGATCTATGGGGATAGATCGAAAGCGCTTAATGGAAGTTTCAACAAGATGCATGCCTTGACAAGTTTTTGAAAGAGTTCAAAATAGATCAGCAAAGAAGGAGTTCTTGGTTGCGTTGTGAGGTGTGAATTTGAGTAAGACTCAAAACCCGACCACGGCAGAATAAAGAGAATAGATGAAGGTCGTCTTCTATGCCTTAGCCGTAGAATCTAAAGTATGCCATGCTGTGTACCGCACCTGAAGTGTGCCTTGACTCAAGGTATGTTGAGAGGTACAGAGAGTGATCCATGTTTGAATCACTAGCAGCGGTCAAAATTTATCCTTAGTAACAAATGGACTAAGGAATTTTTCTCGATTATGGAGGTGGTTAAAGAGTTCGTCGTAAAGGGTAACGTCGATGCAAGCTTTGACACTAATCTGAATAACTATGAGTAGTGAAACGGATTCATATAGTAGAGTGGATATTTGGAGTATTTCCGAATAGCACGTAGTAGCAGCATCTATAAGATGACATAAAGATTTGTAAAGAACGCACGGATCTGAAAGTTTCAGAACCGTTGACTAAAACCTCTCTCACAAGCAAGACATGATCAGACCCCATAACTATATGGGTGTTGGATTCGTTGGAATCACATGGTGATGTGAACTAGATTATTGACTCTAGTGCAAGTGGGAGACTGTTGGAAATATGCCCTAGAGGCAATAATAAATTAGTTATTATTATATTTCTTAGTTCATGATAATCGTTTATTATCCATGCTATAATTGTATTGATTGGAAACACAATACTTGTGTGGATACATAGACAAAACACTGTCCCTAGTAAGCCTCTAGTTGACTAGCTCGTTAATCAAAGATGGTCAAGGTTTCCTGGCCATAGGCAAGTGTTGTCACTTGATAACGGGATCACATCATTAGGAGAATCATGTGATGGACTAGACCCAAACTAATAGACGTAGCATGTTGATCGTGTCATTTTGTTGCTACTGTTTTCTGCGTGTCAAGTATTTATTCCTATGACCATGAGATCATATAACTCACTGACACCGGAGGAATGCTTTGTGTGTATCAAACGTCGCAACGTAACTGGGTGACTATAAAGATGCTCTACAGGTATCTCCGAAGGTGTTAGTTGAGTTAGTATGGATCAAGACTGGGATTTGTCACTCCGTGTGACGGAGAGGTATCTCGGGGCCCACTCGGTAATACAACATCACACACAAGCCTTGCAAGCAATGTAACTTAGTGTAAGTTGCGGGATCTTGTATTACGGAACGAGTAAAGAGACTTGCCGGTAAACGAGATTGAAATAGGTATGCGGATACTGACGATCGAATCTCGGGCAAGTAACATACCGAAGGACAAAGGGAATGACATACGGGATTATACGAATCCTTGGCACTGAGGTTCAAACGATAAGATCTTCGTAGAATATGTAGGATCCAATATGGGCATCCAGGTCCCGCTGTTGGATATTGACCGAGGAGTCTCTCGGGTCATGTCTACATAGTTCTCGAACCCGCAGGGTCTGCACACTTAAGGTTCGACGTTGTTTTATGCGTATTTGAGTTATATGGTTGGTTACCGAATGTTGTTCGGAGTCCCGGATGAGATCACAGACGTCACGAGGGTTTCCGGAATGGTCCGGAAACGAAGATTGATATATAGGATGACCTCATTTGGTTACCGGAAGGTTTTCGTGCATTACCGGAAAAGTTTCGGGCTTATCGGTAGTGTACCGGGAGTGCCGGGAGGGGTGCCGGGGACCATCGGGAGGGGTGTCACGCCCCAAGGGGTCTCATGGGCTATGGGAAGAGATAAACCAGCCCCTAGTGGGCTGGAATAAGTTCCCACTAAGGCCCATAAGGTTTGAGAAGGAAAAAACACAAGGTGGAAAGAGTTTCCAAGTGGGAAGGTGGAATCCTACTCCAAGTAGGATTGGAGTAGGACTCCTCCACCTCCAATTTCGGCCAAACCTTTAGGTTTTGAGGCTGTCTCCTCCCCTCCCTCCCACCTACATATACGGAGGTTTTAGGGCTGATTTGAGACGACTTTCTCACGGCTGCCCGACCACATACCTCCATAGTTTTTCCTCTAGATCGCGTTTCTGCGGAGCTCGGGCGGAGCCCTGCTGAGACGAGATCATCACCAACCTCTGGAGCGCCGTCACGCTGCCGGAGAACTCTTCTACCTCTCCGTCTCTCTTGCTGGATCAAGAAGGCCGAGATCATCGTCGAGCTGTACGTGTGCTGAACGCGGAGGTGCCGTCCGTTCGGTACTAGATCGTGGGACTGATCGCGGGATTGTTCGCGGGGCGGATCGAGGGACGTGAGGACGTTCCACTACATCAACCGCGTTCTCTAACGCTTCTGCTGTACGATCTACAAGGGTACGTAGATCACTCATCCCCTCTCGTAGATGGACATCACCATGATAGGTCTTCGTGCGCGTAGGAAAATTTTTGTTTCCCTTGCGACGTTCCCCAACAATAACAGCCAAAGAAGCGATAAATATCAACATGAAAACATGATGCAAAATGGACGTATCATCCCTCGTGCCCCAAACGTGGTTAGTGTGAGGGTCGAACTCGTCGGTGGAGGAGAGAAGCGAGTAAGCGTACCGCACAAAGAATGTGATGTCGTGGGTGAGGAACCTATCGTCGGGGTGAACCGTGGGAGCGACGTCCTATAACAAGGAAATGATAGAAGCAAGTTGTACGAATGCAACATTAGTTAGGCGGTTCCGCAAGGTCGTGAGCAAGCCATCGTACATAACATGAGAGGCCAGGGCATAGGGTTTTGTGGAGTGGGAGAACATGACAGGTTATTTTCGGGCTAGCGTTGTATCCATGAGCCAAGTGTCAAACCAAAAATAGGTGGATGTACCGCTGTTGGTTAGGACAGGGGGAAATGGAGAGAAGGCTGTGAATCTGGCTCCTAACTATTTTCCACATGAAGGAGAGGTGAGGAGGTAGGACGGAGAAACTAGTGAGTAGTTTTGGAGGAACCACCTAACCCATGGCAAGTCAGGTTTTTGAAGAAGTATTTAGCAAATTTTTGAAGGAGACGGTTATTTTGTAGTTGAAGGTCTTTGATGCCTAGTCCACCCAAGTTCTTTTCCATGGGAACACTTTTCCAAGCGTTGAGACTTATACGAGAATCCATTTGCGCATGCATATGGGTTTCCAATAACCACCATTTCACGATGAAACCATCAATGACGTAGAAATAATGACAATGTGGCATAGTCCGTTGGCGGTGACCTTAACAGGTAGCGGCTGTGCAGATGAGAACAAACGTAGAATAGGTAAGTGCTGGTCGTACAAGGAGGGAGGAGCTATGTCCGACTTGTCACGAGTCTTGAAAGTCAATCTGACATGCCTGACACACGCATCCGTTTAGTGACCGAGCGACCAACCCGATCGATTGGGGTGGATATTCAGGTATGGTTGTAGATTCTCTAATATAGTTATTTCGATCATAAAACTAAAAGCTGCCGACTAGGGTATCCCCAAGTCCAACCATACCCTCAACATAATTAAGAATGTTATAGCTACTACCCAATATGTACCCCCTCTCACTCTGGTCAGTTGGGACTGAGGTAGAATGTCAATGCATTCAAGTGACTTCAACTGCTTCTCTTCTACTCGCTCACCCTCTCCACCATCTTTAGCTACACGCTCTTCCTTTAGCTAGAAGAATTGCATCCGCAAAGTCTACATGTTGCGGCGAACTTTTGTCATTCTCGTCATCCACATATATACTAGCTGGATACGACTTTTCCCGCTGCCTAGTTCCGTATGTATTTAGCCGATATTCTAGCCATGAGCTAATTGTCTATATGCATGTTGTATGCAGTTGAGGTCCGACTGGGTGCGGCAAACCCTTCTCAAACCATCAGAGGATGACCCAATAAAATAGCCGCGACCCAAAGAGGTAGTATGGATGGACGAGCTTGTCATCCATGAGCCATGAGCTAATTATCTGTTCTATTTTTTGGAAAAAAAAACATATATCGATGACAGAACTGAAGGAAAAAAACTAAAAATAAATGATTTATTTGAAACTAAATATCTCTTTCGTTGGGCTATCAACGTACATGAACGACACAAACTCGACACTCAATGAACAATCATCGGTTGATGAAATGCAATCTAGTGTGAAGTTGTCTCATTCAAACAACGACAATTGATGAACCTAATGCAACATGAGATTGACTTACTGCTATCCCACAGACTACAACGCTAGAAATTGATACGTTGACAGAGGCTGGGCTTGCGTTGGTTTTTCCCTTGAAGAGGAAAGGGTGATGCAGCACAGGAGCAGTAAGTATTTCCCTCAGTTTGAGAACCAAGGTATCGATCCAGAAGGAGGGTCTCGTCAAGTCCAGCGTACCTGCGCAAACACAAACAAGCTTGCACCCAACACTTCAAAGGGGTTGTCAATCCCTTCAAGATTGTTTGCAAAGTGAGATCTGAAGGCGGAAAAGTGCAACGAAGTAAAAAGTGTAAGGCTGAAAATATAGTGTGGAGTAGACCCTGGGGGCCATAGTGTTCACTAGAGGCTTCTCTCAAAATAGAAGTATTACGGTGGGTGAACAAATTACTGTCGAGCAATTGATAGAACCGTCCAAAGTCATGACGATATCTAAGGCAATGATCATACATATAGGCATCATGTCCGAGACAAGTAGACCGATAATTTCTGCATCTACTACTATTACTCCACACATCAACCGCTATCCAGCATGCAACTAGTGTATTGAGTTCATGACGAGCAGAGTAACACTTTAAGCAAGATGACATGATGTAGAGGGATAATCTCAAACCAATGATGAAAACCCCATCTTTTTACCCTTGATGGCAACAACACGATGGGTGCCTTGCTACCCCTTCTGTCACTGGGTGAGGTCACCGCACGGTATGAACCCAAAACCAAGCACTTCTCCCATTCCAAGAATCATAGATCTAGTTGGCCAGACAAAACCCACAACTCGAAGAGAATTACAAGGATATGAAATCATGCATAAGAGAGATCAGAAGAAACTCAAATAAGATTCATAGATAATCTGATCATGAATCCACAATTCATCGGATCTCGACAAACACATCGCAAAAGAAGATTACATCGGATAGATCTCCATGGAGATCATGGAGAACTTTGTATCGAAGATCCAAGAGAGAGAAGAAGCCATCTAGTTACTAGCTATGGACCCGTAGGTCTATGGTGAACTACTCACGCATCATCGGAGAGGTCATGGTGTTGATGAAGAAGCCCTTCGTATCCGAATCAGCCCTCCAACAAGGCACCAGAACGTGCCCCAGATGGGATCTTGCGGAGACAGAAGCTTGTGGCGGCGGAAAAGTACTTTCGATGATCTTGTGATTTTTTTCTCGAATGTATGGGAATATATAGGCGAAATACCTAGGTCAGAGGACGCTTAGGGGCCCACAAGCCTGGATGGCGCTGCCCCCGAGCCGCGGGGTGGGGGCTTGTGGGGCCCGTGGGGCTCCCCTGCCTTGGCTCCCAAGCTCCCCGATCTTCTTCCGTTCCAGAAAAAATCTTTTCGGGGATTTTCTTCCGTCTGGACTCCGTTTCAAAATCTCCTCTGAAACGGGTCAAAAACATGGAAAAAACAAGAACTGACACTTGACACTGAGTTAATAAGTTAGTCCCAAAAAATATATAAAAGGCATACAAAACATCCAAAGTTTGACAAGATAATAGCATGAAACCATAAAAAAATATAGATACGTTGGAGGCATATCACTTACCATCGTCAACTAACGCGACTATTTAAGTTGGGTTGGTGTGCCTCTCGCTGAGGGACTAAACACAAGTCAAGGCTCGTAACTTTGTTGAGTTCTTTCTATCGGGAACCATCAAACCCGTGACGCCTCACTTTTCGATTTTTTATAAAGGAAAAAGGGAAAATGTTTACCGAGCTATAGACGAAACTCAGCAAACAAAGTCCGACGTCACGGCTCTATCGCGTGCTGCAAGGCATGACCCACATGTCAGACTTTGCAGAGGATCTTTCGTCGAGACAAGGCGAACTTGATGTGCTGCCGAGTTTCTTTTTTGTTGGACGAGTTGTTTTTCATCAGAACCTCACAAAGCAAGAGCTCCGCCGAGTTACTTATCACCACCGAGTTCTATTTCGGATCAAACTCGGTAGATAGAAGTTTGCAGAGTACCTGAGAGAATAAACTCGGCGAAGTATTGAAACACGGGACAAAATGTGATGATAGTAGTGATGCATGTTGTCAATACATTCCGTTTTTTATTCTCATGATTCTAATTTTGGGCATCCAGAACACCATCTTACTTAAGCAAGCTCAACCCTCTTCGAGTGAGTGAAGTAACAAAAGTGTAAAATCATATTCCCAGGTTCTATTCTATTTTGTAATCTGTTTCACATAAACGTCACATAATCATAACTAAACAAATTATTAGATCTTCAAAGTTGTACGTAAATAGCACGTGTGTTAGATCTTCGTAATTGTGCCTAAATAGACTACAAGTTGTTTAATTTGCATAACTGAAGCTAAGTGGATCACATGTGTTAGATATAACTAACATTAGACATTAGATTTTCATAATTGTACGTAAAAATATTGCATCCGCGAGTTCTTTAAATTGCATAGTAACATGTCATATACGATAGGTCTTCCTAATGACAAATGATAAATAGCAACAGATAGGTCTTCCTAATGACAAATGATAAATAGCAACACGTAGGTCATCATGGTTGCACTTAGATAGATCCCAAAAAACAAGTATTTGTAAGATTAATTCTTCGTATTTTATAATTATACGCAAGCAGGTTAGAAAATGGTAAATCTTTGTTACAACAAATTAATAAACCTTCGGATGAGTGGGGTACCCTGCTTGTGGATTGGCGTCGGAGATGTCCAGTCATGACCAGCGGCAGTTCCGCTTCGACACTATTCGTGTCTGATTGCTTGGTTCTGTTCGTCTTGTTGCTTCAAGGGTGATGGTGGGTTCGTCGTGGATGCCGGGGCCGTGACCCTGGATGGTGAGGCTACATGGGTGGCTCTACAGCAGGTGGCATGGCAGCGATGGTGTCCCCTCTTCTTGGCTACGTGTGTAGCAAGAGGAGTGGTGGCGAGTGACTGTAGTGTCGTCGTGGCTTTGTCGGTGGTGATTCCTAGTCTGGATATCGAGACCAAGCACGGACTAAGTGGCACTTGTGTGGGTCCATGTGAAAACTTTGTGCTCTCTCGTAGGCAACAGGGGACCTATGTAGGCCGCTTCCCTCTAGGGGTTTGCTTTATGTCCCTCACGGTGCTAGGGGCCCAAGATGAAAATCCTAGTCTGTCCCTTGGACTCGGCGACGGTGGTGCCCCACATCATCATCCTCTTGAGGGTTTCATCATGGATCCCTCATTCCCTCTTGGTTGCATATAACCTAAGGCGTCACGCTTGCCTACTCCCTGGTGTAGTGCATCTTCGTCTCTGACGAGGGTTTGATCTGGTGATTTCCTATCTTATATATGTGTCCCCGCAATGTCCGTTTCTTCATCCTTGTTGTCTAATGGCAAGAGTGGCGCTCCACGATCGTAATCATGGGGGATATCTCAATGGCGAGTCGACACTTTCCCGAGATTGACCGGTGTGTTTGGGTGCTCGCGTTTTAGTGGATTCCCATGTCGGCGCAACTCCAACCCTCTTTAATAATCTTGGTTATAAAACATTGGGGGTGGCATTTCCTATTTTTTATGTTTAGTGTTGTGTTAGAGGAACTCGTGCCACTCGGTAGTTGCCTTTGTATGTTCCATTTGGACATCCTTTATGAGGGTTTCTTCACCACTTTTTGTCGGTTCGACTGTGTTTGCCTTTATTTATCAAGGGGTGCGGAAGCTTGTTTCAAATAAATTGCTAATGATAGGTAATCCTTTATGAGGGTTGCATTTAAAAACATATCACATATTTTGCATTTGTTTTGAACCAAACTACCCTCCTTTACATTACTTTCCTAACAGAAATATAAAGTATTTCTAGTAACTAGAGGGACATGAGGCATGAAAGAGAAGTAGCAAGCTCAAAGCAATATTAGGAAACTTAGAAAGCTTCTTAGGAAGCCATATTACAAGCCAACACATTACCAACATAAAGAGAATAAAGCAACTAGCCAGGGTGACCTACTCACCAAATGGAACGACAACATCCTGAAGTCATCACAACCTAGAATCCTATTCTTCATCCTCTTAGACCACTCCAGAGATAGGCGAGCCACGGAGTAGCAACATCTGCAAAACATTCACTTTCATCGGTTCTTCTCCGCGCATGACATCATCCATCATATCTCACTTATACGTACAAGCCGCCTAGTAAGAACGAAAAGAACTTTCCATAAGCACTATTTCAAATGGGGTATTGATCAATTTGCGCTCAAAGGTAGCAGAACTATGAGCCAAGCATACAGCCCAACAGACAACAACAACACCAATAGTGTAAAGTTTCTCATATATAGGCAAGAGAATAAGTCCAACGTAATATAGTTAAATATAATGGGGATGTAGATCAGTTCCCAATATGGACCCTATGGTCCTCCAAGAAAATCTTAGCCACGTGGAAATACAATAAATGTTGGGTAGTTTCCAAATGATGACAATAATGAGCAACTAGGATGACGAGGCCACCGTATTTTTGTTCATATTCTCTGTGGTGAGCAGCAGCTTGGAACAATTGTCATAAGAAATTTAGATTTTCATATGAATTTTTGCCTCCCATAGCGATTTATTGTTAACTCCACCCAATTTTTTCTAACCAATTGTACTTGGATCGCATGATATAATTGTAGATTTATTAAACTTCCATAAAAAATTACCAGGTAACTCATTTTTATGAACAAGCACCACGTGTTCTTAACCTCTTCCCATTGCTTCAGCAAGTCAAGAGACAGTCTTCTTCTTAAAGAACATAAATGGTCAATTTTTTGAGTTTTAGCTACAGAACAATCCTAATCAATATAAATATCAAATAAAGCAAGAATCTTTCACGTGAAGTCTTTATTGTTTAAATCGAACGTTCCAAATCTTAGTAATATTCCCACTATTAATCTCCACACCTCTGCCAGCCCTATAAAATGTTTAATTTTCATAATAGACTTCCAACACGGATAGTCATTTGCCCAACTTTTTACCATGGTAATCAAAGACATTCCAGATCATTTGGTTCTGATAACATCCTGCCACATACTGCTATTATTTTCTAAATTTCACCACAATTTTACCAATAGGCTTAGATTCTTTTAACAAAGATCTTTCATACCAAGGCCACCTTTACTTTTAGATCAACATACTCATCTGAATTTTACCATATGATACCCTCTTTTCTTCCCATTACTATGGCAAAAGAATTTCCTTCTAGGTTTATCCCATCTTTCTAGGACAAACTTATTAATCAAGAACATGGACTTATATTATGAAGAGATATCAGTATGAACATTTCCCTTATAGTATGGACTTATAGTATGAACATTTCCCACCATGCTTCACAATGGGTCAGGAATTTATGATAAACATATATCCAATCAGAATATTTTAAACCAGTATAACTCATATGTATGCCTAGGTATTTAACAAGGAACCAACCAATTTGACAGTTGAACATGTCAACATTGAAAAGATTGAGATCGACCTACATGGTGAGGGGGTGAATAGGTAAAATTACAAATTTCAATTGTTACTTCACAATTTTAGGAAACATTGCAGAATATGAAAGTGAGCCTACCAATTGCTAAGATGATAAATGTGTTATGTAGTCAAGTGCTATTTGTAAACTGTGTTGGGATTTTGCCCGAAGATGAGGGGAGATGCAACATAGTAGAGATAAGTATTTCTCTCAATGAGAACCAATGCTATCGAACCAATAAGATAATCATGCAAACTCCCTTCGATAACACCTACACACATGGAACCAAACACTTGCACCCAACATGAGCAAGAGGGTTGTCAAGCCCATTGAACTCGTTACTTGCAAGGATTAAATACTGATAGATATATAGGATAAATATTAAATTAAATAGTGAATAAATAAATTGCAGCAAGGTAAATTGAGTTTTAGTAAATTTATTTGAGTAGACCCGGGGGCCACAGTTTCGTAGAGGCTTATCTCTTAAACATATCATACGATGTGTAAACAAATTATTATTGGGAATTTGACTGAATAGCGCATAGTTATGAAATGTTGTTCACGGCAATGATCATGTATGTAGGCATCACCTCAGTCAATAAGTAGATCGACTCCTGCCTGCATCTACTACTATTACCCCACTCAACGACCGCTATCGAGCAAGCATCTAGAGTATTAAGTATGAAACAAAGTAATGCTTGGAGCAAGATGACATGACACAGACAAACTAAGACAAGCAATATGTTCAAACCCCCGACGTTTTATCCTTAATGACAACAATACAAATATGTGTCATGTACCTTTCTGTCACTGGGATTGATCAACGCAAGATTGAACCCATCACAATGCACCACTCCCACTGAAGATAAATCAATCTAGTAGGCCAAACCAAACCGATAGATCAAATAGAAATACAAAACTATAACAAATCACGTGCATAAGAATTCAGAGAAGACTCAACGTATATTCATGAATAATCTGATTTTAAAGCCACAATTCATCGGACCCCAACAAACACACCGCAAAAGAGGATTACATCGGATAGATCACCGTGGGAATCGAAGTGAACTTTGTATTGAAGATAAAAAGATAGAAGAAGCCATATAGGTACTACCTATGGACCCATAGATCTGTGTTGGACTACTCACACATCATCATGGAGGCAGCAAGGTTGATGTAGATGACTGCTACCTCTTGAGCTTGTGTTGGTTTTTCCCTTGAAGAGGAAAGGGTGATGCAGCACAGGAGCAGTAAGTATTTCCCTCAGTTTGAGAACCAGGGTATCAATCCAGTAGGAGAATCAAGCCAAGTGTCCAGAGTACCTGCGCAAACACAAACAAGCTTGCACCCAACGCTATAAAGGGGTTGTCAATCCCTTCAAGATAAATAGCAAAGTGAGATCTGGAGGCGGAAAGTGCAACGAAGTAAGAGTGTAAGGTTGAAAATATGACGTGAAGTAGAGCCGGGGGCCATAGCGTTCAATAGAGGCTTCTCTCAAAATAGCAAGTATTACGGTGGGTGAACAAATTACTGTCGAGCAATTGATAGAACTGCGCAAAGTCATGACGATATCTAAGGCAATGATCATACATATAGGCATCACGTCCGAGACAAGTAGACCGATACTTTCTGCATCTACTACTATTACTCCACACATCGACCGCTATCCAGCATGCATCTAGTGTATTGAGTTCATGACGAACAGAGTAACGCCTTAAGAAAGATGACATGATGTAGAGGGATAAACTCAAACCAATGATGTAAACCCCATATTTTTACCGTTGATGGCAACAACACGATGGGTGCCTCACTACCCCTTCTGTCACTGGGTGAGGTCACCACACGGTATGAACCCAAAACCAAGCACTTCTCCCATTGCAAGAATCATAGATCAAGTTGGCCAAACAAAACCCACAACTCGAAGAGAATTACAAGGATATGAAATCATGCATATAAGAGATCAGAAGAAACTCAAATAATATTCATAGATAATTTGATCATAAATCCACATTTCATCGGATCTCGACAAACACACCGCAAAACAAGATTACATCGGATAGATCTCCATGAAGATCATGGAGAAATTTGTATTGAAGATCCAAGAGAGAGAAGAAGCCATCTAGCTACTAGCTATGGACCCGAAGGTCTATGGTGAACTGCTCACGCATCATCGGAGAGGCCATGGTGTTGATGAACAAGCCCTCCGTATCCGAATTCCCCCTCTGGCAGGGCACCAGAATGTGCCCCATATGGGACCTTGCGGAGACAGAAGCTTGCGGCGGCGGAAAAGTATTTTTGTGGATCTCTCCTTCAGTTTTGGATTTTTCCTGAATTTATAGGCGGAAGAGGTAGGGCAGACGAGCCACAGGGGGCCCACAAGCCTGCTAGGCGTGGGCCCCCTGTCCGCGCCTAGGGGGCTTGTGGCATCCCCCGGTGGCCTCTGCCTTGGTTCTCACATCCCGTGCGTATCTTCTATTCCGAAAAAATTCTTTTCGGAAGTTTTATTCCGTTTGGACACCGTCTAAAATCCTCCTGTGAAAAGGGTAAAAAACACGGGAAAAACAGGACCTGGCACTTGGCACTGAGTTAATAAGTTAGTCCCAAAAAAGATGTAAAAGGAATACATAACATCCAAAGTTTGACAAGATAATAGCATGGAACCATCAAAAATTATAGATACGTTGGAGACGTATCAAGCATCCCCAAGCTTAACTCCTACTCGTCCTCGAGTAGGGAAGTGATAAAGACTGAATTTTTGATGTGGAATGCTACCTAGCACATTTGTCCTTTGTAACTTCTTTCATGTGACATGAATTTTGAGATCCTTCAGATTCAAAACAATAGTTTGCTATTGACATGAAAACAATAATACTTCAAGCAAACTAGCAAGGTAATCATGAACTTTCGAAATAAACAAGGCCAAAGAAAGTTATCCCTACAAAATCATATAGTCTGGCTATGCTCCATCATCCCCACACAACTAATTTAAATCATGCACAACCCCGGTATTGGCCAAGTAATTGTTTTCGCACTCTTACTTTCTCGAACCTTTTTCAACTCTCACGCAATACATGAGCGTGAGCCATGGATATAGCACTATGGTGGAATAGAGTGTGGTGGAGGTTGTGAGACAAAAAGGAGAAGATGGTCACATTGACTCGGCGTATCAAATGACTATGGAGATGCCCATTAATATATATCCATGTGAATGAGTAGGGATTTCCATAGAAAGGATGCACTAGAGCTATAAGTATGTGAAAGCTCAAAAAGAGAACTAGTGGGTGTGCATCCAACTTGCTTGCTCACGAAGACCTAGGGCAATTTTAAGGAAGCCCATCATTGGAATATACAAGCCAAGTTATATAATGGAAATTCCCACTAGCATATGGTGGTGACAAAACGAGAGGCTGTCAATCATGAAGAACATGGTGCTATTATGAAGCACAAGTGTGGAAAGAGATAGTAGCATTGTCCCTTCTCTCTTTTTCTCTCTTTTTTTATTTGGGCTCTTTGGCCTCTTTCCATATCTCTCTTTTTTTGTGGGAAACTTTGGCCTATTTTCTTTATTTCCTCAAATGGGACAATGCTCTAATAATGATGATCATCACACTTTTATTTACTCACAGCTCAAAGCTTAGAACAATGATGATTCTATAGGAAATGCCTCCGGCAGTGTACCGGGATGTGCAACGATCTAGCTTAGCGTATGACGTTGAAACATCTCGCTATCTATCTTACGATCATGCAATGGCAATATAAGAGTGATGGCACAAGTCATGAGATGGAACGGTGGGAGTTGCATGGCAATATATCTCGGAATGACTATGAAAATGCCATAGTAGGTAGGTATGGTGGCTGTTTTGAGGAAGGCATATGGTGGGTTTGTGCACCGGCGAAAATTGCGCGGTACTAGAGAGGTTAGGAATGGTGGAAGGTGAAAGTGCATCTGTACCACGGACTTACATTAGTCATGAAGAACTCACATACTTGTTGCGAAAGTTTTTATTAGTAATCAAAACAAAGTGCTAAACGCATACTCCTAGGGGAAGGGTTGGTAGGTGTTAACCATCGCGCGATCCCGCCCACAACACAAAGGATGACGATCAATAAATCAATTATGCTCCGAGTTCCTAACATAGCGGTTCACCATACATGCATGTTATGGGAATCAGTAACTTCAACACAAGCATTTCTGGATTCACAACACCCTACTAACATAACTCTTAATATTACCAAATCCATGTCTCAAAACTATTTGAGAGGAATCAAACTTGTCTTGCTAATCAATGCACATGAAGATGGAAGTTTTATTGTATCCTATTTGGGCACCTATCACCTTTGGAACTACTTTCATAGCACAAGCCAACTACCAAGTTACGCACCGCCGTGCTCTAAAAGATCTAAGTGAAGCACATAGAGCAAAATGTTCTAGCTCAAAAGATATAAGTGAAGCACAATGAGTATTCTAGCAAATTCACGATGAGTGTGTGTCTTTCTCAAAAGGTGTGCAGCAAGTATGATTGTGACACAACAAAAAGAAAAGACTCCTACGATACAAGACGCTCCAAGCAAAACACATATCATGTGGTGAATAAAAATATAGCTCCAAGTAATGTAACCGATGGATTGAAGACGAAAGAGGGGATGCCTTCCCGGGGCATCCCCAAGCTTAGGCTTTTTTGTGTCCTTGAATTTGGCTTGGGATGCCTTGGGCATCCACAAGCTTGAGCTCTTTCCACTCTTTATCCCTTTATCCATGAGAACATGACCCAAAACTTGAAAACTTCACAACACAAAACTTAAACAGATACTCGTGATAACATTAGCAGAAGAAAAGAAACTACCACCTATTGAGATATTGTAGCAATCTTGATTTATATTTATATTGGTGTATTCTCACTTTTCCACGGCTACTACCCCCCGATACTATCCATAGTTTCATCAAAACAAGCAACCAACACAACAAAAACAGAATGTGTCAAAAATAGACCAGTCTGTAGCAATCTGTATACTTCGTATACTTCTGTTACCTCAAAAATTCTTTAAAATTACGACAGCCAAGGAAAATGGAATATAAACCAGCAGCAAAAAGAATCAACTCAAAAGCTCTTTCTGAATAAAAATGAAAATTAATTTTGTGAGCGAAAAGTTTCTGTCTTTTTCCAGGAGGATCAAACAACCATCACCAAAACTAGTCATAAAGGTTTTGCTTGGCTCAAACACAAAAAGAAACACAAAAGACACAATCATAACAGAATTATGATGGTGTGGACACAACAAAATAGAAAGCAAAAAGCAAATATAAATTCATTGGGTTGCCTCCCAACAAGCGCTATTGTCTAACGCCCTTAGCTAGGCATTGATAATTCAATGATGCTCACACAAAAGACAAGAATAGAAGGACAACGAGAGCATCATAAAGCATGTGAAAATCATATCTAAGTCTAACATACTTCCTATGCATAGGCATTTTATAGGAAAACATATTGTCAAGACAACCAATAGTTATCATATGCAAGGAAGAAGAAAGAGACAATATCAATCTCAACATAACGAGAGGTGATTTGGTAACATGAAAGTTTCTACCACAATATTTTCCTCTCTCATAGCAATTACATGTGGGATCATAATCAAATTCAACAATATAGCTATCACAAAGGATATTCTTTTCATGATCCACATGCATGCAAAGTTGACGCTCTTCAGAAATAGTGGGATTATCATCAACTAAAGCCATTACTTCTCCAAACCCACTTTCAATATTATTGCAAACATCATATTCATGATGAGGCTTAAACAAATTTTCAAGATCATAAGAAAAATCATTACCCCAATATGATCATTGCAACAAGTAGTGCACATAGCAAAACTAGCATCCCCAAGTTTAGGGTTTTGCATATTTTTAGCATGATTGACACTAATAGGATTTATAGTGAAACCATTGCAATCATGCTTTTAATTCAACGAGCCCTCATGAATCACTTCATAAATTTCTTCATCACAATTTTCAGATTCACGCATCTCAAGCAAAACTCCATAGAGAAAGTCAAGTGCACTCAACTCACTAGCAAATGGATCAACATAATTGGATCTCTTAAAGAGATTAGCAAGTGGATGAGGATCCATATCACTAGATTTTCAACAAGAAAAGATGCAAGCATATTGAAGGCACATGGCAACACAAGCAAACAGAAAGCAAGCGAGAGAAAAGGGCGAACGAAAAAGGCAATTTTTTTTGTAAATTTTTGTTTTTCAGAAGTGGGGGAGAGGAAAACGAGAGGCAAAAAAGTAAATGCAAGAGATGAGTTTGCGACACTTACTTGGATGAGCTTCACCTATAACTTGATCCTCCCCGGCAGCGGCGTCAGAAATCCTTCTGCTGCCTCTTGAGCTTGTGTTGGTTTTTCCCTTGAAGAGGAAAGGGTGATGCAGCACAGGAGCAGTAAGTATTTCCCTCAGTTTGAGAACCAAGGTATCAATCCAGTAGGAGAATCAAGCCAAGTGTCCAGAGTACCTGCGCAAACACAAACAAGCTTGCACCCAACGCTATATAGGGGTTGTCAATCACTTCAAGATTGATTGCAAAGTGAGATCTGAAGGCAGAAAGTGCAATGAAGTAAAAGTGTAAGGCTGAAAATATGATGTGAAGTAGACCCGGGGGCCATAGTGTTCACTAGAGGCTTCTCTCAAAATAGCAAATATTACGGAGGGTGAACAAATTACTGTCGAGCAATTGATAGAACCGCGCAAAGTCATGACGATATCTAAGGCAATGATCATACATATATGCATCACGTCCGAGAAAAGTAAACCGATACTTTCTGCATCTACTACTATTACTCCACACATCGACCGCTATCCAGCATGCATCTAGTGTATTGAGTTCATGACGAACAGAGTAACGCCTTAAGCAAGATGACATGATGTAGAGGGATAAACTCAAACCAATGATGTAAACCCCATCTTTTTACCCTTGATGGCAACAACACGATGCATGCCTTGCTAACTGCAGTTCCCGGCAACGACACTAGAAGAATGTTGTTGACGTGTCCCTGACTTGATGCCTTCGCGACAACAGAGCCAGAACTGCTCCCAGTTGCTCAACAATTAGCAATTGTCTTGCAATGGCCCAGCAGCGCGTGGGTTCGCGACAGTTTTCGAGGGTCGAGTATTCGACCCAAATTTGTTGGTTCGCCAGGCAGGAGGTGAGAGGATACTCTCGAGTATTAGCAGCTCAATGTGTCAGATTCAACCACACCTGAAAGATTAGTATCTGCAAGCAAAGTAGTATGATAACAACGGTGCCAGAAACGATCTGTTGACGGAAATAGTATTTTCCCGTCAACGTCGAGCGAAAAAGTATTGTAGCGGGTAGCATCAGTGTAACTAGTAACAGCAGTGGCAAGGAACAGCAGTAGTGACGGTGGTAGCTGATACGTCTCCAACGTATCTACTTTTCCAAACTCTTTTGCCCTTGTTTTGGACTATAATTTGCATGATTTGAATGGAACTAACCTGGACTGATGCTGTTTTCAACAGAATTGCCTTGGTGTTATTTTGGTGCAGAAATCAAAGTTCTCCGAACGTCCTGAAAATTTACGTGGAGCAGTTTTGGAAAATATCAAAAATATCTGCGCCAACTTCCACCTCAGGGGGTGGGCCAGTGGGCCACAAGCCCCTGCTCCGCCACCACCCCCTGGTGGCGGTGGGTAGGCTTGTGGGGCCCACAGGCACCTGCCACCCCGAACTCCAGCTCTATAAGTTGTCTTTCGTCCCAGAAAAAAATAAAAAGAGAAGTTTTCGTCGCGTTTTCGATACGGAGGCGCCGCCACCTCCTGTTCTTCATCTGGAGGGCAGATGCGGAGTCCGTCTTGGGCTCCGGAGAGGGGAAATCGTCACCATCGTCATCATCAACCTTCTTCCCTCTCCAATTCCATGAAGCTCTTCGTCGTTCGTGAGTAATCTATTCATAGGCTCGCTGGGTGGTGATGAGTAGGATGAGATCTATCATGTAATCGAGTTAGTTCTGATGGGGATTGATCCCAGTATCCACTATGTTCTGAGATTTGATGTTGCTACTACTTTGCCATGCTTAATGCTTGTCACTAGGGCCCGAGTGCCATGATTTCAGATCTGAAATTATTATGTGGTCACCAATATATGTGTGTTTTAGATCCAATCTTGCAAGTTGTAGTTACCTACTATGTGTTATGATCCAGCAACCCCGGAGTGACAATAACCGGAACCACTCCCGGTGATGACCATAGTTTGAGGAGTTCATGTGTTCACCAAGTGCTAATGCGTTGGTCCGGTTCTTTATTAAAAGGAGAACCTTAATATCCCGTAGTTTCCTTTTGGACCCCGCTGCCACTTGAGGGATGGACAATAGATGTCATGCAAGTTCTTTTCCCTAAGCACGTATGACGACACACGGAATGCATGCCTACATCACATTGACGAACGGGAGATAGCCACCTATCTCTCCGTGTTATAGCTGTTGCATGATGAATATCATCCAAACAAATCAACGACCCATTGCCTATGAGTTTGTCCTACTGTTGCTACTGTTGTTACTTGTCTTGCTCTGCTGCTACTACTGTTGCTACTGTTGTTACTTGTCTTGCTCTGCTGCTATTACTGTTGCTACTTCTGTTACTTGTCTTGCTCTACTGCTACTACTGTTGCTACTTGCTACTGCTGTCACTACTGCTGTTCCTTGCCACTGCTATTGCTCGTTACACTGCTGCTACCTGTTGCACTGTTGATTCGCCAGACTGTTGACGGGAATTGACAACTTCCGTCAACGCGGCAACGGAAGCGCCATTGATACAATTGTTAGGAATAGTCTGCCGTCAACAGATCGTTTCTGACACCGTTGTTATCATACTACTTTGTTGTTACTACTGTGCTTGCAGATACTACTCTTTCAGGTGTGGTTGAGTCCGACAAATTCAGCTGCTAATACTTGAGAGTATACTCTCACCTCCCGACGTGCAAACCAACAAATTGGGTCGAATACTCTACCCTCGAAAACTGCTGCGAACCCACGCACTGGTGGGCCATCAACAACATTCTTCTTGTTTCATTGCCAGGGAGTGCTAGCAGCATTCTTGTGGTGCCGTTGCAGGAGAAGGTTTGTTGTCATAAGCATTCATCTGGTTAACGCCAGAGATTGCGCGATCAGCATTTTTCTAGCGCTGTTGCCGGGGAGGTATTGCTATATTCTCTAAGTCAATTGGGATTTATATCTGCTGATCACTATGAAGAATGTGAAGGATCCAAAGACCAAAGTCTTGCCCTCAACTACGAGGGGAGGTAAGGAATTTCCATCTAGCTCTGAACTTGATTCACCTTCAGTTATGAGTAAGTTTGCGACTTCACCTCCTGCTAGAAATCTTGATTTGTCGCCTGTGCTTGATGACGCTTGTGATACTACTGCTAGAGATGCTTTGCTTGATACTATGCCTGATGATGCTATCCTTGATACTATGCCTGATGATATTATGCCTGATACTGCTAGAGATGCTATGCTTGATACTCCTTTTCCTGATGATGCTAGAGATGCTATTTTGCCTGATGATGCTATGCTTGATACTGCTAGAGATACTCCTTTGCCTGATGTTCCACTAGGAGTGTTCCTTGATGCTCATATTGCTAGAGTTATTGCCAATGCTCGTGATGCTTCTGAAACTACAGATACTATTGAGATAGAACCTGCTTTTGCTCCTGTTAGATCTAGCTCTCCTAGATATGAATTGCCTGATATACCTGAGGGTTACGTTATGGAGGGAGAGATAGCTGAAGATTTTCTTGCGTGTAAGGATGCCTATGATGCTGAGAAATTAATTGTCAAGTGGAAGGAAAAATCTCGGGAAGCTAGGATAAAAGATGACCCGAAGTATGCCACTTCGCCTATCTTTGTTACCGATAAGGATTATTAATTCTGTGTCGACCCTGAGATAATCTCTCTAGTCGAATCTGATCCTTTTCACGGTTATGAGTCTGAGACGGTCATAGCCCATCTTGCCAAACTATCCGAAATAGCCAACCTTTTCACTAATGAGTAGAAGATCCGCCACTACTATATCCTTAAGTTGTTTCCTTTCTCTCTCAAGGATGATGCTAAAGCCTGGTTCACCTCTCTTGCTCCTGGATGTGTGCGTAGTCCCCAGGAGATGGTATATTACTTCTGTGAGAAATATTTCCCTGCCCATAAGAAGCAAGCTGCCTTGCAGGAAATATACAACTTTGCTCAACTCCAAGAAGAGAGTCTTCCACAAGCTTGGGGGAGGCTCGTCCAGCTACAGAACGCTTTGCCTGATCACCCTCTTAAGAAGAACGAGATACTTGATATCCTCTATAACGGACTTACCGATGCCTCTAGAGACTACCTAGATAGTTGTGTCGGTTGTGTTTTTAGGGAACGAATTGTAGAACAAGCTGAGACCCTACTGAATAACCTCTTGATCAACGATAATGCTTGGACTATTCCCGAACCACCTCCTAAGCCAACTCCTTAGAAAAGAGGTATTCTATTCCTCAGTCCCGAAGATATGCAAGAAGCCAAGGAATCTATGCAAGAGAAAGGCATTAGATCTGAAGATGTCAAAAATCTACCACCTATCGAAGAGATCCACGGTCTCGATAACCCGATACAGGTAGTAGAAGTGAATTCTCTGCGTAGGTTAGACGAGAGTGATATTCCTTTTGATAAACCTGCTAGCCTATGTTTTGATGAATTTGACAACTTTGTTGCCAAACAACAGAGTTTCAATGATTATGTTAGCAGACATTTGCAACAAAGTGCTCATATGCTTAGCCATTTAAGTGCTTGTGTAGACAGAAATGTCAATGCTATAAAGCTTCTGAGTAAACATGCCTCTATGGTTACTACTCAAGTAGAACAAGTACTTAATGCTCAGAATGACCTGCTCAATGAATTAAATGACAACTCTGTCAGAGTCAATACTAGAGGAGGCAAAATGACTCGGGAACCTTTGTATCCTGAAGGTCATCCTAAGAGAATTGATCAAGATTCTCAAGGAATCAATGCTGATACACCTAGTCATCCTAAGGAGAAGAAGAAGGATGATAGAAACCTACACGCCAGTTCACCAAATACTGTCACACCTGAAGAACCTAATGATATTTCTGCGTCTGATGCAGAAACACAATCAGGTGATGAACATGAACCTGGTTACAATATGGACAGTGATGTTCATAATAATGCTCAACCTAGCCATGATGAGGATGTGGAGATTGAACCTACGGTTAATCCTGATAATCCACAACCTAAGAGATGTGATAAGAATGACTTCACTGCTAGGAAGCATGGTAAAGAAAGAGAGCCATGGGTTCAGAGACCTATGCCCTTCCCGCCTAAGCCATCCAAGAAAAAGGATGATGAGGATTTTGAGCGCTTCGCTGAGATGATAAGACCCGTCTTTCTGCAGATGCGGTTAACTGATATGCTCAAGATGTCTCCGTATGCCAAGTACATGAAAGATATCGTGACTAATAAATGGAAGATACCAGATCTTGAGATCTCCACCATGCTTGCCAATTACACTTTCAAAGGTGGGACTCCTAAGAAACTTGGTGATCCCGGAGTGCCCACTATACCTTGCTCTATTAAAGGAAACTACGTAAGAACTGCCTTATGTGACCTTGGAGCCGGTGTTAGTGTTATGCCACTCTCTCTTTATCGTAGACTTGAATTGGATAAGTTGACACCCACTCAAATTTCTCTGCAAATGGCCGACAAATCAACTGCTTTCCCTATCGGCATTTGCGAGGATGTGCCTGTTGTGGTTGCTAATACCACTATCTTAACAGACTTTGTTATCTTGGATATCCCCGAGGACGATGCCATGGCTATTATCCTCGGAAGACCCTTTTTAAACACTGCAGGGGCTGTTATATATTGCACCAAAAGCAATGTTACTTTCCATGTCAACGGTAATGAGCACACCGTGCACTTTCCGAAGAAACGATATCCAGTACATTGCATCAATGCTATCGAAAAGACTTCATCGATTCTCATTGGGAGCTTTGAATGCCCTATTCCTCGTGTCAAGATGAAGTATGATTTGCTTGTTGGGGAGATTCATATCCCCATTGAGGTGACTTAGTGGCTATTCGAAAATTCTCCGTTCTCTCTTGCGATTCGAGAAGGTTTTGTCATATGGACTTGATCAATCCCATTGACGGATTTCTTTCGATGACCATGAAACGGATGAATCAGAGAGTCACATACCTCTGTTTTGAGTTTTCTTTTTCTGTTGCTTAGAAGAAAAATGATAGAATTAGTTTAGTTTTTCATATTTTCTGTTTTAGCGTCCCGGAGAAAAATACCTCGAAAATAGAAGTTCTCCGATGGTCCTGAAAATTTAGTATGATTTTTTCTGGAATTTTTGAAAATTTCTTGGCCTGAGAGCTGGTCAGGGGGCCTGACCAGTGGGCCACAAGCCCCCCCACCGCCACCTACCCACCTGGTGGCGGGGTGCAAGCTTGTGGGGCCCACAGGCACCCCCTCTACTCATTCCAGCTCCCAGCCTCTTCTTCCACCTCCAGAAAAAATTGGTTCGCAGCTCAAACCCTGTTCTTGCTTTGGCTGTGATTTTCGATCTCCTTGCTCAAAGCACTATTCTCCGAACTATTTTGGGGAAATTGCTCCTTGGTAAGTGACTCCTCCATTGGTCCAATTAGTTTTTGCTCTAGTGCTTTATCCTTCGCGTATTCTTGCTACCTTGGTGACCCTGTTCTTGAGCTATAAATATTGATTTTAGCTGGTTCCAAGTAGTTTTAGCGCGTGATACGGTCTCTAGGCACTAGTAGGAGTAGTTACTACAAGTTGGGTTAATCCTTATTCACTTTTCTTTCGAAGTCTCTAAAAATTTCAGAATTTTTCAGAGCTAGGAAAAGGAAGAGATGAGGAGGTTCTTGAGAGGCTCTTCAAGCCGTAACCACAAGGAGGATGAGAAGAACCACCCCAAGTACGTAGTCCCTTGAGTCACAGAAGTTCGAGCGTGCGAGTGGCCAAGTGATGAATTTTTGCATGACGCCGGACTTTATGACGACTTTTATTACTTGGTGGAGAACGGAGGTCTTACTGCGTTCGTTGAAGATAAGTGCCCACAATATCTCCTCCTCACCAATATTTTCATTCAAATCTTCAACTTTTATCAAAGGAAGAATCCTCCCATGGTTGAGTTCATGATATACGATGTCCCCTAGTGCATGACGCTGCAGGATTTTTGCAATGTATGCAAATTACCTTATGTTGGGGATATCCGTGACCCTCGTCCACGAGACTTGGAGGATTTCATTGGTTCTATTGCTGTTGGAGAGGAGAGAGGAGTGTCTCGCGCCTGTGCTTCGGTACTTCTCACTATTTGTGGGAAAATGTTTGATTGGCCGTGGGGAGGCTGGATCACTTAGTTCTCCAGACCTTGCGGTTTTCCGCAAAGGCCTTTATAACGATAAGACTTATAGCCTGGGCGCTATAGTAGCTCAACGGTTGAACCTGAACCGTTCTAAAGGTGTCGTCTATGGAGGTATCTATGCTACCCGTCTTGCCAGACACTTTGAGATACCCATTAGACTGGGAGAGGAAGGAGAGATGCTTCTCCCTGAGAGATATCTGGATTATGACAGCATGGTTCGCCATGATTTTCTGGATAGAGATGCTAGTAGACGGATGATTTATAACCTGGTGTTTAGTCAGGGTAGTCGAGAGACTATTACTTTGCGTGCTCCTTCTTTGTTTGATCTTCATGCAGGCAGGTACACTATTATGCCCGCGGACATCTACGCATATTGGGGCTTGGCCCAACCACAGGCACCCGTGCCCGAGCCGCCAGTCGAGTACCAGATGCCAGTTTATCAGTGGGAGCCAGAGGAGCTCACACAGCAGTGGCATCCGCAGTCTGCTCCGGAGTATCCAGGAGCTGGTTATTTCCCACCTCGGGAGTAGACCAAGCTAGGCCAAAAGCCTAAGCTTGGGGGAGTACGTGTTCTCACCGACTTTACATTCATGCTTATGCTTATGCTTTGTTAGCCGGTGTTTACACTTTGCCACTGTATTATCTATGCTAGTTTCTTTTCGTTTTCTTGTTTTGTGTCCTTTTTAGAAAACCCAAAAGGATTTTTCTTTCTTCTTTTGCTTGTTGGGAGCTTTCCCGTGTAAATAGTTTTCTTTTTCTTTGTGTCAAGGTAGAAGATATTGGTTACAATGCTTAGTGGTTCTTACATGCTTACCTGCTTAGCTTTCAAAGAGCCATATTATTTTGTCTTATCCTTTGTGTTTGCCTGCAGATTCAGCTTAGTCCAATGCGCTTATTATTGTTCACATCGTTCGATCGTGCAAATGAAAGGCAACAATGATGATATATGATAAAGTGACTGAGACTGAAAAGCTGGTATGAACTCTATCTATTTAGTTTTTGGAAATATGACTAGCTTGTCGACCCAGATTTAGCTTTGTTGTGAGAGAACCATGTTTGCAATGACAACTTAGAGATCATAGTTTCTGATGCCATGCTTATTTAGTTGAGAGCTTATAATGGTTTGTCTTGATTGCCAACATAGATTTTGAGATAACTGTGATGTAGTATGATAGGATGGTATTCTCCTTTGAATGTTTCAAGTGGCTTGACTTGGCGCATGTTCATGCATGTAGTTGAAACAAAATCAACATAGCCTCTATGATGTTCGTGTTCATGGTGATTTATATCCTCTTCATGCTTGCATTTAATGTTAGTCAAACTCATTGCATCTTGATGACTGTTGTCGCTCTCTAGTTGGTCGCTTCCCAGTCTTTTGCTAGCCTTCACTTGTACTAAGCGGGAATGCTGCTTGTGCATCCACTTCCATGAACCCAAAAGTTTTTCCATGAGAGTCCACCATACCTACCTATTTGCGGTATCTACCTGCCGTTCCAAGTAAATTTTCATGTGCCATTCTCTAAACCTTCAAGAAATAATCTGTTTTGCTTGCCCGAACCGCTCATGTGGTGACAGAGGGCTATTGGTATCTTCCATGCTAGGAGTGTTATCCTCGACATGTGTTTATTCACAGTCATTCACGAGAAAGGGGCCGGTATTTGGGATGCCTAGTTCCATGCTGAAAAGACCTCGATGACGCCTAGAGGGGGGTGAATAGGCTATTTAAAAACTTCTTCGGATTTGGCTTAAACCTAATGCGGAAATAAACTAAGAGGATACTTGTCAAGCACAAATCCTAAATGCACTAGGCACTGCAACGTGTATCAACAACAAGATCTACCAAGATGGACACAATATAGTTACTAACAAGCACAAGTAAGTTACACAAACTTACTTGAGCTATATCACACGACAAGTAGGTGAACGACACAAGATACTAGATCACACTAGCACACGATATATCAAAAGCTGCAAGTGTGAACGTGTGGATATAGAAGGTATGCTTGAATGATTAATCTTGTACAAGAAATAGCCAACACAATATAATGAGCACAAACAATATGCAATGTATGTATGCACAAGTAACACAAGTAAACCACAAGTAAGGAGTTAGGGTTAAGGATAACCAAGGTCACTGAGACGAAGATGTATCCCGATGTTCACTTCCTTGGATGGAAGCTAGTCACTGTTAGAGAGGTGGATGTTACCACGAAGGCACACCAACGCCACGAAGGCTCACCCTATTCTCCCTTTGAGATAACACCACGAAGGCGTTTCTCAACCACTAGTGGTAAGCCTTTGAGGTGGCTTCCAAACCCTCACAAACTTTTCCGGGGGTAATCACACGGATTGATTCCTCTCCGAAGAACTCCTACCGCCTAGGAGTCTCCAACCTCCAAGAGTAACAAGATCACGGGGAATGCTCAAAACTTGCTCAAATCTCAAATAGCTTGGGTTGAGAGGAGGAGAGGGAGACGATCTATCTTTTGATTGGAACAACTCTCAAAGGGGCTCACAAATGCTCTTGGGATCTAAGATTTGGTGTGAGAAAATGTGTGTGAGGTAGAAGTGTGTTCTTATGAGGATAAGGCTGTGTTGGGAACTATTTCACGAGGTGGGAGAAGAGTATATATAGTGGAGAGTGAAATACAGCCGTTGGGGACACTTTAAGTCACACAGGGTCCGGACGTCCGACAGTTGTCGGAAGTCCACGGGTCCGCAAGGGGTCGGACGTCCGAGGGCTGTAGAAATGACTGGAAACACTGTGAATTGAATAGCGACCGGACGTCCGGAGGAAGCCGGAAATCCGAGTTATTCGACTCAACTTCTTCTGGTGGGAGGTTCCGGATTTCCGAAAGGGGACGGACGTCCGGCCCTCGAACGTTCGGAGGGAGCCGGAAATCCGAGTTATAAAGCTCACGTTCTTCTGGTGCAGGGCTCCGGATTTCCGAAGCTGGTCGGTCGTCCGGCCCTCGGATGTCTGGAGGGAGCCGGAAGTCCGAGTTATATGGCTCAAGTTTCTCTGGTGCATAGTTCCGGATTTCCGAAGCTGGTCGGACGTCCGGAGGAGGCCGGATGTCCGGGGCACTGTTTCTGTTCTCAGATAACAGCAGAGCAGTGGAGATGTGGTCTGAGCAGAACAGTGGAGATGTAGTTTGAGCAAGTTCATCGCAAAACCTGTGATCCCCTCTTAATAGTGCGGGATCCCTAAAGACTCAAGAATCATAAAAGGGGTACTGATGATCCATACTTGAGTGTATACTTTTATTCGTTGATCATCACTCCGCACAACTAACGTCAAAGGAACTGATACCTTTGAGTTAGCCCTTTCACTTGAGCTTGATGTTGTTGTTCCTTCTTGTCTCAAGTTGAAAGCAAGACATGATGAGGTCTTCAAGTAGCTCTCCCATACACAATGTGGAAAGCCTAGCTTATGTATTCATCTTCATTTGTCCACCATGTGAACATCCACAAGAATCAAGCATGTAGTGCTCAGGAATGCTTATCTTGATCTTGTCCTTGTTAGCACATGAGCTTGTCCTTATCAACACATGATCATTAACAATAGTTTCAATGATATATTCCTGCTGATCCACTTGAACTTGCACACCACAATCTTGATGACGAACGCCACTTGACGTCATCCTTCATGGGTTGTATGAGATCTTCCTTTTGACGCAAGCCCATGGAAGCACACCTAACCCCCACATAGGACTCTCACAAAGACCATGGGTTAGTACACAAACACGCAATGGACAATGCTTACCATAACATGGGATCACTTGATCCCTCTCGGTACATCTTATACGCTTTGTGTGTTGATCATCTTGATTTACTCTTTGTCTGAGATCTTGATCAACCTAGTGTCTCTATTACCATTCTTTGGATAATACCTTGAATACCATCTTGGTCATCATATAAACTCCTTGAACCCAACAGATGGACTTCAAGAAGTGCCTATGGACAAATCCTATAAATATAACTTAAGGCAACCATTAGTCCATAGGAATTGTTATCAATTACCAAAACCACATATGGAGATATATGCTCTAACACATGCTTAAATTGAAAACATAACTGTAAAACAAGACTCCCCCCGTATTGATGTTAGTATGGACGGTACCCGAGGATTCGGCTAGCCGTGGAGTGTGATTGATTGGTCGTGGGGGATTTAAAACTTTACTTTTCTATTTGGGAACCGCCTATAGCATGAGTAGCATGGAAGATATTGAGAACTCTTGGTCATTGCGTTGACAATGAAAGCATGCCACCCAAAATTATTATCTTTGTTTTCAAAACTTGAGCTCTAGCACCTCTACAAATCAATGCTTCCCTCTCCGAAGGGCCTGTCTATTTATTTTCCTGTCGAGTCATCCTCCTCTTATATAAGCACCAATTAGAGAGCACCTCTGTCATTTTTATGCTTTGCTTTTGATTGATATTGAGTATGACTATGACTGGATCTTCGTTGCTATGAATTACAATGTTTAGTTAGCCCTTGATCTTCAAAAGTGTTGTGCATTTATGTTTTGCGGTCTCAGAAAGAGCTAGCGAGATACCACCCATTCATATTGCTTCATGCTTGTTTTGATTGAAGTGTTGGTATTTGAAACTCATTATTATTTGCTCGTTAGCTGATTATGCCATTGATATTAGTTTACCGTGAGACCTTTGTGTCATTTGCTTATGTGGTTAACTTGTGATCTTGCTGAAATTCTGGTTATGAGTTAGACATAGTTGCAACAACAAGATCAAACAGAGTTTGTCAAAGTTTTTCTTTCTCTCTCAATTTGTCAACTGAGTAGCTTGAGGACAAGCAAGGTTTTAAGCTTGGGGGAGTTGATACGTCTCCAACGTATCTACTTTTCCAAACTCTTTTGCCCTTGTTTTGGACTATAATTTGCATGATTTGAATGGAACTAACCTGGACTCACGCTGTTTTCAGCAGAATTGCCTTGGTGTTATTTTTGTGCAGAAATGAAAGTTCTCCAAACGTCCTAGAAATTTACGGGGAGCAGTTTTGGAAAATATCAAAAATATCTGCGCCAAGTTCCACCTCAGAGGGTGGGCCAGTGGGCCACAAGCCCCTGCTCCGCCACCACCCCCTGGTGGCGGTGGGCAGGCTTGTGGGGCCCACAGGCACCTGCCGCCCCCAACTCCAGCTCTATAAGTTGTCTTTCATCCCAGAAAAAAATAAAAAGAGAAGCTTCATCGCGTTTTCGATACGGAGGCGCCGCCACCTCCTGTTCTTCATCTGGAGGGCAGATCTGGAGTCCGTCTTGGGCTCCGGAGAGGGGAAATCGTCGCCATCGTCATCATCAACCTTCTTCCCTCTCCAATTCCATGAAGCTCTTCGTCGTTCGTGAGTAATCTATTCGTAGGCTCGCTGGGCGGTGATGAGTATGATGAGATCTATCATGTAATCGAGTTAGTTCTGATGGGGATTGATCCCTAGTATCCACTATGTTCTGAGATTTGATGTTGCTACTACTTTGCCATGCTTAATGCTTGTCACTAGGGCCCGAGTGCCATGATTTCAGATCTCAAATTATTATGTTGTCGCCAATATATGTGTGTTTTAGATCCGATCTTGCAAGTTGTAGTTACCTACTATGTGTTATGATACGGCAACCCCGGAGTGACAATAACCGGAACCACTCCCGGTGATGACCATAGTTTGAGGAGTTCATGTGTTCACCAAGTGCTAATGCGTTGGTCCTGTCCTTTATTAAAAGGAGAACCTTAATATGCCGTAGTTTCCTTTTGGATCGCGCTGCCACGGAAGGGATGGATAATAGATGTCATGCAAGTTCTTTTCCCTAAGCACGTATGACGACACACGGAATGCATGCCTACATCACATTGACGAACGGGAGCTAGCCACTTATCTCTCCGTGTTATAGCTGTTGCATGATGAATATCATCCAAACAAATCACCGACCCATTGCCTACGAGTTTGTCCTACTGTTGCTACTGCCGTTACTTGACTTGCTATGCTGCTACTACTGTTGCTACTGATGTTACTTGTCTTGCTCTGCTGCTATTACTGTTGCTACTGTTGTTACTTGTCTTGCTCTGCAGCTGCTACTGTTGCTACTTGCTACTGTTGTCGCTACTGCTGTTCCTTGCCACTGCTATTGCTCGTTACACTCCTGCTACCTTCTACACTATTTATTCGCCAGACCGTTGACGGGAATTGACAACTTCGTCAACGTGGCAACGGAAGCGCCATTGATACAATTGTTAGGAATAGTCTGCCGTCAACAGATCGTTTCTGACACCGTTGTTATCATACTACTTTGCTGTTACTACTGTGCTTGCAGATACTAATCTTTCAGGTGTGGTTGAATCCGACAAATTCAGCTGCTAATAGTTGAGAGTATACTCTCACCTCCCGACATGCAAACCAACAAATTGGGTCGAATACTCTACCCTCGAAAACTTCTACGAACCCACGCGCTGGTGGGCCATCAACAACATTCTTCTAGTTTCATTGGCAGGGAGTGCTATCAGCATTCTTCTGGTGCCGTTGCAGGAGAAGGTTTATTGTCATAAGCATTCGTCTGGTTAACGCCAGAGATTGCGTGATTAGTAGCAAGTAGGAACAGTAGTAACAGCAGCAGCGCAAAACAAGTAACAGCAGCAGAGCAAAACAAGTAACAGCAGCAGAGAAAAACAAGTAACAGCAGCAGAGCAAAACAAGTAACAGCAGCAGTGGGACAAACTCGTAGGCAATGGGTTAGTGATTCATTTGGATGATATTCATCATGCAACAGTTATAACACGGAGAGATATGTGGCTAGCTCCCGTTCATCAATGTGATGTAGGCATGCATTCCGTGTGTAGTCATACGTGCTTAGGGAAAAGAACTTGCATGACATCTATTGTCCATCCCTCCCGTGGCAGCGGGGTCCAAAAGGAAACTACGGTATATTAAGGTTCTCCTTTTAATAAAGAACCGGAACAACGCATTAGCACTTGGTGAACACATGAACTCCTCAAACTATGGTCATCACCTGGAGTGGTTCCGGTTATTGTCACTCCGGGGTTGCCGGGTCATAACACATAGTAGGTAACTACAACTTGCAAGATCGGATCTAAAACACACATATATTGGTGACAACATAATAATTTCAGATCTGAAATCATGGCACTCGGGCCCTAGTGACAAGCATTAAGCATGGCAAAGTAGTAGCACAATCAATCTCAGAACATAGTGGATACTAGGGATCAATCCCCGTCAAAACTAACTCGATTACATGAAAGATCTCATCCTACTCATCACCGCCCAGTGAGCCAACGAATAGATTACTCACGAACGATGAAGAGCTTCATGGAATTGGAGATGGAAGAAGGTTGATGATGACGATGGCGACGATTTCCCCTCTCTTCTGATTTGGCGGTGCCTCCGTATAGCAAACGCAACGAAATCTTCTCTTCTGATTTTTTTCTGGGCGAAAGTGAATTTATAGAGCTGAGTTTGGGGGCGGTAGAGCCACGTGGGCCCCACAAGGTTGGTTGCCGTGGCAAGGGGGGTAGCCGCAGCACCAGGGCTTGTGGCCTACTGGCCCATCCCCTCCGGTGGATCTTTGCGTAGTTATTTTTCATATTTTCCAGAAAACTTCTCCGTAAATTTTCAGGACGTTCTAAGAACTTTCATTTCTGCACAAAAACAACACCATGGCAATTCTGCTGAAAACAGCGTCAGTCCGGGTTAGTTCCAATCAAATCATGCAAATTAGAGTCCAAAACAAGGGCAAAAGAGTTTGGAAAAGTAGATATGATGGAGACGTATCAACTCCCCCAAGCTTAAAACCTTGCTTGTCCTTAAGCAACTCAGTTGACAAATTGAAAGAGAAAGAAAAACTTTGACAAACTCTGTTTGATCTTATTGTTGCAACTATGTCTAACTCGTAACCAGAATTTCAGCAAGATCACAAGTTAACCACATAAGCAAGTGACACAAAGGTCTCACGGTAAACTAATATCAATGGCATA
Source organism: Hordeum vulgare subsp. vulgare (assembly GCF_904849725.1). Lineage (NCBI taxonomy): Eukaryota > Viridiplantae > Streptophyta > Magnoliopsida > Poales > Poaceae > Hordeum > Hordeum vulgare. Next base: position 448,115,521 of record NC_058518.1, on the reverse strand, counting down.
ATCAGCTAGCGAGCAAATAATAATGAGTTTCAGATACCAACAATTCAATTAAAACAAGCATGAAGCAATATGAATAGTTGGTATCTCGCTAGCTCTTTCTGAGACTGCAAAACATAAATAGAGAGCACTTTCAAAGATCAAGGGCTGACTAAACATTGTAATTCATAGCAACGAAGATCCAGTCATAGTCATACTCAATATCAATCAAAAGCAAAGCATAAAAATGACAGAGGTGCTCTCTAATTGGTGCTTATATAAGAAGAGGATGACTCAACAGGAAAATAAATAGACAAGCCCTTCGCAGAGGGAAGCATTGATTTGCAGAGGTGCCAGAGCTCAAGCTTTGAAAACAGAGATAATAATTTTGGGTGGCATGCTTTCATTGTCAACGCAATGACCAAGAGTTCTCAATATCTTCCACGCTATTCATGCTATATGCGGTTCCCAAACATAAAAGTAAAGTTTTAACTCCCCCACCACCAATCAATCACACTCCACGGCTAGCTGAATCCTCGGGTACCGTCCATACTAGCATCAATCCGGGGGGAGTCTTGTTTTACAGTTATGTTTTCGATTTAAGCGTGGAACTGGGCATTCCAATTACCAGCCCCTTTCTCGTGAATGACAGTGAATAAACACATGTCGAGGATAACACGCCTAACATGGAAGATACCAATGGCCCCGTGTCACCACATGAGCAGTTCGGGCATGCAAAATATTGTATTTCTTGAAGGTTTAGAGAATGGCACATGCAAATTTACTTGGAACGGCAGGTAAATACCGCAAATAGGTAGGTATGGTGGACTCTCATGGAACAACTTTTTGGGTTTATGGAAGTGGATGCACAAGCAGTATTCCGCTTAGTACAAGTGAAGGCTAGCAAAAGACTGGGAAGTGACCAACTAGAGAGCGACAACAGTCATCAGAATGCAATGAGTTTGACTAACATGGAGTGCAAGCATGAACAAGATATAAATCACCATGAACACAAACATCATAGAGGCTATGTTGATTTTGTTTCAACTACATGCATGAACATGCGCCAAGTCAAGCCACTTGAATCATTCAAAGGAGACTACCATCCTATCATACTACATCATAGCCATCTCAAAATCTATGTTGGCATTCAAGACAAACCATTATAAGCTCCTTGCTAAATAAGCATGGCATCAGAAACTTTGATCTCTAAGTTGTCATTGCAAACATGGTTCTCTCACAACAAAGCTGAATCTGGGATGACAAGCTAGTCATATTTACAAAAACAAAATAGATAGAGTTCATACCAGCTTTTCCAGTCTCAGTCACTTCATCATATATCATCATTATTGCCTTTCACTTGCACGATCGAACGATGTGAACAATAATAAGAGTGCTCGTGCATTGAACTAAGCTGAATCTGCAGGCAAACACAAAGGAGAAGACAAAGTAATATGGCTCTTTGAAAGCTAAACATGTATGCATGCAAGAGCCACTAAACATTGTAACCAATATCTTCTACCTTGACCCAAAGAAAAAGAAAACTATTTACACGGAAAAGCTCCCAACAAGCAAAAGAAGAAAGGAAAATCTTTTTGGGTTTTCTCAAAAGGACACAAAACAAGAAACAAAAAATAAACTAGCATGGATAATACCAAGTGAAAGCATAAGCATGAATGTAAGGTTGGTGAGAACACGTACTCCCCCAAGCTTAGGCTTTTGGCCTAGCTTGGTCTACTCCCAAGGCGGGAAATAACCAGCTCCGGGATACTCCGGAGCGGACTGTGGATGCCACTGCTGTGTGAGCTGCTCTGGCTCCCACTGATAAACTGGCGTCTGGCACTCGATTGGAGGCTCGGGCACGGGCACCTGTGGTTGGGCTAAGCCCCAATATGCGTAGATGTCTGAGGGCTTAATAGTGTACCTGCCTGCATGAAGATCAAACAAAGAAGGAGCAGGCAAAGTAATAGTCTCTCGAGTACCCTGACTAAATACCAGGTTATAAATCATCCGTCTACTAGCATCTCTATCCAGAAAATCATGGCGAACCATGCTGTCATAATCCAAATATTTCTCAGGAAGAATCATCTCTTCTTACTCGCGAAGTCTAATAGGTATCTCAAAGTGTCTAGCAAGACGAGTAGCATACATACCTCCATAGACGACACCTTTGGAACGGTTTGTGTTCAACCGCTGAGCTACTATAGCACCTAGGCTATAAGTCTTAGTGCTATAAAGGCCTTCGCGCAAGACTGCAAGGTCTGGAGAACTAAGTGATCCAGCCTCCCCACGGGCAATCAAACATTTTCCCACAAATAATAAGAAGTACCGAAGCACAGGAAAATGTATGCTAGCAATTCTAGCGCGAGACACTCCTCTCTCCTCTCCAACAGCAATAGTACCTATGAAATCCTCCAAGTCTCGTGGACGAGGATCATGAATATCCCCAACATAAGGTAATTTGCATGCATTGCAAAAATCCAATAGTGTCATGCACTGGGGGATATCGTACAACATGAACTCAACCATGGGAGGATTCTTCCTCGGGTAAAAGTTGAAGCTTTGAACGAAAATATTGGTGAGGAGGAGGTATTGTGAGCACTTATCTTCAACGAATGCGGTAAGACCAACGTTCTCCACCAAGTAATACAAGTCTTCATAAAGCCCGGCAGTGCGCAAAAATTCATCACTTGGCCACTCGCAAGCTCGAACTTCCGTGACTCGAGGAACCACGTACTTGGGGAGGTTCTTCTCATCCTCCTTGGGGTTACGGCTTGAAGAGCCTCTCAAGAACCTCCTCATCTTTTTCCTTTTTCTAGCTCTGAAAAATTCTGAAATTTTTAGAGACTTTGAAAGAAAAGTGAATAAAGATTAACCCAACTCGTAGCAACTACTCCTACTAGTGCCTAGAGACTGTATCACACGCTAAAACTACTTGGGACGAGCTAAAATCAACATTTCAAGCTGAAGAACAGGGTCACCAAGGTAGCAAGAATACGCGAAGGATGAAGCACTAGAGCAAAAACTAATTGGACCAATGGAGGAGTCACTTACCAAGGAGTAATTTCCCCAAAACGGTTCGGAGAATGATGCTTTGAGCAAGGAGATCAAAAATCCCAGCCAAATGAGCAAGAACATGGGTTTGAGCTGCGAAAGGATTTTTTCTGGAGGTAGAGGAAGAGGATGGGAGCTGGAATGAGTGGAGGGGGGCCCTGTGGGCCCCACAAGCTTGCTTGCCGTGGCTAGGGGGGGTGGCCGCGGTGACAGGGCTTGTGGCCCACTAGGGTGGCCCCCAGGCCAGCTCTCAGTCCCAATACTTTTCAAATATTCCAGAAAAAATCATACTAGATTTTCAGGACCACCAGAGAACTTTTATTTTCGGGGTATTTTTCTCCGGGACGCAAAAACAGGAAACAGGAAAAACTAAACTAAACCTATAATTTTTCTTCTAAGCAAAAGAAAGTGAAAGCTTAAAACAGAGGTAAGTGACTCTTTGATTCATCCATTTCATGGTCATCGAAAGAAATCCGTCAATGGGGTTGATCAAATCCTCATGACAAAACTTTCTCGAATCGCAAGAGAGAATGGAGAATTTTCGAATAGCCACTAAGTCACCTCAATGGGGATATGAATCTCCCCCAACAAGCAAATCATACTTCATCTTGACACGAGGAATAGGGCATTCAAAGCTCCCAATAAGAATCGATGAAGTTTTTTCGATAGCATTGATGCAATGTACTTGATATCGTTTCTTCGGAAAGTGCACGGTGTGCTCATTACCATTGACATGGAAAGTGACATTGCCTTTGTTGCAATCTATAACAGCCCCTGCAGTGTTTAAAAAGGGTCTTCCGCGGATGACAGTCATGGCATCGTCCTCGGGAATATCGAAGATAACAAAGTCTGTTAAGATAGTGGTGTTAGCCACCACAACAGGCACATCCTTGCAAATGCCAACGGGAAAAGCAGTTGATTTGTCGGCCATTTGCAGAGAGATTTTAGTGGGTGTCAACTTATCCAGTTCAAGTCTATGATAAAGAGAGAGAGGCATAACACTAACACCGGCTCCAAGGTCACCTAAGGCAGTTCTTACGTAGTTTCCTTTAATGGAGAAAGGTATAGTGGGCACTTCGGGATCACCAAGTTTCTTAGGAGTTCCACCTTTGAAAGTGTAATTCGCAAGCATGGTGGAGATCTCAAGATCTGGTATCTTCCGTTTGTTGGCCACGATATCTTTCATGTACTTGGCATATGGAGACATTTTGAGCATATCAACTAACCGCATCTGCAGAAAGACGGGTCTTATCATTTCAATAAAGCGCTCAAAATCCTCATCATCCTTTTTCTTGGATGGCTTAGGAGGAAAGGGCATAGGTCTCTGAACCCATGGCTCTCTTTCTTTACCATGCTTCCTAGCAGTGAAGTCATTCTTATCGTATCTCTTAGGTTGTGGGTTATCAGGATTAACGGTAGGTTCAATCTCCACATCCTTATCATTCCTAGGTTGAGCATCATTATGAACATTGTTGTCCATATTGTCACCAGGTTCATGTTCATCACCAGATTGTGTTTCTGCATCAGACACGGAAATATCATTTGGTTCTTCAGGTGTGACAGTATTTGGTGAACTAAAATGCAGGTTCCTATCACCCTTCTTCTTCTCCTTAGGATGACTGGGTGTATCAGCATTAACTCCTTGAGAATCTTGATCAATTCTTTTAGGATGACCCTCAGGATACAAAGGTTCCTGAGTCATTTTGCCTCCTCTAGTAATGACTCTGACAAAGTTGTCATTTAGTTCATTGAGCAGGTCATTCTAAGCTTTAAGTACTTGTTCTACCTGAGTAGTAATCATAGAGGCATGTTTACTCAGAAGCTTCAGATCATTGACATTTCTATCTACACAAGCACTTAAATGACTAAGCATACGACTACTTTGTTCCAAATGTCTGCTAACATAATCATTGAAACTCTGTCGTTTGGAAACAAAGTTGTCAAATTCATCAAAGCATAGGCTAGCAGGTTTATCAAAAGGAATATCACTCTCATCAAACCTACGCAGAGAATTTACTTCCACTACCTGTATCGGGTTATCGAGACCATGGATCTCTTCGATAGGTGGTAGATATTTGACATCTTCAGATCTAATGCCTTTCTCTTGCATAGATTTCTTGGCTTCTTGCATATCTTCGGGACTGAGGAATAGAATACATATTTTCTTCGAAGTTGGCTTAGGAGGTGGTTCAGGAATAGTCCAAGCATTATCGTTGATCAAGATGTTATTCAGTAGAATCTCAGCTTGTTCTATAGTTCGTTCCCTAAAAACACAACCGGCATAACTATCTAGGTGGTCTCTAGAAGCATCGGTAAGTCCGTTATAGAAGATGTCAAGTATCTCGTTCTTCTTAAGAGGGTGATCGGGCAAAGCATTATGTAGCTGCATGAGCCTCCCCCAAGCTTGTGGGAGACTCTCTTCTTTGAGTTGAGCAAAGTTGTATATTTCCTGCAAGGCAGCTTGCTTCTTATGGGCAGGGAAATATTTCTCACAGAAGTAATAGACCATATCCTGGGGACTACTCACACATCCAGGAGCAAGAGAAGTGAACCAGGCTTTAGCATCATCCTTTAGAGAGAAAGGAAACAGCTTAAGGGTATAGTAGTGGCAGATCTTCTCCTCACTAGTGCAAAGGGTGGCTATATCGTGTAGTTTGGTAAGATGGGCTACGACCGTCTCAGACTCATAACCGTGGAAGGGATCAGATTCGACTAGAGAGATTATCTGAGGATCGACAGAGAATTCATAATCCTTATCGGTGATAAAGATAGGTGAAGTAGAAAACTTCGGGTCGTATTTCATCCTAGCTTTCAAAGATTTTTCCTTCCACTTCAGAAGTAATTTCTCAGCGTCATAGGCATCCTTACACGCAAGAAAATCCTCAGCTATCTCTCCCTCCATAACGTAACCCTCAGGTATATCAGGCAATTCATATCTAGGAGAGCTAGATCTAGCAGGAGCAAAAGCAGGTTCTATCTCAATAGTATCAGCAGTTTCAGAAGCATCACGAGCATTGGCAGTAACTCTAGTGGTATGAGCATCAAGGAATACCCCTAGTGGCATATCAGGCAAAGTAGTATCTCTAGCAGTATCAAGCATAGCATCATCAGGCAAAATAGCATCTCTACCATCATCAGGCAAAGCAGTATCAAGCTTAGCATCTCTAGCAGTATCAGGCATAGCATCTCTAGCAGTATCAGGCATAGCATCTCTAGCAGTATCAGGCATAGCATCTCTAGCAGTATCAGGCATAGCATCTCTAGCGGTAGGTGATGTCGCAAACTTACTCATAACTGAAGGTGAATCAAGTGTAGAGCTAGATGGCAGTTCCTTACCTCCCCTCGTAGTTGAGGGCAAGACTTTGGTTTTTGGATCTTTTAGATTCTTCATACTGATCAGCAGATATAAATCCCAAGTGACTCAGAGAATATAGCAATCCCCCCCGGCAACGGCGCCAGAAAAATGGTGCTAACGGCAGTCCCCGACAACGACACTAGAAGGATGTTGTTGACGTGTCCCTGACTTGATGCCTTCGCGACAACAGAGCCAGAATTGCTCCCCGTTGCTCAACAATTAGCAACTGTCTTGCAATGGCCCACCAGCGCGTGGGTTCGCGGCAGTTTTTGAGGGTAGAGTATTCGACCCAAATTTGTTGGTTCGCCAGGCAGGAGGTGAGAGGATACTCTCGAGTATTATCAGCAGAATGTGTTAGATTCAACCACACCTGAAAGATTAGTATCTGCAAGCAAAGTATCAGCAGCAAAGTAGTATGATAACAACGGTGCCAGAAACGATCTGTTGACGAAAATAGTCTTTTCCCGTCAACGTCGAGCGAAAAAGTATTGTAGCGGGTAGCAGCAGTGTAACGAGTATCAGTAGTGGCAAGGAACAGCCGTAGTGACAGCGGTAGCAAGTAGCAACAGTAGTAACAGCAGCAGAGCAAAACAAGTAACAGCAGCAGAGCAAAAAAAGTAACAACAGCAGAGCAAAACAAGTAACAGCAGCAGAGCAAAACAAGTAACAACAGCAGTGGGACAAACTCGTAGGCAATGGGTCGGTGATTCGTTTGGATGATATTCATCATGCAACAGTTATTACACGGATAGATATGTGGATAGCTCCCATTCGTCAATATGATGTAGGCATGCATTCCGTGTGTAGTCATACGTGCTTAGGGAAAATAACTTGCATGACATCTATTGTCCATCCCTTCCGTGGCAGCGGGGTCCAAAACGATACTACAGGATATTAAGGTTCTCCTTTTAATAAAGAACCGGAACAACGCATTAACACTTGGTGAACACATGAACTCCTCAATCTATGGTCATCACCGGGAGTGGTTCCGGTTATTGTCACTCCGGGGTTGCCGGGTCATAACACATAGTATGTAACTACAACTTGCAAGATCGGATCTAAAACACACATATATTGGTGACAACATAATAATTTCAGATCTGAAATCATGGCACTCGGGCCCCAGTGACAAGCATTAAGCATGGCAAAGTAGTAGCAACATCAATCTCATAACATAGTGGATACTAGGGATCAATCCCCGTCAAAACTAACTCAATTACATGATAGATCTCATCCTACTCATCACCGCCCAGTGAGCTTACAATAGATTACTCACGAACAATGAAGAGCTTCATAGAATTGGAGAGGGAAGAAGGTTGATGATGACGATGGCGCGATTTCCCCTCTCCGGAGCTCAAAACGGACTCCAGATCTGTCCTCCAGATGAAGAACAGAATGTGGCGGCGCCTCCGTATCGCAAACGCAACGAAATCTTCTCTTCTGATTTTTCTTCTGGGGGAAAGTGAATTTATAGAGCTGAGTTTGGGGGCGGCAGAGCCACGTGGGCCCCACAAGCTTGGTTGCCGCGACCAGGGGATGGCCGCGGCAACAGGGCTTGTGGCCCATTGGCCCATCCCCTCCGGTGGATCTTTGCGCAGGTATTTTTCATATTTTCCAGAGAAATTCTCCGTAAATTTTCAGGACATTCCGAGAACTTTCATTTCTGCACAAAAACAACACCATGGCAATTCTGCTGAAAACATCGTCAGTCCGGGTTAGTTCCAATCAAATCATGCAAATTAGAGTCCAAAACAAGGGCAAAAGAGTTTGGAAAAGTAGATACGATGGAGACGTATCATGCCTTGCTACCCCTTCTGTCACTGGCTGGGGTCACCGCACGGTATGAACCCAAAACCAAGCACTTCTCCCATTGCAAGAATCATAGATCAAGTTGGCCAAACCAAACCCACAACTCAAAGAGAATTAGAAGGATATGAAATCATGCATATAAGAGATCAGAAGAAACTCAAATAAGATTCATAGATAATCTGATCATAAATCCACAATTCATCGGATCTTGACAAACACGCCGCAAAATAAGATTACATCGGATAGATCTCCATGGAGATCATGGAGAACTTTGTAGTGAAGATCCAAGAGAGAGAAGAAGCCATCTAGCTGTTGGAAATAGGCCCTAGAGGCAATAATAAATTAGTTATTATTATATTTCTTAGTTCATGATAATCGTTTATTATCCATGCTATAATTGTATTGATTGGAAACACAGTGCATGTGTGGATACATAGACAAAACACTGTCCCTAGTAAGCCTCTAGTTGACTAGCTCGTTGATCAATGATGGTCAAGGTTTCCTGACCATAGACAAGTGTTGTCACTTGATAACGGGATCACATCATTAGGAGAATCATGTGATGGACTAGACCCAAACTAATAGACATAGCATGTTGATCGTGTCATTTTGTTGCTACTGTTTTTCTGCGTGTCAAGTATTTGTTCCTATGACCATGAGATCATATAACTCACTAACACCGGAGGAATACTTTGTGTGTATCAAACGTCGCAACGTAACTGGGTGACTATAAAGATGCTCTACAGGTATCTCCGAAGGTGTTCGTTGAGTTAGTATGGATCAAGACTGGGATTTGTCACTCCGTGTGACGGAGAGGTATCTCGGGGCCCACTCGGTAATACAACATCACACACAAGCCTTGCAAGCAATGTAACTTAGTGTAAGTTGCGGGATCTTGTATTACGGAACGAGTAAAGAGACTTGCCGGTAAACGAGATTGAAATAGGTATGCGGATACTGACGATCGAATCTCGGGCAAGTAACATACCGAAGGACAAAGGGAATGACATACGGGATTATATGAATCCTTGGCACTGAGGTTCAAATGATAAGATCTTCGTAGAATATGTAGGATCCAATATGGGCATCCAGGTCCCGCTATTGGATATTGACCGAGGAGTCTCTCGGGTCATGTCTACATAGTTCTCGAACCCGCAGGGTCTGCACACTTAAGGTTCGACGTTGTTTTATGCGTATTTGAGTTATATGGTTGGTTACCGAATGTTGTTCGGAGTCCCGGATGAGATCACGGACGTCACGAGGGTTTCCGGAATGGTCCGGAAATGAAGATTGATATATAGGATGACCTCATTTGATTACCGGAAGGTTTTCGGAGTTGCCGGGAATGTACCGGGAATGACGAATGGGTTCCGGGAGTTCACCGGGGGGGCAACCCACCCTGGGGAAGCCCATAGGCCTTGGGGGTGGCACACCATCCCTTAGTGGGCTGGTGGGACAGCTCAAGAAGGCCCTATGTGCCATAGGAAGAAAATCAAAGAGAAAAAAAAGGAGGAGGTGGGAAAGGAAAGAAGGACTCCACCCACCAAACCAAGTAGGACTCGGTTTGGGGGGGAGACCTTCCCCCCTTGGCTCGGCCGACCCCCTTGGGGCTCCTTGAGCCCCAAGGCAAGGCTCCCCCTCTCCCACCTATATATACGAAGGTTTTAGGGCTGATTTGAGACGACTTTTCCACGGCAGCCCGACCACATACCTCCATGGTTTTTCCTCTAGGTCGCGTTTCTGCGGAGCTCGGGCGGAGCCCTGCTGAGACAAGATCATCACCAACCTCCGGAGCGTCGTCACGCTGCCGGAGAACTCTTCTACCTCTCTGTCTCTCTTGCTGGATCAAGAAGGCCAAGATCATCGTCGAGCTGTACGTGTGCTGAACGCGGAGGTGCCGTCCGTTCGGCACTAGATCGTGGGACTGATCGCGGGACGGTTCGCGGGGCGGATCGAGGGACGTGAGGACGTTCCACTATATCAACCGCGTTCACTAACGCTTCTGCTGTATGGTCTACAAGGGTACATAGATCACACATCCCCTCTCATAGATGGACATCACCATGATAGGTCTTCGTGCGCGTAGGAAAATTTTTGTTTCCCATGCGACGTTCCCCAACACTAGCTACTAGCTATGGACCCAAAGGTCTATGGTGAACTACTCACGCATCATCAGAGAGGCCATGGTGTTGATGAAGAAGCCCTCCGTATCCGAATTCCCCCCTCCGACAGGGCACCAGAACGTGCCCCAGATGGGATCTTGCAGAGATACAAGCTTGCGGCGGCGGAAAAGTATTTTCGTGGATCTCTGCTTCAGTTTTGGATTTTTGCTAAATTTATAGGCGGAAGAGGTAGGGCAGACGAGCCACAGGGGGCCCACAAGCCTGCTAGGCGTGGGCCCCCTGGCCGTGCCTAGGGGGCTTGTGGCGTCCCCTCGTGGCCTCTGCCTTGGTTCTCACGTCCTGTGCGTATCTTCTGTTCCGAAAAAAATCTTTTCAGAAGTTTTATTCCGTTTGGACAGCATTTAAAATCCTCCTCTGAAAAGGGTCAAAAACACGGAAAAAACAAGAACAGGCACTTGGCACTGAGTTAATAATTTAGTCCCAAAAAAGATATAAAAGGCATACAAAACATCCAAAGTTTGACAAGATAATAGCGTGGAACCATCAAAAATTATAGATACGTTGGAGACGTATCAATGACCTCCATGATCGATTCCCCCTCTGGAAGGGCACCGGATAAGGTCTCGAGATGGGATCACGGCGGAACACAGACTTGCAGCGAGAGGAAAAGTGTTTTGGGTGCCTCTCTGTTTGTTTCTCAATTATAGAGAATTTATGGAGGTGTGCTACTTCTCAAACAACAGCGCCAGAAATTGACACGTTGACGGAGACTTGGCTTGCGTTGGTTTTTCCCTTGAAGAGGAAAGGGTGATGCAGCACAGGAGAAGTAAGTATTTCCCTCAGTTTGAGAACCAAGGTATCAATCCAGAAGGAGGGTCTCGTCAAGTCCAGAGTACCTGCGCAAACACAAACAAGCTTGCACCCAACGCTTCAAAGGGGTTGTCAATCCCTTCAAGATTGTTTGCAAAGCGAGATCTGAAGGCGGAAAGTGCAACGAAGTGAAAAGTGTAAGGCTGAAAATATGGTGTGGAGTTGACCCTGGGGGCCATAGTGTTCACTAGAGGCTTCTCTCAAAATAGCAAATATCACGGTGGGTGAACAAATTACTATCGAGCAATTGATAGAATCACGCAAAGTCATGACGATATCTAAGGCAATGATCATACATATAGGCATCACGTCCGAGACAAGTAGACCGATACTTTCTGCATCTACTACTATTACTCCACACATCGACCGCTATCCAGCATGCATATCGTGTATTGAGTTCATGACGAACAGAGTAACGCCTTAAGCAAGATGACATGATGTAGAGGGATAATCTCAAACCAATGATGAAAACCCTATATTTTTACCCTTGATGGCAACAACAGGATGCGTGCCTCGCTACCCCTTCTATCACTGGGTGAGGTCACCGCACGGTATGAACCCAAAACCAAGCACTTCTCCCATTGCAAGAATCATAGATCTAGTTGGCCAGACAAAACCCACAACTCGACGAGAATTACAAGGATATGAAATCATACATAAGAGAGATCAGAAGAAACTCAAATAAGATTCATAGATAATCTGATCATAAATCCACAATTCATCGGATCTCGACAAACACACCGCAAAATAAGATTACATCCGATAGATCTCCATGAAGATCATGGAGAACTTTGTATTGAAGATCCAAGAGAGAGAAGAAGCCATCTAGTTACTAGCTATGGACCCGTAGGTATATGGTGAACTACTCACGCATCATCGGAGAGGTCATGGTGTTGATGAAGAAGCCCTCCGTATCCGAATCTCCCCTCCGGTAGGGCACCAGAACATGCCCCAGATGGGATCTTGCGGAAACAGAAGCTTGCGGCGGCGGAAAAGTACTTTCGATGATCTCGTGATATTTTTGGGATTTTTAGGGAATTTATAGGCGCAACCCCTAGGGCAGAGGGCGCCCAGGGGGGGCACAGGCCTGTGGGCCGCGGCCTCCCCCCTGGACGCGGGGTGGGGGCTTGTGGGGCCCCTGAGGCTCCCCTGCCTTGGCTCTCAAGCTTCCCAATCTTCTTCCGTTCCGAAAAAATCTCCTCTCATCAGAGGGGACTCATCACCATCAACCTCTTCATCAGCACCATTTCATCTCCAAACCCTAGTTCATCTCTTGTAACCAATCTCTGTCTCGCGACTCCGATTAGTACTTGTAAGGTTGCTAGTAGTGTTAATTACTCTTTGTAGTTGATGCTAGTTGGATTACTTGGTGGAAGATTATATGTTCAGACCCTTGATGCCACTCATTACCTCTCTGGTCATGAATATGATTATGCTTTGTGAGTAGTTACTTTTGTTCCTGAGGACATGGGATAAGTCTTGCTATAAGTAGTCATGTGAATTTGGTATTCGTTCGATAATCTGATGTGTTGTATGTTGTTTTCCTCTAGTGGTGTTATGTGAACGTCGACTACATAACACTTCACCATTATTTGGGCCTAGAGGAAGGCATTGGGAAGTAGTAAGTAGATGATGGGTTGCTAGAGTGACAGAAGCTTAAACCCTAGTTTATGCGTTGCTTCATAAGTGGGATGCTTGTCCAAGTAAGGGCAATACCCAAGCGTCGGTCCACCCACATATCAAACTATCAAAGTAACAAATGTGAATCATATGAACATGATGAAAACTAGCTTGACAGAAATTCCCATGTCTCCTCTGGAGCGTTTTACCTCCTATAAGACTTTGTCCAGGCTTGTCCCTTGCTACAAAAGGGATTGGGCCACTTTTCTGCACCGTTGTTACTTTTGTTACTTGCTACTTGCTACGAATTATCTCACCACACAACTACTTGTTGCCGATAATTTCAGTGCTTGCAGATATTACCTTGCTGAAAACCACTTGTCAGATCCTTCTGCTCCTCGTTGGGTTCGACACTCTTACTTATCGAAAGGACTACGATAGATCCCCTATACTTGTGGGTCATCATAGATCCACTTGGTGCCGATGATACTGTGCTTGCGAGGATATGGTCTTTTGACGAGTTCCCACACGTCATTTAGCTTGAACTGAAGAAGATCATCTTGCATGGGTTGAATCCACTCAGGTTCCATGAAGGGTTCATCGACTTTTGAGGGTTCTGTGATAGACACAAACGAGGAATGCCCACAAAAGTTAACTAAATGTGAGGCTTTTGAGCGACTGAGAGGACCTGGCGCGTTGATGTCATCGAGGATTTTATCGAGTTCTACTTCATTTGCAATCCTTGGATGAGCTGATTGAAGACTTTGGTTGGGCTGAGGAATTTGATCTGTAGCATTTTCCTCAGGTGCACCAGTTTGAATTTCCTCAGTATTGGGGACGACTTCCTCAACAAGGGGTTGTTCCTTAGTAGGAATGATATCTTAAGTTACCTTGAGCTTGATGGCATCCTCGGGAGGTAATTCAGCTGGCACAGGAGGCAGTTGCTCTCTTTGCGAGCCATTAGTTTCATCGAACCGCACATCTACAGTTTCAACAACCTTGTTTTGATAGGTGTTGAAGACTCTGTAGGTGTGCGAGTTCTTCCTGTAACCAAGCATAAAACCCTCATGTGCTTTAGGTGCAAACTTTGAGCTATGGTGAGGATCTCTAATCCAGCATCTTGAACTGAAGACTTTGAAATAACGTACATTGGGTTTATTTTCAGTTAGGTGTTCATATGAGGTTTTCTTGAGGAATTTGTGAAGATATACCCGGTTGATGATGTGGAAAGAAGTGTTAATTGCTTCAGGCCAGAAACGTCAAGGAGTTTGATATTCTTCAAGCATAGTCCATGCCATTTCAACTAAAGTCCTGTTCTTGCGTTAAACGACGCCATTCTGTTCAGGAGTATAAGGAGCAGATAATTCGTGAGTAATACCAAGTTCATCATGATAATCATCAAGACTGGTGTTTTTGAATCCTGTCCCATTATCACTCCTGATGTGTTTGATCTTGACGCCAAAGTTCGTCGAGGCCCTTGAGGAAAATCGTTTGAAGACTTCCTGCACTTCAGTTTTGTACAAAATGATATGTACCCAAGTATAGCGAGAATAGTCATCAACGATGACAAAGCCATATAAAGATGTTTCATTGGTTAGAGTAGCATAATGAGTAGGTCCAAACCAATCCATGTGAAGCAATTCAAATGGACGAGTAGTAGTCATGATAGTCTTCGAGGGGTGTTTGGATCTGGTTATTGAGGAATTTGACGGATTCGATGCCAATGACATGGTTCTTCTTCGCCAGCGTGTGCAGATTCCTCATGCCTGCGTGACCCAGTCGTCGATGCCATAACCAGCCTTCCGATGTTTTTGCTAGTAAGCATGTGGCTGGTTGAGGACCTGTGGAAAAATCAACAATGTACAAGTCTCCTCTCCTAAAGCCTTCGAAGACTTTGGATTTGTCAGATTCCATGATGATTACGCATCTATATTTTCCAAAGATGGCAATCATATCAAGTTCACAATGCATTGAGACTGACATGAGGTTAAACCCAAGGGATTCGACAAGCATGACTTTGTCTGTGTGCATGTCCTTGGAGATAGCCACTTTGCCAACTCCCAATACCTTGATTTTACCTTTGTCAGCGTAAGTGATTTGCTTCAGTGGTGATGGAGTCAGTGGCATATTCATCAACAAGCTTTTATCACCAGTCATGTGATTTGTGCAACCACTGTCAAGAACCCGTTCTATATTCTTGGGTTTGTCATCCTGCAGATGAATTAGTACAACTTACTGATACGTCTCCATCGTATCTACTTTTCCAAACTCTTTTGCCCTTGTTTTGGACTCTAATTTGCATGATTTGAATGGAACTAACCCGGACTGACGTTGTTTTCAGCAGAATTTCCATGGTGTTGTTTTTGCGCAGAAACAAAAGTTCTCGGAATGACCTGGAAATTGACGAGGATTTTTTGTGGAATATATAAAAATACTGGCGCAAGAATTACCTGGAGGGACGGAGCGAGGAGCTCACAAGCCCAGGAGGCCCGCCCCCTAGTTGGGCCTGGCAGGCTTGTGAGCCCCTCGTGGCTCCGCAGCCTCGAATTCCAGATCTATATATTCTCTCTTGCCCGGAAAAAAATCAGGGAGAAGAGTTCATCGTGTTTTACGATACGGAGCCGCCACCACCACCTGTTCTTCCTCTGGAGGGCAGATCTGGAGTCCGTTCTGGGCTCCGGAGAGGAGAAATCTTTGCCGTCGTCATCACCAACCATCCTTCATCGCCAATTCCATGATGTTCTTCACCGTTCGTGAGTAATCTCATCGTAGGCTTGCTAGACGGTGATGGGTTGGATGAGATCTATCATGTAATCGAGTTAGTTTTGATGGGGATTGATCCCTAGTATCCACTATGTTCTGAGATTGATGTTGCTACTACCTTGCTATGCTTAATGCTTGTCACTAGGGCCCGAGTGCCATGATTTCAGATTTGAACCTATTATGTTTTCATCAATATATATGTGTTCTTGATCCTATCTTGCAAGTTGTAGTCACCTACTATGTGTTATGACCCGGCAACCCCGGAGTGACAATAGCCGGAACCACTCCCGGAGATGACCATAGTATAAGGAGTTCATGTATTCACTAAGTGCTAATGCTTTGTTCCTGTTCTCTATTAAAAGGAGACCTTAATATCCCTTAGTTTCCATTAGGACACCGCTGCCACGGGAGGGATGGACAATAGATGTCATGCAAGTTCTTTTTCGTAAGCACGTATGACTATATATGGAATACATGCCTACATTACATTGACGAACTGGAGCTAGTTACATATCTCCCCATGTTATAACAGTTATGTGACGAATGTCATCTAACATAATTATACATCACCGATCCAATGCCTATGAGCTTTTCCTACTGGTCCTTGCTACGTTACTTTACCGCTACTGCTGCTACTGTTACTGCTACTGTTGTCACTACTGTTACTGTTACCGCTACTGTTGTCACTACTGTTACTGTTACCGCTGCTACCGTTACTATCACACTACTTTGCTACTGAAACTTTGCTGCAGATACTAAGTCTTTCAGGTGTGGTTGAATTGACAACTCAACTGCTAATACTCAAGAATATTCTTTGTCTTCCCCTTGTGTCGAATCAACAAATTTGGGTTAAATACTCTACCCTCGAAAACTGTTGCGACCCCCTATATTTATGGGTTATCACTTACCATCTCATGTGCTTCAGACTTACAGAATATGGTATCAATTTCATCAGATAAGAAATTCATCATAAATAGTAAATTTGAGGACGTGTGAAATGTTATCATTTCATCAAGTTTTGCTTGCGTCCAATCACGAATTTCCCTCAGGTCTCCAGCAAATTCTTCAAATGATGACTTTCATCTGGAGACCTAACCTGCAGAAGTGATTAGTTCAATTTCTTCACCACTCACATCTGAAGGGGTGGCAAAGAGGTCATCATCCTACTAGCACCATATGAGAATGGAGGCATTGAAGCTAAAGCACTTCTTTTCACAGTAGGGGGTTAGAGTACTTAAATGAATAGGCAGAGAAATTCTTTGAGGAATTATGAACCTAATGATTTGAGGTATAATGCTCATATTCGTGCCCCTTGTAGTTTCCCTGCATATCAGAAGCATTAGCGCGAGTACGAGCATAATATTGACCATTTGAGGAATTTGATCCTCGTGAAGACTTTGGTCCACCTGAGGAAATTGATCTGGGTTTGTGGTTCTTCACAGGTGGTGTCATGAGGACATTCACCTGAAGATTTTCCAAACAACTTTTGGAACCCAAATTTTCCTCAGGGATGGTCCATTCCTGCATTTAGTTCCAAAAAATCGAGCAAATACTTCACCATATTGATTTTTGAGCAGTTTATAGTTGGAGTCAAATGACTCAACTGAGGAATAGGATAATTCACATGTAAAGCCTGTTAGAGTGGATGGATCGACGGGAGGACCTTTAGCAGCAACCCAGGAGGTTTTGAGGTACTACTCAGGTTTCCAGTATGATCCATCAGCATTCAATTTCCTCTCAAAGGCAATTCCTTCTTTCCTCGGGTTCATGTTCAGAATCTGCTTTTTGAGCACATCGCAAAGGGTTTGATGCCATTTGAGGCTTTTGTATATGCCTGTCACATACAATTCCTTCAATCCTGCATTTTCGTCAGTAGAATTTGTGGTTTCTTCAAGTGAAGAATTTGATACCACAGGGACAGTTGAAGAATTTGTAGCGATAGAAGCATTTGATGATTCTGGTGAAGAATTAGCAGTTTCACGATCGATGCATTTCAAACATGGTGGAATGAATTCAACCTGAGCAGTACTGATCTATTGAGCAAGCAATGAATCATGTTCCATTCGAAGATCATCATGAGACATTCTTAACTTCTCAAGATTAAGCTTCCTTTGAAGAAATTCATAGGAAAGTTTCTCATGATCAGTCAAGAGTGTGCCATAACGATCTTGAAGACTATCAAATCTAGACTGAAGACTTTTCACATCTTCAGTGAGGAATTGAGTATGATTCATTTCATCATTCAACAGATCATCGCTTCTGTCTAGCAGTTTTTGAAGCTTTTCAATGGCACTTTGTTGCTTAGTGGCAATGTTGGCAAGTTTATTGTAATTGGGTTTTTGATAATCATCAAGTTCATAGTCACTAGAATCAGAGGAGGAAGTATGGTTTTGTACCTTTGAACCTTTTGCCATGAAGTAATAGGTTGTAGAAAAGTCATCAGCATTTTCATCAGTGTAGATAGCGTTGTCATTTTCTTCAAGGTTGAAGATTTACTTACTGACGAATGTGGTAGCCAGTGCAAGACTTGCCACCCAGACTCTGAATCCTCTTCAAAGCTTTCCTCTTCATCACATTCCTCAGTTTCTTCTTTAGAATCCATTTCCTAGCCAATGAGTGCCCGAGCCTTTCTGAAACTAGTCTTCTTGTGCGATGAGGACTTTGAAGATGAGGACTTTGAAGATTTCTTATTTTTCTTCGAATCATCAGAACTTCCATCCTTGTATTTCTTCTTCCATGATTCCTTCACCCACCGAAGACAGTCAGCAATGTAGTGACCAGATTTCTTACATTTGTGGCAGGTTCTTTTCTTGTAATCCTAAGATGAAGATTCTAATTTCCTCATATCTCTTCTTGAAGATTTACCGAACTGGCCACGCCTTGTGAACTTCTGGAATTTCCTTACGAGCATAGCAAGTTCTTGTCCTAGTTCTTCAGGGTCACCAATGCTGCAATTTGAGTCTTCTTCTTCGGATGAGGAAATAGCCTTAGCCTTTAGCGCACGAGGTCCTGAGTAGCTTGGTCCATACATATCTCTCTTTTCTTCTTGTTGGAATTCGTGGGTATTGAGTCTCTCGAGTATATCAGCAGGATCAAGCATTTTGTAGTCTCTTCGTTCTTGAATCATTAGAACCAGTGTGTGAAATGATGGATCAAGATATCTTAGCAGTTTCTTCACAACTTCATGGTTAGTGATGCCTCTAGCTCCGAGTGCTTGCAGTTCATTTGAGATGTCAGTGTGGCGATCAAAGGTATCTTGGCAGCTTTCATTGTCAAGCCTCTTGAAGCGATTGAAGAGATTGCGAAGAACATCAACACGATAGTCACGCTGTGTTGAGACTCCCTCATTGACTTTGGACAGCCTATCCCAGTTAAGAAAGCACTCACTCTGCCATACTGACCTTTGCTTAGATGGCCATAGATGGTATTCTTTGCTTTTGAGTCAAGTTGCTTGAACTTCATCACATTAGCGGCAGAGATAGTAGCAGTGATGGAGGGAACACCATGTTCCACAATATACAATCATTGTCAATAGCTTGAAGATGCATTTGCATCTTGGTCTTCTAGTAGGGAAAATCCTTTCCTTCGAAGGTACGACATCCTGAAGTAACCTTGATCATACCCGCGGTCGACATAACTAAAACTCCAGGTGGTTAAACCAAAATCACACAGAACAAGGGAGTACCTTGCTCTCATACCAATTGAAAGTGCGTTATATCGACTAAAGGGGGTGAGTAGGAGATTTTTAGAAATTCATCACTGAGGAATTCCTTGTGAGGAAAGTCCTTAGTTAGGAACTTAGTGCAGCGGAATTAGCACAAGATCAGGAGTGCAAAAAACGACTACAACAACATACTCGATGAAATTTAAGACATTCAGTTTGCACAGTTCGCAAGTACACAATAAGCAGGTGAAGATTAATTCAAGTGAATAATTCGAGGTTGAGGAAATTTAGAGAAAGTCTTCAGACAAATTATTCAAACATCACAGATGAAAGTTTTCAACATACAATTGAGGAAATGAAAGAGTTGAAGAAATAGAACCTCTAGCTCGATGAAGACAGTAGTTGATGACCCAGTTCCAACTGCTGTGACAGTTGTACGTCTGGTTCAGAGCGGCTTGATATTGAAACCAAAAGGACACACAGTCCCTACCGTATTCTCCTGGAGCTAAGGACACACATTCCTCGTCCAACACTCGTGGTAAGTCTTCACGGCAAACTTGCAAACCCTCACAAACTCGGTCACCCGACGATCCACAATTGACTATTGGATGCTCTAGACCATGACGCCTAACTGTCTGGAGGATGCACAGTACCCAAAGGTAAAAAGCGTCGGCTCCACACAGGAACAACTTCTTCAGTGATGCTCAATCACTTGGGTTTTTGGTTTGGGTTTGGTTTTTCGGGTATTTCCTCATTTGATGATTTTCTCTTGAAGACTCTGAGGAATTGGGTCGCTCTAAATGACAAGTGTTAGTTTCTATCGGAGCACCCAACCTGCTAGTGGTTGTGGGGGCGGCTATTGATACGCCTCCGTCGTATCTACTTTTCCGAACTCTTTTGCCCTTGTTTTGTACTCTAATTTGCATGATTTGAATGGAACTAACCCGGACTAACGTTGTTTTCAGCAGAATTTCCATGGTATTGTTTTTGTGCAGAAGTAAATGTTCTCGGAATGACCTGAAAATTTACGGAGATTTTTTCTGGAATTAATGAAAAATACCTGCACAAAGATCCACCGGAGGAGGTGAGCCAGTGGGCCACAAGCCCAGGAGGCGCGGACACCCCCCAGGCGGCACCTACCAGGCTTGTGGGGCCCATGTGGCGCCACCGCCTCCAAACTCAGCTCTATTTAGTCCGTCTCGCCCGGAAAAAAATCAAGGAGAAGGATTCATTGCGTTTTATGATATGGAGGCGCCGCCACCTCCAATTCTTCATCTGGAGGGCAGATGTGGAGTCCGTTCTGGGCTCCGGAGAGGGGAAATCTTCGCCATCGTCATCATCAACCTTCCTTCATCGCCAATTCCATGATGCTCTTCACCGTTCGTGAGTAATCTATTCGTAGGCTTGTTGGACGGTGATGAGTTGGATGAGATCTATCATGTAATCGAGTTAGTTTTGACGGGGATTGATCCCTAGTATCCACTATGTTCTGAGATTGATGTTGCTACTACCTTGCCATGCTTAATGCTTGTCACTAGGGCCCGAGTGCCATGATTTCAAAACTGAACCTATTATGTTGTCGCCAATATATGTGTGTTTTAGATCCTATCTTGCAAGTTGTAGTCACCTACTATGTGTTATGACCCGGCAACCCCGGAGTGACAATAGCCGGAACCACTCCCGGAGATGACCATAGTATGAGGAGTTCATGTATTCACCAAGTGTTAATGCGTTGGTCCGGTTCTTTATTAAAAGGAGAACCTTAATATCCCGTAGTTTCCAATAGGACCCCGCTGCCACGGGAGGGATGGAGAATAGATGTCATGCAAGTTCTTTTCCCTAAGCATGTATGACTACATACGGAATACATGCCTACATTAGATTGACGAACAGGAGCTAGTTACATATCTCTCTGTGTTATAGCTGTTACATGATGAATCATATCCGGCATAATCATCCATCACCGATCCAATGCCTACGAGTCTTTTACTACTGGTCCTTTCTACGTTACTTTGCTGCTACTGCTGTTACTTGCTAATGATGTTACTTGCTACTGCTGTCACTACTGATGTTACTTGCTGCTGTTGTCACTACTGTTGTTACTTGTTACTTTGTTGTTACCTGCTGCAAGACTTTTCTGGCGCCATTGATACATCAAGTCTGGAATAGTCTGCCGTCAACAAACCTTTTTCTGGCACCGTTGCTATCATACCACTTTGCTACTGATACTTTGCTTGCAGATATTAATCTTTCAGGTGTGGTTGAATTGACAACTCAGCTTCTAATACTTGAGAATATTCTTTCGCTTCCCCTTGAATCGAATCAATAAATTTGGGTTGAATACTCTACCCTCAAAAATTGTTGTGATCCCCTATACTTGTGGGTTATCAGCTATTTATAGCCTCGGAGCATCCCGACATGATTTCACATAAATGCCCTTAAATAATGTGACCGTTGGGTGGATAAGTTTAGTAAGGTGCCGTGTGGCGTGGCAACGGTCGGAACTTTCAACTATGAAAGTCCTCATGTCTCTCATATTCCTCACTTTGAGGCTTTGGTAGATTTAGGCTTTTGTTGAGCATCATGTGGAAAATCATTCCGTAGTTTTACCTCGACCCCCTTTAACAGTACGGTGTTCCTATGACTAAGGTGTAAAGTAAATGAAACAGAAAGGGTAAGTCTTCACTCTTCAGAGTCTTTAGAGTGTTTTCTTCAGGACACACCGAATTCCTCATCTTCAATATCTTCATGAGGAATATCAATTTATTCGCAAATTCTTCGCAATTTCTTCACGATCGAAGTCTTCAAGGAAGGACCAAAGTCTTCACCCGAAGACATAATTTTTTAGGGGTCGATATTCATCGGATAACTCAAACTTCTCAGCGACTTATAGAGCCTGTGTACACTCACAAACATATTAGTCTCTTAACCTATAAGTCTTCAAACCAGCAAAATCACTAAGGGGCGCTAGATGCACTTACATGTGTGATGGTAACCGGAAGTTTTTCGGGGTCCCACATGAGATCCCGGATGCCGGGAGGAGCTCCGGAATGGCCTGGAGGTAAATATTGATATATAGGAAGTTGGTATTCGAGGTTCGGAAAGGTTTCAGAACTTACCGATTATGTGACACGAATGCCAGAAGTGTTTCAGGGGTCCACCTGCCCCAAAGGGCCCCATGGGCTATGAGAGAAGGCTCACCAGCCCCTAGTGGGCTTGCCGCCCCTCCCACCAAGGCACATGCGATCGAAGGCTGGTGGAGGGCTGGCCTAAGGGTGGTCTCACCTTTCCTTGGTGGGCAAGCCACCTTGGCCACTGCCCCAAGCTCTAGGGGAAACCCTAGGGGCCGCCGGCCCCCACCCCTCGTCCTATATATATGTGTGAAGGGAGGGAGAGCTTCATCACCCTAAGCTACATGGCGGCCTCTCCCTCTAGATCATCTCCTCCTCTATATTTTTCGGTATTGCTTGGCGAAGCCCTGCCGGGACAGCTACACCACCACCACCGTCACGCCCTCGCGCTTCCGGGGAACTCATCTACCACTCCGCCCTCGCTTCCTGGATCAAGGAGGCGGAGACGTTATCGAGTTGTACGTGTGCTAAACGTGGAGGTGTCGTCCGTTCGGCGCTTGATCGGGAGTTCGCGGGACGGATTGTGATTGGATCACGAAGACGTTCCACTACATCAACCGCATTCTTTAACGCTTCCGCTAAGCTTTCTACAATGGTATGTAGATACAATCTCTCCTTAGTAGATGTGCATCTCCTAGATTGATCTTGGTGAGCGTAGGAATTTTTTTGTTTCCCATGCAATGTTCCCCAACATCATTGTCATGAATAACATCATAACTATGTGTTTTTTTTATCAATTGCCCAACATTAATTTTTCTACGCACTTTATGCTTTGTTTAAAGATAGAGAGAAGTCTCTAGTGAAAACTATGGCCCCCGGGTCTACTTAATCAATTTGCTAAAAACCTGGAAAGTTGCTACCTTTATTTACATTTTATTTTCCTTTTACTTATATATATCTATCTCTATTAGAATTAACTAGCAAAATATGCCCGTGCGTTGCAACGGGAGTCAAATAAACTATGCGTTAGTCAAATAAGTATAATTCAATATCGTTACGTATGAACATCTTCTATTTTAACAGAGTGGCTCACCATGTTGCCACTTATTTTCCCTTCCACGCTCGTTGATGATGGTGTGATGTCTACGTGATCATAGTGCACTCGACATGGTAAATCCCAAGGCTATGGGCTGGCCAGTGCACTCATCGACCATGAATCACTCCCAATGCCTAGACAAATAAAGACTTTCAAAATCAAATCCTAGACATATTTTTTTAATTGGTGAACGCTTTTTTGAATAGACAAACACTGGTTTAAGATTTTGTATTCTTTAAAAAATGACGAATAGTTGAAATCCATGAACTGTTTCGAATTCTTGAAAAAACAATTACTCACCAACATTTTTTTTTGAATTTATCAGTTTTGTATTTTTTAAATTTTGTATTTTTTGAATAGACAAACACTGTTTTTAGGTTTTGTATTTTTAAAATTTTGTGTTTTTAAATTTATGTGAACATTTTCTAAAATTTCATGGACATTTGTTTTCGGAATCCTTAATTTATTTTGAATACACTATCATTTTTTCAAAATCATGAACATGCTTTTATTTCCTGGATATTTTTTATAATTGGTGAACAATTTTGCAAAACTATCAACATTTTTATAATCCACAAAAAAATTATAATTTTCCTTAACATTTGTTGAATTCATATACATTTTATGAGTTCTTAAACATGGTTTTGAAAAATCGCAACTTTTAGGATTTAAAATCCTGAATTGGTTGAAAGAAGGAAAGAAAACATAATGAGAAAAGGAAAGAAAAATATCAAATGAAAAATAGAGGATTCAAGCGCCGCACATTGGCCGGCCCATTAACACATATGTGTGTGGGGTAAGGGGGGGGGGGGTTTGCGGGAAAAAAGGAAGAGAAAAATAGTAGCATCCGGCAGTCGATCCCTAGTCTCCAAGATGAAAGGGCTAGGCGTTAGCCACTCTACTACTCATACACCTACGGTTTTCATTAGTATTGCCATGTAAAAGAACTTAGCACGACGCGACTTTGAAAAAACGAACCGTTGCCTTGACTTACGGCTGGCATGGCTAGTAATTTGTAGCAACTTTGAGGGTATTTTTCTAGATGGACGACAGAAGCATTAGATGCTTTATTATTAAGGAGAGATACTTGCAAGTAACGAGTCCAAGGGGATTGACAAGC
Organism: Hordeum vulgare subsp. vulgare; assembly: GCF_904849725.1. Lineage (NCBI taxonomy): Eukaryota > Viridiplantae > Streptophyta > Magnoliopsida > Poales > Poaceae > Hordeum > Hordeum vulgare. Next base: position 448,091,000 of record NC_058518.1, on the reverse strand, counting down.
CTCAACCCTCTTACCCACATTGGGTGCAAGCGTTTGATTTTGTGTGTGTAGTTGCTGACGACGGGAATTTGCCTTGATTCTCTTATTGGTTCGATAAACCTTGATTCTCAACTGAGGGAAATACTTATAGCTACTATATTGATTCACCCTTCTTCTTTAGAAAAAAAACCCAATGCATCTCACAAGTACCAACCTAACATGTTTACACCACATCTTAGCTACAAGTGGGAGGAAATTACCATTCTTTAGCCAATTCAGATTAAACCTAAATTCCCTAACGTTGTGTTTGGATGTGTGTATTGGAGACCTCTGTATTGTATTAGTTTCAATTCCATTCTAGCTAGGAAATTGTAATGAACATGAATATGAATTTAGGTGTTTGGATGCTAGCTGAATTGGCTCACGGAATCATACTGATATTTCAATACAAAATAATGTTTGGATGACAAACAATGGGATTGCATAGCAACATTAGTATATGCATCAAATCAGAAGTGTTGATGCAGGGAAGAAGGGGAGCTGTATTGATGCAGGAAGAAGGGGAGCTATCTTGGTATCCGGCAGTAGCTAGCTGGGAAGAGGAGGACCAGGAAGAAGGGGAGCCATGTCTCGGCTGAGGAAGCCTGACCGAGAGGAGATGGGCTATGGTGTTGGGTCACTGCAGTGACGCGGATGAAGGGAAGGGACTGCAGCCACAACCATCACAAGTCAGATGGGATCTGTCCGCGATGAGCATGGCCGGAGACAAGAGAAAGGGATGCGAGGGGGAGAGGAGGGATTAGCGGCGGAGTAAAAAAAAAGGAAACATGACAACGTCCATCTGCAGGGCACGACCGTGTTCGATCTGCCTAGGCATCGCCGTCTTTGATCTACCTGGGCGTCGTCGTCTTCGATCTGCGTCTGCGTGGGCGCTGCCGACCTCTGTCTCGTGGTGAGGGTACGAAGGGACAAAAGAGAGGCCCGAACCATTCTCTTTTGCGGGCTTGAGAAAATTCGGCTGCAGCCCTCCGAATTGCCACGAGGAGTGTGCATGTGCTAGCGAAAACTCTTGTGTGGTCGTTACCGTTTCGGTCTGCTGTTAGAGAGTACATGCAAACACCTCAAGTGAGGCAACCCAATACCAAATCCATTACAGCGAGCCCAATAGAGACATCGAAACGCAGCATAATATGAACAGGGAAACATCATCTGTATTAGGCACCAAGGGACAATGGTCAGAGGTGTATTTTACCAGTTTCCTAACAAAAGTAAATGAAAGCACAACTTCCCACGTGCTAAACATAAGAATCTTGCCTAATTTTTCCAAGGTGGGATTAAATTGTTTATTAGACATGGTATATCAGCCAACAATCATATCCACCTCCCTCAAACAAAAAATATATTTTAATAATAGAATTAAAGATGTACCTCCCTCAAACAAGAAATATTAATAATAGAATTAAAGATGTCAGAATAGTGTTTGGGATTGGTTTTCTTGCTCTTTTCACCAACATGTCTCAAGATATTAAAGTCACCTCCCACAATGGAAGAGTAATCAATATTGCTACAGAAGTTAGCTAATTTGGCGAGGAATTCCATTTTATAGTCTTCATGAGGAGAACCATATACCACCAGGATATTGTACTTCATATACTTTTTTCTTTTATCCACAACAGAAATTTCATGACATATCTTCCAGTCTGGTAGGAGACAATGTCCAAGGAATCCTTCTTAACACCACAAAGGATGCCTCCAGACTTGCCTAAAGAGGATACCTACTTCCAGTAAAATTCAAATTTCCTCAAAACTATCAAGGAAATGCTTTTCTCATAGTTTCTTGACTGCCCAAGAAGTCCAAATGGTACTTCTAATTAAATGATCTAGACAGATTGACATACCACATTTCTTGACTGCCCAAGAAGTCCTCTACAATTTCAAAAAAGACTAATCATTTTTTTATTCCTGTTTAGGGAGTAGGTTGACCATCATAGAGGAATATGTTGAATAGTTATTTCCTAGAGTGCTCAATAGCGTGGTGGTCATTTATTTGTTAAAAAGTACATTTTTTCATGTTGTTTATAAGTCATGGACTCATCAAACTAATTGTATATGGAACCAAAAATCTCAATGAAATCATGTAATCTTGTTGTGAGAAAGATATGGACACGTGTATGCTATTATTTACATAAACATGCACAAAATGGAAAGATAATAATGATAGAGAACAATTGATCTAGCGGATGATCTGATTGCGGGTTAGTTTTATAGGTGCCCCTATGAACTCCATGCCCGAGTGTATAAATATGAGCGAGAAAAGCAGAATACATCATGAAAAGTCTTGTTAAAAATGTTTTGTTATTCCTTTCATAAAAAGCAGTGATATAGTTTTGATCTTATATGATTTTGCTAGCTGTCGGCGTTTGCGTGTGTGTATATGTGTGTTAGTCTTGATTGTGTGCATTCTAGCTACAAAGAGGCATGATATGTGCTCGTAGTTGCTCATTTTGAGCCAATAAATTCCATCCTAAGTTGAAAAAAAATATAGAGAATAAAACAAAAGTTATACCTTTATCTACATACAGGCCGGGGGCATTCATTCTTTTCGAAAAACATACATGTCTAAATGTAGTGTATTTTATAATAAAGGGGGTAAACACGAGGAAACAAATTATGTATACGATGAGAGTAAATGCTTTACATTTGTATAAAATACACTAACGATGGTGCCCAAGGCAACTGTGCTAGTTAATTCAAAAACTATACTATTTCAGTGCCCCTGGCTGATCTGCACATCCTAGAGTTTCCCTTTTCCAAGCATGCCCTGTATGGTATATATCCTTGTGTTTCACCTGCTGCAGTGTTGTGTGCCTACCTACCACGACATTCAAGTGGCACATGCCAAACGGCCGGTCCTTGTCTGCAAGGACGTACTGTACGCGCTCCCGAGATCCTTGGTGCTCCCTGCCTGATGGAGGTAGCTCGCTACAGCACGACGTCGCGCCGCTTCTTGGGGTTGGCCGCCTCCGGGGCCCCTTTCCTCATCATCGCCACGAACTCCGTGTAGTTGATCCGCCCGTCCTGCACGCACGCGCAGCACGGTCACCGCCCATCAGCCAGGCATCTTCCAACACCGTCACGGCATGAAGAGAGCAAATGCAGCGGCGAGTAGCGTCGCGGGTGAACTTACGTGGTCGGCGTCGACCTCCGATATGATGTCCTTGATGTCCCGGCCGTCCATCAACCCTTTCTCCCTCAGGGCCTGCTCCAGCTCCTCGATCGTGATGTACCTGCAACGCAGCAGTGGTTCAGAATTCTGAACATTATAGCACGTCGTCAGAAATCACAGATACCAGTCTATATACGTACCCGCTGTTGTCCTTGTCGAAGTACTGGAAGGCGGTGTAGAGGTGCTCCTCCCTGTCCATCCTGTTCATGTGCATCGTCGCCGTGATGAACTCGTCGTAGTCGATGGTCCCGTTCCCGTCAGCGTCCGCCTGCGAGCATCGCGTAATTAACCAACCGGCAATGCAAATGCAAGGTGCCGGAAGTCATCGATTTCGGTCTGCTTACAGCTTCCATCAGCTGCTGGACCTCGGCCTCGGTGAGCTTGGTCCCCTTCTTGGCCAGCCCTTTCCGCAGCTCGTCGACGGTGATGGTGCCGCTGTTGTCTGAGTCCATGCTCTGGAACATCTCCTTCAGCCCCCTGATCTCCTCCTCCGACAAACATCCGGCGATCACCTGCCAAGCATGGTTTGTTGAGGAGGACACGTCAGACGAGCTCGTCTTCAACTTGTTCATGCTGTCCCGGTTTCAGAATTCAGACTAGAAAGTATGTACCCTTAGCGCGGCCTTCTTGAACTGGTTCATAGCTCTGAACTGCTTGAGCCTACCCAGGACAGCATTGTCGATCAGTGTGTCCGGCGCCTCGCCGTCCTCTTTGATCCACGGGTGGTCTGAACAGCAAAAGAGAAAGTTAATCGCAAATATGTATGGATGCAACAACCGCAGATGCAGCAGAGCAGGCCGGAATTCAGAAACGATGGCACGCTTACTGAGGACGTCGTGAGCAGAAATCCGCTTCTTGGGGTCGGAGGTGAGCATCTTCCTGACGAGGTCCTTGGCGCCGCCGGAGATGCGCGGCCACGGATCGCTGTTGAAGTCCACCTGCCCTCTCAGGATGGAGTTGAAGATGCCGTGCTCCGACTGCGCCCAGAAGGGCGGGACGCCGCAGAGCAGGATGTAGAGCATGACGCCGACGCTCCAGATGTCGGCCTGGGGCCCGTAGTTGCGCTTCAGCACCTCCGGCGCGATGTAGTAGGCGCTGCCCACGATGTCCCTGAACACCTCCCCTTCCTTGAAGAAGACGGAGAGGCCGAAGTCGGTGGCCTTGAGCGGCGCGTCCTCGTCCTTGCTGAGGAGGAGGAAGTTCTCGGGCTTGAGGTCGCGGTGGATGACGCCCATGGTGTGGCAGGTGTGGATGATCCCCATGATAGTGCGGACGAGCGAGGCGGCGGCACGCTCCGTGTAGTGGCCCTTGGCGATGATCCGGTCGAAGAGCTCGCCGCCGGCGCAGAGCTCCATGACCAGGTGCACGGCGTGCTTGTCCTCGTAGGCGCCCTTGAGCTCCACCACCCCGGGCTGGCCCGCCAGGTGGTACATGATCTGCACCTCCCGCCGGACGTCCTCCACGTCCTCCTTGGTGGACAGCTTCCGCTTGCTGATGGTCTTGCAAGCCAGCTTCTGGCCCGTCGCCTTCTGCGTGCACAGCGACGTGACGCCGAACTGCCCGCGCCCGAGCTCCTTGCCGACGTTGTAGATGCTCTTGACGTCCTCCATGGGCCGGCCGAGGACGGGGCCGATCGGGGCGGGCGGCTTGACAGGCTGCGGCGCGGTGGAGGGCAACGCCGAGGAGGTCGCGCCGGAGCTCCCGTCGGAGGGGCGGGATGAGCCAGAGGCCGCGGGGTGGGACTTCCGGAACCACCGGCAGCACATGCCCATTGCCGGCGCAGGGGGTGCTCGCCGGCGAGCGAGACGTGCCGGGAACTTGGGGATGGTTCCCAGGTAGGCATTGGGCGCGTGCGCGGAGGAATTTGGGGGTCGCCGCTAAAAGGGAGGCGGGGAGGGAATGGCGGGAAGGCAGCGGCTTCGTGCTCGTGCGTCCGCTTTGGTTTTTGTCTTTTCGCCCACGAGAGAAAACTAATAGACGCTTCCGTGTGCCGAACAACTTGGGCATCAACCCATGTCAGCTTCGGGCGAACTGGTATTCCATTTCCAGCTCGTGCGTTTGCAAAGAGACGGAAAAGAAAATCACACGTCATTTCTTCAATCATTTAGAGCATCTTCGATGGTTGTAAGATAGCTGTTGATAGATTTTAACACATAGGATTTTTTATGATGTGTCATGTAATAAATAAAGAAATAAAGAGCAAGGTTGTATGTAAATTAACCAACACCCTTGCACAACCTCCAATGTAGAATGAGTGAGCACCTTATTCATTATCTCACATCTTATTGGGCAAACTAGATACAACCTATTGGAGTAGTTGTATGTTGAGGTTTTGATTGATGACATGGCATATTTTACCAACAAGCTAATCAATAAACTGTTGGAGATGCCCTTATAGCATTGATCTGAAGAGCTTGTAGGCGGAGCATGGGACCGACGTCGTATCCCATCGACCCGGTCTTTAAATTGCATTGCGCTCCGCTACTCCAAATTCCCTCCAGAGATCATGGACATTGGAGTGAAGGAGAACAGATTTTGTTAGATATGTGCAGAGGTCAGGATGGCCGGTTCCGCAGGTGATGCGAGCGACCGAGAGGCGATTCCACCCGTGCCACATCCCATCATTAATGGCCACCACGACCTTTCTTTATCCCCTACCAACTCCACCCACCCGTCCACCAGAAGTCTCACCTACCACTCGTGCGTCGCCTCCCTCTTGGAGAGAGCTCACCAGGCGATGCTAGATGACGGGGCGAGCGAGCAGATCTCCGGCTAGACGGGTGCATCCAACTACCCCGGTGGTGGCGTCGATGCTGATTCCGATACCGCAATCGATGATTCTGGTAGAACTGCTGCCGGAGATAGATGCGGATGTACCGGTGGCGCAGGCGGAGATCGTACGCGATGTGAGGGAGAAGTTCCTCGACCGCAGCAAATGGCCGGCGGTATTCGTGGGTATCACCCGCAACTCGACATTCGTGGAACGAGCAAGACTCAGCGGCAACGACGGAGGGATGGACTACCAGATGATCTTCTAGGCCATCCAAGAGGCGGAATCAACGGATCCATTTCAAGCATCGAAACGGAGGCGCTACAAAACAAGGAATCCTTCGCGCCTCGACATCAGCGCACATCGGTCGTTGGGCCAGCCAATCTCCCTCCCTTCGTGTTGCCGCCGGGGGTCAGCCCCCACACATCCCTGATTCATGGAAGACCCGATGGGTGTACTCTGCGAGGGGTTTGTGCCCCTGAACCAGGAGTACGTCGCGCGACGGCCAATAGGCATATTGCGATCTGGAGCCGCCACCATGCTTGGGAGATCGAGGAGGGGTAACTTCAACTACCAAATCCTCGAATATTTTGATTCATAAGGTCTTACATGGCTTGTGTCGTGACGATTTTTCTTCTCCGGCGAGGGTTGTCCCTCCATTTCGTAATTCCAATTTGGGTAGTTTGGATTTGGATCAAAATCAGCCGGATCGGAGTTGAGCTCTCGAACATTTTGGTGGCAGCCATGAAAGATTGATATCCATGCGAGGGTTGGCGCACGTTGCTTCTGTGAGGATGACGCCAACCACCTTCCCTAGACCCACCCTGCCCCATACATTTGTGGGCGTGTCCTTGCTCAAAAGACGGACCGGCGAAATACGCTTTGTCATAATGCTTGCGTCGAGGACGAGGAGATAGCATATTTCTATGGTCAGCTCTCGGTTATACCATTCCCAAGCTGATGTTGTTCCTCCCATAACCACTCCCCCACAAACCCTAGCTTGAAAGCACATATGCCCCCTTTGTGGTTTTGATAATTCATGACAACATACATTGTCTCTTGGACTAACATTTTTACCTAGTACTCCCTCCGTTCATAAATATAAGTCTTTTAATGCATTTCACTAAGTGACTACATACGAAGCAAAATGAGTTGATCTACACTCTAAAGCATGTATATATACATTCGTATGTAATTCCCTAATGGAACCTCTAAAAATACTTATATTTAGGAACAGAGGGAGTATATATCAGGCTTAGTCCACAGAGATGATTGGCTAAAGGATTGTGAGGAGAAGCCCCTTGATCCAAGGAAAAGAACAGGATTGGCCAATCTTCAAGCTACAAGACTCTATATTTTATATTTGTGATAAATCACATTTGAGTCCATAGGAAAGCCAATACTATAAAAAGGATGAGGTGTCTATGATGAATTGGTTGCTCAAGTGCTTAAAGATAGCCACCAAAAATACTCAGCCATTCTCCCATAGAAATCTTTGTCCAAAGCCTATACATCAAAAATCGGTGCCATCAAGAATTCCATTTCGGTCCTATCGATTTTCCACAAACACAACCTTTGCCTAACCCTAATCTCTCGGTACCACCAACTTTCATATCGGTGCCATCGAAAGTCACTAACCAATTTTCTGGTCCGTTGATTTCAAGAATCAGAATGTCCTAGTTTTGGAATTGGTTTCACCGAGATTTGGAAACTGCCCTAGGTCACCATATCAGTACCACCGAGATTCTCATATTGGTCTCACCGAGATTTCAAAAGTTTCCACATTTAGTGCAACTCGGTACCACCGAGTTTCCTGTCGGGCTCGCTGAGTTGGGAAATAATGTTGTAACGGTTGGATTTTGGGACATGCCTATATATACCCCTCCACCACCTCTCATTCGTACAGGAAGCACTCAGAACACACATACACCTGCCAGATTCATTTGTCTGAGAGAGAGACACATACTCATGTATTGAGATCAAGAGTTTCCAATCCATCCATTTCAAAATTGATCTCTAGCCTCCACAAGTTGCTTTCCACCCAATAAATCTCTTCTACCCATGCCAAATTCGTGAGAGAGTGATTGAGTGTTGACGAGACTATCTTTTGAAGCACAAGAGCAAGTAGTTCATCATTCTACCACATCAATTACCTTTTGGAGGGTGGTGCCTCCTAGATTGGTTAGGTGTCGCTTGGGAGCCTCCTACTTCGTGTTTTGGAGTTGAACCTAGAAATTTCAACAGGCAAGGAGATCGCCTACTTCGTGAAGATCTAGTCCTGTGTGGATGTAAGCCATGGTGGAGTAGACAAGGCTGCTTCTTCATGGACCCCTCGTCGGTGGAGCCCTCCGTGGACTCTCGCAGTTGTAACCCTCCGTGGGTTGAAGTCTCCACTAACATGGAAGTACGATAGCACCATCTATCGGAACCACGCCAAAAATCACCACGTCCATCTTTGCGATTGATCTTACTAAACTCTACTCCTTACTTACATGTGCAATGCCTTGACTTTACGCTGCCATATATGTTGACTAGCATCTGTTGGGTGCACTAGGCTTGTTAGAATTGCTAAAATCTACCAACCATTAAAATTGGGAAAAGGCTAGGATTTTAATTTATGCAAGTAGTCTATTCACCCCCCCCCCCTCCATACATCCCTTCTGGCGATCCAACAATTGGTATCAGAGATTTGGTCTCCATAGCCTTGGTTTAATCACCATTGGAGGAAGATGGATGTGCCTAGTTTGGGGAATCTTAGTGTAGAGTGCATGTTCCCAATGGGGAGCATTATAGGCAATGGAAAGGTGAAATTCTTGATATATTTAATGAATTCCATTTGCACAAGTATGTTCAATATCCCCATATACCTCTCATTGATCCCTTACATCCTTCTCATGATGATGAAGTTAATATGCTTGGTAATGTTAAAACTGTCAATCTCATCATCAGAGGTCTGCCAAGAAATTTGCTTAATCAAATGAAGAACTTTGAGTGTGCTTATACCTTGTGGAAATATTTGGAGAAAAGATATCCCGACTACTCATTGAAAATCTTGATATCATTTTCCAAAAATACATTGCCTTTCACAAAATGAAGCCCAATGATCCTAATTTTGATAAATGTATATTTGAGCTTCGTGACCTCATGCGTGCTAAAGGAGATGTCATTACCATCAATTATATGATTGTTGAAGTCATTACATGCATAAATAGGAACATTATCATAGTCAAAATTCCGATGAAATTCTTGATTCTTATGACGAGGACATTCCATCTAACGATGACAATGTGGAGCATGGCTACTACGATGAAGACAAAGCGATTGACATCGAGTATAGAAGACCATGAGGAGCCTCAGCCTTATGGCAAACCTTAGAGACTACATGGCCGGAGGAAAGGAGTGGATACTTGACAGTGGATGCACCGATCACATGACCAGAGATAGAGAGATGTTTCATGAGATCACACCAAACCATGGACCATGAAGGTATGTAACCTTTTGTGAAAATTACAAGTGTAAGGTACTTGGTCTCGGTAAGGTGGCCATATCTCATGATAGTTCCATTCAAAATGTCATGCTTGTTGAATCCCTTGGCTACAATCTTCATTTTGTATCTAGACTAGCAGACTTTGGTTTCAATGTGTTATTTATGAAAGTTGACTCCCAAGTGTTTTTTAGAAACAATCATAACATGGTCTTTACTGGTTTCGTAGAGGTGATCTATATATTGTCGATTTCACTCAAAAATCCAGACCCCGTACATGTCTTATTGCAAAATCGTCCAAAGGTTGGTTATGGCATAGAAGGCTAGGACATGTTGGTATGCGTAATCTTGACATGCTTATTAAAGGTGATCATATTCTTGCAGTGCTTGTCAAGAAGGAAAACAAGTCAGTGGAAGTCATCCCGTGAAGAACATCATGACTACAAGAAGGCCACTCGAGCTACTTCACATGGATCTCTTTGGTCCCAATGCTTACAAGAGCCTCGGTGAAAATTCTTATGGTTTAGTCATTGTTGATGATTGTTCCAGGTTTACGTGGGTATTCTTTCCTGATGATAAGTCGCAGGTACAAAGGATCTTCAAGAACTTCACTAGGAAAGTCCAAAATCAGTTTGAAGTGAAGATCAAGAAAGTTTGGAGCGACAACGAATCGGAGTTCAAGAACACGACTGTGGATACTTTTCTTGACGAAGAAGGTATCTCACATGAGTTCTCGGTGACATACATGCCTCAACAAAATGGAGTTTTTGAGAGGAAGAACCAGACTCTCAAAGAGATGGCTAGAACGATGCTGGCTTTTGAGGATGATCATCTTGAGGATGGCTTTGACAAGAATTTCAGATTCTATGCTCCTCTTCCTCGCATGGAGAAATGGTGCAAGATGCCATCTCTCGAATACAATGACTATTCTTCTTCGGCACCATAAGTTCATGTCAATCTTGCTAGATGAAGCTGAAGATGTCGCTTCTCCACCAGGACCAACAGATCACACCGGCATTGCACCAGGCCCTTCTGCACCAACCTCCACCGACCCTGCTGCACCATCGTCTTCAACTCAAGCTGGGGACGAGGGGTGCCCAATGTCTCCGCCCTTTTTGGTCATTCGATGACAAAGTGGGAGAAGCATTGGATTGATAGTATTTAAACGGGGCTACATATGAGTTGGTTGCTGCTACTTTGTTAAGTTTATAACTCTCGTTCTAAACATTTGCAGCTTTGGGTTGTAAAACTTAAGTCCTGATGGACGTGTGCACAATTCCCGCTTATCGTATCTTTGGTGCTATTCCATATCTTATCATATGCATACGAAGTCATTCCACATACGCCCATTTTTCATTATGCATTTCATTATCTTCATAAACATCTCTAAAATGCATAGTGGTTCGATTCCAAGATATAGGGGGAGATCTCCACAAGTTAAAACCTGACATGTGCTTTGCATTAAAAGCAAAATCTTCACAAGCACATCTTCATGGAGAGCTCTCTATATCCTACAAGCATAATCTCTAAGTCCTTATATTCATATATATACCTGTTGAAAACTTCAACCAGTTTGTCATCAATCACCAAAAAGAGGGAGATTGTAAGTGCATCTAGTGCCACCCCTTGTTGGGTTTGGAACATTGAAGACATACATGGTTGAGGGACTAATGTGTTTGTGAGAGTTCACAGGTTAACATAGATAGAAGTCCTAGTAGATTCAGTTTAACCATCGAAGACGACCCCCAAAATGTAAAAAGACATTGATGATGACCGAAGCCATTTGTGGTATGCGAAGATAATCATTTGAAGATAATGAAACATGAAGACAAAGTCTTTTGGTAGTTTTATTTCTTCTTTCCCAAGTCATAGGAACCACCACACTGTTAAGTGGGGTCAATGTGATCGAAGTCAGACGCTGGCGTGATGCTCCACCCAAAATACCTATGTCCTCGAACGAAGACAATGAGAGGAAATCTCTTCCAAAGTTGGTTGAGTTAGCATTGCTTGTATCCCAAGTGATGTTGCCGTGTGTGTCTTTGAAATCCGACCGATGGAACATGTGTCGGTTGGCCATTGACCCAGGGTCATTTCGGTCATATCATGTTGGGTTGCATGTTAGTTATAAATAGCCCACCGTTCCACCATATATTGGTGGATACACATAGTTAGATATGGTTCTTGTCGTTTTGGAGCAACCCACCTCGAAGACATTGTGAGAGAACTATCCTGCGAGGATAAACCCAAACACCAAGAGCCAGAGTGTTTGTGAATCACAAAAGTCATTCTATTCCGAGAGAACTGAAGACTTATTACACTTGAAGACTGTGATCTTCCAGACGATTAGGAGTCATGGTCTACTGCATCCAAGAGTCATTGTGATAGAGGCAAAGTTGTCCATGTCTTTCTATGAGATGGTGGCTATCATTTTTTATGTAGTAGACTTTAACGATCCGACTACGAACATGTGAAGACGTCGCGCCTTAGCAATCGCTAAACCAACTCCGAGAGGTTATTGACCATGCCAGAGCATGGTCAACCTGGCCACGAGGGTCTGTTTTGTGCACGCAAATGAAGAACAAGCAAGAAGCTGAAATTTTTATCTGAATATTGCAAATATAAGAGGAAAGCTTTATTGATGAAAGTGGGGTGTGTGATGTCTTGGTCTGGTCGTAGAACACAAACGAAGGACGCGAAGTTGCAGCTATGGCGAACTTGTAATCTAAACAAAACCCAAGTCTAAACGGTGTTCTAAGGTTGTATATATGAGGGAATAGAGAGGGATTTTCTTGACCCTTGGAGGAGGGTCCGAAAACGACCCTAAACTCAGTTTCCCTACACATACACACTCTAAAAATAGCTTATGTGGTAGTATTTCGAAATTAATAATTAGTTCACAGATGCAAAGTTGAAAGGATGCTCAAAGACGATACCGTGGTGGTCCTAGGCCAGACCGTACTAGAGATGCCAGCCTAGAACACTAACAAAATCACGACGCTACACGTAATCAAGGGAAGAGCCACTTTGATTTTATTTTTATTTTTTTGCGTTTTTTTGCGCCCTTTTTCATAAAATCACTATAATGGTGAGTGTCTCAAAACTCTTCCGAAGGACTAAAAAAAGATGGGAACGATTTTTTTGACTACTTTTTTCGAGAGTGATTCGGGGCTACAACGACCAAAAATTGCGACAAAAAATCGCTATGATGGCGAGTATCTCAAAATGCTTTGGGCAGCCTAAAAACGGGATAGGAAAAAAATCACCCGCTGAAATTTTGGCCTAAAGACTGCTCTAAAAACTATTCCAGACTTTTCTTTTTTCCGAAACCTACTCAGGCAAGGAAACGCCAAACCGAAAACAAAGTAATCTTGTAACGACACCAAATATGTAAAGGACTCGGATTGGTGGCGGATATGTGGTGGGATACATGGTAACGATGATGATAAGAATGGGTGATGCTATATGGCAGCGGTGATGATAGTGGTGGGTGGCAGCGAGATCGAAGATGGGGCGGCGACGGCGTGACAACTTGTGAATAGAACTCGAAACTCTAAAGGACTAGATTGTAAGACCAGCAACTCGACCCGTCAATGCAACCACAAGTTCAACAAAGCAAAATACTGAGCAAAAAATTGCAAAAGGCTCAGATTGGTCAGATAGGATGAACTAACCCTATTTTTTGGCTTTCTTGGCATGGACTATAGGTATGTAGAACATATGCGGTCTAAACTACAAAAAACTAGTAAAACATAACGAAGTTGTCCGAGTCTTTCGATGAGATGGTGGCTATCGTTTTTCGTGGAGTAGACTTTGATGATCCGACTACGAACATGCGAAGACGACGCGCCTTAGCAATCGCTAAACCAACTCCGAGAAGTTATTGACCCACCGAAACACGATCAACCTGACCACAAGGATTTTTTTTCCTGCACACAAACGAAGAACAAGCAAGAAACTGAAATTGCAATCTGGATATTGCGAATATAAGAGGAAAGCTTTATTGATGAAAGTGGTGATATTTGACATCTTGGTCTGGTCGTAGAACACAAACGAAGGACGTGAAGTTGCAGCTACGAAAAGATTGTAATCTAAACAAAACCCAAGTTTAAACGATGCCCTAAGGGTTGTATATATGAGGAAATAGAGAGGGGTTTTCGTGACCCTTGGAGGAGGGTCCGAAAACGACCCTAAACTCGGTTTCCCCACACATACGGACTGTAAAAATAGCCTATGTGGTAGTATTTCTAAATTACATGGGCCTGGCCCAAAACTAAGGTGACGCAACACCTATAATAGCCCATGGATGAAATTTATGAAGTGGCATCTTGTATATTTCGTCCAAGCCTTCATGCTTTCCTTATGGTGGCTTCAAAGTCCGTAAATCACCACTCGAAGCTCCCTTGTTCTTTCCCGCGTGTGCACCTTCCCCTTCATGCTTGATCCCACTCCAATGGCCATCCTCCTTGTCCATGCTAGGTCCTTCATTCATAAGCAAAACAAAAGTATCTAATTTAGGCAGCATCGTATGTTCATGAACATTGAAAGGATTTCCAAGAAACGAAAGTACCTGGTAATTCAATTGGTGTGCGCGAGATCTAGTAACTAGTCTAGTAGGTACAGCAGGTGTAAAAATGGTATCGATGTCCTCATCAAATTGTGGATTTCCGGGTGACCTTGGTCTAGAACAATACAAGAGTCATTGTGGATTGTCGGGTGACCAAGTTTGTACGGGTTTTAGAAGTCTCCCTGAAGACTTACTTGAGTGATTGGGCGTGGTCTAAGTGACCTCATCTCAAGGGAAACAAGGTGAAGACGAGGTCTTCACGGTTCAATCTCAGCCTCCCCAACGAGATGTACAGTTGACACATCAACTGGAACAGGTCCAAAAAATCTTATGTCTTCATAACTTGAACTGGTTCTATCTTTCACTCTCTTACTTTGTGTGATGTAGGGTGAAGCCATAACTTGATCATATCCACTCGTATACATTCGTCAAAGACATTCTTAACTGTTATTTATCTTCATACTACCTAAGTTTATCCTTGATACATCTTATTCTGCATGATGACTGTGCTCTATCCGTCTGAATTTCTTCGTAGTAATCCATGCTATGCTTTGGTCATTGATTATTGTCCCTACTTGATCATGTATCACTTCCACATACTTTGAATTCATTTACTGTTTCGAAACTTTTCATAAAAATCGCATATTCACCCCCTCTAGTCGATAATTAGCACTTTCAAACGGAACATCAAGAGGAGCATGTCTAAGGTTACTGTAAATCTTTTGCAAAGAAATCTTGTAAGCATATTTTGAAGAGCAAATACCATTGAGACTAAGATCCCAAGAAAGCAAATCAGAAGGCCAAAGGTTGCTGAAAAAGAGAGAATATAAGCTGAAGATTCCAACTTTTGCAACTAGGAAGCCAAAAATCTTGCACAAGAGAAGGATGTTGAAAACTAGCTTGTTGAGGCACAAGATAATCATGAATAGAATACCACTGACTACACCAAGGCATGCTCCACAAGGAGATATTACCTTGAGTGAGTTGATAAAAAGCATGATCTCTAAGTTTAGGTAACATTTTCAAGATAGAAGCCCAAAAGGTAGACTTGGGAGGAGTAGCATTGGCTTTCCAAATTGAAGAACCAAGAAAGTATTTCGCCTTAAGAACAAGGTACAAGTACGAAGAAGGAGATTTGGCTAATCTCCAAGAAGCTGAGAGGATGATACTTTCATTGATGGCTTTTAAATTCCTGACGGCTAATCCCCCTTCTTCCTTAGTGCTTGAAATATCCTTCCATGCCTTGAGACAAAGATTTTTTCTTGAATCCATTTCTCGAACACCTGTCAACCAAAAATTCCTAATAACAGTCGTGAGTTTAGTGATGATTTTTTTAGAAAATAGGATACTGGCCATGTAGTAAATAGGTATACCCGAGAAAACTGAACGAATTAGTTCAAGTCTACTAGCATGAGAAAGCATGTTTGGTTTGTAATCTTATTTAAAAAATTATCTAAAACAAAGTTGTAAGCAGTCACTATGTTCTTATAGTAGGGAGAATAAGAGGGTGACCAAGATGAGTGAAATTAGCATCTAGATTAGAAACTGGGAAAATTTCCTTAATATTATTCATAGTAGCCTAAGGAACGTGAGAGCTAAAAAGGATAGCAGACTTGGCCCAGTTGGGAGTTTGACCATAGAGATCACAAAATTGCTGAATGAGATTGGCCATAGTTTGAGCTTCTTGAAGAGTAGCCTGCCCACAAACCAACAAGTCATCTGCAAAACCAAGAGAAATACCTTGCAAATGGTGAGCTTGAAGAGCTTCATTAAGGACAATATATAAAGCTCACTAATAGCAATGACAAACAAATAAGGCGACATGGGGCAGCCTTGCCTAATACCACGAAAACTATTGAATTTATGAGAAAGATGCCCACTAATGAGCACAAGAACATGGTAAAAGAGATGAATGAATGAATTAAATTAATAAAATGACCATGCAACCCTTTACATGCAAGCGCGGAAACAATGAAGTTCCATTCTAGGCGGTCAAAATCTTTAGCATGATAAATTTTAAGCATGAAGGCATTGTGTTTCCAAGATTTGAGGGAGAACGAGCGATCTATTTCCTGAGCAATAATAATACTATCACTAATTCTTCTACCCTCGGTAAAAGCCTGCTGAGCCGGGTCAATATAATAAGGGAGGTGAGGTTTAATTCTGTTGGCCACGAATTTCGTAATGATTTTGTAAACAACATTATACACATGCTAATAGGGTGATTGTCCATAGGAACTTGGGGCACAAGTTTCTTCGGAATGAAACCAATATTGGTATTATTAATGTGAGGATGAAGAATAGCAGTAAGATAAAAGTTGATGACAAGTTGAGTTACGTCCTCTCCAATCGAGTCCCAGGTAGCTAAGTAAAATTCAACTTTAAAACCATGTGGTCCTGGAGAAGCATTAAGTTTCATATCCTTAACGATCTAAAAAATCTCATTTTTGTTAGGAAGAGAGTAAGTGAGATCCGAAGAATCATTTGGCCATTCAGTGAAAAAAATAGTGTCTACTAGTATTATCATTCGGAGAGGAGAAAATATGACAAAAATAGATGCAAAGGTATTGGTGATAGCCTAAGGTTTGAAATGGAGCAAATCATTCTCATCTTTAATGGAACAAATAGTGTTTCTCTTTCTACGCTTAACAACAGCTTGGTGAAAACAAATTAGTGTTGCGGTCACCAGCTACAACCCAAATTTTCTTATTGCGTTGTCTATAAAATTGATTAAGTTTGGAAAGAGTGCATTGATACCTAGAAGTGAGAGAACTTTCCAAACTATGATTCTGCTGCTGCAAAGGAAGTTGTTGTAGTTGATTGATATGCACTTCTAGTTTCAAAAGCTCATGTTGAAGAAGCTTCTTTTTCCTGCACCACATTCTTAAAGAACTTTCCAAAGAAGAAGACTCTGCTGCAAAAGAAGAGAGAGAGAGCACTTGCTCCAAGCAGATTTAGCAGAGCTATGAAAATCTTTCTCCATCAACAACCAATTTTCAAATTTGAAAGTTTGTCTAGGTTTGACAAAATGGCCCTAGGTATACAATAAAATGGAAGCATGATCACTAAGAATGATGGGAAAATTAAGAACTTTAGTATTAGGATAGTGCATGCACCAATCAGAGTTAACCAAGCAACGATCAAGGCGACTATAAATAGGTCTGAAAGTGTTTTGTACCACGCCAAGTATAAGCAGGACCACAAAATCCTCTATCAAATAAACCATAATTCTTCCCAAGGGAATGAACAGCATGCATATGATAGTACTTCACATTACCATCAAATAAACCACAATTCCTCCCAAGGGCCAAAAAAGTGATTTTTTATCCCTCCTCCCGGGTCGCACGCGCATGTGGCTCCAGAGGCCCCAAACCCTAGGTCCGGCAGTCCTCTGATCCCCTCACCCAATCGCCACCGCCGCCATCGGAGCAGGCGGCAGGGGTCGCGCCCGACCGACGAAGGCGGCCAGTGCTGGCTAGGCCCCCTCGACGGTCTCCCTTTGCACAAAGAGGGACGTCACATGGCGCAGCCATGGAGGTGGGGTGGCCGACGTCGTGTTTCATGGGAAAGTTGTGCGTCGCCAGAGTACAACGGGGAGCGTGGCGGAAGGTGGATTTTTGCAAGGTGCGTTGCAGGGTCGTGGACAAGGTTGGTGCATCGGTTCTTCTCATGACGGCAACGGAGCCCAGCCATAGAGGCGGCGACGCCTAGGAGGCCCTGCGAGGAAGGATCCTGGCGGGCATCGAGCAACCATCTGTCTCCGAGCGAGCGGCACTCGGTGTTGCCTCGGGAGAGCTGGCGCTGGGGAGTGCTCGGATGTGCTGGTCACATCCGATGTGGTGGCAGTCCCCTGGTGGTTGAAGTCCGACGCGGTGAATCTGGCTATTGCACGACATGGTTGTTTGTGGCTGCTCCTCGCCCGTTGTTGTTGGCGGTCTAGGTCGCGTTCTCTTGGCAGTGCAAGTGGGGGAGATCCATTACTACACAACATCGATGGAATTTTTTTTGCGGTAACGGATATGAAGAATCTTGGACAGTGCCACCCGAAACCTTGAAGGAGTGGAGATGCGCACCATTACGGATGAAAGTCCTATTCGGTTTTGGCCGGACCGACGATAATGGCACACGTGTGTGTCGTTTTCCTCTTTGAAGGCGTCGTCGAGTGTGCCACCATTTTCCTCGCTTGCTTGGTGTTGGTAGTTGTCTCCGGGTGACAGCCTCAATTCTGTTATGGATTGGTACGATGGCGACGTCTTTGACGTCGTCCCTCCGTTGGGAGCATCGTACAGGACGACGTGGAGTTCCTTTGTTGCCCTCCTCCGGTGTTCGCCGTTGTCCTGGTCGTTTGTCTCTCGCGCTATGTACGGTCGTCGTTGGTGATTCCAAGATGGTGGCTTCCTCGGGTCGGATGGAGTCCTGCAACCCTCTTGCCACCTCCTTTAGGCATCAAGGGGGGATGGTGCGTCAACAAGAGAAGCTTGGCTGGAGCTTATGTTCTTCGAAGGACCGAGGTCGATCGGGATGCGGCGAGTTCTCGGTTTTGGATGGGTGCTTTTGTGTTATAGTTGTGTTGTAGTGGTTGGCTGTCCTGGGACTAGTCGAATGTGGTTGTCCTTGGACAAGCCGGATGTGGAGTTATGCTACGCTCCTTGTTTGTAACGAGTGAGAGTCATCTTGTACTTGCAATTCTCTCTTGTTCTATAAAGCTATGGTACGCATTTTGCGTACTCTCGAAAAACACATTACCATTGCAACCATCCTTATCATACAAGATGTCATTAAGATCCCCCATACACATCATGGGCATTATCATACACAAAAGGTGAAACTTGCTCCCAAATGGCACTAGTCTGCCCATGATACGGATCACCATATATACAAATCAAACAAAAGTTAACCATCGAAATGCACTACTTTAGTTAGGAAATAGTGAAAGCAGTACTATGAACAGAAACTTTAAGATCACCGGTTCACATAAGTAAGAGCCCTCCCGAAGCACCTTTAGACATAGTGGACTGATTATGACTAGGGCGATTGCTGGTATGCATTTCTGCAAGCTCCTCACCTAGGAGATCTTCATCATTGGCATTCATGTTGTCATCATTTTTACCATCAGGGTCATTGCCATCATGTACAGGTTGTTTATCTCGAGAAGAATCAGCAATCAGGTCTCCCTCAACAGCGCACGTAATAAGGAATAAATTTTGCTTAGTTTCATGGACTCTACCATGGGGCATCTTTATTGGACGAAAAAGGTTTTCCCCTCGCCTTGTATTACAAAGCAACCAACCAGAACATCTGACGATAGTTGTTGGGACGAAAATAACACAGTCACGCCCAAAAGAAATGGAAAATAAAATACAAAAGAAACAAATGTCGACACCAGCGGATCGGTAGAAAACACAAAAGACTAGCGACCACTGCGCCCACCAAGAGTCTTCCACCAAGCTCCAGGACTCCGAAGCACCGGTACCCATCAACATCTACAAGAAGGAATGCGACAATAACGACACTGCTGCCAAGGGTTTCCCCTGGTACGCGATGAGGCGTAAGGAACGGTAGCCCAGACGCCCTCCAGGAAGGTTCGGTGACATCCAAGGGCATCACCGCGTTAGGGTCGGCCGGGCCGACAGGGGTTTCCCCCGATCCCAACCTGCACCTGGGCGCTCCGTAGCCTTCCACCAAACCGACCGACACCCTGCACCAACATGGTCTTGAGGCTCCTGCGCCGTCTCACCACGACACCGTAAAGAGAAGCCTGCACAACGATGAAGAGGAGCCGGGACATGGAGGAGCATCACCGTCAGCACTCGGGAGAGCTCAACCTCCACCGTCAACGACGTTAGCCGACCGAACGCAATAGCAGGAGCATATCAGGCCTGTGGGCCCATAGGACCGGCCGGGACCCCCCCCTCCCCGGTAAAGCTCCCGCCATCACGCTCCAACAGACATGTCGTCGGCAATGCCGCCCCTATCCAAGCTGCTCCTCCTCACCACCATGCAGAAGACACCGCAGCCACGCCAGGAACCGGCCCGCTAGGACCCATATGGGGCCCGCAGGGCCCTAAACTGGCCCGGGGCGCGTCGCCGAACAGCTCGCACCACCACGCTGCCCTGCCGCCAAGGAACAGCACCGCCACCTCACCGTCTCCGGCCACCATCGTCGGGTCACCGGACCGCAGCAGGCTGAGCTGCACCACCGTCGCCCCCTGCCCCGGAAAAGGGAAACGCGCGCGCGGAGAAAGGAGGGCCCACCGTCGCCGGCACCACCCGGGCCAGCGCCGGAGACGCCGGACGACGACGGCGGGTAGGAGACGATGGAGGAAAACGCACGTAAGGGATGAGCTCGCGTGCCGCCCCGGCCACCTCCTGGAGAGGCGGAGCAAGGGCGGATCTGGGAGGAGAGGGGGGGGGGCGACGGGGGCAGGGGATGGGGAGCCTGACTGGCGGCCGGCGAGGGCGGATCTGGGAGGAGAGGGAGGGGGAGGGCGGAAACCCTAGGTCGCCCTGTCGCGGGAGGCTGGTTCCAGGCCATGAATCCTGGGGCATCTTTATTATCACGACTTCTCACAGCCACTTGGACTCTAACAAGTTCATTGAATAATTACATCGTAGGTCTGCGGTAATCCCCTCCGGTTGCCTCGCCGGAGTTTGCAGCTGCACGCCAGCGCGCGGCAGAGAATGGGCCACGTCATGCTGGCCGTGGACCGCCCGTGCAGCACGTTGGCACCCAACCCATGTATGTAGCGAACTGACGCATGCGAGATGATATCCTCTGCCTCAACTTGACACGCATCAATGGCATCTTTGCTTTGGCTCTTTATCATGGCAGCAGATATCTCTAGACGCCCAGTTCCAGCTCCAGCCAGCGCGCGGTTCGGCCTACCGCTAGATAGCTAGACACACACATTATCATGCCCACCGTCCTTGATTGCAGTGAGATGCCGCAAGATACGTCCGTCACTTCGAAGAAGAAAGATACCGGAAGATATTTGGTTGCTTGCTTGCTGCATCTTTCTCGTCCCCTGACTTCAGTTCAGTTCTCTCGAGGACTTTCCCGTGCGCCTCTCTATATATACTTCCACTTGCTTGTGCTGCTCTTCAGTCTAGTCGTGGTATCAACTAGTGGTAGCAGCACTAATTAGCCAGAGGAAGAATTGGTAGCTTCAGCATGGATTACGGGACAGATGCATCGACGGATCCAGACGTCGACAAGAATCAAGAGCAAGAGGTACTGATTACGTACAAGCACCGTGGAGTTTCCTTGTTGATCTTGCTGTTGAATCTTCATAGTTGGATTTCAACGCACATGTGCGGAAACTGTTTTTTGTTTTTCAAGTGCAAAAACACTGCTGCAATTTTCCATTTTCCTTCATTACAGCAAATTGGTGCCGTGACCATGAATGATCATTGTTTACTGAACTTGTCTGTGCTAACCAGCCGTTTGAACAAGGGCATGCCGTTCTGATCGCGCCTTCGGATCCCAGTGGCAAAACAAATGGAAAGCTAGGCCCAAAGGTATCGACACAAACCGGTCACCGCACCTTCCGATCATCCTCCCATTCAGCCGCTGATTATTTCTTCTCTTTCTTCGTTGACTGACAGACTCTCCGTCGTCTTGCCCAAAACCGTGAAGCTGCTAGGAGAAGCCGCCTAAGAAAAAAGGTACAATCATGTGGTGCCAAGTCGATAAACATCTGCAAGGGTTGTCTTGGAACCTTAATTTGTTCGTCCTTTTCATCCTCCTGCTCAGGCATATGTCCAGCAGCTCGAGAGCAGCAGCCTGAAACTCGCTCAGCTAGAGCAGGAGCTCCGTCGTGCTCGCCAACAGGTATGCCGATCTTCAGTTCAGCTCTCCGTTTTCGTGTCTGACAGAATTCATTACATTCGCGTGTTGTTGTCGAACATACTTGGTGATACGTTTTGATTATTTATTATCCAGGGTTTTCTTTCTACCTTGGGAGACCAGGCTGATTCAGAAAATGGTGCTAATTATAAACCACCGTCACTTTCTCGTTATTTCTTCTTGTACTTTATGTTGAAAAAATCTGCTGTTTCCTGGTCTCCAACAGCCTCTTCGTTCTACGTGGAATACGGACGGTGGCTGGAAGGCCAACTCCAGAAGGTAGAGGAGCTCAGGGCCGCTGTCAGCTCCCACGCCGATGACAGCGACCTCCAGGCCATCGTTGACACCATCATAGCACGCTGGGACGAAATCTTCACGCTGAAGGGCGCCGCGGCCAAGGCCGACGCCTTCCACGTCCTGTCGGGAGCGTGGACAACCCCCGTCGAGAGGTTCTTCCTCTGGCTCGGCGGCTTCCGGCCATCGGAGTTTCTCAAGGTTCCCATCGTCGATCGTCGAAACTTGTTAGCGGATTGTGCTATTTCCGATCAATTTTGGGGGGAGCGGACAAACGCTTCCCCTTGCCTCTTTCTGACGGGCGTCGATGACATTGCTGCAGCTACTCGCGAGCCGGCTGGAGCCCCTCACGGAGAAGCAGCTGGACAGTATCGGCGTCCTGCGACATTCCTCCCTGCAAGCCGAAGGAGCACTCTCGACAGAGATGGAAGCACTGCGACAGTCGGTCGCAGAAGCCGTCGCGGCGGCAGGACCGTCGTTCCTGAGCTGCTCTGCAGCCTACTCCGACGATGGCACGGGCGAAATGGCTGCGGCGGTGGCAAAGCTTGGCGCCCTGGAAGGCCTCCTGCGGCAGGTAAACCTGTCCCCGCCATGCATGTGCAGTTTCAACAGTCGTGTGCGCTTCAGATGCAGGGTTCCCTGAAGTGTTTCCCCGTGATCTCCTGTTTCGCAGGGCGATGATCTGCGACTGCGGATTCTTGAGGAAACGCGGCGGGTACTGACCACCCGTCAGTGCGCACGAGCGGTGCTCGTGGTCAGCGACTACTTCTCCCGGATGCGCGCCCTGAGTTCTCTCTGAATTGCACGTCCGGCGGGCGCGCATCCGGGAGAACCCGTGAGAGCTTACAGCATCAAAAAATGGTGAGCGCGACGGCGGCGGCGGCGGCGATGCAATGCGACGGGCGTGAGCTGGGCAACAGGAGCGGAGTCGCGATGCAGGCAGCACCGCCCGCGAGCGACGGAGTCTGCGTCCGGCCCAGCAAGATTTGGAGAAGCTGCGAGATGAGGCCCAAGTATGATAAAAGTTATACAGTGGGCCGAGCCAGCGCAAGCATAATTTCAGTCCCTTTGTATTTTGACGACCGTAGCATTCCATGTTTTTTTTAGAGTTTGTACCGCATCCCTAATCTACCGCACGATACGCCAGTTTATAAGGTGGCCTTCGGCCCGTCCCCTTGCCCCCACACTAGGTGGGGGTACGGGCCTAAGCCTGTTAGAGTGTACAGGAAATGTATATACCGCCCTTTGTACAGCATGTTGTATGTAGTGTTGTGCTGTTGTACTTGTGTACAATGTATGTAAAAATACAGTTTTTTTTTCCATCTTCATGTGTTTTACCGCTATACTTTACTCCATCTGGACAATAAGTAACCATTTCATACTTATTACATGCAAATACACCGTACCATGATATGATTCCTCCCATAAGAAAAAAATAAACGAGCACAAATCGAACCCAGAACTTAAACTTTCAACAGAACTGAACTAAGACTGCAAGACTTCATGCATTGGATAGCAGCAATTGACACCCCAACAACCCATCACTCTCCTGGAATAATGACAGAGGAAACAACAAGCTGAATTAACTAACACCATTACATACGCTACACGTGTCAAGGAACTGAACTTTGTGTATTTTACAAAAAAAAAAAACCTCAATCGTGCACGTACCTTCATCCATTACATAAATTACACGTATCAAGGAACTGAACTGGGACATGTGTGCATGCACCTGTTAACTCAGTCTCTTCGATCAATCAATAAGAGCAAGTACAATAATGTACAATCAGCAGGCTGTAAGGATTAAAATACTATATTTTTGCTGAGTTGGATGAGAGAGAAGAGGAGAGAGAAGTGAAGCGCTCTCTTCGTGAAAAGCCCGCTCTAGCACGTGCTCCTAGGTGCTTTGTAAGAATGAAAGGTGGGCCATATATGATAAAAATAGTACTCTTTTATAGCTAACTATTGTACAAGCTAGCTATAAGATGGACTATAAGACTGCTTATAGCCAGCAGTTGGCTATACTATTAACCATGCTCTAAATAAACCACGCCATGCGTTGAAGCAGTCATCCTTGGCGGCTTTCTTCCAAATTTTCCATCCAATAAGGGCCACAAATTGTTGACTAGTGACAAGAAAAAGAGAATGGTGTCACCCACCCAGACACACAGCAATCAACCGTGTTCCCTTTTTCCATCTGGAGTCAACATCTTCCTTCATCAGTCTTTCCAGGAAACTGCCAGGCTCGAATCCCTCTGCTTTGGTGAAGATTTCTTTATCGTTACATGTAACGGTGAAGAATAGGATAACTTGTTCCATCTGTTGGTTTTGGCTGCACAAGATATGAAATGATCAACGGAATAAACAACTCAAGTTATAGAAAGTTGCACATCAAGTAGATAATTCTTAATCTGAAACAAGTCGTGCCTAGGCGCCATGATCAAATTGAGTACTGTGTTAGTGGATGACAGGAATAAATACGACTCATTTTCTCTGAAAAGTACACCCTCAGCTTCAGCTGGTACCAAGAGAAACGACTTTGGAGTCAATGGCAGAACAATAATAGTGTGCCTCCCCCACCCACCCACACACACACACACACCCCAACCTCCTCACCCCTTGTTCTAGATTTCCAGTTGGCATCTCTGGGAGACTGTAAACGGCCAAGAACCATGCCGATCGGAGAAGCTGTTCTGTCTGCCTTCATGCAGGCACTCTTCGAGAAAGTGATCGCTACCGCTTTTGGTGAGCTGAAATTACCTCAAGATGTAGCCGAGCAGCTGGAGAAACTATCCAGCAGTCTGTCGACCATTCAAGCTCATGTTGAAGATGCTGAGGAGCGGCAGCTGAAGGATAAAGCCGCACGAAGCTGGCTTGCCAAGCTCAAGGATGTCGCATATGAGATGGATGACTTGCTCGATGATTATGCAGCTGAGGCCCTTCGATCCAAACTAGAAGGACCATCCAACGACAACCATTTGGACAAGGTTAGAAGCTGTTTCTGCTGCTTTTGGTTCAACACCTGTTTATTCAACCACAAGATACTGCAAGACATAAAGAAGGTTGAGGAGAAGCTCAATAGGCTTGTCAAGGAAAGAGAGATTATTGGTCCAAACATGATCAGTGCAACGGACAGGAAAGAGATAAAGGAGAGGCCTGAGACCAGCTCAATAATCGATGACTCAAGTGTGTTTGGAAGAGAAGAAGATAAGGAGACCATTGTGAAGATGTTGCTTGATCAGAATAACTCCAACCAGTCCAACCTTTCCATTCTTCCCATAGTGGGTATGGGCGGATTGGGGAAGACGACTCTAACACAGCTTGTCTACAATGATACAAGAATAAAAGAGCATTTCCAGTTAAGGGTCTGGCTGTGTGTTTCTGAAAATTTTGATCAGATGAAGCTTACCAAGGAGACCATTGAATCAGTTGCCAGTGAGTTTGAATCAGTTATCAGTGGGGTCTCATCGGTCACAACCAACATGAACTTGCTCCAGGAAGACCTCTCGAAAAAGCTAAAAGGTAAAAGGTTTCTTCTAGTACTTGATGATGTATGGAACGAGGACCCTGAAAAGTGGGACACATACCGTCGTGCTCTACTTACTGGAGGAAAGGGAAGCAGAATAGTAGTAACCACAAGGAACAAAAATGTAGGGAAACTAATGGGTGGGATGACTCCATACTATCTAAATCAGTTATCCGACAATGATTGCTGGTTTTTGTTCAGGAGCTATGCATTTGTGGATGGTAACTCCGATGCACACCCAAATTTGGAAATGATAGGCAAGGAAATTGTGAAGAAGTTAAAAGGCTTACCACTAGCTGCAAAAGCAATAGGCAGCTTACTGTGTTCCCAGGATACCGAGGATGACTGGAAAAATGTATTAAGGAGTGAAATATGGGAACTGCCATCAGATAAGAACAATATATTGCCAGCTCTGAGATTGAGTTACAATCATTTGCCTGCCATACTGAAGAGATGTTTTGCATTTTGCTCAGTCTTTCACAAAGATTATGTGTTTGAGAAAGACAGGTTGGTTCAGATATGGATGGCCCTTGGGTTTATTCAGCCTCAGCGGAGGAGAAGAATGGAAGAGATTGGAAGTAGCTATTTTGATGAATTACTAAGCAGGTCCTTCTTCCAACATCACAAAGGTGGATATGTGATGCATGATGCTATGCATGACCTAGCACAGTCGGTCTCAATTCATGAATGCCTCAGACTGGATGACCTTCCAAACAACAACAGCTCTGCAAAAAGTGCCAGGCACCTCTCATTCTCTTGTGAAAATAGAAGCCAGACTTCATTTGAAGCCTTTCTTGGATTTAAGAGAGCACGGACACTTCTACTGCTAAGTGGATATAAATCAATGACAAGGTCTATCCCCAGTGATCTGTTCCTCGAATTAAGGTACCTCCATGTGCTCGATTTAAACCGGCGAGACATTACTGAGTTGCCAGATTCCATTGGAAGCTTAAAAATGCTTCAATATTTGAATCTCTCGGGCACTGGTATAGCAATGTTGCCTTCATCAATTGGTAGGCTCTTCAGCTTGCAAATACTTAAGTTGAAAAACTGCCATGAATTAGATTATCTCCCACAAAGCATAACCAATCTTGTAAATCTTCGATGGCTAGAAGCAAGAACAGAGTTGGTCACAGGCATAGCCAGAATAGGTAACTTAACTTGTCTTCAACAGTTGAATGAATTTGTGATCCGTGCAGACAAAGGATACAAGATCAGTGAATTGAAGGCAATGAAGGAAATCAGAGGGCATATTTGTATTAAGAATATCGAGTGTGTTGCTAGCACAGAGGAAGCAATTGAAGCTTTTCTAGGTGAGAAGGCATTCATCAACATCCTAGATCTTATCTGGTCCGATAACAGGAACATAACATCTGAAGAAGCAAATCGAGACAAAGAGATACTTGAAGTCCTCCGGCCACATCATGAACTGAACGAGCTAACTGTCAAGGCATTTGCAGGCTCCTCCTTCCCAAAGTGGTTTAGTAGTCTTTCCTACTTGCAAACCCTCCACCTGTCTGATTGCACGAAATGTTCGATTCTACCAGCACTGGGGGAGCTACCTCAACTCAAGTATTTGGATATTGGTGGTTTTCCAGCCATTATTCAAATCAGCCAAGATTTTTCAGGTACCGATGAAGTTAAGGGGTTTCCAGCACTGAAAGAGCTCGTATTTGATGACATGAGTAATTTCACAAGATGGGCTTCTGTACAAGATGGTGAATTTCTTCCGTCCCTCACAGAACTTGCAGTGATGGACTGCCCGAAAATAACAGAGTTCCCACCCCTCCCATCAACGCTAGTGAAGCTCAAAATTTCTGAAACGGGGTTTGCTATTCTTCCAGAAGTCCATATTCCAAACTCCCAGTTTTTATCGTCCTTAGAATGCTTACAGATTCATCAGTGCCCAAATCTCACATCCTTAAAGGAAGGACTGCTTAGCCAGCAATTATTGGCTCTCCAGCAGTTAACCATTACTCACTGTTTAAACCTAATTGACCTGCCAGTTGACGGATTTAGAGCCCTAACTGCTCTTAAGAGTCTTCACATCTATGACTGTCCAAGGCTGACACCATCAGGACAACCTAGCTTGCTGCCCTCCAAGCTTGAAGACTTGCGCATCAGCTCATGCTCCGATCTTATTAACCCTCTTCTACAAGAGCTTAATGAGCTCACCTCGCTGACACATCTCACCACAGCTGATTGTGCTAGCCTTCAGTCTTTTCCAGTAAAGCTCCCTGCCACTCTGCAAAAACTGGAGATCCTCAATTGCAGTAATCTGATCTACTTGCCTGCCGATCTAGAAGATGCATTGTGTCTAACAGCTATAACCATCTTGCAATGCCCTCTCATACCATGCTTGCCAGGACGCCTTACAAAGTCATTGAAAGAATTGTACATCAAAGAATGCCCGTTTCTATCAGAGAGTTGCCAAGAAAACAGTGGAAGAGATTGGCGTAAAATTGCTCATGTACCAATCATTGATATTGATGATGATACCAACATATCCAAGACAAGCATACGAAGAAGATTATCATGAATGCCTCACAGCAGTGCTACAAAAATGGTATGAGCTAGATATATTTTTCTGCTTGTATTGCATAAACATGTTCTGTCTATGAATTGTAAACTGCATAGTAGTACCAATCATCCTCTACCGGTGACTTTGTATTCATTGTTGCACCTATTTAGCATATTAGCACATAACTTAGATTGAAATTTCTTGTAACACCAACTCACAAGCAATAATCATACATTAGGAAGTTACTGTAAACATCAGCTGCAAGGTTGTATAGCCAAACCTCACATCCAAACAAAAATGAACAGATTATTAATAGAAAAGTCAAACTAATGGGATTGCCAATTTGAGACTGAGTAATAACAATTCAAGAAAAATAAACCATCAAAAGATTCATTATCTACCTCATGTACTAGAAACATCTAGGTATTTGATGAATTCAAAATGTTACATATCCACAAGTGGGTCCCAGATCATCGACCATGGTCAAATCATATAACTGCTCCATTCAGAAAACAAAATCTAAATCTTCAGCTGTGATACGAGCAAGTTTGTTCATGTGCGGAGCCAGCATGCATAGTAGCAAGCTTATTTGGCCAACATTTACAAAATACGGTTGCATTAGCTTCAAAGTAGCAAATTTCAGATCAACAACTCTATACTGTCAGTGACAATTTTCACAAAAATAGACATAATAATGTCCCAATTCTTGGTTATTAACAGTTAGCATGGTTCTCTGTTGCATATGCATTGCCTGTATAGTGTCTATAGAATACAGTTCAAAGCAAAACCTAAAAGAAGATCATGTAATCACATGTGCACTTCCTTTTATCCATTTTCAGATTATCATCTGGATTCGAGAAATAATTTTGGAAGACGGTGATATTTCAAGAGCACCTTACAGTTTACGCTCCACCTCCATCAGAAGGCCAATCTAGTCCATTTGCAAAACTCAGATGACCAGAAAAACTCAACCAGTAATTTTGAAGACACAGATCTAGTAGTTTCGTTACAGGAAGTGGCCAAGACATTACTGTATTTATTACATCTTCCTTTTCATCTTTAGAAAAGAAAAATGCAGCTTTTTGTGTTTGTGTAATTGTGTACTGTGTTCTCAAACACATTTCATTATATGATTTTGAGACACCTTCATTTTTTTTCCCTTACTCTATATGACCCTGACTCATTCAATAGCATGGGATGTTTTTTCAATACCATGTACTGCAATGGAGTAGAGTAACAAATGAGGTGCCATCAAGAGTGCACACGCCTTGTTTGCTGTGCGAAATCCTGAATGAAATATATTTGGTGAGGGAGTCTAAAACGGTGGGAACCTGACCTTCACTTCTGTCAGTGAGCATCATCATATCGATTATCGAAGCCCGGTACCTCTACCGGGCATGGCCAACAAATTCCATCTCCCTGCTCCACCGCTTCCTCATGAATACTTGCATTCCAGAGACAGGATGTTCCCTGGTACTCAGTTGCTCAAAAGTGTCACTGCAATTTTCAAGGGTCAAGTCACTGGCCTGCAAGGGTGCGAAAGGTGAATGGAGCTATGAGAACGGCCGCATCCGCATGCATCTGCTACGTGTCACTGGTTAAAGCCCCAAGGCATATGGAGTTCAAATGCATCGATCCGAACAATTCGTCGAGATCCATGGACTTACAGTATCAAAAACGATGGCCGTGTTGCAAATTTGCTCTCTTCTCCTATCCCCGAGCCATTGGTCTGAGGCGGTGCAGCAGGGCGGGCCGCGCGACGGGGCGCGGCGGCGTGCCCGCGACGCGATAGGTGCGCCGTCTGCGTTGGGGCCGGCGGCCGCGGGGCTTGATTAGTCGCGAGGCGGCGCCGCCGGTGAGCGCCGGGGTGGTTGCGTCCAGCCCAGCAATTTTTCCAGAAACGGCGAGGATGAGCCCAACCCAAGGTTTCCCCCAGTTTTTCTTCCAGGGAGATGCGGCTCATGTTTGCATTTGGTCAATTCGATGTCACTCTCATGTGCCGCGGCTATTTAGAGCATCTCCCTGAAACCCTTAAAGTAAAATCAGCTTTAAGGGTTGAGAATTGTCCATTTTTAACACTTTTAAGGGTTGAAAAACAGGGGCAAAGACTAGAACTCTCAAACCCAACCCTTATAACGAACCGTTATAAGGGTTGGGTTTGAGGGTTCTACTCTTTGCCCCAACCCCAAACCTTAAAACTGTCATTTCATATATCACACATTTCATCACATTTCATCATATGACATATCACAAATTCAGTCACATTTGACATAAAACAATAATCATTCTAGTTATTATTACAACACCGAATAAAACAAAGATACCCGACAGTAGAACTTGTAATCACTGTTGGTTAGAATCATACTTGACGAACAGCTCACTTATGAGAAAAGTAATGCTAGTACAAAGCAACACAAATTACTATAATGTACATCAAAATTAACTTTCAGAAAAAAAACATACATACTCTTTTAAGGCACTCTACGTGTATTCAAATTTTCCAATGCAAAAGTATGCATCCAAAAAAACATAATACTCTTATCAATTAAGTATACCATGAAACTATGCAAAGTAAGAACAATATGCAAAATAGAGTTAATTCTTTAGGAGTTAAGAAAGAATATGTCAGCAATACTCCGGTGATACGGCTGTTGACCTGAACAAGAAAACCAACTGCTGAGACGGTTTCTTCAATGGTAGCTATTGGAATTCACATCTCAGAGAAAAAATGTATATACAGAAAAAGGTCAGCAAGAGGAAGAAAATACCTTGATTCATCGGCAGTAGCTGCGAGGGCCGCAAGGTAGCGGTAGTTGCGGCCGGGATGGGGCGACGTTGCGGAGGGCCGGCCGGCCGGCGGCGGAGGGGAGGCCGGGGCTGCGGCGCTGCGGGGCTGAGGAGGCGCTGCGGGGACGGGGCGGTGCTGCGGAGGGCCGGCGCTGCGGCGGGTCGTCGGCGGGGCGGCGCTGCGGAGGGGCGGCGACCTGGGCGGGCGGGGCCGGCGAGGGGCGGGCGGGGCCGGCGCGGAGGCGGCGGCCGGTGGATCCATGGCGCGACGGCTGGGACGGGCGGTTTCCCTCCCACGCTCGAGATGAAAAGGAGTGCGGGTTGGGATTGGGTTTGCCCTCCCAACCCTCACTTCTACAGGCTGCGAGGGCGTTTACAGGTTCGACCTCTAAATTTTTTTACGGGTTTAAGGGTTTAAGGGTTCTAGTCTACGTCGTTTTTTTCGACGAAAACTGTAAAAAAGTGGTTATTTTCCAGAATTTAAGGGTTTGAGGGTTCTACTAGACTTGCTCTTATCGCCTTTGAGGAACCCTCAAACCCTTAAATGTAAAACCAGTTTTAAGGGTTGAGAATTGCCCATTTTTGACACTTTTAAGGATTGAAAAACAGGGGCAAAGACTAGAACCCTCAAACCCAACACTTATAACGGAAAAGACTAGAACCCTCAAACCCAACACTTATAACGGAATTCTGTTATAAGGGTTGGATTTGAGGGTTCTAGTCTTTGCCCTTGTTTTTCAATCATAAAAAGTGTCAAAAATGGGCAATTCTCAACCCTTAGGGTTTATAAGGGTTGGGTTTGAGGGTTCTAGTCTTTATCCCAACCCCAAACCTTAAAACTGTCATTTCATATATCACACATTTCATTGTATGACATATCACAAATTCAATCACATTTGACATAAAACAATAATCATTCTAGTTATTATTACAACACCGAATAAAACAATAATCATTCAAATCATTACAACAATGTTTGAGCAAATTACAACAATTGTTCGAATCAAATAGGACATAGAAAAGTAAAACAAAGATACATCATGGGCCAATGCGTCGCCCATCCAAATGCCAGTGGTGCTCTACTAGATCATCCCGGAGCCGATCATGAGTGGTTCCATCCTCAATCTCACGATGTGCTTCAAGAAAAGCTTGTATGCGAGAAGGGTTTCTTTCCGGTTGCACACGGGTACCAACATTGTCATAGAAACAAGGGAAGTTTAACCCTCTCTCATCCTCTAGGATCATGTTGTGTAGAATCACACAACATTTCATGATGTTCATCAAGGTTTTTTTGTCCCAAAACCTTGCTGGACCCCGAACTATGGCAAACCTTGCTTGCAAAACACTGAAAGCTCTCTCAATATCTTTGCGGGCTGCCTCTTGTGCCTTGGTGAAATGAGCCTGTTTTCTTGTTAAGGGCACCCCATTTTTCTCCTTGATGGACTTCACAAGAGTTGCCCATTCGGGATAGATGCCATCGGTGAGATAGTATCCCATTGAGTAATCATTGTTCATGATTTTGTAGTTGCAAGCTGGAGCATCCCCAGAAATTAATCTTTTGAACAAAGGAGATCTATTGAGGACATTGATATCATTGAGTGTTCCCGGCAACCCAAAGAATGCATGCCAAATCCATGTGTTCTCCGATGTTACGGCCTCAAGAACAATGGTAGCATCACGGCTTTTACCGCAATACATTCCCTGCCATGCCTTTGGGCAATTTTTCCACCTCCAATGCATGCAATCAAGACTACCAAGCATCCCCGGCCATCCCCTTTTTTCATTCATTTCCATTAATCTCTTTGTATCTTCCTCGTTTGGTGCTCGAAGATACTGCTCACCATACAACCGGATGACCAACTTGGCAAACCTACGGACGGACTCCGTGGTTGTATCTTCCCCAATGCGAAGATACTCGTCGGTATAATCCGCGGGTATGCCATAAGCGAGTACCCGCATTGCCGCCGATATCTTTTGATATGCACTAAACCCCATGATACCGGCGGCGGATCTACGACGTTTAAAATAATAGGAGGCGGCCTCACAATCGGTGACAATCTTCACAAACAAACAACGACGCATCCGGTACCTTCTGCGAAAGAGACGAGGAGGGTATGTAGGTACCTCCGCGAAGTAGTCTCGCATCAAATGCTCGTGTCCGAGAGCGCGGTTCCGGTAGATGGTGAGTCGCCCCATCTTCGACCCTCTCCTCTGATCCAAAAGCTTCACGCGGTCTTCAAATGCTTGCACGTCGACGAGGAGGCTCATCATCTCGACGTCGTCGTCTTGCAACAACTCGTCAATGTCCGAATCGTCGGATGACGACGAATCCGACAACAAGTCCATCTACATACCAAGTGGCTACAATTAGTGCCAATGAAGCAAAAATTTAAAACTTAAAAAGTAAAAAAAAATCTCACCCGGGCGGGGCGGGGACGGCCGGCCGAGGCGGGTCGCGGGGGGGGGGGGGGGGGGGGTGGCGTCCGGAGCGGGGCGGGGACGCGGCCGGGGAGCGGAGGGGCGGCGGCCGGGGCGCGGTGGGCGGCGGCGGGGCGCGGAGGGGCGGCGGCCGGGGCACGGAGGGGCGGCGGGGCGGCGACCAGAGCGCGGAGGGGCGGCGGTGCGACGGCCGGAGCGCGGGGCGGCGGCGGGGCGAGATGCGGAGGGCGGCAGGCGCGAAGGGGCGGCGGCCAGGGCGCGGAAGGGCGGCGGGGCGGCGGCCGGAGCGCGGAGGGGCGGCGGCCGGAGCGCGGAGGGGCGGCGGGGCGATGGCCGGAGCGCGGGGCGGTAGCGGGGCGGCGGCGGCCGAGGCGAATTCCTCCCGCGCGGGGGAACCAACTGCCTCCCGCGTGAGGTGGGAAATGAGTGCGGGTTGGGGGCAGTTTTCCCCCCCAACCCTCACTTCGACAGGTTGGGAAAGGGTTTGAGGGTTGGACCTCTAATTTTTTTACGGGTTTAAGGGTTCTAGTCTACGCCGTTTTTCCGATGAAAACTGTAAAAAACGGTTATTTTTAAGGGTTTGAGGGTTTGAGGGCTCTAGTAGAGATGCTCTTAAGCGATGCAAATACCCGCATTCGCTGAAGCGTTTTCCCCCTCGCAACGTATTGGGCCGAATTATTTACGCATTCATTCCTAAAAAATATGGAGCGAAATGAGAGAAGAAGATATCAAACCCAGGAACAGCAGCAGAGACGGAGGTGGAATGGCTCATTTCGCGAGCGAGCGTGGCGACTTGGGAGACCAACAGGCGACACCTACCCCGTCCACATTCGTCATTAATGGTTGCCTAACCCCCCAGCCACCCTACCCAAGTGATTTCGGATACACCGCTCCAGGCTGAGGAGACCCAGCGGCTCGTCCTACCCTCTCGCCTCTCAACTGATGACGAGCTCGAGATGGAGCCCAACCCAAGGTTTCGGGAAAACCTATTTAGCGCCACAAGCGCCGGTTAAAGGCAAAATTTGCTAAGCGGCGCATGCAGCACTCTGCAATGGGCCGGCCCATGTAGAGATTCTTCATAAACTTTTTTTAGCCCGTGAACATTTTTTGAAATCGGTAAACTTTTTTGAAAATTGATATTTTTTTGGAAATTCGTGAAAATTTCATGGAATCGATGAACATAATTTAAAATTCATGAACTTTTTTCAAAATCAGTGAACTGTTTTTAAAAATTGATGAACTTTTCTCAAAATCAGTGAACTGTTTTTAAAAAATGATGAACTTTTTTCAAAATCGATGATTTTTTTTAGAATTCAGTGAACTTGTTGAAAATCCATGAACATATTTTTCAAAAATAGGTGAAATATGTTTATAATAATTGAACTTTTTTTGCAACTCTGAACTTTATAAAATTCTGTGAACTTTTTTTAAATTTTTAGTGACCAATGCATTTTTACATGGACCAGCCCATAAGGAGGAGCGTTGAAGGCGGCGAATAGGAAGCGCCCAAGGTTTCTCCCAGTTTTTCTTCGAGGGAGATAAGGCCCAAGTTTGCATTTGGTCAATTCGATGTCATTCTCATGCGCGGCGGCTATTTATCGCTTTAAGCGATACAAATACCAGCATTCGCTGAAGCGTTTTCCCCCTCACAACGTATTGGGCCAAACCATTTACGCGCATTCATTCCTAAAAATATATGGAGTGAAATGAGAGAAGAAGATATCAAACCCAGGTCTCCAATGAGGACACAAACCGTGCTAACCACTCCACCAACGTTTTATCATACTCCATCCGTCCTAAAATTCTTTTCTTAGATTTGTTTAGATATGAATGTATCTAGTCACACTTTAGTATTTAGATACACTCATTTCTAGACAAAACTAAGACAAAAATATTGAGACGGAGGGAGTACTAAGAACTAGGGGCGCTTCCTACTTGAGGCTACCCCAGTTGTTTCCTTATATGTTTGTTTTTTTTGCAATATTTTACTTTTTTTCAGTTTTTCATTTTCTTCTCCATTCTTATTTGGATTTATTTTGTCTTCTTCATTTTTCATTTTTATGTTATTTTTCGTTTTCACTCTACATTTTCGTATGTGTCCACAAAAGTTAGTAAGTGATCAATATTTTTTTTATACACGTTAAAAATTGTCCAAACGTTTATTCAACATTTTTTAAATACTTATTCCATATTTTCTAAATACTTTTTCAACAACTTTTAAATACTTGCTCAATATTTTAAATACTTATTCAATATTTTCAAGTATTTGTTTATTTGTTTATATACTTATTCAACATTTTTAAAATAATTATTCCATATTTTTCAAATACTCGTTCAAAAACATTAATACTTATTCAAAAAAATTAAATACTTGTTCATGACATTTAAATACTTATTTAATATATTTAAATATTTAGTCAAACAATTTCAAAAAAAATGACAACAATTTAAATATATATATATATTGGAAGAGTGTTTTCTGTGTATATATGTAGAATATGTATATACATGTATAATATTTTAAAGTATAAGAAAAGTACAAAAATAAAGTATGAAACAAGAACATAAAAAAGAAAAGAACAAAGTACGCACCCTCCCACACGGCTGGGCCCGCCGATCTGGGCACCCACTGACGCGAGCCTTGCCCCTGTTCTCGCTTACAGCAAGATATGGGGCCGCCCATTCTCATGAGTAGGCTGGGACGCCCCTCTGTTTTTTAATTTCGTATATTTTATATATTTATATATTTTATTTTTCAAATATTTTGGTATTTCACAAATTTCTAAAAATTACATAGTTTATATATTAAAATATATGTTAATGATTTTGAAAAATGTTCGAGTATTGAAAAAAAATACTCATGAACCTGAAAAACAAACTGAATTAAAAAATGTTCATATATTTTCTTCAAAAATTCCACAAAAAATGATCACTAATTACAAATTATGTTCATGCATTTCAGTAAAATATTCGTCAAACAAAAATGTTCATAAATTATAAAAAAGGAAAATTCAACATAATGTTCACAATTTATAAAAACACGAAACATTTTGAATTTTTATGAAAGTATTTTGTGTTTTAATGTACTAAATTCAAATTTGGATGAACATATTTTATATATTATGAAAAATGAAGTTAATTGAGCACTTTTCTGAATTTGAATTATTTTTTTGTATTCATTGAACATTGTTTTAATTCAGTGAACATTTTTGAAAAATCCATGAACATATTTTTATTTCTATGAATATATTTTGAATAAGGAAGAACTGACTTTTGAATTGGATAGACAAAATTTGAATTCCAAACGATTGGAAAAGATGTTTGAAATTCAAAGATATTCACCAATTATTCTAAGACGTACCCAGGTTTTAGAAACTGTTTTTTGAATTTGAAAACAAAATGAAAAAAGAAAAGAAAAACAGAAATTAAAGAGAAATGAAAAAAAGAGAAATGGAAAAAAACCAAAGTAAAAAAAAACAGTTTGTGAAGGTTCTGGAACCATCCCAAAACCAAAAACGGCTAGCTGGGAGGAAGGTGCGTGCGCGGTCGCTAGGCAGCGAACCACACACCTTATAGGAACTGCCAAGGCAAATACAGTGTTTGGTTTTTGCCGCATTTGGTTTGATTTACGCACTTTCAAATCGAAGGAACACAAAAGGTGTAATAACAAGATTGTTCATCTTTTTGTTTTCAAATCACTTCCACCTCTTGCATGTATACATGTCTCATTTCATCATTTTTAATAATCATGCAATAATCTTTACTTTTTTCCAAATCAACCTCACCTCCTCGTTTCTATAGAAAGAAAATCCCTTAAAAAGTAATCCACATAAGTCAAATAAAATTTTTAAACATAGTACACACGCAAGCGATCATAGACACGCTCATATACTCATCTATATGAACGTACACACGTATATCCTAACCCTATGAACACCTCCGAGATACTGTAACGGTATATTATCCTGAACTTTGCGAAGTTATCATAGGCACCTCGTCATCGACGAAAACGTCACCTCTTATTGAATGTGCATTGTCAGAAATCCTGAAGCTAATCTAGAAATAAATGCGAACACCAGTATTGGAACTCTGATGAAATAAATCAAATAAATTGCCAATCCCAAGCTTGCAACAAACAACAAAGTTAACTCACGTATAAGACTTATACGTACACACTCTCAATCACATCATTATTTCCTTACATTCCCCAAAGAATTATTTCCACATGGCATATCTCAGTCCTGACACAATCAAAAGTTTCCTACTTTGAATCACCATAATAAATTTGCTCCTGCTGCACGGAGAACTTTTTTGCTAGTTGTTTAAAATAGAGTAGAAGATTGCTTTTATCTAAAAGAAAGAGTAGAAGATTTTGATGCCCTGTCCACTCTAAACTTACTAGATGATTGTCACGCCCAAGATGCGATCCTATCCTCAATTTGGCACGAGGGCCTCGTCAGGGATAGAAGCGCATCTCGTCGTTTCGCAAGAATGGATATCGTTACAAGTACATGTAGTGAAAAGATGAGATACATAAAATTGGCTTACACTCGCCACAAGCTAAATCAGAGTCACAGCAGTACAATACATGTCGTGGTAACGATTCCGACAATAGAAAGGGGGTAGGATAACAGAGCATGATCTATCAAGATGCACATGGGTGACATGGTGGTTTTAGCGAGTTCGGGCCTCTCATAGTGGAGATAACAACCCTACGTCTCGTGCTCCGGAGAGGCTTTGTTTTATCTGTCATGGACATGAGTTACATGGTGTAGAGAGAGCCAAAGCTCGAGGGAAATAATGAGCCTGCCGAGGGAGAAGAAACTCTCCCCTTGGCTATGTGGTGGGGGTGGCTTATATAGAGTGCGTCACCCCCTCACCACCTATGTTACAAGATGGAGCATTAGTGTCATGATGACAACCCACTATGAAACCTCCACTATGAGTATGATGCTTCGACTACCCTGTTGGTCTTCGCATATCCGAGTGAGACATATGGTCGAGTGGTTTACCGTCGTCCGAGTGGATAGTGTGTACTTGTCCGAGTGGATCCATACCGAGTGGATTAGATGTTGTCGCGATCCAGCCAAAATTTCCCTTGTAGTCCTAATAATGAGGTGCCCTTGGGTAGGACATATAGGTCAGGCCTATGACCCTACCCTAGGGCTGTATCCCCGTCATTAGCCCCCGAATGGATCAGGGTCCGAGTGGTGAAGGTGCCAATGTAAATCTTGTAGCAGCAGACCGAACTTGAACGTGCTTCAGGGCCTTACAGAACTGTGCGTCGATTGAAGTATCCATCATTCGCCCTGATCGATTCTGCTGAGTAGTATGTTCGAGTGAACTTGAGAATTGAAGTAGATCCGAGTGACCAACATGATCTTGAGACTCTAACTGATTGTTGGTAGTCGGTTGGAGTCTGTTGAATCTGTTGAACTTGAATGTTGTTGCTGGACCTGACCAAGCATGATGTTTTTTTTGTATTTCTCTTCCTGTGGGGGCACGCTCAGTGCACCCACTGGGTGTAGTCCCTGAGCCTTTGTCAGACTAGATGAGTCTGACAGAGGGTTTAAGATTTCCAGTGCTTGTCATGTTGAATGTTTGTTGAATCTGTATTATATGATTTATGGATCAAAGTCAAGTCTCCGAGTGTATTTTTTAACTTAGGCGATACGGGGTCGCAGCTAAGTTCTTTAGTGTGGAGTGTATCTGTACCTGAAGTAGTTTTTAACTTAGGCGATACGGAGTCGTAGCTAAGTCCCCGAGTGTGGAGCATATCCGCACTCGGAGTAGTTTTTAACTTAGGGGATACAGAGTCGCAGTTAAGTCTCTGAGTGTGGATCATGTCCGCACTCAGAGTTGTTATTAGCTTAGGCGATACAGACTCGCATCTAAGTTCCCGAGTGTGGAGCATATCCGCACTCGGAGTAGTTTTTAACTTAGGCGATACAGAGTCGCAGCTAAGTCTCTGAGTGTGGAGCATGTCCGCACTCAGAGTTGTTATTAACTTAGGCGATACAGACTCGCAGCTAAGTTCTCGAGTATGGAGCGTGTTCGTACTTGGAGTAGTTTTCACTTAGGCGATACAGAGTCGTAGCTAAGCCCCCGAGTGTGGAGCGTGTCCGTACTTGGAGTAGTTTTCAACTTAAGCGATATGGAGTCGCAGCTAAGACCCCGAGTGTGGAGCGTGTCCGTACTCGGAGTTGTTTTAACTTAGGCGATACGGAGTCGCAGCTAAGCCCCTGAGTGTGGAGCGTGTCCGTACTCGGAGTTGTTTTAACTTAGGTGATACGGAATCGCAGCTAAGTTCCTGAGTGTGGAGCGTGTCCGTACTCGGAGTAATTTTAACTTAGGCGACACGGAGTCACAGCTAAGTTCCCGAGTGTGGAGCGTGTCCGTACTCGTAGTAGTTTTAACTTAGGCGATACGGAGTCGCAGCTAAGTTCCTGAGTGTGGAGCGTGTCCGTACTCGAAGTTGTTTTAACTTAGGCGATACAGAATCGCAGCTAAGTTCCTGAGTGTGGAGCGTGTCCGTACTCGGAGTAATTTTAACTTAGGCGACACAGAGTCACAGCTAAGTTCCCGAGTGTGGAGCGTGTCTGTACTCGTAGTAGTTTTAACTTAGGCGATACAGAGTCGCAGCTAAGTTCCCGAGTGTGGAGCGTGTCCGTACTCGAAGTAGTTTTAACTTAGGCGATACTGAATCGCAGCTAAGCCGAGCGGTGGTGCGCGGGGCGTCCGAGTGATGAAGAGGTGCCACACGGAGTGGCGATGCGTGGGGCATCCGAGTGAGGTAGACGGGTCTCGCCGGGTAGCGATGTGCGGAACTGC
The DNA here is from genome assembly GCF_904849725.1 of Hordeum vulgare subsp. vulgare. Classification (NCBI taxonomy): domain Eukaryota; kingdom Viridiplantae; phylum Streptophyta; class Magnoliopsida; order Poales; family Poaceae; genus Hordeum; species Hordeum vulgare. The sequence goes on along the minus strand of NC_058518.1, from coordinate 448,050,733 downwards.
CGAGTGACGGCGCGCGGGACAACCAAGTGTCCAAGACGTGCCTCATAGCTGAGCAACGGCGGCGCGGGGCGACCGAGTCGAACATGTTGATGAAGTCATGGACATCCGAACGAGTAGTGAAGATGACGTGTCGGTGACCGAGTGCCTGCGGATTGTCCGAGTGGATGTCACATGATGTAGATGTGTGTTTTAACTGAGTGTCTCCATGCCGAAGTTGGCCCAAGTGAAAATTCGCCATGTGAATTGTCCGAGTGAATGTAGAAGTCCCAGTCCATCTGAATCGGACGCTGAACCAAAGAACCGCTCCATCTGCCCATCAATTGTCGCCGATGGGGGAACGCCATCGTGCTGCTTATTGAAAGAGCCACTGCATGTGGGGGCATGTCCAGCATGTCGCAGAGGCTACCGTCGAGCAGTTGGATGGGAAAAAGAGATGTTGTGTGTCTGGAGGGAGAAGTCGTCGAGTGCGTCATGCTCGGCAATACACCCCGATGGAAGGAGTAGCGCTGCCAGCTGCTACGCTTCGTTGCTCCGGGGTGCCGGGTCGCCAGCTAGTCTAAAGGACTCTGCTTGGTTGATGGAGAACACGTTACTATGCATTGATGGAGGAGTTACTCACATTTGACAAAGGATCTGCATGCAAGAGATATGAATTAGCGGTAATTAAGCAAGAGTTAAGATAGGTCTTGCATGCTACGGGCATTTCCATTTTCCACGACGCATTCATTACATGATGTTTATTGCTACGCCGTGTGTCTTGTCGGACTCAATCTTGTGGCCGTCGAACTCGCTGGGGACGAGCCATCGAAGACACCGGAGAACAACTCGGGAGCTTGGTGTGGACGTTGTCGACATCGCGGTCGGCCTGCGGCTGCCGGAGCAGTGTGTTGACGGACATGATGGCGCCGTCGTGCACTAACAACTCGAGGTCGAGCTGCGGACGCCGGAGCAGCATGCTGGCGGACACGACGACACCGGTGGGCTCGACGGATAGATCGAGGGCGTGCTCGGCTGCCGGAGCAGCTCGTCGACGGACATGACGACGCTGTCGGCCACTAACAGCTCGAGGTCGGGCTGCGATCGCCGGAGAAGCATGCCGGTAGACACGACGACACCGGCGGGCTCAACGGATAGCTCGAGGGTGTGCTCAGCACCGAGCAGCGCTTCGACGGACACAACGCTGTCACCAAGCACGATGAACCTGACTATGGCATTCCGGTCGGGTTGTGGTCACCGGAGCCGTGTGCGTGGGCTGCAGCCTGCCCTCGGCATGTACGCGTCGACGGATATGCACCTTCAACGTCAAGGACGCCGCAACGCAGCTGACTGGATGAAGAGGCCGTCGTGCATGAGGGTTTGACGACAGCGTCGCGACCGAAGACGACCACAGGCGGTCGGCGTCAACGCCGATGCGTGGAAGTGTGGCGTCGGCGCTGCAGAAGAAGTCGGAGACGACGGGCGGACCACGCCGATGCTCTTACATGAGTAAAGATCAACTCATTGTTAGATAATTTAATGTAAAAAGACAAGATGAGAAGAGGAACTCCTTGATACTTAGCATTTTATTCATCCGTAGATTGTGTGATGGCCGGGACTCCCATAGTCTAATATTCGATGATGATTGTTTGATCTCCGGGAGATCATCCTAGAACAGCTTGGGTTAGTCAAGATTGAAGAAAATACCATTTGCATCATGGCTCGATAGACGCGATGCCCCACGGTGGGCGCCAAATGTCGTGGTAACGATTCCGACAATAGAAAGGGGGTAGGATAACAGAGCATGATCTATCAAGATGCACATGGGTGACATGGTGGTTTTAGCGAGTTCAGGCCTCTCATAGTGGAGATAACAACCCTACGTATCGTGCTCCGGAGAGGCTTTGTTTTATCTGTCATGGACATGAGTTACATGGTGTAGAGAGAGCCAGAGCTCGAGGGAAAGAATGAGCCTGCCGAGGGAGAAGAAACTCTCCCCTTGGCTATGTGGTGGGGGTGGCTTATATAGAGTGCGTCACCCCCTCACCTCCTATGTTACAAGATGGAGCATTAGTGCCATGATGACAACCCACTATGAAACCTCCACTATGAGTATGATGCTTCGACTACCCTATTGGTCTTCGCATATCCGAGTGAGACATATGGCCGAGTGGTTTACCATCATCCGAGTGGATAGTGTGTACTTGTCCGAGTGGATCCATACCGAGTGGATTAGATGTTGTCGCGATCCAGCCAGAATTTCCCTTGTAGTCCTAATAATGAGGTGCCCTTGGGTAGGACATATAGGTCAGGCCTATGACCCTACCCTAGGGCCGTATCCCCGTCAATACATAAACATCATGAAGAAGAGCAGGGTCCGACTACGGACGAAAAACAAACGAGAAAAGAAGAACGACGTCCATCCTTGCTATCCTAGGCTACCGGCCTGGAACCCATCCTAGATCGATGATGAAGAAGAAGAAGGAGCAACTCCAAATGAACAATCAACGCGCTCGCGTCAAGTAACCTTTTGCATGTACCTGCAACTGGTGTTATAGTAATCTGTGAGCCACAGGGGTCTCAGCAATCTCATTTCCAAAGGTATCAAGACTAGCAAAGCTTAATAGTTGAGACATGGTTAAGTGGTGAGGCTGCAGCAAGCGGCTAAGCATTTATATGGTGGCTAACTTACGAGTACAAGAATAAAGAGGGGGATGATGTACGCATAACTGATGTGACTACTGATGATCAAATGAATGATCCTGAACACCTACCTACGTCAGACATAACCCCACCGTGTCCTCGATCGGAGAAGGAACTCTTGAAAGAGACATTCACGGTTACGCACACAGTTGGCATGTCTTAGTTAAGTTAACTTCAAGTTATCTAGAACCAGTGTTAAACAAAGTTTCCACATTGCCACATAACCGCGGGCACGACTTTCCGAAAGATTTAACCCTACAGGGGTGCTCCAACTAGTCCATCACAAATTACCACAAGCCGCATAGAAATCCTCGATCACGAAGCTCGCGATCTCGTCGGACTCCTTAGTGGAAAACCTCAACTCTGAGATTACCCAAAGCATCACCGGAATCCCGATGCACAAGATATTTTGTCAAAGGTAAAACTAATCCAGCAAGGCCGCCCGACGTGTCGACGATCCCGATAGTAGTCACGTATCTCGTTCTCAGGACACGACGGATGGAACTAGCTACGAGTGCCAAACCTCAAGTTTCCTCGTGGTGGCCCCGCAGGCAGACCGTTTTGGACCAACACTCATGAGGAGCACTGGCCCGGGGGTTGATTAAATATCCGCGGGTGCCGGCGGGTCCCTATGCAATTTTATTAGGTTATTAGACAAATGTGAAACCAATGTTGGGCCTTGCCAGACCAGCTTTAATCTAAAACGAATTATCAAGGGGGTCCCCATAACAACCCCGATCGTGTTAGGAGCGCTCATTTATGGAACATAACACCGATAGACGAAACTAAGGGGGCAAAGGTGGAACAAAACACCAGGCTAGAAAGGCCGAGCCTTCCTCCTTTTATCAAGTATATAGGTGCATTAAATTAAATAGCAATTAATAGGGTGATATAACAAGAAACCCATGTTATCACATGGAAGCAACTGCACCTGCAACTAGCAACGCTAGCATGGCAATGATAGTAATGGTATATGGGGAAATGGTCATCTTGCCTGAGACCCCGCTTGGAAGAAGAACAACTCCGTGAAGTCGACTAACCAACGTAGTCGAACGGGTCCTCACATTCCGACACACTTGCGGAACTCTATCGAGACGGAGCAAACCGGAAACAAGCATCAACACAGATATTCACCACGACAAATGCACGACAAGATGCACAACCTAATATGATGCATGACCAGTTCAAATATGCAAGGCATGGCATGGCAATTCACCTCACACAAACACTACACATTAAGTGAAGCTCGATATGCAACGAAATGCATATCAACGAAACTCCACATTTAATTGTTTAGTTCAATCCCGTTCAGGAACACGACAAAATTAAAATGTTGTTACACAGGCAAGAGGTGTAGCAGGTGATTCTACATGGCATCCTAGTCGGTTAACTCACGGAACATAGAATGGAGCTGCGGTTACAAGAGACATGCAACACATGAAATTATGCCATGAATGCGTCATGCATGCAAGTTCAAAACATCACTGGCAAGAAGAGCATGAAGCATGTGTCGCCATGGCGAACGAAAGGGAACCATGGCGGCAAAACGGAAACGATGCCACGACAACGTTCCGATCCCGGAAACTCGAGGAGAAACCGATGCCAACGAATAGGGAGCGCGTGCGGGTCATGCCAAATAATGATGGGGTGATCCCGGTTACTGGGTTCCCATGTGTCGGGGTACGACAAAAGAGAGACAACGTGCAAAGAACAAACATATATGGCGCAAGCACACGGTTACATCTCATACATCACATGCACTCGGTTCACGACAACGTTCCAACGGTATACCATCGAAGCGTGCGTATCAGAGCGGTTCGAGTTGATGCGGTGTAGGTGAACATAGGTCGTCGTGGAAGTAGTGGTACACATGTCTTCGCGTCGGTAGTCGTACACTGTTCGCGAAGAACTTGATGAGTCCGATGTTCTTTTCGAGTCGTGGTGGAACTTGGGCAGGGACCACCGAAACAACAGAGGCGACGAGCTCGAGGTCCTACTGGCGAGTCATGGCGGCGGGCATGGTGCAGCAGCGGCTAACAGCAAGCAGGCACAGCGACAGCATCAGGCAGCACAACAGCTAGCAACAACGACAACAAGCAAGCAGCGACATCAAGCAAGCAACATTAACTGGCATCAGCGGCAGCAACAAGCAACGCAACAGCAACTGGCATCAGCGGCAGAAGCAAGCAACGCAACAACAACTGGCAACGGAGGAGCTCCATGGCGCGCAGGGCAGCGTGGGAGGCCAAGGGCGGTGGCACACCGGAAGGAGCCGAGAGGAGCCCCGACGTCATCGGGGAAGGCACGGGGCGGCGCTGGGCAAGCCGGCGGCGGGGAGAGGGCAATGGGCGGCTCGGGCTCAGGGGCGCCACCAACGGCGATGGGAGGCCGGCGGGCAGCGGCGCGACGCCGGACCTGGTCGGGGCTGGCCGGATCCTGGCCGGAGCGCGGGGAGGCGGCGAGCGGCGGCGCGGAGGACATGGACGGCGGGGCAGAGCAGCAGCTCGGGAGGAGCGGGGTCGAGCGGGAATCGGGGGAAGAGGCTGGGACGCTCATGCGTGGGAGGAGGGAGGAAGCGACGCTGGAGGAGGAGAGGAAGATGGGATCGAGCAAAGCTCTCCCTGGCGCTTGGGCTAGCGGGGCGCAGGGGCCTTGGGCCGGCTGGCTACTCTCTCTCCCGCTAATAAAAAAATGCCTTGCACAAAAATAAAATAAAAATAGCCGGTTAAAAAAAAAGGAAACCACAACCAAAATAAAAAGAATTTTAACTAAAACAAAAATACTTTTGGGCTCCTTAAAACATGCTCCAACTTATAAAAAATAGATTGGGATCTCTTTTTGAAGAATAAAAATAAAACCCTTCTAAATAAAATTAGGCGCAGGTTTTAAATAAAACAAAAGGGAAAAATATAAAGTTAAAACCAGAGGGTTGCCCCAAAATAATAGGCATATTTTTAAAAGAGGAGGAACATTTTATTTAGGCAAAAACAGAAAATGGAATTGCCTCAAAAGAATTAGGAGAGGAGAGAAGAGTTTCCTATTGCACTAAAGACTCTCAGAGCACTTGAAGCACTCACAACTCAAAACACACACACGCAACAGATGATGCAAGATGCCATGATGCAAACTAAATGTTGATGCAATTGGGATCAACCACGAACTCATTACCATCACAATGTTGCCAAACAAGGAAATAATAACAAAAGGGGGAAGAATTGCATTGGGGCTGTCACAATGATGTCCGACGCGTTGCTGTCGGAACCTTGGTAAAACATATGCATAAATAGATGCTAGAAAAGTAAAAATATTACAAAACCAAATTTAAGAATGCTCTCGGGATATATTTTAAAAACAATAAAGTATATGAAGCATGTGATAAAATGTTGTGTCAAAAGCGAGATCTATTGGATTAAAGTCAAACGGGGTGCCATTTTCAACCAAAATGTGTAACATATGACCTATATATGTTTGCTCGCTCCAAATGTACAACATACAAATATATGTTGTCATGCTACCATGTATGCTCGCATAAAATTAATGAAACAAATTAACATGCATGGTTGGTGAGGTGAAATGGTTGCATGAATAAATTAGTGCATATATTATAATTTATGACAACATGCATGACTTGATGATGTGGCTGTTGGGTAGCGTCGTATGGGAAACAAAATTTTCCTACGCGCACGAAGACCTATCATGGTGATGTTCATCTACGAGAGGGGATTTCCGATCTACGTACCCTTGTAGATCACACAGCAGAAGCGTTAGTGAACGCGGTCGATGTAGTGGAACGTCCTCACGTCCCTCGATCCGCCCCGCGAACCGTCCCACGAACCGTCCCGCGATCCGTCCCACGATCTAGTGCCGAACGGACGGCACCTCCGCGGTCAGCACACGTACAACTCGACGATGATCTCGGCCTTCTTGATCCAGCAAGAGAGACGGAGAGGTAGATGAGTTCTCCGGCAGCGTGACGGCGCTCCGGAGGTTGGTCGTGATCTGATCTCGGCAGGGCTCCGCCCGAGCTCCGCAGAAAAGCGATCTAGAGGTAAAACCGTGGAGATATGTGGTCGGGCTGCCGTGGCAAAGTTGTCTCTAATCAGCCCTAAAACCTCCGTATATATAGGGGGAAGAGGGGGAGCCTTGCCTTGGGGTCCAAGGACCCCCAAGGGGTTCGGCCGAGCCAAGGGGGGCAACCCTCCCCTTCCAAACCGAGTCCAACTAGGTTTGGAAGGAGGAGTCCTTCCCCCTTTTCCCACCTCCTCTTTTTTTTTCTCTTTGATTTTCTTCCTATGGCGCATAGGGCCTTCTTGGGCTGTCCCACCAGCCCACTAAGGGCTGGTGCGCCACCCCAAGGCCTATGGGCTTCCCCGGGGTGGGTTGCCCCCCCCGGTGAACACCCGGAACCCATTCGTCATTCCCGGTACATTCCTGGTAACTCTGAAAACCTTCCGGTAATCAAATGAGGTCATCCTATATATCATTGACAAAACGGGATTACCGTACCACTCTGGAGCAGCACGTGGTCTCGTCGACCTGCGTGGTTCCACAGTAACTTGAACCGGAGTTTCATGATCATCATCATTAACTTCCTCCTCAACCGGCGTTGCAATGACAGAGGTTTCCCCTTGCCCTGCGCCACCATCTAGAGGGATGAGAGGTTCGACAACCTCATCAAGTTCTATCTTCCTCCCACTCAATTCTCTCGGGAGAAACTCCTTCTCGAGAAAAGCTCCGTTTTTAGCAACAAACACTTTGCCCTCGGATTTGAGATAGAAGGTGTACCCAACTGTCTCTTTTGGGTAACCTATGAAGATGCACTTTTCCGCTTTGGGTTCCAGCTTTTTAGGCTGAAGCTTTTTGACATAAGCATCACATCCCCAAACTTTAAGAAACGACAACTTTGGCCTTTTGCTATACCACAGTTCGTATGGTGTCGTCTCAACGGATTTTGATGGTGCCCTATTTAAAGTGAATGCAGCTGTTTCTAATGCATAACCCCAAAACGATAACGGAAAAATCGGTAAGAGACATCATAGATCGCACCATCTCTAATAAAGTACGATTACGACGTTCGGACACACCATTACGCTGTGGTGTTCCAGGCGGTGTCAACTGTGAAACAATTCCACATTGTCTTAAGTGAGCACCAAACTCGAAACTCAGATATTCACCCCCACGATCAGACCGTAGGAACTTTATCTTCTTGTAACGATGATTTTCAACTTCACTCTGAAATTGCTTGAACTTTTCAAACGTTTCAGACTTGTGCTTCATTAAGTAGACATAACCATATCTACTCAAATCGTCAGTGAAGGTGAGAAAATAATGATATCCGCCGCGTGCCTCTACGCTCATCGGACCGCACACATCGGTATGTATGATTTCCAACAAGTCACTTGCACGCTCCATTGTTCCGGAGAACCGAGTTTTAGTCATCTTGCCCATGAGGCATGGTTCGCACGTGTCAAGTGAATCAAAGTCAAGTGACTCCAAAAGTCCATCGGCATGGAGTTTCTTCATGCGCTTTACACCAATATGACCTAAGCGGCAGTGCCATAAAAATATGGCGCTATCATTGTTAACTCTAACTCTTTTGGTCTCAGTGTTATGTATGTGTGTATCACTATCAAGATTCAGTATGAACAATCCTCCCACATTGGGTGCATGACCATAAAAGATGTTACTCATAGAAATAGAACAACCATTATTCTCTGACTTAAAAGAGTAACCGTCTCGCAATAAACAAGATCCAGATATAATGTTCATGCTCAACGCAGGCACTAAATAACAATGATTCAAGTTCATAACTAATCCTGATGGTAACTGAAGTGAAACTGTGCCGACGGCGATTGCATCATCCTTGGAACCATTTCCTACGCGCATCGTCACTTCATCTTTCGCCAGCCTTCGTCTATTCCGCAGTTCCAGTTTCGAGTTGCAAATATGAGCAACAGAACCGGTATCGAATACCCAGGCACTACTACGAGAGCCGGTTAAGTACACATCAATAACATGTATATCAAATATACCTGATTTTTCTTTGGCCGCCTTCTTATCAGCCAGATACTTGGGGTAGTTGCGCTTCCAGTGACCCATACCCTTGCAATAGTAACACTCTGTTTCAGGCTTAGGTCCAGCTTTGGGTTTCTTCGTTGGATTGGCAACAGGCTTGCCGCTCTTCTTTGAATTACCCTTCTTGCCTTTGCCGTTTCTCTTGAAACTAGTGGTCTTATTCACCATCAACACTTGATGCTCTTTACGGAGTTCAGACCCTGCGACTTTCAGCATCGCAAACAACTCGCCGGGTGACTTGTTCATCCCTTGCATGTTGTAGTTCAACACAAAGCCTTTATAGCTTGGCGGCAGTGATTGAAGGATTCTGTCAGTGATAGCCTCTTGCGGGAGTTCAATCCCCAGCTCAGCTAGACGGTTTGAGTACCCAGACATTTTGAGCACATGTTCACTGACAGACGAGTTCTCCTCCATCTTGCAAGCATAGAATTTATCGGAGGTCTCATACCTCTCGATCCGGGCGTTCTTCTGAAAGATGAACTTCAACTCCTGGAACATCTCAAATGCTCCATGACGCTCAAAGCGACGTTGAAGTCCCGGTTCTAAGCCATACAAGACTGCACATTGAACTACTGAGTAGTCCTCCTTACGTGTTAACCAAGCGTTCTTAACATCCTGGTCAGCCGTAGCGGGTGGTTCATCTCCTAGCGCAGCATTAAGGACATAATCCTTCTTCCCAGCTTGTAAGATTAGCTTAAGATTACGAGCCCAGTCTACAAAGTTGCTTCCATCATCTTTCAACTTAGCTTTCTCTAGGAACGTATTAAAATTCAGGGTGACTGTCGCGTGAGCCATGATCTACAACACAAATATATTCAAAGTGGACTTAGACTATGTTCAAGATAATTAGAGTTTAACTTAATCAAATTACTCACTAAACCTCCCACTCAAAAAGTACATCTCTCTGGTCATTTGAGTGCTTCATGATCCACTTACACTAGCTCAAGTCCGATCATCACGTGAGTTGAGTATAGTTTCAGTGGTAAGCATCCCTATGCTAATCATATCATCTATATGATTCATGATCGACCTTTCGGTCTCATGTGTTCCGAGGCCATGTCTGCACCTGCTAGGCTCGTCAAGCTTAACCTGAGTGTTCCGCGTGTGCAACTGTTTTGCACCCGTTGTATGTGAACGTTGAGTCTATCACACCCAATCATCACGTGGTGTCTCGAAACGACGAACTATAGCAACGGTGCACTGTCGGGGAGAACACAATTTCGTCTTGAAATTTTAGTGAGAGATCACCTTATAATGCTACCGTCGTTCTAAGCAAAATAAGGTGCATAAGAGGATTAACATCACATGCAATTCATAAGTGACATGATATGGCCATCTTCACGTGCTCCTTGATCTCCATCACTAAAGCACCGTCACGATCTTCTTGTCACCGGCGCCACACCATGATCTCCATCAACGTGTCGCCATCGGGGTTGTCGTGCTACTCATGCTATTACTACTAAAGCTACATCCTAGCAAAATAGTAAACGCATCTGCAAGCACAAACGTTAGTTTAAAGACAACCCTATGGCTCCTGCCGGTTGCCGTACCATCGACGTGCAAGTCGATATTATCTATTACAACATGATCATCTCATACATCCAATATATCACATCACATCATTGTCCATATCACATCACAAGCATACCCTGCAAAAACAAGTCAGACGTCCTCTAATTTTGTTGTTGCATGTTTTACGTGGTGACCATGGGTATCTAGTAGGATCGCATCTTACTTACGCAAACACCACAACGGAGATATATGAATTGCTATTTAACCTTATCCAAGGACCTCCTCGGTTAAATCGGATTCAACTAAAGTTGGAGAAACTGACACTTGCCAGTCATCTTTGAGAAACGGGGTTACTCGTAGCGATGAAACCAGTCTCTCGTAAGCGTACGAGTAATGTCGGTCCAAGCCGCTTCAATCCAACAATACCGCGGAATCAAGAAAATACTAAGGAGGGCAGCAAAACGCACATCACCGCCACAAAAACTTTTTTGTTCTACTCGAGAAGACATCTAAGCATGAACCTAGCTCATGATGCCACTGTTGGGGAACATCGCATCGGAAACAAAATTTTCCTACACGCATGAAGACCTATCATGGTGATGTTCATCTACGAGAGGGGATTTCTGATCTACGTACCCTTGTAGATCGCACAGCAGAAGCGTTAGTGAACACGGTTGATGTAGTGGAACGTCCTCACGTCCCTCGATCCGCCCTGCGAACCGTCCCACGAACCGTCCCGCGATTCGTCCCACGATCTAGTGCCGAACGGACGGCACCTCCGCGTTCAGGACACGTACAACTCGACGATGATCTCGGCCTTCTTGATCCAGCAAGAGAGACGGAGAGTTAGATGAGTTCCCCGGCAGTGTGACGGCGCTCCGGAGGTTGGTGGTGATCTGATCTCGGCAGGGCTCCGCCCGAGCTCCGCAGAAACACGATCTAGAGGTAAAACCGTGGAGATATGTGGTCGGGCTGCCGTGGAAAAGTTATCTCTAATCAGCCCTAAAACCTCCGTATATATATGGGGAAGAGGGGGAGCCTTGCCTTGGGGTCCAAGGACCCCCAAGGGGTTTGGCCGAGCCAAGGGGGGCAACCCTCCCCTTCCAAACCGAGTCCAACTAGGTTTGGAAGGAGGAGTCCTTCCCCCTTTTCCCAGCTCCTCTTTTTTTTCTTTTCTCTTTGATTTTATTCCTATGGCGCATAGGGCCTTCTTGGGCTGTCCCACCAGCGCACTAAGGGCTGGTGCGCCACCCCCAAGGCCTATGGGCTTCCCCGGGGTGGGTTGCCCCCCCCCGGTGAACACCCGGAACCCATTCGTCATTCCCGGTACATTCCCGGTAACTCTGAAAACCTTACGGTAATCAAATGAGGTCATCCTATATATCAATCTTCGTTTCCGGACCATTCCGGAAACCCTCGTGACGTCCGTGATCTCATCCGGGACTCCGAACAACATTCGGTAACCAACCATATAACTCAAATACGCATAAAACAACGTCGAACCTTAAGTGTGCAGACCCTGCGGGTTCGAGAACTATGTAGACATGACCCGAGAGACTCCTCGGTCAATATCCAATAGCGGGACCTGGATGCCCATGTTGGATCCTACATATTCTACGAAGATCTTATCGTTTGAACTTCAGTGCCAAGGATTCATATATTCCCGTATGTCATTCCCTTTGTCCTTCGGTATGTTACTTGCCCGAGATTCGATCGTCAGTATCCGCATACCTATTTCAATCTCGTTTACAGGCAAGTCTCTTTACTCGTTCCGTAATACAAGATCCCGCAACTTACACTAAGTCACATTGCTTGCAAGGCTTGTGTGTGATGTTGTATTACCGAGTGGGCCCCGAGATACCTCTCCGTCACACGGAGTGACAAATCCCAGTCTCGATCCATACTAACTCAACGAACACCTTCGGAGATACCTGTAGAGCATCTTTATAGTCACCCAGTTACGTTGCGACGTTTGATACACACAAAGCATTCCTCCGGTGTCAGTGAGTTATATGATCTCATGGTCATAGGAACAAATACTTGACCCGCAGAAAACAGTAGCAACAAAATGACACGATCAACATGCTACGTCTATTAGTTTGGGTCTAGCCCATCACGTGACTCTCCTAATGACGTGATCCAGTTATCAAGCAACAACACCTTGTTCATAATCAGAAGACCCTGACTATCTTTGATCAACTGGCTAACCAACTAGAGGCTTGCTAGGGACAGTGTTTTGTCTATGTATCCACACATGTATACAAGTCTTTATTCAATACAATTATAGCATGGATAATAAACGATTATCTTGATACAGGAATTATAATAATAACTATATTTATTATTGCCTCTAGGGCATAATTCCAACAGTGGCATAGTTACATGAAGAGAAAAAAAAATAGATAATGGGTTGCAACTATTTAGAAATAGAGTATTGAAAAAAAAATCAAGAGTGCTCACTTTTTTTTGCGAAAAGACCTAACACCATATACGAAAACACCTGGTCATTTTGCCCTCACTCGTACACTCCGAGGATCAACTTTCTAATGGGTCACCTATCCTCAATTTTCTCCAAATCAATATAGCTTAACTTCCAGGTTCCTTTTAGATGGGCTCCCGAAAATGAAGGTGCATATGTCTAGGGGTGTCACACCTCATAGGTGACGATGACATGTGAAGGATGGTTGGTTGCGGGAATCTTGGTCGTCGCAAGCTCTGAATATTTTCTTCTAGAGCTCGTCCCAGAGTCGAAGCTATCTGCTGTTCACGTGTATGCTCGGTTGTTTGGCATGGATCGATGTGGTTTTTGTGCATCATCTTGTGATGATCGATGCTACTGCAACAAAAGACCTTCCAATGGCGCCAGAAATAGGAGTGTTGCTTGATACTCCTCAGCAATGGCACCAGGAATCCTTCTGCTACAGCTACGCCTTAAGGGACTTCCTAGGCAAATATGCAAAGGATTTCCTCCGTGGCCTTGGAGAATTGCGTTGGTGTTCCCTCGAAGCAGAAAGGGTGATGTAGCACAACAGTGGTAAGTATTTCCCTCAGTTTGAGAACCAAGGTATCAATCCAGTGAAGGAGTATCACAAGAGCCTGCACAAACACAAAAAGCTTGCTCCCAACGCTATGAAGGGGTTGTCAATCCCTTATAGATTGTTCGCCAAGTGAGAATTGAAAGCAACAAAGTAACAAAGCAAAGTAAAAGCGAAAGTGGAAACGATAGATGTGAATAGACCCGGGGGGCGTAGTGTTTACTAGTGGCTTCTCTCACAAAAGCAAGTAGACGGTGGGTGAACAAATTACTGTCGAGCAATTGATAGAACCGCGCAAAGTTGTGACGATATCTTTGGCAATGATTATTGTTGGAAATATGCCCTAGAGGCAATAATAAATTAGTTATTATTATATTTCTTAGTTCATGATAATCGTTTATTATCCATGCTGTAATTGTATTGATTGGAAACACAATACTTGTGTGGATACATAGACAAAACACTGTCCCTAGTAAGCCTCTAGTTGACTAGCTCGTTGATCAAAGATGGTCAAGGTTTCCTGACCATAGGCAAGTGTTGTCACTTGATAACGGGATCACATCATTAGGAGAATCATGTGATGGACTAGACCCAAACTAATAGACATAGAATGTTGATCGTGTCATTTTGTTGCTACTGTTTTCTGCGTGTCAAGTATTTGTTCCTATGACCATGAGATCATATAACTCACTACACCGGAGGAATGCTTTGTGTGTATCAAACATCGCAATGTAACTGGGTGACTATAAAGATGCTCTACAGGTATCTCCGAAGGTGTTCGTTGAGTTAGTATGGATCGAGACTGGGTTTTGTCACTCCGTGTGACGGAGAGGTATCTCAGGGCCCACTCGGTAATAAAACATCACACACAAGCCTTGCAAGCAATGTGACTTAGTGTAAGTTGCGGGATCTTGTATTACGGAACGAGTAAAGAGACTTGCCGGTAAACGAGATTGAAATAGGTATGCGGATACTGACGATCGAATCTCGGGCAAGTAACATACCGAAGGACAAAGGGAATGACATACGAGATTATATGAATCCTTGGCACTGAGGTTCAAACGATAATATCTTCATATAATATGTAGGATACAATATGGGCATCCAGGTCCCTCTATTGGATATTGACCGAGGAGTCTCTCGGGTCATGTCTACATAGTTCTCGAACCGGCAGGGTCTGCACATTTAAGGTTCGACGTTGTTTTATGCGTATTTGAGTTATATGGTTGGTTACCGAATGTTGTTCGGAGTCCCGGCTGAGATCACGGACGTGACGAGGGTTTCCGGAATGGTCCGGAAACGAAGATTGATATATAGGATGACCTTATTTGATTACCGGAAGGTTTTCGGAGTTACCGGGAATGTATCGGGAATGACGAATGGGTTCCGGGTGTTCACCGGGGGGGGCAACCCACCCCGGGGAAGCCCATAGGCCTTGGGGGTGGCGCACCAGCCCTTAGTGGGCTGGTGGGACAGCCCAAGAAGGCCCTATGCGCCATAGGAAGAAAATCAAAGAGAAAAAAAAGAGGAGGTGGGAAAAGGGGGAAGGACTCCTCCTTCCAAACCTAGTTGGACTCGGTTTGGAAGGGGAGGGTTGCCCCCCTTGGCTCGGCCGACCCCCTTGGGGGTCCTTGGACCCCAAGGCAAGGCTCCCCCTCTTTCCCCTATATATATGGAGGTTTTAGGGCTGATTTGACACAACTTTGCCACGGCAGCCCGACCACATATCTCCACGGTTTTACCTCTAGATCGCGTTTCTGCGGAGCTCGGGCGGAGCCCTGCCGAGATAAGATCATCACCAACCTCCGGAGCGCCGTCACGCTGCTGGAGAACTCATCTACCTCTCCGTCTCTCTTGCTGGATCAAGAAGGCCGAGATCATCGTCGAGCTGTACGTGTGCTGAACACGGAGGTGCCGTCCGTTCGGCACTAGATCGGAGCGGATCATGGGACGGATTGCGGGACGGTTCGTGGGATGGTTCGCGGGGCGGATCGAGGGACGTGAGGATGTTCCACTACATCAACCGCGTTTCTTAATGCTTCTGCTGTGCGATCTACAAGGGTACGTAGATCGGAAATCCCCTCTCATAGATGGACATCACCATGATAGGACTTCGTGCGCATAGGAAATTTTTTGTTTCCCATGCGACGTTCCCCAACAGTGGCATCATGAGCTAGGTTCATGCGTAGATGTCTTCTCGAGTAGAACACAAAAGTTTTGTGGGCGGTGATGTGCGTTTTGCTGCCCTCCTTAGTCTTTTCTTGATTCCGCGGAATTGTTGGATTGAAGCGGCTTGGACCGACATTACTCGTACGCTTACGAGAGACTGGTTTCATCGCTACGAGTAACCCCGTTGCTCAAAGATGACTGGCAAGTGTCAGTTTCTCCAACTTTAGTTGAATCGGATTTGACCGAGGAGGTCCTTGGATGAGGTTAAATAGCAATTCATATATCTCCGTTGTGGTGTTTGCGTAAGTAAGACGCGATCCTACTAGATACCCATGGTCACCACGTAAAACATGCAACAACAAAATTAGAGGACGTCTAACTTGTTTTTACAGGGTATGCTTGTGATGTGATATGGCCAACGATGTGATGTGATATCTTGGATGTATGAGATGATCATGTTGTAATAGTTAATATCGACTTGCACGTCGATGGTACGACAACCGGCAGGAGCCATAGGGTTGTCTTTAAACTAACGTTTGTGCTTGCAGATGCGTTTACTATATTGCTAGGACGTAGCTTTAGTAGTAATAGCATGAGTAGCACGACAACCCCGATGGCGACACGTTGATGGAGATTATGATGATGGAGATCATGGTGTGACGCCGGTGACAAGAAGATCGTGCCGGTGCTTTGGTGATGGAGATCAAGAAGCGCATGATGATGGCAATATCATGTCACTTATGAATTGCATGTGATGTTAATCCTTTATGCACCTTATCTTGCTTAGAACGACGGTAGCATTATGAGGTGATCTCTCACTAAAATTTCAAGACGAAATTGTGTTCTCCCCGACTGTGCACCGTTGCGACAGTTCTTCGTTTTGAGACACCATGTGATGATTGGGTGTGATAGACTCAACGTTCACATACAACGGGTGCAAAATAGTTGCACAAGCGGAACACTCGTGTTAAGCTTGACGAGCCTAGCATGTGCAGACATGGCCTCGGAACACATGAGACCGAAAGGTCAAGCATGAATCATATAGTTGATATGATTAGCATAGAGATGCTTACCACTGAAACTATTCTCGACTCACGTGATGATCGGACTTGAGATAGTGGATTTGGATCATGTACCACTCAAATGACTAGAGAGATGTACTTTTTGAGTGGGAGTTCTTAAGTAATATGATTAATTGAATTAATTGTCATGAACATAGTCTAATGGTTTTTGCGAATTACGATGTAGCTTGCGCTATAGCTCTACTGTTTTTATATGTTCCTAGAGAAAATTTAGTTGAAAGTTGATAGTAGCAAACTTTGCAGAGGATTGTCCTCCTTGCTGCACAGAAGGCTTATGTCCTTAATGCACCACTCGGTGTGCTGCACCTCGAGCGTCGTATGTGGATGCTGTGAACATCCGACATACACGTTTCTGATGACTACACGATAGTTCAGTGCAAAATACTTAATTGCTTAAAAGCAAGGCGCCGAAGACGTTTTGAAACGTCACGGAACATAAGTGATGTTCTAAAGAGATGAAATTGTGATTTCATGCTTGTGCCCTTGTTAAGAGGTACGCGACCTCCGACAAGATTCTTTGTCCACAAAGTAAAGGAGAAAAGCTCAATCGTTGAGCATGTGCTCAGATTGTCTGAGTACGACAATCGCTTGAATCAAGTGGGAGTTAATCTTCCAGATGAGATAGTGATGGTTCTTGAAAGTCACTGCCACCAAGCTGTGAGAGCTTCGTGATGAACTATAACATATCAAGGATAGATACAATGATCCTTGAGCGATTCGCGATGTTTGACACTACGAAAGTAGAAATCAAGAAGGAGCATCAATAGTTGATGGTTAGTAAAACCACTAAGTTTCAAGAAAGGCAAGGGCTAGAAGGGATACTTCTAAAACGGCAAAACAGTTGCTGCACTAATGAAGAGACCCAAGATTAAACCCAAACCCGAGACTAAGTGCTTCTGTAATGAGGGGAACAGTCACTGAGGCGGAGCAACTCTAGATACTTGGTAGATAAGAAGGCTGGCAAAAGTCGAAAGAAGTATATTTGATATACATGATGTTGATGTGTACTTCACTAGTACTCCTAGTAGCACGAGGGTATTAGATACCGGTTCGGTTGCTAAGTGATTAGTGACACGAAATGAAAGCTACGGCATAAACGGAGACTAGATAAAGGCGAGGTGACGATACGTGTTGGAAGTGTTTCCAAGGTTGATATGATCAAACGTCGCACGCTCCCTCTACCATCGAGATTGGTGTTAAACCGAAACAATTGTTATTTGGTGCTTGCGGTGAGCATGAACATGATTGGATCGTGTTTATTGCAATACAATTATTCATTTAAAGAGAATAATGGTTACTCTATTTTCTTGAATAATCACCTTCAATGGTTTATTGAATCTCGATCGTAGTGTTACACATGTTCATGATATTAGTGCCAAAAGATACGAGGTAATGATGATAGTACCACTTACTTGTGGCACTGCCGCTTGAGTCATGTTGGTATAAATTGCATGAAGAGGCTCCATGCTGATGGATCTTTATACTCACTTGATTTTGAATCACTAGTGACATGCAAATCATACCACATGAGCAAGGCCTTGTTTTCATTGAGATGAAACAAGATAGTAACTTGTTGGAAGTGATACATTTTGATGTATGCAGTCCAATGGGTGCTGAGGCACGCAGTGGATATCATTATGTTCTTACTTCAATGACGATTTGAGTGGATACAAGAGTATTTACTTAATGAATCACAAGTCTGAAATATTGAAAAGTTCAATTCTGTTTCGGAGTGAAGTTCGTCGTAACAAGAGGATAGACTGTCTACGATATGATCATAGAAATGAATATCTGAGTTATGAGTTTTGGTACGCAGTTAAGACAATGTGGAAATTGTTTCGCAGTTCATGCCACCTGGAACATCATAGTGTGATGATGTTTCTGAACGTCATAGCCACACACTATTTGGTATGGTGCATGCTATGATGTCTCTTGTCGAATTACCACTATTGTTTATGGGTTATGCATTAGAGACAACCGCATTCACTTTAAATAGGGCACCGCGTATTTCCGTTGAGATGACACAGTATAGACTGAGGTTTAGAGAAATCTAAACTGTCGTTCCTTGAAAGTTTGGGGCTTCTACACTTATGTGAAAAAGTTTCAGTCTGATAAGCTCGAACCCAAAGCGGATAAATGCATCTTCATAGGATATCCAAAACAGTTGGGTACATCTCCTATCTCAGATCTGAAAGCAAAGTGTTTGTTTCTAGAAACGGATCCTTTCTCAAGGAAAGGTTTCTCTCGAAAGAATTGAGTGGGAGGGTGGTAGAACTTGATGAGGTTATTGAACCATCACTTCAACCAGTGTGTAGCAGGGCGCAGAAAGTTGTTCCTGTGGCGCCTACACCAATTGAAGTGAAAGCTGATGATGGTGATCATCGAGCATTGGATCAAGTTACTACAAACCTCGTAGGTTGACAAGGTCGCGTACTACTGCAGAGTGGTACGGTAACCCTGTCTTGGAGGTCATGTTGTTGAGAAACAGTGAACCTACGAGTTATGAAGAAAGCAATGGTGGGCCCGGGTTCCGACAAATGGCTGGAGGCCATGAAATCCGAGAGAGGATCCATGTATGAAAACAAAGTGTAGACTTTGGAAGAACTACTTGATGGTCATAGGACTATTGAGTAACGATGGATCTTTAAGAGGAAGACAGACGATGATGGTGATAAGTCACTATTAAGAAAAGCTCGACTTGTCGCAAAGATGTTTCCGACAAGATCAAACAGTTGACTATGATGAGACTTTCTCACTCGTAGCGATGCTAAAAGTCTGTTAGAATTATGTTAGTAGTTGCTGCATTATTTATGAAATATTGCACATAGGATGTCAAAACATTGTTTCCTCGATGGTTTCCTTGAGCAAACATTGTATGTGATACAACCAGGAGGTTTTGTCGATCCTAAAGATACTAGCAAGTATGCAAGCTCCAGCGATCCTTCAATGGACTGGTGCAAGCATCTCGGAGTTGGAATATACACTTTGATGAGATGATCAAAGATTTTGGGTTTGTACAAGGTTTATGAGAAACTTGTATTTCCAAAGAAGTGAGTGGGAGCACTATAGAATTTCTGATGAGTATATGTGGTTGACATATTGTGGATCAGAAGTAATGTAGAATTTCTGTAAAGCATAGAAGGTTGTTTGAAAGGAGTTTTCAAAGGAATACCCGGATTGCGCTACTTGAATGTTGAGCATCAAAGATCTATGGAGATAGATCGAAAGCGCTTAATAGAAGTTTCAACAAGATGCATGCCTTGACAAGTTTTTCAAGGAGTTCAAAATAGATCAGCAAAGAAGGAGTTCTTGGTTGCGTTGTGAGGTGTGAATTTGAGTGAGACTCAAAACCCGACCATGGCAGAATAAAGAGAATAGACGAAGGTCGTCTTGTATGCCTTAGCCGTAGACTCTAAAGTATGCCATGTTGAGTACCGCACCTGATGTGTGCCTTGCAGCAAGTCTATTAAGAGGTACACACAGTGATCCAGGATTGAATCACTGATCAACGGTCAAAGTTATCCTTAGTAACTAAATAGACTAAGGGATTTTTCTCGATTATGGAGGTGGTTAAAGAGTTCGTCGTAAAGGGTTACGTCGATGCAAGCTTTGACACTAATCCGAATAACTATGAGTAGTGAAACGGATTCGTATAGTAGAGTAGATATTTGAAGTATTTCCGAATAGCACATAGTAGCAGCATCTATAAGATGACATAAAGATTTGTAAAGAACACATGGATCTGAAAGTTTCAGAACCGTTGACTAAAACCTCTCTCACGAGCAAGACGTGATCAGACCCCATAACTATATGGGTGTTGGATTCGTTGGAATCACATGGTGATGTGAACTAGATTATTGACTCTAGTGCAAGTGGGAGACTGTTGGAAATATGCCCTAGAGGCAATAATAAATTAGTTATTATTATATTTCTTAGTTCATGATAATCGTTTATTATCCATTCTATAATTGTATTGATTGGAAACACAATACTTGTGTGGATACATAGACAAAACACTGTCCCTAGTAAGCCTCTAGTTGACTAGCTCGTTGATCAAAGATGGTCAAGGTTTCCTGACCATAGGCAAGTGTTGTCACTTGATAACGGGATCACATCATTAGGAGAATCATGTGATGGACTAGACCCAAACTAATAGACGTAGCATGTTGATCGTGTCATTTTGTTGCTACTGTTTTCTGCGTGTCAAGTATTTGTTCCTATGACCATGAGATCATATAACTCACTACACCGGAGGAATGCTTTGTGTGTATCAAACGTCGCAACGTAACTGGGTGACTATAAAGATGCTCTACAGGTATCTCCGAAGGTGTTCGTTGAGTTAGTACGGATCGAGACTGGGTTTTGTCACTCCGTGTGACGGAGAGGTATCTCAGGGCCCACTCGGTAATACAACATCACACACAAGCTTTGCAAGCAATGTGACTTAGTGTAAGTTGCGGGATCTTGTATTATGGAACGAGTAAGGAGACTTTCCGGTAAACGAGATTGAAATAGGTATGCGGATACTGACGATCGAATCTCGGGCAAGTAACATACCGAAGGACAAAGGGAATGACCTACGGGATTATATGAATCCTTGGCACTGAAGTTCAAACGATAAGATCTTCGTAGAATATGTAGGATCCAATATGGGCATCCAGGTCCCGCTATTGGATATTGACCGAGGAGTCTCTCGGGTCATGTCTACATAGTTCTCGAACCCGCAGGGTCTGCACACTTAAGGTTCGACGTTATTTTATGCGTATTTGAGTTATATGGTTGGTTACCGAATGTTGTTCGGAGTCCCGGATGAGATCACGGACGTCACGAGGGTTTCCGGAATGGTCCGGAAACGAAGATTGATATATAGGATGACCTCATTTGATTACAGGAAGGTTTTCGGAGTTACCGGGAATGTATCGGGAATGACGAATGGGTTCCGTGTGTTCACCAGGGGGGGGGGGGGGCAACCCACCGAGGGGAAGCCCATGGGCCTTGGGGGTGGCGCACCAGCCCTTAGTGGGCTGGTGGGACAGCCCAAGAAGGCCCTATGCGCCATAGGAAGAAAATCAAAGAGAAAAAAAGAGGAGGTGGGAAAAGTGGAAAGGACTCCTCCTTCCAAACCTAGTTGGACTCGATTTGGAAGGGGAGGGTTCCCCCCCTTGGCTCGGCCGACCCCCTTGGGGGTCCTTGGACCCCAAGGCAAGGCTCCCCCTCTCCCCCTATATATATGGAGGTTTTAGGGCTGATTTGACACAACTTTGCCATGGCAGCCCGACCACATATCTCCACGGTTTTACCTCTAGATCGCGTTTCTGCGGAGCTCGGGCGGAGCCTTGCCGAGATAAGATCATCACCAACCTACGGAGCGCCGTCATGCTGCCGGAGAACTCATGTACCTCTCCGTCTCTCTTGTTGGATCAAGAAGGCCGAGATCATCGTCAAGCTGTACGTGTGCTGAACGCGGAGGTGCCGTCCGTTCGGCACTAGATCGGATCGGATGATGGGACGGATCGCGGGACGGTTCGTGGGACGGTTCGCGGGGCGGATCGAGGGACGTGAGGACGTTCCACTACATCAACCGCGTTTCTTAACGCTTCTGCTGTGCGATCTACAAGGGTACGTAGAACGGAAATCCCCTCTCGTAGATGGACATCACCATGATAGGACTTCGTCCGCGTAGGAAAATTTTTGTTTTCCATGCGACGTTCCCCAACAATTATATCTATAGGCATCACGTCCAAAACAAGTAGACCGATACTTTCTGCATCTACTACTATTACTCCACACGTCGACCGCTATCCAGCATGCATCTAATGTAGTAAGTCCAAAAGAACAGAGTAACGCCTTAAGCAAGATGACATGATGTAGATGGACAATCTCATATCTACGAGAGAGCCCACCTTGTTACCCTTGTTGGCAACTACACAATGTGTGCCTTGCTGGCCCTACTGTAACTTGGAAAGGTCACCACACGGTAAGAACCCAAAACCAAGCACTTCTCCCATTGCAAGAATCACAGATCTAGTTGGCCAAACAAAACCCAAGACTCGGAGAGACTTACAAGGATATCAAATCATGCATATAAGAAATCAGCAAAGACTCAAATATATATCATAGATAATCTGATCACAAATCCACAATTCATCAGATCTCGACAAACACACCGCCAAAGAAGACTACATCGGATAGATCTCCATGAAGATCATGGAGAACTTTGTATTGAAGATCCAAGAGAGAGAAGAAGCCATCTAGCTACTAACTACGGACCCATAGGTCTGAAGTGAACTACTCACGAGTCATTGGAGGGGCAATGATGATGATGAAGAAGCCCTCCAACTCCAAAGTCCCCTCCGGCAGGGCGCCGGGATGGGTCTCCAGATGAGATCTCGCGGAAACGTAAGCTTGCGGCGGCGGAAAAGTATTTTCGTGGCTCCCTTGATTTTTTCTTCTGATTTTTAGGGAATATATAGGCGCAAGATCTAGGTCAGGGGGCGCCAGGGAGGCCACAAGCCTCCCCACCGCCGCCCCCTGGTGGCGGAGTGGGGGCTTGTGGGCTCCCTGTAGCCCTCCTGGCTTGGCCCACAGGCCCCCTGATCTTCTTTCGTTCGGGAAAAAATCTTTTCGGGGATTTTATTCCGTTTGGACTCCGTTCCAAAATCAGATCTGAAAAGAGCCAAAAACACAGAAAAAAACAGGAACTAGCACTTGGCACTGAATTAATAAGTTAGTCGCAAAAAGATATAAAAGGTACATAAAACATCCAAAGATGACAAGATAACAACGTGAAACCATCAAAAATTATAGATACGTTTGATACGTATCAAGCATCCCCAAGCTTAATTCCTGCTCGTCCTTGAGTAGGGAAGTGATAAAGAATGAATTTTTGATGCTTTCATGCTACCTAGCATAGATATCCTTTGTAACTCCTCTTATGTGGCGTGAATGTTCAGATCCATTAGATTGAAAACAATAGTTTGCTATTGACGTGGAAACAATAATAATTCAAGCAAACTAGCAAGGTAATCATGAACTTTCAAAATAACAAGGCCAAAAGAAAGTTATCCCTACAAAAGCATATAGTCTGGCTATGCTCTATCATCATTACACAAAGAATTTAAATCATGCACAACCCCGGTATTGGCCAAGTAATTGTTTCACACCTTTACTTTCTCAAACCTTTTCAACTCTCACGCAATACATGAGCGTGAGCCATGGTTATAACACTATAGATGGTGTGGAGTGTGGTGGAGGTTGCAAGAAAAAAAAGGAGAAGATGGTCACATTAACTAGGCATATCAATGAGCTGTGGAGATGCTCATCAATAGATATCAATGTGAATGAGTAGGGATTGCCATACAAATGATGCACTAGAGCTAAGAGTATGTGAAAGCTCTTAAACAAAACTAGTGGGTGTGCATCCAACTTGCTTAATCACGAAGACCTAAGGCAATTTTGAGGAAGCCTATCATTGGAATATACAAGCCAAGTTATATAATGAAAATTTCCCACTAGCTATATGGTGGTGACAAAACGAGAGACTCTCAATCATGAAGATATGGTGCTTAATATGCACAAGTGTGGAAAAGTGGTAGCATCATCCCTTCTCTCTTTTTTTCTCATTATTATTATTATTTTTGGTGGGCTCTTTGGCCTATTTTTTTTTATTTTGGTGGGCTTTTTTGGCCTCTTTTATTTCCTCACATGGGACAATGCTCCATCAATGATGATCATCACACTTTCAACTCAAAACTTAGAGCAACGATGACTCTATATGGAATGCCTTCGGTAGTGTACCGTGGCAATGATCTAGCATGGCATAGACATTAATGGAAACATCATGCTAGCTATCTTACGATCATGCAATAGCAATGTAGACGTGATGGCACATGTCATGGTGGTAGTTGCATGTCAATATATCTCGGAATGACTTTGAAAAAGCCATAGTAGGTAGGTATGGTGGCTGTTTTGAGGGAGGCTAATGGTGGGTTTTGTGCACCAGCGAAAGTTGCACGACACTAAGAAGATAGTGATGGTGGAAGGTGAAAGTGCATCTAAACCATGGACTCAACATTAGTCATGAAGAACTCATATACTTGTTGAATTTTTTTTATTAGTAATCGAAACAAAGCATTCAACGCATACTCCTAGGGGAAGGGTTGGTAGGTATAAACCATCGCGCGATCCTGACCGCCACGCAAAGGATGACAATCAATAGACTAATCATGCTCAGATTTCATCACATAGCGGTTCACCATACGTGCATGCTACGGGAATCACTAACTTCAATACAAGTATTTCTAGATCCACAACACCTTATTAGCATAACTTCAATATTACCATAACCACAACTCAAAACTAATTGAGATGAATCAAACTTCTCTAACTATTCAATGCACATGAAGGTGGAAGTTTTCGTATCCCTTTGGATAACTACCCCTTTTGAGACTACTTTAAAAGCATAGATCAACTACCAAGCCACGCACCGCTGTGCTCTAAAAGATATAAGTGAAGCACATAGAGCAAAAGTATCTAGCTCAAAAGATATAAGTGAAGCACATGTGAGCTGAATTGTCTACCAAAAGATATAAGTGAAGCTCGACAAAATCACGGTGAGCGCATGTCTCTCTCTCTAGGTGTGCAGCAAGGATGATTGTGACACAAAAAAAATAAAAGACTCCTACGATACAAGACGCTCCAAGCAAAAACACATAACATGTGGTGAATAAAAATATAGCCCCAAGTAACGTTACCGATGGATTGAAGACGAGAGAGGGGATGCCTTCCCGGGGCATCCCCAAGCTTAGGCTTTTACGGCATCCTTGAATCTCTTGGGGTGCCTTGGGAATCCCCAAGCTTGAGCTCTTGCCACTCTTTATCTCTTTGTCCATAAGAACTTCACCCAAAACTTGAAAACTACACAACACGAAACTTAAACAGAAACTCGTGATAACATTAGTATGAGAAAGCAAACCACCACTTCCTCAGGTACTGTAGAAAACTTAAATTCTACTTGTGCTGATGTTGGGTTACTGTATTTTCAATCTTCCATGGCTAATACCCCCCGATACTATCCATAGTTTCATCAAAATAAGCAACCAACACAACAAAAACAGAATCTGTTAACAGCAGACGAGTCTGTAGCAATATGTATATTTCGTATACTTCTGGTACTTAAAAAATTCTGAAAAATTACGACAGTCTGAAGAATTTGCGTAGCAATCAGTATAAAAAAGAATAAGCTCAAAATATCTTACAGAAAAAAATTGAAATTTCTGTTGGTGAGCAGAAAGTTTCTGTCTTTTCCAGCATGACCAAACGATCATCCCCAAGACTAATCATAACGGTTTTGCTTGGCACAAACGCAAAAAGAAACACAAAAAACACAATCATAACAGAATTATGAAAGTGTGGAAAACACAAAACAGAAAGAAAAATGATAGATTCGTTGGGTTGCCTCCCAACAAGCGCTTTTGTTTAACGCCCTTAGCTAGGCATTCAATGATGCTCTCACGAAAGACATGAATTGAAGCACAACGAGAGCATCCTAAATCATGTGAAAATCACATCTAAGTCTAAAATACTTCCTATGCATAGGTATTTTATAGGAAAACAGATTGTCAAGACAAGCAATAGTTACCATATGTAAGGAAGAAGAAAGAGACAATAGCAATCTCAACTTAACGAGAGGTAATTTGGTAACATGAAAGTTTCTACCACAATATTTTCCTCTCTCATAGCAATTACATGTGGGATCATATTCAAATTCAACAATATAGATATCCCATAGGATATTCTTTTGATGATCCACATGCATGCAAAGTTGACGCTCTTCAAAAATAGTGGGATTATCATGAAATAAAGTCATGACTTCTCCAATCCCACTTTCAGTATTGTTGCAAATATCATATTCATCATGAGGTTTGAACAAATTTTCAAGATCATAAGAAAGATCATCACCCCAATCATGATTATTGCAACAAGTAGTGGACAAAGCAAAACTAGTATCCCCAAGCTTAGGGTTTTGCATAATTTTAGCATGATTATCACTAATAGAATTTATAGTGAAACCATTGCAATCATGCTTTTCATCCAAGGAGACCTCGTGAATCACTTCATAAATTTCTTCCTCACAATTTTGAGATTCACGCATCTCAAGCAAAAGTCCATAAAGATAGTCAAGTGCACTCAACTCACTAGCAATTCGTTCCACATAAGTGGGTCTCTTAAAGAGATTAGCTAGTGGATGAGGATCCATATCACTAGATTTTCAGCAAGCGAAGATGCAAGCATATTGAAGGCACATGGCACACAAGCAAACAGAAAGCAACCGAGAGAAAAGGGCGAACGAAAAGGCAAAGGAGAAAGGCAAATAAAAACGGCAACTGTGAAGTGGGGGAGAGGAAAACGAGAGGCAACTGGCAAAAAAGTAAATGCAGGAGATGAGTTTGTGAGACCTACTTGGATAGATCTCTCCTTCCCCGGCAACGGCGCCAGAAATACTTCTGCTACTGCAACAAAAGACCTTCCAACGGTGCCAGAAATAGGAGTGTTTCTTGATACTCCTCAGCAACGGCACCAGGAATCCTTCTGCTACGGCTACGCCTTAAGGGACTTCCTAGGCAAATATGCAAAGGATTTCCCCCGTGGCCTTGGAGCCTTGCGTTGGTATTCCCTCGAAGCGGAAAGGGTGATGTAGCACAGCGGTGGTAAGTATTTCCCTCAGTTTGAGAACCAAGGTATCGATCCAGTGAAGGAGTATCACAAGAGCCTGCACAAACACAAAAAGCTTGCTCCCAACGCTATGAAGGGGTTGTCAATCCCTTATTGATTGTTCGCCAAGTGAGAACTGAAAGCAACAAAGTAACAGTGCAAAGTAAAAGCAAAAGTTGAAACGATAGATGTGAATAGACCCGGGGGCCGTAGTGTTTACTAGTGGCTTCTCTCATGAAAGCAAGTAGACGGTGGGTGAACAAATTACTGTCGAGCAATTGATAGAACCGCGCAAAGTTGTGATGATATCTATGGCAATGATTATATCTATAGGCATCACGTCCAAAACAAGTAGACCGATACTTTCTACATCTACTACTATTACTCTACACGTCGACCGCTATCCATCATGCATCTAGTGTATTAAGTCCAAAAGAACAGAGTAATGCCTTAAGCAAGATGACATGATGTAGATGGACAATCTCATATTTACGACAGAGCCCACCTTGTTACCCTTGATGGCAACTACACAATGTGTGCCTTGCTACCCCTACTGTCACTGGGAAAGGTCACCACACGGTAAGAACCCAAAACCAAGCACTTCTCCCATTGCAAGAATCATAGATCTAGTTGGCCAAACAAAATCCAAGACTCGGAGAGACTTACAAGGATATCAAATCATGCAT
Source organism: Hordeum vulgare subsp. vulgare (assembly GCF_904849725.1). NCBI lineage: Eukaryota > Viridiplantae > Streptophyta > Magnoliopsida > Poales > Poaceae > Hordeum > Hordeum vulgare. The sequence continues at coordinate 448,022,782 of NC_058518.1, read as the reverse complement.
ATAAGAAATCAGCAAAGACTCAAATATATATCATAGATAATCTGATCACAAATCCACAATTCATCGGATCTCGACAAACACACCGCCAAAGAAGATTACATCGGATAGATCTCCATGAAGATCATGGAGAACTTTGTATTGAAGATCCAAGAGAGAGAAGAAGCCATCTAGCTACTAACTATGGATCCGTAGGTCTGAAGTGAACTACTCACGAGTCATTGGAGGGGCGATGATGATGATGATGAAGCCCTCCAACTCCAAAGTCCCCTCCGGCAGGGCGCCGGGAAGGGTCTCCAGATGAGATCTCGTGGAAACGGAAGCTTGCTGCGGCGGAAAAGTATTTTCGTGGCTCCCTTGATTTTTCTTCTTCTGATTTTTAGGGAATATATAGGCGCAAGATCTAGGTCAGGGGGTGCCAGGGAGGCCACAAGCCTCCCCACCGCCACCCCTGGTGGCGGAGTGGGGGCTTGTGGGCTCCCTGTAGCCCTCCTGGCTTGGACCACAGGCCCCCTGATCTTCTTTTGTTCGGGAAAAAATCATTTCGGGGATTTTATTCCGTTTGTACTCCGTTCCAAAATCAGATCTGAAAAGAGCCAAAAACACAGAAAAAACAGGAACTGGCACTTGGCACTGAATTAATAAGTTAGTCCCAAAAAAGATATAAAAGGTACATAAAACATCCAAAGATGACAAGTTAACAACGTGAAACCATCAAAAATTATAGATACGTTTGAGACGTATCAATCGCTTCGTTCATGATTGCCTACAGTGAAACAAAAGTCCTTGCTCACTACAAGAAATATGTCAAGTTGTGACCTTTTGGAAGTAACCCTGGAAGAAATGGTCGTAAATCTATGACCATTTGAGACCAATTGGTCGTAAGCTGTTCGAGGGGCTCAAATTGTAAACCCTAACGACCATTTTGGTCAGAAAGGTCGAAACTTCATTGGAGGAAATGGTCATAAAGTGGACAACACTGGTCCACTGCGTCAGTCCTAGCTGATAACAACCAATATAAATGGCCATTACACTTGAGTTTGAATGCATTAGGATGATTAGGCAGCCACCTCAGCAACCTCACGTATGTGTCATTGTTTAGGTGTCATTTCTGCTTACCTGTCATTCAACGGAGATCACACACTAACAAGTGGGACCCATTTGATAACAGAAGCACACACATTGACAAGCGGGACCGAGCGCCAAATTCGTTCGATAAAAAATTTCTCGAGCGGGGACTCGAACCCGCGACCACTGGGCTATGGTTGCTTGTTCACTACCACTGGGCTAGAGAGGGACTGTTGCTCATCTACCCGAATGGCTCTCTATATTATATAAAAAGCGGCCGTCTTGTACCAAAACTAAGTCATTGACAAGTGGGACCTATTCCCAGGATCGAACAGAGCCAATACTTAGCCAAAATTTCTAGGTCTTCCCGGGGCGACGGCGGAGGCAATGGCGAGGGCAACTGGCGAGGGAGGGGGGCGGCAACGGAAACAACTGGCAGGGGCGGTGACTGGCAGTGGTGATGCCGGTGTGAGAACTTTTGTCTAGAGAGCTTACCATTTTATCCTCGTTGAATAACATTTTTGATTCTTGTCGAATAACATTTTGATTTTGTTAAAAAAATATTCCAGAAAGAAGAACGTAAAGGTGAGGAGCTGTGTGCGATTGACTTGTTCAAGGCCACCCACAACAACAAGATGCACAGGTTTTGAGAGACATTTAAGATTACTATAGTAAGTCACCCATGCTTTGTCCAGCCAGTTGAGAGCCTGAGGTTTTACGCTTTGTTGATGCTGTTGTATGTTCCATGCTTTGATGCTGTTTGCTAGAGCCTAAGATAGATTTGGTATCTCAACAAAGATACGAGAATTTGTTGTATTGTTCACAACAAAGATATCAAAATTTGTTGTAGCTATTTTTTCATTTTTTATGATATGATGAAAATTGATATAAATGTCGTTGCCTTTGATGATCGACTCACTCGAGAAGCCATCTTATATAGAACCACCAATCTAGGCTTAATGAAGCCATCATATTCTTCCATAAGCACTCACTCGGGTCCCATGATTGCCTTGTTCTAATTGCATGTCTCTAGATCACATAAGTGTGTACAGTTGCTATAATGAATCTGTTATTGATAATATCTACGTGCAGATTCAAATGATGCTTTCAGGTTACTAGTCATCATTTTCTTCTGTTTGAGTTTGAGTAAAATATCTACGTATAGATTTTGTGTGCTGGTTTGGTTACTTCAAATAATTCATTTTGTGTGCTAGTTTGGTGGCATTCTTGTTTGGTTTCTGTTGCTTGGTTTGGTAATGTGAAATAGATCTGCTACTAATGTCTATCATTTTCTTTCATATGACAGTTTGAGATGGAAAAAAGTAAGGATGCGCCCGTACCAGAAGGTGAAGAGCCAAAGTCTGCTGCTGAAATTGATGACGAAGTGCTCAAGACAGAAGTCAAGCAAAGCACATTCCCGAGGAATGTTGGGCTTAGTGCAAACTCCAGCAGAGTAAGTGCTGCTGTGGCTGCTCATGTGCGTGATCTTGAGCAGAAGCTGGAGAGGTCGGAGCTTCAAGCTGAAGTGATGCAAGAAGAATTGGTGGCAATCAAGATGAAGACGGAAGTGTTGGAAATATGCCCTAGAGGCAATAATAAATTAGTTATTACTATATTTCCTTGTTCATAATAATCTTCTATTATCCATGCTAGAATTATATTGATTTGAAACTCAAATACATGTGTGGATACATAGACAACACACTGTCCCTAGTGAGCCTCTAGTTGACTAGTTCGTTGATCAAAGATGGTCATGGTTTCCTGGCCATAGGCAAGTGTTGTTACTTGATAACGGGATCACATCATTAGGAGAATCATGTGATGGACAAGACCCAAATTATAAACGTAGCATGTGATCATGTTATTTTGTTGCTATTGTTTTCTGTGTGTCAAGTATTCATTCCTATGACCATGAGATCATGTAACTTACTGGCACCGGAGGAATACCTTGTGTGTATCAAACGTTGCAATGTAACTGGGTGACAATAAAGGTGCTCTACAGGTATCTCCGAAGGTGTCCGTTGAGTTAGCATGGATCAAGACTGGGATTTGTCACTCCGTGTGACGGAGAGGTATCTCGGGGCCCACTCGGTAATACAACATCACATATAAGCCTTGCAAGCAATGTGACTCAAGTGTGAGTCACGGGGATCTTGTATTACGGAACGAGTAAAGAGACATGCCGGTAACGAGATTGAAATAGGTATAGGGATACCGACGATCAAATCTCAGGCAAGTAACACACCGGAAGACAAAGGGAATGTCATACGGGATTATATGAATCCTTGGCACAGAGGTTCAACCGATAAGATCTTCGTAGAATATGTAGGATCCAATATGGGCATCCAGGTCCCTCTATTGGATATTGACCGAGGAGTGTCTCGGGTCATGTCTACATAGTTCTCGAACCCACAGGGTCTGCACACTTAAGGTTCGATGGTGTTTTAGTATAGTTGAGTTATATGTGTTGGTGAACGAAGGTTGTTCGGAGTCCCGGATGAGATCACGGACGTCACGAGGGTTTCCGTAATGGTCCGGAAACGAAGATTGATATATAGGAAGTTGGTGTTTGGATTCCGGAAAGTTTTCGGCCATTGCCGGCAGTGTACCGGGAGTGACGAATGGGTTCCGAGGGCCCACTGGGTGGGCCCACCACGCCCTAAGGGGTCCATGTGGGTTTATTGGATGTACAATAAGTTATAATGGGCTGACAAAGTCATCCAAGGAAAGCCCATGAGGAAAAAGTGGAAAATCCAAAAGAGGTGGGAAAATAAGGAAGGAGTCCTAATCCAAGTGGGATTGGAGAAGGGCTCCTCCCTCTCTCCCACTTCGGCCGACCCAAGGAGGACTCCTTGGTGCACGAAGGCTGCCTAGGGCTGCCTCTCCCCTCCTCCTATATATACTAGAGGTTTAGGGCTGATTTGAGACAACTTTGCCACGTGCAACTCAAACATACACCTCGTAGTTCTTCCTCTAGATTAGATTTTTGCGGAGCTCGGGCGGAGCCCTGCAGGAATAGTTCATCACCAACACCGGTGCGCCGTCACGCTGCCGGAGAACTCATCTACTTCTCCATCTCCCTTGCTGGATCAAGAAGGCCGAGATCGTCATCGAGCTGTACGTGTGCTGAACGCGGAGGTGCCGTCCGTTCGGCGCTAGATCGGGACGGATCGTGGGACAGACCGCTAGACGGTTCGTGGGACGGATCGAGGGACGGTTCATGGGACGGTTCGAGGGACGTGAAGACGTTCCACTACATCAATCACATTTCTTAACGCTTCCTGTTGTGCGATCTACAAGGGTACGTAGATCTAATCTCCACTCATACATGGACATCACCATGATAGGTTTTCGTGTGCGTAGGAATTTTTTTGTTTCCCATGCAACGTTCCCCAACAGTGTCATCATGAGCTAGGTTTGTGTGTAGATGTTATCTTGAGTAGAACATAAAAGGTTTTGTGGACGGTGATGTTCGATTTGCTGCCCTCCTTAGTGTCTTCTCGATTCAACGGTATTGTTGGATTGAAGCGGCCCGGACCGACATAATTCGTACGCTTACGAGAGACTCGTTTCATCGATTGACATGTAATGTCTACTACGCAACCTTCTCCTTGTAGACGTTGTTGGGCCTCCAAGTGCAGAGGTTTGTAGGACAGTAGCAATTTTCCCTCAAGTGGGTGACCTAAGGTTTATCAATACGTGGGAGGCGTAGGATGAAGATGGTCTCTCTCAAGCAACCCTGCAACCAAATAACAAAGAGTCTCTTGTGTCCCCAACACACCCAATACAATGGTAAGTTGTATAGGTGCACTAGTTCGGCGAAGAGATGGTGATACAAGTGCAATATGGATGGTGGATATATGTTTTTGTAATCTGAAATTACAAAAACAGCAAGGTAACTAGTAATAAAAGCGAGCACAAAAGGTATTGCAATGCGTGGAAACAAGGCCTAGGGTTCATACTTTCACTAGTGAAGTTCTCTCAACAATGATAACATATCTGGATCATATAGCTAGCCCTCAACGTGCAACAAAGAGTCACTCCAAAGTCACTAATAGCTGAAAACAAACGAAGAGATTATTGTCGGGTACGAAACCACCACAAAGTTATTCTTTCTGATCGATCTATTCAAGAGTCCGTAGTAAAATAGCACGAAGCTATTATTTCCGTTCAATCTATCCTAGAGTTCGTACTAGAATGACACCTTAAGACACACATCAACCAAGATCCTAATGTCACCTAGATACTCCATTGTCACCTCAAGTATCCATGGGCATGATTATACGATATGCATCACACAATCTCAGAATCATCTATTCAACCAACACATAGAACTTCAAAGAGTGCCCCAAAGTTTCTACCGCAGAGTCAAAACGTGTGCCGAACCATATGCATAGGTTCCCGATGTCATGAAACCCGCAAGTTGATCACCAAAACATACATCAAGTACTCACATGAATATCCCATTGTCACCACAGATAGACACGTGCAAGACATACATCAAGTGTTCTTGAAGACTCAATCCGATAAGATAACTTCAAAGGGGAAACTCAATTCATTACAAGAAGGGAGATGGGGAAGAACATCATAAGATCCAACTACAGTAGCAAAGCCCGTGGTACATTGATATCAAGACATCTCAAGAACACAAGAGAGACAGAGAGATCAAACACATAGCTACTCGTACATACCCTCGGCCTCGAGGGAGAACTACTCCCTCCTCGTCATGGAGATCGCAGGGATGATTAAGATGGCCACCGGAGATGGATTCTTCATCCGGCAGGGTGCCGGAATGGGCTCCAGATTAGTTTATGGTGGCTACAGAGGCTTGCGGCAGCGGAACTCCCGATCTAGGTCTCTTTTTGGGGGTTTCTGAATATACAGGAATTTATGGCGGTGGAATTACGTCAGTTGGGCCCACGAGGAGGTCACAATCCTGGTAGGTGCAGCCTACGAGGGGTCGCGCCTCCTGGGCTTGTGACTCCCTCGTGGCTCTTCTGGTCTTCTTCCAAAGCTTCGGGGGTCTCTTTTGGTCCAAAAAAATCATCGCAAAAGTTTTGTTCCATTTGGACCCCGTTCTGAAAAAGGTCAAAAACTCGGAAAAAACAGAAATTGGCACTAGGCACTGAGTTAATAGGTTAGTCCCAAAAAAGATATAAAATAGCATAATCATGCATATAAAACATCCAAAGTTGACAAGATAATAGCATGGAACCATAAAAAAATATAGATACGTTGGAGACGTATCAACATGCGACCTCGTTGCATAAAGATGACTCGCGGGTGCCTGTTACTTTAACTTTAGTTGAATTGGTTTTGACCGAGGCGGTCCTGGGAGAGGTTAAATAGCAATTTGCACATCTCCGTTGTGGTTTTTGCGTAAGTAAGATGTGATCATACTAGATACCCATAGCAGCCACGTAAAACATGCAACAACAAATTAGAGGACGTCTAACTTGTTTTTGCAGGGTATTCTTGTGATATGATATGGCCAATGACGTGGTGTGATATATTGGATGTATGAGATCATGTTGTAATAGTTAATATCGACTCGCACGTCGATGCTACGGCAACCGGCAGGAGTCATAGGGTTGTCTTTAAACTAACATTTGTGTTTGAAGATGCGTTTACTATATTGCTAGGACGTAGTGTAACGACCAAGATGCGGTCCTTTCCGATCTGGGGATCGAGGCCCCGAATTGGAAAGGAGCGCATCTAGGTCGTTACAAGTTGGTAATCAGAGCCTTACGACCATAGGAGCCTTTGTGTGATCGTACTTGGCCGAGTCGAGTCTAGAAAATGTTTTGAGTCTTAGTTATATCGGAGAGTAGGATTCTTTTTTCTCCTCTTCTATGCTCTGGTGAGGTTCCCGTCTTAGGAAATCTTTAACTCTACTCCTTTTCTCGCTCAATTTATTTTTTAGGATCACGCGGGTATTTGTGAAATCTATATGATTTCGATGTGACGGAATCCTGTCCTGGTGCCTCCTATCTGCTCTAAGTCTCAGGGGAGTTGAGCTCCGGGGGTTTCTCGCGCACATCGCCATCATTCAGATTTCTGAGTATCCAAGAACGGAGGGTGTTTGTTATTGCTTCAATACTGGTAGTGGTGAGATAACCCCGATGTCCCCAGTACTGGTGCAGATTGTTCGGGGGTACTACCACACTTGGTATCGTTGTGATCACGAGGATCTGTTGTAGACGAAGGTCCGAGATGCTGGTTGTGTGTTGAAGGATGTGATATAGGTGACAGGTTAGTTTAGGAGTTGTGTGAAATACTCCTTGTATCCGTATACCAGATTGCATGACTAGTTATTTCGGGAATTCATAGGTGGGATATCAAGTAGTATCTTATAGGACTATCTTCCTACAGACGCATGATTGAGGTTTGGGGAATCTCGATCATATGTTTGTTCCGAGCAATTCTAGCTCACACTTGTTTGCAGTGGTCCTTATCGAATTTTTTTCGTCCGTCACTTTGAGGATGCATTCTTGCTTTGTTGTTCAAGTGCAATTGCTAAATTCTGTTCAGATATTCTGTCTTTGATTCAGCAATATCTTCAATTATTCTATGGACTAATATGCTATCCGTCTTCAGGATGGCTCCACCGACTCGTCAGAACCCAGGGCGTGAGGATATGCCGCCTCCACCACCTCCTCCTCCTCCGCCGCCACCTCCTCCTGCAGAGGCCTGGCAAGCAGTGATGGCAGCTACTAATGCAAACACTCAGATGCTGATTCAGTTGCTGCAAGAGAGAGCCAACCAACAGCCACGCAATTTTCAACATGGTGGAAATCAGTTTGTGAGTCTCAGTCAGTTCCTGTCAAACCAGCCTAAGACGTTCACTTCATGCGACCAGCCATTTGATGCAGAAGATTGGATCCGTGATATGAACAAACATTTCGAGTGTAGTAATGTGTGTCCGGAGGACTATGTCAAGTTTGCAACATTTTAGTTGAAGGGACATGCTTCTATATGGTGGCAGCAGCTCAAGGACTCCAGAGGCGCCAGGGTGATGTCTTGGGACGAGTTTTGTCGTGACTTCAGGTCCCACTACATCCCTTCCAGTTTTGTGGAGGAGATGCGTGAGAAGTTCAGGCGTTTGAAGCAGGGCGGCAATTCCGTGTACAAGTACAATGTCGAGTTCCACGATCTGGCCCGTTACGCGCTGCAGGATATCCTGGATCAGAAGAGCAAGATCTATCAGTTCAGGGGTGGCTTGAAAAAAGACTTGCAGTTAGCTCTTGCCTTGCACGATCCTGAGGAGTTTGACAAGTTCTACAACCTAGCTCTCAGAGCAGAGGCAGCCTTGCTCAGGGTGGAAAATTCCAAGAAGCGCTTCAGAGATTCCAACTCTTCCTCGACTCAGGTGGTTCAGAAGCAACAAAGGTTTTGGGTTTCTCCTCCTCCTCGGCACTCGCAGCAGCTTAAGCACTCAGGTGGTCGTGGTTCTTCCCACCCACCCAACCCTGGCTTCCAGCAGAGATTTCAGCATCAGAAGCAAGGATCTCCTCAGACTCAGTACCGGCAGCCAGCAGATGTCACTTGTCACAAATGTGGGCAGAAGGGTCACTATGCCAACAAATGTACTTCTCAGCTCCAACTGCCGCCTCCTCCTCCAGGCAAACCTCCAAGCAATGCTCTTGTCAAGTTCACCCCCAGATTAGCTCGAGTCAACATGGTGAACACATATGAAGCAGAGAACTCGTCAGATGTGATCATGGGTAACCTCCTCGTCAATGATATCCCTGCTAAAGTGTTATTTGATTCTGGTGCTTCGCATTCTTCATGTCATACCCCTTTGCATTTGGTAAGAATATTGCGACCGAGTTCCTTCCCAAGTCATTGCAAGTTGTGTCTCCGGGTACGCGAATGAGCTCTCAGTTGTTCGTCCCAGATGTTTCTGTCAAGATGGGCGCTTATGCTTTTCTGGCATCTCCTATTGTTTTGGGCAATTCCGACATCGACTTGATTCTTGGTATGGACTAGCTGGCCATGAACAAGGCGTCAATTGATTGTGAAGCCAAAGAAGTGAAGCTTACCCACTCTTCGAAGGATTTGATTATATTCGCGGCGCGCGATGATACAATCCGTCTGTTCTCCTTGAATGAAAAGGGTGAGATCAATCCTATTGACCAAGTTCCAGTGGTCTGCGAATATCAGGATGTGTTTCCTGAAGAGCTGCCAGGCATGCCTCCGCACCGTGAAGTTGAGTTGGCATTGAGCTTGAGCCAGGCACAGAGCCAGTGTGCAAACGGCCGTACAAGCTGGGTCCGGAAGAATCGAAGGAACTTAAGAGGCAACTCGATGAGTAGGAGCGTTTGGGTTTGATCAGACCGAGCTCGTCTCCGTGGGGCTGTGGTGTTCTGTTTGTCAAGAAGAAGGATGGCACAGACCGGCTGTGTGTCCATTAACGTCCATTGAACAAGAAGACAATCAGGAACAAATATCCACTTCCTAACATAACTGAGTTGTTCGAACAGTTGAATGGTGCTAAAGTATTCTCCAAGCTTGATCTCAGAATGGGCTATCATCAAATTTGCATTCGCGAGGAAAACATTTCGAAGACGACATTCAGGACTAGTTTTGGCTCGTATGAGTATACGGTCATGTCTTTTGGTCTGGCTAATGCTCCTCCGACATTCTGTCGATTGATGAACTATATTTTCTCCCCTTACAAGAATGAATTTGTCTTGCTCTATCTCGACGACATTCTGGTCTTTTCTGAGACTCAGGAAGAACATGAAGTACATCTCAGATTGGTGCTTGATAAGCTGAGAGAGTACAAGCTGTATGCTAAGTTTTCCAAGTGCGAGTTCTGGCTGAAAGAAGTGGTTTATCTTGGGCACATTATCTCTGCCGAGGGCATTAAAGTTGATCCGTCCAAGGTTCAAGACATTGTTGAATGGGAGCCTCCGCAGAATGTGAAGTAGCTTCGAAGCTTTCTCGGGCTTGCTGGATATTGCAGAAGGTTAATTGAGAACTTCTCCAAGATCGCCAAGCCGCTCTCAATTCTTCTTCAGAAGGGTGTTAAGTATGCTTGGTCTCCAGAGTGTCAACTGGCCTTCGATACACTCAAAGAGAAGCTTATCTCCACTCCGGTTTTGGCCCCTCCGGATGATTCCAAGCCGTACCAGGTCTTTTGCGACGCTTCTATCCAGGGTCTTGGTGCAGTCTTGATGCAAGATAAAAAGGTGGTTGCTTATACCTCCAGGCAGTTGAAGCCCGCGGAGAAGAACTATCCTGTGCATGATCTCGAGCTAGCAGCTGTGGTACATGCCTTGATGACTTGGAGACATCTCTTGTTGGAACGTAAGGTTGAAGTTTTCACCGATCACAAGAGTCTCAAGTACATCTTCACTCAGCCTAACTTGAATCTTCGGCAAACACGTTGGGTGGAAATGCTCCAGGATTTTAATCTGAGTGTTGAGTACACACCAGGCAAGGCAAATGTCGTGGCGGATGCATTGAGCAGGAAGGCATATTGCAACAGTCTGATTCTGCAACCTCTCCAGCCGGGTCTTTGTGAGTCTTTTAGGAAGATCAACCTTCAGCTAGTACTGCAGGGATTTCTTGCGAACCTTCAGATCTCTCCTACCTTGGAAGATCAGGTCAGAGCAGCTCAGCTTCTTGACGCTATGGTGAAGAAGGTCAAGATTGGCGTGGGAAAGAGTCTCCCCAAGTATAAGTGCTTCACTGTTGATGCCAGGGACACATTGTTTTTCGAGGATCGCCTTGTCGTCCCGAAAGGTGATCTCAGGAAGGTGATCATGGAAGAAGCTCATAACTCTCTGCTCTCTATTCATCCTGGAAGCTCCAAAATGTACCATGACTTGAAGCAGACATTCTGGTGGACTCGTATGAAATGTGAGATTGCTCAGTTCGTAAACGAGTGTGATGTATGTCGAAGGGTGAAAGCGGAACATCAATGCCCAGCAGGTCTCTTGCAGCCGTTGCCGATTCCTGAGTGGAAGTTTGATCACATTGAGTTGGATTTCGTCACCGGGTTTCCGAAGTCCAAGAAGGGCAATGATGCTATCTTCGTCGTCATCGACAAATTGAGTAAAGTGGCTCATTTCCTTCCAGTCAAGGACTCCATTTCAGCAGCTCAGCTGGCAGAGTTGTACACCTCCAGGATTGTCTCTTTGCACGGCGTACCTATGATGATCTCTTCAGATCGCGGAAGTATCTTCACTTCCAAGTTTTGGGATTCTTTTCAGTCTGCTATGGGCACGAAGATCCGCTTCAACACATCGTTCCATCCTCAGACTAGTGGTCAAGTGGAGAGAGTGAATCAAATTCCTGAGGATATGTTGAGAGCCTGTGTTATCTCTTTTGGCATGAAGTGGGAAGATTGTCTGCCTTTTGCGGAGTTCTCGTATAACAACAGTTATCAAGCTAGTTCTAGCAAGGCTCCGTTTGAGATTCTCTATGGTAGAAAGTACCGTACTCCTCTCAACTGGTCCGAGACCAGCGAGCGTCAGATCCTTGGCAATGATATGATAGAAGAAGCTGAGGAGATGTGTCGGATCATTCGCGACAACCTCAGAGAAGCTCAGTCTCGTCAGAAGAGCTATTATGATAACAAGCACCGTCACATGTCTTATGAGCTTGATGACTTTGTCTATCTCAAGGTGTCGCCTATGAAGGGTATGCAGCGCTTTGGCATCAAAGGCAAGCTTGCGCCTCGTTTCGTTGGTCCGTTCAGAGTGGTTGGCAAGAGAGGCGACCTTGCGTACCAGCTCGAGCTCCCGTCAACCTTTGCAAATGTCCATGATGTGTTCCATGTTTCTCAGCTTCAGAGGTGTTTCAAGACCCCCGAGCGCACTGTGCATCTTCAAGATATCGACCTTCAGCCTGACCTTTCTTATCGTGAGCATCCAGTTGTGGTTCTCGAGGCGACTGAGTGCAAGACCCGTAACAAGACTGTCAAATTTCTCAAAGTGCAGTGGTCACACCATTCCGATAAAGAGGCTACATGGGAACACGAGGATCACCTCCATTCTGAATTTCCCGATTTCTTTCATTCTTAGATCTCGAGGACGAGATCTTCTTTGTAGTGTGGGAGAGTTTGTAGTGCCCCAGATGTAAACCTTCCCTATTTAGAACCTATTGCAGTGGGTCCACCTTGTCAGAGATTTGATGTTATCATTTGTGCTATGACTTCTTGTGATGTTCCTTGTATTTCTTTTCCTTCCTTGCATGCATGCTTGACATATCATTGCATGCCTTGTCTTGTGTTGTTGCTATATGATCTTAGCATTTCATGTGGTGTGGTGATCTTTTGGTTAGCTACCTTGTGTTGCATGCGATCTTGTGTGTGTGTTGAGGGGCTACTAAGAGTTCATGTGATGGTAGTACTAAGGTAGTGGGGCTTGTCATATTTACAAAGCCCCCCTCTCTCTCTCTCTCTTTTAGTTCCCTAGCTCAAATATTTATATGATCCTTCCCTGTTATAAAAATGTCCAATGTTTAGGGATTATTGTGAGTGTGAAGTTGTGATAGTTTGGTGTTTTTAAAAGTGTGGAAAGCAGGTGCAATAAGAACAAAACAGAGGCATTAATTCTGTTTTGTGAAATATTATCTGCTCCTAAAAATCTTGATCTTATTTTATTTAAATAGGTCCTATTTTTATATGACCAGGGGGTATTTTCTTTTGAATTTATCCGAGTAGTTTTTGCCTTGTATTATTTTTCCTTTCTGGCCTTTCTTTTAAATAGTAGAAGCACAGGTTTTTCTTTTCTGTCTAAATAGCGCCAGTGGGATCCCTCTCCCTGGCAGCCCTTTCCCTTCCTCCCTTGCGCAGGTGGCCCATCTGCCTTTCGTCCTCCTCCTGACGCCGTTGTTTTCCTTCCCTCGCTTTCCGTCAGTGTGCAAGAGAGAGCGGGCAGTGATGCCGTTGCACAAACGTCGAGGACCCCCCATATAACGTGGCGTCCGTGCCCCCCCTCGTCCTAGGGTTACCCTCGCTCCCCATCCGCCGTCGCCACCTCTCCCCATCTCCATCTCTCTTCTCTTTCCCTGGTAAGCTTCTTTAGGAGTAGCAGAGAGAGAGAGAGAGGGGTCATCGCCGCCGTCTACCTCCGTTCCCGTCGGCGACCGGTGCCGTCGCCATGTCCAGGAGCTCGGGCTTCGACCCCGCTTTCCATTCCCTTCGTCGGTAGGGTCGGGGAGCGACCACACCGACGAGGCCGAGCTCGTCTTCGCCGCGGCCACGGTTCCCTCCTTCCTCTACATCAGCAGCAGCAGTTCTTCCTCCCTTCGTTCTTCTTTCTCTTCATCGCCTCGTCGCCGTGGGTTTCCCTCCTTCCTTCTCCCTTCTCGAGGTGAGCATCGCCCCCTTGCTTCCTCCTCCTTGGTTCGGTTTAGATCCGAGGAAGGGCTCGTCGTTTCCTCCCTGTTGCCATTTGTGAGAGAGTAGCGAGGTGATGCGTGTGCGTAGTGTGGTGCGATATGCGTGCTAGCGTTGCTTGGTAGTAGTAGGAGCAGGAGCTCGCCTCCATTCGGCGCGTCGAAGCCGCTGCGGCAGCAGGGCGTGCCACCTCCCTCCCTATCGCCATGTTCCTATCAAGCAAGGTGTACCAGGGCAGCAGGAGCTGTGTGCGTGTGTATCTTTTCTATCAGGGCGACATGTAGGCATGTAGCAGTAGCAGGGGATCTCCCCCTTCGTGTTGCTTCGTTATGGTGGAGGGATCCCCCGGTGGCGCAGCAGCAACAGTAGCACGACGAGGCAGCCGGCGACCTCACTGTCGAGCAGCAACAACAGGAGTTCGTGTGTGTTGATGATGTGGTGTGTCTCGGCGTTGCAGAAACAGCAGAGATCTTCCACGCGTAGCAGCAGTAGCAGTAGTTCCTTTCATCGTAGCACAGAGCAGCAGTGGAGCATGTAGGCTCGCTCTGGTGGCTTGCAGCCGTCGGCGACTCTATGAGTAGCAGGGCACACCCACCTCGATGGGTTACCTTGCTAACTACCTTGGTTACACCAAGTATTCGAGCGTAGCGTAGCGGTAGATGATGTGTGTCTGTGTGTGGTTGCAGGTGGGCGTTGGTTCGAGTCCGAGGGTTGCCACCTCCCCTTTTTAATTCTCCTTTGTTTTGGCACAGTAGCAGTAGCGCAGGGGGATGTTTTATCCTGTTAAACTTCCCTGCACTGTCGAGCTTGGTCAGCAGCAGAGTGGTAGGATGCAGTGTGGTGCACTATGGGGTACAGGGTTCGAATCCCTTCCAGCCCCTTTTGCTATTTTCTTCTTTCTTTCTTATTTTTGTTTTCTTTGCTATTCTTTTCTACTTCTTGTGCCTAAATAATGGGCATTAAAAGGAGTACAATTATTTTTCCTTCCTTCAATGCATTAGTGGTGTGGTTCATATATGTGTGATGTGAAGGTGGTGTGTTGTGCACATACATGGTGATGTGCATGTGTGTGTGTGTATGTGTGCACATGGTGATGTGCATGTGTGTGCAAGTATCATGTTGTGTGTGCACCTTGTGAGTGATTGGCACCATGAGATGATGCATAAGTAGGTGCATGTGCTAGTACAATATTGTGCTTGCAAGCATAGTGGAGGGCATGTATGTGTAGTTTCCAAGTTTACTTGTTTAGTAGATTTTACCTTCATGTTATACTTTGGTTCAAGTGCTTGTGAAGTGTGGTGATGATGTATGTGGGTGGTAAACCAGCCCCAGTTGCAACTTGTGCACCTCCTCATGTTAATATGAGAGAGGGCATGATGAGCTCAACCATGTAGTAGTTGATATAGTGAAACTACATGAAATGATGCACTAATCACTAGGCATGATTTGGAGTAGTTTCCTCTTCCTTAATTTGTGGTCACTTGTTCCAAGTAAGTGCCCACATATTATATATGATTTTGGGGTAGAATCTCCCAAGGAATCCACTGGTGAAGTTAGTTTTGCCATTAGGATACTTTCTGAAGTTGACATATTCAGATGTGTTGCAAGTTTGCTCTTTGTTTCCATGGAATAGGTTGAGCCCATGGGCATGAGCTTTTGTGTGGTGGTAGTAGGGGTTTTGCTCTACACCATAGTGGTGCCATTTATCTCTTGGTGTTACTTGTGTGCAAGTTATGCCTAGAAAAAGTGGGCATGTGGCTGGAATTCCAGATTAGTGAAAAACCTGAGATTTTCACCAAGTCTGAGAATCTGGTTATATTTTCTTCCTCTGTTGATGACGTTGTGCTAGTCATTGTGTTGTGATCTAGCCTTAGTTTATTGCTAGGAATTTGGACCTGATATGTTTGTGAAGCTCCCTGTCAAATTTGATCCCATTTGGAGTCCTGTAGGTTATGTTTTGGCTGCTGTCAAAAATATTCAGAGCAAAGACAGAAAGTTAGGTGCAGGAATTTTCACTAAGTCCCTGAGATCTGATGGTTTTGGGAAAGTTTGCAGCCTTGTATCTTCCTGCGTTTAATTCCTTTTGGTGTGATTCTTGCTTGTGATTGTAGTATTCTTGGTTGGCTACAGCCACATATATTATTTTTCATATTTGGAGGGCTGTAGCTATGTTGCATGTAGCTCACAAAGTGCTAAGATGCAGATTATGGCAGATTGTGTAGTGTTGTCATTTTGATGTTTGTGAGTGCTTAGTTGATGTTGTGGTGTTCTTCCTTGCTCAAATCCATTCATGTTGGGTTGTTATATGTCCTGGCAACCTGGGAAAACAAGATTTGTGCCATTTGAGTGTGTGGTGAAGATTTTTACACGTAGGGCTTCATATCTTGTTTCGTTGATTCCCGTTGATCCGTAGCTCCGATAGTATTGTTCTTTATATGGTTTTGCTACGATTTATCGAGACGCATCTGATCATGTCATTCTCATACATGTCAAAATAGCTTAAGTTACAGTTCTGTCCAGGAACATGTATTAGCTCCTTTTGCTTGTGCTAGTGATAGAAATAGTGATGCATGCTCATATTCATCTCATGCATCATGTGCTTGTTGCATCTTGAGGTTCTGTTGTTCATTGCATGTTATTATTATGTTGGGTAGCACCGGGATCGGAGAATGAGTACGTGGATTTGGGAGAGTACGTGCAGGACGAACAAGAACCATTCCAAGCTGAGGATATCACAGGCAAGATGATATGACCTTGATTCCATCTCTAGACTTGTTATGCTAGTTTGTGTTTCCATGTCATATTGCTCGCTGCCTACCACTTAATTAAATTGCCTCTTGATATGCCATGAACCCAAACACTGATTCCTTCCTAGCAAACTTGAATGGCTAAGTAGGCTTTGCTCAGCTACTAATGTTAGCGTTGCTAGATGCAGGTGCCTTGACTCATGTGTTAACATGAGCTTGATATCATTATCTTAAATGCTGTTATTTAATTAATGCACCTATACACTTGGTAAATGACGGAAGGCCTAGCCTTTTGCCGGGTGCTTTGTTCCGTTATTGCCGCCTTAGTTACCGGCTACCGGTGTTTGATTCCATATTGATCGCTCCTAACATGTTCGGGGTTGTTATGGGGACCCCCTCGATAAATAGCGTAGTGCTAAGGCTTGTACGGCAGGACCCAACATTGGTGTTAATTTGCTAATCACTTAATAATAATCTGCATAGGGAATGATCACCCCGAGGATCTTTAATCAACAACCCGGGCCAGTGCTCCTCATGAGTGTTGGTCCAAACTGGTTTGCATGCGGGGCCACCACAAGGAAACTTGAGGTTTGGTACCTGTAGCTAGTTCCATCCGGTGTGTCTTGAGACTGAGATACGCGGCTCTTATCGGGGTCGTCGACACGTCGGGAGGTCCTGCTAGTCTTGTCTTACCTTAGGGATATATCTTGCGTATAGGAATCCCGGTGAAGCTTCGGTTTCCCCTAGAGTTGAGGTTTTCCTCTAAGGAATCTGACGAGATCACGAGATTCGTGATGAGAATTACTTTGCGGCCTGTGTACGTTTGTGATGGACTAGTTGGAGCACCCCTGCAGGGTTTAATCTTTCGGAAAGCCGTGCCCGCGGTTATGTGGCAACTTGGAATATTTTGTTAACATCCGGTATTAGATAACTTAAACAAAAGCTAATAAAATTGCCAACTATGTGCGTAACCGTGACTGTCCCCTCGAAGATCTCTCTTCGATCCGGAACACGGTGGGGTTATGAATGACATAGGTAGGTGTTCAGGATCACTTAGTGATCAAGTATACACGACCACTAGAATAGACCACCTTCATATATGTTCTACGTAAGTTAGCCACCAAATCAAGCTTAGGATGCTGCAACCTTAAACACTTCACCTTATCCTACCTAATAACTTGACTAGTTATGGCACCAAGGTCTTAGATTGCTGAGTCCCCGTGGCTCACGGATTCCTCCACAATACCAGAGACAGATGAAAGATGACCCCGACGGCACACAGCTGGCGTGGCAGTACGATGAGGAGACAGACCGCCTGTACGTGAACTATCCGGAAGATTGAGGCGTGGTCGTGATCGTGGGCCTGCACGCAGGGTAGCATAGCCTTTCTATGTTTTGTAGTCCGTAGCGGAACTGATGGAGAACGTCGCATGGGAAACAAAAATTTTCCTAAGCGCACGAAGACCTATCATGGTGATGTCCATCTACGAGAGGGGATGTGCGATCTACGTACCCTTGTAGACCGTACAGCAGAAGCGTTAGTGAACGTGGTTGATGTAGTGGAACGTCCTCACGTCCCTCGATCCGCCCCGCGAACCGTCCCGCGATCAGTCCCACGATCTAGTGCCGAACGGACGGCACCTCCGCGTTCAGCACACGTATAGCTCGACGATGATCTCGGCCTTCTTGATCCAGCAAGAGAGACGGAGAGGTAGAAGAGTTCTCCGACAGTGTGATGGCGCTCCGGAGATTGGTGATGATCTTGTCTCAGCAGGGCTCCGCCCGAGCTCCGCAGAAACGCGATCTAGAGGAAAAACCGTGGAGGTATGTGGTCAGACTGCCGTGGAAAAGTCGTCTCAAATCAGCCCTAAAACCTCCGTATATATAGGGGGAAGAGGGGCAGCATTGCCTTGGGGTCCGAGGACCCCTAAGGGTTTCGGCCGAGCCAAGGGGGGAAGGTCTCCCCCCCAAACCGAGTCCTACTTGGTTTGGAAGGTGGAGTCCATCTCCCTTTTCCCACCTCCTCTTTTTTTCCTTTTCTCTTTGATTTTTCTTCCTATGGCGCATAGGGCTCTTTTGGGCCGTCCCACCAGCCCACTAAGGGCTGGTGTGCCATCCCCAAGTCCTATGGGCTTCCCCGGGGTGGGTTGCCCCCCCGGTGAACTCCCGGAACCCATTCGTCATTCCCGGTACATTCCCGGTAACTCCGAAAACCTTCCGGTAATCAAATGAGGTCATCCTATATATCAATCTTTGTTTCCGGACCATTCCAGAAACCCTCGTGACGTCCGTGATCTCATCCGGGACTCCAAACAACATTCGGTAACCAACCATATAACTAAAATACGCATAAAACAACGTCGAACCTTAAGTGTGTAGACCTTACGGGTTCGAGAACTATGTAGACATGACCCGAGAGACTCCTCGGTCAATATCCAATAGCGGGACCTGGATGCCCATATTGGATCCTACATATTCTACGAAGATCTTATCGTTTGAACCTCAGTGCCAAGGATTCATATAATCCCGTATGTCATTCCCTTTGTCCTTCGGTATGTTACTTGCCCGAGATTCGATCGTCAGTATCCGCATACCTATTTCAATATCGTTTACCGGCAAGTCTCTTTACTCGTTCCGTAATACAAGATCCCGCAACTTACACTAAGTCACATTGCTTGCAAGGCTTGTGTGTGATGTTGTATTACCGAGTGGGCCCCGAGATACCTCTCCGTCACACGGAGTGACAAATCCCAGTCTTGATCCATACTAACTCAACGAACACCTTCGGAGATACCTGTAGAGCATCTTTATAGTCACCCAGTTACGTTGCGACGTTTGATTCACACAAAGTATTCCTCCGGTGTTAGTGAGTTATATGATCTCATGGTCATAGGAACAAATACTTGACATGCAAAAAAACAGTAGCAACAAAATGACACGATCAACATGCTACGTCTATTAGTTTGGGTCTAGTCCATCACGTGATTCTCCTAATGACGTGATCCAGTTATCAAGCAACAATACCTTGTTCATAATCAGAAGACACTGACTATCTTTGATCAACTGGCTAGCCAACTAGAGGCTTGCTATGGACTGTGTTTTGTCTATGTATCCACACATGTAAATGAGTCTTCATTCAATACAATTATAGCATGGATAATAAACGATTATCTTGATACAGGAATTATGATAATAACTATATTTATTATTGCCTCTAGGGCATAATTCCAAGAGTCTCCCACTTGCACTAGAGTAAATAATCTAGCCCTCACATCAACATGTGAATTACATTATAATAAATCTAACACCCATACAGTTCTGGTGTTGATCAGGCTTTGCCCGTGGAAGAGGTTTAGTCAGCGGATCTGCTACATTCAGATCCGTGTGCACTTTGCATATATTTACGTCCTCCCCTTCG
Organism: Hordeum vulgare subsp. vulgare; assembly: GCF_904849725.1. NCBI lineage: Eukaryota > Viridiplantae > Streptophyta > Magnoliopsida > Poales > Poaceae > Hordeum > Hordeum vulgare. The sequence goes on along the minus strand of NC_058518.1, from coordinate 448,003,200 downwards.
ACGTAGTCGCGGATGAGGTTGAAGCTTCGTTTGATGTGTCTGGACTTCTTGTGAAACCGTGGTTCCTTTGCTAAGACAATGGCACCCGTGTTGTCACAGAACAAGGTTATTGGATTCAGTGCGCTTGGCACCACTCCAAGATCCGACATGAATTGCTTCATCCAGACACCCTCCTTAGCCGCCTCCGAGGCAGCCATGTACTCCGCTTCACATGTAGAATCTGCTACGACGCTTTGCTTGGAACTGCACCAGCTTACCGCACCCCCATTAAGAATAAATACGTATCCGGTTTGCGATTTAGAGTCGTCCGGATCTGTGTCAAAGCTTGCATCGACGTAACCTTTTACGGCGAGCTCTTCGTCACCTCCATACACGAGAAACATCTCCTTAGTCCTTTTCAGGTACTTCAGGATATTCTTGATCGCTGTCAAGTGATCCACTCCTGGATTACTCTGGAACCTACCTGCCATACTTATGGCCAGGCTAACGTCCGGTCTAGTGCACATCATTGCATACATGATAGAACCTATGGCTGAAGCATAGGGGACGGAGCGCATATGCTCTCTATCCTCATCAGTTGCTGGGCACTGAGTCTTACTCAATCTCGTACCTTGTAAAACTGGCAAGAACCCTTTCTTGGACTGTTCCATTTTGAACCTCTTCAAAACTTTATCAAGGTATGTGCTTTGTGAAAGTCCTATCAGGCGTTTTGATCTATCCCTATAGATATTAATGCCTAGAATGTAAGCAGCTTCTCCTAGGTCCTTCATAGAGAAACTTTTATTCAAGTAATCCTTTATGCTCTCCAATGCTCTCCAAAAACTCTACGTTGTTTCCAATCAGTAATATGTCATCCACATATAATATTAGAAACGCCACAGAGATCCCACTCACTTTCTTGTAAATACAAGATTCTCCAACCACTTGTATAAACCCAAATGCTTTGATCACCTCATCAAAGCGTTTGTTCCAACTCCGAGATGCTTGCACCAGTCCATAAATGGATCGCTGGAGCTTGCACACCTTGTTAGCATTCTTAGGATCGACAAAACCTTCGGTTTGCATCATATACAATTCTTCCTTAAGGAAACCGTTAAGGAACGCCATTTTGACATCCATCTGCCAGATTTCATAATCGAAAAATGCAGCTATTGCTAACATGATTCTGACGGACTTAAGCATCGCTACGGGTGAGAATGTCTCATCGTAGTCAACTCCTTGAACTTGTGAAAAACCCTTTGCCACAAGTCGAGCTTTATGAACGGTCACATTGCCGTCAGCGTCCGTCTTCCTCTTAAAGATCCATTTGTTCTGAATAGCCTTGCGGCCCTCAGGCAGTACCTCCAAAGTCCACACTTTGTTCTCATACATGGATCCTATCTCGGACTTCATGGCTTCAAGCCATTTGTTGGAATCTGGGCCCACCATTGCTTCTTCATAATTTGCAGGTTCATTGTTGTCCAACAACATGATTGATAAGACGGGATTACCGTACCACTCTGGAGCAGCACGTGGTCTCGTCGACCTGCGTGGTTCGACCGAAACTTGAACCGGAGTTTCATGATCATCATCATTAACTTCCTCCTCAACCGGCGTCGCAACGACAAAGGTTTCCCCTTGCCCTGCGCCACCATCCAGAGGGATGAAAGGTTCGACAACCTCGTCAAGTTCTATCTTCCTCCCACTCAATTCTCTCGAGAGAAACTCCTTCTCGAGAAAAGCTCCGTTTTTAGCAACAAACACTTTGCCCTCGGATTTGAGATAGAAGGTGTACCCAACTTTCTCTTTTGGGTATCCTATGAAGATGCACTTTTCGGCTTTGGGTTCCAGCTTTTCAGGCTGAAGCTTTTTGACATAAGCATCACATCCCCAAACTTTAGGAAACGACAACTTTGGCCTTTTGCCATACCACAGTTCGTATGGTGACGTCTCAACAGATTTTGATGGTGCCCTATTTAAAGTGAATGCAGTTGTTTCTAATGCATAACCCCAAAAACGATAACGGCAAATCAGTAAGAGACATCATAGATCGCACCATCTCTAATAAAGTACGATTACGACGTTCGGACACACCATTACGCTGTGGTGTTCCAGGCGGTGTCAACTGTGAAACAATTCCACATTGTCTTAAGTGAGCACCAAACTCGAAACTCAGATATTCACCCCCACGATCAGACCGTAGGAACTTGATCTTCTTGTTACGATGATTTTCAACTTCACTCTGAAATTGCTTGAACTTTTCAAATGTTTCAGACTTGTGCTTCATTAAGTAGACATAACCATATCTACTCAAATCGTCAGTGAAGGTGAGAAAATAACGATATCCGCCGCGTGCCTCTACGCTCATCGGACCACACACATTGGTATGTATGATTTCCAACAAGTCACTTGCACGCTCCATTGTTCTCGAGAACGGAGTTTTAGTCATCTTGCCCATGAGGCATGGTTCGCACGTGTCAAGTGAATCAAAGTCAAATGACTCCAAAAGTCCATCGGCATGGAGTTTCTTCATGCGCTTTACACCAATATGACCTAAGCGGCAGTGCCACAAAAATATGGCGCTATCATTGTTAACTCTAACTCTTTTGGTCTCAATGTTATGTATGTGTGTATCGCTATCAAGATTCAATATGAACAATCCTCTCACATTGGGTGCATGACCATAAAAGATGTTACTCATAGAAATAGAACAACCATTATTCTCTGACTTAAAAGAGTAACTGTCTCGCAATAAACAAGATCCAGATATAATGTTCATGCTCAACGCAGGCACTAAATGACGATGATTCAAGTTCATAACTAATCCTGATGGTAACTGAAGTGAAACTGTGCCGACGGCGATTGCATCAACCTTGGAACCATTTCCTACGCGCATCGTCACTTCGTCTTTCGCCAGCCTTCGTCTATTCCGCAGTTCCTGCGTCGAGTTGCAAATGTGAGCAACAGAACCGGTATCAAATACCCAGGCACTACTACGAGAGCCGGTTAAGTACACATCAATAACATGTATATCAAATATACCTGATTTTTCTTTGCCCGCCTTCTTATCTGCCAGATACTTGGGGCAATTGCGCTTCCAGTGACCCATACCCTTGCAATAGAAGCACTCTGTTTCAGGCTTAGGTTCAGCCTTGGGTTTCTTCGGCGGATTGGCAACAGGCTTGCCGCTCTTCTTCGAATTTCCCTTCTTGCCTTTGCCGTTTCTCTTGAAACTAGTGGTCTTGCTCACCATCAACACTTGATGCTCTTTACGGAGTTCAGACTCTGCGACTTTCAGCATCGCAAACAACTCGCCGGGAGACTTGTTCATCCCTTGCATGTCGTAGTTCAACACAAAGCCTTTATAGCTTGGCGGCAGTGATTGAAGGATTCTGTCAGTGATAGCCTCTTGCGGGAGTTCAATCCCCAGCTCAGCTAGACGGTTTGAGTACCCAGACATTTTGAGCACAGGTTCACTGACAGACGAGTTCTCCTCCATCTTGCAAGCATAGAATTTATCGGAAGTCTCATACCTCTCGATCCGGGCGTTCTTCTGAAAGATAAACTTCAACTCCTGGAACATCTCAAATGCTCCATCACGCTCAAAGCGACGTTGAAGTCCCGGTTCTAAGCCATACAAGACTGCACATTGAACTACTGAGTAGTCCTCCTTACGTGCTAACCAAGCGTTCTTAACATCCTGATCAGCCATAGCGGGTGGTTCATCTCCTAGCGCAGCATTAAGGACATAATCCTTCTTCCCAGCTTGTAAGATTAGCTTAAGATTACGAGCCCAGTCTACAAAGTTGCTTCCATCATCTTTCAACTTAGCTTTCTCTAGGAACGTATTAAAATTCAGGGTGACTGTCGCGTGAGCGATGATCTACAACACAAATATATTCAAAGTGGACTTAGACTATGTTCAAGATAATTAGAGTTTAACTTAATCAAATTATTCGCTAAACTCCCACTCAAAAATTACATCTCTCTAGTCATTTGTGACATCCCGAGACCGATGTTCCGGAAGCTTCCCCTTTTCTTTCCGTTTTCGTCGTGTGCGTATTTTCAGTTGTCGTGTCATCATCGCATCATGCGCATCATCTGCATCGCATCGGCGTCTCCGTTGCCGCCAGTTTTCAAACTTGCGTCCGTTAGTAGTTGCCGGTTCTCGTCGTCGTCCGTTCTGAGCCCGACCGCACTCGCACGCGCCCGCGGCACCGTCGAAACCCTGTTTTTAAAGTGCGTTTAAAACTCTCTCTGATCGAGGTGAAACTTGGCACGCGGTCGCGATTAGATATAGCTAGGCCGCCTGTCGAATTTCGTCGCGATCGGAGACCGTCTGGTACCCGAACTGTCGCCCGTAGCGGCACTGTCTTCGGTTATTCGTCGGACGTCTGTCGGTGTTTTTAAATTCGTGTCGCGCCGCCCGCTCTCCCTCTCTTCTCCGATAAACCCCTCTACACGGCCACGTAGCGCGCCCCGCGTTCGGAATCGTCCGAATCCGACCCCGCGGTTGGATCCGGATCGCGATTCCGGTTAACCGAGCCCCCCATTTGTCTATAAAAACCCCCTCCTCCTTAATTTTCAGACAGCCTTCCTCAAAATCCTCCTCAATTTCCGCACCCCACCAAACCCTAGCCGCCGCCCCACCTCTCTCTCCCCTGCCGGCGCCGCCGGGCCCGCGAGCCCGAGGCAGGCCCGCCCGAGCCCATCTGAGCCCCGAGCCGCCGCCGGTTCCTCTCCCTGCTTGCGCCGCCAGCCGTCTTCGCCGCCGCCGGCCAGCAGCCGCCGCTGCCGGACCGCGCCGCCCACGGCCGCCGCGCGCAGCCCCGCCGCCGCCGCCGGAGTCCTCGCGCCGCCGCGCATCCCTTGCCAGTGGCCCGCCTCCGCGCCGCCAGGTTCCACGTCGGCGCCGCCTGACTCGTCGCCTGCACCTGCCGGGAAGCCGTCGGCTTGCTCCTCCCGCCCCAGATCCGGGCAGCCCCGAGCCATTCCCGTCGGCGCCGCCTCGCCTGCCTCGCCGCCGGCCCCCCCCCTTCGCCTGCGCCGCCGTGCCGGCCTCGCGCCTGTCGGGTCGAGGTCGCCGCCGCTCGCCGTTGGCCTCCTCGGGCCGCGCCAGCGCCCCTGCGGGCTGGCCCCGTCCCGCAGCGGCCCACGACCGAGCCGCTGGGTCCAGCTCCGCCGACTCCAGCCGACCGGCCTCGGCCCAGCGACCCCAGCGCCCGCCAGTGGGCCCCGCGGCCGGCCCAACTCGCCAGTCCGACGGCCCAAGTGGCCACGCAGGTGAGCCCAGCGAGCCTACCCCTCGCCCCGGGCGGGTATTAACTATATTGCGCCCCTTGATAGGCCCGTTAGTCAATAGTAATTTTCGGAATTAATAAATTCCAGTTTTTAGCCGAATATTAAAACGCCCGTAACTTTTGTTCCGTTAGTCGGATCGAGGTGATCTTTATGCCGTTTCGGGGTAGCTTCGCGAGTAGAACACGTTTATCAAACATGCATATTTATTTAACGCTGTTTAGAGTGCCTAATGCCTCGTTTTACGTGCTGTCCTCATAAGTAGGAGCCCGCATTTATTTTCCTCGCGTGTTTGTTTTGCCCGTATGCCATAGATTTAATGTCCATGTTGTAGGGACCATATTTCTACGTATTTCAGAGCGGTCACTCGTATTTTTCTGTGTAGGGTCTTGCCGGTAGTTTATTTTCCCGTTTAGAGGTATTCTCCCGCTTTATTGTGTAGCGTTATTTTGTGTTGCAAACCCCACATATTGTATATGTTTTCGGGGTAGAAAAATCCCATGGATTTTTCTGTGCAATTAGTTTTAGCTTTTGAGGAAGTTAGTTCGCGAGATATTTTGTCGTGTTGCCCTTTTGTTTAACCCGTAGGTTTTATTCCGGGCCTCGTTTGAATTAGTTGTCAACTAGAGAGTTGATCTCGGATGTTTTGTTTAGCCCCTGGTATTTTTGGTTGCAATAGAAATGCATGTTTAGGTGTTGTTTGCTTGCTCTCGAGTTGCTTGAATAGTGCTGTTTCAGAGGAGCTGAAATATTTCTAAGTCTGTAATCTGTTATATTTTGTTGCTGTCTTGTCTAGCTTGCATCTTGTGTTCTGTAGCTCTTTTGAGGTTGGTCCAATGGAGTTAGTTGTACCCCTTATGTTTCTCTAGCATGCTGTTAAGTTTCATGCCATTTGGACTCCTGTAGCTATAGGTTTTGCTGCTGTCAATATTGCTTCAGGCTGAAAACTGCACTTTCAGGAGGTGTTATGTTCACTAAGTCTGAAATAGTGCGTGAGGTGCCATTTTGTGTCTTCTTTTCCTAGTGCTCCTTGCTGCCATGTTAGTTGTTGTTAGTTGTTTGTAGTTGTGCGTCTTGCCCTCTTTCATGCCATGCCTTGCTTGAGCTCATCGGAGTTTGGTAGCCGAAGTTGCGAGGCGTAGAAAGTGCTATGTAGCTGTTTTTGGACAGATTGTAGCGTTTTCTTGTTTTGCTCGTAGTTTCCGAACCGTAGCTCCGATTTGGTCATGTCCTACATGAAACTTGCTTAGAATCTTGTGTAGTTTCTTTTTCTCTTGCTGGTTGGTTGTGTTGATGTGCTCGTAGCCGCCGTTGCACACATTTTGCATTCATGCCATCATATCTTGCGGTGCTTGTATCTTTTGATCCGTAGCTCCGTTGGAGATGTTCTTTACGTGCAGATTGCTTGCCTTGACGCGTAGAATCACGTGAACCTATTTGTTTTTCTGTTTAACAACCAATTAAATGCATTAGATCAGATCTGGACAGAATTGTAAATTAACATGTGAGGTCGTCTCGGAGATGCTATATGTCGTTTCCGACCTCATTTAAAATGTCTAAATAGGTAGTTTAATTTCCGCTTCACCTCTTGCATGCTTAACAACATTAACATTGCCGTGTAAATAACCGGGAGTGAACTAAATAATTAACGTGGAGTTTCGTCAATATGCAACTCGTTGCATATTGAACTTCACTTAATGTGTAGTGTTTGGTTGTGTGATTAGCCATGCCGTGACCTGCGTGTATTCAGTAGCTCATGCATCATTTGTGTCGTGCATCGTGTGGTGAATATCGTGTGTTGATTCCTGTTTTCGGTTTTCCCCGTCTCGATAGAGTCCGCAAGCGTGTCGGATGTGAGGACCCGTTCGACTACATCGGTTCGTCTGCTTCTCGGAGGCATTCTTCTTCCAAGCGGGATCTCAGGCAAGATGATCATTTCCCCAGATACCATTACTATCATTGCCATGCTAGTTTTACCGTTGCTATCGTTTACGTCTCGTTGCCTACCACCTGTTATATATCAGCCTCTCTACAATGCCATGAAACCATCAACCTGTTCACCCTAGCAAACCACTGATTGGCTATGTTACTGCTTGCTTAACCCTGTTGATAGCGTTGCTAGTTGCAGGTGCATTGCTTCCATGCAAAGCATGGGTTCCTTGTTATATCACCATATTTTATGCTTTCTATTTTAATGCACCTATATACCTGGTAAAAGGTGGAAGGCTCGGCCTTTCTAGCCTGGTGTTTTGTTCCACCTTTGCCCCCTTAGTTTCGGCTACCGGTGTTATGTTCCATAAATGAGCGCTCCTAACACGATCGGGGTTGTTATGGGGACCCCCTTGATAATTCGTTTTAGATTAAAGCTGGTCTGGCAGGGCCCAACTTTGGTACTACATTTGCCTAAACACCTAATAAAATTGCATAGGGACTTTCCGGACCCCGAGGATAATTTGATCAACCCCCGGGCCAGTGCTCCTCATGAGTGTTGGTCCCACCTGAGCGATGTCCGGCGCCCCTCTGGTCACCCGGAGGTTTAGCGATCCCGACGTCTAGCTCATCCGCCGTGTCCTGAGAACGAGGTACGCGACTCCTATCGGGATCGTCGACACGTCGGGCGGCCTTGCTGGATTAGTTTTACCTTTGACGAGATATCTTGTGCATCGGGATTCCGGTGATGCTTTGGGTAAACTCAGAGTTGAGGTTTTCCACTAGGGAATCCGACGAGATCGCGAGCTTCGTGATTGAGGATTTCTATGCGGCTTGTGGTAATTTGTGATGGACTAGTTGGAGCACCCCTGCAGGGTTAAATCTTTCGGAAAGCCGTGCCCGCGGTTATGTGGCAACGTGGAAGCTTTGTTTAACACTGGTTCTAGATAACTCGAAGTTAATTAAAAAAAATGCCAACTGTGTGCGTAACCGTGACTGTCTCTTTCGTGAGTTCCTTCTCCGATCGATGACACGGTGGGGTTATGACTGACGTAGGTAGGTGTTCAGGATCATTCATTTGATCATTAGTAGTTCACGTCCGTTATGCGTAGATCTTCCCCCTCTTAATTCTTGCACTCGTAAGTTAGCCACCAAATATATGCTTAGTCGCTGCTGCAACCTCACCACTTAACCATACCTCACCCATTAAGCTTTGCTAGTCTTGATACCTTTGGAAATGAGATTGCTGAGTCCCCCCTGTGGCTCACAGATTACTACAACACCAGTTGCAGGTACAGGTAAAGGTCGCTTGACGCGAGCGCGTTGATTGATCATTTGGAGTTGCTTCTTCTTCTTCTTCATCGATCTAGGATGGGTTCCAGGCCGGCAGCCTGGGCTAGCAAGGATGGACGTCGTTCTTCTTTTGTCGTTTGTTTTCGTCCGTAGTCGGACCCTGCTCTTACTCTTGATGTTTATGTAATGTACTGATGTGACTCTGATGTAGCTTGTGGCGAGTGTAAGCCAACTCTTTATATAACTCTTCTCTTCAGTACATGTACTTGTAACGATATCCATTCTTGCGACACGACGAGATGCGCTTCTATCCCTGATGAGGCCCTCGTGCCAAATTGAGGATAGGGTCGCATCTTGGGCGTGACAAGTTGGTATCAGAGCCGTACCGACCTAGGAGCCCCCTTGATTGATCGAACTTGGCCGAGTCGAGTCTAGTGAAAAACTATTTGAGTCTAGTTATATATCGGAGAGTAGGATTCTTTTTTCTCCTCTTCTATGCTCTGGTAAGGAATCTTGACGTAATAATTTACTCTACTCCTCTTCTCACTCAAAAATTTTAGGATCACGCGGATATTCTTGGAATCTATATGATGCCGATGTGACGAAGTTCTGTCTTGGTGCCTCCTGTCTGATTTGATTTTCTTCCGGGGAGTTGAGCTCCAGGGGATTCTCGAGCACATCGTTATCATTCAGATTTCTTAATGTCTCAGAACGAAGGATGTTCGTAATTGCTTCAATACTAGTAGTGGCGAGATAACCCCGATGTCCCCAGTACTGGTGCAGATTGTTCGGGAGTACTGCCATGCTTTGTATCGTTGTGATCACGAGGGTCTGTTGTAGATGAAGGTCCGAGATTCTGGTCGTGTGTTGACGGATGTGATACAGGTGACGGGTTAGTATAGGAGTTGTGTGATATTACTCCTTGTATCCGTGTACCAGATTGCATGACCAGATATTTCGGGAATTCATAGGTGGGAATTCAAGTAGTTGCTTATAGGTCAATCTTCCAACAGATGAATGATGTTAGGTTGGGGTTCGACATCTAGTGGATTCGTTTGTTCACGGTCGACTTACAGCGGTACACGTTGTGTCTTAAAGAGTCCTTGTAGCTTGCTACGACTCGGGGACGCTTCGTATGTCAGGTGCACTGCCTTGCACTTGATGGCTTCTGTAATTCGTGCCCGTGCGATCCTGTCCACGAAAATATCGAACGGAAATCTTTCTCATGAGTTTGTTCTGGCTTGTTCCATAAGCCTCATCCTTTGTTTAGTTGGATATGGTAATTCAGTTGCTTCGATGTCAAGTGGTGATTTCAGATCTTTCCTAATATATGTTCTCATATTTTATGGGAATGCAAATTCTTTGCTCAACCAGATTGTCATATCAATTCTTGTCAACCGGAGTTGTCATTTCAATTCCATTCAACCGGCGTGTCTCTCTCCAAATAGATTCAATCCTCTCTAATCTTTGCAGATCATTCCCTCAATTCTTCCGGAGTTCTCTCATCTGCCCCATGTTGTCTTTGTTTTTTTCCCACCCTCCCGCCCTTTTTCTCAGTGATTCAATTTTCATCCAAGAGTTTTCTTTTCATTGTGCTTCCGCTGTCTGTTCTTTTCTCTCTTACCCGGTGATTCGTTGTGAAAATTCTCAGGAGCTTCATGTTCATCTTTGTTCACTCTTGTCATCCTTACCGGTGAATTTAATTCAGCTATCCGTGTTCATCATATCCTCATTATCCTTGTAATTCTTTCCTATGTTGGAGATTCGTTTTAGCCTATCTTGTTTATTTAGTTATCGCTATTCCATCCGGAGCGTTGAAGTTGCCTCAGAAGTTCTGGTTTTCAATCTTTTAGTTATTTCAAGGTTCTCAACCTCATCTAGTTTTCTTGTACCGGTGCAATATCTCCCGTTCTAGCAATCTTTTCAACAGTGGTTTCTTTGAGTGGGCCCATAACCCACAGGCTCTTTCCCAGGATCTTACCTGGCTCTTTAATCTTTTCCGGAGATCTTTAAATCTTTTCAACTATGACGTAAGAATGGTTTCCATCAGTCATATTACTTCTTCAAGATCTATTTGAGTTAATTATCTTATTTGGCTCAACCTTGCAATTTTCTTTAGTCCGGAGTGTCTCATCAATTCTTGGTGTTGTTCTCGTCGTCGTTCTCAGCGTGCAAATTCGAAGGAGTGTTTCTCTCAGTCTTGTTCCATTCTTGGGAAGTTTGTCATCTCAGCTTGTGTTATCCTTTCAATTGTTCCCATTCATGAGAATCTGTTTCTTGCTATCCGGTGCTTCTCTGAGTTGTTTTATTTTTCGTTCCTCCGAAGGCCATCATTTCAGAAGATTCTTCGTTCTCAGCTTTCAGCTTTCATACTCAATTCTTCTTAATTGTTGCCCCTTCGTTCGTCTCTCGATTATCCGGTGCTTCCTTCAATTTTTGCCTCAAGTGGTGCTTATCTCTCTATATCTCTTCTTAATCATTTCAAGAAGAATAAGTGGTATGCTAGATCCTTTGCTTGTCATCAATTTAACTTGATGAAGGACAAGCAAAACATAATTCTTATTCTTGTTTTGCCTTCTTCCAAAAGATTTCAATTCTTCTTCCGGAGTGGCTCATGATATCAATTCCTTTTTCTCTAGTGTTATTATCTTTTCTTTTCCGGAGCTCCAAGTTTTCTCAAGTGTCTCATCGTGAAGCTTCATCGAACCCTTCACAAGGCTTCAATCTTATTCTTTTCTACCTTCATATTTTTGCATCATTCATTTGTATACGGTGGTCCTTCATGGTGGTTCATCAAGATTTCATTCTTTCTTAAGTGGTCTTCAAGATTCTTCTTGGAGTACCTCAAATATCCTTTCTCTTGCATTTGTATGTGCAATTGTTCTTCCTTTATCCTTGGAGGTGGTATTATAGCCTTGTTGTTAGTGTAGGAGCCTCAGAGAGTTTTCCTTTTAAGAATGAGATAATTAAACCCACCAATTCTATGATCATGAGATATTTTCTACCCATGATTTCTTAATTGAGCTATTTTGGTTTGGGTTGCACCTAAAGCTTTTCCTAGGGATTGTGCTATCATGGTGCTTGTCTTTAATCCCAGTTCTCAATGTATCCGCTTCGTGTTAGAGTTGTTCTTATCTTGTTGTTCCCAATCTATCCCTGGTTCTTGTAGTGGTTGGTTGTCACCTCATATTTGTTGAGATGATTTTCATAAGCCCACTACTATATTGTTCATTTCATTGTTGTTTTTCCCAACAACTTCGTCCAATTCTTCTTGCAAGGATGCTTGTCAAGTTCATTGGAGTTAGTAGTTGTCATTCTCTCTTCATTCTCTTCTTCCGTATGAGCTAGTTTCTATTCTCTTGTTCCGGAGACATTGTGTTGTTGCTCTTTTGGGTCAATCTTGTTGTTCTATCAAGATCGTGGTGTTCCCTTGCTCTATTTACTTGTTTGTTGTGTTTTTTTTTGTCTATTTCTTTCATCTTATCGAATTTCTTGTCCCATGTTCCTACCGAAGTGCTGCCGAAATTTTCGTGAATTCTTGCTTCTTTCTCATATCATTCCCCGTCTCTTTGCAACCTTCAAGGATCGTTGGTTTCACTCGTTTGTCAAAGAAGCGACTAAATTTTTACCTCTTGCTTTCTCATCCTCTCCCCCTTTCATTCTTGGATCTCGGGGCGAGATCCTCTTGTAGTGTAGGAGTGTTGTGACAGCCCGAGACCGATGTTCCGGAAGCTTCCCCTTTTCTTTCCGTTTTCGTCGTGTGCGTATTTTCAGTTGTCGTGTCATCATCGCATCATGCGCATCATCTGCATCGCATCGGCGTCTCCGTTGCCGCCAGTTTTCAAACTTGCGTCCGTTAGTAGTTGCCGGTTCTCGTCGTCGTCCGTTCTGAGCCCGACCGCACTCGCACGCGCCCGCGGCACCGTCGAAACCCTGTTTTTAAAGTGCGTTTAAAACTCTCTCTGATCGAGGTGAAACTTGGCACGCGGTCGCGATTAGATATAGCTAGGCCGCCTGTCGAATTTCGTCGCGATCGGAGACCGTCTGGTACCCGAACTGTCGCCCGTAGCGGCACTGTCTTCGGTTATTCGTCGGACGTCTGTCGGTGTTTTTAAATTCGTGTCGCGCCGCCCGCTCTCCCTCTCTTCTCCGGTAAACCCCTCTACACGGCCACGTAGCGCGCCCCGCGTTCGGAATCGTCCGAATCCGACCCCGCGGTTGGATCCGGATCGCGATTCCGGTTAACCGAGCCCCCCATTTGTCTATAAAAACCCCCTCCTCCTTAATTTTCAGACAGCCTTCCTCAAAATCCTCCTCAATTTCCGCACCCCACCAAACCCTAGCCGCCGCCCCACCTCTCTCTCCCCTGCCGGCGCCGCCGGGCCCGCGAGCCCGAGGCAGGCCCGCCCGAGCCCATCTGAGCCCCGAGCCGCCGCCGGTTCCTCTCCCTGCTTGCGCCGCCAGCCGTCTTCGCCGCCGCCGGCCAGCAGCCGCCGCTGCCGGACCGCGCCGCCCACGGCCGCCGCGCGCAGCCCCGCCGCCGCCGCCGGAGTCCTCGCGCCGCCGCGCATCCCTTGCCAGTGGCCCGCCTCCGCGCCGCCAGGTTCCACGTCGGCGCCGCCTGACTCGTCGCCTGCACCTGCCGGGAAGCCGTCGGCTTGCTCCTCCCGCCCCAGATCCGGGCAGCCCCGAGCCATTCCCGTCGGCGCCGCCTCGCCTGCCTCGCCGCCGGCCCCCCCCCTTCGCCTGCGCCGCCGTGCCGGCCTCGCGCCTGTCGGGTCGAGGTCGCCGCCGCTCGCCGTTGGCCTCCTCGGGCCGCGCCAGCGCCCCTGCGGGCTGGCCCCGTCCCGCAGCGGCCCACGACCGAGCCGCTGGGTCCAGCTCCGCCGACTCCAGCCGACCGGCCTCGGCCCAGCGACCCCAGCGCCCGCCAGTGGGCCCCGCGGCCGGCCCAACTCGCCAGTCCGACGGCCCAAGTGGCCACGCAGGTGAGCCCAGCGAGCCTACCCCTCGCCCCGGGCGGGTATTAACTATATTGCGCCCCTTGATAGGCCCGTTAGTCAATAGTAATTTTCGGAATTAATAAATTCCAGTTTTTAGCCGAATATTAAAACGCCCGTAACTTTTGTTCCGTTAGTCGGATCGAGGTGATCTTTATGCCGTTTCGGGGTAGCTTCGCGAGTAGAACACGTTTATCAAACATGCATATTTATTTAACGCTGTTTAGAGTGCCTAATGCCTCGTTTTACGTGCTGTCCTCATAAGTAGGAGCCCGCATTTATTTTCCTCGCGTGTTTGTTTTGCCCGTATGCCATAGATTTAATGTCCATGTTGTAGGGACCATATTTCTACGTATTTCAGAGCGGTCACTCGTATTTTTCTGTGTAGGGTCTTGCCGGTAGTTTATTTTCCCGTTTAGAGGTATTCTCCCGCTTTATTGTGTAGCGTTATTTTGTGTTGCAAACCCCACATATTGTATATGTTTTCGGGGTAGAAAAATCCCATGGATTTTTCTGTGCAATTAGTTTTAGCTTTTGAGGAAGTTAGTTCGCGAGATATTTTGTCGTGTTGCCCTTTTGTTTAACCCGTAGGTTTTATTCCGGGCCTCGTTTGAATTAGTTGTCAACTAGAGAGTTGATCTCGGATGTTTTGTTTAGCCCCTGGTATTTTTGGTTGCAATAGAAATGCATGTTTAGGTGTTGTTTGCTTGCTCTCGAGTTGCTTGAATAGTGCTGTTTCAGAGGAGCTGAAATATTTCTAAGTCTGTAATCTGTTATATTTTGTTGCTGTCTTGTCTAGCTTGCATCTTGTGTTCTGTAGCTCTTTTGAGGTTGGTCCAATGGAGTTAGTTGTACCCCTTATGTTTCTCTAGCATGCTGTTAAGTTTCATGCCATTTGGACTCCTGTAGCTATAGGTTTTGCTGCTGTCAATATTGCTTCAGGCTGAAAACTGCACTTTCAGGAGGTGTTATGTTCACTAAGTCTGAAATAGTGCGTGAGGTGCCATTTTGTGTCTTCTTTTCCTAGTGCTCCTTGCTGCCATGTTAGTTGTTGTTAGTTGTTTGTAGTTGTGCGTCTTGCCCTCTTTCATGCCATGCCTTGCTTGAGCTCATCGGAGTTTGGTAGCCGAAGTTGCGAGGCGTAGAAAGTGCTATGTAGCTGTTTTTGGACAGATTGTAGCGTTTTCTTGTTTTGCTCGTAGTTTCCGAACCGTAGCTCCGATTTGGTCATGTCCTACATGAAACTTGCTTAGAATCTTGTGTAGTTTCTTTTTCTCTTGCTGGTTGGTTGTGTTGATGTGCTCGTAGCCGCCGTTGCACACATTTTGCATTCATGCCATCATATCTTGCGGTGCTTGTATCTTTTGATCCGTAGCTCCGTTGGAGATGTTCTTTACGTGCAGATTGCTTGCCTTGACGCGTAGAATCACGTGAACCTATTTGTTTTTCTGTTTAACAACCAATTAAATGCATTAGATCAGATCTGGACAGAATTGTAAATTAACATGTGAGGTCGTCTCGGAGATGCTATATGTCGTTTCCGACCTCATTTAAAATGTCTAAATAGGTAGTTTAATTTCCGCTTCACCTCTTGCATGCTTAACAACATTAACATTGCCGTGTAAATAACCGGGAGTGAACTAAATAATTAACGTGGAGTTTCGTCAATATGCAACTCGTTGCATATTGAACTTCACTTAATGTGTAGTGTTTGGTTGTGTGATTAGCCATGCCGTGACCTGCGTGTATTCAGTAGCTCATGCATCATTTGTGTCGTGCATCGTGTGGTGAATATCGTGTGTTGATTCCTGTTTTCGGTTTTCCCCGTCTCGATAGAGTCCGCAAGCGTGTCGGATGTGAGGACCCGTTCGACTACATCGGTTCGTCTGCTTCTCGGAGGCATTCTTCTTCCAAGCGGGATCTCAGGCAAGATGATCATTTCCCCAGATACCATTACTATCATTGCCATGCTAGTTTTACCGTTGCTATCGTTTACGTCTCGTTGCCTACCACCTGTTATATATCAGCCTCTCTACAATGCCATGAAACCATCAACCTGTTCACCCTAGCAAACCACTGATTGGCTATGTTACTGCTTGCTTAACCCTGTTGATAGCGTTGCTAGTTGCAGGTGCATTGCTTCCATGCAAAGCATGGGTTCCTTGTTATATCACCATATTTTATGCTTTCTATTTTAATGCACCTATATACCTGGTAAAAGGTGGAAGGCTCGGCCTTTCTAGCCTGGTGTTTTGTTCCACCTTTGCCCCCTTAGTTTCGGCTACCGGTGTTATGTTCCATAAATGAGCGCTCCTAACACGATCGGGGTTGTTATGGGGACCCCCTTGATAATTCGTTTTAGATTAAAGCTGGTCTGGCAGGGCCCAACTTTGGTACTACATTTGCCTAAACACCTAATAAAATTGCATAGGGACTTTCCGGACCCCGAGGATAATTTGATCAACCCCCGGGCCAGTGCTCCTCATGAGTGTTGGTCCCACCTGAGCGATGTCCGGCGCCCCTCTGGTCACCCGGAGGTTTAGCGATCCCGACGTCTAGCTCATCCGCCGTGTCCTGAGAACGAGGTACGCGACTCCTATCGGGATCGTCGACACGTCGGGCGGCCTTGCTGGATTAGTTTTACCTTTGACGAGATATCTTGTGCATCGGGATTCCGGTGATGCTTTGGGTAAACTCAGAGTTGAGGTTTTCCACTAGGGAATCCGACGAGATCGCGAGCTTCGTGATTGAGGATTTCTATGCGGCTTGTGGTAATTTGTGATGGACTAGTTGGAGCACCCCTGCAGGGTTAAATCTTTCGGAAAGCCGTGCCCGCGGTTATGTGGCAACGTGGAAGCTTTGTTTAACACTGGTTCTAGATAACTCGAAGTTAATTAAAAAAAATGCCAACTGTGTGCGTAACCGTGACTGTCTCTTTCGTGAGTTCCTTCTCCGATCGATGACACGGTGGGGTTATGACTGACGTAGGTAGGTGTTCAGGATCATTCATTTGATCATTAGTAGTTCACGTCCGTTATGCGTAGATCTTCCCCCTCTTAATTCTTGCACTCGTAAGTTAGCCACCAAATATATGCTTAGTCGCTGCTGCAACCTCACCACTTAACCATACCTCACCCATTAAGCTTTGCTAGTCTTGATACCTTTGGAAATGAGATTGCTGAGTCCCCCCTGTGGCTCACAGATTACTACAACACCAGTTGCAGGTACAGGTAAAGGTCGCTTGACGCGAGCGCGTTGATTGATCATTTGGAGTTGCTTCTTCTTCTTCTTCATCGATCTAGGATGGGTTCCAGGCCGGCAGCCTGGGCTAGCAAGGATGGACGTCGTTCTTCTTTTGTCGTTTGTTTTCGTCCGTAGTCGGACCCTGCTCTTACTCTTGATGTTTATGTAATGTACTGATGTGACTCTGATGTAGCTTGTGGCGAGTGTAAGCCAACTCTTTATATAACTCTTCTCTTCAGTACATGTACTTGTAACGATATCCATTCTTGCGACACGACGAGATGCGCTTCTATCCCTGATGAGGCCCTCGTGCCAAATTGAGGATAGGGTCGCATCTTGGGCGTGACATTCATGATCCACTTACACTAGCTCAAGTCCGATCATCACGTGAGTTGAGTATAGTTTCAGTGGTAAGCATCCCTATGCTAATCATATCATCTATATGATTCATGATCGACCTTTCGGTCTCATGTGTTCCGAGGCCATGTCTGCACATGCTAGGCTCGTCAAGCTTAACCCGAGTGTTCCGCGTGCGCAACTGTTTTGCACCCGTTGTATGTGAACGTTGAGTCTATCACACCCGATCATCACGTGGTGTCTCGAAACGACGAACTGTAGCAACGGCGCACAGTCGGGGAGAACACAATTTCGTCTTGAAATTTTAGTGAGAGATCACCTCATAATGCTACTGCCGTTCTAAGCAAAATAAGGTGCATAAAAGGATTAACATCACATGCAATTCATAAGTGACATGATATGGCCATCATCACGTGCTTCTTGATCTACATCACCAAAGCACTGGCACGATCTTCTTGTCACCGGCGCCACACCATGATCTCCATCAACGTGTCGCCATCGGGGTTGTCGTGCTACTCATGCTATTACTACTAAAGCTACATCCTAGCAAAATAGTAAACGCATCTGCAAGCACAAACATTAGTATAAAGACAACCCTATGGCTCCTGCCGGTTGCCGTACCATCGACGTGCAAGTCGATATTATCTATTACAACATGATCATCTCATACATCCAATATATCACATCACATCGTTGGCCATATCACATCACAAGAATACCCTGCGAAAACAAGTTAGACGTCCTCTAATTTTGTTGTTGCATGTTTTACGTGGTGACCATGGGTATCTAGTAGGATCGCATCTTACTTACGCAAACACCACAATGGAGATATATGAGTTGCTATTTAACCTCATCCAAGGACCTCCTCGGTCAAATCCGATTCAACTAAAGTTGGAGAAACTGACACTTGCCAGTCATCTTTGAGCAACGGGGTTACTCGTAGCGATGAAACCAGTCTCTCGTAAGCGTACGAGTAATGTCGGTCCAAGCCGCTTCAATCCAACAATACCGCGGAATCAAGAAAAGACTAAGGAGGGCAGCAAAACGCACATCACCGCCCACAAAAACTTTTGTGTTCTACTCGAGAAGACATCTACGAAGATCTTATCGTTTGAACCTCAGTGCCAAGGATTCATATAATCCCGTATGTCATTCCCTTTGTCCTTCGGTATGTTACTTGCCCGAGATTCGATCGTCAGTATCCGCATACCTATTTCAATATCGTTTACCGGCAAGTCTCTTTACTCGTTCCGTAATACAAGATCCCGCAACTTACACTAAGTCACATTGCTTGCAAGGCTTGTGTGTGATGTTGTATTACCGAGTGGGCCCCGAGATACCTCTCCGTCACACGGAGTGACAAATCCCAGTCTTGATCCATACTAACTCAATGAACACCTTCGGAGATACCTGTAGAGCATCTTTATAGTCACCCAGTTACGTTGCGACGTTTGATACACACAAAGTATTCCTCCGGTGTTAGTGAGTTATATGATCTCATGGTCATAGGAACAAATACTTGACACGCAGAAAAACAGTAGCAACAAAATGACACGATCAAGATGCTACGTCTATTAGTTTGGGTCTAGTCCATCACGTGATTATCCTAATGACGTGATCCAGTTATGAAGCAACAACACCTTGTTCATAATCAGAAGACACTAACTATCTTTGATCAACTTGCTAGCCAACTAGAGGCTTGCTATGGACTGTGTTTTGTCTATGTATCCACACATGTAAATGAGTCTTCATTCAATACAATTATAGCATGGATAATAAACGATTATCTTGATACAGGAATTATAATAATAACTATATTTATTATTGCCTCTAGGGCATAATTCCAACAGGAACTACCTTGGTTGTATGTGTGATGTACTCTGAGATATTTATGAGAAGGCAATTGAATCCCTGATTGTCTACCTTTATTATTATGTATGTGCTGTGTTACCTGTTTGCGAGACGCTTAGATGCGCTCCTTTCCAATTCGGGGCCTCGATCCCCAGATCAGAAAGGACCGCATCTTGGTCGTTACACGTAGCTTTAGTAGTGATAGCATAAGTAGCACGACAACCTCGATGTCAACACATTGATGGAGATCATGGTGTGGCGTCGGTGACAAGAAGATCATGCGAGTGCTTTAGTGATGGAGATCAAGACGCACTTGATGATGGCCATATCATGTCACTTATGAATTGCATGTGATGTTAATCCTTTATGCACCTTATTTTGCTTAGATCGACGGTAGCATTATGAGGTGATCTCTCACTAAAATTTCAAGACGAAATTGTGTTCTCCTCGACTGTGCACCGTTGCAACAGTTCGTTGTTTCGAGACACCACGTGATGATCGGGTGTGATAGACTCAACGTTCACATACAACGGGTGCAAAATAGTTGCACACGCGGAACACTCGGGTTATGCTTGACGAGCCTAGCATGTACGGACATGGCCTCGGAACACATGAGACCGAAAGGTCGAGCATGAATCGTATAGTTGATATGATTAGCATAGAGATGCTTACCACTGAAATTATTCTCAACTCACGTGATGATCGAACTTGAGTTAGTGAATTAGAGAGATGTATTTTTTGAGTGGGAGTTCTTACGTAATATGATTAATTGAACTAATTATCATGAACATAGTCAAAAGGTCTTTGCAAATTATGATGTAGCTTTCGCTGTAGCTCTACTGTTTTCTATGTGTTCCTAGAGAAAATTTAGTTGAAAGATGATAGTAGCAAATTTGCGGACTAAGTCCGTGAAACTCAGGATTGTCCTCATTGCTGCGGAGAAGGCTTATGTCCTTAATGCACCACTTAGTGTGCTGCACCTCGAGCGTTGTCTGTGGATGTTGCGAACATCTGACATACACGTTTTGATGACTACGTGATAGTTCAGTGCGTAATACTTAATGGCTTAGAAGCAAGGCGCCGAAGACGTTTTGAAACATCACAGAACATAAGAGATGTTCTAAGAGATGAAATTGAGATTTCATGCTCGTGCCCTTGTTGAGAGGTATGAGACCTCCGACAAGATTATTTTTCTACAAAGTAAAGGAGAAAATCTCAAATCGTTGAGCATGTTCTCAGATTGTCTGAGTACAACAATCACTTGAATCAGGTGGGAGTTAATCTTCCAGATGAGATAGTGATGGTTCTCCAAAGTCACTGCCACTAAGCTGCTAGAGCTTCGTGATGAACTATAACGTATCAAGGATAGATATGATGATCCATGAGCAATTCACAATGTTTGACACTGCGAAAGTAGAAATCAAGAAGGAGCATCAATAGTTGATGGTTAGTAAAACCACTAGTTTCAAGAAGGGCAAGGGCTAGAAGGGACACTTCATGAAACGGCAAACCAGTTGCTGCTCTAATGAAGAAACCCAAGATTGAACCCAAACCCGAGACTAAGTGCTTCTGTTATGAGGGGAACGGTCATACCACATGGAGCAAGAGAGTAACTTGTTGGAAGTAATACATTTTTGATGTGTGCAGTCCAATAAGTGCTGAGGCACGCAGTGGATATCATTATGTTCTTACTTCACTGACGACTTGAGTAGATACAGGAGTATTTACTTGATGAATCACAAATCTTAAATATTGAAAATTTCAAGGCTATTTCAGAGTGAAGATCGTTGTGACAAGAGGATAAAACTGTCTACGATATGATCATAGAGATGAATAGTTGAGTTGCGAGTTTTGGTACACAGTTGAGATAATGAGGAAATTGTTTCGCAATTCATGCCACCTGGAACATCATAGTGTGATGGTGTGTCCAAACGTCATAGCCGCACCCTATTTGATATGGTGCATACTATGATGTCTCTTATCGAATCACCACTATCGTTTATGGGTTATGCATTAGAGACAACCGCATTCACTTTAAATAGGGCACCTCGTATTTCCTTTGAGATGACACAGTATAGACTATGGTTTGGAGAAACCTAAGCTGTCATTTCTTGAAAGTTTGGGGCTGCGACGCTTATGTGAAAAAGTTTCAGTCTGATAAGCTCGAACCCAAAGTGGATAAAAGCATCTTCATAGGATATCCAAGACAGTTGGATACATCTCCTATCTCAGATCCGAAAGCAAAAGTGTTTGTTTCTAGAAACGGGTCCTTTCTCGAGGAAAGGTTTCTCTCAACAGAATTGAGTGGGAGGGTGGTGGAACTTGATGAGGTTACTGAACCGTCACTTCAACCAGTGTGTAGCAGGGCGCAGGAAGATGTTCCTGTGGCGCCTACACCAATTGAAGTGGAAACTGATGATGGTGATCATTAAGCTTAGGATCAAGTTACTACAAACCTCGTAGGTTGACAAGGTTGCGTACTACTACAGAGTGGTACAGTAACCCTGTCTTGGAGGTCATGTTGTTGAACAACAATGAACCTACGAGCTATGGAGAAGCGATGGTGGGCCCGGATTCCGACAAATGGCTGGAGGCCATGAAATCCGAGAGAGGATCCATGTATGAAGAAAAAGTGTAGACTTTGGAAGAACTACTTGATGGTCGTAGGACTATTAAGTAAATATGGATCTTTAAATAAAGACATACGATGATGGTGAAAAGTCACCATTAAGAAAAGCTCGATTTGTCGCAATGATGTTTCCGACAAGTTCAAAGAATTGACTATGATGAGACTTTCTCAATCATGACGATGCTAAAAGTCTGTTGGAATCAGGTTAGTAGTTGCTGCATTATTTATGAAATATTGCACATAGGATGTCAAAACATTGTTTCCTCGACGGTTTCCTTGAGGAAAGGTTGTATGTGCTACAACTAGAAGGTTTTTTTGATCGTAAGGATGCTAACAAGTGTGCAAGCTCCAGCGATCCTTCTATGGACTAGTGCAAGCATCTCAGAGTTGGAATATACGCTTTGATGAGATGATCAAAGCTTTTGGTTTTGTACAAGGTTTATGAGAAACTTGTATTTCCAAAGAAGTGAGTGGGAGCACTATATAATTTCTGATAAATATATGTGGTTGAAATATTGTTGATCGAAAGTAATGTAGCAATTCTGTAAAGCATAAAGGTTGTTTGAAAGGGTTTTTTTTCAAAGGAAAACCTGGAAAGAGCTACTTGAACAATGAGCATCAAGATCTATGGAGATAGATCAAGATGCTAAACAGAACTTTCAAATGAAATGCATGCCTTGGCAAGCTTTTGAAGGAGTTCAAAATAGATCAGCAAAGAAGGAGTTCTTGGCTGTGTCTTAAGGTGTGAATTTGAGTGAGAGTCAAAAGCCCGACCATGATAGAAGAAAGAGAAAGGATGAATGTCGTCCTCTATGCCTTAGCCGTAGACTCTAAAGTATGCCATGCTATGTGCCGCACCTGATGTGTACCTTACCACAAGTCTGTTAAGAGGTACAGAGAGTGATACATGATTGAATCACTGAACATCGGTCAAAGTTATCCTTAGTAACTAATGGACTAATGAATTTTTTGCGATTATGGAGGTGGTTAAAGAGTTCATTGTAAAGGGTTACGTCGATGCAAGCTTTTACACTAATCCGAATAACTATGAGTAGTAAAACGAATTCATATAGTAGAGTAGATATTTGGAGTATTTCCGAACAGCACGTAGTAGCAGCATCTATAAGATGACATAAAGATTTGTAAAGCACACACGGATCTGAAAGATTCAGAACCGTTGACTAAAACCTCTCTCACGAGCAAGACGTGATCAAACCCCAGAACTATATGGGTGTTGGATTCGTTAAAATCACATGGTGATGTGAACTAGATTATTGACTCTAGTGCAAGTGGGAGACTGTTGGAAATATGCCCTAGAGGCAATAATAAATTAGTTATTATTATATTTCCTTGTTCATAATAATCCTTTATTATCCATGCTAGAATTATATTGATTGGAAACTTAAATACATGTGTGGATACATAGAAAACACACTGTCCCTAGTGAGCCTCTAGTTGACTAGTTCGTTGATCAAAGATGGTCAAGGTTTCCTGGCCATAGGCAAGTGTTGTTACTTGATAACGGGATCACATCATTAGGAGAATCATGTGATGGACAAGACCGAAATTATAAACGTAGCATGTGATCGTGTTATTTTGTTGCTATTGTTTTCTGTGTGTCAAGTATTCATTCCTATGACCATGAGATCATGTAACTTACTGGCACCAGAGGAATACCTTGTGTGTATCAAACGTCGCAACGTAACTGGGTGACTATAAAGGTGCTCTATAGGTATCTCCGAAGGTGTCCGTTGAGTTAGCATGGATCAAGACTGGGATTTGTCACTCCGTGTGACGGAGAGGTATCTCGGGGCCCACTCGGTAATACAACATCACATATAAGCCTTGCAAGCAATGTGACTCAAGTGTGAGTCACGGGGATCTTGTATTACGGAATGAGTAAAGAGACTTGCCGGTAACGAGATTGAAATAGGTATAGGGATACCGACGATCAAATCTCGGGCAAGTAACATACCGAAGGACAAAGGGAATGTTATACGGGATTATATGAATCCTTGGCACAGAGGTTCAACCGATAAGATCTTCGTAGAATATGTAGGATCCAATATGGGTGTCCAGGTCCCGCTATTGGATATTGACCGAGGAGTGTCTCAGGTCATGTCTACATAGTTCTCGAACCCGCAGGGTGTGCACACTTAAGGTTCGATGGTGTTTTAGTATAGTTGAGTTATATGTGTTGGTGACCGAAGGTTGTTCGGAGTCCCGGATGAGAATACAGACGTCACGAGGGTTTCCGGAATAGTCCGGAAAGGAAGATTGATATATAGGAAGTTGGTGTTTGGATTACGGAAAGTTTTCGGGCATCGCCCGTAGTGTACCGGGAGTGACGAATGGGTTCCGGGGGCCCACTGGGTGGGCCCACCACGCCCAAGGGGTCCACGTGGGTTTATTGGATGTACAATAAGGAATAATGGGCTGACAAAGTCATCCAAGGAAAGCCCATGAGGAAAAAGTGGAAAATCCAAAAGAGGTGGGAAAATAAGGAAGGAGTCCTAATCCAAGTGGGATTGGAGATGGACTCCTCCCTCTCTCCCACTTCGGCCGACCCAAGGAGGACTCCTTGGTGCGCCAAGGCTTCCTAGGGCTGCCTCTCCCCTCCTCCTATATATACTAGAGGTTTAGGGCTGATTTGAGAAAACTTTGCCACGTGCAACTCAAACCTACACCTCGTAGTTCTTCCTCTAGATTAGATTTTTGCGGAGCTCGGGCGGAGCCGTGCAGGAATAGTTCATCACCAACACCGGCGCGCCGTCACGCTGCCTAAGAACTCATCTACTTCTCTGTCTTTCTTGCTGGATCAAGAAGGCCGAAATCGTCATCGAGCTGTACGTGTGCTGAACGCGGAGGTGCCGTCCGTTCGGCGCTAGATCAGGACGGATCGTGGGACGGATCGCGAGACGGTTCGTGGGACGGATTGAGGAACGGTTCGTGGGACGGTTCGAGGGACGTGAAGACGTTCCACTACATCAACCACATTTCTTAACGCTTCCCGCTATGCGATCTACAAGGGTACATAGATCTAATCTCCGCTCGTAGATGGACATCACCATGATAGGTCTTCGTGTGCGTAGGAAATTTTTTGTTTCCCATGCAACGTTCCCCAATAGGAAGAAGCTGAAGCTGCACGCGAGAAGGAATTTGAGTTGCTGCGCAAGAAGTGTGAAGAATAGGATGAGAAGTTAGCCCACTTGATGGCTCTCTTTGGAGCTACAGCATCATAGAAGCTCTATGTGATGGCTCATTTTGGAAACTGTGAAGTTGAACTTATCGTAGAATGTGTGAACTTATGAAGGAGTTGGTTCATTTGCTCGATGGCTCATTTTGGAAGCTCTAAGTTGAACCTGTGAACCTATGAAGTTATGCAGTTTTTGAACCTTTGAACTTATGCATTTTCTGAATTATTTGAGTTTTGTTTGGATCATAGAATATTATTTGGATTAATTGGGCTCTAAATTTAGTTGCACCGTATAAAGGCAGAGGCCCAAACAAGAGTTAGACTAAAATGGCTTGGGCCTAAAAAAGAGTTGACTGTAAGAAAAACCAGTCTGTAAAAGGCTGCATCCTAGAAAATAAAAGACCAAGGACCAAAAAAGAACTAGACTAAATATGTTGTGGCCCAAAAAAGAGTTGTCTATAAAAAACTGGTGTGTAAAAGGCTCCATCCCAGAAATAGAAGGCCAAATTATTGGGCCAAGCCCATGTAGCTAAGCAATATAAAGAGAAAAACACATTAAATAGGTTGAATTATTGGGCTTGGCCCATGTGGACGGCCGAAATGGACCGGGCTGATTCTAATCTACGACCTTTTCATCTCGTCGCAATTCAGCCACATCAGCTTGCCACGATGGATCTGACGTGGTGTGGGCAGATTGTTAGTGATCAAAATAATTGGTTGTAGAACCTACGACCTTTTTTGGTTGTAAACGTCTACGACCATTCCAGAAGAAAGGCCGTTAAGTTTCATTAAAGATGGTCAGCTTTTGACCACCTGTTTTTGCTCAGAAAAAGGTCATAAATGAAAAACAATGACCATTCAGTGACCAATATTGATGGTCGCAAGTTAACATATCTCTTTTAGTGGCTATTGGGAAACATAGTACAAAAATTAAAATCCGGCCTACGATGAAGATCCAAGGATCACCGTTACGCTTGTACATACAAGATTATATATTATCTTACAAACAAATGAGTTGCAGTGGAAAAAGAGTTGGTGAAGATCGCGTTCTTGAAGTCCCACGGACAGATCCCTTAAACAAGAGCCGAAACGGATCTCAAAGAGCATCAACCACCTTTTATTGCGTGGTTGTCGGGGAGGCATCGTGTCACTAGTCACTGCGTTAGAGTTACTGTTAAAGTTTTTATTTCAGTTTTTGCTCTCGTCTTTATTTTTACAATATGGTAATATTTAGCAATGCGGTAACATTTTCTTGTATTAGTGGTGAGATTACTAGCAGTGTAGCACGCACATAGTCATAACACCCAACACACATAGGCATAACACTCATCACCAATAGGCATAATAGCATAGATTTAATTACATTGAAGGGACAGTGAAAACTGCAACACACATTCATCCATATAATGAAGTTCATGAGCTTGATATTTACAAGTTGAACCATAGTTAATTCTACACAAGCCCTCACTCTTCGAACCTGGCAAGTGTTGGGTTGTGCTAGCCGCACTTATCACCACCTCTACGCTTCTCTCGTATTGCGCACGGCTTGAGAGCTGAAGACAAAGGCTAAGGGTATCAACACCAATGTTGTTACTTTGCTATGTATCTCTCAAGGATCCATTCAAGAGGTTGCGCGTGGGTGATGAAGTTGTTGGTTATTGTTGAAGTGTAGAGTTCTTGCAGTTCATGGGTCCCGGTGATGCCCTTTTGTTGTTACTAGTTATCGTGTAATTGCAATGCATGGATTTTAGATAGGATATCATTTGGACATATATATTAGGTAGGGCATTGATTGCACATTTACATTACGTATGATATTAATTGCATATCTCAATAGTTGGTAGGATATCAACCAAGAAAAAATAGCGCTCTATACCAAATAACGTGGCCTCTAAAAATATGTAATTCACATGCTATTGCGCTCTATAGCATGCTATTAGCGAGACATTGTACACTTCTCAATTTAGCGAGTCAATTCTCTAGACGCTATAGCGCGTTATTTTTTGAGTGATATTAACCGTGTCACGAATCTGATGGGATGACGCTGAGTCTAAACGTTCTTATAACCACCGACAGTGGTGGATAAGTAGAGCATTATAAACATGTTTGGCGCTCAACGTATTTATAACCACCGGCAGCGGTGGATAAGTAGAGCATTTTAAACGTGTTTTGCGCTCAACGTTGCAGTGATTTAAACCACTAGATTACATGATTTTGTGTCCGTGCTGTTTTTTTTTTAAAATCCAGCTGTAGGCTAGCTTGGATTAATTGATAGTAGAGATCAAGTGGGAATACAAAGGGTGGTTTTCGATAAGAAGATCAAGGAGGTAAAAAGAAGAAAGAAAAAGACAACAACAACTCTCACGGAGGGTCCCCAAAATGGTGCTCCAAAAATGCTTCTCCCGCTTGGCGCCAAAACTCAAGACTTTTTCTGATGGCTGTGTTGATGCTTGTCAATGGTGCAACCTTGTTTTTGAAAGTACATTCGTTTCTCTCCTTCTAGAGCTCACAGAGAATTAGGATGATCATGGTTTTGATGGCCTTCTTGTGTTCAGGGCTTGCTCCATTGATCATTTCCGCCGTTGCCGGCCGCCGCAGTAGTCCATACTGCACTCGACATTGGACACTGCCAGAACAAATGTTCAGAGGATTCCAAGCTTCAAACGCACAAGTGGCAGAAGTATCCGTTTGGCCATCCCCTTCTTTGAAGATGGTCGTTGCACCATAGTCTGTACTTGAGAAGCAACCATGTGAAAAACTTCAACCGAGCAGGTGCCCAAATGCTCCAAATTAGTTTCTTGAAATCTGATTTCATGAAACCTTGAAACTGGGCCTTGTATGCAGAGCTGGCAGTGTACATTCCTGATGCCTCGTGTGTCCACTTGATGGTGTCTCTTGCTTGGTCTTGCAGCTGCAAATCTCTTGTTTGAATCTATCTGTGCAACCTCATCGTCTCAGCCCAAAGGTGTTGGGTGTCTCCTTGCACTAGATCTTTTATCCAAGTATTGTTTGTGAGGGCTTCTTTGACCGATCTTGTATCCGTGCTGATTTGCATCTTCCTATTTGGATCTTTTTACATTGGTATGGATATAGATGTGTTTTCTTGTGTTCGGTGCGAGTGCATAGGGTCCGGGTTGTGTTCTGCTTAGATTGTTGCTCGTATGAACTCTTCTTTTTCGCGATGGAGCTCGTATGAACTATGTAGTCTTAGTGCTAATAGGTTTTCACCACGTAATGCAAGGGCCAATTGTGGACATGCACAACGGGTTCTCTCCCTTTCTCCCTGCATCTTGCATCGTTGTCTGTTGAACTGTTGTATTTTGGTTGCGAAAAGTAACAGAAAGGGGCGGGGGCAGTTTGAAAATAAAAAAAGAAATCAAATGCCCATTTCTGATAGAATCTGGTTTCATTGATTTCACATTTTTTTATTTGAAATGATTGATTTCACATTTTTGGTGTAGCATATCATGTCCAACAGGACAAGTGTATCTATTCTTGTGAGCATTTTATGGCGATTATTTTTTTTCCTTCCTGGGTTTTCCGCTGGACATGCAGCTCCGTGCGAAGCTGAATATGGAGGCCAGGGAGGGTTAATCAGTTACGTAGGTGTAGCATTTTTGGGGGCGAGCGTTTGCTTGCCGTCCGATGAACACAAGGTTCAGCGAAGCCCAGGCCGGACGCATGCAGGAGGACTTGCACGTCAGCGTTCAAGTACAAAGGCAGAAAATAGAAAAGAATAAACACCTACCATATCTGGCGCCGTCGTCCAGCTAGCCGAGAGCGAGAGAGCGCCGCGCCACCGCGTCCACATTGTCGCCGTCCAGCTAGCCCAGAGCAACACCGTCACCGCGTGCCCCGCCAGAGTACATATACAGATACACCCCGACCCTTCCATGCCTCGATAAGCCCTAGCAACAGCAGCGCCGCCACCCTACCCCCTACCCCCGTTTCCTTCTCCCACTGCACCGATGGCCTCCATGTCCTCCAACCTCCGCCGCCGACCGTCGTTGGCCCCTGCGCCGCGCTCCGGCGCCCCCGACTGGTACGTCTCCCTCGTCCCTCTATCTGTGCCTCGCATACATACGTTTCTAGCTTGCGGTAATGAACGATTGTGTGCGCGTGCGTGCGTGCGTGTGTGTAGGAGGGACTGGGCAGGAATCCACAAGTCCATGTCGAGGCGGATCGCGGGGCACGCGCTGGCGAACGACGTCGCGGACTACCTTCAGTTCCGCGCGACGTGCGCGCCGTGGAGGGAACACACCGACGAGGATGACCCCAAGCAGCACAGCGTGCTCGACCGGCGCTTCCACCCGCGCCGCTGGATCCTGATGCCGAATGGGAGCAGCACCTATGTCGCCGACGACGACAGCCGCAATCGGCACAGCATGGTGAACCTGTCCCGCCGGACCAAGATCACCGTGGACCTGCCTCACCTCCAGGGCCACACCATCGCCATCGGCTGTGGCGGCTCCCCCGGCGGCGTCCTCGTCCTCGTACACGTGGACACCCTCGTCGTGCGGCTTCTGAACCCGCTCACCGGGCAGCGCGTCGACCTCGCTTCCGTCGCGCCCGTGCTGAGCGGCCACCGCATGGGACACCGCGACAAGGAGTTCTCGCGCAAGTGCAAAGTGCTAGGAGCCGGGTTCGCGGGCGACTCCACGGTGGTGCTCCATTTCGGGTGGGACAACAAGCTCGTCTCCTCCAACCTCGGCGGCGACCACTGGGAGATTATCAGCCAAGGCGATTTGTACGGCTCGGTCTTCCCGTTCCGCGGCAAGGTCTACTTCGCCAACCAGGAGAGGGAAGGGCTAATGGTCGTGGACGCCGAGGCCACACCGCCCAATCTGGTGCTCGCCGCAAGATGGCCGACGGAGGGGTTCAACTTCAGGTTCGTGTACATGGCAGACAGCTCTGGCGTGCTTCTGGTGCTGACCAACAAGGTCGATTACCAGAGGGGGCAGAGAGTGGATGACGATTACACGGTGGAGTTCAACTTATTCCAGCTGGACGCGGAAGCCGGGGTGCTGATCCGGGTGAAGGACCTCGGCAAGCGCGCCATGTTCGTCGGCGATTACTCCGGCGCGTTGGTCGTGTCCGCCAGAGGCAAAGTCGTCAGGAATGCCATCTACTTCCAGCACGACCTGCACGAGAAACTTTTAGTGCGTGGTGTGTCTGATGGAATAACCAGGCCGATGACTGAAGCCGAGGGCGGCTTCATCGACGACCTGACGACTTATGTGCGTTGGAATGGGAGCAAGAGGGAATGCTGATCGGTGACCGATCACGGTCGTTTTCAACATCTGCAACTGCGATACTAGTACCTCTGAAATGCTGTCTGTCTTCTTAAAACTACAAGTTCATGTTTTCATGTTTGTGTTGGCCTGTGTTTGATCAGGCCTAAACTTTGATGAGAAGTATTTTAGTCGTTGCTATAAGTGAATGGATTGCTTCGAAAATTTGAAGTATGATTCGGCATAATGTGTTACTCTGTTAAGTTTTCTACTCGTTGCTAATATAAGTGGACTGCTCAAGTTTATTTCATAATATAGCTGATATATAGACATATTTTAAAATATAAATTTACTCATTTTGTTTCGTATGTAGTCACCTAGTGAAATCTCTAGAAAAGACTTATATTTAGAAACGGAGGGAGTACTTCATTGGAGTTGTTTGAATTAGCCTAATAAAGAACTTTATTAGACTAATTTTCAAAATAAAGTTTTTGTGATATACTACATTGGAGCATTAGTCTTAACGCGACTTCTTTGATTCCAAAAAATCATAGAATTTTTGGAGGATTGAATTCTTTGGAATGCCTTCTGTATGGGTTGTTTTGTTTGCAAATTGGAATCCTTAGAAAATTTCCATGTCTTTGAAGCAAGTTCATACCATTCTCCAATCCTATAGGTTTGAGTAGAAAATTTCCAATCTATTTTGGAGGAAAAATTATCCACCCAAACATCTTGTTACAGTTCAGTTATTTTCATGTGGACTCAAACAGTCTTTGAAGCAAGTTCATACCATTCTCCAATCCTATAGGATTGAGTAGGATATAGAACTATAATTTTACTTTTTACTGTTCTTATATTTTTAGATTTCTATTAATCAAACATGCCCTGAATATATGATGGTCACTTGATAGGCCCTCTTTGATTTAAGGTTTTTTTTGGAGGATTCTACTAATACTATTTTTTTCTCGGGTTGCTTGATTTGTAGGTTTTATATCCATGTTAAGTTTTCTAGTCGTCGCCAGAACTGAATTATTTTCTTTGCGAAAATTGCCACAAGTGAATTGCTTAAGTTTATTTTATAATAGCTGATATTGCTTCATTCCCGTGTATGTTTCCATGTGCTATGGGGTAGCAAACAGTGCATACGTGAACTTGAGGATCAACACTTAAGGCGTGTTTGGTTGCGTGCATCGTTTTTTGCCCATTTGCATACTTGTCCCAGTTGGGCCTCATTGAGCATATGCAGGCAAAAAAACAAACATCTGCATGTCGATTGGTTGCCTGCATGTCCTCTCCCTGCATCGTAGTGACGCCTCTACGCATTACGTTTGGTTGCTCGCATTGTATGTGCTCACACGAGTGTATGTTGTTTGGTTACATACGAGCATAGACTTGTGCTCTCCTTGTATCCTACTTGGTGAGCTTACCAATACCACTACACCTTACACACATTCACACCAAGCACACCAACGCCACAACAGAGCTATGACGATGAACTGGAGGAAGATGATGAAGTTCTTCAGCCCTAATGGCCGATCCACCTTGCCAACTGCAACCTTGACCTTGCCAACCGCAACCTTGCTGCATGAATGATCTCGCACATACTTGGAGTAAGCATCGTCTGCTGCCTACCTAGTCTTAAACCGTCCTATGTGGTTGTTGTTGCCGTACCCAGAAACTTGTTTGTTGCAAGCTTCCCATGAACTGTAAACCCCTGGAACCCTACCTTCGAACACCACATATCACTTCCCTGGCACAAGAGCAATAAGTTCAAGCAACAAGCATTGCAACACGCATACAACAAGCAATGAAGAACTCTAGGAGCAAGCAGTGGAGCAGAAGAGCATTAGTAAGCATGCATGATAATAGCAAGTTCAACCTACACTACTTTGGTGTCATCGTGCCACCACATCCAAAAAAGGTGTATTCGTACCACCGTAGGTTCGTGATCATCACGACGATCACCGTGAGGGGTTAGTATATACCACCTCACCAAAATATACAGACCATAAGATTGTTTTTAAGCCCTAACTACACAAAATATACGTCATCGTCGTCATCGTCGTCCTTGTCGCCATCTCCGTCGAGGATCATGCACGCCGTCGCCACCAGCAGAAGCAGCACTAGTAGTAGTGCTTGCCCAGCTAGGTCCTCAGCTAGAGCACCCTGTGGGCTGGTCCCATGGCAAAAAACCCAATGCCCTAGGATTTGTTGTCCAGCAGGTGGCTGAGAGCCACCATGAGAGCTTCTAGGCTGAAGCCTGTCTGCTCCATGATGGCGCCGTAGAGATGAGGGTGCACGTCCGTACTCTTGCTCCCCCTGATGGCAGTGGCCACCTCCTTCACTACCTCAGTCATGCTCTTGAAGACGCTGAGCTCCTCGTCCACGAATCTTTCCCTCTTCCTCTTCCTATCAAGCACGGGAACGTGCTCACCATCCTTCTCATGAGCATCAACATTGATGTTGTCTGACTCCTGGGTGTCTGGATACTCGGGCATCGGTGAGCCCATCGGCTGATCACAGCCCATGGCATGCTTGCCGGTTGCTGTCCCGAAGGAGAAGACCAGCTGCATCTGGTGGTAGTTCTGGATAGGGTTGTTGAGGAACTCTGCGTCCTTGGGGTGAGCCTGAGACGAAACATGACAAACATGTTAGTTAGTATGGCAATGGTTCATAGGCTTGAACTTTTGGTCTGTTAGAATGGCATGGTTTTTGAGCTAACCGCGACATGGCCTTGGTAGTGCTCTGCCTCCAGAAGGATTGAGCAGGTGTCCTCATCCCATGAAGCACCACTAAGATCTCTGAGCTTGGATGCGGTGATCCACCTGGATCTCCACTTCCTCAGGTGGTTGTACACCTGGGTCGAGCTGACCTCATGTCCACACAAGTCGAACACCTGCTTTGCAACAAGGTTCAAGTGCACCTCCTTGAAGCCCTTGTCAGTCCTCACCCCACTAGATATGATATCACGCATCTTGTTAAGCACAAAAGTGGAGAGGAACGGCAGGCATTTCATGATGTTCCCCGTGCCATCCTTCTTCTCCTTTGCTGCTGCCTTTTGAGCAGCAGCATGAGCAACATCATTGGTCTCAGCCAACACAAATGGAGGAACCGTAGGCGGCACCTTGAAAACCCCTGAATCAAGAGGCATCTGTTCCATAGGAGGTTGGGAGTCCTCGATGTAGGGCGGCGGGAACTTGTTCTCGGACATCACAAGGGCCTCACTAATCTCTTGCGTTTGTGTGGTCATGTCCTAAAACGTAAGCGTCATGATCTTGTTCAAGACTTGCACACTACCAACAAACCATCCAGGAACACTAGTTACAAACACTTGCCCACATGGAAACTACCCCCAACATGCTCCAAATCCATCACAGGTAGCTACTACAACATCATAGTCTAATAGATCGGAAGACCTAACCCTATGACATGGACAGATCTAGCTAGAACTAGTAAAGAGAGGAGGTGATGATTGACTTACAAACGCCATCAGAACGGTGAAGGAGGAGGTGCCTGGCACGTCAGAGAGGAGGAAGAGGACCTAGCACTGCAGTCAACCAGTTGCCGGAGTTGTTGTGCCGCTTACCTCGTCGTCGAAATGGATCCGCGTATGAGGAAAGCTCGAGAGGGGGGAAATGGTAGTGGGAGTTTTGCCTCCACGGTCACCCTCGATATATAGGGCGACCGAATCGGTGAGTGGTGACTCGAATTCGGCCCGCTGCTTTTTCAAAGATGCGCCATCGCTCCTGCCATCTCCTTCCCCTGCGTGGCGTGGCGCGGCGTTCCCCTGCCATGCATCGCTCGATCCTGGGGC
This sequence comes from Hordeum vulgare subsp. vulgare, assembly GCF_904849725.1. Taxonomy (NCBI): domain Eukaryota; kingdom Viridiplantae; phylum Streptophyta; class Magnoliopsida; order Poales; family Poaceae; genus Hordeum; species Hordeum vulgare. Next base: position 447,969,380 of record NC_058518.1, on the reverse strand, counting down.
GTAAAAAATGGCCGATTCGGCCGTTCCGAGCGGGCCTGGCTGAGAGGTGCTTTGAGGTTCGTGCTATGCGGGCCAAACAGTGAATGGAGGCTACCAAATAGCCCATTTTCACCCCGGGCGGGCCTGGCTCGGACTAATGATGGCAACCAAACACACCCTTAATTGCACCATATGAATTATGTCTTCTTATCCTAGACAAGAAGAAGAAGACATCATTATGCTTACGTAAGTAGAGATAGGATTTTCTGCCTAGCGTATATATAGTTGTCCCCAAAGGCATCCACCTTTCGTGCTCTTCATTTTTATGTACTCTGCATATTAATTTTGACCTAAGTTAAACTTTATATAATTCAATAAATTTATAGAAAATAATATAAACTTTCATTGTAACAAATTTATATGATGTGAAAATATATTCAATGATGATTCTAATGGCATTAATTTGGTATTGAGGGTCTTAATAACTTTTGTTGTAAACTTTCTCCAATTTTACACAGTTTGAATAGAAACATAGCTAATATGAGAGTAGATAAAAACAAAGCAAGTACTTGTGTTGGGGTTTGTGCCTGCACGTTGGTTACTTTGCTTACGAAGTGCGTTAATTGGACGCCACTACTAAAGACTAAGGATCACCATGAGGGTTTTGAATCTGAGAAGTCACTTCCTTCCAAGATCCAAAAATAATTATGTATCCTTGTTCAACTTCTCTTCCGTAGCACCAAATACCACCCATGTATGTTCCGCCACGTTGACACGACACACAATACACATAACGTCACAATGGGAATATTGCGCAAGCTAGATAATATGTACTTGTAGATACGCAAGCCAATCCATGGCCAAAAGCCAATGCGGTGATGGAAGGGGAGAGGAGATCTGAAGCTTGTAAAATGTTGTCATTGCATGAGACAAAAAAACTAAAGCATCATCTTTACTATCTAGGCCCACTGATATTACGAGTGAACTAAGAACACACCATCTATCATGCCAATTTGTTGTGCCATTTTTGTTTGTCTAGCCATATTAGTTGATACTCAACTGTATGAGATACCAAATAAACAACAAGCATAAATCTCTACCTCTAAGAACAACAAGGGTATGGGTAGCTACCCCCCTTAGGCAGAGGTAGTATACTAATCTTTATTAGGCTAATTCAAAGTCGGGGATTAACTATGTAAAATAAAGCCGCTTTTCATATACTCTATTGGAGCATATAATTTTCTCTTAAGAAGTGACTTCTTTGATTCGTTTTTTGTAGGATTGGATTCTTAGGTATCATTTCTCTATGGGTTTTTTGGTTTGTAAATTGGAATCCTTAGCATATTTCCAAATGAATATTTTGCACTCTATTTTGGAGGAAAAATTCATCCACTCAAACTTCTTTCCACAATCCATTATTTTCATGTGGTCTCAAACAATCTTTGAACCAAATTCCTATCGTTCTCCAATCCTATAGGATTGAGTAGGGGATAACACTATAGTTTTTCTTGTTTTTGTTCTTACTTTTTGATAATTATGTTAATCAAGGAAGCCTTGAATATATTACGGTCGCTTGATGGGACCTCTTTGATTGAAAATATTTTTGAAGTATTCTAAGTCTTTCGGCATGTGTTGTTTGATTCTTAGGACTAGATATCATAGGATTTTTCTTCCTTAGGATTTATTTTCACTTGATTTTATAGGAAAGCATCGATACTCTCCAACATATTTGAAAGATTACTACATTTTTTGGTGTGCGTGATCAAACATCATTTTAATCCATAGTATATAAGTTGGCATGGCGCTCTATTTTTTTCTATGTTCCGTATGCATTTTAACAATCCATGTGATGCCAACCCAAGAACCCAATAAGCATGTTCACTTGTATAAAGTTAAATAACTTTTTTTAAACAAGCGAGTAATCAGCTTATAGTGTGACTTTGAAGACATGAGTTGCCAAAAAATTTTACACTCACTTTAACACTTATGTATGAATTCATGTGAATTTGGTAAACATGGATTAATTATACATTACAAGTTACGAAATCACCTACAATAAAAGGCCCACTTTGAATTGTAGGGATCACATAGTTTTTTTTTTCCTATCCCAATCCTTAGGAAAATTCTTTCTATACATGTTCTTTTCATCAAAGGAATGGTGCACCCAAATTCTTATGGATTGGTATCATGTGCCTCTATTCCATACATGTGTTAACCATACAACAATGACATGAACCTAAATCTACCCATGAATGATTAGTAACAAGTGATATCAAGAAATACCATTGAAGGGCCTCCCTTGACCATCAGTGGTAATGACACTTGAAAGCAAAAAAAAGAAGTTACAATGGGTCATGCTGTGTGTTGAACGGACTGCCAGGCCAGGTGGTGCGCCACACTCCTATATGTGTGCTAACGTGTCATTGGACCAATCATGGATATTATTTTTTAGTAGTGGAATTTCAACATCTCTTGCCCAATATAACTTTTGCACTCATATGCGCATGATTAGGAGTCTTTTTTATTATTTCCTTATGTTCCATCTAGATGATTATTTCAGCAATTTCCTCTTTTTTGCACTTGCAATATTCCTATGTTTTTTGCCCCTATGTTTGTGTTCCTTGGATCCAACAATTTCCTAGAGGGCCTCGGAGAAAACAGTTTAGAGTATAGGATCTCTAGTCAATAAATTGTATAGTTCTACTAAAACCCAAATGCATTTTTCTTTCGTGTAATCGATTAGGACACTACTCTTCAAGCTTGATTTGCTACTATACTCTTGCACTATTTTTTTCCTTGTTCGTTACTCCCTTCATCCCAAAATATAGCAATTGTTAGTTTTTATATATTTTTCCATGGTGTAACGTGTATTAGGAAATCAAAGTGCGATTCCCTCAAAAAAGGAAACCAAAGCATGGTAAGCCAATGCATGTAGTAGCACTTATTGCCAACAACACCATAAGCCAATCCATGTAGTCATAATGGCATCTCTTAAGTCCCTCGTATGCAAGTTTGAAATAATATAATCTATGGTGTGGGACAAAGGGAGTAACTCAAAGGTCATAATAGTATCTAAGCATTGTGGATCCCGTGTTGCACTAGTTTGGTGACCTAACCTTGGGGTTTTTAGTAAAAAGTAGCAACAAGCATAGTATACTTTCATAGTCCTATGGTATATGAACAAAAAAAATGCATTTATTAGTTATCTTCTTTAGTAGCCAAACTGATTCAACATCAAGTCACTAAAAGTCCTTGGGAAATATTATCATGACTAGCATATTACTTGGTTATTGTAATTTGTACATTAGTAAGGCCATCTAATGCATTGGAAGTTTGGAACTCGCAGTAGTGTTATTATGATTTTAACGACCTCACCCTTGAGGCTTAGTTTACCAAAACTATTACGACAACATGGTAATAACCCATATTGTGTTTTTGAAACAAGCATGTACTTTTTAATTGCCTTTTAAGGCTAAAAAATTACTCATGAGTGACTCATTAATAACCAAGTTTTGTCATATTGTGGTCTCATATACACATTCTTAATGACAAGCATGTCATGTTTGAGGATCACTGAATTGTTGTTGCACGGGTTTGATGGATAACTTTATTATTACTTTACAAAAGTTATAGAAAGGTATAGATTCATTTATCAATTGAATAGGTACTTTGTATGTAACATATTTATTCACAAAGTCATCACAACACAATGAGTAGTTAGGTACTACCGCTTTTGTTGAAAATGTGCATGCACGTACTCTAGTCCAATGCATGTATATTTCAACATGATATCAAAGCTAATGCATTATGTTCAATATTATTTGATTTGTAAATTGGATTCTAAGGTGTGGCTGAGCACTCTCCTATCCGAGCTCGACTAATCTTATTATGTTCCTGCTAGCCAACAAGCTAGGGAGGAACGCCATCAAACTACATCATGCTCGGCTCATGCTTCTCGAGAACAATAAAGAAAATACAGTACACATTGGTTCATCTTCGTCCATATCCATCACCGAAACTTTAAGGAGAGCCACTACTTCCCCCTAACATAACCCTAGTGGGAGGAAAATAATGTGACCCTACGAGATGTTTTTGGTGCCAACAACGTATTGGTTTTTCAATGAGGAGGCCATTGTAAAGGTAGTACCAGTGGATGACGTGCTTGGATTTGAGGCCTCACGTCAAAAATCTTGGATCTGTGTCATAGCACCACCACCTCGGTGATTTATCCCTTCCTTCTCTCATGTTTGTGCAATTTTCTCTCCCATCTAATTTGTCTCAACTAGGTGGTGAGGTCCATATTTTCTTATATACATTGTTGTTGCTTTTGATGTTGGTCACTTAATGATGATTGCATAACTAGTGTAAATTAGATAATTAATTCTTGATGTAGGCATAAAGATGTAGATAATTGATTTTCCTACATGTTTTGACAATCACTCTACTACATTAAAGTTAGAATCCGGCTCTACTACCAAATGATTTATGCATTTTGTACCGACGGATGACATCACATGAACTTTATCAATCAAATAAACTATGTTGTTACCTTCTGTACTGCAATTACCTACTCATCTGATAATAATTCTCATTAATAACATGCATATGTTTAAGGGCAATCATATTACAAGAGAAAGGTTGGATGCATGTCTTGAAGTTTGGCACTCCGGTGGAGATTCACACAAGAGAAGCAAATATCGCCTAGAAAGATATTCAAGATGAGAAGAACACTTGATTTAGTGCATTTAAATAAATATAAATATGATAGAGTGGTTTATTCTGTTACAAAATGTGGTTGATAAATTATGATGACTTCTTATTTTGAGTGATTTCCTTCACTTAATTTCACTTATGAATTCATTTAGTGTAACATTTTGCCTTGGACAAATACTGTTTGTTCTTGTGCTATGAAGCCTTTTTGTCACACGTCAACTATTTCTTGGTCAAGGCATGTCTAGAATTTTCATATACATCGTTCACTAGCCTGCCTAAGGGTAGTACAAGCTTAACACATTGCTAGACTATTTAGTATTCAATACTCTCATGGTTCCAAATGTATCTATTTATATTACTAGAATCTGACTATATGTCATTCCATGAATTGATTTGTATGCCATTTCCTCCAATTTGCAAATTGGGTAGTTATGCAATGTAAATTTGAACAACTAAAGATACAAATGATGTGTTTTACCTACCAAGTTGTTCGCCTAAGATAGGCTCCACTACAACCATACTACTTGCCTTGTGAGAGATAATGATATTATGTGAAGTATTTCACACTGTATATGTAGGATCGAATGTATGTCGAGGGGGGTGATTAGATTACTTGAACAAATAAAAACTTAACCTTTTCCCACTTTTATCTGTTGGCAAGTTTTAGCAATTTTACCAAGTCTAGCACATCGTAAATGCAAGCCTATGAGTATAGGAGTGGAAAATAATGACATAGCAAGTGTAAGTAAAGGATGGTAAGGAAGATCAAACTCAATGAAGACACACAAATTGTTTGCATGGTTCCGACAGGTGATGCTATCGTATGCCCACGTTGATGGAGACTTCAACCCATGGAGGGTAACGGTTCTTTGAGTCCATGGAGGGATCCACCCACGAAGGATCCATAGAGAAGCAACCTTGTCTATGCCATGACGTCCACGAAGGACTAGCCTCACTCGGGGTAGATCTTCACGAAGTAGGCGATCTCCTTGCCCTTATAAACTTACTGGTTCAACTCCACATGACTTGGAAGCTCCCAAGCGACACCTAACCAATCTAGAATACATCACTCTCCAAAAGGTAATAGATGGTGTATGGATGATGAACATCTTGCTCTTGTGCTTCAAAAGATAGTCTCCTCAACACTCAATCACTCTCTCATAGAATTTGGCTTGGTAGATGAGGATGATTGGGTGGAAAGCAACTTGGGCAGGCTAGAAATCAAGATTCATATGGTTGGATTCGAATATCTTGATCTCAACACATGAGTATATGGTTCTCTCCCACAAAATGAATGGTGGAGGTGTGAAAATGTTCTGAGGGATCTCTCCACAAAAAGAGGGGGTCGGTGGTTATTATAGCCATCTCCAAAAATCCGAAAAATACAACGTTATTGCACAACTCGGTGAAACCTAAGTAAAAAAACTCGATTCTACCGACTAATGCAAAATGTCCTAACTTTTGGGTTCTCGGTGAGACTGATTTGGATGGCCTAGGCATTTCCAGTGCCTCCGTGGCACGAAAAAGCAAAACTCAGAAATTTCGAATTTTGACACTTAGATACCAGCAAGGTGGCAACTATTTTTCGGTCGTATCAAAGAAAATCTTGGTGGTACCGAGGTGCTAGGGTTTGGCTTCGGTTCTGTCTAAGGAAAACTCGCTCGGGCCGATATGGAGTAGGTTGGTGGAACTTGGTAGTTTAGGTTTTGCATAGAATGTTTTTGTGAGAGTTTGGCTGAGGTTTTTGGTGGCTGATAAGTCTTCAACGTATTGATAATTTATGAAATATTCAATCCATATTCACCTATGTTTACAATACTTTTATATGGTTTTGATGCATTTTATATGATTTATTTCGAATTAACCCACACTCACGCTGTTTGGAGCAGAATTACCGTGGTGTTGTTTTTTTGGAGAAAATAGAAGTTCTTGGAATCGCCAGAAACTTTTTGACAATTTTTCTGGAAAATATGAGAGTACCATAGCAAAGAACCACTAGAGGGGGGCCACCTATGGGCCACAATCCAACAGGGCATGCCCGGTTACTTGTGGGTCCATGTGGCTCCGACTCACGTGATTCCAACACTAAATTTTCCTATAAATTCAGAAACCCCAAAAATTTAACCTAGAACTTCTTCTTTGCTGCCACAACTCTTTGTATCGAATAAAAACCCATCTAGAGCTTTTTTGGTACCCTACCGGAGGGGGGAAATCGTCACCGATGGCCATATTCATGATCCCCACAGTGTCCATGATAAGGAGGGAGTAGTTCATCCTCGGGGCTGAGGGTATGTACTAGTTGCTATTTGTTTGATCTCTCTCTCTCTCTCTCTCTCTCTCTCTCGTGTTCCTGAAATGTCACGATTTTGATGTTTCATGGGCTTTGCTAATGTGGTTGGATCGTATGGTGTTTGTCCCTTGCTATCTTGATGTGATGAATTAAATCTTTCCCGTTGAGACTTTGTTCTGTCAGATTGAATATTGGATTTGAGATCAGTTGATATATGTTTTGCTACTCAACTCGTGGACTCCTAGGTGACATTGGGGTAATCTATGCATAGAGGTTGATACACGTTCTTGTCCTATATTCTAAGATAGAAATATTGGGGGTACTCTTTGAAGTTGTTTGTGTTGGATTGAATATGATGAATTTGAAATTGTTCGATGCACGTAGAATAATTAACCCTCAGATACTTGAGTTGACATTGGAGCATCTAGGTGACATTAGGGTTGATTGATGTGTATCATAGGTGTTATTCTAGTACGGACTCTAGGGTTGTTTTTGACACTTATAGGAATAGCTCAATAGATTGATCGGAAAGAATAGCTTTCAGGTGGTTCTACTACGTACAACAATTTCATCTTATATTCACTGCAAGATATGAACTTTGGAGTGATTCTTTGTTGCACGTTGAGGGGTGATCATATCATTCTATTATGTTAGCATTGTTGAGAGATTGCACTAGTGAAAGTATGAACCCTAGGCCTTATATCCAAGCATTTATATAACATTTTGCTTGATGTATACTATTTTCTACCTTTCTACTTTTATTTATTCAGATTATAAAAATCTATTTCTACTAACCATGCTACACTTGTTTCACCATCTCTTCGCCGTACTAGTGCACCTATACAATTTACCATTGTATTGGGTATGTTGGGGACACAAGAGATTTCATGGATTTGATTGCAAGGTTGTTTGAGAGAGACCATCTTCATCCTACACCTCCCACAGATTGATAAACCTTAGGTCATCCACTTGAGGGAAATTTGCTATTGTCCTACAAAACTCTCCACTTGGAGGCCCACCAACGTCTACACGAATAAAGTTGCGTAGTGGACATCAAGCTCTTTTCTAACGATGTTGCTGGGAAAGTGAGTGCTTGAAGGTATATCTTTAGATCTTGCAATTTAATCTTTGAGTTTCCTATTTTTCACTAGTTTAGTTTAAAAAGACTAAAAACTGGAATTTATGTTGCCTCAATTGCTTTGCCTTTTTAATGTCTTTCGTGAAAATGATGGTATGGAAAATTTTGCTTAGTTGTTAGAGGAAGAATTTATAAAAATGCTTAATGTGAAATCCTTGAATGCTGATCATGATAGAAATATTGTTATTATGAATTCTCCCAGTATCCATGATGCTAATGATGATTGCACTAGTCATGACAAAAGGATTTCCTATAAGCATGTCAATTTTTCTGGAGTGAATAAAATTTGTTAGGACATGCCATATAGGGATGATAGATTTTGTAAGAAGCATAAACAAGATCAAAATAATTGGTGGCTTAAAGTGATAGTTGTGCTCTCTCATCCCATTAGTTGTGAACTTTTCAATAGGGTTGGTCATCTTAATTTCGAATGCATGCATTTTCATGATCAAACCGTTTCCAAACATTGTGATAATTTGATCTCCACGTGAACTCTATAATGAACTTTGTTTATTTTTGGGTGTGAATAATTGTCACATAACAACGTTTGGTTTGATATATTCCTGATTACTAATGATCATGAAATTAATCTACAGGAAATCTATATATTTTTCATAGTAAATTGCAACGAAAATGCTTATATTGCCAACTATAGGAAGACAAGAAAACTAATAGAATATAAAATGAATACTAATGAAATGGTAGAGGTCTCCCAATACCCTCATGTTGTTTCTTATAATGAATCACGTTGCAAGGAGGAGCTTCCCATCAAACCAATCTCTTCGATAAGAATCTCGGATAAATTATTTAAACCCACAAATAAGGTGGTGAAGAAGAAGAAAAGAAGGAAAAGTAGAGGTAAAAAGGTATCTCTCTCGAATAATGTTGCTCCTATAATCATTGAGAATGAATTCGAAAGTATTGTGGACGATGGTACACTTGATGATTATTTTGTTATGCCTAATACTTGTTATGTTGAGGATTATTGGGAAGATAATGACACTCCTTATAATATTGAAAATCTTTTTGGTACTAACTTGGAAAATTATGATGATAATAATTTTTACACTATTGGTGCTATTCATACAATTGATGATTATGCTAATGATATGCAAACCCACAAGCTTGGGGATGCTATGTTTGATCAAAATAGAATTTACCCGCCAAAAATAAGGTTTATCACAAGCTTGGGGATGCGAGGTTATATGAAGATGATATTTTTAGTTCCCCTACTTTTAATGATCAAATTTTTTATGATGATTGCATGCCTCCTATTTATGATGATTGCAACTTTTATGAAAGTGTCTTGGAACAGTGTAAACTTTACATGATTATTATCCCACTATTTTTGAGGTTCTTGAAACTTATTATAATGATAAAAGTGGATTTTGAGAGGTCATTACTTTATTTAGTAATGATTTCACTATCTTAGAAGAGGTATGAATTGATTATGATGAGAACCAAGTCACTACGTATGATGATTATTGTGATGATAATTATGTCTTAAAAGGAAGTTATGATTATTATTATAAAATTTGTAAAAATTATGAATACCCTTTGCTAAAAATTACTCTTTTAATGTGGAAATAATTTATAGTATTTAAGTTTCATATGATAGTCCCACTATTATGTATGAGAAGTTTGCTTATGTGGAGAGTAGTAAAAATTCTATGCTCGTGGATCATCAAAAGAATGATTTATGTGATAGTTATTGTAACAGCCAGAAACCAACGCTCGAGAAGATTCGTTTTTTATTTCATTATCATCTTGTTATTTATTTGGTTGTCGCATTCATCATCGCATCATGCACATCATCCACATTGCATCGCACTCCGTTGTTGTTATTTTTTAAAATATGCATCCATTATTAGTTGTCGGTTCTCTCCTTTTTGTCATTGACCATTTTCGGACCAAACACACACGCACACGACCACAACATCGTTAAAATATTGTTTTTAAAAGTGCGTATAAAACTTTCTCGCAATAGATTGAAAGTTGGTGTTCGGTCTCAATATACTGTAGGTAGACCGTGTGCCAATTTCGTTGCATTCAGAGCGTCCAGGTCCCGCTATTGGATATTGACCGAGGAGTACTGCAACGACAACATGCAACAGCGCCAAAAATTGACACGTTGACGGAGACTGGGCTTGCGTTGGTTTTTCCCTTGAAGAGGAAAGGGTGATGCAGCACAGGAGCAGTAAGAATTTCCCCAAGTTTGAGAACCAAGGTATAAATCGAGTAGGAGAATCTCGTCAAGTCCAGAGTACCTGCGCAAACACAAAAGAGCTTGCACCCAACGCTTTAAAGGGGTTGTCAATCCCTTCAAGATTGATTGCAAAGTGAGATCTGAAGGCGGAAAGTGCAACGAAGTAAAAAGTGTAAGTCTGAAAATATGGCGTGGAGTAGACCCGGGGGCCATAGTGTTCACTAGAGGCTTCTCTCGAAATAGCAAGTATTACGGTGGGTGAACAAATTACTGTGGAGCAATTGATAGAACCGCGCAAAGTCATGACGGTATCTAAGGCAATGATCATACATATAGGCATCACGTCCGAGACAAGTACAGTGATACTTTCTGGATCTACTATTACTCCACATATCGACCGCTATCCAGCATGCATCTAGTGTATTGAGTTCATGATGAACAGAGTAACGCCTTAAGCAAGATGACATAATGTAGAGGGATAATCTCAAACCAATGATGAAACCCCCATCTTTTTACCCTTGATGGCAACAACATGATGCATGCCTCGCTACCCCTTCTGTCATTGGGTGAGGTCACCGCACGGTATGTAACCAAAACCAAGCACTTCTCCCATTGCAAGAATCATAGATCTAGTTGGCCAAACAAAACCCACAACTCGAAGAGAATTACAAGGATATGAAATCATGCATAAGAGAGATCAGAAGAAACTCAAATAAGATTCATAGATAATCTGATCATAAATCCACAATTCATCGGATCTCGACAAGCACACCACAAAAGAAGATTACATCGAATAGATCTCCATGAAGATCATGGAGAACTTTGTATTGAAGAACCAAGAGAGAGAGGAAGCCATCTAGCTACTAGCTATGGACCCGTAGGGCTATGGTGAACTACTCACGCATCATCGGAGAGGTCATGGTGTTGATGAAGAAGCCCTCCGTATCCGAATCCTCCCTCCGACAGGGCACCAGAATGTGCCCCAGATGGGATCTTGCGGATACAGAAGCTTGCGGCGGCGGAAAAGTACTTTCGATGATCTCCTCATTTTTTCTGGTATTTTAGGGAATATATATGCACAAAACCTAGGGCAGAGGTGGCCCAGGGATCCCACAAGCCAGGGAGGCGCGGGCCCCCTGGCCGCGCCATGAGGGCTTGTGGGCTCCCTGCACGCCCCCTGCCCTGATTCTCCGGCATCCCGATCTTTTTCTGTTTTGGAAAAAATCTTTTTGGCAGTTTCATTCTGTTTGGACTCCGTTCAAAATCCTCCTCTGAAAGGGGTCAAAAACATGGAAAAAATAGGAAGTGGCACTTGGCACTGAGTTAATAAGTTAGCCCCAAAAAATATATAAAAGGCATGCAAAACATCCAAAGTTTGACAAGATAATAGCATGAAACCATAAAAAATTATAGATACGTTGGAGACGTATCAAGCATCCCCAAGCTTAACTCCTGCTCGTCCTCGAGTAGGGAAGTGATAAAGACTGAATTTTTGATGTGGAATGCTACCTAGCATAGTTGTCCTTTGCAATTTCTTTCACGTGACATGAATGTTCAGATCCGTATGATTCAAAAAAATAGTTTGCTATTGACATGAACACAATAATACTTCAAGCAAACTACCAAGGTAACCATCAACTTTCAAAATAACGAGGCCAAAGAAAGTTATCCCTACAAAATCATATAGTCTGGCTATGCTCCATCATCCTCACAAAACTAATGTAAATCATGCACAACCCCGATATTGGCCAAGTAATTGTTTTCGAACTCTTACTTTCTCAAACTTTTTATAACTATCACGCAATACATGAGCGTGAGCCATGGATATAGCACTATAGGTGGAATAGAGTGTGGTGGTGGTTGTGAGACAAAAAGGAGGAGATAGTCACATTGACTCGGCGTATCAAAAGGCTATGGAGATTCACATTAATAGATATCAATGCGAATGAGTAGGGATTGCCATACAAGGGATGCACTAGAGCTATAAGTATATGAAAGCTCAAAAGGAGAACTAGTGGGTGTGCATCCAACTTGCTTGCTCACGAAGACCTAGGGCAATTTTTGAGGAAGCCCATCATTGGAATATACAAGCCAAGTTATATAATGAAGATTCCCAGTAGCGTATGGTAGTGACAAAGCAAGAAGCTCTCAATCATGAAGAACATGGTGCTATTATGAAGCACAAGTGTGGAAAAAGATAGTAGCATTGTCCCTTCTCTCTTTTTCTCTTTTTTTATTTGGGCTCTTAGGCCTCTTTTTTTTTATTTTCTCTTTTTTTGGGGATTTTTTTTTATTTCCTCACATGGGAAAATGCTCTAATGATGATCATCACACTTTTATTTACTCACCGCTCAAAGCTTAGAACGATGATGACTCTATAGGAAATGCCTCCGGCAGTGTACTAGGATGTGCAATGATCTAGCTTGGCATATGCCGTTGAAACATATCACTAGCTATCTTACGATCATGCAATGGCAATATGAGAGTGACGACACAAGTCATGAGACGGAACGGTGGGAGTTGCATGGCAATATATCTCGGAATGGCTATGAAAATGCCATACTAGGTAGGTATGGTGGCTGTTTTGAGGAAGGCATATGGTGGGTTTGTGTACCAGCAAAAGTTGCGCGGCACTAGAGAGGCTAGCAAAGGTGGAAGGTGAAAGTGCATCTATACCATGGACTCACATTAGTCATGAAGAACTCACATACTTGTTGCGAAAGTTTTTATTAGTAATCAAAACAAAGTGCTAAACGGATACTCCTAGGGGAAGGGTTGGTAGGTGTTAACCATCGCGCGATCCCGACCTCAAGACAAAGGATGACAATCAATAGATCAATTATGCTCCAACTTCCTAACATAGCGGTTCACCATACGTGCATGCTACGAGAATCACTAACTTCAACACAAGTATTTCTAGATTCACAACACCCTACTAACATAACTCTTAATATTACCAAATCCACGTCTCAAAACTAATTGAGAGGAACCAAGACTTCTCTTTCTACTCAATGCACATGAAGATGGAGGTTTTTATATCCTCTTTGGGTACCTATCACATTTGGGACTACTTTCATAGCACAAGCCAACTACCAAGTCACGCACCACCGTGCTCTAAAAGATCTAAGTGAAGCACATAGAGCAAAATTATCTAGCTCAAAAGATATAAGTGAAGCACTATGAGCATTCTAGCAAAATCACGATGAGTGCATGTCTCTCTCTCTCAAAAAGGTGTGCAGCAAGGATGATTGTGACACAACAAAAATAAAAGACTCCTACGATACAAGACGCTCCAAGCAAAACACATATCATGTGGTGAATAAAAATATAGATCCAAGTAATGTTACCGATGGATTGAAGACGAAAGAGGGGATGCCTTCCTGGGGCATCCCCAAGCTTAGGCTTTTTGGTGTCCTTGAATTTGGCTTGGGATGCCTTGGGCATCCCCATGCTTGAGATCTTTCCACTCCTTATCTCTTTGTCCATGAGAACATCACCCAAAACTTGAATACTTCATAGCACAAAACTTAAACAGAAACTCGTGATATCATTAGCACAAGAAAACAAACTACCACCTCTTTTGGTACTGTAGCAAACTTGAATTCTATCTATATTGGTGTTGGGCTACTGTATTCTCACTTTTCCATGGCTAGTACCCCCCGATACTAACCATAGTTTCATCAAAACAAGCAACCAACTCAACAAAAAACAGAATCTGTCAAAAACAGACCAGTCTGTAGCAATCTGTATACTTCGTATACTTCTCGTACCTCAAAAATTCTAAAAACTTACGAATGCCTGGGAAAAAGGCATATAAACCAGCAGCAAAAATAATCAACTCAAAAGCTCTTTATGAATAAAAAATGAAAAATAATCTCGTGAGCGAAAAGTTTCTATCTTTTTCCAGCAGGATCAAACAACCATCACCAAGACTAGTCATAAAGGTTTTGCTTGGCTCAAACACAAAAGGAAACACAAAAAAAACAATCATAACAGAATTATGATGGTGTGGACGCAACAAAACAGAAAGAAAAAGATAAATTCATTGGGTTGCCTCCCAAAAAGCGCTATTGTTTAACACCCTTAGCTAGGCATAAGGATTTCAATGATGCTCACATAAAAGACAAAAACTGAAGCACAACGAGAGCATCATAAAGCATATGAAAATCACATCTAAGTCTAACATACTTCCTATGCATAGGCATTTTATAGAAGAACAAATTGGCAAGACAACCAATAGTTACCAAATGCAAGGAAGAAGAAAGAGACAATAGCAATCTCAACACAATAAGAGGTGAATTAGTGATATGAAAGTTTCTACCACCATATTTTCATCTCTCAAAATAATTACATGTGGGATCATATTTGAATTCAACGATATAGCTATCACATAGGATATTCTTTTCATGATCCACATGCATGCAAAGTTGATGCTCTTCAAAAATAGTGGGATTATCATCAACTAAAGTCATGACTTCTCTAAACACACTTTCAATAATATTGCAAATATCATATTCATCATGAGGGTCAAACAAATTTTCAAGATCATAATAAAAATCATTACCCCAATCATGATCATTGCAACAAGTAGTGGACACAGGAAAACTAGCATCCCCAAGCTTAGGGTTTTGCATATTTTTAGCATGATTGTCATTAATAGAATTTATAATGAAATCATTACAATCATGCTTTTCATTCAAGGAGCCCTCATGAATCATTTCATAAATTTCTTCATCATGATTTTCGGATTCACGCATCTCAAGAAAAACTCCATCGAGAAAGTCAAGTGCACTCAACTCACTAGCAATTGGTTCCACATAAGTGGATCTCTTAAAGAGATTAGCAAGTGGGTGAGGATCCATATCACTGGATTTTCAGCAAGCGAAGATGCAAGCACATTGAAGGCACATAGCACACAAGCAAACAGAAAGCAAGCGAAAGAAAAGGGCAAACGAAGAAAAGGGAAAATATTTTTGTAAATTTTTGTTTTTCAGAAGTGGGGGAGAGGAAAACGAGAGGCAAAAAAAGTAAATGCAAGAGATGAGTTTGCGGCACTTACTTGGATGAGTTCTTGACTTGATCCTCCCCGGCAACGGCGCGAGAAATTCTTCTGCTACGGCAACAGACAACGGCGCCAAAAATTGACACGTTGACGGAGACTAGGCTTGCGTTGGTATTTCCCTTGAAGAGGAAAGGGTGATGCAGCACAGGAGTAGTAAGTATTTCCCTCAGTTTGAGAACCAAGGTATCAATCGAGTAGGAGAATCTAGTCAAGTCTAGAGTACCTGCGCAAACACAAAAGAGCTTGCACCCAACGCTTTAAAGGGGTTGTCAATCCCTTCAAGATTGATTGGAAAGTGAGATCTGAAGGCAGAAAGTGCAACGAAGTAAAAAGTGTAAGGCTGAAAATATGGTGTGGAGTAGACCCGGGGGCCATAGTGTTCACTAGAGGCTTCTCTCAAAATAGCAAGTATTATGGTGGGTGAACAAATTAATGTCGAGCAATTGATAGAACCGCGCAAAGTCATGACGATATCTAAGGCAATGATCATACATATAGGCATTACTCCACACATCGACCGCTATCCAGCATGCATCTAGTGTATTGAGTTCATGACGAATAGAGTAACGCCTTAAGCAAGATGACATGATGTAGAGGGATAATCTCAAACCAATGATGAAAACCCCATCTTTTTACCCTTGATGGCAACAACACGATGTGTGCCTCGCTACCCCTTCTGTCACTGGGTGAGGTCACCGCATGGTATGAACCCAAAACCAAGCACTTCTCCCATTGCAAGAATCATAGATCTAGTTGGCCAAACAAAACCCACAACTCGAAGAGAATTACAAGGATATGAAATCATGCATAAGAGAGATCAGAAGAAACTCAAATAAGATTCATAGATAATCTGATCATAAACCCACAATTCATAGGATCTCGACAAACACACCGCAAAAGAAGATTACATCGGATAGATCTCCATGAAGATCATGGATAACTTCGTATTGAATATCCAATAGAGAGAAGAAGCCATCTAGCTACTAGCTATGGACCCGTAGGTCTATGGTGAACTACTCACGCATCATCGGAGAGGTCATGGTGTTGATGAAGAAGCCCTCCGTATCCGAATCCTCCCTCCGCAGGGCACCAGAACGTGCCCCAAATGGGATCTTGCGGAGACAGAAGATTGCGGCAGCGGAAAAGTACTTTCGATGATCTCCTGATTTTTTCTGGAATTTTAGGGAATATATAGGCGCAAAACCTAGGAAGAGGTGGCCGAGGGAGCCCACAACTCAGGGAGGTGCGGGCCCCCCTGGCCGCGCCATGAGGGCTTGTGGGGTCCCTGCAGGCCCCCTGCCCTGATTCTCCGTCTTCCCGATCTTTTTCTGTTTCGGAAAAAATCTTTTTGGCAGTTTCATTCCGTTTGGAATCCGTTCAAAATCCTCCTCTGAAAGGGCTGAAAAACATTGAAAATACTGGAACTGGCACTTGGCAGTGAGTTAATAAGTTAGTCCCAAAAAATATATAAAAGGCATGCAAAACATCCAAAGTTTGACAAGATAATAGCATGAAACCATCTAATATTATAGATACGTTGGAGACGTATCAAGTACCTCGGGGCATGTCTACATAGTTCTCGAACCCGCAGGGTCTACACACTTAAGGTTCGGCGATGTTTTAGTATGGTTGAGTTATATGCGTGGTTACCGAATGTTGTTAGGAGTCCCGGATGAGATCACGAACGCCACGAGGGTTTCCGGAATGGTTCGGAGACGAAGATTGATATATAGGATGACTTCATTTGGTTACTGGAAAGTTTTCGGGCATTACCGGGAATGTACAGGGAGTGACGAATGGGTTTCGGAAGTTCACCGGGAGGGAGGCAACCCTCTCGGGGGAAGCCCAAAGGACTTATGGGTGGTGCACCATCCCTTAGTGGGCTGGTGGGATAGTGATAATGCACAAGTATAGGGGATCAATTGTAGCCTTTCTCGATAAGTAAGAGTGTCGAACCCAACGAGGAGCTAAAGGTAGGACAAATATTCCCTCTAGTTCTATCGACCACCGATACAACTCTACGCACACTTTACGTTCGTTTTACCTAGAATAAGAATGAAACTAGAAGTACTTTGTAGGCGTGATAGGATAGGCTTGCAAGAAAAGAAAGAACACGTAAATAAAAAGTAGGGGCTGGTTAGATAAAGAAACAATTACGTTAGTTTAACGAGTGTGGAGAAGTGGTGGTAGGAGTTGCGGAATTGTCGCTAAGGAATTGACTACGTTACTAGAGCGATAGCAAGTTTTATGTGGGAGAGGCCACTACTAGCATGTCATCCCTTACTTGTAATTCTATGCACTTATGATTGGAACTATTAGCAAGCATCCGCAAGTACTAACGTTCACTAAGGTAAAGCCCAACCATGGTAATACGATATATTGGTCCCCCTTCAATCCCATATGCATCAATTTCTATGCTAGGCTGAAGCTTCTGTCACCCTTTCCCTCTAATACATAGTCCTATCAACATACTACTAACCCTATGGTGTGATCCACGTGCGCTCATATGATGGGCACCAAAGGACAGCAACATAACCACAAGCAAATTAAACCAATCATAGCAATTCATCAATCACCGATAGGACAACGAAAATCTACTCACACATCATAGGATGGCAACACATCATTGGATAATAATATGAAGCATAAAGCACCATGTTCAAGTGGAGGGTACAACGGGTTGCGGGAGAGTGGACCGCTAAATATAGATGGGGGAAGGTGATGGAGGTGTTGGTGAAGGTGACAGAGGTGTTGGTGTAGATCGTCGTCACACGATGATGTCCCGGGCGGTGTTCCGGCGCCGCCGGGAGAGAGCCCCCTTCTTCTTCTTATTTCTTGACCTCCTCCCTAGATGGGAGAAGGGTTTCCCCTCTGGTCCATGGTCTCCATGGCGGCGGAGGGGTGAGAGCCCCTCCGAAATTGGATCTCTCTCTCTGCGTCCTTCAGTTTCTGCGCTCCCAGATTCTGGCTTTCACCGTTTCTTAAATTCCCGGAGATCCGTAACTCCGATTGGGTTGAAATTTTAACACGGTTTTCTTCTGGATATTATCTTTCTTGCGGCGAAAGAAGGGCCCCAAACACCTTAGGGATTGGTCACAAGCCTGCCAACCGCGGCCTAAGGGGGGGCGCCTCCTGGGCTTGTGACCTCCTCGGGCATCATTTCCCGTAGATTCTTCTTCCCAAAAATCATAAATATTCCAAAAAAATCCCCGTAGGTTTTTTTTATTGTGTTTGGACTTTGTTTGGTAAGGATAATCTGCGAAACAAAAAACATGCAACAAATAGGAACTAACACTGGGCACTGGATCAATATGTTAGTCCCAAAAATAGTATAAAAAGTTGTCAAAAGTATATGAAAGTTGTAGAATATTGGCATGAAACAATAAAAAATTATAGATACGACGGAGATGTATCAGACAGCCCAATAAGGCCTCTGCGCCATAAGAGAAAAACCAAATAAACAAAAAAAAGAAAAGGTGGGAAGGAAGAGAAGGATTCCACTTTCCAATCCTAGTTGGACTAGGATTGGAGTAGGACTCCTCCTCCTCCTCTTGGCCGGGGCACCTTGGGGGCTTGGACCTCAAGGCAAGTCCCCTCCCCCTCCCTCCTATATATAGTGGTGATTTAGGGATGATTTGAGACAACTTTTCCACGTGCAACTCAGATCTAGACACCATAGTTTTACCTTTAGATCGTATTTCTGCGGAGCTCGGGCGGAGCCCTGCAGGAGTAGATCCTTCACCACCATCGGAGCGCCGTCACGCTGCCGGAGAACTCATCTACTTCTCCGTCTTGTTTGCTGGATCAAGAAGGCCGAGATCATCGTCGAGCTGTATGCTACCTCTTGAGCTTGCCTTGGTTTTTCCCTTGAAGAGGAAAGGGTGACGCAACACAGTAGCTGTAAGTATTTCCCTGCGCAAATAAGAGATCAGAGGAAAGTTTGAGAACCAAGGTATCAATCCAGTAGGAGTATCAAGATGAGGCACCAATGTACCTGCGCAAAAAAAAAAACTTGCACCCAATGCTATAAAGGGGTTGTCAATCCCTTCACGATCATTTGCAAGGTGACATCTGAAGGTGGAAAGTGCAACAAAGTAAAACTGTAGATCTGAAAATATGATGTGAAGTAGACCCGGGGGCCATAGTGTTCACTAGAGGCTTCTCTCATGATAACAAGTATTACGGTGGGTGAACAAATTACTCTCAAGCAATTGATAGAATCGCGCAAAGTCATGATGATATCTAAGGCAATGATCATACATATAGGCATCACGTTCGAGTCAAGTAGACCGATACTGTGTGCATCTACTACTATTACTCCATACATCGACCGCTATCCAGCATGCATCTAGTGTATTGAGTTCATAACAAACAGAGTAACGCCTTAAGCAAGATGACATGATGTAGAGGGATAAATTCATGCAATACATATAAACCCCATATTTTTACCCTTGATGGCAACAACACGATGCGTGCCTCGCTACCCCTTCTATCACTGGGTGAGGACACCGCACGGTATGAACCAAAAACCAAGCACTTCTCCCATTGCAAGAATTATAGATCAAGTTGGCCAAACGAAACCCACAACTCGAAGAGAATTACAAGGATACGAAATCATGCATATAAGAGATCAGAGGAAACTCAAATAATATTCATAGATAATCTGATCATAAATCCACAATTCATCGGATCTTGACAAACGAACCGCAATAGAAGGTTACATCGGATAGATCTCCATGAAGATCACGGAGAACTTTGTAGTGAAGATCCAACAGAGAGAAGAAGCCATCTAGCTACTAGCTATGGACCCGAAGGACTGTGGTGAACTACTCACGCATCATCGGAGAGGCAATGGTGTTGATGAAGAAGCCCCCCGTGTCCGAATCCCCCCTCCGGCAGGGCACTAGAATGGTCCCCAGATGGGATCTTGCGGAGACAAAAGCTTGCGGCGGCGGAAAAGTATTTTCGTGGCTCTCTCTGGTGGTTTTGGATTTTTAGAGAATTTATAGGCGGAAGAAGTAGGGAAAAGGAACCACGGGGGGCCCACAAGCCTGCTAGGAGCCCCCCCAGGCGTGGCTAGGGGGCTTGTGACCTCCCCCGGGGTCCTTTGCCTTGGTTCTCAAGTCCCCTGCGTATCTTCTGTTATGGAAAAAATCATTCCGCAGGTTTTATTCCGTTTGGACTCCGTTTAATAATCTCCTCTGAAAAAGGTCAAAAACACGGAAAAAACAGAAACCGGCATTTGGCACTGAGTTAATAGGTTAGTCCCAAAAAAGATATAAAATAGCATATTCATAAATACAAAACATCCAAAGTTGACAAGATAATAGCATGGAACCATAAAAAATTATAGATACGTTGGAGACGTGTCACTGTACGTGTGCTGAACGCGGAGGTGCCGTCCGTTCGGCACTAGATCGGAGCGGATCATGGGACGGATCGCGGGATGGTTCGTGGGACGGTTCGCGGGGCGGATCGAGGGACGTGAGGACGTTCCACTACATCAACCGCGTTTCTTAACGCTTCCTGCTGTGCGATCTACAAGGGTACGTAGATCCAAATCTCCTCTCATAGATGGACATCACCATGATAGGTCTTCGCGCGCGCAGGAAATTTTTTGTTTCCCATGCGACGTTCCCCTTCAGTGGCATCATGAGCTAGATTCATGCGTAGATGTAATCTTGAGTAGAACACAAAGGGTTTTGTGGACGGTGATGTTCGATTTGCTGCCCTCCTTAGTCTTTTCTCGATTCGGCGGTATTGTTGGATTGAACCGGCCCGGACCGACATTATTCGTACGCTTACGAAAGACCGGTTTCGTCGCTTGACATGCAACCTCATTGCATAAAGATGACTGGCGGGTGTCGGTTTCTTCAACTTTAGTTCAATTGGTTTTGACCAAGGCGGTCCTTGGAGAGGTTAAATAGCAATTTGCACATCTTCGTTGTGGTTTTTACGTAAGTAAGATGCGATCTACTAGATACCCATAGCAGCCACGTAAAACATGCAAGAACAATTAGAGGATGTCTAACTTGTTTTTACAGGGTATGCATGTGATATGATATGGCCAATGACGTGATGTGATATATTGGATGTATGAGATGATCATGTTGTAATAGTTAATATCGACTTGCACGTCGATGGTACGGCAACCGACAGGAGCCATACGGTTGTCTTTAAACTAACGTTTGTGTTTGCAGATGCGTTTACTATATTGCTAGGACGTAGCTTTAATAGTAATAGCATAAGTAGAACGACAACCCCGATGGAGACACGTTGATGGAGATCATGATGATGAAGATCATGGTGTGGCACCGGCGACAAGAAGATCGTGCCGGTGCTTTTGTGATGGAGATCACGAAGCACATGATGATGGCCATATCATGTCAATTATGAATTGCATGTGATGTTAATCCTTTTATGCACCTTATTTTGCTTAAAACGACGGTAGCATTATGAGGTGATCTCTCACTAAAATTTTAAGACAAAATTGTGTTCTCCCCGACTGTGCACCGTTGCTAGAGTTCATCGTTTCGAGAGACCACGTGATGATCGGGTGTGATAGACTCAACGTTCACATACAACGGGTGCAAAACAGTTGCACACACGGAACACTCGGGTTAAGCTTGACGAGCCTAGCATGTGCAGACATGGCCTCGGAACACATGATACCGAAAGGTTGAGCATGAATCGTATAGTTGATATGATTAGCATAGAGTTTCTTACCACTGAAACTATCCTCAACTCACGTGATGATCGGGCTTGAGCTAGTGAAATTGGATCATGTACCACTCAAATGACTAGAGATATGTACTTTTTGAGTGGGAGTTTAGCAAGTAATTTGATTAGCTAAACTCTAATTATCTTGAACATAGTCTAAGTCCACTTTCAAAATATTTGTATTGTAGATCAATGGCTCATGCGACAGTCACCCTGAATTTTAATACGTTCCTAGAGAAAGCTAAGTTGAAAGATGATGGAAGCAACTTTGTAGACTCGGCTCGTAATCTTAAGTTGCTCCTGCAAGCTGGGAAGAAGGATTATGTCCTTAATGCTGCGCTAGGAGATGAACCACCCGCCGCGGCTGACCAAGATGCTAAGAACGCTTGGTTAGCATGCAAGGAGGACTACTCAGTAGTTCAATGTGTAGTCTTGTATGGCTTAGAGCCGGGACTTCAACGTCGCTTTGAGCATCATGGAGCATATGCGATGTTCCAGGAGTTGAAGTTTATCTTTCAGAAGAACGCCCGGATCGAGAGGTATGAGACCTCCGATAAATTCTATGCTTAGTGAACATGTGCTCAAAATGTCTGGGTACTCAAACCGTCTAGCTGGGCTGGGGATTGAACTCCCGCAAGAGGCTATCACTGAAAGAATTCTTCAATCACTGCCACCAACCTATAAGAGCTTTGCGTTGAACTATAACATGCAAGGGATGAACAAGTCACCCGACGAGTTATTCGCGATACTGAAAGTCGTAGAGTCAGAACTCCGTAAAGAACATCAAGTGTTGATGGTGAATAAGACCACTAGTATCAAGAGAAACGACAAAGGAAAGAAGGGTAATTCAAAGAAGAGCGGCAAGCCTGTTGCCAATCCGACGAAGAAACCCAAAGCTGGACCTAAGCCTGAAACGGAGTGCTATTATTGCGAGGGTATGGGTCACTAGAAGCGCAACTGTCCCAAGTATCTGGCTGATAAGAAGGCGGCCAAGGAAAAAACAGGTATATTCGATATACATGTTATTGATGTGTACTTAACCATCTCTCGTGGTAGTGCGTGGGTATTTGATACCGGTTCTGTTGCTCATATTTGCAACTTGAAACAGGAACTGCGAAATAAGCGAAGGCTGGTGAAGGGTGAAGTGACGATGCGCGTGGGAAATGGTTCCAAGGTTGATGCAATCTCCATCGGCACAGTTTCACTTCATTACCATCAGGATTAGTTATCAACTTAAATAAATGTTATTTAGTGCCTGCGTTAAGCATGGACATTATATCTGGATCTTGTTTATTGCGAGACGGTTACTCGTTTAAGTCAGAGAATAATGGTTGTTCTATTTCTATGAGTAATATCTTGTTTATTGCGAGACGGTTACTCGTTTAAGTCATGCACCCAATCTGAGAGGATTGTTCATATTGAATCTTGATAACGATAATACACATGTACATAACATTGATACCAAAAGAGTTAGAGTTAACAATGATAACGCCATGTTTTTATGGCACTGCCACTTAGATCATATTGGTGTAAAGCGCATGAATAAGCTCCATACCGATGGACTTTTGGAGTCACTTGACTTTGATTCACTTGACACGTGCGAACCATGCCTCATAGGCAAGATGACTAAGACTCCGTTCTCCGGAACAATGGAGCGTGCAAGTGACTTGTTGTAAATCATACATACCGATGTGTGTGGTCCGATGAGTGTGGAGGCGCGCGGCGGACATCGTTATTTTCTCACCTTCACTGACGATTTGAGTAGATATAGTTATGTCTACTTGATGAAGCACAAGTCTGAGACGTTTGAAAAGTTCAAGCAATTTCAAAGTGAAGTTGAAAATCATCGTAACAAGAAGATCAAGTTCCTATGGTCTGATCATGGGGGTGAATATCTGAGTTTCGAGTTTGGTGCTCACTTAAGACAATGTGGAATTGTTTCACAGTTGGCACCGCCTAGAACACCACAGCGTAATGGTGTGTCCGAACATCGTAATCGTACTTTATTAGAGATGGTGCACTCTATGATGTCTCTTACCGATTTGCCGTTATCGTTTTGGGGTTATGCATTCGAGACAGTTGCATTCACTTTAAATAGGGCACCATCAAAATCCATTGAGACGACACCATACGAACTGTGGTCTGTCAAAAGACCAAAGTTGTCGTTTCTTAAAGTGTGGGGATGTGATGCTTATGTCAAAAAGCTTCAGCTTGAAAAGCTGGAACCCAAAGGAGAAAAGTGCATCTTCATAGGTTACCCAAAAGAGACAGTTGGGTATACCTTCTATCTCAAATCCAAGGGCAAAGTGTTTGTTGCTAAAAATGGAGCTTTTCTTGAGAAGGAGTTTCTCTCGAAAGAATTGAGTGGTAGGAAGATAGAACTTGATGAGGTTATTGAACCTCTAATTCCTCTTGATGGTGGAGTAGGGCAAGGGGAAACCCCTGTTGCTGCGGCGCTGGTTGAGGAACAAGTTGATGATGATGATCATGAAACTTCGGATCAAGTTACTGTCGGACCTCGCAGGTTGACAAGATCATGTACTGCTCCTGAGTGGTACGGTAATCCTGTCTTAACGATTATGTTGTTGGACAATAATGAACCTGCGAATTATGAAGAAGCAATGGTGGGACCGGATTCCAACAAATGGCTGGAAGCCATGAAGTCTGAGATAGGATCCATGTACGAGAACAAAGTATGGACTTTAGAAGTACTACCTGAAGGCCGCAAGGCTATTAAGAACAAATGGATCTATAAGAAGAAGACAGACGCAAACGGTAATGTGACCGTTTATAAAGCTCGACTTGTGGCAAAGGGTTTTTCACAAGTTCAAGGAATTGACTACGATGAGACTTTCTCACCGGTAACGATGCTTAAGTCTGTCTGAATCATGTTAGCAATAGATGCCTTTTACGATTATGAAATCTGGCAGATGGATGTCAAAACGGCGTTCCTTAACGGTTTTCTTAAGGAAGAGTTGTATATGATGCAACCCGAAGGTTTTGTCGATCCAAAGAATGCTAACAAAGTATGCAAGCTCCAGCGATCCATTTATGGACTGGTGCAAACATCTCGGAGTTGGAATAAGCACTTTGATGAGGTGATCAAAGCATTTGGGTTTATACAAGTGGTTGGTGAATCTTGTATTTACAAGAAAGTGAGTGGGAGCTCTGTGGCCTTTCTAATATTATATGTGGACGACATATTGTTGATTGGAAACAACGTGGAGCTTTTGGAGAGCATAAAGGATTACTTGAATAAAAGTTTCTCTACGAAGGTCCTAGGAGAAGCTGCTTACATTCTAGGCATTAAGATCTATAGGGATAGATCAAAACGCCTGATAGGATTTTCACAAAGCACATACCTTGATAAAGTTTTGAAGAAGTTGAAAATGGATCAGTCCAAGAAAGGGTTCTTGCCAGTATTACAAGGTATAAAATTGAGTAAGACTCAGTGCCCAGCAAATGCGGAAGATAGAGAACAAATGAGTTCTGCCCCCTACGCTTCAGCCGTAGGTTCTATCATGTATGCAATGTTGTGCACTAGACCAGACATCAGCTTGGCCATAAGTATGGCAGGCAGGTTTCAGAGTAATCCAGGAGTGGATCACTTGACGGCGGTCAAGAATATTCGGAAGTACCTGAAAAGGACTAAGGAAATGTTTCTCGTGTATGGAGGTGACAAAGAGCTCCCCGTAAAAGGTTACGTCGACGCAAGTTTTGACACCGATCCGGATGACTCCAAGTCGCAAACCGGATACGTATTTATTCTTAATGGGGGTGCAATAAGCTGGTGCAGTTCCAAGCAGAGCGTCGTAGCAGATTCTAAATGTGAAGTGGAGTACATGGCTGCCTCGGAGGCCGCAAAGGAGGGTATCTGGATGAAGCAGTTCATGACAGATCTTGGAGTTGTGCCGAGCGCACTACATCCATTGACTCTATTATGTGACAACACTGGTGCCATTGCCTTAGCAAAGGAACCAAGGTTTCACAAGAAGACCAGACACATCAAACGACGCTTCAACCTCATCCGCGACTACGTCGAAGGAGAGGACGTGAATATTTGCAAAGTGCACACGGATCTGAATGTAGCAGACCCGCTGACTAAACCTCTTCCACGGGTGAAACATGATTAACACCAGAACTGTATGGGTGTTCGTATTATTACAATGTAAATCGCATGGCGATGTGAGGACTAGATTATTGACTCTAGTGCAAGTGGGAGACTATTGGAAATATGCCCTAGAGGCAACGATAAATAGTTATTATTATATTTCCTGTTTAAAGATAATCGTTTATTATCCATGCTATAATTGTATTGAATGAAAACATAGATACATGTGTGGATACATAGACACAACAATGTCCCTAGCAAGCCTCTAGTTGTCTAGCCAGTTGATCAAGGATAGTCAAGGTTTTCTGGCTATGTGCAAAGTGTTGTTGCTTTATAACTAGATCACATCATTAGGAGAATCATGTGATGGACTAGACCCAAACTATGAACGTAGCATATAGATCGTGTCGTTTTATTGCTATAGTTTTCTGCGTGTCAAGTATTTGTTCCTATGACCATGAGATCATATAACTCACTAGCACTGGAGGAATGCCTTGTGTGTATCAAACATCACAATGTAACTGGGTGACTATAAAGGTGCTCTACAGGTATCTCCGAAGGTGTCCGTTGAGTTAGTATGGATCAATACTGGGATTTGTCACTCCGTGTGACGGAGAGGTATCTCGGAGCCCACTCGGTAATACAACATCACACACAAGCCTTGAAAGCAATGTGACTAAGTGTAAGTCATGGGATCTTGTATTACAGAACGAGTAAATAGACTTGCTGGTAACGAGATTGAAATAGGTATGCGGATACCGACGATCGAAACTCGGGCAAGTAACATACGAAAGGACAAAGGGAATGACATACGGGATATATGAATCCTTGACACTAAGGTTCAACCGATAAGATCTTCGGAGAATATGTAGGATCCAATCTGGGAATCCAGGTCCCGCTATTGGATATTGGCCGAGGAATACCTCGGGGCATGTCTACATAGTTCTCGAACCCGTAGGGTCTGCACACTTAAGATTCAACGATGTTTTAGTATGGTTGAGTTATATGCGTGGTTACCGAATGTTGTTCAGAGTTCCGGATGAGATCACAGACGTCACGAGGATTTCAGGAATTGTCCGGAGACGAAGATTGATATATAGGATGACTTTATTTGGTTACCGGAAAGTTTTCGGGCATTACCGGGAATGTACCGGGAGTGACGAATGGGTTCCGGAAGTTCACCGGGAGGGGGGCAACCCTCCTGAGGGAAGCCGAAAGGACTTTTGGGTGGCGCACCAGCCCCTAGTGGGCTGGTTGGACAACCCAATAAGGCCTATGCGCCATAAGAGAAAAAACAAAGAAAAGAAAAAAAAGAAATGGTGGGAAGGAAGAGAAGGACTCCACTTTCCAATCCTAGTTGGACTAGGATTGGAGTAGGACTCCTCCTCCTTCTCTTGGCCGACGCACCTTGGGGGCTTGGCCCTCAAGGCAAGTCCCCTCGCCCTCCCTCCTATATATAGTGGTGATTTAGGGCTGATTTGAGACAACTTTGCCACGTGCAACTCAAATCTAGACACCATAGTTTTACCTCTAGATCGTATTTCTGCGGAGCTCGGGCGGAGCCAAGCAGGAGTAGATCGTTCACCACCACGGGAGCGCCGTCACGCTGCCGGAGAACTCATCTACTTCTCCGTCTTGCTTGCTGGATCAAAAAGGTTGAGATCATCATCGAGTTGTACGTGTGTTGAACGCGGAGGTGCCGTCCGTTCGGCACTAGATCGGAGCGGATCGTGGGACGGATCGCGGGACGGTTCGTGGGAAGGTTCCCGGGGCGGATCAAGGGACGTTAGGACGTTCCACTATGTCAACCGCGTTTCTTAATGCTTCCTACTGTGCGATCTACAAGGGTATGTAGATCCAAATCTCCTCTCGTAGATGGACATCACCATGATAGGTCTTCGTGCGCGTAGGAAATTTTTGTTTCCCATGCGATGTTCCCCTTCACCGAGAACTTACAAGTCCTCCGCAACGCGTCTCCTCTCCGTATCTCGTTGCCTCTATCTTTTGTTGCCGCATCTAACCGCATCGTCGCCATGTTTCTTCTGCGAGGACGGCACCACTGAGCCCAGGAACGTCGCTAGCCACCTCAACTCTCCCCAACGCCTTTGTTATGAGCCACCTAGCCCTAGGTCCGGCGAGGTCTGCATCGTTGGCCTCCTACACGCAGCCATTGCCGCAGCTTCCTAAGAGAGAGAGAGAGTACGAAGACGGTGCCACACCCTTGCACGGCACCTCCACGAGCCGTGACCCTGCATCGCCGGCGCAATGCATGTGAGCCATACCCAACAGGGCCTCACCGCAGCACGAGTGTCGGAGCCCCACGCCCAAGCCGCCGCCACCCAGGCCAGTGCCCCGCCATGTCGTTCTCTCCTCCGTCCTCTCTCTTTCTCTCATCTCTCCCTCATCTCTCATAGCTCTCTATTACAGGAGCCATGGTCGAAGCTTCAATACGCTGCCCCACCTTGTTTTCCCCATCTTCCTCATGCTACCTCAGAACGGAGTTCCACCCCCTCCATAGCCATGTATCCGGTCGGTTCCCGCCGACCCCATCGCGAGGACCTGTCGTGTCATCGTATTATGCATCATCACACACCTGCTGTCGTTGTCAAAACCAGGAGATCTCGGGTAGGGGGTCCCGAACTGTGGACCTTGGATCGATGGGTTCCAGGAAGTGAGGGGAGATAACAGTTTACCCAGGTTCGGGCCCTCCTATGGAGGTAACACCCTATGTCTTGCTTGATTGTATTGATGAAGATGATTACAGAGTTGATGTACCTCGAGATCGTATATGCTAAACCCTAGATGATTCATCCTCCTCTATACGGATAGGGGTCCCTGGTTTATATAGACACCAGGGTCCCTAGGGTTTACAAGATACCGACTATAATCAGGAATAGATTAGCCGGCCTAGTCCTTTTAAGCTTGGAGTCCACGCCAATCCTCGGTGCTTTCCTTCCTTCGTACGAAGTCATCGATCATCCGGACTCGGATGGTCCAGTACATTGGTCGAAGCCCCGAGGACCCCTTAGTCCAGGAATCCCTCACCTGCTGCTGCTTCTGTTCTTCACGTAACGAGTAGCAACAACTCACTCGACTTTTGACCGCGCTAGCGGCGCCAAGCGGATCCCAGCAGTCGACCTGGCGTGTGTGCGTCCCTAGCCACCATATCCGGAGGGCCCCGACCTCCCTAGATCTTTCCCAGCATAGCCATGGCCATCGGCTGATGTTTCCCTACTATGAGCATCATTACTGAACTTTGTATTTGCCAAGATCTGTTCTCGTTGTAGAAGTTATCTAGACTTTACACTATGTTTCTCCATGAGTACTTCAGTTGCCAAATTGGCTACCGCAGCCAACTTCCAAGCTGGAGGTCTCGAGTTCAAGTTCCGGGCGCCCCAAATTTTGATGCATGTTTTTGTTACACACATGGCTACTTGGGCCGATTCCACTCCTGGGTTGCTGCAATGTGTTGCTTCTCTCCCGTGGATGATTTTTTTTCCGCTATGAGGTTTTAGCTATTTTTCGGAGTGCATTGCATAATTACAAAATGCCATGTTTAAAAAAATGCAAATAACTAAATAATCATGCATCGAATTAAAATTATTTATTTATTTAAAAAATATACAAATTCGTGTAGATTCATATTTTCAACTTTCATGCATGATAAAAATATTTAAACTTGTTCTTTGATTAAACTCGCATAAATTTCATGTTAAAATAGTTTATTTAATAAATAATTAATCATAGCTCTCACTAAAAAATTTTATATGTAACTTGACTAGAAAAATGTGTAGAATCACATGGTGTACTTTATTTTCATGTTTCATAAATAAAAAATATGTTTAGGACAGATCTGGACCAATTTCAAAATTAACATATAGGGTCATTTCTGAAATACTATAAATTGTTTCCGACCTCATTTAAAATGCCTAGATATATAATTTATCTATGCTTCACAACTTGCCTTGTTCAACAACGTTTAAGATTGTCGTGTACCTAAATGGTAGTGAACTAAGTAATTCAAATAGGGAGTTTCGTCAATATGGAACCCGTTGCATATTGAGCTTCACTTAATGTGTAGTATTTGTTTGTTGTGATTACCTTGCCTTGCATATGTAAACCGTACATGCATCATATTTGTTTGCGCATCATGTCATGTATATGTTGTGGTGTTGATTATTGTTTCTGGATTGTTTCTTCTCGATAGAGTTCCGTAATCGCTTTGGAATGTGAGGATTCATTCGACTAGCTGGTTCGTCTACTTCATGGATTCGTTTTTCTTCCAAGAAGGATCTCAAACAAGATGATCATTTCCTTGGATACCACTTCTATCATTGCTTTGCTACTTTGCTCGCTTCTAACGTTATGTCTTGTTACCTACCACCTGAATGTCAAGCCTCCCAACATTGCCATGAAAAGCCTCTAACCCCTGTCCACATCCCAGCAAACCTTTGCTTGTCCATGTTACTGCTTGTTCAGCCCTTCTTATAGCATTGCTAATTGCAGGTGCAAGTTGTTTTCCATGTGACCACATGGATTCCTTGATATACCACAATAATATTGCTATTTAATTTAAATGCACATATATACCTGGTAAAGGGTGGAATGCTTGGCCTTTTGCTCGGTGTTTTGTTCCACCTTTGTCACCCTAGTTACTTTTGTACCTGTGTTATGTTTCATATTGACCGCTCCTAACATGCTTGGGGTTGTTATGGGGACCCCCTTGCTTTTCGTTTTGGGTTAATACTCTTCCGGCAAGGACCAACATTGGTATTATTTGCTTAATAACAACTAAAATTGGCATAGGGCATGATCACCCCGTGGATAATTAATCAACGCTCGGGCCAGTGCTCCTCATGAGTGTTGGTCCAAACACAGCCACTTGCAGGGCCACCCGGGGCAACTTGGGGGATTTCTATCTGGCCACCGTACGTAGTGCTCATCTAGTAGTGCCTTGAGAAATATATACGTGCAACTCCTATTGGGATCTCGCCTACCGGGCGGTCTTGCTGGATTTACTTTACCCTTCTTGAACGTCTTGTGCACGAGATTCCGAGGATACTTTGTGCTATCTCGAGGTTGTGGTTTTCCACCGCGATTCCGAGGAGTCTACGGGTTTTCTGTGGTTGAGGTTTTCCATGCAAATTGTAGCTAGTTTGTGATGGATGAGTTGCAGCATCCCTGCAGGGTTACTCTTTCGAAAAGTCATGCCCGCGGTTATGTGGAAACATTGTTTAACACTCGGTCATATCAAACTTGAAGTAAACTCAATAAAATATGCCAACTGTGTGCGTAACTGTGACTGTCTCTTCTCATAAGTTCTGAATCCGAGAGAGGACACAGTGGGGTTATGCTTGACTCGTAAGTAGGTGTTCAGGATCACTTCGTGATCATTGTTATCTCACGTCTTTTTATGCGTAGATCACTCCACCCCTCTTATTCTTATACTCGTAATAGACACTCAAATAAATGCTTAGTGCTTGATGCAGTCTTATCACTTAACCATACCTCACCCATTAAGCTTTGCTAGTATTGATACCTTTGGAAATGAGATTGTTGAGTCCCTATGGCTCACAGATTACTACAACAACACTTGCATGTACACGTAAAGGGATACCTTGACGTGAGTGCGATGATTGTTCTATTTGGAGTTTCTTCTTCTTCTTCAGAGATCATAGGTTGGGCTCCAGGCCGGTAGCCTGGGATAGCAAGTATGGACGTCAATGTTTTTATCGTTTGATTTTGTTTGTAGTCATACTGTGCTCATCTGAATGGTGATTCAATGTATGTTTGTATTCGGATGATCATGATTAGCTTGTGGCGAGTGTAAGACAATTCCATATACTCATCTCTTCTTACATCTACTTGTAACGATATCCATTCTTGCGAAACAACGAGATGCGCTTATATCTCTGAAGAGGCCCTCGAGCGAAAATAAGGATAGGGCCGCATCTGGGCGTTAGAGATATATTGTTGGATTCCTTCATGATGCTACTAAAATTATTATGAGGGAGCAATATATGCTTGTAGTAATTGCAATAATATAAAGTTTCTTCTCCATGTGTTGAAAATCTTGAAGGTATGCTTGTTTTGCCTTCCTATGCTAGTTGATTCTTGCTCCCATAAATTGTTTGCTCACAAAATCCCTATGCATAGGAAGTCGGTCATATTTAAATGTGCTTCATATGCTTCATGATGCTCCCATTGTTTTTCAATTCATTACTTTTATGTGAGCTTCATTGAAATCATCGTGCAGCATTAAGGAAAAGCCATGTTGGGAGACAACCCAACACTTATGGCTACCGTTTTTGTATGTTCACATGATTAACCTACTGTATTAATTATGTTTCGTGTCTTCTATTTCAATAAGGTGCCAAGTAAATCTGAACACTTGCTTGTTTGATTTTGTGCAAAAACAGAAAATTTTACGTCCAGTGCAGAATTTCTCTAGTTTTACTGGAGCGTCAAAATAATTCTGAAATTTTTACATAGTTTTTCTATGCCAACTCTCTGAGTTGTCCTAATTTTTGAGAGATAGGGAAGTATGGTTTAAGTTTAGATCTTTACACACAGTTCTTATTTGACAGATTCTATTTTAGATGCATAGTTTGCTTATTTCAATGTTTTCATAGTTTACATTTAGTAATACAAATTACGAAAATGATAGAATATAGTAGGTATTATGTGATAAAAATTATGAATCATGTCTTGGCAGTACCTAAGTGAATGATCTATCTTTATTACACTAACCAATCTCACGAAGTTTCGCAAAGTTTTGTGTGATTGAAGTTTTCAAGTTTTGGGTGAGATACCGTCATGAGGAGAATGAGGAGCAGCAAGAACCTAACCTTGGGGATTCCCAAGGCACCCCAAAGTTAATATCCAAGGAAGAATCAAGCGTCTAAGCTTGGGGATGCCCCAGAAGGCATCCCCTCTTTCGTCTTCAATACTATCGGTATATCTTACTTGGAGCTATATTTTTATTCGTCACATGATATGAGTTGTCCTTGGAGCATCATTTTATTTTATTTCTATCTTTTATATATTATTTATAATCATGTTTTACAATAAACAGCTCCAATAATTTCCTTTAGAATGCTTGAATTGCATGTGTGATGTGTGTTGTACAAAAAGAGAAACTTGTGTTGTAGCATTTGAAATTTGAGATTTTACTTGAAATCGGAAAGTTTTTGAAAATTTTACACAGTAATGTAATAAAAATTCTTTATCATTTTACAAATTTTCAGAATATTTGGAGATAAATAAGTACACTTTTTGAATAGATTGCTACACATTGTTCTGTTTGGACAGATTGGTGCCATAGTTTTGTTATCTACTTATCCTAGAGTTTTCATGGCTTATATTGATGGATATAAATGGTGGAAATGATAGTATACAGTTCCTAATGTTTTAAAATTATTGTGTAACTTTTTTTTGTAGTACATGAAGTGTTTATTTATTATTATGTGTATTAATCGATCTCACGAGTTCTTTTCATGTTTTGTGTGGATGAAGTTTTTGAGACTTAGGTGAAACTGGGATATGAGAGGATTGAACGAGATACGAAAGGTCAAGCTTGGGGATTACCAAAGAACCCCAAGTAAAAATTACAAGAAGTCTCAAGCATATAAGCTTGGGGATGCTACGCATCCCGCCTCTCTTCGTCAATAAATAATAGTTAGCATATGTTGAGCCTAAGTTTTTATTTGTCCACATGATATGCGCTATTATTGGAGTGATTTTTTTGTTTAATTTTTTGTTTGAATAAAACTCTTAGATCTAAAAATATTAATTTTGATATCCCTCACATAGCTACTTAATTATTTGGCTACTCATTCATCTTCACTTATATCTTCCGAGAGTAGTTTGATATTTACCCTTCTGCTTCACCTATATCCTAAGAGTAAATCATGAATGAATGAAATATCATAAATCTGAAATTATCAATGTGCTTTATGCTTAGTAGTAGTTTCACATTTGTTTTAGAAATTAAAATCTATTCAAGTTTGACAATCACAATATTGGTCACACAAGCAATTCATGAATGATTATTATAAATAAGGGAACTTTCACATACAAATATATTATCTTGGACATATTTTATGATTGCGAATATCCATTAATTATTCTCAACCTTGATCAAATAGTTGAAGTCGGACAAGGAAGACACTGTGATGGTTATGTTTGGGTATATTTGCATAGAGGTTATATTGTTAACAATCCTACAACATGTGGTGCTTGTTTAGAACATTTTTCTAGCCAAAACTGTGTACTAAGTAGAGATAGTACTTGTGCATCCAAATACTTGAGATAAGTTTCTTCCATGAGATTCCACTATACCTACCTATATATGGTATTTCATGGCCATTCCAAGTAAATTTCCATGTGCCACCACTAAATCCTTCAAATGAACATGTGTTTTATGTGCCTATACCGCTCATGGAGCGATCAGGCGGTCAATATCTCCATGTTAAGCGGGTTATTCTCATGACGAGTGTTTATTAAATTGTCATTGCACGAGAGAGGCTAGTAAAAAGGATTCCCAGTCCTGCATAATAAGAAAAGAAAAAACAATAACTGCCCCTAGAAAGTGGATTGTTTGGCGGGCACCCATGGATACAGCTAGCCATGAAATACTTTTGAATGGCTGAGGGGGAGTAAAATTTCAATTATGTATGGGAACCACCAATAATGTTATTAGGATGGAAGATATTGAAATCCCATGTCGTAACATTGACAGGAAAGGCACACCACCCAAAATATATTCATCTCTGTTTTAAATAATGAGCCGTGGCACCTCTACAAATCACTGATTCCCTTTGCGAAGGGAAAATCTATTTACATTTATGTTATTTACTTTCATGCTATTTACTTTCATGTTGAGTCAACTTCTTATTCTAACCTCAGCCTATTAGTTGGCAAGCACCATATTACTATTACTTCACCCATCGAGTGTTATACAACATGCATCTAGAGTATTAAGTAAACCAGAGTAATGCTTGGAGAATAATGACATGATGTAGACAAAGAGAACTCAGTCAATATGAATGAACCCCATCGCTTTATCCTTAGTGGGAACAATACAAAGATGTCTCCTTGTCCCTTTCTGTCACTGGGATATAGAACTCCGCCTGATTGAACCCACTACAATGCACCCCTCTCACTTAAGAAATATCAATCTAGTTGGCCAAGCTATTTTAATAGATCGAGGAGATTTACGAAGCTATAATAATCATGCAAATAAGAATCATAACACAATTTAGATAAGACTCAAATATTTATCATGAATCATCTGAACATAAACCCACAATTCATCGAATCACAACAAACGCACCACACAAAAGAATTACATCGGATAGATCAAAGCGAAGATGTGATGATCATTGTATTGAAGATCAAGAGAGAGAGATAGTTAGCCATATAAGTAATAACTACGGACCCGTAGGTCTGTGGTAAACTACTTACACATCACCATGAGAGCATCAAGATTTATGTAGATGCCCTCCGTGATCGATCCTCCCTCCGGCAGTGCATCAGAACAGGGCTTCGTATGGGCACATGGCGGAACATAGACTTGCGATGGCGGAAAAAGTGTTTCTAGTGACCCTCGTAGGTTTTTGGGGTATTTTAGAATTTATAGGCTAGAGAGGGACGTTAGGAGGAGCTTGAGGGGGCCACAAAACAACAGGGTGCGGCCACCCCCTAGGCGTACTCTGATGAGTGGTGACTCCCTTGTGAGGCCTCCAGTATCCTCCCGAAGCTTCCAGGTCTTCTTTTGGTCCAAAAAAATCATAAAAAAGTTTCGTGGCAATTGGACTTCGTTTGGTACTGTAAACCTGAAAATCCAAGAGCATGCAGAAAATAGAACTCGCACTAGGTTAATAGGTTAGTGCTCACAATAATATGAGTTGGTATATATATACACCCTAAAGGCATCCTAGAATGATAATATCATAGCATGGAACAATAAAAAATTATAGATACGTCGAAGACGTATCAGGGAGGAGGAGGCACTGGAGCTCCCTGGAGATGCCATGGAGAGGAACCATGAGGGAGCATAAGGATCCAAAGGAGACTATGCAAATCATCCCTCTAGAGTCTCTAACAAGGGAGAATCACTATTACTTCTTGGTGATGATATTTCTTTACCTGAAATTGATGCATTGAATGCCATTGAATCTATCTGTGCTCAAAATACATCACTCACTCATGAAGTGATTTTGCTAGAAGAGAAGAATCGTTCTATCTAGAGGATAATCAATAATTTGAAATACCTCGTGAAGAACAAGCCTCCTACCTCACCGCCACCATCACCTAGGAAGGACACCTGAGTACATGGGTACGGGCACCACCCTTAGATTCTTCTAAGCCCGGGCGAGGTGCCCCGGTATCGTATCGCTATCACTTTCACCATTATCATCTATCTTAGTTCGATTCTTAGTATGTCATGATTTAAAGAAATAAAAATTTCAGATTCGCTTTGCTTAGAGTTTTTTCTTTGAGATCTATCTATCCTTGTAATCGAGTATGAGAATTATATAATAAATATTAGTCGAGTTTGCTTGCTTACTCTCATGCACCAACCATAGCATTGAAATAAAAGAAATAGAAAAGGCATATGCTAATACCATGAGGAGTAATGAATTCACATAGAAAAGGTATAGGTGATAAAAGTTGTTGGGAGTTAACAAACATAGTGTTAGTCATTGATAACTATTACAAAACATGATCAACTCATACATCACATATATCAAATCATGTCTTGGCCATATCACATCACAACATGCCGTGCAAAAACAAGTTAGATGTCCTCAACTTTGTTTTTATATGTTTTGGCTGCTATGGACAACTAGAAAGAAACGTTCTTAACAACGAAAGCCACAACAGTGATAGTCAAGTTGCCTTTTAACCTTGTACAAGGACTGGCTCTGTCGAATCCGATTCAACTAAAGTGGGAGAGACAGATAATAACCCACAAGTATAGGGGATCAATTGTAGCCTTTCTTTCTAAGTTAGAGTGTCGAATCCAACGAGGAGCTAAAGGTAGAACAAATATTCCTTCAAGTTCTATCGACCATCGATACAACTCTACGCACGCTTAATGTTCGCTTTACCTAGAACCAGTATGAAACTAGAAGTACTTTGTAAGAGTGATAGGATAGGTTTGCAAGAAAATAAAGAACAAGTAAATAAAACTAGGGGCTGCTAAGTTAGTCTTATTGTAGGCCTTTTTGTTACAAGAAGGTTATTTGTCCCTAGGCAATCTATAACTACACCGGTAATCATTATTGCAATTTTATATGAGGGAGAGGCATAAGCTAAAATACTTTCTCTACTTGGATCATATGCACCTATGATTGGAACTCTAGCAAGCATCCGCAACTACTAAAGATCATTAAGGTAAAACCCAACCATAGAATTATAAGGTATCAAGTCCTCTTTACTCCCATATGCAACAACCCACCTACTCGGGTTTATGCTTGTGTCACTCAAGCAACCCACCATAGGCAAATCATGAACACATTGCAACACCCTACAGCGGGGATCCCTCACGCTTGCGCGACACGGAGAGCACCGTAGGGCAGCACCAATAATAAAACATGCAACTCAAACCAATCATGATCATCAATCAACCCGTAGGACAAAACGGATCTACTCAAACATCATAGGATAGCCATACATCATTGCGAAATAATATATAGCATTGAGCACCATGTTTAAGTAGAGATTACATAGGGGAGAAGGGGTGTTACATCGCTGCATAGAGGGGGAGAGAGTTGGTGATGACAGCGGCGAAGTTGTTGGTGAAGATCGCCGTCACGATGATGGCCCCGACGGTGTTCCGGTGCCACCGGGAGAGAGGGGGAGAGAACCCCCCTCCTTATTATTTTTCTTTGTCCTTCCCCCTAGATGGGAGGAAGGTTTCCCCTCTCGTCCATGGCCTCCATGGCAGCGGAGGGGCGAGAGCCCCTCCGAGATCGGATCTCTCTCTCTGTTTCTTTTTGTTTCTCCGTTCCCGGATTCTGGCCTTTCACCGTTTCTTAAATTCCCACAGATCCATAACTCCAATTGGGCTGAAATTTTAACATGATTTTTATCCGGATATTATCTTTATTGCGACAAAAGAAGGGCACCAACCGCCTTATGGGGTGGACACAAGATAGCCTGGCCCCCCTATCCCCCAGGTTGCGCCCCTCTGGCTTGTGGGCCCCTCGAGCACCGCCTTCTATTGATTCCACTTCCGAAAAATCACATATATTCCAAAAACAATCTGCATAAGTTTTTATCCCATTTGGACTTCGTTTGATATGGATTTTGTGCGAAACAAAAAACATGCAACAAACGGGAACTGACACTTGGCACTGGATCAATATGTTAGTCACAAAAATAGTATAGAAAGTTGCCAAAAGTATATGAAAGTTGTAGAATATTGGCATGAAATAATCAAAAATTATAGATACGACATAGACGTATCAACATCCCCAAGCTTAATTCCTGCTCGTCCTCGAGTAGGTAAATGATAAAAAAGATAATTTTTGATGTGGAATGCTACCTAGCATAATCTTGATCATATAATCTAATCATGGCATGAATATTAAGACACGAGTGATTCAAAGCAATAGTCTATCAGTTGACATTAAGACAATAATACTTCAAGCATTACTAATAAGGAAATCATGTCTTCTCAAAATATCATGGCTAAAAGAAAGTTATCCCTACAAAATCATATAGTCTGGCTACGCTCCATCTTCATCACACAAAGTATTAAATAATGCTCGTAGGTATAACACTATAGGTTTTAGCCAAGTTTTAGCCAAGCAATTGTTTCATACTTTAGTATTCTCAAAAAAATCAAATTTCATGCAATACATGAGCATGAGCCATGGGTATAGCACTATAGGTGGAATAGAATATGGTGGAGGTTGTGGAGAAGACAAAAAGAAGGATATGGTCTCACATCAACTAGGCGTATCAACGGGCTATGGAGATGCCCATCAATAGATATCAATGTGAGTGAGTAGGGATTGCCATGCAATGGATGCACTAGTGTTATAAGTGTATGAAAGCTCAAAAAAGAAACTAAGTGGGTGTGCATCCAACTCGCTTGCTCACGAAGACCTAGGGAAATTGGAGGAATCCCATCATTGGAATATACAAGCCAAGTTCTATAATGAAAAATTCCCACTAGTATATGAAAGTGACAATATAGGAGACTCTCTATCACGAAGATCATGGTGCTACTTTCAAGCACAAGTGTGGAAAAAGGAATAGTAGTATTGCCCGTTCTATCTTTTCTCTCATTTTTTGGTGGGCTTCTTTGGCCCCTTTTTTATATGGTCTCTTTGGCCTCTTTTATTTTTCATAAAGTCTGGAGACTCATCCCAACTTGTCAGGGAAGCATAGCTTCCATCATACTTTCCTCACATGGGACAATGCTCTAATAATGATGATCATCACACTTTTATTTACTTAGAACTCAAGAATTACAACTCAATACTAGAAAAAATATGACTCTATATGAATGCCTGTGATAGTGTACCAGGATGTGCAATGATCTAGTGTTGCAATGATATCAAAAAATGGACCAGCCATGAAAACATCATGCTAGCTATCTTACGATCATGCAAAGCAATATGACAATGATGGTGTGTGTCATAATAAACGGAACGGTGGAAGTTGCATGGAAATATAT
The DNA here is from genome assembly GCF_904849725.1 of Hordeum vulgare subsp. vulgare. NCBI lineage: Eukaryota > Viridiplantae > Streptophyta > Magnoliopsida > Poales > Poaceae > Hordeum > Hordeum vulgare. The sequence continues at coordinate 447,929,468 of NC_058518.1, read as the reverse complement.
GTTGGAATGGCTATGGAAATGTCATAATAGGCAGGTATTGTGGCTGTTTTGAGGAAGGATATATGGTTATTGCGCGCTACTAGAGAGGCTAGCAAATGTGGAAGGGTGAGAGTGCGTATAATCCATGGAGTCAACATAATTCATAAAGAAATCACATGCTTATTGCAAAAAAATATTAGTCATCAAAACAAGGTACTACACGCATGCTCCTAGGGGAAGGGTTGGTAGGAATTAACCATCGCGCGATCCCGACCACCACACAAAGGATGACAATCAATAAATAAATCATGCTCCAACTTCTTAACATAACGGTTCACCATTTACATGCTACAAGAATCACAAACTTTAACACAAATATTTCTACCAATCCGCAATTACTCACTAGCATGACTCTAATATCACCATCTTTATATCGCAAAACTATTGCAAGTAATCAAACATATCATATTGAGTGATCTACAAGTTTTATGTAGGATTTTATGACTAACCATGTGAATGACCAACTCCAGTTAACTCTCTAAATAGATATAAGTGAAGCGTGAGAGTTTAATTATTTCTACAAAATATATGCCCACGCTCTAACAAATATAAGTGAAGCAAAAGAGCATTCTACAAATGACGGTTTTCTATGTGTAGAGAAACACGCAATCCAAACTTCAAATGATGTAAGTGAAGCACATGAAGCATTGTATAAAGCCATACTCAAAAGATATAAGTGAGGTGCAAAGAGCCTTCTATAAATCAACCAAGGATTTTCTCATACCAGCATGGTGCAATACTAAAAGAAAAAGAAAAAGCACACGCCGCTCCAAGATTTACGCATATCATGTGACAATAAAAATACAACTCCAAGTGAAGTTGCCGATGGTTGTTAGAAGAAAGAGGGGATGCCTTCCGGGGCATCCCCAAGCTTAGTTGCTTGGGAGTCCTTGAATATTACCTTGGGTTGCCTCGGGCATCCCCAAACTTAGTCTCTTTCTACTCTTTATTCCTTCATCCATCGTGATCTCGCCCAAAACTTGAAAACTTCAATCACAAAAAACTTAACAAAACCCTCGTGAGATTCGTTAGTAATAATAAAGCAAATTACAACTTTAAGTACTGTTGACAACCACTTAATATTTTGTTTTTGCATTACATATACTGTAATATAATTTTTCCATGGCTTATACCACCGATACAATCGATACTTTCATCAAAACGAGCAAAACAATGCATAAGAAGAAGAATCTGTCAAAAATAGGACAGTCTATAGTAATATGTACATTCACCATACTTTTGTAACTCTAAAAATTCTGAAACATTAGTAAGAAATTAAAAAAATGCATAGCAGTACTGTGTAAAAATTTCAGAAACTTTTGACATTCCAGTAAAGAATGTAAATTCACGCACTAAAGCCAAAGTTTTTATTTTTGCAGTGCACACACCAAACAAGCAATCTAATCATCCTAAAGGCAAATCTTGGCACATTATTTTTATAATACAATGGATTTATACAAGGGGATAATTATTTTTGTTGAAAAGTTTATGTAATTAAGATTCACAAGGTTTCCATGGGCATGAACAAAGTTCAAGGCATGCTCCCATTTTAACAATGCTCGTCTCTCTCACTTTCACTTTTCTTTTTGAAAAAGTTTTAGGTTCCCCTCTTTATTTTTTTGTTTTTTAAACAATATAAAAGCGCACAACAGAATAAAATGACTCTCTAAAACTTCCGGGTTGTCTCCCTGGCAGCCCTTTCTTTAAAGACACTAAATTAGGCATAAAGTGCTCAAGTAATTGATCCACCCTGATCCCAACTTTAATTAACAATGATTTCTAAATTAGTAGTGAGCACAAAGTAACATATATCACACAACAACAAAGTCTAACTCTCTTCCTATGCATCGACATGTCATAAAAGAACAATTCATGCACAGAAAGTAAAGGCCAAGGCATAGTATAAACAATTTCTTGCAATTTTATCGTATTGGAAACATAGAGAGGAGGAGATGTAATTACACTCTCATAATAATTGCAAGTAGGAGCAGCAAGCAGATGCATATTATATCTAGCAAAATCATCATGTGTAATAGTAAAAGGTAACCCATCTATAAAATCCTTAATAAGTGCAAACTTCTCCAATATAGTGTAGTTGGGAGAATTTGAAAAGATAATAGGACTATCATGTGTGCGTGCAATAGCAACAATTTCATTCTTAACATAAGGAACTATAGCAAGTTCATCTCCATAATCATCATTCATATTGGCATCATGGCCACAAGCATAGCAAGCATCAAGTTCATCAAAAAGGGATATTTCTTATGAATCTAAGGAATCATAGCAATTATCATAGCATTCATTCTTTGGTAAGCACGAAGGGAAACTAAACAATGTATGAGTTGAAGAGTTACTCTCATTATAAGGTGGGCACAGGTAGCTAATCCGCTCTTCCTCCTTTTGTTCTTTGCTCTCCTCCTCATACTTTTCATCCAATGAGATCACAGTGTCATCAATTTCTTATTCCATAGGTTCCTGCAAAATATTAGTATCCTCTTGGACACTGGAGGAGTCCTCAATATATGGATTAACATAAGCACTAGAAGCATAGTTTTCATAGCAATATTTAAGTATGGCAAAACTTCGGATTGTAAAGAGTGGCATCATACTTTTCAATCAAAGGATCAATTTCATAGGCACCCTTAAAAGCAACAAATTCTTCAAATTTCTCAATATCATAGTAATTATAAATACCCTTGGCATAAGAATATACGATTCCATTATCCTCAAACTCACATTGATAGGGAAGGTATTTTTTAGGGTCTTCAGAACAACAAGTAAAATCATAATTTTTGCATAAGTTCAAAGCATAGCATTGCAAAGTATTAATACGATGCCATAAAAGTTTCCCTTTTTGAGATAAGCGGTGTCACACATAATAAGCATGCTTAGTTAGTGATTTTTCCTGAACTAAGCTAGGTAGGGTTTCAGCGAGAGCACAAATTGATCGAAGATGACCCAAGTAATATTCTTTGGTGGTACATAACACTAGTGGTTCCTCAACTTTTGGAGCAGCAAGTACATATAATTTTTTTGGTATTTTGCATTTCCTACCAATATCTAAAGATAGAAAAAATATAACTAGAAAATAAAATCTACTTAGTGAGAAACCAAACAAGCACACACGAGAATATTCACCCCAAGCTATTGCTCCACGGCAACGGCGCTAGAAAAAGGTCTTGATAACCCACAAGGATAGGGGATCAATTGTATCCTTTCTCGATAAGTAGGAGTGTCGAACCCAACGAGGAGCTAAAGGTAGAACAAATATTCCCTCAAGTTCTATCGACCACTGATACAGCTCTACGCACTCTTAACTTTCTCTTTACCTAGAACAAGTATGAAACTAGAAGTACTTTGTAGGCGTGATAGGATAGGTTTGCAACAAAATAAAAGAACACGTAAATAAAAACTAGGGGCTAATAAGTTAGTCTTAGTAGAGATCTTTTTGTCACAAGAAAGTTATTTGTCCCTAGGCAATCGATAACTACACCGGTAATCATTATTGCAATTTTATATGAGGGAGAGGCATAAGCTAACATACTTTCTCTACTTGAATCATATGCACTTATGGTTGGAACTCTAGCAATCATCCGCAACTACTAATGATTATTAAGGTAAAACCCAACCATATCATTATAAGGTATCAAGTCCTCTTTACTCCCATATGCAACAACCCACCTACTCGGGTCTATGCTTCTGTCACTCAAGCAACCCACCATAGGCAAATCATGAACACATTGCAACACCCTACAACGGGGATACCTCATGCTTGCGTGAAACGGAGAGCACCATAGGGCAGCACCAATAAAAAAACATGCACTTAAACCAATCATGATCATCAATCAACCCATAGGACAAAATGGATCTACTCAAACATCATAAGATAGCCATACATCATTGGGAAATAATATATAGCATTGAGAACCATGTTTAAGTAGAGATTACAATGGGCAGAAGGGGTGTTCACCGTTGCATAGAGGGGGAGAGAGTTGGTGATGACAACAACGAAGTTGTTGGTGTAGATCACCATCACGATGATGGTCCCGGAGGCGTTCCGGTACCACCGAGAGAGAGGGGGGGGGGAGAGCCCCCTCCTTCTTCTTATTCCTTGCAATCCCCCTAGATGGGAGGAAGGTTTCCCCTGTGGTCCATGGCCTCCATGGAGGCAAAGGGGTGAGAGCTCCTCTGAGATTGGACCTCTCTCTCCGTTTATTTCTGTTTCTCCATTCCTAGATTCTGGACTTTCACCATTACTTAAATTCCCGGAGATACGTAATTCAGATTGGGCTGAATTTTTAACACGATTTTTACCCGGATATTCAGATTGGACTTTGAAAACAGCGCACCAACCGCCTTACGGTTTGGCCACAAGATAGCCTGGCGTGCCCTACCCCCCAGGTCGCATCCCTTTGGCTTGTGGGTGCCTCGGGCACCGTATTCTATTGATTCCACTTCACAAAATTCACATATATTCCAAAAAATCTCTAGAAGTTTTATCCCGTTTGGACTTCGTTTGATATGGATTTTCTGCGAAACAAAAACATGCAACAAACAGGAACTGGCTCTGGGCACTGGATCAATATGTTAGTCCCAAAAATAGTATAAAAAGTTGCCAAAAGTATATGAAAGTTGTAGAATATTGGCATGAAACAATCAAAAAATATAGATACGACGGAGACGTATCAATAGACACGTGCCAGCCACCTTTTATGCAACTAAGTTACATGTCAGTCGGTGGAACCAGTCTCTTGTATGTGGACAAGTAAGGTTGGTCCGGGCCGCTTCATCCCACAATACCGTAGAATCAAAATAAGCATAAGGAGGTATGCAATCTAAACATCAACGCCCAAAAACTCTTTGTGTTCTACTCGTGCATATCATCTACGCATATACCTAGCTCATGATGCCACTGTTGGGGAACGTTGCATGGGCACCAAAAAAATTCCTACGCACATGGAAGATTTATCCATGAATATGCATAGCTACGATAGGGGGTGTATATACGTACACTTGTAGACTGCTAAGTGGAAGCGTATATAACGTGGTTGATGTAGTCATACTCTTCATGATCCAATCATGATCCAAACCGATCCAGCACCGAATGGACGGCACCTCTGCGTTCAGCACATGTGCGGCTCGATGGCGTCTCCTCCTGCTTGATCCAACAAGCAAAGGAAGAGGAGTATATGGGATCACAACCAGCACGCCGGTGTGGTGGTGGTTCTGATTACAGTAGGGCTTCGCCAAGCACTACTGAAAAATAGATCTGCAGAGGAATGGGGTAATGGGAGGGAGAGGGCGGTTGCCGGGGCATGGGATTGTTGTGTCTAGACCTCCCCCTCTCCTCTACTCTATATAGGAGGAAAGGGGCAGAGTTAGGTTGCAGGCCTTGTACCATCCTCCAAGAATGGCCGGCGGCTAGGGTGGAGCCCTCCCTAAACAAGGAAGGGAGGAGTCCCCCTCCTCCAAGCCACCTACGGGGTGCCTTGTCCCTTTGGGACTCTTGACCCCAAGCCCAATTCACCTCTAGAGGCTGGTTCCCCTAGCCTGGCGTGGCTTGGGCCCCACCCCTACAGCCCATGTGGGCCCACGGAGCAGGTGGACCCCCCGGTGGACCCCCGGAAACCTTTCGGCACCACGATACACTACCTGTAATGCCCGCAACTTTTCCGTTAGCAAAAATAGGGCTTCCCATATATAGATCCTTACCTATGGACCATTCAGGAACTCCTCGTGATGTCCAGGATATCATCTAGGTCTCCCAACATCATTCGGTCACCAACATACATATCCCAATACTACTCTAGCGCCAATCCAGCGTTAAGTGTGCGGACCCTACGGGTTCGAGAATAATGTGGACATGACCAAGACACATGTCCGGTCAATAACCAATAGCGGGACCTAGATTCCCATATTGGTTCCCACATATTCCACGAAGATCATTATCGGTCGAACCACGATGTCAAGGAATAAGTCAATCCCGTATGCAGTTCCCATTGTCCAGCAGTATATTACTTGCCCGAGATTCGATCATTTGTATCTACATACCTAGTCCAATCTTGTTATTGGCAAGTCACTTTACTCATTTCATAATACAAGATCTCGTGACTAACTCCTTAGTCACATTATTTGCAAGCTTCTTGTGATGTTGTATTATTGAGTGGGCCCAGAGATACCTCTTCCATCATATGAAGTGACAAATCCCAATCTCGATCCATGCCAACCCAACAGACACCCTTAGAGATACATGTAGAGCACCTTTATGATAACCCGGTTACAAAGTGACGTTTGATACACACAAGGCATTCCTCCGGTATCAGGGAGTTTCATGATGTCACGGTCTAAGAAACTGAAACTTGACATGAAGAAAGCAGTAGCAATAACTAAGTGATACGATCAAATGATATGCTTACGGTTGGGTCTCGTACATCACATCATTGTCCTAATGATGTGACCCCGTTATCAAATAACAACTGATGTCTATGGTTAGAAAACCCTAACCATTTTTTATCAACAAGCTAGTCTAGTAGAGGCTCACTAGCGACACTATGTTGTCTATGTATCCACACATGTATGTGAGTTTCCGATCGATACAATTCTAGCATGGATAATAAACTATTATCATGAAAAAGGAAACATGACAATAACAACTTTATTATTGCCTCTAAGGCATATTTCCAATAGTCTCCCACTTGCACTAGAGTCAATAATCCAATTCACATAGCCATGTGATTCACACCCAATGCGTCTAGGGTTTGATCATGTTTCTCTTGTGATAGAGGTTTTAGTCAATGAGTCTGCAACATTCAGATACGTTTGTACTTTGCAAATCTATATGTCATATTGTACAGGCTACTACTATGCCCCACTTGGAGCTATTCCAAATGACTCCTCCACTATACGTATCCGGTTTACGACTCAGAGTCATCTGGATCAGTGTCAAAACTTGCATCGACGTAACCCTTTACGATGAATTCTTTATCACCTCCTTAACGGAGAAGCATTTCCTTAGTCCTCTTTAGGTACCTAAGGATAATTTTGACCGCTGTCCAGTAATCCACTCCTAGATCACTCTTGTACTCCCTCCGCCAGACTCATAGCAAGGCACATATCAGCTGTAGTACACACCATGGGATACATTATAGAGCCTATAGCTGAGGTATAGGGCACGTCCTTCGTCCTTTCTCTTTATTCTGTCGTGGTCGAGCTTTGAGTATTACTCAACTTCACACATTACAACTCAGGCAAGAACTCCTTCTTTGACTGGTCCATTTCAAACTCCTTAAAAATCTTGTCAAGGAATGTGCTCTGTGAAAGTCTTATCATGCATCTTGATCTATCTCTATAGATCTTGATGCCTAATAATTAAGCACCTTTATCCAGGTCTTACTTTGAAAAACTCCTTTCACACAACCTTTTACGCTTTCTAGAAATTCTATATCATTTCTGATCAACAATATGTCCTCCACATATAATTATCAAAAATTCTATATCATTTCTGATCAACAATATGTGCTCCCACTCACTTTCTTGTAAATAAAAGTTTCTTCCTAAACTTTGTGTAAACCCAAAAGTTTTGATTAACACATCAAAGCGCATATTCCAACTCCGAGATGCTTGCACCAGTCCATAGAAGGATCGCTGGAGCTCGCATGCCTTTTAACATCCTTAGGATCAACAAAACCTTCCAGTTATATCAAATACAACATTTCCTCATGGAAACTGTTAAGGAAACTCTGTTTTGACATCCATCTGCCATATTTTGTAATCGAAAAATGTAGCAACTACTAAAATAATCCCAATAGACTTTAGCATCGCTATGAGTGAGAAAGTATCATCATAGTCAACTCCTTGAACTTGTGAGAAACCTCTTTGAAACAAGTCGAGCTTTATAAATGGTGACATTTTCCATCAGCGTCTGTCTTCTTCTTAAAGATCCATTTGTACTTAGCGGTCAGCCATCCATCAAGCAAGTCTACCAAAGTCCATACTTGGTTTTCATACTTGGATCCTATGTCGGATTTCATGGCTCCTAGACATTTGTTGGAATTTAGGCCCACCAATGCTTCTTCATAGCTCATACATTCACTATTTTCAAACAACAAGACCTCCAAGACAAGATCATGGTATCGACCAGGGCAGTATGTGTCCTTGTTGACCTACGAGTTTCGGTAGTAACTTGATACAAAGTTGCATGATCATCATCATTAGCTTCCTCGTCAATTGGTTTACGCATCATAGGAACACCTTTGTGTGTTTCTCTACTTTTCCAATTCAAGTGAAGGTTTGATAACCTTATCAAGTTCTACCTTCCTCCCACTCACTTCTTTCGAGAGAACATCCTTCTCTGGAAAGGATCCATTCTTGGCAACAAATACCTTGCCTTCGGATCTGTGATAGAAGGTATACCCAATTATTTCTTTAGGGTATATTATGAATATGCACGTTTCCGCTTTGGGTTCGAGCTTATCAGACATAAGTGTCGCATTCCCAAACTCTAAGAAACGACAACTTAGGTTTCTGCCGAACCATAATTCATACGGTGTCATCTCAACGGATTTAGATGGTGCCCTGTTTAAAGTGAATGTAGTTGTCTCGGCAAATTGGTAAGAGACATCATAGTACGCACCACATCCAATAGAGCACGACTATGACGTTCGAACACACCATTATGCTATGGTGTTCCACGTGGCATGAGGTGTGAAACAATTCCACATGTTCTTAAATGCATATCAAACTCATAACTCGCATATTTTCCACCACAAGCAAATCATAGAAACTTTATCTTCTTGTTATGATGATTCTCAACTTCACTCTAAAATTTCTTGAACTTTATGTTTCACACTTGTGTTTCATTAATAAATATCCCAATATCCACTCAAGTCGTTTGTGAAGGTAAGAAAATAATGATATCCACCGCACGCTTCAACACTCATTGGACCGCATACATCAGCATGTATTATTCCAATTAGTCACTTGCCCGCTCCATCCTACCGGAAAACGGGGTCTTATTCATATTTCCCATGAGGCATGGTCAGCATGTCTTAAGAAATTCAAAATTGAGTGAGTCCAGAGATCCATCAACATGGAGTTTCTTTATGCGCTTTACACCAATATGACCTTAGCGGAAGTACCACAAGTATGTGGTACTATCACAATTAACTTTGCATCTTTTGGCATTAATATTATCGACATGTGTATCACTATGAACGAGACTGAATAAACCATTCACTTTGGGTGCATGAGGATAGAAGTTATTAATCATGTAAATAGAACAACCATTATTCCGTGACTTAAATGAATAACAGTTTTGCAATAAACACTATCTAATCATGTTCATGCTTAACACAAACACCTAATAATATTTATTTAGGTTCATCACTAATCCCGAAGGTAGATGGAGTGTGCGACGGTGATCACTTCAACCTTGAAAACACTTCCAACACACATCCTCGCGTCGCCCTTAGCTAGTCTCCATTTATTCCATAGCTTTTATTTCGTGTTACCAATATTAGCAACTTAACCGGTATCTAGTATCCGTGTGCTACCGGGATTACCAGTAAGGTACACATCAATAACATGTATATCAAATATACTTTTGTTGACGTTGCTAGCCTTCTTATGTGACAAGTATCTCGGGCAGTTCCACTTTAGTGACCCTTTCCCAACATAAGCACTCAGTCTCGGGTTTGGGTCCAACTTGGGTTTCTTCACCGGAGCGCCAACTGGCTTGCCATTCTCAAAGTTTACGTTCTTTCCATTGCCCTTCTTGAAAATAGTGTTCTTTGTTAACCATCAACACTTGATGCTCCTTCTTGATTTCTACCTTTGCGGTGTAAAACATCACGAATATCTCAGGGATCACCATCTCCATCCCTTGCATGTTATAGTTCATCACGAAGCTCTATTAGCTTGGTGGTGGTGACTTAGAGAAGTCTGCCAATCACTATCTTATCTAGAATATGAACTCCCACTTTTTTCAAGCAATTGTAGCACCCCATACATTCCGAGCACATGCTCACCTAATGAGCTATTCTCCTCCATCTTGCAGGAAAAGAACTTTGTGAGAGGTCTCATTCCTCTCAACATGGGCATGAGCCTGAAATTCCAATTTCATCTCTTGGAATGTATCATATGCTCCATGACGTTTAAAACGTCTTTTGAGCATCAATTCTAAGCCGTAAAGCATGACACACTGAATTATCAAGTAGTCATCGGAACGTGTCTGTCAGATGTTCACAACATCCACAGATGATGCTTGATGGGGTGGCGCACTGAGCGGTGCATTAAGGACATAAGCCTTCTGTGCAGCAATGAGGACAATCCTCTCATCACGGACCTAGTCCACTTAATTTCTACCACAATCTTTTAACTTACTTTTCTCTAGGAACGTATCAAAATACAGGGGAGCTACACCATGATCTATTGATATACAACATAATTTGCAAAGAAATTTTGACTAGGTTCATGATAACTAGTTTAGTTAATCAAATTACTAATGAACTCCCACTCAAATCAACATCCCCCAGGTTGTCTAAGTGTGACATGATCCAAATCCACCAACCCAAGTCCGATAATCACGTGAGATGAGGTGGCTTCAATGGTGAACATCTCACTCTTGATCATATCTACTATATGACTCATGTTCAACCTTTTGGTCTCATGTGTTCCCAGGGCATGTGTGTACATTCTAGGCTCCTCAAGTTTAACCCAAGTATTCCGCATGTGTAAAGATAGCTTACACCCGTTGTATGCGAACTTAGAGTCTATCACACCCGATCATCAGAAGGTGCTTCGAAACGACGAACCTTCGCAACGACGCATACTTAGGGAGAGCACAATCTTATATTGAAATTTTAGTGAGGGGTCATCTTATAATGCTATCGATGTCCTAAGAAAAATAAGATGCACAAAAGGATAAACATCACATGCAAATCATATAAGTGAAATGATATGCCAATCATCATCTTGTTCTTTTGATCTCCATCTCCAAAGTGCTCACATGATGTCCATCTTAACCGGCATGACACCATAATATCCATCATCGTGTCATCACGTGGTTGTCGTGCCAACTATTGGTTCTACAACTATTGCTAACACATAGCGATAAAGTAAAGCCAATGGCACAAATAAATTAAAGACAACTCTATGACTCATGCCGGTTGTCCTACTCATCAACATGAAAGTCGTGATAACTATTACAAAAAGTGATCAAATGATACATCACATATATCAAATCATGTCTTGGTCATATCACATCACAACATGCCGTGTAAAAACAAGTTGGACATCCTCTACTTTGTTGTTGCAAGTTTTACATGGCTGATATGGACAACTAGTAAGAACCGTTCTTACCTACGCAAAGCCACAACGTTGATAACAAAATTGCCTTTTAACATTCTACAAGGACCGCCTATGTTGAATCCAATTCAACTAAAGGGGGAGAGACACACACCCGCCAGCCACCTTTATGCAACTAAGTTACCTGTCAGTTGGTGGAACTGGTCTCTTGAACATGGACAAGTAAGGTTAGTCCAGGCCACTTCATCCCACAATACCGTTGAATCAAAATAAGACTAAGGAGGTAAGGAATCTAAACATCAATGCCAATGAACTCTTTGTTTTCTATTCGTGCATATCATCTATGCATAGACCTAGCTCATGATGCCACTTTTGGGGACGTTGAATGGGAAACAAAAAAAAATTCTTATGCCCACGCAAGATCTATCCATGGATAAGCATAACTACGAGGGGAATTGTACTTACATACCCTTGTAGATTGCTAAGCGGAAGCGTATATAACATGGTTGATGTATGCGTACTCTTCATGATCCAATTTTGATCCAAACCGATCCAGCATCAAACGGACGGCACCTCTGTGTTCAACATACGTGCGGCTCGATGATGTCTCCTCCTTCTAGGTGCAGCAAGAAAGGGAAGAGAAGTGTATGGCATCACAACCAACACACCGGCGTGGTGGTGATGGTGGTGGCGCTGATTCCAGCAGGGCTTCGCCAAGAACTAGTGAAAAAATAATCTGCGGAGGAACAGGATGACGGGAGGGAGAGGGCTGCCGCCAGGGCGTGGGATTGTTGTGTCCAGCCCTCCCCCTCTCTTGTACTATATATGCCCTGCTTCAAGGCACATATGGGGTGCCTTGTCCCTTTGGGACTATTGCCCCGAAGCTCAATTCGCCTCTAGGGGTTGGTTCCTCTTGCCTAGGGTGGACAGGGCGCCACCCCTACAGCTCACCTGGGCCAGTAGAGCAGGTGCCCCCTCCCCCTCGGTAAACCCCCGGAACCCTTTCGACACCGTGGTACACTAACGGTAATGATCGTAACTTTTTCTGTAGGCAAAATAGGACTTCCCATATATAAAACTTTACCTCGGGACCATTCTGGAACTCCTCGTGAGATCCGGGATCTCATCCAGGAATCCGAACAACATGTGGTAACCAACGTACATATCCCAATACTACTCTAGTGTTAATCGAGTGTTAAGCATGCGGACCCTACGGGTTCGAGAATCATGTGGACATGACCGAGATACCTCTCCAGTCAATAACCAATAGCGGGACCTGGATGCCCATATTGGTTCCTACATATTCCACGAAGATTATTATCGGTCGAACCACGATGCCAAGGATTCAGTCAATCTCATATGTGGTTCCCTTTGTCCTGGGGTATATTACTTGCCCGATATTAGATTGTTTGTATCTCCATACCTAGTTCAATCTCGTTATTGGCATGTCTCTTCACTCATTCCGTAATACAAGATCCCGTGACTAACTCCTTAGAGACATTGCTTGCAAGCTTCTTTTGATGTTGTATTACCGACTGGGCCCAGCGATACCTCTTCGTCATACGGAGTGACAAATCCTAGTCTCGATCCATGCCAACACTAAAGACACCCTCGAAGATACCTGTAGAGCAACTTTACGATCACCCAGTTATGAAGTGACATTTTATACACACAAGGCATTCCTCCTGTTTTAGGGAGTTGCATGATCTCATGGTCTTAGGAACAGATACTTTACATGAAGAAAACAGTAGTAATGAACTAAGTGATACAATCAAATGTTATGCTTACGGTTGGGTCTTGTCCATCATATCATTCTCCTAATGATTTTACCCCGTTATCAAATAACAACTCATGCCTATGGTTAGGAAAACTTAAACATCTTTGATCAACAAGCTAATCTAGTAGAGGCTCACTAGGGACACGGTGTTGTCTATGTATCCGCACGTGTATCTGAATTTTTGATTGATACAATTCTAGAATGGATAATAAACGATTATCATGAACAAGGAAACATGAAAATAAGAACTTTATTATTGCCTATAGGGCATATTTAAAACAGGTGATGTGTGAGTAGTTCACCTCAGACCTACGGGTCCGTAGTTATCACATAGATCTCTCTCTCTCTTGATCTTCAATACAAAGGTCACCGCATCTTCGTAGTGATCTATTTCATGTAATCATTTTATGTGGTGCGTTTGTTGGGGTTCGATTACTTGTGGGTTTATGTTCAAATTATTCATGATAAAAGATTTGAGTCTTCTCTGAAATATATGACTCTTATTTGCATGATTATTATAGTTTTGTAAATCTCTCCGGTCTATTGATGTACTTTGGCCAACTAGATTAATCTCTCTTCAATGAGCGGGGTGTGTTGTAGTGGGTTCAATCTAGCAGTACTCTATATCCCAGTGCCAGAAAGGGACAGGACACATCTTTGAATTGTTGCCACTAAGGTTAAAGCAATGGGTTTAATTCTTATTAATTGGATTCTGTTTGTCTACATCATGTCATATTTCTCCAAGCATTACTCTGTTTTACTTAATACTCTAGAGGCATGCTGGATAGCGGTCGATGGGTGGACTAATAGTAATATGTGCAGGCGGGAGTCGACCTATTTGCTTATGGATGTGATGCCTATATACACATGATCATTGACATTAATAAATATTGCATAACTATGCGCTTTTCTATTAGTTTCCCAATAGTAATTTGTTTACCCACCGTATGCCTACTTCGAGAGAGATGCCACTAGAGAAAACTATGGCCCCCGCGTCTATCCCCTTAAATATTTACAAAGCCTCTATTTCCTCACTGCCTTTATTTGCTTTTCATTTATTTTCCAATTTATATTTATCAACTATCATCTAGACACTTCATTTGCTTGCAAGTAACGAATCCAGGGGGATAGACAACCCTCTTGCCCACGTTGACTGCAAGTGTTTGCTTTTTTGTGTGCAGTTGCTGGAGACGGGGGTTGCATGCTACTCCTATTGGTTTGAAAATCTTAGTTCTCATTGAGGGAAATACTTATTTGTAATGTGTTGCATGACCTACTCCTCTTTGCAGAAATCCCAACGCAAATCACAACTATCAAGTCACCATGCCACCTTGCGGGACCTAGTGGCCAAAACACTCCACAATGGATTCTAGAGGCCGACTGATCTGAGCGATGCCAAGGCCTTGGTGGACAAGTGCGAGGGCTTCTAGCACTTCAGCAGTCGGAGCCACCAGCCGGCCATGGCCCTCAAGACCATCCCCATAACCTGGCCCTTTGTCGCGTGGGGTCTCGACATGGTGTGGCCATTCAAAACCACGCGGGGCGGCATGACGCACTTGTTGGTTTCCGTATACAAGTTCACCTAGTGGATCAAGGACAAGGCATCAAGAAGCTGCACTGCCCAACGATCGTCACATTCATCAAGGACATCACCGTCCACTACGGCGTTCCCCATAGCATCATCATCAACAACGACACCAACTTCACCAAAGGTGTGCCGGCTCGCTTCTGATCTGCATAGGGCATCAGGCTCGACCTTGCATTAGTGGCCCACCCCAATCAAATGGCCATGAATAAATGGCCAACGACCTGATCCTAGCCGACATCAAGCCCCGGGTCATCGAGCCGTTGGCATGCTCGGTCGGCTGCTGGATCGATGAGCTGTTTGTTTTGTTGTGGAGTGATGATGAGTTGATGAATATACTTATCGCCCCTCGTTGGTTACCCCAAGTGGAAGGTGGAGATGTAGTCAGCACCAAATTTTCCCTTACACGGAGACTGTAAGGTTTATCGAACCAGGAGTACTCCGAGGATCAACAAGTAGGTGTCCCCTCTCCTGGCGCAAGCAGAAGACGTGGACCTGCACACACACAGATAACTTTGCTTCGAACGAGTACAGAGAGGTTGTCAATCTCTCCGGCCTTGTAGTTTGCAAAGGATCAAAACACAAGCAGGAATAGTGATAGCGATTGCAACGGAAAAGTAAATGAAAGCAGTAAATGATGGAGGTGTAAGCAATGGTGGTGATATGGACCGGAGTCACATGATGTTCACTAGTGATGTCTCTCTCCCAAAAGATGATAAACAACTATGCTTGGGTAAACAATTTACAGCTGGGAAATTGACATAATTATAAACGCACCGCAATGCTAATTATGCTACTTGAAAGTTAGAGGCTCAATAGTAACGGGCAGTACGCCAAGACAAGTAGACTGTTTATTCATCACCATCTACCTACTAATCATCCACCTTGAGATATCTATCCAGAACATCTCGCTGGTATTAAGTTGCGAGCCCCACCCAAAGTGTAAACTCAAAGCAACAGACAACTGCATTAACGAAATATGCGTAAGGTAAACAATCCTTGCAACTGTGGTCACAAGCACCGTTATTTTCTCCCTGGTGGCAACAGCACATCCCCTAGTCTCATGTTTCTGTCACTCAAGCTACACATCAGGGGGCATGAACCCACAATCATGCGTAACGCTCCCTCTTGGAGTTACAATCTACTACTCGGCCAAAGCAATACAAAGCAACGTAGAACATGCATGAATCACTGAAGAACATAATATAAAAGGATAATCAAATATATAACTCATAGCAATATGAACATAATCTCATAATCCATTGGATCCCAACAAACCCAGCATAGCAATAGTAGGAAAATTACATAGATGCCTTGATCATGTAGGGCAACTCACAAGGGCTAATCATGGAAGCACAAGATTGGAGAGAAGACATCACATCGCTACTGGTCATGGACTCATGGTCCAAGGAGGACTACTAACGGCACGTCCGAGAAGCATCCATGGCGGTGGAGAAGCTCCCGGAGGTCAATCCTCCTCCGGCAGGGTGCCGGGAAGAGGTCTCTTGATGCTCCCGATCTCGGAAGCGCTGCGGCGGCGGAACGATGGAGAAATTCGCGATTCTGGATGTGATGGAAGGGTTTCCTCTTGGAGGAGTAAATATAGGCTAAAGGATGGTGTCAGAAGAGGTGGGGCCCACCCAGGCGGCCTGTGGGCGCGACCAGGAGCCAGGTCGCGCTGGGTGGTCGCGTGGGCAGCCCCTCGCCCCCCTGTGGCCCCATCTTCGGTGATCTGGAAGCTAATGTTACGCTGATTTTTATATATTTTTCTTGGGATTTTTGGGGCTCCGGAAAATTGGGTAAAATCCCCTGCAAAAAAGACATCAGCAGATAGAAACTGGCACTGGGTGCACTGAGTTAGTAGGTTAGTCCAAATATGTGTAAAAATATATAAAAGTGTAGCAAAACATATAACAATGTCACCCCAAAAGATCATGGAACAGGAAGAAATTATAGATACGTTTGGGACATATCAACATGCCCAAGCTTAATTCCTGCTCGTCCTCGAGTAGGTAAATGATAACACAAATAATTTCTATGGTGACATCCTAACACACATATAAGAACTTCAAAGCAAAGCAAGTAAGATATGCAATTCAAGTCAAGACAATAATAAGCAAGAGTCTATATTTAGTATTGAATTTAGCAAAGTAAGAACATGAAGGTGCAAGGGCTCTCGATGTCCGTGACTCAAATGTCTCCCAATGGTGTTTGCGTGCAAGAAGTGGGAGATGGGTTTAGAGAATTTTTTTTAATTGAGAACTCAATATACTAAACCTCACACTTGGTCTCCTTCGGAATCTTATTTTGACTCTTCCCCAGACCACTAGTCAGGCACAAGTCAAAATGATCCTCTCCCTTTCGACTTTGAGCACTCATGCAATGGATGAGCGCAAGCAAGATATGTTGGCACTTAGGATGGTGAATAGAATAATGATGGGGAAGGAAAAAACAAAAAGGGTGTGAAAGGCTCACATCAATGAGGGCAACCATAGGCGAGAGAACGCCAAATGATAGATATGATGTGAGGAGTAGGGATTGCAATGCAACGGATGCACATATGAGCTAAGGTAAGCTCTCCAATGGAACTAGTGGGGTGCATCCAACTTGCTTGCTTATGAAGACCTAGAGCTCATTTGAGGAGGCTCATCATTGGAATATGCAAGCCAAGTTCTATAGTGTACGGGTCCCCACAGAGTTATGCATGAATGATAATCTCTATGTAGTACAAATATAGGAGTACGAGCGTGGATCTTTCAAAATGAATAGTAGTGTTGCCCCCTTCTCTCTTTTTATTTCTTTTTCTTTTTCTTTTTATAGCAATGGTTTACAAGAATAAAAAGGAGATAATTACACTTTATAAGAAGTACTCACATAAAGATAAGTGAAAACTATCATGATGTATGCAAATGTATGCCTCTGCTAGTGTAGCAGGATATGCAATGAAACTAGCGTGTCATGTAGCAATAATATGGGCAAGGCCCAACTAGCATGTGGCTCCTCGATCAAGCAAAAGCATGTATGCCATGAGGATCAAGTCATGAGATGGTGTATGTTGCATGTCAATGTATCTCGGAAAGGCTATGGAAATGCCTTAATAGGTAGGTATGGTGGCTGTTTTGAGGAAAGATATAATGATGCTTATGATGACAGAGCCTATGATGCCAAGATTTTGGATGCACTAGTGAAGTTTGCACCAACTCTCAAGGTGAGAAAGGGCAATGCACGATACTGAAGAGGCTAGCAAAATATGGATGGTGGAAGTGCCAACAATCGAATACTCACATTAGTCCGAAGAACTCATACACTTATTATCGGTAACTCTCTATCTAGTTAGGAAATTCACAAAGAGACAAGCACCCCGAGGAGGAGTGTTTGGGGATTTGGTTATCCTTGCACATCCCCGACCCATGGTAATGTGAGGGTACTCTATATATTCCAACCCCTCCAGAGGTTAGCGATCAATTTAGTAGCTAGAGTTCTCCACTAATTTTTAGTTTTTGAAAAACACACGGATTTCCCAAAATATGACACCTATCACTAATAGGCTCAAGCTCTTGGCACCAATAGTTCAAACATTACTAAATTCAATACCTCAAAACTATTGCAAGTTACTACTATACTTAAATAGCAACCTCAATTACCTACTCATGCAAGACACACAACTCAGTGCAACAAGAAACTCTCTAAACAAGATAAGCAAGATAACTCAAGAGAGTTCCAAAAGCAAGCTAAATAAAATCTCTTAAAAATATATAGCATGGAAACTAAGAGCTAAGCATGACAGTAGCTATGTAAAGATAGAGAACACACAAAAAGGAAAAGCATGAAAACCTATGTTGTGTTCTAGAGTGGAATGGAGCGTGTTTCTCTCCCAAACAAGGAAGGCTATGTTCCGACTTGTTATGAACAGCAAGAAAAACTAAAACAAACTAAAAAGTAAAGAGCGGGACGCTCCAAGTATAGTACATAACATATAAAGTGATAAAAATATAGCATGGAGATGGACGAACTCATGATTGTTGATAGAGAAGGGGTGCACGGGAGCATTCCCAAGCTTAGACGCTTGATTCTCCTTGAATATTTCTTGGGTTGCATGGTGAAATCCCCAAGCTTGAGAGCTTGGCACTCTTGGATCTTATTTTATCATCTTCCATCGCATACTTGAAAACTCCCTTCATACGAAACTCATCATAAGCTGATTAGAGTGGTTAGTACCCATGATAAAATAATTCATTACCTACTGGAAATAAAGATTTTCATGAAAAGATACTGTCTCTCATGATTGCCAAAAGGTTTTTGCAAAGAAAAAGCAAGCTTAAGATTTGCAAAATGATGAAAACACAAAACGTGGCAGAATCTGTGAAAAACAGAACAACGGGTAGTAAATAATTTTTTCGGGCCACTTCTGCAACTCAAATGAAAAAACTCAGAACAGACGCCAGGAATACAATTATACAGAGCATACTGTCAAAACAATTAAGATCAAAAAGATGATCTGGTGATTTTTGGTGAATTTTTTCGTCAAGCACACAAAATCTGTTTTTGGACAGCAAGTCAAAACTTTTGAACTTTCTTGTAATCGGAGGCTAAAACTTGGCACAAAGCTTGAAAATAAACATACAATGATGTTGCAACAGTAGTAACAAGCATCAAGACCACTAGAACTAAAAGTAAAAACTCAAAGTAAATATAACAAGGGTTGTCTCCCTAGAGCTCTTTCTTTATAGCCATAAAGATAGGCTTATGATTTTAATGATGCTCTCGTAGGAATAAGAGTTGTAGAACAAAGGAGAGCATCAAGAAGCAAATACCAAATACATTTAAGTCTAACATGCTTCCTATGCATAGGAATTTTGCAATAGAATAATTCATTGAAGCACATAGCAATAAGCATAGGAAGGCAAAACAAGTGCAGCTTCAAAACCTTCGACATAAAGAGGGGAAAGTTCTTATTTTTTAGATATTTAGAACCATGTCTCCCCCTCTCATTATAAATTTCAGTGGAATCATGGATGAACTCAACAATATAACTATCACATAAGGCATTATGTCCATGATCCGAAAGCATAAAAGTATCATTACTCTTCTTATAAGCAAAATCTTTCTTATTAGGAATAGTGAGAGTAAAGCAATCATTATCATCATGGTAATCATCATATTTAGGAAGCATGGTATCATCAAAGCAAATTTTCTCCTCAAAATTTGGGGCACTAAAAATATCATGTTCATCAAACCCGTCATCCCCAAGCTTAGAGCTTTCCATGTCATTAGCATTATTGATATTCAAAGAAAGCATAGTAATAACATTGCCACCATCATAATTGTTATGCAAATAATAAAGTTCCATATGTTTTTAATGTTCTCCTCGAACACTTGATGTCCTAGTTCAAGATAAAGTTTATAAAGCTCCCTCATATTTTTGTTGTTTTCCATTAAGCCTAACTAGTCATGCCAATCATGAAAAGCAAACTAACAAGACTAAAAAGCAAAGGTAAAAGATAGTGTGCAGCTCCCCTATCTTGAAGACTGGAGTCCCCGACAACGGCGCCGGAAAACTTGCTTGATGAATAGTTGATGAATATACTTCTCGCCCCTCGTTGGTTACCCCAAGTGGAAGGTGGAGATGTAGTCAGCAACAAGTTTTCCTTTACACTGAGACTGTAAGGTTTATCGAACCAGGAGGACTCCTAGGATCAACAAGTAGGTGTCCCCTGCCCTGGCGCAAGCAGAGGACGTGGACCTGCACACACACAAATACTTTGCTCCCAACGAGTATAGAGAGGTTGTCAATCTCTCCGGCCTTGTAGTTTGCAAAGGATGAAAACACAAGCGAGAATAGTGATAGCGATTGCAACGGAAAAGTAAATGAAAGCAATAAATGACGGAGGTGTAAGCAATGGTGGTGATATGGTCCGGAGTCACATGATGTTCACTAGTGATGTCTCCCTCCCAAAAGACGATAAACAACTATGCTTGGGTAAACAAATTACAGTTGGGCAATTGACAGAATTATAAACGCACCGCGATGCTAATTATGCTACTTGAAAGTTAGAGTCTCAATAGTAATGGGCAGTACGCCAAGACAAGTAGACCGTTTATTCATTAGCATCTACCTACTAATCATCCACCTTGATATATCTATCCAGAACATCTCGCTGGTATTAAGTTGCAAGCCCCACCCAAAGTGTAAACTCAAGCACCGTGATCACAAGCACCGTTGTTTTCTCCCTGGTGGCAACAACACATCCCCTAGTCTCATGTTTCTGTCACTCAAGATAGACATCAGGGGGCATGAACTCACAATCATGCATAACGCTCCCTCTTGGAGTTACAATCTAATACTCGGACAAAGCAATACAAAGCAACGGAGAACATGCATGAATCACTAAAGAACATAATATAAAAGGATAATCAAATATATAACTCATAACAATCTGAACATAATCTCATAATCCATCGGATCCTAACAAACCGAGCATAGCAATAGTAGGAAAATTACATAGATGCCTTGATCATGTAGGGAAACTCACAAGGGCTAATCATGGAAGCACAAGATTGGAGAGAAGACATCACATAGCTGCTGGTCATGGACTCATAGTCCAAGGAGGACTAGTCACGGCATGTCCGGGAAGTGTCCATGGCGGTGGAGAAGCTCTTAGAGGTCAATCCTCCCTCCGGCAGGGTGCCGGGAAGAGGTCTCCTGATGCTCCCGATCTCGGAAGCGCTGCGGCGGCGGGTCGATGGAGAAATTCGCGATTCTGGATGTGATGGACGGGTTTCCTCTTGGAGGAGTAAATATAGGCCAAAGGAGGGCGTCAGAAGAGGTGGGCCCACCCAGGCGGCCTGTGGGCGTGGCCAGGAGCTAGGTCGCGCCGGGTGGTCGCCTGGGCAGCCCCTGGCCCCCCTCTGGCCCATCTTCGGTGATCTGGAAGCTTCCGTTAAGCTGATTTTTATATATTTTTCTCGGGATTTTTGGGGCTCCGGAAAATTGGGTAAAAACCCCTGCAAAAAAGACATCAACAGACAAAAACTGGCACTAGGTGCACTGAGTTAGTAGATTAGTCCAAATATGTGTAAAAAGACATAAAAGTGTAGCAAAACATATAACAATGTCACCCCAAAAGATCATGGAACAAGCAGAAATTATAGATACGTTTGGGACGTATCATGGAGCCTCGGGACCACGCCCAACCAGTCCACCGGCTTCACTCCCTTCTTACTCGTGTACGGGTCTGAGGCGGTCATCCCCACGGATATCGAGTTTGACTCGCCTTGCATCATGTTATACACAAAGGCTTAGGCCAAGGAGGCGCGAGAAGATGGTGTCGTCCTGCTCGACGAAGCATGCGAGCTCGCCTTCACTCGGTCGACTATCAACCCGTAGAAACTTTAGCACTACCACAACAAGAAGATCTGGTCCCATGCTTTATGCAACGGTGACCTAGTGCTCCGGCTGGTCTAGCGGACAGCCGGCAAGCACAAGGTGGCTGATACGTCTCCGTCGTATCTACTTTTCCAAACTCTTTTGCCCTTGTTTTGGACTCTAATTTGCATGATTTGAATGGAACTAACTCGGACTAACGTTGTTATTAGCATAATTGCCATGGTGTTGTTTTTGCGCAGAAATAAAAGTTCTCGGAATGACCTAAAAATTTACGGGGATATTTTGTGGAATATATAAAAAATACTGGCGCAAGAATCAACCAAGGAAGTGGAGCGTGGAGCCCACAAGCCCACCAGGTGCCCCCCTGGCCACGCCTGGCAGGCTTGTGGGGCCCACAAAGCTCCACCGCCTCCAATTCCAGCTCTACTTAGTCCCTTTCATCCGAAAAAAATCAAGGAGAAGAGTTCATCGCGTTTTACGATACGGAGGCGCCGCCACTTCCTGTTCTTCCTCTGGAGGGCAGATCTGGAGTCCGTTCTCGGATCCGGAGAGGGGAGATCGTCGCCATCGTCATCAGCAACCTTCCTTCATCTCCAATTCCATGATGCTCTTCACCGTTCGTGAGTAATCTCATCGTTGGCTTGCTGGACGGTGATGGGTTGGATGAGATCTATCATGTAACCGAGTTAGTTTTGACGGGGATTGATCCCTAGTATCCACTATGTTCTGAGATTGATGTTGCTACTACTTTTCCATGCTTAATGCTTGTCACTAGGGCCCGAGTGCCATGATTTCAGATCTGAACCTATTATGTTGTCGCCAATATATGTGTGTTCTTGATCCTATCTTGCAAGTTGTAGTCACCTACTATGTGTTATGACCCGGCAACCCCGGAGTGACAATAGCCGGAACCACTCTCAGAGATGACCATAGTATGAGGAGTTCATGTATTCATAAAGTGTTAATGTGTTGGTCCAGTTCTTTATTAAAAGGAGAACCTTAATATCCCGTAGTTTCCATTACGACCCCGCTGCCACGGGTGGGATGGACAATATATGTCATGCAAGTTCTTTTCCCTAAGCACGTATGACTACATATGGAATACATGCCTACATTACATTGAGGAACTAGAGCTAGTTACATATCACTCCGTGTTATAACTGTTGCATGATGAATAGCATCCGGCATAATCATCCATCACTGATCCAATGCCTACGAGTTTTTCCTACTGGTCCTTGCTACGTTACTTTGTCTCTAGTGCTTCGACTGTTACTTTGTTGCTACTGCTGTTACTGCTGCTGTTGTTACTTTACTGCTACTGCTGTCACTTTGTTGCTACTGGTTACTGATGCTACTGTTGCTTTCACACTACTCTGCTACTGATACTTCTCTGTAGATACTAAGTCTTTCAGGTGTGCTTGAATTGACAACTAAACTACTAATACTTGAGAATATTCTTTGGCTTCCCCTTGTGTCGAATCAATAAATTTTGGTTGAATACTCTACCCTCAAAACTGTTGCGATCCCCTATACTTGTGGGTTATCAAGACCTTTTTCTGGCGTGGTTGCCGGGGAAGCATAGCTATATTCTCTAAGTCACTTGGGATTTACGTCTGCTGATCACTATGAGGAATCTAAGAGATCCAAAAACTAAAGTCTTGCCCTCAACTATGAGGACAGGTAAGGAACTGCCATCTAGCTCTACACTTGGTTCACCTTCAGTTATGAGTAAGTTTGCGACACCACCTCGTGCTAGAAATTTTGATGTGTCGCCTATGCTTGATGATGCTACTTCTGTTGTCCATGATGCTTGTGATGATGCTATGCTTGATACTGCTTTGCCACTAGGTGCATTCCTTGATGCACAAATTGCTAGAGTTCCTGCTAGATGTGATGATACTTCTGAAACTGCTGAGATTATTGAAGTAGAACCTGTTTTTTCGCCTGTTAGAACTAGCTCTCCTAGATATGAATTGCCTGCTATGCCTGAGGGTTATGTTATGGAGGGAGAGATAGCTCAGGACTTTCTTGCTTGTAAGTATAGCTATGATGTTGAGAAATTAATGCGCAAGTGGAAAGAAAAATCTTTGAACGCTAGGATGAAATACAACCCGAAGTTTGCCACTTCGCCTATATTTGTGACCGATAAGGATTATGAATTATCTATCAACCCTGAGTTAATCACTCTGGTCGAATCTGATCCTTTTCACAGTTATGAGACTGAAACGGTTGTAGCCCATCTTACCAAACTGCATGATATAGCCACCCTATTCACGAGTGAGGAAAAGATCCGCCACTACTAGATCCTTAAGCTGTTTCTTTTCTCTCTAAAGGATGATGCTAAAACTTGGTTCACTTCTCTTGCTCCTGGTTGTGTGCGTAGCCCCCAGGATATGATCTACTACTTCTCTAAGAAATATTACTCTGCCCATAAGAAGCAAGCTGCCTTGCAGGAAATATACAACTTTGCGCAAGTTGAAGAAGAGAGTCTCCCACAAGCTTGGGGGAGGCTCGTCCAGCTACTGAATGCTTTGCCTGATCACCCTCTTGAGAAGAATGAAATACTTGATATCTTCTATAATGGACTTACCGATGCCTCTAAAGACCACCTAGATAGTTGTGCTGGTTGTGTTTTAAGGGAACGAACCGTAGAACAAGCTGAGATCCTATTGAATAACATCTTGTGCAATGAGAACGCTTGGACTATTCCCGAACAACCTTCGAAGCCAACTCCGAAGAAAAGAGGTATTCTATTCCTCAGTCCTGAAGATATGTAAGAAGCTAAGAAATCTATGAAAGAGAAAGGCATTAAATCTGAAGATGTCAAAAATCTACCGCTTATCGAAGAGATCCATGGTCTTGATAACCCGATACACGTAGTGGAAGTAAATTCTCTTCGTAGATTCAATGAGATTGATATTCCTTTTGATAAACCTGCTAGCTTATGCCTGGATGAATTTGATAACTTTGTTGCCAAACAACAGAGTTTCAATGATTATGTTAGCAGACAATTGGAACAGAATGCTCGTATGCTTAATCATTTAAGTGCTTGTGTGGACAGAAATGTCAATGATATTAAGCTCTTGAGTAAACATGCTTCTATAGTTACTACTCAGGTAGAACAAGTACTTAAGGCTCAGAATGACTTGCTCAATGAGTTGAATGAAAATTCTGTCAGAGTCGTCACTAGAGGCGGTAGAATGACCTAGGAACTTTTGTATCCTGAGGGTCATCCTAAGAGAATTGAACAAGATTCTCAAGGAGTTAGCACTGATGCACCTAGTCATCCTAGAAAGAAGAAGAAAGATGATAGGAACTTGCACGATAGCAACCCTGTTGCTGGTACACCTGAGAGTCCAAACGGCGTCTCTGTCTCTGATGCCGAAACACAATCTCGTGATGCACATGAGCCTAATGATAATATCAATAGTGATGTTCATGTTGATGCTCAACCGAGCAATGATAGGGATGTGGAGATTGAACCTGTTGATCTTGATAACCCACAGCCTAAGAATAAGAGACACGATAAGAATGACTTCGCTACTAGGAAGCATGGTAAAGAAAGGGAACCATGGGTTCAGAAACCCATGCCCTTTCCTCCCAAACCATCCAAGAAAAAGGATGATGAGGATTTTGAGAGATTTGTTGAAATGATTAGACCTGTCTTTCTGCAAATGCATTTGACAGATATGCTCAAAGTGTCTCCGTATGCTAAGTACATGAAGGATATTGTGACTAATAATAGGAGGATACCTGAGGTTGAGATTTCCACCATGCTCGCTAATTATACCTTCAAGGGTGGAACTCCTAAGAAACTAGGTGATCCCGGAGTGCCCACTATACCTTGCTCCATTAAAGGAAACTACGTTAGAACTGCTTTATGCGACCTTGGAGCCGGTGTTAGTGTTATGCCCCTCTCTCTTTATCGTAGGCTTGAACTGGATAAGTTGACACCCACTGAAATCTCTCTGCAAATGGCCAACAAATCAACTGCTTTTCCTATCGGCATTTGCGAGGATGTGCCTGTTGCGGTTGCTAGCGTTACTATCTTAACAGACTTTGTTATCCTGGATATTCCCGAGGATGATGCCATGGCGGTCATACTTGGAACACCCTTTTTAAACACTGCAGGGGTTGTTATTGATTGCAACAAAGGCAATGTCACTTTCCATGTCAACGGTAATGAGCATACGGTGCACTTTCCGAAGAAACAACATCGAGTACATTGCATCAAGGCTATTGAAAAAACTTCATCGATTCTTATTGGGAGCTTTGAATGCCCTATACCTACTATCAAGATGAAGTATGATTTGCTTGTTGGCGATATGCACATCCCCATTGAGGTAACCTAGTGACTATTCGAAAATTCTCCGTTCTCTTTTGCGAATCAAAAAAGTTTGTCAAGGAGACTTGATCAACCTCATTGATGGATTTCTTTCGATGACCATGAGATCGATGAATCGAGGAGTCACAAACCTCTGTTCCAAGCTTTCACCTTCGGTTGCTTAGAAGAAAAATGATAGATTTAGCTTTAGTTTTTCCTGTTTTCTGCTTTTTGCGTCCCGTAGAAAAGTACACCGAAAATAAAAGTTCTCCGGTTGCCGTGAAAATCAAGTATGATTTTTTTTGGAATTTTTGAAGAATTCTGAGACGGATAGCTAGTAAGGGGGCTGCACCAGTGGGCCACAAGCCCTGTAGGCGCGGGCACCCCCTGGCCACGCCTACCAGGCTTGTGGGGCCCACGTGTACCCCGTCCACTTATTCTAGCTCCCATATTCTTCTCCTATCTCCAGAAAAAATCGTTTCACAGCTCAAACCCGTGTTCTTTCTCTTCTTGTTGCGATTTTCGATCTCCTTGTGCAAAACCCCATTCACCAAACCGTTTTGGGGAAATTGCTCCTTGGTAAGTGACTCCTCCATTGGTCCAATTAGTTTTTGCTCTACTGCCTTATACGTCGCGTATTTTTGCTGCCTTGGTGACCCCTTTCTTGAGCTTTGCATGCTAATTTTAGCTTGTCCCAAGTAGTTTTGATGCGTGATATGGCCTCTAGGCACTTGTCGGAGTAGCTGCTATGAGTTTCATTGAGCCTTGTTCATTTTTCCTTTAAGTCGCTGAAAATTTCAGAAAAGGAAGATGTTCAGGAGAAACCATCATGGTAGTTCCTCAAGCAAGAGGGGTCCCCGTCTCGCGATTTAGGAACCCGATCATTATCAACCAAGGAACTCACAGGTACAACCATGTGAATGGCCTTCTGATGAATTCATGATTGAGGCAGGTTTCAAAGATGAGTTTGATACACTTGTTCACAATGTCGGACTCAAAGAATTCATCTCCGATAAATGTGAACAGTATCTTACTCTCAGTGCTTCTTTTGTTTGTAGATTCAAATTTTCAGTTGGACGTGATACATTTGTATTGTTTGATCTCTATGACAAATCATATACCATGGATTTAGAGGATTTCAATAGAATTTGCAAGATACCTGTTTGGGGTAGTCTCAATGATCCTCCTAAATCTTCGGTTAGAGATTTTTTTCTCTAGTATAACTGTTGGAGAAACTAGAGATATTACGCACGCTAACATGGGGAGCAGTCATTTTCCTGCCTTGCATTACTTTGCCCTCTTCATAGGCAGATGCATTAACGGCAATATTGAGCATTGTCACCTCTGCGCAGCCGACCTTAGTATTCTTAAGAGCGCAGTAACAGGTGATAGAAGTTTCAAAATGGGAGCTATAATAGCAAGGAGGCTGAATAATAATGCTAATGAAGGGGATTTCTTTGGTGGGATCTGCTAGCAGTCCCTGGCAACGGCACTAGAAAGATGTTGTTGACGTGCAACTACTCCTGACTTGATGCCTCCACGGCAACGGAGCCAGAAAAGAACTGCTCCCAGTTTCTCAACAATTAGCAATTGTCTTGCAATGGCCCACCAGCGCGTGGGATTACGGTAGTTTTCGAGGGTAGAGTATTCAACCCAAATTTGTTGGTTCGCCCGACAGGAAGTGAAAGAATATTCTCAAGTATTAGCAGTTGAATGTGTCAGATTCAACCACACCTGAAAGATTAGTGTCTGCAAGCAAAGTATCAGCAGCAAAGTAGTATGATAACAACGGTGCCAGAAACGATCTGTTGACGGCAAACTATTTCTAACGGTTGTATCAATGTCGCCAGAAGTTGCCCGTGGACGGGATATATTCTTTCCCGTCAACGCCGTGAGAAAAGGTATTATAGCAGGTAGTAGCAGTGTAACGAGTAACAACAGTAGTGACAGAAGTAGCAAGTAGCAGCAGTAGCATGTAACAGCAGTAGCAAGTAACAGTAGCAGCAACAGTAGTAACAGCAGCACAACAAAACAAGTAACAACAGCAGTGGGACAAACTCGTAGGCACTGGGTCGGTGATTTGTTTGGATGACATTCATCATGCAACAGTTATAACACAGAGAGATATGTGGCTAGCTCCCGTTCGTCAATGTGATGTAGGCATGCATTCCGTGTGTCGTCATACGTGCTTAGGGAAAAGAAAATGCATGACATCTATTGTCCATCCCTCCCGTGGCAGCGGGGTCCAAAAGGATACTACGGGATATTAAGGTTCTCCTTTTAATAAAGAACCGGACCAACGCATTAGCACTTGGTGAACACATGAACTCTTCAAACTATGGTCATCACTGGGAGTGGTTCCGGTTAATGTCACTCCGGGGTTGCCGGGTCATAACACATAGTAGGTAACTACAACTTGCAAGATCGGATCTAAAACACACATATATTGGTGACAACATAATAATTTCAGATCTGAAATCATGGCACTCGGGCCCTCGTGACAAGCATTAAGCATGGCAAAGTAGTAGCAACATCAATCTCACAACATAGTGGATACTTGATACGTCTCCATCGTATCTACTTTTCCAAACTCTTTTGCCCTTGTTTTGGACTCTAATTTGCATGATTTGAATGGAACTAACCTGGACTGACGCTGTTTTCAGCAGAATTGCCTTGGTGTTATTTTTGTGCAGAAATCAAAGTTCTCCAAACGTCCTGAAAATTTATGGGGAGCAGTTTTGGAAAATATAAAAAATATCTGCGCCAAGTTCCACCTGAGGGGGTGGGCCAGTGGGCCACAAGCCCTGGCTCCGCCACCACCCCCTGGTGGCAGTGGGCAGGCTTGTGGGGCCCACACGGCTCTGTCGCCCCCAACCTCAGGTCTATAAGTCCCCTTTCGTCGCAGAAAAAATAAAAAAGAGAAGTTTTCGTCACGTTTTCGATACGGAGGCGCCGCCACCACCTGTTCTTCATCTCGAGGGCAGATCTGGAGTCCGCCTTGGCCTCCGGAGAGGGGAAATCGTCGCCATCGTCATCATCAACCTTCTTCCCTCTCCAATTCCATGAAGCTCTTCGTCGTTCGTGAGTAATCTATTCGTAGGCTCGCTGGGCGGTGATAAGTAGGATGAGATCTATCATGTAATCGAGTTAGTTTTGATGGGGATTGATCCCAAGTATCCACTATGTTCTGAGATTGATGTTGCTACTACTTTGCCATGCTTAATGCTTGTCACTAGGGCCTGAGTGCCATGATTTCAGATCTAAAATTATTATGTTGTCACCAATATATGTGTTTTTAGATCCGATCTTGCAAGTTGTAGTTACCTACTATGTGTTATGATCCTGCAACCCCGGAGTGACAATAACCGGAACCACTCCCGGTGATGACCATAGTTTGAGGAGTTCATGTGTTCACCAAGTGCTAATGCGTTGGTCCTGTTCTTTATTAAAAGGAGAACCTTAATATCCCGTAGTTTCCTTTTGGACCCCGCTGCCACGAGAGGGATGGACAATAGATGTCATGCAAGTTCTTTTCCCTAAGCACGTATGACGACACACAGAATGCATGCCTACATCACATTGATGAACGGGAGCTAGCCACATATCTCTGTGTGTTATAACTGTTGCATGATGAATATCATCCAAACAAATCACCGACCCATTGCCTACGAGTTTGTCCTACTGCTGCTGCTACTACTGTTGCTACTGCTGTTACTTGTCTTGCTCTGCTGCTGCTACTGTTGTTGCTACTGTTGTTACTTGTCTTGCTTTGTTGTTGCTACTGCTGTTACTTGTCTTGCTCTGCTGCTGCTGCTACTGTTGCCACTGCCGTTACTCGCTACTTTGCTGTTACTACTTTGCTTGCAGATACTAATCTTTCAGGTGTGGTTGAATCTGACAATTCAACTGCTAATTAATACTTGAGAGTATTCTCTCACCTCCCGTCGTGCGAATCTACAAATTTGGGTCGAATACTCTACCCTCGAAAACTGTTGCGATCCCATGCGCTTGTGGGCCGTCAACAACATTCTTCTAGTTTTGATTGCCGGAGAGTGCTAGCAGCATTCTTTTGGTGCCGTTGCAAAGGGGAAGAACAGTTGGCATCAAGCATTTTTCTGGCGCCGTTGCCGGGGAGGTATTGCTATATTCTCTGAGTCACTTGGAATTTATATCTGCTGATCACTATGAAGAATCTGAAGGATCCGAAGACCAAAGTCTTGCCCTCAATTACGAGGGGAGGTAAGCAATTGCCATCTAGCTCTGCACTTGATTCACCTTCAGTTATGAGTAAGTTTGCGACATCACCTCCTGCTAGAAATCTTGATATGTCGCCTGTGCTTGATGATGCTTATGATGCTACTGCTAGAGATGCTATGCTTGATACTATGCCTGATGATACTATGCTTGATACTATGCCTGATAGTGCTAGAGATGCTATGCTTGATATTGCTAGAGATGCTATGGCTGATACTCCTTTGCCTGATGATGCTAGAGATGCTATTTTGCCTGATGATGCTATGCTTGATACTGCTAGAGATGCTACTTTGCTTGATTCTCCACTCGGAGTGTTCCTTGATGCTCATATTGCTAGAGTTACTGCCAATGCTCGTGATGCTTCTGATACTGCCGATACTATTGAGATAGAACCTGCTTTTGCTCCTGCTAGATCTAGCTCTCCTAGATATGAATTTCCTGATATACCTGAGGGTTACGTTATGGAGGGAGAGATAGCTGAGGATTTTCTTGCGTGTAAGCATGCCTATGACGCTGAGAAATTACTTCTCAAGTGGAAGGAAAAATCTCGGGAAGCTAAGACGAAATATGACCCGAAGTTTGCCACTTCACCTATCTTTATCACCGATAAGGATTATGAATTCTCTGTCGATCCTAAGATAATCTCTCTAGTCGAATCTGATCCTTTTCACGGTTATGAGTCTGAGACGGTCATAGCCCATCTTGCCAAACTACACGATATAGCCAACCTTTTCACTAATGAGGAGAAGATCCGCCACTACTATATCCTTAAGCTGTTTCCTTTCTCTCTAAAGGATGATGCTAAAGCCTGGTTCACCTCTCTTGCTCCTGGATGTATGCGTAGTCCCCAGGAGATGGTCTATTACTTCTGTGAGAAATATTTCCCTGCCCATAAGAAGCAAGCTGCCTTGCAGGAAATATACAACTTTGCTCAACACCAAGAAGAGAGTCTTCCACAAGCTTGGGGGAGGCTCATCCAGCTACAGAATGCTTTGCCTGATCACCCTCTTAATAAGAACGAGATACTTGATATCCTCTATAACGGACTTACCGATGCCTCTAGAGACCACCTAGATAGTTGTGCCGGTTGTGTTTTTAGGGAACGAACTGTAGAACAAGCTGAGACCCTACTAAATAACATCTTGATCAACGATAATGCATGGACTATTCCTAAACCACCTCCTAAGCCAACTCCTAAGAAAAGAGGTATTCTATTCCTCAGTCCCAAAGATATGCAAGAAGCCAAGAAATCTATGCAAGAGAAAGGCATTAGGTCTGAAGATGTCAAAAATCTACCACCTATCGAAGAGATCCATGGTCTCGATAACCCGATACAGGTAGTGGAAGTAAATTCTCTACGTAGGTTTGATGAGAGTGATATTCCTTTTGATAAACCTGCTAGCCTATGCTTTGATGAATTTGACAACTTTGTTGCCAAACAACAGAGTTTCAATGATTATGTTAGCAGACATTTGGAACAAAGTACTCGTATGCTTAGCCATTTAAGTGCTTGTGTAGACAGAAATGTCAATGATCTGAAGCTTCTGAGTAAACATGCCTCTATGATTACTACTCAGGTAGAACAAGTACTTAAAGCTCAGAATGACCTGCTCAATGAATTAAATGACAACTCTGTCAGAGTTATTACTAGAGGAGGCAAAATGACTCAGGAACCTTTGTATCCTGAAGGTCATCCTAAGAGAATTGATCAAGATTCTTAAGGAATCAATGCTGATACACCTAGTCATCCTACGAAGAAGAAGAAGGATGATAGAAGCCTGCATGCCAGTTCACCAAATACTGTCACACCTGAAGAACCTAATGATATTTCTGCGTCTGATGCAGAAACACAATCTGGTGATGAACATGAACCTGGCAACAATATGGACAGTGATGTTCATAATAATGCTCAACCTAGCAATGATGAGGATGTGGAGATTGAACCTACGGTTAATCCTGATAACCCACAACCTAAGAAATACGATAAGAATGACTTCCCTGCTAGGAAGCATGGTAAAGAAAGGGAGCCATGGGTTCAAAGACCTATGCCCTTCCCTCCTAAGCCATCAAAGAAAAAGGATGATGAGGATTTTGAGCGCTTCGAAGAGATGATAAGACCCATCTTTCTGTAGATGCGGTTAACTGATATGCTCAAGATGTCTCTGTATGCCAAGTACATGACAGATATCGTGACCAATAAACGGAAGATACCAGATCTTGATATCTCCACCATGCTTGCCAATTACACTTTTATTGGTGGAACTCCTAAGAAACTTGGTGATCCCGGAGTGCCCACTATACCTTGCTCAATTAAAGGAAACTACGTAAGAACTGCCTTATGTGACCTTGGAGCCGGTGTTAGTGTCATGCCGCTCTCTCTTTATCGTAGACTTGAATTGGATAAGTTGACACCCACTGAAATTTCTCTGCAAATGGCCGACAAATCAACTGCTTTCCCTATCGGCATTTGCGAGGATGTGCCTGTTGTGGTTTCTAACACCACTATCTTAACAGACTTTTTATCTTGGATATTCCCGAGGACGATGCCATGGTTGTCATCCTCGGAAGACCCTTTTTAAACACTGCAGGGGCTGTTATAGATTGCAACAAAGGCAATGTCACTTTCCATGTCAACTGTAATGAGCACACGGTGCACTTTCTGAAGAAACGATATCAAGTACATTGCATCAATGCTATCGAAAAGACTTCATCGATTCTCATTGGGAGCTTTGAATACCCTATTCCTTGTGTCAAGATGAAGTATGATTTTCTTGTTGGGGAGATACATATCCCCATTGAGGTGACTTAGTGGCTATTAGAAAATTCTCCGTTCTCTCTTGCGATTCGAGAATGTTTTTCGTAAGGACTTGATCAACCCAATTGACGGATTTCTTTCGATGACCATGAAACGGGTGAATCAAAGAGTCACACACCTCTGTTTTAAAGATTTCATTTTCTTTTGCTTAGAAGAAAAATGATAGAATTAGTTTAGCTTTTCCTGTTTTCTGTTTTAGCGTCCCGGAGAAAAATACCTTGGAAACAGAAGTTCTCCAATGGTCCTAAAAATTTAGTATGATTTTTTCTGGAATTTTTGAAAATTTCTGGGCCTGAGAGCTGGCCTGGGGGCCAGACCAGTGGGCCACAAGCCCTGCCACCGCCACCCACCCCCTGGTGGCGGGGTGCAAGCTTGTGGGGCCCACAGGCACCCCCTCCACTCATTCCAGCTCTCAGCCTCTTCTTCCACCTCCAGAAAAAATTGTTTCGTAGCTCAAACCCGTGTTCTTGCTCATTTGACTGTGATTTTCGATCTCCTTGCTCAAAGCACCATTCTCCGAACCGTTTTGGGGAAATTACTCCTTGGTAAGTGACTCCTCCATTTTTGAAATTAGTTTTTGCTCTAGTGCTTTATCCTTCGCGTATTCTTGCTACCTTGGTGACCCTGTTCTTGAGCTAGAAATGTTGATTTTGGTTGATTCCAAGTAGTTTTAGCGCGTGATACGGTCTCTAGGAACTAGTAGGAGTAGTTGCTACAAGGCGTGGTGGGTCTTTATTCACTTATTCTCTTGAACTTCAAAATTTTCAGCAAAAGGAAATTATGTTCAGGAGGAAGTTTCATGGTGGTTCCTCAAGTAAGAAGAGTCCTCGTCTTTCCTTTCGGGAGCCCGACCTTTTCAACTAAGGGACGGACCGGTACAACCATGTGAATGGCCTTCCGAAGAGTTCATGATCGAAGCAGGTTTCAAGGATGTGTTTGATAGACTTGTCCGCAATGTCGGGTTAGAAGAATTCCTCTCAGATAAATGTGAACAATATGCTATGCTCACTGCCTCTTTCGTGCGTAGATTTAAATTTTCAGTTGGTCGTGACTCATCCATACTGTTTGATCTGTATGATAAATCCTATATTGTGGACTTGGAGGATTTCAATAGGATTTGCAAGATACCCGATGGGGTAGTATTAATGATCCTCCT
Organism: Hordeum vulgare subsp. vulgare; assembly: GCF_904849725.1. Classification (NCBI taxonomy): domain Eukaryota; kingdom Viridiplantae; phylum Streptophyta; class Magnoliopsida; order Poales; family Poaceae; genus Hordeum; species Hordeum vulgare. Next base: position 447,894,827 of record NC_058518.1, on the reverse strand, counting down.
AAGTCTTTGGTCAGAGACTTTGTCTCCAGTATAACTGTTGGAGAAACCAGAGATATCACGCAAGCCACCATAGGAAGCATCCATTTCCCTGCCTTGCACTACCTTGCCCTCTTCATAGGTAGGTGCATTAACGGTAAGGATACACATTGTCACCTATGCGCTTCCGACCTTAGTATCCTTAAGAGCGCAGTAACGGGTGACAGGAGCTTCAATATGGGAACTATAATAGCAAGGAGGCTGAATAAAAATGACAGTGAGGGGGATTTCTTTGGTGGAGTTTATGCTACACGCTTAGCAAATTTTCTTGGAGTATCCATCCGTCCAGAAGACCCTCCTCTCTGTACAGCCTACCTTGATCGTGTCGCTCTAACACACTACCAGTTCCTTGAGAGAGATCATGGATCCCTCCTATAGTGCTTGATATTTAACCGGCAGCGTGTTTTCCATATTACCCTTCCTGCTCCTGCTTTCTTTGACTTTCAGGTAAAACGAAGATACTACATAACCATAGGAGAGGCAGAGGAGTATGAGAGGGAGGCGACTGCTGCTCGACTTTGTGAGGCAGCTATTCAGGCAGTGGCTGCAACGATCCTGTATAACACCCATTATGATTTTGGGTTTCGCCAGGATCATCCTTGGGAGTAGACCAAGCTAGGCCAAAAAGCCTAAGCTTGGGGGAGTACGTGTTCTCACCGACTTTACATTCATGCTTATGCTTTCACTTTGTTAGCCGATGTTTACACATTGCCACTGTATTATCCAAGCTAGTTTATTTTCGTTTTCTTGTTTTCTTGTTTTGTGTCCTTTTGAGAAAACCCAAAAACATTTTTCTTTCTTCTTTTGCTTGTTGGGAGCTTTCCCGTGTAAATAGCTTTCTTTTTCTTTGTGTCAAGGTAGAAGCTATTGGTTACAATGTTTATTGGTTCTTGCATGCTTACCTGTTTAGCTTTCAAAGAGCCATATTATTTTGTCTTCTCCTTTGTGTTTGCCTGCAGATCCAGCTTAGTCCAATGTGCTTATTATCGTTTTCATCGTTCGATCGTGCAAATGAAGGCAACAATGATGATATATGATGAAGTGACTGAGACTGAAAAGTTGGTATGAACTCTATCTATTTTGTTTTTGTAAATATGACTAGCTTGTTGACCCAGATTTAGCTTTGTTGTGAGAGAACCATGTTTGCAATGACAACTTAGAGATCATACTTTCTGATGCCGTGCTTATTTAGCTGAGAGCTTATAATGGTTTGTCTTGAATGCCAACATAGATTTTGAGATGACTATGATGTAGTATGATAGGATGGTATTCTCCTTTGAATGTTTCAAGTGGCTTGGCTTGGCGCATGTTCATGCATGTAGTTGAAACAAAATCAACATAGCCTCTATGATGTTTGTGTTCATGGTGATTTATATCCTGTTCATGCTTGCATTCAATGTTAGTCAAACTCATTGCATCTTGATGACTGTCGTCGCTCTCTAGTTGGTCGCTTCCCAGTCTTTTGCTAGCCTTCACTTGTACTAAGCGGGAATACTGCTTGTGCATCCACTTCCATAAACCCAAAAGTTTTTCCATGAGAGTCCACCATACCTACCTATTTGCATGTGCCATTCTCTAAACCTTGAAGAAAGTTTATTCACTGTCATTCACGAGAAAGGGGCCAGTAATTGGAATGCACAGTTCCACGCTTAAATCGAAAACGTAACTGTAAAACAAGACTCCCCCCGGATTGATGTTAGTATGGACGGTGCCCGAGGATTCGGCTAGCCGTGGAGTGTGATTGATTGGTGGTGGGGGAGTTAAAACTTTACTTTTCTGTTTGGGAACCGCCTATAGCATGAGTAGCATGGAAGATATTGAGAACTCTTGGTCATTGTGTTGACAATGAAAGCATGCCACCCAAAATTATTATCTCTGTTTTCAAAGCTTGAGCTCTGGCACCTCTGCAATTCAATGCTTCCCTCTATGAAGGGCCTGTCTATTTATTTTCCAGTCGAGTCATCCTCCTCTTATACAATCACCAATTAGAGAGCACCTCTGTCATTTTTATGCTTTGCTTTTGATTGATATTGAGTATGACTATGACTGGATCTTCGTTGCTATGAATTAGAATGTTTAGTCAACCCTTGATCTTTGAAAGTGTTGTCATTTATGTTTTGCGGTCTCAGAAAGAGCTAGCGAGATACCACCTATTCATATTGCTTCATGCTTGTTTTGATTGAAGTGTTGGTATTTGAGACTCATTATTATTTGCTCGTTAGCTGATTATGCCATTGATATTAGTTTACCGTGAGACCTTTGTGTCATTTGCTTATGGGGTCAACTTGTGATCTTGCTGAAATTCTGGTTGTGAGTTAGACATAGTTGCAACAACAAGATCAAACAGAGTTTGTCAAAGTTTTTCTTTCTCTCTCATTTTTTCAACTGAGTTGCTTGAGGACAAGCAAGGTTTTAAGCTTGGGGAGTTGATACGTCTCCATCGTATCTACTTTTCCAAACTCTTTTGCCCTTGTTTTGGACACTAATTTGCATGATTTGAATGGAACTAACCTGGAGTGACGCTGTTTTCAGCAGAATTGCCTTGGTGTTATTTTGTGTAGAAATCAAGGTTCTCCAAACGTCCTGAAAATTTACGGGGAGCAGTTTTGGAAAATATAAAAAATATCTGTGCCAAGTTCCACCTGAGGGGGTGGGCCAGTGGTCCACAAGCCCTGGCTCTGCCACCACCCCCCTGGTGGCGGTGGGCAGGCTTGTGGGGTCCACACGGCTCTACCGCCCCCAACCTCAGGTCTATAAGTCCCCTTTCGTCCCAGAAAAAATAAAAAGAGAAGTTTTTGTCGCGTTTTCGATACGGAGGCGCCGCCACCACCTGTTCTTCATCTGGAGGGCAGACCTGGAGTCTGTCTTGGGCCCCGGAGAGGGGAAATCATCGACATCGTCATCATCAACCTTCTTCCCTCTCCAATTCCATGAAGCTCTTCGTCGTTCGTGAGTAATCTATTCGTAGGCTCGCTGGGCGGTGATGAGTAGGATGAGATCTATCATGTAATCGAGTTAGTTTTGATGGGGATTGATCCCTAGTATCCACTATGTTCTGAGATTGATGTTGCTACTACTTTGCCATGCTTAATGCTTGTCACTAGGGCCCGAGTGCCATGATTTCAGATCTGCAATTATTATGTTGTCACCAATATATGTGTGTTTTAGATCCGATCTTGCAAGTTGTAGTTACCTACTATGTGTTATGATCTGGCAACCCCGGAGTAACAATAACCGGAACCACTCCCGGTGAGGACCATAGTTTGAGGAGTTCATGTGTTCACCAAGTGCTAATGCGTTGGTTCGGTTCTTTATTAAAAGGAGAACCTTAATATCCCGTAGTTTCCTTTTGGACCCCGCTGTCACGGGAGGGATGGACAATAGATGTCATGCAAGTTCTTTTCCCTAAGCATGTATGACGACACACGGAATGCATGCCTACATCACATTGACGAACGGGAGCTAGCCACATATCTCTCTGTGTTATAACTGTTGCATGATGAATATCATCCAAACAAATCACCGACCCATTGCCTACGAGTTTGTCCTACTGCTGCTGCTACTACTGTTGCTACTGTTGTTACTTGTCTTGCTCTGCTGCTGCTACTACTGTTGCTAGTGTTGTTACGTGTCTTGCTCTGCTGTTGCTACTACTGTTGCTACTGCTGTTACTTGTCTTGCTCTACTGCTGCTGCTACTGTTGCCACTGCCGTTACTCGCTAGTTTGCCGTTACTACTTTGCTTGCAGATACTAATCTTTCAGGTGTGGTTGAATCTGACAATTCAACTGCTAATACTTGAGACTATTCTCTCACCTCCCGTCATGCGAATCAACAAATTTGGGTCGAATACTCTACCCTCGAAAACTGATGCGATCCCATGCGCTTGTGGGCCGTCAACAACATTCTTCTAGTTTCGATTGCCGGAGAGTGCTAGCAGCATTCTTTTGGTGTCGTTGCAAAGGGGAAGAACAGTTGGCATCAATACTAGGGACCAATCCCCGTCAAAACTAACTCGATTACATGATAGATCTCATCCTACTCATCACCACCCAGCGAGCCTACGAATAGATTACTCACGAATGATGAAGAGCTTCTTGGAATTGGAGAGGGAAGAAGGTTGAAGGATACAATGGCGACGATTTCCCCTCTCCGGAGCCCAAAACGGACTCCAGATCTGTCCTCCAGATGATGAACAGGATGTGGCGGCGCCTCCGTAACGCAAACGCGATGAAATCTTCTCTTCTGATTTTTTTCGGGACAAAGGTGAATTTATAGAGCTGAGTTTGGGGGCGGCACAGCCGCGTGGGCCCCACAAGCTTGGTTGTCGCGGCCAGGGGGGCTTGGCAACAGGGCTTGTGGCCCACTGACCCATCCCCTCCGGTGGATCTTTGCACACGTACTTTTCATATTTTCCAAAAATATTCTCCGTAAATTTCAGGACGTTCCGTGAACTTTCATTTCTGCACAAAAACAACACCATGGCAATTGTGCTGAAAACAACGTCAGTCCGGGTTAGTTCCGTTCAAATCATGCAAATTAGAGTCCAAAACAAGGGCAAAAGAGTTTGGAAAAGTAGATACGATGGAGACGTATCAACTCCCTCAAGCTTAAAACCTTGTTTGTCCTCAAACAACTCAGTTGACAAACTGAAAGCGAAAGAAAAACTTTGACAAACTCTCTTTGATCTTGTTGTTGCAACTGTGTCTAACTCATAACCAGAATTTCAGCAAGATCACAAGTTAACCACATAAGCAAGTGACATAAAGGTCTCACGGTAAACTAATATCAATGGCATAATCAGCTAGCGAGCAAATAATAATGAGTCTCAGATACCAACAATTCAATCAAAACAAGCATGAAGCAATATGAATAGGTGGTATCTCGCTAGCTCTTTCTGAGACCGCAAAACATAAATGCAGAGCACTTTCAAAGATCAAGGGCAAACTAAACATTGTAATTCATAGCAACGAAGATCCAGTCGTAGTCATACTCAATATCAATCAAAAGCAAAGCGTAAAAATGACAGAGGTGCTCTCTAATTGGTGCTTAAATAAGAAGAGGATGACTCAACGGGAAAATAAATAGGCAGGCCCTTCACAGAGGGAAGCATTGATTTGCATAGGTGCCAGAGCTCAAGCTTTGGAAACAGAGATAATAATTTTGGGTGGCATGCTTTCATTGTCAACGAATGACCAAGAGTTCTCAATATCTTCCATGCTATTCATGCTATAGGCGGTTCCCAAACAGAAAAGTAAAGTTTTAACTCCCCCACCACCAATCAATCACACTCCACGGCTAGCCGAATCCTCGGGTACCGTCCATACTAACATCAATCCGGGGGGAGTCTTGTTTTACAGTTATGTTTTCGATTTAAGTGTGGAACTGGGCATTCCAATTACCGGCCCCTTTCTCGTGAATGACAGTGAATAAACACATGTCGAGGATAAGACACCTAACATGGAAGATACCAATAGCCCCCTGTCACCACATGAGCGGTTCGGGCATGCAAAATAGATTATTTCTTGAAGGTTTAGAGAATGGCACACATGCAAATTTACTTGGAACGGCAGGTAGATACCACAAATAGGTAGGTATGGTGGACTCTCATGGAAAAACTCTTGGGTTTATGGAAGTGGATGCACAAGCAGTATTCCGCTTAGTACAAGTGAAGGCTAGCAAAAGACTTGGAAGCGACCAACTAGAGAGCGACAATAGTCATCAAGATGCAGTGAGTTTGACTAACATGGAGTGCAAGCATGAACAGGATATAAATCACCATGAACACGAACATCATAGAGGCTATGTTGATTTTGTTTCAACTACATGCATGAACATGCGCCAAGTCAAGCCACTTGAATCAATCAAAGGAGAATACCATCCTATCATACTACATCATAGTCATTCTTAAAGTCTATGTTGGCATTCAAGACAAACCATTATAAGATCCTAGCTAGTTAAGCATGGCATCAGAAACTATGATCTCTAAGTTTTCATTGCAAACATGGTTCTCTCACAACAAAGCTGAATCTGAGATGACAAGCTAGTCATATTTACAAAAACAAGATAGATAGAGTTCATACCAGCTTTTCCAGTCTCAGTCACTTCATCATATATCATCATTATTGCCTTTCACTTGCACGATCGAACGATGTGAACAATAATAAGAGTGCTCGTGCATTGGACTAAGCTGAATCTGCAGGCAAACACAAAGGAGAAGACAAAGTAATATGGCTCTTTGAAAGCTAAATAGGTATGCATGCAAGAGCCACTAAACATTGTAACCAATATCTTCTACCTTGACCCAAAGAGAAAGAAAACTATTTACACGGGAAAGATCCCAACAAGAAAAAGAAGAAAGGAAAATCTTTTTGGGTTTTCTCAAAACGACAAAAAACAAGAAAACAAAAATAAACTAGCATGGATAATACAGTGGTAAAGTGTAAACACCGGCTAACAAAGTGAAAGCATAAGCATGAATGTAAAGTCGGTGAGAACACGTACTCCCCCAAGCTTAGGCTTTTGGCCTAGCTTGATCTACTCCCAAGGATGGTCCTGGCGAAACCCAAAATCATAATCGGAGTTATAGGGGAGCGCTGCAGCCACTGCCTGAATAGCTGCCTCTCGAAGACGAGCAGCCGTCGCCTCCCTCTCATACTCCTCTGCCTCTCCTATGGTTATGTAGTATCTCCGTTTTACCTGAAAGTGAAAGAAAACAGGAGCAGGAAGGGTAATATGGAAAACACGCTGCCGGTTAAATATCAATCGGTATAGGAGGGATTCATCATCCCTCTTAAGGAACTGGTAGCGTGTCATAGCGACGCGGTCAAGGAAAGCTGTCTGGAGCGGGGGATCTCCTGCGCGGATGGGTACTCCAAGAAAATTTGCTATGCGAGTGGCATAGATGCCGCCAAAGAAATCCCCATCAATAGCATTCTTATTCATCCTCCTTGCTATAATAGCTCCCATGTTGAAGCTTTTCTCACGCGTCACTGCGCTCTTAAGGATACTAAGGTCGGAGGCGCATAGGTGACAATGTTCAACCTTGCCGTTAATGCATCTACCTATGAAGAGGGCAAAGTAGTGCAAGGCTGGGAAATGAATGCTTCCTATGGTAGCTTGCGTGATGTCTCTAGTTTCTCCAACAGTTATACTAGAGACAAAATCTCTAACCGAAGACTTAGCAGGATCTTTAAGATTACCACCATTGGGTATCTTGCAAATCCTATTGAAATCATCCAGATCCATGGCATATGATTTATCATACAGATCAAACGGTATGGATGAGTCACGGCCAACTGAAAATTTAAATCTATGCACGAAATAAGAAGTGAGCAAAGCATACTGTTCACATTTATCTGAGAGGAATTCCTCTAACCCGGCATTGCGGACAAGTGTATCAAACTCATCCTTGAAGCCTGCTTCGGTCATGAACTCATCGGAAGGCCATTCACATGGTTGTACTGGTGCGTCCCTTAGTTGATAAGGTTCGGGCTCTCGAATAGAAAGACGGGGACCCTTCTTACTTGAGGAACCACCATGAAACTTCCTCCTGAACATAATTTATTTTTGCTGAAATTTCGAAGTTCAAAAGAAAAGGGAATAAAGACCAACCACACTTGGTAGCAACTACTCCTAGTAGTGCCTAGAGACCGTATCATGCGCTAAAACTACTTGGGACAAGCTAAAATCAACATTTCAAGCTCAAGAACAGGGTCACCAAGGTAGCAAGAATACGTGAAGGATAAAGCACTAGAGCAAAAACTAATTGGACCAATGGAGGAGTCACTTACCAAGGAGTAATTTTCCCAAAACGGTTCGGGGAATGGTGCTTTGAGCAAGGAGATCGAAAATCACACCCAAATGAGCAAGAACACGGGTTTGAGCTGCGAAACATTTTTTCTTGGAGGTAGAAGAAGAGGATGGGGGCTGGAATGAGTGGAGGGGGTCCCTGTGGGCCCCACAAGCTTGCTTGCCGCGGTGACAGGGCTTGTGGCCCACTGGTGTGGCCCCCAGGCCAGCTCTCAGTCCCAGTATTTTTCAAATATTCCAGAAAAAATCATACTAAATTTTCACGACCATCGGAGAACTTTTATTTTCGGGGTATTTTTCTACCGGACGCTAAAACAGGAAACATGGAAAACTAAACTAAATCTATCATTTTTCTTCTAAGCAACAAAAGGTGAAAGCTTAAAACAGAGGTATGTGACTCCTTGATTCATCCATTTCATGGTAATCGAAAGAAATCCGTCAATGGGGTTGATCAAATCCTCATGACAAAACCTTCTCGAATCCCAAAAGAGAACGGAGAATTTTCGAATAGCCACTAAGTCACCTCAATGGGGATATGTATCTCCCCAACAAGCAAATCATACTTCATCTTGACACGAGGAATAGGGCATTCAAAGCTCCCAATAAGAATCGATGAAGTTTTTTCAATAGCATTGTTGCAATGTACTTGATATCGTTTCTTTAGAAAGTAAACGGTATGCTCATTACCATTGACATGGAAAGTGACATTGCCTTTGTTGCAATCTATAACAGCCCCTATAGTGTTTAAAAAGGGTCTTCCAAGGATGACAGCCATGGCATCGTACTCGGGAATATCCAAGATAACAAAGTCTGTTAAGATAGTGGTGTTAGCAACCACAACAAGCACATCCTCGCAAATATCGACAGGGAAAGCAGTTGATTTGTCGGCCATTTGCACAGAGATTTCAGTGGGTGTCAACATATCCAGTTCAAGTCTACGATAAAGATAGAGCGGCATAACACTAACACCAGCTCCAAGGTCACATAAGGCAGTTCTTACATAGTTTCCTTTAACGGAGCAAGGTATAGTGGGCACTCCGGGATCACCAAGTTTCTTAGGAGTTCCACCTTTGAAAGTGTAATTGGCAAGCATGGTGGAGATCTCAAGATCTGGTATCCTCCATTTATTGGTCACGATATCTTTCATGTACTTGGCATATGGAGACATTTTGAGCATATCAACTAACCGCATCTGCAGAAAGACGGGTCTTATCATTTCAATAAAGCGCTCAAAATCCTCATCATCCTTTTTCTTGGACGGCTTTGGAGGAAAGGGCGTAGGTCTCTGAACCCATGGCTCCCTTTCCTTACCATGCTTCCTAGCAGTGAAGTCATTCTTATCGTACCTCTTAGGTTGTGGGTTATCAGGATTAACCGTAGGTTCAATCTCCACATCCTTATCATTTCTAGGTTGAGCATCATTATGAACATCGCTGTCCGTATTGTCACCAGGTTCATGTTTATCACCAGATTGTGTTTCTGCATCACATGCAGAAATATCATTTGGTTCTTCAGGTGTGACGGTATTTGGTGAACGGACATGTAGGTTTCTATCATCCTTCTTCTTCTCCTTAGGATGACTGGGTGTATCAGCATTAATTCCTTGAGAATCTTGATCAATTCTCTCAGGATGGCCTTCAGGATACAAAGGTTCCTGAGTCATTTTGCCACCTCTAGTAATGACTCTGACAGAGCTGTAATTTAATTCATTGAGCAAGTCATTCTGAGCTTGAAGTACTTGTTCTACCTGAGTAGTAATCATAGAGGCATGTTTACTTAGAAGCTTCAGATCATTGACATTTCTGTCTACACAAGCACTTAAATGACTAAGCATACGAGTACTTTGTTCCAAATGTCTGCTAACATAATCATTGAAACTCTGTTATTTGGCCACAAAGTTGTCAAATTCATCAAAGCATAGGCTAGCAGGTTTGTCAAAAGGAATATCACTCTCATCAAACCTACGCAGAGAATTTACTTCTACTACCTGTATCGGGTTATCGAGACCATGGATCTCTTCGATAGGTGGTAGACTTTTGACATCTTCAGATCTAATGCGTTTCTCTTGCATAGATTTCTTGGCTTCATGCATATCTTCAGGACTAAGGAATAGAATACCTCTTTTCTTAGGAGTTGGCTTAGGAGGTGGTTCAGGAATAGTCCAAGCATTATCATTGATCAAAATGTTATTCAGTAGGATCTCAGCTTGTTCTATAGTTTGTTCCCTAAAAACACAACCGACACAACTATCTAGGTGGTCTCTAGAAGCATAGGTAAGTCCATTATAGAAGATATCAAGTATCTCGTTCTTCTTAAGAGGGTGATCAGGCAAAGCATTCTGTAGCTGGATGAGCCTCCCCCAAGCTTGTGGGAGACTCTCTTCTTTGAGTTGAGCAAAGTTGTATATTTCCTGCAAGGCAGCTTGCTTCTTATGGGCAGGGAAATATTTCTCACAGAAGTAATAAACCATATCCTGGAAACTACTCACACATCCAGGAGCAAGAGAAGTGAACCAGGTTTTAACGTCATCCTTTAGAGAGAAAGGAAACAGCTTAAGGATATAGTAGTAGCGGATCTTCTCCAGTGAAAAGTTTGGCTATATCGTGTAGTTTGGTGAGATGGGCTACGACCATCTCAGACTCATAACCGTGGAAAGGATCAGATTCGACTAGAGAGATTATCTCAGGATCGACAGAGAATTCATAATCCTTATCGGTGATAAAGATAGGTGAAGTGGCAAACTTCAGGTCGTATTTCATCCTAGCTTTCAGAGATTTTTCCGTCCACTTGAGAAGTAATTTCTCAGCGTCATAGGCATCCTTACACGCAAGAAAATCCTCAGCTATCTCTCCCTCCATAACATAACCCTCAGGTATATCAGGCAAATCATATCTAGGAGAGCTAGATCTAGCAGGAGCAAAAGCAGGTTCTATCTCAATAGTATCGGCAGTTTTAGAAGCATCACGAGCATTGGCAGTAACTCTAGCAATATGAGCATCAAGGAATATCCCTAGTGGCATATCAGGCAAAGTAGTATCTCTAGCAGTATCAAGCATAGCATCATCAGGCAAAATAGCATCTCTAGCATCATCGGGCAAAGCAGTATCAGGCATAGCATCTCTAGCAGTAACAGGCATAGCTTCTCTAGCAGTATCAGGCATAGTATCTCTAGCAGTAGCATCATAAGCATCATAAGATTTCTAGAGGAGGTGGTGTCGCAAACTTACTCATAACTGAAGGTGAATCAAGTGCAGAGCTAGATGGCAGTTCCTTACCTCCCCTCGTAGTTGAGGGCAAGACTTTGCTTTTTGGATCTTTCAGATTCTTCATAGTGATCAGCAGATATAAATCCCAAGTGACTCACAGAATATAGCTATCCACCTCCCCGGCAACGGCGCCATAAAAATGGTGCTAGCAGTCCCCGGCAACGGCACTAGAAAGATGCTGTTGACGTGCAACTATTCCTGACTTGATGCCCCCACGGCAACGGAGCCAGAAAAGAACTGCTCCCAGTTGCTCAACAATTAGCAATTGTCTTGCAATGGCCCACCAGCGCGTGGGATCGCGGCAGTTTTCGAGGGTAGAGTATTCAACCCAAATTTGTTGGTTCACCCGACAGGAAGTGAAAGAATATTCTCAAGTATTAGCAGCTGAATGTGTCAGATTCAACCACACCTGAAAGATTAGTGTCTGCAACCAAAGTATCAGCAACAAAGTAGTATGATAACAATGGTGCGAGAAAAGATCTGTTGACGGTAGACTATTCCTAACGGTTGTATCAATGGCGCCAGAAGTTGCCCGTGGACGGGAAATATTCTTTCCCATCAACGACGCAAGAAAAGGTATTGTAGCAGGTAGTAGCAGTGTAACGAGTAACAGCAGTGGCAAGGAACAGCAGTAGTGACAGCAGTAGCAAGTAGCAGCAGTAGCAAGTAACAGCAGCAGCAAGTAACAGTAGCAGCAACAGTAGTAACAGGAGCAAAACAAGTAACAGCAGCAGTGGGACAAACTCGTAGGCAATGGGTCGATGATTTGTTTGGATGACATTCATCATGCAACAGTTATAACACGGAGAGATATGTGGCTAGCTCCCGTTCGTCAATGTGATGTAGGCATGCATTCCGTGTGTCGTCATATGTGCTTAGGGAAAAGAACTTGCATGACATCTATTGTCCATCCCTCCCGTGGCAGCGGGGTCCAAAAGTATACTATGGGGTATTAAGGTTCTCCTTTTAATAAAGAACCGGACCAACGCATTAACACTTGGTGAACACATGAACTCCTCAAACTATGGTCATCACCGGGAGTGGTTCCGGTTATTGTCACTCCGGGGTTGCCGGGTCATAAGACATAGTAGGTAACTACAACTTGCAAGATCGGATCTAAAACACACATATATTGGTGACAATATAATAATTTCACATCTAAAATCATGGCATTCGGGCCCTATTGACAAGCATTAAGCATGGCAAAGTAGTAGCAACATCAATCTCAGAACATAGTGGATACTAGGGATCAATCCCCGTCAAAACTAACTCGATTACATGATAGATCTCATCCTACTCATCACCGCCCAGTGAGCCTACGAATAGATTACTCACGAATGATGAAGAGCTTCATGGAATTGGAGAGGGAAGAAAGTTGATGATGACGATGGCGACGATTTCCCCTCTCCGGAGCACAAAATGGACTCCAGATTTGTCCTCCAGGTGAGGAATTGGATGTGGCGGCGCCTCCGTATCGCAAACGCGATGAAATCTTCTCTTCTGATTTTTTTTGGGACGAAGGTGAATTTATGGAGGTGAGTTTGGGGGCGGCAGAGCCACATGGGCCCCACAAGCTTGGTTGTCGCGGCCAGGGGGGCCTCGGCAACAGGGCTTGTGGCCCACTGGCCCATCCCCTCCGGTTGATCTTTGCGCAGGTATTTTTCACATTTTCCAAAAATATTGTCCGTAAATTTTCACGACGTTCCGAGAACTTTCATTTCTGCACAAAAATAACACCATGGCAATTCTACTGAAAACAGCGTCAGTCTGGGTTAGTTCCATTCAAATCATGCAAATTAGAGTCCAAAACAAGGGCAAAAGAGTTTGCAAAAGTAGATACGATGGAGACGTATCAGGATCTATGACACTCGCATAACAAATTTTCTTGGAGTACCCATCCGCGAAGGATATCCCCCGCTCCATACAGCTTTCCTTGATCGCGCCGCTATGACACGCTATCAGTTCCTTGAGAGGGATAATGAATCCCTGCTATACCGGTTAATATTTAACTGACATCGTGTTTTCCATATTACCCTTCCTACTCCTGCCTTCTTTGACTTTCAGGTAAAATGGAGATATTACATAACCAGAGGAGAGGCAGAGGAGTATGAGAGGGAGGCAAAGGCTGCTCGCCTCTGTGTGGCAGCTATTCAGGCAGTGGCTGCCGCGCTCCCGTACAACCCCCATTATTATTTTGGGTATCGCCCGGACCATCCTTGGGAGTAGACCAACTTAGGCCAAAAGCCTAAGCTTGGGGGAGTACGTGTTTCTCACCGACTTTATATTCTTGCTTACACTTTCACTTTGATAGTCGGTGTTCACACTTTGCCATTGTATCATCCATGCTAGTTTGTTTCTTTTTCTCGCTTTCTTCTCGTGTGTTTGTCTAGTTTGAGAAAACCAAAAAAGATTTCTCGTTCTTCTTTTGCTAGTTAGGAGCTTTCCCGTTGATGACCCACAAGTATAGGGGATCTATCTAGTCCTTTCAATAAGTAAGAGTGTCGAACCCAACAAGGAGCGGAAGGATCTGACAAGTGGTTTTCAGCAAGGTAATATTCGCAGGCACTGAAATTATCGGTAACAAGTGGTTCTGTGGTGAGATGATTCGTAGCAAGAAACAAGTAACAAAAGTAGTAACGGTGCAGCAAAGTGGCCCAATCACTTTTGTAGCAAGGGACAAGCCTGGACAAAGTCTTATAGCAGGAAAAACGCTCCCGAGGACACAGGGGAATTTCTGTCATGCTAGTTTTCATCATGTTCATATGATTCGCGTTCGTTACTTTGATAGTTTGATATGTGGGTGGACCGGCGCTTGGGTACTGCCCTTACTTGGACAAGCATCCCACTTATGATTAACCCCTCTCGCAAGAATCCGCAACTACGAAAGAAGAATTAAGACAAAGTCTAACCATAGCATTAAACTAGTGGATCCAAATCAGCCCCTTACGAAGCAACACATAAACTAGGGTTTAAGCTTCTGTCACTCTAGCAACCCATCATCTACTTACTACTTCCCAATGCCTTCCTCTAGGCCCAAATAATGGTGAAGTGTTATGTAGTCGACGTTCACATAACACCACTAGAGGAAAAACAACATACAATACATAAAATATCGAACGAATACCAAATTCACATGACTACTATTAGCATGACTTATCCCATGTCCTCGGGAACAAAAGTAACTACTCACAAAGCATAATCATATTCATGACCAGAGAGGTAATGAGTAGCATCAAGGATCTGAACATAAACTCCTCCACCAAATAATCCAACTAGCATCAACTACAAAGAGTAATTAACACTACTAGCAACCTTACAAGTACCAATCGGAGTCGCGAGACGGAGATTGGTTACAAGTGATGAACTAGGGTTTGGAGATGAGATGGTGCTGATGAATATGGTCATGGTGATGAGTCCCCTCCGATGAGGGGAGTGTTGGTGATGACGATGGCGACGATTTCCCCCTCCGGGAGGGAAGTTTCCCCGGCAGGATCGTCCTGCCGGAGCTCTAGATTGGTTCTGCTCAAGTTCCGCCTCGTGGCGGCAGCAAACCCTCCTAAAAGCCTCCTCCTGATTTTTTTTGGAACGAAACCCTTCATATAGCACAAGAGGGGAGCCAGTGGGCCAGCAGGGATCGCACAAGCCCCCTAGGCGCGACCAGGGGGCTGGTCGCGCCTACCAGGCTTGTGGCCCCCTGGTTGCGCTCCTCTCGCACTTCTTCGGCCCAGTATTTTTTATATATTCCCAAAAAATCCACGTTGATTTTCACGGCTTTTGGAGTTGCGCAGGATAGGCATCTCAAACTTGCTCCTTTTTCAAGCCAGAATTCCAGCTGCCGGCATTCTCCCTCTTCATGTAAACCTTGCAAAATAAGAGAGAAAAGGCATAAGTATTCTACCATGAAGTGAAATAACAGCGCAAGAAGCGATAAATATCAACATGAAAGCATGATGCAAAATGGACGTATCACCCGTGTAAATAGTTTTCTTTTTCTTTGGGTCAAGGTAGAAGACCATGGTTACAATGTTTAGTGGCTCTCGCATGCATATCTGTTTATCTATCAAAGAGCCATATTACTTTGTCTTCTCCTTTGTGTTTGCCTGCAGATTCCAGCGTAGTCCAATGCACGAGCACTCTTATTATTGTTCACATCATTCGGTCGGGCAAGTGAAAGGCAATAATGACGATATATGATGAAGTGACTGAGCCTAGAAAAGCTGGTATGAACTCGATCTATTTTGTTTTTGTAAATATGACTAGCTCATCCTTCCTGATTCAGCTTTGTTGTGAGAGAAACATGTTTCCAATGACAACCTAGAGATCATAGTTTCTGATGCCATGCTTAATTAGCTAGGAGCTTATAATGGTTTGTCTTGGATGCCAACATGAATTTTGAGATGATTATGATGTAGTATGATAGGATGGTATCCTCCTTTGAATGATTCAAGTGGCTTGACTTGGTGCATGTTTACGCATGTAGTTGAAACAAAATCAACATAGCCTCTATAATATTCATGTTCATGGTGATTTATGTCCTACTCATGCTTGCACTCAATGTTGGTTAATCTCAATGCATTTTGATGAATGTTGTCGCTCTCTAGTTGGTCGCTTCCCAGTCTTTTGCTAGCCTTCACTTGTACTAAGCGGGAATACTGCTTGTGCGTCCACTTCCATAAACCCAAAGTTATTCCATATGAGTCCACAATACCTACCTATATGCGGTATGTACCTGCCGTTCCAAGTAAATTTGCATGTGCCACTCTATAAATCTTCAAGAAATAATCTGTTTTGCATGCCCGAACCGCTCATGTGGTGACAAGGGGCGACCAGTATCTTCCATGCTAGGCGTGTTATCCTCGATATGTGTTTATTCACTATCACTCACGAGAAAGGGGCCGGTAATTGGAATGCCCAGTTCCATGCTCAAATCGGATAATTGCAAACAAAACTCCCCCTGGATTGATGTTGGTATGGATGGCACCCGAGTATTCGGCTAGTCGTGGAGTGTGATTGATCGGTGGTGGGGGAGTCAAAACTTTACTTTTCTGTTTGGGAACCGCCTATAGCATGTGTAGCGTGGAAGATGGTGAAAACTCTTGGTCATTGCGTTGACAATGAAAGCATGCCACCCAAAATTATTATCTCTGTTTTCAAAGCTTGAGCTCTGGCACCTCTACAAATCAATACCTCCCTCTGCGAAGGGCCTATCTATTTATGTTTCTGTTGAGTCATCCTCTTCATATAAAAGCACCAATTAGAGAGCACCTCTGTCATTTTTATGCTTTGCTTTTTGACTGATATTGAGTATGACTGGGACTGGATCTTCTTTGCCATGAATTCAATGTTTAGTCAGCCCTTGGTCTTTGAAGGTGCTCTGCATTTATGTTTTGCGGTCTCAGAAAGAGCTAGCGAGACACCATTTGTTCACACTGCTTCATGATTGTTTTGATTGAAGTGTTGACGTTTGAAACTTATTATTATTGCTCGCTGGTTGATTATGCCATTGATATGAGTTTACCGTGAGACCTAGATGTCATTTGCTTATGTGGTTTGCTTGTGATCTTGCTGAAACTCTGGTTATGAGTTAGACATAGTTGCAACAACAAGATCAAACAGAGTTCGTAAAAGTTTTTCTTTTGTCTCTTTTAGTTTGTCAACTGAATTGCTTGAGGACAAGCAAGGTTTTAAGCTTGGGAGAGTTGATACGTCTCCGTCGTATCTACTTTTCCAAACTCTTTTGCCCTTGTTTTGGACTCTAATTTGCATGATTTGAATGGAACTAACCCGGAATAACGATGTTTTCAGCAGAATTGCCATGGTGTTGTTTTTGCGCAGAAATAAAAGTTCTCGGAATGACCTGGAAATTTACGGGGATTTTTTGTGGAATATATAAAAAATACTGGCGCAAGAATCAACCGAGGAAGTGGAGCGTGGAGCCCACAAGCCCACCAGCCCCCCTCCCCCCCCCCCCCCCGTGGACACGCCTGGCAGGCTTGTGGGGCCCACGAAGCTCCACCACCTCCAATTCCAGCTCTATTTAGTCCCTTTCGTCCGGAAAAAAATCAAGGAGAAGAGTTCATCGCGTTTTACGATACGGAGGCGCCGCCACCTCCTGTTCTTCCTCTGGAGGGCAGATCTGGAGTCTTTTCTGGGCTCCGAAGAGGGGAGATCGTCACCATCGTCATCACCAACCTTCCTTCATCGCCAATTCCATGATGTTCTTCACCGTTCGTGAGTAATATCATCGTAGGCTTGTTGGACGGTGATGGGTTGGATGAGATCTATCATGTAATCGAGTTAGTTTTGACTGGGATTGATCCCTAGTATCCACTATGTTCTCAGATTGATGTTGCTACTACTTTGCCATGCTTAATGCTTGTCACTAGGGCCCGAGTGCCATGATTTTAGATCTGAACCAATTATGTTGTCGCCAATATATGTGTGTTCTTGATCCTATCTTGCAAGTTGTAGTCACCTACTATGTGTTATGACCCGGCAACCCCGGAGTGACAATAGCCGGAACCACTCTCGGAGATGACCATTGTATGAGGAGTTCATGTATTCACTAAGTGTTAATGCGTTTGTCGGTTCTTTATTAAAAGGAGAACCTTAATATCCTGTAGTTTCCATTAGGACACTGCTGCCACGGGAGGGATGGACAATAGATGTCATGCAAGTTCTTTTCCCTAAGCACGTATGACTACATACGGAATACATGCCTACATTACATTGACGAACTGGAGCTAGTTACATATCTCTCAGTGTTATAACTGTTGCATGATGAATAGAATCCGGCATAATCATCCATCACCGATCCAATGCCTACGAGTTTTTTCTACTGGTCCTTGCTACGTTACTTTGTCGCTACTGCTGCTACTGTTACTCTGTTGTTACTGCTGTTACTGCTGCTGCTGTTACTTTGCTTCTACTGCTGTCACTTTGCTACTACTGGTTACTGTTGCTACTGTTGCTTTCACACTACTCTACTACTGATACTTTTCTGCAGATACTAAGACTTTCAGGTGTGGTTGAATTGAAAACTCAACTGCTAATACTTGAGAATATTCTTTCGCTTCCCCTTGTGTCGGATCAATAAATTTGGGCTGAATACTCTACCCTCGAAAATTGTTGCGATCCCCTATACTTGTGGGTTATCAAGAGTGGCCTCCCCATGGGAAGGTCCTTTCATCGTCACCAAAGCAATACACAACAATGTGTACTATCTCATAGACGCGCAGAAGTCACAGAAGCGCAAAAGGATCGGCTCCAACGAAGATATGAATTGCCCATGGAATGCGGCACTCCTCCGCCCGTTTTATAGCTGAACCAGTGTATTTATGTATCCCCCACCTTTTGGGTTTAATGAATGCAGCAGGTACCTCGAGCGACACTCAGGGGCTACCTTTTATCGTCTTCATGCATTATGGGGCTCATCGGCTAGTCTGAGTCCTCCTCTCTTGAGCCGATTAAGTAATGTGCGTGATGCCAAGTCCTACAGTTTCCTCCAGCCATAGATTGGCTATCGGTTGTCCACATGGTGAGAGTTCACAACCGAATGCGCTCTCACACGAACGACGCCTAAAGAAGAGTGACCAGCTCAAGCTCCCCCACTCCGCAAGTCTCTTTTTTGCCAATGGCACTCTATGCCTACTCCCAGACGGCCTCTGGCGCAATCGTCCTAGCCCAAGGCGCAAGACCCTAAATATCACGCTACCCCCTTCAAGGTCGACATCCCGTCCCAGTCGTAGACAGGCTCCCGGCTACCCGACTAGTAGGACAGAAGCCAAAGAGGGGAAGGTATGAGGAGAAAGGAACAGGGGCAAAGGCAATGGATGAGGCGGCACGCAAAATTATCAGAAAAAGTATGCATATATATACAAAAAAGCAAAGGGCCCATGGCCATAAGTTCATTGCATTACCTACACCCATGGTGGGTGGACTCGCGGACTAACAAAAAGCAGGAACAAAAAAGACAAAGTCTAACTAATGGAGGTGCCATTCGCCCCGGTTCGACCCACGTCGGTCGTGGTGCCGGTGTTTGCCTCTGTCTCGGCATCGACGTACACATCGACGATAGATCTGGTCCCTTCATCACCCGTCCCGGCCGCGCTACCCTCCAAGTCATCAAAGGACAACGCATTGTCATCCTTCGGGATCGTCGCACCCTTGACCGACACTCCGGGGTGTACGAATCCCACGGAGTATAGGACACGATGTCGCTCGCCCGCACAGTCGAGGGCCCGGCGGCCGCCACCAGCATCGCCTCCGCGATGTCCCGCCTGGTATCCAATAAGGCCAAGTTCAGGTATCTGCGCCGGTCTCTAGGCATCGATCCACACCGACCCGACCTCCAGCCACCTCGTCGGTCGGCTGAAGGTTCACGGTTGTACCACCTCCGACGAAAGGGTGGAACCCACCGCCAACCCTACATCCCGAAGCCGGTTCATGATGCGCGTCACTATCTTCAGCCGGGCCTCGGCGGTGACTCCGGTCTCCTCCATCGTCCAGGAGGTATCCGACTCGATATGGATGCCCAACATGCGTTGCTCCTCCCGGTGGGCCTTCACGGCTGCCTCCATCGATTCTCGTGTTTGAGGGAAGGACTCTAGGAAGGGGACACGTGCAGACAAATAAGAAACGTAATCCAAATCCAAATCCAAGGCAGAGCTAGACAGGTGAAGCAAAAACTTACCAGCAAGAAGTTCGTCGATATGTTCCGCCTCCTCCAGCATGGCCTCTTCCTTCACCGACCACGCGCAGGCACGGCGGTCATAGTCCTCCTTCCACAGGCGGGCCTCATCGAGGGCCTTATCGACTAGTAGAAAATGGCCCATTTGTCCCGGTTCCAGAGGCCCATTAGCCCCGGTTCTTGAACCGGACTAAATAGTCGGGACTAAAGCCCAAAACATTTAGTCCCGGTTCGCTTACGAACCGGGACCGAATTTTCTCCACGTGGTCGCTGCGGGGAGCCCGGGCAGGAGGGCCTTTAGTCCCGGTTGGACACACCAACTGGGACAACATGGCATCCACGCGTCAGCATCTGGCCGGAGCTAGAGTTTTCATATTGTGTTAGCTAGCTAATAAAGAGAAGTGTCCTCTCTTTCTCCGTGCTTGGTCGACCCTAGCTACTATACATATAGAGAGAACATGAAGCTAGCTAATGAGAAAATGAAGGAAACCATTTACAATCCTTAACATCTTTTACAATGCCTAACATCATCTACCTAAGATCCAATCACAAATAGCTCACGTGGTATTCTCCGTCTTTAGGTATGACGTGGTCAAGAAAGAATCCCGTCAATTCCTCTTGAATTGCTCGTATGCCATCATCTAATAGGGGTTCATCTCGCTTCTTCCAGATTTAATTTAAAGAAGGGGGACAATACATGCATATATATGAATAAAACTCATCACAATTGATAGTAATATATAAAATAAAATTGTGAATATTATTTACGTACTTCAAGTTGTTCGTCAGAGATGCCCCGCCCATAGGTCGAGAGGCAAATGAACTCGCATACGTAGTATGCACATTTTTCAGTCCCAACTACCTGGTACAAGCACTTTAGGAGAATAGAGTTCAATCAAACTGATAAGCAATCATGGTAATGATATATTGTTGAAAATTTGAATCAATTAGAGATGTGCAGAACTAGCTAGTACTACTTACTAGGGGTGCATAAATTGCAACTCTTTCTTTAGACCGGGAGCAAGCTTGATGAACTTCTTCCAAACCCTGTCAGGCAAAGAAAATGATTACTTGATATTAGGAAATTAATGAAAGTTGCATGCCGGTATGGTCCTGGTATTGAGTGAACTTCTTGAGCACTGTAGTCATGTCCGCATAATCCTCGGGATCTTTACGTCTCGAGTCTAAGACAGTTACTTTTGCCCCGTCAAGCTTAATGGATAGCAGAATAAAGTGGTAACTATGCACGCATATATAACTCATCAATTACATTTACTTAACCTCGAGTAAGCGAAACCGAGTATACAGAGAAGACAGCAACACTCACTTGAAGATATAAGGAAAGAATATTTCCCTTTTGTTTTCATTTGCAAGCAACGACTTTAGCAACTTAACCTCGGTCTCTTTGGTTTCATTTCGTACCGACAATACATTTACCGATTCTAGGCTAATGAACCCAACGTGAAAGATTCCTGCTTTTTTTAATTCGACGATCTTCAATCTGCATAATATATATAGTGAGGATAATTATAGATACATGCAATGAACGAGCTGAGCTAGACACTTAACTATAGAAGTAATACTTACAAACAGTAGGAAGTCAGGAGTTGTTTGTCGAGGGCCAGTTGATTGTATAACTAAAATAACTCCTCAAATTAAACAAGCAGGACTGAAGCTCCAATGAAATCGTGATCTTTTTCACTCTCATATAGATAGAGTGTTTCCTAGTCTCCCTGAAGATGTTCATGTACCACTCATGCAATTCGTGCATCCTCGGTGTTAGAGGAGGATGACCAGGTTTGACAAGAGGCTTCTCGAGCACATATTCATATGTTTGTTTATTTGTTACCTCAGCTATCTCAAAAATTACTGAATCGTTCACGTAATCACCAGGATTGGTACCGGGCAGCAACCCCGAATCATTAGCGACGACGATATCGCTAGACACCTTGAGCGGGGGGCACGATTGCTTATTATGTTTGTCGAGCTGGGGAATTGTTTTCCCACTTCTTTGTTTTGCTAACATTGCATCACTGCTAGCCGCCAGAGCGGCAGCGGAGTCTGTCTTCTGCTTGAGAGAAGGAGGAGGAGGCGGCATCTTTCTTACTTGTGTATTTTTCGGCAGAGCAGCGACGACGTCTGTCTTCCATCGTTGCGGAGGAGGCGGACTGCTCCGACGCGCCTGAGGAGGAGCCGAAGGAGGAGGACTGCTATGACGCGCCTGAGGAGGAGCCGAAGGAGGAGGACTGCTCCGACGTGCTGGAGGAGGAGACGAAGAAGGAGGCTGAGAGCTCCGACGCGTCGGAGGAGGAGCTGAAGAAGGAGGCGGACTGCTTTGACGCGCCGTAGGAGGAGTCGAAGAAGGAGGCGGAGTGCACTCACGCGCCGGAGGAAGAGCCAAAGAAGGAGGCGGAGTGCTCCGACGCGCCGGAGGAGGAGTCGAAGAAGGAGGCGGAGTGCCCTCACGTGACGGAGGAGGAGCCGAAGAAGGAGGCGAACTGCTTCGACGCGCTGGAGGAGGAGTCGAAGAAGGATGCAGAGTGCCCTCACGCGCCGGAGGAGGAGACGAAGAAGAAGGCGGAGTGCCCTCACAAGTCAGAGGAGCCGGAGTGACCTGATCATTCACCGGAGGAGGATGAGGAGTGCCCTGATCAGTCGCCAGAGGAGGATGAGGAGTGCCCTGATCACTCACCGGAGGAGGAGGAGGAGGCGTCCAGTTTGGAAGCTTGATGTACTACTTTGGCCATAGACATGTACTCCTCAAATCATGAACCAGCTTATTCTCATCTTCACCTGTAGGGTGGTCAAGCTCGAGCTGCTCAAATCCCTCCTTTACTTCATCCACCATCACAACAGCAAAGCCACGTGGAATTGGAAGGCACTTAAAAGTTCCATTGGATTGAGGACGTGCAACAACGCCGATAGCAGCCTTGAAAGTCAGGTTCCGGCATTTCGTCAAAAGCTCGCAAGGTTGAGACTCCGTGATAGTATCCACAGGGTAGCTACGAGCCGTGAAGTCAGGCTGAACGAGCTCCTTCGAAGCCACGCTGCTTTTCGCTGAGATGGCGCGGTAAATTCTGGGGTAGTTTCGTGCCGCTGAGATGGATGGTCGGCAGCTCACTGGCTCCTCAAGTTCATCTAGAATTTGTAGTCTTGCATTGATCTTCTGCATGTCGCTCAGTGATACGTGTCCAACGTATCTATAATTTTTGATGGTTTCATGCTATTATCTTGTCAAACTTTGGATGTTTTGCATGCTTTTTATTTATTTTCTGGGACTAACTTATTAACTCAGTGTCATGTGCCAGTTCCTATTTTTCCATGTTTTTGACCCCTTTCACAGGAGATTTTGAAACGGAGTCCAAACGGAAGAAAATCCCCGAAAAGATTTTTTTTGGAACGGAAGAAGATCGGAGAACTTGGGAGCCAAGCCAGAGGAGCTACAGGGGCCCCACAAGCCCCCGCCCCGCGGCCAGGGGGCGCGCCATCCAGGCTTGTGGGCCCCCTGGAGGTCCCCTGACCTAGATCTTGCGCCTATATATTCCCAAATATTCTCAAAAAAATCAAGAGACTATCGCAATCGCTTTTCCGCCGCCGCAAGCTTCTGTCTCCGCAAGATCCCATCTAGGGCACGTCCTGGTGCCCTGCTGGAGGGGGATTCGGATACAGAGGGCTTCTTCATCAACACCATGACCTCTCCGATGATGCGTGAGTACTTCACCATAGACCTACGGGTCCATAGCTAGTAACTAGATGGCTTCTTCTCTCTCTCTTGGATCTTCAATACAAAGTTCTCCATGATGTTCATGGAGATCTATCCGATGTAATCTTCTTTTGCGGTGTGTTTGTCGAGATCCGATGAATTGTGGATTTATGATCAGATTATCTATGAATCTTATTTGAGTTTCTTCTGATCTCTCTTATGCATGATTTCATATCCTTGTAATTCTCTTCGAGTTGTGGGTTTTGTCTGGCCAACTAGATCTATGATTCTTGCAATGGGAGAAGTGCTTGGTTTTGGGTTCATACCGTGCGGTGAACTCACCGAGTGACAGAAGGGGTAGCGAGGCACGCATCATGTTGTTGCCATCAAGGGTAAAAAGATGGGGTTTTCATCATTGGTTTGAGATTATCCCTCTACATCATGTCATCTTGCTTAAAGCATTACTCTGTTTGTCATGAACTCAATACACTAGATGCATGCTGGATAGCGGTCGATGTGTGTAGTAATAGTAGTAGATGCAGAAAGTATCGGTCTACTTGTCTCGGACGTGATGCATATATGCATGATCATTGCCTTAGATATCGTCATGACTTTGAGCGGTTCTATCAATTGCTCGACAGTAATTTGTTCATCCACTGTTATATTTGCTATTATGAGAGAAGCCTCCAGTGAACACTATGGCCCCCAGGGTCTACTCCACACCATATTTTCAGCCTTACACTTTTTACTTCGTTGCACTTTCCGCCTTCAGATCTCACTTTGCAAACAATCTTGAAGGGATTGACAACCCCTTTGAAGCGTTGGGTGCAAGCTTGTTTGTGTTTGTGCAGGTACTTTGGACTTGACGAGGCCCTCCTTCTGGATCGATACCTTGGTTCTCAAACTGAAGGAAATACTTACTGCTCCTGTGCTGCATCACCCTTTCCTCTTCAAGGGAAAAACCGACGCAAACCAGAGAAGTAACAAGAAGAATTCCTAAGCGCCAGGGAAGGACTTTTGTTGCCGTAGCACTCAGCTCCACTTTCCTCTTTCTCGCTCGGCTTCTGTAACCGGCTGCGTCAGAAACCCAACCTTCCACAGAACGGAGCCTGGTGTGCCTCGTGTTCGTCCAGGGTGCTCAGCATTCCCTAGGGCCTCTGTGAGCTCGTCCTTCTCTATTTCGGGAAAGAACGCCCCTTCCTGCGCTGTGGTGATACACTGCTGAAGCTTGTTGATGGGTGTTGCAAGTTGCTCGTCCGTCCAACGACACTCCCCTGTTTCAGGCTCCAAAGTTCCCCCAACCCAGAAGAACTAATTCCTTGAACGGTCGGGCCAGTTCCATGTCTGTGGTTGGACCCCTTTAGCAATTAGGTCATTCTCAGCTTTGTCCCACAACGGACGGCCTTTGAGGTAGCCACCTAACCCCGTGTGATGGTGATACTGCTTCTTTCCAGCATTGTTCTTGTTTCTCTCTGACATTTCCTTACTCGTGTCTGATGTCTTGTAGGCCACAAATGCGGGCCAGTGATCTCTCATCTTCTCAAATCGGCCGACAAATTCTAGAGTCTTCCCTTTGTCGACATACTTTGATTTCAACTCTTTCTTCCACCTCCTGAATAGTTTTGCCATCTTCTTAAGAGCACACGCCTTGACCAGTGGCTCTATAACTGGCTTATTCGGATCCTCCTCTGGCGGTAGGGTGAAATTTTCCTTCAACGCAGTCTAATGATCATCTTTCATCCTATCGGTGACCTAATCACCTTTAGGGACGTTGTCGCCCTGAGGCTTATTCCATTGCTTGATGCTGATCAGGATGTTGTCCTTAACAATAGCTTCGCACTGAGAAAATGCATCCCTGGTCCGCTTGGGTTCAATTGGTAGGCCATCGTTCGAGAGTTTTGTGATCGTGAACTTTTGATCCTTGCCCAACCTTCTCGTCAGGCCTCGTCTCGTTACCGAAGTTTGGCTCCATCCGGACTTTTCAATAGCTCCCTCCTCTGTTCGGTCTCCGGAGCCGTCATCATGGTCTCCTTCCTCCGGGATTTGATAGTCACCGAAGCCATCATGATAATGTCCTTCCTCCTCCATTGTTCGATCATCGAAGTTGTAATCCTCTCCTTCCAGGCCATCGATGTCGCTGAGCAAAAAAAATCGACATTACCGTCATCGTTTATTATATCCCCCAAAATTTGTTCTTTTTCCATGTCTCGTGGAATATCCATTGTTTCTGCAAATATTACAAAGTGGGGAAGCCCTTTATACATAATCCCAAATATTAACATAAAAACTTAATTTGTAACTTAATCTAATCTAAATATTTTTATAATTTTTTAACTTTATTTGCTATTATAACTAAATCTAATCTAAATATTTTTATAATTTTTATAACTTGTGTCACATTGGGGAGTTCACAAATGTACCCAACATATTCTAATACGACTGAAATATACACACATGGATTCGCAATTAGACTATGTCTTCGATCACAATCATGGATTTGCAAATAGGGAGATGGATATCGATGGACGTGCTACATGTGCATTGATGGGCGACGATAGCGGGCTTTGGAACGACGATGGGTGACGAGCGACGACGACAACGGTGATGGTATCGGGGGCTACGGCGACGACAGCGACGGCGACGACAGGCGGCGACAGGCGACGACGACGACGACGATGGGCTCGGGGGGCGACGGCGACGACGATGGGCTCGGGGACAACGGCGATGGCGATAGGCTCGGGGGTGACGGCGACGGCGACGACGATGGGCTTGGGGGCGATGACGACGACGATGGGCTCGGGGACGACAGCGACGATGATGGGCTCGGGGGCAACGGCGACGGCAACGGCGACGACGACGGGCTCGGGAGCGACGGCGACGGCGATGGGCTCGGGGCGATGACGGGCTCGTGAGCGACGGCGATGGCGACGACGGGCTCTTGGAGGAGGCGCAGGGCGGCGGCAACGGGCTCGGGTGCAATGACGACAAAGAGAGAACGGGGGGAAATGGAAGTTGGTGGAACTTTCGACAACTCCCGCAATATACGAACACCTTTGTTCCGGTTGGTGCCTCAAACCGGAACCAAAGCATCACTTTAGTCCCGGTTTGTTACACCAACTGGGACTAAAGGTCAATTTCTACAACTCCCGTACTATATGTGAACCCTTTGGTTCCGGTTGGTGGCACCAACCGGGACCAAAGCCACACTTCCCCTGGCCTAATAGGGCGGGGAGAAGAGTACTTTCGTACCGGTTGGTGACTAGAACCGGGACAAAAGGTTTGTCGGCCCATTTGATATTTTTCATACATTTACTGATTTCTTTAGCTAAATGACCCTTAAATTGAAAACCACTACAAATGAACTCTGAAAATGTTGAAAGTTGGCATGGTATCATCATTTCACCCACATAGCATGTGCTAAAAAGTTGAGAGGGTTGCGGCAAAATCCGGATGCACATCGTGTACAAAACACACAATCTCTTTCGAAGTATTAGGGTTTCACACGAAAACTCATGTGTTACAAAGAGATTTCATTTTTTGAACTTATTTGAACTCCAGACTTTTTGTGTTCAAAATGCACCATTCAAAGACACATCATCAATTTTCAACTATTTCTGACATCATTTGGTATTTTTCATGCATTTACTAATTTTTTTAGCTAAATGACCCTTAAATTGAAAAGCACTACAAATGAACTCTAAAAATGTTCAAAGTTGGCATGGTATCATCATTTCACCCACATAGCATGTGCTAAAAAGTTGAGAGGGTTGCGGCAAAAACCGGATGCACTTCGTGTACAAAACGGACAATCTCTTTCGAAGTATCACGGTTTCAAACGAAAACTCATCTGTTACAAAGGAATTTCATTTTTTTGAACTTATTTGAACTCCAGACTTTTTGTGTGTTCAAAATGCACCATTCAAAGACACATCATCAATTTTTAACTATTTCTGACTTCATTTGGTATTTTTCATGCATTTGCTGGTTTGTTTTTCAGCTAAATGACCCTTAAATTTAAAAGCACTACAAATGAACTCTGAATAGGTTGAAAGTTGGCATGGTATCATCAATTCACCCACATAGCATGTGCTAAAAAGTTGAGAGGGTTGCGGCAAAAACCGGATGCACTTCATGTACAAAATGGACAATCTCTTTCGAAGTATGAGGGTTTCATACGAAAACTCACGTGTTACAAAGGGATTTCATTTTTTGAACTTATTTGAAATCCATACTTTTTGTGTATTCAAAATGCACCATTCAAATCCACATCGTCAATTTTCAACTATTTCTGACTTTATTTGGTATTTTTCATGCATTTACTAATTCTTTTGAGCTAAATGACCCTTAAATTGAAAAGCACTACAAATGAACTCTGAAAAGGTTGAAAATTTGCATGATATTATCATTTCAACCACATAGCATGTACTAAAAAGTTGAGAAGGTTGCAACAAAAACTGGATGCACTTCGTGTACAAAACGGACAATCTCTTTCGAAGTATGAGGGTTTCATACGAAAACTTATCTTTTACAAAGAGATTTCATTTTTGGTAGACATGTCCTTCACATAGAAAACCTACGTCACATCATTGGCTAGGACGAATGGCTCCTCTACATGCGCAAGATTGTTCAGATCCATTGTTGTCATTCCGTGATGTGGGTCTATCTGTACCCTGCCTCCTGACAGGTTGACCCATTTGCACTGAAACAAAGGACCTTCAAATCATGTCCATAGTCAAGTTCCCATATGTCCAATGTAACCATAATATGTGTCCTTTCCCCTCTTGGTTGCTACATCAAAGCGGACACCGTTGTTTTGGTTGGTGCTCTTTTGATCTTGGGTGATTGTGTAAAATGTATTCCCATTTATCTCGTACCCTTGGCAAGTCAATACAGTCAAAGATGGTCCCCTGGCCAACGAATACAGCTCATCAGAAACAGTGTTGTCACACATGAGACTTTTTTGCAACCAACTGCCGAAAGTCTTGATGTGTTCAAATGTAATCCAGTCGTCACACTGCTCCGGGTGTATGGAGCTTAGAATATTCCTGTGTTCATCGACATACGAGGTTACCAAGGTAGAATTTTGTAGAACTGTGTAGTGTGCTTGAGACCAAGAATGCACGTCCGTACATATCATTGATTCCGCTCCTAGTGTGCCCTTTCCAGTCAGTCTCCCCTCATACCGCGATTGAGGGAGACCAATCTTCTTAAGGTCAGGAATGAAGTCAACACAAAACCCAATAACATCCTCTATTTGATGGCCTATGGAGATACTTCCTTCTGGCCTAGCGCGGTTACGAACATATTTCTTTAAGACTCCCATGAACCTCTCAAAGGGGGACATATTGTGTAGAAATACAGGGCCCAGAACGACAATCTCGTCGACTAGATGAACTAGGACGTGTGTCATGATATTGAAGAAGGATGGTGGGAACACCAGCTCGAAACTAACAAGACATTGCACCAAATCACTCCTTAACCTTGGCATAATTACTGGATCGATCACCTTCTGAGAGATTGCATTGAGGAATGCACATAGCTTCATAATGGCTAAGCGAACATTTTCCGGTAGAAGCCCCCTCAATGCAACCGGAAGCAGTTGCGTCATAATCACATGGCAGTCATGAGACTTTAGGTTCTGGAACTTTTTCTTTGTCATATTTATTATGACCTTTATATTCGACGAGAAGCCAGACGGGACCTTCATACTGAGCAGGCATTCAAAGAAGATTTCCTTCTCTTCTTTGGTAAGAGCGTAGCTGGCAGGACCTTCATATTGCCCTGGATGCATGCGTCTTTTTCATGCACACGTTGATGTTCCTCCCGTGCCTCCGGTATATCTTTTGTCTTCCCATACACTCCCAAGAAGACTAGCAGGTTCACGCAAAGATTCTTCGTCACGTGCATCACGTCGATTGCAGAGCAAACATCTAGGTCTTTCCAATAGGGTAGGTCCCAAAATATATATTTCTTCTTCCACATGGGTGCCTCTCCTGCATCGTCATTCGGAACAGATAGTCCGCCAGGAACCTTTCCAAAGATTACTTGTAAATCATTGACCATATCAAGTATGTGATCACCAATATGGAAGGCGGGCTTGTTCCGGTGATCTGCCTCACCTTTGAAATGCTTTCCTTTCTTTCGACATTGATGGTTGGTCGGAAGAAATCGACGATGCCCCATGTACACATTCTTCCTGCATTTGTCCAAATATATACTGTCGGTGTCATCTAAACAGTGTGTGCATGCGTCATATCCCTTGTTTGTCTGTCCTGAAAGGTTACTGAGAGCAGGCCAATCGTTTATGGTTACAAACAGCAACGAATGTAGGTCAAATTCCTCATGTTCGTTCTCATCCCACACACGTACACCATTTCCATTCCATAGCTGTAAAAGTTTATCAACTAATGGCCTTAGGTACACATCAATGTCATTGTCGGGTTCCTAGGGCCTTGGATGAGCACTGGCATCATAATGAACTTTCGCTTCATGCACAACCAAGGAGGAAGGTTATACATACATAGAGTCATAGGCCATGTGCTATGCTTGCTGCTCTCCTCCCCAAAAGGATTAACGCCATCTGCACTTAAACCAAACCATATGTTCCTTGGGTCACGTGTAAAGTCTCTCCACTTTCTCTCGATCTTTCTCCACTGCGATCCGTCAGCGGGTGCTTGCTACTGCAACAAAAGACCTTCCAATGGCGCCAGAAATAGTCGTGTTGACGGCACCAGGAATCCTTCTGCTACGGCTATGCCTTAAGGGACTTCCTAGGAAATATGCAAAGGATTTCCCCCGTGGCCTTGGAGCCTTGTGTTGGTGTTCCCTCGAAGCGGAAAGGGTGACGTAGCGCAGCTGTGGTAAGTATTTCCCTCAGTTTGAGAACCAAGGTATCGATCCAGTGAAGGAGTATCACAAGTGCCTGCACAAACACAAAAATCTTGCTCCCAACGCTATGAAGGGGTTGTCAATCCCTTATAGATGGTTTGCCAAGTGAGAACTGAAAGCAACAAAGTAACAAAGCAAAGTAAAAGCGAAAGTGGAAACAACAGGTGTGAATAGACCCGGGGGCCGTAGTGTTTACTAGTGGCTTCTCTCATGAAAGCAAGTAGACGGTGGGTGAACAAATTACAGTCGAGCAATTGATAGAACCGCGCAAAGTCATGACGTCATCTATGGCAATGATTATATCTATAGGCATCATGTCCAAAACAAGTAGACCGATAATTTCTGCATCTACTACTATTACTCCACACGTCGACCACTATCCAGCATGCATCTAGTGTATTAAGTCCAAAAGAACAAAGTAGCGCCTTAAGCAAGATGACATCATGTAGATGGACAATCTCATATCTACGACAAAGCCCACCTTGTTACCCTTGATGGCAACTACACGATGTGTGCCTTGCTACCCCTACTGTCACTGGGAAAGGTCACCACACGGTAAGAACCCAAAACCAAGCACTTCTCCCATTGCAAGAATCATAGATCTAGTTGTCCAAACAAAACCCAAGACTCGGAGAGACTTACAAGGATATCAAATCATGCATATAAGAAATCAGCAAAGACTCAAATAAATATCATAGACAATCTGATCACAAATCCACAATTCATCGGATCTCGACAAACACACCGCCAAAGAGGATTACATCGGAAAGATCTCCATGAAGATCATGGAGAACTTTGTATTGAAGATCCAAGAGAGAGAAGAAGCCATCTAGCTACTAACTACGGACACGTAGGTCTGAAGTGAACTACTCATGAGTCATTGGAGGGGCGATGATGTTGATGTAGAAGCCCTCCAACTCCAAAGTCCCCTCCGGCACGGCACCGGGAAGGGTCTCCAAATGAGATCTCCCGGAAACAGAAACTTGCGGCGGCGGAAAAGTATTTTCGTGGATCCCTTTATTTTTTCTGTATTTTAGGGAATATATAGGCGAAGGATCTAGGTCAGGGGGGCGCCAGGGAGGCCACAAGCCTGCCATCCCCCCCCCCCCCCGTGGTGGCGGATGGGAGGCTTGTGGGCTCCCTGTAGCCCTCGTGGCTTGGCCCACAAGCCCCCTGATCTTCTTTCGTTCGGAAAATTTTAATTCGGGGATTTTATTCCATTTGGACTCCGTTCCAAAATCAGATCTGAAAAGAGCCAAAAACACAGAAAAACAGGAACTGGCACTTGGCACTGAATTAATAAGTTAGTCCCAAAAAAGATATAAAAGGTACATAAAACATCCAAAGATGACAAGATAACAGCATGAAACCGTCAAAAATTATAGATACGTTTGAGACGTATCAAGCATCCCCAAGCTTAACTCCTGCTCGTCCTCGAGTAGGGAAGTGATAAAGAATGAATTTGTGATGCTTTCATGCTACCTAGCATAGATGTCCTTTGTAACACCTCTTATGTGACGTGAATGTTCAGATCCATTAGATTCAAAACAATAATTTGCTATTGATGTGGAAACAATAATAATTCAAGCAAACTAGCAAGGTAATCATGAACTTTCAAAATAACAAGGCCAAAAGAAAGTTATCCCTACAAAAGCATATAGCCTGGCTATGCTCTATCATCATTGCACAACGAATTTAAATCATGCACAACCCCGGTATTGGCCAAGTAATTGTTTCACACCTTTACTTTCTCAAACCTTTTCAACTCTCACGCAATACATGAGCGTGAGCCATGGTTTTAGCACTATAAGTGGTGTGGAGTGTGGTGGAGGTTGCAAGACAAAATAAGGAGAAGATGATCACATTAACTAGGTATATCAATGAGCTGTGGAGATGCTCATCAATAGATATCAATGTGAATGAGTAGGGATTGCCATACAAATGATGCACTAGAGCTAAGAGTATGTGAAAGCTCTTAAAGAAAACTAGTGGGTGTGCATCCAACTTGCTTGCTCATGAAGACCTAAGGCAATTTTGAGGAAGCCTATCATTGGAATATACAAGCCAAGTTATATAATGAAAATTTCCCACTAGCTATATGGTGGTGACAAAACGAGAGACTCTCAATCATGAAGATCATGGTGCTTAATATGCACAAGTGTGGAAAGGTGGTAGCATTGTCCCTTCTCTCTTTTTCTCTCATATTTTTTTATTTTATTTTTTATTTATTTATTTTGGTGGGCTCTTTGGCATCTCTTTTTTTTGTGGGCATCTTTGGCCTCTTTTATTTTCTCACATGGGACAATGCTCCATTAATGATGATCATCACACTTTCAACTCAAAACTTAGAGCAACGATGACTCTATATGGAATGCCTTCGGTAGTGTACCGTGACAATGATCTAGCATGGCATAGACATTAATGGAAACATCATGCTAGCTATCTTACAATCATGCAATGGCAATGTATACGTGGTGGCACATGTCATGGTGGTAGTTGCATGGCAATATATCTCGGAATGACTTTCAAAAAGCCATAGTAGGTAGGTATGGTGGCTGTTTTGAGGGAGGCTAATGGTGGGTTTTGTGCATCGGCAAAAGTTGCACGGCACTAACAAGATAGTGATGGTGGAAGGTGAAAGTGCATCTAAACCATGGACTCAACATTAGTCATGAAGAACTCATATACTTGTTGCAAAAGTTTTATTAGTAATCAAAACAAAGCATTCAACGCATACTCCTAGGGGAAGGGTTGGTAGGTATAAACCATCGCGCGATTCCGACCACCACGCAAAGGATGACAATCAATAGACTAATCATGCTCAGATTTCATCACATAGAGGTTCACCATACGTGCATGCTACGGGAATCACTAACTTCAACACAAGTATTTCTAGATCCACAACACCTTACTAATATAACTTCAATATTACCATAACCAAAACTCAAAACTAATTGAGATGAATCAAACTTCTCTAACTATTCAATGCACATGAAGGTGGAAGTTTTCGTATCCCTTTGGATAACTACCCCTTTTGAGACTACTTTCAAAGCATAGATCAACTACCAAGCCACGCACCGCTGTGCTCTAAAAGATATAAGTAAAGCACATAGAGCAAAAGCATCTAGCTCAAAAGATATAAGTGAAGCACATGTGAGCTGAATTTTCTACCAAAGGATATAAGTGAAGCTCGACAAAATCACGGTGAGTGCATGTATCTCTCTCTAGGTGTGCAGAAAGGATGATTGTGACACAACAAAAATAAAAGACTCCTACGATACAAGACGCTCCAAGCAAAAACACATAACATGTGGTGAATAAAAATATAGCCGCAAGTAACGTTATTGATGGATTGAAGACGAGAGAGGGGACAGGGCCGGTCCAGAGATTTCGGGGGCCCGGGGCGTAACTTAGAACCCGGGGCCCCTTAATATAAACCCATCTTGGGACATTTATAGACCTCAAAATGGTTTACACAATTATGTTGATACCTTAAAGATGTATATGCTTTTTATAGTATGAAAAAAATCAAATAAGGCAGCAACGCATACCTCGAACATCATGAGTGTGTCTTGTGCCTCCTTATATATATTCTTCTTGATAAGTTTTTCTGCTTTTTGATGAAGCAGTAGAACCATCTCTTATATATAATGAGGAAATTGAGTCAAATTTCATTAATCAATGAGAAAATACTTGAATAGAAAATTCAATAAATTCACTAACATCATGTCAAATCTTTGTTGGGGAACGTCGCATGGGAAACAAAAAATTTCCTACGCGCACGAAGACCTATCATGGTGATGTCCATCTACGAGAGGGGATGAGTGATCTACGTACCCTTGTAGACCGTACAGCAGAAGCGTTTAGAGAACGTGGTTGATGTAGTGGAACGTCCTCACGTCCCTCGATCCGCCCCGCGAACAATCCCGCGATCAGTCCAACGATCTAGTACCGAACGGACGGCACCTCCGCGTTCAGCACACGTACAGCTCGACGATGATCTCGGCCTTCTTGATCCAGCAAGAGAGACGGAGAGGTAGAAGAGTTCTCCGGCAGCGTGACGGCGCTCCGGAGGTTGGTGATGAACTTGTCTCAGCAGGGCTCCGCCCGAGCTCCGCAGAAACGCGATCTAGAGGAAAAACCGTGGAGGTATGTGGTCGGGCTGCCGTGAAAAGTTGTCTCAAATCAGCCCTAAAACCTCCGTATATATAGGTGGGAGGGAGGGGGCCTTGCCTTGGGGTCCAAGGACCCCCAAGGAGTCGGCCGAGCCAAAGGGGGGGAGGACTCCCCCCCAAACCGAGTTGGACTTGGTTTGGTGGGAGGAGTCCCCCTTCCTTCCCACCTCCTTCCTTTTTTTTTCTTTCCTCTTGATTTTTCTTCTCTTGGCGCATTGGGCACTTGTGGGCTGTCCCACCAGCCCACTAAGGGCTGGTGTGTCTCCCCCAAGGCCTATGGGCTTCCCCGGGGTGGGTGCCCCCCCCCCCCCCGGTGAACTCCCGGAACCCATTCGTCATTCCCGGTACATTCCCGGTAACTCCGAAAACCTTCCGGTAATCAAATGAGGTCATCCTATATAACAATTTTCGTTTCCGGACCATTCCGGAAACCCTCGTGACGTCTGTGATCTCATCCGGGACTCCGAACAACATTCGGTAATCAACCATATAACTCAAATACGCATAAAACAACGTCGAACCTTAAGTGTGCAGACCCTGCGGGTTCGAGAACTATGTAGACATGACCCGAGAGACTCCTCGGTCAATATCCAATAGCGGGACCTGGATGCCCATATTGGATCCTACATATTCTACGAAGATCTTATCATTTGAACCTCAGTGCCAAGGATTCGTGTAATCCCGTATGTCATTCCCTTTGTCCTTCGGTATGTTACTTGCCCGAGATTCGATCGTCAGTATCCGCATACCTATTTCAATCTCGTTTACCGGCAAGTCTATTTACTCGTTCCGTAATACAAGATCCCGCAACTTACACTAAGTTACATTGCTTGCAAGGCTTGTGTGTGATGTTGTATTACCGAGTGGGCCCCGAGATACCTCTCCGTCACACGGAGTGACAAATCCCAGTCTTGATCCATACTAACTCAACTAACACCTTTGGAGATACCTGTAGAGCATCTTTATAGTCACCCAGTTACGTTGCAAAGTTTGATACACACAAAGCATTCCTCCGGTGTCAGTGAGTTATATGATCTCATGGACATAGGAACAAATACTTGACACGCAGAAAACAGTAGCAACAAAATGACACGATCAACATGCTACGTCTATTAGTTTGGGTCTAGTCCATCACGTGATTCTCCCAATGACGTGATCCGGTTATCAAGCAACAACACCTTGTTCATAATCAGAAGACACTGACTATCATTGATCAACTGGCTAGCCAACTAGAGTCATGCTAGGGACGGTGTTTTGTCTATGTATCCACACATGTAAATGAGTCTTCATTCAATACAATTAT
Organism: Hordeum vulgare subsp. vulgare; assembly: GCF_904849725.1. Lineage (NCBI taxonomy): Eukaryota > Viridiplantae > Streptophyta > Magnoliopsida > Poales > Poaceae > Hordeum > Hordeum vulgare. The sequence continues at coordinate 447,858,956 of NC_058518.1, read as the reverse complement.
AGCATGGATAATAAACTATTATCTTGATACAGGAATTATAATAATAACTATATTTATTATTGCCTCTAGGGCATAATTCCAACAGTCTCCCACTTGCACTAGAGTCAATAATCTAGCCCTCACATCACCATGTGAATTACATTGTAATAAATCTAACACCCATACAGTTCTGGTGTTGATCATGCTTTGGCCGTGGAAGAGGTTTAGTCAGCGGGTCTGCTACATTCAGATTCGTGTGCACTTTGCATATATTCACGTCCTCTCCCTCGACGTAGTCGCGGATGAGGTTGAAGCGTCGTTTGATGTGTCTGGTCTTCTTGTGAAACCGTGGTTCCTTTGCTAAGGCAATGGCACCAGTGTTGTCACAGAACAACGTTATTGGATTCAGTGCGCTTGGCACCACTCCAAGATCTGTCATGAACTGCTTCATCCAGACACCCTCCTTAGCTGCCTTCGAGGCAGCCATGTACTCTGCTTCACATGTAGAATCTGCTACGACGCTTTGCTTGGAACTGCACCAGCTTACTGCACCCCCATTAAGAATAAATACGTATCCGGTTTGCGACTTAGAGTCGTCCGGATCTGTGTCAAAGCTTGCATCGACGTAACCTTTTACGGCGAGCTCTTCGTCACCTCCATACACGAGAAACATCTCCTTAGTCCTTTTCAGGTACTTCAGGATATTCTTGGCCGTTGTCCAGTGATCCACTCCTGGATTACTCTGGAACCTACCTGCCATACTTATGGCTAGGCTAACATCCGGTCTAGTGCACAGCATCGCATACATGATAGAACCTATGGCTGAAGCATAGGGGACGGAGCGCATATGCTCTCTATCTTCATCAGTTGCTGGGCACTGAGTCTTACTCAATCTTGTACCTTGTAGAACTGGCAAGAACCCTTTCTTGGACTGTTCCATTTTGAACCTCTTCAAAACTTTATCAAGGTATGTGCTTTGTGAAAGTCCTATCAGGCGTTTTGATCTATCCCTATAGATCTTAATGCCTAGAATGTAAGCAGCTTCTCCTAGGTCCTTCATAGAGAAACTTTTATTCAAGTAATCTTTTACACTCTCCAAAAACTCCACGTTGTTTCCAATCAGCAATATGTCATCCACATATAATATTAGAAACGCCACAGAGCTCCCACTCACTTTCTTGTAAATAGAAGATTCTCCAAACACTTGTATAAACCCAAATGCTTTGATCACCTCATCAAAGCGTTTGTTCCAACTCCGAGACGCTTGCACCAGTCCATAAATGGATCGCTGGAGCTTGCACACCTTATTAGCATTCTTAGGATCGACAAAACCTTCGGGCTGCATCATATACAACTCTTCCTTAAGGAAACCGTTAAGGAACGCCGTTTTGACATCCATCTGCCAGATTTCATAATCGAAAAATGCAGCTATTGCTAACATGATTCTGACGGACTTAAGCATCGCTACGGGTGAGAATGTCTCATCGTAGTCAATTCCTTGAACTTGTGAAAAACCCTTTGCCACAAGTCGAGCTTTATAAACGGTCACATTACCGTCAGCGTCCGTCTTCTTCTTAAAGATCCATTTGTTCTGAATAGCCTTGCGGCCCTCAGGTAGTACCTCCAAAGTCCACACTTTGTTCTCATACATGGATCCTATCTCGGATTTCATGGCTTCTAGCCATTTGTTGGAATCTGGGCCCACCATTGCTTCTTCATAATTTGCCGGCTCATTGTTGTCTAACAACACGATTGACAAGACGGGATTCCCGTACCACTCTGGAGCAGCACGTGGTCTCGTCGACCTGCGTGGTTCGACAGAAACTTGAACTGGAGTTTCATGATCATCATCATTAACTTCCTCCTCAACCGGCATCGCAATGACAGAGGTTTCCCCTTGCCCTGCGCCACCATCCAGAGGGATGAGAGGTTCGACAACCTCGTCAAGTTCTATCTTCCTTCCACTCAATTCTCTCAAGAGAAACTCCTTCTCGAGAAAAGCTCTGTTTTTAGCAACAAACACTTTGCCCTCGGATTTGAGATAGAAGGTGTACCCAACTGTCTCTTTTGGGTAACCTATGAAGACGCACTTTTCCGCTTTGGGTTCCAGCTTTTCAGGCTGAAGCTTTTTGACATAAGCATCACATCCCCAAACTTTAAGAAACGACAACTTTGGTCTTTTACCATACCACAGCTCGTATGGCGTCGTCTCAACGGATTTTGATGGTGCCCTATTTAAAGTGAATGCAGCTGTTTCTAATGCATAACCCCAAAACGATAACGGCAAATCGGTAAGAGACATCATAGATCGCACCATTTCTAATAAAGTACGATTACGACGTTCGGACACACCATTACGCTGTGGTGTTCCAGGCGGTGTTAACTGTGAAACAATTCCACATTGTCTTAAGTGAGCACCAAACTCGAAACTCAGATATTCACCCCCACGATTAGACCGTAGGAACTTGATCTTCTTGTTACGATGATTTTCCACTTCACTCTGAAATTGCTTGAACATTTCAAATGTCTCAGATTTGTGCTTCATCAAGTAGACATATCCATATCTACTTAAATCGTCAGTGAAGGTGAGAAAATAACGATATCCGCCGCGTGCCTCCACGCTCATCGGACCACACACATCGGTATGTATGATTTCCAACAAGTCACTTGCACGCTCCATTGTTCCTGAGAACGGAGTCTTAGTCATCTTGCCCATGAGACATGGTTCGCATGTGTCAAGTGAATCAAAGTCAAGTGACTCCAAAAGTCCATCAGCATGGAGTTTCTTCATGCACTTTACACCAATATGACCTAAGCGGCAGTGCCACAAAAATATGGCGCTACCATTGTTAACTCTAACTCTTTTGGTCTCAATGTTATGTATATGCGTATCGTTATCAAGATTCAATATGAACAATCCTCTCACATTCGGTGCATGACCATAAAATATGTTACTCATAGAAATAGAACAACCATTATTCTCTGACTTAAAAGAGTAACCGTCTCGCAATAAACAAGATCCAGATATAATGTTCATGCTCAACACAGGCACTAAATAACAATGATTTAAGTTCATCACTAATCCTGACGGTAACTGAAGTGACACTGTGCCGACGGCGATTGCATCAACCTTGGAACCATTTCCTACGCGCATCGTCACTTCATCTTTCGCCAGCCTTCGCCTATTCCGCAGTTCCTGTTTCGAGTTGCAAATATGAGCAACAGAACCGGTATCAAATACCCAGGCACTACTACGAGAGCCGGTTAAGTACACATCAATAACATGTATATCAAATATACCTGATTTTTCTTTGCCCGCCTTCTTATCTGCCAGATACTTGGGGCAATTGCGCTTCCAATGACCCATACCCTTGCAATAGAAACACTCCGTTTCAAGCTTAGGTCCAGCTTTGGGTTTCCTCGGCGGATTGGCAACAGGCTTGCCGCTCTTCTTCGAATTGCCCTTCTTGCCTTTGCCGTTTCTCTTGAAACTAGTGGTCTTGCTCACCATCAACACTTGATGCTCTTTACGGAGTTCAGACTCTGCGACTTTCAGCATCGCAAACAACTCGCCGGGAGACTTGTTCATCCCTTGCATGTTGTAGTTCAACACAAAGCCTTTATAGCTTGGCGGCAGTGATTGAAGGATTCTGTCAGTGATAGCCTCTTGCGGGAGTTCAATCCCCAGCTCAGCTAGACGGTTTGAGTACCCAGACATTTTGAGCACATGTTCACTGACAGACGAGTTTTCCTCCATCTTGCAAGCATAGAATTTATCGGAGGTCTCATACCTCTCGATCCGGGCGTTCTTCTGAAAGATAAACTTCAACTCCTGGAACATCTCAAATGCTCCATGACGCTCAAAGCGACGTTGAAGTCCCGGTTCTAAGCCATACAAGACTGCACATTGAACTATTGAGTAGTCCTCCTTACGTGCTAACCAAGCATTCTTAACATCCTGATCAGCCGTAGCGGGTGGTTCATCTCCTAGCGCAGCATTAAGGACATAATCCTTCTTCCCAGCTTGTAAGATTAGCTTAAGATTACGAGCCCAGTCTACAAAGTTGCTTCCATCATCTTTCAACTTAGCTTTCTCTAGGAACGTATTAAAATTCAGGATGACAGTCGCGTGAGCCATGATCTACAACACAAATATGTTCAAAGTGGACTTAGACTATGTTCAAGATAATTGGAGTTTAACTTAATCAAATTATTTGCTAAACTCCCACTCAAAAAGTACATCTCTCTAGTCATTTGAGTGGTTCATGATCCACTTACACTAGCTCAAGTCCGATCATCACGTGAGTTGAGTATAGTTTCAGTGGTAAGCATCCCTATGCTAATCATATCAACTATATGATTCATGATCGACCTTTCGGTCTCATGTGTTCCGAGGCCATGTCTGCACATGCTAGGCTCGTCAAGCTTAACCCGAATGTTCCGCGTGCGCAACTGTTTTGCACCCGTTGTATGTGAACGTTGAGTCTATCACACCCGATCATCACGTGGTGTCTCGAAACGACGAACTGTAGCAACGGTGCACAGTCGGGGAGAACACAATTTCGTCTTGAAATTTTAGTGAGAGATCACCTCATAATGCTACCGTCGTTCTAAGCAAAATAAGGTGCATAAAAGGATTAACATCACATGCAATAAATAAGTGACATGATATGGCCATCATCACGTGCTTCTTGATCTCCATCACCAAAGCACCGGCACGATCTTCTTGTCACCGGCGCCACGCCATGATCTCCATCAACGTGTTGCCACCGGGGTTGTCGTGCTACTCATGCTATTACTACTAAAGCTACATCCTAGCAAAATAGTAAACGCATCTGCAAGCACAAACGTTAGTATCAAGACAACCCTATGGCTCCTGCCGGTTGCCGTACCATCGACGTGCAAGTCGATATTTCTATTACAACATGATCATCTCATACATCCAATATATCACATCACATCCTTGGACATATCACATCACAAGCATACCCTGCAAAAACAAGTTAGACGTCCTCTAATTTTGTTGTTGCATGTTTTACGTGGTGACCATGGGTATCTAGTAGGATCGCATCTTACTTACGCAAACACCACAACGGAGATATATGAGTTGCTATTTAACCTCATCCAAGGACCTCCTCGGTCAAATCCGATTCAACTAAAGTTGGAGAAACCGTCACTTGCCAGTCATCTTTGAGCAAAGGGGGTTACTCGTAACGATGAAACCAGTCTCTCGTAAGCGTACGAGTAATGTCGGTCCAAGCCGCTTCAATCCAACAATACCGCGGAATCAAAAAAAGACAAAGGAGGGCAGCAAAATGCACATCACCGCCCACAAAAAACTTTTGTGTTCTACTCGAGAAGACATCTACGCATGAACCTAGCTCATGATGGCACTGTTGGGGAGCGTCGCATGGGAAACAAAAAATTTCCTACGCGCACGAAGACCTATCATGGTGATGTCCATCTACGAGAGTGGATGAGTGATCTACGTACCCTTGTAGACCGTACAGCAGAAGCGTTTAGAGAACGCGGTTGATGTAGTGGAACGTCCTCACGTCCCTCGATCCGCCCCGCGAACAATCCCGCGATCAGTCCCACGATCTAGTACCGAACGGACGGCACCTCCGCGTTCAGCACACGTACAGCTCGACGATGATCTCGGCCTTCTTGATCCAGCAAGAGAGACGGAGAGGTAGAAGAGTTCTCCGGAAGCGTGACGGCGCTCCGGAGGTTGGTGATGACCTTGTCTCAGCAGGGCTCCGCCCGAGCTCCGCAGAAACGCGATCTAGAGGAAAAACCGTGGAGGTATGTGGTCGGGCTGCCGTGAAAAGTTGTCTCAAATCAGCCCTAAAACCTCCGTATATATAGGTGGGAGGGAGGGGGGCCTTGCCTTGGGGTCCAAGGACCCCCAAGGAGTCGGCCGAGCCAAAGGGGGGGAGGACTCCCCCCCCCCCCAAACCGAGTTGGACTTGGTTTGGTGGGAGGAGTCCCCCTTCCTTCCCACCTCCTTCCTTTTTTTTATTTCCTCTTGATTTTTCTTCTCTTGGCGCATTGGGCACTTGTGGGCTGTCCCACCAGCCCACTAAGGGCTGGTGTGTCTCCCCCAAGGCCTATGGGCTTCCCCGGGGTGGGTGCCCCCCCCCCCCCCCCCGTGAACTCCCGGAACCCATTCGTCATTCCCGGTACATTCCCGGTAACTCCGAAAACCTTCCAGTAATCAAATGAGGTCATCCTATATATCAATTTTCGTTTCCGGACCATTCCGGAAACCCTCGTGACGTCCGTGATCTCATCCGGGACTCCGAACAACATTCGGTAACCAACCATATAACTCAAATACGCATAAAACAACGTCGAACCTTAAGTGTGCAGACCCTGCGGGTTCGAGAACTATGTAGACATGACCCGAGAGACTCCTCGGTCAATATCCAATAGCGGGACCTGGATGCCCATATTGGATCCTACATATTCTACGAAGATCTTATCGTTTGAACCTCAGTGCCAAGGATTCGTATAATCCCGTATGTCATTCCCTTTGTCCTTCGGTATGTTACTTGCCCGAGATTCGATCGTCAGTATCCGCATACCTATTTCAATCTCGTTTACCGGCAAGTCTCTTTACTCGTTCCGTAATACAAGATCCCGCAACTTACACTAAGTTACATTGCTTGCAAGGCTTGTGTGTGATGTTGTATTACCGAGTGGGCCCCGAGATACTTCTCCGTCACACGGAGTGACAAATCCCAGTCTTGATCCATACTAACTCAACTAACACCTTCGGAGATACCTGTAGAGCATCTTTATAGTCACCCAGTTACGTTGCGACGTTTGATACACACAAAGCATTCCTCCGGTGTCAGTGAGTTATATGATCTCATGGTCATAGGAACAAATACTTGACACGCAGAAAACAGTAGCAACAAAATGACACGATCAACATGCTACGTCTATTAGTTTGGGTCTAGTCCATCACGTGATTCTCCCAATGACGTGATCCGGTTATCAAGCAACAGCACCTTGTTCATAATCAGAAGACATTGACTATCATTGATCAACTGGCTAGCCAACTAGAGGCATGCTAGGGACGGTGTTTTGTCTATGTATCCACACATGTAAATGAGTCTTCATTCAATACAATTATAGCATGGATAATAAACTATTATCTTGATACAGGAATTATAATAATAACTATATTTATTATTGCCTCTAGGGCATAATTCCAACAATCTTATCCTCAAGATCAAAGATGACTTTTCTATGGAGAAGAACCATATATATGAATGGCTTTGAGATAATGTTTTCGGAGCATCAGTACAAAACCAAAAATAAGATTATCCAGTTACACAAATGGGTTTATAGATAATTTGATACAACTTAGTTGTTACTCCCACTTTAGTAGACATCTCCCCATGCTCATAATTTTCATAATTAATCAAACAATAACACCATGACTCCTAGTTTTCAGATGTAAAACGTAGATCATGTTGATAGGGACTACAGTTTTTTCTCCCTGTAGCAAGGAAGAGTCTAAATCTTAAAATCCAAACAGTCCATAGAGGATTCGATCCAGAACCAAAGTGATCCTTACCAGAACCTGAAGACCAGCCTACTCGCGTCCTCCTCCGTCGTTGTCGTGCGACACTGGCGGCTGTGGCGATTAAGGAATAAGTCATGTGTGTTCTATCGGTAGGGTTTCGGGAACTGGGTCAAATCTTGAGGTTAGCCGGCCAGGCCCAATATAATGATTTTTTATATTTAATCTTGAGGTTATTAGCCGGCCAGACCCAGTATAATGATTTAATGATTTTTTCTGTCATGATCGCATGGAAACAGCCAAACGTACGTACTGATGTTCGCGGTGTCCTCTCCCGGCTAACCTGTTGCGTTGTCTCCATGGCCTCTCGAACAAACCTGCATATACCTTTTTTTAGGCAAACCTGCATATACCTGGAGGGGGCTCCTCGATTGTGGGGGCCCGGGGCGGCCGCCCCCCCCCCCCCTGCCCCTCCCCAGGGCCGGCCCTGAGAGGGGATGCCTTCCCGGGGCATCCCCAAGCTTAGGCTTTTATGGCATCCTTGAATCTCTTGGGGTGCCTTGGGCATCCCCAAGCTTGAGCTCTTGCCACTCTTTATCTCTTTGTCCATAAGAACTTCACCCAAAACTTGAAAACTTCACAACACGAAACTTAAACAGAAACTCGTGATAGCATTAGTATGAGAAAGCAAACCACCACTTCCTTAGGTACTGTAGCAAACTTGAATTCTACTTATGCTGATGTTGGGTTACTGTATTTTCAATCTTCCATGGATAATACCCCCCGATACTATCCATAGTTTCATCAAAATAAGCAACCAACAGAACAAAAACAGAATCTGTTAACAGCAGACCAGTCTGTAGCAATCTGTATATTTCGTATACTTCTGGTACTTCAAAAATTCTGAAAAATTATGACAGTCTGAAGAATTTGCGTAGAAATCAGCAGAAAAAGAATCAACACAAAAGCTCCTACAGAAAAAAAATGAAAATTCTTTTCGTGAGCAGAAAGTTTCTGTCTTTTCCAGCATGACCAAACGATCATCCCCAAGACTAATCATAGCGGTTTTGCTTGGCACAAACGCAAAAAGAAACACAAAAAACACAATCATAACAGAATTATTAAAGTGTGGAAAACACAAAACACAAAGAAAAAGGATAGATTCGTTGGGTTGCCTCCCAACAAGCGCTTTTGTTTAACGCCCTTAGCTAGGCGAAAGGTGATGGAATCACGTATAGTCATCTTTGCTGCTCAAACCATACGTAGCCCTCATCATAGATTCATAAGGCAATCTTATTTTCTTTCTAGGAAAGTGCTCCATGCCCTTATTTAAAGGAAATTGAAATCTAATATTCCCTTCCTTCATATCGATGATAGCACCAATAGTCCTTAGGAAAGGTCTACCAAGAATAATGGGACATGAAGGATTGCAATCTATGTCAACTATAATGAAATCCACTGGTACATAGTTCTTATTTGCAACAATAAGAACATCATCGATCCTTCCCATGGGTTTCTTGACAGTAGAATCCGCAAGATGCAAATTAAGAGAACACTCTTCAATCTCATGAAAACCAAGAATATCACATAAAGACTTTGGAATCGCGGAAACACTAGCACCCAAATCACACAAAGCATTGCACTCATAGTTTTTTATCTTGATTTTGATAGTAGGTTCCCACTCATCATGAAGTCTTCTAGGTATAGAGACTTCTAATTCGAGCTTCTCTTCAAGAGATCTCATCATAGCATCTACGATATGGTGGTAAAGGCTTTGCTTTGGCTATAAGCGTGTGGAGAGTTTGCAATGGATTGCATCAAAGAAATGCATTCAAACAAGGATCAATTATCATAATTGAACTCCTTGAAATCCAAAGTGGGAGTTTCATTACTACCCAAAATTTTGATTTCTTCTACTCCACTCTCCACACCTTTATCATCAAGATGAGTGGTCTCCAAATCATTGGGGCGTTTTTCAACCAAAGTGGATTCATATCCAGCCCCTCCATCAATAGGTTTGACACGCGAAAACAAAGATTCAAGAGGAGACACTCCAAGCACTTTAAGATCTTCGTGATTTGCATCACTAGAACGCACCCTTTTAAACCATTCATGCCTAGCGCGAATTTGGGCGGTTCTTTCTTTGCTCTCATCCATGGAGACACGCATAGCTTTCAAAGTTTCATCCAAGTTGACCTTGGGAGGAGCATATCTAACTTTCAAGGCATCAATATCACAAGACATCCTATCAACGCTCTTAGCCAAATCGTCTATTTTGAGTAGTTTTTCCTCTATGGACGCATTGAAAATCTTTTGAGAGTTGATGAACTCTTTGATATTACTCTCTAAATCAGAGGGTAATTTGTTGTGATCTCCATAAGTGTTGTTGTAGGAATTGCCATAGTTGTTAGAGGAGTTACTAGGAAAAGGCCTAGGAACATAGTTTCCTCTAAAAGCATTGTTGTTGCCAAAATTGTTCCTACCAACAAAATTCACGTCCAAACTAGCGTTGCTACTCTCAATCAAAGAAGATAGTGGCATGTCATTAGGATCTACAATAGCGTTTCTACTAGCAACCAATTCATCAACTCGTCCATCTTAGCACTAAGCGAGTTAATCTCTTCTATAGTGTGTACCTTTTTGCTAGCAGGTGACCTTTCAGTGTGCCACTGAGAGTAGTTGGTCATGACATTGTCTAGGAGTTTTGTAGCGTCTCCTAACGTGATTTCCATGAACGTTCCACCTGAGGCGGAGTCCAAGATATTGCTAGAAGAGAAATTCAAGCCAGCGTAAAAGATTTGTATAATCATCCACAAACTCAAGCCATGAGCGGGACAATTTCTAATCATAAGCTTCATCCTCTCCCAAGATTGTGCAATGTTTCATGATCAAGTTGCTTGAAATTCATGATATCGTTACATAAGGAGATGATCTTAGCCGGCGAAAAATACTTGGATATGTAAGCATTTTTGCACTTATCCCAAGAATCGATACTATTTTTAGGCAAAGAAGAAAACCAAGTTTTTGCGCGATCTCGCAACGAGAAAGGAAAAAGTTTCAACTTAATCACGTCATTATCCACATCTCTTTTCTTTTGCATATCACAAAGCTCAATGAAGGTATTGAGATGGTATGCGGCATCTTCACTAGGAAGGACGGAGAATTGCTCTTTCATAACAAGATTCAGCAAAGCGGCGTTGATTTCATACGATTCGGCACTAGTGGCGGGAGCAACCGGAGTACTAATAAAATCATTATTATTGGTACTCGAGAAGTCGCAAAGTTTGGTGTTTTCAGCCATGATGACTTCAACAAACAAACAAGCACACAAGCAAGCAAGAAAACCGACAAAGGAAAACGGCAAAAAGGCAAAAGGCAAAAGAAAATGGCAAAGGAGAAAGGCAAATGAAAACGGCAAATGTGAAGTGGGGGAGAGGAAAGCGAGAGGCAACTGGCAAAAAAGTAAATGCAAGAGATGAGTTTGTGAGACCTACTTGGATAGATCTCTCCTTCCCCGGAAACAGCGCCAGAAATACTTCTGCTACTGCAACAAAAGACCTTCCAATGGTGCCAGAAATAGTCGTGTTGATGGCACCAGGAATCCTTCTGCTACGGCTACGCCTTAAGGGACTTCCTAGGAATATATGCAAAGGATTTCCCCCGTGGCCTTGGAGCCTTGCGTTGGTGTTCCCTCGAAGCGGAAAGGGTGATGTAGCGCAGCGGTGTTAAGTATTTCCCTCACTTTGAGAACCAAGGTATCGATCCAGTGAAGGAGTATCACAAGTGCCTGCACAAACACAAAAAGCTTGCTCCCAACGCTATGAAGGGGTTGTCAATCCCTTATAGATTGTTCGCCAAGTGAGAACTGAAAGCAACAAAGTAACAAAGCAAAGTAAAAGCGAAAGTGGAAACGATAGGTGTGAATAGATCCGGGGGCCATAGTGTTTACTAGTGGCTTCTCTCATGAAAGCAAGTAGACGGTGGGTGAACAAGTTACTGTCGAGGAATTGATAGAACCACGCAAAGTCGTGACATCATCTATGGCAATGATTATATCTATAGGCATCACGTCCAAAACAAGTAGACCGATACTGTCTACATCTACTACTATTACTCCACACGTCAACCGCTATCCAGCATGCATCTAGTTTATTAAGTCCAAAAGAACAGAGTAACACCTTAAGCAAGATGACATGATGTAGATGGACAATCTCATATCTACGACAAAGCCCACCTTGTTACCCTTGATGGCAACTACGGTATGTGTGCCTTGCTGCCCCTACTGTCACTGGGAAAGGTCACCACACGGTAAGAACCCAAAACCAAGCACTTCTCCCATTGCAAGAACCATAGATCTAGTTGGCCAAACAAAACCCAAGACTTGGAGAGACTTACAAGGATATCAAATCATGCATATAAGAAATCAGCAAAGACTCAAATAAATATCATAGATAATGTGATCACAAATACACAATTCATCGGATCTCGACAAACACACCGCCAAAGAGGATTACATCGGATAGATCTCCATTAAGATCATGGACAACTTTGTATTGAAGATCCAAGAGAGAGAAGAAGCCATCTAGCTACTAACTACGGACCCGTAGGTCTAAAGTGAACTACTCACGAGTCATTGGAGGGGCGATGATGTTGATGTAGAAGCCCTCCAACTCCAAAGTCCCCTCCGGCAGGGCACCGGGAAGGGTCTCTAGATGAGATCTCACGGAAACGGAAGCTTGCGGCGGCGGAAAAGTATTTTCGTGGATCCCTTTATTTTTTTCTGTATTTTAGGGAATATATAGGCTAAGGATCTAGGTCAGGGTGGCGCCAGGGAGGCCACAAGCCTGCCATCCGCCGCCCCCCTGGTGGCGGATGGGGGGCTTGTGGGCTCCGTGTAGCCCTCATGGCTTGGCCCACAAGCCCCCTGATCTTCTTCCGTTCGGGAAAAATTTAATTCGGGGATTTTATTCCGTTTGGACTCTGTTCCAAAATCAGATCTGAAAAGAGCCAAAAACACAGAAAAAACAGGAACTGGCACTTGGCACTGAATTAATAAGTTAGTCCCAAAAAAGATATAAAAGGTACATAAAACATCCAAAGATGACAAGATAACAACATGAAACCGTCAAAAATTATAGATACGTTTGAAACGTATCAGTGCTCTCAACTTCCCGCCTTTCTTACAGTCTTTTATGTGCCATTGCCTCAACTCAGCATGCTTTTTTGTTTCTGAACAGACGTTTCAACCGTGGTATTATAGGAGCATACCACATCACCTTGGCAGGAACCATCTTCCGGGTGCGCTGGCCCTCAACATTACTAGGGTCATCTCTTCTGATCTTATACCGCAATGCGCCGCATACTGGGCATGCGTTCAAATCCTCGTACGCACTGCGGTAGAGGAGGCAGTCATTAGGGCATGCATGTATCTTCTCCACCTCCAATCCTAGAGGTCATAGAACCTTCTTCACTTCATAAGTACTGCCGGGAAATTCGTTATCCTTTGGAAGCTTCTTCTTCATTAATTTCAGTAGTGAACTAAATGCCTTGTCAGATACACCATTGTCTGCTTTGCATTGCAGCAATTCCAGTGTGGTATCGAGCTTTGTGTTGTCATCTTCGCAATTTGGGTACAACCTTTTTTTGTGATACTCTAACATGCGATCGAACTTCAACTTCTCCCTTTCACTTTCGCATTCTCTATGTGCATCAACAATGAGCCAACGAAGATCATCATCAGGCACATCGTCTGGTTCCTCTTGATCTTCAACTTCCCCCCATTGTAGCATCACCGTATTCAGGGGGCGGGTAGTTGTCATCATCCTATTCTTCTACGTTGTCTTCCATCATAACCCCTCTTTCTCCGTGCTTGGTCCAAACATTATAGTGTGGCATAAAACCCTTCTGAAGCAGGTGGAAGTGAAGGGTTTTATAGTCTGAGAATTCCTTCGTAGTCCCACACATAGTACATGGACAATGGATAAAACTATTCTGCTTGTTTGCCTTAGCCGCTTCGAGAAAATTATGCAAGACATTAATATACTCGGAGGTGTGTCGGTCATCGTACATCCATTGACGGTTCATCTGCGTGCGTTATATAATAAAGTGTATTAAAAACTGCACAAATCTTGATGAAAATGGAGCTTGGACAAGGAGCTTCTAAAGGAGAAAGCTTAAGTGTGGCTCGGGCATTTCATCGAACACCACATGTGCATAGTGTTGGGTAACGTAGCATAAATTCAAAAAAAGTAGTAAGCACATGGCGTTGCATCTCATACAATAAATTAAGACAACTCCTATGGCTCCTGCCGGTTGTCATACTCATCGACATGCAAGTCGTGAAACCTATTACAATAACATGATCATCTCATACATCATACATGCAACATCACAACTTTGGCCATATCACATCACATGTCAAACCCTGCAAAAACAAGTTAGACGTCCTCTAATTGTTGTTGCAAGTTTTACGTGGCTGATTTGGGTTTCTAGCAAGAACACTTTCTTACCTACGTGACAGCCACAACGATGATATGCCAAAGCTATTTACCCTTCATGAGGACCCTTTTCATCAAATCCAATCCGACTAGAGTAGGAGAGACAGACACCCGCTAGCCACCTTTATGCACGGTGTGCATGTCTGTCGGTGGAACCAGTCTCACGTAAGCGTACGTGTAATGTCGGTTCAGGGCGCTTCATCCCACAATACCACCGGAAACGAATAAGACTAGTAGCGGCAAGCAATTGACAAATCATCGCCCACAACCTTTTGTGTTCTACTCGTGCAAAGAATCTACGCATAGAAAACCTGGCTCGGATGCCACTATTGGGTAACGTAGCATAAATTCAAAAAAATCCTACGTATATTCAGATCTTCCTATGGAGAGACCAGCAACGAGAGAGGGGTGAGTGCATCCTCATACCTTTGAAGATCGCTAAGCAGAAGCATTGCTAGTACGAGGTTGATGGAGTCGTACTCGCGGCGATTCAGATCGCGGTGTGAGTCCGATCAAGTGCCGAACCACGGCACCTCCGCGTTCAACACACGTGCAGCCCGGTGACGTCTCCCGCACCTTGATCCAGCAAGGAGGAGGGAGAGGTTGGGGAAGATCTCCGGCAGCACGACGGCATGGTGTCGATGGAGAGACGAGCTCTCCCGGCAGGGCTTCACCAAGCACCGTGGGAGAGGAGCAAGAAGGGGGGGTAGGGCTGCGCCGAGGGAGATGGAAAATTGTGTGCAAAACAGCCCCAAAACCCCCACTATATATAGGAGGAGGGGAGGGGGTGCCACCCCTAGGGTTCCCACCCTAGGTGGTGCGGCAGCCCCCCCCCCCAGATGGGAGGTGTGGCGGCCAGGGCACGGGGAAGGGGTGGTGCACCCCCTAGGTGGGCCTTAGGCCCACCAGGGCCTAGGGTTTCCCCCCCCCCTCCACCTCCTGCGCCATGGGCCTCCTTGTGGGAGGCGCAACAGCCCACTTTGGGCTGGTTGCCCTCCCTTTTGGCCCATGCTACCTCTTGGGGCTGGTGGCCCCTCCCGGTGGACCCCCGGGACCATTTTCGGTGGTCCCAATGGTCCCGGTACATTACCGGTGACGCCCGAAACATTTCCGGTGTCCAAAACCATCCATCCTATATATAAATCTTTACCTCCGGACCATTCCGAAGCTCCTCGTGACGTCTAGGATCTCATCCGGGACTCCGAACAACTTTCGGTAACCTCGTATAACAATTCCCTATAACCCTAGTGTCATCGAACCTTAAGTGTGTAGACCCTACGGGTTCGGGAGACAGGCAGACATGACCGAGACACCTCTCCGGCCAATAACCGTCAGCGGGGTCTGGATACCCATGGTGGTCCCACTTGCTCCACGATGATCTCATCGGATGAACCACGATGTCAAGGATTCAATCAATCCCGTATACAATTCCCTTTGTCTGTTGGTATAGAACTTGCCCGAGATACGATCGTCGGTATACCTATACCTTGTTCAATCTCGTTACCGGTAAGTCTATTTACTCGTTCCGTAGCACGTCATCGTGTGACTAAGTCCTTAGTCATGTTGAGCTCATGATGATGTTCTAACGAGTGGGCCCAGAGATACCTCTCCGCCACGCGGTGTGACAAATCCGGATCTCGATTCGTACCAACCCAACAGACACTTTCAGAGGTACCCGTAGTACACCTTTATAGTCACCCAGTTACGTTGTGACGTTTGATACACCCAAAGCACTCCTACGGTATCCGGGAGTTGCACAATCTCACGGTCGAAGGAAAAGACACTTGACATTAGAAAAGCTTTAGCATACGAGCAATACGATCTAGTGCTATGCTTAGGATTGGGTCTTGTCTATCACATCATTCTCCCAATGATGTGATCCCGTTATCAATGACATCTAATGCCCATCATCAGGAAACCATCATCATCCATTGACTAACGATCTAGCCAACTAGAGGCTTGCCAGGCACACATTGTGATCTATTTATTCACACATGTATTACTGTTTCCTGTTAATACAATTATAGCATGAACAATAGACGATTATCATTAACAAGGAAATATGATAATAACCATTTTATTATTGCCTCTAGGGCATATTTTCAACAGTCTCCCACTTGCACTAGAGTCAATAATCTAGTTACATTGTGATGTATCGAACACCCATAGCATTATGGTGTTGATCATGTTTTGCTCATGGAAGAGGTTTAGTCAACGGGTCTGCAACATTCAGATCCGTGTGTACTTTACAAATCTATATTACTCCACTCTCGACATGGTCCTGGATGGAGTTGTAGCGGCATTTGATGTGCTTCGTCTTTCGGTGAAACCTGGGCTCCTTGGCTATGGCAATGGCCCCGGTGTTATCACAGAAGAGTGTCATTGGACCCGATGCGCTTGGAACCACTCCAAGGTCGGTGTCGAGCTCCTTCATCCAAATTCCTTCATGAGCTGCTTCTGAAGCAGCTATATACTCCGCTTCACATGTAGATGCTGCCACAACTTCTTGCTTGCTGCTGCACCAGCTCATTGCCCCACCATTCAAAACATATACGTATCCGGTCTATGACTTAGAGTCATCCGGATCTATGTCGAAGCTAGCATCGACGTAACCCTTTACGAAGAGCTCTTCGCCACCTCCATAAACGAGAAACATCTCCTTAGTCCTCTTCAGGTACTTAAGGATATTCTTGACCGTTGTCCAGTGTTCCATACCGAGATCACTTTGGTTCCTCCCTACCAAACTTATGGCAAGGTTTATATCAAGTCTGGTACACAGCATGGCATACGTTAGAGAGCCTACGTCTGAAGCGTAGGGGACAGTACTCATCTTCTCTCTATCTGCTGCCCTGGTCGGTGACTGAGTCTTACTCAATCTCATACCTTGCAAAATTGGCAAGAACCCTTTCTTTGAGTTTTCCATATTAAACTTCTTCAATATCTTGTCAAGGTATGTACTTTGCGAAAGACCTATGAGGCGTCTCGATCTATCTCTATAGATCTTGATGCCTAATATGTAGGCAGCTTCTCCAAGGTCCTTCATTGAAAAACTCTTGTTCAAATAGGCCTTTATGCTCTCCAACATTTCTATATTATTCCCCATCAATAATATGTCATCCACATACAGTATGAGGAAAGCTACAGAGCTCCCACTCACTTTCTTGTACAGACAGGCTTCTCTGTAAACCTGTATGAACCCAAACGCTTTAATCACCTCATTAAAGCGAATGTTCCAACTCCGAGATGCTTGCACCTGCCCATAGATGGAGCGTTGGAGCTTGCACACTTTGTTAGCACCCTTAGGGTCGAAAAAACCTTCTGGTTGCATCATATACAACTCTTCCTCAAGGTTCCCGTTAAGGAACGCTGTTTTGACGTCCATTTGCCAAATTTCATAATCATAAAAGGCGGCAATTGCTAACATGAGTAGGACTGATTTCAGCTTTCCTAAGGGAGAGAAAGTCTCTTCGTAGTCAATTCCTTGAATTTGTCGAAAACCCTTTGTGACAAGTCGAGCTTTATAAACGGTTACATTACCGTTTGCATCAGTCTTCTTCTTGAAGATCCATTTATTTTCTATGGCTCGCCGGTCATCGGGCAAGTCCACCAAATTCCATACTTTGTTCTCATACATGGATCCTATCTCGGATTTCATAACTTCAAGCCATTTGTTGGAATCCGGGCCCACCATTTCTTCTTCATAGTTTGAAGGTTCACCGTTTTCTAACAACATGATTTCCATCATAGGGTTGCCGTACCACTCTGGTGCGGAGCGTGCCCTTGTGGACCTTCGCGGTTCAGTAGTAACTTGATCCGAAGCTTCATGATCATTATCATTAACTTCCTCTTCAGTTGGTGCAGGCGCCACAGGAACAATTTCCCGCGCTGCGCTACTTTCCTGTTCGAGAGGGGGTGTAATTACCTCATCAAGTTCTACCTTCCTCCCACTTACTTATTTCGAGATAAACTCTTTCTCTAGAAAGGATCCGTTCATGGCAACAAAGGTTTTACCTTCGGATCTAAGATAGAAGGTATACCCAATAGTTTCCTTAGGGTATCCTATGAATACGCATTTCTCCGCTTCGGGTTCGAGCTTTTCTAGTTGAAGTTTCTTCACATAAGCATCGCAGCCCCAAACTTTAAGAAACGACAACTTAGGCTTCTTGCCAAACCATAGTTCATACGGTGTCGTCTCAACGGATTTAGACGGTGCCCTATTTAAAGTGAATGTTGCAGTTTCTAATGCGTATCCCCAAAATGATAGCGGTAAGTCGGTAAGAGACATCATAGATCGTACCATATCTAATAAAGTGCGATTACGACGTTCAGTTGCGTTGCGGTGTGCTAGGAGGCGTCAGTTCTGAAACGATTCCACACTTCCTTAGGTGTGTGCCAAACTCGTGACTCAAATATTCTCCTCCACAATCAGATCGTAGACACTTAATTTTTCTGTCACGTTGATTCTCGACCTCACTCTGAAATTCCTTGAACTTTTCAAACGTCTCAGATTTGTGCTTCATCAAGTAGATATACCCATACCTACTCAAACCATTGGTGAGAGTGAGAACATAATGATAGCCACCGCGAGCTTCAACGTTCAATGGACCACACACATCAGTATGTATTATTTCCAATAAGTCGGTTGTTGTCTCCATTATTCCTGAGAATGGAGTCTTAGTCATCTTGCCCATGAGGCACGGTTCGCATGTGTCAAATGATTCAAAGTCAAGAGACTCTAATAGTCCATCAATATGGAGCTTCTTCATGCGCTTAACACCGATATGACCAAGGCGGCAGTGCCACAAGTATGTGGGACTATCATTATCAACTTTACATATTTTGGTACTCACACTATGAATATGTGTAACATCACGATCGAGATTCATCAAGAATAAACCATTCACCAGCGGAGCATAACTACAAAACATATCACTCATATAAATAGAACAACCATTATTCTCTGACTTAAATGAGTAGCCGTCTCGCACTAAGCAAGACCCTGATACAATATTCATGCTCAAAGCTGGTACTAAATAACAATTATTAAGGTTTAAAACTAATCCCAATGGTAGATGTAGAGGTAGCGTGCCGACGGCGATCACATCGACCTTGGAGCCATTCCCGACGCGCATCGTCACCTCGTCCTTGGCCAGTCTCCGCTTATTCCGCAGTTCTTGCTTTGAGTTGCAAATGTGAGCAACAGCACCGGTATCAAATACCCAGGAGCTACTACAAGCACTGGTAAGGTACACACCAATAACATGTATATCACATATACCTTTAACGTTGCCGGCCTTCTAGTCCGCTAAGTATTTCGGGCAGTTCCGCTTCCAGTGACCTTTTCCCTTGCAATAGAAGCACTCAGTCTCAGGCTTGGATCCATTCTTTTTCTTCTTCCCGGCATCTGGCTTACCGGGCGCGGCAACGGCTTTGCCGTCTTTCTTGAAGTTCTTCTTACCCTTGCCCTTCTTGAAACTAGTGGTCTTGTTGACCATCAACACTTGATGCTCTTTCTTGATTTCTACTTCTGCAGACTTGAGCATTGAGTACAACTCGGGAATGGTCTTATCCATCCCTTGCATGTTGTAGTTCAGCACAAAACCTTTGTAGCTTGGTGGGAGAGACTGGAGGATTTTTTCAATTATAGCATCATCCAGAAGTTCGACTCCAAGTGAAGTCAGACGACCGTGTAACCCAGACATTTTGAGTATGTGCTCACTGACAGAACTGTTCTCCTCCATCTTACAGCTAAAGAACTTGTCGGAGACTTCATATCTCTCGACACGGGCATGAGCTTGAAAAACTAGTTTCAGCTCTTGGAACATCTCATATGCACCGTGTTGCTCAAAACGCCTTTGGAGCCCCGTTTCCAAACGGTATAACATGCCACACCTAACCAGAGAGTAGTCATCACTCCGCATTTGCCAGACGTTCAGAATGTCCTGGGCTGTTGCGGGAGCGGGAGGGTCACCTAGCGGCGCATCAAGGACATAAGCCTTTTTAGCTACTTCAAGGATGAGCTTCAAGTTGCGAACCCAGTCCGCATAGTTGCTACCATCATCTTTCAGCTTGTTTTTCTCTAGGAATGCGTTGAAATTGAGGTTGACGTTGGCCATCTAAAATATCTATAAAGACAACTTTTAGACTAAGTTCATCACAACTAAGTTCATTTAATCAAATTAAGTATGAACTCCCACTTAAATCGACATCCCTCTAGTCATCTAAGTGATACATGATCCATGTTGACTAACCCGTGTCCGATCATCACGTGAGACGGACTAGTCACCATGGTGAGCAACTTCGTGTTGATCGTATTCAACCATACGACTCATGTTTGACCTTTTGGTCTCTTGTATTCGAGGTCATGTCTGTACATGCTAAGCTCGTTGAGTCAACCTAGGTGTTTCGCGTGTGTAAATCTGGCTTACACCCGTTGTATGCGAACGTTAGAATCTATCACACCCAATCATCACGTGGTGCTTCGAGACAATGATCCTTCGCAACGGTGCACACTTAGGGGAATACGTTCTCGAAATTTTAAGAGGGATCATCTTATTATGCTACCGTCGTTCTAAGCAATAAGATGAAAAACATGATAAACATCACAATGCAATCATATAATGACCTAATATGGCCATTATCATCTTTGCTCTTTCGATCTCCATCTTCAGGCATCGCATGATCATCATTATCACCGGCGTGACACCATGATCTCCATCATTGTGTCTCCGTGAAGTCGTCACGCCAACTACTACTATCACTACTACTATAGCTAACCGTTAGCAAGGAAGTAAAAGTAGTAAGCAGATGGCGTTGCATCTCATACAATAAATTAAGACAACTCCTATGGCTCCTGCCGGTTGTCATACTCATCGACATGCAAGTCGTGAAACCTATTACAATAACATGATCATCTCATACATCATACATGCAACATCACAACTTTGGCCATATCACATCACATGTCAAACCCTGCAAAAACAAGTTAGACGTCCTCTAATTGTTGTTGCAAGTTTTACGTGGCTGATTTGGGTTTCTAGCAAGAACGCTTTCTTACCTACGTGACAGCCACAACGATGATATGCCAAAGCTATTTACCCTTCATGAGGACCCTTTTCATCAAATCCAATCCGACTAGAGTAGGAGAGACAGACACCCGCTAGCCACCTTTATGCACGGTGTGCATGTCTATCAGTGGAACCAGTCTCACGTAAGCATACGTGTAATGTCGGTCCGGGCCGCTTCATCCCACAATACCACCGGAAAATAATAAGACTAGTAGCGGCAAGCAATTGACAAATCATCGCCCACAACCTTTTGTGTTCTACTCGTGCATAGAATCTACGCATAGAAAACCTGGCTCGGATGCCACTGTTGGGTAACATAGCATAAATTCAAAAAACTTCCTACGCATATTCAGATCTTCCTATGGAGATACCAACAATGAGAGAGGGGTGAGTGCATCTTCATACCTTTGAAGATCTCTAAGCGGAAGCTGTCGTGGTTTTGTCACGGCAGATGTCCTCGTGAAAGGACTTAGTGTTGGAGCCATCGCACCTTGGTGGCGACTCAAAGGGGTTGAACGGGAACGAGACAGAGATTTACCCAGGCTCGGCCCCTCGAGAGGAGGTAAAAGCCTACGTCCTGCTTTGTGTTGTATTGATGGTGTTTCGATTACAAGGAGGGCGTAACTCGCCTGACCTAGCACTCGATAATTTCTAACCCCCTCTCCTTCCCCGGGACTCGCCTTTATATACAGGTCGAGCCCGTAAGGTTTACAAGAGTCCTTGCCATTACACAGGTCATGATTCTTTCTATCTCTAAGTCGTCGTGCTTTCCAAGACTTGGAGACCTTCCCAATGATCGACTCTTCACGAAGATCTTGAACCGCCATCTAGCTCCTCGGCTTTATTGGGCCAAAGCTTGAATCGCCAATGGATGAGTCGCCCGCTTGGTAACCCGGCCCAACCAGGGCAGGTCACACAACAGATAATATCCCCAACATTAGGCCCCAAATTGACTTGAACCTGTTCACGCCAACTCTTACCTAGTTAGGGGCGACTCACTCTTCTCTTTTACGCATCATACGCTTAATCCGCCATCTTTCATGGAAATATCCAAATCGTCGAACCATTTCTTATTGACACCATCTTATCCCTTTAATCTCGAAAGAAATGATGACGCAATCTCCAACGGATCTTTCGGCACAGATATCCCGAAAATCTTGGCGCTATTAAAGCGAATCTTTATCCTGTTTTCAGTTCCCGCGCAAGGCGCCTTGATTCCAGCGCCCGACCCAATAAATAGGCTCGGGGAAGGAGGCAGGACACATCCCCACCTACCCATTTTGCTGGTCTTCTTCTTCCTCACAACCACATCGAGAGCTTCATCGCCGCCCGAGGAAAACACCACATCCGGCCACCTCGTTCGACGCGTCTGCAGGCCGACCAAGGACGCAGCACTCGCCGCGGATCTTTCTCGGTCGCCGTCGGACACCATCATCAGGTCAGCCTTTCACCATTAGAAACAGATCTAAGCTCTTCGGTGTTCATTGTCCGTCGGTTCCTTAGCGCACCTCAAATCCTTCCATATATATATTGATTAATTTGCAGTAGTGCTAGGCGCGGTAATATCAACCATACTCTCAACCGATTAACTCCTACCAAGGAACTAAGAAAGGCTTCTGTCAAATCAACTTTACTGTTTTTACCCTAGACATAGGCTGTTTTACTCTATCCAGGCCTTTTTCCATTCATTTTCGTCTGCTCTGTAGATCTATGTTTTACTGCGTGCTGTGTAAAACCTGTTTGTAGATCCGCACTTCACCATTTTAGCGAACATCTCTGAAGCTCTGAGTTGTCCCCCTTAAACAGTAGGAAAATCCTAAATCGCCCTTGTGTCTAGACCTGGTCCCTTGTTGGCGAGTCAACAGATTCCCTTAGTCACTTGACAAATGTTCGGCGAGTTAATTGATCCTCTTAACCACTCAGTAAGCGCTCGGCGAGTTAATTTCTTCATGATCTTTTCCTTTGTAGCCATGGGTACCGTTTTCAAAGCCGATTGGCTCCCGACCAAAGTTGATGAAGCTTTTCTCAACGACTGTGTGAAGACAGGAAACCTCGACCCGAAAGAGGTCATCGGATGGCGATCCGGGTTAGGCGAAGAAATTCCCAACCCGCAGGAAGGGGAAATAGTTGTCTTTGTTGAACACCTCGAACGGGGGTTTAAGCCGCCACGGTCAAAATTCCTCAGAGATGCCATGACTTTCATGAACGTCCGCCTCCAAGACTTGGGTCCCAACTCGATTAGTAACTTATGTCAGTTTCAAGTGTTCTGTGAAGCCTACTTGCGGATGGAACCTTCAGTTCCTTTGTTCTGGTACTTTTTTCATTTGAATCGCCAGACCGAGTTTTCCAATGGCCCTAGCTTAGAACTTGGAGGCGTCAATGTTCAATGCCGCAGGGAGAGCTCATTCCCATCACTCGCCATGCCAAGCCATCCCAAAGGCTGAGGCGAATCTTGGTTTTATTGCCAAGAAACTTCTCCTGAGGGTGAAAACAAACTCCTTGGCTATAGGGAGTGTTGGAATTATGCCCTAGAGGCAATAATAAATATAGTTATTATTATAATTCCTGTATCAAGATAATAGTTTATTATCCATGCCATAATTGTATTGAATGAAGAGTCATTTACATGTGTGGATACATAGACAAAACACCATCCCTAGCATGCCTCTAGTTGGCTAGCCAGTTGATCGATGATAGTCAGTGTCTTCTGATTATGAACAAGGTGTTTTTGCTTGATAACTGGATCACGTCATTGGGAGAATCACGTGATGGACTAGACCCAAACTAATAGACGTAGCATGTTGATTGTGTCATTTTGTTGCTACTGTTTTCTGCGTGTCAAGTATTTATTCCTATGACCATGAGATCATATAACTCACTGGCACCGGAGGAATGCTTTGTGTGTATCAAACGTCGCAACGTAACTGGGTGACTATAAAGATGCTCTACAGGTATCTCCGAAGGTGTTAGTTGAGTTAGTATGGATCAAGACTGGGATTTGTCACTCCGTGTGACGGAGAGGTATCTCGGGGCCCACTCGGTAATACAACATCACACACAAGCCTTGCAAGCAATGTAACTTAGTGTAAGTTGCGGGATCTTGTATTACGGAACGAGTAAAGAGACTTGCCGGTAAACGAGATTGAAATAGGTATGCGGATACTGACGATCGAATCTCGGGCAAGTAACATACCGAAGGACAAAGGGAATGACATACGGGATTATACGAATCCTTGGCACTGAGGTTCAAACGATAAGATCTTCGTAGAATATGTAGGATCCAATATGGGCATCCAGGTCCCGCTATTGGATATTGACCGAGGAGTCTCTCGGGTCATGTCTACATAGTTCTCGAACCCGCAGGGTCTGCACACTTAAGGTTCGACGTTGTTTTATGCGTATTTGAGTTATATGGTTGGTTACCGAATGTTGTTCGGAGTCCCGGATGAGATCACGGACGTCACGAGGGTTTCCGGAATGGTCCGGAAACAAAGATTGATATATAGGATGACCTCATTTGATTACCGAAAGGTTTTCGGAGTTACCGGGAATGTGTCGGGAATGACGAATGGGTTCCGGGAGTTCACCGGGGGGGCAACCCACCCCGAGGAAGCCCATAGGCCTTGGGGGAGACACACCAGCCCTTAGTGGGCTGGTGGGACAGCCCACAAGTGCCCTATGCGCCAAGGAGAAGAAAATCAAGAGAGAAAGAAAAAAAAAAGGGGAGGAGGTGGGAAGGAAGGGGGACTCCCTCCCACCAAACCTAGTCCAACTCGGTTTGGGGGGGGAGAGTCCTCCCCCTTGGACTCGGCCGACCCCCTTGGGGCTCCTTGAGCCCCAAGGCAAGGCCCCCTCCCTCCCACCTATATATACGGAGGTTTTAGGGCTGATTTGAGACGACTTTTCCACAGTAGCCCGACCACATACCTCCACGGTTTTTCCTCTAGATCGCGTTTCTGCGGAGCTCGGGCGGAGCCCTGCTGAGACAAGTTCATCACCAACCTCCGGAGCGTCGTCACGCTGCCGGAGAACTCTTCTACCTCTTCGTCTCTCTTGCTGGATCAAGAAGGCCGAGATCATCGTCGAGCTGTACGTGTGCTGAACGCGGAGGTGCCGTCCGTTCGGTACTAGATCGTGGGACTGATCGCGGGATTGTTCGCGGGGCGGATCGAGGGACGTGAGGACGTTCCACTACATCAACCGCGTTCTCAAACGCTTCTGCTGTACGGTCTACAAGGGTACGTAGATCACTCATCCCCTCTCGTAGATGGACATCACCATGATAGGTCTTCGTGCACGTAGGAAAATTTTTGTTTCCCATGCGACGTTCCCCAACAGTGGCATCATGAGCTAGGTTCATGCGTAGATGTCTTCTCGAGTAGAACACAAAAGTTTTTGTGGGCGGTGATGTGCGTTTTTCTGCCCTCCTTAGTCTTTTCTTGATTCCGCGGTATTGTTGGATTGAAGCGGCTTGGACCGACATTACCCGTACGCTTACGAGAGACTGGTTTCATCGTTACGAGTAACCCCCTTTGCTCAAAGATGACTGGCAAGTGACGGTTTCTCCAACTTTAGTTGAATCGGATTTGACCGAGGAGGTCCTTGGATGAGGTTAAATAGCAACTCATATATCTCCGTTGTGGTGTTTGCGTAAGTAAGATGCGATCCTACTAGATGCCCTTGGTCACCACGTAAAACATGCAACAACAAAATTAGAGAACGTCTAACTTGTTTTTGCAGTGTATGCTTGTGATGTGATATGTCCAACGATGTGATGTGATATATTGGATGTATGAGATGATCATGTTGTAATAGAAATATCGACTTGCACGTCGATGGTACGGCAACCGGCAGGAGCCATAGGGTTGTCTTTATACTAACGTTTGTGCTTGCAGATGCGTTTACTATTTTGCTAGGATGTAGCTTTGGTAGTAATAGCATGAGTAGCACGACAACCCCGTTGGCAACACGTTGATGGATGATCATGGTGTGGCGCCGGTGACAAGAAGATCGTGCCGGTGCTTTGGTGGTGGAGATCAAGAAGCACGTGATGATGGCCATATCATGTCACTTATGAATTGCATGTGATGTTAATCCTTTTATGCACCTTATTTTGCTTAGAACGATGGTAGCATTATGAGGTGATCTCTCACTAAAATTTCAAGACGAAATTGTGTTCTCCCCGACTGTGCACCGTTGCTACAGTTCGTCGTTTCGAGACACCACGTGATGATCGGGTGTGATAGACTCAACGTTCACATACAACGGGTGCAAAACAGTTGCGCACGCAGAACACTCGGGTTAAGCTTGACGAGCCTAGCATGTGCAGACATGGCCTCGGAACACATGAGACCGAAAGGTTGATCATGAATCATATAGTTGATATGATTAGCATAGGGATGCTTACCACTGAAACTATACTCAACTCACGTGATGATCGGACTTGGGATAGTGTAAGTGGATCATGAACCACTCAAATGACTAGAGAGATGTACTTTTTGAGTGGGAGTTTAGCATATAATTTGATTAAAACTCCAAAGTCTAAGTCCACTTTGAATATATTTGTGTTGTAGATCATGGCTCACGCGACAGTCATCCTGAATTTTAAAATGTTCCTAGAGAAAGCTAAGTTGAAAGATGATGGAAGCAACTTTGTAGACTGGGCTCGTAATCTTAAGCTAATCTTACAAGCTGGGAAGAAGGATTATGTCCTTAATGCTGCGCTAGGAGATGAACCACCCGCTACGGCTGATCAGGATGTTAAGAACGCTTGGTTAGCACGTAAGGAGGACTACTCAATAGTTCAATGTGCAGTCTTGTATGGCTTAGAACCGGGACTTCAACGTCGCTTTGAGCGTCATGGAGCAGTTGAGATGTTCCAGGAGTTGGAGTTTATCTTTCAGAAGAACGCCCGGATCGAGAGGTATGAGACCCCCGGTAAATTCTATGCTTGCAAGATGGAGGAAAACTCGTCTGTCAGTGAACATGTGCTCAAAATGTCTGGGTACTCAAACCGTCTAGCTGAGCTGGGGATTGAACTCCCGCAAGAAGCTATCACTGACAGAATCCTTCAATCACTGCCGCCAAGCTACAAAGGCTTTGTGTTGAACTACAACATGCAAGGGATGAACAAGTCTCCCGACGAGTTGTTTGCGATGTTGAAAGTCGCAGAGTCTGAACTCCGTAAAGAGCATCAAGTGTTGATGGTGAATAAGACCACTAGTTTCAAGAGAAACGGCAAAGGCAAGAAGGGCAATTCGAAGAAGAGCGGCAAGCCTGTTGCCAATCCGCCGAAGAAACCCAAGGCTGGACCTAAGCCTGAAACGGAGTGCTACTATTGCAAGGGTATGGGTCACTGGAAGCGCAATTGCCCCAAGTATCTGGCAGATAAGAAGGCGGCCAAAGAAAAATCAGGTATATTTGATATACATGTTATTGATGTGTACTTAACCGGCTCTCGTAGTAGTGCCTGGGTATTCGATATCGGTTCTGTTGCTCATATTTGCAACTCGAAACAGGAACTGCGGAATAGACGAAGGCTGGCGAAAGATGAAGTGACGATGCGCGTAGGAAATGGTTCCAAGGTTGATGCAATCGCCGTCGGCACAGTGTCACTTCAGCTACCGTCGGGATTAGTGATGAACTTAAATCATTGTTATTTAGTGCCTGCGTTGAGCATGAACATTATATATGGATCTTGTTTATTGCGAGACGGTTACTCTTTTAAGTCAGAGAATAATGGTTGTTCTATTTCTATGAGTAACATCTTTTATGGTCATGCACCGAATGTGAGAGGATTGTTCATATTGAATCTTGATAGCGATACGCATATACATAACATTGAGACCAAAAGAGTTAGAGTAAACAATGATAGCGCCATATTTTTGTGGCACTGCCGCTTGGGTCATATTGGTGTAAAGCGCATGAAGAAACTCCATGCTGATGGACTTTTGGAGTCACTTGACTTTGATTCACTTGACACGTGCGAACCATGCCTCATGGGCAAGATGACTAAGACTCCGTTCTCCGGAACAATGGAGCGTGCAAGTAACTTATTGGAAATCATACATACCGATGTGTGTGGTCCAATGAGCGTGGAGGCACGCGGCGGATATCGTTATTTTCTCACCTTCACTGACGATTTGAGTAGGTATGGTTATGTCTACTTGATGAAGCACAAGTATGAAACATTTGAAAAGTTCAAGCAATTTCAGAGTGAAGTGGAAAATCACCGTAACAAGAAGATCAAGTTCCTACGGTCTGATCGTGGGGGTGAATATCTGAGTTTCGAGTTTGGTGATCACTTAAGAAAATGTGGAATTGTTTCACAGTTGACACCGCCTGGAACACCACAGCGTAATGGTGTATCCGAACGTCGTAATCGTACTTTGTTAGAGATGGTGCGATCTATGATGTCTCTTACTGATTTGCCGTTATCATTTTGGGGTTATGCATTAGAAACAGCTGCATTCACTTCAAATAGGGCACCATCAAAATCCGTTGAGACGACACCATACGAACTGTGGTATGGCAAAAGGCCAAAGTTGTCGTTTCTTAAAGTTTGGGGATGTGATGCTTATGTCAAAAAGCTTCAGCCAGAAAAGCTGGAACCCAAAGCGGAAAAGTGCGTCTTCATAGGTTACCCAAAAGAGACAGTTGGGTACACCTTCTATCTCAAATCCGAGGGCAAAGTGTTTGTTGCTAAAAACGGAGCTTTTCTCGAGAAGGAGTTTCTCTCGAGAGAATTGAGTGGGAGGAAGATAGAACTTGACGAGGTTGTCGAACCTCTCATCCCTCTGGATGGTGGCGCAGGGCAAGGGGAAACCTCTGTCGTTGCGACGCCGGTTGAGGAGGAAGTTAATGATGATGATCATGAAACTCCAGTTCAAGTTTCTGTTGAACCACGCAGGTCGGCGAGATCACGCGCTGCTCCAGAGTGGTACGGTAATCCCGTCTTATCAATCATGTTGTTAGACAACAATGAACCTGCAAATTATGAAGAAGCAATGGTGGGCCCAGATTCCAACAAATGGCTAGAAGCCATGAAGTCCGAGATAGGATCTATGTATGAGAACAAAGTGTGGACTTTGGAGATACTACCTGAGGGCCGCAAGGCTATTCAGAACAAATGGATCTTTAAGAAGAAGACGGACGCTGACGGTAATGTGACCGTTTATAAAGCTCGACTTGTGGCAAAGGGTTTTTCACAAGTTCCAGGAGTTGACTACGATGAGACTTTCTGACCCGTAGCGATGCTTAAGTCCGTCAGAATCATGTTAGCAATAGCTGCATTTTTCGATTATGAAATCTGGCAGATGGATGTCAAAACGGCGTTTCTTAACGGTTTCCTTAAGGAAGAGTTGTATATGATGCAACCCGAAGGTTTTGTCGATCCTAAGAATTCTAACAAGGTGTGCAAGCTCCAGCGATCCATTTATGGACTGGTGCAAGCATCTCGGAGTTGGAACAAACGCTTTGATGAGGTGATCAAAGCATTTGGGTTTATACAAGTGGTTGGAGAATCTTGTATTTACAAGAAAGTGAGTGGGAGCTCTGTGGCGTTTCTAATATTATATGTGGATGACATATTACTGATTGGAAACAACGTAGAGCTTTTGGAGAGCATAAAAGGTTACTTGAATGAAAGTTTCTCTATGAAGGACCTAGGAGAAGCTGCTTACATTCTAGGCATTAAGATCTATAGGGATAGATCAAAACGCCTGATAGGACTTTCACAAAGCACATACCTTGATAAAGTTTTGAAAAGGTTCAAAATGGAACAGTCCAAGAAAGGGTTCTTGCCAGTTTTACAAAGTACAAGATTGAGTAAGACTCAATGCCCAGCAACTGATGAAGATAGAGAGCATATGCGCTCCGTCCCCTATGCTTCAGCCATAGGTTCTATCATGTATGCGATGCTGTGCACTAGACCGGATGTTAGCCTGGCCATAAGTATGGCAGGTAGGTTCCAGAGTAATCCAGGAGTGGATCACTGGACAGCGGTCAAGAATATCCTGAAGTACCTGAAAAGGACTAAGGAGATGTTTCTCGTGTATGGAGGTGACGAAGAGCTCGCCGTAAAAGGTTACGTCGATGCAAGCTTTGACACAGATCCGGACGACTCTAAGTCGCAAACCGGATAAGTATTTATTCTTAATGGGGGTGCTGTAAGCTGGTGCAGTTCCAAGCAAAGCGTCGTAGCAGATTCTACATGTGAAGCGGAGTACATGGCTGCCTCGGAGTCGGCTAAGGAGGGTGTCTGGATGAAGCAGTTCATGACGGATCTTGGAGTGGTGCCAAGCGCACTGAATCCAATAACCTTGTTATGTGACAACACTGGTGCCATTGCCTTAGCAAAGGAACCACGGTTTCACAAGAAGACCAGACACATCAAACGACACTTCAACCTCATCCACGTGACGGAGAGGTATCTCGGGGCCCACTCGGTAATACAACATCACACACAAGCCTTGCAAGCAATGTAACTTAGTGTAAGTTGCGGGATCTTGTATTACGGAACGAGTAAAGAGACTTGCCGGTAAACGAGATTGAAATAGGTATGCGAATACTGACGATCGAATCTCGGGCAAGTAACATACCGAAGGACAAAGGGAATGACATACGGGCTTATATGAATCCTTGGCACTGAGGTTCAAACGATAAGATCTTCGTAGAATATG
This sequence comes from Hordeum vulgare subsp. vulgare, assembly GCF_904849725.1. Classification (NCBI taxonomy): domain Eukaryota; kingdom Viridiplantae; phylum Streptophyta; class Magnoliopsida; order Poales; family Poaceae; genus Hordeum; species Hordeum vulgare. Next base: position 447,828,199 of record NC_058518.1, on the reverse strand, counting down.
TAGGATCCAATATGGGCATCCAGGTCCCGCTATTGGATATTGACCGAGGAGTCTCTCGGGTCATGTCTACATAGTTCTCGAACCCGCAGGGTCTGCACACTTAAGGTTCGACGTTGTTTTATGCGTATTTGAGTTATATGGTTGGTTACCGAATGTTGTTCAGAGTCCCGGATGAGATCATGGACGTCACGAGGGTTTCCGGAATGGTCCGGAAACGAAGATTGATATATAGGATGACCTCATTTGATTACCGGAAGATTTTCGGAGTTACCGGGAATGTGCCGGGAATGACGAATGGGTTCCGGGAGTTCACCGGGGGGGCAACCCACCCCGGGGAAGCCCATAGGCCTTGGGGGAGACACACCAGCCCTTAGTGGGCTGGTGGGACAGCCCACAAGTGCCCTATGCGCCAAGGAGAAGAAAATCAAGAGAGAAAGAAAAAAAAAGGGAGGAGGTGGGAAGGAAGGGGGACTCCCTCCCACCAAACCTAGTCCAACTCGGTTTGGGGGGGGGAGAGTCCTCCCCCTTGGACTCGGCCGACCCCCTTGGGGCTCCTCGAGCCCCAAGGCAAGGCCCCCTCCCTCCCACCTATATATACGGAGGTTTTAGGGCTGATTTGAGACGACTTTTCCACAGCAGCCCGACCACATACCTCCACGGTTTTTCCTCTAGATCGCGTTTCTGCGGAGCTCGGGCGGAGCCCTGCTGAGACAAGTTCATCACCAACCTCCGGAGCGCCGTCACGCTGCCGGAGAACTATTCTACCTCTCCGTATCTCTTGCTGGATCAAGAAGGCCGAGATCATCGTCGAGCTGTACGTGTGCTGAACGCGGAGGTGCCGTCCGTTCAGTACTAGATCGTGGGACTGATCGCGGGATTGTTCGCGGGGCGGATCGAGGGACATGAGGACGTTCCACTACATCAACCGCGTTCTCTAACGCTTCTGCTGTACGGTCTACAAGGGTACGTAGATCACTCATCCCCTCTCGTAGATGGACATCACCATGATAGGTCTTCGTGCGCGTAGGAAAATTTTTGTTTCCCATGCGACGTTCCCCAACAGGGAGGAACGCCTTCCTACAAACTTTAAACTTCCAGACAAGCTCACTGAAGAAGAAGAGTCGGATTTTATTCCGGTGCTATCCGAGTTATGATGTTTAACAAACAATGGTATCACTGGGGTTGACTTGATCCGCTGCTGGGTGGAATGGCGCATTCTTCCCTTAAGTCGCCGAGACGGCTTAATGTGTGAGTTTGATGGCACCTTGGACCATCCCCAGTGCTACTTTTGTACAGCACTCATAGAAAATGACATCGTGACCATCATCAAGAAGCTGACCGACGAGCCCATGGCCAAGTGTAGCCAAATAGGGCTTAAGCCATTCTGCAAGATCAACTCGGCTCCTAAGGTAAATAACTTAACCCGCCTTTGATTTATTCTTTCCGACTCACTTGACTTCTGATTCGCATAATAAAAATTGCACTTCAGAAAGGTGACCGATTATGGTCCAAGAGGCCGAAAAAGATGGCCCTAAAGCAAGCCAAGACGCCTCCAAAAAAGAAATCCAAGAGCAAAAACAAAGCCGCGATCACTGAATCGTCTGATCTGGACGAATCCCAAATCGGCGACATATCTTCAGAGGTCAAATTCTATCTTCTTTGTCTTGACATCCATTGCTATAATTTGTGCTTACACCTCTATATCTCTTATGTATAGAATGATGGTAACGAAAGCCAAAATACTCCGTAGAGGTAATTTATATTTCCTCCGACTCATCTTCTCCTCCGCCTAAGGCGGCCAGGCGGGTTTGTGGGAAAATTCCCATGTCTCACCCAAATGCTTGTCTGGATCCTAATTTCCTTTTGAAGAAAGCGCAACATGCTTCCTACCGGAAGACTCGGAGTCACTCTAGAGACTTGGTGTCCGGGTTACCAGCGAAAACTCCTACCAAGAAGAGGCAGAATGAGGTATCCTTTTAGCAGCGTCCCCCTTTGCTTCCTTTTGGATCATACTTATAACTTGCTCATATCTTGAGGTATTACTTTTGCAGAATTCTCCCCCTTCGTCAGGCGACTCAGTGATGTCAGCCCTTCCGCCAATGATCCGCGTTCCATGGTAAGTCCTTACAATACTTACATTTGTCCTGATGATGATGATGTTTGTTTTTAAGCATATCCCCTTCTCTTTTTAGAGCACAAGCGAAGAAAAGGAAAACTGGCGGATCAACTTCCACTACGGCTCCAGAACCTATTGAAAAACCGGCGCCGACTCAGGCTAACCCGGCAAAGGATAAACCTGATGACCAAGCGTACCTCCCAAATTCTCCCAAGGAAGGCACGGAAACGTCCAATCTGCCGAGTCCGTTGAAAACGGCAGAAGATCCAGATATTGTAATCATCACTGGTACTGGCTTCTCTAAGCCGGCTTCGGCAGTCTTGTCGAAGCATGTATCAACATCAACCCAGCCTTCTACTGGACATGAAATTTCCAAGGTCAAATTGTCTCAGTACGAGAATCTTGAATTTAGAGAACTCTGCTCCGGCTTTGCAAGTCGCCTGGAGATGAGTTATGAAATGGAGAAGAATCTACTCCTTATGCTAAAGAATAGACATGAGGTACGCCCTAATGCATACCATCCTTATTAGCCCCCAAGGGCCGGGTCATCAGTTGAAAGATGAGCCGGGTCTTGATATTAGAAAAATCTTTCGACCTATAACCCCCAAGGGCTGGGTCATCTGTTGAAAGATGAGCCGGGTCTTGATATTAGAAAAATCTTTCGACCTGTAACCCCCAAGGGTCGGGTCATCTGTTGAAAGATGAGCCGGGTCTCGATATTAAAAAATCTTTCGACCTTTAACCCCCAAGGGCCGGGTCATCTGTTGAAAGATGAGCCGGGTCTTGATATTAGAAAAATCTTTCGACCTGTAACCCCCAAGGGCCGGGTCATCTGTTGAAAGATGAGCCGGGTCTTGATGTTGTATAATTTTGTCTAAAAAATTTAAACATTAGCCCCCAAGTGTCAAAGATGTTGCTTGCAATAATTCTGAGACTTGCCCCTTGATAATATACTTGACAGGAATCTCTTGCCCAAGCTGAGTCGGCGTTGTTGGTGCATGGGAACATGAGTCGGAGAACATAACAGAATTTGTCTCCCTGGGGTGAAATCAACACCACGCCAGCCCCCGAGCCTTCCAATTGCCTAGACCCATCAAAGTAAATAGTCTAGTACGTGAGGTCAGGCCTGTCTTCCGGAATCTGCAATTCGGTACAATCATTGACGAAGTCGATCAATGCCTGGGATTTTATGGCCGTGCGAGGGGTGTACCACACGTGGTGCGGCCCAAGTTCGATTGACCATTTGGCGATTCGCCCTGTCGCTTCTCGGTTTTGGATGATGTCCCCAAGAGGAGCGGAGCTAACCACCGTGATGGGATGCTCTTGGAAATAGTGTTTGAGCTTCTGACTCGCCATAAAGACCCCTTAGACCAGCTTCTGCCAGTGCGGGTAACGTTGTTTGGAGAGGGTTAACACCTCGCTAATGAAGTACACCAGGCATTGTACCGGATATTCCTTTCCTTCTTCCTTCCGTTCGACAGCTACTGACACGCTCACCGCCTTGGAGTTCGCCGCGATGTACAGAAGCATAGGTTCTTTTTCAGTCAGGGCGGCCAAAACTGGCGGGTTGAGCAGCTGCTGCTTCAGGGCTTCCAAAGCTTCATTGGCCTCGTCTGTCCAAACAAAACGATCAGATTTCTTAAGCAACCGATAGAGGGGAATAGCTTTCTCCCCCAGGCGGCTTATGAAGCGACTTAAAGCCGCGATACGACCCGCCATGCGTTGAACTTGATTGATATTTGCTGGTTTCCCAAGCGAAGTAACTGCCTCAATTTTGTCCGGGTTGGCCTCGATGCCGTGTTCAGACACCAAGAAACCCAACAACTTTCCGTGAGAACGCCAAAGACACATTTGGTGGAATTAAGCTTCATTTGGTATACCCACAGGTTGTCAAAAGTTTCCTTTAGATCTTCCAAGAGCGTCTCCCTCCTACGGGTTTTAACCACAATGTCATCAACGTAAGCGTGGACGTTGCGTCCGATTTGGCCACGGAGACAATTTTGGATGCAGCGCTGATAAGTCGCCCCGGCGCTCTTGAGCCCAAACGGCATGGACACATAACAAAAGGCCCAAAATGGGGTTATAAAAGTTATCTTCTCCTGATCTTCCACAGCCATCTTGATTTGGTGATATCCGTAATAAGCGTCCAGGAAACACAGACGCTCGCAGCCTGCTACTGAATCAACGATTTGATCGATGTGGGGAAAGGCGAAAGGGTCCTTTGGACAAGCTCTGTTAAGGTCTGTGTAGTCAATGCACATGCGGAAGGTGCCGTTCTTCTTGAGCACCAGGACCGGGTTAGCCAACCACTTGGGGTGGAAGACCTCTGATGAATCCAACGGCCAAAAAACGGGCGACTTCTTCCCCAATTGCCTTGCGTCGTTCCTCATTGAACCTGCGAAGATATTGTTGAATCGGTTTTGCCTTTGGGTCAACATTAAGATGGTGCTCAGCGAATTCTCTCAGTACACCAGGCATGTCAGAAGGTTTCCATGCGAAGATGTCCCGATTCTCACGGATGAATTCGATGAGCGCGCTTTCCTATTTGGGATCCAGATCCGCCCCGATAGTAAACTGCTTGGATGAGTCGCCAGGAACGAAATCCACCATCTTAGTGTCATCCATTGGTTTGAACTTGAGGGGCGGCTCAGCGTTTGTTGTTGGCTTCTTGAGGGGTGACATATCCGCCGGATCAACATTGGCCTGGTGATACTTGAGCTCTTCTGCAGCACAAGCGACCTCTGCGTAAGCCGCATCTCCTTCCTCACACTCTCTTGCTATCCTCTTGTCACCATCAACCATGATGGGTCCCTTAGGACCAGGCATCTTGAGTTTAAGGTAAACATAGCAGGGGCGAGCCATGAAACGGGCGTAAGCCGGTCGCCCAAACAACGCATGATAAGGGCTCTTTAACTTCACAACCTCAAATATAAGCGACTCGCTCCTGTGATTGGATGTTGTTCCAAATGCCACTGTGAGTTTGACCCGGCCAATGGGGTATGCCGACTTACATGGGACGATTCCATGGAATACCGTGGTCGACGGCATTAAGTCTTTCTCCAGCAGGTTCATCCTTCGAAAGGTGTCGAAGTATAATATGTTGATGCTGCTACCACCATCCAAAAGCACCTTCGATGGGGTATATCCTCCGACTTGAGGAGACACAACCAGTGCTAAGTCGCCGGGGTTGTCAATCCTGGGCGGGTGATCCTCCCTACTCCACGAGATAGTCTGCTCGGACCAGTGGAGGTACCTGGGGAGCGCCGGCTCAGATACACTATACGTTCAGTGCTTCGCCTTCTTATCTCGCTTGCAGGCATTGGTGGTGAACACATGGTATTGCCCGTTGCTTAATTGTTTGCGATTGTTGCGGAACCCTCCATGATCATCTTGCCCCTGTGAATCCCCCTGCGGGGGTGGCTGCTGAAACACTCCGGGCGGGTTATACCGCTGTTGGTTGTGCACTGGATACTGGCCGCTGCTTGGTTGCGAGCCGTCCTGAGCCCCTGGTTGGGGGAAGCCGCTGAACGGGTTTTGACGTTGATTAGGTGCACCGAATTGTTCCTGTCGTTGGCCGTGGTCACCGTTTTGGCCCTTTTTGATTGCCTCTGCCCGAAATTCCTGCATCACGTAACAGTCCTCCCAAGAGTGAGTCGCCGGTCCATCCGCCATGACGTGGTGTGGGCAGGGGCCTTTAAGTATCTCATTATAACTGCATAGCTTCTTGCCACTGTAACCCCTCTTCTTCCGGTGCTGGTTGCCGTTATTGGCATTGGTGTTGGCGACGAATTCCGTGGACCCTTCCTGCTGCCTTCTCTTGTCGTTCCCTCCATGATTATGGTGGGCGTGTCCCTGGAGCCGGGTGTGATTTTTGGATGACTCGTCTTTCCTCGGCGAGTTGGCTTTGCTGCCATCCTCTCCTGGATCTTTGGTATCGTCCGCTTCGGCGTACCTAGTGAGGGTGTCCATCAATTCTCCCATATCCTGGAACTTTCGCTTGAGTCGCCCCAGCTTCTGTACCAAGGGCTCATAGTGGCAGTTTTGCTCCAAGATCAACACGGCATGAGCCGCCGTAATGTCGTTCGACGAGTGGATGATTTCTGCGACCCGCCGCGTCCAGTGGTGAGCCGACTCATCGGGGCGCTGAACGCAGTGCTGTAAATCGACTATCGTCATCGGGCGCTTGCAAGTTCCCCGGAAATTTTTGACGAAATGCTCTTTCAGCTTGGCCCAAGTCTGGATGGAGTTGGGTGGCAGGTTTTTCAACCAAGTGTGCGCCGTCCCCTCAAGCATCATTGTGAAGTACCTGGCACAGACCGCTTCATTTGCATCGAGCATGTCTATGGCGATTTTGTAACTCTCAACCCATGATGCCAGCTCAAGGTCGGGGGCGTAATTGGGCACCTTCCTTGGTCCTTTAAAATCTTTCGGCATCCCCTCATTGTGGAGGGCGGGGGCCAAGCATGGTACCCCTACTTGCCTGGCGCCTCCAATAAGTGGTGTTGGGCCGGTTTGAATGTCTGGGTGATCCCGGCCCGGCTGGTCCCGATGGTCAGGCGGGTTGACCTGGGGCAGGGGTCGCGGTCCGCTGGTTATGGCGGGTTGGTCCTCTAGCCGGCTCCTGGTGCGTCTTGCTTGGGGGGTGGAGTGTAGCCGATCGAGGCTGTGCGAGAACTGGGCGTTTTGAACCACCGCCGTCTTCAACATCTCAATGGCGTTCCTTGCCTCTATTTCGGCCGGGGTGTTGCCATAAATCGGAATGGATTCTAAATGGCGAGTTGCAGCGAGCACGTTGTCCACGGGGTTGGAAAAGTGGCCCTGAGGCGTCTGGAAACGGGGAACGCGATCAACTGCTGGCTGAAGCGGCGGGTTTGGCGGCTGACCCGGCCCTCCCCCTGGAGCGTTTCCTGCCCCGGGGGTGCGTGGAGTGTCGAAAAGGCGGGTAGGGTTGAGATCAGGGGGTAAGCGCCCCTGGTGCCTCCTCTGATGAACAGTGTCGGATGCGCGTTGATGCCTCTCGAGCCGCCAGTTTTCGGTGTTCAAGCTGGTTGTCTCAGCGGTGATCTGAGCTTGCCGGGTCTCGATCCTGGCGGCTTCTGCTTCAGCATCTCACTGAGCCTTTGCCACCCCATCTCTTAGCTTTTCCAACTCGGCATTTATCGTGCCCTGGTTTTTTGTTGTTACAGGGGTCGCCATGATCCTTGTTATCTCCGCCGTCAAGTCCACCAAGATCGCAGCTGGACTCCTGAATGTTTCGCCAGTCCCGTCATTGCCTGCAGGGTTTTGCTGGGGCTGGGTCGCCCCCGCCATGTACACGACGATCTGACGACGGGTCCGGTCGAGAACCTCGGGATCCATTGCCAGTGACAGGTCTCCGAGGCAGCCCCCGTGTAGAGATTGAATTGAATCTGTGTCGCCCATGGATGATTCGTCATCAGTGTTGACTGGCGTAGTCTCCTGAGTCGCCGATCGTTCTGGTTCCTCAGATCCCTGTGTGATGCCAACAAAGACCGGGCGGGTTAGGTTTGGCGTCGCAACAGGGCGGACATACCTGGCCGGCTCGACGATGTCGGTGGAGATGTCCGGCTCAGGCGCGGGCGATCCAACCATGCCAAGAAAGATGTTGATCTTGCCGAAGGGGACTCTGTAGCCGGATTCGATTGAATCCGCCTCGGGCCCCCACAGCGAGTTATTGATGTAGTACTTTCCGCGGCGGCTCCGAGTCAAGAGCCCAGCCGCGTAGCTCCCTGACCCTGGTAGGGCTCCCTTTGAGAACTCAACTCCACTGTGCGTAGGCCCCGCGGTGGGCGCCAACTGTCATGGTTTTGTCACGGCAGATGTCCTCGTGAAAGGACTTAGTGTTGGAGCCATCGCACCTTGGTGGCGACTCAAAGGGGTTGAACGGGAACGAGACAGAGATTTACCTAGATTTGGCCCCTCGAGAGGAAGTAAAACCCTACGTCCTGCTTTGTGTTGTATTGATGGTGTTTCGATTACAAGGAGGGCGTAACTCGCCTGACCTAGCACTCGATGATTTCTAACCCCCTCTCCTTCCCCGGGACTCGCCTTTATATACAGGTCGAGCCCGTAGGGTTTACAAGAGTCCTTGCCATTACGAAGGTCATGATTCTTTCTATCTCTAAGTCACCTTGCTTTCCAAGACTTGGAGACCTTCCCAATGATCGACTCTTCACGAAGATCTTGAACCGCCATCTAGATCCTGGGCTTTATTGGGCCAAAGCTTGAATCGCCAATGGATGAGTCGCCCGCTTGGTAACCCGACCCAACCAGGGAGGGTCACACAACAGATAATATCCCTAGTAGAAACGTTGCTAGAACGCGATTGATGGAGTCGTACTCGCGGTGATTCAGATCGCAGTGTGATTCCGATCTAGTGCCGAACCACGGCACCTCCGCGTTCAACACACGTGCAGCCCGGTGATGTCTCCCGCACCTTGATCCAGCAAGGAGGAGGGAGAGGTTGGGGAATATCTCCGGCAGCACGACGGCGTGGTGTCGATGGAGAGACGAGGTCTCCCGGCAGGGCTTCGCCAAGCACCGTGGGAGAGGAGGAAGAAGGGGGGCAGGGCTGCGCCGAGGGAGATGGAAAACTGTGTGCAAACAGCCCCAAAACCCCCACTATATATAGGAGGAGGGGAGGGGGGTTCCACCCCTAGGGTTCCCACCCTAGGTGGTGCGGCAGCACCCCCAGATAGGAGGTGCGGCGGCCAGGGCAGGGGGAAGGGGTGGCACACCCCTAGGTGGGCCTTAGACCCACCAGCGCCTAGGGTTTCCCCCCCCCCCCCTCTCCACCTCCTGCGCCTTGGGCCTCCTTGTGGGAGGCGCACCAGACCACTTTGGGCTGGGTGCCCTCCCTATTTTGGCCCATGCTACCTCTTGGGGATGGTGGCCTCTCCCGGTGGACCCCCGGGACCATTTCAGGTGATCCCGGTGGTTCCGGTACATTACCGGTGACGCCCGAAACATTTCCGGTGTCCAAAACCATCCATCCTATATATCAATCTTTACCTCCGGACCATTCCGGAGCTCCTCGTGACGTCTGGGATCTCATCCGGGACTCCGAACAACTTTCGGTAACCTCATATAACAATTCCCTATAACCCTAGCGTCATCGAACCTTAAGTGTGTAGACCCTACGGGTTCGGGAGACAGGCAGACATGACCGAGACACCTCTCCGGCCAATAACCATCAACGGGGTCTGGATTCCCATGGTGGCTATCACTTGCTCCATGATGATCTCATTGGATAAACCATGATGTCAAGGATTCAATCAATCCCATATACAATTCCCTTTGTCTGTCCGTATAGAACTTGCCCGAGATTCGATCGTCGGTATACCTATACCTTGTTCAATCTCGTTACCGGTAAGTCTCTTTAGTCATTCCATAGCACGTCATTGTGTGACTAACTCCTTAGTCACGTTGAGCTCATGATGATGTTCTACCGACTGGGCCCAGAGATACCTCTCCGCCACGCGGAGTGACAAATCCCGATCTCGATTCGTACCAACCCAACAGACACTTTCAGAGGTACCCGTAGTGCACCTTTATAGTCACTCAGTTACGTTGTGACGTTTGATACACCCAAAGCACTCCTACGGTATGAGGGAGTTGCACAATCTCACGGTCGAAGGAAAAGACACTTGACATTAGAAAAGCTTTAGCATACGAACAATACGATCTAGTGATATGCTTAGGATTGGGTCTTGTCCATCACATCATTCTCCCAATGATGTGATCCCGTTATCAATGACATCTAATTCCCATGATCAGGAAACCATGATCATCCATTGACTAACGAGCTAGCCAACTAGAGGCTTGCCAGGGACACATGTCACACATGTATTACTGTTTCCTGTTAATACAATTATAGCATGAAGAATAGACGATTATCATGAACAAGGAAATATGATAATAACCATTTCATTATTGCCTCTAGGGCATATTTCCAACACATAGGAGGTGAGCTAGAGCACCACAAAGCTCTCCCACGGTCGGCCGAAAAAACAGAGCAGTGCACTTCTCTGCTCGCGGGGGTATATATAAGCCAACCGTTGTTCCCGGTTTGTGGCTGGAACAGAGACTAAAGGACAACCTGAGGTCCCGGTTCCAGCCGCAAACCGGGACTACTGGTTGTGGGCAAGGAGTGAGGCACATTGGTCCCGGTTCGTGTCTGGAACCGGGACCGAAGGTGACAAACGAACCAAGACAAATGGCCCACGATGCCCGGCCGGCGCCCTAGCCTCACGAACCGGGACCTATACCCACATGGGTCCCGGTTCGTGAGTGAACCGGGACTAATGGGATTTCATCAAGTGGACCAAAGCCGTATTTTCTACTAGTGAGCCAGCTATATGTCCTTAGCTGCCAGCGCCTGTTGTGCTCCTCCGCTAGGCTGTCCAGCTCCTCCTCATGGGCCGCCTCGAGTTGCACCTTCTTCGTCGATAGATAGTCTGCGTGCTCGTGCAGCCGGCCGCATTCTACAGACATGAGTCCCAGTCCTAGTCGGCTTGGGCCAACCAGCGTTGAAAGTCGTTTGATTCCAGGGCAATGGATGCAGGCATAGACACACCTCGGTTAGTACCCAGTAGAAAAAAGTAATGGGATGTAGTAAAGATTCGACCCGCCTTCTGTTCAGACGGCCGAATCTCGGGGGCTACACCCAGTGGGTGCGCTACCGCGCCCCCACTGAAGAACAACCAGTTGCATATCTTGCGCGCACTACACATTCATCTCCCTGGCCGCCAGCTAGCGCTGGTTCTCCCAGTATAGGGCAAAAACTTGTTGAAACCCACCACCCAGCTGTCGTGGAGAGCCTACAACACAAGACAAAGAGGGATTGAGCACATGCTTCATAAGGCTCGGCCTGACTGCGTCCCAGCTGGCCAGAGCCTCAGGGGCTACACCAAGTGGGTGCGTCGGCATTCCCCCACTCGAATGTGTTTCAAAAAAGGAAGGAAAACGAGGCGGAAGAACAGTCAACACTACCGACTTCTCGAGGTGGGCAAGTCGTCCTTGTGCCCCATGGGTGAACTGTTGCAGATGGTTGCCATAGTCGGCAAACTCGGGCTCGCGCCGCATGCAGATGAGCGTCGCTCCGTAGACGGTCACGTCCTTCGTCTTCGCCGCCTTGTCCTCCATGTTCTACGGCTTAAGGTAGAAGAGTTGGCACCACATCTCCAGCACCATCTCGATGCCCAGGAAGCCCTCACACAACGTGACGTAGGCGGCCAACTACAACATGGACTTGGGCCCGAGGTGGTGCGGCTGCAACCTAAAAATGGGTGAGGAACCACCGGAAAAAGGTGCTTGCACGCAGCCCGAATACGCGGGTGAAACATTCTGTGAAGACGAAGACCTCACCCTCCTGGGGCGTCGGAACGAGTTCCGCCCCACGGATGCGAGACTCTAGGTGCTCCACCGCCAGCAACTTCAGGTGGAAGCGAAGATGCTCAAGGAACTCCTCCCCCACATCGTTGCTTCCCCCACGAGCCCTTACTCCCCATCACCGGGCATGGGTCGGGGGCGGGTGCAACAACGCGAGTGCAACGTGGAGTGTATTGCCTAGTAGGGCGACGACAGTCGGCGGAGGGGCATGACGCGGAGCGGTGCGGTGATGCTCCATCTCTCTTTCCCTCTATTGCTCCGGTGGTCGGGGAGGAAAAAGAAGAAGGGGATAATATGGGAGGCAAAAGGGGGCAATGGCTCCTGCCGTCCCACTCACCCTTCCCGTTTAAACCCTGCGGGGGGGGTCATGGGGGAGTGGGATCATTTGTGCCCATGATACGTCTCCAATGTATCTATAATTTTTTATTGTTTCATGCTATTACATAATCATTCTAGAATACTTTTTAGGCACTTGTCTACCAATTTATATTATTTTTGAGCACTAACCTATTGAACTAGTGCCCAGTGCCAGTTATTATTTTCTGCATGTTTTTCCACTTTTCAGGTTCCAATACCAAACGAACCGCAATTAACCTGAAACTATTTGTAAATTTTTTTTGAACCAGAAGAAGACCATGGAGCATCGGAAGAAGGACGGGAGGCACAAGAGGCCCCCGCAAGCCATCACACCGCGGCCTGGGCGTGCAGCTTGATGGGCGTCTGGTCGCCTTATGGCTCTCCCGACCCTATTCTATGGCTTATAAATTCCTATTTACCCTAAAAACTCCAGAGGAGGTCCCGAAACACTTTTTATGTCGCTGCAAGTCTCCTTTCCGACGAGAGGCCATATAGAGCTCCATTCCGGCACTCTGTCAGAGGGGGGATCGATCACAGAGGGCTACTTCATCAACCTTGTTGCCCTCGTGATGATGTGTGAGTAGTTCACCACACACCTACGGGTCCATGGAAGTACCTAGATGGAATATCTCTCTCTTTGATCTCCAATACAATGATCATCGCATCTTCCCTTTGATCCATATGATGTAACTCTTTCATACGGTGTGTTTGTTGGGATCCGATGAATTGTGGGTTTATGTTCATATTATTCATGATAAATATTTGAGTTTCCTCAAATATATAATATGATTCTTATGTGCATGATTATGATAGCTTCGCAATTCTCTCCGATCCATTGAAATAGTTTCGCCAACTAGATTGATATTTCTTCGGTGAGAGAGGTGTGTTGTAATAGGTTCAACCTGACGAGTTTCTATATCACAGTGATGGAAGGGGACAAGTAGCATCTTTGTGTTGCTGCTACTAAGGGTAAAACGATGGGGTTTATTCATATTAGTTGAGTTTACTTTGTCTACATCATCTCATCTTACTCCAAACATTACTTCATTCGTCATGAACTTAATACGTAGAGAGGCAAGCATAGAAGCGCTCTTGAAGTGAAGTAATAATAATAGGTGCACGCAGGAGTCGGCCTATTTGTTTATGGACATGATGCCCATATTTACATGATCATTGCCATGAAAATCGCATAACTATCCGCTCTTCTATCAATTGCCCAACAGTAATTTGTTTACCCACCATATGCTTATTTTCATGAGAGATGTCACTAGGGAAAGCTATGGCCCCGGGGTCTATTCACAACATATTGCTAAAACCTGCAACATCTTTATGCCATTTATTTTCTTTGGTTTTATTTTGCATTATTTCAATCATCTACACACCTCATTCACTTGCAAATAACGAGACCAAGGGGATTGACAACCCTCTTGCCCACGTTGGGTGCAAGCTGCTTGTTCTTTTGTGTGCAGCAGCTGAAGATGGTTGTGGATTGATATTCCTATTGGTTCGATAAACCTTGGCTTCATAACTGAGGGAAATACTTGCCCACTTTGTGTTGCGATTACCCGTTCCTATTCACGGAAAACCCAACGCAAATCATGAGTATCATCCCACGTTCTCCACTACCCCGTGCGGTGCGGGCGCATTAACACCCGCTCAGGAATCCTAATCATCCAGCCCAGCCAGAGTGGATCATGCGTGCGTGGGCCGAGGTCGCAGCCCAGTGGGTCTAGCCTCCGAGTCTCGTCCCATCGCGCGTAACCTCATGGGGCTCAGACCTCTAACATACGACATGTGGTCGTTCCACCGCAGGTGGCGGACGCATCGCTTCGGGGTGCAAGCCCTTTCCACTAATTGGCACCCTTCTGGGGTCCCCAATTCGACGGGGAACTGGAGGGCCAAGGCCTCAGCTCACAACCTATATCCTTACGAGGGGCAAGCCATTGGGGCCCACACCGACGGACCCTCATGGCTTCACGGACTACTGTCTGGGGGGGTGTGACCCGAGTAGGCTCATGAACACTTAACCATTTTTCAAAATATTGTGGCCGCCCATGGACCAGCTCGCCCACCATGGCACTTCAGCTTGGTTCGCCCTCGTCGGCCCCATGGGGCGGCCCGGCTCAGCGTGTGGCCCCTAGAGGGTTAGCTCTGGGCGATCTACCAACTGGTTGGTCAGCGTCCGTTCCGTTGATCCACATGACAAGACCTCGGCTTGATGGTGAGGTGTGGCAATAGTGGCCCAGGTACCGCTAACCAGGGCACACGTGGCTATAGTGGAGTCGGCCGTATCGCTAACACAGGCCGACTACGACCAGGCGAGGCGGCAATGTGGTTGCACTCTGCCAACCACTTCATGACGTCGTTGACGCGTGGCTATAGTGACGGTCAGCTGATACGTCTCCAACGTATCTATATTTTCTTATGGTTCCACGCTATTATCTTGTCAACTTTGGATGTTTTGTATGCATGAATATGCTATTTTATATCTTTTTGGGACTAACCTATTAACTCAGTGCCAAGTGCCAGTTTTTATTTTTCCGTGTTTTTGATCTTTTTCAGAGGAGAATATTAACGGAGTCCAAACGGAATAAAACCTGCGGTATGATTTTTTCCATAACAGAAGATACGCAGGGGACTTGAGAACCAAGGCAAAGGACCTCGGGGGAGGTCACAAGCCCCCTAGCCGCGGCCTGGGCCGCGCCTAGCAGGCTTGTGGGCCCCTGATTGCAATCTCTGGCGATGGCTAGACGAATGTTGATGACAACAAATCTTCCCCTCCAACGGCACCAGAAGAATGCTGCTAGCACTCCCCGGCAACGAAACTAGAAGAATGTTGTTGATGGCCCACCAGCGCGTGGGTTCGCAGCAGTTTTTTAGGGTAGAGTATTCAACCCAAATTTGTTGGTTTACCAGACAGGAGGTGAGAGGATACTCTCGAGTATTAGCAGCTAAATTTGTCAAATTCAACCACACCTGCAAGATTAGTATCTGCAAGCAAAGTAGTAACAGCAAAGTAGCAAGTAACGGCAGTGTAAGGAGCAGTAGCAGCGGCAAGGAAAAGCAGTAGTGACAGCAATAGCAACATTAGTAGCAGCAGCAGAGCAAAACAAGTGACAGCAGTAGCAACAGTAGTAGCAGCAGCAGAGCAAAACAAGTAACAGCAGTAGGACAAACTCGTAGGCAATGGGTCGGTGATTTGTTTGGATGATATTCATCATGCAACAGCTATAACACGGAGAGATATGTTGCTAGCTCCCATTCGTCAATGTGATGTAGGCATGCATTCCGTGTGTCGTCATACGTGCTTAGGGAAAAGAACTTGCATGACATCTATTGTCCATCCCTCCCGTGGCAGCGGGGTCCAAAAGGAAACTACGGGATATTAATGTTCTCCTTTTAATAAAGAACCGGACCAAGGCATTAGCACTTGGTGAACACATGAACTCCTCAAACTATGGTCATCACCGGGAGTGGTTCCGGTTATTGTCACTATGGGGTTGCCGGATCATAACACATAGTGGGTAACTACAACTTGCAAGATCGGATCTAAAACACACATATATTGGTGACAACATAATAATTTCAGATCTGAAATCATGGCATTCGGGCCCTAGCGACAAGCATTAAGCATGGCAAAGTAGTAGCAACATCAATCTCAGAACATAGTGGATACTAGGGATCAATCCCCGTCAAAACTAACTCGATTACATGATAGATCTCATCCTACTCATCACCGCCCAGCGAGCCTACGAATAGATTACTCACGAACGACGAAGAGCTTCATGGAATTGGAGAGGGAAGAAGGTTGATGATGATGATGACGATGATATCCCCTCTCCGGAGCCCAAGACGGACTCCAGATCTTCCCTCCAGATGAAGAACAGGTGGTGGCGGTGCCTCCGTATCGAAAACGTGATGAAAACTTCTCTTTTTATTTTTTCTGGGACGAAAGGGATCTTATAGACCTGAGATTGGGGGCGGCAGAGCAGTGTGGGCCCCACAAGCCTACCCACCACCACCAGGGGGGTGGTGGCGGAGCCAGGGCTTGTGGCACACTGGCCCACCCCCTGAGGTGGAACTTGGCGCAGATATTTTTCTTATTTTCCAAAACTGCTCCCCGTAAATTTTCAGGATGTTTGGAGAACTTTGATTTCTGCACAAAAATAACACCAAGGCAATTCTGCTGAAAACAGCGTCGGTCCAGGTTAGTTCCATTCAAATCTTGCAAATTAGAGTCCAAAACAAGGGCAAAATAGTTTGGAAAAGTAGATACAATGGAGACGTATCAACTCCCCCAAGCTAAAAACCTAGCTTGTCCTCAAGCAACTCAGTTGACAAACTGAGAGAGAAAGAAAAACTTTGACAAACTCTGTTTGATCTTGTTGTTGCAACTATGTCTAACTCATAACTAGAATTTCAGCAAGATCACAAGTTAACCACATAAGAAAATGACACAAAGGTCTCACGATAAACTAATATCAATGGCATAATCAGCTAACGAGCAAATAATAATGAGTTTCAAATACCAACACTTCAATCAAAACGAGCATGAAGCAATATGAATAGGTGGTATCTCGCTAGCTCTTTCTAAGACCGCAAAACATAAATGCAAAGCACTTTCACACATCAAGGGCTGACTAAACATTGTAATTCATAGCAACGAAGATCCAGTCATAGTCATACTCAATATCAATCAAAAGCAAAGCATAAAAATGACAGAGGTGCTCTCTAATTGGTGCTTATATAAGAGGAGGATGACTCGACAGGAAAATAAATAGACAGGCCCTTCGCAGAGGGGAGCATTGATTTGCAGAGGTGCCAGAGCTCAAGCTTTAAAAACAGAGATAATAATTTTGGGTGGCATGCTTTCATTGTCAATGCAATGACCAAGAGTTCTCAATATCTTCCATGCTACTCATGCTATAGGCGGTTACCAAACAGAAAAGTAAAGTTTTAACTCCCCCACCACCAATCAATCACTCTCCACGGCTAGCTGAATCCTCGGGTACCGTCCATACTAACATCAATCCGGGGGGAGTCTTGTTTTACAGTTATGTTTTCGATTTAAGCGTGGAACTGGGCATTCCAGATACCGGCCCCTTTCTCATGAATGACTGTGAGTAAATACATGTCGAGGATAACACTCCTAGCATGGAAGATACCAATATCCCTCTGTCACCATATGAGCGGTTCGGGCATGCAAAACAAATTATTTCTTGAAGGTTTAGAGAATGGCACATGCAAATTTACTTGGAACGACAGGTAGATACCGCAAATAGGTAGGTATGGTGGACTCTCATGGAAAAACTTTTGCGTTTATGGAAGTGGATGCACAAGCAGTATTCCCGCTTAGTACAAGTGAAGGCTAGCAAAAGACTGGGAAGCGACCAACTAGAGAGCAACAACAGTCATCAAGATGCAATGAGTTTGACTAACATTGAATGCAAGCATGAACAGGATATAAATCACCATGAACACGAACATCATAGAGGATATGTTGATTTTGTTTCAACTACATGCATGAACATGCGCCAAGTCAAGCCACTTGAAACATTCAAAGGAGAATACCATCCTATCATACTACATCATAGTCATCTCAAAATCTATGTTAGCATTCAAGACAAACCATTATAAGCTCTCAGCTAAATAAGCATGGCATCAGAAACTATGATCTCTAAGTTGTCATTGCAAACATGGTTCTCTCACAACAAAGCTAAATCTGGGTCGACAAGCTAGTCATATTTACAAAAACAAAATAGATAGAGTTCATACCAGCTTTTCAGTCTCAGTCACTTCATCATACATCATCATCGTTGCCTTTCATTTGTATGATCGAACGATGAAAATGATAATAAGCGCATTGGACTAAGCTGAATCTGCAGGCAAACACAAAGGAGAAGAAAAAATAATATGGCTCTTTGAAAGCTAAACAGGTAAGCATGCAAGAACCAATATCTTCTACCTTGACACGAACAAAAAGAAAACTATTTACATGGGAAAGCTCCGAACAAGCAAAAGAAGAAAGAAATAAAATTGGGTTTTCTCAAAAGGACACAAAACAAGAAAACAAGAAAACGAAAAGAAACTAGCATGGATAATACAGTGGCAAAGTGTAAACACCAGCTAACAAAGTGAAAGCATAAGCATGAATGTAAAGTCGGTGAGAACACGTACTCCCGCAAGCTTAGGCTTTTGGCCTAGCTTGGTCTACTCCCATGGATGATCCTGGCGAAACCCAAAGTCATAATGGGTGTTATACGGGAGTGCTGCAGCCACTGCCTGAATAGCTGCCTCACGAAGTCGAGCAGCCGTCGCCTCCCTCTCATACTCCTCTGCCTCTCCTATGGTTATGTAGTATCTTCGTTTAACCTGAAAGTCAAAGAAAGCAGGAGCAGGAAGGGTAATATGGAAAACATGCTGCCGCTTAAATATCAAGCGGTATAGGAGGGATCCATGATCTCTCTCAAGGAACTGGTAGTGTGTTAGAGCGACACAATCAAGGTAGGCTGTACGGAGAGGAGGTCTTCTGGACGGATGGATACTCCAAGAAAATTTGCTAAGCGTGTAGCATAAACTCCACCAAAGAAATCCCCCTCACTGGCATTTTTATTCAGCCTCCTTGCTATTATAGCTCCCATAATGAAGCTCCTGTCACCTGTTACTGCACTCTTAAGGATACTAAGGTCGGAAGCGCATAGGTGACAATGTGCACCCTTGCCATTAATGCACCTACCTACGAAGAGGGCAAGGTAGTGCAAGGCAGGGAAATGGATGCTTCCTATGGTGGCTTGCGTGACATCTCTGGTTTCTCCAACAGTTATACTGGAGACAAAGTCTCTGACCGAAGACTTAGGAGGATCATTAACACTACCCCAATCGGGTATCTTGCAAATCCTATTGAAATCCTCCAGATCCACGGTATAGGATTTATCGTATAGATCAAACAGTATGGAGGAGTCATGGCCAGCTAAAAATTTAAATCTACGCACGAAAGAGGCAGTGAGCATAGCATACTGTTCACATTTATCTGAGAGGAATTCTTCTAACCCGACATTGCGGACAAGTGTATCAAACTCATCCTTGAAACCTGCTTCGATCATGAACTCATCGGAAGGCCATTCACATGGTTGCACCGGTGCATCCCTTAGTTGAAAAGGTTCGAGCTCCCGAAAAGAGAGACGAGGACCCTTCTTACTTGAGGAACCACCATGAAACTTCCTCCTGAACATAATTTCCTTTTGCTAAAAATTTTGAAGTTCAAGAGAAAACTGAATAAAGACCCACCACACCTTGTAGCAACTACTCCTACTAGTGCCTAGAGGCCGTATCACGCGCTAAAACTACTTGGGACCGGCTAAAATCAACCTTTCTAGCTCAAGAACAGGGTCACCAAGGTAGCAAGAATTCGCGAAGGATAAAGCACTAGAGCAAAAACTAATTGGACCAATGGAGGAGTCACTTACCAAGGAGTAATTTTCCCAAAACGGTTCGGAGAATGGTGCTTTGAGCAAAGAGATCGAAAATCACAGCCAAATGAGCAAGAACAAGGGTTTGAGCTGCGAAACAATTTTTTCTGGAGGTGGAAGAAGAGGCTGAGAGCTGGAATGAGTGGAGGGGGTGCCTGTGGGCCCCACAAGCTTGCACCACGCCACCAGGGGGTAGGTGGCGGTGGTAGGGCTTGTGGCCCACTGGTCAGGCCCCCAGGCCAGCTCTCAGGCCCAGAAATTTTCAAAAATTCTACAAAAAATCATACTAAATTTTCAGGACCATCGGAGAACTTTTATTTTTGAGGTATTTTTCTCCGGGACGCTAAAACAGAAAACAGGAAAAACTAAACTAATTCTATCATTTTTCTTCTAAGCAAAAGAAAAGGAAAACTTAAAACAGAGGTATGTGACTCCTTGATTCATCCGTTTCATGGTCATCGAAAGAAATCCGTCAATGGGATTGATCAAGTCCTTATGACAAAACCTTCTCGAATCGCAAGAGAGAATGGAGAATTTTCGAATAGCCACTAAGTCATCTCAATGGGGATATGTATCTCCCCAACAAGCAAATCATACTTCATCTTGACACGAGGAATAGGGCATTCAAAGCGCCCAATGAGAATTGATGAAGTCTTTTCGATAGCATTGATGCAATGTACTGGATATCGTTTCTTCGAAAAGTGCACTGTGTGCTCATTACGTTGATATGGAAAGTGACATTGCCTTTGTTGCAATATATAACAGCCCCTGCAGTGTTTAAAAAGAGTCTTCTGAGGATGCTAGCCATGGCATCCTCCTCGGGAATATCCAAGATAACAAAGTCTGTTAAGATAATGGTGTTAGCAACCACAACAGGCACATCCTCGCAAATGTCGATAGGGAAAGCAGTTGATTTGTCGGCCATTTGCAGAGAAATTTCAGTGGGTGTCAACTTATCCAACTCAAGTCTACGATAAAGAGAGAGCGACATAACACTAACACCGGCCCCAAGGTCACATAAGGCAGTTCTTACGTAGTTTCCTTTAATGGAGCAAGGTATAGTGGGCACTCCGGGATCACCAAGTTTCTTAGTAGTTCCACCTTTAAAAGTGTAGTTGGCAAGCATGGTGGAGATCTCAAGATCTGGTATCTTCCGTTTATTAGTCACGATATCTTTCATGTACTTGGCATACGGAGACATCTTGAGCATATGAGTTAACCGCATCTGCATAAAGATGGGTCTTATCATCTCAACGAAGCGCTCAAAATCCTCATCATCCTTTTTCTTGGATGGCTTAGGAGGAAAGGGCATAGGTCTCTGAACCCATGGCTCTCTTTCTTTACCATGCTTCCTAGGAGTGAATTCATTCTTATCGTATTTCTTAGGTTGTGGGTTATCAGGATTAATCGTAGGTTCAATCTCCACATCCTCATCATTGCTAGGTTGAGCATTATTATGATAATCACTATCCATATTGTCATCAGGTTCATGTTCATCACCAGATTGTGTTTCTGCATCAGACGCAGAAATATCATCAGGTTCTTCAGGTGTGACAGTATTTGCTGAACTGGCGTGTAGGTTTCTATCATCCTTCTTCTTCTCCTTAGGATGACTAGGTGTATCAGCATTGATTCCTTGAGAATCTTGATCAATTCTCTTAGGATGACCTTCAGGATACAAAGGTTCATGAGTCATCTTGCCTCCTCTAGTAATGACTCTGACAGAGTTGTCATTTAATTCATTGAGCAGGTCATTCTGAGCTTTAAGTGCTTGTTCTACCTGAGTAGTAATTATAGAGGCATGTTTATTCAGAAGCTTCAGATCATTGACATTTCTATCTACACAAGCACTTAAATGGCTAAGCATACGAGTACTTTGTTCCAAATGTCTGCTAACACAATCATTGAAACTCTGTTGTTTGGCAACAAAGTTGTCAAATTCATCAAAGCATAGGCTAGCAGGTTTATCAAAAGGAATATCACTCTCATCAAACCTACGCAGAGAATTCACTTCCACTACCTGTATCGGGTTATCGAGACCATGGATCTCTTTGATAGGTGGTAGATTTTTGACATCTTCAGATCTAATGCCTTTCTCTTGCATAGATTTCTTGGCTTCTTGAATATCTTTGGGACTAAGGAATAGAATACCTCTTTTCTTAGGAGTTGGCTTAGGAGGTGGTTCGGGAATAGTCCAAGCATTATCGTTGATCAAGAGGTTATTCAGTAGGGTCTCAGCTTGTTCTATAGTTTGTTCCCTAAAAACACAACCGGCACAACTATCTAGGTGGTCTCTAGAGGCATCGGTAAGTCTGTTATAGAGGATATCAAGTATCTCGTTCTTCTTAAGAGGGTGACCAGGCAAAGCATTCTATAGCTGGACGAGCCTCCCCCAAGCTTGTGGAAGACTCTCTTCTTGGAGTTGAGCAAAGTTGTATATTTCCTGCAAGGCAGCTTGCTTCTTATGGGCAGGGAAATATTTCTCACAGAAATAATAGACCATCTCCTGGGGACTATGCACACATCTAGGAGCAGGAGAGGTGAACCAGACTTTAGCCTCATCCTTTAGAGAGAAAGGAAACAGCTTAAGGATATAGTAGTGGCGGATCTTCTCCTCATTAGTGAAAAGGTTGGCTATTTCAGATAGTTTGGCAAGATGGGCTATGACCGTCTCATACTCATAACCGTGAAAAGGATCAGATTCGACTAGAGAGATTATCTCAGGGTCGACAGAGAATTCATAATCCTTATCGGTGACAAAGATAGGCGAAGTGGCAAACTTCGGGTCATTTTATCCTAGCTTCCCGAGATTTTTCCTTCCACTTGAGAAGTAATTTCTAAGCGTCATAGGCATCCTTACACGCAAGAAAATACTCAGCTATCTCTCCCTCCATAACGTAACCCTCAGGTATATCAGGCAATTCATATCTAGGAGAGCTAGAGCTAGCAGGAGCAAAAGCAGGTTCTATCTCAATAGTATCGGCAGTTTCAGAAGCATCACAAGCATTGGCAGTAACTCTAGCAATATGAGCATCAAGGAACACTCCTAGTGGAACATCAAGCAAAATAGTATCTCTAGCAGTATCAAGCATAGCATCATCACGCAAAATAGCATATCTAGCATCATCAGGCAAAGCAGTATCAAGCATAGCATCTCTAGCAGTATCAGGCATAGCATCAAGCATAGTATCATCAGGCATAGTATCAAGCATAGTATCATCAGGCATGGTATCAAGCATAGCATCTCTAGCAGTAGTATCACAAGCATCATCAACCACAGGCGACATATCAAGATTTCTAGCATGAGGTGATGCTGCAAACTTACTCATAACTGAAGGTGAATCAAGTGCAGAGCTAGATGGCAATTCCTTACCTCCCCTCGTAGTTGAGGGCAAGACTTTGGTCTTCGGATCCTTCACATTCTTCATAGTGATCAGCAGATATAAATCCCAAGTAACTCAGAGAATATAGCAATACCTCCCCGGCAACGGCGCAAAAAATGCTGATTGCAATCTCTGGCGATGGCTAGACGAATGTTGATGACAACAAATCTTCCCCTCCAACGGCACCAGAAGAATGCTGCTAGCACTCCCCGGCAATGAAACTAGAAGAATGTTGTTGATGGCCCACCAGCGCGTGGGTTCGCAGCAGTTTTCGAGGGTAGAGTATTCAACCCAAATTTGTTGGTTTACCTGACAGGAGGTGAGAGGATACTCTCGAGTATTAGCAGCTGAATTTGTCAGATTCAAGCACACCTGCAAGATTACTATCTGCAAGCAAAGTAGTAAGAGCAAAGTATCAAGTAACGGCAGTGTAACGAGCAGTAGCAGCGGCAAGGAAAAGTAGTAGTGACAGCAATAGCAACAGTAGTAGCAGCAGCAGAGCAAAACAAGTGACAACAGTAGCAACAGTAGTAGCAGCAGCAGAGCAAAACAAGTAACAGCAGTAGGACAAACTCATAGGCAATGGGTCGGTGATTTGTTTGGATGATATTCATCATGCAACAGCTATAACACGGAGAGATATGTGGCTAGCTCCCGTTCGTCAATGTGATGTAGGCATGCATTCCGTGTGTCGTCATACGTGCTTAGGGAAAAGAACTTGCATGACATCTATTGTCCATCCCTCCCGTGGCAGCGGGGTCCAAAAGGAAACTATGGGATATTAAGGTTCTCCTTTTAATAAAGAACCGGACCAACGCATTAGCACTTGGTGAACACATGAACTCCTCAAACTATGGTCATCATCGGGAGTGGTTCCGGTTATTGTCACTCCGGGGTTGCTGGATCATAACACATAGTAGGTAACTACAACTTGCAAGATCGGATCTAAAACACACATATATTGGTGACAACATAATAATTTCAGATCTGAAATCATGGCACTCGGGCCCTAGCGACAAGCATTAAGCATGGCAAAGTAGTAGCAACATCAATCTCAGAACATAGTGGATACTAGGGATCAATCCCCGTCAAAACTAACTCGATTACATGATAGATCTCATCCTACTCATCACCGCCCAGCGAGCCTACGAATAGATTACTCACGAACGACGAAGAGCTTCATGTAATTGGAGAGGGAAGAAGGTTGATGATGACGATGGCGACGATTTCCCCTCTCCGGAGCCCAAGACGGACTTCAGATCTGCCCTCCAGATGAGGAACAGGTGGTGGCGGCACCTCCGTATCAAAAACGCGACGAAAACTTCTCTTTTTATTTTTTCTGGGACGAAAGGGATCTTATAGACCTGAGATTGGGGGCGGCACAGTCGTGTAGGCCCCACAAGCCTGTCCACCGCCACCAGGGGGTGGTGACGGAGCCAGGGCTTGTGGCCCACTGGCCCACCCCCTGAGGTGGAACTTGGCGCAGATATTTTTCTTATTTTCCAAAACTGCTTCCCGTAAATTTTCAGGACATTTGGAGAACTTTGATTTCTGCACAAAAATAACACCAAGGCAATTCTGCTGAAAACAGCGTCAGTCCAGGTTAGTTCCATTCAAATCATGCAAATTAGAGTCCAAAACAAGGGCAAAAGAGTTTGGAAAAGTAGATACGATGGAGACGTATCAGCCCCCCGTGGCTCCTTTGCCCTACTTCTTCCGCCTATAAATTCTCTAAAAATCCAAAACTGCCAGAGAGAGCCACGAAAATACTTTTCCGCCGCTGCAAGCTTCTGTCTCCGCAAGATCCCATCTGGGGACCGTTCTGGTGCCCTGCCGGAGGGGGGATTCGGACACGGAGGGCTTCTTCATCAACACCATTGCCTCTCCGATGATGCGTGAGTAGTTCACCACAGACCTTCGGGTCCATAGCTAGTAGCTAGATGGCTTCTTCTCTCTCTTGGATCTTCAATACAAAGTTCTCCATGATCTTCATGGAGATCTATTCGATGTAATCTTATTTTGCGGTTTGTTTGTCGAGATCCGATGAATTGTGGATTTATGATCAGATTATCTATGAATATTATTTGAGTCTCCTCTGATCTCTTATATTCATGATTTTCTATCCTTGTAATTCTCTTCGAGTTGTGGGTTTCATTTGGCCAACTTGATCTATAATTCTTGCAATGGGAGAAGTGCTTGGTTTTGGGTTCATACCGTGTGGTGTCCTCACCCAGTGACAGAAGGGGTAGCGAGGCACGCATCGTGTTGTTGCCATCAAGGGTAAAAAGATGGGGTTTATATCTATTGCATGAATTTATCCCTCTACATCATGTCATCTTGCTTAAGGCGTTACTCTGTTTGTTATGAACTCAATACACTAGATGCATGCTGGATAGCGGTCGATGTGTGGAGTAATAGTAGTAGATGCAGACAGTATCGGTCTACTTGTCTCGGACGTGATGCCTATATGTATGATCATTGCCTTAGATATCATCATGACTTTGCGCGGTTCTATCAATTGCTCGACAGTAATTCGTTCACCCACCGTAATACTTGCTATCTTGAGAGAAGCCTCTAGTGAACACTATGGCCCCCGGGTCTACTTCACATCATATTTTCAGCTCTACACTTTTACTTTGTTGCACTTTCCACCTTCAGATCTCACCTTGAAATTAATCGTGAAGGGATTGACAACCGCTTTATACGTTGGGTGCAAGTTTGTTTGTTTTTGCGCAGGTACATTGGTGACCTGTCTTGATACTCCTACTGGATTGATACCTTGGTTCTCAAACTGAGGGAAATACTTACTGCTACTATGCTGCATCACCCTTTCCTCTTCAAGGGAAAAAACAACGCAAGCTCAAGAGGTAGCATCAGCCGACAGGCCCCCACTTCAACGGGACCCAAAGTCTGGTGGGCCCTACAAGCAACAAGACCTCGTAGCCAACGGGCCCCATGGTCGGCTCAAGAGGCTTCCAGTCGGGCCCCACCCCCATTATCTTCGCATGTTGTAAGCTGAAAGTTGACCTATAAAACCGCCCAGCCCGCCCTCCAAACACAGGGGCTCAAAAGTACAGTTCACACACACACACACACACTCATGGGATAGGTAAGAAGAGTAAGCTAGCTCCTTATTCCTCCTCCAGCAAACATCTCGAGGAGAACCATTATACTACGATCCCCTCATATACTTGATAAGGCAGGACTAGGGGTGTTACCTCCCTCACACGGCCCCAAACCTGGGTACATCGTTTGCATCACATTTCTTGTCCCCAATCTTGCCTCCGGAGCCTGGTGACGCACTTTGGACACAACCACACTCGATAAGACACCCCATGGCATCGGGCGTGACAAAACCATGACGGTTGTCACTTGAAGTTGCGGGAGTATCACTTGTGGCTTTGTAAGCACTGCTTCACTTGTTCTAAAGCTCTTCTTGTTGGAAATATGCCCTAGAGGCAATAATAAATTGGTTATTATTATATTTCCTTGATCATGATAATCATTAATTATCCATGCTAGAATTGTATTGATCTGAAACTCAAATACATGTTTGGATGCATAGACAACACAGAGTCCCTAGTGAGCCTCTAGTTGACTAGCTCATTGATCAAAGATGGTCAAGGTTTCCTGGCCATAGACAAGTTTTGTCACTTGATAATGAGATCACATCATTAGGAGAATGATGTGATGGACAAGACCCAAACTATAAATGTAGCATATGATCATGTCAGTTTATTGCTACTGTTTTCTGCATGTCAATGTATCTGTTCCTATGACCATGACATCACGCAACTCCTGGACACCAGAGAAATACCGTGTGTGTATCAAACGTCGCAACTTTACTGGGTGACTATAAAGGTGCTCTACAGGTGTCTCCGAAGGTGTCTGTTGGGTTGGCATTGATCAAGACTGGGATTTGTCACTCCGTGTGACGGAGAGGTATCTCAGGGCCCACTCGGTAATACAACATCACAACAAGCCTTGCAAGCAATGTGACTAAGAAGTTAGTCATGGGACCTTGTATTATAGAACGAGTAAAGAGACTTGCCGGTAACAAGATTGAACTAGGTATAGAGATACCGAAGATCGAATCTCGGGCAAGTAACATACCGAAGGACAAAGGGAACATCATACGAGATTAACTGAATCCTTGACATAGAGGTTCAACCGATAGAGATCTTCGTAGAATATATAGGAGCCAATATGGGCATCCATGCCCTGCTATTGGTTATTGACCGGGGAGTGTCTCAGGTCATGTCTGCATAGTTCTCGAACCCGCGGGGTCTGCACACTTAAGGTTCGGCGACGTTTCAGTATAACTGAGTTATAGGTGTTGGTGACCGAAGGTTTTTCGGAGTCCTGAATGAGATCCTGGACGTCACGAGTAGCTCCGGAATGTTCTCGGGGTAAAGATTGATATATAGAAAGTCCTGTTTTGATCATCGGAAAAGTTTTGGGCTCGTCGGTAGTGTACTGGGAGTGCCGGAAGCATGTAGGGGGACCACCGGGAGGGGTGTGACGACCCAAGAGCCTTATGGGCTGTGAGAGGATGTGGACCAACCCCTGGTGGGCTGGCCGAAGCCTCTCTCAAAAGCCCATGCGGCTAGGAGTGGAGATAAAAGGCAAAGTCCTTTAAAAGGAAAGGAAGGAGGAGTCCTCCCAAAGTAGTCCACCTCCCTTGTGGGAAGGTGGACTCTTCCTTAGGGTCCGGTCGACCCCTTCACCTTGGAGTAGGGGCCAAGGCTTCCTCCTCTCCTCTCCTCCTATATATACTAGAGGTATTGAGGGTTTTTGGACAACACAGAAATCAGCCACGGCTGCCTCTCTCTCTCTCTAGATTTGTTTCTCCTCTAGTCTAGTTCGGCAGTGCTTAGGCGAAGCCCTGTTGGATTAGTTCCCCACCACCACCATCACGCCGCCGTGCTGGAGAACTCATCTACATCTCCTCCCCCTCTTGCTAGTTCAAGAAGGCGGAGATCGTCATCGATATGTACGTGTGCTGAACGCGGAGGTGTTGTCCGTTCAGCACTAGATCGGGATGGATCGGGATGGGATCGCGGGACGGATCGTGATAAGATCGCGGGACGGGATGCAATTTGAATCGCGAAGATGTTCCACTACATCAACCGCGTTATATACGCTTCCGCTTAGCGATCTACAAGGGTATGTAGATTCACTCTCCCCTCTCATAGATGATCATCACCATGGATAGGTATTGCATGTGCGTAGGTAAATTCTTGTTTCCCATGCAACGTTCCCCAATAGTGGTATCAGAGCTAGGTTCATGCGTAGATGATATCTCGAGTAGAACACAAAATAGTTTGTGGACGTTGATGTTCAATTTGATGCCCTCCTTAGTCTTCTCTTGATTCGGCGGTATTGTTGGATTGAAGCGGCCCGGACCAACTTTACTCGTACGCTTACGAGAGACCGGTTTCATCGACTGACATGCAACTTGTTGCATAAAGATGACTTGCGGGTGTCTGTTTCTTCAACTTTAGTTGAATCGGATTTGACCGAGGCGGTCCTTGGAGAAGGTTAAATAGCAATTTGCATATCATTGTTGCGGCTTTGCGTAAGTAAGATGCAATCATACTAGATACCCATAGCAGCCACGTAAAATTTGCAACAACAAATTAGAGGACGTCTAACTTGTTTTTGCAGGTTATGCTTGTGATATGATATGGCCAATGACATGATATGATATATAGGATATATGAGATGATCATGTTGTAATAGTTAAATACCGACTTGCACGTCGATGCAACGGCAACCGGCAGAAGCCATAGGGTTGTCTTTAAATTTATTTTGCGCTTGCACATGCTCTTGCTATATCGCTAGGCAGTAGCTTTAGTAGTAACAGCATAGATAGCGCGACAACCTCGATGGCAGCACGATGATGGAGATCATGGTGCGGCGCCGGTGACGATGGAGATCATGTCGGTGCTTTGATGATGGAGATCAAGAAGCACAAGTTCATGGCCATATCATGTCACTTATGATTTGCATGTGATGTTAATCCTTTTATGCACCTTATTTTGCTTAGGACGACGGTAGCATTATAAGGTGATCCCTCGCTAAAATTTCAAGATAAAATTATGTTCTCCCCGACTGTGCACCGTTGCGACGGTTCGTCTTTTCGAGACACCACATGATGATCGGGTGTGATAGACTCAACATTCACATACAACGGATGCAAAACAGTTGCACACGCGGAACACTCGGGTTAAACTTGACGAGCCTTGAATGTACAGACATGGCCTCGGAACACAGGAGACCGAAAGGTCGAGCATGATTCATATAGTGGATATGATCAACATGGAGATGTTCACCATTGAAGCTAAACTCAACTCATGTGATGATCGGACTTGAGTTGGTGAATTTGGATCATGTGACACTCGAATGACTAGAGGAATGTCAATTTGAGTGGGAGTTCTTAAGTAATATGATTAATTGAACTCATTATCATGAACATAGTCGAAAGATCTTTGCAAATTATGTTGTAGCTTGCATTGTAGCTCTACTATTTTTGATATGTTTCTAGAGAAAACTTAGTTGAAAGATGATAGTAGCAATTATGCAGACTGGGTCCGTAAACTGAGGATTGTCCTCATTGCTGCACAGAAGGCTTATGTCCTCATTGTTGCACAAATGGCTTATGTCCTTGAGTGACATTTCATGAGCAACAATCCTACCAATGACTTTTGTGGGCTTCAGGTATTTGTAGTTTGGCATCATTTGAATCATTGTGCACACGCGTGGTATTTTCCATCCAAGTCTCTAAGTATCTTCTTGATGATGAATTTGTTGATCATCTCTTCAGTTCCTAAGCCAGCAACCTCATTTGTGATGAGAGGAAGCCAAGAGTGAATTTCCGTGACTCCTTCACCATCCTTCATTTTGAACTTGAAAAGTTGAATTTGGAGCACATGCAACTTAGATTCCGTGATAGATTCGGTTCCTTTGTGCATATCCACAATGAGAGGGGACGAGTCATGGCAGGACTCCCGAAAAAGTGAATCTCGATGCTCCACCAGCATTTCCCTCACTAACGACATGGGGGCTCTTCCCACTAAGCAGGAGTACGACCCAGTACTTGCCATGATTGATTCAATCACTTCTCGGTGGTTGCTTTACCTGCTAACCGATGTATGTTGATTTTGGATATTCTTGACATGTGTAATATGCCTACATACATTATTATTCAATAAAGCTTGTGGATCCCCTTAAAACATAGTTTTCCCCATGTTTAGCAACTAATTTGCACGACGAAACATGTGTATGCACTAATACCTACTACTCTATCTTAGCCCTTGTATAGTGAAGGTGCTTAGAGGATGCTTAGTACAATAAATCAAGTTTTCCAGAAGCATAAGTGCTTCTCTATACATGAGGGGTGGCTAACTAAGCTTCTACCATCTACAAATAAGCACAAGTGCTTAAAAACAAGTTTCTTAGAGTCGCGATTCTATTGTATGATTCAGTGACTTTATGATCAAAACTAACCCATCTATTTCTATGATTTGAGACGATCGGATTAACGTTTCTATTATCCTAGTAGCTGATGATCCACAATCCTACCATGAAAGTTCTGGTCTGACTCAGAATCCCGATTTTCATTACCATGCTTAAAAACTTGTATATTTCTTTGAGCACCTCCCCTAAATAACTTGCATTGTACATGGCCTTAAAAGCCTTCATTCCATAAGAAATAAGAAGACGAGTTGTAGGCTCGGGCCTAGGCGCGTGCTATATATGCAAACTCATAGGGAACATGGATGTAGCTACAAGTTTTCGTTGGTTTTTGCTATAGGTTTTAGTTGTGGTTCTTCGGAGAGACATCCCATCAACGAGAGCCCATTAGGTTGACAACGCATAATCCTATCTTGGTGCCTAGACCGCGGGAGACATCCTTGACTGCTAGACATGCATGAACTATATTTGTCTGTTTGCTTGGTTTTTTAGGGAGTCTCTTGGCTTGTATGTCATTCTCTAGTCCTTATCTAGATGACAAAGATGCCTAAAAATCTATACAACAGGAAGAGCTCCACTCCAATGATCTGTCATAGTCACATCGAGTCGGCTTCTCGCACCTATCTCCGTCCATCACCTGCGAGTTCGACCGGGAGGGGCCCTCTTTCTGAACTTTCGAGTTGCGGGTCTTTTGACAACCCCCCCACCCCCCCCCCCCCCTAGTGAATTATGATTGATTTCCAAGTGTCATTTTGAATTGTGATTAATCAGGTGGCTCGTGCAATTTATTTTGAGCAAAGCATAGCACATTATAAGTGTTGGATAAGGAGCACACAGTTCGAGTTTGCATACAACGACCAACGAACTAAAAGGTTTGTTCATCTCGTATCATGTTAATGGGTTTTTTTGTTAATTGTTTAATGTGTATTCCTTTTGTTTTTCTTTCTTTCTCTCAATTGAAGAAGTAATTGCTGAAATAAATAATAAAACCTAGTATAGAGTGGTATGATTAAATTCAACATTTTGTTCATTCGGGTTTAATTGTGTCATAGTTCTATAGTTGGAATTTCTTCGTCGTTGGTTGAATTGAATTGCTGATATTGATCCCAAGAAGAAAAAAAACAGCTAGTTGGCGCATAGCCAGCCATCACACAACAAAGATAGGATAGGTTTGATGTATGGTTATTTAGGGCCTGCCAAAAGGATCTACTAAATTTATTGACTTGTTCTCGAAGCGGTTGATTATTAACGGGAACATTTTGGCACCTCGGAGCATATGATCCATTTTAAAATGTGTTCCAAATGTATTTTCAAATTTCAGAAAATACTGATGAAAAATTTCGTGTGTACATCTCAACATTCTACGTGTCCCTAAAGTAGTTTCGCAAAGAAGAAAACCACAACTTTTGTGTCGTGTGTGAAAACAACAAAATTCGGTGTTTAAAAGGCTTTTTACTAGTCATTTTTTTACACAAGCCCCAAAAAATATATATTTGTGTGAAACTTGATGTGCGCACATAGAATGTCGAGATGTACTCACCAAAAAAAATTCATAATTTTCTGGCATTTAAAAAAACTGTGGGAGGAGCATATGCTCCATGTTCCAAAGTGAATTTCCATGTGTGTTTTCTCATGTTTTCTATACATGTGCCTCAATTGATCTTGACGCCTAGTGTTTAAGATCAAAGTCGACACATTTCTTGATTTGTGTATCATTCTTTTGAGATTTCAACACATTGCTTGATGTATATGTTTCTAGTGAGCTGGGCCTCATTTTGGAGTTTGACACAGAGGGCCTCTTCCTACCGGCCCGGCCCGGCCCAGCCCTGACGAGCTGGATGTTGCTGACGAGGTACTAGGAGAAAGCGAAGGAGACGTTTGGGTGCGTGCTTGATCCGGCGATGAGTCGCCGCTGCCGTTTCCCTTTCTAGAAAACCTGTGGCGCGTGGGTCGACTCTTCCATTGAATCCTCTTAAATTTGGCGGGTGATAGATCGGCATCGGCGCCGTGCTCCGACGATCCCCGTATCCGCCAAAACGCGTGTACGTGCAGCGCGAGAGATCGGACTCCTGTACCGCTGTACGCTCCGCCGGCGACTCCTCGTTCCTCGACCCGATGGCGACCACAGCGGCTGTGCTCAACTCAACGTACGGGGCGGTTTTTACAGTTAATAAGACTGACCTCAACCAAACACACGCCAGTAAACTGGATTCCATCCACTCGATCGAGCTACGTGTGATTCTTTTACGTGCATCGCATCGCATGAGATTCGAATGCCCCCCTAAACTCACTCATGTGTGCGTCTCCCGCCACGGAATAAAATGAAAAAAAGAGGGGCTGAAGTGGACGGAAAAGGACACGTCTTCAACACAAATCCTGGCCTTCTAGATCGCGTGCTCGTCTTGTCAGCCTACCTTGACCTGAACTGCACTGAAGAAAAAGAGGACGACCCCAGGAAAAGCGGCACCGAGCAAGAGCAACCGAGCAAAGCTCTCCCTACATAACCGACGCGGCCAGAGCATCCTTGTCCTGGAAGCGAGGGCACCGACCGATCATCAGGACCAGAGCCACACGTACGACGGACACCAGCGCGAGCCACCGCACGATGGAGGCGCTCGCTCCCCCCGGTGGCAAGCCGGCGCGGGCGCGGCGGGTCGCCAGGAACCGGGAGGAGATGCTGGGCCTCCTCGCCGACTTCGACGGCGGCGACGACTCCAACCGCGAGCTCTCCTTCTCCGACCTCGTCGACCCCGGCCACGCCTCGCCGTCGCCGCCGCCGGCGCCGGCGCTGGCGCATAAGGGGAGGGAGGAGGCGGCCGAGCAGAGGCGGGAGGAGGCCCCGGCGACGAAGCGGCAGCAAGCGGCGGCGGTGGCGGGGAAGGAGAGGAGGCTGCATAGACGGCGGAGCGACAACAGGGGCAGCTGCGGGGGAGGCGCGGACGGCAACGGCGTGCTCCTCAACTTCTACGTGCCGTGTCTCCTCACCAGGAGCATGACGGCGCCGCGGCCTGGCCGGGGGGTGATGCCGGCCGCGGGGGCACGGCCGAGCGCGCCGCCGATGGTCGCTGCCGGCAAAACCAGGTGAGGTTTTTTTGTTCTCAAGTCTCAACTGCCAGAGCATGTGATCCTACCGCTTCTCGAAATTCACACCATGGATGCAGTGATTAAAATTTCGATTCGCATGATTAGCCATGCAGCCAAATAGTCAGTGAATCCACCCAGGAAAAGAGTACACAGTACTTGCAAATTGCTAATCATGTCGAGATCTTTTCTGGTCACCGGAGTTACAGTAGCTGTATACTTTTAACTTGCTGGTGAAGTACCCCTTCTAGAGACAAGCCGACCGCATTTTAGGAGTAGGAGTATGGTTGCACTGAACATCTGCAAGTGCATTAGATTTTCCTGTGTTCACATGACAATAAACACATTTCGCAACCATTATAAATGCTAATAATTACTCATGTCATTGTTTCCAGCCCCACAACCAAAACGAGTGCGCGGCCACGAGAATTCTTTCTCCAACAAACGGGTTTTAAGAGGGTGTTTGGATCACTAGAGACTAGAGACTAGTAGTAGTCACCTTTATTCAGTAAACCTCCAAACACCCCTGACTAATGGGTGACTAAAACTAGTTTAGTCCCTAGTCGCCCCACCCCCAACTAAAAGTGACTAAAGTCTTTTCTCCAATTAATTGACGGGCCCATCCTGTTGCAGGCTCATCCTCCTATGCTGGCACGCCAATGGAAGGGAGAGAAATGAGAATAATTTAATACATAGACATTTAATGCTGACTAGTAGTAGTCACCTTCCAAACAGGGCCTTTTAGTCTGACTACTACTAGTCACATGACTAGAGAGTATCCAAACACCCTCTAAATTCCTTCCTCATTTCCTCAGGATCTCCTGTTTGTTTGACAAGTCCAAGTGTCCCTCCCTCCTCCTTTAGACCACACGACATGATTAAACCTTTTGACTTTGCTAGCAATCGGTTCAGAGAAACATGGAACAACTCATGTTCAGCGACATGAAATTGCAACAGTGACGACGACGACACACTGACCAAAAGCGCACAGAAACGCGCAAATAATACGTACTACGTGCTTCCCAACACCGACCACCTGCTAATCTGTTTACGGACGTTCAAATGTTTCAGGATGCAGGCGTCTCTGGACATCGGGTGCTGGCCGGCGCTGTGGGGCAGAGGCCGCGACCACCACCACCGTAGCAAGCCAGCCTGATGAGAGTCCTTTCTTCTTCCAAGCACATACAGCCGAGCAGACGTAGTACAGTGCCACTCGTAGTCTGAGCCTTTTCGTGCAGCTAATCTGAGCCTTCTTTTTTTTCTGCTCACGCCTGTAAATTATCTCGTGTTGTCGTGAACGTGGTTTGTGTTTGCGCCTTGTTTAAGGCTTTAAACTGCGTCGGTGCGGTTGTGTGATCTCTCTCGAAAGGCGACCACGGACAGACATGTCAACTGTAGGCTTTACCCGATGGTGTTGAGAGCACGCTATGTACTTTCCAACAGGCCTCGCGCTACCCGTGGCGTGTGGCAGAAGCGATCCATGCAGAGCTCGCGCAAAAAGGCAGAACAACCAACCGAAATCTCGGCGGTGCGTACGTACGTGACCTCGCTTTCAGTTGGCGACAGACAAATCGAAATCGGCACTGGGTGCTGTGGCTCGGGACACGAAAACGACTGCTGCAATCGAGCCGAATCTACTACAGTAGTAGTACTAGCTATTGCGGTAGGGTACGAATACGAGCCGTCGTTGTACCGTTGACGATTTCCTGGCGAGCGGGCAACTCCAACCAGATGTGATATCACTCCGGTACCGGGCCACTGAAGTCCAGAGAAGAGAGAGAGACAACAAGATAGTCAAACGCTGCCGACGGCACAGCATGGCACGTAATATATCGAGGTGGCGACCTGGCATGGAAAAAGAAGCTGTGACTCTTCTGCTGTGACTAGTGCATCTAGTCCCGATATTGCCATTGGCGTGGAGGACTTGGAGAAGCACAAAGACCATGTCAAACAGCAAACATTCCTTGGGATTCAGAACGAGCCATATTACAAACCTGCTAGATATTCAAGTTCACCGCCAACAAACTGACTACCAAATTAACTCTGACAAATGCAAACTACACAAGCAACAAGTCCACGACTCCCCGAAGATGGGGGCAGCCCCGTCACACCCAAACCGCAACATACAAACTACTAGCAGCGACAGGGAGCCATCAGAAATAGCCCCCTGACCCTGAGCACGACGACCAAGAACAGACCTCGCCCCTCCCTACTCCTGAAGGTCGGCGTCGTCCTCGTCCTCGTACAGTTCCTCCTCCTCGTCGGCGGTGGCGTCCTGGTACTGCTGGTACTCGGCGACGAGGTCGTTCATGTTGCTCTCGGCCTC
The DNA here is from genome assembly GCF_904849725.1 of Hordeum vulgare subsp. vulgare. Classification (NCBI taxonomy): domain Eukaryota; kingdom Viridiplantae; phylum Streptophyta; class Magnoliopsida; order Poales; family Poaceae; genus Hordeum; species Hordeum vulgare. Next base: position 447,792,583 of record NC_058518.1, on the reverse strand, counting down.
GGTGAACTCCATCTCGTCCATGCCCTCGCCCGTGTACCAGTGAAGGAAGGCCTTGCGCCGGAACATGGCCGTGAACTGCTCGCTCACACGCCGGAACATCTCCTGGATGGACGTGGAGTTGCCGATGAAGGTGGACGCCATGGACAGGCCCCTCGGCGCGATGTCGCACACGCTCGACTTGACGTTGTTGGGGATCCACTCCACGAAGTAGGATGAGTTCTTGTTCTGCACGTTGATCATCTGCTCGTCCACCTCCTTGGTGCTCATCTTGCCACGGAACATGGCCGAGGCAGTGAGGTAGCGGCCGTGGCGGGGGTCCGCGGCGCACATCATGTTCTTGGAGTCCCACATTTGCTGGGTGAGCTCCGGGACGGTGAGGGAGCGGTACATCTGGGAGCCGCGGGAGGTCAGGGGCGCGAACCCAACCATGAAGAAGTGGAGACGTGGGAAGGGGATCAGGTTCACTGCCAGCTTCCGGAGGTCGGAGTTCAGCTGGCCAGGGAACCTCAGGCAGCAGGTCACTCCACTCATGGTGGCAGAGATCAAATGGTTCAAATCTCCAACTGCAGAAATCAGCACCGATGGAAAAAACGTCAAGACACAGCAAGCAACATAATTAAAAAATAGCATCCAGGATGAAACAATAACTAACACATATAGTCACAAACACTTTTTCAGATTAGCATGACAACTAACAGTCATTCTCACATATCCAACCTATAAGCAAAATCTCAACCAAGACAGGTTTGAATGATAATAATGTAGTATTTGAAATGGTGTAATAGTGAAGAAGTGCAGATAAATGAAAGCCCTGAGCAAATAACTCAAGCACAAGAGTCCAATTAGAGTTTCAGACCATGTCTAAGAAAACCAGAACTGCTATAAAGAAATAACTTGGAGAAATATTATCCAAAAAGGTAAGCCAATGAACTACGTCATTTTTCATTTTTCCAGCTGTGAATAGAAATTCAGCATGAATATTTGTGTTATTGAGCATATTATAGCATGCAGTAAAAATTATTCAAAATTAGACTACACATCATGCTCAAAGTCATCTGTAGAAAATAACAATAAAAAGGTGCAAATTTCACTTACAGCTGGGAGTGGTCAGCTTAAGAGTCCTGAAACAGATGTCATAAAGGGCCTCGTTGTCAAGAACCATGCACTCATCTGCATTCTCAACCAACTGATGGACCGAAAGAGTGGCATTGTAAGGCTCAACCACAGTATCAGATACTTTCGGTGAAGGGAAAACAGAGAATGTTAACATCATGCGGTCTGGGTACTCCTCCCTGATCTTTGATATCAAAAGTGTCCCCATGCCTGATCCAGTACCACCACCAAGAGAGTGGCATACTTGGAAACCTGAAAACATAAAAAGATTCTTCTAAACAATGATTTGAAGTGTATAGTGGTAATGCTGAACATAAATAGATAACCACTGCTTAGATGCTAAACTACCAAATATATTCTACGAAAGCAGCATAGATACATAATCATTAGTTATGCTAGATGGCACTATGAAATAATTCACCAGATACGGAAGTAACAAGTGCCATGACAAGAATACAAAACAATGTAAGCAGAGACCTAGTACTAACTCTGAATGATCATACACAAAGTTATCCAAGTACGTAGGGTTTCCAACCAGTACCCTTATTTACAAACAAGTAATCATGGCTATAAATAAGAAGGATACAAACAGAAGATGCCACAGCAGCATCGCATAGCATTGCTGGCATAATACATATTGTAGCCTAGAACTTCTTATCGAGTGACAACATAATTCAAATCTGCATATACGAAATAATTCAATTCAAGTTCAGTTACCTTGAAGGCAGTCACAGTTCTCAGCCTCCTTCCTGACAACGTCAAGAACAGAGTCAATGAGCTCTGCACCCTCGGTGTAATGACCCTTGGCCCAATTGTTACCAGCACCAGACTGCCCAAACACGAAGTTGTCAGGGCGGAAGATCTGCCCGTATGGTCCAGTACGAACACTGTCCATAGTACCAGGCTCCAGATCCATAAGAACAGCCCGGGGCACAAAGCGGCCGCATGAGGCCTCATTATAGTAGACATTGACACGCTCCAGCTGCAGGTCAGAGGTGCCGACATACCGCCCAGTGGGGTCGATGCCATGCTCGTCACAAACCACCTCCCAGAACTTGGAACCAATCTGGTTTCCACATTGACCACCCTGAATGTGGAGGATCTCCCTCATCTTCTCTCTGAAATCATAAAACACATCGGGTAAGCAGGACTCGCATACTGCAGTAGTACGGCGTGGGAAACGACTGATCCAGCCAGATTTACTCAAAACAAAGCAAGATCTGAGTTGTCTGGCTTTCTGAATAAAATAATCTACTACTTATTTGGGGTCATTATGAACGACCAATCCCTATGACTGGATTACGATTTAGAACGACAACGACAACATACGGTTACACAGTAAATTCAAAGTTCGAACGGTGCAACCAAGCCAATAGCCCGCTACTGCCTACCCTACTGACTTGGCATCAGGTTAATGCTCCAAAATCACATCTAAAGAGGATGTACTCTAAAATCGGGCTTCCAGACTATCTCTAATGTGGGGGGAATCATGGCACGAACTAGCAGTAAATCCGTTCCAAATCTACACGCGTCACCTCCACCAGATCCCCTAAAAGCGCGCCTCAGATCTACTACAGAATCTGACGGGAAGTCCCAGCAAAACAGATCCAATCTGCCCCCATACAAACTCGAGGACAAGGTAAAACCACCAGATCGACGCATCCCACGGCCAAAATCACAGGATACACCCCCCAGATCCACGCTCGTTTCCTACTTCGTCACCGAAAGCGACCTCGAGTTCTCAAACGAATTTGAAAACGAAAAAAAACACGGAAAAGCGCCGACTCATACAGCACATCAGATCCACGAGGCACTGGCGGAAGTGAACTCAAGGAGGCGGCGGCTTAGGACTTACGATCAGCGAGCTGGCTCGACGGAGCAGCGCAGTGGGAGTGGGGAGTGTGGCGGCGAGGCGAGGCTGGGAGTGGGCGGAGGAGGGTGAGGGGGTGTTCGGTGGCAGGGAGAAATATATATATAGCCGTAGGATGGGGGACCACCGGGCAGGGGCTAGATCGGACGGCCGCCGCGCGTCGCCTCAAACGGGCTGGCCGGATCGAACGGCCGTCGTTTTCACTTTTTGAATTTCACCGTGCCGAGCGGACGGAGCTGCCCCTGGGATATTTCGCATCGCTGGCCTCCCGCTGTCGGTGTTACTGCTGCGTTTGTTTTCGGTTGGTTTCCGGACGCGGGTACCGACAGGTGGGGGCGCGGAAGCGCTGGGCCCGCTCGTCGGTGGGCGTGGGCGGGGTTGTGACGGTACGGCGGAAGTAGTTGGGGGTGGGGAGCATGCTACAGCTGCGCTGGGCAGTGCTGGCTGCGCACGGGCCATGGGCACGGCTCGTCGTCGGCAGGTGTTCACACTTCGAGCTGGCGGAGATCGTGTGTGCTCCGAGAAAAAATTGTAAAACTTTTTTCTTTTGGGGCCGAATCAATTGTTACTAGTAGGACGGTTGCCCATAAAATCGTAACAAAGTCGGTTGAATGTACTCCCAAAATAACTGTCTCAACTTTATACTAGCTCTAGTACAAAATTATACTAAGCTTGAGACACTTATTTTAGGACACAGGGAGTATCATTTTTCTTATATTTGATTGTTTGATTTACATGTGTATGGGCTGTATCGCACGGTTTTTAAAACATCTCTGGGCCTGGTTTACATGCGTATGGGCTGTATTGCACGGTTTTTAAATCATCTCTCGGCCTCGCTCGTTGAAAACTCTCGAATCGGCACGTGGGTGATTATGTATGTGTTTGTTTGTAGATAATCAACCTCTTAATCGCATTGACCCCACCTGTCCCTTCCATCGATGCTCCCGCATTAAAATCCCATGCAAGAGCCGGTGTTGTCACGCCGTGTCGGTCGCGCTGCCCTCCGACCAGGCCTTCGACGAGGGTTGGGTCATGATGGCTCACAAGCGTATGGGATCGCAATAGTTTTTGAGGTTAGAGTATTCAACCCAAATTTGTTGGTTCATGCAAGGGAAGCGAAATAATATTCTCAAGTATTAGCAGCTGAATTCGTTAAATTCAACCACACCTGAAATATTAGTATCTGCAAGCAAAGTATCAGTAGCAAAGTAGTATGATAGCAAGGGTGTCAGAAACGATCCGTTGACGGCAGACTATTCCTAACTGTTGTATCAATGACGTCAGTAAAAAGCACGTGGACGGGGAACTATTCTTCCCTCGCAACGGCTATAGAAAAGTCTTGCAACAAGTAGCAGCAAAGTAGCAAGGAACAGCAGTAGCAGCAGTAGCAACAGAGTGACAAAGTGGCTCAATCCCTTTTGTAGCAAGGGACAAGCCTAGGCAAAGTAACGTAGCAAGGACCGGTAGTAAAAGACTCGTAGGCAGTGGATCGGTGATGGATGAGTATTACGGATGTGATTTATCATGTAACAGCTATAACACGGAGAGATAAGTAACTAGCTCCCGTTCGTCAATCTAATGTAGGCATGTATTCCGTATGTAGTCATACGTGCTTAGGGAAAGAACTTGCATGACATCTATTGTCCATCTCTCCCGTGACAGCGGGGTCCTAATGGAAACTACGGGATATTAAGGTTCTCCTTTTAATAAAGAACCGGATCAACGCATTAACACGTGGTGAATACATGAACTCCTCATACTATGGTCATCTCCGAGAGTGGTTCCGGCTATTGTCACTCCGGGGTTGCCGGGTCATAACACATAGTAGGTGACTACAACTTGCAAGATAGGATCTAGAACACACATATATTGGCGACAACATAATAGGTTCAGATCTGAAATCATGACACTCGGGCCCTAGTGACAAGCATTAAGCATAGCCAAGTAGTAGCAACATCAATCTAGAACATAGTGGATACCAGGGATCAATCCCCGTCAAAAACTAACTCGATTACATGATAGATCTCATCCAACTCATCACCGTCCAGCAAGCCTACGATGAGATTACTCACGAACAGTGAAGAGCATCATGGAATTGTCAATGGAGAAAGGTTGATGATGACGATGCCGACGATTTCCCCTCTCCGGAGTCCCAAATGGACTCCAGATCTGCCCTCCAGATGAAGAACGGGATGTGGCGGCGCCTCCGTATCGCAAAACGCGATGAAACCTTCTCTCTGATTTTTTTCCGGGCGAGACGGAAGATATATAGCTGAGTTTGGGGGCGGTGGTGCCACGTGGGCCCCACAAGCCCTCACGGCGCGGCCTACGGGGTGGCCGTGGCCTGTGGGCTTGTGGCCCACTGGCACGCCCCCTCCGGTGGATTTGCGCAGGTATTTTTCTTTTATTCCAGAAAAAATCTCCGTAAATTTTCAGGACATTCCGAGAACTTTTATTTTTGCACAAAAACAACATCATGGCAATTCTGCTGAAAACAACGTCAGTCCAGGTTAGTTCCATTCAAATCATGCAAATTAGAGTCCAAAACAAGGGCAAAAGAGTTCGAAAAAGTAGATACGACGGAGACGTATCAGGCCACTCCTTCTGCTACGTGTGCTCCGATAAGCTGCCCCCGATCCACTACTACTACTCCACTGCAGACGATTGAGACGTGCTCGTGCCCAACGACAAGGCGACGGCGGCCTAGGAGACCACCACGTTCCGTGCCATCTCGGGCGCTGCGCTTTCCGCTAACGTCTATACGCCACTCTGAGCCTCCGCGCTCCTCCTGCTGACCGACGAATCCACTGCCGCCTCAGGGTTCGAGAGCTCTGATTCCTTCGTCGTTGTCCCGTTGCAGCGGGTCCCTCGGTTTCCCTTCGATCTCGTCTCCTCCGCATCTTCTCTGGTGGCTTCCTCTCCGGGCCCATCGAGCAGGGGTTCTTCTCGGGTCCCCTCGATGTGCAGTCCTCTTAGGCCCGCTCGTCGGGCTATGTATAGGAAGTGAGTTAGACTTAAATATGTTTTTCATATGCTTTACGATGCTTCCATTGTGTTTCAATTCATAACTTTTATGTGAGAAAAGCATCATTGAAATTATCATGCCTAGCTAAAAGACATTAAAGAAAAGTGCTTGTTGGGAGACAATTCAATATTTATCCTTCCTATTTTCGTGTGTTCACATGATTAAGCTATTGTATTAATAATGTTTTGTGTCTTTTATTTCAATAAGGTGCCAAAGCCTTTGGGATAGTGTGGGTACTTGTTTGTTTGATTCTGTGCAAAAACAGAAACTTTTACGTTCAGTGCAGAATTTCTCTGATTTTACTCGAGCGTCAAAAAAATCTGAATTTTTTTACACAATTTTTATATGCAAATTCTATGCATTGTCATAATATTTCAGAATTTTCAGATATAGGGAAGTACGACATTTATTCTGATCTTTACAGACTGTTGTGTTTTTGACAAATTCTGTTTTGCGTGAATAGTTTGCTTATTTTAGTGTTTTCATAACTTATATTGAGTGATATAAATTATGAGAATGAGATAATAATGTAGGTATTATATGAGAACAATTATTAATCTTGTCTTGATAGTACCTAAATGAATGATCCATCTTTGTTACACTAGCCCATCTCGTGAAGTTCTGTTAAATTTTGTGTGATTGAAGTTTTCAAGCTTTAGGTGAGATACCGATATGAGTTGAATAAGGAGCCGCAAGAACCTATGCTTGGGGATTCCCAAGGCACCACCAAGGTAATATCCAAGGAAGACTCAAGCGGTTAAGCTTGGGGATACCCCGAAAGGCATCCCCTCTTTTGTCTCCAGCATTAACGGTATATCTTAATTAGAGTTATATTTTTATTCGTTACATGATATGTGTTTAGTTTGGAGCATTATTTCATTTCATTGTTCTTTGTTAGATGTTATTTATAATCTTGTTCTTCAATAAAAAGTTCCAAGAAGTGCCTTTACAATGCTTGAATTGCATTTGTGATGTGTGTTGTACAAAAACGGAAACTTTTACTGTAGTATTTGAATTATCAGATTTTACTGGAACGTGGAAAGTTTCTGAAATTTTTACACAAAATTGTCAAAAAAATTATTTATTATGTCCTGAATTTTCAAAATTGTTTGAGTTACATAGGTATACTTTTCGAATTAATTGATACAGATTGTCCTATTTAGACAGATTATTATCATAGTTTTGTTATCTATTTATCCTATAATTTTCATAGCCTATATTGATAGATATAAATTATGAAAATGATAGTAAACAGTAGATAATGTTTGAAAATTATCATGCAACTTGTATTGGCAGTACATAAAGAGTTGATTTATTCTTATGTGCACTAACCTATTTCACGAGTTCTTTTCAAGTTGTGTGTGGATGAAGTTTTTGAGACCCAACACACACTTTCAGAGGTACCCGTAGTGCACCTTTATAGTCACCCACAGGGCCGTCCCTGGGCCGGGGCAAGAAGGACGATGGCCTAGGGGCCAGGCGAACGGGGGGGCCAGACTTAGTGCAGTTTATGTACTACTTATACTACACATCTAAAAAAAAGTCAAAAAAGCCATTCGGTAGATGAGTTAAAGAAGGGCCCAATCATGACTTGTGAGACCACACAGCCCATACTACTGGTATATCGCTACTACGCACGCGTAGACGCTTCGAGCGACCAATTGACCTGGTGAATGACGCACGCCTCCGCCGTCATTCTTTTCCTCTCCCCTATCATTCTCCTTCTCCATTACTGTGCTGCAGCAGATTCCAAAGCACACATCACATATGGCCATGCAAGTCAATGGATTTTGCCGTTGGGATAATTATACAATCTTGATTCCTCCTCCCGCCCTACAGATTTTTCGCCTCTATAAGTATTCCCATCCCAGCTTTCGGCCGGCGGCAGGGCACAAGTTGCGGGCGGGCAAAGGGCAGCCGGGTCAGGCAACAAGCTGTGATTCGCATTCAGGGCTGTTCGCATTATTTTCTCCCTTTGATATTAACCTGTGTACGTATTTTGGATTTGTCTTCTATCTTGTGTGCAGGTTGCCTGCTTGCTTTGGGGGAGATAAGCAGAGAGACAAGGAGACAAAGACGGAGAGCAGGAGATAAGCAGAGAGACAAGGAGACAAAGACAAGATGCTTGGATAATTTCTTCTACACTACTCCAACAAATTCAGGTGTTCCCTCTCCTTTCACTTAAAAATGTTGCCTAAAAAACACAAGTCTGGGTGGGAAAAAAGAAAAAAGAAGAAACTAGATGATAAGCTCATTGAATCTCAAAAGGGCTCTATGTGCAAGTTTGTATCTAGGAATGTCGTTGCTGCGAATTCTGAACAAATACATGTTCGAAGTGATGTAGAACAACAACCTGATGAGACCGTAGATGCTGAAAATGACCCCAATCTGGGTGAAAATTATAATGAGCGCAAAAATGCTTCCAATACTGAAAACCATAATGAGCAAGAAGCATGTCCCAGGAAAGACTAAACGGTCTGGCCATGTGTTGTATTGAGAAAAATATGTTGGATGATATCAATCTTGATACTGTCATTGATGATTTTACATCCAATAATGCTCGAAGAGGTCGCTTCTTATGTCGATGACTATTTTTAGTTTGGTTTTACAGGCCATCAGAGAGACATGGAGAGAAGAAGGATGGGGGAGACTTGGAGAGAAGAAGGATGGGAGAGAGACTTGGAGATATGAAGAATGGGACTATGGCAGACTGGGAGAGAGACATTCTGTTGTTAGAAATCCTAATTTGGTTGAGAACTAAGACTTTTGTTGGTCGCTAGAACTCATATGGTTTATTAGTGTGGATACATGGTGTATCATTATTACCTTATTTGCCGATGAATATTGCTGCTGTGGTTAAGTCAAATGAAATATTTGTATTATGCATCTATATAAGTGAATTTTTTTAATTCTCTTATATTGCTGCTAGGCCCATTTTTGTCTGTTCGCCCCGGGCCCCTGATAAGTTAGGACCGACCCTGGTCACCCAGTTACGTTGTGACGTTTGATACACCCAAAGCACTCCTACGGTATCTGGGAGTTGCACAATCTCACGGTCGAAGGAAAAGACATTTGACATTAGAAAAGCTTTAGCATACGAACAATACGATCTAGTGCTATGCTTAGGATTGGGTCTTGTCCATCACATCATTCTCCCAATGATGTGATATCGTTATCAATAACATCTAATGTCTATGATCAGGAAACCATGATCATCTATTGATTAACGAGCTAGCCAACTAGAGGCTTGCTAGGGACACATTATTTATTCACACATGTATTACTGTTTCCTGTTAATACAATTATAGCATGAACAATAAACGATTATCATGAATAAGGAAATATGATAATAACCATTTTATTATTGCCTCTAGGGCATATTTCCAACAGTATGGTGGCCGTTTCGAGGAAAGATATAATGAGGCTAATGAGGACAGAGTGTATCATGCCAAGGGTTTGGATGCACCGGCGAAGTTTGCACCAACTCTCAAGATGAGAAAGGGCAATGCACTGTACCAAAGAGGCTAGCAAAATATGGATGGTGGAAGTGCCAACAATCGAATACTCACATTAGTCCGAAAAACTCATGCACTTATTATCCGTAACTCTCTATCTAGTTAGGAGATTCACAAAGAGACAAGTACCCCGAGGAGGAGTGTTTGGGTGTTTGGTTATCATTGCGCATCCTCGACCCATGGTAACGTGAAGGTACTCTATATATTCCAACCCCTCTAGAGGTTAGCGATCAATCTAGTAGCTAGAGTTCTCAACTAATTTTTAGTTTTTGAAAAACACACGGATTTTCCAAAATACGACACCTATCACTAATAGGCTCAAGCTCTTGGCACCAATAGTCCAAACATTACTCAAATCAATACCTCAAAACTATTGCAAGTTACTACTATACTTAAATAGCAACCTCAATTACCTACTCATGCAAGACACACAACTCAGTGCAACAATCCCACTCTCTAAACAAGATAAGCATGATAACTCAAGAGAGTTCCAAAAGCAACCTAAATAAAAGCTCTTAAAAAGATATAGCATGGAAAAATAAGAGCTAATCATGCCAGCAGCTATGTAAAGATAGAGAACACACACAAAAAGATAAGCATGAAAACCTATGTTGTGTTCTAGAGTGGAATGAAGCGTGTTTCTCTCCCAAACAAGGAAGTCTAGGTTCTAACTTGTTATGAACAACAAGCAAAACTAAAACAAACTAAAAAGTAAAGAACGGGACGCTCCAAGCATAGCACTGAAAAACCCTCTTGATAATTGTCTTAGGACCTTTCTTTTGTCTGTTTTTAGAAGCGTCTATGTGTATTCCAAATCTAGTCTTGAAGAGATATTCATTGTAGAATGTTCTAGCATAATCAAAAGTGTCAAATTGCATGCTAACATAGGGTAAAAGTGGTTGCGATGAAATCTCTTCATCCTCTTCATCACCATCATACATTGCATCGGTTGAGTTGTGTCCACCATGTGAATTCGTTCCTGGATTTGTTGCAAAATCAGGTGCCGCATAACTCTGTTGAGCTCGTGTCCCATCATCAACATCCTATGAAAAAGCCATCAATAGTACAACCATGCATCCTTTTTGAACAATATGCAAATGCTCCTAAATATAAATATTTAATTATTTGTTGAATGCCATTAGCAGCTTGAAGCATGGCATTACTAGTTTTTCAAAAGTCACTTTCATTATTTTGTTACTTCATTTCTAACTCAACATCCTAAAATCATCTTCAATATGAAAACAATGATTTCTGAATCCTCTTATTTAACAATAGTTTCAACAATAATCTCTCCTTCTATTGCAACCAATTGTATTCATCAGTAAGACTGGAAACATCAAGACAACACACTGTTTAGGTCTCACAAGAGCATAAACTGAACTGTTTTAACATCAAATGAGGACATTGTTTAGGTTCTTGTGTCAACAAAGCATAAACATAACTTTTTGACACGAACTTTGTGAATTTTTAAGGCTGAATTTTCAGAACATTTTTTAACACACACATCCCACACTGTTGTTTTTGAATTTTCTGATTTTTTTGCAGCACCCTACTGATTTCTTTTCTGAACGGAGACTACCATGTTTAAGTCAAAAAAAACAAGGAATCACAAGGAGTGCTTCATATTTTACAGAGAAGGTTAATTTCAAGAGTGACATTACAACACAAGTTCTATTTACATAGTACTCATCTAATTTGCAGAAGAATTGATAGTAGAAGGTTGATTTTCTCCAAAGAACACTGGTAGATTTCTGTAGGTACTGGCAGGAGGTAGTACGTAATTCGTCGGAGTTTGATCCGTCCACGTGGATGCAACTGATCCATTGAAGCTTCGATTAAAAGTGGAAGCAACCATGTTTGTGTAGATGTGCTGCGCCTTGGATCCAACCAGTCAGGGGCGGCTCGAGTATTACGAGTGTTGCAGACGACGGATATCTCGGGCAGAACGACGACGATGGGTGGCAGGCGGGAGGGTGGGTGGGGGAGGGCGGAGTCGCCGTAGGTCACCGATCGCGTCGTCGCCCGTGATCCGCGGGGCTCAGGTAGGGACTTGTCGCTTCAATGCAGTAATTCGAATGCTACGAAGGTTGTCGATGCGTTGCTACTGGCGTGGGGCGATGTCGCGACTTAATCAAACGGTAAGGACTCGTCCGATCGGAGGGCTGCCAATATGGCTTACGACTAGAACAAATGAGTCGGCTCATTTGTAATAGCCGCCAAAAGAAAAATGGCTTCACAACAGTTTGGTCCTCGCGCACGAAGTAGCACTTGTGAGTCCCATCCCAATCACGTCGCGTTTCACCTCGCTAGGATGGGGAAGAAACGGTAGTACCCCGTATCCGTTCCGTTTGAGGCTTCAACAGCACGAGACGCGTAGAGAGAGTTTTCCTTTCTTCTTGAGAATAATTCAAAGCGAGTGCATACGAGCACGGAACACAGCCAAGAAATTACCAAAAAAATTACCGTGAGATCCACGCGCCGGTAAAAACTTCCCTTGAACGGTAGCCCCAACGGCTAGTTCCCGTGCCGGAGAGTCGGATCTCCCGACCGTTGGAGGCCGGTCCGAAATAAAGCCCCAGCCCCCTCCCGCCCCGTCCCCCACACCATCCCCCGCCCCCGCCCCCCTCCAATCCAATCGACCAATCCCCCAACCCGACGAGCGCAGCCGTAGCAGGGACGAATCGGAGGCCGCCCTGTTCCGTCCGGGAGCTCGCCGGAGGAGCCGCACCTCGCCGGTTCCCGAGGTCTTCTAACGGAGCCGGAACAAGCGCAACTCATGGCGACGAGGCACAACAACCAGCACGCGGCTGCCGCTCCGCAGCCGGCGGCCAACGGAGGTGAGCCGCCCGTCCGCCCGCCCACCGAATCTTCCTTTTTTGCCGCACCGCGTCGGGAACGATCGTTCTCGATCTGGAACTCCTGCGCCGCTGGGCGCTTGTTTCGTTCGAGTTCTTGATCTGTTCATCTTACGAGTCTGATTCGCCAAGATCGGATTTTGTTGATGTTTCCAACCAGGACAGTGCGATGCGAGCGAGTTTCTTGCCCGATCCGTGCGCCAAACAAGCGATTTCTTCATCTTTTACTCATGTTTCTCCTTCCTGATGCCCAGGTGCAGAAGGCCCGGCAGGGAGGCAGAAGGGCGCCGCCGCCGGTGGCCGCGTTGCTGGAGGAAACAGGCGGGTGCTCGGGGACATCGGCAACGTAGTCCAAACCACCGTCCTCGACGGGTAAGAAAAAAATCAGCGCAAGGATCAAATCCCGTCCTCTGCTTTTTCTTTCTGTTCCATGTCCTGGACTGAATCCCTTCTTGTTCGCTGCAACAGGAAGATCCAGCTGCCGGCGGGGATCAATCGCCCGATCACAAGGAGCTTCGGCGCTCAGCTCTTGAAGAAGGCCCAGGCCGAGCCATCAAAGGTACGGACACGAGCCCCCTTTCCGATCCTCCATGCCTTCGAAACCAATTTCTTGATGATGGATTTCGAAACCAGTTTCTTGATGATGGATTCTAATCTAAATCGATGTGGTGGTTTGCAGAACGACGTAGCTGTTCCTCCAGCAGCGCGGCCCGCCCAGAAGCGGGTTGCCAAGAAGGACCCTGTCAAGGCCGCCGCCGCCCCGATCCCCGAGCCGGCGGCCGCCAATATCGCCACCGGCTCAGACGAAAACAGAAAGCCGTCCGAGGGCGCCGCCGCCGGCGCTGCCCCCAAGATCTCAAGGAAGAAGGTCGTCCACACCCTCACGACCGTGCTCAACCATCGGTCGAAGGTGAGCGACGCGCTCCATCCAACCAACACCTCTCTCTGCCCTTACCGCTCATCCCAGTGCCTTAACTCTGCTCGCGTGTTCTTGTGAATACAGGAGGCCTCGATTGATGACATCGACAAGCTGGACGGTGACAACCAGCTCGCCGTCGTCGATTACATCAACGACATCTACAAGTATTACAAGGAGGCACAGGTAACCACAAACCTCCCACTTCAGCATGCCTGTTCAAGTGACACGCGGCAAGCAACTGTCCTGACGATGTTTGACCAATCTATACGTGTTGCAGCACGAGTGCCGGCCCATCGATTACATGGGGAGCCAGCCGGAGGTCAACCCCAAGATGAGGGCTATCCTGATGGACTGGCTTGTGGAAGTCACGCACAAATTTGAGCTCATGCCCGAGAGCATGTACCTGACGATCTACGTCATCGACAGGTTCCTCTCCTTGCAGGCGGTGCCCCGGCGAGAGCTGCAGCTCGTCGGCATCGCGGCCATGCTCATCGCCTGCAAGTACGAGGAGATCTGGGCGCCCGAGGTATGGCCAAACACTTTCTCTCACCCCCTTTGCATCCATCGATCGCCTGTTCGTTCGAGTATCTGTTCATGTCTGTTCTGTGAAGGAACTCTGAATCTGAAGTGTCTGTTGTCTGCAGGTAGGCGATTTCATATCCATCGCCGATAACTCCTACTCGAGGCAGCAGATCCTGTCCATGGAGAAGAATATCCTGAACAGCATGGCTTGGAACCTCACGGTGCCCACCCCGTACGTCTTCCTGGTGCGGTTCGCCAAGGCAGCCGGGGGCGACAAGGAGGTGAGAAGAATTGGTCATGGATTTTGATTCTGATCTCTGAACTTGTCTCTGTCTGACATGGAATTTGCGTCCTACGTAGTGCTGAACTTCGTTTCCTCCTGTTCTTGTGAATGAATGCAGCTTGCAAACATGATATTCTTCTTCGCCGAGATGGCGCTCATGGAATACAAGCTGGTCACCGTGCGCCCCTCGCTGCTGGCAGCGTCTGCCGTGTACGCTGCTCGGTGCACGCTGAAAAGAAGCCCTATCTGGACAGAAACCCTTAAGCATCACACCGGACTAGCTGAACCACAGCTCCTGTGAGTGACCCATTTACTTGTCTTTCTGTTGTCTACTACCTGATCGATGAACTTGGCTGAATGAGCTGGAATTCATGGAAATTCTATCTGTTCGTTGGTTTCAGGGAGCCTGCCAAGATGCTAGTCATGGCTCACGCCGCTGCCCCGCAGAGCAAGCTCAAGGCCATCTACAAGAAGTACTCTTGTGAGCAGTATGGGCGTGTGTCCCTGCACGCCCCAGCAGTTGCCCCTCCCCAAAACCTCGCCTAGGCTGCTTTAGGATTTGTTGCTCGGCTTTCGATCTTGAAAGCTTCGTTACTTACTGTTACTGTCTGATACACCAGGGTGTAAACAACAACTATATTCTTCATATCTTTTAGTGATTTGCTTGGCTTTCGAATCAAGAGAGCTGCGTTACTGTACTTACGATACACCAGAGTGTAACAACAACAGTTCATATTTGTGTGAATCGAATTCAGAGCTGTCTTTGTTTTAGTCTATTCTACCTCCATAGCATCAGGAGTGCCTCCATAGCAGACAGTAACACTATTTCAGATTGTCAGAAAGTTGTTACCAGAAGATTTTTTTGTTGCATCTGAAAGTGTTTGCTCCTTATTTTCTTGTCATCTGAACATAGAGCAATCTGCATATGATTTGTTTATTTTCTGTAATAAGCACATGATCAAAATTGTCATTGTAAACTCCATTTGGTTGACTGTTAAATTGTCATAACACGCACCACCACATGGGCCTGCACCATCTGTATTTTATTTTTAATCACTCATAACTTTTGAGTTTCAAAAACCTAATCCACTCGTACAAAAAAAAAATCATTCCACTTGTCCACATATTTCACAAAAATACAAAAAAATACGAGTGAAATATTTCACTCGTTTTAATTTCAACGAGTGTTCTTGGTGGAAACTTGTTTTAGAGCTAGAGATGCTCTAAGATGCCTGTGAAACTGGTCGTTGCATTGATGTCCCATTTTTACAAGTTGGTATCTTAGAGCCACCTTAAAATCATAAACTGTAAAACTAAAATACAGTTGAAAAAAAAGACAGGTTCATTTTATGGCTGAACACATACTGTTGAAACAAACTGTAAAACTGGGATAAAGAGCTCCTTCCGTCCGGCCGCCACCGCGCCTTTCCCGGCCGCGCTGGCCGCGACCAACCCCGCCGATCGTGCCCGGTCACCACATCGGCTACGCCCTGTCGCTCACTGACCGCGCCCCGTCGCCCGCTGGCAGCACCCCGTCGCCTCCGTCGTCGGCACCTTGCTTCGTTGCCAGCCGTGTCGGCCGAGCCGTGCCCCTTTGCGTGCAGAGTCGGGAGGATTTCGGCGGCCACGCCGAGATCATGGGAGGCCACGACGAGGTCGAGCTCGTCCAATTCGAACAGGCGGCGATCAATTGCATCGTCTAGTGGCCTTTTTGGTGTGCGGTGATGAACTCCGGTGAGCTTATGACGGATTCCGGCAAACTCCGCGACGACGTGTTTGCTCCGACGAGGTTTGACCGGTATACGCCCCCCTCGGTTCGGCCTTCCAACCTTCAAATATAAAGGTTTCGGATGTGCATTTTTGGTGGCCCTTAAAAATTTAACGGGTTGAACCATTTTTACGATTTCTGTTCTAGACATTTTTTAACAAAAACTATAAAAGACAAAAATTATAAAGGTTTGACCATTTATATGGAGTCTACTAGAAATGCTCTTATAGCCTTTGCGGTGAGGACGAACAACCAATCAATACGGTGCCATGCAATAGCCGCTGGAATTTTTGTCCAAAAGGACCCCCTCTCGAACGTCATTGCCAGAAAAGACCACCTGTGAACGGAATTTGCCGAAAAGACCCCCTCCGTCTGTGGCGGCAGGCGCTCCAGGCGACACGTGTCACCTGCCGCCACGAGCCCAGGCGGCTGGGGCCTGCCGCCACGAGCCCAGGCGGCCGAAGAAGTTTCCCGTTTTAGCAACGAGGCAATGGAACGGTGACAGCGTGGTGGGTCCTGCCGCCTTGGTAGCAGGCGGCCAGGCGGGCCCTGCCGCCTCGGGAGGAGGCGGCCGACACTGTTTCCGCGCGGACAGACATGTCGCACTGTTGCTGACTGCCCTGATTTTCGTACGCGCTGATTCCCAGGCTGAGACAGATATTTCCCGCTTCCACCGACGAAACAGTGGGAATTTTTTCCCCTCCAACCGACGAAACTTTCTCTTGCCATGAGAATAGTCACATACCATGGTGGTGACCGCCACTGCGCCGAGGGAAACGCAGCATGTGTTGTATCCATGCGCGGACGAGGACGGTAGGGGCTCGTCGATGACCTCCCACCGCTGCTGGTGAGCCTCCCGGCTGGAGTGCTTTCCCCGTTTGTCAAGGACACATCGATGGACTGGAAGATGGAGTAGGGAGGAGCTGACAACGGAGGGAGTTGCGGTCAACGGGTCTAAGCTGGTGGTGGACGGCATAATCGGGGAGGAGGGGCAGTTCTGTGGACGGCGAGGCGAGCTGGGGCGATGCGAACGACGTGGAGGAAGATCTCGGGCGGTGCGTCCAATTAGGGACAATGGAATCAGGAGGGATTAGGGGAGAGATTTACGATGCCGGGGTTGCGGGTTGTTAGTCAAATGCAATTGTTTTCCTTTTTTATTTAGAGACGAAGCCAAATACTGAGCTTCGGATTTGGATTAAATCAACGGCGTTCAAGTGGTCTGAGCCTGGCGTTGGTTCAGACTACAGATGATAAGCGTTTCGCATAAGAGGTGGGTTAGACTTAAATGTTCTAGTTACATGCTATATGATGCGCTTTTTGTGTTTCAATTCTTTCATTTATGTGAGCATCATTAAAATTTCAAATCTATCTTAATGGCTACGAAAAAAGCTTGTTGGGAGAGAGCCCAATATATTTTTGCGTGTGTCAGCATGATTATTGCCTCTTTGTTAATTGTGTTTGTATATTTTCTTTTGTTTTTCTATCAAGTGATGCCTTTGGTATATTGAAAAAACGTTTGTTTACTAAGTTCTGTGCACAAACACAAACTTTACATCCAGTGATTGAATTGTTGTTGTGTACTGTAATTGATAAATTGCAGATTTTCTTTTACGCATAACTGAATCATAGATTGTCTATAGTACCCTAAATTTTCAATATTTTCAGAGTTATAGAAGTATGACCAGAAACTCAATCTTTAAGTAATGTCTTGTTTTAGACATATTCTGTTTCGTTTTCTATGTTTCCTTGATTTATAGAATGCTCATTTGTTTTTCATTCATATTTTTCAAATTAAGGTAGTTGCTATAGTCCTTCACTTATATCTGTTGAGCACGTTGATATATTTTATAGAATTTATTTGCATTCTCGTACTTCACTTACATATTTATGAGAGTTAAATAGGATGTTGTAATTTGCATGATTTATATGATTGGTCCAAAAATGATAGGTATATGACGGTGGTATAAAAAACACTAGTGTGAACTTGTGGATCACTAAATATGATCATTTGATTCTTTGCAATAGTTTTGCGATATTGAGATGGTAATATGTGGCCATGCTAGTAAAAGAATTAAAGTTGAATATTAATAGTATTTTAAAGTTTGAGAGTCCTCGCGCATGTAAAGTGGTGGCCACTCACATTAGCGGTGAGACCGGAATATAATTTTTGTTGATTGATCATTTGTGTGTTCAGATCGGAGGTGCGCGATGGTTAACTCTTGCCAACCTTCTCCCTTGGGGCAAGCAAGTTATACTTTAATTCAAGGTCTAACTAAACTTTTGCAATAAATACTTGAGTTATTTATGTTTAATATGAGTCTTTGGTCTGGAAGCACTTCCACCTATCCATATTTTGCTAGCCTCTTTGATACCGTGCACTGTCTTCCCTCCTCCCCCTCTCGGGACATGATGCAATTTTTTTGGTGCATCCAAATCTCGTGAGATGATACACTCTTTCACACATGAGTATCATTATATTCTTCCTCAAAACAACCATCGTACCTATATATCAAGATATCTTAATAGCCATTTCGAGTTATATTGTCATGCAACTTCCAATATTACTATTTATCATATGATTTGGACATTCTTCGTCATATTGCTTTGCATGATCATATAGAACTAACATAATATTTGTGACAAAGCCACCGTTCATCATTATAATACATGTTACGTTAGATCATTGCACATCCTGGTACACTGTCAAAGAGCATTCATATAGACTCATCATTTTATTTTTAGTATCTAAGTTGTAAAAAAAATAAAAGCGTGACGATCATTATTATGGAGTATGACCCTACTTGTGAGGATAAAAATAGAAAAAGGCCAAAGAGCCCAACAAAAAGAAAAGGGACATTCACATTTATGCGCCTAATTTCCGCCCTCTCTTAGATTTACCTGTAACTTTTTTTTCTTCTTTTCACGAAACATTTACACCTATCTTTTTGATGTGCTTAAATTTGCCCCTAAAAAGCATTTTAGGTCGTAAAAATGCCATTCCATCTGGTCAAAGTTGTTTGACCAAAACTTTGAAAATTCATAAAAATTCATATGGACTTAGAAAAATGCAAATAAGATATGAAAATTTTCATAAAAGTATCACCTATATGTAAATGTCATTTAAGTTCATCACCTACACGTGCATTTATTTTCATTCACCCTATATAGTTTTTTAATATAATGAACCCTAAAAATCTTTAAAGAGTGCTTTTACGAACGAAAATGACATGCGCATATGGGTAAAGTTTTTATGAACATTTTAGTATCTTATTTCTGAGGTATACATTTTTGTACAGTGTGTGTAAAAAAAACTGCCACCAAACAAATGTTCAACACATGATCACATTATTTATACACGTCTACGAACTTTCAAGTACGCGATTACTAGATTAGTATTTTGAAATACAATGATTAACATTTCTTCCCAATACATGTTTGAAATCTCATTTTTTTCATAAATAATACGTTCGTTATATACATCTGAAATAATTATTTAATATAGGTTTACATTTGTGATGTACATGATTCACAATTTTTCTTTCAAATACATGTTTAATGTCTAATTTCGTTTCTTCATTTTTTTCCTATACATGATTCACAGTTTTTTGTTTAATTTTTTCACTGGTTTTCTTTGTTTTACTCGAGGCATTTATTGGTTTTCCTTTTCCTTTTTATCTTGCTTAATTTTCCCTTAGTTTACTTTTGATCTTTCCCTATTTTCATTATTTTTTTCATTGAATTTCTTTGTTTCTTTATTGGTTTTGATCACTTTTTCCTTTTCCTTTGTTTCTGTCTGATATTTCATATATACGAATACTTTCTAAGTACATAATAAACATTTTATGGAAAACAATTATGTTGAAATATTTCCATAATGAATGGTATATATCTAATACGTAGTTTATAAACATATTTAATATCTTTCAATATGAGATTAACATTTTATCTAAACAATATCAACATTTTTAATATACAGCAGACATTTTGTTATTGGCAATAAACATTTTGTGATACATAATACATGTTTTTGTATACATGTTTAACATATTTTAAATACATTATGAACATTTGTTTCATAACCATTGTATTTATTTTGTATACATAACAAACATTTTAGGTGTACTGCTTTAACATTTTGAAATGCTTCATTTACATTGTGCAAATACTTGCTTAATAATTTTGAAATTATTGATAAACTTTTTGCAAATACATCATCTTGTTACTACTACAAATTATATTTTTTTTGTATACATTTTTCATACATATAAGGCACAAATTTTATACACATTTAACCTTATTTAAATGCTTTGCCAATATTTTTTATCATCATCTCTTTGTTTATTTTTCATCGTCATTGTTTTCATTATTTTTGTAGGAATTTCTTTGTATGATCCTTTTTGTAATCTCTTTTGTTTTCCTTTGTTTCTTCTTTTTCTTTTGTTCATATGAAATAATCTTGATCACGTATACAAAAATGTATATCATATATTAATTAAAAGTAGATATCAAAATGAAATATATAGAGTAAAAGTTAATTCAGTATTTAGAAAATGTTGAACATGTATATTAAATAAAAACAAGTATGTGGATCTCCCCACGACTAGGGTTGACAAGACTGACCTATCTCGTGGGAGATCACAGGGTTGTATTTTTTCTTTGCTCTTTTCGTTATTGCTTTATCTCTTTTTACTTTGTTTTACATTTGAAAATACAATTTATATATTTCATAAATGTCAACCTAACATACGTAAAATATTTAGAAAAACATTATTCATAAAACAATTCAAAAATGTCAATTTAACATTTGTATAATGCTAAATGGGTATAGAAAAAATGTTTCTCATATATTGATCATGTATTTAAAAAAGTCAATCAAGAATCTTAAAAATTTAATCATCTATATAAAAAAATGTTATACTTGTATGGAAAAATGTTCCTGATGTATACCAAAATTTTAAAACGGCTATAGAAAAAATTGAACATAAACATATAAGCTTTGTGTAAAAATGTTCCCCGTATGTACAATTTAAATGAAAAATAGTCATCAAAAACAAATATTTGAAATAACTAAAATAAGCTATTTGAAAAATACTAAATGTGCACAAAAAGTATTGCCAATGTATAAAAAATATATAACGTGTATTAACAAATCTGAATATAAAACTTCTTTGAAAAATAATAATCATGTAAGGAAAATATTTATCATATGCTGCCTCCAATCCAAAATATGTATCTTTTTAGATATTTCACTAGTGCACTACACACAAAATAAAATGAGTGAATATACATTCTAAAATATGTCTATATACATCCGTATGTAGTCTTCTACTGGAATCTCTAAAAAAACTTATAATTAGGAATGGGGGGAGTATTTCAAGAAAGTTAAATATCTATTTTTTTTGATATATATCAAAAATGTGTAATGTATATGCAAAAGGTAGTCATAAAAAGTTTTTCCAAAATGTAAAGCATATATGCAAAAATGTTAATTATGTAATTGAAAAAGATGAAACTTATATAGAAAAATGTTTTGTATGTTAAAAAATGTAGACATTTGGTGAAGAAAAAGAATAAAAATGATGAAAGCCGAAGAAACAAAAGAAGGAACCAAAGGAAATACCTAAAAAATGAAGAAAACAAAAACATTCCAAAGAAAACTATGATAATCCATGAGAAAATAAAGAGAAACCAAAAAGATAAAAAATCTGAAGAAAATGTAGAAACCAGATGAACACAAAAAATGAAAGGAAAACACGAAGGAAAAGGTACAAAATAAGGAGAAAAAATAAAACATAAAAATAAAAAGGGAGCACGAAAACCGAAGAAAAATATTGCAAATAACCGAGTAAGAAACAAAAGAAAAAGTAACGAAGAAAACCCGAGTAAGAAAGAAAATAAAGCAAATAAAAATAAAAAACAGTTAGTAGAAACCCACAGAGAAAAAAAAAACTCAGCGAAAGAAAATTAGACATAAATGACCGAGTAGCTATAATATGGGGACAAAACTTCTGGCGAGACGGAAGGGGCACTTGCACTAAGCGTGACAGTACTCACCCGCATGTCACTCTTCTAAACAACGCGCGCGCATGTCTCTACAGCAATATAGAGTTACCACAGTCCTTAATGGGCGCTCTTCAATGTATATTATTGGGCCTGGCCTAGTGGCTTCTTTATTTCTTTTGTTTAATTCTAAAAAACTTCCATTTTATTATACTTTAGAAATATTATAAAGGAGATTTGTTAGTTCTGAACCACCTCGTTTTATCCATAGTTCCGAACGCATTGGATCTCGTTTGCACTAGATCCCGCGATCCCGTGTTTCCTTTTCCGTTTCGCAAATTTTGCGCTGCATGGAGATGATTTGTTCACTCTGCTCGCTCTCGATGATTTCGCTTGCTATTTTTTCGTTAGAGTTCATGCAAAAATAATTGGTGGGAATCATCTCCCAATCTTTTGGCACGGGGAGGTCGATTCAGATTATGTGCAGAAAGCAGATTTTTAATGCAAAAATAAGTGCTATTTTGGATTCGATCTCTGGCCACTTTTGTAAAGCAACTTTGCATATAACCAACTCACCTAGCACTTCTTTGTAATGACTCAAAGATAATCCTACTAATTAATTTGGTTCATCTCTGCTATAATAGCCAACATTCATTGAACAAAAAAAACTTCACATGGTTTTTCTGAGTCGTCTAATACTAACTTATGCTCAAACACCATGGTAATTTTCAACAAAAAAAAAACAGTTGTTGAAACATATCCCGGTAATTTCTATGTAAAAACGGGAGGACCGTTTTGACTCTTGGGAGTATATGCTCCCTGATGACTAGTAAATTCAAAACAAACAGTAAATAAATTTTAAATTTTTTGATTTTTTTGTGTGGATGTTCATTTTAGTCTATCAAGCGTGCTTGACAATTTTCATGCAAAACGGGATAACATACTTCGTCCTTGAAAAAAACCAATTTGTAAGTAACATTTGGTGTTTGACTTAACTTTTTGTACAGCTCGAAATGCTTAAGAATTTACTTTAAAAATTTGGATGTAGCATTCAAGGTTCAAAATATCGGATATCGGGTTCATATCGGTTTGGCTTCAACATATCGGATGTCGGATATCGGGTTATTTATAGGACGATATGTAGATATGTCAAAGGAAACTTATCATGATTTTTTTCATAACTCTTACTCAAAACATGTGTAGTTAGTTAAACAAAATGTTTGATGTCGGTGCTTTTTAGCATAAGAGTTTTAGATTCCTAGTTAGTTAAGTTGTTAATCAAGATACTCTTAAGAAAGATTCACGAAATCATTCCTATAAAATAAAAACAATATGCTATATATATATAACTCTCATTCTTAATATACTTCATATACGCATTGGTTATACTTATTTATCATTTTCAATATACTTCATTAAATATTCTAAGATACCTCAATATGAGTTTTGTTGAAAAAATATTAGTCGCGACATACTTTTTATAATTTACCTTTTTCACATATAAATAAAGCAGTATATACGTAAATCTTTTAAAATATGTAAACTCACATGAATTTTTTTGTGAAAATCACTTTAAGATATCTAGTAATTATTAATGAAGTATATTAAAATAATAATGAGGTATAAAAGACTCATCTATGTGGTACATGAGCGGGAGTATGTACTCCCAAGAGTATACACACACACACACACATCATGCACGAGTTTGCTAATATGATGAAGTTGTAACTGCATAATCTTATTTCCACGACTTTCTTGTAGACAATTTTGATCATCTATATATCGGTCTATATCAATGGACATATCGGGTCGGATATTAGCCTTATCGGTCGATATTTATTTCCATATCGGATGATATGTGTGAACAAAATATTTACAAAATGATATGTAATATTTATATCGACAGAGCTCCGAAATGGTATATCGGTCTATATATTGGTCATATTGGCCTAGGTTTAAAAGCTTGGTAGCATTTGGGTGTGACAAAGAACACATCTATTTTATTATTATTTTTTATATTTTATAAAACATTTTAGGTGGGCAGGAGCATATGCTCCCAGAAGCCGAATCAGATTTCCCTGTAAAAACATGCTACTTTAAGCATCACAAACAATTGTTAACTCATATAGTTTTGTAATGACCATATGGCAACTACTTGTATGCAAAAATCTGATGCCAACGATATCTACCATGTAGTATTAATAATGGAAATTCAGCTCATTGAGACCAATGATTTGATAGATATTGGATTTTTTTCATTGCTCATTCAAATTTTGATTCAACATTCAACCATTTCAAAATATGTGAAAAGTCTAGCAAATTACACGTGTCTCTAGTAGCATTCTGGTAAAGTTTTACCCTTTTTGGGACCAATGTTCTGGACCACCTAAAACACAAATCTTTTATTTCAAAAATGTTAAGCATGGATAAAAATATTTAGATGAATAAAAATATATCGAATGTGTACGATTTTTTTGACATCACAACATGTTTTGAAAAATTAATTAATAATGTATTAAAAACGATAAACATGTATAAACAATATTCCTTTTGTATATGAAAAATTATGACATATGTTGTGAAAAATTGGACAAACAAAAAATAAAGGAAATATTAGAAAACCAGTACAACCAAAAGAAACAATGAAAAAATACAAAATAAATGAACAACCAAAGAAAATAAAAGAAAACCACCGCAAACAGTAATGGGTTGGCCAATGGCGCACGTTTATCACAAGTGACACCCGAGTTCCATCTCGCAGGGCGCGCTTATACTCCTTCCGTCCCAAAATAACTGTCTCAACTTTATGCTAGCTTTAGTATAAAATTATATTAAGCTTAAGACATTTATTTTGAGACGGAAGAAGTATTTCGCTTCGCGAGAGCTATAGTTCGCTTATGGCGAGTTGATAGCTCCGCCATGAAGCTTTCCACAATACTGCACCGACGGACCAGCCTACTATTGCGTGTTTTTACCGTTGCTTGTTTTATTATTGAGAAAATCTATGAAGAAGCGCCGCACCACAATTTCTTCATGCGGCCGGCTTGTACAGCCCCATGCCCATGCAAGAATCTTCTACTTCATGCATACATCATCACATTAAATATCTTTTTCAAATTTTAGAAATGATTTATCTTACAGATTAATAATTTGATTGGAGATTCACCTTCACCGTTAGATTCGTCTCGATGAGACCTTCAAAATAAGATCCCATGTTGACATGTTTCGTTGATTTTTTTTTGTCGTTCCTAGTTGCCATATTTATGTCATCATAGTTGTCATCTTACGGGTGTACAGTTGTCATAAAAGTTACATGTAGTTACGGCGACAATAATTTTATAGTTTTCAAGCATTACATGTTATGTGGAGCTAAAAAGTGGGTATTAAGGCACTAACAATAAGCAGGTAAATGCATGAACCGACACAAGTACAATGAATCAAGTTTTTTAGTGGGTATATCGACATTCATAAATCTGATAACCAAGTTAATTTAATGTGAGAACTATGTGAAAAATAATGTGACAAATAGGTGATAGTAATCTGACAAGTACCGACGAAAACAAAAATTGTCGAAAGATATCGACATGGGATCTAGTTTTGAAGATCTCATCGCGACAAAGTCAGTGGTGAAAACGGTTCATTAATTGAGATAACAGTTTGGGAGATAAATATTTTAAAATTAAAAATCAAAAGAATAGTTGAGATGTCATACTTATGTAATGTTGCATGCATGCAAAAAATGCATAGAAGGGAGCCGCCATATGGGAAAACTAATATGCGCCGCTTCTTCCTAGTAAAGTCTTTTATTATTTTGTTCTCATTTTTATTGTTTTGTAGTTCTTTTTTTCTTGGTTTTCTGGGGATTTCTATTTTTCATTTCCTGTTTCTTTTTTCACATTCTTTTCTCAAGTTTTGAGAGGTTTTTCTTTATTTTTCAAAGATTTTCTTTGTTTCTTTGTCCTTTTTTCACTGACTTAATTTCCTTCCTAGTTTTTGCCATTTTATTTTCTTTTATTCATTTTTATCTTCGTTTTTATGTACATTTCTTGCTTTCAATCAGTTTTCCTTGTCTGCTTTGTCTATTTTTCTGTTTTCACGTGTTCAACATGTTTATGTTACTAAATTGGTATTTGAAGTACAATGATTAACATTTCGGTCACATACATGTTTGATGTCTAATTCTTTTCTACACAATACAGTAGTAATATACATCTGAAATAATTATTTAATATAGGGTTTACATTTGTCATATACATTATTTACAGTTTCTTGCAAATGCATGTTTGGTATCAAATTCTATTTATTCATTTTTCATATACACAATTTAGGGTTTTTTTCACTGGTATTTTTTTTTTATTATCGGCATTTTATTGGTTTTCCTTTTCCATTTTATCTTGAATCTTTTTACTTTGTTTCTTCCTCTATTTTCATTTTTTCCTTCTTTTCTATCATATTATATATTTAATTGATTTTGTTTGTTTCTTTATTGTTTTTTATCAGTTTAACATTTTTCTTTCTTTCTTTCTCAGATTTCACTTTTCCATTTTCCATTTTTTAATTTTCGGTTTTCACTATATGTTTTAGTTTCCTTTGTTTTTAGCATTTTCTTGGGTTTATTTCTTTCTTTGTTTATTTTATTCGATTTCTTCTTTGTTCAAGACATGTCAAATGTTTTTAGTACACGTTCTAATTTTTTTGAATATGTCAGAAACATATTTTATATACACATTTAATATTTTCGAAGTATATGTTAAAACGTTTCTCAAAACTACCCTTTTCTACCAAAATATTTCCATAGTCATTGGTAAACATATTTAATATATGTTGAGATACAACATTTACATTTCATTTAAACAAATCAACATTTTTTAATACACGGAGGACACATTGTTAGTGGCAGTAAAAAGTTTTTGACACATAACTTACATTTTTGTATAAACCGGGAATATACACGTTTCACAAACATTAAATACATGAAAAACATTTTATATGTACTGCTTTAATATTTTGAAAAGCTTGATTTAAATTTTGCAAATAATTGCTTATATTATCTTAATTATTGATTATTTTTAAAAAAACCATGATCAAATTTTAATATAATTTATGTATTTTTATCTAGATTCTTCGTATATGTAAGACATATATTATCTATAGATATTTAACATTTTTAAAATGCTTGGTCAATATTTTTGAAATGTTTATATAAAGTGTTTTTTCAATTTAGATGTTTAGACTATTTGGATGTTTAAACATAAATAAAAAATAAAGTTAAAACGGAAATTAAAAAACATTTAAAAGACAAAGACACAATTAAATACAAGGTAGTGGCTGTCCCCACGAGGTGGGCCGGCTTATTTAGGGAGGTGTCTGATACGAGCGCAACCCTACATCTCTATGCCTGTTTTTTTACTATTGTTTATATTTCCAAATAGATAATATATACGTACATACACACGGGGGGAGAGAGAGAGAGAGAGAGAGATTTGTTTATGGGGAACCCTCTACATAAAATATTTCGCAAGTGAAAATCTAGCACTTGTAAAATGCGAAATGGGCATAGAAACAATGTTTCTCATATACTGTATATGACAAATTTATAAGAAACAAAATGCAATTTTGTGTCTGAATTTTTTTGATCATATATTTAAAAAATGTTAACCAAGCATTGGGAACTGGTTAATTATCTATTTAAAAAGTGTAAATCCTGTATGAAAAAATGTACCTGAAGTATACCGAAAATTTAGAACATGTTGTTAGTGTATTAAAAATGTCAATCATTTATTTATGAAATATTAACTGTGCATAAAAATGTTCCTGATATGTAACGAAAATGTACAATTTGAATGAAAGATAGTAATCAAACACAAATATTTGTGAAATATGTAAATCATCAATTAGAAAAATGTTAAATTTTGCAAAAAAATATTCCGGGTGTATAAACAATGTAGGACGTTTATTAAAAAATGTAAATATAAAAAGATGGAAACTATATTAATCATATATTATATTAAAATTAAATATTTATTAAATTATGTTCATGCTATTTACCCGAAAATATACTATTTCTATGCAAAAGGTATCCATCAAACAATTTTCCAAATATACAATGCGTATGTAGAAATGTTAATTATGTAATTGAAATTTTTTAAACGTGTATCGTTTTTTTTTCTGATGTGCAAACGTGTATGAAAAATGTAATGCATTTGTTGAGGAAACAAGAAGAAGTAAACCAAAAGAAATAACCAAAGGACATACCTCAGAATCGAAAAACACAAGAACTCAAAGAAAACTGTGAGAACCCATGAGAAAACAAATAGAAACCAAAAGAACAAAACAATATCCAAGACAAAGGAAGAAAAGTGATGAAACTAAAAAGTAAATAAAAACCTGAATGAAAATGAAAAAAGAAAAAGGAAATAAAAAAGAAAATAAAACATTAAAGAAAAAAAGGAACAAGAAAACCGAAGCAAAACATTGCATAAAACCCGAGTTTGAAAAGAAAAGATCTGAGTAAAAAACAAAAGAAAGGAAATAAATATCCAAAAAACAAAACTTAGAAGAAACCCACACACACAAAAAAATTTCGAACGGATACTTAGCAAGAAAATACATACATAAATGTGGCAATTAACTACAGTATGGGGACATAGCGTCTCGTGAGGAGCACCTGCACTAAGCTTCTCGTGAGACGGGATATTACTCACGCACATGTCACTCTTCTAAAAATTCTCACATGCCCCACGTCACCCTTCTCTGGCGGCTCGGGGGAAAGCCCTAAATCCGTTGCTGTCACCCTCCCACTCCCATCCCTCCCGTTGCCGCCGCCTGAGGGGCTAGCCGGCGAAGTCCAACCGGCTTCAGGGACGGCGGCGGCAAGGCGTTCTTCTGTCGGTGCGACGGCTTTCTGAGGCATGGCCTTGTTCGTCACGTGGCGATAGGTTCTCGGGCTGGTTTTAGCCAAGACCGGCATGGTGGCGGGGATGTTGGCCGTCGGCGCGTGGAGCGTCCATGGAGGCTTGGTGCGGCGACCTTGCTCGAGGAAAGAAGAGACGGGCCAAGGTTGCGGTGCTGGCTGCTGCGGGCCAGCCAGATCTGAACCCGTCCGGGACGGAGGAGGACGCGTAGGTTGCGGCGCGTGCTGGTGGAGGTTGGAGGCGATGCTCCTATGTCACCTCCGATGGGTGAGCTGCGGGCGGGGCCGACCAGATCTAGGCCCTCCCTGGCCCTTGGCTAGTCGAGAGGTGATGCAACCCGTGGCGCGTGGTGCGGATGTCGTTGCTTCGTTGTGCTCCGGCCTGGACGCGAGGAGGGGCAACTCCAGGTCAGTTAGTGGGGTGCGTCCGTGGAGCTATCCCCGACGTAGGTATGCAATTTCTCCGGACGAAAGTCATGCTCTTGGCCGGTGATGACAACGCCTGTGGGTGTTGTTTCCTTGTTGAAGGCCTCACCGAGGAGACTTTGCACTTCTCTCGTCTTCGAGTTCGGTCTCCGGGTAAAACCCAGATCTGCATTTGACCTCTTAGATGGGAGCACATGGTGTGTGGTAAAGTGCCCAGCCCAGAGTTGGTGGTGGCAGGGTGGTGATAGGGTTCGTGGTGGCGCGTCCGTTGGGGGTTGGCTGTTAGCGGGCGGTGTATGGTCATTGGAGCACTCTTGGCATACAATCAGCGCCAAACAAATCATGTTGGTTGTCCTCTTGGTACCGGAGCGGCACATGTCTGCTCCTCTACGGATATGTCTTCTCTTTCCGGTGTCGATGAAGCTGTTCAACATGCTTGTGACCGCCTTGATCGATGCGACAACTTGGTGCATTTGTGTGATGCTGTAGCGAAGTCGAAGTCGTCGGGCCGTGAGCGTGGTTGGTGATGTACGACGCCGCCACTTGTATCGCTGATGTTCCTGCTGTTTGTTTGGTTTCTTGGCACTGTTGTATGTCATGTAGTGCTTTAGACCTAGTTTAGCTAGGTGTGATGTGTCCTTTGTACAGGTTTTCGTCCGGCTTTCCTTTAATAAATTAAACAGTTTCAACCATCGCCTTTTTCTTCTATAATGGAATCTTAGTATTTCTTCTGCTAACTTTCAAAAAACATCTCACATGCATGTGGCAATACAGAGTTACCGCATGCCTCAATGGTGCTCTTCTATGTATGTTATTTCATCTAGTGCTTCTTTGTGACGACTGAAAGATTATCCTACTATTTAATTGTTTCATGTCTGCTATAATAGCCAACCTTCATTCAACAAAAAGAAATTCATCATGTGTTTTTTCTGACTCGTCCGAGACTAACTTATGCTCCGTCCCTCGATCCGCCCCGCAAACAATCACGCGATCAGTCCCACGATCTAGTACCGAACGGACGGCACCTCCGCGTTCAGCACACGTACAGCTCGACGATGATCTCGGCCTTCTTGATCCAGCAAGAGAGACGGAGAGGTAGAAGAGTTCTCCGGCAGCGTGACGGCGCTCCGGAGGTTGGTGATGACCTTGTCTCAGCAGGGCTCCGCCCGAGCTCTGCAGAAACGCGATCTAGAGGAAAAACCGTGGAGGTATGTGGTCGGGCTGTCGTGGAAAAGTCGTCTCAAATCAGCCCTAAAACCTCCGTATATATAGGTGGGAGGGAGGGGACCTTGCCTTGGGGCTCAAGGAGCCCCAAGGGGGTCGGCCGAGTCCAAGGGGGGAGGACTCCCCCCCCCCAAACCGAGTTGGACTTGGTTTGGTGGGAGGGAGTCCCCCTTCCTTCCCACCTCCTCCTTTTTTTTCTTTTCTCTCTTGATTTTCTCTTCTTGGCGCATAGAGCCCTTTTGGGCTGTCCCACCAGCCCACTAAGGGCTGGTGTGCCACCCTCAAGGCCTATGGGCTTCCCCGGGGTGGGTTGCCCCCCCGGTGAACTCCCGGAACCCATTCGTCATTCCCGGTACATTCCCGGTAACTCCAAAAACCTTCCGGTAATCAAATGAGGTCATCCTATATATCAATCTTCGTTTCCGGACCATTCCGGAAACCCTCGTGACGTCCGTGATCTCATCCGGGACTCCGAACAACATTCGGTAACCAACCATATAACTCTAATACGCATAAAACAACGTCGAACCTTAAGTGTGCAGACCCTGCGGGTTCGAGAACTATGTAGACATGACCCGAGAGACTCCTCGGTCAATATCCAATAGCGGGACCTGGATGCCCATATTGGATCCTACATATTCTACGAAGATCTTATCGTTTGAACCTCAGTGCCAAGGATTCATATAATCCCGTATGTCATTCCCTTTGTCCTTCGGTATGTTACTTGCCCGAGATTCGATCGTCAGTATCCGTATACCTATTTCAATCTCGTTTACCGGCAAGTCTCTTTACTCGTTCCGTAATACAAGATCCCGCAACTTACACTAAGTCACATTGCTTGCAAGGCTTGTGTGTGATGTTGTATTACCGAGTGGGCCCCGAGATACCTCTCCGTCACACGGAGTGACAAATCCCAGTCTTGATCCATACTAACTCAACTAACACCTTCGGAGATACCTGTAGAGCATCTTTATAGTCACCCATTTACGTTGCGACGTTTGATACACACAAAGCATTCCTCCGATGTCAGTGAGTTATATGATCTCATGGTCATAGGAATAAATACTTGACACGCAGAAAACAGTAGCAACAAAATGACACGATCAACATGCTACGTCTATTAGTTTGGGTCTAGTCCATCACGTGATTCTCCTAATGATGTGATCCAGTTATCAAGCAACAAACACCTTGTTCATAATCAGAAGACACTGACTATCTTTGATCAACTGGCTAGCCAACTAGAGGCTTGCTAGGGACGGTATTTTGTCTATGTATCCACACATGTAAATGAGTCTTCATTCAATACAATTATAACATGGATAATAAACGATTATCTTGATACAGGAATTATAATAATAACTATATTTATTATTGCCTCTAGGGCATAATTCCAACAGTCTCCCACTTGCACTAGAGTCAATAATCTAGCCCTCACATCACCATGTGAATTACATTGTAATAAATCTAACACCCATACAGTTCTGGTGTTGATCATGCTTTGGCCGTGGAAGAGGTTTAGTCAGCGGGTCCGCTACATTCAGATCCGTGTGCACTTTGCATATATTCACGTCCTCTCCCTCGACGTAGTCGCGGATGAGGTTGAAGCGTCGTTTGATGTGTCTGGTCTTCTTGTGAAACCGTGGTTCCTTTGCTAAGGCAATGGCACCAGTGTTGTCACAGAACAAGGTTATTGGATTCAGTGCGCTTGGCACCACTCCAAGATCCGTCATGAACTGCTTCATCCAGACACCCTCCTTAGCCGCCTCCGAGGCAGCCATGTACTCCGCTTCACATGTAGAATCTGCTACGATGCTTTGCTTGGAACTGCACCAGCTTACTGCACCCCCATTAAGAATAAATATGTATCCGGTTTGCGACTTAGAGTCGTCCGGATCTGTGTCAAAGCTTGCATCGACGTAACCTTTTACGGCAAGCTCTTCGTCACCTCCATACACGAGAAACATCTCCTTAGTCCTTTTCAGGTACTTCAGGATATTCTTGACCGCTCTCCAGTGATCCACTCCTGGATTACTCTGGAACCTACCTGCCATACTTATGGCCAGGATAACATCCGGTCTAGTGCACAGCATCGCATACATGATAGAACCTATGGCTGAAGCATAGGGGACGGAGCGCATATGCTCTCTATCTTCATCAGTTGCTGGGCACTGAGTCTTACTCAATCTCGTACCTTGTAGAACTGGCAAGAACCCTTTCTTAGACTATTCCATTTTGAACCTCTTCAAAACTTTATCAAGGTATGTGCCTTGTGAAAGTCCTATCAGGCGTTTTGATCTATCCCTATAGATTTTAATGCCTAGAATGTAAGCAGCTTCTCCTAGGTCCTTCATAGAGAAACTTTTATTCAAGTAATCCTTTATGCTGTCTAAAAACTCTACGTTGTTTCCAATCAGTAATATGTCATCCACATATAATATTAGAAACGCCACAGAGCTCCCACTCACTTTCTTGTAAATACAAGATTCTCCAACCACTTGTATAAACCCAAATGCTTTGATCACCTCATCAAAGCGTTTGTTCCAACTCCGAGATGCTTGCACCAGTCCATAAATGGATCGTTGGAGCTTGCACACCTTGTTAGCATTCTTAGGATCGACAAAACCTTCGGGTTGTATCATATACAACTCTTCCTTAAGGAAACCGTTAAGGAACGCCGTTTTGACATCCATCTGCCATATTTCATAATCGAAAAATGCAGCTATTGCTAACATGATTCTGACGGACTTAAGCATCGCTACGGGTGAGAAAGTCTCATCGTAGTCAACTCCTTGAACTTGTGAAAAACCCTTTGCCACAAGTCGAGCCTTATAAACGGTCACGTTACCGTCAGCGTCCGTCTTCCTCTTAAAGATCCATATGTTCTGAATGGCCTTGCGGCCCTCAGGCAGTACCTCCAAAGTCCACACTTTGTTCTCATACATGGATCCTATCTCGAACTTCATGGCTTCCAGCCATTTGTTGGAATCTGGACCCACCATTGCTTCTTCATAATTCGCAGGTTCATTGTTGTCTAACAACATGATTGATAAGACGGGATTACCGTACCACTCTGGAGCAGCACGTGGTCTCGTCGACCTGCGTGGTTCGACAGAAACTTGAACTGGAGTTTCATGATCATCATCACTAACTTCCTCCTCAACCGGTGTCGCAATGACAGAGGTTTCCCCTTGCCCCGCGCCACCATCCAGAGGGATGAAAGGTTCGACAACCTCATCAAGTTCTATCTTCCTCCCACTCAATTCTCTCGAGAGAAACTCCTTCTCGAGAAAAGCTCCGTTTTTAGCAACAAACACTTTGCCCTCGGATTTGAGATAGAAGGTGTACCCAACTGTCTCTTTTGGGTAACCTATGAAGACGCACCTTTCCGCTTTGGGTTCCAGCTTTT
Organism: Hordeum vulgare subsp. vulgare; assembly: GCF_904849725.1. NCBI lineage: Eukaryota > Viridiplantae > Streptophyta > Magnoliopsida > Poales > Poaceae > Hordeum > Hordeum vulgare. The sequence continues at coordinate 447,758,744 of NC_058518.1, read as the reverse complement.
CAGGCTGGAGCTTTTTGACATAAGCATCACATCCCCAAACTTTAAGAAACGACAACTGTGGCCTTTTGCCATACCACAGTTCGTATGGTGTCGTCTCAACGGATTTTGATGGTGCCCTATTTAAAGTGAATGCAGCTGTTTCTAATGCATAGCCCCAAAATGATAACGGCAAATCAGTAAGAGACATCATAGATCGCACCATCTCTAATAGAGTACGATTACGACGTTCGGACACACCATTACGCTGCGGTGTTCCAGGCGGTGTTAACTGTGAAACAATTCCACATTGTCTTAAGTGAGCACCAAACTCGAAACTCAGATATTCACCCCCACGATCAGACCGCAGGAATTTGATCTTCTTGTTACGATGATTTTCCACTTCACTCTGAAATTGCTTGAACTTTTCAAATGTTTCAGACTTGTGCTTCATCAAGTAGACATAACCATATCTACTTAAATCGTTAGTGAAGGTGAGAAAATAACGATATCCGCCGCATGCCTCCACGCTCATCGGGCCACACACATCGGTATGTATGATTTCCAACAAGTCACTTGCACGCTTCATTGTTCCTGAGAACGGAGTCTTAGTCATCTTGCCCATGAGGCATGGTTCGCACGTGTCAAGTGAATCAAAGTCAAGTGACTCCAAAAGTCCATCAGCATGGAGTTTCTTCATGCGCTTTACACCAATATGACCTAAGCGGCAGTGCCACAAAAATATGGCGCTATCATTGTTAACTCTAACTCTTTTGGTCTCAATGTTATGTATATGCGTATCGCTATCAAGATTCAATATGAACAATCCTCTCACATTCGGTGCATGACCATAAAAGATGTTACTCATAGAAATAGAACAACCATTATTCTCTGACTTAAAAGAGTAACCGTCTCGCAATAAACAAGATCGAGATATAATGTTCATGCTCAACGCAGACACTAAATAACAATGATTTAAGTTCATCACTAATCCTGACGGTAACTGAAGTGACACTGTGCCGACGGCGATTGCATCAACCTTGGAACCATTTCCTACGCGCATCGTCACTTCATCTTTCGCCAGCCTTCGCCTATTCCGCAGTTCCTGTTTCGAGTTGCAAATATGAGCAACAGAACCGGTATCAAATACCCAGGTACTACTACGAGAGCCGGTTAAGTACACATGAATAACATGTATATCTAATATACCTGATTTTTCTTTGCCCGCCTTCTTATCTGGCAGATACTTGGGGCAATTGCGCTTCCAGTGACCCATACCCTTGCAATAGTAACACTCCGTTTCCGGCTTAGGTCCAGCTTTGGGTTTCTTCGTCGGATTGGCAACAGGCTTGCCGCTCTTCTTTGAATTGCCCTTCTTGCCTTTGCCGTTTCTCTTGAAACTAGTGGTCTTATTCACCATCAACACTTGATGCTCTTTACGGAGTTCAGACTCTGCGACTTTCAGCATCGCAAACAACTCGCCGGGAGACTTGTTCATCCCTTGCATGTTGTAGTTCAACACAAAGCCTTTATAGCTTGGCGGCAGTGATTGAAGGATTCTGTCAGTGATAGCTTCTTGCGGGAGTTCAATCCCCAGCTCAGCTAGACGGTTTGAGTACCCAGACATTTTGAGCACATGTTCACTGATAGATGAGTTTTCCTCCATCTTGCAGGCATAGAATTTATTGGAGGTCTCATACCTCTCGATCCGGGCGTTCTTCTGAAAGATAAACTCCAACTCCTGGAACATCTCAAATGCTCCATGACGCTCAAAGCGACGTTGAAGTCCCGGTTCTAAGCCATACAAGACTGCACATTGAACTATTGAGTAGTCCTCCTTACGTGCTAACCAAGCGTTCTTAACATCCTGATCAGCCGTAGCGGGTGGTTCATCTCCTAACGCAGCATTAAGGACATAATCCTTCTTCCGAGCTTGTAAGATTAGCTTAAGATTACGAGCCCACTCTACAAAGTTGCTTCCATCATCTTTCAACTTAGCTTTCTCTAGGAACGTATTAAAATTCAGGATGACTGTCGCGTGAGCCATGATCTACAACACAAATATATTCAAAGTGGACTTAGACTATGTTCAAGATAATTAGAGTTTAACTTAATCAAATCATTCGCTAAACTCCCACTCAAAAAGTACATCTCTCTAGTCATTTGAGTGGTTCATGATCCACTTACACTAGCTCAAGTCCGATCATCACGTGAGTTGAGTATAGTTTCAGTGGTAAGCATCCCTATGCTAACCATATCATCTATATGATTCATGATCGACCTTTCGGTCTCATGTGTTCCAAGGCCATGTCTGCACATGCTAGGCTCGTCAAGCTTAACCCGAGTGTTCCACGTGCGCAACTGTTTTGCACCCGTTGTATGTGAACGTTGAGTCTATCACACCCGATCATCACGTGGTGTCTCGAAACGACGAACTGTAGCAACGGTGCACAGTCGGGGAGAACACAATTTCGTCTTGAAATTTTAGTGAGAGATCACCTCATAATGCTACCGCCGTTCTAAGCAAAATAAGGTGCAGAAAAGGATTAACATCACATGCAATTCATAAGTGACATGATATGGCCATCATCACGTGCTTCTTGATCTCCATCGCCAAAGCACCGGCACGATCTTCTTGTCACCGGCGCCGCACCATGATCTCCATCAACGTGTTGCCATCGGGGTTGTCGTGCTACTCATGCTATTACTACTAAAGCTACATCCTAGCAAAATAGTAAACGCATCTGCAAGCACAAACGTTAGTATAAAGACAACCCTATGGCTCCTGCCGGTTGCCGTACCATCGACGTGCAAGTCGATATTTCTATTACAACATGATCATCTCATACATCCAATATATCACATCACATCATTGGCCATATCACATCACAAGCATATCCTGCAAAAACAAGTTAGACGTCCTCTAATTTTGTTGTTGCATGTTTTACGTGGTGACCATGGGTATCTAGTAGGATCGCATCTTACTTACGCAAACACCACAACGGAGATATATGAGTTGCTATTTAACCTCATCCAAGGACCTCCTCGGTCAAATCCGATTCAACTAAAGTTGGAGAAACCGACACTTGCCAGTCATCTTTGAGCAACGGAGTTACTCGTAACGATGAAACCAGTCTCTCGTAAGCGTACGAGTAATGTCGGTCCAAGCCGCTTCAATCCAACAATACCGCGGAATCAAGAAAAGACTAAGGAGGGCAGCAAAACGCACATCACCACCCACAAAAACTTTTGTGTTCTACTCGAGAAGACATCTACGCATGAACCTAGCTCATGATGCCACTGTTGGGGAACGTCGCATGGGAAACAAAAAATTTCCTACGCGCACGAAGACCTATCATGGTGGTGTCCATCTACGAGAGGGGATGAGTGATCTACGTACCCTTGTAGATCGTACAGCAGAAGCGTTAGTGAACGCGGTTGATGTAGTGGAACATCCTCACGTCCCTCGATCCGCCCCGCGAACAATCCCGCGATCAGTCCCACGATCTAGTACCGAACGGACGGCACCTCCGCGTTCAGCACACGTACAGCTCGACGATGATCTCGGCCTTCTTGATACAGCAAGAGAAACGGAGAGGTAGAAGAGTTCTCCAGCAGCGTGACGGCGCTCCGGAGGTTGGTGATGACCTTGTCTCAGCAGGGCTCCGCCCGAGCTCTGCAGAAACGCGATCTAGAGGAAAAACCGTGGAGGTATGTGGTCGGGCTGTCGTGGAAATGTCGTCTCAAATCAGCCCTAAAACCTCCGTATATATAGGTGGGAGGGAGGGGACCTTGCCTTGGGGCTCAAGGAGCCCCAAGGGGGTTGGCCGAGTCCAAGGGGGGAGGACTCCCCCCCAAACCGAGTTGGACTTGGTTTGGTGGGAGGGAGTCCCCCTTCCTTCCCACCTCCTCCTTTTTTTTTCTTTTCTCTCTTGATTTTCTCTTCTTGGCGCATAGAGCCCTTTTGGGCTGTCCCACAAGCCTACTAAGGGCTGGTGTGCCACCCTCAAGGCCTACGGGCTTCCCCGGGGTGGGTTGCCCCCCCGGTGAACTCCCGGAACCCATTCGTCATTCCCGGTAACTCCGAAAACCTTCCGGTAATCAAATGAGGTCATCCTATATATCAATCTTCATTTCCGGACCATTCCGGAAACCCTCGTGACGTCCGTGATCTCATCCGGGACTCCGAACAACATTCGGTAACCAACCATATAACTCTAATATGCATAAAACAACGTCGAACCTTAAGTGTGCAGACCCTGCGGGTTCGAGAACTATGTAGACATGACCCGAGAGACTCCTCGGTCAATATCCAATAGCGGGACCTGGATGCCCATATTGGATCCTACATATTCTACGAAGATCTTATCGTTTGAACCTCAGTGCCAAGGATTCATATAATCCCGTATGTCATTCCCTTTATCCTTCGGTATGTTACTTGCCCGAGATTCGATCGTCAGTATCCGTATACCTATTTCAATCTCGTTTACCGACAAGTCTCTTTACTCGTTCTGTAATACAAGATCCCGCAACTTACACTAAGTCACATTGCTTGCAAGGCTTGTGTGTGATGTTGTATTACCGAGTGGGCCCCGAGATACCTCTCCGTCACACGGAGTGACAAATCCCAGTCTTGATCCATACTAACTCAACTAACACCTTCGGAGATACCTGTAGAGCATCTTTATAGTCACCCAGTTACGTTGCGACGTTTGATACAACAAAGCATTCCTCCGGTGTCAGTGAGTTATATGATCTCATGGTCATAGGAATAAATACTTGACACGCATAAAACAGTAGCAACAAAATGACACGATCAACATGCTACGTCTATTAGTTTGGGTCTAGTCCATCACGTGATTCTCCTAATGACGTGATCCAGTTATCAAGCAACAACACCTTGTTCATAATCAGAAGACACTGACTATCTTTGATCAACTGGCTAGCCAACTAGAGGCTTGCTAGGGACGGTATTTTGTCTATGTATCCACACATGTAAATGAGTCTTCATTTAATATAATTATAGCATGGATAATAAACGATTATCTTGATACAGGAATTATAATAATAACTATATTTATTATTGCCTCTAGGGCATAATTCCAACAAAACACCATGGTAGTTTACACAAAAAAGGTTATTAAAACATATCCCGGTAATTTCTATGTAAAAACATGCTACTTTAAGGATCGGAAACCCAATAATTTACGTATAAACACCATAATATTTTTTTGACACGAGGAAAACTTGTTTAAACACACACACACACACTATAACATTTTTTTGTAAATTGCTTGGTAATGTACGCAACACATACATCATAAATAACTTACAAACACTGTGGTAACTTTGATCCATATAACATAACTGATAACTCACTTCCGAACAATGTGGTAATGTTTTCAAGCTAGTTAACAGTTGTTGAACAACATACCACGGTAACTTATATGTAAATAACATGATAATATATGCACAAAAGAACTAATAATAACTTGATAATATATGCACAAAAAAGCTAATAATAACATGATAATATATGCATAATAACTTACATACACTAGCGTAATAACCCTGGAATTTTTATCTAAATAACATGATAACTTTTGCGTACCACATCTGTGATAACTTACTTAGCCCTAACCTGATAACTTTTCGACCTTGAATTTTTTTTCGTCGGAACATATTAACATGTGATCTAGTTCGGAGGTCCCGTTACGATGAATTTTTTTATTTGAAAACGGATTTTCAATTGTACGGATGGTTGGAGCTACAAAACATGTCCAACTTTTGAAATATGAGAATTTTAGATGACATTATTTTTTTGTCCTCTAGTGTATTCATGCGTGTGTATGTGGGGAGAAGGTCTAATGAACTCTCCCCCCCTAGTAATTGAGGTGTAAACAACAAGATAACTTGTGCACCATTGACTTGGTAACTTTTTACCCGAAGAAAAAAAATCATGGAAACATATAAGCATGAGATTTAATTTCGAAGTTCTTGTCGCGATGAACTTGCTATGTGAAAATGATTTTTCAATCCGAATGACAATTTGAGCTATAGAACAGACAATCTCTTGCTGACATCATCTGATTTTTTTGGACCATGATAAGTACCTGACAAGCACATGACGACTCTGAGTTTTTTTCTATGACAAGTTTAGTGACGCTAGGATGACAAATTTAAATGTCAAGAAAGGCAACTTCCATGCTTCAGATTATTTTGACAGAAAATTGCCATGTGTCATTGTACTTTGCCATCCTTACATGTCTGGAATTGCCATAAAAAATGTTAGAGCCGGAGTGTCACGCACCTAACTTGTGGCACTTATCATTTGAGTTTCTTTTTGGTTTACATGTATGTTGAGTCAATCGCTTGTGACAAAGGTGCACATGTTTGCATGGGTTGCATGAGTGTGCGTGTTTAATTGATGGGATCTTTCTGATATGTTGTTTGATTTCCGAACCATTAATGCTTATAAGTTTCTAAAACATAATTAAGTTCGTTTTTAAAATGATTCTGGCATTCTGTGTGACAATAGAGTGCCACAAAAGCTAAAAATGCAAGTTTTATAGGACGACGGTTCGACCTGCAATATTGTATGTCGCTGAGTGTTGGTCGACTAAAAGGCGACATGTGCAACAATTAGGTATGGCGGAGATGTGCATCTTGAGACGGATGTGTGGCCACACAAGGAAGGATCAAGTCAGGAGTGATCAAGTCAGGAGTGATGATATACAAGATAGAGTTCGGGTAGCGTCGATTGATTAGAAGTTTGTCAAACATCGTGTGAGATGGTTTGGGTATATTCAACACACGTCTTCACAAGCTTCAGTGCATAGCGGATGGCTAAGGCCTGTTGATAATGTCAAAAAAGACAGGATAGACCGAACTTGATATGGGAGGAGTCTATAAAGAAAGATCTGACGGACTAGAGTATCACCAAAAGAACTAGCCATGAACAGGGATGCTTGAAAGCTTGCTATCCATGTAGCAGAACCATAAGTTGATCACGAGATCTTATGTGTTTCATCTCTAGCCTATTCCGACTTGTTTTGGACTAAAGGCTTTGTTGTTGTTAAAATGTTTACCATCCTTAGAAAATATTAAGTCAATATAACTTTTTTTGTTTGAAAACTTTGAAGAAATATTGATGGCATTAAAAAAATCATGACATTAAACATTTTCGCACATTCTAAAAAAATGGCATAAAAATATATTTATGCATTGCAAATAAATGTTAGCGTAATTAAATTTTTCTGTACTACTCCAAAAATATATGTGGCCTTTAAATAAATGTTCACAGATTCAAAAATATATTTTCATTTAAAAATGTTTAGTCAATGTAGAAGTTTTTGCGCAACTTAATTTTTAAGTAGCATTAAAAAATAAGATCAATGTGTATTTGAAACCTTTAACCTGTATTTGAAAAAAATGTTCAAAAAAATATTAATTCCATTTTAAAAATGTTCATTGTGTATATAAAATATGTCCTAGATGTATATAAAAAATATACAATGCGTATTTAAGAAAGTAAATTGGTATTGAAAAAAATTTAAAACCACCAAAGAAAACCACTCAAAAACATAGAAAATCAAAATCAAAAAGAAAATTGACAAATAGCAAAATAGAACGAAAAACGCACCGAAGGTTCTAAAACCAGTCCGAGGCAGTCATAGAAGCTTCGTAAAACCTGGTCATCAGGGACCTAATTTTGTTGGCCATCGGGCGATCGCCTACTGTGAGACCGAGTACCGTCTCGCGATAGGCGAGATATAGCTCCCGTAGGTTGTCAGCACGTTTGTTCTACACCACGTGTGACGTAGTGGGCTAGCATGGGTTTGGACAAAAAGAATTTTGGCTCTAGAATTCTATTTTCCGTTCAAAAAACAATGTATTAATTATTTTATACTAAGTTCATATGTTTAATATTTTTTTCGTTTTTAAATATATGTCTTTTTTAAGATTCTACTATGAACTACTCCCTCCGTTCTTAAATATAAGACATTTTAGAAATTACACTATGAACTAAATACGGATGTATATAGACATATTTTAGAGTATAAATTCACTTCTTTTGTTCCGTATATAGTCTTCTAGTAGAATCTCTAAAAGGTCTTATATTTTAAAACGGAGGAAGTACATACGAAACAAATGTAATTCATAATGAAAATATCTAAGAAGACAAATGTAAACCGTAATGTAATCTCTACGAAGACTTACATTTAAGAGCTAAGGAAGTAGTACAGATGAGACTGTTATGTGTAACAGAATACCGCCACGCAAAGGCCACTCGCAAAGTTGTAAGTAGCATTGATTTTTAAACTGAAATAGCTCTTCTTTGAAACACAGGGTTTCAAAATAATAGACCACTTCTTTGAAACACAGTGTTTAAAAAAATACAGGACAGATATGTCATAATTTTATTCACCAAAAAATGTCATGATTTTTTATGCCCTATATGACGAAAAACAAACACGGTAAACATCTTTGATATAACTGGAAATAGCACCGCTGCTGGCTGCGTCAGGTTCCAAATTGTTGTATCTCATAGCTAGTTTTAGCTGATTATATAACCCTATTTCCGTATTCTCCGCAAAAAGAAGAAGTCTATGCGTTTAAAAGGTTGTTACGCACTAAAATGAGTAAATTGCAAAAACCATCATAATTGGAGAAATTAAAAGATAAAACCGTCATTATTCGTTTTGTTTTGAAAAATCCATCACCAGTGTGCTGACATTTTTCAAAAAACGCGATCACTTAGATAAGCATTTGCTGACACTATAACTGATAATTAGAACCCATCATAAATGATGACGTGGCAACCAAAATTAATGGCGTTTGAGTGACCGTCAAAACAGATATGGACCTGCATGTCAATGTGATCACTCGTCCTCCAATAAAAAAAATCTAGTTGTCTTTCTCCTATGAAACGACTCTGCATCCAATGTGCACAACCGCCACCGCCTGATCCCAAAGGACCCCGACGACCGCAGGTCGCCGCGGGCAAGCCAAGCCGCCGCCGCCCCGCCGTTAGTTCTTCTCCTTATTCCCTTCTACCTTGCCGCCTCGTGTAAGCCGCGCCATGTGCGCAGCCACAGGTCTCTTTTGAGTCGCCCAAGAGCACTGCGTCGTCGTCGATCGTAGCCCGCGTAGCCATCACTGGCGAATCGCTTCCAGACCATGTCCCTGAGCTCCGCCTCGTCGCGCTGGTATAACTCGCCTACGGGTTCGAGCAAGGGCGCCCTGAGACGACCTAATCGAGCCTTGCTCCGCCTCTTCCACTGGCCGTTCCTCACTACCGATTCGCCACTTCCAAGCCTGCCCCGAGCCCACTGAGCTCCCCCGCCGCATCTAAATGAGTACCTCTCAATTTCCCCTCATCTCCTTTGCTCTATTTCACGCTGTAGCGCCATCACCCGCGAGCTCCGAGCACGGCCGCTGCCATGGCCGATGAATTCAAGCAGTTCGTGCTGCCCTGCCTAGTCTGGTACCACGCGGCGGCTCCCCGCCGTGGTCTGCTCCTTGCCCCCTGCAGTCCGACGCCTCGTGTTGTGGTCTGTTCCTGGCGCCCCCCCACCAGTCCGACAACGGCTACTGAGCTGCCTAGAGGCTGGCATGGGACCTCCTGGGCATGTCGTCCATCCGTGCCCGGCTTGTGGCCGGAGGCCATGGCAGGCGGTCGAGCGGCTTCTGTGTGGCGCAGGAGCCAACTGTGCTTCGAGGCTCGTCGACCAGCGGCCTAGCTGACCGGAGCCACGGGCCGTGCATGCACGAGGGCGTGAGGCGCTGCTGCGCGTGGAGAAAAGTCAGAGGGACGGAGTTGACCACTTGCGTCTTTTCTTGTCCATCGTGTGGATCTTTTATTCGAACCCACTTATCAGATTTGCACTTAAACGATTTTAATCTAGCAATTAGCGTTTTTTAAAAACTGTCAACACAATGATGATAATTTTTTGAAAACAAAACTAATGGTGACAGTTTTCTGTTTTAGCGTCCTCAATTATGATGGTTTTTTGCAATTTACTCTATTAAAATTCTTAAAAAATAGTTTAAGAAAAAAAGGGTTGCTGAACTAATAAGGTTATATACACTAGTGGAAAACGGGCCTTTGGCCTGGACCCTTTAGTCCCGGCCTCCATCTGGGCCGGGACTAAAGGCCCGGCCACGTCGCCCCAAAATCGCAATGCCGCCCACGAGGCTTTGGTCCCGGCCCGTAAGGAGCCTTTAGTCCCGGTTTGTGTCTCAAACCGGGACTAAATGGCTACGCGGTGTGCAGCCCGCATGTGCGCCACCTTTAGTCCCGGTTTGTGTCTCAAACCGGGACTAAAGTCCTCTGCCTATATATATTGGCCACAGCCCCCTCTCCCCTCTTCCTTGCATTTTTCTTGGATGGAAGAGTGTGGGTGTGTGCTAGCTCTCCATTTTTCTTGGATGCACTAGAGGTGCTTGTTGAAATGTGTGTTAGAGCGATGCCGCTTCAGTTCACCGAACACAACTACGATATGAGATGCCCGAGCCACGCTTAAACCTCTTCCTCTTTATTTCTACTTATTCTAAAAGGTTAGCAACTATATTTCCTTGTTTAGACCGTGCGGTACTAATTTTTAGGATCGTGATTGTATTTGATATACTGTCGTATAACGCAGATGAGCCATCCATGGATGTACGGTGATCGACGCACAACCGCTTACAGAGAAGGCGTGCATTCTTTTCGAGATGCAGCCGATGCGAACAAGCATGGTGGTGGCTATATGTTTTGTCCATGTGTTGAATGTCAGAATGAGAAGGATTACACTTCCTCAAGAGTCATTCAGAGACACCTGCTTCGGTCCGGTTTCATGTCGGGCTATAATGTTTGGACCAAGCACGGAGAAAGAGGGGTTATGATGGAAGACGACGATGAAGAAGAAGAGAACGATGATGACAACTACCGATCTATGTTCCTTGAGTATGCTGATACCGCAATGGAAGACAATGAAGAAGAAGATCAGGATGAAGAACGGGAACCAGATGAGCCCGCTGATGATCTTGGCCGGGTCATTTCTGATGCACGGCGAGGTTGCGACACAGAAAAGGAGAGGTTGCAGTTCGAGCATATGTTACAGGACCACAACAAATTGTTGTACCCAACTTGTGAAGATGGCCAGAAGAAGCTGGGTAGCACACTGGAATTGCTGAAGTGGAAGGCACAGACCGGTGTGACTGACTCGTCATTCGAAAAGTTGCTGGTACTGATGAAGAAGATGCTTCCAAGAAAGAACGAATTGCCCGCCAGCACGTACGAAGCAAAGAAGTTTGTATGCCCTCTAGGATTAGACGTGCAGAAGATACATGCATGCCCTAATGACTGCATCCTCTACCGCGGTGAGAAGTACGAGAATATGGATAAATGCCCGGTATGCACTGCATTGCGGTATAAGATCAGAAAAGATGACCCTGGTGATATTGAGGGCGAGCCACCCAGGAAGAGGGTTCCTGCCAAGGTGATGTGGTATGCTCCTATAATACCACGATTGAAACGTCTGTTCATAAATGAAGATCATGCGAAGTTGTTGCGATGGCACATGGAAGATCGTATGAAAGACGATAAGTTGAGGCACACCGCTGATGGTCGGCAGTGGAGAAAAATCAAGAGAGAGTTCCCGAGATTTGCAGGTGACGCAAGGAACTTATGGTTTGGTCTGAGTACAGATGGCATGAATCCTTTTGGGAAGCAGAGTTGCAGTCATGGCACCTGGCCCGTTACTCTATGTATCTACAACCTTCCTCCTTGGTTGTGCATGAAGCGGAAGTTCATTATGATGCCAGTGCTTATCCAAGGTCCAAAGCAACCCGGCAACGATATTGATGTGTACCTAAGGCCATTAGTTGATGAACTTTTACAGTTGTGGGCCGAACCAGGTGTACGTGTGTGGGACGAGCACAAACAAGAGGAATTTGACCTTCGAGCGTTGCTTTTCGTAACCATCAATGATTGGCCTGCTCTTAGTAACATTTCAGGACAGTCAAACAAGGGATACAATGCATGCACGCACTGTTTGGATCAGACAGAAAGTATATATCTGGACAAATGTAGGAAGAATGTGTACCCGTACAATCGTCGTTTTCTTCCGCCCAAGCATCCCTTAAAGAAAAAAGGCAAGCATTTCAATGGCAAGGCAGAACCCCGGGGGAAGCCTGTCATCCGTACTGGTGCTGAAGTATTTGATATGGTCAAAGATTTAAAAATAATCTTTGGAAAGGGTCCTGGCAGCCAACCTGTTCCTAACGGCCCTGATAAGCGCGTACCCATGTGGAAGAAGAAATCTATATTTTGGGAGCTACCCTACTGGGAAGTCCATGAGGTCCGCTCGGCAATCGACGTGATGCACCTGACGAAGAATCTCTGCGTGAATATTCTAGGCTTCCCGGGCTTGTATGGGAAGTCAAAAGATACATCGGAAGCACGGGAGGACCAGGAACGTCATAAAGGAAGAGATGGCATGCATCCAGGGCAGTTTCAAGGGCGTGCCAGCTACGCTCTTACTAAGGAAGAGAAGGAAATCTTCTTTGAAGTCCTTTTCAGTATCAAGGTCCCGACTGGCTTCTCGTCGAATATAAAAGGAATCGTAAATATGAAAGACAAAAAATTCCAAAGCCTAGAGTCTCATGACTGCCACATGCTTATGACACAATTGCTTCCGGTTGCATTGAGGGGAATTCTACCGGAAAATGTTCTCCTGGCAATTGTGAAGGTATGTGCATTCCTCAATGCAATTTCTCAGAAGGTAATCGATCGAGAAAGTCTATCAGGGTTACAGATTGATGTGGTCCAATGTCTGGTCAGCTTTGAGTTGTTGTTCCCGCCATCCTTCTTCAATATAATGACACACCTCCTAGTTCACCTAGTCGAAGAGATTAGAATTCTCGGTCCTGTGTTTCTACACAATATGTTCCCCTTCGATAGGTTCATGGGAGTCTTAAAGAAATATGTTCGTAACCGTGCTAGGCCAGAAGGAAGCATCTCCAAGGGCTATGGAACAGAGGAGGTCATTGAGTTTTGTGTGGACTTTCTTCCTGACCTTAAGCCGATTGGTGTTCCTGAATCTTGGTATGAGGGTAGGCTGACAGGAAAAGGCACACTAGGAAGGAAAGCAAAAGTATGTATGGACGGGCATTCTTTCTCTCAAGCACACTACACAGTTCTACACAATTCCACCGTGGTGGCTCAGTATATCGTGAGACACAAGAATATTCTATGCTCCGGAAACCCGGGGAAGGCTGACTTTTGGATTAAAGGGGAACACGAGAAGACTTTCGGCAGTTGGTTGCAGACACATCTCATGAATGACGACACCGTTGGAGATCAGCTGTACTGTTTGGCCAGGCCACCATCTTTGACTATATGTACTTTCCAAGGGTATGAGATAAATGAGAATACATTTTACACGGTTGCCCAAGATAAAAAGAGCACCAACCAAAATAGTGGTGTCCGCTTTAATGCAACAGACGAGAATGGGCACTGTTTGGAAACATATTACGGGTACATAGAGGAGATATGGGAACTTGACTATGGACCTACTTTTAAGATCCCTTTGTTTCGGTGCAAATGGGTGAAGCTGACACGAGGCGGGGTAGTTGTAGACCAAAAGTACGGCATGACAACAGTGGATCTCAACAATCTTGTGTACATGGACGAACCATTTGTCCTAGCCAATGATGTCGCTCAGGTTTTCTATGTGAAGGACATGTCTACAAAAATGGGAAAAAGAAATCAGCAAAAGAAGATATCGTCCAATGAGCCAAAACGCCACATAGTTCTTTCAGGGAAAAGAAACATCGTGGGAGTAGATGACAAGACAGACATGTCAGTAGATTATAATAAGTTTCATGAAATTCTACCCTTCAAAGTGAAAACTCACCCACGCATCCTACTGAATGATGAAGATTCTCCATGGCTACGACCCAGAAGAAAACAGAAATAATAGATAGGAATATTGGTGCAATAATGTAATAATGTATTAAACCTTTTATGTAATGCATGTATGGAATGTACTAAACCTTTTAGTTTTGAATTATCTATTCAATTTCAAACACTTTTCACTATCATAGTTTTGTCAAATTTTCAAATATGCAAAAAGAATTTTAATAAACATAACAAAATAGTTAATAGTTTTGATAGTCAAAATAATTAATTGTGAAAATAGAAAATATTTTTGAATTATTTATTCAATTTCAAACACTTTTCATTATCATAGTTTTGTCAAATTCTCAAATATGCAAAAAGAATTTTAATAAACATAGTTTTTAATTGAAAATAACAAAATAGTTAATAGTTTGGATAGTCAAAATAATTAATTTTGAAAATAGAAAATAATTTTGAAATATTTATTCAATTTCAAACACTTTTCATTTTCATAGTTTTGTCAAATTCTCAAATATGCAAAAAGAATTTTAATAAACATAGTTTTTAATTGAAAATAACAAAATAGTTAATAGTTTGGATAGTCAAAATAATTAATTTTGAAAATAGAAAATAGTTTTGAATTATTTATTCAATTTCAAACACTTTTCATTTTCATAGTTTTGTCAAATTCTCAAATATGCAAAAAGAATTTTAATAAACATAGTTTTTAATTGAAAATAACAAAATAGTTAATAGTTTGGATAGTCAAAATAATTAATTTTGAAAATAGAAAATAGTTTTGAATTATTTATTCAATTTCAAACACTTTTCATTTTCATAGTTTTGTCAAATTCTCAAATATGCAAAAAGAATTTTTAATAAACATAGTTTTTAATTGAAAATAACAAAATAGTTAATAGTTTGGATAGTCAAAATAATTAATTTTGAAAATAGAAAATAGTTTTAAATTATTTATTCAATTTCATACACTTTTCATTATCATAGTTTTGTCAAATTCTCAAACATGCAATAGAAAAGGTTCTCTACCCGGGGTGTCATCAATTTCTTCCGACCAATCATACCGTAAGAAAGAAAGGCAAGCATTTCAACGGTGTGGCAGATCACCGGAAGAAGCCTAACCTCCCTACTGGTGATGAGTTATTGGCTATGGTCAAGGATTTGGATCAAATAGTAATCTTTGGAAAGGGTCCCGGTGGTCAATCTGTTCTAAAAGATGACGTTACCGGACACGTGCCCATGTGGAAAAAGAAATCTTTATTTTGGGAGCTACCCTATTGGAAACACCTAGAGGTCCAGTCTTCAATCGACGTGATGCACGTGATGAAGAATCTTTGTGTGAACCTGCTAGCCTTCCTGGGAGTGTATGGAAAGACAAAAAAATGAAATCCCTTTGTAACAGAAGAGTTCTCGTTCGAAACCCTGATACTTCAAGAGAGACTGTCCGTTTTGTACACGAAGTGCATCCAGTTTTTGCCGTAACCCTCTTGACTTTTTAGCACATGCTATGTGGGTGAAATGATGATACCATGCCAACTTTCAACATTTTCAGAGTTCATTTGTAGTGCTTTTCAATTTCAGGGTCAACTAGCTAGCTCAAAGAAAAATAAGTAAATGCACGAAAAATACCAAATGAAGTCAGAAATTGTTGAAAATTTGTGATGTGCCTTTGAATGGTGCATTTTGAACACACAAAAAGTATGGAGTTCAAATAAGTTCAAAAAAATGAAATCCCTTTGTAACAGATGGGTTCTCGTTCGAAACCCTCATACTTCGAGAGAGATTGTCCGTGTTGTACACGAAGTGCATCCAGTTTTTGCCGTAACCCTCTCAACTTTTTAGCACATGCTTTGTGGGTGAAATGATGATACCATGCCAACTTTCAGCATTTTCAGATTTCATTTGTTGTGCTTATCAATTTCAGGATCAATTAGCTAAAAAAAAGTAAATGCACGAAAAATACCAAATGAAGTCGGAAATTGTTGAAAATTTGTGACGTGCCTTTGAATGGTGCATTTTGAACACACAAAAAGTATGGAGTTGAAACAAGTTCAAAAAAATGAAATCCCTTTGTAACAGATGAGTTCTCGTTCGAAACCGTGATACTTCGAGAGAGATTGTCCGTTTTGTACACGAAGTACATCCAGTTTTTGTCGTAACCCTCTCAACTTTTTAGCACATGCTGTGTGGGTGAAATGATGATACCATGCCAACTTTCAACATTTTCAGATTTCATTTGTAGTGCTTCTCAATTTTAGGGTCAACTAGCTCAAAAAATAATTAAATGCACGAAAAATACCAAATGAAGTCAGAAATTGTTGAAATTTTGTGATGTGCCTTTGAATGGTGCATTTTGAACACACAAAATGTATGGATTTCAAATAAGTACAAAAAATGAAATCCCTTTGTAACAGATGAGTTCTCGTTCGAAACCCTCATACTTCGAGAGAGATTGTCCGTTTTGTACACGAAGTGCATCCAGTTTTTGCCGTAACCCTCTCAACTTTCTAGCACATGCTATGTGGGTGAAAATGATGATACCATGCCAACTTTCAACATTTTTAGAGTTCAATTGTAGTGCTTTTCAATTTCAGGGTCAACTAGCTCAAAAAAATAAGTAAATTCACGAAAAATATCAAATGAAGTGAGAAATTTCATAAAGTTTTTTTTTGTTAAAATACTTAATAGAAAACAAAAAAAAGAGTCAACTAAAAATAATCAACTAAAATAGTAACTAAAATGAATGAATTAAAAATAATTAACTAAAATTACCAAAGTGCTTATTTGTTGGAAAGAATCAAGTAAAACATTAACCAAAAAGAAACAAAAAAAGATCAACTCAATAGAAAACTAAAATAGAAGAGAAAAAAAATATTTAATAGCAAAGAATTAAAATATAAACTAGGACTAAAAATTATTAAAGTATAAAAAATGCCGCCTATTGGGCCATCACGGCCTGCATACGACTAGAAACCCTACCCGACAGGTGGGCCAGGATGCAGCCCCGCGGGCCCAATAGGCCCAACATGCAGCGAAGGGAGAGTTAGGCCCATAGGCCTGCAATAGAGAGAAGCTCAATTGAGCAAGGCGTGGCAGTGCTTATAAAGCACTGCCAGCGCCCCTCGCTAGGCGAGGTGGGACTAAAGGTTGCCCTGCATCGCACCGGAGCCAGCCCAGGTCTTTAGTCCCGGGTGGAGCCACGACCCGGGACTAAAGTGTGACATCCTCGACTTTTGCAACAGTAATTATTGTAATTAAGCTACAATGATCAACCCCTAATGATGCCACGTCATCGAATTCCCATCTCAGACCCGCGTTGATTCGAGTCTGTCCTGATCCAAAATTTGAAAGCAAAAGAAAAGTACTTTATAAGTTCATTACAAATATTAAAAGAATATGTATATGAAAGAAAGAATTAAAAGTACGTATAATAAATTGTAAAAGAAAGTATAATAAAAGAACGTATTTAAAAACAAAAAATCAGATAGTAAAATAAATAATGAAAGAAACAAAAAAAAAGGAAAAAAAAAGCAACCCCACCCCCTGGCCGAGCTGGGCCAAAAGGCCCAACTCGCCAGCCCACCCCGCGCCACCCTCCCGCTCAAACCCTAGCGCCCCCTGGCGAGGGAGCCCCCCTGGCTCGCTCCCTCTCCCTCCCCTAGCGCCGCCACCCCCCCACGCTTCCCCTGTCGGCCCCCAAACCCAACAACCGTCGCCCCACCCCCGCACGAGAGAACCTCTCTCTCTCCCGTAACTCCCTCTCTCTCCCGTGACTCCCTCCCCCACGACTCTCCCCTCCCCTCGCATCTTCCCTCCGCCCCGGCCTCCTTCTCCCGCCGGCGAACTCCCCCGCCGGCCCTCCTCTCCACCTCCTCCCCTCCCGCCGACGGCCCCCCTGCCTCTCCTCACCGAGAAGCCTCCCTCCCGCCGGCGGCCCCCAGATCTCCCGCCGGCCGAGGCCCCTTGTTTCACCCCGCGGCACCACCCCCTGGAGACCGACCCCAGGAGCCCCGCCGGCCGAGCCCCTCCCCGTCGGCGGCTCCATCCCGGGGGCCCTCCTCATCGGGGCCCCTCTCGGCAAGACCTCGCCGGCACGGCTTCTCCGACCGACCGTCCTCACCGGCATCACCACCGGAACCGTGCCGTCACCGTCACCGTCACCCGCCTCGTCCGCCTCCACGCCGTCTCCTCCGCCCCTTCCCGCGAACTCCGGCTTCACCGGCCCCTCCCGTCAACGTCGGTGAGCCCCTCCTCGGGCTCCTCCCACCATGTCGTTCTCCTCGCCGTCCCGGTTCCGTTTCGGCAAACGAGGCTTCGATCCGTCGATGGTAGACTCCGGTAGGAAGGATTGAACATTCGGTTCTTCTATGTGGAGTTAGCAGAGAACCTCTCTGTTATAGTTGTTAACAAAGAGAGGGAGATGAGAGTTTTGAGAGAAAATAAAAAAAAACAAATGTTGTATTCCGTATGTATGTATGTATGTATTTGATACCCGTATTTATGTATGTATTGCGTATATAGATATTGGAGGAATACAATATTTGCATGTTTATATCTATGGATAAAATCGAGTATTTTGGCCTAAGGTCACTTACCGGTGGGGCCAACGCACCCGCTGTCTATGACAGGGAGGCCCCACGCGATAGTTAAAGTAAAAATAAAAAATAATGTTTTTATTAAATAAATAAATAAATAGATATAATAATTAATTAATGAGTTAATGAATTAGTTAAATAAATATATAAGTTAATCTGTTAATTAGAATAATTAATTAACATAATTAGAGTATGACACGCGGGTCCCCCACTAAATTAATCTGATTAAATAATATTTAATCTTAAATAAAACTTGTGCCTATGACGTTCGGGACCCGCAGGTCAGTTGACCGGTCAAATGTTGATGTCAGCATGACATCGCGATGATGTCATAATAGGATTTTATTAAAATAGCTAAATCTGTTTTTAATTCCTAAATAATTAATAAAACTTTGAAAATTAATATTAAATAATCCGTAAGTCAGATCAAAATATTTTTAACATGAAAGTTGATCAGCAAAACGAGACGAACCCGGATACACGGTCCGTTCGTCTGTCACGCGTCCCTAGCATAGCAAACATGGAACTTTTCCATCGTTTCCAGTATAACCGGTAGTAGCCCGAGACCCGGAAAATATCGTCAGATATTCTTCCGACCCGTCTATGACGGATGTTGCTGCGTTAGCTCATGTCTAGCTTGCATCTTGCCATGTCATGCTTTGTGTTGCATCGGTGCTATTATTTATTGTTTCTTCCCCCTCTTCTTACCGGTAGACCCCGAGACTGACGCTGCTGCCGGGTACATCTACGACCCTGCCGATCAGTCCTTTGCCGCAGAGCAGCAAGGCAAGCAAATTCCCCTTGATCATTCCTATATCGCCTATGTCTTTCTTTCTACTGCTTGCATTAGTATTTTGCTACTGTTGTAGTTAGCTCCTATATCTGATGCATAGCCTATTTTTGATGAACTGCTACTTTCAGTCATGTACCTTTAATCTGCTTAGTATAGGTGGAGCAGTCATCCCCTCTGACCCCGTAGCTCAGTTGCCCCGCTTGTTTTCAAATCTCAATCTCTGATCGACGAGCCAGACCCGACACAACACATTCACCCCCCTTCGTTGTACGACGCTATAGGGATACTATCGGGTACCGAGGGTGACACCTCGCTAAGTACTCCTGATGATATCTCTGTAGTATAGCTAGTCGGTCGTGGTTATCGAGGGTGATTCCTCTTTCACCATTCCCGATGACGCCTCTGTCGTGCAACCCCGCGAGTGTGGGACCCCCGAGGGTGATTCCTCTAAGCCCACCTTGACGGGTACATCGTTCGGAATCCAACGAGGGTGATACCTCGGATTCCCCCCGATGTTACAACCACACAGTTACTCGACCATGTTACTGGGATCATTGGTGATTAGTTGTAAGACGGGTGGTTTCCCGTGAGATTGTGTTGGTGGCCTAATTAAAATGCTAATGGATTTGGGTATTTGATCTGGGTTGGTCGGAGACCTTTTCGCACTAACCGGCTACGCGGGAAGAATTATGGGTACTCGGCGTCGCGGTATCAGCCGAAGCTTTTCAGATGCCAGCAATGTAGCGGCGCGCGCCCGAGTGGTCCCGAGATGCATCGCGCTTGTGATTAAGGGATGCTAGGACTGACGTCGGCCGCCCACGCCACGTGCAGGAGCGTGAAGGGGAACTGGGCCCACGAACCCTTTGTGCTTAGGATTTAGACCGGCGGGCTGGCCTCTCTGATTAGTCTTAGGTGGGGCTGCGACGTGTCGATATTCCGAGGCCGGGCAGGACCCAGAAAAGTATGTCCGGCCAGAGTGTTATCGAGCGTGACGGGACATGTGGTGCACCCCTGCAGGGATGAAAATTAACTATTCGGATAGCCGTGTCCATGGTTACAGGACGACTTGGAGTTGTGCCCCGATCTTTTACAACTACAATTGTTACTTAACTGGAATTAGTTTGCCTCGGGATTGCTTCCTCGCAGGGAGTCGAGGGAGGATCTTTAGGCGTGACCTCACTTTAATTTTGCTGCAACAATATGGCTATTATTGTTTTACCCCTGTTCTACTCTCGTCTATTGCTGCAAGACCCTGAAGATGCTAGTCTTCGATAGGACTAGGCCTTCTCTCTTTATTCTCGCATTGCTGCAGTCAGTCCACATATAACCCCCCCTTCTTTGATACTGATGCATAATTAGAATAGTTCTGATGTAAGACTTGCGAGTACTTTGGATGAGTACTCACCGCTGCTTTGCTCCCCCTCTTGTCCCCTCGATCCGTTTGCTGCGACCAGATGATGGAGCCCAGGAGATGGAGGTCCCCGCCGCCGCCGACTGCTACCCCGACGGTGCCTACTACTACGTGGAGGCCGCTGATGATCAGGAGTAGTTAGGAGGTTCCCAGGCAGGAGGCCTCGCCTCGTTCGATCATTGTATCTTTTGTGCTAGCCTTCTCTAAGGCACCCCATGTTTTATGTCTGTACTCAGATATTTGTTGCTTCCGCTGACTCGTGTGTTTATCGAGCTTTCGTATTCTAGCCCTCGAGGCCCCTGGCTTGTAATATGAAGCTGATGTTATTTTATTTGTGTCTAGAGTTGTGTTGTGATATCTTCCCGTGAGTCCTTGGGTTTGATCGTACGCATTTGCGTGTATGATTAGCGTACGATTAAATCGAGGGCGTCACAAGTTGGTATCAGAGCCAACTGCCTGTAGGTAGCCCCCTTTCCAACTCCTTGGCCGAAGTTGAGTCTAGTGTTTGAAAAACTTTACTAACACTGATGTTGTGGCTTACGGGCCCACATCTCAATTGGGTGGTATTAGTATCTTTTACTCCTTTCCTATACTTTGGGCTCTACTTTCTCTTCTCTTTCGGGTCAAAGAATTTACTAACTCTAACATTAGGTTCTCGAATCACATCGATCCGGAGCGCTCGACTATCTACTCTTTTTCTCCTGAATATGTATTACACACACTGTCATTGACATCCGTCAATCTTATTTTCAGATGCGTCCCGCAAGATAGAACGTGCGCCTGACACAGGCCACCGAGACGACTGGGTTCCCGGCCATTTTGGTCGATCTCCTGACCAGGCTGGGATATCGCTGGTACCCCAAGTACACTGTGTTCGAGGATTTCCGCGAGTACAACCAGTACCAGTACCAGCCTGAGGTTCGCATCTTCGACCAGAGGGGCGGCGAGACCCTCGAGCGCCACGTGTTCTGTGGTATTGGAGTGTCGGTCGAGATGGTCGTCCATGATGCGGCCTACATCGCCATTACCCGTCTCCGTGGAGCGTACCCTCACCTGGAGGAGAGCCCTTTCAGATACATCCCGCATGCTCCTGCTGGGGATGAGACTGGGTCTGATCTCACTGCCTACGCTTCTGACGTTCGGGAGCGCAGCGACCGTTCCTACGTCGCTGTCTGCGCCCCCTACGTAACGCGTCGCTACGACGCGCGGATTCTGGTGCAGCACACTGAGGCAATGGATCGTGCTTTCCGAGCTCTGACTGAGGAGCTGTATGCTACGCGCGCTCGTCTTTACGACACATTGACAGAGCTGCAGCCATCACACTGTCCGAGGGTTCCACCTATGCGCATCCGCGAGCCGAGCATGACAGAGCTACCATCAGCTCTCGAGTTGACTGATGTTGGGGGTAGAACCGCTGCACTTGGACCTCAGCTGCTCGACTGGATGCGGTACCCTCACGAGAGTCACAACGGGACACAGGGTCCTGTCCCTACCTTCTATCACCGCCAGCTACCAGGATTCGATCGTCCTCTCCGACGTTGATGTAGCCTTATCGCTGCATCTCGTTGTGGTACTCTTCCACCACGTGCCTGCGCGCCGCCTAGTGAGTCCAGGGTATCGTCAAATGCGTCCGGGCTATCGCCAAATTTCGAATTTGTAATCGTTAGTCTGTAATCGAACTTATGTATGGGTCTGTATGTCGAACTCAACTACTATGGAATATCTATCGCATTTCCCTTTCATTATGCTTGATTACTTCATGAATGCGTGCGATGCCTTTCAATTACTTTAAGATAAACTACCCCTGCTAAAAATTTAACAGGATGGTTAGACCAGCTGGCCGCCCGCGTGCCCCTACCAACGATGCACCACCCCCGCCTCCTGAGTATATGGCGGGGATGATCCAACAGTTTGAGCTGAACCGCCAGTTTATGCAAGGGCTCATGGATCAGTTCCAAACGCCGAACATGAACCAACCACAAGGCGTGACACTGCAAGACTTCTGCCGTCTCAACCCTGCGATCTACCGCAACTCAACTCAGCCTCTAGATGCTGATGACTGGCTCCGTGACATTTCCTATGAGCTGGAGTCTGCCAATGTGCCCCTGGCGAGCTATGTCAACTTTGCCGCCTACTTTCTGAAGGGTCCCGCTGCTCAATGGTGGGACAGCCACAGGCGCTCTCAGCCCGATGGAACTATCATCAGTTGGGCAGAGTTCAAGGCTGCTTTCCGTGCTCGATACATTCCCCAGGGAATCATGGACTGGAAGAAGCGTGAGTTCCGCAACTTGGTCCAGGGCAACAAGACTGTGGATGCTTATCAGCGGGAATTTCTGGAATTGTCTCGCTATGCTGAAGAAGACATTGCGACTGATGCACGCAGGCAGGAGAAGTTCCGTGAAGGCCTCCACCCTGATATCAAGCTGACACTCCTCGTTCAGGACTATGCTGATTTCTCCACCCTGGTGAACAAGGCTATTCAGGTTGAGACTGGTCTGCAGGAATACAAAGATAGCAGCAAGCGCAACCGTGACATGGGCTCATCTTCGGGCTCATCTGCACAGAAGCGGAAGATCTGGATTCCCAACAACATGTACCATGCACCTGCTCCTACTCCGAGGCCATCCTATGCTGCACCTCGCCTGCCTCCTCCACCACCTAGGCAGCCGAGGCTTCCAGCTCCACCACCTCGAGTTCCTCCTTCCCGCCCTGAGGACGGGTTGTGCTTCAAGTGTGGCCGTCCAGGTCACCGTGCTAGAGACTGCAGGCAGAATCCGAATCAGCTGGCACTTCCCGCAACTGGCAGTGGCAACAACCAGAACCGCAACTTCAACACTAAGCCTGCTTATGTTCGTGGTCAGGCCAACAACATTGATATGGGTCAAGCTCAAGACCAGCCTGCTACCGTGATGGGTACACTTCTCGTTAACTCAGTACCTGCTTCCGTATTGTTTGATACAGGAGCATTACATTCCTTTATGTCGGAAAATTTTGCATACATGCATGACATTAGGAGCGAAGAGATGAACATCTCGATAGTGGTAAACACCCCTGGGGGCGAATGCCGAACCTCTGTGGTTTGCCCCCATGTTCCAGTTGAAATTGAAGGATTAGAATTCCTTGCCAACCCCATCCTACTAAAGTCATCCAACATTGATCTCATATTGGGGATGGACTGGTTGAAAGCTCATACGGCATCGATCGTTTGTGCCACCAAGACCGTCCACCTCCTACACCCTTCAGATGAAGTAATAAGCTACCATGCGCATCTCATCCGTAATGTTGAGGCACGACTGTATGCTTTGAATGCATTAAATGCGTCGCCTCTTGAAGGGATTGAAAACATACCAGTGGTCCGAGAATTTCAAGATGTCTTTCCAGAAGAACTTCCGGGGATCCCCCCTGCTCGAGCTGTCGAGTTTGTCATTGACTTGGTACCCGGTACCAGTCCTATTGCCAAGCGTCCTTATAAAATGCCACCACATGAACTCCTTGAACTTAAGCAAGAAATTGACAACTCGCTCCGTCTGGGTTTCATCCGTCCGAGTTCCTCTGCTTGGGGAGCACCTTCTCTCTTTGTTAAGAAGAAGGATGGGACAAATCGATTGGTCCAAGACTATCGTCCTATCAACCAGGCCACTATTCAAAACAAATATCCTCTCCCTCGGATAAATGATTTGTATGATCAACTTGCTGGTTCCACCGTTTTCTCTAAGCTTGACTTGAGATTGGGATACCACCAGATCCGTGTTCGCAAGGAGGATATTCCAAAGACCGCCTTTGTTACTCGATATGGATCATACGAGTACACCGTCATGTCCTTCGGCTTAACCAATGCACCGGCAACCTTCTCTCGACTGATGAATTATATATTCATGGACTACCTCGACAAATTTGTCGTGGTATATCTGGATGATATTCTGGTGTTTTCGAAGAACAAAGAAGAGCATGCTGAGCATCTTCGTCTTGTACTGGATAAGCTTCGGGAGCATAAACTCTATGCGAAGTATTCCAAATGTGAGTTCTGGCTAGACGAAGTGACTTACCTTGGTCATGTGATTTCCAAGGATGGTATTGCGGTCAACCCCGAACGAATTCAAGCTATTCTTGACTGGACTCCCCCGAAGAATGTCAAGCAAGTCAGAAGTTTTCTCGGACTCGCCAGCTATTGCCGTCGATTCGTCGAGAACTTCTCCAAGATTGCGAAGCCCTTAACCAACCTGCTTCACAAAGGTGTTAAGTATGAATGGACTGATAAATGCCAGGAAAGTTTCCAAGCGCTCAAGGACAAACTGACGTCCGCTCCAGTACTTGCTCCTCCAGATACAAAAAGGGATTTCGTCATATACTGTGATGCTTCTCGTCAAGGAATAGGTTGTGTCCTAATGCAGGATCGCAAGGTGATCGCTTATGCTTCACGTCAACTGCGTGCTCATGAAGAGAACTACCCAGTTCATGATCTCGAGCTTGCCGCAGTCATTCATGCATTGAAGGAATGGCGACAATACCTTGTCGGTAATCGCTGTGAAATCTACACCGACCATCAAAGTCTGAAGTACTTGTTCACTCAACCGGAGCTGAACCTGCGTCAACAAAGATGGATGGAGCGTATAGCAGATTTTGACTGTAGTATATCATATACCCCTGGCAAGGCTAATGTAATGGCTGATGCCTTAAGTCGCAAGTCATACTGCAACCACCTCCAGGTTCATCAAGTTCACGATCGTCTGCAAGAGGAATTCCGTAAGCTAAACCTCCACCTTGTTCCCCAGGGTTACCTTGTTACCCCTCCTGAAGAGTGTCAAAAGATGAACCTTCGTGTTGTTAATCAGGGTTCCCTCAGTAACCTAGTGGTTGAACCAGATCTTGTGAGCTCCATAAAGAATCTGCAAGACTTTGACGATGATGTCGACAGGATTAAGAGCTATATTGCGAAGGGTAAACCCTCCTTTTTCACTATTGATGAAGGTGGCGCCTTGTATTTCAAGGGTCGCCTATTCGTCCCAAATAAGAAGGAAAATCTCAGGATGACTGGGAAGGTGATGGAAGAAGCTCATGACACACCATTGTCTATTCACCCGGGTAGTACCAAGATGTACCAAGACATCCGGCAAAGATTCTGGTGGCCCAATATGAAACAAGACATTGCACGCTATGTGGCAGAATGTGATATATGCCGGCATATCAAAGCAGAACACCAAAAGCCTGCTGGAACTCTGCAGCCTATCTCTATTCCTGAGTGGAAACGGGACCACGTTGATATGGACTTCGTCACTGGTTTTCCCAGATCTCAGAAAGGTAATGATGCTATTCTTGTCGTCATTGATCGACTGTCCAAAGTTGCACATTTCCTGGCCGTCAAAGAAACGATTAATGCTACTCAACTGGCAGATCTTTATATGTCAAGAGTTGTTTCACTTCACGGTATTCCGTTGGTAATCAGTTCGGACCGTGGCAGCTTGTTCACTTCAAAATTCTGGGAAAGTTTTTAGAAGGCTATGGGGACTCATCTGTCCTTCAGCACTGCATTTCATCCTCAATCCCAGGGACAAGTTGAACGAGTCAACCAAATTCTCGAGGACATGCTTCGAGCTTGTGTCATTTCTTTCGGTAAGAAATGGGAGGAATCTCTCCCATATGCCGAGTTCTCTTACAACAATAGCTATCAAGCTAGTCTGAAGATGGCCCCTTTCGAAGTATTGTATGGGCGAAGGTGTCGAACTCCTCTGAATTGGTCAGAAACTGGGGCACGATCACTCTTCGGTCCGGATATTATTCAACATGCCGAAGATCAAGTCCGCATTATTCATGAGAATCTGAAGGCTGCTCAGTCTCGTCAGAAGAGTCAGTATGACCGTCATCATCAAGATATGGTCTATCAACCTGGCGAAAAGGCTTATCTTCGTGTCACGCCAATGAGAGGTGCACACCGTTTCAGAATCAAGGGCAAGTTAGCTCCTCGTTATATTGGTCCTTTCACTGTTCTCGAAAGGCGTGGAAGAGTGGCTTATCAATTGGAACTGCCGGCGAACCTTTCTCAGGTTCACGATGTCTTCCATGTTTCTCACCTCCGTCGCTGCTTCAAGGACCCTATTCGAGCAGTGGATCACGATATGCTTGAACTACAACAAGACCTCTCTTATAAAGAGCATCCGGTCCGCATTCTCGACCAAGCTGAACGTAAGACTCGTCGCAAGGTCACCAAGTTCCTTAAGGTACAGTGGTCAAATCACTCTGAAGATGAAGCCACTTGGGAACGCGAGGATCATCTTCGTGATGAATACCCCGAACTTTTTCCTTCTACCTCTTAATTCTCGGGACGAGAATTCTTATTAGTAGGGGAGAGTTGTGACATCCTCGACTTTTGCAACAGTAATTATTGTAATTAAGCTACAGTGATCAACCCCTAATGATGCCACGTCATCGAATTCCCATCTCAGACCCGCGTTGATTCGAGTCTGTCCGGATCCAAAATTTGAAAGCAAAAGAAAAGTACTTTATAAGTTCATTACAAATATTAAAAGAATATGTATATGAAAGAAAGAATTAAAAGTACGTATAATAAATTGTAAAAGAAAGTATAATAAAATAAAGTATTTAAAAAGAAAAACCAGATAGTAAAATAAATAATGAAAGAAACAAAAAAAAGAAAAAGAAAAGAAAAAAGCAACCCCCACCACCTGGCCGAGCTGGGCCAAAAGGCCCAACTCGCCAGCCCACCCCGCGCCACCCTCCCGCTCAAACCCTAGCGCCCCCTGGCGAGGGAGCCCCCCTGGCTCGCTCCCTCTCCCTCCCCTAGCGCCGCAACCCCCCCACGCTTCCCCTCTCGGCCCCCCACCCCCACCAACCGTCGCCCCACCCCCGCACGAGAGAACCTCTCTTTCTCCCGTAACTCCCTCTCTCTCCCGTGACTCCCTCCCCCACGACTCTCCCCTCCCCTCGCATCTCCCCTCCGCCCCGGCCTCCTTCTCCCTCCGGCGAACTCCCCCGCCGGCCCTCCTCTCCACCTCCTCCCCTCCCACCGGCGGCCCCCTGCCTCTCCTCACCGAGAAGCCTCCCTCCCGCCGGCGGCCCCCAGATCTCCCGCCGGCCGAGGCCCCTTGTTTCACCCCGCGGCACCACCCCCCTGGAGACCGACCCCAGGAGCCCCGCCGGCCGAGCCCCTCCCCGTCGGCGGCTCCATCCCGGGGGCCCTCCTCATTGGGGCCCCTCTCGGCAAGACCTCGCCAGCACGGCTTCTCCGACCAACCGTCCTCACCGGCATCACCACCGGAACCGCGCCGTCACCGTCACCGTCACCGCCTCGTCCGCCTCCACGCCGTCTCCTCCGCCCCTTCCCGCGAACTCCGGCTTCACCGGCCCCTCCCGTCAACGTCGGTGAGCCCCTCCTCGGGCTCCTCCCACCATGTTGTTCTCCTCGCCGTCCCGGTTTCGTTCCGGCAAACGAGGTTTCGATCCGTCGATGGTAGACTCCGGCAGGAAGGATTGAACATTCGGTTCTTCTATGTGGAGTTAGCAGAGAACCTCTCTGTTATAGTTGTTAACAGAGAGAGGGAGATGAGAGTTTTGAGAGAAAATAAAAAAAAACAAATGTTGTATTCCGTATGTATGTATGTATTTGATACCCGTATTTATGTATGTATTGCGTATATAGATATTAGAGGAATACGATATTTGCATGTTTATATCTATGGATAAAATCGAGTATTTTGGCCTAAGGTCACTTACCGGTGGGGCCAACGCACCCGCTGTCTATGACAGGGAGGCCCCACGCGATAGTTAAAGTAAAAATAAAAAATAATGTTTTTATTAAATAAATAAATAAATAGATATAATAATTAATTAATGAGTTAATGAATTAGTTAAATAAATATATAAGTTAATCTGTTAATTAGAATAATTAATTAACATAATTAGAGTATGACACGCGGGTCCCCTACTAAATTAATCTGATTAAATAATATTTAATCTTAAATAAAACTTGTGCCTATGACGTTCGGGACCCGCAGGTCAGTTGACCAGTCAAATGTTGATGTCAGCATGACATCGCGATGATGTCATAATATGATTTTATTAAAATAGCTAAATCTGTTTTTAATTCCTAAATAATTAATAAAACTTTGAAAATTATTATTAAATAATCCGTAAGTCAGATCAAAATATTTTTAACATGAAAGTTGATCAGCAAAACGAGACGAACCCGGATACACGGTCCGTTCGTCAGTCACGCGTCCCTAGCATAGCAAACATGGAACTTTTCCATCGTTTACAGTATAACCGGTAGTAGCCCGAGACCCGGAAAATATCGTCAGATATTCTTCCGACCCGTCTATGACGGATGTTGCTGCGTTAGCTCATGTCTAGCTTGCATCTTGCCATGTCATGCTTTGTGTTGCATCGGTGCTATTATTTATTGTTTCTTCCCCCTCTTCTTACCCGTAGACCCCGAGACTGACGCTGCTGCCGGGTACATCTACGACCCTGCCGATCAGTCCTTTGCCGCAGAGCAGCAAGGCAAGCAAATTCCCCTTGATCATTCCTATATCGCCTATGTCTTTCTTTCTACTGCTTGCATTAGTATTTTGCTACTGTTGTAGTTAGCTCCTATATCTGATGCATAGCCTATTTTTGATGAACTGCTACTTTCAGTCATGTACCTTTAATCTGCTTAGTATAGGTGGAGCAGTCATCCCCTCTGACCCCGTAGCTCAGTTGCCCCGCTTGTTTTCAAATCTCAATCTCTGATCGACGAGCCAGACCCGACACAACACATTCACCCCCCTTCGTTGTACGACGCTATAGGGATACTATCGGGTACCGAGGGTGACACCTCGCGAAGTACTCCTGATGATATCTCTGTAGTATAGCTAGTCGGTCGTGGTTATCGAGGGTGATTCCTCTTTCACCATTCCCGATGACGCCTCTGTCGTGCAACCCCGCGAGTGTGGGACCCCCGAGGGTGATTCCTCTAAGCCCACCTTGACGGGTACATCGTTCGGAATCCAACGAGGGTGATACCTCGGATTCCCCCCGATGTTACAACCACACAGTTACTCGACCATGTTACTGGGATCATTGGTGATTAGTTGTAAGACGGGTGGTTTCCCGTGAGATTGTGTTGGTGGCCTAATTAAAATGCTAATGGATTTGGGTATTTGATCTGGGTTGGTCGGAGACCTTTTCGCACTAACCGGCTACGCGGGAAGAATTATGGGTACTCGGCGTCGCGGTATCAGCCGAAGCTTTTCAGATGCCAGCAATGTAGCGGCGCGCGCCCGAGTGGTCCCGAGATGCATCGCGCTTGTGATTAAGGGATGCTAGGACTGACGTCGGCCGCCCACGCCACGTGCAGGAGCGTGAAGGGGAACTGGGCCCACGAACCCTTTGTGCTTAGGATTTAGACCGGCGGGCTGGCCTCTCTGATTAGTCTTAGGTGGGGCTGCGACGTGTCGATATTCCGAGGCCGGGCAGGACCCAGAAAAGTATGTCCGGCCAGAGTGTTATCGAGCGTGACGGGACATGTGGTGCACCCATGCAGGGATGAAAATTAACTATTCGGATAGCCGTGTCCATGGTTACAGGACGACTTGGAGTTGTGCCCCGATCTTTTACAACTACAATTGTTACTTAACTAGAATTAGTTTGCCTCGGGATTGCTTCCTCGCAGGGAGTCGAGGGAGGATCTTTAGGCGTGACCTCACTTTAATTTTGCTGCAACAATATGACTATTATTGTTTTACCCCTGTTCTACTCTCGTCTATTGCTGCAAGACCCTGAAGATGCTAGTCTTCGATAGGACTAGGCCTTCTCTCTTTATTCTCGCATTGCTGCAGTCAGTCCACATATAACCCTCCCTTCTTTGATACTGATGCATAATTAGAATAGTTCTGATGTAAGACTTGCGAGTACTTTGGATGAGTACTCACCGCTGCTTTGCTCCCCCTCTTGTCCCCTCGATCCGTTTGCTGCGACCAGATGATGGAGCCCAGGAGATGGAGGTCCCCGCCACCGCCGACTGCTACCCCGACGGTGCCTACTACTACGTGGAGGCCGCTGATGATCAGGAGTAGTTAGGAGGTTCCCAGGCAGGAGGCCTCGCCTCATTCGATCGTTGTATTTTTTGTGCTAGCCTTCTCTAAGGCACCCCATGTTTTATGTCTGTACTCAGATATTTGTTGCTTCCGCTGACTCGTGTGTTTATCGAGCTTTCGTATTCTAGCCCTCGAGGCCCCTGGCTTGTAATATGAAGCTGATGTTATTTTATTTGTGTCTAGAGTTGTGTTGTGATATCTTCCCGTGAGTCCTTGGGTTTGATCGTACGCATTTGCGTGTATGATTAGCGTACGATTAAATCGAGGGCGTCACATAAAGCCCCTCGTTTCCCGCCTCCTCGCCTGCCGAAAAGGGGTCTTTAGCCCCGGGTCGTGGCTAGACCCGGGACTAAAGGGTGTCTTTAGTCCCGGTTCGAGCCCCGACCCGGGACTAAAGCCCCTCGTTTCTCGCCTCCTCGCCTGCCGAAAAGGGGTCTTTAGCCCCGGTTCGTGGCTAGACCCGGGACTAAAGGGTGTCTTTAGTCCCGGTTCGAGCCCCGACCCGGGACTAAAGCTCCACCTATATAAGCGGGAGTTGGAAATTTCCAACCCATCTCCTCTCGTTTTCTTCCTCCTCTCGCTCTCGCCTGCGCACCGGACGACGACGCGATCGACGCC
Source organism: Hordeum vulgare subsp. vulgare (assembly GCF_904849725.1). NCBI lineage: Eukaryota > Viridiplantae > Streptophyta > Magnoliopsida > Poales > Poaceae > Hordeum > Hordeum vulgare. The sequence goes on along the minus strand of NC_058518.1, from coordinate 447,727,357 downwards.
GCCAGGCTGCCGGACCTCCGCCTCGCTCTCGCCGTCGTCGACGCCCGCCGTCCTCCTTGCCATCGCCGATACGCCTCGCCTCGCCATCGCCGTCTCGCCTTGCCTCGCCGTCGCCGTCTCGCCTCTTCGACATTGTTGCGCCGTTGCCGTCTCGCCTCCGGCCCAGAGCTCCTCACCGCGTCGTCGACGCCGTCGCCGCCCCCAACTCGCCTCGCCTCGCCGTCGCCCCGTTGCTCCGCCGTGAGTTCCCCCTATCCTCCCTCTCCCTCTCCCCCTGTGCCGCCATTATTTTTATAATTTAAGAAAGTTTTTTCTTTACAAAGTTTGTAGAAAAACTGTTAATACCTACACAATAGAATCGGTATTATTTGATCCACCGGGAAATTTATTTTCATACTATTTTTACTATTGCAGCCACTGATCCCAGCAAATTTAGTGAAACACAAGAAAAAAATGAATTTAGGAGAAACTAACCTTTTAAAAATGGAAGAAAAGGGTAGCCAACCTGTGCAGTGAAATAAGTTTGCTAGTTGTGTACAAACCTTTGAACTTGGCTCGTCCGTTGTTTCTGTCCAACTAGATGCATAACTTTGAACTAAATATGTACTCCTTGCGTTCCTAAATATTTGTCTTTCTAGAGATTTCACTATGGACTACATACAGATCTGTATATAGACATAATATAGAATGTAGATTCATTCATTTTGCTTTGTATGTAGTCCAGTTGAATCTCTAAAAGAAAAATATTTAGGAAAAGAGGGAGTAATTATTAAAACAGTGGTCAAGAAACTCATCTGAAGTGTCAAGATGCAATAAACATTTCGCAGATAAATATTGTGTGTTAGCATAGCACCGAATCAAGATTGCATGACTTGACAAACGAGTCCCTTGCAATTTGATCCAGTGGTGTATGTAGGGTTTTAGACTAGCTGTTGTATGTAGTGTTGATAGCATCACTAATACAATTGTAGATGCTTACATACACGAATTTTTACACACACTTAAAACTTTTGTCAATATATAGTTGAACTAGTTGATTTAATAAAACTACTTTATTTTACTATATATACAATTAGTTTATTTTTAGCAAGAAAATTAATAGAACTAGTTTATTTTTTAGTTGATTTTACGATGCCTATCCCGCATCCTCGTCGTCGACTCGGTGGAGGACACCTGCTTGATCAGAGGGGCCATGTCCGGGGCTGGGCTCCGCCCGGCTGGTATTGGGAGGTGCTACCTTCCGGGGGGCGTAGGTTGGTGAGGAGCCAGCCCGTTGTTGACCCGATCCTTGTTTGGTGGCGGTCGCGTGGGCCAGTGACGGTGCCGAGGCTTCCGGACACCGCGGAGGTGGTACGTCACCGTGTCAGCGAGGAGGATGAGCACGTCCGTCGCTACATGGTTGCGTTGGAGGGCAGGTTCGACCATACCTGGCAGGTTCTTCAGGGATCTCACTGGAGCTATGATCTTGTGATGGTTCCTTCTCTTCGGGTGTCCACCGCCCGCGACGATACCCGTCGGGCCCTACGGTTCTAGCTGTATTAGTGATGCTATATGTATGATAGTATTCGAGGAGTATTAGTGATAATATTCGAAGATGTACGGACACAAGAGATGATGTAGTTTTGCTTATAATTGAATGCATGCTAATTTGAATACTACTTTATTTTACGATTTGGTTTTGCTTATTGAATTCTCAAATTGGAAAAGTACTCCTACTTTGAATACTAAAATTAGAGAGCACTATGCAGAAATCTAGTATTCCCAGGTGGAGCCACGACCCGGGACTAAAGTTGTTTTGGAACGGAGTTCCTGATAGAATAATTCTTTTTTGGTACAAAGTTCAACAAAGTCCTTTGACACTAGACAATGTGACATATAGAAGGGTAGATGAGATCAGGAAAAATAGGATCATTTTCTACACATCTAGAATGTCGCCATTTTGTTAAATCCTTAAAGGTTAAGAGAATCCGTTAGACATATTTTAGAGTTTAGGTTCTAGCCAAGACCCGGGACTAAAGGAAGTGAGCCTAGCTCACTTGGCTAGTGGAGTGGATGTACAACCCAGCCACCCAGGTTCAAGTCCCCACGGGCGCGAATTTGGGTTCTTATTATTTAAAAAAAAACTCGCTGTGGGGGGGTTTCCCTTACAATTTTCCTACAAAAAAAAGACCCGGGACTAAAGGTCCTCCAATATAAAACAACACTTCGAAGTTTCCAACCCCTCTTATATAGTTTGTTAGTTTATTAGTTAATCAAATGTCCGTTTTTTGCAGAACTATGGATCCACATATCAGGAACCTCGAAGAGGAAGAACTTCTCGAAGATATAATCAAAGACGGCCCCGACGTTGAACCAGCTGAATCTCCGTCGTCATATCTAAACCCCTCCGGATATGGAATGGAGGTCGACCGACACGAAGATGAAGTCGATGGGGCAGGAGATAGATCCAATGATGGAGAAGGTGATAGCTCCACTGATGGAGAAGCCGGTGGAGAAGCTGGTGGAGAAATAATAAAGTCCGGCGAGGTATACATATGAAGTTTGACAATCACTTGTAATATGTGAAAAATATTGGAGATAGCTCTATATTGTATACATATACATTCATTTGACGAATGTTTCTCCCTCTTAGGCCTCCACATCGAGCAAAGCTACGAAACGAGGCCCGACTAAAAAGTTGGATGCACGGACGCATTACACCTTTGAGGTGATATTTCCTACGGGCAAACCAAGCTTCCTAAGAATGCTGCTGACACATTCAAGAAGCAATGCGGAGTTCTCGTTAGGGATCACGTCCCGATCAGCGTTCGGGAGTGGAACAAGCGCAAAGGGGCAGCCGATAGTGACTATGTCACCGAAAGGTACAAAGATAATCTTTGGAATGATCTCATGTCACATTTCAACCTGCCAGAATGTGAGAATGAAGACGCCGCAAAAAAACTGAGGGCCAAAGTCAAGCAGTGGACTCTAAAGAAGATGGCCGAACTGTTCCGTAGCTGGAAGAAGAAGCTATGGAAAAACTATCGGAAGACAAAGAAAGTGCCAGTATTCGAGGGGTATCTAGCCAAGCAGGTGAATCACTGGAAGGCATTTCAAGAGTACAAGGAGTCAGAAGATGCCAAGGCATTATCAGAAAAGAACAAGAAAAATGCCGACAAGAAGAAATATCACCACACGCTGGGGCCAGGGGCTATGAGACTGCCATTCCAAAGTGGGATAAGAAAGAGCAAGATCTGCTAGCTAAAGGCATCATACCTGAACCCATCCGTGATGAGTGGGAATTGAGAGCAAGAAATTGGTTCCTTGCGCATGGTGGTTCATACGACGAAGAAACAGGGGACCTCATCTGCAGTGACGGTCTTAGGATACCCAGGGAGAATTGGAAAAAGATAGTGAAAGAAATTAAGGAGGGAAAAAGACAGTTCATTGCAGATAGAGAGAAAGATTTGCTCACACTGGTCCTCGGCAATGACGAACATGGAGGACAAACGCGAGGCTTCGGTCCTTCTTACCCGTGGTGGCTTGGGTTTGCCAGAGACCAAGACACTTACAGAAGCCGAGCGAGAGCAAAGAAGCGACAGCAGGATGAGGAGAATGACAAGTTCAACCAGTTGCTTGCCAGGCTTAACGAGCAACAGAAGCAGATTGATGAGCTTAGAGGAGTAGCGCGCCAGGAAGATCTTGCACTCGATATTACCGGCGCCCCATCTAAGCAGAAAAGCAGCGTGGCTGAATCTGAGGCCCCGCCCGACGATGCACGAAGAATGATAGAGGGCGGTCCCGGCTACCCCGTGGATGGAATCAAGGAGTCAACATCATGTGAACTCCATCATAAATTCAAGAACATATCCATGAAGGTGGCCGTCGGACAAGCTTTACCTTCTGGCCCTGATGCACGCTGGCATGGCCGTGAAATTCCAGCTAGCTTTGCTAAAGTCGGGGTGGATGAAATCATGGCGGGGTTTCATGATATGGAGTTCGACATAGCTGGACCCGAAGATGAGAGGACACTCGGAGAAGTACTGGGTGGAGTCATCCTATGGGACAAGAACTACATCAAGCTTCCAGGCTCGGCCCCAAGGACAACACCGCCTCCGAGTCGTGGCAGGTCACCTACACCTCCATCACCTCCAAGCCCTCCACATGACGACGGCCAGCACAACACGAGTCCATCTCGATCACCGCCGCCGGACTTGGGTCGTCCGTCTCCGCCGCCGCCCGCTAAGGATACTAAGCGGAAGCGTGCCAGCAGGAACGCTCCGTCGATGAGTTCTAAGCAACGGAGCTCCCCAAAGCGCAAACGTCGCCCCTCCCAAAGGTATCTCATGCTAATCTTCCTACCAGACCTTATGATCGTACCGACGAGGAAAACGCCAGGATAGCAAAGGAACATTATGATGCGCAGATGAAAAAGAAGGAACCCGAGCCCCGCCCGAAATACACCGAGAAGCAAATAGCATATGCAAAATACTTCACGATCCTTCCATCACAGTATGACTTACACCATAAGCCTGATGACTATACACGCACATTGTAGAAGGAAGGGAAAAAGAGCAGATCACGTGTAAGTGCAAGTGGGAGCAAATCAAGTTCAACTACAAGCAAAAAAAGATCAGACGTTCCTCAGCTTGGACAACAGGCCAAACAGTCGATCCCACCCCTCAGGGTGTTACCCGAGAATGTTCCCTCTCTGGTGCAGGGGCAAGATTTGGAATTAGCAAAGAAGTGGGCGGATGAATGAGGTATCCCGGTTGAAGACGTTCTAGCTTCCCAAGACGACAGGTTACCCAAGGCTGTGGTAGCCCCTAAGCCACAATTTGTCATGGGAGCGCCTTTGGTCAGCAAAGATGATCTCCCAACAAATATGCGTTACTTGCATACATGGTACTTAAGTGAATCAAAGAATGAGAGAACGATGATCATGGCGAGTGTCCCACGGGAGTACTACGGCCGCACCGAAGAAATCCATATCAACTTTGATAAACTCTTCCAGATGTACAATGCCGACGCCCTCGACAAATCGCTTATGAGTTGCTATTGTTTGTAAGTTTTTCAATTCGTTGTCTACATATAACTTGTTTAGTTATTTCAATTCATTGTCTACATATAACTTGTACTCTATTATGCAGAATGAAGATTCTGGAATGTAAAAGTAGGAACATCCTAAATATTGGGTTTATTGACCTAGATAAAATACATATAGCGACGCTAACTGATAAACCCAAGGAGACGGAGGAAAACCTTCTAAGGTTTCTAACAGATCAAAATTTCTGTGACCACATACTGTTTCCATACAACTTCAAGTGAGGGTCTTTACTCTGTTGTGTCCATTCACTTATAAGTGTAATTGATAAGTTACTGACACACACACACACACACATATATATATATACATGTGCAGCTACCATTGGATTCTGTTGGACATTCAAATTAATAAGAGAAGAGTTGATGCCTTCGACCCATTATCGAGACCCTTGGAACAGTTCCAAAGCCCGCAGGACATGCTCCAAGGGTAATTTCAATCATTCTTGCGCTCTATCGGTCTCTTTCGATGATTTTCTAATATATCAATTAATGAAAAACTTAGCAAATCATTTTCCTTGTCGGGCAGGGTTTGGAAGCGGTTCAAGTGCGTGACTCCCGGTATCGAGCATGAGAAGCTGACCTTTAGAGCGGCTCAGGTAAGTAGTAGTATGATATACTTCTATTTTCAATACATTTATGATGCTAGATTATTATTTTGATTATATATATTCTATTCTCGTAAAGTGCGACCAACAGCCACGGGGGACGCATCTATGCGGATACTATGTTTGCGAGACCATTCACATGTTTACCTCTGAGCACAAGGATTACAGATACGACGTAAGCAATGAACATTCACACCTCTATTTTTACCCGTCATTCTTTGTTATCATGATTGATATTCATATTCATCTCCTCTTCTTATATAGTACACGGCCATGAGGGAGAAGTACCTACCAGAGCAACGCGCGATTGCTGTTGCAGAGGAGCTTGCGACCTTTCTGAGGACGGAAGCTATAGATGACAAATGACGATTTAGTGTAGCTAGGGGCCATTACTGATGTTGGTCCATGTAATCGAATAGACGGGCTCTAGTCCCGATAATTCAGATCTCCATACAATTGTATATATATGCTCGCTTGTAAGATAAGTTGATCTTATATATATATGCATAAACATGCATATTTAGAATTATATGAAAACTAATTTCCGAACACCAAACGAGGCATCACGTTAATCTCCCGAACACCTAAACCCTAAAACCCTAAAACCCTAAAATAAACAAAATCTGCGGAAACTCTTTAGTCCCGGTCCGTGTTAAGACCCGGGACTAAAGGGCTTGCCCTGAGGGCGCTCCGAGGCGCCCACGTGGAGCACCTTTGGTCCCGGCTTGGAACAGGACCGGGATTAAAGGTTAGGCTCTTTAGTCCCGATTGGTGAACCGGGACTAAGCCCCTTACGGACCGGGACTATAGGCCGTGTCCCACTAGTGATAAGAGCACATGACACCCTTGAACTCTCATCCGCGGATCCGCCACCGATCAAACTAAAGCCTTTCGGCTATTGATCGACTTATATATATGTCCAAAACCTGTCACTCATGTGAAGCCGACTTATATATATGTCCAAAACCTGTCACTCATGTGAAGCTTCCAGATCCAACGAGAATACGAGATCAAGTCGTGCCGTCTGAGTCCGATAGTTAAGACCTTCTCGCTCACCGCGTCTGCGTCAGACGTTTGGAAATGCAACGGAATCGATCAATCATACACGCAGCAGCAGGCCCTTATCTGGTTTGACATCACCACCCCTTGCCTTTTACAGATTCCATGCCAGTTAAGTAATCATCATGCATGCAGCATGCTCCGTCTAGCTAGGTCACTGCATGTTCTCTCGCCGCCATTGGCCTCCGCCGACGTCAATGGCAAAGTTGCAAGCCCCCCAACTCTCTCTCTCTCTCCCCTCCCTCCCACGTATCCGCCAAAGAGCGCGCGGAGCAGATCGATCAGCGATCTGGCTCATAGCTTGTCGTACCGGCATCTCATTCCCGCACTCGCTCGCTTATTTTTATGCACGCCAACTCGCGCGTGGATGGTGCGCGCATCTGACTGGCTCAGTGCCTCTCGGTGCTGTCCGAGTAGAGAGGGACGGAGAAAGAGAGAGAGAGAGAGAGGGGGACCCGAATAAGCAGCAACTTGCCGTCGTCGTCGAGAGCAGGCCAGCAATGGCGACTTGCCCCGTAGCGAAAGCGTCGCAGCTTCTTTCCCGTAGCGTAGCACGATCGGTCGATGATGGGGTGCGGGCTAGCTCATTAGTTTGTTCCGGCGCCGCGCGCGGGTGACCTGGGCGAACGTTTCTCCGCGTCTGGCTAGCTAGCTTTTGCAGGTTAGTTAGGCCGGCCATGTGAAAAAGCTATGCGCTGCGTGCATGTTTTTTTTTCTGAGTGCGTGGATTCACCGAATGCATGGAAGGGGTTTTAAGTCCAACTCCAACTTGCCACTCCATCCTTGTTCGTGTTTGTCCGTTGGGGTAAATGGAAGGATAGTCCGACCCAACGCGTGACCACATCCTTAAAATATATCCATTTGGCATTGGATCCATTTCATTTCCCTTACAAGCCTACGTCCGTTTTGTGTCCAAACGGACGACAAATGGATGGGCACGAGCTTCCTCCTCGTTCGCTTTGAAGATGCGTGGCGGTTGTCCAACTACCTACACCTTCCAAATTAAACGTGCACGTGCGGCAGGCTCTGGCTGTCAGCGACCCAACCGGCGAGTCGTCGTTATGTGGAAGTCGTGGACCGACCAGTTCATAGCTTCCACTTCCAAACCCTCCTGCCTCCTTCACCCCCGACAGTAGCTAGCTAGCAAACCCTAGCCTCGTCGCCGTCGCATCCACCTCCTCGCTGGCGCCATGAGCTGACCTTGGATCAGCAAGGGGAAACACTGCCATGAGGCCGACTCCTCCTCTGGTAGCCACCGCGGCGGCCGCTCTAGGAGCCCCCCACTACGTGCTCCGCCGGAGTTTGCCATCGTGCTGCCTGCGGCCCTACAGCGCGTTCGTCCGTATGTCTCCACGGATATTTGCCGGTGGTATTAGGAGACGACGCCGCCACTCTCATGGGGAGATGTCCACCTCCCCAACTATTGGCATCTCTTCACGGATCGTGTGCCAATCCCATCGGTGCCGGTGAGTGGCGCGCCCGCTATGAGAAGATCGAGCGACCCCGTGCCTGCCTGCCACCGGATATACTCCGTGACCGCATGTACGCCATGGATTCGCCGCTATGGGATACATGGCTTCGCGACGAGCACGACCCGCGGCGACAATCTTCTTTTAGCGGTCGTCCTCCTAGCCCATGTCGCCGACGTCCTGCTCGTGCTGCTAGCCCGCCCCAAACGCGTAGGCGTAGGCTTGTGCATTGCCTCACGCCAACGCCATCTCCGTCCCCGTCCCCGCTACCACACCCTCCCATGACCGAGGAGGAGGAGGCCGAGCTGATGAGACGTGTCATGAAGGACTCCATGAGCACACACGACGAGCGCCAATAGGTGGGCCTGGAGACCCAGTTGGCCCTCTCTGCGGCCGGCGACGTGGCCATCTCGGAGCTGGAGATGGCCGGCGACATGGTCAAGGAGGAGGTGATGGAGGAGCCGCTCATTGCCGCGTGGAACCAGCATCTGGTGGGTCAGCGGTGGAGCTATTCGTCCATGGCGCCGGATTTAGCGGACTCTCTGGGTGTCGGCCCATGGTCGGCCACGCCAGCGCAGTCATCGCAGCAGGAGCATGAGCCATGGGAGGAGGTGGTGCAGGCCCCACAAGCGCCTCTGATCTCGCAGGGGCCGCTAGCCCACCTTTGACAGCCTCCTCCGTACGTCCACCTCACTAGCGATGACGACTAGGACGATGCTCCTGAAGACGACGGCGGCCTCACCGACGACGGCGACCTCATCTTTTTTATTTCTTTTTTAGTTTTAATAGTTTAAGTAAGAACTGTGATGAACATGGTTACTGTGGACGTGCGATTTAATGGTTATATTTATGATTTTTTATTACTTACAATATTTATTTAGTTTATTTTAGGCCCAAAATTTTAGTCCAAAAAGGCGGACATTTTGGGGCAAGCTGGGTCGGTTGGGCGCACCCATGTCTGCACGACCGCAAGCGGATGAGCTCCATTTACCACCCCAAACAAAAGAAAGCGGACGAGACGAACACCCATTTGGATCGTGCGTTGGAGTTGGCCTAAGTCTCGTGAGTGGTGAGTGATGTTAAGTGAAGAATTGTTAGAGCGTCGCGTGCACGATATTTGCTGGTCGCCCATAAAAAGTTTTTTGATTTATAAGACTCTTAAAATGCAAAAAAATAAAAAAGGTAATATTACAATGTCATTTCATCTTGAATATTATAGATTATTATTTTTACATAATTTTAGATGGAAGGTTGTTTTTTAGCAAATTTAAAACAAAAATGAACTACATACTACTAATAGGTTTCAATGGATGAAAATTTTCTTTATAATAGAGTGTAAATAAATTTTTTGATGAAAAATCTAGCCCAGCGTACGTGCCCGCTCCAACCCGTCTCCCTAGGGTTCCTCCCCTGCCGCCGCCGGCCTCCCTCCACCCGTCGACAGACCGAGAGCCTCGTCCCCTCCCTCCCCCCCCCCCCGCGACCCGTGCCGCCCATACGGAGGCTGGGCCGCGACCCTCGCATCCTGCCTCCTCGCCCCACTTCCTGTTGGGTTACGTAGCATAAATTCAAAAATTTTCCTACGCATATTCAGATCTTCCTACGAAGAGACCAGCAACGAGAGAGGGGTGAGTGCATCTTCATACCTTTGAAGATCGCTAAGAGGAAGCGTTGCTAGAACGCAGTTGATGGAGTCGTACCCGCGGCGATTCAGATCGCGGTGTGATTCCGATCTAGTGCCGAACCACGGCACCTCCGCGTTCAACACATGTGCAGCTCAGTGACGTCTCCCGCGCCTTGATCCAGCAAGGAGGAGGGAGAGGTTGGGGAAGATCTCCGGCAGCACGACGTCGTGGTGTCGATGGAGAGACGAGGTCTCCCGGCAGGGCTTCGCCAAGCAACGTGGGAGAGGAGGACGAAGGGGGGCAGGGCTGCGCCGAGGGAGAGGGAAAACGGTGTGTTCAACAGCCCCAAAACCCCCACTATTTATAGGAGGATGGGAGGGGGGTGCGCCACCCCTAGGGGTGGTGCGGCAACCCAATTGGGAGAGGGGGGCGGCGGCTAGGGCAGGGAAGGGGGGCGGCGCCCTAGGTGGGCCTTGGGCCTCCCCTGCGCCTAGGGTTTCCCCTCCCTCCCTCTCTGGTGCGTATGGGATGGGTGTGGGGGGCGCACCAGCCCACCTAGGGGCTGGTTCCCTCCCGCACTTGGCCCATGTAGCCCTCCAGGGCTTGTGGCCCCTCCTGGTGGGCCTCCGGAACCCTTCCGGTGGTCCCGACACTTTGCCGGTGGTGCCCGAAACATTTCCGGCGTCCAAACCCATCCATCCTATATATCAATCTTTACCTCCAGACCATTCCGGAGCTCCTTGTGACGTCCGGGATCTCATACGGGACTCCAAACATCCTTCGGTAACCTCGTATAACAATTCCCTATAACCCTAGCGTCATCGAACCTTAAGTGTGTAGACCCTACGGGTTCGGGAGACAGGCAGACATGACCAAGACACCTCTCTGGCCAATAACCATCAGCGGGATCTGGATACCCATGGTGGCTCCCACTTGCTCCACGACGATCTCATCAGATGAACCACGATGTCAAGGATTCAATCAATCCCGTATACAATTCCCTTTGTCTGTCAGTATAGAACTTGCCCGAGATTCGATCGTCAGTATACCTATACCTTGTTCAATCTCGTTACCGGTAAGTCTCTTTACTCGTTCCGTAGCACATCATCGTGTGACTAACTCCTCAGTCACATTGAGCTCATGATGATGTTCTACTGAGTGGGTCCAGAGATACCTCTCCGTCACGCGGAGTGACAAATCCCGATCTCGATTTGTACGAACCCAACAGACACTTTCGAAGGTACCCGTAGTGCACCTTTATAGTCACCCAGTTACGTTGTGACGTTTGATACACCCAAAGCACTCCTACGGTATCCGGAAGTTGCACAATCTCACGGTCGAAGGAAAATCCACTTGACATTAGAAAAGCTTTAGCATACGACCAATACGATCTAGTGCTATGCTTAGGATTGGGTCTTGTCCATCACATCATTCTCCCAATGATGTGATCCCGTTATCAATGACATCTAATGCCCATGATCATCTATTGATCAACGAGCTAGCCAACTAGAGGCTTGCTAGGGACACATTGTGATCTATTTGTTCACACATGTATTACTGTTTCCTGTTAATACAATTATAACATGTACAATAGACGATTATCATGAACAAGGAAATATGATAATAACCATTTTATTATTGCCTCTAGGGCATATTTCCAACAGTCTCCCACTTGCACTAGAGTCAATAATCTAGTTACATTGTGATGTATCGAACACCCATAGCATTATGGTGTTGATCATGTTTTGCTCGTGGAAGAGGTTTAGTCAACGGGTCTGCAACATTTAGATCCGCGTGTACTTTACAAATCTCTATTACTCCACTCTGGACATGGTCCTAGATGGAGTTGTAGCGGCGTTTGATGTGCTTCGTCTTCCGGTGAAACCTGGGCTCCTTGGCCATGGCAATGGCCCCAGTGTTATCATAGAAGAGTGTCATTGGACCCGACGCGCTTGGAACCACTCCAAGGTCGGTGATGAGCTCCTTCATCCAAATTCCTTCATGAGCCGCTTCTGAAGCAGCTATGTACTCCGTTCACATGTAGATGCTGCCACGACTTCTTGCTTGCTGCTGCACCAGCTCACTGTCCCATCATTCAAAACATATACGTATCCGGTCTGTGACTTAGAGTCATCCGGATCTGTGTCGAAGCTAGCGTCGACGTAACCCTTTACGACGAGCTCTTCGTCACCTCCATAAACGAGAAACATTTCCTTAGTCCTTTTCAGGTACTTAAGGATATTCTTGACCGCTGTCTAGTGTTCCATACCGGGATCACTTTGGTACCTCCCTACCAAACTTATGGCAAGGTTTATATCAGGTCTGGTACACAGCATGGCATACATAAGAGAGCCTACAGCTGAAGCGTAGGGGACATAACTCATCTTCTCTCTATCTGCTGCCGTGGTCGGTGACTGAGTCTTACTCAATCTCATACCTTGCAAAACTGGCAAGAACCCTTTCTTTGAGTTTTTTATATTGAACTTATTCAATATCTTGTCAAGGTATGTACTTTGCGAAAGACCTATGAGGCGTCTCGATCTATCTCTATAGATCTTGATGCCTAATATGTATGCAGCTTCTCCAAGGTCCTTCATTGAAAAACTCTTGTTCAAATAGGCCTTTATGCTCTCCAACATCTCTATATTATTCCCCATCAATAATATGTCATCCACATATAGTATGAGGAAAGCTACAGAGCTCCCACTCACTTTCTTGTACAAACAGGCTTCTCCGTAAACCTGTATGAACCCAAACGCTTTAATCACCTCATTAAAGAGAATGTTCCAACTCCGAGATGCTTGCACCAGCCCATAGATGGAGCGCTGGAGCTTGCACACTTTGTTAGCACCCTTAGGGTCGACAAAACCTTCTGGTTGCATCATATACAACTCTTCCTTGAGGTTTCCGTTAAGGAACGTTGTTTTGACATCCATTTGCCAAATTTCATAATCATAAAAGGCGGCAATTGCTAACATGATTCGAACTGATTTTAGCTTCGCTACGGGAGAGAAAGTCTCTTCGTAGTCAATTCCTTGAATTTGTCGAAAACCCTTTGCGACAAGTCGAGCTTTATAAACGGTTACATTACCGTTTGCATCAGTCTTCTTCTTGAAGATCCATTTATTTTCTATTGCTCACCGGTCATCGGGCAAGTCCACCAAAGTCCATACTTTGTTCTCATACATGGATCCTATCTCGGATTTCATAGCTTCAAGCCATTTGTTGGAATCCGGGCCCGCCATGGCTTCTTCATAGTTCGAAGGTTCACCGTTGTCTAACAACATGATTTCCATCACAGGGTTGCCCTACCACTCTGGTGCGGAACGTGCCCTTGTGGACCTTCGCGGTTCAGTAGTAACTTGATCCGAAGCTTCATGATCATTATCATTAACTTCCTCTCCAGTTGGTGCAGGCGCCACAGGAACAATTTCCCGCGCTGCGCTACCTTCCTGTTCGAGAGGGGGTGTAATTACCTCATCAAGTTCTACCTTCCTCCCACTTACTTCTTTCGGGAGAAACTCTTTCTCTAGAAAGGATCCGTTCTTTGCAACAAAGGTTTTACGTTCAGATCTAAGATAGAAGGTATACCCAATAGTTTCCTTAGGGTATCCTATGAATACACATTTCTCCGCTTTGGGTTCGAGCTTTTCTGGTTGAAGTTTCTTCACATAAGCATCGCAGCCCCAAACTTTAATAAACGACAACTTAGGTTTCTTGTCAAACCAAAGTTCATACGGTGTCGTCTCAACGGACTTAGACGGTGCCCTATTTAAAGTGAATGCTGCAGTTTCTAATGCGTATTCCCAAAATGATAGCGGTAAGTTGGTAAGAGACATCATAGATCGTACCATATCTAATAAAGTGCGATTACGACGTTCAGACACTCCGTTGCGTTGCGGTGTGCTAGGCGGCGTCAGTTGTGAAACAATTCCACACTTCCTTAGGTGTGTGCCAAACTCGTGACTTAAATATTCTCATCCACGATCAGATCGTAGATACTTAATTTTTCTGTCACGTTGATTCTCGACCTCACTCTGAAATTCCTTGAACTTTTCAAACGTCTCAGATTTGTGCTCCATCAAGTAGATAGACCCATACCTACTCAAATCATCGGTGAGAGTGAGAACATAACGATAGCCACCGCGAGCTTCAACGTTCATTGGACCACACACATCAGTATGTATTATTTACAGTAAGTCGGTTGCTCTCTCCATTATTGCTGAGAATGGAGTCTTAGTCATCTTGCCCATGAGGCACGGTTCGCATGTTTCAAATGATTCAAAGTCAAGAGAATCTAATAGTCCATCAGTATGGAGCTTCTTCATGCGCTTAACGCCGATATGACCAAGGCGGCAGTGCCACAAGTATGTGCGACTATCATTATCAACTTTACATCTTTTGGTACTCACACTATGAATATGCGTAACTTCACGATCGAGATTCATCAAGAATAAACCATTCACCAGCGGAGCATGACCATAAAACATATCACTCATATAAATAGAACAACCATTATTCTCTGACTTAAATGAGTAGCCGTCTCGCATTAAGCAAGACCCTGATACAATATTCATGCTCAATGCTGGTACTAAATAACAATTATTAATGTTTAAAACTAATCCCGATGGTAGATGTAGAGGTAGCATGCCGACGGCGATCACATCGACCTTGGAGCCATTCCCGACGCGCATCGTTACCTCGTCCTTGGCCAGTCTCCGCTTATTCCGCAGTTCCTGCTTTGAGTTGCAAATGTGAGAAACAACACCGGTATCAAATACCCAGGACCTATTACGAGCGCCGGTAAGGTACACATCAATAACATGTATATCACATATACCTTTAACGTTGCCGGCCTTCTTGATCGCTAAGTATTTGGGGCAGTTTCGCTTCCAGTGACCCTTTCCCTTGCAATAGAAGCACTCTGTCTCAGGCATGGGTCCATTCTTTTTCTTCTTCCCGGCATCTGGCTCACCGGGCGCGGCAACAACTTTGCCGTCTTTCTTGAAGTTCTTCTTACCCTTGCCCTTCTTGAAACTAGTGGTCTTGTTGACCATCAACACTTGATGCTCTTTCTTGATTTCTACTTCTGCAGACTTGAGCATCGAGTACAACTCGGGAATGGTCTTCTCCATCCCTTGCATGTTGTAATTCAGCATAAAACCTTTGTAGCTTGGTGGGAGAGACTGGAGGATTCTGTCAATTATGGCATCATCCGGAAGTTCGACTCCAAGTGAAGTCAGACGACCGTGTAACCCACACATTTTGAGTATGTGCTCACTGACAGAACTATTCTCCTCCATCTTACAACTAAAGAACTTGTCGGAGACTTCATATCTCTCGACACGGGCATGAGATTGAAAAACCAGTTTCAGCTCTTGGAACATGTCATATGCACCGTGTTGCTCAAAACGCCTTTGGAGCCCTGTTTCTAAACTGTATAACATGCCACACCTAACCAGAGAGTAGTCATCACTCCGCGTTGCTAGACTTTCAGAATGTCCTGGGCTACTGCGGGAGCGGGAGGGTCACCTAGCGGCGCATCAAGGACATAATCCTTTTTAGCTGCTTCAAGGATGAGCTTCAAGTTGCGAACCCAGTCCGCATAGTTGCTACCATCATCTTTCAGCTTGTTTTTCTCTAGGAATGCGTTGAAATTGAGGTTGACGTTGGCCATCTACAATATTTATAAAGACAACTTTTAGACTAAGTTCATGACAATTAAGTTCATTTAATCAAATTAAGTATGAACTCCCACTTAAATCGACATCCCGCTAGTCATCTAAGTGATACATGATCCATGTTGACTAACCTGTGTCCGATCATCACGTGAGACGGACCAGTCACCATGGTGAGCAACTTCATGCTGATCGTATTCAACCATACGACTCATGTTCAACCTTTCGGTCTCTTGTATTCGAGGTCGTGTCTTTACATGTTAAGCTCGTCGAGTCAACCTAGGTGTTTCGCGTGTGTAAATCTGGCTTACACCCGTTGTATGCGAACGTTAGAATCTATCACACCCAATCATCACGTGGTGCTTTGAGACAACGATCCTTCGCAACGGTGCACACTTTGGGGAATACGTTCTCGAAATTTTAAGAGGGATCATCTTATTATGCTACCGTCGTTCTAAGCAATAAGATGAAAAACATGATAAACATCACAATGCAATCATATAGTGACATGATATGGCCATTATCATCTTTGCTCTTTCGATCTCCATCTTTAGGCATTGTATGATCATCACTGTCACGGTGTGACACCATGATCCCCTTCATCATGATCTCCATCATCGTGTCTCCGTGAGGTCGTCACGCCAACTACTACTATCACTACTACTATAGCTAACCGTTAGCAATGAAGTAAAAGTAGTAAGCACATGGCGTTGCATCTCATACAATAAATTAAGACAACTCCTATGGCTCCTGCCGGTTGTCATACTCATCGACATGCAAGTCGTGAAACCTATTACAATAACATGATCATCTCATACATCATACATGCAACATCACAACTTTGGCCATATCACATCACATGTCAAACCCTGCAAAAACAAGTTAGACGTTCTCTAATTGTTGCTGCAAGTTTTACGTGGCTGATTTGGGTTTCTAGCAAGAACGCTTTCTTACCTACGTGACAGCCACAACAATGATATGCCAAAGCTATTTTCCCTTCATAAGGACCCTTTTCATCAAATCCAATCGACTAGAGTAGGAGACACAGACACCCGCTAGCCACCTTTATGCACGATGTGCATGTCTGTCGGTGGAACCAGTCTCACGTAAGCGTAGGTGTAATGTCGGTCCGGGCCGATTCATCCCACAATACCGCAGGAAAAGAATAAGACTAGTGGCGGCAAGCAATTGACAAATCATCGCCCACAACCTTTTGTGTTCTACTCGTGCATAGAATCTACACATAGAAAACCTGGCTCGGATGCCACTGTTGGGTTACGTAGCATAAATTCAAATTTTTTCCTACGCATATTCAGATCTTCCTATGGAGAGACCAGCAACGAGAGAGGGGTGAGTGCATCTTCATACCTTTGAAGATCTCTAAGCGGAAGCGTTGCTAGAACGCGGTTGATGGAGTCGTACTCGCGGCGATTCAGATCGCGGTGTGATTCCGATCTAGTGCCAAACTACGGCACCTCCGCGTTCAACACACGTGCAGCCCGGTGACGTCTCCCGTGCCTTGATCCAGCAAGGAGGAGGGAGAGGTTGGGGAAGATCTCCGGAAACACGACGGCGTGGTGTCGATGGAGATACGAGGTCTCCCGGCAGGGCTTCGCCAAGCACCGTGGGAGAGGAGGAAGAAGGGGGGTAGGGCTGCGCCGAGGGAGAGGGAAAACAGTGTGTTCAACAGCCCCAAAATCCCCACTATTTATAGGAGGATGGGAGGGGGGTGCGCCACCCCTAGGGTTCCCACCCTAGGTGGTGCGGCAGCCCAGATGGGAGAGGGGGGCGGCGGCCAGGGCAGGGAAGGGGGGGGGGGCGCCCTAGGTGGGCCTTGGGCCTCCCCTGCGCCTAGGGTTTCCCCTCCCTCCCTCTCTGGTGCGCATGGGCTGGGTGTGGGGGGTGCACCAGCCCACCTAGGGGCTGTTTCCCTCCCGCACTTGGCCCAGGTAGTCCTCCGAGGCTTGTGGCCCCTCCTGGTGGGCCTCCGGAACCCTTCCGGTGGTCCCGACACTTTGCCGGTGGTGCACGAAACATTTCCGGCGTCCAAACCCATCCATCCTATATATCAATATTTACCTCCGAACCATTCCGGAGCTCCTCGTGACGTCCGGGATCTCATTCGAGACTCTGAACATCCTTCGGTAACCTCGTATAACAATTCCCTATAACCCTAGCGTCATCAAACCTTAAGTGTGTACACCCTACGGGTTCGGGAGACAGGTAGACATGACCGAGACACCTCTCTGGCCAATAACCATCAGCGGGATCTGGATACCCATGGTGGCTCCCACTATCTCCATGGAGATCTCATCGGATGAACCACGATGTCAAGGATTCAATCAATCCCGTATACAATTCCCTTTGTCTGTCGGTATAGAACTTGCCTGAGATTCGATCGTCGGTATACCTATCCCTTGTTCAATCTTGTTACCGGTAAGTCTCTTTACTCGTTCCGTAGCACATCATCGTGTGACTAACTCCTTAGTCACATTGAGCTCATGATGATCTTCTACCGAGTGGGCCCAGAGATACCTCTCCGTCACGCGGAGTGACAAATCCCGATCTCGATTTGTACCAACCCAACAGACACTTTCGGAGGTACCCGTAGTGCACCTTTATAGTCACCCAGTTACGTTGTGACGTTTGATACACCCAAAGCACTCCTACGGTATCCGGAAGTTGCACAATCTCACGGTCGAAGGAAAAGACACTTGACATTAGAAAAGCTTTAGCATACGAACAATACGATCTAGTGCTATGCTTAGGATTGGGTCTTGTCCATCACATCATTGTCCCAATGATGTGATCCCGTTATCAATGACATCTAATGCCCATGATCAGGAAACCATGATCATCTATTGATCAACGAGCTAGCAAACTAGAGGCTTGCTAGGGACACATTGTGATCTATTTATTCACACATGTATTACTGTTTCCTGTTAATACAATTATAGCATGAACAATAGACGATTATCATGAACAAGGAAATATGATAATAACCATTTTATTATTGCCTCTAGGGCATATTTCCAACAGTCTCCCACTTGCACTAGAGTCAATAATCTAGTTACATTGTGATGTATCGAACAGCCATAACATTATGGTGTTGATCATGTTTTGCTCGTGGAAGAGGTTTAGTCAACGGGTCTGCAACATTCAGATCCGTGTGTACTTTACAAATATCTATCACTCCACTTTGGACATGGTCCTGGATGGAGTTATAGTGGCGTTTGATGTGCTTCGTCTTCCGGTGAAACCTGGGCTCCTTGGCTATGGCAATGGCCCCAGTGTTATCACAGAAGAGTGTCATTGGACCCGACGCGCTTGGAACCACTCCAAGGTCGGTGATGAGCTCCTTCATCCAAATTCCTTCATGAGCCGCTTTTGAAGCAGCTATGTACTCCGCTTCACATGTAGATGCTGCCACGACTTCTTGCTTGGTGCTACCCCAGCTCACTGCCCCACCATTCAAAACATATACGTATCCGGTCTGTGACTTAGAGTCATCCGGATCTGTGTCAAAGCTAGCGTCGACGTAACCCTTTACGATGAGCTCTTCGTCACCTCCATAAACAAGAAACATTTCCTTAGTCCTTTTCAGGCACTTAAGGATATTCTTGACCGCTGTCCAGTGTTCCATACCGGGATCACTTTGGTACCTCCCTACCAAACTTATGTCAAGGTTTATATCAGGTCTGGTACACAGCATGACATACATAAGAGAGCCTACGGCTGAAGCGTAGGGTACAAAACTCATCTTCTCTCTATCTGCTGCCGTAGTCGGCGACTGAGTCTTACTCAATCTCATACCTTGCAAAACTGGCAAGAACCCTTTGTTTGAGTTTTTCATATTGAACTTCTTCAATATCTTGTCAAGGTATGTACTTTGCGAAAGACCTATGAGGCGTCTTGATCTATCTCTATAGATCTTGATGCCTAATATGTATGCAACTTCTCCAAGGTCCTTCATTGAAAAACTCTTGTTCAAATAGGCCTTTATGCTCTCCAACATCTCTATATTATTCCCCATCAATAATATGTCATCCACATACAGTATGAGGAAAGCTACAGAGCTCCCACTCACTTTCTTGTACAGACAGGCTTCTCCGTAAACCTGTATGAACCCAAACGCTTTAATCACCTCATTAAAGCGAATGTTCCAACTCCGAGATGCTTGTACCAGCCCATAGATGGAGCGCTGGAGCTTGCACACTTTGTTAGCACCCTTAGGGTCGACAAAACCTTCTGGTTGCATCATATACAACTCTTCCTTGAGGTTCCCGTTAAGGAACGCTGTTTTGACGTCCATTTGCCAAATTTCATAATCATAAAAGGCGGCAATTGCTAACATAATTTGGACTTATTTCAGCTTCGCTACGGGAGAGAAAGTCTTTTCGTAGTCAATTCCTTGAATTTGTCGAAAACCCTTTCCGACAAGTCGAGCTTTATAAACGGTTACATTACCGTTTGCATCAGTCTTCTTCTTGAAGATCCATTTATTTTCTATGGCTCGCTGATCATCGGGCAAGTCCACCAAAGTACATACTTTGTTCTCATACATGGATCCTATCTCGAATTTCATAGCTTCAAGCCATTTGTTGGAATCCGGGCCCGCCATCGCTTCTTCATAGTTCGAAGGTTCACCGTTGTCTAACAACATGATTTCCATCACAGGGTTGCCGTACCACTCTGGTGCGGAGCATGCCCTTGTGGACCTTCGCGGTTCAGTAGTAACTTGATCCGAAGCTTCATGATCATTATCATTAACTTCCTCTTCAGTTGATGCAGGCGCCATAGGAACAATTTCCCGCGCTGCGCTACCTTCCTGTTCGAGAGGGGGTGTAATTACCTCATCAAGTTCTACCTTCCTCCCACTTACTTCTTTAGAGAGAAACTCTTTCTCTAGAAACGATCCGTTCTTGGCAACAAAGGTTTTACCTTCGGATCTAAGATAGAAGGTATACCCAATAGTTTCCTTAGGGTATCCTATGAATACGCATTTCTCCGCTTTGGGTTCGAGCTTTTCTGGTTGAAGTTTCTTCACATAAGCATCGCAACCCCAAACTTTAAGAAACAACAACTTAGGTTTCTTGCCAAACCAAAGTTCATACGGTGTCGTCTCAACGGACTTAGACGGTGCCCTATTTAAAGTGAATGCTGCAGTTTCTAATGCGTATCCCCAAAATGATAGCGGTAAGTCGGTAAGAGACATCATAGATCGTACCATATCTAATAAAGTGCGATTACGACGTTCAGACACTCCTTTGCGTTGCGGTGTGCGAGGCGGCGTCAGTTGTGAAACAATTCCACACTTCCTTAGGTGTGTGCCAAACTCGTGACTTAAATATTCTCCTCCACGATCAGTTCGTAGATACTTAATTTTTCTGTCACGTTGATTCTCGACCTCACTCTGAAATTCCTTGAACTTTTCAAACGTCTTAGATTTGTGCTTCATCAAGTAGATATACCCATACCTACTCAAATCATCAGTGAGAGTGAGAACATAACGATAGCCACCGCGAGCTTCAACGTTCATTGGACCACACACATCAGTATGTATTATTTCCAATAAGTCGTTTGCTCTCTCCATTATTCCTGAGAATGGAGTCTTAGTCATCTTGCCCATGAGGTACGGTTCGCATGTGTCAAATGATTCAAAGTCAAGAGACTCTAATAGTCCATCAATATGGAGCTTCTTCATGCGCTTAACGCCGATATGACCAAGGCGGCAGTGCCACAAGTATGTAGGACTATCATTATCAACTTTACATCTTTTGGTACTCACAGTATGAATATGCGTAACATCACGATCGAGATTCATCAAGAATAAATTATTCACCAGCGGAGCATGACCACAAAACATATCACTCATATAAATAGAACAACCATTATTCTCTGACTTAATGAGTAGCCGTCTCGCATTAACCAAGACCCTGATACAATATTCATGCTCAAAGGTGGTACTAAATAAAAATTATTAAGGTTTAAAACTAATCTCGACGGTAGATGTAGAGGTAGCGTGCCGACGGCGATCACATCGACCTTGGAGCCATTCCCGACGCGCATTGTTACCTCGTCCTTGGCCAGTCTCCGCTTATTCCGCAGTTCCTGCTTTGAGTTGCAAATGTGAGCAACATCACCGGTATCAAATACCCAGGAGCTACTACGAGCGCTGGTAAGGTACACATCAATAACATGTATATCACATATACCTTTAACGTTGCCGGCCTTCTTGTCCGCTAAGTATTTGGGGCAGTTTTGCTTCAAGTGACTCTTTCCCTTCCAATAGAAGCACTCAGTCTCAGGCTTGGGTCCATTCTTTTTCTTCTTCCCGACATCTGGCTTACCGGGCACGGCAACAACTTTGACGTCTTTCTTGAAGTTCTTCTTACCTTGCCCTTCTTGAAACTAGTGGTCTTGTTGACCATCAACACTTGATGCTCTTTCTTGATTTCCACTTCCGCAGATTTGAGCATCGAGTACCACTCGGGAATGGTCTTCTCCATCCCTTGCATGTTGTAATTCAGCACAAAACCTTTGTAGCTTGGTGGGAGAGACTGGAGGATTCTGTCAATTATAGCATCATCCGGAAGTTCGACTCCAAGTGAAGTCAGACGACCGTGTAACACAGACATTTTGAGTATGTGCTCACTGACAGAACTGTTCTCCTCCATCTTACAGCTAAAGAACTTGTCGGAGACTTCATATCTCTCGACACGGGCATGAGCTTGAAAAACCAGTTTCAGCTCTTGGAACATCTCATATGCACCGTGTTGCTCAAAACGCCTTTGGAGCCCCGTTTCTAAACTGTATAGCATGCCACACCTAACCAAAGAGTAGTCATCACTCCGCGTTTGCCAGACGTTCAGAATGTCCTAGGCTGCTGCGGGAGCGGGAGGGTCACCTAGCGGCGCATCAAGGACATAAGCCTTTTTAGCTGCTTCAAGGATGAGCTTCAAGTTGCGAACCCAGTCCGCATAGTTGCTACCATCATCTTTCAGCTTGTTTTTCTCTAGGAATGCATTGAAATTGAGGTTGACGTTGGCCATCTACAATATTTAAAAAGACAACTTTTAGACTAAGTTCATGACAATTAAGTTCATTTAATCAAATTAAGTATGAACCCCCACTTAAATCGACATCCCTCTAGTCATCT
Organism: Hordeum vulgare subsp. vulgare; assembly: GCF_904849725.1. NCBI lineage: Eukaryota > Viridiplantae > Streptophyta > Magnoliopsida > Poales > Poaceae > Hordeum > Hordeum vulgare. Next base: position 447,704,677 of record NC_058518.1, on the reverse strand, counting down.
AAGTGATACATGATCCATGTTGACTAACCCGTGTCCGATCATCACGTGAGACGGACTAGTCACCATGGTGAGCAACTTCATGCTGATCGTATTCAACCATACGACTCATGTTAGACCTTTCGGTCTCTTGTATTCGAGGTCATGTCTGTACATGCTAAGCTCGTCGAGTCAACCTAGGTGTTTCGCGTGTGTAAATCTAGCTTACACCCGTTGTATGCGAACGTTAGAATCTATCACACCCGATCATCACGTGGTGCTTCGAGACAATGATCCTTCGCAATAGTGCACACTTAGGGGAATACGTTCTCGAAATTTTAAGAGGGATCATCTTATTATGCTACCGTCGTTCTAAGCAATAAGATGAAAAACATGATAAACATCACAATGTAATCATATAGTGACATGATATGGCCATTATCATCTTTTCTCTTTCGATCTCCATCTTCAGGCATCGCATGATCATCATTGTCACCGGCGTGACACCATGATCCCCATCATCATGATCTCCATCATCATGTCTCCGTGAAGTCGTCACGCCAACTACTACTATCACTACTACTATAGCTAACCGTTAGCAATGAAGTAAAAGTAGTAAGCACATGGCGTTGCATCTCATACAATAAATTAAGACAACTCCTATGGCTCCTGCCGGTTGTCATACTCATCGACATGCAAGTCGTGAAACCTATTACGATAACATGATCATCTCATACATCATACATGCAACATCACTACTTTGGCCATATCACATCACATGTCAAACCCTGCAAAAACAAGTTAGACGTCCTCTAATTGTTGTTGCAAGTTTTACGTGGCTGATTTGGGTTTCTAGCAAGAACGATTTCTTACCTATGTGACAGCCACAACGATGATATGCCAAAGCTATTTACCCTTCATAAGGACCCTTTTCATTAAATCCAATCCGAATAGAGTAGGAGAGACAGACACCCGCTAGCCACCTTTATGCACGGTGTGCATGTGTGTCGGTGGAACCAGTCTCACGTAAGCGTACGTGTAATGTTGGTCCGGGCCCCTTCATCCCACAATACCGCCGGAAAAGAATAAGACTAGCAGCGGCAAGCAATTGACAAATCATCGCCCACAACCTTTTGTGTTCTACTCGTGCATAGAATCTACGCATAGAAAACCTGGCTCGGATGCCATTGTTGGGTTACGTAGCATAAATTCAAAATTTTTCCTACGCATATTTAGATCTTCCTATGGAGAGACCAGCAACGAGAGAGGGATGAGTGCATCTTCATACCTTTGAAGATCGCTAAGCAGAAGCGTTGCTAGAACGCGGTTGATGGAGTCGTACTCGCGGCGATTCAGATCACGGTGTGATTCCGATCTAGTGCCGAACCACGGCACCTCCGCGTTGAACACACGTGCAGCTCGGTGACGTCTCCCGCGCCTTGATCCAGCAAGGAGGAGGGATAGGTTGGGGAAGATCTCCGGCAGCACGATGGCGTGGTGTCGATGGAGAGACATGGTGCGCCGCGTCGGCCCTTGGTCGGGCGACCTTGGTGGCGGCGGGCCTTCGACCCTTACCCTCCTAGCTCGAGTGGCGTGGGGCAGCCCGGGGCCTGGTGGTGCTTCTCGACGGCACCGGCCCGACGCGGCGGCGGGGCTCCCCCTGGTGTGGCGTGGATGATCTAGGTGGCGGTGGTGCTGCCGTTGGTGGCTAGGCAGCAGTTACAATGCTCCAGCCCTGCAGGCCCAGATCTGGGCCCCTCGAGCCCCATCTGGGTCATGTCGGGCCTGCTTCGTTGCCTTTGGTTGGTCTGAGGAGCGACTGGCGGCGAGGATGACAACGTTGATGCTGCACCGCTGCAACATGGGGATGGGAGCTTCATGGCCTTGTCCATGTCCGGCTGAGCTTTTGGGCTGCATGAGGGTAGCGGCGGTGGCGGCCTACATGCAACAACACGACGACAGGGACTTTACGAGCCCTGAGACTTGGCCGGTGCTCGGCCGGGCCTATCTGGTCTGGTGTGTCCCGGCTGCTATGTCCGGTCGGCACCCGCCGATGGCGGTGGAGGACGTCCTCTGGGTGGCTGCGCTGCTGCCTCCGGTTCCAATGATTCGGTGTGCTCTCGTCGTCGTGTCCGGACGCCGAACTTTTTGAACGGTGGAGGTGGTCCCCTCCTGCGTGGTGTCCTCCTGTCAGACCTTGTCTTCGGGTGGTTCGCCTCAGACTGACCGACCTTGCTACATTGGGCATGGTGAGCCGACGATGGTGACTGCAAGACCGTGGTGGCGTTTGTTGGTGGATGGCATGCTTGGTGGAGCGCCTCTGACTGTCCGGGAGGTGGTGATGGTTTGGGGTCGGGAGAAATCCTTGTCTTTTGACACTGACACAGTGACGCTTGAGAGTGTCACCCTTCCTTCCTGAAGGGTGTCGGGTGTACCTCCTCCCCATGCCCCGGAGCATACCGAGGGAAACCCTAGGACCTGTCCGAGCAGCAGTGTCGTCGTCGTCATTATCCTTCTTGGAGGTGCTGCTTGGTACGCGATGGTTCAGAGTACTTGGATCGTGGTGGGAATATTCCGGAGGAGACGTAGCGGTTGCGGGTCATTATTGTTTTTGTTAAGCCGTCGGTGTTGGCATTGTTTTCTCTTTCTTTTGTTTTGGGCGTGGATGTGCTGTTTGCCCCAACAGTGGTTTTATGTTATATCATGTGGTTGCTATATATATATATATATATATATATATATATATATATATATATATATAGCGGGGCAAAGCCTATTTCAAAAATAAATTTTTTGACAAAGGAAAGTTCGTTGAATTGATATATCAAGGTGATACAACCGCATCGAAAAAATGTACGGCCTCTGCATAGCTTGATGCACATACCAACAAATCCGACCGTCCCAAAAGACCCTTTTTATAGCTAAATAAATTAATCAGTCCAGCCTATGATGTGGTAGATTTTATCGAAGATTACACCACTATCCGTGGATAAAGAAAACCTCATTGGCCGTACCCTTCAACCGAGTAGACACTATCATAAAAAAGTATCTGTCCTTCGTCCTCTGCAGGATAGACCAAGTACGGAGCCATCACGTACATATATTAATAACCTGCACAGTAGATGAAACATTTATTATTAAAAATCACATCATTTCTGATAAGCCATAATTACCCGTATAAGGCAGCCGCCCCCACAAGAATATTTACAGAATTGTATTTGTCAATACCCCGTAACCTTACCGAACATATTACGTGCACTACGTGGGAGATATAAATTTGAAGCTACTTGAACTTTGGCCCAAACTGTCTGAGAAAATTTACACTGGAAAAAATAAGTGTTTAATAGACTTGGCAAAAGACACACGTCTTGTTACCTTGCTAGTTGCATCGTGCTAGGTTATCTGCAGTTATGATGGCCGCTATGTTTAGAAACAAGGGGGATATCTTCACTCTTAGGGAAATTTTCAGCTTCCACAATTTCCTGTTATCAACCGGAATATCTCAATGAACCATTGCATCGTACATAGATTTGACTGCAAACTTGTCGTTCTGATGCAAATTCCATCTAAAATTGTCCGGTCCACCTAACAACTGAATGACATCCATACGAATGAGTAATTCATTCTATGATGCCAAGCGAGGCCCTAAAAGGTCCCTACAAAAAATCAGGGTTTTCTTGTCCCAAATCTTGTTTGATCGTGACAAATTTATGTCAATCCTGTAAAAGCTAGGGTATTGCACCATGAATGGGGTGATCCCTAGCCAGGTGTCTTCCGAGAATCGAATCTGAGAATCATCCCTAACCAAGAAGATGCCAAATTAGAAAAATAGTTTCTTCACCTTCATCACCCCAAGAATGTGAATCACCAGGTTTCCAATCAACTTGAGCAATGGCTTTGGAGACCACATACTTGTTATGAATGGTTTGCCGCCACACTCCATTCTCACTGAGTAGTTTGTAAACCCATTTACTGAGAAGAGCGATGTTTTTAATCTCAATGTCTTTAATTCCAAGCCCCCTTGACTTTTAGGTTGACATAATATACTCCACCTAGACAGCCGTATTTCTTGGATTGTATCACACAATAAAAAAAGCTGGATCAAAAATAGTCAAGACACTGAAGAACCGCTTTTGAAAGGTGGAAGAATGACATGTATAAAACCATATTGCTGAGGGCGGATTTGATTAAGATTTTCAATAAATAACAAGAAAACTTCCTAAGGATTCCAATCACGTGAATCAAACAACCAACATGGTAAAAGTTCGCAAGAATCCAAATCATCTAAAATTCGTGTGAAATTCTCCTGAAATTTTCTTGGTCCCTTAATTTCACCATCAATCATTCACATACACGCATAATTCAATATTAACCATGCCAAGTGTTTTTAAAATATACATACATACTCCTTCGGCCCCATAATGTAGAACATTTTTTGACTCTATGAGGTGGAGAGAGTACATGCAAGTTTGATCCCGATCATCTAGTACTACACAAATTGGTACCTGATCTAGTCTATTTTTTTGCTGGGTCTAATCTACTCAAAATGGTGTGACATATGATAAGATGGTAGCTTTGCACATGTAGTTATCTAGTAGCAACAACATAAACATGAGATTTTGAAATGCATAAAAGTAAATTCACCATTTTTTCGGAAGAAAGAAAATAAATCTAGAAGTTGTTGAAAAATATAAATGTTAGAATATCAACGCATTCTGAAAACTAACAAAACAATTATTGTCATTGATTTAAAATATTTAAATATTCTCTTAAAGTGTATATTTGGTTTTCCCATATTACTTCCACCTTTTTTTCATGAATACAAAAAGCTTACGTATCATTTAATTGATAAAGAAGTTAAGAGTAAATATAAGTGGTGATACAACACATAACACGAAAGCAACGAGCATGAACATGATACCTGGAGGAGAGAGACATGGTATGCTCGGCCCAAAAAGAGAAGTCAACACAGCGAAACTCACCATTCTGGGAAGCAACTCGAAGCAAACCAACATAAGGACCAATATCTCCAAAACCACCGCTAAGGACGCCGCGAGCAAACAAGTGAGCGCCTTCAAGAAGGAAAATGATGCTGAGACGTCGTCACCATTCGGTCCGGATAGCCGGACCTAGGGTTTCTCTTGTTGCTCGATGAGGGGCACATATGTCGGCCATGGCACTGCCTCCCAGCAGGGGACGACACCTACGGGTATCGCTGCTGCCAGCATGAAAAGGTCGAGGAAGGATTTTGTTTGGCCAGAGTGTGAGTAATCACAAGCTGTCGGAGCAACATTCGAAGACGATGAAGCCAAGTCGTCGGTCGGAACCGCCACAGCATGAAAGGGAGCTACTTCATCCGCCGAAGTAGGCATCAGACGCCGCCGGACACGAGAGCTAGGGATCATGCGGAAGGATGGATTTTCTATTTTATTTTCAAATTTTAAAAATAGAAAATCCTTAATTTTTGTAGTAGCTTGTCAAGTATGTATGTTGTTTTTCTATTTTTGCCTGTTTTTATTTATTTTATTTTATTCACTTTTTAATTTCCCTTGATTTCTATATAGTTTCCTATTTTAAAAATTCATACAAGTGGGAGGGGGGGGGGGGTAAAAAACTCCTCCATGTCATCATCCAACACTATTTGCATATTTTTCAACAATTTATTAAATTATCCGGATGAATTCCCGCAAACACAGGAATTTCATATAAATCATACAAAAACATTTAAATTTTGGACATTTTTTTTACTAAAAATATAAAACTATGTGCACGCATGGTTATGCAGAGCTCCACTACCACGATACAGATAGCCTACACTAGTATATGGCCTGCCGTGACGGATCCCTTTGTTTTCCCATGTGTGGCAGCCCACTCGAAGGGATATTCTCCCCCCGGTATCCTTGATAAGTCTCCAACGTATTTATAATTTATGAAGTTTTCATGTCATGTTAGCAATAATTTTATATTAAACTAGTGTCCAGTGCGAGTTCCTATTTCTGCATGTTTTTTGTTTCGTAGAAAACCCATACCAAATGGAGTCTAAACATGATAATTTTTTATGGAGAATTATTTTGGAATATATGTGAGTTTTAGAAAGAATAAGCAACGCAAGGTGATGCTCGAGGGCCCCACAAGGCAACAGGGCACGCCCACCCGCTTGGCGTGCTAGGTCGCCTTGTGGGAACCTCGTAAGGCGGTTGGAGCCGTGTTTTCGCCGCAAGAAAGATAATTTCCAGATAAAAATCTCCTCAAACTTCCAGCCCAAGCAGAGTTATGGATCTCAGGGAATATAAGAAATGGTGAAAGGCCAAAAAAACAGACGCAAACTAGAGAAGAAAACATAAAGAGAGATCCAATCTCTGAGGGGCTCGCCATGGAAGCCAAGGACCAGAGGGGAAAACATCTCCTCATCAAGGGGTGGGGGCATGGATGAGTAAGCCTGAGAGCGAGGCTCTCTTCCCCTCTCTCTCGGCAGCGCCTGAGTGCCTCCGAGGGAACCATCGCCACGATGATCGTATTCATCACAGTGTAATCCCCTACTTCAGCATGGTGCTTTATGCCACCTATTATTATCGAATAATGTGTTGTCATCCTATGATGTTTGAGTAGATTTCTTTTGTCCTTTGGATTGATAGATGATCTTGATTGGTTTGAGTTGTATGTTTTTTGGTGATGTTCTATGGTGCCTTTCATGCCGCGCACATATGGGGGATTCCCGTTGTAGGGTGTTGCAATACGTTCATTATTCGCTTGTAGTGAGTGGCTAGAGTGACAGAAGTTTACACTCGAGTAAGGGGGTTGTTGTGAATGGGAGTAAAGGAGACTTAATACTTAATGATATGGTTGAGTTTACCTTAATGGTTTCTAGTAGTTGCGGATGCTTGCTAGAGGTTCAATCATAAGTTCATATGATCCAAGTACGGAAAGTATGTTAGCTCATGCCTCTCCCTCATACAAAATTGCAATAATAATTACCGATCTTGTTATCAATTGACTAGGACAATTCCACACACCATACCATCATTATTCCACACTCGCTATCTATAATATATTCTTACTTTAGTTAGGCAGTACCTATTTTCATATTTTAGTTATGTGATATCATGAAAAGTTATATCCTCTTTATACCCACAAGTAGTTTCATTTCTCATTTCTAGATAAAAGTAAACACTAGATATACATAGAGTCATATCAATGGCTGATGACCCACAAGTATATGGGGTCAATTGTAGCCTTTTTCGGTAAGTAAGAGTGTCGAACCCAACGAGGAACAGAAGGAAATGACAAGTGGTTTTCAGCAAGGTAATGTCTGAAGTGCTAAAATTGTAAGTAGCGGAGTAGTTTGATAGCAAGATAATTTGTAACGAGCAAGTAACGATAGTAGTAATAAAAGTGCAGCAAGGTAGCCCAATCCTTTTGAGGCAAAGGATAGGCCAAAACGGTCTCTTATGATAAGCAAAGTGTTCTTGAGGGCAAACGGGAATTTCATCTAGTCACTTTCATCATGTTGGCTTAGTTCGTATTCGCTACTTTGATAATTTGGTATGTGGGTGGACCGGTGCTTACGTGTTGTTCTTACTTGAACAAACCTCCTACTTATGATTAACCCTCTCGCAAGCATCCGCAACTATGAGAAAAGTATTAAGAATAAATTCTAACCATAGCATTAAACTTTTGGATCCAACCGGTCCCTTACGAAATAGTGCATAAACTAGGGTTTAGGATTTTGTTACTCTCGCAACCCATCATCTAATAACTACTCCACAATGCATTCCCTTAGGCCCAAATATGGTGAAGTGTCATGTATTCGACGTTCACATGACACCACCAAGGGAATCACAACATACATATCATCAAAATATCGAACACATATCAAGTTCACATGATTACTTGCAACATGATTTCTCCCGTAACCTCAAGAACAAAAGTAACTACTCACAAATGATAATCATGCTCAAGATCAGAGAGGTATTAAATAGCATAATGGATCTGAACATATAATCTTCCACCAAATAAACCATATAGTAATCAACTACAAGATGTAATCAACACTACTAGTCACCCACAAGCACCAATCTATAGTTCCGGTACAAAGATTGAACACAAGAGATGAACCAGGGTTTGAGAGGAGTTGGTGATGTTGAAGATGTTGATGAAGATAGCCCTCCCCAAGATGGGAGAGTTGTTGGTGATGGTGATGCCGATGATTTCCCTCTCCGGGAGGGAAGTTCCCCCGGCGGAATCGCTCCACCGGAGGGAAAAAGTGCTCCTGCCCAGGTTCCGCCTCGAGACGACGGCGCTTCATCCCGAAAGTTGTCTCCTCCTTGCTTCTAGGTCAAAATGACTTATATACCAGAAGAGGGGCACCGGAGGTGGGCCTGGGTGAGCACGACCCACCGGGGCGCGCTTGGGATCCCTGGCTCTCCCAGGTGGGTTGTGCCCACCTGGTGGGGGCCCTCTGGTACTTATTTGCTCCAATATTCCTCAAATATTCCATAAAAATTCCTCGTAAAGTTTCAGCTCATTTGGAGTTGTGTAGAATAGGTAGCATGACGTAGCTTTTTCAGGTCCTGTCGAGCTGCCAGAATTCTCCCCCTTTGTGTATACCTTGCATATTATGAGAGAAAAGGCATTAGAATTACTCCAAAAAGCATTATTATTCAATAAAACAACATAAATAACAGTAGGTAAACATGATGCAAAATGGATGTATCATTGGCAGATAGGACTTGAGAGAATATTGATCTTACCTTTAGCTCCTTGTGGGTTTGACACTCCATACTTACTACTTTCATCTTTGGAAATTACTATGATGGTTCCTTGCACTTGGGGATTATCAACCCCCCTATGTATGGTTGCATCATTAGCCGGAGCGGCAAAGAGGTTGCTTCAGGTGTAGCGGGAGGGGGCTTCTTCGCTTCTGTGGAGCCCATACGGGGCCCGCTGATGGTCTAAGATAAAGTATTGTACATGTCAACTACAATACAAGCTAGCGACGCACCTATGGTAGCCCGCATGGGACACAAGCTACGACGGCCTCCCATGTTTTACTTTCCCTGGATATTGGCGGTGGACGCAGACGTGCTGGCCATCGACTCATCAATCTTTGTGCAACCGTCTTATTTATCTGCTAGTAGGATGCAGTTACGCGCGCATTGAAGGCGAATGGCGTGGCCGTAAGAACGGATGTCATGGTACGACATGGCATCGCCCATGTTGGCCGCTCCGCCATGCTTCCCGTGTGCCTCCATGGATGAACTCGCCACCCCTCCGCGAGCTGGCTTGGAGCAGTGAGTGAGGGAGTCCGGGACTAAGGGGTCCTGGAGCCGTTGACCTATTTTCATGGGCCGAACTCATGGGCTGTCCTATAATTATCATTGAAGACTGAATTATTAGACGATGTTGTATCCAGAACGGACTCCTCCGAAGACTTGGTGTGCGCTCCAAGGCAAGATGATGATCGGCATGTTTTCTCCTTGGTGTAACCGACATTATGTAACCCTAGTGCCCCTGGTATCTATATAAACTAGAGGGCTTTTAGTCCATAAGGCACGTTAAGATCATTAATCCTAGGGTTTTAGACCACAACATACAATCTTTAGCAGGACGCAGGGCTTTACCTCTATCAAGAACCGAACCTGGGTAAACGTTGTCCCCCTTGTCTCCTGTTACCCATCAATCCAAGAGCCACAGTTTGGGACCCCCTACCAGAGATTGGCCGGTTTTGACACCGACATTGGTGCTTTCACTCAGAGTTCTGATGCGTGATCGCCAAGTGGTCCCGCCTAATCATCAACATGACATCTATAACACAAAAGTTTTTGTTCCGAGATAGATCTTCATGCTGCATGTTGATCCGACCGGGCGCCTTGGCCGGGTCGGAAACCTGGCCGCCGATTGCTGCGGCAACAAAAGTCCTTCCCTGGCGCTTAGGAATTCCTCTTGTTACTTCTCTGATTTGCGTCGGTTTTTCCCTTGAAGAGGAAAGGGTGATGCAGCACAGGAGCAGTAAGTATTTCCCTTAGTTTGAGAACCAAGGTATCGATCCAGAAGGAGGGCCTCGTCAAGTCCAAAGTACCGCGCAAACACAAACAAGCTTGCACCCAACGTTTCAAAGGGGTTGTCAATCCCTTCAAGATTGTTTGCAAAGTGAGATCTGACGGCGGAAAGTGCAACGAAGTAAAAAGTGTAAGGCTGAAAATATGGTGTGGAGTAGACCCTGGGGGCCATAGTGTTCACTAGAGGCTTCTCTCATAATAGCAAATATCACGGTGGGTGAACAAATTACCGTCGAGCAATTGATAGAACCGCGCAAAGTCATGACGATATCTAAGGCAATGATCATACATATAGGCATCACGTCCGAGACAAGTAGACCGATACTTTCTGCATCTACTACTATTACTCCACACATCGATCGCTATCCAGCATGCATCTAGTGTATTGAGTTCATGACGAACAAAGTAACGCCTTAATAAAGATGACATGATGTAGAGGGATAATCTCAAACCAATTATGAAAACCCCATCTTTTTACCCTTGATGGCAAAAACACGATGCGTACCTCACTACCCCTTTTGTCACTGGGTGAGGTCACCGCACGGTATGAACCCAAAACCAAGCACTTCTCCCATTGCAAGAATCATAGATCTAGTTGGCCAGACAAAACCCACAACTCGAAGAGAATTACAAGGATATGAAATCATGCATAAGAGAGATCAGAAGAAACTCAAATAAGATCCATAGATAATCTGACCATAAATCCACAATTCATCGGATCTCGACAAACACACCACAAAAGAAGATTACATCGGATAGATCTCCATGAAGATCATGGAGAACTTTGTATTGAAGATCCAAGAGAGAGAAGAAGCCATCTAGTTACTAGCTATGGACCCGTAGGTCTATGGTGAACTACTCATGCATCATCGGAGAGGTCATGGTGTTGATGAAGAAGCCCTCCGTGTCCGAATCTCCCCTCCGGCAGGGCACCAGGACATGCCCCAGATGGGATCTTGCGGAGACAGAAGCTTGCGGCGGCGGAAAAGTGATTGCGATGATCTCCTGATTTTTTTGGGATTTTTAGGGAATTTATAGGCGCAACCCCTAGGTCAGGGGACGCTCAGGGGGCCCACAAGCCTGGATGGCACGGCCTCCCCCCTGGCCGCAGGGTGGGGGCTTGTGGGGCCCCTCGGGCTCCCCTGCCTTGGCTCCCAAGCTTCCCGATCTTCTTCCGTTCCAAAAAAATCTTTTCGGGGATTTTCTTCCGTTTGGAGTCCCTTTCAAAATCTCCTCTGAAAGGGGTCAAAAACATGGAAAAAACAAGAACTGGCACTTGGCACTGAGTTAATAAGTTAGTCCCAAAAATATATAAAAGGCATGCAAAACATCCAAAGTTTGACAAGATAATAGCATGAAACCATAAAAAATTATAGATACGTTGGAGACGTATCACCGATCATGAGATCAGGTTTGGGAACCTAGAGTTCGTTGCCGACTCCCTGGGAGATCTTATTCAGACAAAACTTTTGACTCCCCTTGAAGAGATCTCGAGCCCAGATGTCGTGGCATTGGGGACGGTGGACTATGTCCTCAAGGCTTCCTCCACCTTGGGCCCGACCCTAGAACCTGAACCAGTCGACATATTCGAGTCATCTTCGGATGAGCGCTGCCCCGACGCAACTTTAAGCACCCCTGGGCCACGACATTGCGAGTTGACCCCATTGATACGTCTCCATCGTATCTACTTTTCCAAACTCTTTTGCCCTTGTTTTGGACTCTAATTTGCATGATTTGAATGGAACTAACCCGGACTGACGCTGTTTTCAGCAGAATTGCCATGGTGTTGTTTTTGTGCTGAAATAAAAGTTCTCGGAATGTCCTGAAAATTTACGGAGAATATTTCTGGAAAATATTACTTGTGCAAAGATCCACCAGAGGGGACGGGCGAGTGGGCCACAAGCCCTGTAGCCGCGCCCCCTGGTGGCGGCTACCAAGCTTGTAGGGCCCACGTGGCTCTACCGCCCCCAATTCCAGTGCTATTTATTCCATTTCGTCCCGAAAAAATCAGGAGAGAAGATTTCATCACGTTTTTGATCCAGAGGCGCCGCCACATCCCGTTCTTCATCTGGAGGACAGATCTGGAGTCCGTTTTGGGCCCCGGATCAAGGAGATCGTCGCCATCGTCATCATCAACCTTCTTCCCTCTCCAATTCCACGAAGCTCTTCATCGTTCGTGAGTAATCTATTCGTAGGCTCGCTGGGCGGTGATGAGTAGGATGAGATCTATCATGTAATCGAGTTAGTTTTGACGGGGATTGATCCCTAGTATCCACTATGTTGTGAGATTGATGTTGCTACTACTTTGCCATGCTTAATTCTTGTCACTAGGGCCCGAGTGCCATGATTTCAGATCTGAAATTATTATGTTGTCGCCAATATATGTGTGTTTTAGATCCAATCTTGCAAGTTGTAGTTACTTACTATGTGTTATGATCCGGCAACCCCGGAGTGACAATAACCGGAACCACTCCCGGTGATGACCATAGTTTGAGGAGTTCATGTGTTCACCAAGTGCTAATGCGTTGTTCCGATTCTTTATTAAAAGGAGAACCTTAATATCCCGTAGTATCCATTTAGACCCCGCTGCCACGGGAGGGATGGACAATAGATGTCATGCAAGTTCTTTTCCCTAAGCACGTATGACTACACACGGAATGCATGCCTACATCACAGTGACGAACGGGAGCTAGCCACATATCTCTCCGTGTTATAACTGTTGCATGATGAATGTCATCCGACAAATCACCGATCCATTGCCTACGAGTTTGTCCCACTGCTGCTGTTACTTGTTTTGCTCTGCTGCTGTTACTACTGTTGCTGCTACTGTTACTTGTTGCCACTGTTACTTGCTCTGCTGTTACTACTGTTATTGCTACTGTTACTTGCTACTGCTGCTACTTGCTACTGGTGTCACTACTGTTGTTCCTTGCCACTACTATTACTCGTTGCACTGCTGCTACCTGCTACAATACTTTTTCTCGCACCGTTGCCGGGAAAGAATATTTCCCATCCACGGGCAACTTCTGGCGCCATTGATACAACCGTTAGGAATAGTCTGCCGTCAACAGATCGTTTCTGGCACCGTTGCTATCATACTACTTTGCTACTGGTACTTTGCTTGTAGACACTAATCTTTCAGTTGTGGCTGAGCTGACGCCTCAACTGCTAATACTGGAGAATATTCTTTTCCTCCCGTCGTGCGAACCAACAAATTTGGGCTGAATACTCTACCCTCGAAAACTGCCTCGATCCCACACGCTGGTGGGCTATTGCAAGATAATTTCTAATTGTTGAGCAATTGGGAGCAACTCTTTTTTGGCTCCGTTGCCGTGGAGGCATCAAGTCAGGAATAGTTGCACGTCAGCAGCATTTTTTTGGTGTCGTTGCCGGGGACTGCTAGCAGCATTTTTCTGGCGCCGTTGGCGGGGAGGATAGCTATATTCTCTGAGTCACTTGGGATTTATATCTGCTGATCACTATGAAGAATCTGAAAGATCCAAGAACCAAAGTTTTGCCCTCAACTACGAGGGGAGGTAAGGAACTGCCATCTAGCTCTGCACTTGATTCACCTTCAGTTATGAGTAAGTTTGCGACACCACCCCCTACTAGAAATCTTGATATGTCGCCTGTGCTTGATGATGCTAGAGATGCTATGCTTGATACTGCTTTGCCTAATGATGCTAGAGATGCTATTTTGCCTGATGATGCTATGCTTGATACTGCTAGAGATACTACTTTGCCTGATATGCCACTAGGGGTATTCCTTGATGCTCATATTTCTAGAGTTACTGCCAATGCTCGTGATGCTTCTGAAACTGCTGATACTATTGAGATAGAACATGCTTTTGCTCCTGCTAGATCTAGCTCTCCTAGATATGAATTGCATGATATACCTGAGGGTTATGTTATGGAGGGAGATATAGCTGAGGATTTTATTGCGTGTAAGGATGCCTATGACGCCGAGAAATTACTTCTCAAGTGGAAGGAAAAATCTCTGAAAGCTAGGATGAATTACGACCCGAAGTTTGCCACTTCACCTATCTTTATCACCGATGAGGATTATGAATTATCTGTCGACCCTGAGATAATCTCTCTAGTCGAATCTGATCCTTTCCACGGTTATGAGTCTGAGACAGTCGTAGCCCATCTTACCAAACTACACGATATAGCCACCCTTTTCACTAGTGAGGAGAAGATCCGCTACTACTATATCCTTAAGCTCTTTCCTTTCTCTCTAAAGGATGACGCTAAAGCCTGGTTCACTTCTCTTGCTCCTGGATGTGTGAGTAGTCCCCAGGATATGGTCTATTACTTCTATGAGAAATATTTCCCTACCCATAAGAAGCAAGCTGCCTTGCAGGAAATATACAACTTTGCTCAACTCAAAGAAGAGAGTCTCCCACAAGCTTGGGGGAGGCTCATCCAGCTACAGAATGCTTTGCCTGATCACCCTCTTAAGAAGAACGAGATACTGGATATCTTCTATAACGGACTTACCGATGCTTCTAGAGACCACCTAGATAGTTGCGCCAGTTGTGTTTTTAGGGAACGAACTATAGAACAAGCTGAGATCCTACTAAATAAGATCTTGATCAACGATAATGCTTGGACTGTTCCTGAACCACCTCCTAAGCCAACTCCTAAGAAAAGAGGTATCCTATTCCTCAGTCCCGAAGATATGCAAGAAGCCAAGAAATCTATGCAAGAGAAAGGCATTAGATCTAAAGATGTCAAAAATCTACCACCTATCGAAGAGATCCATGGTCTCGATAACCCGATACAGGTAGTAGAAGTAAATTCTCTGCATAGGTTTGATGAGAGTGATATTCCTTTTGATAAACCTGCTAGCCTATGCTTTGATGAATTTGAAAACTTTGTTGCCAAACAACAGAGTTTCAATGATTATGTTAGCAGACATTTGGAACAAAGTACTCGTATGCTTAGTCATTTAAGTGCTTGTGTAGACAGAAATGTCAATGATCTGAAGCTTCTGAGTAAACATGCCTCTATGATTACTACTCAGGTAGAACAAGTACTTAAAGCTCAGAATGACTTGCTCAATGAATTAAATGACAATTCTGTCAGAGAAATTACTAGAGGAGGCAAAATGACTCAGGAACCTTTGTATCCTGAAGGCCATCCTAAGAGAATTGATCAAGATTCTCAAGGAATTAATGCTGATACACCCAGTCATCCTAAGAATAAGAAGAAGGATGATAGAAACCTACATGTCAGTTCACCAAATACTATCACAGCTGAAGAACCAAATGATATTTCTGCGTCTGATGCAGAAACACATTCTAGTGATGAACATGAACCTGGTGACAATATGGACAACGATGTTCATAATAATACTCAACCTAGCAAGAATAAGGAAGTGGAGATTGAACCTACGGTTAATCCTGATAACCCACAACCTAAGAGATACGATAAGAATGACTTCATTGCTAGGAAGCATGGTAAAGAAAGGGAGCCATGGGTTCAGAGACCTATCCCTTTCCTCCTAAGCCATCCAAGAAAAAGGATGATGAGGATTTTGAGCGCTTCGTTGAGATGACCAGACCTGTCTTTCTGCAGATGCGGTTAATTGATATGCTCAAAATGTCTCCATATGCCAAGTACATGAACAATATCGTGACTAATAAAAGGAAGATACCAGATCTTGAGATCTCCACCATGCTTGCCAATTACACTTTCAAAGGTGGAACTCCTAAGAAACTTGTGATCCCGGAGTGCCCACTATACCTTGCTCCATTAAAGAAAACTACGTAAGAACTGCCTTATGTGACCTTGGAGCCGGTGTTAGTGTTATGCCTCTATCTCTTTATCGTAGACTTGAACTGGATAAGTTGACACCCACTGAAATTTCTGTGCAAATGGCCGACAAATCAACCGCTTTCCCCATCGGCATTTGCAAGGATGTGCCTGTTGTGGTTGCTAACACCACTATCTTAACAGACTTTGTTATCTTGGATATTCCTGAGGACGATGCCATGGCTGTCATCCTTGGAAGATCCTTTTTAAACTATGCAGGGGCTGTTATAGATTGCAACAAAGGCAATGTCACTTTCCATGTCAATGGTAATGAGCATACAGTGCACTTTCCGAAGAAACGACATCAAGTACATTGCATCAATGCTATCGAAAACACTTCGTCGATTCTTATTGGGAGCTTTGAATGCCCTATTCCTCGTGTCAAGATGAAGTATGATTTGCTTGTTGGGGGGATTCATATCCCCATTGAGGTGACTTAGTGGCTATTCGACAATTCTCTGTTTCCTTTTGCGATTTGAAAAGGTTTTGTCATGAGGATTTGATCAACCCCATTGACGGATTTCTTTCGATGACCATGAAATGGATGAATCAAGGAGTCACATACCTCTATTTTAAGATTTCACTTTCTGTTGCTTAGAAGAAAAATGATAGATTTAGTTTAGTTTTCCCTGTTTTCTGTTTTAGCGTCCCGGAGAAAAATACCCCGAAAATAAAAGTTCTCCGATGGTCCTAAAAATCAAATATGATTTTTTCTGGAATTTTTGAAAATTACAAGGACTGAGAGCTGGCCTGGGGGCCACACCAGTGGGCCACAAGCCCTGTAGCTGTGACCTCCCCCCTGGCGACGGCTACCAAGCTTGTGGGGCCCACAGGGACCCCTTCCACTCATTCCAGCTCCCATCCTCTTCTTCTACCTCCAGAAAAAATCGTTTCGCAGCTCAAACCCGTGTTCTTGCTCATCTGGCTGTGATTTTCGATCTCCTTGCTCAAAGCACCTTTCTCCGAACCGTTTTGGGGAAATTACTCCTTGGTAAGTGACTCCTCCATTGGTCCAATTAGTTTCTACTCTAGTGCTTTACCCTTCGCGTATTCTTGCTACCTTGGTGACCCTGTTCTTGAGCTTGAAATGTTGATTTTAGCTGGTCCCAAGTAGTTTTAGCGCGTGATACGGTCTCTAGGCACTAGTAGGAGTAGTTGCTACAAGGTGTGGTTGGTCTTTATTCACTTTTCTCTTGAACTTCAAAAAAATTTAGCAAAAGGAAATTATGTTCAGGAGGAAGTTTCATGGTGGTTCCTCAAGTAAGAAGGGTCCCCGTCTTTCTATTCGGGAGCCCGATCCTTATCAACTAAGGGACACACCGGTACAACCATGTGAATGGCCTTCCGATGAGTTCATGATCGAAGCAGGCTTCAAGGATGAGTTTGCTACACTTGTCCGCAATGCCGGGTTAGAAGAATTCCTCTCAGATAAATGTGAACAGTATGCTATGCTCATTTCCTCTTTCGTGCGTAGATTTAAATTTTCAGTTGGCCGTGACTCATCCATACTGTTTGATCTGTATGATAAATCCTACACCATGGATTTGGAGGATTTCAATAGGATTTGCAAGATACCCGATGGGGGTAGTCTTAATGACCCTGCTAAGTCTTCGGTTAGAGATTTTGTCTCTAGTATAACTGTTGGAGAAACTAGAGACATCACGCAAGCTACCATAGGAAGCATTCATTTCCCTGCCTTGCACTACTTTTCCCTCTTCATAGGTAGATGCATTAATGGCAAGATTGCACATTGTCACCTATGCTCATCCGACCTTCGTATCCTTAAGAGCGCAGTAACAGGTGACAGGAGCTTCAACATGGGAGCTATAATAGCAAGGAGGCTGAATAATAATGCCATTGATGGGGATTTCTTTGTTGGAATTTGTGCTACGCGCTTAGCAAATTTTCTTGGAGTACCCATCCGTTCAGGAGACCCCCCTCTCCGTACAGCCTACCTTGATCGTGTCGCTCTAACACGCTACCAGTTCCTTGAGAGGGATGATGAATCCCTCCTATACCGTTTGATATTTAACCGGCAACGTGTTTTCCATATTACCCTTCCTGCTCCTGTTCTCTTTGACTTTCAGGTAGAACGGAGATATTACATAACCAGAGGAGAGGCAGAGGAGTATGAGAGGGAGGCAAAGGCTGCTCGTCTCCGTGAGGCAGCTATTCAGGCAGTGGCTGCAACACTCCCGTATAACACCCATTATGATTTTGGGTTTCGCCAGGACCATCCATGGGAGTAGACCAAGCTAGGCCAAAAGCCTAAGCTTGGGGGAGTACGTGTTTGCACCAACTTTACATTCATGCTTATGCTTTCACTTTGTTAGCCGGTGTTTACACTTTGCCACTGTATTATCCATGCTAGTTTATTTTTGTTTTCTTGTTTTCTTGTTTTGTGTCCTTTTGAGAAAACCCAAAAAGATTTTCCTTTCTTCTTTTGCTTGTTGGGAGCTTTCTCGTGTAAATAGTTTTCTTTTTCTTTGGGTCAAGGTAGAAGATATTGGTTACAATGTTTAGTGGCTCTTGCATGCATACCTGTTTAGCTTTCAAAGATCCATATTACTTTGTCTTCTCTTTTGTGTTTGCCTGCAGATTCCAGCTTTAGTCCAATGCACGAGCACTCTTATTATTGTTCACATCGTTCGATCGTGCAAGTGAAAGGCAATAATGATGATATATGATGAAGTGACTGAGACTGGAAAGCTGGTATGAACTCTATCTATTTTATTTTTGTATATATGACTAGCTTGTCGTCCTAGATTCAGCTTTGTTGTGAGAGAACCATGTTTGCAATAACAACTTAGAGATCATAGTTTCTGATGCCATGCTTAATTAGCTCGGAGCTTATAATGGTTTGTCTTGAATGCCAACATAGATTTTGAGATGACTATGATGTAGTATGATAGGATGGTATTCTCCTTTGAATGATTCAAGTGGCTTGACTTGGCGCATGTTCATGCATGTAGTTGAAACAAAATCAACATAGCCTCTATGATGTTCGTGTTCATGGTGATTTATATCCTGTTCATGCTTGCACTCAATGTTAGTCAAACTCATTGCATCTTGATGACTGTTGTCGCTCTCTAGTTGGTCGCTTCCCAGTCTTTTGCTAGCCTTCACTTGTACTAAGCGGAATACTGCCTGTGCATCCACTTCCATAAACCCAAAAGTTGTGCCTTATGAGTCCACCATACCTACCTATGTGCGGTATCTACCTGCCGTTCCAAGTATATTTGAATGTGCCATTCTCTAAACCTTCAAGAAATAATCTGTTTTGCATGCCCGAACCGCTCATGTGGTGACAGGGGCTATTGGTATCTTCCATGTTAGGCTTGTTACCCTCGACATGTGTTTATTCACTGTCATTCACGAGAAAGGGGCCGGTAATTGGAATGCCCAGTTCCATGCTTAAATCGAAAACATAACTGTAAAACAAGACTCCCCCCGGATTGATGTTAGTATGGACGGTAGCCGAAGATTCGTCTCGCCATGGAGTGTGATTGATTGGTGGTGGGGGAGTTAAAACTTTACTTTTCTGTTTGGGAACCGCCTATAGTATGAGTAGCATGGAAGATATTGAGAACTCTTGGTCATTGCGTTGACAATGAAAGCGTGCCACCCAAAATTATTATCTCTGTTTTCAAAGCTTGAGCTCTGGCACCTCTGCAAATCAATGCTTCCCTCTGCGAAGGGCCTGTCTATTTATTTTCCTGTTGAGTCATCCTCCTCTTGTATAAGCACCAATTAGAGAGCACCTCTGTCATTTTTATGCTTTTCTTTTGATTGATATTGAGTATGACTATGACTGGATCTTCGTTGCTATGAATTACAATGTTTAGTTAGCCCTTGATCTTTGAAAGTGCTCTGCATTTATGTTTTGCGGTCTCAGAAAGAGCTAGTGAGATACCACCTATTCATATTGCTTCATGCTTGTTTTGATTGAATTGTTGGTATCTGAAACTCATTATTATTTGCTCGCTAGCTGATTATTCCATTGATATTAGTTTACCGTGTGACCTTTGTGTCACTTGCTTATGTGGTTAACTTGTGATCTTGCTGAAATTCTGGTTATGAGTTAGACATAGTTGCAACAACAAGATCAAACAGAGTTTGTCAAAATTTTTCTTTCTCTTTCAGTTTGTCAACTGAGTTGCTTGAGGACAAGCAAGGTTTTAAGCTTGCGGGAGTTGATATGTCTCCATCGTATCTACTTTTCCAAATTCTTTTGCCCTTGTTTTGGACTCTAATTTGCATGATTTGAATGGAACTAACCCAGACTGACGCTGTTTTCAGCAGAATTGCCATGGTGTTGTTTTTGTGTAGAAATAAAAGTTCTCGGAACTTCCTGAAAATTTACGGAGAATATTTCTGGAAAATATGAAAAATACCTACGCAAAGATCCACTGGAGGGGACGGGCCAGTGGGCAACAAGCCCTGTGGCCGCGGCCCCCCTGGCGGCGGCTACCAAGCTTGTGGGGCCCACGTGGCTCTGCCGCCCCCAATTCCAGCGCTATTTATTCCCTTTCACCCCGGAAAAAATGAGGAGAGAAGATTTCATCGTGTTTTCGATCCATAGGCGCCGCCACATCCCGTTCTTCATCTGGAGGACAGACCTGGAGTCCGTTTTGGGCTCCAGATCAAGGAGATCGTCGCCATCGTCATCATCAACCTTCTTCCCTCTCCAATTCCATGAAGCTCTTCATTGTTCGTGAGTAATCTATTCGTAGGCTCGCTGGGCGATGATGAGTAGGATGAGATCTATGATGTAATCGAGTTAGTTTTGACGGGGATTGATCCCTAGTATCCACTATGTTCTGAGATTGATGTTGCTACTACTTTGCCATGCTTAATGCTTGTCACTAGGGCCCGAGTGCCATGATTTCAGATCTGAAATTATTATGTTGTCGCCAATATATGTGTGTTTTAGATCCGATCTTGCACGTTGTAGTTACCTACTATGTGTTATGATCCGGCAACCCTGGAGTGACAATAACCGGAACCACTCCCGGTGATGACCATAGTTTGAGGAGTTCATGTGTTCACCAAGTGCTAATGCGTTGTTCCGGTTCTTTATTAAAAGGAGAACCTTAATATCCCGTAGTATCCATTTGGACCCCGCTGCCATGGGAGGGATGGATAATAGATGTCATGCAAGTTCTTTTCCCTAAGCACGTATGACTACACACGGAATGCATGCCTACATCACATTGACGAACGGGAGCTATCCACATATCTCTCCCTGTTATAACTGTTGCATGATGAATGTCATCCGACAAATCACCGATCCATTGCCTACGAGTTCGTCCCACTGCTGCTGTTACGTGTTTTGCTCTGCTGCTGTTACTACTGTTGCTGCCACTGTTACTTGCTGCCACTGTTACTTGCTCTGCTGCTACTGCTGTTACTACTGTTGCTGCTACTGTTACTTGCTACTGCTGCTACTTGCTACTGCTGTCACTACTGTTGTTCCTTGCCACTGCTGTTACTCGTTGCATTGCTGCTACCTGCTACAATACTTTTTCTCGCACCGTTGCCGGGAAAGAATATTTCCTGTCCACGGGCAGCTTCTGGCGCCATTGATACAACCGTTAGGAATAGTCTGCCGTCAACAGATCGTTTCTGGCACCGTTGCTATCACACTACTTTGCTACTGATACTTTGCTTGCAGACACTAATCTTTCAGATGTGGTTGAGCTGACGCCTCAACTGCTAATACTGGAGAATATTCTTTTCCTCCCGTCACACGATCCAACAAATTTGGGTTGAATACTCTACCCTCAAAAACTGCCTCGATCCCACGCGCTGGTGGGCTATTGCAAGACAATTTCTAATTGTTGAGCAATTGGGAGGAGCTCTTTTCTGGCTCCGTTGCCGTGGAGGCATCAACTCAGGAATAGTTGCACTCAGCAGCATTTTTCTGGCGCCGTTGTCGGGGACTGCTAGCACCCATGCATTCTGAAAACATGGACTCCACATACGTCGTGGCACTGAATGAGATGCTCGGCCGAGTCTAGGCCATGGGAATAGTGAACAACCAACCCCCGGTGTACGATTATATCGGGCTTAGACCAGATGACAGGGAAATTTACGTCCCACCCATCATGCACTTGGTTGTCATCCTCGAGGAACCGGTTGAATGTTTTCCTAACCAACCACTAGAGCTTAAGACGGTCTATGTTTAGATCTCCAACAATCCGGATGGCCCCCTATTACGAAATCCAAGCTCTACCCCGAACTCAGTTCGATGTGTGACCTAGATTCTGTGCGGCAACATCTGGCTGAGAACCCGGACCCCGAGCCCCGCGCACCAGAATCCTCGATGGTATTTGACACAACCAACATAACTAGGGATTCACATCCTGGCGGGATGCAAAGAATTTCCCCACCGACCTCCCACGCTAGACACTCTCTTAGTAATTCGGAGAGGTCTGATATACGAAACCTAAGGTGCGTCAACCAACAACAGGGGGAAGCAGTCCAACACTCTGGGCCAGATTCCTCCTAGCCACAAACCAGATACGAGACTGCAGTAGCCAAGATATTGTAGAAACCTTCCGCCATAATTTCCATAATGAAGGAATCTTAAACGCCCTCGCCCGCCGTCAAATCGACAGCTTCACTGAGCTATCTGCATTGATACACAAGTATTGCACAATGGAAAGCACCTAGCAGACTTAACAAATGCAAACCTATTTAATCTACGCAGCTAGAGGAGCTCAGAGGAAGCGAATGCTGCAACGCCGATCAGCCAAGCACGCCCCCCCCCCCCCCCCGAGAAAAAGAAAAAACCCCTCGATCGATCCAGAATTGTCCTTGATAAATTATTGGACATTCCATGCCTCATACACTCCACATTGCCGAACACTAGCTCGACTGATAGCCTTCGAGCTTGCTGGGTCGTTAGGCAAGTAGCAAAACATGTAGAGGCTGTCCCAGGGTCTCATCGTCCAACAAGCGTTGACTAACACCGCCGGATAAGAACGACGAAGTCTTAACAATTTATGAGATGTTCTCCTCAAACAATCAGAGGAAGAGAGCTCTTCGAGAACCTGATCATCTATTCTAGGTGGCAGCAACAAACTCATGGACAAATACACACATAACTTTCAGCGAGGAAGACCAGCCGAGAATTTGCTCCACCTGAACAACTGCCGCTCTGGTCCTCAACCCTATTATAGACGGCTTTAGGCTTCGCAAGGTACTAATGAATGGCGGTAGCGACTTAAACCTCATATTTGAGGATACTTTGGATAAAATGCAGTTCGATCAATCTCGTATGGAACAAAGCCACACAACCTTTCAAGTGATTATCCCTGGAGGAGAGGCGTGATGCACAGGAAGCATTTCTCTCGACGTGGTATTCGGTACCCCTGAGAACTACATGTCCAAAGAACTTGTCTTCAATATCGTACCATTTCACAGCTGTTATCACGCTCTTTTCGGGCGAGAGAACTTCACTATATTTCAGGCCATACCACACTATAGGTACATGAAGCTCAATATGCGAGGGCCCAACAGTGTCATTACAGTGTCAAGTGACCCAGATAGAGCTTTTTGGGATGAAAACAAAACGACATCGCTTGCCCTCGAGGCACTATCCGAAGCCCTTGTGGCCGAAGAATTAACCGCACTCCGCTCGACAGTAGATAAGGATGATGTGATCCTCACCAAGAGGCCCAAGTCCACATCCTTTAAACCAACAAATGAAATAGTCAAATTTCAGGTACATCCAACGGACGCTAATAAAACAACGTCCATTGGAGCCCAGCTGGACCCTGCAGTTGATGAAGCATTGCGTACATTTTTGCATGAAAACCGGGACTTATTCGCTTGGCATCCCTCAAATATGCCAGGAATCCCACGAAGACCAGTCGAGCATAGCCTGAATATAATCATAGGCTTCAAACGAATCAAACATGCATTGTGCAGATTTTTCGAACCCAAACGTCAAGCCATGGGTACCGAATAGAAAAATTACTTGAAGCCGGATTCATTCGAGATATTGAACACCCTGAGTGGTTGGCAAAATTGGTCATGGTACCAAAAAAGGATAAATCCTGGTGGCTTTGTGTCGATTTCAAAGACCTAAACAAGGTCTGCCCTAAGGGTCCCTTTCCTTTACCTTGCATAGACTAGACCATTGACGCCACTACTGGACATGATTCACTGTGCTTCCTTGATGCCTACTCCGGATACCATCAAATCAAAATGAAGGAGTTTGCCAAGCCGCTACCACCTTCATCACCCCCTACGGGCCATTCTGTTTCAATACAATGCCCTTTGGGTTAAAAATGCAGGCGTCACATATCAGCGTATGATTGAGAAATGCCTAGAGAAACAAATCGACAAAAAAATGAAGGCATACATGGATGACGTGGTCATTAAAAAAAGCACGTCAGCCACCTGGTGGATGACCTCCGACAAACCATTGGTAATATCGGGGAGTACATCATATGGCTCAATCCAGAATAGTGTGTATTCGGATTTCCCGTGGGTAAACTACTCGGATTCATCGTCTTCCATAGAGGAATAAAGGCCAATCCACCAAAAATCTAAGCTCTATCCTAGCTGGCGATCCTGGCAGAGTTGAAGCACATGCAAAAACTGGCAGGCTAGATGGCGCCTTTAAGCCGCTTCATTTCCTGCCTGGCGAGAAGGCAATAACGCTCTACAGACTGCTCAAACGGACCAAAAACTTTGCGTGGACCAATGAGGCAACAAACACCCTGGAAGAAGTTAAAACACTATTGGCGAGTAACCCCATACTGACACCACCTGCTATAGGGGAACCAATGCTGTTGTACATCTCGACCACCAATCAAGTGGTCACCGCAGTCCTCGTTGTTGAACGAGAGGCGGAAGGCCAAAAACTCCTAGTGCAGAAGCGAGTCTATTATGTGTCTGAAATACACACCCCATGCAAATCTCGGTATCCACACTATGAGAAGATAGCCTATATAGTTTTCTGGCATCTCGCAAGCTCCAACAATACTTTCAGGAGTGTTCGATTACAGTAGTATCTGAAGTACCCCTAAATGATATAATCAACAACAGGGACGCCACGAGCCGCATAGCCAAATGGTCCATTGAGATCTTACCTTCTGAAATTGTGTACAAGCCACATCGAACTGTTAAATATCACGTGTTGGCTGATTTTCTTGCCGAATGGACGGAGGCCGAACTCCCTAAAGAGTATAGTACATATTCCCATTGGACAATGTACTACGGTGGCTTTAAGACGCTTGCCGAACTGGGGGCTGGTGTTATACTTACATCCCCCACGGGTGACAGCATCTAGTATGTGCTATAGATCATGTACGCCGGTTACAAAAATGCGGCCGAATACGAGGCTTTGTTGCATGGTCTTCGGATGGCAACTTCAATGGGCGTACAATGGCTTGAGGTATGGGGAGATTCTAACCTTGCTATCTCCCAAATCAATGGCAAATTCGACGCTAAAAATCCAAAAATGGCGGAATATAGGAACGTTGTTCTCACAATATCATCACAGTTCGAAGGCCTCAAATTCCATCATGTCTCGAAATACAACAATCAAACTGCTGATGTCCTTACTTGTATGAGCTCCAAACACGGCCCTGTTCCTAAAAATACCTTTTTGGAATAGCTTTTGAAGCCATCCGTGGTATGGTAGGACGAGGTCAATGACATTGGAGCTAGTGGTAAGGAACAAGTCACCCCTCCTGTAATTGAACCAGATGAGCAAATCATTGGCGGCTCAACACTTTAGTAAAGGCCCTCGGCTCACGAAGTCATGGTAGTAATCGCACCATGGACCAAGCATTTTCTCGCTTATCTTCTATGCTAAGAGCTCCCTAATGACCAAACTGAAGCAAGATGAATAATTTGATGATCCAAGGCCTACAAGGTCCATGAGGGGGAGCTATACAAGAAAAGCACCACCGGAGTCCTCAAGCAGTGCATATTGATACGTCTCCAACGTATTGATAAATTATAAAGTATTCATGCCATGTTGCCTAGGTTTACAATACTTTATATGCTTTTGATGCACTTTATACGATTTATTTAGAACTAACCCAGACTAATGTTGTTTTCAGCAAAATTACCATGGTGTTGTTTTTGTGCAGAAAATGAAAGTTCTCGGAATTGCCCAAAACTTTTTTATAATTTTTCGTGAAGGAAATAAGCAATATTGGAGTGAAGAACCACATGAGAGGAGCCATTAGTGGGCCACAAGCTAACAGGGTGTGACCCCCCTTAGGTTGCGTCCTAGTAGCTTGTGGGGCCCACGTGGCTTCGTTCGGCGTGATTCCAACGCTGAAAATCCCATATATACCAAAAACCCCAGAAGTAAAAAAGAGAACTTCTGCTCCGCCGCTGCAACGCTCTATATCACGAAAACCCAATCTAGAGACATTTCAGTACCCTGCCTTATTTCCCAGAGTTTTTACAACATTTTGCTCGCTATTTTCCACTTGCTACGTTGCTGTTTTCATATTTTCAGATTACAAAAATCTATATCTACTATCCCTACTACACTTGTATCACCATCTCTTCGCCGAACTAGTGCACCTATACAATTTTCCATTGTATTGGGTGTGTTGGGGACACAAGTGATTTCTTGTATTTGATTGCAGGGTTGTTTGAGAGAGACCATCTTCATCCTACACCTCCAACAGACTGATAAACCTTACGTCATCCACTTGATGGAAAATTTCTAGTGTCCTACAAAACTTTGCGCTTGGAGGACCAACACAGTCTATAAGAATAAAGTTGTGTAGTAGACATCAACCTCTTTTCTAGCGCCGTTGCCGGGGAGATGAGTTCTTGAAGGTATATCTTTAGGTCTTGCAATTAGATCTTTTAGTTTCTTGTTTCTCACTAGTTTGGTTTACAAAGAAAACTACAATAAAATGGAATTTAGGTTGCCTCATTTGCTTCGTTTCTATAATGTCTTTCGTGAAAATGATGGTTCAGATTTTTTTCAATTGATAGAAGAAGAATTTATGAAAATACTTAATGTGAAATCCTGGAATGATGAGCATGATAGCAGTATTGTTGGTATGATTCCTTGAATATCCATATATGCAAAGCCACAAGCTTGGGGATGCTATGTTTGAGGAAGATGTTATTTTTAGTCCCCCAAGTTTTGAAGAGCAAATATATTATGATGAAATCATGCCTCCTATCGGTGATGATTATTGTGATGACATTTATGATATAAAGAATAAGGATGACCATGAAACTTTTCATCATGATTTAAATTTTCACATGGATTATATCAATCAAGTATCTCATGATAGTTATTTTGTTGAGTTTGCTCCGAGTACTATAAATGATAAGAATTTTCTTGTGTGGGTAGTAATAAAAATTATATGCTTGTGCATCATGAAAAGAATGCTTTATGTGATAGTTATATTGTAGAACGCCTTCATGATGATACTAAAAATTATTATGAGGGAGGAACATATGATTGTAGGCATTGCAATAATATTAAGTTTCCTCCCTATGTGTTCAAAGTCTCAAAATCATGCTTGTTTTGCCTTCCTATACTAGTTGATTCTTGATCCCATAAATTGTTTGCTCACAAAATCCCCATGCATAGGAAGTGGGTTAGACTTAAATATGTTTTTCATGTGATTCATGACGCTCTCTTGCATATTTCAAATACTATTCGTATGTGAGCATCACTGAAATCATCATGCCTAGCTAAAAGGCATTAAAGAAAAGTGCTTGTTGGGAGACAACCCAACATTTATACTTCCTGTTTCTGTGTTTTCACATGATTAAGATATTGTGGTAATCATGTTTTGTGTCATTTATTTCAATAAATTTCCAAGTAAAGCCTTTGGGATAGTGTGGATACTTGTTTGTTTGATACTGTGCAAAAAACAGAAACTTTTATGTCACTTCAGAATTTCTATGATTTTACTGGAGCGTCGAAAAATTCTGAATTTTTTACAATGTTTTTATATGAAAATTCTCTGCGTTTTCCTAATGTTTCAGAATTTTTAGAGAGAGGGAAATATGGTATTTGTGCAGATCTTTACAAACTGTTCTGTTTTTGACATATTTTGTTTTGCATGCATAGTTTTCCTTTTTTAATATTTCCATTGCTTATATTTAGTGATATAAATTATGGGAATGATGGAATAGAGTAGGTATCATGTGAGAACAATTATGAATCTTGTCATGACAGTACCTAAGTGAATGATCTATCTTTATTACACTAACCATCTCACAAAGTTCCCTTAAGTTTTGTGTGACAAAAGTTTTCAAGTTTTGGGTGAGATACCGATATGAGGTGAATAATGATCAGCAAGAACCTAAGCTTGGGGATGCCCAATGCATCCCAAGGTAATATCCAAGTAAGACTCAAGCGTCCAAGCTTGGGGATGCCCCGGAAGGCATCCTCTCTTTTGTCTCCAACATTATCGGTATATCTTACTTGAAGCTATATTTTTACTCGTCACATGATATGTGTTTTGATTGGAACATCATTTTATTTTGTTTTTATATTTTATATTTTATTTATAATCTTTTTTTAATAAAAAGTGCCAAGAATTTCCTTTAGAATCCATGAATTGCATGTGTGATGTGTGCTGTACAAAAACAGAAACTTTTTTTTGTAGTATTTGAATTATAATTTTTTCCATAGAATGTGGAAAGTTTATGAAAATTTTACACAGTGATTTCATACAATTTTTTTATCATGTGCTAAATTATCAGGATGTTTGGATATACATAAGTATACTTTTTAAACAGATTGCTACATATGGTTCTATTTGATCAGACTGTTGTCATAGTTTTGTTGTCTACTTATCCTGGAGTTTTCATGGCTTATATTAGTGGATATAAAATTTGAAATTATAGTATAAATTACCTAATGTTTTAAAATTATTATGCAAATTGTCTTGGCATTACATGAAGTGTTGATTTATTCTTATGTGTACTAACCTATCCCATGAGTTATTTTCAAGTTTTGTGTGGATGAAGTTTTTGAGACTTAGGTGAAACCAGGATATGAGAGGATTGGACGAGATACAAAAGCTCAAGATTGGGGATGGCCAAGTCACCCCAAGTAAATATTTCAAGAAGTATCAAGCATCTAATCTTGGGGATGCTACGCATCCCACTTCTCTTCGTCAACACATATCGGTTAGCCTATGTTGAGCCTAAATTTTTATTTGTGCACATGCTATGTGCTATTATTGGAGTGTATTTTTGTTATATTTGTTGTTTGAAATAAAATATCATATCTGAAAATATTTATTGAGAGATAAAGTCCTCACATAGCTACTTAATTGTTTGACTACTCATTGATCTTCATTTATATCTTTTGAGAGTAGTTTGATGTTTCCTCTTGAGCTTCACTTATACCCTAAGAGTAAATTGTGAATGACCTGAATATCATAAATATGAAATTATCAATGTGCATTATGCGCTGTAGTAGTTTCACATTTGGTTTAGAAAGTAAAACCTATTGAAGTTTGACAATCACAATGTTGGTCATAAAAGCAATTCATGAATGATTAATATAAGAAAGAGAACTTTCACGTGCAAATATATTATCTTGGACATCTTTTATGATTATGAATACCCATTAATTACTTTCAAACTTGATCAAATAGTTGAAGTTGGACAAAGAACAAAATGTAATGGTTAAGTTTGGATATATTTTCATAGAAGTTATATTGTTATGGATCCTCCAAAATGTGGTGCTTGTTTAGAACCTTTCGCTAGTCAAAACTTTGTACTAAGTAGAGATACTACTTGTGCATCCAAACCCTTGAGATAGGTTTCTTCCATGAGAGTCGACCATACCTACCTATACATGGTATTTCACTGCCATTCCAAGTAAATTTGCATGTGTCACTTCTAAACATTCAGATAAACATCCGTTTTGTTTGCCCATGCCGCTCATGGAGCGACGGGGCGGTCATTATCTTCCATGCTAAGCGAGCTATTCTCAAGATGAGTGTTTATTCACTTGTCATTGCATGAGAGAGGCTAGTAAAAAGGATTCCGAGTCCTACATAATACTAAAATAAATAAACAAGAACTACCCCTAGAAAGTTGATTATTTGGAGGGCACCTGTGGATATGACTATCCATGGAATGTGATTGAATGGTTGAGGGGGAGTACAATTTTAGGTATGTTTGGGAACCGCCAATAATGTGATTAGCATGGAAGATATTGAAAACTCTGTTGTGACAATGACAGGAAAGGCACACCACCCAAAATATATTCATCTCTATTTTAAACAATCAGCTCTGTCACCTGTGCAAGTCCCTGCTTCCCTCTACGAAGGGACAATCTATTTACTTTCATGTTACTTACTTTTCATGTTGAGTCAACTTCTTATTACAACATCAGTGTATTAGTTGGCAAGAATCATGTGGTGGGGAAAGATCGAAATATATATATCCACTCAAATATATTTGATCATGATTCATTATTTTTGGAAATTATCTTTATGATAAATATGCCAGGAGGCGAAACATTAAGCCCCTATCTTTCTCTGTGTTAGATGTATGTTTTTGTTCTAAAAATATGCCTTGATTATGAGCAATCATATAATACTATATGATAATAGAGTATGTGGAGCTCTTACTTAGACTTGATGATGCATTGAAGTTGTTTGGTGACTAAGAACATGGGTTGTTAAGTTTGAAGATAATGCTTGTCTGAACCATGACACGTGAGTTGATTGCTACTCTATCATGATAAGTTTTATGAGAAAATGTTTCTGATTATGATGCTAGAAAAAGTGAATGGAATTATCATTTATCAAACTTACATACTATACTAGCATTCACACTTCATAAATTATTTCTTTTATCATTTACCTACTCAAGGACGAGTAGGAATTAAGCTTGGGGATGCTGATATGTCTCCAACATATCGATAATTTATGAAGTATTCATGCCATGATTGCCTATGTTTACAATACTTTTATATGGTTTTGATGCAATTTATATGATTTATTTAGAACTCACCTGGACTGACGCTGTTTTTTGCAGAATTACCATGGTGTTGTATTTGTGCGGAAAATGAAAGTTCTCAGAATCGCCCAAAACTTTTTTATAATTTTTCTGGAGGAAATAATAAATATTGGAGTGAAGAACCACTAGATAGGAGCCACCAGTGAGCCACAAGCTAATATGGGGCAACCCCCCTAGGTCATGCCCGAATAGCTTGTGGGGCCCATGTCGCTCCGTTTAGCGTGATTCCAACGCTGAAAAATCCCATATATACCAGAAACCCCAGAAGTAAAAAGAGAACTTCTGCTCCACCACCGCAACTCTGTGTATCGACGAAAAACCAATCTAGAGACGTTCCAGTACCCTGCTGGAGAGGGGAAATCATCTCCAGTGGCCATCTTCATCATCTCAACGGAGGTCATGACTAGGAGGGAGTAGTTCACCCTCGGGGCTGAGGTTTCGTACCAGTAGCTCCGTATTGATCTCTCTCTCTCTCTCTCTCTCTCTCTCGTGTTCTTGAGATGCCACGATCTTGATGTATCACGGGCTTTGTTAATATAGTTGGACCATATGGTGTTTGTCCCTTGATATTGTTGCGATGAATTGAATCTTTCACTTTAGGATCTCTTTATGTTAGATTGAATATTCAGGTTTGAGAACACTTGATGTATGTCTTCCATGCGATACCCGTAGTGAGATCGCGGTTTTCAAGTGATTCACTTGATATATGTTATGGCATCAACTTGCGGATTCCAGTGACCTTGGGGATCTATGCATAGGGGTTCATTGCATGTTTTCATAATATGTTCTCCGATATAAATCTTGGGGTGCTCTTTGAAGTTCTTTGTGTTGGATTGAATATGAAGAAACTGAAATTGTTTGATGCATGTCGTATAATTAGTCCACAGATACTTGAGGTGACATTGGAGTATCTAGATGACACTAGGATTGATTGATATGTATCATGGGTGTTATTCTAGTACAAACTATAGGGCTGTTTGTGAAACTTATAGGAATAGCTCATAAGATTGATCAGAAAAATAACTTTGAGGTTGTTCTACAACCTACACCAGTTTTATCTTATTGTTTTCCGCTTTATAGGAACTTTGGAGCGATTCTTTGTTGCACGTTGAGGGATGATCATATGATTCTACTATGTTAGCATTGTTGAGAGATTGCATTAGTGAAAGTATGAACCCTAGGCCTTATTTCCAAGCATTTATAAAATATTTTTCTCGCTGTTTTGCACTTGCTACATTGCTTTTTTTATATTTTCAGATTATAAAAATCTATTTCTACTCTCCATACTACACTTGTATCACCATCTCTTCGCTGAACTAGTGCACCTATACAATTTTACATTGTATTGGGTGTGTTGGGGACACAATAGTTTTCTTGTATTTGATTGTAGGGTTGTTTCACAGAGACCATCTTCATCCTACACCTCCCACGGATTGCTAAACCTTAGGTCAGCAACTTGATGGAAAATTGCTACTGTCCTACAATACTCTGCGCTTGGAGGCCCAACGTAGTCTACCAGAATAAAGCTGTGTAGTGGACATCACATATCCGAAGAGGAGGCTCAATAGCTCTTGGCTGAAATACACGCATGTATGGGTGGCCATCAGACAGCAGCCCGGGCCCTGGTAAGCAAGGATTTCCAGGCTGGTTTCGTTTGGCCCATGGCTCACGCAGACGCTCACACACTTGTTCGACATTGTGTTGGTTGTCAGCTTTTTGCAAATCAAAGCCACATGCCCACAACGGCTCTACGGACGATACCAATCACCAGGCCTTTTGCGATCTGGGGGTTAGACATGGTCGGACCACTTAAAGGGGGGCAAGAAAAATAAGTACTTACTGGTTATGGTCGATAAATTCACTAAGTGGATTGAAGCCAAACCGATATCTTCTGCCAAGTCCGGACTGGTGATCCATTTTACATCTGGCGTGGTTCACCGTTATGGTCATAGTATAATAACGGATAATGGATCCAATTTCATAGCTTAGGAAGTGAAGGATTGGTGTGCTAACTTGGGCATCAAGCTCGATTACGCCTCCGTATATCATCCACAAACCAATGGACAGGTTGAACGGGCAAACGATCTTATTATGAGTAGAATCAAACCTCGTTTGTTCCATTCTCTAAAGGAATCCGATTGCCATTGGGTAGAGGAGCTCGACTCCGTACTGTGGGGCATGTGCACCACCCCGAACCGATCAACATGATACACACCATTTTTATGGTGTGTGGGCAGAAGAAGTCCTCCTTTGCGATATTAGCCATGATGCACCTAGAGTGCGCATGTATGAGGGAAAAGAAGCCAAGCTAGATCGGCACGATGACTTAGATGCCCTAGAATAAGAGTGTGATATAGTTCTGGCATGTTCCACCTTTTATCAACAACAGGCTTGGTGCTACCGCAACAGGGAAGTTCGGGCGAAAGCATATAATATGGGCGAGCTTGTGTTACGCCTCCCAAAGAAGAAGAATAAACTTGCATTTAAATTGGAGGGCCCTTTCTTAATTAATGCAATACTTGCAAGAGGAGCTTATCATCTCTGCAACTTATCAGATAATCGCCTTGAACCGAATCCATGGAATGCACCTCGTCTTTGACGCTTCTACGGCTAGACTGGTGTCACCAACTTACCTAGTTTTTTTCCTTTTCTCTTTCAAATTTTTATGTACCTTTTTTATTTTAGATTGATTAGCATATCCTAGGTTATGTTTGGCTAAACCGAATTACGTTATGAAAATGTATTTTTTGATAACACCTGGAGGCTTCTTAATAAAAGCAGATCAACGTACACTTGTGCATCTATTTTTTGCCTTTATGATGTATGCATCCTCCCTACATTTCAAAGCCATCATATGCATCAATTTGACTTAAGATTTTGCCAAGTTGGATTGCCATGCTCCTGTGCTTACCCTTTTTCCAATTGTTCAGCTAGAGGGTAAAGGGAGTATCTTTGTGATTGCTACGGTCGGGTAACCTGGATACGTATCTCAGACGGGTGAAGCCGAAAGCTAGAGTTATTAAGTAAATAATTGATCGGCCATAAAGGAAGTGAAAATAATTAGATGATCATCACCAAAACCAGGGATTATTTTTCCAAAGTAACCATCACCCGCATACTACGGATATTCTGTTATCGTGTCTACGTTAACACAACAACTCGAAGAAAACAACCATAAAGGAACTATTTTCGTCGGAAGAACTTACTTACGTTAAAATGTAATATAACATAACTCCACAGTCACATTTTGTTTGTTAGGACCATATTGCCGGATTGCCTGGTTCCACGAAGTGCTCTCCTGGTATCACATATTACATAGTATGAAACACTTCCTGACCTTCACTAGTAGAAAAGAGGGCTTTGGTCCACTTGATGAATTCCCATTAGTCCTGGTTCACTTACGAACCGGGACCCATGGGGGCATCGGTCTCGGTTCGTGAGGCCAGGGCGCCGGCCGGGCCTCGTGGAGCATTGTTCCCGGTTCGTCTGCCCCCTTTGGTCCCGGTTCCAGACACAAACCGGGACGAATGTGCCTCGCTCCTGGACCACAACCATTAGTCCCGGTTTTTGGCTGGAACTGGGACCCTATGTTGAACTTTAGTCTCGGTTCCATCCACAAACCGGGACCAATGCTTGGACTATATATACACCCTGCCCGCGAGCAGAGCAGTGCACTGCTCTATTATTTTGTCCGGTCGTGGGAGAGCTTTGTGGTGCTCTAGCTCACCTCCTGTGCACATGAGGTGTTCGATGAAATGCCCAAGCCACACTTAAGCTTTCTCCTCTCAAAGCTCCTTGTCCAAGTTCCATTTGTGGTATATATTATCTTTTATAACTATTTGTTTTATTTAGTGTTTATGACAATTATGCCGACCAACATGACATATATTTTTTAATCTAGGAGGTATGTGAACTGGAAATTCGAACCGACATACAAATTCTTGCCGAGAAGTTAAATTTGGTTGAAAAAGAAAACAATTACTTGAAAGAAAAATTACAAAGAGTTGAAGAGGAGAAGATGATATTGGAGTTGGATGTTGCCGATGTGCGTGACGATCACAATATCAAGATGAATGCATTGCGCTTGAAGATTATAAACATTAGAAAATATGCCATTCATACTGAGTCTTAGTATGATTATGTCGTTGGATCAATTTGTACCTTAGTTGCGGTTATGATCGCATTTGTTGTTGCATATAAATTTAATAGTTTCAATGTATGTTATAATTAGATGCTCTAGAGAGCTATATGTTGTTCAATATTCAGAACTATGTAAGAACATTATGTATTTATTTTGGTCACTATTGTACTTTGGCTTTAATGTGATGATGAATTTCTATTAATTTGGTCACTTCTCTATTCATGATATGTTGTAATGGTTTTCAATACATTTTATTATATAACGCACGCAGATGAACAGGCAATGGATGTACGGTGACCGACGCACCTCCAAGTATATTAAGGGCCTGCATAATTTTCTCTAAGCGGGTGATGCAAACAAGCAGAATGGTTTTATGCATTGTCCATGTACTGTCTGTGGGAATACGAAGGAATTCTCCGACTATAAAACCCTTCACTTCCACCTGCTTCAGAAGGGTTTTATGCCACACTATAATGTTTGGATCAAGCACGGAGAAAGAGGGGTTATAATGGAAGACAACATAGAAGAAGAGGATGATGACAACTACCCGCCCCCTGAATACGGTGATGCTGCAATGGGGGAAGCTGAAGATCAAGAGGAACCAGACAATGTGCCTGATGATGATCTTCTCGGGTCATTGTTGATGCACATAGAGAATGCGAAAGTGAAAGGGAGAAGTTGAAGTTCGATCACATGTTAGAGGATCACAAAAAGGGTTGTACCCAAATTGCGAAGATGACAACACAAAGCTCGGTACCACAGTGGAATTGCTGCAATGGTGTATCTGTGAAGGGATTTAGTTCGCTGTTGAAATTAATGAAGAAGCTTCCAAAGGATAACGTATTGCCCGGCAGTACGTACGAAGCACAGAAGGTTCTATGCCCTCTAGCATTGGAGGAGCAGAAGATACATCCTCTACTGTGGTGCGTATGAGGATTTGAACGCATGCCCGGTATGCGGGGCATTGCGGTATAAGATCAGAAGAGATGACCCTGGTGATGTTGAGGGCCAGCGCACCGGGAAGATGGTTCCTGCCAAGGTGATGTGGTATGCTCCTATAATACCACAGTTGAAACGTCTATTCAGAAAAAAGCATGTCGAGTTGATGCAAAGGCACATAAAAGACTGTAAGAAAGACGGGAAGTTGAGAGCACCCGCTGACGATTCGCAGTGGAGAAAGATCAAGAGAAAGTGGAGCGACTTTACACGTGACCCAAGGAACGTATGGTTTGGTTTAAGTGCAGATGCTGTTAATCCTTTTGGGGAGGAGAGCAGCAAGCATAGCACATGGCATGTGACTCTATGTATGTATAACCTTCCTCCTTGGTTGTGCATGAAGGAGAAGTTCATTATGATGCGAGTGCTCATCCAAGGCCCTAGGCAACCCGGCAATGACATTGATGTGTACCTAAGGCCATTAGTTGATGAAATTTTACAGCTATGGAATGGAAATGGTGTACGTGTGTGGGATGAGAACGAACAAGAGGAATTTGACCTACATGTGTTGCTGTTTGTAACCATCAATGATTGGCCTACTCTCAGTAACCTTTCGGGACAGACAAACAAGGGATACAACGCATGCACCCACTATTTAGATGAAACCGACAATATATATTTGGACAAATGCAGGAACAATGTGTACCTGGGGCATCGTCAATTTCTTCCGGCCAACCATCAATGTCGAAAGAAAGGAAAGCATTTCAAAGGTGAGGCAGATCACCCGAAGAAGCCTGCCCTCCGTACTAGTGATCACATACTTGATATGGTTGCTACCTCTTGAGATTGCATTGGTTTTTTTACTTTGAAGAGGAAAGGGTGATGCAGCAGAGTAGCAGTAAGTATTTCCCTCAGTTTTGAGAACCAAGGTATCAATCCAGTAGGAGTATCAAGATGAAGCACCGATGTACCTGCGCAAAAACAACAAACTTGCACCCAACGCTTCAAAGGGGTTGTCAATCCCTTCACGATTGATTGCAAGGTGAGATCAGAAGGCGGAAAGTGCAACATAGTAAAAATGTAGGGCTGAAAATATGATGTGAAGTAGACGCGGGGGCCACAGTGTTCACTAGAGGCTTCTCTCAAAATAGCAAATATTACGGTGGATGAACGAATTACTGTCGAGCAATTGATAGAACCGCGCAAAAATCATGACGATATCTAAGGCAATGATCATACATATAGGCATCACGTCCGACACAAGTAGACCGATATTTTGTGCATCTACTACTATTACTCCACATATCGACCACTATCCAGCATGCATCTAGTGTATTGAGTTCATGACAAACAGAGTAACGCCTTAAGCAAGATGACATGATGTAGAGGGATAAATTCATGCAATAGATATAAACCACATCTTCTTACCCTTGATGGCGATGCGTGCCTCGCTACCCCTTCTATCACTGGGTGAGGTCACCGCACACTATGAACCCAAAACCAAGCACTTCTCCCATTGCAAGACTCATAGATCAAGTTGGCCAAAAAAAACCCACAACTCGAAGAGAATTACAAGGATATGAAATCATGCATATAAGAGATCAGAAGAAACTCAAATAAGATTCTTAGATAATCTGATCATAAATCCACAATTCATCGGATCTCGACGAACACACCGCAAAAGAAGATTACATCGGATAGATCTCCATGAAGATCATGGAGAACTTTGTATTGAAGATCCAAGAGAGAGAGAAGAATCCATCTAGCTTCTAGCTATGAACCCGAAGGTGTGACATCCTCGACTTTTGCTACAGTGATAATTGTAATTAAGCGACAGTGATCCCACGCTAATGATGCCACATCACCGTTAATTATATCAATGATCTCGTGTTAGTTGAAACCAAATCAAAATTCAAAACATAAAATTAAAGTCGAATGAGAAAGGTTTTAGGTTGTTAAAATAAAAACATCGGGAAGTTATAACAATTCTCTAACGAAGTATAAAAGTGAATTGGGCACTTTTGGAATTATTGGAAATCTCTATATATTTAAAATAGAAGCTTTATGAAAAATAAATAATTGAAAGAAAGTAAATAAAATTAGATAACAAAAGGATATAGTAGATAAAAAGAAATAATCAAAAAAAATAATAAATAAATAAGGGAAAAACCCCCCTGGCCCATAAAACTGGCCCAGTCGCCCCCCATTCAGCCCACCACCCGTGGGGTATAAAGCCCCCTAGGGGGCTAACCCTAGTCCCTCCCGTTACCTCTCCCCGTCCCACTGGCCGCCGTCACCCCTGTGCTCTATCTCTCCCACGCCACCTACCGAGAGCCCCTCCCACCAACCTCACCTCCCGAGCCCCACCTACCCCACGAACCCCTCGCCCTTCTCTCGGTTCCCTCCCACCTACCGAGAGCCCTCCTCTCGATCTCCCCCTCCCACCCCATGACACCACCATCCCCATCGAGCCCCTTCCCCTCGATCTCTCCTGCCTCCCCACCGACCCCCAGATCTCCCTCCTCTCGATCTCCCCTCTCGGCTCCCTCCCCACCCGACGGGAGCCCCATCCACCGCCTCGCCCGACGCTCCCTCCCTCCGGTAGCCGTCATCCACACCGGCCGGACCCCTTCCTCTCCCGTCGGCCACCCTCCCTGCAACTCCTCCCGCTGGCGGCCCCCACCCTCGATCCAGTCGGCCCCCAGGAACCATCCCTGCCGCCTCGCCCCTCCGGCGGCCCCATTCGGGCGCCGCCCCTCCTCCGGGCCGGATCCGGCCGGTCCCTCCGGCGACCTCCACCGGCCGGCCCTCCTCGTCACCAACTTCACCGCGGAACCGTCACCATCACCACCGCGTCTTCCTCCACGCCGTCTCCTCCGCGCCTCCCGAGAACTCCGGCTTCACTGGGCCCTCTCATCAACGTCGGTGAGCCCCTATTCGGGCTCCTCCCACCGTCTCCTTCCTTGCGCCGTCCCGGTTCCATTCCGGCAAACGGCACTCCGTTCCGACGTCGTTAGGATCGAGTAGGGGTAGAGGGAGATGTATATCTCTCTCTGTTGTTGAGTGTGTGTTGTTGAGTCTCTGTTGTTAACACAGAGGTTGGAGTTGAGATGTGAGAAAAAAAGGAAAAATAAAATGATGTATTATGTATGTATGTATGTATTAGATGCCGTATGTATTTTGTATCTATGAGATGCACGTATGTATGTATATATGTATGTAGGTATAGGGAGAAGTACTTTATGTTTTGTGTGTATGTGGACTAAGCCACTTACAAGTGGGGCCAACCCACCCCGATGTCTATGACAAGGAGGCCCCACACCCTCTTTTAAGAAAAATTTAAATATAAAAATAAAATATGTTTTATTAAATAAATAAATAGATATATTATATAATTAAATAATTAATTAATTAAATGGATAATTAAGTAATTAGAATAATTAGAGTATGACACGTGGGTCCCCCACTAAATTAATTTGATTAATTACTATTTAAACCTAATTAAAAATGTGTGTCTCTCACGCATGGGACCCACTAGTCAGTTGACCAGTCAACTGCTGATGTCAGCATGTCATCATGTTGATGTCATAATAGCATTTAATTATATTAATTAAATCTGTTTTTAATTCCTAAATAATTAATAAAACTTTAAAAATTAATATAAAATAATCCGTAAGTGAGACCAAAATATTTTCAACATGAAAATTGATGAGCAGAACGAGACGAACCCGGTTGCACGGTCCATTCGTGTGTCACACGTCCCTAGCATAGCAAACATGGAACTTTTCCATCGTTTTCCGTCTAACCGGTAGCAGCCCGAGACCCAGAAAATATCATGAGATATTCTTCTGACCCGTCTATGACGGATGTTTGTTGCGTTAGCTCATGTCTAGCATGCATCTTGCCATGTCATGCATTGTCTTGCACCGTTGCTATTATTTATTGTTTCTTCCCCCTCTTCTTACCGGTAGACCCCGAGACTGACACTGCTGCTGGGTACATCTACGATCCTGCCGATCAATCCTTTGTCGCAGAGCAACAAGGCAAGCAAACCCCCCTTGATCATTCCTATATCGCCTATGTCTTTCTTCCTACTGCTTGCATTAGTGTTTTGCTACTGTTGTAGTTAGATCCTATATCTGATGCATATCCTATTTTTTTATGAACTGCTACTTTCAGCACTGTACCTTTAATCTGCTTAGTATAGGTGGAGCAGTCATCCCCTCTGACCCCGTAGTCCAGTTGCCCCGCTTTGCTTTCAAATCTCGGTCCGTGATCGACGAGCCAGACCCGACACAACACATACACCCCCCTTAGTTGTACGACGCTCCAGAGATACTATCGGGTACCGAGGGTGACACCTCGCTAAGTACTCCTGATGATATCTCTGTAGTATAGCTAGTCGATCGTGGTTATCGAGGGTGATTCCTCTTTCACCATTCCCGACGATGCCTCTGTCATGCAACCCCCTCAAGTGTGGAACCCCGAGGGTGATTCCTCTAAGCCCACCTTGACGGATACATCGTTCGGAATACAACGAGGGTGATACCTCGGATTCCCCCCGATGTTACAACCACACAGTTACTCGACCATGTTACTCGGATCATTGGTGATTTGTTGTTAGATGGGTGGATTCCCGCGAGATTGTGTTGATGACCTAATTAAAATGATAATGGATTTGTGTATTTGATCTGGGTTGGTTGGAGACCTTTTCGCACTAACTGGCTACGCGGGAAGAATTATGGGTACTCGGCGTCGCGGTATCAGCCAAAGCTCTTCAGATGTCAGCAATGTAGCGGCGCGCACCCGAGTGGTCCCGAGATGCATCACGCTTGTGATTAAGGGATGGTAGGACTGACGTCGGCCGCCCACGCATCATGTAGGAGCGCGAAGGGGAACTGGGCCTATGAACCCTTTGTGCTTAGGATTTAGACCGACGGGCTGGCCTCTCTGCTGAGCTTAGGTGGGGCTGCGACGTGTCGATATTCCGAGGCCGGGCAGGACCCAGAAAAGTGTGTCCGGCCAGAGTGTTATCGAGCGCTTCGGGACATGTGGTGCAACCTTGGAGGGATGAAAATTAACTATTTGAATAGCCGTGTCCACGGTTACAGGACGACTTGGAGTTGTGCCCTGATCTTATACAACTACAATTGTTACTTAACTGGAATTAGTTGCCTCGGGATTGCTTCCTCGCAGGGAGTCGAGGGAAGATCTCTGGGCATGACCTCACTTTAATATTGCTGCAACAATATGACCATTATTTGTGTTACCCTGTTCTACTCTCGTCTATTGCTGCAAGACCCTGAAGATGCTAGTCTTCGCTAGGACCAGGCCTTCTCTCTCTATTCTCGCATTACTACAGTCAGTCCTCATATAACCACCCCCTTCTTTGATACTAATGCATACTTAGAATAGTTCAGATGTAAGACTTGCGAGTACTTTGGATGAGTACTCACCGCTGCTTTGCTCCCCCTTTGTCCCCTTGATCTGTTGCTGTGACCAGATGATGGAGCCCAGGAGATGGAGGTCCCCGCCGACGACGACTGCTACCCCGAGGGTGCCTACTACTACGTGGAGGCCGCTGATGACCAGGAGTAGTTTAGGAGGTTCCCAGGCAGGTGGCCTCGCCTCGTTTGATCGTTGTATCTTTTGTGCTAGCCTTCTCTAAGGCACCCCATGTTTTATGTCTGTACTTAGATATTGTTGATTCTGCTGACTCGTGTGTTTATTGAGCTTCCGTATTCTAGCCCTCGAGGCCCCTGGCTTGTAATATGAAGCTGATGTTGTTTTATTTGTGTCTAGAGTTGTGTTGTGATATCTTCCCGTGAGTCCTTGAGTTTGATCGTACGCATTTGCATGTATGATTAGCGTACGATTAAATCAAGGGCATCACAGAAGGTCTATGGTGAACTACTCACGCATCATCGGAGAGGCAATGATGTTGATGAAGAAGCCCTCCATATCCGAATCCCCCTCCAGCAGGGCACCAGAACGTGCCCCAGATGGGATCTTGCGGAGACAGAAGCTTGTGGCGGCGGAAAAGTATTTTTGTGGATCTCTCCCGTGGTTTTGGATTTTTTGAGTATTTATAGGCGGAAGAAGTAGGGCAGACAAGCCATAGGGGCCCCACAAGCCTGCTAGGCGCGGCCCCCCTGGCCGCGCCTAGGGGGCTTGTGGCCTCCCCTGGTGGCCTCTGCCTTGGTTCTCACGCTCCGTGCATATCTTCTGTTCTGGAAAAAAATATTTTCGGAGGTTTTATTCCGTTTGGACTCCGTTTAATATTCTCCTCTGAACAGGGTCAAAACCACGGAAAAAACAGGAACTGGCACTTGGCACTGAGTTAATAAGTTAGTCCCAAAAAAGATATAAAAGGCATACAAAACATACAAAGTTTGACAAGATAATAGCATGGAACCATAAAAAATTATAGATACGTTGGAGACGTATCAAGCATCCCCAAGCTTAACTCCTGTTCGTCCTCGAGTAGGGAAGTGATAAAGACTGAATTTTTGATGTGGAATGCTACCTAGCATATTTGTCCTTTGTAACTTCTTTCATGTGACATGAATGTTCAGGTCTGTAAGATTCAAAACAATAGTTTGCTACTGACATGAAAACAATAATACTTCAAGCAAACTAGCAAGGTAATCATGAACTTTCGAAATAACAAGGCCAAAGAAAATTATCCCTACAAAATCATATAGTCTCGCTATGCTCCATCATCCCCGCACAACTAATTTAAATCATGCACAACCCCGGTATTAGCCAAGTAATTGTTTTCACACTCTTACTTTCTCAAACCTTTTTCAACTCTCACGCAATACATGAGCGTGAGCCATGGATATAGCACTATAGGTGGAATAGAGTGTGGTGGAGGTTGTGAGGCAAAAAGGAGGATATGGTCACATTGACTCGGCGTATTAAAGGGCTATGGAGATGCCCATTAATAGATATCAATGTGAAAGAGTAGGGATTACCATGCAATGGATGCACTTAGAACTATAAGTATGTGAAAGCTCAAAAGGAGAACTAGTGGGTGTGCATCCAACTTGCTTTCTCACGAAGACCTAGGGCAATTTTAAGGAAGCCCATCATTGGAATATACAAGCCCAGTTATATAATGAAGATTCCCACTAGCATATGGTGCTGAAAAAACAAGAGACTCTCAATCATGAAGAACATGGTGCTATTATGAAGCACAAGTGTGGAAAAGATAGTAGCATTGTCCCTTCTCTCTTTTTCTCTCTTTTTTGTTTGGGCTCTTTGGCCTCTTTCCATATCTCTTTTTTTTGTGTGGGAAACTTTGGCCTCTTTTTTTATTTCCTCACATGGGACAATGCTCTAATAATGATGATCATCACACTTTAATTTACTCACAGCTCAATGCTTAGAACAATGAGGACTCTAAAGGAAATGCCTCCGGTAGTGTATCGGGATGTGCAACAATCTAGCTTGGCGTATGACGTTGAAACATCTCGCTAGCTATCTTACGATCATGCAAAGGCAATATGAAAGTGACGGCACATGTCATGAGACGGAATGGTGGGAGTTGCATGGCAATATATCTCGGAATGGCTATGAAAATGCCATAGTAGGTAGGTATGGTGGCTGTTTTGAGGGAGACATATGGTGGGTTTGTGCACCGGCGAAAGTTGCGCGACACGAGAGAGGCTAGCAATGGTGAAAGGTGAAAGTGCATCTATACCATGGACTCACATTAGTCATGAATAACTCACATACTTATTGCGGAAGTTTTTATTAGTAATCAAAAGAAAGTGCTAAACGCGTACTCCTAGGGGAAGGGTTGGTAGGTGTTAACCATCACGCGATCCCAGCCGCAACACAAAGGATGACAATAAAAAAATCAATTATGCTACGACTTCCTAACATAGCGGTTCACCATACGTGCATGTTACGGGAATCACTAACTTCAACACAAGTATTTCTAGATTCTCAACACCCTACTAACATAACTCTTAATATTACCAAATCCATGTCTCAAAACTATTTGAGAAGAATCAAAGTTCTCTTTCTAATCAATGCACATGAAGATGGAAGTTTTACTGTATCTTCTTTGGGTGCCTATCACCTTTGGGACTACTTTCATAGCACAAGCCAACTACCAAGTTACTCAGAGAGATCACTCTCAAAAAGATATAAGTGAAGATCGAGAGTTCTTATTTCTCCAAAATATGACACCACCATGCTGTAAAAGATCTAAGTGAATCACTTAGAGCAAAGTTATTTAGCTCGAAAGAAATAAGTGAAGCACATGTGAGCTAAATTGCTAACTCAAAAGTTATAAGCGAAGCTCAAAGAGTATTCTAGAAAATTCACGATGAGTGCATGTCTCTCTCAAAAGGTGCGCATCAAGGATGATTGTGACACACAAAAAAAGACTCCTACGATACAAGACACTCCAAGCAAAACACATATCATGTGGTGAATAAAAATATAGCTCCAAGTAATGTTACCGATGGATTAAAGACGAAAGAGGGGATGCCTTCCCGGGGCATCCCCAAGCTTAGGCCTTTTGGTGTCCTTGAATTTGGCTTGGGATGCCTTGGGCATCCCCAAGCTTGAGCTCTTTCCACTCTTTATCCCTTTGTCCATGAGAACATCACCCAAAACTTGAAAACTTCACAACACAAAACTTAAACAGAAACTCGTGATATCAGTAGCACAAGAAAACAAACTACCACCTCTTTAGATACTGTAGCAAACTTGATTTCTATTTATATTGGTGTT
This sequence comes from Hordeum vulgare subsp. vulgare, assembly GCF_904849725.1. Lineage (NCBI taxonomy): Eukaryota > Viridiplantae > Streptophyta > Magnoliopsida > Poales > Poaceae > Hordeum > Hordeum vulgare. The sequence goes on along the minus strand of NC_058518.1, from coordinate 447,660,010 downwards.
AGATTACTGTATTCTCACTTTTCCATGGCTAATACCCCCGATACTATCCATAGTTTCATCAAAATAAGCAATCAACACAACAAAAATAGAATCTGTCAAAAACAGACTAGTCTGTAGCAATCTTTAGACTTTGTATACTTATGGTATCTCAAAAATTATGAAAAATTAAGGAAGTTTGGAAAATTGGCATATCAACCAGAAGCAAAAAGAATCAACTCAAAATCTCTTTCTGGAGAAAAATGAAAAATAATGTCGTGAGCGAAAAGTTTCTGTCTTTTTCCAGCAGGATCAAACAACCATCACCAAACTAGTCATAAAGGTTTTACTTGGCTAAAACAGAAAAAGAAACACAAAATACACAATCATAACAGAGATATGATGGTGTGGACGCAACAAAACAGAAAGCAAAAAAGCAAAGATAAATTCATTGGGTTGCCTCCCAACAAGTGCTATTGTTTAACGCGCTTAGCTAGGCATAAGGTGATAGAATCACGTATCGTCGTCTTTGGTGCTCAAACCATAAGTAGGGTGAACAGTCATCATCTTAAGGTCTTCATCTCTCTTACTAGATGGTTCACCACTATTTTTAGGAACAAAAACAGACTTGGTGGCCTTATTGTGGGCAAAAATTGGAGTGTTCTGCACAGCGGCAAAAGCGAAACCCAAGTTGGTTATAACATCCTCTAGTTTGCCAATCCTAGCGGAATCATGACCTACTTTTTCGTCAACTGTGGGTTCCCTCTCTTTTAGATTTTTCAAAGTCATTCCCACCTTGGATCCGTACTGAGTGATTTGATTGTGGATCTTTTTATCGAAATTCTCAATGAGTTCAATCATAGCAACTTTATTTTCAATGATATCCAGCCTACGCATCACATGTTCCAAAGTTAAGGTGGTTCTATTAACCATGAGTGGGAGTGAGCCTACCAAATTTATCAAAGCACCGTAAGAATCAATGGTATGGCTACCCAAGAAGTCTCCGCCTACGATGGTGTCAAGAACATACCTATTCCAAGGGGAAATACCCACATAAAAGCTGCGAAGCAGGACGGTAGTGGATTGCTTACGAGAAGATCTATTCTGAGCATTGCAAATCCTATACCAAGCATCCTTTAAATTTTCTTCCTCATTTTCTTTAAAATTGAGAACTTTGCTCTCAGGAGTATCGTTCGAAGCGGTGGGTCTAGCCATGAGGACAGGTAGACTATCCCACTCAAGCAGGCACAAAGGAAGCGAGAGAAATGGGCGAACGAAGAAGGCAAATATTTTTGTAAATTTTTGTTTTTCAGTAGTGGGGGAGAGGAAAACGAGAGGCAAAAAAGTAAATGCAAGATATGAGTTTGCGGCACTTACTTGGATAAGCTTCACTTGATGCTCCCCGGCAACGACGCCAGAAATTCTTCTTGCTACCTCTTGAGCTTGCGTTGGTTTTTTTTTCCTTTGAAGAGGAAAGGGTGATGCAGCACAGTAGCAGTAAGTATTTCCCTCAGTTTTGAGAACCAAGGTATCAATCCAGTAGGAGTATCAAGATGAAGCACCAATGTACCTGCGCAAAAACAGCAAACTTGCACCCAACGATACAAAGGGGTTGTAAATCCCTTCACGATTGATTGCAAGGTGAGATCTGAAGGCGGAAAGTGCAAGAAAGTAAAAATGTAGGGCTGAAAATATGATGTGAAGTAGACACGGGGGCCATAGTGTTTGACACGTCTCCGTCGTATCTAATTTTGCGAAATCTTTTGCCCTTGTTTTGGACTCTAATTTGCATGATTTGAATGGAACTAACTCGGACTAACGCTGTTTTTAGCAGAATTGCCATGGTGTTGTTTTTGTGCAGAAATAAAAGTTCTCGGAATGACCTGAAAATTTATGGAGAATTTTTCTGGAATTAATGAAAAATACCTGCGCAAAGATCCACCGGAGGAGGTGAGCCAGTGGGCCACAAGCCCAGGGACCACGGCCGCCCCCTGGCCGCGCCGTGATGGCTTGTGGGGCCCACGAGGCTCCACCGCCTCCAAACTCAGCTATATATATTTCGTTTCGCCTGGGAAAAAAATCAGGGATAAGGATTCATCGCGTTTTACGATACGGAGGCGCCGCCACATCCTGTGCTTCATCTGGAGGGCAGATCTAGAGTCCGTTGTGGGCTCCGGAGAGGGGAAATCGTCGCCATCGTCATCATCAACCTTCCTCCACCGCCAATTCCATGATGCTCTTCACCGTTCGTGAGTAATCTCATCGTAAGCTTGATGGACGGTGATGAGTTGGATGAGATCTATCATGTAATCGAGTTAGTTTTGACGAGGATTGATCCCTAGTATCCACTATGTTCTGACATTGATGTTGCTACTACTTTGCCATGCTTAATGCTTGTCACTAGGGCCCGAGTGTCATGATTTCAGATCTGAACCTATTATGTTGTCGCCAATATATGTGTGTTTTAGATCCTATCTTGCAAGTTGTAGTCACCTACTATGTGTTATGACCCGGCAACCCCGGAGTGACAATAGCCGGAACCACTCCCGGAGATGACCATAGTATGAGGAGTTCATGTATTCACCACGTGTTAATGCGTTGGTCCGATTCTTTATTAAAAGGAGAACATTAATATCCTGTAGTTTCCATTAGGACCCCGCTTCCACGGGAGGGATGGACAATAGATGTCATGCAAGTTATTTTCCCTAAGCACGTATGACTACATACAGAATACATGCCTACATTAGATTGACGAACGGGAGCTAGTTACTTATCTCTCCGTGTTATAGCTGTTACATGATGAATCACATCCGGCATACTCATCCATCACCGATCCAATGCCTACGAGTCTTTTACTACTGGTCCTTGCTACGTTACTTTGCCGCTACATCTGTTACTTGCTACTGCTGTCACTACTGCTGTTCCTTGCTACTGCTGTCACTACTGTTGTTACTTGCTACTTCTGTCACTACTGCTATTACTTGCTACTGGTGTTACTACTGCTGTTCCTTGCTACTGCTGTCACTACTGTTGTTACTTGTTGCTTTGCTGTTACGTGCTACAATACCTTTTTTTGGCGCCATTGATACAACAAGTCAGGAATAGTCTGCCGTCAACATACCCTTTTCTGGCACCGTTGCTATCATACCACTTCGCTACTGATACTTTGCTTGCAGACACTAATCTTTCAGGTGTGGTTGAATTGACAACTCAGCTGCTAATACTTGAGAATATTCTTTCGCTTCCCCTTGTGTCGAATCAATAAATTTGGGTTGAATACTCTACCCTCGAAAACTGTTGCGATCCCCTATACTTGTGGGTCATCAGCGTTCACTAGAGGCTTCTCTCAAAATAGCAAATATTACGGTGGGTGAATGAATTACTGTCGAGCAATTAAAAGAACCGTGCAAAATCATGACGATAGCTAAGGCAATGATCATACATATAGGCATCACGTCCGAGACAAGTAGACCGACACTTTCTGCATCTACTACTATTACTGCACACATCAACCGCTATCCAGCAGGCATCTAGTGTATTGAGTTCATGACAAACAGAGTAACCCCTTAAGCAAGATGACATGATGTAGAGGGATAAATTCATGCAATAGATATAAACCCCATATTTTTACCCTTGATGGCAACAACACGATGCTTGCCCCGCTACCCCTTCTGTCACTGGGTGAGGTCACCGCACGGTATGAACCCAAAACCAAGCACTTCTCCCATTGCAAGAATCATAGATAAAGTTGGCCAAACAAAACCCATAACTCGAAGAGAATTACAAGTATATGAAATCATGCATATAAGAGATCAGAAGAAACTCAAATAAGATTCACAGATAATCTAATCATAAATCCACAATTCATCAGATCTCGACAAAGACACCGCAAAAGAAGATTACATCGGATAGATCTCCATGAAGATCATGGAGAACTTTGTATTGATGATCCAAGAGAGAGAAGAAGCCATCTAGCTACTAGCTATGGACCCAGAGGTCTACGGTGAACTACTCATGCATCATCGGAGAGGCAATGGTGTTGATGAAGCCCTCCATATCCGAATCCCCCCTCCGGCAGGGCACTAGAACGTGCCCCAGATGGGATCTTGCGGAGACAGAAGCTTGCGGCGGCGGAAAAGTATTTTCGTGGATCTCTTCCGTGGTTTTGGATTTTTTGGGGATTTATAGGTGGAAGAAGTAGGGCAGACGAGCCACAGGGGGCCCATAAGCCTGCTAGGTGTGGTCCCCCCTAGCCGTGCCTAGGGGGATTGTGGCCTCTCTTGGTGGCCTATGCCTTGGTTCTCACGCTCCATGCGTATCTTCTGTTACGGGAAAAAAAATATTTTCAGAGGTTTTATTCCGTTTGGACTCCATTTAATATTCTCCTCTGAAAAGGGTCAAAAACACGGAAAAAACAGGAACTGGAACTTGGCATTGAGTTAATAAGTTAGTCCCAAAAAAGATATAAAAGACATACAAAACATCCAAAGTTTGACAAGATAATAGCATGGAACCATCAAAATTATATATACGTTGGAGACGTATCAATGGTCAATGATTTACAAGTAATCTTTGGAAAGGGTCCTGTCAGACTATCTGTTCCAAATGACGATGCGGGACACACACCCATGTGGAAGAAGAAATCTATATTTTGGGACCTACCCTATTGGAAAGACCTAGAGGTCCGCTCTGCAATCGATGTGATGCATGTGACGAACATCTTTGCGTGAACCTGCTAGGCTTCTTGGGAGTGTATGGGAAGACAAAAATACACCAGAGGCACGGGAGGAACATCAACGTGTGCATTAAAAAGACGACATGCATGCAAAGCAGTATGAAGGTCCTGCCAGCTACGCTCTTACCAAAGAAGAGAAGTAAATCTTCTTTGAATGCCTGCTCAGTATGAAGGTCCCGTCTGGCTTCTCGTCGAGTATAAATGGAATAATAAATATGGCAGAGAAAAAGTTCTAGAACCTAAAGTCTCATGACTGCCACGTGATTATGACACAACTGCTTCCGGTTGCATTGAGGGGGCTTCTACCGGAAACCGTTCGATTAGCCATTGTGAAGTTATGTGCATTCGTCAATGCAATCTATCAGAAGGTGGTCGATCCAGTAATCCTGCCAAGGTTAAGGAGTGATTTGGTGCAATGCCTTGTTAGTTTCGAGCTGGTGTTCCCACCATCCTTCTTCAATATCATGACGCATGTCCTAGTTCATCTAGTCGACGAGATTGTCGTTCTGGGCTCTGTATTTCTACACAATATGTTCCCCTTTGAGAGGTTCATGGGAGTCTTAAAGAAATATGTTTGTAACCATGCTAGGCCAGAAGGAAGCATCTCCATGGGCCATCAAACAGAGGATGTCATTAGGTTTTGTGTTGACTTCATTCCTGACCTTAAGAAGATTGGTCTCCCTCAATCGCGGTATGAGGGGAGATTGACTGGAAAAGGCACGCTAGGAGCGGACTCAATAATATGTACGAATGAGCATTCTTGGTCTCAAGCACACTACACACTTCTACAGAATTCTACCTTGGTGACCCCGTATGTCGATGAACACAAGAATATTCTGAGCTACAAACACCCGGAGCAGTGTGACGACTGGATTATATTTGAACACATCAGGACTTTCTGCAGTTGGTTGCAAAAACGTCTCATGTGTGACAACACTGTTTCTGATGAGCTGTAATCGATGGCCAGGGGACCATCTTCGACTGTATTGACTTACCAAGGGTACGAGATAAATGGGAATACATTTTACACGATCACCCAAGATCAAAAGAGCATCAACCAAAACAGCGGTGTCCGCTTTGATGCAGCAACCAAGAGGGGAAAGGACACATATTATGGTTACATAGTGGACATATGGGAACTTGACTATGGACATGATTTCAAGGTCCCTTTGTTTCAGTGCAAATGGGTCAATCTGTCAGGAGGCGGGGTACAGATAGACCCACAGTATGGAATGACAACAGTGGATCTGAACAATCTTGGGCACGCAGAGGAACCATTCGTCCTAGCCAATGATGTGGCGCAGGTTTTCTATGTGAAGGACATGTCTACCAAACCGAGAAAAAGAAAATATAAGGAAGCGAATACATCATACGATGATCCAAAGCACCACATAGTTATTTCAGGAAAAAGAGACATCATGGGATTGGAGGGCAAGACAGACATGTCTGAAGATTATGAAAAGTTTATGAAATTCCTCCCTTCGAAATCAAGGCTGACCCAAGCACCCTGTTAAACGATGAAGATTATCCATGGCTATGGCGCAATAAGCAAAGAACACAAGCGAAGAAAAAGTAAAGAAATGAAATGCCCTTTGAAACAGATGAGTTTTCGTATGAAACCCTCATACTTCGAAAGAGATTGTCTATTTTGTACATGAAGTGCGTCTAGTTTTTGCCGCAACCCTCTCAACTTTTTAGCACATGCTATGTGGGTGAAATGATGATACCATGCCAACTTTCAACATTTTCATAGTTCATTTGTAGTGCTTTTCAATTTAAGGGTCATTTAGCTCAAAAAAATCAGTAAATGCATGAAAAATACCAAATGAAGTCAGGAATAGTTGAAAATTGATGATGTGGCTTTGAATGGTGCATTTTGAACACACATAAAGTCTTGAGTTCAAATAAGTTCAAAAAATGAAATCCCTTTGTAACAGATGAGTTTTCGTATGAAACAGTGATACTTCGAAAGAGATTGTCCGTTTTGTACACGAAGTGCATCCAGTTTTTGCCGCAACCCTCTCAACTTTTTAGCACATGTTATGTGGTTGAAATGATGATACCATGCCAACTTTTGACATTTTCAGAGTTCATTTGTAGTGCTTTTCAATTTAAGGGTCATTTAGCTCAAAAAATATATCAATAAATGCATGAAAATACCAAATGAAGTCAGAAATAGTTGAAAAATTGATGATGTGGCTTTGAATGGTGCATTTTGAACACACAAAAAGTCTTGAGTTCAAATAAGTTCAAAAAAATGAAATCCCTTTGTAACAGATGAGTTTTCGTATGAAACCGGGATACTTCGAAAGAGATTGTCCGTTTTGTACACGAAGTGCATCCAGTTTTTGCTGCTACCCTCTCAACTTTTTAGCACATGCTATGTGGGTGAAATGATGATACCATGCCAACTTTCAACATTTTTAGAGTTCATTTGTAGATTAGATCAAGTTACAAATTAATTTTTTATGTTAATATTTGGGATTATGTATAAAAGTTAGTTTTTACCTTATTTTTATTTTAGTTTTAATAAAAAATACTTTACCGAAAAGGGCTTCCCCCACTTCGTAATATTTACAGAAAAAATGGATATTCCAAGAGACATGGACCAAGAAGAAATTTTGGGGGATATAATCCACAACGACGGTAATGTCGATTTTTTTCTCAACGACATCGATGGTTTGGAAGGAGAGGATTAGGGCTCCGGTGATCGAACAATGGAGGAGGAAGGACATTATCATGATGGCTTTGGTGACTACCAAATCCCGGAGGAAGGAGACCATGATGACGGGTCCGGTGACCAAACGGAGGAGGCAACTATTGAAAAGTCTGGATTGAGCCAAAGTTCGGTAATGAGATGAGGTCCGAAGAGAAGGTTGGGCAAGGATCAAAAGTTCACGATCACAACATTCGCGGACGATGGCCTACCGATTGAACCCAAGGGGACCAAGGACGCATTTTCTGCTCAATGCGGAGCTATTGTCAGGGACAACATCCCGATCAGCATCAAGCAATGGAATAAGCCTAAGGGAGACGACGTCCCACAAGGTGATTATGTCACCGATAGGCAGAAAGATGATCTTTGGACCGTGTTGAAGGAAAAATTCACCCTACCGCCAGAGGAGGATTCAAATAAGCCAGTTATAGAGCGACTAGTCAAGGCGTGTGCTCTTAAGAAGATGGCAGATCTATTCAGGAGGTGGAAGAATGAGTTGAAATCAAAGTTCGTCGACAAAGCGAAGACTCCAGAATACGTCGGCCGATTTGAGAAGATGAGAGATCACTGGCCCGCATTTGTGGCCTACAAGACATCGGACAAGAGTAAGAAAATGTCAGAGACAAACAAGAACAATGCTGCAAAGAAGCAGTATCACCTTCACACGGGGTCAAGTGGCTACCTCAAAGGCCGTCCGTTCTGGGACAAAGCTGAGAATGACCTGATTGCTAAAGGGGTCCAACCACAGACATGGAACTGGCCCGACCATTCAAGGAATTGGTTCTTCGGGGTTGGGGGAACTTTGGACCCTAAAACAGGGAAGTGTTGTTGGACGGACGAGCAACTTGCAACACCCATCAACAAGCTACAGAAGTGTATCACCGCAGCGCAGGAAGGGACGTTCTTTCCTGACAGAGAGAAGGACGAGCTGACAGAGGCCCTCGGGAATGCTGAGCACCCTGGACGAACACGAGGCACACCAGGCTCCGTTCCGTGGAAGGTTGGGTTTCTCGACGCAGCCGGTTACAGAAGCCGAGAGAAAAGAGGAAAGCGGAGCTGAGCAACATGCAGAAGATCAATGCAAGACTACAAATTCTAGAGGAATGCTACGACAACAAAAGTCCTTCCCCGACAGTGGTGCGAGAGATCCTTCTGTCGTCTCTTGAGCTTGCGTTGGTTTTTCCCTTGAAGAGGAAAGGGTGATGAAGCACAGGAGTAGTAAGTACTTCCCTCAGTTTGAGAACCAAGGTATCAATCCAGTAGGAGAATCTCATCAAGTCCAGAGTACCTGCACAAACACAAAAGAGCTTGCACCCAACGCTTTAAAGGGGTTGTCAATACCATCAAGATTGATTGCAAAGTGAGATTTGAAGGCGGAAAGTGCAACGAAGTAAAAAGTGTAAGGCTGAAAATATGGTGTGGAGTAGACCCGGGGGCCATAGTGTTCACTAGAGGCTTCTCTCAAAATAGCAAATATCACGGTGGGTGAACAAATTACTGTCGAGCAATTGATAGAACCACGCAAAGTCATTACGATATCTAAGGCAATGATCATACATATAGGCATGACGTCCGAGACAAGTAGACCGATACTTTCTGCATCTACTACTATTACTCCACACATCGACCGCTATCCAGCATGCATCTAGTGTATTGAGTTCATGACGAACAGAGTAACGCTTTAAGCAAGATGACATGATGTAGATGGATAATCTCAAACCAATGATGAAAACCGAATCTCTTTACCCTTGATGGCAACAACAGATGCGTGCCTCGCTACCCCTTCGGTCACTGGGTGAGGTCACCGCACGGTATGAACCCAAAACCAAGCACTTCTCCCATTGCAAGAATCATAGATCTAGTTGGCCAAATAAAACCCACAACTCGAAGAGAATTACAAGGATATGAAATCAGGCATAAGAGAGATTAGAAGAAACTCAAATAAGATTCATAGATAATCTGATCATAAATCCAAAATTCATCAGATCTCGACAAATACACCGCAAAAGAAGATTCTATCGGATAGATCTCCATGAAGATCATGGAGAACTTTGTATTGAAGATCCAAGAGAGAGAAGAAGCCATCTAGTTACTAGCTATGGACCCGTAGGTCTATGGTGAACTACTCACGCATCATCGGAGAGGTCATGGTGTTGATGAAGAAGCCCTCCATATCCGAATCCCCCCTCCGGCAGGGCACCAGAACGTGCCCCAGATGGGATCTTGCGGAGACAGAAGCTTGCGGCGGTGGAAAAGTACTTTTGATGATCTCCATATTTTTTATGGAATTTTAGGGAATATATAGGCGCAAAACCTAGGGCAAAGGAGCCTGAGGGAGCCCACAAGCCAGGGGGCCGCGGCCCCCCTGGCCGCGCCATGAGGGCTCGTGGGTCCCTGGTGGCCCCCTGCCCTGATTCTCTGGCTCCCCGATCTTTTTTCTGTTCCGAAAAAAAAATCTTTTTGGCAGTTTCATTCCGTTTGGACTCCGTTCAAAATCCTCCTCTAAAAGGGGTCAAAAACATGGAAGAAACAGGAACTAGCACTTGGCACTGAGTTAATAAGTTAGTCTCAAAAATATATAAAAGGTATGCAAAACATCCAAAGTTTGACAAGGTAATAGCATGAAACCATAAAAAAAATATAGATACGTTGGAGACGTATCAAGGAACTTGAGAGCCAGCGAGCTGCCGACCAACCATCTCTGCGGCACGAAACTACCCCAGAAGTTACCCCGCCATCTCAGCGGACAAGCAGCATGGCTTCCACGGAGCTCGTTCAGCTTGACTTCACGGCTTCTAGCTACCCCATGGATACTATCACGGAGTCTCAACCTTGCGATCTTTTGACGAAATGACAGAACCTCACTTTCAAGGCTGCTATCGGCTTTGTTGCACCTCCTGAACTCAACGGAACTTTTCACTGCCTTCCAATTCCACGTGGCTTTACTAGTGTGATGGTGGATGAAGTAAATAAGGGATTTGAGCAGCTCGAGCTTGACCACCCTACATGTGAAGGGTAGAATAAGTTGGTTCATGCAATGAGGAGTACATGTCTATGGTTGATACGTCCATTTTGCATCATGATTTTATGTTGATATTTATCGCTTTGTGGGCTGCTATTACACTTTACGGTACAATACTTATGCCCTTTCTCTCTTATTTTATAAGGTTTACCTGAAGAGGGAGAATGCCGGCAGCTGGAATTCTGGTCTAAAAAATGAGCAAGTTCGATATACCTATTCTGCGCATCTCCAAAAGCCATGAAAATCAACGAGGAATTATTTTGGGTTTTATAAAAAATACTGGGCAGAAGAAGTACCGGACGGGAGCCACCAGGAGGCCACAAGCCTGCTAGGCGCGACCAACCCCCCTGGCCGGGCCTGGGTGGCTTGTGGGCCCCCTGTTGCCCCTCCGGCTCCCATCTTTTTCTATAAGGCGGGTTCGTCCCAGAAAAAATCAGGAGGAGGCTTTCGGGAGGAGACGCCACCGCCACGAGGCGGAACTTGAGCATAACCAATCTAGAGCTCCGGCAGGGCTGTCCTGCCGGGGAAACTTCCCTCCCGGAGGGGGAAATCGTCGCGATCGTCATCACCAACACTGCTCTCATCAGAGGGGACTCATCTCCATCAACATCTTCATTAGCACCATCTCATCTCCAAACCCTAGTTCATCTCTTGTAACCAATCTCCATCTCGCGACTCCGATTGGTACTTGTAAGGTTGCTAGTAGTGTTAATTACTCTTTGTAGTTGATGCTAGTTGGATTACTCGGTGGAAGATCATATGTTCAGATCCTTAATGTTATTCAATACCTCTCTGGTCATGAACATAATTATGCTTTGTGAGTAGTCACTTTTGTTCCTGAGGACATGGGATAAGTCTTGCTATAAGTAGTCATGTGAATTTGGTATTCGTTCGATATTTTGATGCGTTGTATGTTTTCTTTCCTCTAGTGGTGTTATGTGAACGTCGACTACATAACACTTCACCATTACTTGGGCCTAGAGGAAGGCATTGGGAAGTAATAAGTAGATGATGGGTTGCTAGAGTGACAGAAGCTTAAACCTTAGTTTATGCCTTGCTTCGTAAGGGGCTGATTTGGATCCACTAGTTTAATGCTATGGTTAGACTTAATCTTAATTCTTCTTTTGTAGTTGCGGATGCTTGCGAGAGCAGTTAATCATAAGTGGGATGTTTGTCCAAGTAAGGACAGCACCCAAGCACCGATCCACCCACATATCAAACTATCAAAGTAGCGAACGCGAATCATATGAACATGATGAAAACTAGCTTGACAGAAATTCCCATGTGTCCTCGGGAGCGCTTCACCTCATATAGGAGTTCGTCCAGTCTAGTCCCTTGCTACAAAAGGGATTGGGCCATCTTACTGCACCTTTGTTACTATTGTTACTTGCTACTCGCTACGAATTATCTTATCACACAACTATCTATTACCGGTAATTTCATTTCTTGTAGAGAATACCTTGCTTGAAACCACTTGTCAGTTCCTTCTGCTCCTCGTTGGGTTCGACACTCTTACTTATCGAAAAGACTACGATAGATCCCCTACACTTTTGGGTCATCAAGACTCTTTTCTGGCGCCGTTGCCGGGGAGTGAAGCGCCTTTGGTAAGTGGAATTTGGTAAGGAAATATTTATATTGTGAGCTGAAATTTATTGTCACTTGTCTCTATGGAAACTAATCCTTTTTGGAGCTTGTTCGGGGTATCTTCACCTCGAACGGAAGCACAAGGAGTTGCTCCTCAGCCTACTACACCTACTGAAAATATTTGTTATGAAATTCCCTCGGGTATGCTAGAGAAACTGTTGGCTAATCCTTTTTCACGAGATGGAACATCACATCCCGACTTGCATCTAATCTATGTAGATGAAGTTTGTGGTTTATTTAAGCTTGCAGGTTTGCCCGAGGATGAGGTCAATAATAAGGTCTTTCCATTATCTTTGAGGGATAAAGCATTGACATGGTATAGGCTATATGATGATACTGGATCATGGAACTACAACCGATTGAAATTGGAATTTCATCAAATGTTTTATCCTATGCATTTGGTACATCGTGATCGAAATTATATCTATAATTTTTGGCCTCGTGATAGAGAAAGTATCGCTCAAGCTTGGGGGAGGCTTAAGTCAATGTTATATTCATGCCCCAACCATGAGCTCTTGAGAGAAATTATTATTCAGAACTTTTATGCTCGGCTTTCTCATGATAATCGCACCATGCTTGACACTTCTTGTACCGGTTCTTTTATGAAGAGAGATATTGACTTCAAATGTAATTTATTGGAAATAATTAAACGCAACTATGAAGATTGGGAGTTTGAGGAAGGTAAGGAGTTAGGTATGAATCTTAAGTTCGATTGCGTTAAATCCTTCGTTGAAAGAAATACTTTTTGTGATTTTAGCGCTAAACATGGACTTGATTCCGAGATAGTAGCTTCATTATGTGAATCATTTGCTGCCCATATTAATCTCCCTAAAGAGAAGTGGTTTAAATATCATCCTCCCATAGAAGTCAATGTAGTTAAACCCAATCGAGTTGAAGAGAAAGTCATTGCTTATAATGATCCTTTTGTCCCTAGTGCTTACATTGAGAAACCACCTTTCCCTGTTAGAATAAAAGATCATGCTAAAGCTCCAACTGTGATATGTAAGGGATACATTAGAACACCTACACCCCCTGAGAAAATTAAAGTTGGACCTAGCATTGCTATTATCAAAGATCTCCTGTCCGACAATGTTGATGGGCATGTTATTCACTTCTGTGAAGATGCTTCTAGAATTGCTAAACCACATACTAGAGACAAACATAAGCCTGTTGTTGGGATGCCTGTTGTTTCTGTTAAGATAGGAGATCATTGTTATCATGGTTTATGTGACGTGGGTGCTAGTGTTAGTGCAATACCTCGATCTTTATATGATGAAATTAAAGACGAGATTGCACCTGACGAGATGGAACCTATTGATGTTACTATTCAACTTGCTAATAGAGATACTATCTGCCCTTTGGGAATTGTTAGAGATGTTGAAGTCTTGTGTGGTAAAACTAAGTATCCTACTGATTTTCTCGTTCTTTCTACCACACGAGATAGATTTTGTCCCATCATATTTGGCAGACCTTTTCTCAATACTGTCAATGCTCATATTGACTGTGTGAAGCAAACTGTCACTGTTGGCCTTGAAGGTGTGTCACACGAATTCAATTTCTCCAAGTTTGGTAGACTACCTCATGAAAAAGAATTGTCTAGTAAGGATGAAATTATTGCTCTAGCTTCTATTGCTGTGCCTCCTACTGATCCTTTAGAGTAATACTTGCTTGAGCATGAAAATGACATGCATATGGATGAAAGGAATGAGATAGATAGAGTTATCTTTGAAAAACATCCTATCCTTAAGAATAATTTGCCTGTTGAACTGCTTGGAGATCCACCCCCACCAAAGGGTGATCCTGTGTTTGAGCTTAAACAGTTACCTGATACTCTTAAGTATGCTTATCTTGATGAAAAAGAGATATATCCTGTTATTATTAGTGCTAGCCTTTCAGAGCATGAAGAAAAGAAATTATTGAAAACTCTGAGGAAGCACCGTGCTGCTATTGGATATATTCTTGATGATCTTAAGGGCATTAGTCCCACTCTATGCCAGCATAAAATTAAAACCGATCCTGATTCCAAACCAGTTGCCAATCATCAACGGAGATTACATCCTAAGATGAAAGAAGTAGTAAGAAAAGAAATACTAAAGCTCCTGGAAGCAGGTATTATCTATCATGTTTCTCATAGTGATTGGGTAAGTCCGGTGCATTGCGTCCCTAAGAAGGGAGGTATTACCGCTGTCCCTAATGATAAAGATGAATTGATCCCACAGAGAATTGTTACTGGCTATAGGATGGTAATTGATTTTAGGAAATTGAATAAAGGCACTAGGAAAGATCATTCACCTTTTCCTTTTATTGACCAACTGCTAGAAAGATTGTCTAAACACACACACTTCTGCTTTCTAGATGGTTATTCTGGTTTCTCCCAAATACCGGTTGCACAATCTGATCAGGAGAAAACCACTTTTACCTGCCCTTTCGGTACCTTTGCTTACAGACATATGCCTTTTGGCTTATGTAATGCACCTACTACCTTTCAAAGATGTATGATGGCTATATTCTCTGACTTTTGTGAAAAGATTGTTGAGGTTTTCATGGATGATTTCTTCGTTTACGGGTCTTCTTTTGATGATTGCCTCAACAACCTTGATCGAGTTTTGCAGAGATGTAAAGATACCAACCTTGTCTTGAATTGGGAGAAGGGCCACTTTATGGTTAATGAAGGCATCGTCTTAGGACATAAAATTTCTGAAAGAGGTATTGAAGTCGATAAGGCTAAGGTTGATGCGATCGAGAAAATGCCATGCCCTACAGACTGAAAATTATAAGAAGTTTCCTTGGTCATGCTGGTTTCTATAGAAGGTTCATTAAAGAATTCTCTAAGATTTCTAGGCCTCTTACCAATCTCTTGCAAAAAGATATTCCTTTTGTTTTTGATGATGATTGTGAGGAAGCATTTGAAATAATTAAGAAGGCCTTGATAACTGCACCTATTGTTCAACCACCTGATTGGAACCTACCTTTTGAAATTATGTGTGATGCTAGTGATTATGCTATTGGTGCTATTCTAGGACAAAGAGTTGATAAGAAATTAAATGTTATTCATTATGCTAGTAAAACTCTAGACAGTGCCCAAAGAAACTATGCTACTACTGAAAAGGAATTTTTAGCAATCGTGTTTGCATGTGCAAAGTTCAAATGTTACATTGTTGATTCCAAGGTTACTATTCACACTTATCATGCTGCTATTAAGTATCTCATGGAAAAGAAAGATGCTAAACCTAGACTTATCAGATGGGTTCTCTTGCTACAAGAATTTGATTTGCATGTTGTTCATAGGAAGGGTGTTGAGAACCCCGTAGTACATAACTTGTCTAGGTTGGAGAATGTTCTTGATGACCCACAACCTATTGATGATAGCTTTCCTGATGAGCAACTGAATGTCATCAATGCTTCACGTAGTGCACCGTGGTATGCTGATTATGCAAATTATGTTGTTGCTAAATTTATACCAAGTAGTTTCACATACCAACAAAAGAAGAAATTCTTCATTGATTTGAGACATTACTTTTGGGATGATCCTCACCTTTATAAAGAAGGAGTAGATGGTGTTATTAGACGTTGTGTACCTGAGCATGAAGAGGGACAGATCCTACAGAAGTGTCACTCCGAGCCTTACGGAGGACACCATGCGGGAGATAGAACTGCACACAAGGTATTGCAATCCAGTTTCTATTGGCCTACCCTCTTCAAGGATGCCCGTAAGTTTGTCTTGTCTTGTGATGAATGTCAAATAATAGGTAATATCAGTAAACGTCAGGAAATGCCTATGAATTATTCACTTGTCATTGAACCATTTGATGTTTGGGGTTTTGATTATATGGGACCTTTTCCAAAGTCTAACGGGTATACTCATATTCTTGTTGCTGTTGATTACGTTACTAAGTGGGTAGAAGCTATCCCAACTAGTAGTGCAGATCACAACACCTCTATTTGTTGGAATTATGCCCTAGAGGCAATAATAAATATAGTTATTATTATAATTCCTGTATCAAGATAATCGTTTATTATCCATGCTATAATTGTATTGAATGAAGACTCATTTACATGTGTGGATACATAGACAAAACACCGTCCCTAGCAAGCCTCTAGTTGGCTAGCCAGTTGATCAAAGATAGTCAGTGTCTTCTGATTATGAACAAGGTGTTGTTGCTTGATAAGTTGATCACGTCATTAGGATAATCACGTGATGGACTAGACCCAAACTAATAGACGTAGCATGTTGATCGTGTCATTTTGATGCTACTGTTTTCTGCGTGTCAGGTATTTATTCCTATGACCATGAGATCATATAACTCACTGACACCGGAGGAATGCTTTGTGTGTATCAAACGTCGCAACGTAACTGGAAGACTATAAAGATGCTCTACAGGTATCTCCGAAGGTGTTAGTTGAGTTAGTATGGATCAAGACTGGGATTTGTCACTCCGTGTGACGGAGAGGTATCTCGGGGCCCACTCGGTAATACAGCATCACACACAAGCCTTGCAAGCAATGTAACTTAGTGTAAGTTGCGGGATCTTGTATTACGGAACGAGTAAAGAGACTTGCCGGTAAACGAGATTGAAATAGGTATACGGATACTGACGATCGAATCTCGGGCAAGTAACATACCGAAGGACAAAGGGAATGACATACGGGATTATATGAATCCTTGGCACTGAGGTTCAAACGATAAGATCTTCGTAGAATATGTAGGATCCAATATGGGCATCCAGGTCCTGCTATTGGATATTGACCGAGGAGTCTCTCGGGTCATGTCTACATAGTTCTCAAACCCGCAGGGTCTGCACACTTAAGGTTCGACGTTGTTTTATGCGTATTTGAGTTATATGGTTGGTTACCGAATGTTGTTCGGAGTCCTGGATGAGATCACGGACGTCACGAGGGTTTCCGGAATGGTCCGGAAACGAAGATTGATATATAGGATGACCTCATTTGATTACCGGAAGGTTTTCGGAGTTACCGGGAATGTACCAGGAATGACGAATGGGTTCCGGGAGTTCACCGGGGGGGGGGGCAACCCACCCCGGGGAAGCCCATAGGCCATGACGGTGGCGCACCAGCCCCTAGTGGGCTGGTGGGGCAGCCCAAAAGGGCCCTATGCGCCTAGGAAAGAAAATCAAAGAGAAAAAAAAAGAGGAGGTGGGAAGGGAAGGAAGGACTCCCACCCACCAAACCAAGTCCAACTCGGTTTGGGGGGGGGGAGCCTTCCCCCCTTGGCTCGGCCGACCCCCTTGGGGCTCAAGGTCCCCTCCCTCCCACCTATATATACGGAGGTTTTAGGGCTGATTTGAGACGACTTTTCCACGGCAGCCTGACCACATACCTCCACGGTTTTTCCTCTAGATCGCGTTTCTGCGGAGCTCGGGCGGAGCCCTGCTGAGACAAGGTCATCACCAACCTCCGGAGCGCCGTCACGCTGCCGGAGAACTCTTCTACCTCTCCGTCTCTCTTGCTGGATCAAGAAGGCCGAGATCATCGTCGAGCTGTACGTGTGCTGAACGCGGAGGTGTCGTCCGTTCGGTACTAGATCGTGGGACTGATCGCGGGATTGTTCGCGGGGTGGATCGAGGGACGTGAGGACGTTCCACCACATCAACCGCGTTCACTAACGCTTCTGCTGTACGATCTACACGGGTACGTAGATCACTCATCCCCTCTCGTAGATGGACATCACCATGATAGGTCTTCGTGCGCGTAGGAAATTTTTTGTTTCCCATGCGACGTTCCCCAACAGTGGTATCAGAGCTAGGTTCATGCGTAGATGTCTTCTCGAGTAGAACACAAAAGTTTTTGTGGGCGGTGATGTGCGTTTTGCTGCCCTCCTTAGTCTTTTCTTGATTCCGCGGTATTGTTTGATTGAAGCGGCTTTGACCGACATTACTCGTATGCTTACGAGAGACTGGTTTCATCGCTACGAGTAACCCCGTTGCTCAAAGATGACTGGCAAGTTTTAGTTTCTCCAACTTTAGTTGAATCGGATTTGACCGAGGAGGTCCTTGGATGAGGTTAAATAGCAACTCATATATCGCCGTTGTGGTGTTTGCGTAAGTAAGATGCGATCCTACTAGATACCCATGGTCACCACGTAAAACATGCAACAACAAAATTAGAGGACGTCTAACTTGTTTTTGCAGGGTATGCTTGTGATGTGATATGGCCAACGATGTGATGTGATATATTGGATGTATGAGATGATCATGTTGTAATAGAAAATATCGACTTGCACGTCGATGGTACGGCAACCGGCAGGAGCCATAGGGTTGTCTTTATACTAACGTTTGTGCTTGCAGATGCGTTTACTATTTTGCTAGGATGTAGCTTTAGTAGTAATAGCATGAGTAGCACGACAACCCTGATGGCAACACGTTGATGGAGATCATGGTGTGGCGCCGGTGACAAGAAGATCGTGCCGGTGCTTTGGTGATGGAGATCAAGAAGCACGTGATGATGGCCATATCATGTCACTTATGAATTGCATGTGATGTTAATCCTTTTATGCACCTTATTTTGCTTAGAATGGCGGTAGCATTATGAGGTGATCTCTCACTAAAATTTCAAGACGAAATTGTGTTCTCCCCGACTGTGCACCGTTGCTACAGTTCGTCGTTTCGAGACACCACGTGATGATCGGGTGTGATAGACTCAACGTTCACATACAACGGGTGCAAAAAACTTGCGCACGCGGAACACTCGGGTTAAGCTTGACGAGCCTAGCATGTGCAGACATGGCCTCGGAACACATGAGACCGAAAGGTCGATCATGAATCATATAGATGATATGATTAGCATAGGGATGCTTACCACTGAAACTATACTCAACTCACGTGATGATCGGACTTGAGCTAGTGTAAGTGGATCATGAACCACTCAAATGACTAGAGAGATGTACTTTTTGAGTAGGAGTTTAGCAAATAATTTGATTAAGTTAAACTCTAATTATCTTGAACATAGTCTAAGTCCACTTTGAATATATTTGTGTTGTAGATCATGGCTCACGCGACAGTCACCCTGAATTTTAGTACGTTCCTAGAGAAAGCTAAGTTGAAAGATGATCAAAGCAACTTTGTAGACTGGGCTCGTAATCTTAAGCTAATCTTACAAGCTGGGAAGAAGGATTATGTCCTTAATGCTGCGCTAGGAGATGAACCACCCGCTACGGCTGATCAGGATGTTAAGAACGCTTGGTTAGCACGTAAGGAGGACTACTCAGTAGTTCAATGTGCAGTATTGTATGGCTTAGAACCGGGACTTCAACGTCGCTTTGAGCGTCATGGAGCATTTGAGATGTTCCAGGAGTTAAAGTTTATCTTTCAGAAGAACGCCCGGATCGAGAGGTATGAGAACTTCGATAAATTCTATGCTTGCAAGATGGAGGATAACTCGTCTGTCAGTGAACATGTGCTCAAAATGTCTGGGTACTCAAACCGTCTAGCTGAGCTGGGGATTGAACTCCCGCAAGAGGCTATCACTGACAGAATCCTTCAATCACTGCCGCCAAGCTATAAAGGCTTTGTGTTGAACTACAACATGCAAGGGATGAACAAGTCACCCGGCGAGTTGTTTGCGATGTTGAAAGTCGCAGAGTCTGAACTCCGTAAAGAACATCAAGTGTTGATGGTGAATAAGACCACTAGTTTCAAGAGAAACGGCAAAGGCAAGAATGGTAATTCGAAAAAGAGCGGCAAGCCTGTTGCCAATCCGAAGAAGAAACCCAAAGCTGGACCTAAGCCTGAAACGGAGTGTTACTATTGCAAGGGTATGGGTCACTGGAAGCGCAATTGCCCCAAGTATCTGGCAAATAAGAAGGCGGCCAAAGAAAAATTAGGTATATTTGATATACAAGTTATTGATGTGTACTTAACCGGCTCTCGTAGTAGTGCCTAGGTATTCCATACCGGTTCTGTTGCTCATATTTGCAACTCGAAACAGGAACTGCGGAATAGACGAAGGCTGGCGAAAGATGAAGTGACGATGCGCGTAGGAAATGGTTCCAAGGTTGATGCAATCGCCGTCGGCACAGTTTCACTTCAGTTACCATCAGGATTAGTGATGAACTTAAAACATTGTTATTTAGTGCCTGCGTTGAGCATGAACATTATATCTGGATCTTGTTTATTGCGAGACGGTTACTCTTTTAAGTCAGAGAATAATGGTTGTTCTATTTCTATGAGTAACATCTTTTATGGTCATGCACCGAATGTGAGAGGATTGTTCATATTGAATCTTGTTAGCAATACACAAATACATAACATTGAGACCAAAAGAGTTAGAGTTAACAATGATAGCGCCATATTTTTGTGGCACTGCCACTTAGGTCATATTGGTGTAAAGCGCATGAAGAAACTCCATGCTGATGGACTTTTGGAGTCACTTGACACATGCGAACCATGCCTCATGGGCAAGATGACTAAGACTCCGTTGTCCGGAACAATGGAGCGTGCAAGTGACTTGTTGGAAATCATACATACCGATGTGTGTGGTCCGATGAGCGTGGAGGCACGCGGCGGATATCGTTATTTTCTCACCTTCACTGACGATTTGAGTAGATATGCTTATGTCTACTTGATGAAGGACAAGTCTGAAACATTTGAAAAGTTCAAGCAATTTCAGAGTGAAGTTGAAAATCATCGTAACAAGAAGATCAAATTCCTACGGTCTGATCGTGGGGGTGAATATCT
Source organism: Hordeum vulgare subsp. vulgare (assembly GCF_904849725.1). Classification (NCBI taxonomy): domain Eukaryota; kingdom Viridiplantae; phylum Streptophyta; class Magnoliopsida; order Poales; family Poaceae; genus Hordeum; species Hordeum vulgare. The sequence goes on along the minus strand of NC_058518.1, from coordinate 447,639,224 downwards.
GAGTTTCGAGTTTGGTGCTCACTTAAGACAATGTGGAATTGTTTCACAGTTAACACCGCCTGGAACACCACAGCGTAATGGTGTGTCCGAACGTCGTAATCGTACTTTATTAGAGATGGTGCGATCTATGATGTCTCTTACCGATTTGCCGTTATCGTTTTGGGGTTATGCATTAGAAACAGCTGCATTCACTTTAAATAGGGCACCATCAAAATCCGTTGAGACGACACCATACGAACTGTGGTATGGCAAAAGGCCAAAGTTGTCGTTTCTTAAAGTTTGGGGATGTGATGCTTATGTCAAAAAGCTTCAGCCTGAAAACCTGGAACCCAATGCGGAAAAGTGCGTCTTCATAGGTTACCCAAAAGAGACAGTTGGGTACACCTTCTATCTCAAATCCGAGGGCAAAGTGTTTGTTGCTAAAAACGGAGCTTTTCTCGAGAAGGAGTTTCTCTCGAGAGAATTGAGTGGGAGGAAGATAGAACTTGACGAGGTTGTCGAACCTCTCATCCCTCTGGATGGTGGCGCAGGACAAGGGGAAACCTCTGTCGTTGCGGTGCCGGTTGAGGAGGAAGTTAATGATGATGATCACGAAACTCCGGTTCAAGTTTCTGTCGAACCACGCAGGTCGACGAGACCACGTGCTACTCCAGAGTGGTATGGTAATCCCGTCTTGTCAATCATGTTGTTGGACAACAATGAACCTGCCAATTATGAATAAGCAATGGTGGGCCCGGATTCCAACAAATGGCTAGAAGCCATGAAGTCCGAGATAGGATCCATGTATGAGAACAAAGTGTGGACTTTGGAGGTACTGCCTGAGGGCCGCAAGGCTATTCAGAATAAATGGATCTTTAAGAGGAAGACGGACGCTGACGGCAATGTGACCGTTTATAAAGCTCGACTTGTGGCAAAGGGTTTTTCGCAAGTTCAAGGAGTTGACTACGATGAGACTTTCTCACCCGTAGCGATGCTTAAGTCCGTCAGAATCATGTTAGCAATAGCTGCATTTTTCGATTATGAAATCTGGCAGATGGATGTCAAAACGGCGTTCCTTAACGGTTTCCTTAAGGAAGAATTGTATATGATGCAACCCGAAGGTTTTGTCGATCCTAAGAATGCTAACAAGGTGTGCAAGCTCCAGCGATCCATTTTATGGACTGGTGCAAGCATCTCGGAGTTGGAACAAGCGCTTTGATGAGGTGATCAGAGCATTTGGGTTTATACAAGTGGTTCGAGAATCTTGTATTTACAAGAAAGTGAGTGGGAGATCTATGGCGTTTCTATTATTATATGTGGATGACATATTGCTGATTGGAAACAACGTAGAGTTTTTGGAGAGCATAAAGGATTACTTGAATAAAAGTTTCTCTATGAAGGACCTAGGAGAAGCTGCTTATATTCTAGGCATTAAGATCTATAGGGATAGATCAAAACGCCTGATAGCACTTTCACAAAGCACATACCTTGATAAAGTTTTGAAGAGGTTCAAAATGGAACAGTCCAAGAAAGGGTTCTTGCCAATTTTACAAGGTACGAGATTGAGTAAGACTCAGTGCCCAGCAACTGATGAAGATAGAGAGCATATGCGCTCCGTCCCCTATGCTTCAGCCATATGTTCTATCATGTATGCAATGCTGTGCACTAGACCAGATGTTAGCCTGGCCATAAGTATGGCAGGTAGGTTCCAGAGTAAAGCAGGAGTGGATCAATGGACAGCGGTCAAGAATATCCTGAAGTACCTGAAAAGGACTAAGGAGATGTTTCTCGTGTATGGAGGTGACGAAGAGCTCGCCGTAAAAGGTTACGTCGATGCAAGCTTTGACACAGATCCGGACGACTCTAAGTCGCAAACCGGATACGTATTTATTCTTAATGGGGGTGCGGTAAGCTGGTGCAGTTCCAAGCAAAGCGTCGTAGAAGATTCTACATGTGAAGCGGAGTACATGGCTGCCTCGGAGGCGGCTAAGGAGGGTGTCTGGATGAAGCAGTTAATGACGGATCTTGGAGTGGTGCCAAGCGCACTGAATCCAATAACCTTGTTCTGTGACAACACGGGTGCCATTGCCTTAGCAAAGGAACCACGGTTTCACAAGAAGACCAGACACATCAAACGACGCTTCAACCTCATCCGCGACTACGTCGAGGGAGAGGACATAAATATATGCAAAGTGCACACGGATCTGAATGTAGCAGACCCGCTGACTGAACCTCTTCCACGGCCAAAGCATGATCAACACCAGAACTGTATGGGTGTTAGATTTATTACAATGTAATTCGCATGATGATGTGAGGGCTAGATTATTGACTCTAGTGCAAGTGGGAGACTGTTGGAATTATGCCCTAGAGGCAATAATAAATATAGTTATTATTATAATTCCTGTATCAAGATAATCGTTTATTATCCATGCTATAATTGTATTGAATGAAGACTCATTTACATGTGTGGATACATAGACAAAACACCGTCCCTAGCAAGCCTCTAGTTGGCTAGCCAGTTGATCAAAGATAGTCAGTGTCTTCTGATTATGAACAAGGTGTTGTTGCTTGATAAGTGGATCACGTCATTAGGAGAATCACGTGATGGACTAGACCCAAACTAATAGACATAGCATGTTGATCGTGTCATTTTGATGCTACTGTTTTCTGCGTGTCAGGTATTTATTCCTATGACCATGAGATCATATAACTCACTGACACCGGAGGAATGCTTTGTGTGTATCAAACGTCACAACGTAACTGGGTGACTATAAAGATGCTCTACAGGTATCTCCGAAGGTGTTAGTTGAGTTAGTACGGATCAAGACTGGGATTTGTCACTCCGTGTGACGAAGAGGTATCTCGGGGCCCACTCGGTAATACAACATCACACACAAGCCTTGCAAGCAATGTAACTTAGTGTAAGTTGCGGGATCTTGTATTACGGAACGAGTAAAGAGACTTGCCGGTAAACGAGATTGAAATAGGTATACGGATACTGACGATCGAATCTCGGGCAAGTACATACCGAAGGACAAAGGGAATGACATACGGGATTATATGAATCCTTGGCACTGAGGTTCAAACGATAATATCTTCGTAGAATATGTAGGATCCAATATGGGCATCCAGGTCCCGCTATTGGATATTGACCGAGGAGTCTCTCGGGTCATGTCTACATAGTTCTCGAACCCGCAGGGTCTGCACACTTAAGGTTCGACGTTGTTTTATGCGTATTTGAGTTATATGGTTGGTTACCGAATGTTGTTCGGAGTCCCGGATGAGATTACGGACGTCACGAGGGTTTCCGGAATGGTCCGGAAACGAAGATTGATATATAGGATGACCTCATTTGATTACCCGAAGGTTTTCGGAGTTACCGGGAATGTACCGGGAATGACGAATGGGTTCCGGGAGTTCACCGGGGGGGGGGGGGGGCAACCCACCCCGGGGAAGCCCATAGGCCATGAGGGTGGCGCACCAGCCCCTAGTGGGCTGGTGGGGCAGCCCAAAAGGGCCCTATGCGCCTAGGAAAGAAAATCAAAGAGAAAAAAAAGAGGAGGTGGGAAGGGAAGGAAGGACTCCCACCCACCAAACCAAGTCCAACTCGGTTTGGGGGGGAGCCTTCCCCCCTTGGCTCGGCCGACCCCCTTGGGGCTCCTTGAGCCCCAAGGCAAGGTCCCCTCCCTCCCACCTATATATATGGAGGTTTTAGGGCTGATTTGAGACGACTTTTCCACGGCAGCCCGACCACATACCTCCACGGTTTTTCCTCTAGATCGCGTTTCTGCGGAGCTCGGGCGGAGCCCTGCTGAGACAAGGTCATCACCAACCTCCGGAGCGCCGTCACGCTGCCGGAGAACTCTTCTACCTCTCCGTCTCTCTTGCTGGATCAAGAAGGCCGAGATCATCGTCGAGCTGTACGTGTGCTGAACGCGGAGGTGTCGTCCGTTCGGTACTAGATCGTGGGACTGATCGCGGGATTGTTCGCGGGGCGGATTGAGGGACGTGAGGACGTTCCACTACATCAACCGCGTTCACTAACGCTTCTGCTGTACGATCTACAAGGGTACGTAGATCACTGATCCTCTCTCGTAGATGGACATCACCATGATAGGTCTTCGTGCGCGTAGGAAAATTTTTGTTTCTCATGCGACGTTCCCCAACACTATTAGGATGCTTAAAGACGTTATTTTCCCGAGATTTGGAGTCCCTAGATATTTAATGACTGATGGTGGTTCACATTTTATTCATGGTGCTTTCCGTAAAATGCTTGCTAAGTATGATGTCAACCATAGAATTGCATCTCCCTATCATCCTCAGTCGAGTGGTCAAGTAGAGCTAAGTAATAGAGAAATTAAACTAATTCTGCAAAAGACTGTTAATAGGTCTAGAAAGAATTGGTCTATGAAGCTTGATGATGCACTGTGGGCTTATAGAACTGCTTATAAGAATCCCATGGGCATGTCTCCGTACAAAATGGTTTACGGTAAAGCATGTCATTTACCTCTTGAGCTAGAGCATAAGGCTTATTGGGCAATCAAAGAGCTCAACTTTGATTTCAAACTTGCTGGTGAGAAGAGGTTATTTGATATTAGCTCACTTTATGAATGGAGAACTCAGGCATATGAAAATGGCAAGTTGTTTAAAGAAAAAGTTAAGAGGTGGCATGATAAAAGGATACAAAAACGTGAGTTCAATGTAGATGGTTATGTCTTGCTATACAATTCTCGTTGAAGATTTTTTGCACGCAAGCTTCTCTCTAAATTGGAAGGTCCTTACATTGTTGAGGAAGTATATCGTTCCGGTGCCATAAAGATCAAGAACACGGAAGGTAATTTTCTGAGAGTTGTAAATAGGCAAAGAATCAAGCATTATATCTCAGGTACTCCCATAAATGTTGAAAGCAATATTATTAATACCATAGTCCGCAGGAGTACATGAGGGATATTTATCAGCCTGTTTCAGACTCCAAAAACGAAGAGGTATGTGATTCGGTAAGTAAACTGACTCCAAAAATTTTCCAGTAGCAATTTTTCTCCGTTTTGGAATTTTTAGAAAAATAGAAAATTTTAAAGTAGTCCGGAAGGCGCACCAGGAGGCCACAAGCCTGCCAGGCACGGCCTACCCCCCTGGCCGGGCCTGGGTGGCTTGTGGGCACCTCGTGTGCCTCCTGGACTCCGTTTTCTGGTGGAATACTCCTTTTGGTCGGAAAAAATTAATTATATATTCTCCCGGAAGGTCTGACCCTCGTATAACGCAAATATCCTGTGTTTTCGTTTCGAGCTACAGTGCAGACAGATCTAGATCGCTATGGCGTCCCCAAAAGTTCCGAAGGACAAGTTCTTCGAGAAGGTCATCAATCCCTACCTCGCGGGAGTGCTGCAACACCCTCAATCTATTGAGATGCATGAGGGGGTGCTGCACATCCGGGATGTTGAGGGGCCCAAGAAGACCGGAAGCGTGGAGGCGAGGCTCGAAGCAATGGAGCAGGAAGTCTTCAAGTGCCAATGGATAGTGGAACGCGGACTCAACGCCAACCACATGATGATCACGGAGTTCACCAACAAGCACAAGATCGATGCAAATGACATTGGGAAGCACCTCTTCAGGCTCTATGACAGAATTGATCACCTCCAAGCCCAGATCTACGACCTTTAGAACCAAAACTGTGAGTATGAGTATAGATTTAAATCAATACGGTAGCCTGTAGATTTGAGGATTCCAGAGACTCGATCATCTTTCCACGATGGAGCACCTATGCCCTGGAAGACCGAGAATCAACCCTAGACTGCAACAATTCTACCACCATCACCTTCGAGGGAAGACAATTAAGCACGGGTATGGGCACTCCCCTTAGCTTGTGCCAAGCTTGGGGGAGTTGCCCCGGTATCGTATCACCATCACATCTTTTGCCTTTACCTTTTTCTTAGTTCGATCCTTTTTGATTTTATCTTTTTCTAGTAGAATAAAGTTCTTAGTATGATCTAACTTGAGTTTTGCTTTGTGTCACCCCTAATGTAATCGAGTTCGTGAGTCATATAATAACGAGTGTTTTAGTTAAGGGCCTTGCCTCATGCCATGATCTAAAGAAAAAAATAATAAAAGAACAATAGCATGAAAGATCATGTAATGATCTTATGGGAAATGATGACTTCACATATAAAAAGAATGTTGATTGAGACTTGTTCTGGGTGGCGAACGTATACCTTGGTCATTGTTGCAATTAATAGGAAGTAATAAAGAAAGAGAGGTTCACATATAAATATATCATATTGGGCACCATCTATGATTGTGAACACTCATTAAACTATTACATGCTTAGAAGTAGATGTTGGACAAGGAAGACAACATAATGAATTATGTTTGCTTGGTTCCGAACAATGTTATATGACTAGAGATCCCTTAGCATGTGATGCTTGCTTCCACCTCATATCAGCCAAAACTTCCGCACTAAGTAGAGATACTACTTGTGCATCCATAAACCTTCAACCCAGTTTTGCCATGAGAGTCCACCATACCTACCTATGGATTGAATAAGATCCCTCAAGTAAGTTGTCATCGGTGCAAGCAATACAAATTGCTCCCTAAATATGTATGATTTATTAGTGTTTGGAAAATAAGCTTTGTACGAACCTGTGATGAGGAAGACATAAAAGCGACAGACTGCATAATAAAGTTCTTTATCACAGGAGGCAATATAAAGTGACGTTCCTCCACACTAAGAGATCACACATCCAAACCTCAAAAGCGCATGACAACCTGTGCTTCCCTCTACGAAGGGCCTATCTTATACCTTTACTTTTTATCCTTAAAAGAGTCGTGGTGCTCGACACCAATTCCTCATTTCGCCATTATCTTGGCTCACGTCTTGTGCTAGGGAAAGATCTATATTCATATGTCAACTTAGAAGTAAGTACTCATGAATTATTATTGTTGACATTACCCTTGAGGTAAGTAGTTGGGAGGCGAAACTATAAGCCCCTATCTTTCTCTATGTCCAATTGAAACTTTGATCTCATGAGTACCACGTGAGTTTTAGCAATTGTAGAAGACGAATGGAGGATTGAGTACGTGGATTTGCTTTACAAGCTCTTATTTGACTCTTTTCGATGTTATGATAAATTGCAATTGCCTCAATGATTAAAGGCTATTGGTTGTTAATTCTCAATAAGATTCTTGATCCATATTTTACTTTGTGAAGGAATTGTCACTTTAGCATAAGAGATTATATGACGATATTGCTGTTCTAATTATGATCATGATGCCTGCATGTCCGTATTTTGTTTTTTTCGATACCTCTATCTCTAAACATGTGGGCATATTTATTGATCTCGGCTTCCGCTTGAGGACAAGCGAGGTCTAAGCTTGGGGGAGTTGATACGTCCATTTTGCATCATGCTTTTATGTTGATATTTATCGCTTTATGGGCTGTTATTACACTTTATGATACAATACTTATGCCTTTTCTCTCTTATCTTATAAGGTTTACCTGAAGAGGGAGAATGCCGGCAGCTGGAATTCTGGTCTGAAAAAGAAGCAAGTTTCAGATACCTATTTCTGCGCAACTCCAAAAGTCGTGAAAATCAACGAGGAATTATTTTTGGATTTTATAAAAAATACTGGACGGAAGAAGTACCGGAGGGGAGCCACCAGGAGGCCACAAGCCTGTCAGGCACGACCTACCCCCCTGGCCGGGCCTGGGTGGCTTGTGGGCCCCCTGTTGCCCCTCCGGCTCCCATCTTTTGCTATAAGGAGGGTTTCGTCCGAGAAAAATCAGCAGGAGGCTTTCGGGAGGAGACGCCGCCGCCACGAGGCGGAACTTGAGCAGAACCAATCTAGAGCTCCGGTAGGGCCGTCCTGCCGCAGAAACTTCCCTCCCGGAGGGGGAAATCGTCGCCATCGTCATCACCAACACTCCTCTCATCGGAGGGCACTCATCGCCATCAACATCTTCATCAGCACCATCTCATCTCCAAACCGTAGTTCATCTCTTGTAACCAATCTCCGTCTCGCGACTCCGATTGGTACTTGTAAGGTTGCTAGTAGTGTTAATTACTCTTTGTAGTTGATGCTAGTTGGATTACTCAGTGTAAGATCATATGTTCAGATCCTTAATGCTATTCAATACCTCTCTGTTCATGAATATAATTATGCTTTGTGAGTAGTCAATTTTGTTCCTGAGGACATGGGATAAGTCTTGCTATAAGTAGTCATGTGAATTTGGTATTCGTTCAATATTTTGATGTGTTGTATGTTGTATTTCCTCTAGTGGTGATATGTGAACGTCGACTACTTAACACTTCACCATTACTTGGGCCTAGAGGAAGGCATTGGGAAGTAATAAGTAGATGATGGGTTGCTAGAGTGACAGAAGCTTAAACCCTAGTTTATGCGTTGCTTCGTAAGGGGCTGATTTGGATCCACTAGTTTAATGCTATGGTTAGACTTAATCTTAATTCTTCTTTCGTAGTTGCGGATGCTTCCAAAAGGGGTTAATCATAAGTGGGATGTTTGTCCAAGTAAGGGCAGCACCCAAGCACCGGTCCACCCACATATCAAACTATCAAAGTAGCGAACGTGAATCGTATGAACATGATGAAAACTAGCTTGACAGAAATTCCCATGTGTCCTCGGGAGTGCTTCACCTCATATAAGAGTTCGTCCAGGCTTGTCCCTTGCTACAAAAGGGATTGGGCCATCTTGTTGCACCTTTGTTACTATTGTTACTTGCTACTCGCTACGAATTATCTTATCACACAACTATCTTTTACCGATAATTTCAGTGCTTGCAGAAAATACCTTGCTGAAAACCACTGGTCTGTTCCTTCTGCTCCTCGTTGGGTTTGACACTCTTACTTATCGAAAGGACTACGATAGATCCACTACACTTGTGGGTCATCAATGGCCGAAGGAGTACATCAAGCTTCCAAACTAGACTCCTCCTCCTCCTTCTCCTCCGGCGAGTGATCAGGGCACTCCTCATTCTCCTCCGGTGCGTGATCAGGGCACTCCGGCTCCTCCTACGCGTGAGGGCACTCTGCCTCCTTCTTCGGCTCCTCCTCCGGCACGTGAGGGCACTCCGCCTCCTTCTTTGACTCCTCCGGCATGTCGGAGCAGTCCGCCTCCTTCTTCGGCTCCTCTTCCAGCGTGTCGGAGCACTCCACCTCCTTCTTCGGCTCCTCCTCCAGCGTGTTAGAGCATTCCTCCTCCTTCGGCTCCTCCTCAGGCACGTCATAGCAGTCCTCCTCCTTCGGCTCCTCCTCAGGCGCGTCAGAGCAGTCCTCCTCCTTCGGCTCCTCCTCAGGCGCGTCAGAGCAGTCCGCCTCCTCCGCAACGGCGGAAGACATACGTCATCGCTGCTCAGTCGAAAATTACACAAGAAATATGACGCGTCCTCCTCCTTCTCTCAAGCGAAAGACAGACTCCGACGCCGCTCTGATGGCTAGCACTGATGCAAGGTTAGCAAAACGAAGAAGTGGGCAACAATTACCCAGCTCGGCCAATAGAAGAAGCAATTGTGCCCCCCGCTCAAGGTGTCTAGCGATATCGTCATCCCTAATGATCCGGGGTTGCTGCCCGGTACCAATCCTGGTGATTACATGAAGGATTTAGTAATTTTTTATATAGCTGATGTAACAAATAAAGAAAAAATATGAATACGTGCACTCGAAGCCTCTCGTCAAACCTGGTCATCCTCCTCTAACACCGAGGATGCACGAATTGCATGAGTGGTACATGAACATCTGCAGGGAGGAAGGGAAAGACGCTATCTATATGAGAGTGAAAAAATATCACGATTTCATTGGAACTTCAGTGATGCTTATTCAATTTGAGGAGTTATTTCAGTTATACAATCAACTGGCCCTCGAAAAACAACTCCTGACTTCCTACTGTTTGTAAGTATTACTTCTATAGTTAAGTCTCCCTATCAGCTCGTTCATTGCATGTATATATAATTATCCTCACTATATATATTATGCAGATTGAAGATCGTCGAATTAAAAAAAGAAGGAATCTTCGACATTGGGTTCATTATCCCAGAAGTCGTAAATGTATTGTCGGTACAAAATGACACCAAAGAGACCGATGTTAGCTTGCTAAACTCGTTGCTTGCAAATCAGAACAAAAGGGAAATACTCTTTCCTTACAACTTCAAGTGAGTGTTGCTGTCTTCTCTGTATACTCGGTTTCTCTTACTCGGGGTTAAGTAAATGTAATTCATGAGTTATATATGCATGCACAATTACCACTTTATTCTGCTATCCATTAAGCTTGACGGGGCAAAAGTAACTGTCTTAGACTCGAGACATAAAGATCCCGAGGATTATGCGGACATGACTGCAATGCTCAAGAAGTAAGTTTAGTCAATACCAGGACCATACCGGCATGCAACTTTCATTAATTTCCTGATATCAAGTAATCATTTTCTTTGCCTCGCAGGGTTTGGAAGAAGTTCACCTCAAAGTCTACCGGTCTAAACAAAGAGTTGCAATTAACGCACCCCGGGTAAGTAGTACTAGCTAGTTCCGCGCATCTCTAATTGATTCAAATTTTCATCAATATATCATTACCATGCTTGCTTATCAGTTTGATTGAACTCTATTCTCGTAAAGTGCTTGTACCAAGTAGCTGGGACTGAAAAATGTGCATACTACGTATGCGAGTTCATTCGCCTCTCGACCTCTGGGCGGGCCATCTCTGACAAACAATTTGAAGTACATAAATAATATTCACAATTTATTTTATATATTACCATCAGTTGTGTTGAGTTTTATTCATATATATGCATGTATTGACCCCCTTCTTTAAATTAGATCGGGAAGAAGCGGTATGAACCCCTATCAGATGATGGCATACGAGCTATTCAAGAGGAATTGGCGGGATTCTTTCTTGACCACGTCATACCTAAAGACGGAGAATACCATGTGAGCTATTTGTGAATGGATCTTAGGTAGATGATGTTAGGCATTGTCGAAGATGTTATATTGTAAAAGATGTTAGGGATTGTAAATGGTTTCCTTCATTTTCTTATTAGCTAGCGTCATGTTCTCTCTATATGTATAGTAGGTGGTGTTGACCAAGCACGGAGAAAGAGAGGACACTTCTCTCTATTAGCTAGCTAACACAATATGAAACCACTAAATTAACCCTCCAACCCCCCCCCCCCCCATTGAAAAAACAAAAACCCCAGCTCCGGCCAGATGCTGATGCGTGGATGCCATGTTGTCCCGGTTGGTGTGACCAACCAGGACTAAAGGCCCTCCTGTCCGGGCTCCCCACAGCGGCCACGTGGAGACCCTTCGGTCCCGGTTGGTAAGAGAACCGGGACTAAAGGTTTTTGGCTTTAGTCCCGGTTCCGGAACCGGGGCTAATGAGCCTCTGGAACCGGGACAAATGGGCCTTTTTCTACTAGTGCTTTGTCATGGGAGGTAGAAGACGATGGCCTAGTAAGATAGCATTTACAGTTCGGATGGAGAAATATTTGATCTAAAGTACATAGTTACATAGAATCAAAAATCTGGTTGCTGATCGAGATTATCTAGTATCGCATCCAGGCGGCAGTCTTGTTGTGAGGGACGCATGACATGCATCACTTGGTCATATACCAAATGGAGATGCACCTCTTGACCATCTGGCCCTACTAGCCCAACTCAAGCCAACCGCTCCGGGTCGAGTTTGATGAATCTAGTCTTCACCATCGCCCATGCCTCCCATGCACCTTGTAGGCAGGCTCACGTTTTCCATAATTCAAGTCGATGACGAGATCCTTTAAAACGATATGCCAATTTGGCCATCCCTTCCAAGGGCTTCTCGGACGGCCATATCACCTTGATCGTGCTCTTCATCGCCTTTCGCCCTCACTAATGCGTGATGAATATTTCCTTTAAAAGGTTCCCTCCAAATGAGCGGGCTTCTTCTTTAGGGCACCTAGTTAGGAGTGCTACAAAGAGACGTGGTATGTTTGTGAGAATAGTATGTATACGAAATTACAAGCTCGGAGTTTTACTTACCAAACATACCACATTTCAATCTCTAGTTCTCTTCTTGGACGTGTTCCAGCTGAGTCTTTAAAGTCTCAATTTCTCCGACCTGTTGTTGGTACTCCGCCTTGAGTCTTCTCTTTTCATCAAGACTCTGGGATAATATTCGACGGCCGGCCTC